>NC_064640.1:439848731-442348731 GCF_023864345.2 Schistocerca serialis cubense
AAGCAAAAGAAGGTTAATGGTAAACTCAAATGGATTACAACAGGAATAAAGATCTCTAGTGCCAGAAAGAGAGAGCTCCACAATGAGTTAAAATCAAACAGAAATCCAGATTTTGTCATTTATGTCAAACAGTATAAAGCTGTATTTAGGAAAGTTGTAGCGGCAGCTAAAAAAATGGCAAATAATAAATTCATACGAGAACACAGAAATAAGACAAAAGCAGTGTGGTCAGTTGTTCAGTCTGAACTAGGAGCCAAAAAAAAATTCATGAGATTTTGAAAATTAGACATGAAAATGAAATTATAGTAAACCCTGTTCAGATGTCAAGTTGTTTCAATGAATTCTTCCTAAACGTAGTAAGATCGGATGTGGATATGACATTCTATCAGGGCATCACAACTTTGGAAAACAGCCAGAACACATCCTTTAAACAATTTGAAAAAATAACCCAAAGGGATGTGGAAAAGGAAATATTGTCTCTAAAAAACAAAACCTCACATGGGTGGGATGAAATAACAACATCTGTAATCAAGTATGTGTATGATATTATTTCCCAACCACTGTCAACTATTATAAATCAATCTTATGAACAGGGATGCTTTCCAGAGGTATTGAAATATGGTGAGATCAAACCTCTATTCAAGAAAGGATCGACAGAAGATATGGGGAATTACCGCCCTATCTCTCTCTTGCCGGTCTTCTCTAAAGTGTTTGAAAAGATAGCAGCAAAACAAATTAATAACTTTCTTACTGTAAATGATATAATTTTTAAAAACCAGTTCGGATTCCAACAGGGTAAAAGCACTGCGAATGCTATAAATGAGTTTATCCAAAAAATATGCTCCACGTTAGATAAAGGTAGAAAGGTCACAGGTATTTTCTGTGATCTGACTAAAGCTTTTGATTCAGTGAACCATGCATTACTCCTCCACAAATTACAGATGTATGGAATCAGAGACACTGCTTTAAAATGGTTTAGCTCTTACCTGTCAGGTAGGAAACAAAGAGTAATTTTAACTTCAAATGGAACCAATTATTCATCAGACTGGAAAACAGTTCCCCAAGGAGTCCCACAAGGTTCGATATTGGGTCCCTATCTGTTTCTTTTTTACGTAAATGACCTACCACTTGCTATTGATGTTCATTCAGTCTTATTTGCTGATGATACATCAGTTCTAATTGAAAATGAGGTATCTGAAAATATTCCAGAAAAAGCCAAAAACACTTTAGAAAAACTTGAATCTTGGTTCTATCAAAATGGACTAAAACTAAATGTAACTAAAACCAAAATGATGCAATTTGAAGCTAAATCAGTAGAAAGGAGTGAAATAAAGATAACTTGCAATGATCAGGATATCACAGAAGCAAACCACGTGAAGTTCTTAGGCCTAAATCTTGACAAAAATTTAAATTGGAAGGTACACATAGATTACTTAGCAAATCAACTGAACAACTTAGCATTTGCAATGTGTATTTTGTCAGGTGCCACAAACATAGATACCAGAAAGATAGTTTATCACTGCTACTTTGAGTCAGTTATTCGTTATCGCATAATCTTCTGGGGAAATTCAGCAAATGTCACTAGGCTCCTAGTATTACAAAAGAAAGTAATTAGAAACATGTGTGTTGCAAAAAAACGGGAATCCTGTCGACCACTGTTAAAAAATTTAAAAGTACTATCTATACCCTCACTTTACATATATGAGATGGTGGTGTTCCTATATAGAAATCAACATACACTAGACAATTTCCGTTTTGACCACAACTACAGCACTCGCCACAGAGATAACTTCAAACTTCCAACACATCATTTAAAACTTTATGCCCAAACGCCAGAGTATATGGGGTTAAAAATTTTCAATAAAATAAAAGGCAGTAATATATTTAAAATGGAGATTGGTTCACTGAAAAGATTGCTCTTTACTCTCCTGGTGGAAAAGTGTTATTATTCTGTCGATGAATTCATTGAGGACAGCTTCACAATCTGAACACAGGGATTGTAATACATTTATTATTTTATGTACATGTGTAGCTGTAACTTAGAAATGTAAAATATAATGTAAACTTTTGTAGTTCTCTTAAAAAAGTGAAAAAAGTTTCTTTTGTAAACCTTGACATGTCTCCTGTACATCAAATCAAATGATTTGAAAATTGTATGTAATGAGATGAATAAACCACATAACATAACATAACATCAAGCATGAAGTGATGGTCCACAATAATGCTCACATAGTACACAACTGTCATGGTGCATTCACTTGCTATCACATGTCCCATCCAAGCCTAGATGAATGTCCCCCCTGGCATAATACTGCCCACACAAAACTGCGTCCTTAGCATAGTGCATGTTTTGAGCAGTTGTTCATTCGCATGACAGTGTATCCAGACACAACCGTCAATTCAGTGCAACAAGAAATATGATTCATAGAACAGAATGGCGTGTTTCCATTGATCAATGGTCCAATCTTGATGATCCTATGCCTACTGCAATCATAATTGGCCGTATTGTTGGCCCAACATGGGGACAGGTGGGAGTTGCTGCTGCAGAGCTCTATGTTCAACAATGTGCCCTGGATGGTGCTGTCCAAAATGCTTGTGACTGCACCACCATTGTATTCTTTCCAGCACCTTCTCACTTAATCATGGTTTCACCATCCTTCAACCACTTTCCATAGGTGCTTATGAGAGTTGCATGTGAACAGATGACCAGCTTCACCCTTTCTAAGATGCTCATTCCCAGGAACCAGGCCATAAGAATCTGCTCTTTGTCAAAGTCATTTATATCAGTGGATTTCCCCATCTACAGCCCATGTTGTCACTATCATGATTCATACTTCACCTCTACTCCACTTACATACTGTCCTTATTGTATCATATGTTTGCAGTGCCACCATGCAGCATTCAGTCTCACGTTGGGCAATGGTCATAATATTTTGGCTCATCAGTGTATGTACGTAGTAGGACTGTTCATGATTGGAGGGTCCATCCATGGTATACTGTAAAGGAACATCAAAAGGAAGAGGAACTACAGAATAATATCTGTAAAGCAAAGCATAGGGCTGTAGATATGGAGTTATTGAATGAAAACTTCAGAATCAAAAGGGTAAAGCAGGATGACCACTGTAGCATAATCTTATGGGATTGTCTCCCACAAACCCCAAAGCAACTCTAGTCATATGTAAAATCTGACAGTAGCACAAAAGTTATTGTTCAGACACTTACGGATAATACAGTAAGTAAAATTGAGGATAGTGGAGTAAAAGCAGAAGTGATAAATTTTTATATTTTGCTTTACAAAAGGACATACAGGAATGCTGTCTCTGGTTAATTGTCACACACTTCAAAGATTAGTGATGCACATCTTAGTTTCAGTGAGACTGAGGAGAAATCAATAAAATTAAATAAGGCACCAAAACCCACTGATTGATGTGACATTCTGTACAGAATTTGCAGTTGAGTTGGCTCCCATTTCAATAAAAATAATCATTGCTCCCTTGAATAAAAAACTGTGCCCAGTGGTTAGAATTAAGCATATGTCACACTCATATACAACTAGGGTAGCAAAAGTGATCCACACAGGTTGATATCCACCTGTTGTAGAATCTTAGAACATATTCTGAGCTTAAACATTGTGAAGTATTTCAAACAGAATGTTCTCCATGCTAACCAACATGGATTTGAAAAACATTGGTCATGTGAAGCCCAACTCATGTTTTGTTCATATGACTTCCTGAAAGCTATGTATCCTTTGTTTCATTTACACTACTGTGACAGCAGATCAATAATCCTCATATACTTCATTTTTACAAACAATAGTCATCTGCATAAATCACTGCGTTAAGACAGTAATATTTTATACTGTTAATGTATATAAAACACAGGAGTGGTCCTAGTATGGAATCTTAATGTATGATGATATTGATGTTAGTGATTTCAAATCCTTATTCACATCTGAGTTTTAACAATTGCTAACTGTTGTCACACTCTCAGGTATAATTTTTTAACTCGTGGATAGTACATCTAACACCAAAATTCACACTTTATCTAATGATATTTTACACTAAAAATCAAAGATATTTCAGAATAATTACATGTTCCTTGTTCTCCATACCACTTATCACTTCTTCAAGGAAGTGAGCAGATACGTTGATAAACTGGGACTAAAACAAGGTCATTTTTATTTTTGAAAAAAAGTAGATTTTATTGTTTCAGATTTATCATTCTGTTGTACATTATGTTCCCTTTTCTCGGAGAAGGTAGACTGGCCTAAATTTTTTCATTTTCTGTCATCTTTCCTAAAACATGGAGTTAATGGAGCTATTTTTTGTCTTTGTAAAAAGGTACTTGTTTTGAATATACTGTTATCTGCTGCAGACAGATGTTCACAAATACTTTTTACACTCATTTTGAAGAGGTAACATTACTGACCAGTTTGCCTACTATGATGTCTTCTCTGTGATCCAGTTAATCATCAAATAGATAGTGGCTTGGATTTAGACTAACTGAGGTGACACTTCAGAAATTTAAATTGCAGTCAAAGTAATGTATTTCACAGTCATCACATATGGTCAGCTTACAGTTCATATTGTTTACTGCTTTTTGCATAATCGTGTCAGTAACCTCTATTTATATGAGTGGCAATTAATAATGTTTCACCACTATTCTCAATTTGAAAATATAACTGGTAGTGGAGAGGCACTCTGACTTAATCTGGCTGTGGTCTGGCGGTGACTTGACCGTGTATGTAACACAGACTGACTTCAGTGGTGGTTCAGTGCCCAGACACAAAGGAATTAGAGACATTAGCTGCCAGTGGTAATTGATTCGTATCAGTGGGACAAGATGAAAATTTTTGCCAGACCAGGATTCGAATCCGGATCTCCTGCTTACTAGGCAGATGTACTGACCACTACACCATCTGGGCACAACCACCCAGACTACCCTAGCACTCCTCCTGTCAGACCCAAATTCTCAACTTACACTTCACATTACTGATGTAGTGCCCTTGCTCATTAGCCTAATTATTCACGGTATCTTGCCAATTCCCCTAAGAGTTTGAGCTTGGTGTGTATCTGCAGTGAAGGGATCATTGGCCGACATCACTTTAATTATGTATGTGTGGTGTCTGTTCTTTGAGACATGGCTGAAAGAACAGACACAGTTTTGATCCTGGTTTACTGCTTTTGCCACTGTCCATGATGTCTATTAAAAGACTTGTGTAGAAAATTTTAACAATTTACTAATAAAATGTTAAAATATGAATCACTTACATATTTAATAAAAACATAAGAGACCTGAATTGTAGCCAACACTTATACACATATAAAAATGACGATATTTTGTTTGACTATTGGCTATGTATTCTTTAAGTGGCATTACTATTGTTTTCTGTTTTTATGGGTGGATTTTTAGGCATCCACTTTTCTCCTGCATTTTCTGATAAAGTCCACCAAATCGTTCTAGAAATAATGTCTTATATTGGAAATATTTAATAAATCCTAGTGATAATATATATTATTAATAACAGAAAAATTAGGGCTAAAATAGTAAAATGGAATTTTTGAATGTGAAACTTGAGCTTCTCCTTGTATGTAAAATGTTCAGACAACTTATGGGAATGCCACTTGGTTACGTCTTCAACAACCACCGATATTTTAACAGGTGAACACCATGCAATTTTCAAGGCATCTGGGTTGAAGACATCACCCAGTTGCATTCCCATAAATTATTTGAAAATTTTTGAATGATTTACATTCTACAATTTGAGCAACCCTTTGTTTGTTATGATAACATTTCTGAATAGCGATATATTCCCTAAACCACAAAATTTTGAAAGAAGATGAAAGTGTTCCGTACGTGGAACCAGTACATGGCTTTTATATTATGTAAATTAATCATGAATTAATGGGATCAGAATTTTAGGTGCATGTGGTTTTACTGAATCAAAATATTGAATATTTTCTTAAGTAAAAGTTTTTGTACGGAATATTTATATCATTGTATTCAGTCAAATGCAAGGTACATATGGGATGGTCAAAACTACCATGTGTAATACGGTGTAGGAAACCCGTTGGCATTCAAAACAGCTTACAGTCATCTCAGAATGGATAAATAAAGGTCATGTATGGTTTTAAAGGAAATTTATACCATTATTTCTGCAAAAATAGTGGCAAATTCAGGTAACTATGCTGGAGGTGTTATAGCAGTCACACACTCTTCTCTCCAGAGTATGCCACAAATCCTCATTAATACTGAGATCTTGTGACTGTTGTGGCCAGGGGAAATGTGGCAATTCATCTTCATGCTCACAAAACCTGTCCTGGGTGATGTGAGCTGTGTGAACAGGCACCATGTCATCTTGGAATCCAGCCTGATCAGCCAAAATGGTCACCTAATCCTTGGCAGTAATGTAACATTGCAGAGTAACCATCAGCTCCATGAAATAGCATCATATGGCTGCCCAAATCATCACTGAACCCCCACCATATTTCATTCTTGGGACATAAACTTGGCCAGAAGTTGTAAACAGTGTGAAACAAGACCAGTCCATCCAAATGACTTTCTTCCATTGCTCAATATATCATGCCTTTGGCCCCTATGTTTTCTTGTTACAAGTATTTGCATCACTGATGAGTGGTTTTGGAATTCCAGCTCGCCCTGCAATTCTCTGCTTTTGGAGTGCCCTTTGTGTTGTTGGGGTGCTGACAGTGTTTGCAGGTGTGACATTCAGTTCTCCAGCGACTTTTGGAGCTGTCATACTGTTAGTTTTCTTCACAATCCTTTTCAGTGACTCTCATGATCACTCAATGCACACTTTCATCTCCATTGTGACTTAGTGGATGATGAGTTTTCACTTTCCCTTTTTGTGATGATGATAATGATGATGATGATGATGATGATGATGATGATGTTTGGTTTGTGGGGCGTTCAACTGCACAGTAATCAGCGCCCGTACAAAGTCCCAATTTTTACACAGTCTGTTTTCTTTCACAATCCAATCTTCTCACTCTCACAAGTGGTGGTGGTGGTGGTGGTGGTGGTGGTGGTGGTGGTGGTGGTGGTGGTGGTGATGATGATGATGATGATGATGATGATGAAATGATGAGGACAACAAAAACACCCAGTCCCCGAGCAAAGAAAATCCTCAACCTTGCTGGGAATTGAACCTGGGACCCTGTGATACAGAGGCAGCAATGCTAGCCCCTAGACCACGAGCTGCAGACTTCCTTGTTTGTGATACAAATGTTCAGTATGGTGCCTCTCAAAACACAAAACACATTGCCTCCATTGGTTATGGAAGCATCCATCGTACAAGAACCATCAACTTGCCCACATTGGAATTCAATTAGCTCCAACACAACGCACACACTACTACACAGAACACTTTTCTGACCATGACTGACACTTGAAGACATTGCACAGCTGCCGTTCATGGTCAAACAGAACAGTGTGACCTGCAGGCTTGGCTACCATCTGTATTTATGTTCAACCATGTATTTCTCGCCATGTTTCCATATTTTTCTCCAAACCCTGTACTTTAGACAATAAGGATCAGAAAAGACACTTTTAAAAGAATTTTGAGAATTCATGTAGAATATTTTGCATATTTATTAGATAAGAAAAACCAATTAAAAAAATAGTATAGTATATTAGAGTAATTGGAACTATTCCATACTGCTTCATTACAAAGTGGGACAATTCTATGAACTAATGAGTGTACTCTGTCTGTTGTCAGTGATGGACAAGTCTGTAGAGTGCTCCACACTCATGGTTCAGAAAAAAAACATAACACATTGAACAACTAGATATAGGATGTTCATATTCAGAGGGCATGTACATTAGTATGTTCTGCAGAAATGATTAGCATTTCAGTCACCTTGGTTCAGCATGTGCCCTGTTGCTGGTAGGTACAGGTTCTGCCATGGGCCCTGATAACTTGTTCCAGGTGTGATAGCATTGATGCGTATAAAGCACAAATGGCGTCTTGTGGTATAGCCATCCATGCTGTATTCACCTGGTTCCAAAGTTCATCTGTGGTGATTGGCATTGGGTCACAGTGCTGCGTTTCAACATATTCTGTACATTTTTGATTGGCAACAAGTCTGGTGATCTGGCGAGCTAGGGCAAAAGGCTGACAGCATGTGACACCAAGAAGGCATGTGTTCCTGCAGTAACATGTGGTCATGCATTGTCTTGCTGAAAAATGGCATCTGGTTTGTTGTGGAGAAAGGGTATGGCTAAGGATCGCAGGGTGTCATTCACGCACATCACACTGGTCACAGTGCCCTGGACACGCACTAACTGTGATTTGTGGTTGTACCCAATAGCATCCCACACCATAAGGCCTTGAAAATGAACATGGACAGTCACAACCACAAGAAACTTCTTTATTTTATGACATTTTAGACCCTCTTCAGACCTCACACCATGCTGGTAGGTGGCGGCAGTGAACGGAACAGGCGCTACAACTTCATGAATACTAAAGGCTTGAATGTTCTCAAAAATAAGGTCTCAAATTGGCACTCACCCTATCTGCAGTGAACCAAAATGTAGCCATCAGTTTCAAACAGACAGTACCTGGATTCACCCAAAAACACTGTTTGATGCCATTTGTTTCCCCAGTGATGCTGTTCCACACACCGTTGCCATCTAGCGTGTTTCTGTACATTCATCAAAGGTAGATGGAGAACTGGATGACACACACGTAACCCATGCCATAATAAATGGTGATGGACTATCATCCTTGATAGTGTATGATGTGTTCCACTGTTGTAGCAGAGCTGAGGAGGACGCAGCTGCATCCTGCAATGCCATTTGGATGAAGTGGCCTGATGCATATCATCATATTCTGAGGTCTTCTGTGAACCATTCTGCACACACTCGTTACACTGCCAAAACACTTCCCCACAAAATCGGAAATTTCCCTGATGGATGCATCACATTCTCTCATGCCAGTAATGCACCCTCTTTCACACTTAATGATCTGGTGATAAGGTTTGTGCATATGTCTGCAAGGCATCCTGCACATCTACTTAAGTCACACTGATCCATTACCTTTAGTTAATAGTGACAATGAGAGCCACAGGCACATTTTACCAGTATGTGGTGTAGCACCACAATATAAATGTTGACCTGGAACCTGCGAGCTGACATGGTTAAAATGCTAATCATTTCGGCATCATATACTGATGTATATGTCCTGTGAGTATGAACATGCTATCTCTGCTCATTCAAGGTGTTCTGTTGTTTCTGAAGATGAGAGAGAGAGAGAGAGAGAGAGAGAGAGAGAGAGAGAGAGAGAGAGCAATTGCTGAAGGCCACTAAGCTTGAAATGTGTATTTCCTATTTACATGTTACACACAAATAATTGCACTTTCAAATGTAAAGTCATTAATTACCCAGCTACTTTTATTTATCTTATATGTAACATTAACATTTATTGCCTATGGGTACCTAGTATTGAAAGAGTAATTAGAATCAGTGGCAAAACTGTCAGGTGGTAACATTTATTACTAAAATATGATGTGAATTATGATGTACACTCAAAAAATTTTTTGTTCCTTTGCTTACATTTTGTTTATTATGGAAGGTGTCCCATGGGTGAAACTGTAGCTACAGTGTGTCATGATTAGAGAGAGCTAGATCTTAAGACAGAAATTATCTAATCCACACAACAGACTTAATATGTTTCCTTTGTTATCATCTATGTTTTACTGAGGATGTTTATTGCTTCTTTAGTTTATACCATCCCATACCAATGCAGTTACTGGTTCTGTTCACCAGGAAACTGACTGTAATAGCCTCTATTATTAATTAATTGGTTATTTCTTCCCTCATTTTTTGAAATACCAGTCCTGGAAAAGGTAACATGATCTTTGTTAAATGTTTCAGGGAAAATGAATTTACAAAAGCTTTCACGTCCCGTCCACGTATACCTCGGACACCGTCAACAGGGAAACCTTCTTAAACAGAATTACTTTCCATGCTAAAGGAGGACTGTTATCAGATCAGGAATCAGCAGATGTAACTGTTTTTATCTGATTAGTTTCTGAAATATTTCTGTGCATTTTAAAAGTTTACCACTGAAATTTTGAAATTCAGGAATGTAATGTATCTTTTATATTGATGTGGGAAAAATTGTAGGGCTTTATGTACATTTATGTTATTAGCTGTTTCGTGTTACTAAATCCAAATCTGAGTGCCTTATATGGAATGCAGTTTGTACCATTATGTATGAAGTAAACATAATTTTTAAAGGTTTTTATCATTTAGAGGTTATATGATGTATCTGTTGCATTTACGTGCAACTATAATTTCTTAGAGTTAAAACTTATTCATCCAAAACTCTCATTTGGGAACTGCACATAGAATGGTTCTGTGTTCTGCAGCAGAGTGGGCTGCCATCCAGTAGTTCAGTCCCACTCACTTTGTTGGCCAACTCAGGTACAGGAGTGTTTTATTTGGTGCAGCTAGTTGCCAGCCCTTGGCCCCCCACACCAGGCAGACTGCATTGCAAACAGTGGGAAGAAAGTACAAAATATATGGACAGGGCACACTACCACAAGAGCACATGGTACACACGCCACACTATTTGTTCGGTATGTGGTTTGCACATCCTGCCATCACCTGTTCTCACTTAAGTATGAACTTTAAAACAGGATGATACAAGGTTTAAATAAAACTGGCAATATTGCCCCTAAAATTCAGTGAAGTCATTCCAAAGACAATTTAGGTAAATCAAATATACACAAAAAATATGGAATAAATGAAACTTTCATCCGATGTACATACAATGGAAAAGAAACATAATGTGCAAAAATAACTTCATCATGCTTTTTCACTCATTTGTGTCAGTAATGGAATTACTATGAATAAAAAGAGAAGCATCCACATTGCCCAGGTGTAAAAGTGATGGTTTAGCACTGCAAATGAAACTGGTGGAGCAAAATTTCTTCCAGAAGCTGAGCTCGATCCTTGTATACAAAATATTTTTCTGGCAATCTATGGAAGGTATGGAAAATTTTTCCTGTTCAGTTTGCAGTAGGGTGCCCCATTTTCTCCCATTTTACAGTTTTGCTTTTAATACCTGTCTAACTTATCTGTTGGAGTTGATCCTTCCTGAACATTTAACAGAATTCCTTGGTTTCACTGGTACTGCAGTTTCATGAAATAACTCTCTACTCATGGTTCATACAGCATGACATTTTACCTAACAGTGCCAATACTGCGAATGTGAAACTGCTGTTGAAAACAAAATCAAATGCTCTGTTCTTGAAGATACTTGAACCATTTATTGGCAGTATCTGTAGTTTGTGAGCATTCACTTCTTGTTGTACAACCAGTCACCTCAGGCATAGTTAGACGTCTTAGTCTCTTAGCATTTTCTGCCATGTGATGTGACGTGGTTGTGGAATGAGTTGTAATTGCCTTTGCGGATACTTTTCTTTACATATTAGCAAGATCCAAAAAACCTTCACCTGCAATAGTTCTGTAGAACCTAAAGCAGCTGTCTCTCTCCTCTCTCTCTCTCTCTCTCTCTCTCTCTCTCTCTCTCTCTCTCTCTCTCTCTCACACACACACACACACACACACACATACACACACACACACACAAACAGCCATACGTATATCAGTAACTATCTTCTGAACAAATTGTAGAAGTAATTCTCAACAACACAAGATGCTTGTTTATTAACCACACACAGGTGGTGAGAAATATGCAAAATGCATTTGACCCTTTAAGCATGAGCATTAAAGTTCAGAGCACAGTGCACAACAAACACAATTAATCCTTTTCCCATTTCCAACCACTCTAGGGTTAAATAATGTCCAAATTGAACTTTTAAGATCTGTATCACTCTCTGTGTTTCTGTACTCACCACTGATTAATTCTTCCCGGTACTTCACATTTTCTTGACATGCTGTCTTACAAACAATGTTTATTTTCTGCACTCTTCTACCATGATAACAAAAGGAAAAAAATAGAAAAGTTGGTGATAGTGATAATGTGAACTGCCCTACACACTACATATCACTGATCAACACAGCACTGCCCCTACTCACTGTTCATATATTGCAGTTTGAAATAACCATCACTGCTGCAACCAGCCCATGGTGCAACAGTGATTTTACGGAGTACAGCCTATCATGTGCGATGAGATCATGGGCTCGTTTCATCTGAAACTGTTGTGAACCAGTTTGCAGCACTGGGGAAGTTGCCCTTAGGCTAGGCCTCTGTGCATAACTCTATTCTACAGCTAGATTGTTTTGATCAATTGCCAATGAATTTGAGTATCTGTCTGTTCACAACACTCCTTAACAGCAATATGTGATGTAGAGAACAGTTTTATGGCCATGTCCAGTCTTCATAAGTGGCACTGGGAAAACTGAAAAACTGATAAATGGAATGAAAGAGTTTAAATTAAGTAGTAATGGTACTTATTGTTAGAACAGTGCTTCTTAATTGAAGGGCAGTGAAGTGGCTATTGAGCACTAACAAGGGTAGCACTTTTGAAACTCAACTTTTTTTTGGCACATAGCATACAGAATCCACTGGCTTTCATAAATGGACACAAGTTTTTCCTAATGACAAGTAAACAGTTGAATTCTATTGTTGTTGTCAATGTTGTTGTTGTTATTGTTGTTGTTGGTGGTGGCGGTGGTGGCGGTGATAATGATGTGATACTGATTATTTCATTTATTGTTATTGGACATTATAGTCCAGAAGGAAGAATTCTTATGTCTCGTATTTTATCAAACACTAAGTAAATCTGTTTACTATGAAAATTATTAGTATTTGTGTTTTTCAGTGTAAGGAAACCTTTTGCATATCGTCATTTGGTCATTGAGCATAATTTTTTGGCAATACTTTTTTTACTGTCAAGAGTTTTTTTCATTACTTCCAAGAGTAACAGGCCTGATTGTGATCAGACATAAAATTAGAACTTTCTAACAGGGCTGAAACTTTTCCCTAACACTGAGTAAATTTTAGAGATAAATTTCTTTTGAGGCCCAAGTGCATGTCAGTAGGCCTGCCACGTACAAGGCCAGTCTCAGTACACAGGCAGATGAACAAAATGTATTTTGTTTCACCTGTGAAACACAGACTTATACTAGAATGAAAAGGTGCAGAATATGAAGAATGTGTTACTATTCTGGCATACATTTACATTGATGGATGTCTTGTTATTTACTTGCAACAGCAATGTCTTTTGGCTTCCATTAAACATGTGCTTATTCAGTCAGTCATTGCAATTTCACAAGTTGCCTGTCACCTAAATTAACCAACTCTTGGAACACTGACTTATGACCCACAGATACCAATTCTCCCAGTTTTTTCAGTGAAATTTCAAGTGTACATCTGTGTTACCTTTGCAAGTAGAAATGTCCAAGATCCTTTTACAATAGAAATCTAAATACCAGATCGTTCTGCTTCAAGAAACACAAATGAAGGCTACTTCTTTGCAAAGAGAATGTCACACACATTTACTATGAATGCACCACTGTGTGTGGGAATCTCTCTGTAAAACAAATCATGTGGTTGAATGCCCATTGTCTTCATCATGCTGCCAGTTACTCATATTGTACAACAAGGTATCTGTTGTTTCCTTACATAGATCTAGTAATAGATAATTTTTATATGGGTGCAGCAGGCCAAAACTATGTTTGTGGGACCAAACTTTCATCTCTGCAAACAAAATCAACTTACTGACTATACAGTTTCGGTTTTAATTAGCAACAGACCATCTACAATGAGTGTCAAACTTTGCATTCATTATGCATTATATACATGACTTTTATAATGTCAGACAGTTGTCATTAAAACCTGATTAGGAATGTACACAGCATAGTCTATTCAGTGAATAGACATACCTTAATCTTATAGTGGTCACCTAGTCAGATATTTATTATAAATTCTGCTATTCAAAACTAATCGTGTGTACAAGTCAGTCTAGTTTTGCTTAACACGATACCTTCCATTATACTCAAAGTAACTATTTATTCATCAGAATCACTTGTCAAACAATATTTTGTACCCCAAGTTTCTTATGATGGTGGGGCACATTCATTGTTCCATACTTGTAAGAGTGCTTCAACTATAGAACATTGCCATCCCTTCACCTGAGTATGCACAAAAGTTATACTGCAAAATGCTTCCCACTCTTCTCACTTCTACAGAAATATATTCTGATTCTGACTGTTTCACAACTACAGCAAAATCAGTAGGAAGGCTTTCAGCCCTTGGATGCAGGCCAATCTCCAGCCGCTTTATGCAGAAGAAACCAGTAGTTCTGTGTTGTATTGCTATAAGTATTATTTAATTAGCCTGCCCTACAACAGTAATGGAATCATCATTATTTGAAAATTGTGTTTAATTGATGATGCAATATGAGCTGTAATCTTGTATAATGTTGTAATACAAAACTGTAATTCAGTAAACTGTAAACAAGTTTATTCCTGTTTCTTGTTTGTATTAATGTAAGCACAAAATAGGATGTTTACTGCTCTTTGGAAGTGAGTATCCTCTCCTATGCTGCTCATAATTTTAATGTCATAGAAATTGAAATTCAGAGATCTCTGATAAGTGAAGTTAAATCTTTCTTGTACTATGTCTAGTTTATGTTTTAACGTAAAATTCATATCTTGAAGCATTTTTCCATGTACTGCAGACTTAATCTAAGAAGTGTAGTTTTTAATCCAGATACTTTTGTTTGTTTTCAAATAAAACTTTATGTACAAAAACTTTGTGTTTAAGATAGTCAATTGTGACCCACAGTGCCACAGTTTTTGTGTGATGTATTTTTATTTTTGATTTGACTAATATTCTACCAGGGTATTTATTGGACACTTTGTCCTATAGAACTTACAGAACATTATAAAACAAAAAATTAAACAGAAGTAATCTCAAGGAAGATGTCCACATGAAGATAGGATGTAACACATGGCACTTCTGTGTTGGTTGCCATCAATTGAAGAAAATCACAAAAATTATGTCTATCAGTTCTCCTGAATGAATGATACATTAGACTGACTAGAGCCAAATTGTTAATAAAATATGGCTGGATAATACTAGATAGAGGTTGGTGATACTTAATCATCTTTACATCGCCTTTATGGTATAGAGGCCACTATGAATTCTAGGTTATCCCTTTTGGTCTACAGAACTCTGCAGTCACCTTTGAGTGCATGATTGAAAATTTAAACAGCACTTGAAATTGACTGCATGTCTCAGTTACATTGATGGCAACATTTCCACTTTTGAAAACATTTGAAAGGCATCTAAGCTTTGTCAAAACTGTACTGAAGTGTGTTGTGGGTGCAAGCATTTGCCTAAATTTTGGAAAGTGTCTGTATCTTGCTCAAGAATTAAAAATATTGGGACACTTTTTGATCGAGAACGAGTGCATGTAAGTTGAAAAATAGTAAACGTCACAGAAAATTTACTTAATCAGCACATTCATGTAATAATAATTCTTCTCAAAATGTGCTTTTAATGAAGACACAGAATAAAGTATTTCAGTTCCATTGTCCACCATAAGAACTGATGCAAGGTAACACTAAATTGTCTTGTAATGGAGTGCAAGAAAGAAGACACTGATACTTACTCAGCCATGGCACTGTTTAATGAAATGGAGGTGCACTCTGACACACTAAATTAAGGGATAGTTGCAGTTTGGGGACAAAATGCAGAAGCTCTTTGAAAGATGATTATACAGAATGCTTTTAAAAAAGTTTTTCATGTTCTTATAGCATCCATCTGCACAGCCAAGTGGTCAACAAGCCGGACTTTCATGTGGATGGCCCTGATTCACCTGCCAATGCTGTCAGGGATTTTTCCTTGATGAGAGGACTGGAACAGGGTGCACTTAGCATTGTGATGCCAATTTAGGAGCTACCTGAATGAGAAGTAGTGGCTCCAAGGTTTCAAAAGTCAGCAACAATTGGGAGAGCGGTGTGCTGACCCCATGTTGCTGCATACCACATACGCATGATGACACATGGTAACCCATGGCTATCATGTGGTTTACAGGGCCTGATTGCAGAGTTTAATTTGATTTAATGTTCTTGTAGGAGACAGTACTCACCAAAACCAGAAAAAAGGCACCTCTGCAGTACACTTTCCGCCCTCTGTGGGGCCCTAGCCAGTACTGCCACCACTTGATTGCTGCTCTCAGACGTCTTTCCTCACAGACATCTCTGGTGAGCTCATTTGCCCTGCACATCCTGTCCTCCAATCATAAAAGTTTTGCCGTAAGGTCCGGCCATGCCCGGTCTTGCCTCCTTTAGCTATACAGTTGTTCTTTCTCAGCGATGGCTCTGCACATCTCTTGTTTTTCCAGCTCTGCTCCACATCTTGTCTGGCAGCTGTCTCCACTGGCCATGCCTGATGCCAATTGTGCCTGCTGCCAAAAGCCCATGGCCATGGCCAGCTTTCCTGATGTGGACACCTCCTGCTCTGGGCTCTCCCCACTACTGACGACGGGTTGTCTGACGTTCCTTGCTCTGTTGCATCCAGAGCTGGCTACTGCTATGTATTTTCCTGTGATTCTTGCCTGGCTGGCCCCTTCAGCACACACACATCTTGACGGCCACTGTTGGTTTGAACACTTGTCTTCCATCATCTGCTGGTGCCCTGCTGCTGTCCTCACAGCCAGCCAGCATTGACACAACAGGTACACATTGTGGTCTCCATGTCAGGCACCTGCTGTAACATGTTCTGGCACTACCAGCACTCTTGCCACCAGCCCTAGCACCTCCTTGGATTCCATCACTACCAGCGTCCTCCACACCCTACGGCTGCATGCCACTGGCCCACTAGCAGCCATCCCACACACTGCTGGCCCACTCGCTGAAGATCTGCATGCTGACGGCCTGCTTGCACCGTTGGCCTTTCCCTGGCATTTTATGTGCCATCAGATCTAGCCTCATGCATGCCAGCTTCTTCTCAGTCCAATGGTGGCATCACGCTGTTTTCTGTTGCCTTTGCTGTCTGCTCCTTGTCTCCTCCAGCCACATGGCTCTTCCTTCTGCCATCCTTCATGTCTGTTGCTGGTATTCTGCCTCTGTCTTCAGGGCCCTGCTTCCTCCCCCAGACATCTTCTCTTCTGCAAGTCTCTCACATGTCTCATGCATTGGTATTTTTCTTTGCTGACAGGCACCTTCATCTTGACCCCACTCTGCACCATTCCACCATGGCATGGATCCCGGTCTTCTCCGATTTTGGTTCTCTCCTATGTCCTCCAGCGTGTTCTCCTCTCTGCAGAGTGCCAGGCTTTGGACACCTGCTCCCCCAACCCCCCTCCTTCAGGCCTTTCATTGACCGTCGTTGGCACTCTTATTCTCTGCACTTTGCATCTCCCACAAAGGGAAAAGGAATATGGCATACACCCAGTCCCTCATGATCAAGCCACACATCACACCAACAGAGTGCTGTGGATTGCCACCCCTGTCAGATGCTTGCAAGCTGGGCAAGCTGGTACAGCACCTCATAGCCTGCAAGAACTGCTGCAGCTTTCTTTTTTTTCTTCTTTCTCTTCCAGTATAAATTTTATTCATCAGTTGCAAAATTTTATTATGCTTATAATATGTATAATAAAATTTCCAGAATGAGATTTTCACTCTGCAGCAGAGTGTGCGCTGATATGAAACTTCCTGGCAGATTAAAACTGTGTGCCCGACCGAGACTCGAACTCGGGACCTTTGCCTTTCGCGGGCAAGTGCTCTACCAACAGAGCTACCGAAGCATGACTCACGCCCGGTACTCACAGCTTTACTTCTGCCAGTACCTCGTTTCCTACCTTCCAAACTTTACAGAAGCTCTCCTGCGAAACTTGCAGAACTAGCACTCCTGAAAGAAAGGATATTGCGGAGACATGGCTTAGCCACAGCCTGAGGAATGTTTCCAGAATGAGATTTTCACTCTGCAGCAGAGTGTGCGCTTATATGAAACTTCCTGGCAGATTAAAACTGTGTGCCCGACCGAGACTCGAACTTGGGACCTTTGCCTTTCGCGCGCAAGTGCTCTACCAACTGAGCTACCGAAGCACGACTCACGCCCGGTACTCACAGCTTTACTTCTGCCAGTACATCGTCTCCTACCCTCCAAACTTTACAGAAGCTCTCCTGCGAACCTTGCAGAACTAGCACTCCTGAAAGAAAGGATATTCCGGAAACATGGCTTAGCCACAGCCTGAGGGATGTTTCCAGAATGAGATTTTCACTCTGCAGCGGAGTGTGCGCTGATATGAAACTTCCTGGCAGATTAAAACTGTGTGCCCGAACCGAGACTCGAACTCGGGAACTTTGCCTTTCGCGGGCAAGTGCTCTACCAACTGAGCTACCGAAGCACGACTCACGCCCTGTACTCACAGCTTTACTTCTGCCAGTACCACATCTCCTACCTCCCAAACTTTACAGAAGCTCTCCTGCGAACCTTGCACATCTAGCACTCCTGAAAGAAAGGATATTGCGGAGACATGGCTTAGCCACAGCATGGGGGATGTTTCCAGAATGAGATTTTCACTATGCAGCGGAGTGTGCGCTGATATGAAACTTCCTGGCAGATTAAAACTGTGTGCCCGACCGAGACTCGAACTCGGCACCTTTGCCTTTCGCGGGCAAGTGCTCTACCAACTGAGCTACCGAAGCACGACTCACGCCCGGTACTCACAGCTTTACTTCTGCCAGTACCTCGTCTCCTACCTCCCAAACTTTACAGAAGTTCTCCTGCGAACCTTGCAGAACTAGCACTCCTGAAAGAAAGGATATTGCGGAGACATGGCTTAGCCACAGCCTGAGGGATGTTTCCAGAGTGAGATTTTCACCCTGCAGCGGAGTGTGCGCTGATATGAAACTTCCTGGAAGATTAAAACTGTGTGCCCGACCGAGACTCGAACTCGGGACCTTTGCCTTTCGCGGGCAAGTGCTCTACCAACTGAGCTACTGAAGCACGACTCACGCCCGGTACTCACAGCTTTACTTCTGCCACTACCTTGTCTCCTACCTCCCACACTTTACAGAAGCTCTCCTGTGAACCTTGCAGAACTAGCACTCCTGAAAGAAAGGATATAGCGGAGACATGGCTTAGCCACAGCCTGGGGGATGTTTTTCAGAATGAGATTATCACTATGCAGCGGAGTGTGCGCTGATATGAAACTTCCTGGCAGATTAAAACTGTCTGCCCGACCGAGACTCGAACTCAGGACCTTTGCCTTTCGCGGGCAAGTGCTCTACCAACTGAGCTACCGAAGCATGACTCACGCCCGGTACTCACAGCTTTACTTCTGCCAGTACCTCGTCTCCCACCTTCCAAACTTTACAGAAACTCTCCTGCGAACCTTGCAGAAGTAGCACTCCTGAAAGAAAGGATATTGCGGAGACATGGCTTAGCCACAGCCTGGGGGATGTTTCCAGAATGAGATTTTCACTCTGCAGCGGAGTGTGCGCTGATATGAAACTTCCTGGCAGATTAAAACTGTGTGGCCGACCGAGACTCGAACTCGGGACCTTTGCCTTTCGCGGGCAAGTGCTCTACCAACTGAGCTACCGAAGCACGACTCACGCCCGGTACTCACAGCTTTACTTCTGCCAGTACCTCGTCTCCTACCTTCCAAACTTTACAGAAGCTCTCCTGCGAAACTTGCAGAACTAGCACTCCTGAAAGAAATGATATTGCGGAGACATGTCTTAGCCACAGCCTGGGGGATGTTTCCAGGATGAGATTTTCACTCTGCAGCGGAGTGTGCGCTGATATGAAACTTCCTGGCAGATTAAAACTGTGTGCCCGACCGAGACTCGAACTCGGGACCTTTGCCTTTCACGGGCAAGTGCTCTACCAACTGAGCTACCGAAGCACGACTCACGCCCGGTACTCACAGCTTTACTTCTGCCAGTACCTCATCTCCTACCTTCCAAACTTTACAGAAGCTCTCCTGCGAACCTTGCAGAACTAGCACTCCTGAAAGAAAGGATATTGTGGAGACATGTCTTAGCCACAGCCTGGGGGATGTTTCCAGAATGAGATTTTCACTCTGCAGCGGAGTGTGCGCTGATATGAAACTTCCTTGCAGATTAAAACTGTGTGCCCGACCGAGACTCGAACTCGGGACCTTTGCCTTTCGCGGGCAAGTGCTCAACCAGCTGAGCTACCAAAGCACGACTCACGCCCGGTACTCACAGCTTTACTTCTGCCAGTACCTCGTCTCCTACCCTCCAAACTTTACAGAAGCTTTCCTGCGAACCTTGCAGAACTAGCACTCCTGAAAGAAAGGATATTGCGGAGACATGGCTTAGCCACAGCCTGGGGGATGTTTCCAGAATGAGATTTTCACTATGCAGCGGAGTGTGCACTGATATGAAACTTCGTGGCAGATTAAAACTGTGTGCCTGAACGAGACTCGAACTCGGAACCTTTGCCTTTCGCGGGCAAGTGCTCTACCAACTGAGCTACCGAAGCAGGACTCACGCCTGGTACTCACATCTTTACTTCTGCCAGTACCTCGTCTCCTACCTTCCAAACTTTACAGAAGCTCTACTGCGAACCTTGCAGAACTAGCACTCCTGAAAGAAAGGATATTGCGGAGACATGTCTTAGCCACAGCCTGGGGGATGTTTCCAGAATGAGATTTTCACTCTGCAGCGGAGTGTGCGCTGATATGAAACTTCCTGGCAGATTAAAACTGTGTACCCGACCGAAACTCGAACTCGGGACCTTTGCCTTTCGCGGGCAAGTGCTCAGCCAACTGAGCTACCAAAGCATGACCCACGCCTGGTACTCACAGCTTTACTTCTGCCAGTACCTCGTCTCCTACCTTCCAAACTTTACAGAAGCTCTCCTGCGAACCTTGCACATCTAGCACTCCTGAAAGAAAGGATATTGCGGAGACATGGCTTAGCCACAGCCTGGGGGATGTTTCCAGAATGAGATTTTCACTCTGCAACGGAGTGTGCACTGATATGAAACTTCCTGGCAGATTAAAACTGTGTGCTCGACCGAGACTCGAACTCGGGACCTTTGCCTTTCGCGGGTAAGTGCTCTACCAACTGAGCTATTGAAGCACGACTCATGCCTGGTACTCACAGCTTTACTTCTTCCAGTACCTCGTCTCCTACCTTCCAAACTTTACAGAAACTCTCCTGCGAACCTTGCAGAACCAGCACTGCTGAAAGAAAGGATATTGCGGAGACATGGCTTAGCCACAGCCTGGGGGATGTTTCCAGAATGAGATTTTCACTATGCAGCGGAGTGTGCGCTGATATGAAACTTCCTGGCAGATTAAAACTGTCTGCCCGACCGAGACTCGAACTCAGGAACTTTGCCTTTCGCGGTCAAGTGCTCTACCAACTGAGCTACCGAAGCACAACTCACGCCCGGTACTCACAGCTTTACTTCTGCCAGTACCTCGTCTCCTACCTCCCAAACTTTACAGAAGCTCTCCTGCGAAACTTGCAGAACTAGCACTCCTGAAAGAAAGGATATTGCGGAGACATGGCTTAGCCACAGCCTGGGGGATGTTTCCAGAATGAGATTTTCACTCTGCAGCGGAGTGTGCGCTGATATGAAACTTCCTTGCAGATTAAAACTGTGTGCCCGACCGAGACTCGAACTCGGGACCTTTGCCTTTCGCGGGCAAGTGCTCAACCAGCTGAGCTACCAAAGCACGACTCACGCCCGGTACTCACAGCTTTACTTCTGCCAGTACCTCGTCTCCTACCCTCCAAACTTTACAGAAGCTTTCCTGCGAACCTTGCAGAACTAGCACTCCTGAAAGAAACGATATTGCGGAGACATGGCTTAGCCACAGCCTGGGGGATGTTTCCAGAATGAGATTTTCACTATGCAGCGGAGTGTGCACTGATATGAAACTTCGTGGCAGATTAAAACTGTGTGCCTGAACGAGACACGAACTCGGAACCTTTGCCTTTCGCGGGCAAGTGCTCTACCAACTGAGCTACCGAAGCAGGACTCACGCCTGGTACTCACATCTTTACTTCTGCCAGTACCTCGTCTCCTACCTTCCAAACTTTACAGAAGCTCTACTGCGAACCTTGCAGAACTAGCACTCCTGAAAGAAAGGATATTGCGGAGACATGTCTTAGCCACAGCCTGGGGGATGTTTCCAGAATGAGATTTTCACTCTGCAGCGGAGTGTGCGCTGATATGAAACTTCCTGGCAGATTAAAACTGTGTACCCGACCGAAACTCGAACTCGGGACCTTTGCCTTTCGCGGGCAAGTGCTCAGCCAACTGAGCTACCAAAGCATGACCCACGCCTGGTACTCACAGCTTTACTTCTGCCAGTACCTCGTCTCCTACCTTCCAAACTTTACAGAAGCTCTCCTGCGAACCTTGCACATCTAGCACTCCTGAAAGAAAGGATATTGCGGAGACATGGCTTAGCCACAGCCTGGGGGATGTTTCCAGAATGAGATTTTCACTCTGCAACGGAGTGTGCGCTGATATGAAACTTCCTGGCAGATTAAAACTGTGTGCTCGACCGAGACTCGAACTCGGGACCTTTGCCTTTCGCGGGTAAGTGCTCTACCAACTGAGCTATTGAAGCACGACTCATGCCTGGTACTCACAGCTTTACTTCTGCCAGTACCTCGTCTCCTACCTTCCAAACTTTACAGAAACTCTCCTGCGAACCTTGCAGAACCAGCACTGCTGAAAGAAAGGATATTGCGGAGACATGGCTTAGCCACAGCCTGGGGGATGTTTCCAGAATGAGATTTTCACTATGCAGCGGAGTGTGCGCTGATATGAAACTTCCTGGCAGATTAAAACTGTCTGCCCGACCGAGACTCGAACTCAGGAACTTTGCCTTTCGCGGTCAAGTGCTCTACCAACTGAGCTACCGAAGCACAACTCACGCCCGGTACTCACAGCTTTACTTCTGCCAGTACCTCGTCTCCTACCTCCCAAACTTTACAGAAGCTCTCCTGCGAAACTTGCAGAACTAGCACTCCTGAAAGAAAGGATATTGCGGAGACATGGCTTAGCCACAGCCTGGGGGATGTTTCCAGAATGAGATTTTCACTCTGCAGCGGAGTGTGCGCTGATATGACACTTCCTGGCAGATTAAAACTGTGTGCCCGACCGAGACTCGAACTCGGGACCTTTGCCTTTCGCGGGTAAGTGCTCTACCAACTGAGCTACTGAAGCACGACTCATGCCCGGTACTCACAGCTTTACGTCTGCCAGTACCTCGTCTCCTACCTTCCAAACTTTGCAGAAGCTCTCCTGCGAACCTTGCAGAACCAGCACTGCTGAAAGAAAGGATATTGCGGAGACATGGCTTAGCCACAGCCTGGGGGATGTTTCCAGAATGAGATTTTCACTCTGCAGCTGAGTGTCCGCTGATATGAATGTTCTTGGCAGATTAAAACTGTGTGTCCGACCGAGACTCGAACTCGGGACCTTTGCCTTTCGCGGGCAAGTGCTCTACCAACTGAGCTACCGAAGCACGACTCACGCCCGTTACTCACAGCTTTACTACTGCCAGTACCTCGTCTGCTACCTTCCAAACTTTACAGAAGCTCTCCTGCGAACCTTGCAGAACTAGCACTCCTGAAAGAAAGGATATTGCGGAGATAAGTCTTAGCCACAGCCTGGGGGATGTTTGCAGAATGAGATTTTCACTCTGCAGCGGAGTGTGCGCTGATATGAAACTTCCTGGCAGATTAAAACTGTGTGGCCGACCGAGACTCGAACTCGGGACCTTTGCCTTTCGCGGGCAAGTGCTTTACCAACTGAGCTACTGAAGCACGACTCACGCCCGGTACTGACAGCTTTACTTCTGCCAGTACCTCGTCTCCTACCTTCCAAACTTTACAGAAGCTCTCCTGCGAAACTTGCAGAACCAGCACTGCTGAAAGAAAGGATATTGCGGAGACATGGCTTAGCCACAGCCTGGGGGATGTTTCCAGAATGAGATTTTCACTCTGCAGCGGAGTGTGTGCTGATATGAAACTTCTTGGCAGATGAAACTGTGTGCCCGACCGAGACTCGAACTCGGGACCTTTGCCTTTCGCGGGCAAGTGCTCTACCAACTGAGCTACCGAAGCACGACTCACGCCCGGTACTCACAGCTTTACTTCTGCCAGTACCTCGTCTCCTACCTCCCAAACTTTATAGAAGCTCTCCTGCGAACCTTGCAGAACTAGCACTCCTGAAAGAAAGGATATTGCGGAGAAATGGCTTAGCCACAGCATGGGGGATGTTTCCAGAATGAGATTTTCACTCTGCAGCGGAGTGTGCGCTGATATGACACTTCCTGGCAGATTAAAACTGTGTGCCCGACCGAGACTCGAACTCGGGACCTTTGCCTTTCGCGGGCAAGTGCTCTACCAACTGAGCTACCGAAGCATGACTCACGCCCGGTACTCACAGCTTTACTTCTGCCAGTACCTCGTCTCCTACCTTCCAAACTTTACAGAAGCTCTCCTGCGAAACTTGCAGAACTAGCACTCCTGAAAGAAATGATATTGCGGAGACATGTCTTAGCCACAGCCTGGAGGATGTTTCCAGGATGAGATTTTCACTCTGCAGCGGAGTGTGCGCTGATATGAAACTTCCTGGCAGATTAAAACTGTGTGCCCGACCGAGACTCGAACTCGGGACCTTTGCCTTTCACGGGCAAGTGCTCTACCAACTGAGCTACCGAAGCACGACTCACGCCCGGTACTCACAGCTTTACTTCTGCCAGTACCTCGTCTCCTACCTCCCAAACTTTACAGAAACTCTCCTGCGAACCTTGCAGAAGTAGCACTCCTGAAAGAAAGGATATTGCGGAGACATGGCTTAGCCACAGCCTGGGGGATGTTTCCAGAATGAGATTTTCACTCTGCAGCGGAGTGTGCGCTGATATGAAACTTCCTGGCAGATTAAAACTGTGTGGCCGACCGAGACTCGAACTCGGGACCTTTGCCTTTCGCGGGCAAGTGCTCTACCAACTGAGCTACCGAAGCACGACTCACGCCCGGTACTCACAGCTTTACTTCTGCCAGTACCTCGTCTCCTACCTTCCAAACTTTACAGAAGCTCTCCTGCGAAACTTGCAGAACTAGCACTCCTGAAAGAAATGATATTGCGGAGACATGTCTTAGCCACAGCCTGGAGGATGTTTCCAGGATGAGATTTTCACTCTGCAGCGGAGTGTGCGCTGATATGAAACTTCCTGGCAGATTAAAACTGTGTGCCCGACCGAGACTCGAACTCGGGACCTTTGCCTTTCACGGGCAAGTGCTCTACCAACTGAGCTACCGAAGCACGACTCACGCCCGGTACTCACAGCTTTACTTCTGCCAGTACCTCATCTCCTACCTTCCAAACTTTACAGAAGCTCTCCTGCGAACCTTGCAGAACTAGCACTCCTGAAAGAAAGGATATTGTGGAGACATGTCTTAGCCACAGCCTGGGGGATGTTTCCAGAATGAGATTTTCACTCTGCAGCGGAGTGTGCGCTGATATGAAACTTCCTTGCAGATTAAAACTGTGTGCCCGACCGAGACTCGAACTCGGGACCTTTGCCTTTCGCGGGCAAGTGCTCAACCAGCTGAGCTACCAAAGCACGACTCACGCCCGGTACTCACAGCTTTACTTCTGCCAGTACCTCGTCTCCTACCCTCCAAACTTTACAGAAGCTTTCCTGCGAACCTTGCAGAACTAGCACTCCTGAAAGAAAGGATATTGCGGAGACATGGCTTAGCCACAGCCTGGGGGATGTTTCCAGAATGAGATTTTCACTATGCAGCGGAGTGTGCACTGATATGAAACTTCGTGGCAGATTAAAACTGTGTGCCTGACCGAGACTCGAACTCGGAACCTTTGCCTTTCGCGGGCAAGTGCTCTACCAACTGAGCTACCGAAGCTGGACTCACGCCTGGTACTCACATCTTTACTTCTGCCAGTACCTCGTCTCCTACCTTCCAAACTTTACAGAAGCTCTACTGCGAACCTTGCAGAACTAGCACTCCTGAAAGAAAGGATATTGCGGAGACATGTCTTAGCCACAGCCTGGGGGATGTTTCCAGAATGAGATTTTCACTCTGCAGCGGAGTGTGCGCTGATATGAAACTTCCTGGCAGATTAAAACTGTGTACCCGACCGAAACTCGAACTCGGGACCTTTGCCTTTCGCGGGCAAGTGCTCAGCCAACTGAGCTACCAAAGCATGACCCTCGCCTGGTACTCACAGCTTTACTTCTGCCAGTACCTCGTCTCCTACCTTCCAAACTTTACAGAAGCTCTCCTGCGAACCTTGCACATCTAGCACTCCTGAAAGAAAGGATATTGCGGAGACATGGCTTAGCCACAGCCTGGGGGATGTTTCCAGAATGAGATTTTCACTCTGCAACGGAGTGTGCGCTGATATGAAACTTCCTGGCAGATTAAAACTGTGTGCTCGACCGAGACTCGAACTCGGGACCTTTGCCTTTCGCGGGTAAGTGCTCTACCAACTGAGCTACTGAAGCACGACTCATGCCCGGTACTCACAGCTTTACTTCTGCCAGTACCTCGTCTCCTACCTTCCAAACTTTACAGAAACTCTCCTGCGAACCTTGCAGAACTAGCACTGCTGAAAGAAAGGATATTGCGTAGACATGGCTTAGCCACAGCCTGGGGGATGTTTCCAGAATGAGATTTTCACTACGCAGCGGAGTGTGCGCTGATATGAAACTTCCTGGCAGATTAAAACTGTCTGCCCGACCGAGACTCGAACTCAGGAACTTTGCCTTTCGCGGTCAAGTGCTCTACCAACTGAGCTACCGAAGCACAACTCACGCCCGGTACTCACAGCTTTACTTCTGCCAGTACCTCGTCTCCTACCTCCCAAACTTTACAGAAGCTCTCCTGCGAAACTTGCAGAACTAGCACTCCTGAAAGAAAGGATATTGCGGAGACATGTCTTAGCCACAGCCTGGAGGATGTTTCCAGGATGAGATTTTCACTCTGCAGCGGAGTGTGCGCTGATATGACACTTCCTGGCAGATTAAAACTGTGTGCCCGACCGAGACTCGAACTCGGGACCTTTGCCTTTCGCGGGTAAGTGCTCTACCAACTGAGCTACTGAAGCACGACTCATGCCCGGTACTCACAGCTTTACGTCTGCCAGTACCTCGTCTCCTACCTTCCAAACTTTGCAGAAGCTCTCCTGCGAACCTTGCAGAACCAGCACTGCTGAAAGAAAGGATATTGCGGAGACATGGCTTAGCCACAGCCTGGGGGATGTTTCCAGAATGAGATTTTCACTCTGCAGCTGAGTGTCCGCTGATATGAATGTTCTTGGCAGATTAAAACTGTGTGTCCGACCGAGACTCGAACTCGGGACCTTTGCCTTTCGCGGGCAAGTGCTCTACCAACTGAGCTACCGAAGCAAGACTCACGCCCGTTACTCACAGCTTTACTACTGCCAGTACCTCGTCTGCTACCTTCCAAACTTTACAGAAGCTCTCCTGCGAACCTTGCAGAACTAGCACTCCTGAAAGAAAGGATATTGCGGAGATATGTCTTAGCCACAGCCTGGGGGATGTTTCCAGAATGAGATTTTCACTCTGCAGCGGAGTGTGCGCTGATATGAAACTTCCTGGCAGATTAAAACTGTGTGGCCGACCGAGACTCGAACTCGGGACCTTTGCCTTTCGCGGGCAAGTGCTTTACCAACTGAGCTACTGAAGCACGACTCACGCCCGGTACTGACAGCTTTACTTCTGCCAGTACCTCGTCTCCTACCTTCCAAACTTTACAGAAGCTCTCCTGCGAAACTTGCAGAACCAGCACTGCTGAAAGAAAGGATATTGCGGAGACATGGCTTAGCCACAGCCTGGGGGATGTTTCCAGAATGAGATTTTCACTCTGCAGCGGAGTGTGCGCTGATATGAAACTTCTTGGCAGATTGAAACTGTGTGCCCGACCTAGACTCGAACTCGGGACCTTTGCCTTTCGCGGGCAAGTGCTCTACCAACTGAGCTACCGAAGCACGACTCACGCCCGGTACTCACAGCTTTACTTCTGCCAGTACCTCGTCTCCTACCTCCCAAACTTTATAGAAGCTCTCCTGCGAACCTTGCAGAACTAGCACTCCTGAAAGAAAGGATATTGCGGAGAAATGGCTTAGCCACAGCATGGGGGATGTTTCCAGAATGAGATTTTCACTCTGCAGCGGAGTGTGCGCTGATATGACACTTCCTGGCAGATTAAAACTGTGTGCCCGACCGAGACTCGAACTCCTGACCTTTGCCTTTCGCGGGCAAGTGCTCTACCAACTGAGCTACCGAAGCACGACTCACGCCCATTACTCACAGCTTTACTTCTGCCAGTACCTCGTCTCCTACCTTCCAAACTTTACAGAAGCTCTCCTGCGAACCTTGCAGAACTAGCACTCCTGAAAGAAAGGATATTGCGGAGACATGTCTTAGCCACAGCCTGGGGGATGTTTCCAGAATGAGATTTTCACTCTGCAGCGGAGTGTGCGCTGATATGAAACTTCCTGGCGGATTAAAACTGTTAGCCCAACCGAGACTCGAACTCGGGACCTTTGCCTTTCGCGGGCAAGTGCTCTACCAACTGAGCTACCGAAGCACGACTCACGCCCGGTACTCACAGCTTTACTTCTGCCAGTACCTCGTCTCCTACCTCCCAAACTTTACAGAAGGTCTCCTGCGAACCTTGCAGAACTAGCACTCCTGAAAGAAAGGATATTGCGGAGACATGTCTTAGCCACAGCCTGGGGGATGTTTGCAGAATGAGATTTTCACTCTGCAGCGGAGTGTGCGCTGATATGAAACTTCCTGGCAGATTAAAACTTTGTGCCCGACCGAGACTCGAACTCGGGACCTTTGCCTTTCACGGGCAAGTGCTCTACCAACTGAGCTACCGAAGCACGAATCACGCCCGGTACTCACAGCTTTACTTCTGCCAGTACCTCATCTCCTACCTCCCACTCATTTCAATGCTGCTACTGAATCAACCTTAGCCATAGATCTCTCTTTCTGTTTGCCAGCTCTTGTTGATTCTCCTCAGTAAGAAATCACTGACAACCACTTCCCACCCTGGATTCACCTACCAGATGGAGCAGTCCTTGAAAGGAAGCCACCAATATGGATGTTCAGCAGATCTATCTAGACATTGTTCAGCCATCTAGAGCAATGTTTGAACACTAAGGCAGTGTACAGGAATTGGTGGGCCACATTACATGGGTGTTCCACCATGCAGTTGAATTATCTATATTGAAGCCTTCAGATAGTCTAAGAAGAAGGCAGCCTTTACCTTGATGGGCTGATGTGTGTTATTGCCCGCATCTCGTGGTCGTGCGGTAGCGTTCTCGCTTCCCACGCCCAGGTTCGATTCCCGGCGGGGTCAGGGGTTTTCTCTGCCTCGTGATGGCTGGGTGTTGTGTGCTGTCCTTAGGTTAGTTAGGTTTAAGTAGTTCTAAGTTCTAGGGGACTGATGACCATAGATGTTAAGTCCCATAGTGCTCAGAGCCATTTCAACCATTTTTTGTGTGTCACTCAGCAACCCAGATCAGCAGAAAACCTCACAGCCTTTTGAGCAGCAAAAGCTAAAACACAACGCATAATCAAGGAAAGCAAGAAAAAATCATGACACACATTCCTGGAATCTGTCAACTACTGCACTTGTTCCATGAAAGTATGGGAAGCCATCTGGATGATTTCTGGTAAATGCAGTTGACTATCTATAGCAGTGGTGCTGAAACAAAGTTGTCTCCAAATAATACACAGTTTTTTTTAACAGTGCTGCAGAATAGGTTCACTAGAAGTGGTTGGCATTATCATACATCTGTAGCGGCACCACAGTTTAAGATAGGGAAGTTAGATTTGGTGCAGTATTTCAGAGCACACAAGTTACAGCCGGGTGGGGGCTGGATTGCAGTAAGTTACGCTAACCAATGGTTGCGAAGTGGAATGGAGGCCACAGGGGCCATTGAACCACTGAAAAGCGTATATGCAGTGGTTCGCATGTCGCAAGCTACAGGAAGAATGGGCCCCCTGGCGCAACTGGGGTGTTGTGACTCGGAGTGGTGCGTTAGCGAAACAGAGCCGTGAAGCCGAGTATAAATAGGTGTGGTTGTCTAACAAGATTCATCCAAGTGTGGCAGCTCTCCTGGATGGCGGAGCGTGTCACACTACTGGTGACATATGGCAACAGGTGGGACGACAGTATCCCAGTCCACGGCTGGTCATTGGTTCGACCCTCTGAGGCCAACACAGGGTCCTCAGCCAGCCAGGGTGGGCCATTCTTCGGGTCGCTACTGCGGAGTCGTCTCGGCTCCTGACACTCGCTGGAGACTTACAAGGCGAGGGCTGCAGGTTGGGACACCGGAATGGGAGCAGTCATTGGCCCACATTCCCAGCTACGCCAGCCGAGGTAGAAGTAGCAGCACAGCTGGCTATGGCTCCCGGCGGTGCAGTGCGGAGTCAACGGGGACGGTGGCCACTGAGTTGGATGCTAGTTCATCCATCCTGACGTAATTGGAACTCTGCAGCTGGCATACGAGGCTGGCTCAACACAGTGTGTTGCACAGGCCGCTGGGGGTACTACCTCAGCAAAGCAGGGCCTGTGAAGTGTACCGAGGTCAACGAAGCACTGTAGTGGAAAAAATAAGCCATTTGAAAAGCTCGGACGAGTTTTAATACGGCACATCCTGCACCCATCCACTACATTTGGTGTCAGAATAGCGGACGTCATCTGTCCAGTACAATGTTTGAGCCCACCGCCTGCAGTACAGTCATAAGATGTGGTAAGTGCTGTCATAATTGTTCTTTTGAGTGTTGCACGTTTTCTTTCTTGTTGGTATTTTGAGTATGGCTTGCCAAGCCACATTTTGCATGTTTGAATGGGCATAGTATTTTTTACTGTCAGAGTAAGTGTTAGTATGTTCAGGGAGTAACATTGTTTTGTGGCGTTTAATTACTTTTGTGTTAATTTGAGTATGATGTTAGTGAGTATGAGGATACAGAGTTGTAGGGAGTCAGATTATTCTTGTACTTAGTCCTGAAACAAAAAACGACTAACTGAGAACGAAAGCAACACAATGGCAGAATCAAGGACGCAAGGTGTATCGGAACCAGAAGTGGTGCGGATTTTGTTGGAAAAAGTAGCACAATTGACAGCTGACAATACTCAGTTGAGAAATGAATTAACATCTAGAAGTGAGCGGGAAACCGCATCTGATGAGTCATTGTTGCCTAGGGAGCAGGAGATTGATCCAGCTGCCGTGAGTTTGATTATTCTGTTTTCTGGCAAGGCATCTGACGATGTGCGTTCATTTGTGGAGGACTTGGAAATTTAAGCTGCGATGAATGGTTGATCTGATGAGCAGTTGTTACATGTAGCCAAGATTAGACTAACGGGTGAAGCGAAAACATATGTAAGGTGTTCTGAGGCATTAAGGAAGGCAGGACAGTTTAAGCAGTTACAGGAAGGACTTTTACAAAGGTACAAGAAACAGAATAGCACTCGGTACTTCAGGGAGAGGTTAAGTACAATGACAAAGAGACAGGGGGAGACCAGGTGGAGAAATTTGTGGACAGAATAAGCGAAATTAATGAGTACACTTACGAGTTGGGTCAGAGTGATGAAGCGAATAGTGTTCTGTTGCAGGAGGCTGAGCAAAGGGCACTTGATGTATTTTTGAGAGGGTTATCGGCTCATATGTCATGGAAAGTGCATGAAGGGACTCCAAAAGGTTTGTATTCGGCCATTCAGCTGGCAATTCAGTGTGAGGAAATAGACGTGGCAACAGGAGTACGTGAGAGGCAAACAGTATTTGCAGTGAGTATAAAATGTTATAAGTGTGGATGTACGGGACATGTGCAGAGGCAATATACCCAGTCACCAAGGAATGGAGGAAGGGGGTGGAAATCAGCAGTGTGGAGGATGGAGAAATGGAGTTAGGAGAGGCGGACAAGCGTTAAACGACAGAGGGGGCCCAAGACCCATCTAAAGGAGCTTCCGTTTGATTTCAATGCCACAGATACATATGCAGAGGTGCAATGTTCAGTGGTAGGATCCACAGGAACTAAAAAGTTTAAGATTTTGTTGGACACAGGGGTGCAAGTGTCAGTGGCTACTAAGAATATAATGGGACGAAGGAAGTTAGACCCACCACGTTATAGGTTGCGTGGAGTGGGGGATAAGGAGGTCACGCCTTTGGGGTCGCTGACAGTTGACTTATGCATAGGGAAAGTCCAATTTAATGCATGCATGGAAGTGGTACCATGGGTGAGCAAGGGCTATGACATGATCCTAGGAGTAGATTTCCTGCATCAACATCATGCCAAAATTCACCTTGGACAATGAACTGTGGAACTTGGTCGAATTTTATTTCCGCTAGGGGAAACTGTTGTCAATGCAGAGCTGTCGCGAGGGGCATTCAACATAATGAACAAACCAATTGAACCATGTACATTAGCATTAAGGCTTAATTTGCATGAATGTGTGTCTACTGGCACTGGGAAGTCGCTTTGCATAAGTGTGGAATCGAATCTACCTGTGGGCAAGTATGTGTTATTGAACCATTGAAGGATAATGAAGATTTGGGTTCATTGGGTTGTTTTGTGAAATGTACTGTTGTACACATACAGGAGGGGAACAACAGGCAAGTAGTTCCCGTGAACATGGATAATTTTAGTGCGGTAGACGCAAATTTGAGGAAAGGAGTTTCAGTAGAAAATTTGGATGTGCCAAATGATGAAGACTGGTGTTCGAGAGGTAGGCAAAGCGATCAACCACTAACTGCTGATAGAACTGCATTGCGTGACAAAATTAAGCATTTGAAAAGAGAAGAAAGGGAGCAGATGGAAGAATTATTGTGGGAGTTTAAGGATTTGTTTTTTCCACAAGGGCCATTACCAGCAATTCCATTAGTGTAACATAGGATACCAATAGGGAATGAAGCACCGGTTTACCGTAAACCATACAGAATACCGAGGTATTTGCAGCCGATTGTGGAGGATTTTATTGATCAGCAGCTTGTGGACGGTATTATAGAGCATACTAATATTTGATGGGGAGCAGGCATTGTCGTTGTGCCTAAAAAATCTGCGGATGGAACTAAGAAATACAGGTTCTGTTGTGACTACCAATACCTCAATAATAAGACAGTTATGCATGCATACCCCATTCCAAACATATTGGAGACTTTGGCTCACTTAGGGCAGTGCCAGTACTTTTCTATGATGGATTTGTCAAGTGGTTATCATCAGTTAGAGGTGGCTCCAGAGGATCGTCCAAAAACTGCTTTCTGTACACCCGGAGGCCATTACCAGTACATTAGAATGCCATTCAGTTTGAAAAACGCTCCGGCAATGTTTCAGAGGTTGCTAGAGAGTGTCTTTAGGGGTTTGAAACTGCGGCAGTGCCTTGTCTATTTGGATGACATTATAGTGTTTTCAAGTAGTATGGAGCAACAGGCAGCAGTTAAGGGAAGTCTTTATGAGGTTAAGAGCAGCTCATTTGACATTGATCCTGGAGAAGTGTCATTTCGCGTTAGGAGAAGTAAAATATTTGGGTCATAATATCAGTAAGGACGGAGTGCGAACAGATCTGAGGTTGATACAGGCTGTAAGGGATTTTCCGGAACCGAAAACAGTTAAGGAAGTGCAGTCATTCATCAGAATTCGCAATTTCTATCGAAAGCTCGTGAAGGGTTTTGCAGATTTAGCACAGCTGTTGACGTGATTGTTACGGAAGGGTGTGAAATTTGAGTGGACAGAAGAGTGTCAGAAAGTGTTTAACAAACTGAAAGAAGTGTTAACATCAAGTCCGGTTCTTGTGTTTCCAGATTTTGAAAAGGAGTTTATACTAGCCTGCGATACATTGAATCAAGCATTAGGCTGTGTTCTTATTCAGGAAATTGATGGGAAAGAACATCCTGTAGCCTATGCGTCTAGGCAGTTGAATGCATCAGAGAAGAATTACTTAACAACAGAGAGGGAGATGCTTAGCATAATCTATGGAAGCACATACTTTAAATGTTATTTATATGGGAGAAGATTTTGGGTAGTGACAGATCATGCTGCATTGAAGTGGTTTTTGGGGTTGAAGGATCCGTCTACTAGACTCGCTAGATGGGCTGTGAGGCTTAGAGAATTCGACTATGAGGTTTGTGCACAAGCCTGGGAAGAAGCACAGTAATGAGGATGCACTAAGTAGTAGGGTGGCAAAAGTAGAAGTCATAGGTTATGACCTAGCAGTATGGCAAAAATTACAGGACACGGACAATGATTGTAAATTGTATTGGACACAGCCACAGTTTAATATGTACGACGGTCTTCTGTGCAGGGAAACAAAGTTAGGGCCGAGGGTAGTAGTGCCAGCGAAGTTGAGGGATGAGGTTTTAAAGGAAGCACATGATCACATATTATCCGGTCATGGAGGGTGTACAGTGACGAATAGGAGAGTGGTGGAGAGGTATTTGTGGAGAGGTAGGACAGGAAATGTGGATCAGTATGTCAAGAATTGCATACCATGTGCGCAGAGAGCAGATTTGAGTTGGAAACAGATACAGCTACAACGATTACTGGAAGCAACATGCCCATTCTCTTTCCTGGGGACTGGTGTCTTAGGACCTTTTAGGCGAACACCGTCTGGGAACAGATTCATTCTGACAATAATAGACCATTTTTCAAGGTATGTGGAGATGGTGGCTATGCCAAATCAACAGGCACCGATGGTCGTGCAAGCATTAGTAAACAACTGGATTTTGAAGTTTGGTGTACCAGAGACAATAATTACTGACCAATAGACCAACTTCATGTCGGATTTAATGAAGGACCTGTGTAAATTGTTGAATGTAAAGATGTTGAGGACGAGCGTGTTACATCCACAGGCCAACGGAAGGACAGAACAGGTACACAGAACAATCGGGAAGATGCTGAGATTTTATGTGGATTCTCATCACCATCAGTGGGACGAGTATTTGAAGCATATTGTATGTGCATACAATGCAAAAGTCCATACAAATACTGGTTTGTCTCCATATGAGGTAGTGTACGGGCGAAAAATGCCATCACTGTTTGATTTAGTGAAGCTACAGAAAGGAAGGACTGGTGAATCTGTACGTCAATTCGCAAGGACAATTCGGGATGTTTGTAAACGAGTACAGAAGGCGAATACAAAGGCTTTAGAAAGGCAGGAAGACGCATTAAAGCGGAAAGGAAGTTTACCACAGTGTAGGGTGGGGCAATGGGTAATGCTGTCCAGTCCCTATACGCAAAAAGGGAAAACGAAGAAGTCTCTCACGACGTATCAAGGGCCATACCAAGTTGTTGAAACCACATCTCCCATTAATGTTAAGTTTCAGCTGCCAACTAGAATGATGATAGTACATGTTGGGCAATTACGACCATTTAAGTGTTGCCTGGATGTGATTCCAGGTGTGTCACAGGAAGGAAAGAGGAAGAAAGAGAGAGTAAAGAGAGGTGCTACGCACAGAGGAAACCAGGAAGATAGAGTACAGCATGAAGTACCATATGCTTTGCATTCTAGAAAGTAGTAGAGTATTTGTAGTTTTTGTTTTTTTTGTTTTTGCGTCATGTATCATTGGGTCTGTGTAGATTAATTAGGCATTGTATTTTATTTGTGTTTTCGAGTATTGTGAGCCTGCTAGGGACAGCAGTCTTTTTGAAGAGGGAGGAAGGGTGATGGTGATCTCTGTCCTCAGTCACTGAAAAGGGAAGTGTAGTGTCTGACGTATGTTGAGTGTTATTGCAGGAGAAATCAAACGCAGTTCTGGAGAGATAAATGTGTCGGAGTAAATTTTCTGCAAAGCCGTAATAAATATGTGTTGAATGATGTCCGAGTCATGCAATTTCTTGTTTAAATTTTTAGTTATAGACAGTGCTAGGTCAAGAAAGTCGTGTTCATTGCACCAGGTCATATAATGTAAGTTTAAGGATAAAATTAGTCACACAATCAGTGTTGAGTTTGAATCAAAAATAGTGAATGTTGGAGGAAAATCTGTGTAGCTACAAATATGGGACATACGCACGGTGCAGTTATTTTTAGCCAGGGGGAAAGGAATAGACTGTTCAAGAACATTGTGGAACCAAAATTGAGCTTGCAACGGGTCGGGATGCATTGGATCTTGTTCACTTACGAGAATTTGGTAGTAGTGGCAAGTTGTTTTGAGTAAGGTGTGTTTACAGGAATGAAACGTGTAGACCTCGAGGGGAGCAGAATTTTAATCAATGGAACTAAGTGTAACATAATAGGACCAACCTTACAACTGCTTACATCAATTTCAGGTGCCACACAATTGAATGTTATGCAGCCACAGCTGTACTGGCCTGAAACCACTTTAGAGTTTTTGCCAAGGCAGAATCTGACCTTGTTAAACCAAACAGTGGGGCCAGGTCTGTTGAGATCCGTAAACCAGTTCATTATAGAGCAAGAGGGGTGCATATCAGCCAAACAGCTTGTTCAACATGTCGCTCAGTATAGGGAAAGGCAATGGCAAATAACGATCATTTTGAGCATCACTGTGCCAAGTGTAATCGCAGCCTTAACTTTGTTATGTGTTGTTTTCTTTCTGATCAGGCAGAGAGCTAATTCCAAAAGGGAACCAAAGGTAGTCCAAGTCCCAGAGGATTGGATACCGAGGGTGTGAGACAAGTAGGTAAGGGGTTGATCAAGTAGTGGTCATCCAATAAGGAATTTTTACATTTTGTTTTATGTCATGGTTTGATTATCTATAGCAGTGGTGCTGAAGCAGAGTTGTCTCCAAATAATACACAGTTTTTTTTTAACAGTGCCGCAGAATAGGTTCACTAGAAGTGGTTGGCATTATCATACATCTGTAGCGGCACCACAGTTTAAGATAGGGAAGTTAGATTTGGTGCAGTATTTCGGAGCACACAAGTTACAGCCAGGTGGGGGCTGGATTGCAGTAATTTATGCTGAGCAGTGGTTGTGAAGTGGAATGGAGGCCACAGGGGCCATTGAACCACCAAAAAGCGTAAAAGCAGCAGTTCGCATGTCGCAAGCTACAGGAAGAAGGGGCACACTGCCGCAACCGGGGTGTGGTGCATACGTGACTCGGAGCAGTGCGTTAGCGAAACAGAGCCACGAAGCCAAATATAAATAGGTGTGGTTTTCTAACGAGATTCATCTAAGTGTAGCAGCTCTCCTGGACGGCGGGGCATGTCACACTACTGGCGACACACGGCAACAGATGGGGCGACAGCATCAAAGTCCACGGCAGGTCGTTGGTTCGACCCACTGAGGCCGACGCGGGGTCCTCAGCCAGCCAGGGTGGGCCACTCTTCGGGTTGCTACTACGGACATTCGTCTTGGCTTCCGACACACGCCGGAGACTTACAAGGCAAGGGCCGCAGGTTCGGACGCTGGAATGGGAGCAGTCATTGCCGCCGCCTTCCCAGCTACGCCAGCCAAGGTAGAAGCAGCAGCGCGGCCGGCTATGGCTCCCAGCGGAGCAGTTCGGAGTCAGCGGGGATGGTGGCTGCTGAGTCGGCTGCTAATGCAGCCATCCTGACGTAATTGGAACTCTGCAGCTGGCGTACAAGGCCTTCTCGACACAGTGTGTTGCACAGGCCAATGGGGGCTCAGCAATGCAGGGCCTGTGACACGGACCGAGGTCAACAAAGCTCTGTAGTGGAAAAAAATAAATCATTTGAAAAGCTCGGACGAGTTTTAATACGGCACCTCCTGGCACCCATCCACTGCACATCGAAAAGGCTTTATTACCAATACAATAAAGCATAATGCAATGGGTATGTAGTCTTTACTACATACATAGGTGAATCATTTCCTCAAATCTTCTTCAGCATATCTGGCCTAGCTGAACCTAGTGAGATCTTAATACTGAGAGACTTCAATACTGATGGAAATTCTTATAACATCAATAATTTAAAAATTATGAAATATATTGAAGTTATGTAATCTTACAAATTTAGTGCCTTAAGACACCAGAATAAAAAAGTCATCGTCTATAAGAACACATTACACCCATATGCCATTTTACAGTCTGGATAAGTTCTGTAAAAAGTGGTCTTAAAATGAAAACCTGTATAACAAACCAATAATTTTGATACAAACTCTCACAGATTTAAATGGATCTGTTCCAGTTTTTATAATAAAATAATGTAGTCTTTAGTTCATAAAGCATTTTATTATTATTGTTTCCTATAAAAATGCTTACTTGAAAATGAAATTACAAGACAATGTAATAATAAACAGAGATCAAAAAAAATAAACATAAATTAAAAAATGAAAGAAATTGTATACACATGTTTATACATAAAATAAAAAACATGTTCAGAAACTGTTTTTATCTAATGAGGAATGTTAGCACAAAGAATCACTCAGCTATTATATTATGCCATCTTCACTTTCCACATTTGTGGACGACCCAGTTTAAAATATTGATTCAAAGTTGTCTGCTTCATCTTGCTTTATGTCTCTTTTAGCACTGTTCTGCAACAGCTCTGCTCCAGCCTACAGATCATGGAGCAATATCAACTTTTAAGTCTTATTATTTATACAGAACTTTTTGTAAACTTATGCACAAAACTGATTATGACTCTTCAATGAAACAGTTTTGAAAAAAATACATCATCAGGGATGCCATAGACACAGTAAGTGAATCATGGAAGGAGTAACATCAACCACGTTGATTCAAGTTTAGAAAAAATCTGGCCACAATGCATAAAAACTAATGAATCTGATGTTGATTCTCTTTCTGGAATTTGACAAGACATACTAAACTTAGGAAACCACCTTGGTTTTGAAGATTTGGAGGAATGTGATTTGATTGCCCTCCTAGATGCTGACAGAGAACCTGCTTCAAACAAGGAACTGATCTAGTCAGAAACTGAGCAAACTGATCCAGTTAGAAACCAAACAAGTATGTGTTGAAGACACAGAGCCATAGAGTGCTGTGTGAGGTCAATCAAATCACCTTTCTCCAAATCTTCAAAACCAAGATGGCGTCGAAATTTTAGTATGTCTTGTCAAATTCCAGAAAGAGAATCAACATCAGATTCATTAGTTTTTATGCATTGTGGCCAGATTTTTTTCTAAACTTAGTTCAATGTGGTTGATTTTACTTCCTTCCATGATTCACTTGCTTTGTCTATGGCATCCCTGACGTATTTTTTTTTTTCAAAACTGTTTCACTGAAGAGTCAGTAGTGGGTTTGTGCATAAGTTTACAAAAAGTTCTGCATAAATAATAAGACTTAAAAGTTGTTATTGCACCATGATCTATTGGCAGGAGCAGAGCTATTGTATTTTTGGGAATGTATTCAGTCTTCATGTAGTCAGATAATTCAAATAAATGAAGCAGGTGTCCAGGAGCATTATCCAAAATAAGCAAAGCCCTATTGTTTCAGTTTTTGTCATTTAATTTTTTTTTGTCAAAAGTAATTTTTTAACCAATCTTCATTGAAGATAGTGTTAGTCATCCAATCCTTCTTGTTGAATCTCCAAATGATGGGCACCTGTTTCTTGCTCAGTCCTTTAAAACATCTTGGGTTTTTGGAAAGATACACCAAAAGTGGTTTTAGCTTCAAATCACCTGCAGCATTATCACCAAGGAGAAAAGTTAATTGACCATTCAACCCTTATAGCCAGATGCACACTTTTCACATGCATATTGATTTGTTATTTTCTCTTCCAAATATTTTGAATCGGTAACGTCACCAGTCCCATTCCATTATAAGTGTTAACCACATTTTTCACTAGCTTCTGTGTGACATAAAATTTCTAGTATGCTCTCTAACATGACAATATTTTTGGATTCTCTTTTTGACAGTATAAATATTCAGCTTTAGATGTATTGGTGGCATTTTTTCCTAAAAAAGGAATTACTATATTTGAAAGAATTAATGAATTAATTACGTATATAACAAAAAGACAGTCTTTCTAATTCACACATACCAAATATGCTTACAATTCAGCAATTAATTTGAGCAAACAAAAGAGAAACTAACACATTTAAGAACTGAGTCACTTTAGAACAATCAAGTGATGATACAATAAATAAAGTGATGACAAATGCAAAAATAGCAGAGCCACCTGGTGGGAGAAATTAAATCTAAACAGTGTGTCACTGTTGACAGTTACTATTTATTCATTCATTCTCCACAATTGCAGACTATCATCTGAGAAGCTAAAATGGGCCATACAAATGACATTTTCTTGTATAATAATAAATTTAACTATCAATTTTAAAAATCTATAGAATACTAAATGAACAAAAATGTTAATCCTACAACTACTTTACTACTACAAAACTACAATAATGAAACTTGACCAGTTACTCAACTAATAATACTACTGTTATCATCACAGAATCTGTTCTGTATTTGTTCACTTATTTTGGTGCATTTAAACTGTAGATGGTAGTTTCCACTATTGGATCTCTCTCATACTACCCTGGTCAACAGCTATTGTCTGCTAGATTCCTTGGGTGTAGGGCAGCTAGTCAGCATCTTTTCTGCAAAAGAAACAATCCCATAATTGAAACTTCCTGGTAGATTAAAACTGTGTGCCAGACTGAGACTCGAACTTGGGACCTTTGCTTTTCGTGGGCAAGTGCTCTACCAACTGAGCAACTCAAGCATGACTCATGACCCATCCTCAAAGCTTTACTTCCACCAGTGCCTCATCTCCTACCTTCCAAACTTCACAGAAACTCTCTACATCTACATCTACATTTATACTCCGCTACCCACCCAACGGTGTGTGGCGGAGGGCACTTTACATGCCACTGTCATTACCTCCCTTTCCTGTTCCAGTCGCTTATGGTTTGCGGGAAGAACGACTGCCGGAAAGCCTCCGTGCACACTCGAATCTCTCTAATTTTACATTCGTGATCTCCTTGGGAGGTTTAAGTAGGGGGAAGCAATATATTCAATACCTCATCCAGAAATGCACCCTCTCGAAACCTGGCCAGCAAGCTACACCGCGATGCAGAGCACCTCTCTTGCAGAGTCTGCCACTTGAGATTGCTAAAGATGTCCGTAACACTATCACGCTTACCAAATAACCCTGTGACGAAATGTGCCACTCTTCTTTGGATCTTCTCTATCTCCTCCGTCAAACCGACCTGGTACAGATCCCACACTGATGAGAAATATTCAAGTATAGGTCAAACAAGTGTTTTGTAAGCCACCTCCTTTGTTGATGGACTACATTTTCTAAGGACTCTCCCAATGAATCTCAACCTGGTACCCACCTTACCAACAATTAATTTTATATGATCATTCCACTTCAAATCATTCTGTAGACATACTCCAAGATATTTTACAGAAGTAACTGCTACCAGTGTTTGTTCCCCTATCATATAATCATACAATAAAGGATCCTTCTTTCTATGTATTCACAATACATTACATTTGTCTATGTCAAGGCTCAGTTGCCACTCCCTGCACCAAGTGCCTATCCGCTGCAGATCTTCCTGCATTTTGCTGCAATTTTCTAATACTGCAACTTCTCTGTATACTACAGCATCATCTGTGAAAAGCTGCATGGAACTTCCGACACTATCTACTAGATCATTTATATATATTGTGAAAAGCAATGGTCCCATAACACTTCCCTGTGGCATGCCAGAGGTTACTTAAATGTCTGTAGATGTCTCTCCATTGAGAACAACATGCTGTGTTCTGTTTGCTAAAAACTCTTCAATCCAGCCACACACCTAGTCTGATAATCTGTAGGCTCTTACTTTGTTTATCAGGCGACAGTGCAGAACTGTATCGAACACCTTCCGGAAGTTAAGGAAAATGGCATCTGTCTGGGAGCCTGTATCTAATATTTTCTGGGTCTCATGAACAAATAAAGTGAGTTGGGTCTCACACGATCACTGTTTCCGGAATCCATGTTGATACCTACAGAGTAGATCCTGAGTTTCCAGAAATGACATGATACATGAGCAGAAACCATGTTCTAAAATCCTACAACAGATCGATGTCAGAGATATAGGCCTATAGTCTTGTGCGTCTGCTCGATGAACCTTCTTGAAAACTGGGACTTCCTGTGCTCTTTTCCAGTCATTTGATTTGGAACCTTCCGTTCCTCTAGAGACATGCGGTACATGGCTGTTAGAAGGGGGCAAGTTCTTTCGCGTACTCTGTGTAGAATCGAACTGGTATCCAATCAGGTCCAGTGCACTTTCCTCTGTTGAGTGATTTCAGTTGCTTTTCTATTCCTTGGACACTTATTTAGATGTCAGCCATTTTTTCGTTCGTGCGGTGATTTAGAGAAGGAACTGCAGTGCGGTCTTCCTCTGTGAAACAGCTTTGAAAGAAGGTGTTTAGTATTTCAGCTTTACGCGTGTCATCCTCTGTTTCAATGCCATCCCAGAGTGTCTCGATATGCTGTTTCGATCCACTTACTGATTTAATGTAAGACCAGAACTTCCTAGGATTTTCTGTCAAGTCGGTACATAGAATTTTACTTTCGAATTCACTGAACGCTTCGCGCATAGCCCTCCTTATGCTAACTTTGAAATCATTTAGCTTCTGTTTGTCTGAGAGGTTTTGGCTCCGTTTAAACTTGCAGTGAAGCTCTCTTTGCTTTTGCAGTAGTTTCCTAACTTTGTTGTTGAACTACGGTGGGTTTTTCCCGTCCCTCACAGTTTCACTCGGCACGTACCTGTCTAAAACGCATTTTACGATTGCCTTGAACTTTTTCCATAAACACTCAACATTGTCAATGTTGGAATAGAAATTTTCATTTTTGATCTGTTAGGTAGTCTGAACTCTGCCTCCTATTACTCTTGCTAAACAGATAAACCTTCCTCCCTTTTTTTATAATCCTATTTACTTCCATATTCAGGGATGCTGCAATGGCTTTATGATCACTGATTCCCTGTTCTGCGCTTACAGAGTCGAAAAGTTTGTGTCTGTTTGTTATCAGTAGGTCCAAGATGTTATATCCATGAGTCGGTTCTCTGTTTAATTGCTCGAGGTAATTTTTGGATAGTGCACTCAGTATAATGTCACTCAATGCTCTGTCCCTACCACCCATCCTAAACATCTGAGTGTCCCAGTCTATATATGGTAAATTGAAACCTCCACCTAAGACTATAACATGCTGAGGAAATTTATGTGAAATGTACTCCAGATTTTCTCCCAGTTGTTCTGCCACTAACACTGCTGAGTCGGGAGGTCGGTAAAAGGAGCCAATTATTAACCTAGCTCAGTTGTTGAGTATAACCTCCACCCATAATTATTCACAAGAACTATCCATTTCTGTTTCACTACAGGATAAACTACTACTAACAGTGACAAACACGCCACCACCGATTGCATGCAATCTATCCTTTCTAAACACCGTCTGCGTCTTTGTAAAAATTTCGGCAGAATTTATCTCTGGCTTCAGCCAGCTTTCCGTACCTATAACTATTTCAGCTTCGGTGCTTTCTATCAGTGCTTGATGATCCGGTACTTTACCAACGCAGCTTCTCCTGTGAAACTTGCAGAACTAGCACTTCTGAAAGAAAGAATATTGCGGAGATATGGCTTAGCCACTGCCCGGGTGGGGGGATTTCATTCTGCAGTTCCATAATTCACTGTTACATCTTGGAATCGACACTTCCAGGAGCACTTGCACCAGTGGTATGCAAATTCTTGAGAAACAATTTCATTAGTGGTCACTGACCTCAATTGCCTCCTCTCCATCTGCAGCGTATGTTGTCTAGCTGAAATGACAGCATGCTGCTCTTTGGTTGAATGTGTTGTGAAGTCATCCTTGCCCTTCCCGGAGACTGTGACTGCAATAATGTCCAAGATATGCAGGTTGGCTTGCTCCTCAGTATTACTTTGAGATACAACATCCTTAATACCTGACAACCATTACCTGCTGCATCTTAACAGAGCAAACTGTGTGTCCTGAAGTACCTACACTGTTGAAGGTGCAACTATCATTCATCTGTCTTTTGATTTTGTATAGATATGTAGTATACGGACCAAGACTGGTCATGTAATATACCAATCCACTCAACAAGTTAATAAATTTTATTTTTAGTCTCTACCTGGTGTTGGGGTGAATTCGTTTGCTCTCCTGCCTGTGTATGAGGTGTCTCGTTCACTTTACCAGAGTTGTAAAATGCAATCTTTTACCAACAATTTTGTACTGGCCTCAGATCCAAGGATCCTCCATACTTCCTTCACATTTGATTGCCTCTCTTTAACCAGTAGAGGGCTCCCATTTTCGTAATTTCCAAGTCCAGTGGGCATATTCCAAGAATTACTAACAATGCATCATACGGAGGTATAGTCTGTCTGTAAACTGAAGAGCGAGCAGCGCCTTTGGTGGGGGAAGTGGCCTTTCCCGGAAGAACGCTGCCACTGGCCTACAGGGCCACCCAAAATCAGTTGCCCTGTTACCCGTCTAGCGGTGTAGTTCAGCGTGCAGTGATATACTGATATACGTCGTTTCTGTTTGTGGAATCTTTGTTGCCAGCGTCAGTCAGTTGACTTTGTGTACTCACTGATATACTTCAGTATCCCGAAGTGATGGATAATCGCCCTACATTGCAAGAAAATGTGCGGAATACGAAGAAGAGGAGGTATTTGCGGAGTAACGAGCGTTCGATCGTCTCTAACGTTATTACAGCGTGTGTTAAGGAGGCAACACAAAAAGAACTGTTGGTTAACATTAACAGCCCCAATCAAAGGGCTGCAGTTTATGCAAACGTCAGCCTCGCCACTATAGGACGCATAAGGAAGGAACGTGAAAACAAGCCGCATGGTTTACTGGAATCGCCGCGAAAGAAAACTGATAATTTAGGGAGGAAAGCCATCGTCATAGACAGTTTCACAAAATCAGTCATTCGACAAACGATGGAGGACTTTTACATAAACCAAAAAATAGTGCCGACATTACGGAAATTGCTTAGTGCCGTGAAACAAAAAATACATTTTCCTTGGCAGAAAGATGTTTTACACAAGACATTGCGTGAAATGGGATTTACCTGGAAAAGATCTGTAAGTAAACGAAAGATTCTCGTAGAAAGAACGAATATAATTGACTGGCGATGTAAGTATCTGATCCAAGTGAGGAAATTAAGGGAGCTAGGCAGAAAATTCTTTTATATTGATGAAACTTGGGTGGACAATAACATTACTTACAGAAAATGTTGGCAGGGCCCTGGCGTTGAGGGCATTATGGACAATGTTAGCGGAAGCAATAGGATTATAGTGGTGAATATTGGATCAAAAGATGGGTTCTTACCCAACGCACAGTTGGTTTATAAAGCGGGTTGTGCAACAGGAGACTACCATGGGCAAATGAACTACGAAAATTTTTCTAATTGGATATCGAATAAAGTGATTCCGAATCTGCCACCGAACTGTGTTATTGTTATGGACAACGCTTCATATCACAACAAGGAACACAACAAAGCTCCAACTAGGTCCTCGAATAAAAGCGAAATGATTGAATGGTTATTAAAAAATAAGGTGGAAGCTGAGTTGACAATGAGAAAAACAAAATTATTTGATTTAATTAAACAACATAAGCCGGAAGACAAAGTATTTGAAATTAATAAAATACTTGAAGCCCATGGACACACTGTGCTGCGACTTCCACCATACAACTGTGACTTAAATCCAATTGAAATGGCGTGGGCAAAGCTCAAGAGTTTCGTCAGAGGAAGAAATATTCTTGGAGATATTTGCATGACGAAGTTGCTGCAGTTGGTGAAAGAAGGTATGTAGACATTTTCTGAGCTTCCATGTTTTATTCCGAACTAAATTTTGCCGTAACCGAAAGAGAGCGTATACAAAAACTTGTCCCAATTGTTACAGGTTTTGAAACGATAAGTCAAGATGACTGGAGTGCATACTGCCTCCATGTGGAGAAACTTGAAAGAGAATATTGGGTTAAGGATGGGGTTATGGAAGACATAATAGACGCTATAGTTATTAATTTAGAAAGTGATGACGACGAGGACGACGACGACGACGACAGTAATGATAGTGACAATGTTGATGATGACCTCTAAAATACGATGTATGTAAACAGGCAATGAATATTTTTTTGAAAAATATGTTGTGTGTTCTTTCAAGCCTGACCCTGCTCATACACTACGAAATTTCTTTTGGTAGAAATGTAGTACATGGTAGTAAAAGATTTTCCAAGATAAATACAGTCAAATGTTGTCCAAAGCAATAAATACCATTATCACTTGTTGTACAAAACCAGGAATAACTTGAGAGCTTCATGGTAAAATCAATTAACGTTTTGCTAGCAGAACGTGATTCAATCACGTAATACATTTAATGCCTAGAGAACAGCAGCATTTGAATATACTCTGTCACTAAAACTCTATCTCGGTTACTATTCACATGATTCTAAGGAATATTGCTTAAAACATGTGTGCAATAGCTAATCTAAACACTACTGAAATTTCTTTCGAGACACGTATACCGATTCTGGACTTCTATGTAAAAAGCTTGACATACAAGGTGCGTTCACATATTAATTTTTATTTTTTGGTAAGAACTTTACTTGTTAATCTACAACAATGTTATCCTATTCAAAATATTCCCCAGTATATGCTATACACTTATGCCAGTGCTTTTTCCAATTCCCAAAACACTTTAGGAATTATTTCCTCGGGATAGTTCATAGGCCTTTTGACTGCATTTTTAATCTCACCCATTCTTGTAAAACTGCTGTCCTTTAAGGCCTGCTTTGAAATGTTTATACCACTTGTGTGTTCTGGGTTTACTCATAAGAGACTCACCAAAAGCAATATTTAACATTCCTAAAAATTTGATACACTTTATTCCATTCTTATAACAAAATTTAGTACAGATTCTCTAATCTATTTTTATACAAAACAAATAATAGTTGATGCTACCAAAACACATATAACTTTTTTGACAACTGAGAGCCGGCCGCGGTGGTCTAGCGGTTCTGGCGCTGCAGTTCGGAACCGCGGGACTGCTACGGTCGCAGGTTCGAATCCTGCCTCGGGCATGGGTGTGTGTGATGTCCTTAGGTTAGTTAGGTTTAAGTGGTTCTAAGTTCTAGGGGACTTATGACCTAAGATGTTGAGTCCCATAGTGCTCAGAGCCATTTGAACCATTTGACAACTGAGAACTGGGTAAATACCCAATATGCAAAACATTGCACAGATACTTTTCAGACATGTTTACGAAGAGAGTGGCAAAAAAAGCAGTGCAAACCGAACTAATACAAAACACGGAATTATAAATTTCTGCTTACTTTTTAAACACTCTTCGTGTTGCAAGAATTGTTAAGTTCCAATGCAGACCCTTTAAAGAAAACTTCTACATTTTAGTAAGAACAAGCCTTAAATTCTACAGGTTGATTGCACTATATCTGGTTCGTCTTACGAATAGAGGAACATACATTCACATGAAGAGGCATTCGGTTCTATGTTTGTAGTAGAATACTGACTTCCGTTCTTATGTTAATATTATTTACTCTATAATGTTTTGTTTCGAAGAAGCTATCGTCTTTTGTTTTCCTTATACTCTTAATGCATTTGTCTAAAAATAAACACAGCCGGGACGTATCTGTACGCGGCGTCGCCACAGATATGAAGCGCGCACCGCCGCAGGGCCGGTACTACGTTGTGAAACAGCCTGTAGAAGCGCCCTGTGACGTAGCAGGGTAGGCAGAGTGGGGACTCGCTCGCTCGCTCTTCAGTTTACAGACAGACTATAATGAAGTAGGTGCCCATTAATCTTAGTAGCACTCCTTGTTGAATTATTCTCACTAATGAGGCTGGCTTCACAACCTGGAACCTATGAACCCAAATTCTTGCACCATATCCTACAAGTGATGCCAGATGGATTGGTGGTATGCTCTGATTGTTTCCAAGGGAAGCTGAAATGACCTATTTGCAATAGTTATAATTTTGTCAATCGTGTTTGTATCTTTCTGCGTGCCTCCTCTATATGATGTATAAAGTTACATCATCCAGGAATACCCCTAGATATCTTGTTACTGGACTTCTATTCTTTACATCATTTAATTTTATTTTAGTGTTTCGTGCTAAGTTCCCTTTCAGCAGGAGGTACATAGTTTTGTGGGTTACTAGTGACAATCTGACACTTTGACGCCATCCTTGAAACTCATGGACAACTGCATTACATTTTTGTTGTATAATTCTTCTGTAGTCACCTCTTACAATGAAGAGCCTGCTACCAGCCAGCTTATGTTACCACTATCATGCAACTTCTGTAATATGGGCTCCAGTGCTGTGTCCCAAAACTCTGGACCATACACTGATCCCTGTGATAGCCTTTTGTCATTGTCTTCACTATTTCCTTTCACAGGCATATTAAAGAAGCATGTCTTTGATGGCAATAGGCTATCCAGTAGTTGTACAGCACCTCTGGACACTCCAAGTCCCTAAGGTGACCAAAGAAAGACGTACATCATAGGTTATTGAAAGCACAATCAATACTGATCGTCATTGCTAGAGTATATGTAGAATGTGTATCTGTTGCTAGTGAGATATGTATATGATTATAATTAATTGTATAATTAATTATAATTAATCTTATTAATTGTGTCTTCAGTTGACTTGTCTCTCCTAAAACCATACTTGTGAGGGCTCACCCAGAATAGCAGTCTATGATCTTGTAGTCTCTTGCATAATAGTTTTTCAGACATCTTGCCAAGAACATATCAAAGGACAGATTGGTCTGTAGGATTTAGCTATCATCAGATCCTTGTCTTGCCCTTTATTAATTATCACCACTTCAGCATCCTTCCTTGGTGAGGTACCCTTCCTTGTAAGAGACACTTGTTGTATAGTTCACACAAATAAATATCTAATTGGTCACCTAATGCTTGTATTCCCTCGGTCAGGATCCGATCTGATCCTGGAGACTTCTTATTTTTCATTCTTAAAATTATTTGCCTAATTTCTTCTTGTGCAAAGGGGTAGTACACAAGCTTGTTGTTTCTATAGTATCCCCATAATATTTGTCATAATTCACGCTGATCTTCTGTCTTGTCTTTTTCTCTGTCATCAGGAAGCAGTGTTTCCATTAGTGGGATTGGTGACTATTACCAACTTTATGTTATCATCCAATCATTCTGTTTCAGCATGGATAAGACTGTTGGTGATCATATTTTCTCACAGCCTGTTTTGTATGATCTACCCCTGGGTTCAGTTTCCAAGTTAGTCTGTGCGGACTGCTACCATCGTTCCATTTTTGTTTTCCATAAATGTTCCTTAAAACATTGTTTAACATCTCTACAGCCTTTGGATTCTTTCTTCTTGGGTGTTGCTGCTCTGGTGCAGCTTCTTCTTGTTTCATGTCTAGATCCAGATGCAAGGTTCTCTTCTAGAAGGACCTCTCCTGTTAGGTATTGATGCCTCCATTGCTCTGTGTATGGTCAGTGGACTTCCTGGACCTTGTCAGTTCTTCCCACTTAGCCTCCTTGATGTTGAATTGTGGCTTATGTGAAAGTTTTGTATGGTGTCTTGGATTTCCCTTCCAGTGGTGGTATAGTGTATTATATTATGATCACTCAGTTTCATTCCCCTTTCAACTCTCCAGCCTTTCACATGGCATACCACTACTGTATTTGCTCGAGTGACATTTATATCTGACATTCCTCCAACCCTCCCCTTGTAAGTTAGGGGATTGCGAATTGCAGGCAATACCTGTAGGTTGCATTCTACAATCCTTTCTTCTAGTTGCCCTCCATGGTCATCAGTCAGGTGCCTGTACCACAGTACTGATTTCACACTTGCATGAGTGCAGTACCAAAGAGGCTTAATTAATCCTAGGTGACTAATCTGATACTTGTTGATCTCATCACTAAATTGAAAATACGTGGAAACCAGAAAGCAACTCTCCTTTTTTGTTAATATTTCCATGCCTATGAGATGTTCTGAACAAAATTGTGATCTTTTCATCACAGTTACACCTTTGTTAAATACTGTTATTTCTGTAACAAAATGTTGCCATTGGGCGAACATCTGGGCAGTTATTGGCTTACTGGGAACCTTTCCTGCCTTAGTGTATGATTCTTGGAGACACAATATGTCTAACATCAACTCTCCTGCCACTCTTCTAGCCTCATGCAATATGCTGGCACTCCTCATGGCATTAAATTCTCCTATTTTTTATCTCCATTAGGGATGGTGGGTATAGATTAGACAAGCTGGCCTGCAACATTTCCATTGTCACCAATGGCACAGTTCACAAGCTTCGCCTCACGCCAGGTCCCCCGATCTCCAGTAAACCATGTCAACTTTGTCCCGAGTGCCTCTCCAACTTTAAAACTCAGATTTCTGAACTACTAAGCTCCGGCGTCATTGAACCCTCTGCCACTAGCTGGTCTATGCCCATACATATGACACCCAAGAAAGACGGGTCCTGGCGCATGTGCGGAGACTACCGTCGACTAAACGCATGAACAATTATGGACACCTACCCCATACCCAACATTGCTGACTTTACCAGTTCCCTCGCAGGTGCGACCACGTTCTCTGTCATTGATCACAAACAGGCCTACCACCAGATCCCCATGGCACCTGAAAACATCAAGAAGACAGCAATCACCATCCCGATTGGGTTATTTCAGTTTCGATTCATGCCCTTCAGTCTGAAAAACGCAAACCAGACCTGGCAATGCTTCATCAACGAAGTGCTATTCAACCTAAAATTATGCTTTGCATATCTTGATGACATTCTTGTGTTCAGCTCTTCCATCGAGAACAACATTCTACATGTGAAAACTGTTATGAACACTCTCGCGGCAGCAGGCATTGAGACCAACCAAGACAAATTGCAGCTACATCAACCCGCTGTCACTTTTCTTGGTTTTCGGGTCTCTGCCAACGGTATTTCACCACCCCCTGAGAAAGTACAAACAATACTAAACCTACCCAGACCTTCGTCATTCAAAGAGCTCTGGCGGACACTTTGGAAGGCACCAACACTTCTGGATCTCGGCCCGTTCCATGGACCCCTGCTATGACTGACTCTTTCACAGCCCTCAAAAATCTTCTTGCCGAGGCCTGCACCATCACGCATCCTCATCCCAATGCACAGCTTTTCATCACCACAGATGCAAGCAATACTGCCATCGGCGCTGTCCTTAGCCAAACAATCGATGGACAAACTTCGCGTCTGCAGTTCTTCTCGCGCAAGTTCACCAATACACAACGGAAATATTCCGCATTTGACAGGGAGTTGCTCGTGGTCTACAAAGCGATCAAGCATTTTAAGGCTGATGTTGAGGCATGCCCTTTCTATGTTTTAATGGACCACAAACCCCTGGCTGCGGCCATTACAATCCTTCCAGCTGACCCACCTCCTCACTGCTTCAGATACACGGACTACATATCTCAATTCACCACCGATGTCAGACATATAAAGGGTGCTGACAATATAGTTGCTGATTTCCTTTCATGAGTCAACGCCGTCTATTCACTGTTAGACCTCTCTGAACTGCCTAACCTCCAACCCGCCGACGAGGAAACACAAAACCTGATTTCAGACTCTACTTCTTCACTACACTTTGTCCACACCACCTTCCCTGGCATTTCTGGTGAGATCTGGTGCGACGACAGTATGGGCATGTTATGCCCTCTCATCCCAACCACGCTCCATCAAGCTGTCTTCAACACATTGCATAATTTAGCCCACCCCGGTGTTCGTGCATCGGCCTGCCTCATAGTGGGGTGCTTTGTGTGAAGAAATGTCAACAAGGACTGCCATCAATGGGCACACTCCTGCATCGCGTGCCAACGCTGCAAAGTACACAAGCACACTTCACTCCCCCTCAGCATCTTTTTGATCCCTCCTGGGCGTTTCCAGCATATTCATATTGACATTGTTGGCCCTCTCCCCACCTCTAACGGCTTTCGTTATGTTCTCTCATCTATCAACCGAATAACTCGATGGGTCAAGGCTGTCTCCCTCCCCAATATTATGGCAGAAACTGTTGCTCGAGCTTTCGTCGAGTCATGGGTATTGCATTTCGGATGTCGTTATCATCACAACTGACCAGGGCAGACAATTTGAGTCGGCCCTGTTCAACAAGATTTGTAACATTTGCGGCATCCGGTGAATCCATACCACAGCATATCACCCACAAAGCAATGGGTTAGTTGGGCATTGGCACCGCACTTTCAAGGCGGCTCTTCGATGCCACGACTCTATATGGACGGAGGCCCTTCCCCTTGTGCTACTCGGCGATATGCATTCATCTTTGGACTCTAAGCATTATCTTTGGCTGTTCCGCCATGTTCAGGTCAGTTCTTTGTGATCCTTGTATGTGTTAAGGTTAATAAATGAACTATTGCTAAATGGGTGTGATTATTGGTGCAACAAACCCAGTAATCCTCCTCAAAATAAAGCAGTAGTATACAACCAGGGTCACATACCCCAGAGGGTGGTCCTTCCCCATACCCCAGGGGGTATGCTAAAGTTAAAATAAACATTATACATGTTGTTATTGTTGTTGTGGTCTTCAGTCTGAAGACTGGTTTGATGCTCTCCTTTTCAAGCCACTTCATCTCACAATAATTACTGCAACCACACTGTACATATTCATTTAGTTATGTACTGAATAGACTAACTCATATTTTCATCATTTAAAATTGATTAACATATTGCTGTGGATTAAGTGATTCCAGACACATTTAATACAAAACTATACAAAACTACTAAGCTGGTGCATTATTATGGCTACAAAATTGATCATAAATGTTCCTTCTCTTAAGGGTAAACGAAAAAGAACATTGCCAAATTTTAGTGACTGTTTGCATTTCATTTTACTGATGATGTCCATTAATTGGAAACCACCTGAATCTAGACCTTAAGCAGTTATTCAGCGATACAGTGTGTAGAAAATTATGATACCAGCCACATTTTACAAATTGTACTCATGCGCAAAAAACCTGTTTACATTTTACAGCCTTAGAAAAGCAGCAGCTGTAATATTTTATGAGCGTGAAGAAGTACTATTAATATTCATGTATTGGTACTTCAGTTTCACAGTTACGCCTGTCTCTAGCCACCAATGTAAACAGTGTGACGCAACTGACACCACCCATGTTAGCACCCCTCCAAACTGCTGTGAGCAATGTGTTAAGGTGTGTTTACACCTGTGTGACTTCAGTGTGCACTAGGCACGTGCGGCCATTGCATTTAGCCACTAGGGGGCACATGCAGTGGTGCAAAGTTACATATGCCTCTGATGCATGCACAACGGTCACTGTGTGTGAGCGCAGGAGTGGGGAAGGCATGTGCAACAGTTATGCGCATGCCCATGGTTCATTCTGTTTATTGTTTTTTTTAGCTGTAACTGATAGTTGAAAGATTGAGTTTCATGCACGTGTTTGTGTTTGCACCATGGATGATTAGCTTATGAGAAACAAATAGAATTTGTGGAGGATTATCATTTCTTTCCTTGTTTGTGGTTTGTCAATTCTACCCATTTTAAATATACAATGAAGTCAATTTGTACAACAAGCAGAATGACACATAGTGTAGTGTAGCTGAATGGTATAGAGGTAATAAACGCATCACAGGTTTGAATATTACTGGGGTCTTTCTTTTTAATTTTTTTTTTCAAATACCTGCATCATTTAAATATAAAATTCAGCAAATATATGCTAATTAACACATATCTAATCATTTCTTTTATGAAAAATGCACGTCTTCATGTTTATAATTACATATTGAATGCAAAATTCCAGAGTTCGTTGCAAAGACACTTTCTTAATTAACAACATTTTCTAAAAGATTGTTAATACATAATGATTTATTAAAATTTAAGCAGTCTCTCTTTACGATCTTTTATATAATATTGATAATTAATCATTTATATTTGTAATTAAATCTGGAATTTTGCATATGATATATAATATAAACAAGGAGATATGCATTTTTGATAAAAATTATGAGTGGATATATGTTAAGTAGCATATATTTGATGAATTTTATGTAAGATGATGTAGGTATTTGAAATGAAAGAAAATAAAATATCCCATTGCAAAAATCTGTAGTTACTTCTGAGGCGATATAAATGAAAGTCTTGGGTTTTAACAACATTCTGAAATACTCTTCTCTTTGTGTGCTACCATTTACAAGAAACTTTTTTCGATATCTAGAACCATGTACAAAATGATGGATGTTATGAATAATTCACTATAGCCATACCATTGTGTGTTTGTGTGTGTGTGGGGGGGGGGGGGGGGGGGGCAGAAGTGAGAGTGATACATAAGATCCATTTTCTCAAGACTGGAGACAAATATAGACTTCCTCCCAAATTGCAAATTCATAGTGACCCATGTTTTTCATTGCAAACAATTCAAATTTTGCGTGGAGACATATATAATCCCTAAATGTTGTAGTTACTGTGACCTTTCATGAAAAGATAGGCAGTTCATCTTGAAGCTGATATATGACTATAAATAACAGAAGAATCAAAATTTTTCATCCAGTAGTTTCTGTAATATTGTTTGATGAGTGCACTCCTTCATTCTGCCAGACTAGTGTGCCGCCATGGGCAAACAATCTAGATGTTATGGGGACCACTCATCTGCCCAAGTTGAGACTGAGACACCTAGACATGCACCTCTACTTGTGGGTGGGGCAAGCAGAGCCACATGGTGACTAGCTACAAGGCGAACAGTGTCCTGCGCTATGCCCAGGGCAGTAGAAGCTGCAGAGAGGTGACACGTATCATCTGCTGGCTGCAGCCATCTGTTATTACAGCAGCAGGTGTACATAGCCGTTAGTGCTACCTCCTATGTTTGGCTGCTCTCCTGGCCAATCAGAAGACAGGCTGCACACTTTTCTGCATGGCAGGCAAGCAAATTGACAGAGGAACTGAGTGGGAAGGGAGAGGATGATGGTGTAGCCAAGGCATAGTTGGTGTTCATAGCTCAAGCAGTATCCAGTAATGGTCTGCTGAGAGTCCTTTAATGTGAAAAATGTAAAATGAAGTTTTTCCCTAACAAACTAATTAATATTTTAGAAATATATTTTTCATTCACCTCTCCTTGAAATCAAATACGTTATTTGTCTCTAAAAATGTTGGCAACCCAAGTCATTATGCAGATAAAGGCTGGAAAAATATATAAGTGAAATCTCTCAAACCTAGACAGAGACTGAATGAAAACAACATTGTTCATATCACAGACGTAACTGTCAGAGACTTGTTTGTGTCAGTCAGTTGTCACAAATTAAGTGAAAATCATTCAAAAACATGGAGAGTGAGTGAAAAACATTCATATAGATGACATGGCCGCTCAGATTAGCTGCATTCTGTTGTTCCATTCAGCTGAAAAAACTGACTGAACAAAAAAACAATTTACTGGCTAAAACAGTTGTTAAAACCAACCAGTTGTCCCATCACTATCCCTCTCGTGGCCATCCCTCTTATGGCTGGACCTGTCTTGGCCAGCCCTCTCCATCGCAATACAGCCACATCTCTCAGCGCTATTATGGCTGTCTCTTCAGCTGCTCCCATCATCAACACTGGGCCTCTCTACAATGCTGCTGCTGGTGCCACTACCATCTGCGTGGGTATCACCGCAATCATCGCTGACCCTTTCCCAGCAAGGCAACTTGATATCATCCCGGCCACTGCCACTGCCTCCCCACGGCTGCCTCTTCCATAACTGTCCCTGCATCCAGCCAGCTGTCCTTGTGGACACTGCTAGACCCGTTGTGTTCTTCCAGGCCTGGGTTGTGTTTCCATACCGCTGCCTTATCCTCTGCCCACGCCTTTCTTGCTGCGCCCCCAGCAGACTGCTGCCATCCCTATGCAGACTCCTTGTGCTTCATTTGTTGGAAATGTTTTCATTCTTCACTGCCTGATTATCTTGTTTCATTTCACTATGGTGGCTGCCTGGAGCCTCCTTCCCTGCTGGCTGCCGCATTTCTCTGAGATGGTTGCACTATCTCCTTCAAGGGGGAGGTGTATAATATAGGCAGGGCTGAACATCTGGATATTTGACCATCACATTCACAGATATGCTTCACAGGTCAGGCATGGGCACTGCATTACCTCAGACAGCCATTTATTGACTAATTCACTGAAATATTTGCTGCCAATCCTCCTGTGGCTGCCACAGTGTCTGGGGGTGCAGGCTGCACCACTACTCTACAGTGCTGCTCTCACGGGAGACCTACTCGCATCTGCACGGTCATACGCTCATGTGACGTGTTGCCTGTGTCCCTCTGTCCAAGTACCTATGTCACTCCTGAACCCCTCAATGGCCAGTTCAGCCCTGGCCTCTAGATGGATCACTGGCCACACTGTGAGATTATGCTAAGGACCTTGATGCCTACCGCTGCTGCAAGCCAACCAACAGTGCCGGCTTGCACTTTCACCAGCCTCCCAGTCAGTGCCATGTGAGCACTGCTCCAGAAAAAACTGGTTCCTCAGCTCATAACCGCTACCAACGATTGGAGACGTCGTCCCAGTGGACACTAGTTAGGCATCATCACAGAATGTGATTTTCATTGTATTCTTGTGTCATCACAGAAGGAGATTTTCATTTTATTCCTGTGTGGATTTTGTCCTCGAACTGTACTGAATTGAGTTAATGTTCAATAAACAGTGTTACTTCAAGGATGCCTTTGTATGCCACTCAGCAGGACACTACACTGCATACCCACCAGTTTCAATGGTTCAAATGGTTCTGATCACTATGCGACTTAACTTCTGAGGTCATCAGTCGCCTAGAACTTAGAACTAATTAAACCTAACTAACTTAAGGACATCACACACATCCATGCCCGAGGCAGGATTCAAACCTGCGACCGTAGCGGTCGTTCGGCTCCAGACTGTAGCGCCTAGAATCGCACGGCCTCTCTGGCCGGCAGGACTACTGCAAAATAATATACAAATTGAGGTTCAAAATATTACTAATGTATTAGTTTTCAGCATATGCCCTCCCCATGTTGCACACTTTCAAGTACCCCATTAATTGATGTTGAACTGATTCTCAGACTGGTGGAGGAAAAGCACATACCACCTCAACATTAGGACCAGTCAGCAGCAATATTAATAGTAGCCTGAGTTAAAGTTTGTGCTTTGTTTAATGTTTTTAAGTGCCTCTGTTTGGAACCTGCCCAGATAGCTGTGCGTGTTAAAGCTCCACTTCTGGGATGACGAGGAGTGCCGGCTCAAAAATGAGTCTGCCTGATGGGTTAATGATGAGGGTGGTTGTGCTGGCCAGTGTGGATGTGGTTCTTAAGTGGTTTCCCACATCTGACTAGGTCAGTACCAGCATGGTACCCAAGTACCACCTCAGTTACACAATTTCCAAACATCTGAAAACTTTTGCTCACTTTCACACAAATAACACTACATGCAGACAGTTGTGGTACATATATTCCATCTCTGGGGGTACCAGGGTGGCAACAGGAAGGGCATGCAGCCACCCAGTAAATTAACTGTGCCAAATCCACTGATAACCACACCAACCTTGTGTCAATGCAACATAAATACACAAGAAAAAGAAGTGGCTTTGTCTGGAAGCAAGCAGCACTTTATAATTTCTTTACTTGTTTTTCTTTTTTTACAAGACTTAGGGGCATACATTGCTGACTCTGTAACATCAGTGATTCTGAAAGGATGGAGAAACTAGCATCAAAGGTGCTGCCATGTAGACTGCATGATCGGTGACCGAATATGACATGGCACATGCCACAGAGCATTCTTAATCCTGACAAAACAGAGATCCAACTCTCTTTCTACACCAGTCTACATTGTGCCTGCCTCAACTGCAATTCTTATAATGGACATTTCTTGTATTATGAATGCTTGGATGATGATTCTGGTCCACTGGTATATGACTATGATTATAAAATAAACTGCAACATGGATAATACATTAGTGAAGAAGCTATTTGAACTCTATATGTGCCTCCCTATAAATACAGTGTTAGTAAAGATGTTAGAATAGCAATAGGAAACATTCTCAGTAGCTAACTGAATAGCAGCAGGTCTTACTCAGTCTACTTTTACAGCAACAACAGTACGCCACAATGTTAAGTGAGCAGACCACAAGCCACTTCTGGGTTTCTGCACATGGTGCTTGCACCCTAAAATGAGGTCAAGTTAGAAAGGGACTCATATGTCTGGGTCAGTAGAATTTTCAGACATTCCAGGTATCAGATCCACTGCTTGAAAAGTCTTTCTTCTTCTCATTGTCTAATGTTGAGATTTGCTGCATCTTGCACAAACTAATTCCTGTAGCAGAACCAGTAGACCTGCCATTTTAGGAAATGTGCAATTTATTCAGCAACCATTTTTGTAAGCATATGAATGGCATAGTGCCCTGACCAAATGAGAAGGGTAATCATATCACTTGTAAACTGCCAACTTTCGTGGCATTAGCCATAAATATAAATTTGATTGTGGAATGTGTGAAACAACTTATACAGACTCCCTGATCTGTGATACTGTCTTAGGCTATGTCCTCAACAAGAAAATTTAGCAGGAAACATTACAAAGCTGGTTTGCCCTAGAGAAAGTGCTGCACGTATCTCCGACTTTTGAAGTGGCATAGGCCAGGAAAGAGCTGTATCACATGAACATACTATCCTCCAGAACTGGCCCCCTCTTTCCTCTGCAGATGAGTCTGAACAAACATGAGGTCAGCCAGCGGTCAGTCAGTGTTCTGTACAGTGCAAGAAGGAAAAGCCAAAATATTTTTAAAAATCAAACACGGGAAAGTCGAGGTTGGAATATCAGCAATGTAAGGAAAAGGTAGATTGCTACTTACTGTAAAGATGGCATGTTAACTTGCAGACAGATTTCTGGTCTGAGCTGCCAAAATGTTGTTAGCTAGCTCTACATTCCATACATCATATTTATGATAAATATTATTATGTGGAAGATTTCCACTGAACAAAAGATTAGAGAAACAATTTAAAAATATTCTAGCCATTTACATGATTATCATTGACTATTTATTTCTATTCAAGAATTCTTGTGTGGTGTGTTATAAAGGAGAAACAACTTAAATATCCACTTGGAAACATTTTTGCTCACCATCATACATATTATTTTGATGGGCAGATTATCAAAGAGTTTTATAGCTGTGTATTTCAGTCATTTCTGTGCTGCAACAAGGTTTACCAGAAGGAAGAGCAGGCAATTTTTTCTTCTAGTATTTTATTCATCAGTATCTCTATTATTTTTAAACTGTAAGACCTTTTCACAGGACATTTCACCAGTGAATGAAGGTACTGTGAGGCTGTGGTTAATATTACCACTAGCTTAGAAATACCCCTCTAAGATGTACATGTTTGAATACATACATAATTTTAATTACTTTCCATTAAGCAACAAATACTTTTTGCCAAAGTGAGGAGTTACCCAAGAATATTTTCCCAGAGGACTTTGGTGAATTAAATTATGTAAAGTTACTGCAGGTGGAATTGTGTGCAGTGCACAAAGACATGGACAAGTAGATTGGTAGGGGGAGACAGAACAGACTCCCAGCTATGAGAAACTCTTTTTCCCAACCCTCCCTCCCGGTCCTTACTGCCTTTTTCCCCTCATCCTCTCAACCCGACAGAACCCAGATACATTAACAATAACTCAGATTAAATGCAATATACCCCTGGCACAAAATTGGAATGAAAACTTTTCTTTTTCCTACACATTCAGGATAAGAATATAGAATTTGATCGTGAGATAGGCCTTGTTGCTACTTTGATCAATTTGTACACTTTCCAGTAGTCATGAGCCCCATCCTTATGGGCTGCAGTACATGGACTGGTGTCTTTCAGCAGGCAAAATATTCCAGTAAAACGTAAATGTTCTTCAAGATTCTATTTAAAAAGTTGCACAAATGATAGGCTTATAGTATTCAATTAACCAGATGTGAAAAATACCTTTGTGTTAGAGGCCTAAACATGTATGGTTTCTCAATACAAGATTCAGTAAATATAATGCCTGATACCATTCATTTCACTGAAATAAAGGGTCTTTGTCAAGAGTTTCCACTTCTTTTGGAGCCCAGGCTGGGATGCACAACTAAATTTCACATGCATATTAGATCATCAATTACCTCTAAGCGAGGTGATAGGACATTGGACTTATTTTCAACCAGACAATAGTTCACATCCCCACATGGCAACTGAAATTTAGGTTTTCCATGATTTCCCTAATTCATTTATGGGAAATGCCAGAAAAGTTCTTTTTGAAGAGCTTGGACAATTTCTTTCCCCATGTTTACCCAATCCAAGATTATGCTCCATCTCTAATTACCTTGTTGTCAATGGATGTCAAACACTAATCTTCCTACCTTTTCTTCCAGCAATTACACAAAAAATGTGTAGGACTCACCCAGTTCCATTCACTCTCACAGAATTACTAAAATAAGTGTTTGAGAGATTACAAGCGACTGGGGTTATCAAATACATTTCCGCTATTGACTGAGTCATATCCATAGTAGTCACTGTGCTGTTATGTGACACATTCTTCACCAGCTGCAGCTATAACAGACTTTGATGTTTGACTCACAATTGGCAGGCTTTGACTCAGTCCCACGAAGATGATCCATGGTTCTGAGCCTGGTGGTGTCCTCTATGCCAGAGCTGAGGAGGTATGGTGGAGCAGCATGTTAGCTGGTGTTGTGTTGGCATCTGAATGGGAAGGTTGTCTCATTGAGAAGGAACACAGTTTGGCAAATGACTAGAATGTGAAAACATCAAGAGTGCCATTGTACTGCACTGGAAGAGGGGCTGCATGTCACTGCAAATCTGCTGTATTGGCTGTATCGGTACTTGCAATGTGACCTTTATCATCATTTATCCTGTAACTGACATATAGTACAGTGCACTATGGATGTCTGAGACCAAGATGTTGTCAATGAAAGTTTGGTGCAACTGTTTTACAGTAAAGGAATTCCCAGGAGAAAATTTGCGAGGAGAGAGGCTTTTGTGTCTTACCATTGTCACTGTAGGCTTGTATCATGGGAAGCAAGGAGAGAATGTTGTTTGGTAGCCAGTATCCTCTTTCTATAACACAACTGCATGCATTTATTAACAGGGTTCTTTATTAATAAGTATAAGAAAGCTACTTAACTCGAGATAGTCTAGGTGTTGTGGTACAAGCTGTCCACATTAGCCTCACTCCTGGTGAAGTACGTACACTACTCTGTCACTATGTGCCGCCTGTCTCTGAGCTAGAGGCTGTGACTGCGACTGGGTTGCAACTGAAGACTCGACTTGTGGACTCACTGGATGACTGACTGGAACTGACTCAGCCCTCTGGTCTGCGGTGGCGATCTAAACACTGGTGGTCGAGAAGGCATTGATGGCACGATGCCTGTGAGACTGTTTTTGGCCGCTCTGCTGATAAGTGCGTTGCTTACACCTACTATCATTGTTCTCACAACCTCTTTGGCGCCAGGTGTGCTGGTGACAGCTTATGCCACCACATTCCTCCCCCCCTCACCCACCCAAAATACCACACTGTTGTTGTGTAGTGAGGCTGCGAATGACAATGGAGAGGGAGGCAGGACGCTGGACGTAGAGATGATCCAGGAGCCGTGGCTATGGAGGACGGTGTACTCCCATCTGTACCCCACCATCTGGCTGCGAGGCAACAGGAACATCCTCTGGAACACTGCTGCCAGAGCACATGTCCAGGTCTGAGGATGTGTCCTGGGGCAATGACAGTGAAGGTGATGGTGATGGCAGGTCCACGTCCATGGGGTTGGCGAGTGGGGATGAGGGCACATTATCCATCCACATTTCCTGGGGTGCCCTGGTGGCACCAATGGGTGGCTGCAAAGGCTGCGCAGTCCCATGAATCTGTGAATCTGGGGTAAGAAAAGCACAAGAATCACAAGCCAAATGACATGCACGAATTTGTTTCTGGTGGTGGCACTGCAAACCATTGGGACTTGCAATCAAATACATAGAAGAGCCAATGACCCTGGATCTTGCCTCTTTCCCAGTGCCCATGGCTGCCATAAACCCTCAAAATGACAAGATTGTGTGGCACAAAGCGATACTTGCAGACCATTGGCAGCACTGGATGCTGCAGTGGGTGTAGCAATGTCCAATGGCACATGCAGAAGTTCTACTGGTGATGGTCCATCTCGTGGGTGGGAGCAATAGAAGGCAAGAAAGAGTTGCAGCACCTGCTCCTGTGTGTGTCTCGTGCAAAGCTTGGACATTTGTTGCTTAAAAGTGCTTACGAAGCATTCTGCTTCTCTGTTGGACTGTGGGTGAAACAGAGCACTTGTTAGATGACAAATGCCATTTCGTTCAGAAAACTATTCAAAATAAAGTGAAGTGAACTGTGGTCCATTGTCCGACACAAGTACTTCTGGCAAACCTTCTATGCAAAATATGGAGGACAATGCTTGAATGGTGTTACATGGCATGGTAGAGTTCATAGGCACCGGAAAAGAGGGCTTTGTAAAAGAGGCTACCACTATGAGCCAACTGGGGTAGCCGCGCGGTCTGAGGCGCCTTTCCACGGTTTGCATGGCTCCCCCCATCAGAGGTTTGAGTCCTCCCTTGGGCACGAATGTGTGTGTGTTGTCCATAACCTAAGTTAGTTTAATTTAGTTTGGGATTTTCTCTGCACAGGTACTGGATGTTTGTGTTGTCCTCATCATTTCATCATCATTATCATCATCATCATCATCATTCATGACAGTGGCTAGATTGGATTGAGTTAAAAATTGGACTGTGTAAAAATTGTGACTTTGTACAGGTGCTGATGACTGGGCAGTTGAGTGCCCCCAAACTAAACATCATCATCATCATAATCACTATGAGCCAACGAGTATTCCAGAATGGTCCTGCAAAGTCAACGTGCACTCTTTGCCATGGTGTTTGAGTCTTAGGCCAAGCTGAGAATGTCTGTGGTGGAGCGGATTGATTCTACGCACATGCGCAACACTGTGATGTCATCTGTTCAATGTGGACGTCCATGCCCTGCCAAGTACAATCCAGTTGCGCTAACTGTCTAGTGGGAAAAATTCAGTCGTGCTAACTGTTTCGTGGGCACAATTCCCCAATGCCATTGCTGTAGCAATCACAACACAGCCTATCGCAACACCTTGTGAATAAGCATACAGCATTTTCCACTGCCTTTCAGAACTAGAATCACACCCTGTTGAACTGAAAGGCTATGCCAACATGCAAAATATTGGCACACAACTGAGTTCTGGATATTGTTCAAAGAATGAGGCCAAGACATGCAAATGTTAAAAAGTACTTAAGCTACAGCACACATGCGTCATGCGAGGTTTCCAATATTCTCTCAGTCTCTTTGTGCAAACTGTTAGGCCTAGACAAAAAATAAACAGGACATTTTTTGTTGCAAATTTAATTTACTTTAATTGAGTACACATTTTTGTTGGAGTGTGTGGTTTCTGAGTTATTAAAGAAAAACATACAAAACTGATATTACACATGTTCTATCTCAGAAACTATTCACAACAGGGCATATGTCCATACGAAGTTTTTTGTTCAGAATCATTAATACTATCGCATCTCTAAGCATACAAAATGGTTCAAATGGCTCTGAGTACCATGGGACTTAACATCTGAGGTCATCAGTCCCGTAGAACTTAGAACTACTTAAACCTAACTAACCTAAGGACATTGCACACATCCATGCTCAAGGCAGGATTCGAACCTGTGACTGTAGCAGTCGCGCGGTTCCGGACTGAAGTGCCTAGAACCGCTTGGCCACCGCGGCTGGCTCTAAGCATACACCTTTCCTCCTGACTCACCCTGTATATGTATATATTTGTGTTAGTTTATGTACAAAACACAAGTAAGACTTCTGCATCCCTTAAAGATCAATTTGCATTAACTAAAACAATACAAAGCCAGATTATATACATCAAAATACACTCCTGGAAATTGAAATAAGAACACCGTGAATTCATTGTCCCAGGAAGGGGAAACTTTATTGACACATTCCTGGGGTCAGATACATCACATGATCACACTGACAGAACCACAGGCACATAGACACAGGCAACAGAGCATGCACAATGTCGACACTAGTACAGTGTATATCCACCTTTCGCAGCAATGCAGGCTGCTATTCTCCCATGGAGATGATCATAGAGATGCTGGATGTAGTCCTGTGGAACGGCTTGCCGTGCCATTTCCACCTGGCGCCTCAGTTGGACCAGCGTTCGTGCTGGATGTGCAGACCGCGTGAGACGACGCTTCATCCAGTCCCAAACATGCTCAATGGGGAACAGATCTGGAGATCTTGCTGGCCAGGGTAGTTGACGTACACCTTCTAGAGCACGTTGGGTGGCACGGGATACATGCGGACGTGCATTGTCCTGTTGGAACAGCACGTTCCCTTGCCGGTCTAGGAATGGTAGAACGATGGGTTCGATGACGGTTTGGATGTACCGTGCACTATTCAGTGTCCCCTCGACGATCACCAGTGTTGTACGGCCAGTGTAGGAGATCGCTCCCCACACCATGATGCCGGGTGTTGGCCCTGTGTGCCTCGGTCGTATGCACTCCTGATTATGGCGCTCACCTGCACGGCGCCAAACACGCATATGACCATCATTGGCACCAAGGCAGAAGCGGCTCTCATCGCTGAAGACGACACGTCTCCATTCGTCCCTCCATTCACGCCTGTCGCGACACCACTGGAGGCGGGCTGCACGATGTTGGGGCTTGAGCGGAAGACGGCCTAACGGTGTGCGGGACCGTAGCCCAGCTTCATGGAGATGGTTGCGAATGGTCCTCGCCGATACCCCAGGAGCAACAGTGTCCCTAATTTGCTGGGAAGTGGCGGTGCGGTCCCCTACGGCACTGCGTAGGATCCTACGGTCTTGGCGTGCATCCGTGCGTCGCTGCGGTCCGGTCCCAGGTCGACGGGCACGTGCACCTTCCGCCGACCACTGGCGACAACATCGATGTACTGTGGAGACCTCACGCCCCACGTGTTGAGCAATTCGGCGGTACGTCCACCCGGCCTCCCGCATGCCCACTATACGCCCTCGCTCAAAGTCCGTCAACTGCACATACGGTTCACGTCCACGCTGTCGCGGCATGCTACCAGTGTTAAAGACTGCGATGGAGCTCCGTATGCCACGGCAAACTGGCTGACACTGACGGCGGCGGTGCACAAATGCTGCGCAGCTAGCGCCATTCAACGGCCAACACCGCGGTTCCTGGTGTGTCCGCTGTGCCGTGCGTGTGATCATTGCTTGTACAGCCCTCTCGCAGTGTCCGGAGCAAGTATGGTGGGTCTGACACACCGGTGTCAATGTGTTCTTTTTTCCATTTCCAGGAGTGTACTTACAATAATTTCCTTTTATGTCAGCAGGGCCCATACTTTTGTACAATGAAATGAACAACACAGTGTGTATGACAGATTGTCATTGTTTTCTGTCTTCTGTCGACAGAGATACTGAACTATAAACCAGAATTTCCTGTGCTACAGAAGAGGTACACAATTGTCCAGACAGTATGCCAGTGCATGAATTCAACTCCTTGCTGGTATATAACTCTAGAAAGTCACGGGACTTTTAAGTCCTGTTGGGCAGAAAGGGTTAAGGAACACTCTGGCCATAAATTTGAAGATTAGCCTTTGTTTCGACTTGTCATGGTGGTCCTGGGTTTGGTTCCCTATTGACTGTATTTCCTTGTGCATGTATTTGGTCAGAACAAAGTTTGCAAGTGGGCACCACACCAGATAAATTACAGTTCCCCATAGATGATCACGTTTTGGTTTAAGGTTATCATAGGGTAATTTGTGTATTTCATGTCCATGAGCTTTGAGATGTTGTTTTGTTGCTATGATCATGTATTATATACTGTTATCTCAGCATTTTTAGATTTAAATTGTGCTGGACACCCTAAAGTTTTTTCTTAAATTATCATTTCGAACTTGCTGTCTAGCATGCCTGTTGTAAGTTCTTACAACTGAGCATTGTGTATTGCTTTTACTAATACATAATTAATGTAATTTTAATGCTTGTTTAGTATCTTAAATGTACCAGCAAATTATAATATTATGTTTTTGTAAGAAGTTTAATTCGTGAATTCTTCACAGGATGTAATGTACCGGCATAAGTACTATGGTTATTGCTATCTTGCCTCAATGCTAATGATGGCTTTTTTTTCAGATAAGTAAAATTATCGACTTGTATATACTAATTGCCAAAATAGATACTGTATTTAAGTTCAGTTGTGTAGAAGCACCATATGTAACTGTGGATGAAGATACACAGGGTGATTATAATTAAACTCTCAAAATGCTGTAGAAAAAACACCACTGGTCAGAATGACATCAAATTGCAGTAGAATATTATCAGAGAAGGGGGAAAACATATGGCAGAAGAAAAAAAATAGTGTGAAAACTGACCAATAGATTTCACTGTATGTGTCAGAATACATGAATGAAAACACCTGGCATGCACACAACCAATTGAAGTTGGTATAAACACGCTGAGTACATGGCTCTTCCACCTTTCACATCTGCAACATTCACCATGACTGTCTCAATGCAGGATCACAGTCTGCTTGTAAAACTGTATGAGAAGAATGATGACTGTCCACACGTAGCTCTGCAGAAGTTCCCAACACTGAACATTTTGAGAAAAGGCGTTGGTCCGATGACTGCCGTGGGTCTGGAGAAAAAGACTTGGAAATTCAAAAAGATGAGTTCTTTAGGTGTGCAACCTGGTAGAGGGAGGAAACGAATTGATTCGATGTCATTGGAAACAGTGGCCACAGCAGTGCAGGAAGACATGAGTGGTGGCGTGCAAATGTGTAGTGCACGGAGAATTGCCCAAACATTGGACATACCCATGAGCACGGTGTGTAAAATCCTACAAAACATCCTTCTTTGTTGTCCATTCAAAATAACCCATGTGCACGAGTTGCCTCTTGTTGACCTGCCAGCAAGAGAGACCTTTGCTTTATAATTTCTTGCTCGCATGGAAGTGAACAATGATTGGCCATGGAAGATTTTGTGGACAGATGAAGCCCACTTACATCTGACAGGATATGTCAATACACAGAATCTTTGAGTATGGGCAATGGAAAATCCACACGCAAATCAACCAGTAACACTTCATCCTGAAAAGGTCACTGTGCAGTGCGGGTTTATGGCATCATTTATCACAGGGCCATATTTTTTTGAAGAGAAAATGAGTGCTTTTGGTCCTATTACCTGTACCATCACTGGTAAATGCTACGAGTGTCTTTTGCACAATCACATCATTCCAGCTCTTCAACAGCACAGATGTGTGGATGGGATCATTTTTATGCAAAATAGTGCTCTTCGCACATTGCAAATCCAGTTAAGCAGCTGCTGCAGTGCCAGTTTGGAAATGGTAGAATTATCAACTGCAATTTCCTTACAGCCTGGCCATCCCAAACACCTGATCTTAATCTGTGTGACTTCTGGCTGTGGGGGTATCTGAAAGATGTTGTGTTCAGTGTTCTAATTGCAGACTTAGCTGCATTGGAGACACACATTGTGCAACACATTGTGGACGTGACCCCGTAAATGCTACGATCAGTTGTGGAACATGCTGTTTCTTGATTTCAACTTATTGCAGAAAATGGTGGACAGCATATTGAACATGTTTTGCGTGAGTCACATGGAAATGAATAATCTGATTTGATTTATATTGATGCTTTTTATGCAGTTTTTGACCTCAGTACAATTAAAAACTGATGTGATTGATGCTTTTTATGTGTTTTTTTGCCTCAGGACAATTAAAAACTGATTTTTCCCACTGGATGTGATATGATCTTGCCATGGTGGATGGGCATACGTAACTAACATTATCACACCTATACACCCATGCACATTGAATAGTACAGTTTCTTTAATGTCAAACGTACACCTTAGGCATTGTTGAATGATTCATTTGTCATTTGTAGTAGACCACTATTAAATTATGATGCTTAAAGTGTCGTCTATTGCTATATCTTTTAACTATTTATTTTTCATCTGCCATATGTTTTCCCCCTTCTCCGATAATGTTCCATTGCAATTTGACGTCATTCTGACCAGTGGTGTTATTTCTTCAGTGGTTTTAAAGTTTAATTATAATCACCCTGTGTATCTGTATGTATGAGAAGCAACAATACTACCAAGGAGTGAAGTTAACTTTTGTCATTATCCAGAGATCACATAATTGCTAATTGTATTAATGTAAACTGGCGAGGCAGGTAGTGTAATATATGCATCAGTATTTTGTTGTACTATAAAATTGTCAGATATTGGTTTTTGGAATTTGTAATATTAAGATGATAAATGCTAACAGGTCATTCTGCACATTAATCACTCAGTTTATCACTGCAGAGAAACCAAATGGATCCTGAAGAGTTTGGCAGATTTTCAATATATAATTAATGTATAAGCAATACAACACGCATGCTCCATTCCACGCCAGTATAAACTTTTAGCTAAATTATTAAGTAGCAAATATTTTTCTAAAATTGACCTCATGGATGCTTACTTACAACTTCCCTTAGATGAGGAATTATGGAGGACTGCTCTAATACATATATGCCTATTGAAACCTTTTTATATATAGCTTACCTTTTGGAATGTCAAGTGCTCCAGCAGTATTTCAAAAGTTTCTGAAACATCTAACACAACATATATATCATCAGTTGCTCTGCATTCTCTCAGGATATCTGAACATATAACTACTGTACAATGGCCTTGGGGGCCAAAATCAATTGTGGTATTTAAAATAAAAAGAAAAGTACTACCTGTCCTGTCATTTTATTCCTAATATATGTCAATGCATGAACTATATCAATGACTTATTATGAGAGGAACTGACCATAAGATCATTTGGATAATATGAAATTACATCTACATCTACATCTACATCTACATGACTACTCTGCAATTCACATTTAAGTGCTTGGCAGAGGGTTCATCGAACCACAATCATACTATCTCTCTACCATTCCACTCCCGAACAGCACGTGGGAAAAACGAACACCTAAACCTTTCTGTTCGAGCTCTGATTTCTCTTATTTTATTTTGATGATCATTCCTACCTATGTAGGTTGGGCTCAACAAAATATTTTCGCATTCGGAAAAGAAAGTTGGTGACTGAAATTTCGTAAATAGATCTCGCCGCGACGAAAAAGTCTTTGGTTTAATGACTTCCATCCCAATTTGCGTATCATATCTGCCACACTCTCTCCCCTATTACGTGATAATACAAAACGAGCTGCCCTTTTTTGCACCCTTTCGATGTCCTCCGTCAATCCCACCTGGTAAGGATCCCACACCGCGCAGCAATATTCTAACAGAGGACGAACGAGTGTACTGTAAGCTGTCTCTTTAGTGGACTTGTTGCATCTTCTAAGTGTCCTGCCAATGAAACACAACCTTTGGCTCACCTTCCCCACAATATTATCTATGTGGTCTTTCCAACTGAAGTTGTTTGTAATTTTAACAGCCAGGTACTTAGTTGGATTGACAGCCTTGAGAATTGTACTATTTATCGAGTAATCGAATTCCAACAGATTTCTTTTGAAACTTATGTGGATCACCTCACACTTTTCGTTATTTAGCATCAACTGCCACCTGCCACACCATACAGCAATCTTTTCTAAATCGCTTTGCAACTGATACTGGTCTTCGGATGACTTTACTAGACGGTAAATTACAGCATCATCTGCGAACAACCTAAGAGAACTGCTCAGATTGTCACCCAGGTCATTTATATAGATCAGGAACAGCAGAGGTCCCAGGACGCTTCCCTGGGGAACACCTGATATCACTTCAGTTTTACTCGATGATTTGCCGTCTATTACTACGAACTGCGACCTTCCTGACAGGACATCCCAAATCCAGTTGCACAACTGAGACGAAACCCCGTAGGCCCGCAGCTTGATTAGAAGTTGCTTGTGAGAAACAGTGTCAAAAGCTTTCCGGAAATCTAGAAATATGGAATCAACTTGAGATCCCCTGTCGATAGCGGCCATTACTTCGTGCGAATAAAGAGCTAGCTGCGTTGCACAAGAACGATGTTTTCTGAAACCATGCTGAATACGTATCAATAAATCATTCCCTTCAAGGTGATTCATAATGTTTGAATACAGTATATGCTCCAAAACTCTACTGCAAACCGATGTCAATGATATAGGTCTGTAGTTCGATGGATTACTCCTACCCTTCTTAAATACTGGTGCGACCTGCGCAATTTTCCAATCTGTAGGTACAGATCTATCGGTGAGCGAGTGGTTGTATATGATTGCTAAGTAGGGAGCTATTGTATCAGCATAATCTGAAAGGAACCTAATCGGTATACAATCTGGACCTGAAGACTTGCCCGTATCATGCGATTTGAGTTGCTTCGGAACCCCTAAGGTATCTACATCTAAGAAAGTCATGCTAGCAGCTGTTCATATCTCAAAGTCTGGAATATTCCATTCGTCTTCCCTGGTGAAGGAATTTCGGAAAACTGCGTTCAATAACTCCACTTTAGTGGCACAGTCGTCGGTAACAGTACCATCGGCACCGCGCAGCGAAGGTATTGACTGCGTCTTGCCACTTGTGTACTTTACATACAACCAGAATTTCTTCAGATTTTCTACCAAATTTCAAGACAATGTTTCGTTGTGGAACCTATTAAAGGCATCTTGCATTGAAGTCCGTGCCAAATTCTGCGCGTCTGTAAATTTTAGCCAATCTTCAGGATTTCGCATTCTTATGAACTTCGCATGCTTTTTCCGTTGCCTCTGCAACAGCGTTCGGACCTGTTTTGTGTACCAAGGGGGGATCAGTTTCATCTCTTACCAATTTATGAGGTATGAATCTCTCAATTGCTGTTGCTGCTATATCTTTGAATTTGAGCCACATCTCGTCTACATTTGCATAGTCAGTTCAGAAGGAATGGATATATTCTCTTAGGAAGGCTTCTAGTGACACTTTATCCACTTTTTAAATAAAATTATTTTGCATTTGTTTCTGGTGGATTTGGAAGAAATGGTATTGAGCCTAGCTACAATGACCTTGTGATCACTAATCCCTGTATCAGTCATGATGCTCTCTATCAGCTCTGGATTGTTTGTGGCTAAGAGGTCAAGTGTGTTTTCGCAACCATTTACAATTCGCGTGGGTTTGTGGACTAACTGCTTGAAATAATTTTCAGAGAAAGCATTTAGGACAATCTCGGAAGATGTTTTCTGCCTACCACCGGTTTTGAAAAAGTATTTTTGCCAACATACCAAGGGAAGGTTGAAGTCCCCACCAACTATAACCGTATGAGTGGTGTATTTATTTGTTACGAGACTCAAATTTTCTCTGAACTGTTCAGTAACTATATCATCGGAGTCTGGGGGTCTGCAGAAGGAGCCAATTATTAACTTAGTTCGGCTGTTAAGTATAACCTCCACCCATACCAATTCGCACGGAGTATCTACTTCGACTTCACTACAAAATAAACCACTACTGACAGACACAAACACTCCACCACCAATTCTGCCTAATCTATCTTTCCTGAACACCGTCTGAGACTTCGTAAAAATTTCTGCAGAACTTATTTCAGGCTTTAGCCAGCTTTCTGTACCTATAACAATTTCAGCTTCTGTGCTTTCTATTAGCGCTTGAAGCTCAGGGACTTTCCCAGCACAACTACAACAATTTACAACTACAATTCCGACTGTTCCTTGATCCAATCACGTCCTGTATTTGCCATGCACCCTTTGAGATTGCAGCGCACCCTGTACTTTCCCGAGGCCTTCTAACCTAAAAAACCGCCCAGTCCATGCCACACAGCCTCCGCTACCCGTGTAGTCACCAGCTGAGTGTAGTGAACTCCTGACCTATTCAGCGGAACCCGAAACCCCACCACCCTATGGCGCAAGTCAAGGAATCTGCAGCCAACACGGTCGCAAAACCGTCTGAGCCTCTGATTCAGAACCTCCACCTGGCTCTGCACCAAAGGTCCGCAGTCGGTTCTGTCAACGATGCTGCAGATGGTGAGCTCTGCCTTCATCTCATAAGCAAGACCGGCAGCCTTCACCAAATCAGATAGCCACTGGAATCCAGAGAGAATTTCCTCAGATCCAAAGCGACACATGTCACTAGTGCCGACATGTGCCACCACCTGTAGCTGGCTGCGCGCTGTGCTCTTCACGGCATCCGGAAGGACCCTTTCCACATCAGGAATGACTCCACCCAGAATGCACACGGAGTGCACACTGGATTTCTTCCCCTCCTTAGCCGCCATATCCCTAAGGGGCCCCATTATGCGCCTAACATTGGAGCTCACAACTACCAATAAGCCCACCCTCTGTGATTGCCCGGACCTTGAAGGCTGAGAATCATCCTCTGAAACAGGGCAGGCAGCTGCATCTGGCTCAGCCAGAGACAGTGCCTGAAATCTGTTTGTCAGACGCACCAGGGAGGCTTTCTGATCAGCCTTCAGGGATGTCTTTCACTGCCTGCCATGCCTTGGAACGACCTCCCAATCAACCACAGGCGAGGGCTCAGCTCCACTGCGGGCAGCAACCGGGGCAACCGCAGTGGCAGACCGATCTGGGGACAGACGGGACGAGGTTGACATCCCCGTGATACCGAAGTCCAGCTCCCCACAGTGGTGCCCATTGGCAACAGCCTCAAGCTCCGCGACCTAAGTCAGCACCGCTTGCAGCTGTGAGCGAAGGGATGCCAACTCAGCCCTCATCCGAACACAGCAATCACAGTCCCTGTCCATTCTAATCGATGTTGAACAACAGTTACTGAAACAAAAGTCCGTGCCCAGATAACGCAAGGGAAACACACAAAGAATGTATTGACTAACCTGTATAAATACCTAACGACTGCGCTACAATCTGCCTGAATTTACGATTACAGTAACTAAATCTCGAAATTACACCTCCTATACGAAACTCGCATGCAATTTAAGTAAGAATCTACGAAGTAAACACTATAGCGCGATGCTACAACTCTCAAATACTATAATACGCCTGAAATTTATGAATTAAACAATGGAAGCACCCAAAAACACGCAAAGAAATTAAGAATTAAACTATGTAACAAATAAGTAAGCTAGGGGTATACGACTTGTTGCTGCAGCTGCTTATCCAACGGCGGCAGGGAGCACACTGATGTGGTAAGCTTAGAATGTAACTTAAAGAAATTCAGTTTGTTTCAAGAACAGATAGATAATCATGGACATGTGCTTAGTGTGATACATATTTAACCTATAAAGCTTACATGTAAGCAATAGTAGTTTTACCAGCCCCACAAAACTAACAGAACTGCAGGTCTTGTTGTATCAGGTGAGTTACTATAATAAACACATTCCCAATGCTGCACAAAGTAAGCACTCATGGTTGTTTTGAGAAAAACCTCTTACATAAATGACTTATCCTTTGGTGCACCCCACCTCCCCATTTCCCATCATACATTTTTATTTTTGTCAGTTTTTGTAATAATTATGATAAACACTGCATACAAATCTTGCACCTGGGTGCTCCACTCAGCTTAGCACCCCAAGTGGCTTCTGTAGTGTTGGCAGAAGAGCCAACACTGTGTTTCTAGAGGAGGCCGAAATGCACGCGTTTAATTACACGCTGACTGGTGTGAGGTCTGGAACAGGACAATATCTTGAGAATTGCAAATAAAGTAAGTAGTTGATATAATACTTAACTTTAATCCACAATTGTAGAACATCTCTCTTAATGACACATGCTTCACATAATACATATCAATTGAATACGGCGCCTTGCTAGGTCGTAGCAAATGACGTAGCTGAAGGCTATGCTAACTATCGTCTTGGCCAATGAGAGCGTATCAGTCAGTGTAGCTTCACTAGCAAAGTCGGCTGTACAACTGGGGCGAGTGCTAGTACGTCTCTCTAGACCTGCCGTGTGGTGGTGCTCGGTCTGCTATCACTGACAGTGGCGACACGTGGGTCCGACGTATACTAATGGACCGCGGCCGATTTAAAGGCTACCACCTAGCAAGTGTGGTGTCTGGCGGTGACACCACAGCTTCTACTAATTGTAGTATGCACAGTATAGAAAACTTGCAATTGTGATACCTCTGGTTCACCTGTGAGCTTAGCATCCCCACTGGTGGCTTGTGTCATTTATTCCTTAAACTGGCCCTATATGTGTCTATGAAGTCATCTTTGCCTTTCATTGGTGGCAGCATGTGAGGCAGTATTTAGAACCCGTTAAACAAAGTTATGCCCTATACTGACTCTCATTACACCTACATCAGGCAGACAGCTGATACTGCAACAGATGCGTCCCTGTATAGGATAAGCACAGTATTATAATTTAAAAAATGCAAACAGTAGTGAACACCCTATTGCATGCACATTTAAACACTAAATTAACAGGTTAACTATTGACAAACAGACTTTAGTATCATATGTAGAGTAAAGAAGTTGCACATATTTCTCTATGGCATAGAATTTTACCTCATTATTGCCCATAAAGTATTACTCACAATTTTTGATCCACATAACAATATTCCACAACAAACAGCAGAAAGTTTACAGTGATGAGAATTGCTCCTTAGATCTTAGAAATATTTTTTCTCTCTGTAGTCAAGTGGTCTGTATGTATGATTGCAATGTGGAGGATCCAGCTTTGATTCCTGGTACTGATAGGGATTTTTCTTTGGTGAGAAGACAGGAATGAGGTGCAGTCTGCCCTGTGATGCTAACTGACTAGCTGCTTGAATGAGAAGTAGCGGCTTCAATGTGTAGGAAGTTGACAACACCAGAGGTGTGCTGACTCAATATCCAAGTGATGCCATTGGCAGAGGATGAGTGACCTATCAGGGCTCAGTACACAGAACCAGTTCTTGCAATTATCATATATTTTATAGTGCAACTGTGGATGTTCTGTCCCAACTTCTAATGTGCCCAGACGTAGAGTTTGACATAAGAACTAGTATATTACCAACTTAATAATGATCCTTATATGATGGTGGATGATTTGTTATTAGGGCCCAAGTTATTGCATAATTTGCAAAACAGGACCACATCTTAAAATATTAATTGCATTTGAGATATAACTAGGAAGTAAGGAGGGCTACATAATGAAATACCTGATACTGGATTTATATGGAAGTGGGGGATACACTTTTCAACCTACAATTATATCATATTTTTATTATTTTTACCTGCATTTTGTGTTCTTGGTTTTTACTTTCACGTGTAATAAGAGATCTCATAGTTTTTTTTTCTCGGCAACTGCAGTATACGCTGACAAGTCAAAATGTTATGACTACCTGCTGAATAATTTGTTGGTCCATCTTTGGAATATAGGTTGTCACTGATGCTGCATATCATGGATTCAACAGTTTGTTGATTGGTTTGTGGAGGTATGTCACACCAGATGTCCACACACAAGTCATGTAATTTCCTTAAACAGTGGGCTGCTGATTTCTGTATGCGGTGATGGCACCTAATAGCAACCCAAATGGGTTCCATAGGATTCACTTCGTGGCCAAGACATCAATGTGGGTGCACAATCATACTCCTCAGACCACTGTAGATGAACGGTGGCTAGCTCTAAATGTGGATAAATGTAAGTTAATGTGGATGAGTAGGAAGAGCAAACCTTTAATGTTCGATTACTGTATTATTAGTGTCCTGCTTGACACAGTCAAGTTGTTTAAATATCTGGGTGTAACATCGCAAAGTGATATGAAAGCATATCAGAACTGTGGTAGGGAAGGTGAATGGATGACTTCCGTTTAATGGGAGAATTTTAGGAAAGAGTTGTTCTTCTGTAAAGGAAACCATGTATAGGACACTAGTGCAACCTACTCTTGAGTACTGCTTGTGGTGCAAACTACTCGAGTACTGCTTGAGTGTTTGGCTTCTGTACCAGGCCAAATTGAAGGAAGACATCGAAGTAATTCAGAGGTGAGCTGCTATATTTGTTACTGGTAGGTTTGAACAACATGTAAATGCTATGGAGATGTTTCGGGAACTCAAATGGGAATCCCTGGAAGGAAGGCACTGCTCTTTTTGAGAAACACTATTGAGAAAACTTAGGGAATCGACATTTGAAGCTGACTGGGGAATGATTCTACTGTCACCAACATACTTTGCACATAAGGACCGTGAAGAAAAGTTTCAAGAAATTAGGGCTCATATGAAGGCATATAGACAGTTCTTCTTCCGTAGCTGTATTTGTGAGTGGAACAGGAAATGAAATGACTGGTAGCAGCACAGAGTACCTACCAATGGGCACCATATGATGGCTTGTGGCACACATATATGTAGATGTAAATGTACATGAGATAATTGTAACCACAGACTGATAATTTACAGTAAATGAATCACATTTATGTACATAATCAACTGTGCCAGCAACTGGGAACATATATAAAAACTTATAAGAAGTATATCTGCCTCTAGAGCTACATGATTACTCTGCAATTCACAATGAAGTGTCTGACAGAGGATTCACTGAACCACCTGTAAGCTATTTCTCTACCATTCCACTCTCAAATGGTGTGCATGAAATACAAGCTCTTAAATCTTTCTCTGCAAACTCACCACACAGCAATACTCCAAAAGAGGGTGGACAAGCATGGTGCAAGCAGTCTGTTTAGTAAACCTGCTACCCTTTCTAAGTGTTCTGCCAATAAATCACAGTCTTTGGTTTGCTTTACCCATGACATTATCAATGTGATCATTTCAGTTTAAGTTATTAATAATTGTAATCCCTAAGTATTTAACTGAATTTACAGCCTTTAGATTTGTGTGATTTATCATGTAACCAAAATTTAGCAGATTTCTTTTAGTACTCAAGTGGATGACTTCACACTTTCCATTATTTAGAGTGAATTGCAATTTTGTGCACCATATAGATATCTTGTCTAAAACATTTTGCAATTTGTTTTGACCACCTGATGGCTTAACAAGATGGTAAGTTAGTGCACCATCTGCAAACAATCGAAGTGGACTGTTCAGATTTTCTCCTATTTTATTTATGTAGATCAAGGACAGCAGAGGGCCTATGAGACTTCCCTGAGAAAGGAGTTATGGAAAACCGTGTTTAGTAACTCAGCTTTAGTGACACTGTCATCAGTGAGATCACAGTTGTTATTGCTCAGTGAAGGTATTGAGTCCATCTTGCTGCTGGTGTACTTTACATATGACCAAAATCTCTCTGGGTTTTCTGCCAGATTTCAAGACAGAGTTTCATTGTGGAAATTATTAAAAACATCTCACATTGAAGTTCATCCTAAGTAAAACATTACCAATCTTGGGAATTTTGCAGATTTTTAAATTTGGCATGTTTTTTTCGTTGCTTCTACAACAGTGTTCTGACCTGTTTTGTGTACCCCGGCGCATCACTCTTATTAATTTATGTGGTATGTATCTCTCAATTGCCAATGGCCTTGCCACAGTGGTAACACAGGTTCCCGTCAGGTCACCGAAGATAAGCACTGTGGGGCTTGGCTAGCACTTGTATGGGTCACCATCTGGGTCTGCCAAGTGCTGTTATCAAGTGGGGTGCACTCAGCCCTTGTGAGGCCAATTGAGGACCTACTTTATTGAGGAGTGGTGGCACTGGTCATGAAAACAGACAATGGTTGGGAAAGCAGTGTGCTGACCACATGCCGATCAGTATCTGCATCTGTCAGCCTTTCTTGAATTCAAACTGCAGCTGTTCTACACTTATATAGTCAGATAAGAAGGAGTGTAAACTGTCTCTTAGAAAGCCGTCAAGTGAATTTTTATCTGCTATTGCAAATAAACATACTTTGTATTTATTTTTGTTTGGTCTGGATGCTATGGCCGGCCAGGTGGCCGAGCGGTTCTAGGCGCTACAGTCCAGAACCGCGCGACCGCTACGGTCGCAGGTTTCTAATCCTGCCTCGGGCATGGATGTGTGTGATGTCCTTAGATTAGTTAGGTTTAAGTAGTTCTAAGTTCTAGGGGACTTATGACCTCAGCAGTTGAGTCCCATTAGTGCTCAGAGCCATTTGAACCATTTTTTGGATGTTATGGTATTCAGTCTTGCTACAATTGCCTTGTGGTCACTAATCCCTGTATTCATCATGATGTTCCATGTTCACTTGGGATTATTTGTTGTTAAGAGGTCAAGTATGTTTTTGCAACCATTTACACTTTGAATGGGCTCCTGAACTAATTATTTGAAATAATTTCCTGAGAAAGCATTCAGTACAATTTAGTATGAGATTTTATGCCTACCATTTGAGCTTCAGTGCTTTCTACTAGCGCTTGGATCTCTGGTTCTTTCCCAACATAACTACAACAATTCCCAACTACAATAGTGGTTGTTGATAGGTCTACATTCAGCCTCTAACCTAAAAAGGCATATAAAGAGGAATTTATATACCAAATGCATGAAAAACATGACACGTAGTTCCACATAAGCTATTGCTAACATTGATATGTAAATGAAATAGACTAATGTGCATCATTTTATAAGAGATACCATACAATCAAAGTAGTGTATATTTTTCAATGCGAGCTGGTCATTCAACAAATCTTTGGAATTTGAATAGGAATTTTTATCAGTTTTGAACTCTTTTAAGAGGTTCATTTTGTAGCCCTTATCGATTATATGCAGAATTTCCATATAAAATAAAAATGGAGAACAAAGAGTGTGTTTCTCAGTCCACAGCTCGTGGTCGTGCGGTAGTGTTCTCGCTTCCCGCGCCCGGGCTCCCGGGTTCGATTCCCAGCGGGGTCAGGGATTTTCTCTGCCTCCTGATGACTGGGTATTGTGTGATGTCCTTAGGTTAGTTAGGTTTAAGTAGTTCTAAGTTCTAGGGGACTGATGACCATAGATGTTAAGTCCCATAGTGCTCAGAGGCATTTGAGCTATTTTTTAGTGTGTTTCTCAGTTTTGAGATGTTCATCAAAAGATGACTTATATGAATTTTCCTTCTCTTCATTGAGCAGTGACAAACAGGGAAGCCAATTGAGACCCACTTTTGTGAGTACTTTCTCAGTGAAGACAATGCAAATTCAAATAAGTCAACTTGTGAATAAAGTTCAAAATATATAGGGTGAATCAAAAAGGACTTTACAACTTTGGAATTATATAGAAATTTATTGAGATATCTTATAGTATTGGTAGATCTGCCATTTTATAGCAAACAACATCAAGTTTCACATAAAAGTGTCAAGTGTCATTTTGGTTTGATGCGACTACCATTTGTGATGCGACAAATATCCCATCAGTAATCAATTTTTTCCCCACACTCATTGCAGCAAATCAGGTGTAACTTGTACAACAGTGTAGATTTGATTTTTCATGTCAGCTAAATATTTTGGTAGGTGAGGGACATACACACAGTCTTTAATGAAAACCAGAGAAACAAATCCAGTGGTGTCAAGTCTCGAGAGCAAGGTGGCCATGCGATTGGCCCTTCACGGCCAGTCCACCAACCTAGGAAGGGATTGTTGAGGTAACTTGAAATTTCTGTGAGGAAACAAGGTGGTGGTCCCCAATTTTGCTGGCAGTAAACCATTCCACCTTGGTCATTTTCATAAATCTGTGAAATTAAAAAGTTTTCAACCCTATCCAGATAAACAGTACCAGTGACAGTTTTCTCCATGAAGAAAAAAGAGCCATACACTTTCAGTTTGCTAAAGGCACAATACATATTAACATTGGGGCTGTCAAAAGTAAATTTTAGGCTTGCTTGGAGGTTATTTAATGTATTTGGTGTGAAATTTATGCCGAAAAATTTTTGCAGAGTTTATGAAGCAAAAACACACAGTGACCACACTTCACACCCGTGAAAGCAGCCGTTTTAACTGTGCACTATGCTGGCAGTCCTGGTGGCAGAATAAGATACTGATGCACTATGTGAAGCAAGCATGAGGATGTTCACTATAAAATGACACATATTCCAATGCTGTAAGTTATCTTAATAAATCTGTACATAATTCCAAAACTGTAAAGTCCTTTTGACGCGCCCTGTGTAAACAGCTACCTGAATAACCAACATTGCCCGCTTATACATTTATTCCAGTCCTCTGTTAGTACATCTCCTCCTTAACCCTCTATCCATTTCCTCCTCTCCTCCCCCCCTGTCCATCTGCTCGTCCTCCTCTATCCATCTGCTCCTTACCCCTCTGTCCATTTCCTTCTTCTCACTCTCAGTCGACCTCTTGCACCCCCTCTCCTCCTCACCACTGTATCTCCTCCTCCCCCTCTCTTTGAGATTCTCTCCCTCCCCCCTCTGTCTGTCCATCTCCTTCTCCCCTCTCTCTGTCTACTTTCTCCTCCCCACTCTCACTGTCCGTCTCCTCATCTTTTGATTCACTGTCAATCTCCTCCTCCTTCCCTCTATATCTATCTCCTCCTCTTTCCTGTCTTTGTCCATCTTCTCCTCTTCCATCTCTCCTCTCTCTCTGTTCATCTCCTCCTCATCCCTTTCTATCAATTTCCCCCTCCCCCTCGCTCTGTTTCTCTCTTTCTCCCCCTACCTGTGTCCATCTCCTTGTTCCTCCCCCCCTCTTTGTCTGTCCATCTTCCCCCTCTCCCAATGTTATTACCCCTATCTCAATAGGAGATTCCTGGTTCCTGTCCTCAAAGTATTTATTTCACATGGTAAGAAGAATGTGCACCAAGTTTGGCTGAAATTGACCAAGGGGTTGAGGAGGAACTTCTACCCATGCCATTGCCCATACACACATGTCACCTATATTTCACAAATGTTTAACATATTTAACACACATTTGTGCACATAGTCACCTGTAGCCTATACCTAGCCAATTTCGTCCTGCACCTTCGTTTTCTTTCACACATCTCAATGTTTATGAAGTCATATCTCCTTATCTATGTCTCATACAATGATATAATTTTGTAGGTATATTCAGTGGTCTATGTGGATACTGCCTGCAAAATGTGTTGTGAATAGAGTTAGTAACAAAGAAGCAACAAATTTGAAAAGCATGCATGATGCAGATGTTTTTCACACATCTAAATGCTTATGACATCATATTTCCTAAACTATGTGTTGTACAATAATATATTTTTACAAGTAGATTCAGTGGTGTATGTGAATACTGCAAAATGTATTGCACATACATCATGCCTTGTGTAGTAGCTTTACTGCATGTACAGCGAAAATATAGTAAGTGAAAACTTTTTTCCTTTCATCATTTTGAGGAGGTTGTCAGGAAGAAAAAAATTTGTAATGGTTTGAAGTTATGCATAAAGTTTATTGTAAGCCACTAAGTACTCTCATTCACAAATACCAGATAAATAAAGTCTAGGTATTCACACATCATGAGCTACATTTCTTTATCACCCTCACCCCCACCCATTTAATAGGTAGGTGATTCTTGCCCACACAGTGATTCTTTCAAAACAGTATGTGATATGTGTACCAAGTTTGGTTGAAATCTGTCTGGTGGTTTAGCGGATGTGGAGAAAAAATATATAATGTTTGACTTTGTTGATGGAGCTTGCACCACTTTATTATTATCAAAGTGAAATCCTTGAAGGTGTTCTTTAAGTTTTTGAAACAGATGAATATTGAATGGAGTCAAGTGAGGACAGTGTGGAGAATGATTGATGACAGTGAGCCCAGGGTGTTGGATTGTTGCAGATGTCACGGCACTCACATGTGGTCTGGCAGTGTCACGCTGTAAGAGAGGGTGCTCCAAGTGTGGATGAACTCTTTGGATTTGAAACCTGATTACAGCACACTGTTTCTCATGCACTGACATAGTTACATTATGCACCATCATGTTACACACTACAATTTGGAGCCCTCTATTGGCAGAGAGATGCAAATATCTAGACATGAAGAATAAAGATGTAGAATGTTAATAAGGTTTGTTTTATTTAAAAAGCTATATGAGTTTCCACACAAAAAATTTGGAAACATTACTTTTCAGCATGCCCTCACACATATGTACATCCACTTATATAAAATATATGGATTCTACCTAAACTCCAAAGGTTTGTTGAATGATCAGCTTGACTTGAGAAATAGATACTATTTTGTTTGTATAGCATCTCTTAAAAAATGCTGAACATTAACCCATGTCATTTAGATATTACTATTAACAATAGCTTATGTGGAACTATGGTCCATGTTTTCCATATGTGTAATTTAACTTCCTTTCCATACAGGGTGTTTGGAAATTCCCATTACAGACTTCAAGGACTTGTAGAGCAGAGTGAGTACTAATGTACCCCATGTCTAGAAATATACCGTTTCTGTTCCACAATGGTTTCGATTCAGATGTTTAACTCATCCACTTCTGCTTGAGGAATCAAATTAGTTATTTCACAGTACATTTACTAGGTAACAATTCAAAGGAAAACATAATGAAACATCCATTAGTAACTTAAGCACATTTGTTTGTATTAACACTTAAACATTATGTGATAACATTATTCCAAAACAAAAAAGAACCCAGCATACTGTAAGTACAGAACTGGACTGATGCATTATAACAGCAGATTGATGTGGTGACCACCAACATTGTTATAGACATTATACCTACGAAGCAGTTTCTGGTGCACACTATCCATTCTGTCTGGTGTCTCTTCAATTTATCGTGCAATGGCCAAAACTTATGCCACCAGATCTCCTTCTGTCTCTACAGAAATCTCATAAATTAAACTCTGCATATGACCTCACAAGAAGTAATCCATAGGAGTTAAATTCAACAATCATGGCAGCCATGCAGTTTGACAGCCTGGGCCTATCCATCATTCATCATATCATCTGTTGAGATATCTCCAAACTGCCCGTGAGAAGTGGACTGGTGCACCATCATGCTGAAACCACATTTCCTGATAAACATTCAATGGCACAGCTTCCAAGAATGAATCCAATATGTTTTGTAGTCATTTTTCATCAGGTCCTTCCCCAAAACATTTTGGCATTCATATGTAAAAGTCACATGGGATAATACACACAAAAAAATCTCATTTGCTGACATGTACATTGCCCAGGCCTAGTCACTAAAATTGAGCAGACAGTTCATGAGTGCCATGCTTGTTCAGAAAATCTGGCTGTATCTCATACAATCATTGATGAGCCATGGCAGTGTATCTATTTTATGGGCCTCTTTTGAAAGTTGGTATGTTTGCCCATACCACATACATTGTCCAAATACCCAAATGGTATCAAACACTACTGCTGATACTGCCATAAAGACCTTATCAAATATATTTTCAGCTGAAGAGTTGTTTACCACAATTGTCGCTGACAATGGCACAATTCATCTTGCCTCAGTTCTAAAATTTCACCAGCAAACTGGCATTACCCACTTAAAATCTGCACCCTTCCACCACAATGCAAGGGAAAGGCAAAAGTATTTGATAGAACAGTCAAAGCTCATATGGAAAATTGTTAGAACAGATACATAATCAGAAATGATCCTACCTATTTTTCTAACTTCTTAGAACCACTCTGAAGAAGTCTGGTGAAGATGTTATAGATAGTTCCAGTATAGATATGTGAGAACCCATCTTAGGGAAGCAGTGTCATGTGAGGGAAAACGACCAAATGTAGACCTTGCCTCTCCTGCTGCTCAATCTGTCATCTCTCCTCTGTCAAGGTCTGGACACACACAGGGCAGAAAGAAGGGAGTGGTTAGCTGTAAGTAGTTCCAGTGTTAGATATGTGATAATCCATCTTAGGAGAATAGTTTCATGTGAGGGTAAAATGAACCAAATTTGCACTTGGTGTGTATCCCATGAAGAATCATCTGCCATTGGAAGATGCCATCCCAGGAGCAACTGAGATCATCGGTTGACAGTCAGCTGTAGATTCAGATACAACAACTCTTTCTTGTATCATATTATGTGTCAACTAACTTGCCACTCACATTATTGTACTTTGAACAATAAATGATGAAAGGCAATAAACTGATTAAAATACTGTAAATTTTGATCTTCAGCATCCTAACATGGGGCTCCAAACTTGTCAGGATGCAAGATACTATTCCTGGAGTCACTGTAAAGTACCTATCACATATCACACTTATAATTTAGATCCTCCCATATATGGTCAATGCTCCTCCTCCTGCTCCTCCTCCTCCTCCTCTTCCACCATCAGAGAGACTTGGCATTTATGTACCTCTCCATTTTGTTATGTGCTAAACACATGAAAATCGACACTAGTGATAGCGAGCTGAATATCGAAGTCAGTATTGAGCTCACAGCACAACACATACATAAAAAATGTGAGAGTTTAAACTGGGTGACTCTGGTTGTATGATATCAACGTACCAAATATTATTCCCCACACATGACTTTGTAGCCAATATGCACATCACTTGCAGACTGTGTCGAGACTGATGTTCACCAAGTTTATCAGGATTTACTTACATAAAGCAACAGTTGTGAATTCTGCTGTTTTGAATTTGTGCGAGCTATTAAACAGTTTACTTATTTTTATACAGTATTTTATACATCATATGTATGCCTCCTTAGCTGAATGGTCAGTGTGGCTGACTGCCATGCAAGGGTGCAGGTTCAATTCCTGGTAAAGCCAGGGAATTTTCCTTGGTGGAAAGACTGGTACAGAGTACACTCAGCCTTATGACACCAACTGAGGAACTTCTAAGGTCAAGAAACCTGACAATGGCCAGGAGAGCACTGTGTTGACCACATACTGCAGCTGAGAGGATGGCACTGTGGTTTGGTGGGCTTGATTAGCCTATCTAGGGCCACAACATGGAACTATACACAATGTATAGGTACCAGTAGTTCTACATCTACATCTATGTGGGTATCTTGAATTTGAAATATATCATACACAGTTTTAATTAGTTTTCAGTCAATTCCCGTATAGGAAACATGCAATGTCTGTATTTATACTAGGAAAATTATATTTTTCAATTACCTTGACTGTAAGTAATTATTCACATTATATAAGCATACAGGAGTGAGAAAACATTTCAGTTTACATTTAAAAATGATTAGCACATGTACAATCTTTTTTAGATCAAAGTCTGTTAATATGAACATCAAAGTAAGAAGTTACAATGGTTAAATTACTATTAGGAGCTTTTAACAAAAGACTATGAAGCAAATGGAATCAGAAAAGGTAGTTGTAACACTCAAAGAGAAGGAAGAAGTAAGTAAAGACAAAATAGAAATGACAGAATTTGAGGCTGTGTCATGGAGAAAAGAAAGAAAGAAAGAAAGAAAGAAAGAAACAGGGAGCCACCAGGAAGTGACAGCATAAACAATGGGCTGGTCAATTATGTGTCTCCTATTATGAAATATAGATTCCTTCTCTTCATCAACAAATTCTGACAACAAAGGAAATTCTGAACAGCTGGAAATTAACCATAGTAACACCTGTATTTAACATAGGAAATAGGAAACACTGTAAGAATTACAGGAGCATTTCTTTACTTCTTACTGGATATAAAATATTTTGAAGATAAGTAAGAGACTTGCAGTAATTTTAGAAAATATCAAGTTGGACAAGCAAAGGGCAAGTGAAGGTCCCATTCAGACAACATATTTGTCATCAAACAAGTAACCGGAAAGAATGTAGAACTTAATAGAGAAACATCTAGTATTATTTCTTGACTATGTGAAAGCAATGGCAATGTATATATGAGAATATGGGAAATACTACATATGAGAGGTATACCACACCAATTGCTAAGACTAATCCAAAAATGTGCCAATATTCCAAAATTTCCAATGCCGGAAAAGAGATTGTTGAAGCAATGGCCAATTTAGGATTATGACAAGTATGCAGTTTGTCTCCAATATTTTTTAATATCTGTGTTGAGTACATGTTGAGAAAATAGCTAGAAGAAATAGATGTTTACAACTTTAATCAATGTAATCATCTAATGACAACATTCTTGGCTAATGGCCAACTTCTTACAGCTGGTAGTAACAATGCCATTCCAGAAGTCATTTACAAATGAAATATTACTGACAAGAGCCATAACTTTAAAAAAACTTCACCTAAAAACAAAAGTCGTGGCTTTTAAGGACCAAGTCCCAAGCAAAATTGTAATAAACTATAAAGAAACATAGAGTAAATGGATTCGACTTCAGGAGAAATGCCATCTCCTTCAGAAATGAAGACATACCAAAGAAGTTGTGTTATTGGTACTACACTGAAGAGCCAAAGAAACTGGTACACCTGTCTAATAACGTCTAGGGCCCCATGAGCAGGCAGAAGTGCCACAACATGACATGACGTGTGCTCAACTAATGTCTGAAGTAGTGTTGGAAATAAACGATACCATGAATCTTTCAGGGCTGTCCATAAATCCATAAGAGTACAAGGGGGTGGAGGTCTCTTCCGGACAGCACGTTGCAACGCATCCCAGGTATGTTCATGTCTGGGGAGTTTGTTGGCCAGTGGAAGAGCTTAAACTCAGAAGCGTGTTCCTGGAACCACTCTGTAGCAATTCTAAATGTATGGGGTGTTGCATTGAATTGACGTCCATCGGAATGCACAATGGACATGAATGGATGCTGGTGATCAGACAGGATGCTTACGTTTGACTCTCCTCTCAGAGTTGTAGCTAGACGTATCAGGGGTCCCATATCACTAAAACTGCACATGCCCCATAGCATTAGAGAGCCTCCACAAGTCTGAAGAGTCCCCTGCTGACATGCAGGGTCCATGGATTCATGAGGTTGTCTCCATACCTGTACACATCCATCTGCTCAATGCAATTTGAAATGAGACTTGTCCAACCAGGCAAATGTTTCCAGTCATCAACAGTCCAATGTCAGTGTTTATGGGCCCTGGCGAGGCGTAAAGCTTTGTGTCATACAATCATCAAGGCTACATGAGTGAGCCTTCAGCTCCAAAAGCTGATATTGATGTTGTTTTATTGAAAGTTTTGCACACTGACACTTGTTGATGGCCCAGCATTGAAATCTGAAGCAATATGTGGAAGGGCTGCACTTCTGTCACATTGAAAAATTCTCTTCTGTCATCATTGGTCCCCTCCTTGCAGGATATTTTTCCGGCTGCAGTGATGTTGGAGATTTGATGTGTTACTGGATCTCTGATATTCATGGTACAACCATGAAATGGTCATATGGTAAAATCCCTACTTCATCTCTACCTTGGAGATGCTGTGTCCCATCACAATCAAACAACTAGGAGTTATAAGTATAGGTATCACATCACAAGAATGTATGAAAATATAATGCTTAAAATAATAATGAATTATTGAGCAACAGGGAAAAAATCAATAGATAGACCAAGAAAGAGAAAGAGATATCAAACAGCAACTAATCACAGACAACACAGGCACTGAACAAAGGGATGAAACAAGTAAATATGCTTCCTGCATTTACACGGTCCCTGACAGTTAATTTAAACCTTTTGCTACTGATACAATAATTATTGCTGCGTCTGTTGTTCTCCTGAAAATCTCCATTAATATTTTGACATCTTTACATTTATATCTTCATTTCATGTCATGGAAATTTCCCTATGCATCTGATGGTTTATATATTTTAAAACTATCTGAATGCAGTAGCACATCTACTAATTTGTAGTAAAAATATGTGCAGAAAATGTGCTCATAGTACACTGAGTATTTTTTTTCTCTGTAAGAGATTATCTTCATTAAAATATGTTTATGCTTTGTTTAGATTTTTTCTATGTACTTGTACCATGTCATAAGTTTCTCCATCTCCAATCCCAGAAACCTGTTATGCTACACTACTTTTAAATCAGTGTCTCCACTATTACGAGGATGCTCTAAAAAGTAATTCCTCTTAATTTTTATCCTGTTTCAATATCAGTTGACGTATTTCATGTCATGCATATTACTCGGTCGACTTTCTTGCTTTGCTGATGCAAGCTACAACCCTCTGTTGCTAGAGGGCTCCGAATTGTAGCACAAAAGTATGAATTTTAAGAGCTCATCCACACATGGAGCAACATTTCCTTCATCGTGACAATGCTATACCACACATGAGCACTGCAACATCTGCAACAATATGACCGCTTGGGTTCATTGTTATCAGTTATCCTCCATACATTCCTGACTTGGCTGCATCTGATTTTCATCTGTTTCCAAAACTTAAAGAACACCTCTGAGGGCTTCACTTTGGTAATGATGCAGTGGTGCAAGCAGAGGCGAGGTTCGGGCCCTATCAACAAAGTCAAACATTCTACAGTGATGCTATCAACAAACTGGTCTCTCGTGAGGGAAATGTGTTCATTGCCAGGGTGAAAATGTTGAGAAATAAATGTGTAGACATGAAGAATAAAGACATAAAATGTTAATAAAGTTTTGTGTTATTTAAAAAGATTTAACAGTTTTCACATTTAAAAAATTGGAGCCATTACTTTTCAGCATGCCCTTGTAAATTTAAAATGCTATATGCTATTGGTTCTGTTTGTTTGGAGTTTTGTGTGGAATTTATTCCCATTTATGAACAGTTTATTTTCTCTGAAATACTTTTTGCCACCAGCATGTCCTCAAAAGGTTTTCTTCCAGGTTTTGTAAATGAGTTGTTGCTTACTATTGGTATTAAAGATGTGTCATAATAACACACAGTTATTTTCACTAAGGGAATTTGATACATCATTTCTATAGAGAACAAAAGTAGTAGAGCAAATAGATGTCGTAGTATTGCCTTCATATGTAAGTTATATAATTAGAAAGGAAGTAGTACTCTTATTGGAATGAAGGTATTTTTTCAGTAGTGGTAATTGTAGTAAAGTGGTGAGGGTGCTGTTTATTCGTATGTGAATTACATTCACAAGGATTTTGGACTCATCATGATATTCCAGATAAGGAACAAAAAAATATTTAATGTATACAGGCTTTCGCAGGTCTAATTTTATAAGAACGAAACATTTAGTTGGCCGTAGACTAAGAGTCAGAATCATGTCAGCATTTGCATGAAGTAATTTTGGGAAACCACATAAAACTGAAATCAGGATGATCAGGTGAGGTTCAGAGCTTCTATCCTCCCAAAGAAAAGGGTGCTCTGTTTACAACAGTACAACATCATGCAGTTTATCCCTAGTGTACAATGCTGTTTTGTTTATACATCTTTATAGTGAAGTTTTCATAATGTAAAATGCTATATTCTGTTCACCATAAGACAAAACCTGATGTAAACATTATGTCACGTATTCTTCTGTGTTTGCTTGACTCTCATTGGATTTCATTTCATGTGGAGCGGAAGCCAAGCTGTGTCCAGTACAGTCAAGTACGATGATAAGGATGCGTTTTATGCTGTGTTACATGCACATACACTGAGCAGAAATGTGGGACAACAGCTTTACCAGTGCATTAAACTTGGACAGCACTGGCCAGCCAGCTGATCCAACTAACCTGCAATGATGTGAGCAGTTGGAGTTCAGACATAAAAAAGAGACGAGCAAAGAAACAATATAGTTTCCAATGTTATTTAATGTTTGAAGAGAATGAAATAATATTCTGCAAAACTCCAGCTTTACCGCACACTTCTTAGGAGATCAGGTGGAAAGCATAAAATGCTCTTTTCTCACCTAAGATAGTATTCTAATTACAAACAAGAGTGATAAAATTCCTAACTTAAACACAAGATAATTTTTCTGAGCAAGAAATGTGTGATGCAAAAGCATACTGTAGCATTTCATGTACTGTTGAATACTGAAGCACTGAATGTATTAATTACAATCAGTTGTCTGGTAATCTCTTTGCTCATTCCCTATCTGAATCATAAAAATACATTTCAGCTCTAGAACTGTCATTTGCTACATTGATAATGAATCGATCAACAACAGAATCCAGGAAGCCACCCAGGTGCCACATTTTCTCCTCATTTTTTTTTTTTTTTTTTTATTTTTTTTTTTTATGACGTGCCATTCCATATCTGATCAGTGTTCGGCAGTGACGTTGAAAAAGCTGCGTCCGTTAGTTCCACTAAGGCTGACAGCTCAACAGTCTTGTTATTTCTTGGGCCAGATCCTGTATACTTCGATCCAGATCAGTTCTGTTGGGTTCATAATTGTCACGTAAAAGAAGGTGTAATTAGATGAATGACGAACACAACTTCACTTAGCGAAGATTTATTCAGCACTTGCACATACAAGAGCACGGAGCGAACTGTCTCCGGCCAGAACACATACGGTATATATTCCATTACAGAACATTCCAGTCCAATGATTCCTAACATTTGTGGATACTTCTAGAATGTACTCGAACCGAATATAGAAATTAAAATTTTACAGTTCAGGTAAGTTTTGAACTCACCACCCTCCATGCAACAGTCTAGTATTACGACCACTACACCACAGTCACTGTACTACTCAGCTTCTTCTGCGACATTGCTCTCTCCTTAAGAGAACAGTATCTCAGTGTTACATCGTCCTAGTACGGGAACGAGTCATTGGTCCTACACACTCCGACTCCCGATGACTGGTGCTCACCCTGGCAGTGACCTTCTTAGAACTTCCCTTGCTGCTACACTCTTCATCACCTTTCCGTTTGTTGCCTGTCGCTGGAGCTTCGAATTTACCCTGGGTTGCAGGATCCTTATAGGTCTTCATTTGAAGGATGTGAACCATATCTTTGATATTTCATCGTCTTATGTCGAAATCTTCAACTTCATAAGTAACATCAGAAAACTGTCTTACAACCGTATAAGGTCCAAAGTAGCACCTGAGGAGCTTCTCAGAGAGAACAACCTTCCGACCAGGAGTGAAGATCCAGATAAGGTCACCAGGCTGGTAGACAACAGAGCAGTGGTTTCCGTCATACCTTTGGCGATCGTTTTCTTGAACCTGCATCTTGTGGAGTCGAGCTAACAGCTGAGCTTCCTCAGGTCTAGTTAACGCCTGGCTGATGTAGTCATTGTCCACATCATCAGGATGTAACAGAAACACAGTGTCCATCTCCATTGTCATTTCACGCCCATGCACCACGAAAAATGGCGTAAATCCAGTGGTGTCTTGTTTGGCGGTGTCATAGGCAAACGTCATGAAAGTAGCACCTCATCCTAGTTGCTCTACTCAACATTGACAAACATTGATAGCATGTCGGCCAAGGTCTTATTAAGGTGTTCAGTAAGCTCATTAGTTTTCAGATGGTAGGCAGTCATCATGTGATGAGTAATGTTGCACTGATGGTTTATCTCTGTCACAAGATTCGATTGAAAAACTTTCCCTTGATCCGTACTTAACGACCTTGTGCCACCACGTTGTAATACAATGTCTTCTACGAAGAATTTGGCTACCTCGAATGCTTCAGCTGTTTTCACAGCTTTTGTTATGGCATAGCGTGTCAGATAATCAGTGTAAATAATAATCCATCTATTGCCACTAGCAGACATTGGAAATCGTCCGAGGAGATCAATCCCAACATGCTGGGAAGGCGTTTTGGCTGGTGGAATTGGTATGTGTCGGCCGGGTAGTTTCTGAGGAACTGCCTTTCAGTGACGGACACTCCTAAATAAACCTGGCCAGAAAAATCTCTTGTGGATCCTATCGTATGTGTTAAAAAATCTTAAATGTCTGGCCGCAGGTGAGTCATGGAATTTCTGTAGAACATCTAAGCATATGTGTTTAGGAATAACTGGTAGCCACCTCTTTCGAAACGGATCAAAGTTTTTCTTGCAAAGTAATCCATTAACTACCTTAAATTGTCCTTTCACATCTTCTGACCAATTTAAGGCAAGCATAATTTGAGATATCTTGGCGTTATTCTTCTGCTCAGCAGAGAGATCCTGCTGGAGTGTAGCGAGACAGTCACTATCTTCATCATAGTCTTGATGGTCTTGCACAGGGTTTCTTGAGAGACAGTCGGCATCTTGGTGTTTTCTTCCACTTTTGTACACTGTGATAATGTCCTACTCTTGAAGATGTAATGCCCATCTGGCAAGTTGTCCTGTTGGAGCCTTAAGACCTGTCAGCCAAAAAAGTGAATGATTGTCTGTAACAACTGTGAATGGCCTTCTATAGAGATTCTGTCGAAATTTGCACATGGTCCAGATCACAGAAAGACATTCTCTTTCTGTAGTTGAGTAGTTTCTCTCGGATTTTATAAGTGTCCTAGAAGCATAGGCTATAACTTTCTCTTTCCCATTCGAGAATGGTGTCATGACTACACTCTTGTAAGACAATTAATTCTAAGGGCTGTGTATGGCCACTTATACCCACACGAATGATACATCTTCCTGTACGTTTTACATATTTCCCATCTGCCACCATCAGCAGAGATGTTCGTAGGAATACGGTTTTCTGCAACTGGCGACGGTACTTCTCTGAAATCACTGAATGTGATGCTCCAGAGACCACAAGAGCTTGGGCTGGTCGGCTATCCATCAGGATATCGACGTAGTTTCCTACCATTTTTGTAGTGATCAATGGTGGAGGATTTTTCTCTTCAGTGGTCTCACCTCCAAGGAAGGTCGCACTCTTTAGTTTTCCAGGTTGCAGCGGCTAGGTTATTCGCTGGAGCTTCTAAACGACGATGGAGACCTTGATCGGCGTGTTGGGGATCATCCTCTCCAGCAGCTAGCTTGTGGCGATGGTGACCTACATCTTCCTGCACCCACATCTTCTTGTTCATCTTCATCTTCCCGGAGTTGGAGTTGGCGTCGGCTAAAAATGGTCTGCTGTCTTCTGGCGCAGGCGGCATCAAATATCTGCCGCCTTTCTCGACAATAGCGCACCACATGTCCCGGTCCTCTGCAATGGAAACATACAGTTTGGTTATCCTGGGTCCTCCAGACGTCAGTCCCTCCATGTTGCCCAAACAGGTTCCTTATGCATCACTGTAGGAACGTAACTTCGCCTGGGTCTCGATTTTTTACCGTTTTAAAGGGAAATGAAAGACGAGAGACTGTGTTCAATATCTGCTCCACTTCCTCCCTTATGACCTCATGAAGCGTCTCGGTTTTTTGCTCGCCATGCAGTCCAAGTGCCTTCTGAACTTCCTTTCTCACTATCTGATGAAGAACACTTGTGAAATCATTTTCTTCCTCCATCACAGACATCGATACAAGGTTTGGAAGCCGTTCAAACTTCTTGCATGTAATTCTTTTTTGATGCGTTGTCTCGATATACTGGCACTATTTTATGAAGTCGTCTCATGTCGAAACCTCCTTCACGAGAAGGGCTTGATACAAGTCCTCAGCAACACCATTCATGAGATGTGCAACCTTATCTTTCTCCTTCATTCTAGGATCCACTATTTTACACAACTCCAAGACATCTTGAATGTAGGATGCTGTCGTTTCTCCTGGACGCTGTGCCCTGCACTTTAATTTCTCTTCATCCTTGCACTTCTGTCATTGTGTGTCGCCGAAATACTTGCGCAGTTCCACCTGGAATACTTCCCAGCTTGTGAACTTCTCCTCATTGTTCTCATACCATTGCTTGGCGGTGCCCTCCAAGTAGAAAAATACGTTAGCCAAACACACGGTGTCATCCCATTTGTTAAATTTGGCTACACGCTCATATAGCTTCAACCAATTGTTTGGATCTCGGCCATCGGCACCAGAGAACCCGGAAGAATGTCTTATGTGGTGGCACACAGTTGCTCTCATCGTAACATCCTCTTCTTCTTCTGTCTCCAATAGATTGCGATCTGTTGAATATGGCTCAAACTCGGGTTTCTCGCCACGTGAACGGCGGCTCTGTCGTGGCCTGATGGGAGCCACAGTGTCGTCGATAATGTGCGCTATCACAAGTTCCAATACCCAGCGTTTCCACCAGAATTATGTCATGTAGAAGAAGGTGTCATTAGATGAATGACCAACATTAACTTCACTTAATGAAGGTTTATTCAGCACTTGCACATACAAGAGCGTGGAGCGAACTGTCTCCAGCCAGAACACATACGGTATACATACAGTTACAGAACATTCCAATACAATGAATCTTGACGTTTGTGGATACTTCTAGTATGTCCTCGAACCAAATATAGAAATTAAAATTTTTACAGTTCAGGTGCGTTATGAACTCATGACCCTCCATGCAACAGTCTAGTATCATAACCACTACACTTCAGTGACTGCGCTACTCAACTTCTTATGCGACAATATGCTAATGGCTGAATTTTTAGATACAAATTAAGGGGGGGGGAACAACAACTTAAACATTAGTGTCATGCAATATTTTGTTTAGATTAGATTAGATTTACTTTCATTCCAATTGATCCGTAGTGAAGAGGTCCTCCAGGATGTGGAACAAGTCAGAAAAACAAAATACACGACAATGTAATATCTCGTACAGACATCTTTTATTAACCTGACATGTTCCACATCATTACGAAGTGTCATATTCATGATGCATGGAACAAGTATTAATCTAATCTAATCTAGTGGCAAACGTAAAAATGGAGAAGTTGTGTGGTGTGCTCGATACTATGAAAATGCTCGTTTTTCATATTCATTTATCACTCTGGTTCGTGTGAGACTACATCTGTGGTATAAAACAATGGACATAGTCCAAATAAAGTATTTGGTTTTTCATTTCTGCCCTAAAAATTAAATTATTATGTCTTCTTAACTTAAGGCCGGTATTACACTATCAAATTTCTTTGTCCAATATCTTTGTCAAAGATATTTGATAGTGTAATAGGGACTTTGTCAAATGTCGTCCAATATTTGATCAAATCTAGGGCGTCGCTGTATATTTGATCAAAGAAACCGCTTGTCTTCTGTTCACTGCAATGTGGCCGGTATTACACTATCAAATTTCTTTGTCCAATATCTTTGTCCAATATCTTTGTCAAAGATTTTTGATAGTGTAATAGGGATCTTTGACAAATGTCGTCCAATATTTGATCAAATCTAGGCCGAGGCCGTATATTTGATCAAAGAAATCGCTTGTCTTCTGTTCACTGCAATGCGATATGTTACCACGCGGAGCGCTAGTATCGCTGCAGCGTTCTGTCGTCTGTAGTGTTTTTATAACCATTGCCGGTAAATACAATTGGTGTGTGCCGACAACTACAGAATTAATAGAGATGTCTGAAGCTTATGAGGCGCTTTACAACGTGAGGCACCCTGAATACAAAAATAGATTAAGAAGATTGGAGACCTAACCTGACCTAACCTAACCTAACATAACATAACCCTCTCCTGTAGCAAGGAATCGGAGTGTTATAGTGAGCCTGTCTTCTGAAGATGTAGCAGTTCTTAAGTGAAAATTGTGCTTTGTGATATGAGGATACACTTCATTGAGCACATACGGAAATGTATGCACATCCATTCTTAAGTAATTGATGTACGACTTGACGTCTTCCACTGTAAGCTCACATAACAAGTTTTGTTGAATGCTTTTATCATGTCGTCGTAAAACCCACGGCTCCACCCAGATTAGATTAGTTTTTCGTTCCATAGATCCGTGCTGAGGAGATCCTCGTGGATGTGGAACATGTCGATTTTTTTTTAAGCTGAAATAACAATACTAATAGTATGAATAAATACATCATTTGTTTCTATTAAAAATTTCGCCAATGGAGTAGAAGGAGTTGGCCAGTAGTAAGTCTTTCAGGCTCCTTTTAAACTGATCTTTATTTCTAACAAAATTTTTTATGTTTCCTGGCAAATTATTGAAGATGAGTGTTCCTGAGTAGTGGGCCCCTTTTTGAACTAAAGTAAGTGCTTTTAAGTCCTTGTGCAGATCATTTTTGTTCCTGGTATTGTATGTATGAACTGAGTTGTTTGTTTGAAAAAGAGATATATTATTTACGACAAATTTCATTAAGAAGTAAATATACTGAGAGGCAGTAGTTAGTATACCCAGTTCTTTGAAGAGGTTTCTGCAGGAGGTCCGTGAATTTACTCCACAAATAATACGTATTACACGCATTTGGACCTCGAAAACTTTTGTTTGACTTCAAGATTTACCCCAAAATATTATCCCATATGACATTATGGAATGAAAGTATGCAAGCTTTTTCATTTTTATGTTGCCTATGTCTGCTAACACTCGAATTGCAAATACATATTTGTTAAGGCCTTTCTGCAGTTCTGTGGTGTGCTCCTCCCAACTGAATCTATTATCAAGTTGTAATCCCAGGACTTTTTAAGACTGTCAACCTCGTATGTATGGTTCCATTTTTTCCCCCCACTTCTTTTCCGCATGTGCACACAATGCAATTGGAGTACGTAGAACTGCTGCTGTTAATAACAAGTTGTTGTCGGCCATCTTGAACTTTGACGAAAAATTTGAGGAGGATGCTAAACCCAACCTGGATATCGAGGCCAACGAGAAAGACGTGACGTCATTATGACGTAACACGCTTTAGTCGATTAACACACCTATCGATTTTTACGAACGTTCGAGATTCTAAACTGTCGTCAGCTAGTGGTTTGTTTTGACACGTGCGATTCTGATAACAGCTCAGTGTGGCAGCGTATATGTATTTCGCAAAAAATAAAAGTAAAAGAGCTGGATATTAATAGAAATATTCCTGACCGTGGCCTTGAAAACACCCCGGACAACACGTTTCGTAAAAAAGTGAAGTCTTCTTGTGTCCTGACCAGATTAGATTGTGTGATTGTTGCATTGAACGCTTACGCCGAAAATAATATTTATTTATTATCAATATTTTAGTATGATTTCATACAATTGGTCTTGTCAGTACATATTAGATTGTAGCAGCATACTCTTGCTGACTTTTTTTTCTTAATTTATATAGCTGAAAGAGAACTCGTGCAAGTTTGTTAGCTAAGTAATTTATACGTCCATCCCAAGATAGTCTTTTATCAACCATAATTCCAAGTAATTTTGCACTCGGACCGCAGAGACAGGTACCTTAGTGTCCAGTAATGAGTGGTGTGTAGAATGATTGAATTTCGAACTTAAAAAGAAAAATATGAGGCATTGTTGAAGAAAAATCGTCGACCGGAGACGAAATACGAGGGGAAGTGGATTTCTCAATGTAATCTTAACGAAAGGTTAGTGTCTTGACGCATCTAAAGATTTTGGCTGCTGAGTGCTTCTTCTCTCCGAGTACAAATAACCGACGCACTTCAGCTGGGTCAGAAGTACATCAATTTCTGCTTGAGATTCACAATAACCACGCAATTGCCTGTCGTCATCGATGCTGAACTCTTTCAGATTTTCTCTCGTTAGTCTCTCGAATGCTGAACACATAATTAGAGACGAGCAAACGAAAAACAACGCACAGGACATAAACACAGTACAATACACGATTTAAACGCAAGGAACGCAAAACACATTTCAACGAATGGTGCAGAGCACAGCGCTACCCTGTCACAACCTCTCGAAAGTTCACAAAAGTCGAATAGTCGATATACGGTTTCTATCGTTTTCGATGTTGCATGTATACATCATAATGACGTCACATCGTATCCAAGTCCGGTGAACTTAGCATCCTCCAAAATTTGATGACAGTGTAATACCCCTTCTAGCGCTACGTCAAAGATCTTTGTCAAATATATTGGACGGAATATTGGATCACATCTTTGATCAAATCTTTGACAAAGAAATTTGATAGTGTAATACCGGCCTAAGCAACCTTTATTAACAATCTTTCATAAAATATTGATAGTTAAAAGCCACTCGTTCCTTACAGGGTGCCTTTCTTTCTCGGAATAGCTACACAACAAGTCAAGCAAATCACAATAATAGTTTTTATTACAGTAAAGAAGCTTGACAATACTTAACTTTGAATTTACAATGGTGTTGCAAGCCATGGGCGACAATCAAACAATCAAATTCCTTTGCTGTATACAAGGTCCATGTAAGCAACTGATATGGATCACACATCACTGCTATTTGTAGTGCTCTCCACAAGGCCAGTTCATGTACTGTGCTAATACCATGCAGTCGACGCTGGCAGGAGCAGCGCCTATATTGTCTTCTTGTAGAGGCTGCTCCTGTCGTGGCGCCGTGCTAGTCAGCCGGCGACTTGCTGACGTTGTCTCACTGCCTTCTCTGCTCTCGCTTTCTTTGTCTTCGTGCCGGCGTTTGTGGTTACACCGGAACACTTTACATCCCATGTGTCACTATTTCAATTCTATTGAATACAGTCCCTCGGAAAACTTCAGAGCTAATTTTTTCTTGTAAATTTATGAAAAACATTAATAACAATCTATTTCTGCGCACATTTTAACCGTGTTCTACACAGGTGCTCCCCTATGGAATAGGAAGAAGCCTCAGGCATGTTCATACAGTGTGACAATCAGAGCACAACCATACCGCCAGTGTGACTGTACATGATTTTTGAAATAAAAACTACATTGATAGCTATTAATCATGAGAATATCTTAAAGTTTCATTTAATGTAATTTAGTAATAGTATATCTAATTCATAAGTAGAACCTATTTCCAAGAGCGTAACAACACCAGTGCATGTGCTACGGCTTATGACGAAACCATCACATTTATGTTTGTCTACATCAGGTTTATTCTTAAGATGAACAGAGTATAGTGCTATATTGTCCATTCATTCCTTAGCATCAGTGATGGCACACATGCGATCAGCTGACATCAGGACCAAATAACGATGCCTGGTTTCCATTTTGTTTACTGCAACTTCTTATTTGCTTTCCTAATGTAAAAAAAAAAAAAAAACAGATGAAAGAAAAACTGTCCAAGAATAACACCATACAGAGTGAGATGTTGAGCTCAGACAGACGGCAAGATGGTAGTATTACCTGCTGCAGAGCTTTGGTAAAAGATTACCTAGAAGAAAAAAAAATACATTGTAAAGGTACTATAGAACAAAACCATGTTGTGACTTCGCAGATGTGTTTTATTATTCTTTATTTGTTACATTTTTTACCAAATCACTTTTCTGTGTTGTCCAAGTAATCCTTTACTGTACATAATGTATTGGTTAACAACTACTTTTAACTGATTTTTAAGTAGATTTGTTTTAATAACCTTGTTGATTTTTGATGTTTGGAGGTTTTTGCTACTGTTTTCCTCAGTAAATGTAAGTTCAGTCTCAATTTTGTTCCTCGGCCATCGATACATCTGTTTGTTCAGTCATTATCAAAGTCTTTTTACTAACATAATTGATTGGTAAAAATTCTTACGTGGGTACTAAAAATTTCCAATATTTAGAGTTGGTCTGTAAAATGAGATGAGTTACTTTATTAATGACCATTATTATTCTTGTGACCATTTTCTGTAGTTTGAAAACTGTATTCATATTTTGTTCATCTGTTCCCCAGAAAAGAATTCCATGGCTAAGAACTGAGTGTACGTACGAACACTACAATGATAAGCCAAAACATTATGACCACTACCCATCTCGACATTGGATGCTGCCTGGTGAGACTGCAGGCGCGTGACATGGTAACAAAAGTATGTAATTGGAGCAGACATAGACGAGGAATCACCCTAGCTGCAAATGGGGAAATCTACTGATATAAGCAACTATGACAAAAGACAGATTATTGTTATTTACAGCCTGTGAATGAGTAACTCTAAAGCAGTGAAGATGGTCGAATGTTATTGTGCTACTGTTGTGAGCATCTCTGGAAAGAAACAGAAAGACAGTGAAACTACCACTAGATGATAATCATTGGACGTCCATGACTCTTCACAGAACGTAGAGTTCAGAGGCTTGTCTACTTCTTAAAGAAGGATAGATGGTGACCTGTGGCTTCTCTGTCAAAAGAGCACAATGCTGGTGCATGCACAAGTGTTTTGGAGCACACTGTTCATCATATATTGTTGAACATGTAGCTGTGCAGCAGACCACCCCTACATGTTCACATGTTGCCCCAAATTACGGTTGCAGTGGGCACAGGACCATTGGGATTCAACCTTGATCAATGTAAATGTGTCAGCTCTTCTGGTGAATCACATTTTTGCTACACCAGGTCGCTGGTCATCGCAAACGCCATCATCGAGGTAAATGGCTGCTCGAAATGTGCAGCGTACCACCAGGTCGTTGCTTGCCCCCATAGCGACCGCGGGCAAACTAGATTTTCCGCCCCCCCCCCCCCCAACCAACAAAGCTTTTTTTTCGCACTCGAATTAAAGACTTGTCATCGGCATTTTCATGATATAGAATTTCATTAATAATGTTGTTGTTGTTGTGGTCTTCAGTCATGAGACTGGTTTGATGCAGCTCTCTATCCTGTGCAAGCTTCTTCATCTCCCAGTACTTACTGCAACCTACGTCCTTCTGAATCTGCTTAGTGTATTCATCTCTTGGTCTCCCTCTATGATTTTTACCCTCCACACTGCCCTCCAATGCTAAATTTGTGATTCCTTGATGCCTCAGAACACGTCCTTCCAACCAGCCCCTTCCTCTTGTCAAGTTGTGCCACAAACTCCTCTTTTCGCCAATTCTATTCAATACCTCCTCATTAGTTATGTGATCTACCCATCTAATCTTCAGCATTCTTCTGTAGCATCACATTTCGAAAGTTTCTATTCTCTTCTTGTCCAAACTATTTATCGTCCATGTTTCACTTCCATAAATGGCTACACTCCATACAAATACTTTCAGAAACGACTTCGAGTCACATTAATAATAATTTTTACAAAAAGAAAATCCATTTACATACTAATTCATTAGATATTATATATAAATGAGAATCACTGTTAGCAAATCGAAGAATGCTTTAATTCTAGCTTGTTTGCTGACTTGAATGAAAGTTTCTTCGACGCTTACATACGCTCATACAATTTGAACTTTTCTTGCTTTCATAATTGCGAAATCTTCTATTGTCTGTTTGGTACCTAAACTGAGATATCGTGTTCTGTTGAAATAATAGCCAAATTTGTAAGCCTCTGTTATTGTATTGCTGATCTTAGATAATTTTTTATAATTCTTAATTTCGAAAATTATCTGTCACCAGATGCAACTGTGACTGGCTGAGTTAGAAATATTCTTAGCTCTATTTCTGTGTTGGGAAACGTTGATAATAGCTAAATCATTTTTGAAAAGACTCTGAAGAATGTTAAATGGACCACAAGACTGATTTTCTAGGAAATGGAACCTTAAAATCAGTACCGTCAATGTCGGGTTCATTTCTGGAATCTGTTTAATTTCTGGAATGGTCTGTAAGTTTCATATGCAAACATTTACAACGTTTCATCAGTTCTTTTTTAGGGTAAGTAAATAATGTACTACTGAAAAAACCAAAAAGTCGTCTAATTTTTTAACTCTTCAGATCTATTTCTTAAGGAAATTGATGTCTGATCTAGAATTCGGAAAAAAACCCTACTCTGAAATTCGTTCCGGATTCTAACAAAACTTTGTCACGATGTTCATATTGAAACTGAGTCGGTTTTCTTCTTGGACAAAGTATATTTACTGGAGGGAAACTTGCTTCAGCATTTTGTTTGTTTGCACATTGGTAGCTTCCTTTAAACCTATTTCAAAGTTTCCATCTGTAAGATATTGTGTGAATTCGTCAATCAAGCTCCTTAACAAATTGATGCATATCTGGGTATTAATCGTCGGGTTTTACACCATTGTACTTCAAAAATTAATTTCGCTCGAAACATCATACCAAATTACAACAGTACAGATGAATTTATGATTTTGAATTTTTAAAGCAAGTGACTTTTCTTTGAGTCTGGTGGTACAATCCCAACTAGAAGAGGCATCTGATATTTCCAACAGTGCATCAAATACGCTTTCTGTCATAACTCTGTACACACAAGTTTTGTATGTCCAGGTTCAATTAAGAAAATAAATTCAAAACGAAATTTAACAAACCCTCGCCAGCTGAACCGATAATCGGGCAGAAACCAATGAAATGTTCACATACAGCTACTTTCTTGTCTGTGTGTTTTAGATAAACATCCCTAAATATTACTGTTATTTGTTCTGTATGGCTTGCATCTGACGTGCAGTCTAATATGATGGAAACATATTTAGAATCCCTTACTTTCTTCAAAATATGTTTTTATCATTCTGCCTATTAAATCAATACATTCATTTTGAATGTGATCTAAATAGTGGGCCATACTCATCCGACTTGAGTCAGATTTTGATTCAAATCTGCGAATATGTTCCGGCATAACTGAATCAAAAGATGCCATCGTCTCTACTGCTTTTAAAAAATTTCCATTATCATGTTCACATATTTTTTTGGAAGAACCACGAAAAGTCAGACACTGTCGCGACAAGAACTTAATAACAGTAATAATCGTTTGTAGTACATCACACCAGTGGTTTTTTCCCTTCTCTATTAGTCTCAGTTGCATCTGATTTACAGTCTTCTTTGTCTGTGACATATTATTCAATTGTACCAATGACTTCAAATTTTCATTGTGGGAATCACTTGTTTTGTGTCTTCTCAAAGTCAATGATAAATGCTGCCAATCTGAAAATTCATTCATATCAGACAGACTTCTTACACTTTTACCAAACATTTCACAACATAAACAATAAACTGAATCTTTTGATAAAGAGTAAAGAAGCCAGTCTCTTTTAACTTTTTCGCCGTTAGCACGATTTCTATAGAACTAAGTGTCAGCAGACTTTCTTCCATCGTCGTTAATTGTATGATTGTGTACTTAAACAGGATCATGTTTAATTAAAATATTAACAAGATTACTATTAATATTAAGAGGCCACAGCCCTGGGATTTCGCTAAGTTTCAAACTCTCACAAACTGCTTGAAGATTCTTCAGCAGCAACATAACAAGTGTCAATGTTTCGTTGAGACCACCAGAGGGTGTAGGAGCGCAATATGTCTTGTCTTCACTTGATTCCGTAGTTTTCAGATCCAAACGTCGAGCACGTGGCAGAGGCAAGAGTTTCTTGACCGACGATTACAGATTTGGTCAAAAATTTCTTAATAGAACGTGCCAGGTTTTCTTTTTGCCTTTCCTTCTCTCGTTTCTGATTACGAAACTGAGCCCCAGAAGGTTATTTTTTCTTTTCTGTGGTCCTTGAAACAATTTTTGGGTAAAACTAATGAAATTGTTTATTGGTACTTGGTTGAACAAATTTGCAAACAAATGAAATGCTCACTCTTCGGTTCTATAATTTTTTATTTTGTGTTACTGTAGGCATTTTAGAGGGAATATATATTTCCTTCCACTTCTGACACTCTCGTTGTTTTCCCGGCGTGTCAGTGACGGTTGAATTCAAAACGTGGTCAAAAACGCTATGCAGTATCTCTTAATTTTTATGAAGAATTTATTAATTTAGGTTACAATTGGCCACAGAGCCAGTAAGGCGGAGTGAATTAATCTATCTAAATACGAAACCAGTCTTATATATGTTAATGTGATACGGAATGTACTTACGTGTACTGTTTTAACATTAGTAAATAGTATAGCCAATTAGTTGGAAAACGAGGATTCGCTTCTGGTTGACGATGCCTCCATATACGGTTGGGTTTAACAATGAGAATATCGGTGATATACTGGAGATGATAAGCAACCAGGGAAAACGCGCAACATAATGTTTCTCTGTTGTTAATTGTCTGTTACTGAAGTCACCTCTCCTTTGAATATGCTGCTGCATTATGAAGTTATAGTCAGTCGCGGCTGGTGATCATGTGCTACTGTGCTACAGCACACTGTAAATATCGTAGGAAAATTATGGAATTTATCTTCGAATAAAAGCAGTTAAAACGCAGTAAAATTACGTCATTTCTCTTCGATTGGGGGCCGAAAATCGCACTAAAATTATGTCAGTTCTTTTCCAATGTGTGTTGGTATGTAAAAAAACGGAGAAGAATTCGTTTTGGATACTCATTCTGATATTAATGACCTAGGCCAATGGCATCAAAAACTCGTTTGTGTCAGACAGTGCAATATGAGAGAGTAGCAAGTCATATATCAATGACACAACGAATGAAATGTACAAAACATATGTAGCTGTACCGAGCGGGGGCATTGAATTGACCCCACAGGGCGGCAAAATTCGTCAAGACAACTGAGCTGATGTACGAACCTTTTTATGATAGATTGGAAATCAGAAAGTTAGAAATCATGATTACATTACTGACAAAATTTAATAAAGTCAGTTTACCACAAGAATCAAATGCATATTGGCACAAAAGTACGTCCTCCTTCCTTAAAAGGAGATAAAGATGCCTACATTATTTTGAGAATTAACTGTGCTACTATTGCTTAAAGGTCCTTCTTTCTTACACTTACTTACTGGGTATAAATGACGTTTTCCAAGTGGCGTTACTAATAAAAATATTATCACTCAGAAAAGGCAATAGGAAAGGTAATTAGAGTAAATTAGCCTAACTTATCACTGCACAAATGTTATAAACTTCAGCGAAAATTTAATTTTTAATTTCAAAGGTGAATTGCGGCCACTTTGGGAGAACGTTACGTTCGATCGAGGGTTTAAAGTTCTGTATAGACTCTGCTGTCAGCAATCAACGTGCTAAAACAGCGACTATAAAACAGAGACTATTTAGTATTGGAAATTAATACAATTAAAATAGAAAACCGTACTCACCATATGGACGCTTCTTTCTCCGCCCGTAATTTATAAAACTAAAAAGAATGTGCGCTGATAGTACTCTGAAGTTGCAATAAACAATCAACGGACAATGTGCGGCTTTCTGTATCACGCTAACGGCTCGGAATAAGTGAATGGAGGACGGAGTTTCGTCAGTTAAATGCACCTGCCGGGAAGCCACGCGGTTCCCTGTACGGTAACAGGCGTCTGGAGGCCGGCTCTGCCAGCTTCTACTTACAAGGGAACCTCCCCATCGCACCCCCCTCAGATTTAGTTATAAGTTGGCATAGTGGATAGGCCTTGAAAAACGGAACACAGATCAATCGAGAAAACAGGAAGTTGTGTGGGACTATGAAAAAAATAAGCAAAATATACAAACTGAGTAGTCCATGCGCAAGATATGCAACATCAAGGACAGTATGAGCCAAGGAGCGCCGTGGTCCCGTGGTTAGCCTGAGCGACTGCGGAACGAGAGGTTCTTGGTTCAAGTCTTCCCTCGACTGAAAAGTTTACTTCTTTTATCTTCGCAAAGTTATGATCTGTCCGTTCGTTCATTGACGTCTCTATTCACTGTAATAAGTTTAGCGTTTGTGTTTTGCGACCGCACCGCAAAACCGTGCGATTAGTAGACGAAAGGACGTGCTTCTCGAATGGGAACTGAAAACATTTGATCGCAAGGTCATAGGTCAACCGATTCCTCCACAGGAAAACACGTCTGATATATTCTATACGACACTGGTGACGGCATGTGCGTCACATGACAGGAATATGTTGTTCACCCACCTAACTTGTACACTTGGCGAATGGGTAAAAAGATTCTTCTACCTTGCCCAATTTAGGTTTTCTTGTGGATGTGATAATCACTCCCAAAAAAGTGATGAAAACATGACGGACGGACAGATAATAATTGTCTGAAAATAAAAAATTAAAATTTTCACTAGAGGGAATACTTGATCCAAGGACTTCTCGTTCCGCAGTCGCTCACGCTAACCATGGGACCACGGTGCTCTTTAGCTCATGCTGTTCTTGATGTTACCTATCTTGCACATGGACTTCTCAGTTTGTATATGTTGCTTATTTTTTCATAGTTCCACATAACTTCTTCCTGTTTTCTCGATTTATCTATGTTCTGTTTTTCAAGGCCTATCCACTATGCCAACTTATAACTAAATCTGAGGGGGGTGCGATGGGGAGGTTCCCTTGTTAGTACGAGTAATATCTCCATTGGGGATGTTCCTTCGTAAGTAAAGCCTAGTTTACACGACGACACGAGGTTGCCAGCAACTGCGCTACCAGCCACTGCGCATGCACGCTGCGCGTTTGCGCAACTCGTTGGTGAAACTGAACACTTTCGGTGTGTTCCAACTTTGGCGACACTAGTTGCATGAGTTTTGAGGTTATGTGTGTTCGTAGAGTATAGACAAACTGAAATATGAAGTGGGGAACGGAGAATAATGTTCGCTTTTTGGATATCTATGCTTTGTATAGGTGTTTGTGGGATTTCAGTGAGGCTGATTACCGAAATAAGCAAAATATTGCTGCTGCTGAGACCGTCATGTGCGATCATAACATAGATGGTTTGACAATATCTGAGCTGCAGGACAAAATTTATTGAGTTAGGAGCACATTTACAACTGAATTAAGAAAGATACAAACACGTGTAATTCTAGCTGTGGCAATGCTCTCGTCTACAAGACTAAAATCCCATCGTTCGAGTTGGCCAATTCTTGGTTAAGGAATATTGTTGACAGGAGGGAAGGCTATACACATGCAAGAAGCTGCACTATTTTTCAGTATTCATCTATTTAAAACGTCGCTGCAGTGCTCCCCATTCACACATGTTAGGATTTTGAAATATTTCCACTGTAAAGATCCACCTTCGAGATAGTAGTTTGCAAACCATTCGCTTCTTAATGCGGCCTGCTTCGCGTAATTGTTTTTGCTAATATTAATAATTATTACTGTTACTGTTAATAATTATTGGTGATAAGGAAATAGCATCATCACCAACTTAAACTGTATCTTATAGCATTCCGAGTGTTCTCGATTGTAATGCACGCAATATGATATGTAATTTCAGTTCTGGCGACAGTGCTTCATGCGATTCCACGCAACAAGCTTTAACTCCATCACAACTCGTGCGACGTGCAGCTGCCAAAACTTCCATTTCAGACACGACTCAGGGACCCACAAAACGCAGAAGCTGAAGTACATAGTGGTGTCACTGTGTCTACTGTCACATATGAAACCAATTGCGTGCAACTCATTCCACACAACGAGTGGTGCAACCCATTGTCGACGTGTAAACTAGGCTTAAGAATACCTTCCGTTGTTAATGTGGTTCCAACATACAAACGTTTCGTATTTTAATTCGAATAGTCAGATATACATTGCACTATTAGGAGAGGATTAAATACATGACTGGCCATTAAAATTGCTACACCAAGAAGAAATGCAGATGATAAACGGATATTTATTAGATAAATATATCATACTAGAACTGACATGTGATTACATTTTCACGCAATTTGGGTGCATAGATCCTGAGAAATCAGTACCCAGAACAACCACCTCTGGCCACAATAACGGCCTTGATACTCCTGGGCATTGAGTCAAACAGAGCTTTGATGGCGTGTACAGGTACAGCTGCCCATGCAGCTTCAACACGATACCACAGTTCATCAAGAGTAGTGACTGGTGTATTGTGACGAGCCAGTTGCTCGGCCACCATTGACCAGACGTTTTCAATTGATGAGAGATCTGGAGAACGTGCTGGCCAGGACAGCAGTTGAACATTTTCTGTATCCAGGAAGGCCCATACAGGACATGCCACACGTGATCGTGCATTATACTGCTGGAATGTTGGGTTTTGCAGGGATCGAATGAAGGGTAGAGCCACGGGTCGTAAAACATCTGAAATGTAACGTCCACTGTTCAAAGTGCCGTGAATGCGAACAAGAGGTGACCGAGACGTGTAACCAATTGCACCCCATACCATTACGCCGGGTGATACGCCAGTATGGCGATTACGAATACACGCTTCCAATGTGCGTTCACCACGATGTCGCCAAACACGGATGCGACCACCATGATGCTGTAAACAGATCTAGGATTCATCCAAAAAAATGACGTTTTGCCATTCGTGCACCCAGGTTCGTCGTTGAGTACACTATCGCAGGAGCTCCTGTCTGTGATGCAGCGTCAAGGGTAACCGCAGCCATGGCCTCTGAGCTGATAGTCTTTGCTGCTGCAAGCGTCATCGAACTGTTCGTGTAGATGGTTGTTGTCTTGCAAACGTCCCCATCTGTTGACTCAGTGATCGAGACGTGGCTGCACGATCTGTTACAGCCATGCACATAAGATGCCTGTTATCTCAACTGCTAGTAATACGAGGCTGTTGGGATCCAGCACGGCGTTCCGTATTATCCTCCTGAACCCACCGATTCCATATTCTGCTAACAGTCATTGGATCTCGACCAACGCGAGCAGCAATGTCGCGATACGACAATTCGACAATTCGACCTTTATCAATGTCGGAAACGTGATAGTACGCATTTCTCCTTCTTACACGAGGACTCACAACAACGTTTCATCAGGCAACGACGGTCAACTGCTGTTTGTGTATGAGAAATCGGTTGGAAACTTTCCTCATGTCAACACGTTGTAGGTGTCGCCACAGGCGCCAACCTTGTGTGAATGCTCTGAAAAGCTAATCATTTGCATATCACAGCATCTTCTTCCTGTCGGTTAACTTTCGCGTCTGTAGCACGTCATCTTCGTGGTGTAGCAATTTTAATGGCCAGTAGTGTAATTGTGTCATGCAGATATGGAGACATTGAAAGGAATCGGATCAAAGCGATTTGGCTGAATTTGCCGCCCCCTATGCGTGCCGCCCGCGTGCGCCACTCGCCTTGCACGCCCACTCCCAGTGGCCCTGCGTGCCACGGACGCAGGCTGATGGGAGCAGCATTATGCCATGGGAGACATTCTCCTGTGTTTGCATGGGACCTGTGGTTGCAATCAAAGACACACTGACAGCTGCGAACCACCTGCTTTCCTTCATGTTTGATGGCGACGTCGTCTTTCAGCAGGATAATTGTCCATATGAAGGAGCCAGAAGCGTGCTACAGTGGTTTGAGGAGCATTCTAGAGAACTCACATTGATTTATCGGCAACCAAATTTACCTGATGTAAATCCTATGGAACCCATCTGGGTTGCTATCGGACGCCATCACCACACATGCAAATCAGCAACTCATTATTTACACGAATTACATGACATGTGCATAGACATCTAATGCCACATAAATCCACAAACCTACCAACAAACTGTCGGATCCCAGATATTCAGAATGAGGGATATATTTCGTTCTAGCGATGAACAAACAAGCTATTTAGGAGCTCATAAGTGTATTTTACTAAAAGTCACCGGCTATTACATACTGATGACAGGATTTGAAGAGAGATACATCCTTGATTTAAGCAAAGCGTGGTCGAAAAACATAAGCTGAAAGAAGCCAAAATGAGTGTGAAGAGAGTGATGTGAGAAACATTCTATGCGTTTCAAAGTAAAATCTTGTCTAACGATATGACTAAAAATCCTAAGAAGGTTTGCTCTTAGTTAAAGTCAGAAATCATCTATTCAGTCACTCAGTGACCCTACTGGCTAAAAGGCCGACATATTGAATTCGATATTCCGGAAAGCAATCGCGGAATGGAGAGTCGTCTAAATATGTTCAACAGTGGAAAGGCAACTAGACAGAATGAAATATCTGAAATCAATCAATCAATCAGGTTAAACAGGGATTATGCTAAAGAACTTACTCCCCTTGTAGCAGCAGTTTATCATGGGTCACTGGAGCAACGAAGTGTGCCTAGCGACTGGAAAAAAGGAGCAGGTCATTCCTGCATTCCAAAAATGCTGTTGGACAGGTGCAAATACTTATAGGCCAATATCGCTGATTTTAATGTTTCACAGAATTATGGAACGTGTTTCATGCTCAAGCTTTATAAAATTTTTCTAGAACGAAAATCTATGTAAAATTGAACAAGGATTCCGCAAACAGAGATATTGCGAGACTCTGTTTGCTCTCTTTGTCAATGACATCCAATGCCCCATAGACAACAGCAGCTGGCCGATGTGGAAGAGCGGTTCTAGGCGCTTCAGTGTGGAACCGCGCAACCGCTACAGTCACAGGTTCGAATCCTGCCTTGGGCATGGATGTGTGTGATGTCCTTAGGTTAGTTAGGTTTAAGTAGTTCTAAGTTCTAGGTGACTGATGACCTCAGATGTTAAGTCCCATAGTGCTCAGAGCCATTTGAACCATTAGACAACTGCACCCAGGTTGATGTTGTGATCCTTGAGTTTCAGAAGACATTCAGTACCTACAATTCCGTGCTGTATTTTAATTAACAAAATAGGAGCTTACCAAGTATCGGACCAAATTTGTGATTGTATGCAGGACTTCCTTGGAGACGGAACTCAACATGTCGTTCTTAACATAACAAAACAGGCAAACGTAAAGATCATTTCTGGAGTACTGTACCGCAAGGGAGTGTTATAGGGCTGCTACTATTTAAAATTTGTATTAACGATGTACACTAAATTGGGGTGACCCTGTGACAAGTAAACTATTTCGACTAGTTTAAATATTGCGCCATTTTTGTGCTTGCTCCTGGGTTAGGAATGACTGTGTCAGGTGATTGGGAAGTGCAGCTATCTATAGTTCATGACATGCAATTGTAAGCGAACTGTCATGGCTGCAACAGTGTTTTGCGTGCCTTTATTTGTACACTCGGCCGTGATTTGTATATACGTCACGAGAAGTACTGTGGCTCTCCTTTCAGAGGTATATTGTGGCTCTCGCGAAAGCAACTATAGATGTCTCTGTTGTCGACGTATCGTCGTGACTGCGGCAGCCATTCTAGCAAACGAATTAAAGCAGAAACTATTTAAATGTTCGGCTGGTTCATTCACTGCAAATTTGGAAAGTATTACCATCTTTTCTTTCATTGAAATTGACAACCTGCCCACCTTATACTCGTTATTTACATTGCGGAAACAGTACAAAAACTACTTAAGAAGCCCAAACACTACATAGGTATGCTGATTGCTTTATGTCCTAATTTGTGAGCAAAAATTACAATTCCCTGCCAGAAAAGTAAACTTCTTCCTTTGCTCCTGAAAATAACCAAAACACCAGCAGAAATATGCCTACACAAGTGCCAGAATATGTTTTGTCTGCATATGTGCTTTACTTGAAGATGTTCTCGTTTGGAAAAGAAGTCTTCTAAAATAATTATCTTGTAAATTTCCTGTTATACTTCATAGGCGGCTGACAGTAAGACTAAGCCACCCTTTAATTCTTTCTCTCATGTGAAGCTATTTATGTTTTTTGTTCTCATGATGAGCTACAGTTTATCCTTAACAACGTGTTATGAATAGTCACTCGCATTTCTGTGCTTCAAGCTTAATTTGTAAAAACTCCTGAAACCTTTAGACGTCAATAAATAATTATCTGGCATTTCATATCAATAAATTGTATCTTTTCGAGAGATTTTCAGTGTCCTGGAACAGCATTCATTTATAGGGTGAAGTGGTTATAATATAAAACACACAAAATACGGAGTTGATGAAATCCAATAACAAGACTTTAGCGACAACAAAACATGGGAAGTGACGTAGTTCGCAGAAGCTACCATATTTAGTTGCATGGAAACGAAGTCCCACGCTGCTTGACAGATCGGAGAGGAACGATGCAGGAGACCCGCACAGCCGTTCTAGGCAAGGTTCTAAAGGAGGTGGTTTGCCGTTGCCTTCCTCCGACCGTAATGGGGCAGGTGAAAATCCCTGACCCCGCCGGGAATCGCACCCGGGACACCGTGCTCGAGAAGCGAGAACACTACCGCGAGACCACGAGCTGCTGACGTATCCAGTCCAAGGTGTTGTCAAAATTCTGAAATCCAGTATGGCCTCACGAAAGTGTTTCATCCAAAGTATATCTCTGAAAGGTGTACAGCCACAGTATCTCTCGCAACGTATATGCAAATATAGGCTCGCCAGTGTTTTAGTTAAAACAAAGTGCTTTTATCTGAAGCGAAAACACACAAACTTTGTGTCGCACAACATTCAATTTACTTCCTAATGCTTCTGCCAGTAACTATCTAAATAACCACATTTGCTTGCAAGCATTTAACGTTTAAAAAACTCCAATACATTCATTTGTTTTAAAGTTATGCAGGCATATCCAAGATTTCAAAGATTAATGGGGATTACGTGACAGTCACCCTACAATGTTTCTTTTCTAATTTTTTTTTCAGTTTATCGTCAGTTGAGCCAACTGTATTAGCACAGTAAGATTGTATACTATGCCCAGAACGTAAACTGAGGTGACAAAAACCGAGACAGTGATATATACATGCACAGATGGTGCTAGTATCATGTACCCAAGGTATAAAAGGGCAGTCCATTGGTGGAGCAGTTGTACTTGGATGATTCGTGTGAAAAACCTTCTGACTTATTATGGCTGCACGACGGAAATTAACAAACACTGAACACAGTATGGTACCTGGAGCTAGATACATGGGACAGGCATTTCGTAAATCATTAGGGAATTCAATATCACATCTCACCATGGACAACACAGTGGCGCCATGCCAGCGAGCCACAGTTGTTCGTCATTCGTATGACGGACATTCTGGACATTTCAAGCAAATGGTTTGGCCACCCAGATCTCCCAACATGAATTTCATCAAACATTTATGGGACATGATCGAAAGGTCAGTTCGTGCAGAAAATTCTGCACTGCCAACACTTTCGCAAATATGGATGGTTATAGAGGCAGCTTGGCTCATTATTTCTGCAGGGGCTTCGAAAGGCTTGCTGAGTCCATGGCATGCAGAGTTGCTGCGCTACACCAGGCAAAAGGAGGTCCGATATGATATTAGGAGGTGTCCCATGACTTTCATCACCTCTGTGTGTGTAAGAAGGATTGTGGCACACTCTTATCTCAAGTACACTGATTAATCTCTGCCAGAAGTTTTCAAACATGTTTTGGACAAACAGCTATGAATGAGGTAAGCTTCTGACAGGTCAGTAATATACTCACAGGCGGATTTATTAAGAATACATTTTATTACAACGAACAATCGTGTTTTATCTTTTCTTTCCAGGTACAATGGTCATAAGAACACATTGTGGATGAAGACAAAAGAGGTCTGGAATGCTCCACTTGCAATATCAATACTACCAGTCAAAATACCAGGCGATGAGCGAGTTTTTACAGACAATGAGGAATTGGTATTTGTGGTACATGCCTTTTCCATGTCTACATACGGCTTTCCAATTACATCTTTCGATCTTTGCTGTGTTGGTAAGTGCTATCTGGATGCAATAGTGTGAAAAGTACCTGCTTTTCAAAATCATTTTGCTGGCAGAGATTGGCCATAATGCTTTATGAAGCGCCACACAGATTACATTTTCCAAAGAACATCGAAAAATATTATTTATTCAAGGGCTTCAAAGTAATTAGTGATTTCTTTTCAAATCTAGACAAGGAGATTGCTGGTGTATCTCGAGAACAAATTTGGAACTACGCCGAAACAAATCTCGTCGACGACCCAGGAGACAATAAGGTTATCACACAGCGAGGCTGCAAGTGCCCTTAGCAAATTTGAAACTCATCAAATGGTTGCACATCTTTGATGTTTTGTGGGAAGGCTACAGGCAATCTAGCACCTTGATATATTAACTATAAAGCAGAAAAGATTTGGTCCATTTGGACCGAGTGTGTATCAAATGAGTCTAGGTATAACAGAATCAAATCTGGGTGGTTTGATTACCAGGTTTGTGAAGATTGGTTCATTTCTCTCATATTGCCTATTTTGAAGAAACAAAAGGGTGTCAAAGAATGAACTGAAGATAATTTGAGTTCCCACATCAACATGGAAGTGCTACCAGTATGTCAGGGTGAAATCAAATTTATAGCCCTTTCACCACATACAACCGCCGGCCGGAGTGACCGTGCGGTTCTAGGCGCTACAGTCTGGAACCGAGCGACCGCAACGGTCGCAGGATCGAATCCTGCCTCAGGCATGGATGTGTGTGATGTCCTTAGGTTAGTTAGGTTTAATTATTTCTAAGTTCTAGGCGACTGATGACCTCAGAAGTTGTCACATAGTGCTCATAGCCATTTGAACCACATACAACCACCTGCTACAACCTCTTGATGTGGTGTTTTTTTGGCCTTTGAGAAAACATTGGAGGGTAATTCTTACTTAATGGAAAACGACAGTTTCAGGAAGCAGATGCTTATCTATTCCCAAGGATGAATTTTCTGGTGTATTAAAGAAGCTTATGGCAGCCATGGAATCGAACCGAAAAAAAATCTGATGTCTCGTTTTCTCAAAATTGGATTTTTTACGCTAAACAAATAAAAAGTTTTAGCAGGGCTTCTTAAAGCTAGCCTAGACAATAATTTTGGTGATATGGCAAACCTCATTTCTTGCAGAGATAAATGAAAGAAGGCAAAATGAGACAAATCAAAGAGAAAAGGAAAGATGTGAGAAATTACATGTTTTAGCATGGAGGAGCATTGGAACATCTGATGTTTTAAATGTGGAAAACAACAAAAAGAACAAAACTGAGAGAGACCTGACAACTTGTACCAAGGAACAAGGAATGAGAAGGAAGCAGCAGAAAAGAAAAAAGAGTCATCCGGTTGGGGAAACTGATGTCAGTGAGACATTTTCTTTACAGGATTTCAATGAAACTAATTTGGAGTTTTTACCTGGACAGTTCTCTGATCCTGATGACTGTTCTGAAGGAACAAACTATTAAAATCAAGAAACATTTGTTGCTGAAGAGAGTAATAGCCTTTTCAGTTGGAAATTATACTGTTGACTATTATGAGGGTAATTTGTTCCCAGGGAAGGTCATCAAGAGAAAGAATGGCGATTTCATTATTTCTGTTTTGGAGTGATCTAAGAAGAGTTGGAAATGGCCATCAAAGCCTGATTCCATTTTTTACAGTGCAGAAGAAGTTTTCTATAGCATAAACCCACCAAAACAAATAAACAACTGAGTTCTTTTTCATGTGATTGGTTTAGATTAATTGTTAAGCTGTTGAACTACAATGCCTGAAACAATAGGTATTATTTTATCAAAGCCTGGCATTTAAAATTAGGTTTTATAATATTTTTACTTGTTCCTTGATGTTATGCGGTGAAACTACTTTTGTCCAATCTCAACTATGGGTTCTTTGATTGCTCGATGAGCTGACACATCACACTATAACATACAAAATATTAGTTCACTTTATAACATAAATGAATAAAAGAGTTACTTAACTTTGACACACATCTTTTCCATAGGATTATTCGATAAGTTACAACTTTCTACTGACTATTATGCTTCATTTGATGCACAGATTAACAAACTACTCTTTTGCTCTACAATGTTACAAACGTAAATGATCAAGTCTATCATAAACTGTAACTATGATGTTGATCCCATACTACAATGTTGACTCCTTCAGATGAGTCCACCCACTGTGCAGAATTCTTGTTCCTCGACACAGTATTGACCTCAGTGTGAGAGCACTGTTATCACTAATGTCAGTGGTATTAATTCGTGTTGCTGCCTTTGGTGTGGCACTGCAGTCTCTGGACGATACTACATTCCTGATGTACAGATTAACAAACTGCTCTCTTGCAGTTCAATGTTCAACATGTAAATGAACAAGTCTATTATAAACTTTAACGATGATGTTGGTCCTATACTATAATGTTGACTCCTTCAGATTAGTCCACGAACTGTGCAGGGCTCTTATTCCTCAACACAGTATTGACCTCAGTGTGGGAGCACCGTTATCACTAACGTCAGTGGTATTAATTCGTGTTGCTGCCTCTGGTGTGGCACTGCAGTCTCTGGACGATACTACATTCCTGATGTTAAAATAAAGTTTCATGGGGTTGCATTGTTACTGTGTGTTTTCCTAATTAGTTTTAGTACAGGAAATGAACTATCACAAAGTCACCCCACATTACGAAGTGACATTGCGACAATCATTATTTATAATTAGGTCATACTTTAATATTTAGTTTTTGCTCATATGTTATTATATAACTGAAGAGTGTAAATGCACATAGTAGTAAATATATCTGAGGTGGAATCATTTTTGTCTGGTTTACACAAAAAGACTCAAAAACGTGCCTCAAAGCCATCCCCTCCTCCTCCATTTTACAGTAGTGGATAATGCTGTTGTTTATAGTAATATTGTAATGCCAGAAAACTGTAGCAAAATGCAGGAAGAACTGCAGATGGTCGATGACTGGTTCAGGGACAGGTAGTTAACCCTTAACGCAAATAAATGTAATATATTCCGATTAAATAAATGAAGAAATCCACTACTGTTCCATTACACTACTGATGACAAATCACCAAAAACAGCGACCAGTGTAAAATACCTAGAACACTACCATCTTAAGAGACCTAAAGTGAAATGACCACATACAACAAATAGAAGGAACTGCAGATGCCAGATTGAGATTCATTGGAAGAAACATATGGAAGTGTAATTCATCCACAAAAGAAGTGGCTTACAAAACACTCATTCAACTGATTCCCCAAGTTGGAGCAGCAGACAGGATGGAGAAGATCGAACAGAAAATGGCACATTTCGTCAAGAGATCATTTATTTATAATGAGAACATTAGGAGATACTCCACAAAGTGGCTGACGCTACAACGAGGTGTCAGAGCGGTTTACTGTCGAAATTTCGAGAGCTTATGTTCCAAGAAGAGTTGGGTAGCATCACAGAAACCTCGCAAAAGGATCACGAAAAGTCAGTGAAATCGGATGTCATACGGAGTGTAACCAAGAATCATTTTTAAATAATAAGCTTGAACGACGAATATCGAGAGCAACGTTTGCATGGTGATAGTATTTACTATTCGATGCTGAAGTCGGCAATTTCCTGTTCAGCCACATCGATCTGCTTCTCACTTGACTTGCAAATCGAGGATGAAGGCCATTCTGGAGGGTCGCACTCTGTTGGATAACGCATATGATGTCATGAGGAATACTGATCTACCGCGAAAGTGTAACACCAGTCTCATGAACTGGGTGTTGTTAAGTGGTGATACACGTTATAAACACCGATTAGATCTAAAATTATAAGAAATAGACACTTATATAATAATAGGCATCTTCAAAGACTTAATATTAAGTGCTAGAACGTCTTACTGCATTCATAAATGCCCATTGTAGCACAGGAAGATGATGACTCAACCCTTTTAATAATAGCCTTCTTCAAAGACTTAACATTAAGAGCTAGAACATGTTACGATCTTACTGCTTTAATAAATACTCAGTGTAGCTCAGGAAGACGACGAACATTTTTCTTTGCGGCAAGTTTTTTTAAGTTTTCTGCTTTTGTTTTTGTGTTTAGATTTCATACTCTAATGAAGAGAAACCAATTTGTGATGCATTGCAGGAAACTTCGAGGTTATTTTAGAAATTAACTTTTACATCTCTCCATCATACTTTACTACATGTCGCCCATGAAAACTACAAAATATCACGTCAAAGTCCTTTATTTTATTCAATTAGTTGAATGAGAACTGAGACCACCTCTGTAGATTATGGAGATCTAGTTATTACCAGTGATATATCTTGACTGTGGAAGAATTTTCTGTGAGACTGAGGCTAAGGAACTGTCAATGTGTTTGCATTTAAATGTCATACAACCCACAACATATTTCATTGCATCTTGGAATCCACAGTCATCACTGGTTGCTGGTTCATCACTAGGAAACTGCTACAGAACTAGTTCTTGTTCGCTGAAAATAGTGCAGTCCAATTCAGCTACTATATTTCCAGTTATGTTAATACACAACTCGCTTGTGATGAACTTCATGAAGTCCTGTTCAGTTTCTTCTGTTGGATAAACATGTGACCTCACTAGTACTCTCCATAATTGATGTATTTTCTGACAAGGAAATGTCCTCTATGTTTCCAGTCGGTATTAGAATCTGCATTCTATTTTTTTCACTTTGATTGGTGTTAGGTTGTTGTAAAATAAGCCCACGCCACGAATTTTAGAAAAATATTCTCCCAACAGGCTAAGCTTGGAAGCTGAGATGTATAACGTTTCCATATTCTTTGTATAACTGTGAAGTTCAAGGAGAGGTAGTTTATTAAAATTATCAAACCTATAAGGCATTACCTTTTTCCACAACACAATTCAGAACAAATCTCGATGAAGCATTTTAGTGTGTCCTCCAGTTTTTTTAATATTAGGGCCATAGCCACTTTGAATAAGTCTTATCATTCTTAGGAATTCTCGAGTTTAAAATATCAAAGACATCATTGAGGAGGTTCTTTCAAATATGCTTACTGTTCTTTGTTTAGTGTGTATTTAACGTGAAATCTTTCAGACTTTCTCGGGCATCTGTTCCCACCTGTAAATATCGGGTATTCTGTTGGATGTCACCGTTGTTCTTGCACAATATTTCAATGATGTGATTCATTATCTTCATCAGGTGTTACCTGAAACTGCTTGTCGAGGCGCTAGTTGCTAGTCTTTGTATCTGTCAAGCATTCCTTGCTTGGCATGTGTGCAGGTTAAACGTTAAAATGTTATTCCTGCTGACCTTCTGGGTGTGGTGTTATGTTTTATCTGACTTGCTGGACTGGCCTCAGATAATGTGGAGATGATTGTCCCATGCTTCTGAAGATAAAATTATTGGACTGGTGAAGTGGAGTTGGGTTCATTTCAGGCTGTTGTGGAGAAAATTATTCTCACAGTAGGTCAGGCCAACATATTGTTGGCTTGTGGTATGCTTGGTGACCCAGTGCCATAATGTGCAGATATCAGGACTGACCTGACTTTTCATAGAAGTCATATGCACTCTGGTGCGTTCTGTCTCGCAAAAGTGGAATTCCAGTGTCTTTGTACAGCAAACGACTTGAATACATCCTCAGGAGGTGCAAAGCGAGTTTCTGACTTCAGTTCTGTACCCTCTGCAGACTTCGACGTAGAAGCAGTGGCCTTTCCCCTCACCATAGCCACGTGCTCTAACATTTTTCTGACCACTATTAGGTGTGGCGACAGCAATGAGTATGGATTAAGCAGTGGATACTGGGCGAGGAGACACCCCATTGTTCCACTTCTGACACAACATACATGTGGGGTCCAGATGAGCCTTTGGTCTTCGTCCATGGGATGGTGCCTCCAATGACGTTTACAGGCAGCTTCCTTTGGGTGGAGACAACTGTCTTGCTCTTGTCGGCATTGAATTTAAGTCACCACTTAATTTCCTATACTGCCATTGCATTACACCCAAGTTGTAGGCAGTGACTCTTGTTTGGACATTCATGCTGCTGTTGAACAGCACCATACCATCGGCATATATAGCCAACACTATGTGTGCCGACCACGGTGGTCTAGCGGTTCTAGGCGCTCAGTCCGGAACCGCGAGACTGCTACGGTCGCAGGTTCGAATCCTGCCTCGGGCATGGATGTGTGTGATGTCCTTAGGTTAGTTACGTTTAAGTAGTTCTAAGTTCTAGGGGACTGATGACCACAGATGTTAAGTCCCATAGTGCTCAGAGCCATTTGAACCATTTGAACACTATGTGTGGCACCTTTGGTGCACTGGCAGTGTACAGGGAGTATAGCAAGTAGCCAAGCGCCCTAAATATATCTGCCTGTCAGTGCATGACCTGCCGTCTGCCCTCACATGGAAGGTCCTCCTAGCAAGGTAGGACCAAAGAACGACCATGTGTGATGTTGATATTGCATGCACAAAGAGTTTGTATATGAGGCTGTTGTGCTACAAGGAGTCAAAGGCCTGGGAGACATTGAGGTGCTCTGCCCCAAGGTACTCCCTTGTTTCCAACGCCCTCACTGCCAGTTCCACCAGTCTCAGCATCTGATTAGAGGTGGATTTTGCCACTCCAAAACCTAAACTGTTCATCTGATATGTGATGTGTAGCATCAGCCTCCTAGCATAAAGTCTCTGAAAACCTTTGAGAGGGATGGGAGTAGCTGATGTGCCGGTAGCTGGCTGCCTGGCGTGGATCCTTATCAGTTTTCGGAATAACCATCACTTCAGCATGGTTCCATGTAGAGGTGTAGACACCCAACCATAGTTTTTCATTGAAGATACTGGCTAATGACTGATGGACCCCTGGTGGAAGGTTCTTCAGCAGGTGGTTGGTGGTGCCATCGCTGCCTCCTGCTCTCCTGGCGTTCAGAGACCAGAGTAGAGTTGTGACTTTTTCCTCTGTGGTCGGTTGTATGATAGCCATGAAGGCGGGCCATTGTTCTTCAACCTGGTGGTTGTGGTTCTCGCAACAGTGTCGGCCACTGTCATGAAGTTGTGCCCAAATGTGTTGGCCAGCATACTGGCCTTCTAATCTGGTTTGCAGACGAGGCCGTTGCCTACTTGCATCGGCGCAATGTGCTGACGGCGGCGCAGGAAGCTTCTGACGATTTTCCAGATGGTGCCATCATCAGGGTTTAGTCTGGGCATGAGATCTTACCAGTTCCAGTTCCTGAGCTCCTCTACGGCTGCCTTACCCTCCAGCCTCATGCAGCAGATGCAGTGTTTCGTGTCTGATTGCCAGGTGAGCTGCCATTCATGAAACAGCTGATTCTTCTCTGTGATTGACGCCAGTATGTGGGCCGGCAGTTAGTGTGGAACTCTAAAGATCGTTGTCGTCGCTTCAGAGTGGCTGTGTCTGCTGCTCAAACTATTCAGTGGTTGAAGTAGGCCAGCTTGACATCGGCTCCCAACTTTCTCAGGGTCAGGTTGTAACCTCCCCCTCACTTATCGACCTTAATGACAGTGAAAAATTAAACCACGTGTACCTAATGGAAATTTGGGAAAAGCAATCGTCACCAAAGTTAATCTGTCGGTAAAGAGGGAGGAAAGGGTTACATCTAAATGAAAGGAAAAATGCCAATGAAACTGGTGGAAATTAATTTTGAAAAGGGGTAAAGTTAATAAAGAAAGTAAATGTGCGGCCATTACATTAACAATTAACTAGCGGTAATTAGATATTTGAAATTTGGGGGAAATTACGGTCGCCAGTCCTATGGACAGTTATTATAGTAACTGAAAAAGAAAGGTTATTACACATATAATTAGCACTAGAAACGTGGCAACTGAAGGTTGACACGTGTAGTGTGAAAACTGAAAGTTTGTCGGAAGTAATAAATTTCACTACACTCTGACTTAATTTAGCAAAAGAATTAATAAAACTGGAAAATCGAAAGTTAATTTAGTGACTGAAGTTAATAGTGAGCTTTCTTTCTGAAGCACATCGAAATTCAGTAAAATATGGTTAGTCTTGGACTGCCTCAACAATCATTTCAAAAGCTACTTGAATCTACGCAATTTAGATATAAGAGATTTAACTTTGAACTTGAATTAAATGATTCTGAACAATTAACAATAGTAAAATTTAGTATGTACCAAGCTGAGCTGCAGTCACAGGTAAGCTAAAATACGGTAACAAAACTCGCACTCTTAATTTGTGCTTGTGTAATCTAAATATTGTAGCCAGCTATGAATACCTTAACTGAACTTTGAAATTAAAGCAGTGAAATCGAATGATGCTGGCGTTTGAATTTCAACGACACTCGGGTGCATTCCGGAAAAGGAAGGGACTCTGCATGGTAATGCAATTGGGACAATGAGCAACAAACGTTCATGCTAAGTTGCTGTAATATTGTGATGCAACAATTTTAAAAGTTTGAAAAGCTGAGATCTGCCATACAGTTCTAAAACTTTACGTGCTTCCAGTCTTGCTTGTTGGTTGATTGAAGGTTTGAAGCCGTCGATCGAGGAGGTGGCGACAGTCACTCATTGTCGGCCGTCGCTGTTGCAGAAGCTGGATGTTGGCGCGCCTTCCTCTCGACACGGTCACCAGACGAAACGGGCTCTTGATGTGTGCCAGCTAATGCTTCCCGTCCGCGACACCATGTCAGGAACTAACATCGCAAGTCGAGCACAATTACATGCTGCCGAACCCCGAAAGCGCGGCAACTCGCGGGAGCTTCACACAACACACCTGCTCCACTGCACCACCCCAGCCAGACTCCCCCTCTCTGCCCGCGCTCCACGCGACAGAGTTAACACTACCAAAGATCCTAAACACTTTGGTTCTCCACACGACCTATCGATGTATTCGTTCGATAGCATAGTTTTCCCTAGGCCAGACCCAGCGTATAAATACAAATAATATTCACAAAACAAACCAATTATAAATCGACACAAATGCATATATGTACAAATAGAAAAACAATTACAATAAAGAGACAGAAATGTCATATCTTCAGGAGGCAAAATAAGGAAAAAATTTATAGTACAATAGATGGAAACAGGAGGATATGCATTTCCGGAGTTACAAGGTGCATTGTCCAACCACGTCTGATCAGTAGTGCTCGCTGTCTATGCTTCAGTGGCTTGGATGACTGGCTGGTAGTGTGGCACCGATCACATCCATGTGGAAGATCACAGGGTCATGATCAGACGACAGGATGTTTCTTGTCATAGTGGCCTTGATTTGCCCGATGCCCTTCAGGAGACGATGTGGAGCACTTCTGGGAGGCCTGGCTCAAAAGCACACAGGGTGATGGTGCTGTTCTGGTGTGTAGTGCAAGAAAGGCGACTCCCACTGGCGTTGGTAAGGCAAGAATTCCTTTCTGTGATCTTTGCTTCGAAATCGCTGACAATGGAAAGTTCCTCCCCCCCCCCCCCCCCGCTTTAATTGACAGCAGGACGTCGAAGTCCACTTCCTGGAGCAATCCCTGTGGCTGCTGATAGGCTATGATGAAGACACTCTCTCCAGTGGTGGTATGGACAGCCATCTATGTGGTTTCCATAGTGCCAACTGCCAGCATTATGGCTTGATGGTACAGCAATAATGTTTTGACATAGATGACAATGCCACCCCCTGATATTGGCCTGTCAATGCGGTAGCACATTAGTTCCTGGTTTGAGGAATGTTTTCTGTATGATACAAATGTCAATTGCCTCACCCCATAGGAACTGGCGAAATTCGCCTTTCTGTGACCAGAAACTCCTTACATTAAATATGCAGATGGTTATAACATGTATCTGGTCGTTATCCTTTGTACGTCAGCTTGTTTGTGTCGCCAGCCTGGAGGGCCATTGTTACTGTGTCGAAGTTCAAAAATGGTTCAAATGGCTCTGAGCACTATGGGACTTAACATCTGAGGTCATCAGTCCCCTAGAACTTAGAACTGCTTAAACCTAACTAACCTAAGGACATCACACACATCCAAGCCCGAGGTAGGATTCGAACCTGCGATTGTAGCGGTCGCGTGGTTCCAGACTGTAGAGCCTAGAACCACTCGGTCACACCGGCCAGCTGTGTCGAAGTTAACTCATGAGTTGATTCAGTGATTGCGAAAGTGATTTGACATCGATTGCGTTCTTCCTCAGAGCAGCAACCTTCAGTGTAGATGTGATGGGCTGTGATCAGAATGACATCCATGCCCATGTGATCTGGCCTGCGATGTGGCTGGGGGTGCAATCGCAGAAATTCTCTGCTGCTGGGACCAAGCTAGTGACTTCCCCTTAGTGATGTCAGTGACGTTGATGTCTGACTGAACTCTTCAAGCTGCTTTGTGTCTCTTGAACACGTTGCAGCCTCTGTAACTAGCCACATGTGGCTCGTTGCAGCTGCAACATTGTGCGGTCTTCTTTCTTGTGGGAGCACTCTCTTCTCTGCTGTGGCCCAGCACATTTCATGCACTGCACCGGCGTGGCGCAGTAGTGTGCTATGTGATCCATACCTTCACAAGAGTAAGACTGCGCCCTCCTGCCCTTTGCATGGAGACGTTCCAGTGCCACCCTGATGTCAGTTACCTTCTGTAACTGGAAAACCTTCCAGTTTTCAGAAAATTTATCTTCAGTGTCAGGTGGCCGAAAACCACCTTCACTGCTTAAGAGGTTCTTCATTGTGGGTGTAACAATGCAGCATCTCCTTCTGCATGAGTTCCACCACCTGCCGATGATGGCCAGTTGTCGTTATTTGGACCTAGCACCGGTAATTTCTGGCAACTCTGATGTATGTGGGGGTGGCGATATTCCTAATCATCTGTCAGAGGATCTTGTAATACATCCAGTGGATAATGATAGGTGGGGGGAGGCGGCTTCCTCTCCTGTGGCGGTATGGCATCTTCCTCTGTGACTGCTTCCCGTGTACCAGAATACTGGTTTCCATTTGCCAGCAGTCTTGGTTGCACCCACTCGAGAGCTTTGGCTTTGGCATGTGTTTTTGGCAGGGAACAACGAAATCATTATCCTGCAGCTTCCTTTTCTGCTGTGTCCTGTTTGAGCTGCCGTGGGGGCAGGAGTCCTCATTACTAATGCTAGTGTGTCTCTGAGAGGTTTGTGTTATGTTCATGGCCTTGTCTTGTGTAGGCGGATTTGCCTTAACCTGGCTGGCATGTCCGACATTACTATGTCGGGTATAGTGACAGTGCTCTGTCTCACAGTGACCTTGTTTGGCGGGATGCAAACAGTCTGCCTTACAGTCGAGATTACAGCCTCATCGCCGTCATTGTGGTAGATCTGCCCGCTAGTTGCAAGGAGGTATTGAGGAATTAACATCTCTTCATCTGAAGGTTTGCTGTTCCTCTTGGATTGAGTACAGTCTCGCTGGCGACGAATATTCGTGGGCAAGGCCTCGTGCGCTGTCTGAACCCACAGTGTGCTTGTGGTTTCAGACTCCAGGTGAGCAGCAATGACGTCTTCTGCTGACATGCACTTCCTAGTCCTCTCTAAGGAGTCGATGTGGTAGCAGTGAATTGGCGATCTGAGCATGGTATCTGTCTCATTGTCAAAGTATGAATCCAGTCTGTAGGCTCAGTGGGGCTGCTGGAAGGGAAACTTCGCCACATAGCAACCCACCACACCCTTTGTGCAGTAATAGACGAAAGTCTCTTGTTGGCTGCTCTGCCATGGCAAAGTTTCGAAGACAACAATTTGCCACGAAAACACATGGCATTTTGAAACTTCCTGGCAGATTAAAACTGTGTGCCCGACCGAGACTCGAACTCGGGACCTTTGCCTTTCGCGGGCAAGTGCTCTACCAACTGAGCTACCGAAGCACGACTCACGCCCGGTACTCACAGCTTTACTTCTGCCAGTACCTCGTCTCCTACCTTCCAAACTTTACAGAAGCTCTCCTGCGAAACTTGCAGAACTAGCACTCCTGAAAGAAAGGATATTGCGGAGACATGTCTTAGCCACAGCCTGGGGGATGTTTCCAGAATGAGATTCTCATTCTGGAAACATGGCATTTTGTTTCTTTGGAGCAGAAATCCTCGCCAAACAGAGTTAGCCACTCACAGAGTCCTAGTGAAGCACATGCAAGTGTGCACCATAGCACCATACGGCTGCCTGCGCTTGTCGAGAGGCTTTTTTTTCTTTTTTGCACTTTTCATGCTCTTCCCTGAGAGGGAGGAATGGGCTGTTTGAAGGTATGCTAACTACCTTTTTCAGCCATAGGTTTTAACAATTTTTACTTTGTTTTATCCATGTTGGATCTTGTGAACTCTGCAGCCGTTAATGATAGTTGGTTAATGACGCAACCAGCCAGAGATACCTTTTAAATATTTTATTTTAGTGCCATAACTGGTTTTGGGCTACCATGCCAATCTTCAGATGGCTAATATTTTTCGTTACACACTTGTGGAGCAGACGTCATGCTGTTGGCCAAAATATCGGTATAACCAAAAATATTAGCCATCTCATGATGGACATGGTTGCCCAAAACCGGTTATGGCACTAAATGAAACATATAAAAAGTATTTGTGGCTGACTGCGTCATTCACAAACTAATTTTTATTCTTATTGTATTTATTGCATTTTTATTGCAAGAAGTATATAATTCTTTCAGCACAATTTTAGCTTTAAATTATTTCATTAGATTGTTGTCATAATTTTTTACATATGCAATATATATAGATAGTACATATTAGTATGCAACATATATAGCTAAGGAGAAACCCAGGGAAATTGAATTTATACATGGTACATGTATAGGTATGGAAAAAAAAAGAAGTGAAGGAAGGAGTGAATTCTGGAAATTAAGCAATGTTATATTTTTGAATGAATAGTGACGATTGCTATTACATGTGTCTGTACGCTATGCTGCCATAAGGATAAATCGTGATAAGTAGATAATGTAATTAAATTAATAGTAAACTGATGGAAAAAAGTCGCAGCAACAAGAAGGATTTGTGTGACAAAGGAAAATTGGTACGCATGTTACTATTTCTCAAATTTCATTCCAGTCACATAAAAGTGGCGCTAATAGCGCCATTGTGAGGATGCAAATTAGGTTTGCTTTAAGTACACACTGTAATGGTCGTGAGCGTTAGTTACCTTTGAGACTGTTGTGTTAGTCAAGAGTGCCTTTAAGGCGACAAAGACGCCGTTATCAGCACCTCACTGAGTTTGAACGAGATCGTGTTTAGGACTGTGAGAAGCTGGAAGTTTCTTTTGTGATATTGCAGAAAGCCTTGGCAGGTATGTACGCACTGTACATGATTTCAGGTAACGGTGGTCACGAGATGTACGGTCCCAGAAAGACTGGGCTCCAGACGGCCTGTGGCACTACTGAGAGAGAAGACCATCATGTTTGGCGTTTGGCTCTAGCACATTGTACTGCATCTGCAGCAAAAATTTGAGCAGCAGTTGGCACCACAGTGACCCAACAAACTGTTGCAAGTCAGTTACTCCAAGGATAGCTCTGAGAAAATGCCCTGTAGCGTGCATTCCACTGACCTCAAACCACCACCTTTTGCGACTTCAATGTTGTCAAGTGAGTTCTCCTTGAAAGGCAGGCTGGAAGTCTGTTGTGTTTTCTGATGAAAACTGTTTCTACCCCAGTGCCAGTGGTGGCTGTGTGTTGGTTAGAAGGAGGCCAGATGAGCGCCTGAGACCAAACTGTCTGTGTGCTAGACACACTGGATCTACACCTGGAGTTATTGTCCAGGGTCTGATTTAGAACGACAGCAGGAGCAGACTCGTGGTTATCCCATGGACCCTGACTGCAAAGCTCTATGTCAGTCTGATGATTCGACCTGTATTGCTGTCATTCATGAGCAGCATTCCATGGGTTGTTTTCCAACAGGGTAACGCTCACCCACATACGGCTGCTGTAACCCAACACCTTTTACAGAGTGTGGTCATGTTGCCTTGACTTGACCTGCTTGACCATAAACCAATCGAGCACATATGGGACGTCACTGGACAGAAATTCCAGTGTCATGCACATATAGCATTAACTAACCCTGTATTGATCGGCCAAGTGCAACAGATATGGAACTTCATCCCACAAACTGACATCTGGTACCTGTACAACACAATTCATGCACATCTGCAAGCTTACAATCAACATTCTAGCAGTTACACCGGTTATTAATGCACCAGCAGTTCACTTTTGCAATGGCCTACCTCATCCTTACATTAACCTGTTATCTTGCAGTGCTTATCACTTACATATGTTCAAAAATGGTTCAAATGGCTCTGAGCACTATGGGACTTAACATCTGAGGTCATCAGTCCCCTAGACTTAGAACTACTTAAACCTAACTGACCTAAGGACATTACATACATCCATGCCCGAGGTAGGATTCGAACCTGCGACCATAGCAGTCTTGCGGTTCCACACTGAAGCGCCTAGAACCGCTCGGCCACACTGGCTGGCACTTACATATGTTACCTAGTCAAATGTATTCCCGAAATTTCATTACTCTGCATTAATTCTGTTTGGTGTTGCTACCTTTTTTTCTGTGAGTAAGTTAGCTTGAGGATTTTGATAAAATGTTATATCATTTACACTAGTGATTAATGAAGCTGGGTTTGGATCTGAGTTTTGAAATGAATACAATATGTTCTTAGGTCTAAGGTTGTTTGTCTTGCTTGTATGATTATAGGATTTTGTGTGTGTGTGTGTGTGTGTGTGTGTGTGTGTGTGTGTGTGTGTGTTTGTGTGTGTGTGTATGTGTGTGTATAGTTTCAAAGCTGTGGGTCGAGTGTTCATAAGTCATATGTATGTGGCATTGTGAGTATGGTTGTATGTGTGTGTGTGTGTGTGTGTGTTTGTGTGTGTGTGTGTGTGTGTGTGTGTGTGTGTGCATGTATGTGTTGGTCATCTGCTCTTTCATTCAGGTGTGGGTGTTGTTTCGTCAGTAGTTATAGGTTCTAGGATGGGAGCCAGTTCTGGATAAGTTTTTGTGGTATTGCGTGGTATTGTGCATGATAGAGTGACGTATTTATATTTTGGTTTTCTATTTGTTCTGGGATGTGTAGAAGTAAGATCTTCCATGTCAGGACTTTTCCTGAGTATGTGATTGCCATACTTTGCTCTGAGTTTAACCACTCTGGTTTGCAATGGTTCCATTCTGGTAGACTGGTATGATCTCATCACTGGACATGAGGGTGGGTAATTTGGTGATGCTGTGAATCAGTGGCCTTTCTGTACTGTATAATCTGTATGCTACTGATGCTTGTATGTCTCGCAGGGGACTGCTGTGTATTCCAGTACAGGTCTTATATACCAGTATGTCTTCTAAGTATGCAGAGGTGTCTGCAGTCAAGTATGCAGTGGTGTCTGCAGCCATGTATATGAGTATTTCCTCAGACCTGTCTGATTAGGCTTTGTCAAAGTCTTGCTTTGTTTAGCAGGCATGTTAGGTGGGTTTACCACTTAAGATGTTTGTCAACATGTTCTCTGAGGTTTCTGGCTGTCTCATTGAGTGTGACTAGGGCCTCCCATCAGGTGGACCGTTCGTCGGGTGCAAGTCTTTCGATTTGGCGCCAGTTCGGCGACTTGCGCGTCGATGGAGATGAAATGATGATGATTAGGACAACACAACACCCAGTCCCTGAGTGGAGAAAATTTCCGACCCAGCTGGGAATCGAACCCGGACCCTTAGGATTGACATTTCTATCGCACTGACCACTCAGCTACTGGGGGCAGACAGTCTTAGTGGGGTGTTCCATAGCGTAAGTCAGATGTCGTTGGCGTTTTTCTGTCTTTTCTTTGTGGGGTGTCTATGTCTGAAGAGGACTCTGCGTGTTTTTGTCAGGTTCAGTCGTATTCTCCACTTTGCCATCCAAGTTTCTAATTGGAGGAGGTAGGAGCATACTTTCCTTAGTATACTAATTGTCCTAAGTTCAGTACACCAGTAAGCAGTGGCGTCTGCATTATGTCCTATGGTATCGGTCTGTGTCATCACAGTTGGTACGTCAGCCATATACAGGGTGAACCACCTAAAATTTGCAGCACAAATATTGCGGAAATGGGAAGTGCTACTGTTGCACGTTTTTCACATATTGGATGGATAGAAAGGGGATCATATTGTTAGCCAATAAACAGACTTTAGTACTACTTAGAAAGTATTTTTTGCGAAAATACACTTTTAAAATGTCACAATGACTACTGTTATTAACAAACTGAAACAGGGTAAATTAGCATGTCAGTGGTGTTTGCCACGGGATTTTAGTGCGAGTCGTTTAGGAGATATCGTATTTTGAAAAGTTTCCTCGGCGACACTTGACTGTGCCATTCAATCTGCGCAGTTGCTAGGGACAATGTTGTTACTTTTGCTTACAGTGTGCTTGTGTGTTCCTTGAGTATAATGCGACTTACTAGTCAGTTAGTGGGTGACAGTCCAAGCAGTGCGTCATGGGTAGACGATGATATTTACCAATGCATAAAAAAGCGACTTGCTCATGTTGTATGGAGAGTGTAGGACGAATGAAGTTCATTCTTGTATGGTGTATGCTGCAAGATATCCTAATAGACGTCAACCATCTCGGTAATTATTAATCATTTATGTGAAAGTGGTAGTGTAACACCTATATGACATAAGTCATAACAGGAGCAAACAAGTGATGACAGAAGAGGGATAAATTAATGTTCTTGTTGCTGTTGCAGTTGATCAACACATTAGCTCCCAGGCAGTCACATGAGGAAGTGACATGAGTCAGGCAAGTATCCTATGCATTCTCCACCAACACAGGTTCCATAGCTATCATATCTCTCTCTATCAAGAGCTACATGGAAATGATTATGAGAATTCATGGGCATTAAAACAGGATACTCCAGGTGTTTCTTGTTCAGTGATGAAACCACATGTACTACTTTGACCACATGAACCACAAAAACATGCACTAGTGGTCTGTTGACAATCCCCATTGGATTTGTCAGGTGGAGTCTCAGCGTCCGTGGAGAGTAAACATGTGGTGTGAGGTAGTGAACTATTAACACATAGGCCTATATTTCATACATGGAAAACTGGATGCACACAGGTATTGCAGCCTCCTAACAGACCATGTTCCAGAGACGCTAGAAGACGCTCCCTTGCAGATGAGGACGAACCTATGGTACATGATGGCTGTCCAGCCCGTGTAGTACATGACGCTCTACAGCACCTTTTCACGAAATATTTCCAATTGGATTGGGCGCAGACGACTTGTACCTTTGCCAACTTGTTCCCCAGATCTGACGCCTGTAGCAATTTTTCTGTGGGGAAACCTGATAGATGCTGCCTACAAGGACATATTATCTACATCCAATGATACCCAATGATGTATTACTACAGCCCGCTCAGACATCTCTGCTGAAATGCTAGCATGTGTGCAGCAGTTGTTCCACACCAGACTGGAAACGAGTGTTGCCGCTACTGGTGGTCATTTTGAACACAACCAGTGATCGTCAACTGTCTTGTTACTGGTCAAAATACACATAACTAGTGTATGCACTCATGTTGTTCCTTAGTGTGTACTACCACAGTTATTTTATAAGTATTGGTCTTTTTATATTTTAAAAATACGATATCTGCAAAACGACTCGCACTAGAATCCAGCAATAAACACAACTGACATTCTGATTTACCCTACTTTCAATTTGCTAATATCAATAGGCAGTTGTTGTTGTTGTGGTCTTCAGTCCTGAGACTGGTTTGATGCAGCTCTCAATGCTACTCTATCCTGTGCAAGCTTCTTCATCTCCCAGTACCTACTGCAACCTACATCCTTCTGAATCTGCTTAGTGTATTGATCTCTTGGTCTCCCTCTACGATTTTTACCCTCCACGCTGCCCTCCAATGCTAAATTTGTGATCCCTTGATGCCTCAAAACATGTCCTACCAACCGATCCCTTCTTCTAGTCAAGTTGTGCCACAAACTTCTCTTCTCCCCAATCCTATTCAATACCTCCTCATTAGTTACGTGATCTACCCACCTTATCTTCAGCATTCTTCTGTAGCACCACATTTCGAAAGCTTCTATTCTCTTCTTGTCCAAACCGGTTATCGTCCATGTTTCACTTCCATACATGGCTACACTCCATACAAATACTTTCAGAAACGACTTCCTGACACTTAAATTTATACTCGATGTTAACAAATTTATCTTCTTCAGAAACGATTTCCTTGCCATTGCCAGTCTACATTTTATATCCTCTCTACTTCGACCATCATCAGTTATTTTACTCCCTAAATAGCAAAACTCCTTTACTACTTTAAGTGTCTCATTTCCTAATCTAATCCCCTCAGCATCACCTGATTTCATTTGACTATATTCCATTATCCTCGTTTTGCTTTTGTTGATGTTCATCTTATATCCTCCTTTCAAGACACTGACATTCCATTCAACTGCTCTTCCAAGTCCTTTGCTGTCTCTGACAGAATTACAATGTCATCGGCGAACCTCAAAGTTTTTACTTCTTCTCCATGAATTTTAATAACTACTCCGAATTTTTCTTTTGTTTCCTTTACTGCTTGCTCAATATACAGATTGAATAACACCGGGGAGAGGCTACAACCCTGTCTCACTCCTTTCCCAACCACTGCTTCCCTTTCATGCCCCTCGACTCTTATAACTGCCATCTGGTTTCTGTACAAATTGTAAATAGCCTTTCGCTCCCTGTATTTCACCCCTGCCACCTTCAGAATTTGAAAGAGAGTATTCCAGTTAACGTTGTCAAAAGCTTTCTCTAAGTCTACAAATGCTAGAAACGTAGGTTTGCCTTTTCCTAATCTTTCTTCTAAGATAAGTCGTAAGGTTAGTATTGCCTCACATGTTCCAACATTTCTACGGAATCCAAACTGATCTTCCCCGAGGTCCGCTTCTACCAGTTTTTCCATTCGTCTGTAAAGAATTCGCGTTAGTATTTTACAGCTGTGACTTATTAAACTGATAGTTCGGTAATTTTCACATCTGTCAACACCTGCTTTCTTTGGGATTGGAATTATTATATTCTTCTTGAAGTCTGTGGGTATTTCGCCTGTCTCATACATCTTGCTCACCAGATGGTAGAGTTTTGTCATGACTGGCTCTCCCAAGGCCATCAGTAGTTCTAATGGAATGTTGTCTACTCCCGGGGCCTTGTTTCGGCTCAGGTCTTTCAGTGCTCTGTCAAACTCTTCATGCAGTATCTTATCTCCCATTTCATCTTCATCTACATCCTCTTCCATTTCCATAATATTGTCCTTAAGTACATCGCCCTTGTATAAACCCTCTATATACTCCCACCTTTCTGCCTTCCCTTCTTTGCTTAGGACTGGGTTGCCATCTGAGCTCTTGATATTCATACAAGTGGTTCTCTTCTCTCCAAAGGTCTCTTTAATTTTCCTGTAGGCAGTATCTATCTTACCCCTAGTGAGACAAGCCTCTACATCCTTACATTTGTCCTCTAGCCATCCCTGCTTAGCCATTTTGCACTTCCTATCGATCTCATTTTTGAGACGTTTGTATTCCTTTTTGCCTGCTTCATTTACTGCATTTTTATATTTTCTCCTTTCATCAATTAAATTCAATATTTCTTCTGTTACCCAAGGATTTCTATTAGCCCTCGTCTTTTTACCAACTTCATCCTCTGCTGCCTTCACTACTTCATCCCTCAGAGCTACCCATTCTTCTTCTACTGTATTTATTTCCCCAATTCCTGTCAATTGTTCCCTTATGCTCTCCCTGAAACTCTCTACAACCTCTGGTTCTTTCAGTTTATCCAGGTCCCATCTCCTTAAATTCCCATCTTTTTGCAGTTTCTTCAGTTTCAATCTGCAGTTCATAACCAACAGATTGTGGTCAGAATCCACATCTGCCCCTGGAAATGTCTTACAATTTAAAACCTGGTTCCTAAATCTCTGTCTTACCATTATATAATCTATCTGATACCTTTTAGTACAGTGTCCCATCTAAAAAAACGTGCATGTCTTGCACAAAAAATACAATTTGTAAGTATTATTACAATCTGTTTATTGGCTAACAATATGAGCTCCTGACTGTCAATCTATTTTGTGAAAAACGCACATCAATAGCACATTCCACTTCTGCAATATCTGTGCTGCAGGTTTTAGGTGATTCACCCTGTATAATGTTATAGATGTGGGGACTGTATGCTACGTTGTAGCACTCCCATTTGTGGGATAAATTCATCCAATGTTTTTTTTGGCTATGTATACCCTGCAGATCCGATTCCTGACATAGGCTTAGATTAGTCTAACTACTTTGGCTGTAATTTCCATGTTAATTAATTTAAATTGCGTGCACTGATGTCACAGATATTCGAAAGCTCGTTCAATGTCGAGGAATGCGGCAAGTGTGCAGTTTCCTATGTTGAATTCTTTGGCTATACTGTCAGTCAGTTTGGGTAGGGAATCGTTAGTCCATTGTTTGTGTCTGAAACTTGCTTGTGTAAGAGGAAGTAGTCCTTGGTTTTCCACAAATGTTTTTAGGCGGCTGGTCAGTATTGTTTTGTAGGTTTCCCCTATTATGTCGAGTAAGGACACTAGTCTATAGGAGTGAGGGTCAGTCCATGGTTTGTTAGGTTTACGGATCATAACTAACTTGCTGGTCTTCCAGGTGGTAGGGATTGTTTCATTGTGCATGCAGAAGCTGAAGATGAGGGATAGGATGCGATTAGGATATGTGGAGGGGCTATTTTAAAGTGTATTCGTCTTATGTCATTGTGTCCTGGGACAGAGTTACATTCTCAGTGGATTTCCTCTAGATTTCGATTTCTGGGATGTCTTGCGTTGGATTTGTTCTTCCATTTCAGCTGTTGGGTTTGCCAGAATATGCGTTAGCTGTGTTTCGATATGGAGGCTTAACTGGTCATCAAACTTACTGAAATTAGGAAAAGAGTATCTTCTTGTAAGACATATTTGAATGCTTCAGCCTGTGCATGGTGGCCAGTCTGTTCATGGTGGTCAGTCATGGGCTGATTGTTAATTATAACGTTACTGGTGGATGTCTGTAGTTGTCCAGTCAGAGTTTTAAATATTTTCCAAAATTTTCCAACGTCCCTGTAGTTTTGTCTGCTACAGGTGTCATCTCATTGTCACTGTCTGTGCAATGATATTATTTTTTTATTTGTGCATTGAGTCTATTCCACTCTCTAATTAAATCGAGGTTGTCAGTTTGTCTTAGTTGTTTTTGAATTTGTTTCTTTTCTTGAATTAAATCTAGTGCTTTTTGAGAGATGGAAGGTGTCCAGTTTTCCACTGTTACTGTGAGAACCGCTTTTTTAATGGATGGTTCGAGTTTGTTTGCCAAGTGGTGTAGGTAGTTGTTATCACTGATGCTAATGGAGAATGTTAATTCTTCTGTGAGTACGTCTTGGTATTTGTCCCAGTCTGTGCTAACATATTTTAGAACAGTACGTCTTGTGGGATGAGGAGGAGGGGGTAGGTTTGCAGATATGGGAAAGAAGTTCAGAAGGTGATCTCTGGAGATGGAGTCGCCTGTCCTGCGTTGTGCTATTGTGTCGTTCAGGTCAGGGCTAAACATGAAGTAAAATCCGATACAGGTTGTCTTATCTAACGGCAGTGTAAGGACTGAGTCGGTTGTTAGCAGGTTGAAGTGTTGTCATAAATTTCCATTGTCCAGCCTGTCATATAACATGGGCTGTCTGGCATTAAAGTCTCTAACGGGATGTAGTGTTCGAATGTCATGATGTATTGTATGAATTGTGTCTGCAGCGCCACCTCTGGGGGATTGTACATGCAAAATATCGTAAGGGATTTTCTGTTTCTGTCTGTTAGTTTGAGGGCAATGGCTTCATTGTTGGTAAATATCGCTGGGACGGCGATCTTTTTCGCTGTTATTGCGTAATGCACATATGTGCTATGCAGCCTTGACCATTTTATCTATTTTAATGAAAGGTATTGTATTTCAGAAGGTCGCATTTGTTGGTGTCTTTCAGCTAAATTTCCAACAGTCCGCAGTGTATGTTTTCCTTTTCTAATGGATGCATTAGTAATGGTCATTTGTGTCTCACTCCTTGCACGTCGGCAAAGAGGAAATTAATGTGTCGATGATCTTCCTCGTTCGTCATTTTTAGTGGTCCATGGAGGGGGGTTGTTCTGGGGAGGTGGGGGTGGGGGGCGTCTGCTGTAGATCAGTGTGTGGCTTTTGGTGCAGGTGGTGAGGTGTGGTGTTGAGTGGGCATGTCTTTCTCACTCAGTGTGTGGTGTGAATATGGGCTCTTCATGGTCCCATGTGTTTGTTATTGTGAACTGTAGCATGCTTTTTATATCTCTTGTTATCACATCCCTCTCAAGGATTTTTTTTAGTTGCTGTGTTGACTGAACTTTTGGGATCCTCACGTCTTTCTTGGTACAGGTCCAGCAGGATGATAGCAAACAGCCTGATGACATCATCCTTGTCTACTGCTCGGCTGATGAGATTCTCTCTGGGTGGAAGGGGCTCTGGTCCATCCACGGTCTTGATTGGTGCCATGGTTTCGACGATGGTGGCCTCCTTGGGGCCTCATGGGCACTAGTGGGATACTGCCGAGTAGGCACCATTGCACTTTCCTCACTGCAGCTTCTCTTTTCTGGTGCACTGCGATGGGCTGTGGGTCCCTCCACACCTTGCGCATTTTGCTTATTCTGTCCACTTTCGTGGTCCTATATACAAAGGATAGATGTGTTCCAGACTGCGCCACTTGGGCGGGGGGGAATCATGTGGTGGTTGCATAGGTCTTCGTTTGTAATCTACTATGACTCTGTCACCTAATATTTTGTCAACAGTTGGCTGGTCATATATAATCACTTGAAACTTCTCTGTAGAAGCAATTTTTTGGAGGCAATTCTCCATGCTTTTGTAACATCAAGTCCTTGTTCTTGTAACTGATGTGAGTACCAATTCGTCTGAGGTACCCTCTGGTGCTTTTTTGGTAATGGCAGAGAGGAAGGAGGTCAGTCATCATCAGAAATTTTTTGTGGCCACACCTCTGCTTCCGGATATCCTGCTCATTTCAGTGTCACATGTAGGTAGTGTTCCTGGTCTTTCCTTTCAACCTGTAAGAAAGCATTGCTGTATTTGGTCACAGTTCAGTATTTAACATTATCGAAGACCCCTTCTTTGAAGTATTTTCTCATGATGCAAGCAAACTTGGGCTGTGTTGTGTCTTTTGGTAGTCTGATGATGGTAGGTGGTGGATCAGAGGTTATGTATTGGAGTCACTGGTGGGCAACAATGAAGTGGAGCCGTCTACAGTCTGGATTCTTTGTTCTGGAGTCCAGCACTTTTCATTCCCACCTTGGAGGCGGCAGGGTGGGCCTTATGAGAGCTTGCTGTATTGCTCTTTGTCAGCCTAAAGGTGAGGATATGTTATTCTGTTTTGCACCTATATTTGTTTGCATGTGATGCTAGGGTAATGACGGAGAATTAGACTAATGTCTCCCAATTGAGACTGTAGGAGAAGTTGGAAGGTGCAGTTCGGACATTCGTCTTACAACCAAGAGGAATCCTCCAAAAACCCTGGCTAGCACTGTTATTGTTTCCACCTATGTATCAGTCCTAGTGTTGGCGTGAACTTATCTGGAGGTTGGACTTCCAACTACTGGTGTATCTTCTATTGCTGTGTTGTGCTCACATCAGTGTTGCATCTTCATGGTTTCTGTTGCACAGCCTCATTTGGTGATATCTGTCAGGTTGTGCTCACCAGCGATTCCTGTAGTATCTTGCTGTTCAACATGTATTTATTGCTGTTAACAAATTCAATCGTCTGTATCTCCTGGCTGTTCATGGCTGGTTTGGTGACTCCCTTGCGACTGTCCAACTTGGCTTCTTCAACTACTCCTGTCGTCTGTATGGCAAGGTTTATCATCATGCTCAGGTGGGGCTTTGGTTGGGATGTTTGCATCGCCTGATTGTGCATCACATTGGCCTCGTTCTGGGAGGCCATCAAGACTCTGCTGTGCATGCCTGTCTGCACTGCCCTCGCTCCCATTTGTGACCACCGGTGGTAGGCCTCCCACAATAGGAGACTGGTGGCCTCCATCTCAGCATGGAGTGTTATTCTAACGCATGACTCTGCTTCCTCTAGTCCAGTGTCGATGTTGGCACATTGGTCATTGTCTCTGCCTCATCATTGCACCATCTTCTGCAACCACAATGTGCTATTATTCTCTGCCCACTGACAGAGACTGCCTTCTATCTCCACCCCACAGCTGGCTTCCCTCCCCACCACTCTCACTGGTAGTGGGGGCCTCTGGCTGCACTGGATAGAAGGCTGCTGTGGCTGCACTGGAGAGAAGGCTGTTGCTGGTTGACGTTGCTCATCGCCAAGGACGAAGCAGTGGTCCTCCCATGTCTTAGTCGCCTCCATCGCTTCTTGGTGCTCTCGACCAGGCCGAGTTCGTCTTCTTTTGTCTTAGTTCACTGGTGATGTCGAGATCTGAGAAGGCATTGCAGCCTCACCAGTTTGCACCCTAAGGGGGTGGAGAAGACTGCTTGAGAACTTGCACTACACTCTTTCCAGCCGATTGGTGTACAATAGCAGTTTATTTATTTAATATTTTTTGAATTATTGCAATTACTCATATTTTACAAAATTTACGATTACATGTTTTCCAAAATTAATAAAACAAAATTTAAAATCACCTTTAATTTTGACATTTTATAAGAAAAGGAATTTAATTATAGGTTCACATATAACATGTTGCTAGTATTATTCATATTTTACAGGTTACAAACTTCTTAAATTAATATGTTTAAGGTGCCATAATTACTTACATGTTTTAATTGACTCAAATACCTCTACAAATTAAATGAAAGTAAGTGAAAGTAAATTGAGTAATTTAATCGCTTCACTCCTGCTAGAAAGCCCCCATGAGTGGAATGTAACATCAGCAAAAAAACTCTCCCCCCTACCCCCACACACACCAAATTACTGATACTGTGACAGTGGAGAAGACTGGTTTAACAACTTGATCTTATGATTAGGGATTTATTGAGAATAGCTATATTATGAGGCAGCAACTCAGTACTTACCACAATTGTTTTAATTTTAATTTATAGATCAGTTGTTTTCATAGGAAAAGTGATTTATTGGTACTATTTTATACCTTTTAATTCATAGTCACCCATTACAGATTGCAGTTAGAACATTGATAACAGGCAGCAAGCACAGAAAAGAAATAGTGCAGCTGTCCACTCATGGGAACATTGAAAACATGATGCAGCAACTTCTTACAGGGATAGCAAGTGCCAATACTACTTCACATGATGAAGTTGGCCACATATTTCTCTCCAGAACGAAGATCTTTGGAATTTAAGCTTGTGTTTCCAGAAGTTGCGAGATGCAGGTGTGATTGTTAAATTAGTACTAAAGTCTGAGTGAAGTCAGTAGTTTAGCGAAAATAATTTTTGAAGGAGTTTCGTTGTTTGCTGTACAGACTGTGATATAGATTGTGTCACCATCTAATTCTTAATTTTCGAGGACCCTCTCAGCGTCTACCGGTCACTCGGTATGTAGACGATAGTTCAGAAGTATTCTTATGACCTAACTTTATTTTCCAGACGCAGGAGATGCTTCTTAGATAGTGCTTTAATTGGCAGCAAGGCCGAGAAGAGTGAATATACGTCTGTGACGTGAAATCAGTAGCTGATGAAACTTTAGAAGCGATAAAACGGAACTAATAGAAATGAGCTGTCAGTTATTCACGATCGTTAAAGATGTAGTGCGTAACTGCGATTCATGTGATCATTTGTGTCTGAAGTGTGGTCTTGATTCTGTGCCTCAACATTTTCTAGAAAATGGTATCACCAGTAGACTATATCGGGACTGTGTTCTTAAAAAATGGTTCTGCTACAGCACGGTGAGCTAATTCTCTAATGCACGAACGATAACTTCAGGAAATGCGGAAGAGGTCGTAAACATAGTATTTCGTACATTGGTCTTGGACAAAGCGGTAAAATTAAAGTTTGATTGACTTGCAAGAGAGAGTAGCATACGTTGTCTTTGTTGGCGGCACGTAGTTCTTGAATGTGAGAATGAAAGTTTGCGCGGAAAAGTTCTGATTTACATTACTTAAGATCATTTCCATGAAACTAAGTAGGTAATCCTGTTGCCGAGGAGACTCGGGTATACACCTTTGATATGTAAGTTGTGAAATTTAATCCGCAGGTAAAGTTATGAAGTGATACGATGAACAACTTGGTTGAGCTAAGCCTGTTAAATTTGTTGAAATTATGAGCTTCAAGGCATTTGCTAGTTACATGAGTAATTTCAACTAATTACTATGGTTAATAAACTTTGGGATTTAGAGGGACATTAATGAGGATGATCAAAGTCTCTTGCTTTGACTAGAATATATGCTGCATTGATTTTTGTCAAGTTGATGTGTGATGGAAAAGGGTTAGAACCAGAATTTGTAGGCCTAACTGTGGAATTAAAAGTTTAAGTAAGATCAGTTGGGATATGGAAGAGTTAATGCAAGAACCATGAGAAGTGATAAAATAGAATTAAGATTGGGACAAAGATTTTTATTACATATATTGAAGTAACTTAAAAAAAAATCAATTTTATACGAAGATGATTGAGGTATGTGCAGTAACATCCTCACATTCTGTTAATTTAAACACCACTACCAAGTTCATAAACGATTTCAGCTCCCTCTATATGAAGGGACAATATACTAGCTACAATTAAGGACTTTAGAAAATTAATATTGGATAAAACAAAATATTTAGTAAATGTAATTTAACCAGTGGCAACACATTTAGGGGGAAAGTAACAGGAAAGATCTGACAGAGAAAATGATTTGGTTAAAGTGTAAGTGAAAGTTTAACGTAAATGATAATAGAAAGGAGGAAGGTTAGAATGAGCTTGAATTGGGAAGGAAATTTGTGTTTTTTTGCAAAAGTACCAGTCTGGCATTTGCCATGAATGATTTAAGCAAACCGCAGAAAACCTGAATCTGATTGGTCATATAGAGATTTGAACTACCATCCTCTAGAATGAAGAGTCCAGTGTCTAAACCACAGAGCATTCACGCTCAGTCATGATATTAGGGATTTTATAGAATATTATCCAGAAGTAAGCAAAACTATTAGGAAATGTCTGAGAGGATGCAAGGTGATACAATGACAATTTGAAAAGCATGGGAAAAGGGGCAAAACCGAAGATTGCACTAGCCCTACCACATATCAACTTTGACCTATGACATCAGGATGGTGGACACTGCTATTTAAAGTGTGTACAAAATGGGGACTGTGATATCACTAATTACACATGTGAAAAGGACATAAGTAGTACAAAAAACATTTAAACTGCAGAAAAACAATGAAACAAGTGGGACAACTATTGAAATTTGGTGGTTTTGGATGAGGATAAACTAAATATAAGACAATACTAACAATTAAGAAGTACCAACATAAATACTAGCACAATAATAAAGCAAACAAAAATTTGAACAATTGCTGAAACCATAATAAAACAGTTGGTATTGGAAATTTTCCTTGACCTATAGCTCAACCGGAAATTCCTTTGATCTGTGTAGCTCAAACAGACCAATGTAGGTAACAAAATCTGATACCTACCATTTGCAATCGAACCTAGTTACTGACAGTTAACATCACAACCTAGGAATTCATAAAAATTTTGCATTAACACAAGTTTTGTTATACAACAAACACAAAGGCATCTACACACATATCATACATAGATGTATCACTATTTAAAAAATCAAACCATAAAATCAATGTATCAAACAAGGTCACCTGACCTGCAAATCTAGGAACAACAAAAATATATCAACAACACAATATCTTGAATATCTGGTCTAAACCACGAACCCCTCAGCCCCCATGCCCCCCCCCCCCTGCTCCCCCACCGTCCTTGGGTAGAATGCCAAATATTATCCTATTATCCTTCTGGCAATGCCAGTGGTCTCTTGGCAGAGTTGCAGCAACTTTGGTAAGTCCTGTATCTTTTCCACAATCTTAACACTTAACAAACTCTGCAGTTAAACCAAATAATCCTAGGAATTTAGATGTGGTAAACATTTTGTCCCCCACTGCTGCACGCAGGGACCTCTTTATGAAATTATATATATAACCTCCAACCATAAACTATACATTGCATTAACAATTCCCAACCTATAAACTCCCCATGGCGGCCAACATCAAAATAACTCAATACCTAACTGCCACAAGCTCTTCCAGTATTCTAACAAATAGCTCTTGTGGAGTCCATTGAATCACTAATATCACTATGAATCAATTTAGAAAGATAAACATCCCCCACTAGGTTGCCGCCCTATACTCACATGCCACAATCCATTTCAAGTGCACTGTGCCGTCATGATAGCAAATAACACAACCGTTAAGTCTTGGGTCAATGAAGCCAAGTGGTACTGTAAACTTCAGTCAATCCAAGAAAGAATACATATAGAACTTCTTTAGGGTACACCTCATACGTACATAAGATGGCAGATATTGCAGTAAGTATTCATATGTGAACCAGGAATACAGATAGTTAATCATTGATTATGAAGGAAATGCCAGTAGAGGTGTATAAAGCCGTTCAGGGAACAGAGACAGAAAAGTTATCTGGTGATGGCGTTTCAGTAGGGAAGACTAAAGGTGGAGGTAAAGTAATACATAGTAAACTTTCATAATTACACACAGAATTTCTATGTAGGAAGAAAATTCCTCAAAACAGGATCATTGCTTTAACTGTTGTACGTAATGAGAAAGTAAGCAGACAAGGTGTGGATAAAAACTATGTTTATATGTCCCTTCCTCCATAATGTCGAAAATTTTCATTACAATTATTACTAGCCACATAGGAACAGCACTGGATTTTAATCAAACCAAATTTCAAAATTGTAAACACAATTGTGGAATAAGTTACTGAGTATAAAGTAGAGAATAACTTGTATTAATTGACATTTGTGAAATCATTCGACATGGTTCAAACAGATATGTAATAATATGTATTGAGAAACAAGACATTGGCTCAGTCTGTGTTACTATACTGAAGAACACATGCTCAGTGCTTCAGGTTACACAAATCATCATTATATATTGGGAAATCCAAAATTGAAAGAGTTTGACAAGGATAGTGGGTTCTTGCATACAGCCAGATTGTTGTCAGACAAGAGAAAAAGATTCCTCCCTCCCCCAAATTTGCTGCATGTGGCTGGACCCAACCTGGTCTGTGCCTAGACAATTTGTGTTGGATATGTGCTGTCTGAAATGTTTGGGATCTATGTGAATTGCATGTAAGGTTGTTCTACATCGGTGTGGGGACTGGGCTGATTTGGCTTACTTATGTGGGTGGTTGTCTGTCTAGATACCTGGAATAGTGTTACGCAATGATCCATAGTGGTGGGGTTGAAAAGCTAATCATTTGATGGGACATAGCAGGATCTGGTGTGGGCAGACTGCACGGTGGCAGTATCTGGCAGCTGGAAATCGTAAGGTGTTCTATGAAGACACTGAATGCGTTAATTCTCCACATCCAGAATGTGGGGGTGCTTTCTAATTGCTGTTGTTGAACAGTGATTTATTATAGGCTTAAAAATAGTATCTATACTGACTAGAATGTCTCACCCACAGCCAATTCCACCCACAGTTGCCGGCCGGAGTGGCCGAGCGGTTCTAGGCGCTACAGTTTCGAACCGCGTGACCGCTACGGTCGCAGGTTCAAATCCTGCCTCGGGCATGGTTGTGTGTGATGTCCTTAGGTTAGTTAGGTTTAAGTAGTTCTAAGTTCTAGGGGACTGATGACCTCAGCAGTTAAGTCCCATAGTGCTCAGAGCCATTTGAACCACCCACAGTTGGATGTTTTTTGAAAGTCTGGTATGTTTGGTTTGCTCTTTGACTGGGAGGGGTATGGCAACTGCAGGTGTTGAATTTCATTGTTGTTGCAAAATTCTATGAAATGTTAATGTGAATTGTGATATGTTGTTTTTGGCAGTGACATTTTAAGTTCATCGGTGGTGAGTGTTAGTCAACTAAATCTACCAATAATGCATGTTGGCTTTGTCCTATGATGTGATGTTGTGCTATGTGAAGAGTATAGAAATCAGAAAAAAAATTATTTTGCATTTGTATAATTTTTAGAATGTAGGTTTAGAATGTAGGTCGTGGTGGCAGTGTGAACTGTAATGTAGCTTGAGATATAGGTTAGGTTGAAATGTGACAGTTTGGGTTGGTAAAGCCAGTGAATGTGAATAGAAAATCTTGGGTATGGTGACAGGCTGAATTGCAGTGTAATCTGAGGCTTTTGTTTAGTTGAAAAGTGGTAAATTTGGTTGTTAGTTAGTATGTGGTGGTATTGAGGGCTTCAAATTTGTTGGCCTGGATAACTTGTGTTGCTTAGCTGTGTATAGTTGTAAATAGTGTACCATTTCTTATTAATATATGTCCTAAAGGTAGCACATGACCTTGAATTTAATTTGCAGTGTAAACCTAAATTCAGCAGAAACAGGGTTATATGTCACTAGGTTTTGTAAATGCTCTTGAGAGTTTTCGTGTAACTACTATATCATAAAGGTAGTTCGCACAAGTAGGAATTTATTTTTCTATGAGTCATGACTATTGACCCACAATCTCTTATACAGAGTGCCTCAAAAGAAAGTTTAGGCTATATTGGATGTGGGGAAAAAAAGTTTATTATTGAAGTATAAAGTTTAGAAATTTGCTACTTAAAAAGTAATTTAAATGCAATGTAGCACAGCTATGGCACTCACTTAAAAGAAGAAAATTTTGGATGATGGCTCAGCATGCCATGGATATTTTCTTTCAAGCCCTCAGGGCTCAGTATTCATTTGTTAGGTACAGGTTTGGTGACCCTGGGGTTCCTGAGCTGGAAACTGGAAAGCGCTGCCAGTCCTATCACCATAGGTTCTTAGCACGCTTCAGTGACCATTGTGCAGTGTGGCGGTGAAATGTTGTGTGTCACCTTGGTGTGACTGCCCAGATTGCGAGGATGGTAAAAACCTCTACAAAAAACCTTAATCTCAAGGTGTGCTGTGTGCTCATGAGATGCATGGCTGTTGAGATTGAACAGTTATTAGTGGGCGACCTCTGGGGAACCTGCCACAGCTTAGTTGTATAAGGCTTACCTAGGCATGTGCGACTATGTCTAGGTGGAGTAGCTCTGTCTAGCTGCTCGTGGGATCAGCATGGGTCTGTAGAAACCTTGTCTTCCTCCTCCCAGTGGAAAGTGTGGGCGGCTGGTAGGTTCCAACACCTAATCAAACAAGAGGGCGCGTGTAGCCAGTGCTCTAGACTTGGGCATTACATAGACTGTGTCATTGCTGAGTAATAGACCACACGCTGGTGGCCAGAATGTGTTTCTTGTAATTAAACAAAAAGAGGGGAGCTTTGAGAAAGTTTCACCATTTAACATACAAAAAGATTTAGAGGAAATCACTAGAAGTTTTAAATCTGCCAAGTGCTTGTGAAACGAGACGCTATTGATAGAAACATCCAATTCCCAACAAGTGAAGAACATCCGGAAAGCTCAGTGCCTCGGGAAGTATGCAACAGAAAGTGAACTGCACAACAACTCGAATTGTCGCAAAGGTGCTGTGACTTAAACGGATCTGGTTGATATTCCCTGAGAAGAACTGAAAGCTGAGTGGTCCCAGGAAGACATTGTTGATGTACAGAACATAGTGAAACAGGTCGATGGCAATCTCATGAAATCACTTGTTTATACGGACTTACAGCAGTGCAAAACTTTCAGAGCATGTAAAAGCTGGTTTCCTCTACCTCAGTGTGTGGTCTTACGTGTAGGGACTCAGTTGTCCTCTGCCGTCTCTGGATTGGACATACGCAGTTGACCCACAGCTATCTCCTTCGCCGTGAGAACCCGCCCAAGTGTCGCTGTGAGGCAGGGCTGACAGTGGTCCATCTTCTGATGGACTGCCCCCTTTTAGCCCCCTTGCGGCAGTCCTTTAATTTACCAGCTGCACTTCCTTTAATTCTAGGTGACGATGCCTCTTTGGCTGACTCAGTTTTACGTTTTATCTGTGCAGCTGGGTTTTATCACTCACTCTAGTGTGGGCACTCTCACGTGATTTCTCAGGCTACACCCACTCCAGTGACTTTTAATTGTGACGTGGATACCAAAATAGTGTCTTTTTATGGTAACAAGTTGTGTTGGTACCTCTATCAACGCTTTCCAGCTGGAGGTTATTTATTTGTAGTTGAATGGTTGACCTTTTACCTGATCTATCAACCACTGTAATCTGTTTTACTCTAGTCAATTATTTGCTCTGCTCCTTTTAAGTGTCCTCTATTTTGTGTTATTGCGGTGTTCATTTTAGCTCTGTACCCCTTGGTGTTCCCTCCCTCTGGGTGCAGAGGTTACGCTTTTACTGTATAGGCCTTTTACAAGTATGTCTGTTTGGAACAGGGGACTGATGACCTCAACGTTTAGCCCCCATCAAACCCCAAAACCAACCAACCAACCAATGTGTGGTTTTGTTTTCTTAACCCAATCCGCTGTTTTACATGACAGTGCTTTGGGCACGCATCCTCAGGTTGTAAAGGAGCAGCCAGTTGTGCCAAATGTGGTAAGATCGCTCGTGAAGGTGTTGGTTGTTCATCTCCTCTAAAGTGCGTAAACGGTCTAGAGTAGGGACTGCAATGCCTCCCTTGAAGAAAGCAAGATAAGAGATCAAAACTACTAAGCACATATGTTATGATGAGGCCAAAAAGATCTATAAGGCCATGCAGCCCCCCCCCCCCTCCCCCCCCAAAGTTTGCCACCTCCTTTGTGTCTGCTCTTAGACAACCACTTCACAATACCGATGCTGCTACCCGAATGAAGGTTGATAGTGTCAACCCTAGCACCTGCTTGTGCCAGTGCACTTGGGCCGCTGCAGTTCCAAAGCCTAGACTTCCTCCCAAAACATCAGACAAGTTTGCTGTCACTGACATAGTGGAGCTTTCTGCTCCTCCAAAGTTTGTCTGGTCCGCTGTCCAGTGGTGCTGCTATCACTGCTGTAGTTTCAGCTCCAAAGTCTACCCAGAGCAAAAAGCTGAAGGCCAAGCATCCCCTGCAGACAGTTGGGAAGCTGTGAGATGATGATGATATCATACTATCTGATGTTTTTCATGATGACTCTGAGGTAGAACTAATAGACCTTGATGTCGGACTGGGGTAATTGTCTTGCTCAAAGACTGAGGCCCCAGCCATTACAGGCTCACCTCCCTGACAGAAAGATGGGCTGAAAGTGTAACCCCTGTGATAGATGGCTCCTGTATTGCAGTGGAATGTTAACAGGTTCAGGACACACATGTAGGAACTGAAACTGCTAGTGCAGGAGCTCCCTGTGTCTGTGTTTACAAGAAACACATTTTAAAGCCACTGTCACACCTGTGCTATGTGGCTATACCCTCCACTGAAAGGATGTAGGCCCGAGGTATCCTGCCTGTCGTAAGAGGCGACTAAAAGGAGTCTCGCACTTTTCGGCCCTATAAATTCAGGTCCCATTTTATGGTTTGACTTGCCACTTTACAAATTCTACAGAATTACCGGCCTTTAGGGGAAGGACGCCTTGTGTGGTGCATGAGTTACCCATAGTGCTCTTAGATTTGATCTCCTGAGTCTCTTGTCATGGCTTTGCATCTCCACCTGCAGTTCAACTACTTGGCCGAGGGCACTTTTTCGGGGTACGTCATCTTCTTCCATTGTCTCCTGTCTTCTTTTGTCCCCATGACAGTATTGGTTTTGCCCCTATGACCGTATTGGATTTTTCTGTGCCCAATATCCAGCACTGTAGCCAGTCCGTTGTGGTGGGGCCGTCATGTACCCGTTTGGTGGTAGCCCCCCTGACAACACAGGGATCACACTGCTGATGCCTGAGCTGTGAACTCCCCACGTATGCCAAGGAGTAGATGCCTGTCTCCCTCATGCATGAGGTCTCCCAGCAATGCCCATCGTGCAAGGTGACCTTTGCTGTGGCTGGGTGGCACCCGTGGGGAGAGCCCCTGATCAGAGTGGGTGGCATCAGGGTGGATGACCCGCAATGAAGTTGACTAAGTAATCTCTTGCTGGTGACCGTACGGCACCAGCAGTCTCTAAGAAGGGCAAGATAGAGAACAATGCTGACTGATGTGGCCCTAAATAGTTTCCCTCCCTCGCTACGCCATGGGGGGCACAGAGGGCTACAGAAAGAAGAGAGCCATATTCGCCTCGGTATGTAGTCTGTAGCAGAATGGATGGGGACTCCTTTCTATCTATGAAGCATCAATTTTTTGTTGAACATATTGAGGATAAGTTTGGGGAAGTGACTGAGCTGTCAAAGATGAGAAGCAGTGCAGTCTTGATTCAGACAGCATCCCCAGCCCAATCCCAGGCGTTACTCGCTTGTGACTGGCTAGGTGATATTTCTGTTTCCATCACTCCCCATAAAAACCTCAACATTGTCCAGGGGATTATTTTCCATCGCGACTTCCTCTTGCAGTCCGATGATGAGCTCTGTGCTAATCTAGAACAGTGGGGTGTTTATTTCATCCGGCGTGTTTACAGAGGACCCAAAGACAACAGGGTTGCTACTGGTGCCTTCATCTTGGCCTTTGAGGTTGATCCATTGCCTGAAAAGGTCAAGGTGATGGTTTACCGCTGTGTGGTTAATCCATATGTCCCTCCCCTTATGCGGTGCTGGAAATTTGGGCACATGTCTTCCCGCTGCACTTCCAATGCCACATGCCACATGTCAAGACAGCGGACGTCCACTGCATCCAGATACTCCCTGTGCACCTCCTCCCACTTGTATCAGCTGCCGGGGAGCAGCACTCCCCCTGCTCACCAGACTGCACAGTACTCCAAAAGGATAGGAAAATCGTGGAGTAAAAGACCCTGGACCGGGTGACTTACCAAGATGCTAAGCTTAAATTTGAACGATTACACCCCGTTCAGTTGACGTCCACATATGCTGCATCTACATTACCATCGCCATCACAAGTACCAGTCTTACCACTCTCTGTGCTGTGAACAGTGGACACTCCGGGCCTCCAGAATACATCTGCCCCTTTGGTATTAGGGGGAAAATCTGCTTCTGTTGCTCCCATAGTACCTACTTCGGTAGCAAGTGCAGCCCCCCCCCTCCTGCCCCCCAAACATGGGGGACATCGGTCCCCTCCCCCCAGCCAGAGAAGCAACAGCCTCCTCCAGCTCATCTCATGTGGAAGGGGTCCCTTGAGACCCACTCTCTCAAGATCTCCACTAATGTTACAGCGGACACTCCCCAGTGGCTAAAGGAGCCGAAAGCTGCTGGACGAAGAGCTTCAGTCTTCCTCCGTGCCTGAAGCTACTTCAGGGAACAAGCCCCTAAAGAGAAGTGAGAGGGCAAGCAAACAAAGAAGGTCTGCTAAGAAAAAGGACACTCCGGTGGCCCCATCACACCACTTCCTACCAATTCTGCACCGTGGATGAGGTGGAGAGCTTGGCATCCCCTAAGGACGTGGATCTCACTGATGTTTCATTCACAATAGGAATGGATACAAATACTCAGTCGGTAGCAGCAGGTGACCCTGAGGTGTAATCTGCCTCCATACATGCTTCATGCCTTCCCAGCGTCACGATAACGTCAGTTTGCTGCAGTTTTTTCCACCACCTGGCTGAGCTACAGCAACTGATAAGCTTTTCACGTGCTTTCTGCATTGCCCTCCAGGAAACCTGGTTCCTGGCAATGCGGACCCCTGTCCTTTGCAGCTGAAGGGGATATTACAAGAACCGTAGTGACTATAATACTGTGTCAGGTGGAGTTTGTGTCTGTTCTGAACTCAGTATACAGTGAACCTGTGCTGCTTCAAACCCCTCTTGAAGCTGTGGCTGTCAGGATAAGAATGGCACAGGAAATAACTGTCTGCAACGTATATCGTCCTCCAGATGGTGCAGTATCCCTGAACACATTGGCTGCACTGATTCAACAACACTCTAAACATTTCCTACTTTTAGGAGATTTTAATACCCATAACCCCTTGTGGGGTGGCCCTGTGCTTACTGGCTGAGGTGGAGATGTCGAAGTTTTCCTGTCTCAACTCGACCTCTGCCTCTTAAATACTGGGGACACCACACATTTCAGTGTGGCTCATGGAACTTGGCCATTGATTTATCCCTCTGCAGCCCAGGACTTCTCCCGTCTGTCCACTGGAGATCCCACAATGACTTGTGTGGTAGTGACCACTTTCCAATCTTCCTATCACTCCCCCAGCGCTATTACACTGGACGTCAACCAAGATGGGCTGTAAACAAGGCAGACTGGGAAGATTTCAATTCTGCTGTCACCGTTGAATCTCCTGCACATGGTACCATCGATGTGGCAGTTGAGCAGGTCACTAGAACGATCATTTCTCTGGCAGAAAACACGATCTGTTGTTCTGTAGGGTGCCCCCCCCCCCCCCCCGCCATCCCCCACCCCCCCGGCGAAAATCAGTACCTTGGTGGTCAGTGGAAATTGCTGTGGCCACTAAAGAGCGTTGGCAAGCTCTACAGTGACAAAAGTGGCACTCTTCCCTAGAGCACCTAATAGCTTTTAAACGGCTCCATGCCTGCGTTCACCAGCTTATAAAAAGACAGAAACAGGGGTGTTGGGAGGGGAACCTCTCGACCATTAGGTGTCAGATAATTAAACCTCTCTCATCCGACTACAAGCGACATCTCATCTTCAACCGGGTCTGGTGCAATGGCGTCTTGCCATCTCAGTGGCAGGAGAGCATAATCATCCCATTGCTAAAACCCAGTAAAAACCTGCTTGATGTGGATAGCTATTGGCTCATCAGCCTCACCAATGTTCTTTGTAAGCTGTTAGGACATATGGTAAGCTGGCAGTTGTGTTGGGTCCTGGAGTCACATGGCCTACTGGCTCCATGTCAGGGCGGCTTCCGCCAGGGACACTCTAATAATCTTGTGTCCCTCGAGTCTGCCATCCGAACAGCCTTTTCCAGATGCCAGCACCTTGTTGCTGTCTTTTTTTTTATCTACACAAAGCGTATGACACCACCTGGCGACACCATATCCTTGCCACATAATACGGGTGGGGTCTCAGAGGCCTGCTCCCGATTTTTATCCAGAATTTCCTGTCGCTCTGTACTTTCCATGTCCAAGTTGGTGCCTCCCCTAGTTCCTCCTCATATCCAGGAGAATGGGGTCCCACAGGGCTCTGTATTGAGTTTACCTCTTTTTTAGTGGCCATTAACGGACTAGCAGCAGCTGTCGGGTCGTTGGTCTCACCTTCTCTGTATGCAGACATCTTCTGCATTTCGTACTGCTCCTCCAGTACTGGTGTTGGTGAGCGGCACCTACAGGGAGCTATCCACAAGGTGCAGTCATGGGCTCTAGCCCACAGCTTCCAGTTTTCTACTGCGAAGTCATGTGTCGTGCACTTCAGTTGGCGTTGTACCGTTCATCCGGAAACTTAACTTTATCTTAATGACAATCCACTCACTGTAATGGAGACATATTCTTAGGACTGGTTTTAGACACCCATTTCACGTGGCTTCCTCATCTTCATCAGCTGAAGCAGAAGTGCTGGCAGCACCTCAATGCTCTCCGCTGCCTGAGCAAAACCAACTGGGGTGCAGATCGCTCTACACTGCTGCAGCTCTACGGAGCCCTTGTTCAATCCCGCCTTGACTATGGAAGTCTGGTTTATGGTTCGGCGGTGCTGTCAGTGTTGCATTTACTCAACCCAATGCACCACTGTGGAGTTAGACTGGTAACAGGAGCTTTTGGAACAAGTCCAGTGACCAGTGTCACGGTGGAGGCCGGTGTAACGTTACTTTATGGTAGCACAGGAAAGGTTCAGTTAATGAAAGGACTAGGTGACAATTCTCAAACATGATTGACTTTGTTACAATATAACTCTCTGAGGAAGTTTCGTTCCTTGGTACTGATAAAAAAAAAAAAAAAAAAAACCCACAGAGCATAAAATTTTAAGACAAAGCTTATCATAAAAACATTACTCTAATTAAATATAGAAATATCTAAAACAAATTTAAGCTGACAAGTAATTGGCTTTAGAGTTAACTTCTGCAATAGTTCAACACAGGAGCATTAAACAAACTCATGGTTTTAAAACTACGCCACCACTCACGCAACTACAAATGCATCAAGAGATAATGGTTTTAATTGGAGGCGCATACTTAAAGCAGGATTACACAGCTTTCTTTTCATTACGCATAAACTGCTGCTCTCAGGAAGAGCCCTTTTACTCTCGAACAATCAACAGGCCCAGCTCGCCTGTCTCCTCAGGCAGGTCATTGTACACACGGGAGAGAACACAAAGTAACAAGACAAGCTTCTAAAACACACAAACAAATGGTTTAATTCAACAAGCCTCAAAAAACATGTTCATATACGTGCTTCAGGGAATACAGGCCAAACAATAATGACAATTTAAACTATGGCCTGGAAAACTTCAAGAAACCAATTGGTCCAGTAAATAAAATTAATTTTTTCTTTTTTCTTTTTTTTTTTTTAAATCACACTTGATAAACCATGAAAACACGGGCATTTCACTACTAAGGAAATAGTTCAGGACTGGCAGTTAGCAATACCTATAGCACAGATTGAAGTAGCTGATGAGAATTTCGAATGAGGGAACAAGAGGCAGCAATACATTAAATCATGTTGTTAGCACAGTTAATAGGCTGAAATTTTGCTCAAAAATGATCCATGGTTCCTATACCGTTGTGAGCAGAAACAAGGCTGTCCACTCAGTCCCGTCAACCAATCATCAGAATCACCAACGCCACTACCAATAGCCTCAGTTCTACGCGTTGCTAGCTTATACTGCCACCCAGTGTGCTTCCAAACACAGTGCATGCACGCCTCACACCTCGTAGTTGCTCCGTGTTCACACTCTATTCATGTGCCTCGCCTCGGGCTCGTGCTATATAGGCAAACTTTATGCCAGGTGAGATCGATAATGGCTATGTCGATGTGCACACATCAACCTCCCATCTTAAGGTAAAGCTCCCCCAAGTTTGCGCACCTAAAGTTAGTGCAGTTGGGTGTGAAATTCCCTGTGTGTCTTCAGACCCCTCACCAGGAAGTTGACCGGACTGAGTACTCTTAATTACTTCACATGGGCCAATGAACCTGGGTGTTAATTTACCTACTGCCTCATTATTGCAGTGTCTCTGCCCCCATAAATCTTTTTACAAAAATCCGGTCGCCCAGCCCAACTGACATTGCACGCCTTTCCCTATTATACGCCTCTTCTCAGCGGTGTGCCAAAATTATATTTCCTTTTTGCTGCCTCCCGTCTAACCCATAGCTCGTGAGGGTCCACATGCTCTGGCAGAATGTCCTTTATGGACCAAAGATTGCTCAAGGGGTTTTGTAACTTAAGAGTAGCTTCACAGGAGTAGTCCCGTGGCTCTCTTGTTGAGTGGTGTTCAAAGCCAGACTCGGCCAATTCAATGACTGGTCCCACTTAATCGGAGCACTAGAGTGGTAAATTATAAATGCAGATTTTAAATTGCAGTTAATCTGCACTGTGAAAGAAGGTTGTGGGTAATATGGAGTAGTCTTCACATGGCGAATACCTTGCACAAAACAGAACCTACAGAATTGCGGAGAACTAAATGCCGGCGCATTGTCACTCACCAAACCACAAGGTGGACACAAAATTTGTGGAAATTGATGATAAATGCCGGGTACTCGCATCTGCGGTGGTACTTCTGCTCGGAATGAGCCAGACAAATCTGGTAAGAGCATCCACTACTACAAAAATAAACCTGTTCCCATTCTTAATGTGTGCAAGTGGCCTGACATAATCAGTGAAAAGCTTTTGAAAAGGTTGAAATTCCCTAGTGGATTGCAAGAATCCCTTACGCATGCCCACATCCGGCTTCCTGTGTTGGCAATCTGCACGACCACTGACTAACTTTCGAATTTTGATATCCATCCCTTTCCAAGTAAGATGTTCTTTAATTTTGGTGAGTGTTTTCTTGCCACCTAAATGTCCACCATATACAGATTGATAGTAGTATTTAAATACGGCTGGTACCACTCCCTTCAGCAGACAAATTCTTACCTTCTGGTCTCGTTGCTCTTGATAACAAAGTACTCCTTTCTCTATTGAATAACCGTCTAACAAAAGCCCATTTTGCAACTCCTCTCGGACCACGGCTAACTCGGGATCACTTTCTTGCTCTTCCTTAAGGTTACTAAACAAGGCTGGGATCTCGGTTAGTACCACCCCCACCACTTGAGGTTCCGGCACCTCTGCCAAATCTGCAGGTAATGATGCCTGAAAAACTTATTTGTGGAAATCTTCTCAGTCTTGCTCAAACATGCGGCTAAGTGCACCAGCAACCAGATTTTGCGACCCTCGAATGTCACCACATCAAACTGGAAGGCTGAAATCCTAATATCCCAGTGTGCTATTCTACCTGTTTTTCGTGGGTGTGCTAAAACCCAACTCAGTGCTTGATTATCAGTCTCAAGCTGAAATCACCGATGCTCAAGATAGAATTTGAATTTCTTAGTAGCAAACAACACGGCTAATGCTTCTAACTCATAAACAGAGTAATTGCGTTCAGGACCTGAAAGTGCCCTTGAAGCAAATGCTATTGGTCTGCGTTCGTGTTCCTGCTGTTGCAACAAAACTGCAGCAATGCCGGCATTTGATGCATCGGTCTGCACAATAAATGGCAAATTAGCCGGGAATTCCTAATACTGGCGCATTGCTAAGAGATCTTTTAAGCACCTCAAAGGCAGCGTGCTGGCTATCACCCCAGTCAAATTTATCCCCTTTCTTTCTCAACTGATTAAGAGGAGCGGCCAACCCAGCAAAATTTTGCACAAATTGACAAAAGAAATTGCACATTCCAATATATCGGGCAACTTCCTTCTTATTACAGGGTGCTGGGAACTTGTGAATAGCACTGGTTCTTCATTGATCAACCCTCATGCCCTTTTCAGACACAATGTGTCCCAGAAAGGAAAGTTCACTTTTAGCTAGCGTGACTTTGCCTGGTTTCACTGTAAGACCTGCTTCCTTTAACCGTGTGACCACTTGTTTCAGATGTTCAATATGCTCCTCAAAATTCTTGCTATAGACTACCACATCATCAAGGTAAGTGTGCACAAATTTGAATTTAAACTCGCCAAATACACAGTCTAAAAGGCAGGACAGGACTGCCGCCCCAGTAGCGAACCCAAATGGTACATGGTTGAATTCATACAAATTATAATCAGTACAGAAAGTTGTTAATGGTTTAGATTCCTCAGCCAGGGGGATCTGATAGTAGGCTTGATTTAAATCTAACACGGAAAACACATGTGCACTTGCAAACCACGTAAAACTAGTGTGTAAATCGGGGAGGGGCACAGGTTCTAATACCACTTTCTGGTTAAGAAAATGGTGGTCTATGACCGGCCTAAACCCCGCACCGTTAGGCTTTGGTACAAAAAAAGTTGGAGAAGCATAAGGTGAAACTGATTGTTTGATAACACCATCCTCCAACAACTTGCTTACGATCTTACCTAATTCCTTCATCTTGGGTGGAGAGAGCCGATAAGGCAATTGTCTAACTGGCTTAGTATCACGCACCCTAATCTTACAGGACACCTCATGTGTTACCCCTAACTTTTCTGAAAAGACGTCCAGGAACTGGTAAAGAATGTCTTAACAGTTTCCAGGCCTGATTGCAAGACAAATGTCTAATGTCAAAAGTGAAACCACCCCCTGTATGTGGTACACGCTGTTCTTATCTTTATGGTCACACAACTGTAATTTTTCTGCGGGATGGAATTAAAAAAAACAAACTCTTTCCGTGCATAGTCTAAAACACAACCAGTTCGTACAAGAAAATCATACGCCAGCAATACGGGTATTGTCATGCCATGAATAATCGAAAATTGCCAAGGCCAAGTAAACACACCTATCCTGAGTTTACACTTTATGCAACCTACAACATCTAATTTTTTATTAGCCACGGACCGACACTCACTTTCTGTTACTTGTAAGACAGGTAAACCTGCACAAACTCTATTATTAATATACCATTTGTAATTGATTAGCTATACACTAATTCCTTAAGCAAGCAAACTAAACACAGGTTAAGAACCCACCAATACCCAGGCAAGAGGTATCGACCGCACATACTTTACGACAACCCCAAGGCGGTCCCCCTGAATTTTCTTCTGGTGTCAGCTGTTTATAGAATGCTCATGTGGTTTGGGACAGCCATGCACAAAATGCATTGTACTACCACATCTAAAGCACCGCGAGCCATGACCTTGACGCCCTGTAAAATTGGCCTGGAACTCGGCACATTTGTTTTCTTCTTCGAGCATCTGCTCATTCTCAAGTTTTCCATCACAATACTTCAAATTGTCTACTCCGACCACCAATGTCTCTAACTCGGAAAACAATTGCGGTCTTTATAAAAATCCTGTCAGAAACTGAGCTTGTGGGCATGTACCTTCCACGATGCTACCCACGGCTTCTACTTCAGATATTTTGATACACAAGGCTACCATAGCCATTCTTACTCTTTCTACATAATGGGATAATGTCTCATCATTGGCCTAAACCCGATAAAAATAATCATCAAGATCCTTACGCCTTCACTCGCCTCTTAAAATCTTCTGCTGGAGACAAGTCAAGGAGCCACCTCTGCTTAGCACATCAATTATCAATCGACTCAGCTGGCCTGCGGCTAGTGGAAAAATTATCTGACATATCAATTCTTCCTGAATTTGCAATACACAAGCCTGGTTCTGTAATTTGACAACTAACCACGGAAGTTCTTTAACATGATTCACATCTTTGACAACCTACGCACTCCTTGAAGAAGTAGTAGTAGTAGTAGTAGTAACAAAGGGTTCGGAAGTTTACTAAATTGTTCAGATTTAGGGGTTTGAACAGGCACAGGTTCACTACAGACAGAGTTTAGGACATAAATGCAAACCACTGTGGTGTTCACCTAGCGACAGGAGCTTGTTGAAAGAGTCCGGTGACCAGAGTTCTGGTGGAGGCAAGAGTCCCTGCATTGCGGATCCGACGTGCACAACTGCTCGCCAGTTATGTTGCACACATTCGTAGTTCTCCTGCACATCTGAATTACTGTCTCCTTTTCCCACCTGCAGCAGTTCATCTCTCACATTGGCGGCTGAGGTCAGGGCTCACGATTATGGTTCATGTGCGATCCCGTCTATCCGAACTGGAGACCTTCCCTTTGCCACCTCTACGTGAGGTCCATTCATGTACATCTCCATGGTGTAAAATTCAGCTGAAGCTCTGTCTGGAAGTTTTGCATGGCCCGAAGGACTCCGTTAACCCCACCGCTCGTGGCTGTCACTTTGTCCCGATTTTTGACGTGTTCTGGGGGCCCTGAAGTTGCTTACACCATCAGCTTGATGGCTTATGGTAATGTTGGCTTCACCTATGTCAGCGGAGGCTATATTGAACAGAATTCCTTGCCCACTGGCTGCAGTGTATTCACTGCAGAGCTTGTGGCCCTATCTCATGCACTTCAGTACATCTGTTCCTGTTCTGGTGAGTTGTTTCTTCTCTGTTCAGTCTCCCTGAGCAGCTTACAAGCTATCGCCCAGTGCTACCCTCGTCATCCTTTGGTACCATCCATCCAGGAGTCCATCTGTGCCCTGGACCGGTCCCATCATTCAGTGGTGTTTGTGTGGACTCCAGGACACGTCGGAATCCTAGGCAACGAACTTGCTGACAGGCTACGCGGAAACTGCTTCTGGAGATGGGCGTCTCTGAAACTGACCTGAGATCTGTCTTATGCTGCAAGGTTTTTCAGCTTTGGGAGATGGAGTGGCATAACAAACTGCGTGTCATTATGGAGACTGCGACTGTGTGGAAGTCTTCCCTGCGGGCTTCTCGCAAGGAATCAGTTGTCCTTTGTCGGCTCCGCATTGGCCATACGTGGCTTATACAGGGTTACCTCCTGCGTCGCGAGGACCTACCTCATTGTTGCTATGGCTCCCAAATAACTCGTCCACCTCTTGCTGGACTGCCCACTTTTAGCTGCTCTGCAGCACCCTACCTTTGGTGTTGGGTGACAATGCCTCAACAGCAGCTTTAGTTGTACATTTTATTTGTGAGGGTGGGTTTTATCATTTGAGCTGAGTTTTAATGTGTGTCCTTTGTCCCTCTTTGTCCTCCACTCTACGGCTTTTAGGGTGGAGGTTGGTTGGTTGGTTGTTGTGGGGAAGGAGACCAGACAGCGAGGTCATCGGTCTCATCGGATTAGGGAAGGAAGTCGGCCGTGCCCTTTGAAAGGAACCATCCCGGCATTTACCTGGAGCGATTTAGGGAAATCACGGAAAACCTAAATCAGGATGGCCGGACGCAGGATTGAACCGTCGTCCTCCCGAATGCGAGTCCAGTGTCTAACCACTGCGCCACCTCGCTCGGTGGTGAAGGTTTTCATGTGTTTGAGTGGCTGGCTTCTCCTTTAATCTCATGGTCAGCCAGGCATGGTAATCTTTTTTGTTTTTAATCTCTTCTCCCTGTTTCTTGTGTGTCTCTGTGGTTTTTTGTCCATTGTAGTGTTTGTTGTCCTTCTGGTTCTTCCTTTCTCCTGTTATAGTGCCGTACATCGTCTTTGTTTTTCTTCTTTCCGTTTGGTAATTGTTCCACTGGGAATTTCCTTTCAGAACACCTAAACCTTCTTGGATACATCTCCTACCTTTATTTTTACTTGAGAGAAAGTGCTGCAAGACACTGTTTGATGAAGCAAATTGCAGCCTTTTGTTTTTGTTATTCATATGTTGTTATTGCCTTTTGTGCTGTGCTTGGACAATATATCACAAATTTTTTTTTTTTTTTTAGGAGACTGTTAACAGCATTGATATACTTGGAGAAATGCATGGTACATACTGTATTGTTTTAAAATGTATTTATTCATAACTGGTTTTGATCATTGCTCTTCACAGTGCTGGCATTAAAATTGAAACAAAGCAAAAACTGTGAATATCAACAAAAATTAAATTTCCATGAAAATTATTAGTCAGAAAAATTAAATGTACTTATGAAAAATGTTGAGAGTGTGTCATATATGCTATTTACCCAGAAAAGATGCCATAGCTGACTTTCAGATATCAGTAAGAGATACTTCACACCCTGTCAGCTTAAGCAAGAAGAAAATGTTGAAAATATGAGACCATGTAATGGCAGTAAGTGCACAGCACTATTGTTCAGGCACATCATCCAGTGGGTTAACGCATAAGTGTTTAGCAAAGAAACTACAAGCCAAAGTCAAAAATCAGGTTCGGAAATATATGTATATTATAGTACAGTCCCAGAGAGGCGCACACATTTTAGCTTTAATTTAAATTCTTCCCCACCCGACGCTCTATACACATTTTAATTAACACTGTCTTGATGGTATGTCTTAGCATAAATAGCTGTTAATGAGTAGTGTATGCAGTACATCATATTAACAATGTGTGTTTTACTTTTGGCACCCATTGCATCCATTGTTTTCATGGTGTATCAGTGGCAACATTATAATGATTACACACTAATGTACTGTATATATAAGTTACTCAGAATGGTTAAACCATAGTTCCTTGGTGTGTACTTAAATTATCTTACCCTAGGCCACCCCCCCCCCCCCCCCCCCGCCCCATCAAAATTTATAAATTTTTTACATTTACATGTTACATAAATTTTCATAAGTGACACCCTTGTCACATAAGCTTCTACCTAGACATCCTTTTCTGTTATTTAGGACCTAATACTGAATGGTTTTACATGCATGTTGTAATTAACATTTATACATGCTGTTGCTGATGCCATAGATATAAGGTTTGTGTATGCCTCACACCCCTACCCCACCCTCTTTTTTATACATTTACATTTTCCATGTTGAAACATTTTTAGCTATTTTCAACATGTGTCTTAGATTTTTTTATTAGATACATAATATTATAATGGATCTGCACACATGGTCAAATATTAAACAATATAAATACACTATGAGATAGGCCATGGAGACATACAGCGTATTTTACGTAGATCTCTGCCACCCTTAGAATCTCTTACACTTTTATGGAGTAGGCATAATTTCACAGCTGGCTTATTTGGATATGATAACAGATGTGTGTGTATTTTCTGATAGTTAAATTCAGTGTTAGTTTTAATATTGATGCAGTTGGATAATATGAGGTGTATTGGGCATGTGCCATGTTCAGATTACTGGTTAATTAGTTTAATAAAATTGTTTGGGAATGGACAGTAAGGTCACACATGTTGCAATATGAATGATTATAGTTTCTGTAGGACAACATTAGAAGTGATTTTAGCCTTGGTGTCTCAGTTGGTTACAATATGTCTAACCTTGAACTTTTGGTGTGGACGTGACATTGGAATTGTCTTGGTGGTTATTTTGGTTTTTATGTTCTGTTGAGGTTAATGCTTCTCATAATGTTTTGACATTATATGTCTATGTAGATTTTTTATTATGCTAGTCGTTCTCACCAAATCTTTGGATTGTTATGTGACATTGTACATTTACCACCCTCCCAACATTATTCGTGTTATTCAGCACAACTTTCTGCTTCCTGTTCCTTAAGTATGATTTGAACCAACTGTGTGTATAGCCTTCAGTTTCATAAAACCCGAGTTTTTCTAAGAGTGTGACATGATCCACACAGTCAAATGCCTTGGAAAGATCACAAAAATTAGGGTTTGTACTATTTGATGAGTAAATGTGTAGGTAGCATTCTCAGTTGAGTAACCCTTCCAGAATCCGAACTGTGACATCGTGAGTAGATTATTTTCACTGAAATGAAATGTGAGACTACTCTGGAATACATAACTTTTTTGAATATTTTAAAAGGCCTAAAGTCCTGGGGAATGACATATCTAACATACTTTTTTGCTTCTTCAACTGAACCCTTAACCCTATTTTTGCTCTACATTCAGAAAGTGATTGATAATTCACAAGCTGCTTGTATTTTTAACACTCACATCATCATTTAACTTCATTGCTATGGTATGCTGTGCACTGTCAGGCTGCCCTATCTCCCGTTTGACAATATTCCATATAGTTTTAATCGTCTTATCCACATTATTAATTTCTGTCAGAACTCATAAGCTTCTCGACTTCTTAATGACTTTCCTTAAAATATTACAGTATCTTTTGTACTAAGCAAGTAATATCAGATCCTGACTTATTCTGGCCTGTCCATGTATTTCCCTCTTCCTCTTACACATCATCTTAATTCCCTTAGTAATCCATGGCTTACTTGACTTTGTAATGGTTTTTTGGCTAACATTTCAGGAAAGCAACTCTCAAATATTGAGACAAGTTTATGGTGGAATAAATTGAATTTGGCATCAGCATCATTTTCTGTGTATACTTCATCCCATTCTACCTCTTCAAGGCTACTCTTAAAACTCTGTACCCTGTTCGCATCAATAAGCCTCCCTGCCTTGTATGAACCTTCCTGAAACCTGTAAGGTGCTATATGTGTTATTTACATTAACTGTGCATTATGATCAGATAGCCCATTAACAACTGGGTACACATTAATTGTTTCTACCTGAGCACTGTCTGTGAAAATGTTATTGATAAGTGATCTACTATCCTGCTGCATACGAGTTGGAAAATTTATAACAGATACTAGATTGAAACAGCCAAACAAAGATTCTAGCTCATTTTTCCTACCTATATCTTTTAAGAAATCTACATTAAAATCACCACAAACCACTGACTGCTTCTTTTTGTCTGACACGTAGCTCAATAATGCCTCTAGATTTTCATGAATTGCTGAAAGTTACCTTGAGGGGATCTGTAGATTGTTAAAATTACTATATGAAGTATATTGCAGTAGGAACTCACAAGCACATGCTTCAAGGATCTGATCTACACTAAAACTATTTGTTTCAATATTTTTGACTTTGTGTCCAGTTTTAATATAAGTAGCAACTCCTCCTTTTTCCATGTTGACCCTACATGAATAAGACGCTAATCTATAACCCCTTAAATTTAACTTCTCCATCCCTGCGGTTACATGGTGTTCAGAGAGCTACAAAACATTTATACCTTCAGAATTTACCCCATTTTCTAGGCATACAAGAAGCTCATCTATCTTATTTTACAATCCTCTAATGTTCTGATGAAACACACAAATTTTATTTCTCTGGATAGTGCTACAGACATTATGGCACTGTTCTGTTTTAATCTCTTTCAATATTCTGTCTGTAACCTGACTCTAACCTAAAAATGTGTCTCTCTGACTCCAGTAATCACAGGTATTTTGTCTTGTGTGCATGTAGCCCCCTTTTACATTGTCTGCAAGATCAACTAATCTATCCTCCTCCTCCCCCCCCCCCCCCCCCCCCAATATTCAGGTGCAGGCCATGACTAGTTCTAGTTGAAACCCCATCTCCCAATTGCGTCAACAGGCACAGCACAGATATAAGATTCAATTTCTGCCAACAGTAACTCCCCCCGCTCTCTGTTAACAAGGTTGACAGCCGTATTAACCCAGGGCTGGTCATGGCACTGCAAAACATGCACAAACCCCCACACAAGTGTGAGCTGTTGCTGCTCCTATTACATCCAGGTCACACATAAGACTATAGTCCAAATTGCTAACCAGGCTGTTTCCTGCTCCTTCTACTACAAGAACATGGTCCCCACCATCAAAATCTTTGCACAAGGCCCCTAGGTTTTCTGTAACCTGGATAAGCTTAGCACTAGGTTTCACAATGCTTGTGATGTAGGTCTTACTAAATGGTCAGTTTGTTTTTCTCATGTGATGATACTGTAGTGTCATATGAAATGCAACAGCATCATGTGACTATTGTATTGCATATTATTGTACAGGACTATGTATACTTTTCTTATGTGGTGGTTTTCACCAAATGGTTGGTTTGCTTTTATCATGTGACAAGATATCGTGTAATATTATAATGGTATCATGTAGCTATTGCATTAAATAATATTATATTTAAATGAAGTGAAAAAGAAAAATGATAAAATAGATAAATAAAATTAAAGGGCGAAAAGTATACATGTGTATCTGCTTTAATTGTATTTCTTTTTATTGTAATTTTAGTGCATGTGTGTTTCTCTGTGACTGTACTAATATTTTGGAACTTGTTCCTTGATCTTTATATTTGACCTTGTTGTTTGACTTCAGGCTTGTAACTTCTTTGATCAACACTTGGGGGCATTAACCTACTGGGTGTTGTGCCTGAGCAGTGGTGCTGTGCACTTACTGCTGTTATAGGGGTTCATATTTTCAATGTTTTCTGTTTGGTGAAGGCGGTATTATGGCGAAGTATTTTTCTGACATTTGCAAGTTATCTATGACATTCTTTGTGGTTAAATAGCACGTATGACGTGTGAGGTTGTCACAATATTTTTCATAGGATTTTTTCCAGCTAATAATTTTCACAAAAATGAAATTTGTGTTGATATTCAGTTTTCACTTTTTTATTTTTGTCCCAGCACTAGGAAGATGATTGATGATTGAAACCGATTGTGAATAAATATATTGTAAGACAGCACAGTTACGTGGTGGTGGTTTCAGGTTGCTTGGTTCCTGGAGAGAAGATAAAGAACAAATTCGTACATGCTGTCAGAAACTATGGTTGGATTTGTCCAGATACTTATCAGTTTTGTTGTGTTTATTCATTAGTTACATAGTATTGAAGATAAGTTTTCATACTTATGAATGCATTATACTGTCATTCTATTTCAGAAATGGCTAAGTGGGGTGAAGGTGATCCCCGATGGATTGTTGAAGAACGACCAGATGCAACAAATGTCAACAACTGGCATTGGTAAGTGTCTCTGTAAATAAGTAACTTTTGTAGATTTGTAGAATTAAGTCAAATTTGATGTGGTTGAAAAGTGAAGATTTAAGAGAAATGTGAAATGTTTTCATATCATTCTAAGACAGCAGACTTTAGTGGTAGCTGTAGCCGAATGGATAGCATTATGCGGAAGGATCTGGGTTTGATCCCCAGTACCTTCTGAGATCTTTTCTCTGTGGTTGAATGGTCTGGTATGGAGCCGCCCCCCCCCCCCCCCCCCCAAGCGTTTAACACATTGAGGCTGACGAGCAAGCATATGTAGTAGAGAGTAAGTTAGTATTCAGCTCTGATTGAATCTGTACTTTATTGGAGAGCTAGATTTCAGCTACAGTATAGGTATCATGAGTGTGCATGAAGCGAGTTATGCAGACTCAACAGGCTCTTAAGTGCGTATTATTGCACGACATTAGCATTTATGTAGTTTGAATTAAACTCGAACAAACTAGAGTTCGAATTGAGGGGCTGAGAGTACAAATGGTGCAAGTGACATTTCATAAGGAAATGATCTAAATACATATTTGGTAATCTAAAGTGTGAATCTCTTCTGAGTGAAAGATATACAATCAATTTTCTGCATAGTGCTGCATTTTGTGATGATAAAGTAGAAACTCTAAGCCAATGCCTGCACTGAATTTAGAATATGCATACAGGTGAAATGGTTCACAGAAGAAGAAGTGCTGCTATCTTTAATGAAGTTTCAGGCATGTAATTATTATTATTATTATTATTATTATATTATTTAAGTACAATTGCCCAATGCTTTAGCTACTAAGAGTATTTACAATAATACTTAATGCATTTTTAAATACACCCTATTTTGAAATATTGGGTTACTTCTTGAAGCAAAATAAACATAGTGACACAGTAGATCACCAGTTCCACACATATATAGAGTATGATAGATTTTGGTCTCTGTGGAAAGGCAAAGCAGCACTTCAAATATATATTTGTTCCCCAAGAAGGGATGGAAGCAGTGAAGGTGGTCAGCACTGGGAATGAAAACAAAAAGCTTTCTTCAATTAAAGCCATGGATATGATAGCAAAGGAAACAAAATACACTGGAGGAATATCAGGTAGATCTGAATTAGCAAGCAAAATCCTCTGACAATGTAGATAAAGTATTCACTGAACTGTTTCATGAGTTTATAGAAGTGGATTTTAGCAGGCCCAATATTGGCCCCCATCAACACCGCTTCTGCAACTTTTGCATCAAAATGCAATTGAAATAAAATTTTAGATGTGGAAAAATCTTCAGGAAATAAAGAAATACAGCCCACACTTCATCATGAGTCATAATAATGTATCCCATTCCCAGAAAACAGTTACCATGGGTGTAAGAAGAGGGAGTGGGAAAAAGAGGACGACATAGTCAAAGCAAGGAATGAGGAAGACGGAAAAATGCACAACACGATGGTACAGCATTGCAAGTATTGCCCCAGGAAGGACATCGAAGAGATGCCACAGAAGGAAATGACTATGGTTCTATAGACATTGACAGTGACTGGAGTATAGAAAGTTGCTACGAATAATCTCCCGTATATGTTGGAATTGCACCAACATATATTCATTCTGGTATTTCTATTATATTTGCTATTAACCTGTGTGTTTCAGCTTGTTATATTAATTCTGCCTTAATTTCTCACACACATGTACGGTGATTTACGTATAGAGTAGTGTACCAAAATGTCTTCAAAATATAGCACAGTAAATAAAATGTTTCTATGCTTGTACTTGTTTTACTGTAAAAATTTGTAAGACGCAGAGCATATGTGTTTTTAATATATTAAAAAAATAACCCAAGGGCACTACAATCTCTAACTATACCTATTACAGTACAAAGACTAACTGACCATTAGGCAAAAATATATGATGTGTAGGTTGTTTTGGAAACATTCATTGCCAGTTTTGCAAAGACAGTCACTACTGCTGTGGAGGCTGATTTGCCACTGTGGTTACAGTAGGCAGAGTATGAGAGTTCGTAAAACGTCTTCTGGTGCAGTACAACGCTAAGACAATTTCTCCCTGCACTATTACATGACTATGCCCCAGGGTCAGGTAACGGGATAGAAGAATGAAGGTTCTAAAACACTCCAACAAATTAGGAACAGTGTCACACAAATGAGTTAAAAAGGTTAACTTATCTTTGTGGCTTATTGAACAATGAAGCCTGCAGTACTGCATGTAATAAAACACAAAAAGGCCCTCAATGGCTAAGTGCAAATAATCATAGGTAAGTTTCACAGTACATAGCAAATGCAATTACAACTGCCTGTTCATTTCTAAGAGTTCATTAAATGACGTTCCCTGTCTGTCAGCCCTGGACAACGGCTGCTCTTCTACCTTCCGAGTAGGCGTTTGTCCGTTGTTGTCCAGTCATTGGCGGATTGTACTCGGCCAGCAGTTGGCTGAGGCAAAGTAGATATCTTTATCCTTCAGCGCCGTCTGTGGTGCTGGTGGAATTCATGCAAGTGTTGAGTCTAGGGCACTGGCACCAGTTCGCAACTTTGCGCTTTGGTGCTTTTGCCCTCCTCTGTCTTGTTCGGATGACGTAGCGGATAGTAACTTTCATGATTTTGTAGACAGCCATTTAACTTGGGCAGTCATGTATTCATCTTACTTCAGCGAGCACTTGTACTCTTTAGACTGTCAGCTCCTCAGTTAACTATGTATATGCTAAGGTCATGGAAAAATGTGTGTATTTACAAGTGTGTTGAGTGTATGAATCACTTCAGATACACTGACTTTTTGTTATGTCACAGTTGCTGTGCACAAAGATTCCAGTAGAATCCAGTCTGAACATAGTTCATAATTATGTTCACTATGTTTAAACCTTAGACCTTAAGAATGTGTGTTTATATTTACACTTCCTTTTATAACTCTAAAATTTGTTTTCTTCTTCAGTGCATAGAAAAGTTTCCAGTGAACTGTACCAGTATTACATGGATTGCATGTGTGATGGTATTGGGGAATTTTTTTGTTAGTTTCTGTATTTATGTCCAACTCCCTCCCTCCCATCTCTGTGTGTGTGTGTGTGTGTGTGTGTGTGTGTGTGTGTGTGTGTGTGTGTGTGTGTGTGTGTGTGTTTTAGTTTTAAACTGCTCTTGAAAAATGACTTTCAGAACTAGCTAGACAGTTATGTGCAGATATAAAAGACAGAAGGGTTTATAAGAACATAATGCATCAAAAGGAGGTTGGGGAGAGCTGTACAGATGAATTAAGTATGAAGTAACACAGGCTTCCACATCCCCCCCCCCCCCTCCCCCCAAGTGCTTCAGACCGTTTCACTGTGTGACACGTTATTCATAAATGGAGTTTTTCATTATGTCTAACTAAAAATTTCAATTCAGTGGCCTATTCTTCCTTAAGAACGATGAACTTGTTGAGACATTCTAGAAAACTAAATGTACCTGAAAAATAGTATCCTTAGAGCTATATCTGAAATGCCTGTGTAACTGGATTGAGATACATGCATACCTATTCTTGAAGAATAAGAGCAGAATTACAAGCTAATACTCTTCATAAGCTAGTGAGTACAGCAGAAAAATTATTAAAAAACGTAAATGGTACCAAATTTGCTCATGTTTCCGGATTTAGCTAGACTACTGACCTGTTGGGCTCCAGTATGTCAGAGAATTCATGGCATGGCTGTTGCCAAGAACCTATAACAGTGAGAATGAGAATGTGGCCCACTGTGCAGTCTTAAACTTAGTTGCTGAGCCACCAACAAACAGCAATTAATGTCTGTGATGGATAATTACTTTGGGGCACAGAGGTATATTTGATGATTTTTCCTATATCAAATCAATGTTTTAAATTAGAAAAAGTTGCGTAAGCATTTATAATGTTTGACAGCTTTTGGAATTGCATTCGCAAAATGATAGTGGGAACAGGATATAATGTAAATGGCCCTTTGTTCCCAATTACATTTTATGTAAATAAACTAAATCTTAAAAATAGCACACATCTGTTCAGACAGTTGACTAAAAAGCTTGCAGTTCTATGTTTTTGCATCTTGAATTTGTAATTTCTCTTAATCATGAAGTTTTTATTTCACTAATAGTGATACAATGATAAATTTAATTATTGGTTCTGTATTCATTATTGAGTGTTCAGTAAGATATGAAAAATTCAGTCATAACATTTAAAAAAGCATCTTCTAAACAAGTCAGTGCACAGGAAGACTTGGATACTTACCTTGCAGTTTATATTTAGATGCGCAGAATGGGCGTTGGTAGAATATACGGGTCTCGGCAGACATGATTAAATTACTTTAGATGTTTCTGCCCCTATGTTAATTTTTTCCTTTTTTGTTCGAAATGTAATGTATACCTGAGTAAAATTCATGATAAGTACATGGCAAAATGTCTGACTTAATGCTCCTGTGATATACGCAAAAATAAAGTAATTAATAAGACGAATGACAAAGAACTCGTAAACAGTTCTGGCAGAGTGAAATAAATTCCTAATTAAAAGTATTTAAAGTGGCTCAAAGACCTAAACTATTGATTCACACTGATGTAAATAACTTTATAATAATTTCAGACAATTCCTTTTTCCCCTTTTATTTTCAGTGGTATTTTAATTTATGCTATAGAGCATACAATTTACTGCCTTTCAGAATCAATACTGTATGTCAGCAGCATGAAAACCTTGACTTCTGTAAGTTTCTTAAAGAAGCAGTCACTTAGTTGTCATTGCACAGAGACTGGAATTTAAGATGCTTTTCATAACATTGAGAATCTCATGAAATTGTAGGTTTAGTATTACTAATCTAATTGTCAAAGGATTAATTGACACTAACACAGTATTTGTTAGATTAATACATGGAAACAAGTCATATGTACAGTATGTAAACTTTTAGATGGCAGACCTCTTCCTAGTCCTGAATCGATAGAAGTCGGTAGACGTCGGGAGGCTTCGGTAGGCACGCAGTTTCGACTGCTGCCAACATTACGTAGCTGACTGTGTTGTACAAGGTAGCCATTGTCGTCTGCTTCATTATTGTTTTGCGCTGTACTGTTCTGCGTGTTTTTATTGTGCAGTTGTGCTAAACATTATCATAATGAGTGAAGAGGCAGTTGCTGGCCTATCTTGGGAGTCACCAACAACCCCTACCGGTAGGCATACGGTATGAAGGAAACCAGTATTACGTAGCGATGCTCACAAAATTATATTGCGTGTGATTGAATGCTGCTAAAGGGAAAGGGAGCAGAAAAAATTGTATTTCTGTTCTATTTCAAACACAGAAATGGAACAGAGTGACAATGAAAGTGGTGGACCACATGGCTCTAAATGTTTTTACAACAGTATGACATCTTGAATAAATACAGAACAATCTGCCATTCATTGTGTCGTAAATTTTATTTCTATTTCAGACTGTTTCCTTTCCTTGTGATAAGCATACTTCATTGCTGCAGTTAAGATATTTATTAAACACTAGCAGTACGCCCGTGCTTCGCAATGGAGGAAATCTCAGAAAGTTGTTGACTGACTGATTTAAAATTTTGGCGCAACATTTTTTAGGAATACGCCCGTGGTTTTATATACTTTTTTTTAACACGTTTGCGAAACGTGTTGCAAATAGTGTTAGTAGTGAAGAAATAATAGAACAAAACGTCATGCCTGACGCGGCACTTTTTCACGCATCTCGATGTTTACTACGTCATATCTCCTGAATTATATGTCACAAAGAGACAAATTTGCCAGCGCATTTACTGATATAAGTGGGTACTGTATGCGAAATATGTTGCGATTAGAGTTAATAGTAACGAAATTATACATTAAAACGTCATGTGTACTGCGGCAGATTTACGGTATGTACTGAGAAAATGTAGTAAGCGACAACCTTTTTTCCTTTCATTATTTTGTGGGGGGTGTCAGCGAGAAAAATTTTCGTAAAGGTTTGAAATTGTATGTAACGTTTGTTGCTAGTCGCTAAGTGCTCTCATTCTCAAATAGTGGACGCATAAATCTGGGTATTTTCCCGCGGTGGCATCTCATTGTTTATGACGTCATATCTCCTCAAGAATGTGTCTTATTTCTATTTTTTTTTCGGCTAGGAACCTTCGTGGGTGTACGGAGAACAAATCACCAAAATTTCATCGCAATCAGATGAATGGTTTGGGAACACACAGAGGGCAGATATATATATATATATATATATATATATATATATATATATATATATATATATATATATATATATATATATATATTACACGCACATGACGATTTCAGTTTCGTTTACGAACAACATTTAAAGCAAGTTTTACTTCCAAGCCTTTCGTCTGCTTTCGTGTAAGCATGACGCGCAATTTGTAGTGCCAGCACTGCAACTGGTAGGTGTGCCTTCCCCCCCCCCCCCCCCCTCCCCCTCCCCCCCCATCCCCACCTGCCAATGCTTGCTTCCTCCTCTCCCCGCACTCCCTTCGCAACACACTGTACAGGCATATGAATTAAGAAGACAGGGTTGTCAGCTGTGGCCCTGTTGATGGAATCAGTCTAGTATCTTCCTGAAGTGATTTAGCTAGACCTAAATCAGAACGGCCAGACTGACCACGAGCCATTATCCAGCTGAATCAGATGCCACTGTCTTGTCAAATGGACTGTCCCCTTGAAACAAGATAGCTCAGTAATTTGAAAATTAATTACACATTGTCAGTTTAGCCAGTGTGTGTGTGTGTGTGTGTGTGTGTGTGTGTGTGTGTGTGTGTGTGTGTGTTTTTTCTGCGCGCGCGCCCACATACACACTTGCAAATGACTTTAGGACAATGGCCAAGCTGTCGTGCCTGTAGTTACCTCTCTGTCTTCCTTTCTGCTTGTCTGAAAAAAAAACTTGGGCAGAATCCCTTCATGATAAGTGAGATATTGCACTCAGAGAAATGGCAGGACAACAGTACTGTGCACCAGCAATCTTGCTTGATTATTTTCCTATGGAAAGAAATGCATTTTTATCATATGTTGATGTGTCAGCAGTTTTATTTGTTTCGTAAGTAATCTTTTGTGTAGTGTTCATTATTAAGAGGTACATTTTGACTTTAACTGTCTTTTTAAATGTGTAGTGTTCATTATTAAGAGGTACATTTTGACTTTAACTGTCTTTTTAAATAAATGTATTTGAGCTCACTCTTTCATCTCCTTGGGCAAAATTTCCTTAAATTTAATCTGTGGTAGAAAATACTGTTGAGTTTCTCTCTTTCTCCATGAGTAAATGTAGGTCCAAACTGGCCTTTGTTTCATGATTGTGTGTAGAACTATTTATGACATAGGTACTAATTTTTTTTGTGAAGTGTCCAGTGGTTTGGTAGATGTATTCTCTTCACACAGTAAGGATACTCATTTTTTTTTTAAAAAAAATTTCCTTACAATGAGTCTGGCTATTACTTTGTATCTGAAGTTATTTTCTGTAATTTGAAAATTTTTGTTTTGTGCATTTGATCAACAAAATGGAATCCCGTAGCTAAGAATTGAATGTACGTAGGAATATTATGCCGTAAGACACACTGGCTCTTGCACACTGATGCTACAACCTTAAGTGCATAACATGCTGGTGACATTCTTTTTGCCACTACCTTTGTGTGTTCATTCTATATCCATTCACCCCTTAAAACACTGTTTGCTACACAGGTGATAGATTTAGCCTTTGTTCAATGCGTTGTCTCCCTTTAATCTGATGGACATGCTGTTTGTTTTGTTTCAGTGTTAATTTATCATATACTGAGCAATTGTTCACATCATTGAGTGTTCTAATTGCATCCTATTTTTCTATTTGAGACTGGAACCACTCATTAGCTATTCTTCTTGTACTTAGCATTTCTAGTTTGTTTAGTAGTATTTTGTGATAAACAGTGTCTAAAGCTTTCAACAGCTCTAAAAATACGCATATAACACAGTCAACCCTGTTGAGAATTGACGGTACAACCTTTGTAAACTCTGTTACGGCCCATATTAGAAGTCAAACTGTGCAACATTTAGGAGGTTGTATTTATTCAGGTAACTCACTTTAGTCTGTCTTTCACAGTACATTCTTATTATTTATGTTTGAAAATGTTTATAGTGAGGTAAGTGACCTGTCGTTTTCAAAATTATTTTATGCATCTTGGATGTGCTTTAGGTAAGCTGGAAAAGTACCTGAACTGAAAGACGTATTTGTTACTAGCTGACAAATCTGGCATTGCCCAGATGTTCATTTTGCGAATTTCCTATTAGAAATGAAAGCAAAAAGGGAACTCTGTTTGTAGTGAAGTACGGAAAAAATTTAATTTCCATTTATTTGTGAAAATGCTTTCAAAATTATGGAACAGTCATACACAGAAATATTCATAATGTGCAGATGTGTATTGTACAGTATCCAATTTAACAAATGTGATGTGCACAGGTTCTGTATGCTGGACGCATCTACTTTGCATGTCTACAACATGATTCTGTAAATGTCTCTGTGGCAACACGTCTTCATGTGTCTATTGACAGCTGTCGTTTCCACCTACAGACGTTTATGCTTAGCAGTTTAAAGCTATCAAAAGCACTCCGAGGAATCGAGGATTTCCTTAAGTTGACTCTACAGGAGGATAGTGTTTGTAATAAAGAATAAATTTATTAAAACTTAACAAGTTTTCTTGTGTGGCCATCCTCTGCAGCAAGCCCAGAAATACTTGTTTTGTAAATAGAACTGCCTTTTCTTGCTGCAACTTAATTTATTCCCAGGTGTGTTTCGCCTTTTTCTTGCTATAAGGCATCATCAGTGGGATAGTTTGCTGTGATCTGTTTTTCCTCTCATGTGGTCTGGAGGTTGCACTACCACTTTATTTCAAACACACAAGCATGATTTTGTATTCCCAACTTTTCCACACTGTTCACCATGTTTCTCCTTTTTTGTGGTGTACTATTATTCTTTTGCCACTTGGTATAGCTATTTCTTCAGACACTGTGCTTTTAACAATGTAAATAGAAGTTACAATATTTATGTTGTTAAAAGCACAGTGTCAGAGGAAATAACTATATCGAGTGGCAAAAGAGTAATGGTACACCATAAAAAAGGGGAAACATGGTGAACAGTGTGGAAAAGTTTAGAATACAAAATTGTGCTTATGTGTTTGAAATGAAGTGGTAGTGCAACCTCCAGACCAGATAAGAAGAAAAACAGATCACAGCAAACCATTCCACGGATGGTTCCTTAGAGCAAGAAAAAAGTGAAACACATCTGGGAAAAATAAATTAAGTTGCAGCAAGAAAAGGCAGTTTTATTTACAAAACAAATGTTATTAAAACTTAATGCACAATGCAGCATTTTTTTCACATATCTTGTTTATAGTGTCATCTCTCTTGAACTGTGTTGTACATCAGCGTATTTGTCTTCATACTTTCATCAGCATTTGTGGGTACTGTTGGGGAAATAAGCTTTGGGCAGAGTTGGTGGCAAAGAAGTAATAAATTTAAATGTTGTGCACGACACGGCAGTTTCTCACATATCATTATGACCTCATATCTGCTGAACTGTGATATATAGGTGGTTCTCAGTGGTTTAAGAGGAGATGTGGAGAGAAAAACACACACACACACACACACACACACACACACACACACACACACACACACACACAATTTTATAGTGTTTATGGATGTTTGTCAATGGAGTTAATGTTCTGTCCATGCATCGGTTCAGAACTATGATTGGCAACTCATATAGGCCTTCTGCTTTTTTAATTTTTGTGTTATCCTGTCTCCTTGCTATGTTGTGGGGTACAGTATGATTGTGCTGGCTGTTTAACTGTGGATACTACACCTGTTTTAGGATAATTTTTTCCAGCTTCTCTGCAGTACCTGAAAAATGGTCATAAAATTTGGTGATTCCTGTATATTTTGCTCTTTCACAAACTGATTTAAAGTGTACTGATAGAAAAGTATTGTTACGTAGTTGCCACAGCTGCATAGCATAAAAGGCTTGAGAATCTTGAGATAAATTTATTGGTTTCTATTATTCCTGCACTATGAATTCTAAATTAAGACTATTAGTGTGTTTTTAGTTTTCTACGGTTTTTGAATAAGATAATGTTTCTCTAGTTTGTGCAAAATTGAAGTACTTTCGTTGTATTTGATATCTTCTCACAAAATGAGATATTACCTTCCTTAACAGATACATACCAATACAAATGTACATTAGTGGTTTGTGTGGCACTGAGATTTGTGTTCAGTATTTGTATGCCAGTTATTTATTTTTTGTTCAGTCATTCATTCTACCAAAACTTAAAAAGGTTATTCCATATACTGCAAAATGATGGACATAGATCTTTAATGTTTGGTTTTGGTAACATGGTCGTCACATGGGGGAAGGGAGGGGGTTGTCTATAAGTACCCCAACAGAGTGTAGGTATGTTGCTAAATAATTACTGGAAATAACTTAAAAACTTACATATTTACATAATAAAATAACAAATTTATTATTTAAATCATTTACTGTACTTACAATAATCAGTCTTCACAGAAAATTTGTCATTTACAAAAACACGTCTCTTTGGTTTTTTATTTTTATAATTCAGATGAAATGACATAAAAATCAAATCAAAAATTAGGTCCTAATTAAACTCTTTGTTTTTAACAGAATAGAAACATAAAATGAAGTGAAGACTATAAAACAACAATAACTAATGAGAAAAATCACAGCACATTAAGTGCCTACAAAGTCATTCATTTTCTTTGGGTTTGTAGGCCAAACAATAATTGATTGTCTTCGAATGTAGCTTACAGGTACACTTTGTTGTTGTTGTTGTTGTTGCAAGTATTACATATTTATTTTTATCTTTTGGCCTTGGTCAAAAATATCACGTTCGGTTTTCAGAAACACTGGGACCATACTCACCTGCATTAGGTGTTGATAAAGTTTGTTCTCTCTCAGGACTCATTGCAGTGGATTTTATGTATTGTCTATGGCTGATATTATTATTATTATTATTATTATTATTATTATTATTACTACTTCTTTCCTTTCTCCCTTTCTCAGACGTTATGTCTGGTTAAAAATGGAAAGCAACATGGACCTTGATCAAGCGTGACTTCCTTTTAACTGTATGGTGTATCTTACATTGCATTTAGGAACTTTCGGGGAATTGAGCAAGTATCAATAATTACAGATTTGTGTAGTTGTATATATACGTTTCGATGTAGCTGTATTGCGTTGATGTACTGGTGGATATTGTGTGGTATGACTACTGCAGTTGATAGTAAAATTGGTATAATGTCAAATTTATCCCGATGCCACATGTCCTTGACTTCCTCAGCCAGTTGGATGTATTTTTCAATTTTTCTCCTGTTTTCATCTGTATATTTGTTGTATTGGGTATGGATATTTCGATAAGTTGTGTTAATTTCTTCTTTTTATTGGTGAGTATGATGTCAGGTTTGTTATGTGGTGTTTTATCTGTTATAATGGTTCTGTTCCAGTATAATTTGTAATCATCATTCTCTAGTACATTTTGTGGTGCATACTTGTATGTGGGAACATGTTTTATTAGTTTATGTTGTATAGTAAGTTGTTGTATTATGTTTGCTACATTGTCATGTCTTCTGGTGTATTCTGTATTTGCTAATATTGTACATCCGCTTGTGATGTGATCCACTGTTTCTATTTGTTGTTTGCAAAGTCTGCATTTATCTGTTGTGGTATTGGCATCTTTAATAATATGCTTGCTGTAAGATCTGGTTTTAATTGTTTGATCCTGTATTGCAATCATGAATCCTTCAGTCTCACTGTATATATTGCCTTTTGTTAGCCATGTGTTGGATGCGTCTTGATCAATGTGTGGCTGTGTTAGATAATACGGGTGCTTGCCGTGTAGTGTTTCCTTTTTCCAATTTACTTTCTTCATATCTGTTAATGTTATGTGATCTAAAGGGTTGTAGAAGTGGTTATGAAATTGCAGTGGTGTAGCCGATGTATTTATATGAGTGATTGCTTTGTGTATTTTGCTAGTTTCAGCTCGTTCTAGAAAGAATTTTCTTAAATTGTCTACCTGTCCATAATGTAGGTTTATTATGTCGATAAATTCCCTTCCTCCTTCCTTTCTGCTTAATGTGAATCTTTCTGTTGCTGGATGTATGTGATGTATTCTATATTTGTAGCATTGTGATCGTGTAAGTGTATTGAGTGCTTCTAGGTCTGTGTTACTCAATTTCACTACTCCAAATGAGTAGGTCAGTATTGGTACAGCATAAGTATTTATAGCTTTTGTCTTGTTTCTTGCTGTCAATTCTGTTTTCAGTATTTTTGTTAATCTTTGTCTATATTTTTCTTTTATTTCTTCTTTAATATTTGTATTATCTATTCCTATTTTTTGTATTATCTATTCCTATTTTTTGTATTATCTATTCCTATTTTTTGTCTGTATCCTAGATATTTATAGGCATCTGTTTTCTCCATCGCTTCTATGCAGTCGCTGTGGTTATCCAATATGTAATCTTCTTGTTTAGTGTGTTTTCCCTTGACTATGCTATGTTTCTTACATTCGTCTCTTCCAAAAGCCCTATTTATATCATTGCTGAATACTTCTGTTATCTTTAGTAATTGGTTGAGTTGTTGATTTGTTGCTGCCAGTAGTTTTAGCTCATCCATGTATAGCAAATGTGTGATTTTGTGTTGGTATGTTCCAGTAATATTATATCCATAATTTGTATTATTTAGCATGTGTTGGATAGTGGGTTCAGAGCAAGGCAGAACCAGAAAGGACTTAATGAGTCTCCTTGGTATATTCCATGCTTAATCTGTATTGGCTGTGATGTGATATTATTTGAATTTGTTTGGATATTAAGTGTGGTTTTCCAATTTTTCATTACTATGTTTAGGAACTGTATCAATTTAGGATCTACTTTGTATATTTCCAATATTTGTAGTAACCATGAGTGGGGTACACTATCAAAAGCTTTTTGGTAATCAATGTATGCATAGTGTAGCGACCTTTGTTTAGTTTTAGCTTGATATGTCACCTCTGCATCTATTATTAGTTGCTCTTTACATCCTCGTGCTCCTTTGCAGCAGTCTTTTTGTTCTTCATTTATAATTTTGTTCTGTGTTGTATGTGTCATTAATTTCTGTGTAATGACTGAAGTTAATATTTTGTATATTGTTGGTAGGCATGTTATGGGGCGATATTTAGCTGGGTTTGCTGTGTCTGCTTGATCTTTAGGTTTCAGATAAGTTATTCCTTGTGTAAGTGTATCAAGGACTGTGTATGGGTCTGCAATGTAACTGTTATTTAGTCAGATGTGAATGTGTTGAGGTGAACTTCTTTAGCCAGAAATTTGCTATTTTATCTTTTCCAGGGGCTTTCCAGTTGTGAGTAGAATTAGTTGCTTGGGTGACTTCATGTTGCAAAATTATCACTTCAGGCATTTGTGGTATCATCTTGTATGTGTGTGTTTCTGCTTGTATCCACCATGCATGCCTGTTATGTTGTACTGGGTTTTGACCATATGTTGCTCCAGAAGTGTTCCATGTCTGTTATGTTTGGTGGATTGTCTGTTTTAATGTGTGTGTTGTCTATTGTCTGGTAAAATTTCTTTTGGTTTGTGTTGAATGTTTGGTTTTGTTTCCTTCTTTTTCACTTTTTTTGTATCTTCTAAGTCGTTTGGCCATTGCTTGGAATTTCTGCTTCTTTTCATCTAATTGCTCTATCACTTCTTGTTGTGAGATTTTACCTAACCTTTTTGGTTTTTTGTTTTTTTTTTTCTGACATTTCATTTCTTATAAATTGTGTTAGCTGTCCGATGTCTTTTCTCAGTTTTTCTATTCTGATCTGTAGCCTGTGTTGCCATGCTGGTTTTGTGGGTTTCTTCTGTGTGTTGGTTGGTTCTGATCTCTGCCTAGTGTGTATATTTAGTGTAGTGAGTGCTCCTATATAAACCAGTAGTTGTAACTCTTCCATAGTTGTGTTTTCATTTATTTTGTTGTGTATGATTGTGTTGATAGTTTTTATTGTTGTTTCGACTTATGGGTTATTTGGCGGTCTATGCAAGAATGGTCTAATGTTTGTATTTGTGTCTTTGTATTCTATATATGTCAGCTGAAATTTTTCTTCTATATCTACCACGTGTGTCACTTCGTGTTCTATTTGTGCTTGTTCTGATGGCTGTCTTAAGATTTCGTTTACCTCTGATTGTTTAATTGATGCGTGTTGTTCTTTGTTTGTTTGCTCTGGGATGTTTGAGTCCATTACTGTATTTTCTTCTTCTTCTGGTTGCAGTGTTTGTTGCACTTGTTGTTTGATGTTTTCTAATTCTGACTGGGGTATCCTGTTATTTTTTATTATTACATGGTTCTGATCAGCTAGTCGTTGTTCTGCTAAAAATTTTAAATCTGGGTATCTGGAATAAACGTTGTGTATACTTGTGATCTGTATCCAGTTGTGTTGGTTCCTAAGTTTCTTACTTGGTAATAACAGAACATGAGGTGTCGGTTAACTTCATCTCATCCTCTGTCTTTGTTTTCCTTCTAGAGTGGGTGCAGGAAGCATATCCTGCAAAACACCTCTATTTGGATTTAAATCATTTTCCGTGGGGCTATCAGTGTATTTACCATTGTGGATGGGCATAGGGTTAAAGCGTTGTCCCCGACCGTGACAGCGCTTGTCTGAGGCTTCATTAGTTCTGTCTTGAACCAACTAATCACACTAAAAGGGGGGTTAGCCCTATTAGTGGTTTGTTCTTTTCGTCGCCTTTTATGACTGGCAGAACATACCGGAGGCATATTCTTTTCCCGGACCTCCACGGGGTTTATTATTATTATTATTATTAATAATAATAATAATAATAATAATAATAAAACGGCGACGAAAAGAACAAACCACTAATAGGGCTAACCCCCCTTTTAGTGTGATTACTTGGTTCAGGACAGAACTAAAGAAGCCTCGGACAAGCGCCGTCATGGTCGGGGACGACCAAGCGCCGTCATGGTCGGGGACGACGCTTGAACCCTATGCCCGCCCACAATGGTAACGACACTACTAGCCACACGGAAAATGATTTAAATCCAAATAGAGGTGTTTTGCAGGATATGCTTCCTGCAACCACCCTAGAAGGAAAACAAAGACAGAGGATGAGATGGTCAGATGAAGTCAATCGACACCTCATGTTCTGTTATTACCAAGCAACAAACCTAGGAACCAACACAACTGGATACAGATCACAAGTATACACAACATTTATTACCAGATACCCAGAATTAAAATTTTTAACAGAACAACGTCTAGCTGATCAGATTCGTGTAATAATAAAAAATAACAGGATACCCCAGTCAGAATTGGAAAACATCAAACAACAAGTACAACAAATACTGGAACAAAATAATGTGCAATTAGAAGAAGAAGAAAATACAGTAATGGACTCAAACATCCCAGAGCAAACAAACAAAGAACAACACGCATCAATTAAACAATCAGAGGAAAAAGAAACCTTAAGACAGTCACCAACACAAGCACAAATAGAACATGAAGTGACACACATGTTAGATATAGAAGAAAAATTTCAGTTGACATATATAGAATACAAAGACACAAATACAGACATTAGACCATTCTTGCATAGACCACCAAATAGCCCACAAGTCGAAACAACAATAAAAACTATCAACACAATCATACACAACAAAATAAATGAATACACAACTATGGAAGAGTTACAATTACTGGTTTATGTAGGAGCACTCACTACACTAAATATACACACTAGACAGAGATCAGAACGAACAAACACACAGAAGAAACCCACAACACCAGCATGGCAACACAGGCTACAGATCAGAATAGAAAAACTGAGAAAAGACATCGGACAGCTAACACAATTTATAAGAAATGAAATATCAGACAAAAAAGGAAAAAGGTTAGGTAAAATCTCACAACAAGAAGCAATAGAGCAGTTGGACGAAAAGAAGCAGAAATTACAAGCTTGGGCCAAACGACTTAGAAGATACAAAAAAAGTGAAAAAGAAGGAAACAAAACCAAACATTCAACACAAACCAAAAGAAATTTTACCAGACAATAGACAACACACACATTAAAACAGACAATCCACCAAACATAACAGACATGGAACACTTCTGGAGCAGCATATGGTCAAACCCGGTACAACATAACAGGCATGCACGGTGGATACAAGCAGAAACACACACATACAAGATGATACCACAAATGCCTGAAGTGATAATTTTGCAACATGAAGTCACCCAAGCAATTAATTCTACTCACAATTGGAAAGCCCCTGGAAAAGATAAAATAGCAAATTTCTGGCTAAAGAAGTTCACCTCAACACATTCACATCTAACTAAATTATTTAACAGTTACATTGCAGACCCATACACATTCCCTGATGCACTTACACATGGAATAACGTATCTGAAACCTAAAGATCAAGCACACACAGCAAACCCAGCAAAATATCGCCCCATAACATGCCTACCAACAATATACAAAATATTAACTTCAGTCATTACACAGAAATTAATGACACATACAACACAGAACAAAATTATCAATGAAGAACAAAAAGGCTGTTGCAAAGGAGCACGAGGATGTAAAGAGCAACTGATAATAGATACAGAGGTGACATGTCAAGCTAAAACTAAACAAAGGTCACTACACTACGCATACATTGATTACCAAAAAGCTTTTGATAGTGTACCCCACTCATGGTTACTACAAATATTGGAAATATACAAAGTAGATCCTAAATTGATACAGTTCCTAAACATAGTAATGAAAAATTGGAAAACCACACTTAATATCCAAACAAATTCAAATAATATCACATCACAGCCAATACAGATTAAGCATGGAATATACCAAGGAGACTCATTAAGTCCTTTCTGGTTCTGCCTTGCTCTGAACCCACTATCCAACATGCTAAACAATACAAATTATGGATACAATATTACTGGAACATACCAACACAAAATCACACATTTGCTATACATGGATGATCTAAAACTACTGGCAGCAGCAAATCAACAACTCAACCAATTACTAAAGATAACAGAAATATTCAGCAATGATATAAATATGGCTTTTGGAACAGACAAATGTAAGAAAAATAGCATAGTCAAGGGAAAACACACTAAACAGGAAGATTACATATTGGATAACCACAGCGACTGCATAGAAGCAATGGAAAAAACAGATGCCTATAAATATCTAGGATCCAGACAAAAAATAGGAATAGATTTTACAAATATTAAAGAAGAAGTAAAAGAAAAATATAGACAAAGACTAACAAAAATACTGAAAACAGAATTGACAGCAAGAAACAAGACAAAAGCTATAAATACCTATGCTATACCAATATTGACCTACTCATTTGGAGTAGTGAAATGGAGTAACACAGACCTAGAAGCACTCAATACACTTACACGATCACAATTCCACAAATATAGAATACATCACATACATTCAGCAACAGAAAGACTCACATTAAGCAGAAAGGTAGGAGGAAGGGGATTTATCGACATAAAAAACCTACATTATGGACAGGTAGACAATTTAAGAAAATTCTTTCTAGAACGAGCTGAAACTAGCAAAACACACAAAGCAATCACTCATATAAATACATCGACTACACCACTGCAATTTCATAACCACTTCTACAACCCTTTAGATCACATAACAGATACGAAGAAAGTAAATTGGAAAAAGAAAACACTACATGGCAAGCACCCGTATCATCTAACACAGCCACACATCGACAAGATGCATCCAACACATGGCCAACAAAAGGCAATATATACAGTGAGATGGAAGGATTCATGATTGCAATACAGGATCAAACAATAAACACCAGATATTACAGCAAGCATATTATTAAAGATGCCAATACCACAACAGATAAATTCAGACTTTGCAAGCAACAAATAGAAGCAGTAGATCACATCATAAGCGGATGTACAATACTAGCAAAGACAGAATACCCCAGAAGACATGACAATGTAGCAAAAATAATACATCAACAACTTGCCATAGAACATAAACTAATAAAACAACACGTTTCCACATACAAGTATACACCACAAAATGTACTGGAGAATGATGAATACAAATTATACTGGAACAGAACCATTATAACAGATAAAACACCACATAACAAACCTGACATCATACTCACCAATAAAAAGAAGAAATTAACACAACTAATCGAAATATCCATACCCAATACAACAAATATACAGAAGAAAAGAGGAGAAAAAATTGAAAAATACATCCAAAAGGCTGAGGAAGTCAAGGACATGTGGCATCAGGATAAAGTTGACATTATACCGGTTATACTATCAACTACAGGAGTGATACCACACAATATCCACCAGTACATCAAAGCAATACAGTTACATCCAAACTTATATATACAACTACAGAAATCTGTAATTATTGATACTTGTTCAATTACCCAAAAGTTCCTAAATGCAATGTAACATATACCATACAGTTAAAAGAAGTCACGCTTGATCAAGGTCCACGTCACATTCCATTTTTAACCAGACATAACGTCTCAGAAAGGAAAATAATAATAATAATAATAATAATAATAATAGAACCGACTGGGAGAACATATCTATTAGCAAGAGAAATATTCAGTGCAGCAGCAAAGATTGTGCTCGGCCATCTTCTTTTTCTATGTGAACAAGAGTAATTTTGAGCATTTCAAATCTAAGGTGTCAACCCCCTTCTTTAGTTTTGCTGTGAAAACTGTAATTTCAAGTTTCTTTGATTGTTGTTTTATGGATACTTTGTGATGCATAGAACATAGTAAAACTACTCTTTTATTCTTCTTTGGAATGAATGGCACAAAGGTCTTGTCTCATACAAATCCAGGTGTTTATGAATCAGTGTGTTCTTTTATTAGGCAAAAACTCAAGAGGAATTTCCAGTTTGTTTTTTTGTACATATACCCACGTATGTTAGTCCTCATTTTAATAATTCGTCTACTAACTCAACTGAGTAAATAAACTGTTTCCAGTGATATTTCTGTTAGTTCCATAAAATGGCTCTGCAAGTTTTTAACACATTCTGCGTTGTCCCTATGAAAGGGATTTTTCTTTAGGTAAGTGGTTTTCCAGAATATATAAACACATTATATAAGTAAGGAGTTTTCGTATTGCAAATGCACTGCATTTTCATGCCATATTTTGCAGGTTAAACAGTCTGAATGAGCACCTCCCTTGAAATTTTATCAACATTTCAACAACACACAAATATTCTGGACAAGAATAGTTTGTGCTGCAATTGCTAATACTCTCTCCAAAAATTTCTTGTCAAGGCCAATTTATTCGTGGATTTTCTCTCTTGTGTACTGATATAATCAAAGGTTGCATTAAAATGAATGAATAAAAACTGTTTTTTCCCATTACTCCTTGTAAAATATCTCATATCATAGGGATGCAATGTTTTCATGATTTGACTTGAATATTGAAATAAACAGAAGTTATCCAAGGTAAGCCTGTAACTCAAAGCAATCAACGTTTTTAGCATGATATGACCGTAAAAATAAAGTTGAATATTTGTCCAAGTTTTTTTGTCAGTTTAGTGCAGTATAGCATCAATCACCTCATTGGTAAATAATAGTTCCCAACTATCTATTGGTGAAATTTCATTTTTACAAGCAGCAGGTCTTTTCAATCAAGTGAACTATCATACAATATTGTGCTATTGCACAAAAGATGTACGTGAGGCAGATTTACTCATTTTTATTTCTGTACTTACTGTAAAAATAGTTTCCTGGGCTTTCTTCTTCTTTTTCCTCATTAGAAGAAGAGCCTTCACTTTGCTCGATCTCTGACCAGAAAGGTGTTCACTGTTTATTGAATCATGATTGCTGATGTCATCAACTCCTCAGCTTTCTTCTTCTTGGTTATTTCTTTCTATGTCTTCACCTTCTGAGTCATTGCCTCCTAACAGTTGTTAAATATACTCATCACAGATAGTGAGCCATTATTACAAATATACTGTAATAAAAGCAAATTATTGTATTAGCGTATTGTAAATAATTACTACATAAAAGCACGTGTGCGATCTACAGAAATGCAACAATGTGAAACAGATACATACTGTTGTGAGAGCAGGGTACACATCCATGTCACAAGCCTATGCAGCACACTGTGAATACCTAAAATGGTGAATCTATAGTCTGCCAACAATAGAAACTATAAACAAAGTCTCTTGGGGTTTGCTTGGACCCCACCCATGTAGTTAACAGGTTAAAGAAAATTTTGTGCTTATTAACTTGGCTATCCATTTCTTTAGTAGTCTCTCTGCCACATTTGTCCAACCTTCTTTTTTCTTCCATGGTTTCTCCTTTAGTGGCTGCCATATTTGGCACCACATTGTAAAAGGGAAAGTTGTGAATGTTGTTTAGGCTGTGGATAGTGTAGATTTTGTTGTGTGTTTCTGTGTGTTGTATTTGAAATTTAGTTAAGGATCCAGCTTGGCATTTTTGTTGACAGTAGTGCCAAAATATCTACATACTTTTGCTGGCCAGTGTGACAACCCGGTGGCGCATAATTTAGAATTGATGTTCGAACTGGGTCAAACTCGTCATGTTTTCTAATCTGACAAACTGTGTATTACATTGTACAAGCAGGACCCCCACTCTTCCTGATATAGAATTAGAGCTCACTTGCTCTCTGTGGCCATGTGTTTTTTTAATTATGTGATGTATATAGATTGATGAAGAAACCCTTCTGCATGAAGTAAAATTGCCTGATTTTAACAAATTTAAGATAAACTTTCATAAAAATCTCAGTACCACATTAAAGTTATTACTTCGAAGATTGGAAGACAAAACAATGAGTTAGTGTAGGACATTTCAAAGATTACTTTAACACATTGTTATGTTTTGGTTATGTAAGTAGAGCTGGCTCTGAACTTAAAAATCCGTACCTGATGTCCCTAAAGTCACCTTTTGTGGAATAGATTAGTTATGTATTAACTGATTTCAAGAAAAGCTTGGGGGGGGGGGGGGGGGGGGAACTATCAGTTGATGCTACGTCTACATACATAACTCCACAAGACACAGAGTGGTGCATGGTGCAGGGTGCGTTGTATTACTATTAGTCATCTCCTTTCCTATTCATCTCAATTTGGTGTACAGTAAGTCATTACAGAAATATATTCTGACATGAAATTAGAGGAGCTCAAAGTTGATTGCAAAGAGACTGAAGATCAAAATAGTTATTAATTGGTGTCATGTGGACAAGGGTGGGTGGATGGGTGGGTTGATTGGCTGGTTGATTATTGTAGCTGTAGTACTAGTATGTTGGAACATGTGGACGATTAGCTGTCCAATGTGGAGAGAATCTCTTGTGTATGCTGTTTTGCAGCCTCAACGAATTGCATGAAATGCATACTGTTGTAATAATATCCACCAGAGCTGCTTCATTAGATTTTATTTTATGCTACTAGTTTCAAGCAATAGTTCATTCACTAGTGGTATCTAGGTAAAATAAAGTTATTTTCAGGAAATTTATCTATATGTACCTGCTAATGTATAACTTTTGGTTGTATTATTTTTTACATATATTACACAATTTTATATGTTATTTTTAAAATATGATATACTTTTGCCATATTTGTGGCTGGTTGTTACATTTTTGATTTGTGTACTAGATATGCAGGTTACTATTAAATTTATATCTCCGATGAAAATCGTATTACATCTTAACGTAAATTTAGGATTGTATGTTTATTTTTTTAGGTTTTATTTGGATATTTTGTCAAATGTGTGTAGATTTCTATTTCCTCTACCTTTGTGGTTCTGTGAATATTTCCCAGAAAATGCTAAAATTGCTGAACAGGACAACTAAGAATCATCTTCCCCTCTAGCATTGTAGAACAGCATGTGGAGATTTACATAAAATCTGCACATGTCCTTTCCTTGTGTTACTTTTATTAGGAAGTAATACCTGTATTCAGCATTTTGTTAACAGATTTTGCAGAAAATAATTAATCCTCCTCAAGGATTGCCTCCTCATAGTGTTGCCAGTGAGTCACAAGGCGAGCTGTGGAAGAGTGTGTGAAAGTCTGTGAAATGTCTTGCAGTTGGGTAAAGGGAGTGGACTTGCCTGCTTGCTCTTCAGTTTGCAGACTTACAAAGGAGTGAAAGTGCACGAGCACAATCTGATGACGTGCCTTTCCTCACGTGTCTACCCTTAAGCTTCCCCCTGCCCATCCACAAAATAATTATCCCCTAATAGGTTCTGCTGTACTTAAATGTGGCTCACATATTTAATATTTGTTTTTCATTGACTAATTTAAAAATAAACATTAATTTTATACCATTAAAAAACTATTTTTAATAATCTGCGATATTTTACATTCCCTGTAATGTGGAAACTACTAGTTGTAGAGAAGACAGAATAGAACATTTTTGTAGGAAATTTAATTAGTTTAATTTTGTACTGGGACAAATTTTTTCTAGGAGCTGCAGTCTGAGTTAGTAAAGAAAATCATGTTTAAATGCCCACCTTCACCTTCAAACCCCACTGGTCAGGATTTTTAGTATGACAAACTATTTTACACTCGGGGGCAACAACATCTGTTGAGAGGCACGATGTTAGGAGAAACTCCACTCACAGCTGGTAAAACTGTTGTTTATTAAAACACGACCAGTTTTGCAGCTTTAAGCCACATCATCAGGTGAACCTATGTGGTAAAACGCGAAGTACAGTGTCACCACTTTTTGTGGATATTACAATTAGTAAAGCAATGTCTAAAATATACTCACAATGTTAAAAGGTCGTAGGCATACCCATTGTACCCATTGCTCCAAATCAAAATTTGCTATTCAGGGAATATCGCCAATACTATGATAAGCGAAAGGTAAAGAAGTCTCCCAGTCTTTAAAATTTGCCTGCATCTAAAAAGAAAACAAAAAAATTTTATAGTGAGTGGACAATAAATTTTTTACAAAAAGAAGCCAGATAGGTGATAAAGAATTGTCACTGCTAACATGATTAGTCATGGCACAGGCATATTACAGTGTGGAAAGAATCCGAATCAGGAGGCAGTATGACAGCAGGGCAACACAGTGCAGGGCAAGGCAAAAGTGGCCCGCACGAGTGACAGAAAGACTAACTGGCTAGCAGAACAGAAGCTATCCATGTGGACAGTGTGATGTCATATACTTATGACTAGGAGTGCTGGGTTGCTACCTCTACAAGCGAGGATAGAATTTCATTACATAATATTCTCACTTGTAACACTGTCTGCATGGATAGCTTCAGTTTCACCAGCCAGCTAGTCTCTCTTTGTCATTCGCATGGTCCACTTTTGCCTTGCCCTGTTGTCATATTGGTAAGACACTTTCCACATTGTAATTTGCCTGTGCTATGACTAATCGTTAGCAGTGACAATTCTTTATAACCAATCTGGCCTCTTTCCAAAAAAGAAAAAAAAGAAAATAAAATAAATAAATAAAAAAATTGTCCTCTCACTATAAAATATTTTCTTTTTTCTTTTTAGATGCAGGCAAATGTTTATGAATGGGGCACTACTTCTTTACCTATCACTCACCATAGTATTGACGATACTCTCTGAAAAGTAAATTTTGACCTGGAGCAATGGGTATGCCTATGATCTTTAAAAACATAGTGAGTAAATTTGACATTCCTTGACTAATTTTAATATCTGCAAAAAGTGGTGACACTGTACTTTGCTTTTTACCATGTGGGTTTATTTGATGATGTGGCTTAAAGCTGTGAAACCAGTCGTGTTTTAATGAACAATAATTTCACCAGCTGTGAGTGGAGTCCTTTCTAACATCATTTTTTAGTATGTTCATAAAACCACTTTACAAAAATCTGTACCACACGAATTTCCCCCCCCCCCCCCCCCCCATTCGACGTCTTTGGGTCTTTGTTGACTGGTCTGACATACATAAGCATTGTTGCCTGGTACCACATCTAATTTTAGAACCATTTAGTGGAATGCTATTGATATGCATCTAGTACTTCCTCTCAACAGTCATCTCGCCAAAGCTGAAGTTTCATAAAACACAAAGAAGAAAACAATATCATGTAATTTAATTAAATTTCTTTTTTCTTTGTCTAGGACAGAAAAGAATGCCTGCCAGTGGTCTGTTGATAAACTCAAAGAATTGTTGACAGGTCTGAAAATTGAAAATGCACTTGGTGAGTATCCAACACAAGTAACGTCATTCTTCATTTATAGATCCAGTTTTTGTTCATGAAAAAGATCAAATGAAGGGTCTGCTGGATGTAATGCATGCATGAGAAATATTTTATGTAGATCTTGGGCTTCATAGAGTGACATTCCTGCTGAGTGTCCCCCCCTGCGGGTCCGGGGGTTAGAATAGGCCCGAGATATTCCTGCCTGTTGTAAGGAGTGACTATTAGGAATCTCACATGTTTGGGCCATTATGTGATGGTCCCCTGTAGGGTTTGACCTCTATTTTTCCAAATTTTCCCGGCGAGCGAGCCAATTGGGGAAGGGCACCTTACATGGTGCATTGTGTCCATTGTGCATTGAGATCTTCAGCCCACTTTCTCATCATCGTATTGCAGTCCTGCCCATTCTCCATCTCTTGGGTGGGGGCACCTTACTGGATGCATTTTCCACCATGCGCTATGTGGTGTCACTTTCTGTGCCGATGATGACCATGGACTTATTTGTACCTCATATCCAGCACGGTAGCCAGTCCATTGTGGTGGGGCTGCCATGTACCGTGTTGGTTGTAGTCCCCTGACTACACAGGGATCGCTCTGCTGATGCCTGCACCATTAACTCCACTCGTATGCCAAGCAGTAGATGCCCGTCACCCTGGGGCATCAGGACTCCCAGCAATGACCATCCTGCCAGGAGGCCTTTGCTGCAGCTGGATGGCACCCGTAGGGAGGTCCCCTGGTCGGAGTGGGTGGTATCAGGGCAGATGACAGGTCATGAAGTGTAGTACATCATCTCTTGCTGGTGATCTGCCGCCAGCAGTCACTAAGCGGGCAAAGTCTAACTTTAATGCTAAGGAATAATGTCACATAGAAGAAGGTGTAATTAGATGAATGACAAACACTAACTTCACTTAACGAAGGGGTATTCAGCACTTGCACATACAAGAATGCGGAGCGAACTGCCTCCGGCCAGAACACATACGGTGTGTGTGTGTGTGTGTGTGTGTGTGTGTGTGTGTGTGTGTGTGTGTATATATATATATATATATATATAATTCCAGTAAAATGATTCTTGACATTTGTGGATACTTCTAGAATGCCCTCGAACCGAATATATAAGTTAAAATTTTACAGTTCAGGTGAGTTTTGAACTCACTTCCCTCCATACAACAGTCTAGTATCATAACCACTACACTACAGTGAATGTGCTACTCAGCTTCTTCTGACAATATGACCCCAAGTCGTTCCCCTCCCTGGCCACACCATGGTAGGAATGCCCGGCTAAGGATGGCAGTGAAGCTTAATTGCCCCAGTACCTCATATGTATGGGAGTTGATGGTGAATCTTTCATGTCCATAAAGCCTCAGTTTTTTGTGGAGCATTTGGAGGACAAGTTTGGGGAAGTGGAGGGCTTGTCCTCTGCCAAGTCACAGGCTTGTGGCAAGTTGGGGGATGTTTCTGTTACCAACACGCCCTATAAGAGCTTAAATACAGTCCATGGTATTATATTCCACAGGGATTGCAGTCTGACGAGGAGCTGCGCGCCAATTTAGAGTGGTGAGGAGTTTATTTCATCTGGCGCATACATCGGGGTCCGAGGGATAACCAGGTTGCCACCAGTGCCTTCATTTTGGCCTTAGAGGGTGACACGTTGCCCAAGTAGGTCAAGGTGATGGTCTACCATTGTGACGTCAAGCCATATATCCCTCCCCCGATGCAGTTATTTAAGTGCTGGAAGATGTTTTCCCACTGTACTTCCAGCCCCACCTGTCGAGATTGGGGACGTCCATCGCATCACAGTACTCCATGCGCCCCGCCTCCAATCTGTGTCAACTGCGGTGAGCATCACTCACCATGCTCACCAGACTGCAGGATTTTACAGAAAGAGAGGAAAATCATGGAATATAAGGCCCTGGACTGACCGACCTACACTGAGGCTAAGAGGAAATTTGAGCACCTACATCCTGTGGCTATGACTACCTCATACGCAGACGCTACGAGAACAGTTCTCGCCCCATCAGTTCCTCAAATTCCTGTCACCTCTGAGAACTGGGAGACTACACCTGCCCCCTTGATGGTGGGGGCACTTCCCTCCCTGTTGCTCCAGCACCATCTACTTTGGGAGCAACACTCCCCCCCCCCCCCTCCCCCCTCAACCATTGGGGATTTCAGTCCCCACTTCTGAGCCAGAGAAGCGTAAGGCTTCTTCAGCTCCTCTCGCTAGGAAGGGGTCCCTTGGGCCACTCCCTTCCCAGGTTTCTGCTAGTGGGAAAGATGACACTCGCCAGTAGCTGAAGACCCCAAAAGCAGTGGGTCATAGGGCTTCACACTCATCCTCAGTCCTGGAGACTGATTCAGTGAAGTCCTCCCAGCCAGGGAAACCCAAGGAACAGCTAGAGACATCGAAAAAGAAGACCCTTAAGAACAAGGAACTTGCGGTGGCACCCACACCACCCCAACCTACAAGTTCTGCGTCTCAGGATGGGGTGGAGATTCTGGCATCCACTGAGGACCTAGGTCTCGCCAGACCCTGAGACACAGTGGATATAGACTGCTAAGGCAAAAGAGTCGGTGGCAGCAGGTGACCTTGAGGCATAGACTGCCTCATTGAATGTTCCAAGCCTTCCCAATCTCACGATGATGTCGTCATCCAGTGGAATTGCAGCGGTTTTTTCCACCGCCAGGCTGAGCTACGGCAACTGTTAAGCTTTACACCTGGTTTCTGTATTGCCCTCCAGGAAACCTGGTTCCCAGCAATGCGGACCCCTGCCCTCCATGGCTATAAGGAATATTACAGGAACTGTAGCTACTACAATAGTGTGTCAGGTGGAGTTTGCATTTATGTCCTAAACACTTTCTGTAGTGAACCTATGCCCGTTCAAACCCCTCTTGAAGCTGTAGTGTCAGAATATGGACGATGCAGGAAATAACTGTCTGCAGTGTATGTCTTCCTACAGATGGTGTGGTACCCCTGAATGTATTAGATGCACTGATTGATCAACTCCCTAAACCCTTCCTACTTTTGGGAGATTTTAACGCCCACAACCTCTTGAGTTGTGACACTATGCTTACTGGCAGAGGCAAAGATGCTGAAACTTTACTGTCTCAGTTCGATCTCTGCCTCTTAAATACTGGGGCTGCCACACATTTCAGTGTGGCTCATGGTAATTACTCGGCCGTTGATTTATCAATTTGCAGCCCAGGACTGGAGAGCACATGACGACCTGTGTCATAGTGACCACTTCCCCATCTTCCTGTCATTGCCCCGGCATCAGGCCCATGGACGCCTGCCCAGATGGGCTATAAACAAGGCAGACTGGGAAACTTTCACCTCTGCTGTCACAGTTGATTCTGCCCCACATGGTAACATAGATGTTGAGCAGGTGACTACTACAATCGTTTCTGTGCCAGAAAAGGGGTCCCTTGCTCTTTATTGTGCCCCCCCCCCCCTTCCTCCTCACCTCACCCCAGCGAAAGACAGTCCCTTGGTGGTCGCCGGAAGTCTCTGAGGCAATTAAAGTGTGTTGGCAAGGTCTACAGTGACATAAGTTGCACCCTTACCTAGAGTACACAATAGCTTTTAAGCAGCTCCATGCCTGTGGTCCTGCTTATAAAATGATGGAAACATGAGTGTTGGGAGATGTAAGTCTCGACCATTGGGTGCCATACATCACCTTCCCAAGTCTGGACAAAGATCAGATGTCTTTTTGGGTACCAGACACCTAGCAGGTGTCCCTAGTGTTAACATCAATGGCATGCTCTCTACTGATGCAAATGTGCTTGCTGTGCACTTCTCTGAGCTCTATGCTCGAGCCTCTGCGTCAGAGAACTACCCCCCAGCCTTACGCACCCCCAAACAGTGGATGGAAAGGAAAGTCCTCTCGTTTACTACATGCCACAGTGAACCCTATAACGTCCCGTTTACGGAGTGGGAGCTCCGTAGTGTAATTGCACACTGCCCAGAGGCAGCACCTGGGCTGGATCGGATCTACAGTCAGATGATGAAACATCTCTCATCTGACTAAGAGTGTCATCTCGCCATCTTCAACCAGATGTGGTGCGATGGTGTCTTTCCATCGCAATGGCAGGAGAGCACCATCATTCCGGGCTCAAACCCGGCAAAAACCAGCTTGATGTAGATAGCTATCGGCCCATCAACCTCACCAATGTTGTTTGTAAGTTGCTGAAATGTATAGTGTGTTGGCGTGGCCTACTGGCTCCATGTCAGGGCAGCTTCCGCCTGGGGCACTCTACCACTAATGATCTTGTGTCCCTAGAGTCTGCCATCCCAACAGCCTTTTCCAGATGCCAACACCTTGTTGCTGTCTTTTTTGATCTACGCAAAGCATATGACACCACCTGGTGACACCATATCCTTGCCACATTATACGGGTGGGGCCACGGAGGCCTGCTCCAGATTTTTATCCAGAATTTCCTGTCGCTCTGTACTTTCCATGTCCAAGTTGGTGCCTCCCATAGCCCCCCCCTCCCCCCCTCCCCCTTAATCCAGGAGAATGGGGTCCCGCAGGGCTCTGTATTGAGTGTGTCACTATTTTTAGTGGCCATTAACAGTCTAGCAGCAGCTGTAGGGCTGTTCATTTCACCCTCTCTGTATGCAGATGACTTCTGCATTTCATACTGTTCCACCAGCACTGGTGTTGCTGAGCGGTGCCTACAGGCAGCCATCCACAAAGCGCAGTCATGGGCTCTCGCCCACGGCTTCGTTTTCGGCCGCTAAGTCGTGGGTCATGCACTTCTGTCGGCATCGTACTGTTCATCCGGAACCAGACATTTACCTTCATGACTATCCACTTATTGTAGTGGAGACATATCAATTCTTAGGACTTGTTTTCGATGCCTGATTGACTGGGCTACCTCACCTTTGTCAGCTTAAGCAGAAGTGCTGGCAGCACCTCAATGCCCTCCACTGTTTGAGCGACACCAACTGGAGTGCAGATTGCTCTACTCTACTACAGCTCTACAAAGCCCTTGTTCAATTTCCCCTTGTCTATGGGAGTTGGATGTACGGTTCGGCGATGCCCTCAGTGTTGCATGTACTCGACCTAGTGCACTATTGTCTCATTCACCTAGCGACAGGAGCTTTTAGGACAAGTCCGGTGGCCAGCATCCATGTGAAGGTCAGAGTCTCTCCATTGCGGATCCGACATGCACAACTGCTTGCCAGTTACGTTGCACAGATTCATAGTTCTCCTGACCATCTAAATTACTGTCTCCTTTTTCCACCCGTGGCATTTCATCTCCCCCTATCAGCGGCCCAGGTCAGGGCTAATGACTGCGGATCGTGTGTGATCCCTTCTGTCTGAACTGGAGTCCTTCACTTTACCACCTCCCATCCAGGTCCATTTGCTTACACCTCCATGGTGTACACCTAGGCCACAGATTCGTCTGAACCTTACGCATGACCCTAAGTAGTCAGTTACTCCTATCGCTCTCCACTGTCAATTCCTCTAGATTCTTGACGTGTTCCAGGGCTCTGAAGTGGCTTACACAGATGGCTCGATGGCTGATGGTCTTGTTGGCTTTGTCTACGTCCACACAGGCCATTTTGAACAGCATTCCTTGCCCGAGGGCTGCAGAGTGTTCACTGCAGAGCTCATGGTCATCTCTCGTGCACTTCAGTATTTCCGTTCATGCCCCGGGGAATCGTTTCTTCTGTGTACCGACTCCTTGAGCAGCCTACAAGCTATCGACAAGTGCTACCTTCGCCATCCTTTGGTAGCATCTATCTATGCTCTGGACCGGTCCCATCGTTCAGTGGTGTTTTTGTGGCCCCAGGACATGTCGGCATCCCAGGCAGCGATCTTGCCGACCGGCTATGCGGAAACTGCTTCTGCAGATGGGCATCTCTGAACCTGACCTGCATTTTGACGTGCGTTTGTAGGGATTTTTGGCTTCGGGAGACGGAATGGCATAACAGTACACACAACAAACTTCGTGTCATTAAGGAGACTATGAAAGTGTAGAAGTCTTCCATGTGGGCCTTTCGCAGGGAATCAGTTGTCATCTGCCGGTTCCACATTGGGCACACTTGGTGGGCGACCCACAGTTACCTCCTGCGCTGTGAAGACCCACCTGAATGTTGGTGCGGTGCCCCGTTCATAGTGGACCATATTCTGGTGCACTGTCCCACTTTGACTGCCCAGCGACAAAGTCTTGGGTTACCGGACTTGTTGTCACTAATTTTGTCTGACACATCATCGTCTTTTTATTTGTGAGGGTGGGTTTTCTCATTTGATCTAAGTTTTAGTGCATGTTCTTTGTCCCTCTGTGTCCTCGACCGTAGTGCTTCTAGGGTGGAGGTTTTAATGTGTTGCAGAGTGGCTGGCTTCTCCTTTTTTATTCTCATGGTCAGCCAGCCATGGTAATCTTGCCCTTTCTTGGGTGTCTGTGGTTTTCTTTTCCCTTTTAGTCCATTTACATGTTTGTTGCCCTTCATCGTTTTTGTGAAATATTCCCCCCCCCCCCCCCCCCCCCCTCTTCTGTTTTGAGTTGTCAGTCTCATTTGTTTTATTCTCACACTTGTGGCATTGTTTTATTCAGAACAAGGGACTGATGACCTTGTAGTCAGGTCCCTTTCCCCCCTCTTTTAATCCAACCAACCAACCTGCTGAGAGTGTAACTTTTCATCATAACAATTTTGTTATGATTTGGAGTTTATATCAATAGTTTCAGTTTCCCAAGGAATCATTTGTCCATTGATTTGGTTACCCAGGGATTTGAGAGTTTGGCTTTCTAACTTCAGCAGTGACACTCACTGCAATTCTTCGCACTGCCATTGGGGTTGGACCATAGCTCAGTGAATTCATCGCAGACGTTCCTGCGATCTCGAACCAACTGAATCCATAGTTGTGTCTATAGATGGGCTAGTGATCATCAGGCTACTCGTCACTCAGTGCTGTACGTCAGTGAATTTGGCATTTGATCCGAAGAGCCTCTGCTTGGATATTTCCTTATGGTTTCCAATTATCTCCTGGAAAAATGCAGGTCACGCATTTGTCATAACAAGACAGTTGATCATGAACCAGAACTCTATTTACGGACCCAGTGCATGGGCGTCTTTACACAATCCTGAGTTTTGGGACTCTTCGTTGACAAAAAGCTTATTTGGCTGCCGTATATTCAGCAAAAGGCTAGCTGTGTGTGAAAGCTTCAAGCTGCCAGATTCCTTGCCCACACCTCTTGAGTGGATTGTGTTTACTCTCTTCCATATTTACCAGAACCTGGTCTCATTCAGATTTTACTATGTTGGGCAGGTTTATGGTTTGACAATCTTCAGCTTTGAAGTTGTTTGCCCCAGTTGGTCATTGTGGAGTAAATCTGGCACCTTCTGGAATAGTCCTGTATAGTGTGCTCTTGCTAAAAGTGCATCTTCCTTCTTCAGTTCTGTCTGCACCAACTCTTGTTCACTCGTGCAATCACCATCCGATGATTTTCTAACTGTCCAACTTAGTAGACTGCGTTTGCATACGAGTGACATCGACCCACGACACCTGCCCTGTGGTGGAATTACCAGTTGGAATGAATCTCGAGGCCTTCTGCTGGGACCTCCACCTAACCTCCTCAGAATAAGCTCCCCATGTTTTATGTCACACCGCTCCATGGTAAATACCCAGAGCATGAGTTAGGATTTATCTATTTCAGGGTTATAAAGTTTGTTGCCCCTATGTCTGTCCCTCTCATTTCAGGAGTATCAGGGTACTACTATCATTTACACTGACATCCCTAAAACCATGGAGAGGACAGGATGTGCTTTTGTGTCAAGGCAGTAGGGAACATAATTTGTTGTTGGGACTGTTTAGTATTTTTATGGCAGAACTTATAGCCACTAACAGTCATATGTTTAAAAAGAAAGGCCCTCCATCAATTGCATTTTAATTTTCAGTGATTCCATGAACAATTTCCAGGCTATTGATCGCTGTTGCTCTTGTCAGACTATGATATCTGCTATTCACGACCTTATCTTGTACCTTAGTCAAACTGCCTGCTCAGTTGCCATTATCTGTGTCCCAAATCATGGGAATGAACTGGCCAACCGTTTGGCTAGAGAAGCATTCTTTGTCAAACATTCACTTTCATGATCCCTGGAGCACATTTGGTGTTCCACTTTCCCCCTCTAATAAACTCCATACTATCAAGGAGACAATTGCTGCATGGCAGTCCTCCTTAAGTTACTTCTGGGAAGAATCGACGGCCATATGTTGGCTCCACACCGGTCCTACCAGAGTAACCCATAGTTTTATTTTATGTAATGAGCCATCCCTATGTTGTGGTTGCAGAGCCTTAGTCTCACGTATTCCTGTGAAATTGCCTCTTCTTTTGGCTCTCCACGTGAAGCATGTTCTTAGAGATTCTTTGCCTCTAATATTGGTGGACAAATCACACACAGTTGAACTAGTTCTGTTTTACCCATGGAAATGGTTTTTATTCTCAGATGTAACATTTTAAACCAACTTCAGGGCAGGGACAAGGTGGTTGGGGCATCTCCCGTTGAATGCTGGGTCTGGGGAACCTCGACTCTACCTCCTTTCCCATCTGCCTCTGTCATCCCCCTTTTACTGTTTGAGTTGCATTAAATGCAGTTTTCCCCTTTCACTGCCACACTTCTTATATTTATTTTAGGGGTAACACTCTGCTGAGTAGTGGGTGCTGTTCCTTTCTATTAGTTTTGACTATAATGGCTTAGTGGTGGGACAGCTGCAGGAAGGACGGCTCCTATTGTGTGCGGAGCCCTTGGTGATAGTTGCCAGGTGCCACCCACCTGTTGCTTTTATTATTTCTCTCACTGTTTTTATTATTTACAGGTCAGCTGATGTCTGTTAAGTTTTTAGTCTTCTCATTTTTAGTTTCACTCCAGCATATGGAGCATGACGATGCAGGCTGTAGTACTGATTTGGAATAAAAAAACAGCACCAGTTGCACTTTTATTCTTATTTTAAATACCATTTTTACTGGTAGAAATCTCCTGTGTAGAAAGCATTTTTTACTTTGCAACTCTCTTTGCCCTTAATTGGATTGGCATGGTGGGTGGGGGGGGGGGGTCGGATGTGGGTGGGACTTATCTTGCCACAGATGACCTCTTGTCAGCTCTGACCTATGTACTGGCCTGATTAATACACTTTTTCTTTTCTGTCAATTATTTCTTAGTTCTGGCATCAATATTACCTTCTGTGCTTTTACTACTCCTACACACACCATCATCTGATCATATTTTTGGCAGATGTCACTAACTCCAGATGAACTATCCCTTGACAGAGAGATTGCTGACCTTGCTGTAGTCCCCTAACCCCCAACCAATCATTCCTCCATTCATCCAAACAAACTAATATTCGTGCTGCCTCCTGTGAACTCCTGTGTACCGCAAGTACTGGTATGATATATTCTGCCCTAACTGGACATGTTTACTGATTGTTAAATATATTGTAATTGGCATGTCAGAATGCTGTGAGTGAAAACTTATCCTCTTTCAATATTTTATTTACTGGACAATAATCACTGCTTTCCTATTGCAATTACTGGTTTCAGCTGTGATATTCTGCCCTTTAGAGATGATTGTTGTAGCGCCTCGTAACAGACACCTGCTAGTTGCAGCTTTCACATGATGGACTCTTGCCATTGCTGGAAAATGTCACTGCTGGCTTGCTGATGTATGTACTTTCAATATGACAGACTTACCAAGTATACTTGGTGGTGGTCTTCCAAAATCATATCCATGCTAAATGTATAGGAAAGGGTGAGCTGTCTCTGGTCCTTCACCTTTCAACCCCATCTTGTGCCATCAGACTTTTTCACTTGTAATTTTAAGCAATTGTGCATGGTGATTAGCCAATAAATCCTTAAATTTTTGACAGCTTCTCACAGACACCTACCAATCTGTTACATGAGAAATGCTACACTGTACCTCTCTGTCCTTAGAACTTCTTGTGGTGCTTCATATCCACCACTGAGGAAATAATTTTTAGCACCTGCATCACTAAACGATTTTGTGAAAGGTACATTGTGTACAATGTTTTGTAGCCATAGGTCATTGACACCATACAAACGCTATCTCCAGGAAATCCTTAGAAACTTAATTTGTGCCATTATCCCATCCAAAGTAATAAGCATGCAACTTGCAGTTTACTCCTGATGCACTCCCACTGTAGCTATAACACGGGCCACTATTGTACTACTACTACTACTACTACTACTACTGGATGTGGTTTCATTATGCTGGGATTCACTATGAGGAGTGCTTAATAGCTGGAATCTTTCCCCAAACACTGAGCATCTCTCTACTTCAATATTTTGTGGAGCAATGATGATGAGTTGATAATTTTATCAACCACACTAGACCCCCACAGATCCATTGAGGTGGAGCCTGTGAACAGCCAGTTGAGAAGCCCACTCCTCAGAAGCCTGTATCATGATATTTCAAGAAATGGATATTGACATGATAGTGCAAGAAACAACAAATTTTATTACTCATTCAACAGGTAATGTAATACGCTAGTCTTCCGGACCTTCCCAGTCCAAGTTCGTAGCTTGATGTTCTCTAGAAATAACCGAGACTGTCAGAAACAGACAGAGGAGTAAAGTGATGAAGAGGTCCCTCCACTAATAATATTTAATACAAATGACTAAGAACATGCAGTCCTTTGCTTACAGATACTTTGTGACTAAGTTGAAAAACAGTATCGTGTATTTGTTGCTTTTAAGTGTAGTGCAGCATTCAGTAGAAGTTAATTCACTTAACATAATAATGTGTAACTTGCTTTGTGAAGTCCCTTTGTAGAATTACTCTAATTCAGAAGGAGCAAGAGTCCATATCCCTGTCCACTTATCCACATTTAGATTTGATCTAGTTTCCTTCAATCTGTTAAGATTGTCAGGATGGTTTCTTTGAAAAGGACATTTTTTCCCTACACCTAACTCCAGTTCTATCTGTGCTTGTTCTGTCTCCAGTGATGTCATTGTCAAAAGGACGTTAAACCCAAATCTTCCTTCAGAAGAGATGAAAGGTGGTGGATGATCCACACTGTTTAATTAACAGTAGGATGAGCTGCAACATGTGATGCATCAGTTGGACAGTAAATGTTTTCCTGTATTTGACATACAACGGCTGGGTTATGGGTGAGCATGATACTTTCTGCACCTTTTAATTATTGCTTACAGAGAACACTGTGAAATATAACAGCGGGAACATGGCATTTCCTCTTCCCAATACCAGCATTCTAAATGTTAACACATGATAACAACAGCTTTTCAGCTTTTGCCATTCTCTTTGTCTTCATTGACACTAGTATTTTTCTCTCTTGGCTTCTACATTCTTATCATGAATTTCCTTGCTTCCCTGTTCCTTCCCCTCATCAGTTATTGTACTGGAAACTGTCTGTTATCAACAGCAGTTTGTTAGTAGTATGCTGAAATTTTAAACTTTACAGAATGTCCTTTATTACTTCTGTACTCAGTGTTCCTTTCGATCCAGGAACAGATTCATTTTACTGTTTCATTTTCCTGTTGTCTTTCATTTTTCTCCTAATGAAGGGATTTTTGAAAAAGTTGTCTGTCAGCCCCACAGCAGTTGTTTCCATGTTGCAGAGAAGCTGTACTCCTTTTATGCCCCAAATAGTGTAAGTATTCATTTCATTTTGTTCTGGTATCATAAATAGTGGCATATACTGATAAAATATTGGCATGTCTTAGTATGAAAACATAGGACACAACATATGCAATGTTGCAACTGTGCTTCCGACACCAAAGGGGGGGAAGAGACTCTTTATGCTGATTAGGGCTCGTACAGAGGCATGCAGGGAGTCATTTTTTCCTCATTTTGTTTGGAAGTGGAACAGGGAGAGATGATGCTAGTTGTGGTACGAGGTACCCTCCACCACGCACCGTATGGTGGGTTGTGGAGTATGGATGTAGATGTAGATGAGTAAGAAGTTGCCACAAATAATAAACAGCAGTACCTCACAATCTCTCTGCTCTCATTACTGTAAGAAATTATGCAAATTATCATTTTTATGTCGTGAAAGAAAGTGCTTCTGCTGCCATTCAGTGATATTATTGAATAATTAAAGTGTAGTATTCAATTTCTGTTATGTGGTATCCACCAAAATACTGTACTTACAGTATTATATGGGTAGGAAACTTAAGGCTCGTATTAGTTAGGGAAGGCTTGACGTTTCAGTTGATCAGTATAAGAAAGAAAATATAAAACTGTACCTGAAATGGTCTTCAACTGAAAATCTAACTGTGGTAAGATTTTTATTGCTCTAAAGCTTTATTTATTAGGTTTTGTTCAGATCTAGTGTTGAAACCAAGTAAGGTTTCAGTTCCATTTATTAAGGGTGTGACTGACTTCCCCATTTGAACACACATCTAAATCTTTGCTGTTATACCTAAACCAGTTTAGGCAACTACTGGGCTGTTTCCTTATTATGCTTTGTTTGTGCTCTCTCCCTTATAAGCAAAAGATCCCTGCCTGCCCCCCCCCCCCCCCTCTCTCTCTCTCTCTCTCTCTCTCTCTCTCTCTCTCTCTCTCTCTTTCACCCCCCCCCCCTCCTCCTCTTCCTCATCCCCCTCACCCCCCCACCCTCTTTCAGCTATCTTAAAATAATTAAAATTTGTGATACCTCTGCTGTAACACAAGGTTTCAAAAGTTATGTGCTACTTATTTTTATCTTAATGTCGAACATTTGTATGCATAGTCAAATGAGCAGCAAGACTTCAGTAAAGTTTTATTTATTTCACAGCTAAATGTTGTATAACAGAGGTGGAGAAATGTGAGGGAGAAGCAGTAGCAAACAACAGAAAAGGGAAATTAATATTTTTTTATGAATGGGAATTGAAGCTAAAATGGAAAGGTTGTCTTCTTGATTCAAAGAACACAGAAATAGAAGGCACGGCAGAAATTCCTAATTTGAGCGAAGAGTATGATGCATCAGAAGTTGATGTAAGTTTTATATTTATAATAATGTTGAGTTTTTTGACATTTTATTGATGATGAAGTGTGAGAACTATTTAAAAGCATTTTTGATGTATGTTAAAAATGTTTTTATGGTCATTAGTAGTTGACATAAATATTTTGCTTGAAGATCTGTGTGATAGATGTGATTCATAGCAGGGTCTACAGGTAGTAGCACTGCTTAGTTTTCACATTTGTAGTTTCTCAGGTATTGATAATTTTACATGCAGGAAGCTTAAATTTACAAATTGGTATGCTGATAGGTAGTGCAAAAGTTTGTTTGATGTACATTTTAAAACCAAGTAAAAGTATTTTCAGTTTTAGGATTAAAATAAATACATTTAAACCAAGCAGAGTATTTGCTATGGAAGTTGTATGTGACAAATTAAAACTGTGTGCCACTGTGGGATGCAAATCTAGATCCCCAAATTTCTTGAACTGTGCACTACAAATTACACCATCTGAGCATGCTTCCCCTGTTGATTCAAAGCCTCAACACGGACTAGTCATTCTACTTGAGGGGAACACAATAACAGACATTTAAACAGTTTCTATTGTAATATTTCAGTCTCAGGTCAAACAAATGTGGTATCATTACCAGTTCCATCTTCGTAGCAAGTAATCATCACACATTTTTTAAAAGAAAAGAAAAAAAAAAAAAAAAATTCAGCGTTAGGAAACTAGATTGCAAAATAAAACTAATTTCTGTTCAAAACTACATGTACTTGAATGTTACACAGTAACTCATTTGTAAAATGTAGTTTTTTCACTATATTCTTTTTTAAAGCAAACCTGCTATCAAGTCAGGACTGGTAAAGAATGATTTGTGTGACCTGAGGCTGAACTATAAAAAACTACCTAAACGTAGTGAAGACAAATTCACTGTGAAAGCACATCGTTCAGTTCAGTTCAATACCCTGTCTTAAGTTACTGTGACTGTGTTGAAGGAAAGGAAAGGAAGGAAAAAGAATGTTTTCTCAGAAAATCATTTTTAATTGTAAAAAAAAAAAGTGGTTTGACAATTTTTTGTTTATTTATTTTCTACATAAACATAAAGATTACATGGTTTACAGACTCAGCATGTGACATATACTTACCAATGAGAGAAGAAATTTTTTTTAAAATTCACACTGTGCATTTGCAAAGAGAGCCCTTGTGTTTCATTAATAGTCGTGGTGAACACAAGACACATTGAAAATTGGACTCATTTGAACTCGAATGCCATGTTGGTTACAATGAGTGGTATTCGTGGAAGTAGTATGTCTTCACCCTTATGAGATGCACTCAGAATTGTTGCCTCAGTTGGATTGTTCATCAAATTTTAACTGCTAATTGGGTGCCATTGCGTAGCTTCGGCTAATTGAAGTTTCAGAGTAATGTAATTGGCACTCCAATTTTCAAATTCAGATGTGCGATGGTGATCTGGAAACAGAGAGAGAATTAAGAAATTGCTGTGAAAAATTCACTATTTCACTTTAGCTCACTAGAGAGCCAATGGAGTTGTGCATCACTATTTCACCTGCAATTCTATTTAGAAGTCCACATTGTTTAGCCACTAGAATATTTCTTCACTCAGCCATGTGTGATTTTTGATAATTCGTTTTGGCACTTTGGAATTCATTATGTTGCAGAAAGTAGATGGGAAGGTGGTGATTCCTATTTCTGGAGTTACAGGTTCTGTGCTGTTACTGACCTTGAGTAATTATCTTCAAAATGTTTGAAGATAAACTCTCATATTTGTTATTAAATGCATTTTTTTTCACTGCACTCCAGAAAGTTGAATATTTCAAGGAGGCATGCAATTTATCAGCTGGTATTGAGTGAAGTATAATTGGACATGACAATGACTGGAAACGTCTGCCTGAAATCACTGGATAGTAATGCCAATGCTCCACCAAATGGAACCTGATTATTTCCCAAGTCGTTCAGTGTATCGACTGATGGTTCCAGTGACCTCTTGTGAGCCATTGTACATTCATCCCATACAGTGTTTGGCATGCCTGAAGAACCTTTCTCGTTCCTGATGTTTTCGAAATGTTATATGTTGGGTTTTCTGTGAATTGCATGTTTAGTGACAGTTTAATATTTGAATGTGCTTCTCTCCTCCTTCCATCAGCGTGGTAGCAGTGCCTGAAGAGCCAAGAGCTAATACAGTATGGCCATTGGAACATGTTTTAGCCAAAAAGTAAGTTTTTCTAGTACTTTGGGTGTCCAAAAAGTGCAGTTCACGAAATTGGTTGGCCGCAGCGTATGTGATGGTGTCAAATGTTATCTTTTGTTCTGGAAGGAGTTTCAGTGTGTTTTATTGGATGAACAGTTGAATTTGAGGGCAGGATTTTAGAAACAGAAGAGGAGGTAGATGAAGATGAGGTGGGAGATAAGATACAGAGAGAATAATTTGACAGCATTTGAGGTACCAAGCCAAAACAAGGCCCCAGGAGTACACAGCTTTCTGTGAGAGCTATCGTTAGCTTCGGGACAGCTAGCCATGACGAAACTCGTCCATCTGGCACAGACTATCAGTTTAATAAATCATGTGCAACAACAACACAAATTGTTTTCTGAAGAATGGAAAAACTGCTAGAAGCCAACTTTGAGAAAGATCAGTTTGGATTTCAGAGAAATGTAGGAACACACAATGCAATGCTGACAATATGACTCACATTAAAAGACAGGTTAAGGAAGGGCAAACCTACATTTATAGCATTTGCAGGCTTAGAGAATGTTTTTGACAATGTTGACCGGAATACTCTTTCAAATTGTAAAGGTGGCAGTGGTAAAATACAGGGAGCAGAAGGCTAATTACAATTTTTACAGAAACCAGATGGCAGTTAGGAGTCGAGGGGCATGAAGGGGAAGCAATGGTTGAGAAGGGAGTGAGATAGGGTTGTAGCCTATCCATGATGTTCTTCACTTAGTATATTGAGCTAGCAGTAAAGGAAACCAAAGAAAAATTTGGAGTAGGAATTAAAGTTTAGGGAAAATAAATAAAAACTTTGATTTGCCAGTGACATTGTAATTCGGTCAGAGACAGCAAAGCACTTGGAAGAGCAGAGTGGACAGTATCTTGGAAGGAGTATGTAAGATGGGCATAAACAAAAGCAAAACAAAGGTAATGGAATTTAGTAAAAATGTGGAGCTAGTTGTATAAAACTTAAGATCTAACTGCCATTTGATTGTATGGTACGCATTATTACATGACCTAGGTTTATGCGGAACACAGGTCAGAAGATTTTTGACGTTTTTACCACTTGAAAATGGCCCAAGGCTGAAATCTAGATCATGTAATAAAGTGTATCATAGTCAAATGACGGTTATATCTTCCCATAGTTGATGCTGAGGGAATTAGATTAGGAAAATGACACACTTAAAGTAGAAGAGTTTTGCTGTTTGGGGAACAAAATAACTGATGATGGCCAAAGTAGAGAGGGTATTGGGATACATGGGGCATCACACTTAGCAGTACTTTTCAAAACACTGTGTGTAAAAATTTGATGTTCTGGTGCTGATATCTTGGATCCATTGGTGATAAAAAAGCAGGGTCATGTATTTTGGATAGCCCTTGGGATAGGGATCATTTGTATACCCAACAGAAAGATTGTTTTAATCACTGCTTGACGGTACAGGGTCAGAGTAGCGATATTACAGACTTCCTCCTGCTTACGCAAATAGAGCAAATCGGTTGGTTCTTTCTGGTGATAACCCCCAAAGAGGGCCGTCACCAGTGGACCAAAACCTAATCGAGGATTCCAAGATATGGCTATGCACAGCAAATGGCTGAAATTTTCAAAATGTATATCTAAGATCCTGATCTTGAAAAACCTTGAAAATATTTGTGATATCTTTATCCCTTTGCCAAATATAGAGGTTCCAAGTTACCCTATTCATGCATATAAAAATTAAATAACTTGGCTGATGAGGGGTCTACCCATGATTTAAATAAACTGACGGATATACCCTTTGCAGAAATTCATGGGCAGTTCCTGAGGAAAAAACCAGAAAAAGCATTTTTCACTTTTTTCTGTCAGTAGTGGGCCATACCCAAGTCGCAGGTTCCAAGATGGCTGTGCACAGCAAATGGCTGTAATCTTTATGATGTATTTCTAACATTCTGGTCTTCAACAGCCATGAAAATTCTCTAGATATCTCTATCCATTTCAGAGATACAGAGGTTCAAAGTTACGCTACTTATGCACATAAAATATGCATATCAAATTCAGTGCGAGGCAAAGGGGTAGTTTATAAAGTGATGTAGTATAGTGAAATATGTTGTAAAATGTCTCTGTTATCATCAGAACAGTTCTGGGAGCTCCACATTGTAGTGCTGAAACACATGCGAAATTTTTTTGCATATAAAATCCAGTCTGAGGTGTAAAATTAGTTCTGTGTTATTTGAGTTTCATATAAGTAAAATATAAAAATTTTACTTGCCCGTAAAGTTCTTTACCGGTTAGTGAAATTCCCTGCTGTGGCAGGGAAAAGAAGGGAAGCAACAGAAAAAATGCTCCTGTTGGAGCACAAAAAAGGCAAATATTCTCCTCTTTGCACACGCGTGGTAACACTTGGTTTCTGACGCTCTCTAGGAACTGTTGAAACAAACGTATTTCTAACAGGTAGCGGGAAAATATTGCGAATAGTGGTTTGAAAAGCGTTACTTTTAAAGTAAATTTCCTTTTACGCAAGATGAATTATGTTATGTGTGAGAATGTACGATGAATTTCTTAAATCGCAGAGTGTTGTGACTGTCATACAAAACTTAACACCCTGAGGACCAGTCACTTACAAGAATTTAGAGCCCAGAAGACCAGACATGTCATTTAAAATTTTACTGGCACATTTGGGTGATGTATTTTAAAGTGTGACATATGCAAGAAAGACAAATATTATAAGTGAATGCGTAGCTTTTCTTCTATCTACACTATGTATATTAATTTAAACCATTAACTTTACCTATTTGTGTTTTCACACTACTTAACACTTTGCCGTCTGCATGTCTCATACAAATTTATTCGCTTGGCGCTGGCAGCGCCAATTCGGATTACTTGGCTTGTCGCCAGTCGCTTGTCACCTTTCCGTTGATGACAAGCTTCAAACATATTGAATTTTGCGCGCTTCAGTTTTTCCGGAAATCCTCTATTTTACCACATCATTCCACAAACTCGAATTTTCTTTTCAAGTAACTTCTTTGCAAGTTCTACACTGTTATAATAATTTTGCATGTAGCGGCGATGCCACTCAAATCGCACAGCATCCGAATGAGTATGTCATATTTCGTAATTTTCGACGGATTGTAAACTTTAAAATTTAACTGTCCACACCATGGTATCATTACTTCATCAATTGAGATGTTTTGACTTAGATTAAATGTTTCTTTAAACTTTTTGGAAAAATAATCAATTACGAATTTCACTTTGAAAAGCCGGTCTATTGTTGTTGTCGGAAAAATGTAAAAATGATGATGTTTGTCTGAATCGGTTGTGTGGACATAATTTTGTGAAATATCAGTGTATCTATCAACGGATTTGTTGACCAGTAATCATCGGTCCTTGCTTTTTTTACAATCCCTGTAAGGATAGCAAGCCCAAACCATTTTCTAAGTTTGGGTCGCATAACGTCGACAAATTTGGCATTTTTTAAATCCAGTTTCCTTCTAATGCAATTTTGACTGTAATTGCCATGGCACGCACAGCCGCAGAAACACAATGGTCGGCTACCGCGGCAGAGTTAAGCCACGCCTACAACTTAGTGCTGGCGCGTTCCGCCAGCCGGCGCTAGAGGCGTTCCTGCCAAACATTCAATCAGCCACGAACTACACACACGCACGAGCCTTTTTCTGCCGCAGATGGTCACACTATATCACCATCCACCAGTCAGGGACTGCCAACAGCCGCCAATCGTCACTCCGGAATCTGTGGAGGAAGACTCGAGCCGCCGTGTTAAATAGCCAGTGTTGCATGGAATTCAAATTTACACCTTTGTAATATGAAAATATGCAGAAAAATGCTGCCACACATCAGATTTTTCCAAAACGGTTTTTCTAAACTGCTATACACCAATGTATAAGACCTTAACCATTCAAAGGACTGATAAGTTTCCCAGTTCTGAGGGAAAGTATATTGTCACTTAACACAGAAAAAGTGTATTTTTGACTGGGAAATCTGGGAAAAATCCGGGAATTTTTTCCTTGTCAGCATATAAACCCTGCACAGAGTATATGACAGAGTATATGACAACGAGGGACGGGAGGGGGGGGGAGGGAGGGGGGGGGGGGGGGGGGGAGAGAGAGAGAGAGAGAGAGAGAGAGAGAGAGAGAGAGAGTGTGTAGCAGTGAGTAAGATATTAACAGTAAGAGATAATGAGAGAGAGAGGCAGTGACAGTGAGAGGAGACAGTAGTAGTAGGACAGAATGAAAGCAACTGTGGCTGAGAGAAAAGAGGCAGTGACAGTTGGAGAGCCACAAAGAGATTATGAGAATGAGTTGGGCCAAATGAGTGAGATCGACTGAGCAATTAAGAGTGGATGAGTGTGAGAGACTTCCAGTGATGGACTAGTGTGTGAGAGTGAGAGGTGACACATGTTAAAAATTTTGTGAATGTTTGCATGCCAATATTTTTGTGAAAATTTTTAAAGGTGTTGAGGAAGGTAGAATGATTCAGTTGGTACCCACTTTTCAATCTATCTTTTAATAGTAAGGGCATATTTGCCTTTCTTGTGCTCTGATGGGAGCATTTTTCCACTGGTAGAATGTAGACTGGCAATGGCAAGAAAAGCGTTTCTGAAGAAGAGAAATTTGTGGACATCAAATATAGATTTAAGTGTTAAGAAGTCTTTTCTGAAAGTATTAGTCGGGAGTGGAGCTATGTATGGAAGTGAAATATGGACAATAAGCAGTTGAGGCAAGAAGAGAATAGAATCTTTTGGAATGTGGTGCTGCAGGAAATGCTGAAGATTGAATGGGTAGATTATGTAACTGATGGGGTGGTACTGAATTGAACTGGAGAGGAAAAAAAAAATCGTATCACAACCTAGCTAGAAAGAGGGATTGGTTGACAAGACACATTCTGAGACATCAAGGGATCACCAATTTAGTATTGGAGTGTTTTGGGGTGGGAGGGGGGGGGGGGGGGGAGGTAGGGGTGTAAAATTTGTAATTTATAGAGGAAGCCGAAGAGATGAATACAGTAATAAGATTCGGAAGGGTGTAAGTTGCAGTAGTTATTTGGATATGAACAGGCACAGAACATAGTAGCGTGGAGAGGTGCATCTATAGAGGAAGCCGAAGAGATGAATACAGTAATAAGATTCGGAAGGGTGTAAGTTGCAGTAGTTATTTGGATATGAACAGGCACAGAACATAGTAGCGTGGAGAGGTGCATCAAACCAGTCTTTGGACAGAAACAACAACAACAACAACAACAACAACAATGGCTGTAAATCATTTCAGTCGTATGATTGGGTTCTTGAGCAGTTATGTCAAATTTTGCTTTGATGGACTGATTAGTTGTTGTTGTTGTTGTTGTGCCAACAACTTGCCACACATTGCAAGACAAAGCCCTCAATGAAGATAGTGCTTCTGTGAAATCCAAGCCATGATTTCGTTTTTTTTTTTTTTTTTTTTTTTTTTACGCTTTCTGTGCGAAAACACAGACAACACTCAACTGGAAAGAAATGAAATGGATTTAATGTGCATATTCGAATGCAACATTGTGTCAAAAATTAAATCAGTCAACACACTACTTTGTTTTATTAACACAAACGTACACAAAGTGAATTGTTATGGTATGAAGATCTGAAAGCTAAGACTTTCACATACAAGTACAGAAATTATTCACATTAGAATAATTGTTAGCAACAACCCTGAGCTGTGGGTAAGCCAAAACCCTGCACTGTAGCCTTGCTCATGGCCCTAGTCACAGCACTGTGGAAAAGTCACTACAGAGTTCTGAATTAAATGGGAGGAGCCTGGGAAAGTTTTCAGTTGGTCTGGGAAATGTGCTCAAATGATGAAACTGGTGGTGCACTGCTCTGAAAGGCAGGTGTCAGAGTTTGAATCCCAGTTCACTCCACAGTTTTAACTTTCACATCCATTTATTTTAATATTCAATAATGAATTTTCACTTTGGAACAGAATATGCCCTAATTTGGCACTTTCCTGGCATATTGTAACTGTGTACAGACCTGGGACTTAAATGTGGCCTTTGCCTTTTGGAAAGTGGCAGAAGTCTAACTGATGAAAGTAAGGCTATGGGGGCAGGGCTTGAGTCCTCCTTGGGTAGGTCAGTTAGTAGTGCACTTGCCTGTGAAAGGAAAAGGATCCTGGTTTGAGTTCTGGTCTGGCACATAGTTTCAATGTGCCAGGAAAATATTTTAATACTGTTTGAGAGATTTTCGCTGATGAAAATCAGCGTGAGTTATCTGGATCATGTGAACTTCCAACACATTCACAGCACACACAATCATGCTTTTCCCCATCTCCATCTACATTTGGACACAACCTTAGTGTCATTTGCTATCATTCTGTTGTCTTATCTTGTGTACTGAAGTCTGATGCTTTTCACATGGATAAATAAATAATTTTGTAGTCTTATTATGTGTGTCATTTTATGTACTCTCTAGGCTGCTTAAGATAGTTGAAGGAAACCACCTCTTGTGTGAAAATATAATTTCTTACTTGGATCACAGCTTGGTCATTAAGTCCCCTTTTTAGTTTAAACCAATCACTACACAAGACTTCCAAAGCCCTTGCCTTTGAAAAGATTTTTTCATAATCGGTCTGCACTCTGGAGGCACTGTCATCAGCTGCAATTTTTGTTATGCCTTTATGAAATTGAAACTATCCCTCACAGGCAGCAAGAACATGGTGTCCAGTATGAGCTTAAATAGTTTCTTAATCTGTTTCATCCACATCCACCAAACTGTGTAATTTTCTTTCCAACCACTTAAGCCATTAATTTGTGGGAAGATAGATATTTTCTCAATTTGCCTGTCAGTTGGATGCTAGAATCATTTCCATTGAACAGTACTGGTAAACAATAATTTTCCTCCTACCCCACTGTTTTCAGTCAGACACCGCTGTTATACTTGGTTTTGTCAGTTATAGCACCTATCCATATACAACCCCCCCCCCCCCCCCCCTCCCCTCTTCCCTCCCGTTCAGTCCAACTTCACTATTGATTGCAGAGATTGGCAAGTGAATGAGTGCTGAGTCTCAAACTGTCTCACCTGCTGTATGCCATTTATGTGGTATCGCTTTGAACAGACATGCTGTACAGCTAAAGAAACAATGTGTCACTTCGCTAGAACTTGACAATTTTATCCGTCTCATTATATATATGGTACTGCTAAAGTCTTAACTGACTCAAACGTCCCACGACCCACCTGGATTTGCATGTAAACAGTTCTGCATTTGTGCAGGCATGTGATGCTCCACATGCCATTTCTCGCTACTCTAAAGAGAGCTCCTTTAATGACTAAATGTTTTTTCAGGCAGAAATAGGTTCTTGTTTTAAATTAAAATGTACTTGTCATTTTTCAGCTGGTTCTCAGAATTTTGTGCTTCTTTCCACATGACAATTATTATTTTAAACAACTATTTTGTAACTGAAAGTACACTAGTGTTGTACACATTTAATTAAAAGTCCTGGCATTAGTCTGTGGCACTTTAAATGTTGGCCAGCAATTAATGTGAATTATCATCCCAGACTTGGTTAACATTGTAGTTCACTGTTAAACTTACAGGTAGACTTCAGTGTAAAAACTCACAGTGTGGAGGCTGACAGGCTGAAAGAAATTATCGCCAAAGATGCAAGGGATGTTATTCGAAGTCAGTTGGCAAAATATATAAAAGCATTAAGGGAAGGTAAGACTGTGTTATCAGTATTGTATCACGAGTTTTGTATCAAATATTTATAAAATAAATGTTCAAACTTATAGTCCTTTAAATTTCTACAGAATTTGCTAAGGGCATGATACTGCCAAAGAAAGAGGATGAGCAAGCAACAAAACAAGACAGCCTTGCTAGCTTAACTGCTGGTTTCAAAAGCAAGGTACTGTGGTTTTTTTGTTTTCTCTAGATTTATTTGCGTAATTGCAGTAAATATAAACAATTGAAATACAGTTTCAGTACTGTAATGTGGTTGAATCTATCTAATAATTTTCAGGTTCAAATGGACAGTCCAAGCAAAGAAGGGTCATCAAAGAAACTGAGCACAACTACTTTGACAATGTCTGTGAAGCTCCAGTGCAGGAAGGAAGAAGTTTACAATGCTCTCACAAGTATTGAGGTAAAAATCTACCATTGGTTAGCTTTGAAGTGTGTGTATATATATATATATATATATATATATATATATATATATATATATATATATATATATTTCAAGTTGCCGCCACTCATACCTCACCTGTCATTCAACATCATCTTTGCCTCTGCACTTCCGTCTCGACTGACATCTCTGCCCAAACTCTTTGTCTTTGAATATGTCTGCTTGTGTCTGTATATGTGTGGATGGATGTGTGTTTGTGTGCGAGTGTATACTAAGTCTTTCCTTACCCTCTCCCTTAAAACCCACATCCTTTCTTCTTTCCCTCTCCTTCCCTCCTTCCTGACGAAGCAACCGTTGTGTGTATGTTTGTGTGTGTATCGACCTGCCAGCACTTTCGTTTGGTAAGTCACATCATCTTTGTTTTTTATATATATATATATATATATATATATATATATATATATATATATATATATATATATATATATATATGATATGAATATAATAGAGGGAAACATTCCACGTGGGAAAAATATATCTAAAAAGAAAGATGATGAAACTTACCAAACAAAAGCGCTGGCAGGTCGATAGACACACAAACATACACACAAAATTCTAGCTTTCGCAACCAATGGTTGCCTCGTCAGGAAAGAGGGAAGGAGAAGGAAAGACAAAAGGATATGGGTTTTAAGGGAGAGGGTAAGGAGTCATTCCAATCCCGGGAGCGGAAAGACTTACCTTAGGGGGAAAAAAGGACAGGTATACACTCGCACACACACACATATCCATCCACACATATGTGTGTCTATCGACCTGCCAGCGCTTTTGTTTGGTAAGTTTCATAATCTTTCTTTTTAGATATATATATATATATATATATATATATATATATATATATATATATATATATATATATATAAGGACAGGTATACACTCGCACACACACACATATCCATCCACACATATGTGTGGATGGATATGTGTGTGTGTGCGAGTGTATACCTGTCCTTTTTTCCCCCTAAGGTAAGTCTTTCCGCTCCCGGGATTGGAATGACTCCTTACCCTCTCCCTTAAAACCCATATCCTTTTGTCTTTCCTTCTCCTTCCCTCTTTCCTGACGAGGCAACCATTGGTTGCGAAAGCTAGAATTTTGTGTGTATGTTTGTGTTTGTTTGTGTGTCTATCGACCTGCCAGCGCTTTTGTTTGGTAAGTTTCATCATCTTTCTTTTTATTTTTATATATATATATATATATATATATATATATATATATATATATATATATATATATATGTGACTTACCAAACAAAAGTGCTGGCAGGTCGATACACACACAAACATACACACAACGGTTGCTTCGTCAGGAAAGAGGGAAGGAGAGGGAAAGAAGAAAGGATGTGGGTTTTAAGGGAGAGGGTAAGGAGTCATTCCAATCCCGGGAGCGGAAAGACTTACCTTAGGGGGAAAAAAAGGACGGGTATACACTCGCACACAAACACACATCCATCCACACATACACTCCTGGAAATGGAAAAAAGAACACATTGACACCGGTGTGTCAGACCCACCATACTTGCTCCGGACACTGCTAGAGGGCTGTACAAGCAATGATCACACGCACGGCACAGCGGACACACCAGGAACCGCGGTGTTGGCCGTCGAATGGCGCTAGCTGCGCAGCATTTGTGCACCGCCACCGTCAGTGTCAGCCAGTTTGCCGTGGCATACGGAGCTCCATCGCAGTTTTTAACACTGGTAGCATGCCGCGACAGCGTGGACGTGAACCGTATGTGCAGTTGACGGACTTTGAGCGAGGGCGTATAGTGGGCATGCGGGAGGCCGGGTGGACGTACCGCCGAATTGCTCAACACGTGGGGCGTGAGGTCTCCACAGTACATCGATGTTGTCGCCAGTGGTCGGCGGAAGGTGCACGTGCCCGTCGACCTGGGACCGGACCGCAGCGACGCACGGATGCACGCCAAGACCGTAGGATCCTACGCAGTGCCGTAGGGGACCGCACCGCCACTTCCCAGCAAATTAGGGACACTGTTGCTCCTGGGGTATCGGCGAGGTCCATTCGCAACCGTCTCCATGAAGCTGGGCTACGGTCCCGCACACCGTTAGGCCGTCTTCCGCTCACGCCCCAACATCGTGCAGCCCGCCTCCAGTGGTGTCGCGACAGGCGTGAATGGAGGGACGAATGGAGACGTGTCGTCTTCAGCGATGAGAGTCGCTTCTGCCTTGGTGCCAATGATGGTCGTATGCGTGTTTGGCGCCGTGCAGGTGAGCGCCACAATCAGGACTGCATACGACCGAGGCACACAGGGCCAACACCCAGCATCATGGTGTGGGGAGCGATCTCCTACACTGGCCGTACACCAATGGTGATCGTCGAGGGGACACTGAATAGTGCACGGTACATCCAAACCGTCATCGAACCCATTGTTCTACCATTCCTAGACCGGCAAGGGAACTTGCTGTTCCAACAGGACAATGCATGTCCGCATGTATCCCGTGCCACCCAACGTGCTCTAGAAGGTGTAAGTCAACTACCCTGGCCAGCAAGATCTCCGGATCTGTCCCCCATTGAGCATGTTTGGGACTGGATGAAGCGTCATCTCACGCGGTCTGCACGTCCAGCACGAACGCTGGTCCAACTGAGGCGCCAGATGGAAATAGCATGGCAAGCCGTTCCACAGGACTACATCCAGCATCTCTACGATCGTCTCCATGGGAGAATAGCAGCCGGCATTGCTGCGAAAGGTGGATATACACTGTACTAGTGCCGACATTGTGCATGCTCTGTTGCCTGTGTCTATGTGCCTGTGGTTCTGTCAGTGTGATCATGTGATGTATCTGACCCCAGGAATGTGTCAATAAAGTTTCCCCTTCCTGGGACAATGAATTCACGGTGTTCTTATTTCAATTTCCAGGAGTGTATACAGACACAAGCAGACATATTCAAAAACAGATAGTTTGGGCAGAGATGTCAGTCGAGACGGAAGTGCAGAGGCAAAGATGTTGTTGAATGAATGACAGGTGAGGTATGAGTGGCGGCAACTTGAAATTAGCGGAGATTGAGGCCTGGTGGGTAACAGGAAGAGAGGATATATTGAAGAGCAAGTTCCCATCTCCGGAGTTCGGATAGGTTGGTGTTAGTGGGAAGTATCTAGATAACCCGGACGGTGTAACACTGTGCCAAGATGTGCTGGCCGTGCACCAAGGCATGTTTAGCCACAGGGTGATCCTCATTACCAACACTGTCTGCCTGTGTCCATTCATGCGAATGGACAGTTTGTTGCTGGTCATTCCCACATAGAATGCATCACAGTGTAGGCAGGTCAGTTGGTAAATCACGTGGTTGCTTTCACACGTGGCTCTGCCTTTGATCGTGTACACCTTCCGGGTTACAGGACTGGAGTAGGTGGTGGTGTGAGGGTGCATGGGACAGGTTTTACACCGGGGGCGGTTACAAGATTAGGAGCCAGAGGGTAGGGAAGGTGGTTATTCATGGGTCGCTTAGAGGAAGCCTTCTTGGTTACCCAGGCCTGCCAACCCAAAGTTTGGTACAGATTTATTGATGACATATTCATGATCTGGATTCACAGTGAAGAACAACTCCAGAATTTCCTCTCCAACCTCAACTCCATCAGATTCACCTGGTCCTACTCCAAATACCACGCCACTTTCTTTGACGTTGACCTCCATCTGTCCAATGGCCAGCTTCACACATCCGTCCACATCAAACCCACCAACAAGCAACAGTACCTCCATCATGACAGCTGCCACCCATTCCACATCAAACGGTCCCTTCCCTACAGCCGAGGTCTTCGTGGCAAACGAATCTGCTCCAGTCCAGAATCTCTGAACCATTACACCAACAACCTGACAACAGCTTTCGCATCCCACAACTACCCTCCTGACCTGGTACAGAAGAAAATAACCAGAGCCACTTCCTCATCCCCTCAAACCCAGAACCTCCCACAGAAGAACCACAAAAGTGCCCCACTTGTGACAGGATACTTTCCGGGACTGGACCAGACTCTGAATGTCGCTCTCCAGCGGGGATACGACTTCCTCAAATCCTGCCCTGAAATGAGATCCATCCTTCATGAAATCCTCCCCACTCCACCAAGTGTCTTTCCGCCGTCCACCTAACCTTTGTAACCTCTTAGTTCATCCCTATGAAATCCCCAAACCACCTTCCCTACCCTCTGGCTCCTACCCTTGTAACCGCCCCCGGTGTAAAACCTGTCCCATGCACCCTCCCACCACCACCTACTCCAGTCCTGTAACCCGGAAGGTGTACACGATCAAAGGCAGAGCCACGTGTGAAAGCAACCACGTGATTTACCAACTGACCTGCCTACACTGTGATGCATTCTATGTGGGAATGACCAGCAACAAACTGTCCATTCGCATGAATGGACACAGGCAGACAGTGTTTGTTGGTAATGAGGATCACCCTGTAGCTAAACATGCCTTGGTGCACAGCCAGCACATCTTGGCACAGTGTTACACCATCCGGGTTATCTGGATACTTCCCACTAACACCAACCCATCCGAACTCTGGAGATGGGAACTTGCTCTTCAATATATCCTCTCTTCCCGTTACCCACCAGGCCTCAATCTCCGCTAATTTCAAGTTGCCGCCACTCATACCTCACCTGTCATTCAACATCATCTTTGCCTCTGCACTTCCGTCTCGACTGACATCTCTGCCCAAACTCTTTGTCTTTGAATATGTCTGCTTGTGTGTGTATATGTGTGGATGGATGTGTGTTTGTGTGCGAGTGTATACTAAGTCTTTCCGCTCCCGGGATTGGAATGACTCCTTACCCTCTCCCTTAAAACCCACATCCTTTCGTCTTTCCCTCTCCTTCCCTCTTTCCTGACGAAGCAACCATTGTTTGCCAAGGCTAGAATTTTGTGTGTATGTTTGTGTTTGTGTGTCTATCGACCTGCCAGCGCTTTCGTTTGGTAAATCATCATCTTTGTTTTTTTTATATATAATCTGCTGTTCTGACATTTTTTAATTGTTACAGCTAGTACAGGCTTTCACCAATGGTCCTGTTGTGATGGAAGTGAAACCTGGTGGAAAATTCGAGCTCTTTGGTGGAAACATACATGGAGAATTTTTGGAGTTGGTAAGATTGTTTGAAAATAAATGTCTGTTAATATTATTCTACCAATATTACAAGAGGTTTTTATGTTGATGTAAGACAGAATTCCTGCACATCAACTGTAATGTTTTGGTCCTTCATAATTAAATTTAAATTTTTGCCTATATAGGTTTGTATAGACCAACTGTGTTACAATAGTTTACCTGTATTATGGCTCATTCTGAAATGTCTCACTTCCTTACTTGGGAAACTACTTGAAGTATAATGACATTTTTACTAGAATGTGTAGATAACTGAATGCTTCCCTCATATCAAAATAATTTTGATTGCAATTTGTAAACAGGTCATGCCCTAAATCATGCTGTTCCAGCTAGGGTGCCTACACATGGGCAGCTGGATGCTTATGGGCAGTAGTAGGCAAACTGCTGATATGCTTACAGACAGCCAAGAGTGTCACGCATGTGCAGAAACCTTGTGACAGGGATGCTTAGCAGGAAGCCTGTACTACGTGTGCCTATCGATGAATGAGCTTGATGGGTGCTTGTTGGTGTCTGTGCCCATGGGACAGTTCTGGATTTCCTCACCCTTGGTGGTGGTGGTGGTGGTGGTGGTGCTTGTTTAGATAAATATGAAATAAACAGTATTACTGCCATTAAAGATAGTATTGGAGTGATGTGGTGGGCAAGTGTCGAGTTACTAGACAGTGTGTACAAAACTCATTGAAACCTTAGTAAAGAATAAATATCTATATATTTAAATTAAAGTCCCTTTCTTCCTTCTGTCTACGTTCAGGCCAGTCTCGGGAACTTCTGGGGGATATTGACATTGTTGTCATTAATAGGTAGACTGATTCTCTGGGAAGGCTTGTGTGTGTCGTGTACTGTGAGCAGCAGAAATACCTGAGTTTTCATTCATGCACAGTAGGCAGTCACATGGACAAGGGTGATGGGAAGCGTGGAGTTGTCAAGGTTGCTCAAGGCAGTTTGTTGCCTTAGAGAAGTGGTCCAGTGAGCATCGCGTGTTCATCATTGAGACATATTTGAAAAGTGGCAGTTATATTGTTGTCACACAGTTTCGCAGACATAGTCATGTGAGTAGCAGGTGACAAATTCCATCCCGTAACGTGATTAAATTTGGGGTCAAGAACTTCAGATCAACTGATTCAACATTAAAACAAGAGGCTAAAGGACATCCAACGTTGGTCAGAACACCGAATAACGTTGAGTGTGTGAGACTAGCAGTGCCCTTAGCTATCAGACGGGAAGCCTATTCACTTAGAATATTATTCCAATTCTAAATTCATCACATTGAGTAATAAAATTACATTCAGTTTTGAAGACTTACTTGCAAAAAGAATCTACAGAGTGTTCTCTAAACATCAGCTAAAGAAACTGTGGATTACAGTAGGCACCAAAATATTCTATGGTATATTGAATCAAAAGCTTGAAATAACCCAGACAGACTTAACATATACAAACACAGGTATAAAATTCTAAACAAAGTGATTTAAATTATATAAGAACTTTCTTTGTTGAACGAATTTAAGAATACAAAATCGAAGTTACGTGAAATGTGTTAAGGAATGAGACTGACGTAGTTTCCTGATGGCCTCCAATATCGCCCTTAATATTAATAATATTGAAATGAATGGTAAACAGAAGAGTGCATAGATCTTAATGAAACATTTACTCAGTATCATTGAGCAGATACGCTCTCTGAGACAGTGGATATATGTTAAAGTGAAGGCAAATGCTGGAATGTTTTTTCTTTCAAAAGGGCACAGCCAGGTTCCTGCTCTGGTCTTATTTTATCCCAGCTGGTGCTCTGTCTGCTATAAACTTTTTGACAAGATGTTAGTCACCAATATTTTTATGGTATCAGTTGTTCTTTAGGTAACGCACTGAACACTTAAATCACAAAGAGGAAGTAGGAAGTAAATGTCAGAAGCAATAAACTGCAAATTGTATCTATTGTTCGATATTGAAGAGTTACTCATTGAGGTCCCCTCGTGTTGTATTTGGAATCTCTTGAATGTTTCTGATTTATGCTAATGACCTGCCCACCGTGGAGTATCAAATTACTATGTCTGCTGATGACACTAGCACGGTGTCTGAAAAATTTGGCAGCTGCAGTAAATACCCAGAAGAATTAAGTGACATCGTCAACTCCTTGTTATTCTATTTAATTAGACGAAATCAATGCTCAAGCTGTTGGAGATTACACATGTGAAATGGGTCGGAGTGACTGGCGAGACAGTTGCAATACAAGCAGACATACAGATACCTGTGACGTGTACACACACACACACTTAGGTCTCAAAATATAAACATAAATACAAATTTTTATATATAAACAGTACTTTAATAGAATATAATCTTCTTGGGGTTCTTCATGTGTGACTTCTTCAGGAGAAACGTAATAACAAGATGCCAAAAAGTAGATAAAAAATTTAATTACGGGAAGAAATGTTCCCCCGGTTTGAGTTCCCAATAGGAAAATACCTACAACTCTTAAACATTAGTAGAGGTGTTTACTTATTTGACTTGTTTTAATGATAATGTTCATACTTAAACAGAGCCACATCAGACATAAAAAATTATGCCTTGAGTATTTTTCTCGTGATTGGAAAAGAGGTAAACATCTGATTTTAACACTCAATTTCACCCATTTCCTCATTGTATTAAAGGACGTGTTTGGGCTCCCTTGCTGTTCTAAACTCTTTGATATGTTTTCCACCATTTCTCTGCTTTAGTATTTCATTGATATCGTACAAATGTCACGCTTCTCTTTCAGTCTCAAAGGCAGCAAATTATTATTATAACTTCTCCATAAAAATTCACCTTTCTGTAATATTTGTTTGGCATATTTTGCCAATTGCTATGTGCTGTCTCAATAACATTGTTTCCCTGGTCCAACTTCAAAAAGCGTTTTGAGGAGGAGTACTAATTGTCAACAAAATAAGTATATCCCTTATTCAGTTTTGATTTTGACAAGTCCATGACAACATTATCTGAGGCACACCTATTCCAATCAGTTTTGTTTTAGCCACTATGTAATCTGAAACCACAACAAAAGCTGGTACTTGCCTCATGTAGTTGATAAATTTTTAACCCAAATATTGCTAATTTTGATGGACTAAATTGTTTGTTTGCCAAATGTTCTTACTATTTCATCAAGAATTCGTCTATACTGTCATTTTCATGTAGTGGGTAAATTTCTCATTCCAAAGGTCGACAAGTCCTGTCTTTCGATGCCAGTCAGTACTGTCAACTGTTTTGTTTTTCTGCAAAAATGTAAGTCATGAACTTTTTAAAATATCAGCATTTCTACTACAAGGCTTTTAGACCAATACATTCAGATATTTGGTTTTTATGACTTCATCAAAATGCACAGTGCATGGTAAGCCTTTATTTTGTTGAAGGTAACAGGGTACCAAGTGTCATCCACTTTCTGTTTTTTCCATTTGTTGTCTATTACATGACAGGTAAAATGATTTGTTTCTGTAATTAGTATTTCCCAAAATTTTGTCATCAAACAGAACAGAAAATGGTTCTAATAATCCTGTGTGTTCAGTTAAGTAATTTGAAATGGATACTTCTATGCCAAGAGTCTCAGAATATTTCCAAATGATTTATGTGGGTTTTGCTTACTGCCAAATCCACAATACACAGGATTTAGGTATCCAATTTTCCTGTTCCCTACTGTTGCCTATAACAAAGGGTTTTGCATGCTTCTTATTTTCTACAATCATGTCACTGGATTAAACATCACTGACCATGTAAGTGCTCCTCTCTTAACATTCTGTAAGGATTTATTAAATTTTTCTTCAAAAACCATAGTACAAAACCACTAGTACACTTGATTTGTAATGTGGATTTAACAAACTGAAACCAGTTCTTGTAATGTAATGCTAAGAATTAATCCGCGATTGTAACTGACAAGTGTTTATCTCACGAGTTAGATTCGTGATGCTTATGTTTGGCCTGATTTTGGTTCCTATGAGAGTGTCTAGTGATATGTATGTTTGGTTCACTTTGGTTTGCATGAGTCTGAATAGAGATATTAATGTTTGGTCCAAAATTGTAATCATGATTCAGACTCTTCAGAGTATAGCACGGTATTAAGAAAGTAGTTTATTTTGTGTACTATGGATAATTTTGCATGATAAATTGTAATGACATAGAATGCGTCATATTACACAGACATCACAACTTTGTAAATACGGCTACAGGTGGTGTGAATTAGTAATTCCTACCCACCACCTTCTACATATTACAATAACAGAAATTCTTGTGCGGAATAGAAAGACTTATCAAGTACTAAGTTCATCTACATACATACTCTGCAAGCTACCATATGGTGCATGGTGGAGGGTACCATGTACCCTACTAGTAATGTCCTTTCCTGTTCCATTCACAAGAGGGGAGAACATCTGTCGATAAACCTCTGTATGAGCACGCTTTGCCAGTTGACAGCTGCGCATTCATTTTTGAACTGAGAGCTCAACACTCGCTGCTTCCTCAGCATTATTACACCAGAGTAAGTCTTTTCCGTCATTAAGCCATTTGCTTGGCGCATACATCTCCAAAGCACAATTTAAAATCAGTTTAAACTTTGCCCATAATTCCTCTACATCTGTCATATTCGAATTAAATGATGTCAATTCATTGTCTAAGTGGAATGTTAACTACTGCATATCTGCATTTTCTAGCATAAATACCCTCCTAGCCTCCTTGATGGATTTATTAACTAGTAAAAATTGTCATTATATCATCACAATCACTAACCCCTTTTTCTATACTGACACTGTTAAGGTAAGGTCTGTTCATAGCTACAAGGTCTAAAATATTTTCAATGGGTATGGGTTGTCTAACTAGTGGTTAAAGACAATTTTTGGAAAATCTGTTTAAGTACTTCAAAACAATGTCTATACCACCTGCAGTGAATCCATAGGTGGCCCAGTCTACACTTCTTGGATTAGTCACCTCCAACAAATATTGCATGACCTGTCTCTTCACTAATTCTTAGGACTGCAAACTGGAACATCATATTCTTCACACATTGCTAGAACTGAACTTTGCTGATTTTGGCCTTTGACTACTTGGTTGCATTGGTAACCAGAAGTCTACAAGACATCATTTTGTTTATGTACGGTCAATTATATGTTGGTAATTATTTGTTAGGGGAATTTCTCACTTTTACAAATTTAATCAGTTTGGAAAAGTTAACACTGCTTCACAATACACTATTTATAATTAACCCTACTCTCTATGGAAGCAATGCAAATGTCCATGACACACCACAGACACGTGAATGACATTCACAAAGAATTAACACCTCTTTTGCACCAATGACAAGTTTGCAGATAACAATATTTTAAAGTCTCTTCCCATAAAGCTCAAATGCTTCAAAAATAGGGAATCCAGTTTCAAATTGCTGTTTAAACAGTCCATGTATGATACTGCAATTGTGAGCTTACAAAATAAATATTTTTTCATATCGCCCCCCCCCCCCCCCCCCCCCACTTCCCCCATCCTCCTTCCCTAACTGCCAACGTGTTCATGAATGAGCCATGCAATCATTATATAGTTGTCATACATGTGTTACTGTACTGATATTTTCAAATGCTCGTGTTCTAGTACTGTTTGTAATAAAATAGCATATTTAAAGATTTGTCTGGTCAAGCATTGATTTGTTGTAAAAGTAAATTTTTGTGATTATTGTACTAACACATTAGACTTCTGGGCAAATCATTGTTAAATAAAATGAAATTTAACATACAACCACTTGCAGTGCTGCTAATTTCCAGGCATAATTTGGCAGTTGGAGGGTGGCATTAGTGCAGTGAATGTGTAACTAAATATTATTCATCTTCTGTTAATTTTCAGATTGTTGTACTTCTACTGCATTTGTTAAGAAAATAATTTTAATGAAACATTTGTGTGCAGGCCAATACAGGTGCAATGCAAAGGAAACAGTTGCATTGCCATTATGCCATATTATTTTATGGAACTGATGTGTGTTCACAGGTTCCTAATGCTAAGATCTGTCAGAAATGGAGGTTCAAGGGATGGCCCGATGGTCATTTCTCAAACGTCACAATGGACATAGAGGAGCTATCGGACTGTACGGAGGTGAAACTGGTACAGAAGGATGTGCCAGAAAGGTTATTGTTGTTGTTGTTGTTGTTATTATTATTATTATTATTATTATTATTATTGGCGGCGGCGGCGGTGGGGGTGGTGGTGGTGGTGGTGGTGGTGGTGGTGGTGGTGGTGGTGGTGGTGGGGATTCTGCCACCATATAAAGTAACTTGGTGGTTTTTATTTCTTGTAGGGTGTCTATTCTACCAAAAGATGGTCTACAGAATTATCCTGCAGCATTTGACATGTTATATCAGTCTTCGCTTGACATCTTTAGTAACAGTGCTTGAATGGTACTCAATTTAGATTTTGCCACTAATATCCCAGTATAGTTGCTGTGTTCATTTTGGCATAATTAAAATGCCTTCTGGTGCACTTTAATAACTCTGTCAATCATTTATTCTGATTACAAACGTAATATGGTCCATCACTGTTACAAATTGTTGAGGTGATGCCTCTTTCTGTCAGTTTGATTCCATAAAGTGTTTGCATTATATGAATATTTTTCGTGCCTAAAATGTTTATATTGTCACATTAGATCGAAATGATACCTTAAGCATTTTCCATTGTTGTGCTCAGATGCTGGCTGTGGGCAGTGTTGTATCCTCGGTAATCAGCTGAATTACATGATGATGATGTCTTGTAGAGACTAATGAGCTGACATGCTTTACACAAGAGTATCGTGATCTGTGGTGAAGCAATATACAGTGGAACCCCACATATACACTTTTCAAGAGTCTTCAAAAAAATGGTGTAAAATGCGGGAAATAAAGTTTTAAGCTGTAAAAGTTGTGTATATGATACCCCCCTTGCACTTTATGTATGATATATGTACAGTCTTAGACAATAAAACTGACCGCCGGCCGGCCGCCACAGAGACTAAGTCCGAGTCATTCACTTAAGGTGGCCAATAAAACTGACCGCCCCTGACAACTCTTAGTCCGGCCATCCGCACAATCTGGCAACACTGTAAGATGCGCAAGTGTTAGGAGGAAGTGTTGTCTACTTCAGAGACGTTGTCGGACTATGTGAGCCCGTGGTCTAGTGGCAAGCGTCGTGAGTTCTGAGCTTATAGTCGCCTGTTCGCGTCCAACTGAAAATTATTTTTTTTTTTTTTCTCCTCCACAGTCTGTCTAAAGTTATGAGTCTGAGTGAACATCGAAGATAATTCGCTTCACATTCTACCCACCAGCAATAATAAGTATTCCAGAAACAATTCCGCAGGACAGCTCTTGGCTACGCCGCGATCATAACAGCTTACGCTCGAGCGTTTCCTCGCGCTGCAGCGGCTACCGGCCACCGGCCAGACGCCACCCGCCATGCCGCCTGAAATCCGACGCCGCTCATGTGAACGCGGCGCCACGCTGTCAGTGCATGTATCAACTGTCATTTTCGAATTTGAAGTTTCACTTGTCATCTTGCAGTTAAGCATTGGATTTTGCATACTTGAAAATCATGAACTACGGTTAAGCATTGTAAAATTGAGTCGCAAGTGGAAATAGGTGTAACATCTGCAACACAACGTTTACTTTTGGTATAACAGAGGGGTGAATGCAGAGGAGGCAGCTAGAAAGATTTGAATTGTGTGTGGAGCGAGTGCTTTTGGGAAAAAACACTAGAAAAAGATATTCTTGTTTCAACAAAGATCGTTCTGACATGAATGATTTTCCACATTAAGGAAGTCTCGACTACTGATATATGTGATAGATCACCATTTTACCATCATGCGACATTTGCATTCAACAGGCAAAGTTCAGAAGTCTGGTGTAGGAGTACTGCATGCTCTAATTCGAAACAACAAAAGTCAACGGAGTGACTATTATTGAACGTCATCAGGTCGCTCATTGAGCATTCGTATGCAGTACTGTTACTGGTGACGTGTTATGATGCCTTTATCGTTAACTTCCTAAGAAGAAATGAAAGGCTGAGCCCCTCCAAAAGACATAAACTTGAGCAAAGAGTAGTGTGAACATAATATTTTACATCTGATAGCTCCAAAAGTGTGTTTTGGGCTACGAATTCTGCCCCAAGGGCTGTGTGCAACACAGCTGGAATTTGTTGCCAACAACTGAGACACCTTTCGGTCTCGGCGTAAGAAAATCGAGCAACACAACTACATCACATGTGCTACTGCATGATAACGCACTTCTTGATTTGAGAAACAAAACTATCCAGGAGACTGAAATTAAAGTCGTCTCTCAGGCACTTGTATCGATAGAGAAGTCCTCTCTCAAGCACTTGTCCCTCTCGTCATATATTCGTAAAGTTTTACCTTTCCCGCTCTTGATCGATCAACCGTCAACGCAATTCATTTCTAGACGAAAATACTCTTAAAACTACTCTGGTATAATGATATCGTTGGAACCAGTAGGTTTCTACTGGCGTAGAATTTGTAAACAACTTAAGCATTGTCAGATCGTTTTAGACATCGTGAAAGAAAATTTTTTTGCTGATTAATTTCTCTTTGATGATTACTGTTGCATTTAGTAAACTAATGGAAAATCCAATTAAAATATTCACTGTACTAATACAAATTAAATTCAGCATACTACAGAAACATCACAACGGCAGACTATCTTAATAAAGCATTAAGTATCTGTAAGACGATTGAGCCTATTTTAACACGAATTAGTAGGACATTACCGACTTATGACTTCGAAAAGATCTGTATTTACTTCATTTCCTGTATCATTCGCAATTATTATGAAAATGTGGCATTTCATAGATATAATTACATATTCACAACATCAAAAAATATGTCGTCATTATGAATTTGGCAGTACCGTAAGGTTTTCGCTTTGACACTAAGGGTTACTGAAAGTAGCAAGGCGCATTTTGCTAAGCGCTGTCCTACGATTCCCTTATTGCGTTTGTATCTGCCTGCTTGAAGCTAAGCTACAAAAGAATTAAAAATCTGGCTTTCAGCGAGTCTCGAAAGGCGAACGAAAGCAGCTTGCACCTGGTGGCCAAACATGTTTCTTGGGAACAGGCTACTTCCTAAAGTGGGAAGACATTCTTTTGTGGTTGAATTGTTGGCAAATGTCAGTCAGACGTGTGCCGTTGGTCTAAGCGTTTCGGTGTGTTGAATTTGTACCAATGATTTTTCTACAGGTTTTTCTGTCCCAAATAGAGAGTTGAAGTCTCCCATTAGTATTTTCACGTCATCTTGGTGAATTTTGCTCATAGTATTTTCGAGTGAATATCTTTTATAGGGGCTCTGAATGAGCATAGTCATAAGTCAATTGTTGATGGATGCGATTTCTTTGACAGAGTTGATGATAGATCGAGAAATGTAGTGCCGAAGATTGGTACGCCTTTCGCTACCTTTTGTTGTATTTTTCTCTTGAAGATGCAATGGTTTCCGTAATGCAAGTTTTAATTGTCAATTAATCGTGGTTCTTGAAGAGCAAGGATCAGAATTTTTTGGCGGTCGTTTTCTTTTGTGAGATTATTGAGGTTTCTTGTTTGGATCAATGTATCGCTGTTTAGTTTTTAAATGAATGTTTTCTGCTTGTAGGGAAATTTACCAGAGATCTTCGATATTCTTTGCCGCGCTAACCCGCACTCCCCAGAGTGCGAAAATCCAACTGCCGCCTATCGGTGGCCAGGTTGTGTACCACCTGGGGTAAAGTTACCTTTGCTTGCATAGTTCATGTTTTCTTGTGTTTCATTGGTTTGGCCTGGGTGATACCGGGACCAGACAGGACCAGAGGGTGTTGAAGCCTTTGGAAGCAAATATTTTCAGCCAAGCTTATTGAGATAACAGACGGTGACCAGAGTAGTGGTGATTTTCAATCAGATGTGTCTGGATTTTGGGTTCAACGGATTGAGTAGCCGTCCAGGACTGTGTTAGTGTTTAGTTCATCCCAAGTATTTGATTTCCTCGGTACCACCCATATGGGGGAGGGTTTTCCCTCTCGGCCACACGGGATTTTTATTATTATTATTATTATTGTCATTATATCATCAGCAAATCTGATATGGAGTATCTTCCCACCACTGAAATAGATGTGTATTGTTCGATTCCATCTTTCCATCAGATGAATATAGGTTTTAATTACGTTACATTGCTGCTAGTTGACATATTTCTCACTTTTTCTTAGACAGTTGCTAGCTGTTACTCCATCATATGAATATATGTGCGCAGCATTGTTGCAATACAGACGTTCAAATTATCAGATTTCGGTAATTTCATTTCGATACAAGATTGTCCTAATCGAATTCAGCCAGTCAGTCTTAATTTGGATATCCGACTACAACTCTCATGATATGATAGACTGGGTGAACCACATTCTTAATCGGACTGTTGAATCCAGATCACTTATCTATAACAGGGCCTGAATTCTTAAACACTGTGGAAAATAATAATCCAATGTGCTTATTACAAATACGTTATTTAAATAGCAAGGTCATGGCCGTATGTCCCTACAAATGCAAGCGACCTTTGGACGAATATAGAAAACGTATGGTGGGAAGTAAACCATCACGCTACACTGTCGACGACTTAATGAAATAAATTCCCCTACGCCCTCGAGAAATATTACGTAATGATCGTGGGTGGGTTGGTTACTAAAAGTATACTTATCCACAAAACCCGTGTGGACAATTATCTGATAATCGGTCAAGCTTTGCTTTGTCGCAGCTCTTTAGCATACAACAAGTCGATTTACTTTCAGTCTCCTCCTTCCAATTCTTGCAATGTAATTTAATTGAACAATCTCACCCACTCGACGCCAACTGAGGAACTGACTGGTGCATGTGTTGTTCAACACACAGTACTTGTCACCCTCACTGGAATCAATGACTGTGTGTGTGTGTGTGTGTGTGTGTGTGTGTGTGTGTGTGTGTGTTTTCGTGTTAACGCACAATCTGAGTCAATACTATTAAAATTAGAGAGACAACCAACAATAAATATTGCACCAAATATGACTGTAAAGTATTTTAATGCGATGGGAAGTTACAAACTGAATTTTTACCCATCCCATGTCCTGCGTATTACGTTAAGTAAGATGTATTAACTCCACAGTGTCGTTAGCAGAGACAGTGCGCTCTTGTTGTCGAGGCTCGCGACAAGTGCAGCGATTAGCAGTGCCCAATGCCGCCACGATTTGTTTATGTTGGCTGAGCGTGGACACTGCAGCAGACGCTTCGCCCTGAACAGAAAGAAATCACCTTGGCTCTGACTGCAGTGAGCAGATATCACTGCCTGCGTGTTCTTATAGTAACCAACGTGAGACTCTACTCACAGGTGCCATGGAGCAGTTGCAACGGGTATCATGTCATTAGTCATCAGAATATTAACCAGTGATGAAATGTCCACTCTATTTTAATCCCAAGAAAATAGGAACCTTCCCACAAAGGAATGTGAGGTGATATCAAAATTTATCCAACATATAAAAATTAACTGCAGAGCTTTCATGTATGCAGTAATAGCACACAAGGAAATATTATCTCTTGGAAGCGTATATTTCATTTCCTCTTCTCATATTAACACCCTTGTTTTAATATGAAGTGAGAAAATAAACACGAAAAATTAAAGTTCCTGAGAAGCATATAAGTCATTTCATATCACAACTTTTGTTTTAGTATGAAGTAAAAAAATAAACAGTTTAGAGTTCTGAAGCATAATATGACACCAGATTCTTATCGTTGGCGCTATCGGAAACGCCAAAAGCAGGGAGCTGTCCATTCTTTTGTCCAACAGTCTGTTTCCTTTCATGTATTACTCCCGCTAGGAGATTCTTATTTAAGGACTTGTGGGCATCAAGTTCTTCAGCAGAACAAGCCTTATGTTATTGTGATAATTACGGTATGGAAAAAATGCAACAAAGACGAGTTCCGCTAGAGCAGTGAGGATATTTGCACATGTGTGTATTCAGCAATGACTGCCAGCTGCCACAACACTTCACAGAATCCTTGCGGCAGGCAACACAACTGTGCGTGCACTTCAGACCTCATTCAGTGAGGTGTCAGGAGATGATGAAAACGTCAAATTAACGTCGCTTTCCGAGTTGTATTCAATCCAGAATGAGGTGTTATTAAGGTAGTTGAGCGTTCTAGCAATTACACTTTTATGGTTCCCATATGAGTATCTTGATAGCCAAAAGAACCCGTTAGTGTGAAAGTATCGGAACTGCATTAATATCAGACTGCAAGAACTTGAGACAATACGTGGAATCTTCTCTTTGCTGGGTGACCTATTACTGTTATTAAGCATTCTCTCCGTCTTGGTCGTAATGCAAATGGAACTTCAGAGGCGCTTTCCGCTATTCTTGACAAACATCAGCAACCTGTAATCACTGAGAGTCACAACTGCGTGATGATAATCGTTCAGGTTGTCAGTAGTTGTGGTGGTGTTATGCTGTCAAGCTGCATACAGTAACGTTAATGGTGGCGCACATAATTTAGCGCTGACTCAAAATGGTTCAAATGGCTCTGAGCACTATGGGACTTAACTTCTAAGGTCATCAGTCCCATAGAACTTAGTACTAATTAAACCTAACTAACCTAAGGACATCAGACACATCCATGCCCGAGACAGGATTCGAACCTGCGACCGTAGCGGTCGCGCGGTTCCAGACTGTAGCGCCTGGAACCGCTAGGCCACCCCAGCCTGCATACTTGTATACTGACCTTTCGTTATTTGACTAAATATGAACTACAATCTAATTCGCATGTATATGACATCGGTTAGTGCCGGCACAAAGGTATGGTGCAAATGGCTCTGAGCACTATGCGACTTAACTTCTGAGGTCATCAGTCGCCTAGAACTTTGAACTAATTAAACCTAACTAAACTAAGGACATCGCACACATACATGCCCGAGGCAGGATTCGAACCTGGGACCGTAGTGGTCGCTCGGCTCCAGACTGTAGCGCCCAGAACCGCACGGCCACTCCGGCCGGCCACAAAGGTATGACTAAGGGTTGGATGCCGTCGAGGTCCTGTTACATTGATGGCAAGACAAATGTTCGCAAATCACCTCTATTGCCTCAAAAAACAATTGCATCTTAAATATCGAAGGACCGACAACCACACTGTCATAGCGCATTGAAATACAGCAACTTTGGCAGATGAAAATTTGTGACCGACTGGACTTAGAACCCAGGCCTCCTGCTTACTAGACAGACGTTCTGATCACTGCACTATTATTTTTTTAAATTTTTGAGAAGGCTTTCAGCACCAGGTAGGCGGAGGCAAAGACGGCAGGGCTACTTTCAGGCTTATTTTGTTTTGACTATATAATCTTTAGCTTCATGGTTTGTGAGTCTGTGGTGTAAATTCCAGCACATTTTCTGAGACTAGAATTTGCATTTTTGCAGTGGAAGCAGTGACACTGACAGAAGGGCTCCTCAGCCTTCAAGGTTTTTCATTCCCAACTAAAAGTTTTTTAAAATAAAAACTGATTTGCAACTTTGAAAGCAGTGTTAATTTGATTTCACGTACTTTGTTAATTTTTATGACAAGTAGAAGACTGAAGTGAAATATGGGCTGTCTGTGCAATACTTCTCCCACTATTGAACGAAAATATTCTGTAACTGAAGGTATTGCAGATATGAAAGTGTGGACTGGTTTAAGTAGATAAAACTTTTGGTTTTGAAATGTGTGATTTTGGGTATGATATGCGAAACTGCTCAAATAATGAAACCTTACAAACAATAAAAGTACTTTATAAGTGGTCTTCAGTCACTTCACTGTATATTCACCTCTCGCTTCATACCATTCATGGTTAATAAATCCCCAAGTATTCAAGAGTAAAATTCGTTTTTTTTTTTTTTTTTTTCAAATATTCTACTTTTTAGTTAAAGGGATTCCTGAAAATAACATGTTGCACAAGAATTAATTGCCTATTGTGTGGTACAAAGTATGTTTTAAATAGTTTCGTATCTACCTTCTCATTTCTAGTAATAACTTTGGTTCTAGTTAATATAATGAAAGAACTTAGCTGTAAAAGTTAAGTCACTTACTACTTTGGTGGCTGAATTAATGTTACTATTTTGTTTTCAGTGAAATGGATACTACTAAAGAAAACTGGAATCGGTACTACTGGGATGCTATGAGGAAAACATTTGGATTTGGAGCATTCTTCGTGTGACTGGTGGATATTAATCACAAAGTTTGCAGGAGGAACTGACCATTCATGCATTCTTTTTTTATTATTATTTAATCTTTAGAGACTCATCAGTTGTGTGTTAAATCTTGTGAGCAATAATAAATGGTACCCTGTTGTGTTGCGCTACAATTTATATGAAACTATTGCGAGTGTGTTAAGTTATTGTTGCTTGAGGACATTATTAGTATTTGTATTTGGACTGGTTGGCTTGTAGGTTGCAGCCTTCTACGAGAAGAAAACAAATGTTTGCAGAACGTACTGTTGTGTGTTTAATTGTACTATACGACATTCATCATAAGAATAAACCTCATGTAAACAATATACTATGTATTCTTCCACATTTGCTGGAACTTCATTGGATTTCGTTTCACGTGGAATTGAAGCCAAGCTGTCTTAAAGTACAGTCGAGTACAATAATGAGGATACATTATATGCTGCATGTTACGCATACATCGGCTCGGTGATAGTACGCGACAACAGCTTTACTGGCACATTTAACATGGACAGCACTGCCCAGCCACCTGGTCTAACCAACCTGCAGTGATGTGGACAGTTGCAGTAAAGATGTAAAAAGAGATGAGCAGATAACAATGTAGCTTTGTATGTCATTTAATTTTAAAACAGAAGGAAATAATGACTACGAAGTCTTTCGCGACGGAGTCCTTGCATAAAAAGTTCTCGGTTTACTTGCCGCATCAAATTTGGATAAAATCTCAAGCGCGCAAACAAAATCTATGGATATAGGGGCCGCCACCTCAGTACGCATCGGTTTCACCGTGACGTCATCCAGCCAATGAGAAGCCATCCACTGCTTATAAAAGCGGAAGCCTCACCGGTCCACGACAGTCAGTTTTACCCGTGACGAAGATGACGGAGGTAGTCATCGAAAGCTTGGGATTTTATCCAAATTTGACGCGGCAAGTAAACCGAGAACTTTTTATGCAGAAGGAAATAATGGTAAAACTCGAGCAATACGCATCTTAGGTGATCTGATGCTCACGATCTTAGCAAACATAGTATTGTAATTAAAAACAAGAGTGATGAAAATTCCTTACTTTAACAAGGGTAATTTTTCTCCTTGAGCTATGTGTGGTGTAAAAGCGTTGTGCTGGGAGTTAACGATGTAGTTAAATATTGAAGCCACTGAAGATATTACTGTCAGTTGCCTGATAATCTTAAACTCCCTCCATATCGAACTCCAAGGAATACAGTACTGCTACATTGATGATCAGGTGATCAGCAACAGAATCTCAGGCCACCAAAAAGTCCCCATGTCCTCCTACTCCTCTTCTATGACGTTCTGTTCTGCATTTCGCCATCATTTGGCAGCAACGTGTCAGGTAGCTTCGTGAATTAATTCTAGTACGTTTGGCAGCTTAAATACCTTATTTTTCGCAACAAATCCGTTAACTGAACTCCAGATCAATTCTATTTAGTCCAGATTGCAGTGTTAAGGTGACAACCGTTAAAATGCAGCATTTGTACAGTGTGGTAGTTGATATGAAAATTGCTGTTTTCCATGTTTCAATGATGCTTATCACTCTGGCTTGTGAGAGACCACATCTGTCCTACAAAACAATGGGCATATTCAAACAAAGAATATCGGATGTTTCATTTTTCTCCAAAAAAATTGATTTTTTTTCTTTTCTTAACTTCAACAATATTTAAAAATCTTTCATAAAATATCGATAATTAAGATTGTGCATTTGCAATGAAAACCAGAATTTTGCATGTGCTATGTAATTAGTAGGGACCAGAAAATGTAGCACCTACGTTTTGCAAAATTCGCGTATATTTTTGTCAAGATTTGCAACTGTTTTCTTTATTTGTAAATGATTAGAGGCACAAATTTAAAAGGCTGTTGTGCTACATGAATGAAGACAAATAAATTATTAGTTCTTTAATACTACTATTGAAAAAGGTGCTGATTGGGAACTTTTTGACTGGAATGTCTGTTTTTGCAAAAACTTACACCTTTTTCTTCTGAAATGACCTTTGCTTTCTTCGTTTGGGTGTATTTAAGCTTTCAAAACTGGCTGTTCTGTTGAAAAGCAGCACCATTTTCCCACCAGTTACGTGAGTGCATCTCCGAGATAAGTTGTTTCAGGACCTTATTTGTCTTTTCCTGCCCAATTTGAAGATCGAAAAATCTGCAGATTGCTAATTTTGACCTTTTATGGGCTTTCGTAGTCCTGCTTGACAATCACTAGCTAGAACTGGCAAACGCTTAGCTTAGAAATAGAACTGAAAGAACAGCAACTTGATTTTAGCATTAGGGGAAGAATTCCAGTGCCATCAAAAAATGTTATAGATTTTGTTTCCCAGTCGCTATAGTGCAGTGGGCAGGAGTTATAGGCTATAGTCGCAGATGGCCGCGAGTGTAAACGGAACAGAATGTTTCTCACCAAATGAGGAGTGCTGGTGCAGGGAAACAAGCCCCGCCTCCATTTCACTGGGCAGCAGCCTCCAACAGAACTGGTACATTGTCACAGGGATGGCCCAATCTCTTCTGGTGTTGTTAAGGTTGTAATTGGAAGACTTGATGGACCATGATTAGTCACCTATTTCAAAAGAAGAAAAGAAAACGATGAGCAACACTCAACACAAAGCATTTGGGGGCGGCTATCGTGCAATGGATTGTTGAAGTGAGCAGAGTATTGTTAACAATGTAGTTCAGGCCCAATCTCTAGCGGTATTAGATGCAACTACAGTTAAAAACATCCGCCACCTAATTTGCCACGTTAAAACTGTCCGCATTATACTATCTTTCGAGCTATAGGTAACAAATGTATACGTTTCTTTCTTGTAAAATGCTAGGTCCCATTACTGAGTGCTACATTGCATTACGTGACATGCCTTAAACAGACCATTCAACCGCCCACAACTGGCATGCCATCAGATCATTGAGCGCATTGATACATCATTGAGTTCATACACTTCATTTTGCAAGTACGTTCTTGCGCTCATTACCTTCCCAAATTGGGCTTTGCCAGATGATTTAAAATGCCAGTAACTGCTTACATTGCCTGTATTACACGCAGAAAATAAAACTATTTCAAACTATCTCTGATAAATAGCTCATGTGGTTTCATTTCACTATGAAACAATCGATTACATAATTTTGTTTTTTCACATTTTGAGGCAGAGTTCACATCTATTTTGCATTTATCGTAAAATGCAAATTTTTCTGGTCCTTAGTAATTAGAAAATAAAAGACGTGCATTTTTCTTGGAAAAAATGATGGTTAAGGATGAGTTAATTACCCTATATTTGATGAATTCCATATTTAAATGATTTAGGTATTCAAACTGAAAAAAAAGTTGTAGACCACAACAGGTTTTGATCTGCTGCCAGCTATGACGCTATTGAATACACCACACATAAATTAAATTACTCTCCCTTATATTTATTACATAGTGTTTCACAAAAAAAGTCAGATGGATTTTCTCTGTAACCTTGCGAAAAACATTAAGAGCTACTAGTTTCTAGCCATTAACGATGTTCCATACACATTTCACTATGAAGCAAGAAGCAATGTAACCCATTTCCACGGTACATACGAACGACGATACAACCAGAGCACAAGTAGTGCTTGCAGAGACTGTGACTGTACCTGATTTTTGAAGTAAAAATTGCATAGCTAAAGTGCAATTCAGTAAAAACATCGATGGCTGTTAATACATCAGAATGTCTTAGTTTCTTTTACAGTGGCATAGTAATAAAATTTCTAATACACAAGTTGGACCTACTTCGAAGAGCGAACAATGCCAGTGTAAGAGAGCTACGGCTGCTGACAAATTGTCGCATTTGTGTCTGTTTACATCAGATTTATTCTTATGATGAATGAAGTATAAATTATTTCTGTTGTGTAATGTTATGTTTGCTGCCTTGCCGCTGGTGATAACGTTCCATTTGCAAGTACTTAAGTCAGTAAAATGTTTGTAAGTGATAAGATGTTCCTCAAACACTATACAGTGTATATTGTTTTGCCACAATATCTACAGTAGTTTTGTATTAATGTCTGAAAGTATCTTCCATGACCTAGCCAATGATGCTAACTTGAAGGAATTTCCTTAAGATGTAAAAATGATCATGGGCAAAGGAATGCAAACATTGAACGTGTCACAAATTGTACAAAACTTGAAAACCTGTAATAATACCTGTAAGGTAATTTAATACAGATACATGCAGTAAATGAAATAAACTGCTTGTTGATTTGTAAATGATACAGGGTGTTGATTTATGATGAAGATCTAAAACATCAGTCATCCAAAATGTGAAAGTTTTGAAAGCCAGAACATACATGTTCAATTATGTTTTAGATATTGACACATTGCTCTCCCACCCCCTTCTCGTTTATTACTGAATGTGGTATTAAAATTCTTTGTTTATGCCTTTTCTGTAGAATTTAGGGTAGTAAAATATCGAATTTAAAATTAAATGACTTGTGTATTTTATTTTAATCTCAGGCATGCTGTTTTAAAAATTTTACCGTTCTGTAAGCAATTTTTGTTTCTACCTTATGGGATGAATCTAAAATTATGAAATGAAATGATCATATGGCATTGATGGCCGGGAGGCCCCATTTGGGTTCAGGTGCCAAGTGCAAGTCTTATTTCAGTCGGCATCACATTGGTTGACTTGTGGCTGATGATGAGTATGAAATGATAACACAACACACCCTTGTCATGGCAATAAATGCATTAACATTCTAAAATTATAATGTTAATGAATTTATTGCCATGACAATGGTGTGTTAATGCTGACATGTTAAACTCATCTATACCAACCAGTAACAATAAGAAAGTTGAGAGGAAGAAATCAAAAAGACAGTGGTATGTTCAGTGATTATCAGGCTCTGAAGGTAGGTTTCAGATTTGTTAAACTGCCTTCCAAAGTGTTTTGGGTGTCTGCAGTGACTGAATAATGCATGTGTGTAATTTCTTGAAAGAAGGTACATCTCCACAAGATAAAAGTGGAAAATGACCTGGAAGTGGAAAACCAGTGTACTTAATAGTGGAAAGAAAAATTGCATAAACTCATTTTCAGTCAAGAAACCACATTATACCTGAGCTGAGGAGTAGGTGCCGCAGAGTGCAGGTGGAGAAGAGTGAAGATGCAGGAATGCTGTAGGAAAGGGAAAATAAAGCAAGCTAAGTATGTTTTTTAAGCAGAGCAGGTGATGGGTTCCAGCAGTATGATGCTAAGTACGCTTAAAAACAGAGTAAGACAACCCTGTGTGACAGGTTAAACACTGATAACAATCAGCACAGAGGGACACCAAAGTTTATATATGAAAGAATCTTAACTTTTGTATGGCAAAAAACTAGTTTTAAGACAGCTTAGTTAAAATTGTTGGTACAGTACTTGTTTTAAATTTGAAACAGGAATAGGATGACAGAGTGCATCTCTGTGTTGACTTTCAGCACATATAAGGTTCCAAAAATGCTGGCCATCTGTTTTAGGAATTTGTTGTCCTCATAAAAACCACAACAGACGCTTCAAAACGAAAATTTCAATACCTACGTACTGTAATTTGGACTACATACTTTTATGCTGTGTAAAACACATACTTAAGGAAAAAATTCATATTAATTTCACTGGGCATGGCTAGGAAAATTTTAGACTGAAGGGAAACGGTCTGTTCACTGGATGTAAGAATTAAAAATGCAAAACTGCTTTTAACCCTTAAGAGTGGTGCCTAGAGTGGAAATAACGCAAATAAATGTTTCCAAAATGACAATTGAATTAGCTCCTGTACAGAGGAGTGGAACATCAGTTTAAAAAGTTAGATGAAAGTTCAAAATGTAATGGTCCATTGATCAGTAAGATGAACAGAATAGACACAGCAAAGAGGTTTTGCACATTCTGGATTTTACAACAAAATGAAACACTCAAAGTAAGCTTGCAAAAGGTAGCATTGTAAAAAATAAATGGCAAACGTAATGCATTCTTTTGAAAGGCAAAACAAAATCCTTGTCAACACTAGAGATCTACATGGGAAATAACATCAAAATTCTATAACAAAGCTGAGTGATGCAAATAGCCTAATATCATCAAATGACAGACGTATACAATAGATGAGAGAGGGAACCTTTAGACGCCTCAAAATCTTCATTAACACTTAAACTCTTCACGAAATACAAGTAGACTTGCACCTGGGCCATCCTCCTTACAAAACTTTAAATGCTGACTTACAATTACTTAAAGATTAAGCTCTATAATATAATAGTCAAGTGAGTAAGTGCATTGTCTCAAATAAATTAATAGTCACAGAAAAACTAAGACTTACTACAGACAGTAGACAAAAGATTGTTGAAAAGGTGATGGAATAATTTCCCCATGAAGTTAGTTTTTGCTCACTGGAAGCCTATATTGTAGGAAAACTAGACCTCATTACAGCGCACAGAAGGGGAAGACAAGTTCTAGCCATTGCTGGCTTACCACCTGGTGACAGCTGTGCCAATCCACGTGTTTGCTTATACAGTGAGGTACCTTCTAACATCGTGTTGGACCTCCTTTTGCCTGGTGTGGTGCAGCAGTTTGATATGTCATGGACTCGGCAAGTCGTTCTGTGCAGAAATTTTGAGCCATGCTGCCTCTGTGGGCATCCATAATTGCGAAAGTGTTGCCAGAGCAGGAGTTTGTGCATGAACTGACCCCTCGATCATGTTCCACAAATATTCGATGGGATTCATGTCGGGCAACCTGGATGGCCAAATTATTCACTTGAATTGCTGAGAATGTTCTGACATAGCGCATTATCATCCATAAAAATTCCATCGTTGTTTGGGAACATGAAGTCCATGCATGAATGGCTGCAGACAGTCTCAAAGTAGCCGCACATAAAAATTTCCAGTCAATGACCAGTTCAGTTGGACTAAAGAAGCCAGTCCATTCCATATAAACACATTTGCCATCATTTTGGAGCCACAACTAGCTTGCACAGTGCCGTATCAACTGTCCAGTCGATGTGGTCATGAGCCCAGGATAGGCGCCGCAGGCGATGTTGTGCTGTTAGCGAACGTACTCGCGTTGGTCAACTGCTGCCATAGCCCGTTAGCTCCACATTTGACTGCGCTGCCCTAACATACATTCTTTGAAGGTCCCATATTGGTTTCTGCAGTTACTTCATGCAATGTTGCTTGTCTGTTAGCACTAACATCGCTTCGCAAATGCTGTTGCTCTGTCTTTATGTGAATGCCGGCGACCACTGCATTGTCTATGATTAGAGATAATGCCCAAAATTTGGCTATTCTCGGCACACTCTTGACACAGTGGATCTCAGAATATTGAATTCCCAAATGATTTCCAAAATGGAATGCCCCATGTGTCCTTGGCCTAACTACCATTTTCCATTCAGTCTGTTAAATCCCGTCGTTCAGCCATAATCGCGTCTGAAACCATTTCACATGAATTACCTGAGTATGAACTGCAGCTCTGCCAATGCACTGCCCTTTTATTCCTTGTGTACGCGATACTACGGCCATCTGCATATATGCATATCACTATTGCAAAAACACATTGTCTCAACTTGGAACTCGCAGCGCGGTAAAACAAAACACGGTTAACTGTTCTACTCTGACCTCTAGGGGTGACAGCATAAAATAGACCATTTAATAGCAGTCAGTCATCCTGTCTCATACCTGCCAGGGTAGCCAAGAGTGCTAATGCGCTGCTTCCTGGACTCTGGTAGGTGCACAGGCCCCGGATCGAATCCACCCGGTGGACTGACAACGAGGGCCAGTCTACCGGACAGCCCGGATGATTGTTTAAACAATTTAGACATTGTGTGGAATATTGTTTGTTTATTAATGGCAGTGTATGAAATATAATTTATTTATTTAGTTAAAGAATTTGTCAGGAAATTGATTGCAGTGTATGAAATATTAAGGATACAGGGTACTTTTCCGGCTCAATGTTGTGTAAAAATCAACACCTATTTCTTTCAGGCACTGTTTATAATGTGTATGTTTCACAGATTTTTTTGTTGATATCAGGTAATGCAGCACACTTTCTAAACAAATTTTGAATATTTTTGAACCTGCTTAGGGTTATTAAAAAAATTACAAAGAAAAAGATGCTCCCCCCCCTCCCCCAAAAAAATGCTGCCTCAAATTGAGGTACCATATAATCCAATGTTATACATTTGAAGGAGACCAAATTTTTACCAGATATGCCTGACATGACGGATGAGGTACTAGACCTATTTAATTCCACCTATTCCTGACTCTGTCTTTCTACAGAGGCCATTCCCTGATTGCCTGTGTGGACCAATGTCCAGAAACATGGAGAAAGATATGTACATGTTCCTACTGTCTAAGGCTGGGGGCAAAAGGAAAGCTGATACAATTTCGATATCAAAAATAGAGTGAAAAGGCAATGTAGCACTACCTTTTCAAATTAATTGGTTAAAAAAAAATTGGAAATTTATGGTTAGGTCTTATGGGACCAAATTGCTGAGGTCATTGGTCCCCAAGCCTCCACACCACTTAATCTAACTTAAACTAACTTATGCTAAGGACAACACACACAACTATTCCCGAGGGAGGACTCGAACCTCCCAAAGGGGCAGTGGTGCGAAACCGTGACAAGGCGCCACAGACCACATGGCCATTTAACAATTTACACCAGTCAAACAGATCGCTTAAAACACTCACCTCAATCTTATGCTGATTCTTCTTAATAATAAAACGTATTTTCAGCATTTAAGTATCACACGCAAACATTATGCAAATCAAGAAATTAAATTTCTACCACATAGTGTAGAGCTAAATATATTCGAGGTCTTGTACGCTCCAGCATTTGAGATCACAAACACACTCCTCCACCACAACCTTCCGCTAAACATATCTGGTGGAAAAAAAAAAAAAAAAAAAAATAATCCTACCGATCACACAAAGTAGCAATCTCGAGGCACGCACCATTCGCTGTCTACAGCGTAGTCCCCGTCGGCACAAGCCAGGAGAGAGACCCATACCTGAACACATCCGTGCGTGCAATACAACTATCAGAAACGTGATGGGGTTTTGAAAAGCACTATAGGATTCCTAAATTGGTTCTCTCCACTACACTCAGGAGGGAGGAAGGTTCAATTGTGTGATAGAATAGAGACAACAGTAAATACCACTGCAAGGCAGAGCCCATGTGATTAATTGAGAAGCACTAAACACGACGACCTTAAAGCATGGTCGAGTCCATAGCAATAAGCTGTCAGGACTCCGCATCTTGTAACTGCCCCTCAGTCTCTGCCCCGCCATCCCTGCAGCCTTTCGCATGTGACCATTCCAATTTAAGTCGGAACTGAGTAGAAGTGTGAGATCACTATATCTACCCCATCCTGCAGCCTGTGTAGAAACAGTGAGAGCTGAGTTAATGCGACAGGACTGTGGTTTGACCACTCAATGGAAATAGGAACATTTCATCGATGCTCTGCCAACCATGTACCGCGTGTAAGGTCAGCACCAAATGAACCTCGATCCTGCAACACTAGGTAGTATAAAAGATAGTTCAAACCTCAAGGTCCATTCTCGTCTATCACCCAAACAGTCTATCAACGTTACTCTGTACCATTCAACACGAAAAATTAGGAACTTCACACATCAAAAAAGTATTGCATCAGCCCAGTTCCCAGAGCTCCTGAAGATAAACATTGAATGTGGATATTGTATCACAGACAGTCCCTTTGACTGTTCAGAGATGTCACGAAACCCACCCAAAGATGGAAACAGCCATGCATGAGCAGCGCCTATTAGACAGGGGGGTCCGACAGCCAACCAGTTCCAGTCATTCCACCACAAAAGCGGTACATGGTTCATGTTGTCTCTAGTTCAACCATGCGTAGATGGCCAGTACTGCAGTTTGATTGTGTCTGCATTGTTACTTAGTGCCAGGTAGGGCTCTCAACAAGAGAACTGTGCAGGCGTCTCGGAGTGAACCAAAGCGATGTTGTTTGGATATGGAGGAGATACAGAGAGACAGCAACAGTCAATGACATGCCTCACTCAGGCTGCCCAAGGGGTGCTATTGCAGTGGATGACCACCACCTACGGATTATTGGTCAGAGGAAGCCTGACAGCAACTCCACCATATTGAATAATACTCTTCGTGCAGCCACAGGACGTCGTGTTACCGCTCAAACTGTGCGCAATAGGCCGCGTGATGCGCAACTTCACTCCTGATGTCCATGGTGAGGTGGATCTTTGCGACCACATCACCATGCAGTGCTGTACATGGAAGGCGCCATCAAGGCTGTACAATACGTGAATGCCATCCACCGACTGATAGTGCAACCGAATCAGCAGTGTATTGGTGAGGCATTCATCTTCAGGGACGACAATTGGTGCCCCCATCGTGCACATCTTGTGAATGACTTCCTTCACAATAACAACATCGGTCGAGTAGAGTGGCCAGCATGTTCTCCAGACATGAACCATATCAAACATGCCTGGGATAGATTGAGAAGGACTGTTTATGGACAACGTGACCCACCAACCACTCTGAGGGATCTATGCCGAATTGCCATTGAGGGCCGGCTGAAGTGGCCATGGGGTTAAAGGCGCTGCAGTCTGGAACCGCAAGACTGCTACGGTCGCAGGTTCGAATCCTGCCTCAGGCATGGATGTTTGTGATGTCCTTAGGTTAGTTAGGTTTAACTAGTTCTAAGTTCTAGGGGACTAATGACCTCAGCAGTTGAGTCCCATAGTGCTCAGAGCCATTTTTTTTGCCATTGAGGAGTGAGTTAATCTGGACCAACAGTGCCTTGATGAACTTGTGGATAGTATGCCATTTCAAATACAGGCATGCATCAAGGCAAGAGTATGTACTACTGGGTTTTAGAGGTATCGGTATGCATAGCAAATTGGGACCACTGCCTCTGAAGGTATCGCTGTATGGTGGTACAACATGCAGTATGTGGCTTTCATCAGCAATAAAAAGGGCGGAAATGATGTATATATTGAACTCTATTTCAGTTTTCTGTACAGGATCCGAAACCGAGGTGATGCAAAACTTTTTTTAATGTGTGTATAAAAGCTTCACTAACTTCATCCGACAGAGAACTCGATAAGATTTACATCGCATCTCTGTCTTCCAATAAATCGAAAATAAACACTGTCTGCATGCCGGCATTGAGCATATGTGGTGATCCTATTAAATCTACAAGTATTGATTCATTGGAGCAGATGGCCAGTGATCAAAGTAGTGTAAAGTTTCATTGCCTGTATTGTAGGACCACCATACCCCACAGACTATTAGTTGCAAGAGAGGGTCTCTGTTTTGTTGTTTGATACATTGTTTTTTCTGATGTAACACACCTTGTACACTGCTATACATTTTGTTTTTTTCACCACGACTTCGAAGTCTGTGTCAGGTTCTAAATTGACATTAACACCTTTTGATCCATTGCGTCTCGCAGAGAACTAGACGTTGCATGGTGTAATCAAGTTGCTACTGCTACCACGACACACACACTCTACGACTTTAAATAAAAGCCAGTCAAACATATGGAAACTGAAAGAGTTTAGCTGTGTTGTGGGGCATTTCCAAACTGCTATCTGAAGGTGATTGACGGTCTCTACATTCAAAATCATCTGTCACGGCGACAAAATGTCTAATGGCTCAGTGTTCCATTTCAGTTGGTTCCTCATATTACAGTCATGTATGTGATCACTGTTTAGGTGCTAACCATCCCCAGAAGGTGTGGTCCCTCCACCAAGACTCTCTCTCCATCTCAAACTAGCGATCTCAGTCAATCATTATGTGGTAATCAACAGTGTACAAATTAATGGATGGGATGGAAAAGACACTGTTGATGTGCTGTAATAAGCATTGCAGTTGATAGTGTGATCAATTTAGCAACTTCACCGTAATTTCAACACCGACCAATGACGTGGCAGCATGCTTCCCAATTTCTGTCTCATCACTAAACCACCCCTCCCCTACTTTGCAAGTACCACTGCGAATGTAGATAGATGACTGTGCAGTACGTCCATTAATTGTTAATTCTCGAACACAGACATAAAATTATACCAGACAGCAATCTACATATTTCTAGCACTTCGAGCATGGTACGTCATTTACGATCTTTCTCGATGCGGATAGGAGTCACAGGGCATTCTTAGGATAAAGTTAGAGACTGAAAGATCTCCTCACATGGTCTTTGACCAACCATCCTTTCAGCACTGTCACCTATTTAATCTGCAGCTGACCAGAAGTAGACTGCTACATTCCACGTCTCATGAAGAAATAAAGTGAACCGAGTCCTCTCCAGATGCGCACATGTCGAGGTGGTTAGCATCCCTTACCGGTACATAGTAGTAGACTGTTACGAAGGAGAAGAAGAAACGGATGGTTTTTATGCATGACAGAGCTCCAGGCGGACAGAGTTTCTGTAAATCAACTGAGCTATCAATTCTAAAGTATTGCTCCAGTGTGTGGGATCAGTACCATGAAGGTATTAGTAGGAGAGAACATAAATAAATGCACTCTGAAGGCTACAAGGTTCTGTACTTAAAACATGCTATAATGTTAGATCGTTGCAGTTTACAACCTATTACTCGTGCGGACTGCAACACTGATAATATTTTAACGTAAGAAATATATTTCCACCGCATGACATGCATCCTTTTTGCAGGTGTCTCTGCGATAAACCATGGTAACAAACTGTAAAATGAAAAAAACTACTTCCTTAAAACATCGATTCTGTGTGATACATGCACAATATAGCTTTTCAGAGGTGTATAGTGCCCCGTGTTCACATCTGATCATGGTTCAGAAATTATACTATGCTCGCATCAGTCCTATATAAAATGATCGATAGTAACGGAGAATGCCTCTTACAAGGAAAGAGACAAATGCATTGCGGCGGTGTTTGAAATGTGAAATTACCCATCATGCCACCACTAACTCCGTAAACAGGACATCCGTCAAGCAGACGTGTACATGGGGATTGCAGTATCTCACAAACGCCTGTCGCTAACTTAGAATCACCGTTGTTATGAAACTGTAGGCTCAATTTTATGCCCAAGATGCAGCAGGAGAATGGAGTATGTCGCATAAAATTTCGTTCGTAGAGAGAAAAGCACCGTTGTTATGAAACTGTAGGCTCGAGTTTATGCCCAAGGTGCAGCAGGGGAATGGAGTACGTCGCATAAAATTTAGTTCGTAGAGAGAAAAGCACCGAAAAAGGATGGACATGTTCTACTACATCATCACACATGAGATCGAAGTCCTCTGATGATTGAGAGGTTTGCTGCTAACTACCGCAAGTAGATACTGCTCTATGTCACACACGGAACAAGCAGTTGTATACGAGTTGAATGCTGGTTATGCCACGCAATTGACGAACCCCGACAGAACGACAGCAAAAATGGTTAAATGACCTGCAGCAAAATCTCCCTCTCTTTCTAGAATGCATCACCAGCCTACCATTAAATCATACCTCATTACAACTCCGTCTCAATCGATCACTCCATCCAGTTTCTGTCATCCTTTAAGGGAGATGCAAGTAGGTTTAGAGGCAGTTGGTTCTCTTTTTTCCAGGAAAACATCAAAGATAGCAGTTAACTCGCGTGTATCACTATTACCTCAATAGACATGCAGTAGAATGTTGCCTTACAACAACGTTTGTTAGGTGACACCGCTAGTTTGTGACTGGTGGAGAGTACAGAGAAGCACATGGTAATTACTGCATGATAGTGTCTGAAACACCTAATCTGTCCTGTTGAAGTCCGCCCCCGGTAGCTGAGTGGTCAGCGCGACAAAATGTCAATCCTAAGGGCCCGGGTTCGATTCCCGGCTGGGCCGGAGATATTCCCCGCCAGGGACTGGGTGTTGTGTTGTCCTAATCATCATTATTTTCATCCCCATCGACGCGCAAGTCGCCGAAGTGTCGTCAAATCGAAAGACTTGCACCAGGCGAACGGTCTAGTCACACGACATTTTATTTTTAGTCCTGCTGAAGATCAAACACGTGATCCATTCTGTAGTGTATATTGCAGTCCCGCGACGCTCTTTAGCTAAGGACACATTCTGTTCCAGCCGTCTTATCGCTGTCCACGAAAAAAATGACTGTTTCTCTGGTTCCCGGCGCTTCCATGTCAATATTTTCTCGTATTCCTGTTGCTGTCGCATACTCGTTCCCACATACAAGAATTGTTGTGCAGCAACCAGAAGACATTTTTTCAATTTTGTTTTAATTTACACGTCAAGTTCCGTAGAACCAAATTGAGGAGCAAATCTCCGAGGTCATGGAACGTGTCAGTACATGAAATTACAACATAAAAGTAATAAATGTTTATGAAACCGAAAGAAAGTCAATCCATAAGTTTAAGTAAATGCAGTCAACGATACAATAAGAATCAGCTTAATTTTTTAAGGAACTCCTAGACAGAATAGATGGAGTGACCCATGAGGAAACTCTTCAGTGTCGATTTGAAAGCGCGTGGATTACTACTAAGATTTTTGAATTCGAGTGGTACTTTATTGAAAACGGATGCACCAGTATACTGCACACCTTTTTGCATAAGAGTTAAGGAAGTCCGATCCAAATACAGGTTTGATTTCTGCCGAGTCTTAACCGAGTGAAAACTGCTTATTCTTGGGAATAAGCTAATATTGTTAACAAGAAATGACAGTAAGGAATATATATATATATATATATATATATATATATATATATATATATATATATATATATATATATATATATAATTTTTTTTTTTTTGAGAGGCCAATGTCAAAATACCCAGACTCGTGAACAGGGGTCCACAAGAGGTTCGTGAACTTACACCCCTTATTGCCCGAACCGCCCATTTCTGTGCCAAAAATATCCTTTTAGTTAGAATGGGAAGAGTTACCCCAAAATATAATACCATACGACATAAGCGAATGAAAATAAGCAAAGTAGACTAATTTTTGTGTCGAACGATCACTAACTTCTTATACCGTTCGAATAGCAAAAATGGCAGTATTAAGTCTTTCAACAAGATCCTGAACGTGGGCTTTCGAAGACAGCTTACTATCTCTCTAAACACCTAGGAATTTGAACTGTTCAGTTTCACTAATCATATGCCCATTCTGTGAAATTAAAACGTCAGGTTTTGTTGAATTGTGTGTAAGAAACTGTAAAAATTGAGTCTTACTGTGATTTAGCGTTAGTTTATTTTCTGCAAACCATGAACTTAGGTCATGTACTGCACTATTTGAAACCGAGCCAATGTTGCACGCAACATCCTTTACTACCAAGCTAATACTCCCTCAATTTCTCCGCATTTCGGCGTATTTTCCCTAATTTATGCTAATTTTCCGTCTTTTTCGTAATTTTATCGATTTTATGTCACTTCTACCCATGCGACCATGACATCACCTGTCGTTCCGTATCCTAAAATTGCTTTTAAATGTAGTGCAGAGTGATTGGATGCATTCGAGTACTGTGCTATACTATGTTGCCCGAAGAGAAAAGTAGTGCTTTTGCGATAGGTGTTGTAGCTGTACTACGCTGAAATGTGGGGAAATTGAGGAAGTACTTACATGTCTTGTGGTTGCTGCAGAACAATTCTTTTACATGGGAACGAGTATGCGACAGCAACAGGAATACGAGAGAACGTTGACATGGAAGCGCCGGGAACCAGGGAAACAGTCATTTGTTCGTGGACAACGATAAGACGGCTGGACTAGAATGTTTCCTTAGTTAAAGAGCGTTGTGGGACTGCAATATACAACTACAGAATGGGTCACGTGTTTGATCTGCTGCAGGACTGATTAGGTGTTTCAAACACTAACACACAGTATTTACAAAGTCGGTCGCATGAGCAAAGCTGCAGGGATAGCGGGGCAGAGACTGAGGAGCAGTTACGAGATGCATAGGGCTTATCTTAACCCACGTTGGAGTTTTACTGTAGCAGATAGGTTCGGAAAAGGTGACTCCTTTCGAGATATGAGTGTGGCATGAGTATTATTCTCCAGAGGCTGTAATCATTAGCAGACGTCGCCATAGGATCAAACGCAAGTATGTGGCTGAATGGTGAGATTTGATTCCAAGTTGCTGACAGTATATCTACCAGAAAGCGTTACACTATCAGCGACTCTTGTGTGTGCCTGTAGAACCAAGACCACTTTTTATGCTGGGTGACAGTAACATAGTCATTGTGATTGTGTTTTTCACAGCGCACTCCAGACGTGTAATGTATGTTGCTGGCGGTAAAATCCTTCTGTGGTCAGCTTCAAATGTCGGTTCTTAATAGTAATCCTTGAAAAGAACATCGTGTTCCTTCCAGGGATTCCCATTTGAACTACTTGGTGAGTGTAATCCGACTCCTAGAAAAGAAAAATTACTCGCCATGCAAAATTACTCTCATGATCAATTGAATCGGTAGTTGTAAGAAGGGAATAAACACTGAAAATAATAAATCGAGATTTTGCCGAATTCGAGTCATGAAAGGGTACACGCAACTATAGAATACAAGAAAGGAACGAAAACTAACCCATCAAGCCTTGAAAACCAGGTCTGAATATTCCGTAAGTTGGAAGAAGAAAACAAAGACAGGATTTATTTTTGTCTTCCAACTACTGCCACGCATGGCCAAGAGATGGCAGCAGGTCACGGAACAAATTCGTTCTTGCTCCATCTGCTGGATGTCTTTTTAACTAGTTAGTTTGCAAACAGTTGGTTAATGTGATTACGTGTTTGTGTAGAGCTTTTACTAATCACAAATTTCTTCGTACTACAACATACTTATATAATGTCATCGATTTCCGAGAGTGATTCTGAAGTGGCTTCATCGTTCAGAAACAAGCGGAAAAAAGGAGTTCGTAATGTTCACTGCTATAAACGTGAAGTACAAAAGAAGCTGCGTGTTCTTGGTCAACAATATGTGAGTACCTCCACAGGTAACACTATTCCTGCAAAATCAAACGCCAACATTTCGTGTTCTTGCAAGTTGAAATGTACAGTCAACTTCCCTCTTGAATAGAAGAAATATTTTCTAGATAATTTGTATGATGGACGAAACAAAAATAAACAAGATACATTCCTAATGGGTCTGATAATACAACGTGATCCATAACACCGCCGTTCAAAGAACGAAAGCCGTAAGAAACGAGACGTTTTCTATTTCTTTGTTCTAAGCAATGCTAACAAAAGAATTGAAGTTTGTAGAAGTGCATTTTCCATTTTATATGCCATCAAAAATAAAGCGCTTTTTCGTTTGACTACTTTAATTGCATCTGGAAAATCTGCAACTGATATGCGCAGTAAACATATGAACCAGGGTAATATGTTACCTCCACAAATACTAGGTGCTATTGATGATCATATAAATGAGTTCCCAATACACCATCCTCATTACTGCAGTAAGGAAATTAAATATCTAAGTGTTGAGCTGGACATAAAAACTTTGCACTGCCTGTTTTGTGAGAAATATCGGCATTACGCATTTAGCGTCAAATACGATTTTTATCGGAAATATTATAATGAGAACGATGGATATAGATTTGGGAGGCTCCAAATTGACGTCTGTAGCACATGTGAGGAATTGGAAACGAAGATCAAAGCGCCAGTTCTCGACGACACCGCAAATCGTGTCGCAGTCGCTGAAAAGATGGCCCATTTACGTCGAGCCAAGAAATTTTACTCAAAACAAAAAGAAGTGTTGGAACTGTGCAATGAAAAAGAAGAAGTTGGGTGCCCTGTCTTTGACTACATGCAAAATCTTCCACTGGCGCCTGGAGATGCATCGAATATGAGACTGCCATGACTGCGCTTTGGAATGCTATGACAGTATAAGCGTGACTTTATAGAGGAATGCAACTTTCACCGGTGTTCGACAACGCCGGCTCGGCGAATGTGACAGAGTGCGCGGGACCCGGGCTGCGGCTGTCTCACTTCTCTGGGGTTGTGGCACACGCGGCCCTAAATGGAGGTCTGTGAGTGCTTTGATAGCTGACAGCTGCATCAACCATATGTGCGATCGCGTCATCATCGGTGTCTAGCAGATAGGAACTTCTCAGGTGTTACGTATGAATGGGGGTGCCGCCACCTCGGGCTTGTGGAAGCTGAGCAGTGGCCTGTGTGCAGTTTGACATCTGACTGATGTGTCACTTATCGCTACCTTCTGTGTACTCTACTGGACAGGGGCGGTGGACTGTGCTTGCGCACGTTGATTGCATTATTTCACGAGTGGCTCTGTAGGCCGTGCTATGAGCTATTTGGACAGATTATGAGTACTGAGTGTGTCTACACATCAGTATGAATAACTATTTAGGAGCAGTTTCCTATTGTGTACTGAAATTACGAGTTGGTTGTGTGTCTGTGGGCTGCGCAACATGGCCCCAGGCACATCAGGGTGGATCTTTTGTATCAGTGTGATAGATATATTCTATCATTAAATAAGTTGTTTCAAAATAAGTAGAGTGCAGTCAATCCTTACTCTTCACAGCAGCCCAAAGCAGGCTGAGTTGTCTTGCCACCATTTTCCGTAACCATCTTGGTTTATGTCAGGAAACGGACGACAGCGTCCTCTGTTGGTGATACTGAGTGCTAGTCCTCATGGAGAACACACTGTTCGCCACCATCATGGATAACTGTACTTGCATCATCCGCTGGTGTCACGGTGGTGTCCTCTGGCGGCGACGAAATATAATAAGCCAGTTGGAGCCTGGAGCTCGTGGTGAAGCCACTAGGTGGCGCCATCTTAGATTACGGTACTTGTGTCATCACCTGACGTCACTACAGCGCCCTCTAGTGGCATTGATATGAACTAAGTCAGCTAAGTCAGTTGGGCTATGGACTCAGTGGCGAATACACTTGGTGGTGGTGCTGCCTCTAATTGTTTAAATAAAAACTGGTGTATGATTTAGACAGTTGACGATTAGTAAGGAGAGTCTTTTAGGTGGATTATTAATTTGACAATTTAGGAGTTGTTTGGCTATCTGGACGTAAATGTATTGCATTATTTACGAGTGGTTTGCATTTCTGTAGGTTGTGCAATGTGTTATTTTTGACGGTTCACAATTAGCAAGCGTGTGTGTGGAGCCTTATACATGAGTTATGTAGGAGTAGTTTGCGGGTCTGTATGCTGTGGGGCATGTCAGACCATGTGTTCTGTGATACATACACACCATCCCTAAATAAATTGCTACCAAATGAATAAAGTACATTCCTTCCTCTCTCCATCAGCCTAGTGTGGGCTGAGTCCTTTTATCAGCAACCCCTAGGAAGAGGTTGCGCCCTGGATGCTTAGGTTAGTGGTGGTGAGCTTCGTTTACAACAATTTTCTTAGGTTGGTGGTGAAAGCGCAAGTGACCTTTCTTTACTGCCGGTTCCTAGGAAGAGTTGAAAAGTAGTTGAAAGTACAATGAACGCCTTTTCTTACCTATATGAGAGAGAAGACATTGCAGCAGCATCTCTCTCTCTCTCTCTCTCTCTCTCTCTCTCTCTCTCTCTCTCTCAGCGCTTGACTACAGGTGGGGTGAGCGACGATCTTGGATTACATAGTGGGAGCGTGCTCTAGCTGTGTCCTGTGCCATGCGGATTGAATAATGGTACTCGAGTCATACTTTAGTTAGAATGTTTACAGCAGACTATGAATGGCCTGGGTATGGAGATGGCGACTGAGGGTGTTTGATGTAAGCGGTCGGTCACCCATGGGTAGGTGCCGCAGTGCGAGAGAGAGTGGATGATCTTGTGTCATCAACTGACACCACAGTAGCGTCCTATGCTGGCCATGATATGAATGAAGCGAGTTGGGTTCTGAAGCTCGTGGTAGATATGCTGGGTGCAGCCATCATGAATGATGGTACTTGCATCATGATCTGATGTCACAGTGGTGCCCTCTGCTGGCGTGGATATGAACTAAGCCAGTCGGAGTCGACACCCAGTGGAGAACACATGTGCTTGAAATTGCTTAAATAATAAAGATAAGTCATTTTTTGCCGCCATTTTCGTACCTGAATTTGCATTTCGCACCATTTTCCTTGGGGTGGGGGTTAGGTTAGTGCAGGTAGGCCAAGTGTCCTATTTCCCCATGATTTTCTTTCCTTAGTAGAGATAACCAGGGTGTGATGCATTATCATGTTGGAATTTGAACACGTTTTTTCTGGGCGAGGGGGATGTGCACTTTCCCGCCAAAATCCGCCGTTTTGATTGACGTCAGCGCCGCCATCTTGGATAACGGTCCTTTGGAATAAAACTGGTGTTGTCCCAATACTGTCCTGTACATGATTTTCACAAGTAACAATACTTTAGCGGCGTGAAAGCGCATGTATTGGCCGATTTCTTCTATCTTCGAAAATAACTCTTATAAATGGGAGGAATCTACATTTCACGTGATAAACTGGAGGTGTAAGATCAACAACATCGCTGCCTCGGATTGGGTAAATTAGATTTTTTAAACTGCATGGTCTATGTTGTTGTAGAATTGTTTAGAACTGCTGTGTACATCCAAGCTGCAGCTGCTTGTTTCACCGTGCAGTGTGGCTGCTTGCAAGGACGGTGTCAAGGAGTTAGCAACCAGAAGTAACAGATTAGCTCAGCCTTTGATGGGTACAAGGAATATGCCTACCTGTCTGATCTTGCACAAAACAGCAAGGGCAAACAAAGTGACCAGTGTGGTGGGTGAGCGTGACAGAGGGAGACGTGTGTGTGTTATGTGAGAGAAGATTCAAAATGGTGGATGTCCGTAAGGTGAGTACATGGGATGTGGGAGTGTTTCCAGCTGTCTTTGTCATCTAGCCCTGACAGCTTATTGCTACAGATTGGATCTTGGTGTAAGTGTGTCGTGTTTAGTGCTTCTCAATACACTGCATGAACCTTGCCTTGCAGTAGCATTTGGTATTGTCTCTATTCTATCATGCAACTAAATCTTGCTCCCTCCTTCTGAATGTAGTGGAGAGAACAAATTTGGGAATCCTATAGTAGTTTTCAAAACCCCGTCGTGTTTCCGACAGTTGTATTGCGCACATGCATGCCTTCAGGTATGGGTCTTTTTCCCAAGCAGTCCGACAGGGGCTATGCTATAGATGTGAATGGTGTGTTCTTCATGGATGCTAGTTTGTGTGATCGGTAGGATCTTTTTTCTCACCAGATATGTTTAGTAGAACATTGTGGCAAAGGAGTGTGTTTGTGCTCTCAAACGCTGGTGCATACAAGACCTCAGATATATTCAGTGCTACCATCTATTTGTGGTGGAAATTTCATTACTTGATTTGCATAATGTTCGCGTGTGATACTCAAATGCTAAAAATACGTTTTATTATGAAGAAGGTTGATTGTAAGCTTGAGGTGAGTGTTTCAAGCGATCTGTGTGACTGCTGTAAATTGTTAATCAATTAATTTGAAAGGGTAGTGTAAAATGGCTTATTTCACTCTATTTTTGATATCAAAATTGTATCAGTTGTTCCTTTGCCTCCAGCATTAGCCAATAGGAATATTAAAACCTCTGTCTGCCTGTTTCAGGACGTTGGTTCACACAGACAATCAGGGAATGGCCTCTGGAGAAAGACAGCGTCAGGAAGTGAGAATGGAATTTTACAATGAACAGAATGCAACCACTTGATACTTTGTTTGTGAGCCTCAAGATCAGAGGAGGCCAACATGTGGTCTGTGGTATTTAGTAACATGATCTGTAATTAGGACATTGGGCAGTTTTGACCTTTGTTGCGGAGGCTTGACGATGGACATACGTGTTGGAGACCCCCATTGGCGGATAGTATACCGCACTTCATTCCATTCATGGTCTGTAGAACACTTTTGCAGGATTTAACTGTCAGTGCAATATGACTGCTGTATGTTTCTCGATCTGTACAAAATAGTTTGCCACTGAGATTCTAGTGATTTGTCCATCTGCAGAAAGTGACGGAGGGTTTCAAAATATGTCATAAACTTACAGGTATGTAATTGTTCAGATTTTCCCGTCTGTACTTAATATACCAGTCTGCTTCGAAAAGTGAGGAAAATGAATAATAAGGGCCTTAACACCCGTTACTGCAGCAGGAGATATAAACTAATCCTACTCAGCATTTCCAAGAGCGACCAGAATAAAAAAGTTCCGCAATTGTTTAAATATTCAATACTGCGATCGATTTCTTGACAAATTTTTTTAAATAAACTACGCTCATCCTCATAAATTAAAGATAATGCTGATACATGGTGAAACAACGCTCTGGTCGGTGGTTTGTGGGTTTAAATCACCTCGAGATATGACCATGTGGTGCATTTGATGTGCGGTCGTCGCACGGTGGCGCTGACAGCAGTCCACATATGCAGAGGTGTGTTGCTACATGTCAGAGTACAGTGCAGCGAGTAAGTGTGCAGTCGTTTTCAGACGTGCTAATGGTGACTGTGTGTTGAAAATGGCTCAAAGAAGACATGTTGATGACGTTATGAGGGTTAGAATACTAGGGCGACTGGAGGCTGGTCAAACACAGCCGGTCGTAGCATGGGCCCTCCGTGTGCCACAAAGTGTGATCTCAAGATTATGGCAACGATTCCAGCAGATAGGAAACGTATCCAGGCGCTACAGTGCAGGGCGTCCACAGTGTACACCACAAGAATACCAAAATCTCACCATCAGTGGCCGTAGATGGCCACGAAGTACTGCAGGTAGCCTTGCACAGGACCTTACTGCAGCCACTGGAACAGATGTCTCCAGACACACAGCCAACAGACGACTGAACTGACATGGTTTATTCGCCCACAGACCTGCAAAGTGTATTCCACTGACCCCTGGTCACAGGAGAGCCTGTAAAGCCTGGTGTCAAGGACACAGTACATGGTCACTGGAACAGTGGTCCCAGGTTATGTTCACAGACGAGTCCCGGTATAGTCTGAACAGTGATTCTCGCTGGATTTTCATCTGGCATGAACCAGGAACCAGATACCAACCCCTCAATGTCCTTGAAAGGGACCTGTATGGAGGTTGTGGTTTGATGGTGTGGGGTGGGATTATGATTGGTGCACGTACACCCCTACATGTCTTTGACAAAGGAACTGTAACAGGTCAGGTGTATCAGGATGTCATTTTGCACCAGCATGTCTGCCTTTTCAGGGGTGCAGTGGGTCCCACCTTCCTCCTGATGGATGATAACGCACGGCCCCACCGAGCTGCCATCATGGAGGAGTGCCTTGAAACAGAAGATATCAGGCGAACGGAGTGGCCTGCCTGTTCTTCAGACCTAAACCCCATCGAGCACGTCTAGGATGCACTCTGTCGACGTATCGCTGCACGTCTTCAAACCCCTATGACACTTCAGGAGCTCTGACAGGCAGCGGTGCAAGAAAGGGAGGCTATACAACAGCAGCTGCTCGACAACCTGATCCAGAGTATGCCAACCCGTTGTGCGGCCTGTGTACGTGTGCATGGTGATCATATCCCATATTGGTGTTGTGGTACATGTGCAGGAAACAGTGGCATTTTGTAGCACATGTGTTTTCTCTACTTATCATCAATGCCGTGGACTTACGGATCTGTGTCATGTGTGTTCCCTATGTGCCTATGCTATAAGCGCCCGTTTTGTGTAGTGCCATGTTGTGTGGCACCACATTCTGCAATTATCCTTAATTAATGAGTATGAGTGTATATTCCACACACCATCCTGTATCCTGTAAATTGTTTAAATAAACAGTATTTTATACTCTTCACTCAATTTCCCAACAAATTCTTTAACTAAATAAATGAACTATATTCCAAAAACCGCCTTGAATAGCGTAATTTGTTTAAACAAACAATATTCCATGCATTGTCTAAATTGTTTAAACACTATTTCATACACTACAATCAATTCCTGACAAATTCTTTAACTAAATAAATAAACAATTTTCCATACACTCCTATAAGTAAACAAACAATATTCCACACATTGTCTAAATTGTTTAAACAATATTCTATACACTGCAATCGAATTTCCTCCAAATGACCGATCAATTGAGGTGTTTTTCCCGCCAATTTCCGGGAGGGAGAAGGAAGGGAGGGTGAGTGCTGGGGGTTTCCCATCATGTGGATTTATTTAATTGATCGATTTCATTAATTAGTCAATCAAATTGATATCAAATTTGTGCCTGTATCAGCGATGGGAGTTCCCAAATGGATGTGGAAGGAAGCTGTGGAAGGGGGAGGATGTAGGGGTGAGGGAACAATAGGTTAAGGAACTGTCAATCAAAATAGAACAATAGGTTTGCACCTAGGTGCATACTTGTCCCTAATGTAACCAACCCACACAAACAAAATGCGCAAAAACGAAGTTTTCCCTACTATAGCCAAGTTCTCGTTGGATGTTTGATTTCCGTGACATTGCGGTCATGGTGACTCATCAGGCAACTGTAGATCTCTCGACATGTGGGTACTCTCATGGAAGAAACATATGAACAAACATAACTACGATCAAAAAATAAAAAATAAAAAAAATGAGGCTATGTGTGCAAGTAAGGCGAGATGTTGTCCTCCACTGTCGGAGGTTCGAATGCGGAAGAAGTTCATCTATCAGAGCTGATGTTATCTGTCTTTTGACTCTTTCCAGTTCTGAACCAATGCTCGCAGACTAAGTACCAAAGCTTTGATCCGCAAGTTCGTAAGTTTGAGGCTACTATTAGGGTTAATGAGTCTTACTTGATCTAAAATAACACCCCAGTACTGGCGTACTACGAAAGTGCAGCCATGAGATGGTCCACAATACCCTTCAATATCCATAGGATCTGCACTAAATGTGGCAGTCGTGACACAAGGTGAACGTTGGTGTACGTTACACGTTGGGCCTTGTCGAGGACTCTCAACGAGTTGTTGCATATGGGCAATCAAACATTCTGAAGCAGCCAATAACTCGTCGCCGTTGACCACCGCAAAGAACGAGTAAATGTGATAACCACTGTAGCGTCTCAGACGTCTGAAATTGTCCTGCCACATCTTCCAGACCTCGTCCAATGTGTAGTATTCTGGACATCGTCATGTTAGTGATACTACTCACTACCATCCTATATGTGTTGAGATGCCTGATGCACTTCATGTCCTGAGTGGTCTGAGGAGCATCACATCGTCTGCATAGGCACGATAAATGAACGATATCTCATGTAGCATTATTCCAGTGAGAGAGCGTCATGTAACATTCATCAGTGACTTGAGTGCTATCGCATAAAGCATTACTGAAAGCGGACACCCTTGTTGGATCTCGTTGTTAATGTGAATTGAGTCTGCTTCTGGATCGTTTGCTGTCGCCTTTGATGAAGCTCTGCAGACCAGTCTCGAAACTATGGAGATGAAGACCGGTGGAACCGCCATTTGGCTCATACCTGATGATAAAAAATCAAGGTTTACCCTGTCGAATGCATGATCAAAGTCCACCAATATTAGGGCTGCTCGCATTCGACACGTTTCTGGAAGGGCCATGATGTCACGTTATTCATTGAAAGATCAGTGGATGTTGCCTCACACTCCTAGACATGCCTAATCAGGGGAAATAGTTCTCGATATCACCTGTTTAAGACGAGACACTAACAGTCGTGCAAAGATTTCTTAGTCGTTATTTAGCATGGTGAGCGGCCGACATTGATTCGCACTGTAACTTCTCTTTGACTTTGGAATGGGACGAATCAAACCCCTCAAAAAATCCGGTGACACATGCATGTCAGAGTGCAGCAACTCACTGTACATCGACACCCATTGTGGCATCATCACTGTCGAGAATCTCCGATAAAATTCTAACGTTATCCCATCTGATCCCGGAGATTTACGCACCGCTTCTTCTTGAGTGGCCCCATTATTTCGTCTTCTCTGAGTGGCTCCATTAGTGCAGCCTTATCCATTGCAGTCAGTCGCATTGTCAACTGTCGCAATATGTCCTCCCTCACCCGATGGTTCGTCGGTGTGCCTGCAAAGAAGTGGTGGGAATGTTCCAAAAATTCACCCGCAATGTCGATTTGTTCAAAATGGTTCAAATGGCTCTGAGCACTATGGGACTCAACTGCTGAGGTCATTAGTCCCCTAGAACTTAGAACTAGTTAAACCTAACTAACCTAAGGACATCACACACATCCATGCCCGAGGCAGGATTCGAACCTGCGACCGTAGCAGCCTCGCGGTTCCAGACTGCAGCGCCAGAACCGCGCGGCCACTTCGGCCGGCTGTCGTTTTGTGTCATCAGTTGACGACACTCTGAATCATGGAAAACTGTGAGTAATGACTGGCAGTAAAGTTTGTGTTCTCGTGACACATGATGGATCAAGGTGCATTCCCCAGCGATGTTGTCTAGACACCTTGCCCAAATCATGATGGCTCCCAGTCAATGTCGCGTGATCGTCAGGATGCGTCAGGATCCTTGACATGATGAACTTCTGTGTGATGTTCTGGAGAAAGATGCCGAAGTGACAACTCATGAAGCATCCTGTAATAATAATCAGGAGTGTGTCTTATCTGTCTCATCTTATCCTGGCCGTCTTGTATAAGAGCTCTTCGTACCATCCATTTAGCATGTACTAACCACCTGTGAAGCACTGAGGGGCAAGCTGGAATGCGATGTTGACATGTCGCCCTTTCATCCTCGACCTGCTGACGACATTTGGGGTCTGCCTACATTGACGAATTTAGCCTCCAAGCGTCGCAGCTGCTCCACAGCTGCTCCACACATTCTTATCTTATTGGCCAACAGAAACATAAATCCAATCAAGTCGGTTTGCCGAGCGACTAGTAAAAAAAGTATATCCCTCGGGATTTCCAAGGATTCTGTCCCATGTGTCAGAGAAGTGAATTTCCCAGTGTATCGCTTGTAGTTCACTACAGGTATTGTAATGTGGAGTTTGATCCTTTGGGGTTCATGCACAAATGAAGACTACCCATCAGTAAATAATCGAATCCGCCTGTCGTTGATCGACTTCAGAGTTGTGTGGGAGACGTCGCCATGTACTTCCTGGAATGCAGTAGTACAGATTTCGTGCACCATCAGTATAAGCACATCTGAAGCATACAGCATGTTCAGGAATGGTTGTTGTTTCACAGGCGATCTAATAGTGTTTATTAACTGTCTGTATTTTGCATGTCCGGGTTTGAGTATCCAACACCTTCGCACAATGCTGAACTGGCAAAAATGTACAAAATCGTTGGTCTCATCACATGTCCTCAGAAGGCTGCCTGTCCCACATCTTCCTGTGGCATTAATTTCCCACAGTTGTGGAAGAGGGATGCAAGTCTCCACCAATGAAGGGAGTCACCTCGGTGATGTCTTCATCCTGCTCAGCCCAATCGGTACCAGTGAAGGTCTCTACTACGTCAGAGGCTGTACTGGTATGTAGTGGCCATGAACTTTCTGTAGCACCATCCTTTCCTGCTGAAAGGTCGATGGACACGTGAGGGGACAGATCGTCGAAAAGAGATGACATCATTTTGTTATCCGAATGCACTTTTTCAGCGACATCCAGTAGCTGTTGGTCCGTATCTGACAGGTCCATATTCCCAGAGTTATCAGGCGTCTTAGTATAATGCTGGGTCGAAACTCCAGAGTCGAGGTAGCGCTTCTTGCAACACTTTGGGGAGCGTTGTTTATGCGCCCTTATTTCATCCTCCAGTGCTGTTGAATCCTGTAGATCCTGTTGCATCACTGTTGCAACAGTGTCCGTGGACTCCTCCCCCCCCCCCCCATATAACCACCCTTTCAATTGATATGTCTTTTGTTGTGTGGTCGTCCTCGTGATCCACCACCTGCGATGTATGACTCTGGAATGGAGTAAGAACCATGTCAGCAGCATTGTGGCCTGATGGCCCCTCCGTTATCTGCAGTATTGGTTTGGATATGCGCTCCAAACTCGGCGTCACCTCCTCACAGAATGCTGATGTGTATGTCAGAGATAGTGATGTGGACGTGGCCTGCGTCAATAAGTCTCTGCTGGGAAGTTGCACAAGTCTCCTCATCATCCATTCAGATCGAAGGTGTCCTTTACCAGCACATCCAGGGCAGATCAAATGTTGGCCATCATAGATGACAATGACCTTACAACTTCATTCCGGTGAATCAAGGAAGACGAGTGATTGTAAAAAATGGACGAAAAAGAATTTCGTGTGCTGAATAAACATTACTTTATGAAAGGTAAAACGCCTCCAGAGACTAAAGAGAAGCTCGATAAACATTATGGTGAATCTGCACCTTTCATTAGAACAGTTTCAAAATTTTCAGATTGACCGTATGGGCACAAGCGATGCTGAACGTTCTGGACGCCATGTGGAGGTTACAACTCCAGAAATCATTGATAAAATCCTTGATATGGTGATGGATGACAGAAGAGTAAAGGTGCGTGAAATTGCTAGTGCTGTGGGCATCTCGAATGAATCACTACATAATATTTTGCATAAACATTTGGACATGAGAAAGCAAGACGGGTTTCGCGATTGCACACACTTGACCCAAAACGGAATCATGTGAAGTGTTGCAAGGATGGTTTGCAGCTGCTCAGGAAGAATCCAAAGGACTTTAAGCATCGTTTCGTCACTGTGGATGAAAGATCGGTACATTACTATACTCCTGAGGCCAAAGAAGAATCTAAACATTGGGATAGCAAGGGAGACTCTGCACCAAAAAAGGCGAAGACCATTCCTTCGGCCGCAAAAGTTATGGCAACTGTCTTTCGGAATTCGCAAGGGTTAATCCTCATCGACTATCTGGAAGAGGGTAAAACTATACAGGTACATATTATTCATCGTTATTCGGCGGCTTGAAAACCTAGCTGCAAGAAAATCGCCGGCGATTGAACCGCTAAAAAGTCCTTTTCCATCACGACAGTGCACCAGCTCACACTTCAGCAGATGTGGTCGCAAAATTAATTGAAATAGGATTCCAACTCGTTTCACATCCTCACTATTCTCCAGACTTGGCTCCCTCGGACTACTATTTGTTCACCAATTTGAAGAAATGGCTGGCAGGATAAAGATTTTATTTAAACATGGAGGTGATTGCAGCAACTAATAGCTATTTTGCAGTCTTGGACAATTCCTGTTATTCGGAAGGGATCAACACATTAGAACAGCGTTGGACGCAGTTTATAAGTCTAAAAGGAGACTATGTCGAAAAATAAAAAATTTTTACCCAAAACACCTAACTACATTTTATTTTTGCACAGACTTTTCAAACGCCCCTCGTAGCAGCACAGTAAGTGTCCAGAGGACAGCTTGGGTGATACTCGGCGGTCAACTGCTGCTTGATGTACGATTTTGCACGACGGAGTTCATCCCATTCCACCTCTGTAAACTGCACTTTAACAATTTTAGCTGCATTCTCGATCTCTTACACAATACACCACTCTCTGTCTGTGGGTGCTGCTATATCCATATGTAAACGTTTCGAAGCACTAGCGGTTAAATTATACACTGAGGAGAAGAGTAGTGGTGGACAGGGCTTAACTAGTATCTTCTCACCCACTACATCCTCACTTCGTTCATGCAGTATCATTGGAATATTCTGCGACGGTGGAGGCTAGTACTGACGTGCGTCATGCTGATTAGGACTCTGAGTGCACTTGAGCAAGTCAGGGGGTGGCTGGGTGTCTTCAACCAACAATAACAGCTGATTGTTCTGCTCCATCAATGTGACCAGCCGCGCAACAGGCTCCCACGATGCTGTCACTACTGTGCCTCCTGATGGTCTGTGACACGTGACTATTGAAGACCCTCACAGGCTGGAGGACGTCGAATCCGCTGATGAACAAAGAAGAAAAACCGTTACAAGCGATGGTAGACACAAAGACCCTCACATGGCAGTAAACATAGACATTAAGCAAGGGGCACTTATTCTTCTGCTGCTTCTTCCTATTCTGCCACTGCTGCTGCTGCTGTGGCTGGGGGGTGGTGGACGATCTTGACTGGCTCTTCATGCTGAGTGACTGACTGACTAACTGCAACTAAGGCTGCAGAACTGTTGGGCCTGCCCTATACATCCATTGTGTTTGGATGCTGCGTTCCTATTGGCTACTGCCGATTTCCAGTGACTCTGGTGGTCTAATGGTCAACTAGAGCAGTTGTTTGATCCTCTGGATGAGAGGCAGATGTCTCTTGTGATGTAGATAACTGACTGTTAATTTCAAAAACGGCTGGCAGTTATAAAAACAGCATTGATCTGCCTGACTTACAGAAGGCATCTTGATAACACTCTGCTACACAGCCATAATCTGATGGACAGTATTCCTCCTCTTCTTCAGGCACTCACCCAATATATCTCCTTTCCATTCGACATGTAGGAAGTTATGGGTACACTCCATGACTGTATACTTACAGGCACCATGGCTGTTAAACTCCTCTCGCTCAAACACCAACAACTCTTAGATAGAACACATTCCATACAGACGCGAGAATGGGTAGGTCGAGGGGGAACTGGATGGGAATGAGCACTTGAAGCTCTTCAATGGTATATGTTATGTATACGAATATGCTTCCACTGAAGTGAATTAGCATCAACTGCCCACTCTTCTGTTTCGGAACAGTGTGTAAGTTTTCACATATGCATGAGCATGTATTGGTTACAACATGCCTCTCTGCATTGTCACAATCAGCTGAACTGAAATCTTCTCCTTCTTTCTCCTACACTCTTTCATTCTCATTGTCTTCCATTCCCCACATGGTGAACTGTGGCTACACTCCCCATTCGACTTTGTACATGTAATGCAGCTGTCTCTATCCTTCACATTCATCTCATTGATTGAACACATCATGATGCTTCCATAGCGACCTCTCAGCACACACAGAATGTATCACACCAATTTAGGTCACGTGTGTGGAGAAGAAATAATTCCCACCCAAATTTGTATTATCGACCAGTTGGGAGGGGGTTGGGGTGGGACGTCAGCACAGCCCTGGGACAAAGAAATTTCCACCAAAATTCGAAATTCCCACCAAAATTTGAAATTTCAGCCAACAGTGTCAGGGGGGGGGGGAGGGTCTCTGGCGCCCACGTGCAGGCTGAGAAAAACATATGACGTCATCTGGGGGTGGGGGTGGGCGTGGTGGTGGTGGGGAGATTAATTAATCAGTTTGATTAATTTGCATGTCAATTTGATATTAAAAGTGTCCTCACGCCGCCACTACCCTACTACTAGTGTTCTCAGACTTCTCTTTCAGATGTATCATATTAAAACAACTCACAATTCTCCAAGTTATTCTTTCAATTTCACTTTGCCCGTATTATCATTATACAGTCTGGCTGAGGACTGGAAATTTGTTATCTGCATGCATAGGTTCTGTCTTGTGTGCTCAGTTCCAGTGAGCAGAGGAGAATGCCAATGATGCAGTATGACGCTGACATTTGGAACTAGAAAAAATTGTTTAGTCTGTCGGTATGAACTGAAAGATACTTACTGGTTTCCAGACAAATTACAACATTAGGTCTCTCTGTACATACTGCTGGGATGGTTCCTTTGAAAGGGCACGGCCGACTTCCTTCCCCATCCTTCTCTAATCCGATGAGACTGATGACCTCGCAGTTTGGTCTCTTCCCCCAAATCAACCAACCAACATACAGATGTGTATGGATTGTACCATTGTGTATCTAATTTGTGCAATCTGCCTTCTTGTACTCTATATGATCGTGCAACATAACATTCTTCCCACAATAGAGCTGTTTTAGATTCTGTGTTCTGCTATAATATCCTGATTCCTTATTTTACGCTATGCATTCTGTTCTATCTCATATCGGTGCATTCCTTACATGTGCTCTTTTAACTCTGCCACATAATCGTTAAATTATACCTCAGTGAGCCAGATATTTTTGTAGCATCACACTGTTTGCTCTCTGTTTACATAGCGGTGCAATATCTCGGTTGATTTTCGATGTGTCCTCTCTAATGCTGCATTTGTTGGAGGGTGGTAGCTGGTAGTCTGTATGTTCTCAATACGCAGCAGTTTACATACTGTTTTCATGGTATCACTTATGAAATTACTTCCCATGTCACTCAACAATACTGACAGTATTCTGCACCTCAGTGTGATTTTCTCAACTATGCCCTTGCTATTACGTTGCCATCTTCCTGTTCAATGGGTTCAGCAACCGTGAAATTGTCACCATGTACTGAAATGTAAGGATACACATGTTTGCTTAGTCGGTTCAATGGACCTGCCATACAAATATCACACCTTTCAAAAACCTGTTCCGGCATTGTCCTGATGTCGAAAAGTATTTCTCCTACTGAATTTAGTGTTTTGACAACCTCCTCATTTATAAATATATTCTTCTATATATTTCATCATAGCATTCTATGAGCAAGGTGTATGAGACAGGTGAAATACCCGCAGACTTCAAGAAGAATATAATAATTCCAATTCCAAAGAAAGCAGGCGCTGACAGGTGTGAAAATTACCGAACTATCAGTTTAATAACTCATGGTTGCCAAATACAAATGCGAATTCTTTACAGACGAATGGAAAAACTGGTAGAAGTCGACCTCACGGAAGATCAGTTTTGATTCTGTAGAAATGTAGGAACACGCCAGGCAATACTACAACGTATCTTAGAAGATAGGTCAAGGAAAGGCAAACTTACGTTTAGAGTATTTGTAGACTTAGAGGAAGCTTTTGAAAATGTTGACTGGAATACTCTCTTTCAAATTCTGAAGATTGCAGGGATAAAATACAGGGTCGAAAGGCTATTTACAATTTGTACAGAAACCAGAGGGCGTTTAAAAGAATTGAGGGGCGCGAAAGGGAAGCAGTGTTTGAGAAGGGAGTGAGACAGGGTTGTAGCCTACCCCCGATGTTATTCAATCTGCACATTGAGCAGGCAGTATGGGAAATAAAAGAAAAATTTAGAGAAGGACTTAAAATCTAGGGAGAAGAAATGAAAACCTTGAGGTTTGCCGATGACATTGTAATGCTGTCAGAGACAGCGAAGGACCTGGAAGACCAGTTGAATGGAATGGACAGTGTCTCGAAAGGAGGATATAAGATGGACATCAACAAAAGTAAAACAAGGATAATGGAATGTTAAATTGGGTGATGCTGAGGGAATTAGATTAGTATATGAAACACTGAAAGTAGTAGATGAGTTTTGCTATTTGGGCAGCAAAACAAGTGATGATGGTCTAGGTAGAGAAGATATAAGATGTAGACTAGCAATGAAAGGAAAGCGTTTCCCAAGAAGAGAAATCTGTTAACATTGAGTATAGATTAAGAGTGAGGAAGTCTTTTCTGAGAGTATCTGTATTTAGTGTAGCCATGTATGGAAGTGAAACATGGGCGATAAGCAGTTCAGATAGGAAGAAACTAGAAGCTTTTGAAATGTGGTGCTACAGAAGAATGCTGAAGATTAGATTGGTGGATCACATAACTAATGAGGAGGTACTGAACAGAATTGGGAAAAGAGGAATTTGTGGCAGAACTTGCCTAGAAGAAGTGATCGGTTTGTAGGACGCGGTCTGAGGTATCAAGAATCACCAATTTAGTACTGGAGGGGAGTGTGAGTACTGGGGCAAGGAGCATACGAGCCCATTCTGCATTGTTTCCAGATGTATCCAAGATGGCTGTGATGACATCATCCAAGATGGCGGATTTTGGGGCGAGGTTAAAATTTTGGTGGGAAGATAGGTCAATTGGGCTTCCTCCACTAACCTGACCCCCTGCCCTCCCCCAGAAAATGGCACGATGTTCATATTCCATCAGGATAATGCAGCTTCTACTAACCCAAGAAAATGGCGGGAAAGGAAGGGCAGTTGGGCTGCCACCACTAACCCAAGTCACCTGACTGCCATCTCTTCCTAGGGATTGGTGGGGAGGGGACTCGACCTGTGCTTGACATAAGTTCTTATTACTGTGTATATACTGTTCTATTTAAACAATTAGAGGCACTACCACCATCCAGTGTGATCACCAAGGGGTCCAGACTCCATCTGACCTAGTACACAGAACCACCACCAGAGCATGCTGTCATCCCTCCTGTAGCGTAATACGAGATAGTGGGGGAAAATGACGTGAAACAGTGTGGTCGCCTCGGGGTCCAGACTCCAACTGACCTAGTACACAGTACCACCACCAGAGGGCACTCTCATCCATGACATAATCCAAGATGGCCACCATGATATCAGCTGATTACACAAGTACTGTTATGCAAGATGGCGTGAAACAGTGCGTTCGCCATGAGGTCCAAGTGGTCTAGTAGACAGTACCACTACCAGAGAGCAATGGCGTCCATTACATGACATAAGCCAAGATAGCGGTCTGGGGTGGGGGAAAATGGCTGGAAAAGGACTCTACCTGTGCAGGACGTAAGTCTTTATTTTGCAGGTAGTGTCTCTGCCACCAGATCTAGAGTCCAACTGACCTAGTATACAGTACTTCCACCAGAGGGTGCCATTGTCCGTCTTGTGACGTAATACAAGAAGGTGATCTGGATGGGGAAAATGGTGTGAAAGTGACTCAGCCTACGCTGGGATGCTGGAGAGAGTAAGGAAGGAGTATACTTTATTTATTTTGGAACAATTTATTTAGGGATAGATTTGAGATAGTATATTTATCACACTGATATAAAACACTCACCCTGATGTGCTGGGGCTCACACTACACAGCCTACAGACCTGTAATCTACTCCTAAATAACGCTCTGCAGACATGAGAATAACTCCTAATTTACCAAACTAATTTCAGTACAGACATGCAAACTCCTCCTAAATAATGCAGTACACTGATGTGCATACACGAAATCAACTCGTAAAGTGTCCAAATAATGCATATCAGAGCCTACAGACATGCTAGCAAATTATTGCAACAGTTAGGCAATCAATGTGCACAAGCACCACCCGCCGCCCTCTGTCCTCTAGACCACACAGGAGGCTACCGGCAGCCCCCATGAAGTGACACAGCCATCAGCTGTCAAACCATGCACAGGTGCCATGAAGCTTGAGGTGATAACTTACTGTTCATATTTGGCATCTGAGAAATTCCTCTCGAAAATACATGATCACATAAGCACTGCTGCTGACGTGGCCAGATGGGAGCGTGAAGATCTATCTGCAGAGCGCTTTGACACCAGATGAAAGCCAGTGTGAGCCATTGCTTTCACGTCGCTGATGCCTGCAGCAAGCAGGTGAAAGCTGCTTCTATTTTTGGGTATATAGTTAGAGTTCTTCGAATATTATACTGACATCACAGAACTGCTACACGCCCTCATGCCGTTCCCATATGTGAGTCACCTCTGGGCAGCACATGACTTTTAACATTCCTGATGCGATACCTGGGGATACTGATGTCACCGTGTAGCACAGCGTGCATTGTTCCTAGTGTGACATGCGAGACACGTCTAACTGTGCTTAACTGCCCAGCGTGATTGATGCAGCGCCGCGAAATGCGTGTGCGTTGCTACAAACCATTGATAGCGTATCTAGCAATGTTCTCAATGTTATACTCAAACCACACCACTAAAACAAGAACCAAGTCGAACTCTCAGAAATTGTATAGTACCTGAAAAATACTTAATGTCCACTTTCTTGATGTCTCAGCTTGTCTGCATGGAAATTCTTGTCCTAACAGAACCTGTTTACGAAAATAGCGCATAAGAACGTCGAATGTATGCTTCCTCATGGTCCTAACATGGCAGCCCGTCCATCAAGTGTTACCCTTCCTGCTCTCAACATACTCAAACGATCTCACCGCTATGTAGAGACTTCTATATCACAGCAAGAAGGATGTCTTGTGAATGAATCGAGCATTATAATTGGCTCTTATCGAACTTACCCTCCGAATTACTGATGCCGCTGGTGTAGAAGCACTGTCCACCTTTTCTTTCTTTCCGCAGATGGGACTTTCAGATCCAAAAAACTATTTTACACAGATCGCCATATCGCATCGACAACTAATCCCCGCGAAGTGCCAATACATAGCGTCAAATATGGAAAGACTCTTACTCAATTACACTGCTCTCCCACTGAGGACAGGAGCCTGAATAATACAGTGTGAAACCGATCTCCAACCCAGTAATATATCATCGCCTACTGTCTCGATGTAGTAAACATGCAATTCTTACCCTGCGCCATATAAAATCATCCCTTTTACATCACTCGTACATATACCACGAATACAGACAACGCCGTATATACCTCTCACAGCACTAGATATTTCCCTGCGGGGTAGGTGGTCATCCACGCCCAACAGGTGACCAGAGCGCCCTCAGCAGACTGAAGTAACCCTCAGAACAGTTCTACAAATTCGGGCTCGCTTCCCCTTGGCACAAACGTGTTACTGTTTCTGGTCCAGACTTGATTGCTTGCTTGCTTTTCTACACTCATCTCTGGACTCTGGTATTACAAGAACAGATGTATTTTCACATTGTTTGCGACAATATTATACCATTTTCACGGCACTTCTCGATATCAAGCACATGGCAGCATCCTACTGATCGCTCATGCAACATAATTTCCAAGATATAGACTGGAAATTATTTCTCTACAAACCCCAAACTTTAGTGAGGTGGAGTGTGCTCTAGACCACATAGTAACTAGAAATTTATCTCGTGTGAGGACCTTATGTGAAAAGAACTCAGCAAGAGAAAAACTGATATTTCCACTCGCTTATACTGATGTCAGCCACGTAACAGATTCCAAATCATCTCTATAATTTACAAAGTCAAATAACGTGTTTCTCATGTCTAGAGAACCAGCAAACGTGTCTTTGACCCACTAGATACACACACCACAATCCATGTTCCCTCAGCTAAATAAAGGAGCGAAATGTGCAGAAGCAATGAATGAACAGTTTACATGGGCGGGAATAATGGCCCAGTGCAAACATACGCCCAAATTGATTCATCTCAAATTTCCAGGCGATCATGAAAGCTATCGAACACATACTGAGTATTAATTCGTTATTCTGCCGTCTAGAAGACGACTAACTTAACTCATCTACATTCCTACGATCAAACAGACCTCTCCATTCAGACAGATCCTACTGTTAATGGGAAACGTGAATCAGGCCCACCACAGACGACGAATAGGCAGAATCATCCTAGGAAGCCCATCGCATATATGTTTTATCACTGTACTTACAATTAAATGTTAGAATTGCAGTCTCAATCGAATGAAATTCGACAATGGGCGTAGTATTGGAAATACACCCTGCTGACGACTGTGGCTCTGGAAATAGAAATATCAGTACCATTCTTATGACTTGATATACTCTTCCCATGCTATCACAGTATCCCATGTCAAATCCATACCTTCCTTACGACTGGACATGGTCATTTCCTTTGCACATGTCGGAACACAAACACATACTTTATAAGCCTGATACTCAAGGTGAACCTATAATGCATCCCCTACTACTACTAATAAGTATAATACTTGACCAATAAATGATTCCACACGATACAAAATAATACTAACAAGGGGATGGTCAGACTTGTCATGCCGAAACATGTATTGCTTTTTTTAGCACTGTTATTTAACTGTGCAAAAGGTCCGTGTGCAGAATTGTAGTTGCTGACATGAACTGGAAGTCACCTAAAAAAAAAATCACGAACATGGCTGTGTTTTCTGCTTGGCGCTTGCAGTGACGGCTGGCCACCCCTGGAAATGGCGAGTCGCGAGCGTTGTGCGCATGGTCGGGAAGTGCGGCCGTCTTATCGCGGCGTTCACTAAAGAGGAATACCGCTACACGGTTTTGGTGGAAAGGGGAAACGAATATTCGTTTCTGTGGCATGCACGTCCTTTTAATTTCTGGTACGTATTTCGAAACATACCGTCCGGAAACTGGTTAGAGATGTGAAAGATGTTCTGTACATGTTCATCTATACTCCGCAAGCCACTTTACGGTGAACATTCAATCTCCCCTCACAGGTGATGGCGAACCCTGTAAATGTTTTGCTGCTTGCGATGGAGATATACCATAGACGCCAAATGAAGCAATCAACAGAAAACACGCGGAAGACTATGTGTTGTGCGACATGGTTGTTAAACTTCTAGACGAGCATGTAAATGGCGCAGACATGTGGCTAGAAACAACTGAAACACTCGATATTGCAGACTGTGAATCTACAGAAGGCAAAGACACCGACGAAAGGTGCACTCATGAAGACTCTTCGAGTGATAGTGCCACGTACCATCATCAATTATCTCCGAAAGTAACACCAGCAACTACGGTTACCTTATCAGACAAAGAAAAAGCGGTGACGTATTGGTTGAACAGAAGTGGTAAGAAACGCCTACGTGTCAGTACTGTTCAAAATAAGTATCGCTTTGTCAGTTCTGAACGTGAATTGTATAGATGGAAAAAGGAAGTCGCTGGACGACGTAAGAGTTGACTGGAAATTGCTACGGAGATAAATGCGCGACTTTTTGAGCTATTTACCGATGCCAGACAACAGTCATTTAGTGTCAGCGATAGAACTTTGCGTGATTGGGCGTTAGAGATTGCCAACGCGATAGGCGCCAAAGAATTTACAGCTTCTCAAAGTTGGATTAGTCGCTTCAAAAGATCACATAAAATTGTGGCAAGAAAAGTAACAAAATTTGTATCGAGAAACAGGTCGGAAAATGAAGTGACACAAATCGAAATGATAGAAGCTTTTCTTACGAATGCAAAAAATAAGATCGCTAGTTTTAGTGAATCGTACGTGTACAATGCAGATCAGTCAGGTTTTCAAAAAGAAATGCGTGCGAAAAGAACACTGTCATTCAAAGGGGAAAAACATATTGAGGTGATTGCGCAGTCCACGACTGCACTCACCCATTCATACACTATAATGCCCATAATTAGTCTGGATGGTTCATTGCTGCCTAAACTATATGTGTGTCTTCAAGAACCAACTGGACGTTTTGGACCACGTGTCAAAAGAACAGTGTTCTGCGCAAACAATCTTGTGGTAGACGCATCGAAGTCTTGAAAAATGGGAAATTAAAACGTTACACTTCTCATGCGTCATGCTTTTCTTCCGTTCTGCGGGAACAAATCTCTTCTCCTTCTAGATTCGTGGTCAGATCATAAAAGGTCTGAATCATTAAAAGCTGTATTTCGAGCCCACCCTGACAAAGAAGTAGAGATATTTCAGATTCCACTCGGCACGACGAACGTAATTCAACCTTTAGACAGAGAATTTTTCCGTCAGTGGAAGGCCTTTTACAGAAAACTAACAGAGAAAATTATTGTGTGCCCATCACTGCAATTTCCTGTCTATCACTGTGACAATATTCTCAAGCGGCAATCAGTAGTACATTATCAATTTTCCTCCCCACGGTTTCAGAATTTGATTAAATATGCGTGGCACTCCTCGAAATATACTGATACTAGGTCTGGTTCATTCCTAACACCAGCCCAGTTTTGTCTACGGACATCTAACAACGTCTGTGATCTGTGATTCGCAGGGCTGCCATATGTCGTCTTCTCTTGTATGTTCTTGGTGCACAAAAAACCTATGTTTTGAACATTGTATCCATATTTCGCATTTTTGCGGTGATTACAAGAAATAAAATTTGGACGTGTTCTAAACCGTATATTTATTTGTGTCTATTTCACAGCTATTTGGAAAGAATGTTGTAGATAACATATCAGCCATATTTTCCAACGAATGTTTAATTATCATACGATCGCTTTCACTGGGGGAATCAGCTCTCTCACTGCTGTGGCAAGAGAGCGGCGCGTAGCTAACGCCACCTTGTCCATAGATGGCGTTGGTATAACGTAGCGAGAGGTCAGGGTTGTACAAGAGGCAGTTATAAGCGCGGAAACCATGCGACAATAATGTCTTACTCCATAAAATTGTTTACAGACTTCCACGTCATGTCAGCAGCTAAAATTCTGCATACAGACTTCTTGCAATGTTAAATCACAGTGGTAAAAAAAGCAACACAGGTTTCGACATGACAAGTCTGGCCATTCCCTTGTAAGAGAAAATCAGCGATAGGTGGACATGTCGCATAAGTTTTTCTTGCGAGTGTTACCACTGTGTCTTAGAAAGAGAGGCGTAATCGGCCAGATGTTAAAAAAACCGAACGCAACAACTACTGTATGTTACTCTCACAAGCGGTCATGGTTCTACAGGTGTGCACAAGTATCCATGTTGAAAGCTATACTGGCTTTATAAATCGAGGTATGGCATTACCTACAAATCACGAATTTTTCCGGACAAATACCAAGAAGGTGATCGTAGGAGTGTATATCATCAGACCAGCAGTCAGGTTGCACATAACCCACGATGCAACCTCGTCATAAAATCGCTTAATTTTGAAAGTGTTTCGGCTAAGGAACGTGGTATGAAACTGCGATCTGCAACTTCCTCATGCCGCTAGATATTTCTCCAGTATGTGTAACGTATTGTGTCTCGATAACATGTCAGACGTTCTGCGCTATATCCACTGAGTTATAGGCGATGACCGGTTGAGAAGGATCACAAACAGTAGTAGATGGAGTGCTGATTGAGTTTGTAAGAAATGTACACAAGCTTTTCAGATCTCTAGTGTTACGCTACCTGCTAGAAATGATGTCTATGATTTGGAATCATGTTTCTCCATTCAACCACATACCTGTGTTGGATCCTATGGAGAAGTCCTCTAATTATTACAGTCACTAGTGAATCATATTTCTGGCACTCTCATATCTCGAAACGAGACACCTTTCTCGAACTTGTCTGCTACGTAAAATTCCAACATGGTTTTAGTCAGTCCCTACACATCATGCAACTGCCTCCATTTCTGCAGCTTTGCGCATGTGATCATTCCAATTTAAGTCCGAACTGACCAGAAGTTGGAGAAAGCCATATTCAGTACCTTCTGCAACCTCTGTAGAAACAGAACGAAATAAGCTAGTGCAACAGGTCAGTGATTTGACCATTCGGTGAAAATGCGCGCATGTGGAGCGTCTCCAAACTAGATACAGATACTACAATCCAAAGCAGATCGACGTCTATTCACATCTATCTCCCTAGCATGCTATCACTAATCTGTACCATCCAACAAGGAAAATTACGAACTATGAAAGCTCCACTAACTTCATCCGATATAGAGCTCACCTATGCGCCATTGCTGGCACGATGACGCATAGCTGAGACTTGGGTCCGCGCAGAGAGAGTTTTTGCGATGCTTCCCAGAATAGCATTCCTAACAGGACACCGCGTCATGTCGCATCGCATCGGGTTGCGACGGGTTGTATCGGGTCGGGCTGCGCTGGGTCGGGTGTTGTCAGGTGTGTTCTGACTGACAATTCGCAGTTTTTCACAGAAACAACTTTTATAGTTGTAAGTTCACAAGGCTGATGACTGAACATACAAATGAAAGGTAACAATAACGATGCCAGTAAAAGTCTCCTAACTGAGGCAAACAAAAGTTCACTTCTAATTTTCTGCAAAGCTTCGTGGTAACACACTCACACACTAGTAACAGTCCAATTCCGAGACGAAGACGGAATCTTCAATTGTCGCAGTACACGAGATCGACATCTGGCGTGAACTGAACTTCGGAGCTGGTTCTAGCCCCTATATAGCTGTCTCCAGCCAATCAGGTTTTGGCATAGTGATACTTACTGCAGACTGTAGCTCAAGCCCCCCCCCCCCCCCCCCCCCCTGCAGGAAGTAGTGCTCGGAATATCTGTTTCCATTATCTTGTATGTAAATAGCTGGTGTTTACCATGGTGTATTTGGTACACTTTGGAAAAAGACAACCTTGTCCTCTGTGGTGTAATATGGGTTGCCGGCCCTCAGGGGCTACCTTGGCTCTGGTATAACACCCCTCCCCCCTTGGAAAAGCTGATGCAGCACGGGCAACCGTGGGGGAGAGAGTACCAATATAGCCTAGCGACGTAGGCTGATCTGCAGCTAAGTCCTCCTGAAGGAGGCAGTGGAAACCAGCCGCCAGAGAGTAGGGCGCCGCCTTCTGGACGAGGCGGCTGGAATTCCGCAGCAGTGATGGTTGCGAGTGGACATCAGGCTGGGCAAGTGGCATGGGGATGTCCACGTCATTCATCCAAGGTGGCGCCGAAGAGGGGCTGGGAATTGGGTTCAGGGTAAGGTCCTGGAGCTGTAATGGGTCTGGAGTATGCAGCGGCGTAGAACTGGCAGCTGGCGTCAAGTGGCTATCTCCATGAAGATCATCCACCAACTGAGGATAGGGCATCAACATAGGACCTAAGGAAGGGGCTGGCGATGGGAGAGAGAGAGGAGCTGGCGTTTGGGGCTGCAGCTGCTCGAGGAAACGAGAATGCAGTTGGTTGTGTTGACACAAAACCACCCTGTCATCCAGGTGTCTGTTGAACAGCTGTCGACCATGGTGCCGGATGACAACCCCCAGAAGCCAGCTGGGCCAGGGCCTGAACCTGTGAGCTTATACCTTGGAGCCAGATGAATATTGGGAAACACCTGGCAGTGCGCAAGGTCCAACCTGCGGCAGGAGGAGATGGAGTAGGGTCCAAGGCTGGCGACCATGGAGGAGTTTAGCTGGACTCTTGTCACCCACCGGCATAGCCCTGTAGGTACTGAGAAATAACGTAAGAGCTTTTTCTGGGGAACAGTCCTCTGTGTACTACTTCATCTGAGTTTTAAAAGTGCAAACAAGGAGCTCCGCCCCTCAATTGGATTGCGGATGGAAAAGAGGGGTAAAGACCTGGTGGATACCATTATTGTGACAGAATTTGGCGAACTCTTGACTGCGAAATTTCGGGCCATTGTCTGATACCTAATTGATGGGAAGGCCTTCAATGGAAAGTATTTTTGACACGGCCATGATGGTATTCTCTGTGGTGATAGAGAAGCATTGGATAATGAAAGGGAAGTGGGAGTAGTCATCCGTGACAAGTAACCAGTAAGCGCCGAGCAATGGTCCCTCAAAATCAACATGGATGTGTTCCCATGGGAGGGAAGCGGTCGGCCAGGATTGGAAGGACCAGAGCAGTGCAGAAAGGGCCTGGGTACACTGCTGACTACCCCAAACCATGCGCTCCACGTCCACTGTCATGCCTACCCAGAAGACATGGCGGTGTGTGTAGGTTTTCGTCCAGGCAATACCCCAGTAACCTTGATGTGAGACGTGGAGAACCAGGGACCACAAGGAAGTTGGTATGATGACTCATGGAGTGGCGTCATTTACCGCATGGAGGAGCACCCCATTGACAGCCACCAGTTGATGATGGATGGAGAAGAAGAATCGGAGGTCAGCCTTGGTGCAAGGTGGAGGAAGCGTTGGCTAGCCAAAGAGAACATAGCGGCGCACCAGTTGGAGGACCAGATCGGCGGTCGTCGCTGTGGCCACCCTCTCAGCTGTGACTGGGAATGCAGTATCCTGTATGTCATCACTGACCTGAAAAATTAGGAGGTCCGACGAATCGAATGCAGAATCCTGGCCGGAGGGGAGCCAAGACAAGGCATCGGCGTTGGCATGCTGGGAAATGGGCCGGAAATGGATGGTGTACCTAAAACGTGAAAGGAAAAGGGCCCATCGCTGCAGGCGGTGGGAAGTCTTCGTAGGTAACTGGGCTGATGGAGAAAATAAGGCTCTGAGCGGCTTATGGTCAGTGATTAAGTGAAAAGACCTACCATAAAGGTATGGGAGGAATTTGGTACAGGCAAATGCGATGGCTAGGACCTCCTTCTCAATTTGAGAATATTTGCATTGGGCCTCTGTAAGAGATTTAGATGTGTATGCCACTGGGCGTTGTGATCCAACGGGTAGACAGTGCGAAAGGATAACTCCAACACCATAGTCTGAGGCGTCCGTAGCCAAGAGGAGAGGAAGAAAGGGGTTATATGGCATGAGACAATTCCGCAGAGTGCAACCTCTGCTTTATGGGTTGGAAAGCCAAATCACAACCCGTTCTTTTGGCATAGGTGATGGGGGGGCGCTACAATGTGGGCGGCAGAGGGAATGAACTTTTGATAGTAAGCAATTTTACCCAGGAAAGACCGCAATTGGTGGACGTCGCGCGGACAAGGAAGGACCATTATAGCGACGATGTGGGGGGAGGTAGGCGATATGCCATCGCGGAATATGGTGTGACCCAGGTAGGAGATAGTAGGTTGAAAAAAGGAGCATTTAGCAAGGTTGCATTTTAGGCCTACAGTCCGCAGGTGCAGGAACAATTGTCGCAGGTGACTGAGATGTTCATCTGCGGTTAGGTCAATGACGATGATGTCGTAGAGGTAATTTAGACAACCTGGCACATCCCGCAAGAGCTGTTCCAAGTAATGCTGTAAGATGGCCGGTGCACTAGCGATGCCATACATGAGCAGGTTCAACTGGAACATCCCAAACTGTGTGTTGACATCAGCCAAGTGAGTAGAATGCTCATATAAAGGTATTTGGAGGTAGGCCCCGGCAAGATCGATCTTCGAAAAAAATTGTCCCCCTGCGAGCTTGGAGAACAGGTCATTGAGACACAAGAAGGGATAGTCTTCAACCTGGGTCAAGCATAGCCTCGAAGTAGCCACAAATGCTTGAGGACGACCAAGGGTGTCTCCCACAATCTCTAAAAGACCGGAGTGATGGCTCCCTCCATGGTGAGACAGTCCATTTCTTGTTGAAGAGACTGGTGGAGGGCGTGGGGAACCTGCCAGGCTCGGAAGTACTTCAGGCGGGCAGACGGTTTCAACTCGAGCGACGTATGAAAATCATGAGCACAGCCAACGCCCGGCGAGAAGAGGTCCTGGAATACTGTGCACAAGGCATCAACTGCTGGGAATGGAACCTGGCAAGACACCAAATGAAAATTGTCATCAATGGCGAAGCCAAAGGCCCAAAAGGCATCCAACCCAAAGAGATCTACCGTGGCTGCATTGTTGATCACATGGAAGGTAACTTCCTGGCGAACCGATTTGTACATGACGGAAGCCGTGAACTGACCCAAGAGGGCGATTGCTTGCTCATTATAAGTAAGGAGGCGCTGAGGTGTGGGCGTCAGGTGGGGGGGGGGGGGGGTGCCCCAATCTTCGCATAAGGGGAATAGTTCATCAATAGACCACTGCTCCGGCATCCACCTGCATCTGCAGCGGCCAATCATTGACCTGAACGTCGATCATGAGCTTGGAAGATCCCGAAGACTGCACCTGGTTGACAACCATGGGTATAGGGCCCCGACGGTCAATTGCCGGATGAGGAGGGGGCTGCCAATATCGGCAGACCAAACTGACATGTCCATTATGGGTACACACTGCACAATACACCCACCTGTCAGGGCAGTCTTGCATGGTTCTTAAAGCATCCTGGGCAGGACAGCAGCTGGAGGGGCTGGTGGCGAGGACGTGGGGTCCTCTGTGTACTGACGATCTGCGCCGGACCCATGGAGCCGTCCGCCGGCGCAAATTCCTGGACAGGGCGGCTGCCCTGTCGACGCTGTGCAGAACAGGATGGCGGCGCCGGTTATCGGAATGGACGGCGGCAACGTCTTCGACCTCTGTCAGCGATGCGATGGGCTCCGAGGCGTCGTGGCCACGGAGGGCCGCCACTTCTGCCCAGGATTCCAAACGCTTGTCGGCCGCCATAGAGACTTCGTACTTGAATGCTAGATCAATGATGTGGTCCAGAGCAGGATCGTCGAGTCTGAGGGCGTCGCGCCGGAAAGCCGCATCAGGGGCGGCCTTGATGAGGTGGTTGCGGACCATCTCATCCACGTAGGATTCTTTGGAGACTCGTGTGTTGAAGTGTCATTTCCGGCTGAGACCTTGCAGTTCTGCTGCCCACTGGCGATAGGGTTGGCAGTAGTAAGCCGCGAGAACCTCACAAATCTGGGAGAAAGTCAAAGAATCTGGAGGTCGAAGTTGGAGTTTTGTCAAGAGAACATACACTTTGGACTGGTTGCAGGACAAAAAGTAGGAACGACGAGCAGCCTCCTGGACAACCTGGTGGATTTGTAAATGCTGCTGGAGCCGCTTCTCGTATGTTTCCCAGCCTTCAGTATCCTCCTTGAAAGCGGGAAACGGCGGGGGCGGCGGAACCTGGCGGTTTTGCAAGAGTTCCATAAATAAACGTTCCTGTGTATCCTGAGAGACCTTGCAAAACTGTTGAAAACCTTGTAGTAAGTCATGCACACTTTGGACTAGCTGCTGAAGGATAACTTTCGCCATGAGGAAGAACACACGCAGGCACCAACTCGTCGCTCTTGTGTTGTGACTGACAATTCGCTATTTTTCACAAACACAGCTTTTATTGATGTAAGTTCACGAGGTTGATGACTGAACATACAAACGAAAGATAGCAATAACGATGCCAGTAAAAGTCTCCTAACTGAGGCAAACGAAAGTTCACTTCTAATTTTCTACAAAGATTTGTGGTAACACACTCACACATTAATAACAGTCCAATTCCGAGACGAAGACATAATCTTCAATTGTCGCAGCACACGCGGTCGGCATCCGGCGTGAACTGAACTTCAGGGCTGGTTCTAGCCCCTATAAAGCTGTCTCCAGCCAATCAGGTTTTGGCGTAGTGATACTTACTGCAGACTGTAGCTCAAGCCCCCCCCTGCAGGAAGTAGTGCCCGGAATATCTGTTTCCATTATCTTGTATGTAAATAGCTGGTGTTTACCATGGTGCTTTTGGTACGCTTTGGACAAAGACAACCTTGTCCTCTGTGGTGTAATATGGGGCTACCTTTTCTCTGGTATAACAGGGTGTGGTCAGGTCACGTTGGGTCGGGTTGGGTCGGGTCGGGTCGGGTCGGGCTGGCTCGGGTCGGGTCGGGTCCGGTCCGGTCCAGTCCGGTCCAGTCCGATCAGGTCCGGTCAGGTCATCTGTCATAGTCATGGAATGGCTGATGACTCTACATTCCATTTCGACTGATTCATCATACTGCAGTCATGTATGCAATCATTGTTTTGGTGGTATCCACGCCAGAAGGTGTTGTCCAGCCACCAAAACTCTTTCTCCAGCTCAAACAAGCGATGTCAGTCAATTATTATGTGGTAACCAACAGCGTGCCAGTGGATAGATGGGGTGGAAAAAAGACCATCGATGTGCTCTAATAAGAATCATAGTTGATAGTGCGAACAATGTTAGCAATTTTAGAGTAATTTCAACACAAACCAATGATGTGACAGCATGTTTCCCAATTTCAGTATCACAGCTAAATCACCCCTTCTCCACTTTGCGAGTATCATTGCGAACCTGGATAGCGTCTGTGCAGTACATCCATTCATTGTTAATTCTCGAACACATACACCATCAAAGTATATCAGACAGTGCTCTACATATTTCTAATACCTCGAGCATAGTGCTTAATTTACGATCTCTCTCTCTCTCTCTGTGTGTGTATGGGAGACACAGAGCATTCTCGCTGTCGTAGGGTAAAATTAGAGAGTGAAAGCCCCTCCTCACACTGCCACTGACCAAACTGCACTGCAGCACCATTACCGATTTAGTCTGCGACTGACCAGAAGTAGGCCGCTACACTCCATGTCTCGTGAATGAATGGAACATGCCGGGTCCTCACCCATCGAAGTGCACAAGATTTCTTGAGATCCGCCCATGTCGAGGAGGTTAGCACTCCTTATCGATGTATAGTAGCAGAACTCAAAGTGGCTTGATGTAATACCAGATGGTTAAGAAGAAGAAGAAACGGATGATTTTTATGCCCAATGGAGCTTCAGACAGATGGAGTTCGACGTATTTTTATGTAAATCAACCAAGCTATCAACTCTAAAGTATTGTTCCAGAGTCTAGAATCAGTACCTGGAAGGTACTGGTAAGAGAGAACATAAACATATGCACTCCTAAGGCTACAACGTTCTACACTTAAAACGAACTATAATGTTAGATTACTTGCGTTTCCGATCAGTCATATGGAATCTGGCGCTGTTAACATTCCAATGTAAGAAATATATTTCAAGTCGATGACATACATCCTTCTTCCAGGTTTCTGTTCTCGAACTGTAAAACGAAAAAACTACTTCCTTAAAACATTGGCTCTGTGTGATACGAGTACAATATAGCTTTCCGGAGATGTATAGCACCCACTGTTCACATCTGATCACAGTTCGGAAATTATACTATGTCTGTATCAGCCCTATATAAAATGATCGTTAGTAACGGCGGATACCTCTTACATGGAAACAGATGAACGCGAAGCAGCAGCGTCCGACATGTGAAAATTACAAATCATTCCGCCACTAACTCTGTAAACAGCGCATGTATCAGGCAAATGTATACTCAGGGATTGCAACGCCTCACAAGCATCTATCGCTAACTTAGTTATGAAGCTGAAGTCTCGATTTTACATGCAAGATGCGATGGGGTGATGGAGTACATTGCATAAATCAAAGTTCATTTAGAGGAATGTGTCACGTTTCATCACACATGAGATGGAAGTCCTCTGATGACCGACAGGTTTACCGTTAACGATCGGAAGTAGACGGTGCTTTAAATCACATACAGAACACATGGCTGTATACAAGTCGAATGCATGCTATGTAATGTGATTGATGCATCCTGACAGAACAATAGAAAAATTGACCTGCAGCAACTTCCCCCTCTCTAGGATTCACCATCAGCCCACCACTAAGTCATACCTCATTACAACTCCATCTCAATCGATCACCCCGTCCACTCTCTGTTATCCTTTAACACTGTTGCAAGTAAGTTTAGAGGTGGATGGCTCTCTGTCTTCCTGAAAAGCATCAAATACAGTAGTCAACTTCCATGTATCACTGTTACCTCAACATACATACAGTATAATGCTACCTAGACAGAAAAAAATTGACTGCTTCCTGATTCCATTTGCTTCCATGTTGGTGTTTTCTCGGATTCCTCGTGCTGCTGCATACTTGTTCCATGTACAAATTGTTCTGCATGAACCAGAAGATATGCAAGTACTTCCACAGTTTCCCCACGTTTCAGTGTATATTGAGCCATTTATATCTATTCCCCATAATTTTTCGCAGTTCTATCGATTTTATGTCAGTTATATCCATGTGGTCGTGACATAACCCCTCATTCGGTGTTCTAAAATTGCTTGTAAATGTAGCACAGCTGCCAACACCTAGCCCAAATGCACTGATCGCAGGGTGTAGTATAGCACTGTACTCGATTGTATCCAGTCACCCCCACATTTGGAGAGTGTTTCCTCAGTTTTCTGTATGTCTATGTGTATACATGTGTCACGGAAGGCTCCCAGGACCCAGTCTCCCTGCTGGTGGACCAAACTTCGAACATAGAGCACGTGTTCGTACGTAGTGTGTGATTGAACCACCTGCGACTCATATCCCAGATGCAACGTGTGGTGGATCCGCCTCCGAATATCGCTCTGGATTTATATAGTACACAGCAGATCCACACTCGAATGCTAACTCATACGTGGTAAACTGTGGATGTGCATCCCAACACCACATCATACATTATGCATGGCGGATCCATCTTCAAACCCTATCCCGTGTGTGGCATATTGTGGATCCACATCCTAACATTGCTCTGGATATAAAGTGCGGCAGATCTCCACTCAAATACTAACTCTGGTCTACTGCGGGTCCTGGGAGCCGCCATCTTGGATGACGTCATGCGCTGTTGCCAAGTCTACACACCGACATCTTGGATGACGTCATCGCCGCCATCTTGGATACACCTGGAAACAATGCAGAGTGAGCTCGTACTCTCCTTGCCCCAATACTCACACTCCCCTCGAGTACTAAATTGGTGATCTCTTGATATCTCACAATGTGTCCTACAAACCGATCACTTCTTCTAGTCAAGTTCTGCCACAAATTCCTCTTTCCCCAATTCTGTTCAGTACCTCCACATTAGTTATGTGATCCACCAATCTAATCTTCAGCATTCTTCTGCAGCACCACATTTCAAAAGTTTCTATTTTCTTCCTATCTAAACTGCTTACCACCCATGTTTCACTTCCATACATAGCTACACTAAATACAAATACTTTCAGAAAACACTTCCTGACTCTTAATCTATACTCAATGTTAACAGATTTCTCTTCTTGGGAAACGCTTTCCTTGTCATTGCTAGTCTACATTTTATATCTTCTCCACCTAGACCATATCACTTGTTTTGCTGCCCAAATAGCAAAACTCATCTACTACTTTCAGTGTCTCATATCCTAATCTAATTCCCTCAGCATCACCCAATTTAACATTCCATTATCCTTGTTTTACTTTTGTTGATGTCCATCTTATATCCTCCTTTCGAGACACTGTCCATTCCATTCAACTGGTCTTCCAGATCCTTTGCTGTCTCTGACAGAATTACAGTGTCATCGACAAACCTCAAGGTTTTCGTTTCTTCTCCGTATATTTTAAGTCCTACTCTAAATTTTTCTTTTATTTTCCTTACTGCTTGCTCAATATGCAGATTGAATAACATCGTAGGTAAACTACAACCCTTTCTCGCTCCCTTCTAAACCACTGCTTCCCTTTCGTGCCCCTCAATTCTTATAAACGCCATCTGGTTTCTGTACAAATTGTAAATAGCCTTTCGACCCTGTATATTATCCCTGCAATCTTCAGAATTTGAAAGAGAGTATTCCAGTCAACATTGTCAAAAGCTTCCTCTAAGTCTACAAATACTCTAAACCTAAGTTTGCCTTTCCTTGACCTATCTTCTAAGATAGGTTGTAGTATTGCCTGGCATGTTCCTACATTTCTACAGAATCAAAACTGATCTTCCCTGAGGTCGACTTCTACCAGTTTTTCCATTCGTCTGTAAAGAATTCACATTTGTATTTGGCAACCGTGAGTTATTAAACTGATAGTTCGCTAATTTTCACACCTGTCAGCACCTGCTTTCTTTGGAATTGGAATTATTATATTCTTCTTGATGTCTGGGGGTATTTCGCCTCTCATGCATCTTGCTCATAGAATGTTATGATGAAATATATAGAAGAATATATTTACAAATGATGAGGTTGTCACAACACTAAATTCAGTAGGAGACATGTATAGATACTTTTAGATATCACGACAATGCCAGAACAGGTTTTTGAAAGGAGTGACATTTGTATGGCAGGTCCATTGAACCAACCAAGCAAACATATGTACCCTTATATATCAGTACGTGCTGACAATTTCACGGTAGCTGAACCCATTGAACAGCAAGATGGCAACACAATAGCAAGGGCATATTTGAGAAAATTACACTGAGGTGCAGAATACTGTCAGTATTGTTGAGTGTCACGGGAAGTAATTTCATAAGTGATACCACGAAAACAGTATGTAAACTGCTGCGTATTGAGAACATACAGACTACCAGCTACCACCCTCCAACAAATGGAGCATTAGAGAGGACACATCGAAAATTAACCGAGATATTGCGTTGCTATGTAAACAAAGCGCAAACAGACTGTGACAGTTGGGTTCCATTTGCAATGTTTGTCTATACTACTGCACCACACAGTGCGACATGATATACACCATATAAACTGTCCTTTGGAAGAGCATGTACATTTCAGGGATGCTACAAAAATATCTGGCTCACTGAGGTATAATTTAACGATTATGTGGCAGAGTTAAAAGAGCACATGTAAGAAATGCACCGATATGAGATAGAACAGAATGCATAGCTTAAAATAAGGAATCAGGATATTATAGCAGAACACAGAATCTAAAACAGCTCCATTGTGGGAAGAATGTTATGTTGCACGATCATAGAGTACAAGAAGGCAGATTGCACAAATTAGATACACAATGGTACAATCCATACACAGCTGTATGTTGGTTGGTTGATTTGGGGGAAGAGACCAAACTGCGAGGTCATCAGTCTCATCGGATTAGGGAAGGATGGGGAAGGAAGTCGGCTGTGGCCTTTCAAAGGAACCATCCCAGCAGTATGTACAGAGAGACCTAATGTTGTAATTTGTCTGGAAAGAAATAAGTATCTTGCAGTTCATGCCGACAGACTAAACAATTTTTTCTAGTTCCAAATGTCAGCGTCATACTGCATCATTGGTGTTCTCCTCTGCTCACTGGAACTGAGCACACAAGACAGAACCTGTGCATGCAGATAACAAAATTCAAGTCCTCAGCCAGACTGTATAATGATAATACGGGCAAAGTGAAATTGAAAGAATAACTTGGAGAATTATGAGTTTTTTTAATATGATACATCTGAAAGAGAAGTTTGAGAACACTAGTAGTAGGGTAGTGGCGGCGTGAGGTCACTTTTCATATCAAATTGATATGCAAATTAATCAAACTGATCAATTAATTCCCCCCTCCCCAACGACCACAACCACCCCCACAATGACGTCATATGTTTTTCTGTCTGCACATGGGTGCCAGACACCCTTCCCGCCCCCCTGACGCTGTTGGATGGAATTTAGAATTTTGGCGGCAATTTCGAATTTTGGTGGAAATTTCTTTGTCCCAGGGCTGTGCTGACATCCCACCCCAACCCCCTCCCACAGAAACTGACGGGAATACAAATTTAGGTGGGAATTATTTCTTCTCCACACACGTGACTAAAATTGGTGTGATACATTCAGTCTGTGCTGATATGTCGCTGTGGAAGCACCATGATGTGTTCAATCAATGACATGAATGTGAAGGATAGAGGAGCTTTCAGTAGCTGTATTACATGTACAGATGTACATGTACAGTTCAGATGATTCTGACGATGCAGAGATGTATGTCCTAACCAATACATGCTTACGCACATGCAAAAACTTACACATGAAGCGTTCACTGTTCCAATATGGAAGAGGTGGGCAATTGATGCTAATTCGCTTCATTGGAAGCATATTCATATACATGATATCTACCATTGAAGAGGCACAACTGCTCATCCCTATCCAGTTCCCTCCCCCCCCCCTCCAACCCACCCTCACAGCTGTATGGAATGTGTTCTATCGAAAAGCTGTTGTTGTAAGTATAAAGTCAAGGACTGTACCCATAGCTTCCTACATGTAGAATGGAAAGGAGTTATACTGGATGAGTGCCTGAAGAAGAAGAGGACTACTGTCCATCAGATAATGGCTATTTAGCAGAATGTTATCAAGATGCCTTCTATAAGTCAGGCAGATCAACGCTGTTTTTATAACTGCCAGCCATTTTTGAAATCAACAGTCAGTTATCCACCTGACAAAAGACATCTGACTCTCATCCAGAGGACCAAACAACTGCTCTAGTTCATCTTTAGACCACCAGACTCACTGGAAATAGGCAGTAGCCAACAGGAACGCAGCATCCAATCACAATGGGTGTATAGGGCAGGCCCAACAGTTCTGCAGCCTTAGTTGCAGTCAGTCAGTCAGTCACTCAGCATGAAGAGCCAGTCAAGATCGTCCACCACCCCCCAGCCACAGCTGCAGCAGCAGCAGCAGAAAAGGAAGAAGTAGCAGAAGAATAAGTGCCCCTTGCTTAATGTCTATGTTTACTGCCATGTGAGGGTCTGTGTGTTTCTATCATCGCTGGTAACGGTTTTTCTTCTTTGTTCATCAGCGGATTCGACGTCCTCCAGCCTGTGAGGTTCTTCAACAGTCATGTGTCACAGACCATCAGGAGGCACAGTAGTGACAGCATCCTGGGGGCCTGTTGCGCGGCTGGTCACCTTGATGGAGCAGCACAATCAGCTTTATTGTTGGTAGAAGACACCCAGCTACCCCCTGAATTGCTCAAGTGCACTCAGAGTCCTAATCAGCCTGACGCACGTCAGTACTAGCCTCCGCCGTCGCAGAATATTCCAATGATACTGCATGAACGAAGTGAGGATGTAGTGGGTGAGAAGATACTAGTTAAGCCCTGTGCACCACTACTCTTCTCCTCAGTGTATAATTTAACCGCTAGTGCTTCGAAACGTTTACACATGGATATAGCAGCACCCACAGACAGAGAGTGGTGTATTGTGATAGAGATTGAGAATGCAGCTAAAATTGTTAAAGTGCAGTTTACGGAGGTGGAATGGGATGAACTCTGTCGTGCAAAAGCGTACATCAAGCAGCAGTTGACCGCCGAGTATCACCCAAGCTGTCCTCTGGACACTTACTGTGCTGCTACGAGGGGCGTTTGAAAAGTCTGTGCAAAAATAAAATGTAGTTAGGCGTTTGGGGGTAAACATTTTTTATTTTTCGACATAGTCTCCTTTTAGACTTATAAACTGCGTCCAACGCTGTTCTAATGTGTTGATCCCTTCCGGATAACAGGAATTGTCCAAGTCTGCAAAATAGCTATTAGTTGCTGCAATCACCTCCTCGTTTGAATAAAATCTATGTCCCGTCAGCCATTTCTTCAAATTGTGAATAAATAGTAGTCCGAGGGAGCCAAGTCTGGAGAATAGGGGGGATGCGAAACGAGTTGGAATCCTATTTCCATTAGTTTTGCGATCACAACTTCGAGGTGTGTACTGGTGCATTCTCGTGATGGAAAAGGACTTTTTAGCGGTTCAATCGCCGGCGTTTTTCTTGCAGCTCGGTTTTCAAATGGTACAATATCGATGAATAATATGCACCTGTAATAGATTTACTCTTTTCCAGATAGTCGATGAGAATTCTCCCTTGTGTATCCCGAAAGAGAGTCGCCATAACCTTTCTGGCCGAAGCAATGGTCTTCGCCTGTTCGGATGCATCCATGTTTCATCCACAGTGACGAAACGACGCTTAAAACCTGCGGATTCTTCCTGAACAGCTGCAAACCATCCTTGCAACACTTCACATGATTCCGTTTTTGGTCAAGCGTGAGCAGTTTCGAAACCCATCTTGCGGATAGTTTTGTCATGTCCAAATGTTTATGCAAAATATTATGTACCCATTCATTCGAGATGTTCACATCACTATCAATCTCACGCACCTTAACTCCTCTGTCATCCATCACCATATCATGGATTTCATCAATGGTTTCTGGAGTTGTAACTTCCACAGGGCGTCCAGAAAGCTCAGCATCACTTGTGCCCATATAGCCACTCCAAAAATTTTGAAAACTGTTCTAATCGAAGGTGCAGAGTTATCGTGAAGTTTATCAAACTTCTCTTTAGTCTCCTGAGGCTTTTTGCCTTTCATAAAGTAACGTTTAATCATCACACGAAATTCTTTTTCCGTCCATTTTTGACAATCACTCGACTTCCATGATACACACGAATGACAAACAAGGAAATAGACCAATATGGCTGCAACTTGGTGTGCGTTCTTTGCAAATATGCTACTACCTTGTATCTAGTACTTGAACTCACAGGCAAAGTTTTCACAGGTCAATTACTAAATAATGTTCATTTTAACATTCAGCTGTCTATATTTTAAATGTTAAGTAGCCTACTCATATTTACGGCTACCAGATGGCACTCTTGGTGTCATGTTCACCTGCCCACACTTGTTAACGTGGGCGCCTCAGTCCGTTGCTACCTGTGGCTTTACAGATATGAACAACCATAGTGGCTCAGCTTCATGCATTATTTAAAAAAAAATATTTTGTGACTAAAGCGCTTCTGGCCTGTTATTTATTTTATGCGTGACATGTAAGTACTGTTTCTGGCTTGTATTGTTAGTCAGTACTTACACTTTTATATACAAAATTTTCTTTTCCCATAAATTTGTAATTATATTATAGGCCACTTTAAACATTTAAATTTTGATGAAGGCACTCTTAGAAGTGCTGAAACCTGGTTAACAAGTCTATAAATTGTGACCGAGGGCTCATTTGTTTCAGCTTCAGTTTGATAGGATGAGTGTGCATAGACAAAACATTTGCTTGTACATGGACGCGAAAATTCAAACTCTCGAACATAACGTTGGAGGCGTACGTAAGGAACTAGAGAAGTGTTGTCAAACCCTTCTGAGACTGAACAATACACTGAATGATCGGGTTAATGCAGTCGAGAAGAAATTAAACGGCTTAACTAAAGGGAGAATAGCTGTTATTGAGAACGGGACATTGTACGAACGGGTTAACGCAATTGGAAAGAAAATAGGCGACTTAACTGAAGGGAAAATAGCTGTTACCGAGAAGGGGGAGCAGTCTAAGAAGAAGAAGAGCGGATTTATAAAACCTCACGCTGCACAGAAATCCGATTAGTGAAAACTGAGATGTCGACTAAGCTTAAAGTCATCGAGGCACGGAAGGCCGTTCACGAGAAGTTACGGTTGCTGATGTTAGGGCATTTGAAGCGGGAGCAGACTGCGCGAAACCTTTAAACCAATCTCTCGATGAACTCTCAGCGAAATTCCGCAACGACGACGATGACGCTATTACCGATTTCATTAACCGTCACAGCGACGCTACGATAGACATAACATTCGGTGTCACTGGTGAGAAACCATACATGTTGGGCACAAAGCTTAAACTTTAAATGAAAAAAATAGAGATCGGCGATAAACTGTTTCAAAGAACACCCGGTCTTCTGAACGTTAGTTTCCCAAGCCCCACGAAAACTGTAAATTATTGGCCTAAAGATCTGGAAATGTATCATGAAATAACGCTTTTGACAGATTTGCATAAGAATGCAAAAAGTCGAAGCAATGTGAAATACAAATCCATTATAAAACGTATATTGGATTGTGAAAAAAATAGCAGTGGTGATGCTATTGACATTCTGCATAAAACAGTGAACAATCGACTTCCGCAGTATGTACTGTATATTACGACGACCGCAATGAGCTAATAGACCGGCTACGACTGATCATGGCATCAGCTGCCGCTGGTAATACAGTTCATTCGAATGAAGTTGTTTCAGTAATTTCTGAGCTTAGATAGAGAGACATCATCGAATAAGTATGGAAACTGTAGTTCGAGAACTACACAAACCAGCACGCAAAACATACCCTCGAAGATATGTTATGGTTAAAGATTTGGACGACCTGTGGCAGGCTGATCTTGTTGACATGAGGGAATATTCACGTGCGAATAACGGATTCAAATATATTTTAATGGTCGTTGATACTAACTCTAAATATGACTGGGCATCACCCGAAAGCGAAAGCAGGGAAGGAAGTCGCGCATGTGTTTGATGGATTGCTGCAAACGGGGACGAATCGAAGCCCAGACAGCCTTCAAACAGATCACGACGGCGAGTTTTACAATATATATTTCAAGACTGTGATGGAGTGGTATGGAATACATCACTGCTCGACGTTCACCCACCTGAAGGCGATTATTGTGGAGCGTCTGTATAGAACAGTGAAAACACAGAAGTGGATGCAATTCAGTCTTCGTGACTCACACAGATGGGTCGATATCCTCCCACAAATTCACCAAACATCTCACAATAAAAATGAGACCAATCGATGTTCGTGATAATAGACTTCTAGATACAGTATACAATCGTATTAAATTGTTAGACCCCCGCAAACAGCTATTTGATGTATGTATGTAGTTTGTAGGTATTTCAAAACACAAGACAACATTTGTTTGTTTATTTACACGTCAAGTTCCGTAGGACCAAATTGAGGATTAAATCTCCAAGGTCATGGAATGTGTCAGCACATAAAATTACAACCTAAAAGTAATAACAGATAACAATAAAATGTTTATGAATCCGAAAACAGTCAAGCCATAAGTTCAGGTAACGGAATAAACAGTAAATCAAGAATCAGCTTGATCTTTCAAGGAACTCCGTGACAGAATAGAATAGAATTAGGAAACTCTTCAGTTTCGATTTGACACCTCTTGGATTACTGATAAGATTTGAGAATTCTAGTGGTAGCTTATTGAAAATGGGTGCAGCAGTATACTGAACATCTTTCTGTACAAGAGTTATGGAAGAAAGTCCAATCCAAATGCAGGCTTGATTTCTGCCGAGTATTAACTGAGTGAAAACGGCTTATTCTTGGGAATAAGCTAATATTGTTTACAAGAAATGACAGTAAGGAATACATATATTGAGAGGCCAATGTCAAAATATCCATACCTATGAACAGGGATCGACAAGAGATTCGTGGACTTACACAACTTATTGCTCAAACCGCCCGTTTCTGAACCAAAAATATCCTTTTAGAATGGGAAGAGTTACCCCAAAATATAATACCATACGACATAAGCGAATGAAATTAAGCAAAGTAGACTAATTTTTGTGTCGAACGATCACTAACTTCAGATACCATTCAAATAGTAAAAATTGCAGCATTAAGTCTTTGAACAAGATCCTGAACGTGGGATTTCCACGACAGTTTACTATCTGAACACCTAGAAATTTGAACTGTTCAGTTTCACTAATCATATGCCCATTCTGTGAAATTAAATCATCAGGTTTTGTTGAATTGTGTGTTAGAAACTGTAAAAACTGAATCTTACTGTGATTTAGCGTTAGTTTGTTTTCTACAACCCAAGAACTTACGTCATAAATGGCACTATTTGAAACCAAGCCAATGTTGCACACAACATCCTTTACTACCAAGCTAATGTCATCAACAAACAGAAATATTTTAGAGTTACCGTAACACTAGAGGGCATATCATTTATATAAATAAGGAACAGGAGTGAGTGGCCCAAACACTGATCCCTGGGGCACCCCCCCCCCCCACACTTGACCGTACCTGACTCAGACCCCACATCACAGCCATTCTTAACAGTGTGAATAATGACCTTTTGCTGTCTGTTGCTAAAATAAGAGGTGAACCAATTGTGCACTACACCTCGTATTCTGTAATGGTCCAACTTCTGGAGCAATATTTTGCAATCAACACAATCAAACGTCTTAGTTAAATCAAAAATATGACTATCGTTCGCAACCTTTTGTTTAACCCATCCAGTACCTCCCAGAGAAATGAGAATATAGCATTTTCAGTGGTTAAACGACTTCTAAAGCTGAACTGCACCTTTTGTAGCAAATTATGTGATATAAAATGATCAATTATCATTACGTATACAGCCTTTAACTTTAGCAAACACTGATGAAATAGAAGTAGGTCTAAAACTGTCTACATTTTCGATTTCCCCCTTTTTATAAAGTGGCTTTGCTACTGAGTACTTTAATCATTCAGGAAACTGACCATTCCTAAAGGAAAAATTGCAAATATGGCTAAATACAGAGCTAACATGTGCAGCACAGCACTTTAATATTCTGCTAGGCACTCCATCATATCCATGGGAGTCCTTGGTCTTGAGTGATTTAATTATTGACTCAGTCTCCTCCTTGTCTGTATCACAGAGGAGTATTTCAGACATCAATCTCAGAAAGGCATTTGCTATGAGTGTTATATGATTCCCTGTAGAAGCTAAATTTTTATTTAATTCACCAGCAAGGCTTAAAAAATTATTGTTAAATACTGTACATATATCTGATTTATCAGTAACGTAAATATTTTTAATACGAACTGACTTTGTATTGTCGACCTTGTACTGCTGACCAGACACTTCCTTCACAACTGACCATATAGCTTTAATTTTGTCCTGTGAATTAGCTATTCTATTAGAGCATGAGGAATATGTTAAGGAAAGCACTATATTTGTCATTTTTTATTGGCACTATATACATCCTGCCACTCTTGTTCCTTGACGAGGTTTAAAAAGCTCTCTATTGCTGTTGGATTAACTTTTCTACATAGTTTGTAATTATATGTGGCATTTGTTTGAGCAAAAAAGCCCTGTAGTGTTAAAATTTGTGCATCATGGTCTGAACGGTCATTCACCCTTTTATTGACAGATAGCCCATCTAGTAATGAAAATGAATAGAAATATTGTCTATGGCTGTGCTACTATTCCCCTGCACTCTATTTGGAAAAAAACAAAGTGTGCATCAGATCATATGAATTAGGAGTTCTACCAACACCCTTTTTCTTGCACCATCATATTCAAAATTTATATTGAAGTCACCACATATAACTAATTTCTGGTTCTTCCTACAAAGTGAATCAAGAACCCTCTCTAGCTTGAGCAGAAATGCTATGAAGTCAGAGTTAGGGGACCTATAAACAACTACAATTACAAGTTTAGTTACACTAGATGCAACTGCCCCTGCACAAGATTCAAATATCTGTTCAGTGCAGTGCTGTGATACATCTATGGGCTCAAATGGAATACAAATTTTTACGTACATGGCCATTCACCCACCTCACAAGGAACGCCTTGAAAAACAACCAGCTAATATGTATCCTTGTAAAGGAAGCCTCTGAATTATCAAATTATTTAAGTGATGCTCTGCCATACCAATAAATTCAGAGTCAACATCTATAAGCAGTTCACTAACTTTAACCCTAATACGTCTGATATTTTGATAAAATATGCTAATTCCTTCCCTACTTGGAAACATGACATCCTCTGTAAATGAGCCCATAATTAGAGGGACTTCCTTTCAGCAGGTATACCTATCAGCTGACTTCAGTTTAAAAAAGGTGCACTTCTGACACCAACAACTACAGGAATTTTTCCATGAGTGATCCCACCACCACCTACTACACTGTTACCTATAAGCTTTGCCAGCATCGCCTTCCCATACCTATTGAGGTGCAGGCCATGCCTGATAAAACCCGATTTACTGATAGACCCAACTGGCACCACTGAAATGTGCCACCAGTTTGAGTAGCTGTCTTTACCAGGTCACCACCTACATCGTATTCCCAATCCCTATCTGTTGTAACGGCGACCGGAACGATCGCGGGGATTTCAAGTGACGGGAAGCGAGGCGGTGCACGAACCACAACACAACGGGAGAGGATCGACATGACCAACGAAGGACAGAACAAACAACAACAAGATCGATACAACGGAGTCACAAGGAAACCTAACAACCACGTCCACTCGTACACAGAACAAGAAAGTCAATAAGCTGTCTAACGCGAGGCGATGTGTCCAGAGACGTATGCAAGATTAGACTCACTGGCTGAGTGAGAGGCAGGCGCTTAAATACTCTATCGGCGGCGCCGCTATTGGCAGCTGGAACCACGTGTTCCACTGTGGTGCCCTCACACTAGCTGCGCGCCACCACAGCTTACGGCGCGATGGTGCAGAGACCTCTAGGGATCTTCGACGTCCATGACGTCTGGCGGGGTTCAAATTCTGCGGCGTCCGGTACCAGACCCCTCCCCCCTGAAACTTGCGCGTAGGGGCGGAAACGCCCCGGACGGTGCCAAGGTGGGCGGCTGTGGGAAGAGGAGCCGGGCCACGGCCGCCTGTATTAAGAGGCCGGAGGACTGATATGTGGCAACGTTACGTTAAGGCCTACCGCATGGCTGTTGCTATAAGGTAGCGAACGGAAGCGGTTGTTTACGTACTTTCGCGGTGTCTGTTTTATCCGACATTACGGTGTAATTATGCTATACTGGACTCTGCAAAAATTATAGCAAGTAGTCGTGACTACAGTCGAAGATATAACACAACGTAAATATACAATTCTGTGAAGTTTGTAGTGTTTTTACATGTATATGTGCAAGTGTGCTACGTGAACGACTTTCGTCTACAGAATTGCAACAAAAGTTCTACTATATTCTAGATACAATTCGAAAATCAAGTTTTGAATTCATAAGTTTAGTATCAGAATCTTCTCCTAAGTGATTTTGTGTTAATATTATGAATATTTCTACACATTTGATTCTATTTGCAGACTTGTGTTTCGTGATGTCCAAGCAGTGGAAAAAACCAGTCCACTCAAATTCTCATTTACTATTTTTACATAATAGTATTTTGATTTAAGATGTTAGCAATTAATGCATCATTCTATTTGCAGATGCCAGAAAAATGTTGTGTTCCTGGTTGCAACAGCAACTACAAATCCAGCAAGGAAGAGGGTTACATCTCAGTGTTTAGATTCCCTACTGAAGAGGAAAACAGAAAACGATGGACAAGAAATATCCCCAGAAAGGACTGGACTCCATCAAATAGAAGTGTTGTTTGCATTAAACATTTTGAAGAATGTGATGTATCAAGAGTGGAGATTTACAAGGGCTCTGATGGAAACTGTCACGAATTTCCTCGTCAAAGGCCATTGCTTTTACCAGAAGCTGTGCCAAAAATATTCCCTGGGTTACCATCGTATTTAAGTAAGGTTCAGCCTCCAAAAAGGTGTGATCCAGAAATAAGAAGGAAGTGTGCACGCCATGAAGAGGAGAAGAATGAAGCCATGCTAAATGAGGACATTATTGCAAATTTTCAGTGTTTGTGTGCTGAGTACCAGGATAGAATAAACAGTGTAGGAAAGTGGAGTGTTAGTGTTAAAGATATTCTTTTATACTATAGATTTTTCTGAAATTCCTCAGGTCAAAGTGAGTATGGAAATTAATGACAAACTCATTTCAAGTGTGTGTGTGTGTGTGTGTGTGTGTGTGTGTGTGTGTGTGTGTGTGTGTGTGTGTATGTGTGTGTGTGTGTGTGTGTGAATGGTTTCATTCTGTCACATGAGCAGCTCATTTGGATTTTACCTTCCTCACTTAGGACCAGATGGTCACAAATAGAAAATATTTTGAGTAGAGATATCAACTGTGATAGCTACACACCCGCTTTTAGTTCTCTTTTAAATGAATTAAAGAATATTGTAAAGAAACTTACTCTGCATCCAGAAGCTAATCCAAATTGCTGTGCCACACTCTTGTTTCTGTTGGAACAGACAGATTTGTTGGCAATGACAAGCGGACATATTCGGTTGATATGATGATGCATGCATTTATCATCTACAACCAATCTCCAACATGCTATACAGCACTCTGGTCAAGTGGATTACTTACTGTACCACATGTTCAAATGGCTCTGAGCACTATGGGACTTAACATCTGTGGTCATCAGTCCCCTAGAACTTAGAACTACTTAAACCTAACTAACCTAAGGACATCACACACATCCATGCCCGAGGCAGGATTCGAACCTGCGACCGTAGCAGTCGCGCCGTTCCGGACTGAGCGCCTAGAACCGTACCACATGTGAAACACTTTCAGCAGCTTTCATCTTCACTGAAGATTTGTCCAGCCAATAAATCACAAAATGCCTATTTTCTTAAAATTGTTGTGGATAAATTAGATGAGAGGGAAAAATTTGTAATTCTGCAAGTGGATGAAATTTATATTAAGCCATGTATTCAGTTTAAAGGGGGGAAGCTCCATGGATATGCAGAAAATAATGCGCCATATGAGGCAAGAACAGTGCTTGTCTTTCTCACATCATCTTTATATGGCAGTTTCAAAGAGGTTGTTCATTTGATTCCTGTCAAACAGTTGTCAGGCTCAGATCGCCATAAATTAACACTTAATGTGTTGCAGTTTCTTTCCTCGTGTGGTCTGACTGTTGTTGTAATTATATCTGATAACAACAGAATTAATAGGAATATGTTTTCACTATTGGTAAAAAATTCCAGCAGTCCATATTCCTTTCTGTCATGTGGTTCCCCTGTATTTGTAATGTTTGACACTGTTCATTTGTTAAAAAGTATTAGGAACAACTGGTTGAACCAGAGGGACAGTGACAGAACATTTAAATATCCCCATTTTGACTCAACATCCAATGATCTGCTAATGGCAAAATTTTCAGATATTGAGAACCTATACAAAAAGGAACTCAACCAGCTTTTGAAATTAGCTCCTCAGTTGACTCACAAATCAGTTTATCCCAGTAGCTTAGAAAGACAAAATGTCAATCTTGTCTGCAATGTTTTTAATGAGACGACACTTGCAGGCTTAAAAGCTAAATATGGTGAAAATTCAGGAACTGTACACTTTCTTGAAATCAGTCTATGTTGGTGGAATGTTATTAATGTTAAGAACTGTACAAAGGGAATTCACAAACAAAATGAATTGTGTCTATCTTTCACTAGTGCTTCTGATGACAGGCTTGAATTTCTTGACAAATTTTTGGCTTGGTTAGAGAGATGGAGGTCTTTGGACACTACCAGTTGTCTGAGCACAGACACACATCAGGCATTGTATCAGAGTACTTCTGTTATTTCAGAAGTTGTTGAATATTCTTTCAGTGGTGTAGGTGTGCAGTATCTTCTGACGGGAAAACTACAAACTGATAATTTGGAATCACAGTTTAGTAGGTATCGTCAATTATCGGGTGGAAACTACAATGTTTCTGTAACCCAGGTATTTGAATCTGAAAAGAAGTTGCATATAACGAGTGTTTTGGGAATAAAGTCTGCGAAATGTGTTCCAGTAAAATTTTCTCCAGAAATAATGAATGACGTAAGCATCTCAGATGTAATATCTATGGATGTTGACGTGAGTCCGTTTGTAAGTGTTTTGAACAACGTAGGCAATGAAAATCTTAATGTACACCAATCTGTGCTTCTGTATGTTTGTGGTTATGCAGCACACAAAACAACACAATTGCCCAATTGTACAACATGTACTAATTTTGTTTTAGGCACACACACCACAGATAAACATTTTTATGACCTTGTCCGAAGTGGATTGACTGTGCCATCAGATATTGTTGTGGAACTTGGCACTTTTGTATATACGTTTATGCAGCTTTTAATATCTGAAGAGTATGAAACAAAATTCCTCACTTGTCAAAATCAAAAGCAGTTGTTACTCAATCTGGTTGGCCAAGGAATTGAATCACATGTTTCTCTGCAAATATTTGTAACAGATTCATGCCTCTGTGGAAGGCCACTTACTGATATCTACAAAAAACTGGTTTCCTTTATGTGTAATATATTGTTAAATAATTGTACCAAACTCCAAAATGACCATTTAATATGTTCCAAGAAGGAGGGAGTTAATAGAAAATTAAAAACATTACATAACTTTTGACACAAAATTATGAAACTTCTTTCTTACCCATAACTTCAGTCCTTAAATGCTCTGATTAGTACTGGCAAGGAGGAGGTGGCCACTATGAAATAAGCTTTAATGCAGTGATAAATTTCAGTCATGCTTCTTATGCAAATCCTACAGCAAGGTCCCCAGTTCATTCTGACTCAGAAAGATGTGTGAAAGTATTTAAATAGATTGTGTATGACCTGTGATTTAAAAAAAATCTAACATAGTAATGAACAATACACAAAAAACGTTCGTTAAAAATTATTATTACTATTATGCCACCCTCATATATAAAGGTGTGAAAATATGTTGCAGCTGTCAGAAACTTTTATATTAGTTTGTCATTTATATAGGAAGGAACATGATAATACATTTCAAATAACAGACTGAAATAATTGCAAGTCTGCAAATAATATTAGTAGGCACCTCACAAAATTGTTTGCTGAACTTGTATCTCCAAACCTCGGGTAAGCAACGTCATAATATACTGGTATGAAGCACATGTGAGTTATTGAAAAGTTCATCGTTGCAAGGAAACGAGAATAAAATGCGTGATTCCGACATAAAGTCGGCGTAATACTGCGAGAAATTAGCTTTTCTAGGTTACTGTGTTATTTATAGGGACCAAATCTACAAAAAAGAAAGTGATTGCGTATTTATATCTGACAAGTCGTCTGCATTCGACGAAATCTAAATTTCAGTCTCGGCCTAGCTGGTCAAGCTAGTCGGCCTACTGACGTCACAGGCTACGACGTTGTCAGCTTGACGACTCCGGCCTCTAATCCAGGCGGCCGTGGCCGGGCTCATCAACCGCTATTGGCGGGGAGGAAGGAACGCCAGTGGGATCCACGACAGCCGATCCAGAGTCCAGGGCGGGGGAGGGAGCCGCCAAACCACTCGGGGGCCGAGAGGGCCGGCGGCAGGCCCGTGGGGAGACGGCAACCGGGGGCAGGGATGGTGACTCGAGGACCACAAGGCATGCATTAATGTCCAAAATAAAAAGGATCAGGCTTGTTTTGCATGGAAAATCCTGGCCAATCGAATTATAAGGAACATTCAGAACGTTCATCTCGATATGGCATAGGTATTGACATTCGTGTGTTATAATTTTGAAATTTTGACAGTATCGAGTTCCCCATCAAGATCCAGGTCATACCTAAATTTGAGATGCAGAATACTGGAATATCAGTTCTTGTTCATGACCTGGAGAAAGGAAGTCAGATGAGCAGAACAAGCATATAGTCGTCGGCCCCCTCCATTTCTCAAAATTTGCTGGTGAGCATAAGATGCTCTTTTTCTCCAATAAGAAAAATAGGGAGAAAGCTAATTACCACTATGTTTGGATCGAAGACATGTTCCAACTCCTTTCCTCCCAATAGTCAACAGATTGTCGTGTAAAGCGTATTTACTTAAGATGTCTGAAATACTGTATTTTTCCTCAGAGATGTTATTAGCAAATCATGTTGTAGGTTGCACTTCCAAGGACCTGATACGTGTTATTATGCCTTCCGAGGAAAACAAATTCGTAAAGTTTAAAAATACTCACCATCAGGAACGATGCCTGTTTGTAGTGTACACCAACTTTGAATGGCTCGTCACTCATGTTACCTTCTGTGAAGGTAATCCCACAACCGCACATACTGTCTTTACAGAATAACACGTACCATATGCAGCAGTGTACCATATTCTATTGTCCTATGGTTCAAGTCTTGACCACTACAAATCTTAGGTCGGGAATAACCATGCAGTTTGACTCCTCACAGAGCTTGAGAAACTTTCATGGGAGGTTGATAAGCTTTACAGTGGAAAGTTTCCCATGACCAAATCTAAGAACAATGAAGATCTGTACAACAATGGGGCTGTCATATTTGTTCGCTGCCTTTAGATAGAAAAGTGGAAACTAGTCATAGGTACCACTATCATCTGACGGGGAAGTTCCATGGCATACAATCTGAAGTACCAGTTCCCAAGCCACATACCCATTTCCTTTCATAATTTAAGCGGGTATGACGCTCACTTTGTTGTTGAGCACTTGGCTGATTTTGTTTTGGAGAAAGATCAGATCAGTGTTCTACCTGAGAGCACTGAGAAATATATTTCATTCTCGAAACGAGTGACGCCAAGGATTACACTCCGATCCCTTGAGTCGCTACGTTTTATGCAGGCACCACTGGAGAAACTCGTTGAAACTCTACCTCAGGGGGGTATGCACGTCAGTAGAACTGCATTTTGAGATGAGGAAGAGTTTCAGCTTGTGACTAGGAAGGGAGTTTTCCATACACATATCTGCATAGTTTGGCAAAACTCAATGAAACCAGGCAACCCAACGTAACCGCATTCTCCAGCAGCCTTACAGGCGATTCCATAACGGATGCGGAGCAGGAGCGTGCCATGAATGTCTGGTAGGAATTCAATGTCTCTGCTTTAGGGGAGTACACATGGCTTTACAAAGACACAGACGTGTACTTGCTTGCGAACATTTTCGAGAAATTTCGGAGACTATACATGATCACATATGGTGCAATGTTCAAGAGAACGGAGTGCAGCATTGAATTATTGACCAATGCTGGCATACTTCTTTCCTTTGAGCAAGGAATCCATGGGGGACGTTGCCAATGTGTCCATAAGCACACCAAGGCAAGTAACCCGTGGATGGGAGACAGGTTCAACACTTCCCTTGATTTGAGTTACATCATTTACCTGGTTATGACAAACTTATACAGGCACACCATGCAACAATCACTGCTGTTGGTGAGTTTCGATGGGTACCCAAAGATAAATGCTAGGGATTAGGTGGAAAAATCAAGGGGGGTATCGTGGCTAATTCTGATGTAGGATATGTGGTGGAGGCAGAACCCACATACCCTATTAGCTTGTATGATGCACAGGTCGATTTGCCGCTGTGTCCAGAGCAACTAGTTCCACTAGGTGGCCCCACTCCAAAACTTATAACAACGCTGGGGAATAAGTGGAGAAACAGTATTCATTATCATAACCTCCAGTAGTGTCTAAGCTTGGGGATGGAGATTGTTAGAATCACCCAGGCTATCTCCTTCAAGCAATTTCCCAGGTTGAATGAGTATATTGATCTGAATACAGAGAGCTTCCATGACATGTGACTTTGAGAGAGATTTTTATGAATTAGTTTATTATATTTTCGGCAAAACAATAGAGAATCTGAGGGAACGACGTGAAATTTTGATTATAACCGAATGGGATCGGCGTTATTGCACAAGAAAACGCATCGCCAGTCCAAGTTTTAAACAGGTCACCATATTCAACAGGAACTTTGTTGCTGTGAAGATGGTGAAGACAGCAGTAGAGTTTATGAAACCTATTTATGTGGGAATGTGAATACTAGACCTATACAAACTATATATTACTGCTTTCATTATGAGCTTGCAAAAACACATTTCACACATCCTAAATTACTTTATATGGATACAGATAGCTTCATCCGTTGAGTGAAGAACCGTGATCCATATCAAGTAACGAGGTACCCCAATAATGAATTCGCCACATCGTCATACATGGCCGATAATCCTTATGGTACTGTTCCACAGAGCAAGAGGGTTATCGCTCTTATGAAAGACGAGGTGAAGACACTGCCGATTGTGGAGTTTGTAGGTCTTCGCCACATCCCCATACATGGCCGATAATCCTTATGGTGCTGTTCCACAGAGCAAGAGGGTTATCGCTCTTATGAAAGACGAGGTGAAGACACTGCCGATTGTGGAGTTTGTAGGTCTGTGATAAAAATGTATACGTATCACATATTGGAAGGTCACACCTAGAAGTGGTCTAAGGATGTGTGTCAGATGACATCAAGAGCCCTCTCCATAGAAGACCATTTTCAGTGCGTGTGCAGCAGTGTTCACGGTGCTACACTGCAGTTGCCGCTTATGATATAGCAAACCAGTATTTGATCCAGAGGACACAAGGCATACTCTGTGCTGCAGTCTAAACTCTGCCTGTCGCCTCAAGATGATAAAATGGTCATTTGTGATGACAGGATTGAAACTCTCTTGTACACACATATTTCACTTACAGCAGGAGAATTGGTTGGGTATTTAGTGAGACAGAGAGTGAGAGAAAAAGCAGAAAGAAGAAATATATATATACTCATGCACACTATGTGTTTGAAAAACAGTAAAAAACTTAAAAATGTAAGCAAATACATAAACAAACAAAAATATATGTATATTTATGTATTCCTACACACCTTGTGAGTACTGTGTAAATATAGATAGCTATGCTCCATATGCATCATGAGTTTTTAAGTTTCACCTACCGCTAGCTGTGAAGTGTGATTAGTGTTTAAGTGCATATGTATATAAATCCACCCATATCATTGTAAATTATTTGGGTGGAATTTCTTTAGTATCAGTATTAAGAGAAAAAAGTACTTTTGCATTAGTTACAGTCCTTTGTAACTGTGACGAGATCCAAAATATTTCAAACAGTACCGCATTGAATGTGTGATGTGAGTGAAAACATTTCAATCAATGATACTCTGAATCTGTGATGTGTACCAAAATAACTCTGTCTGTAAAACATTTCAGGCAGCTGTGATCTGAATCAAAAATCTGTCTGGAAAATATTTCAGACATTGCTATCTTTAATCTGTGATGTGAATCAAAATATTTCAATCAGTGATACTTTGAATCTATAATGTGTACCAGAAGATCTATGTCTGTTAAATATACATACAACTGTGGTGTGAACCAATAGACCTCTGTAAAATATTTCACATAAGATATATATTTCTGAATAAAAATGTATTCTTTATCATACATCTTTTGTTGCTATTCCACAAATACCTACCCTCACAAATGTATATAAAAGCTGTGCAAGACTCAAACAATATTAGTTGGAAGCATGAAGGAGGTGATGTTCAAGATGGAGAAAAACAAAATACATGAAATTGTGACATGGGACTTTGCCTATCACGCAACACGAATTGTGTTAAGGGATCTGCTAGCACATAATTGTGTCGGTTTCCAAAGATATACAGTAAACATGCCTAAAATTATATCGCCAGTACTTGAGGAAAATCACAGGCGTACTATCTGGGTTGAGCTACATGGATCAGGGTGAAATCAGTAAAAAAAAAAAAAAAAAAAAAAAAAAAAAAAAAAAAAAAAAAAAAGGAACGCAAATTGTGAGGAAAAAATTCATTTATTTCTCATCCAACGTCTAAGTAATTTTACCTTTTCATAAGCAGACACAGCAGAACCATTTTCACACAACTTAACTTCTTCTTCAGTCGATGGAGAGCAGGACACGCATAGAATTCCAGGTCTTGAATAGCAGAAAACTCGAAGATTCTACATATCCATGTGCTCTTGTTCTTCCCCTTCATGTAGATGGTGGTATCTGTGTGGTCGAGTAATTGTGATTGAATAATCGAAATGACGTCTCCATATATTTACAGGGTATGCCAGGGTCATCCCAGTGTATTCTGTGTTAGAATTGTGTTAATGACTTTGCTCTCTTCCGTGTATTAGCACATTTCACATCCTAGAAAGACCTCGATGATACCATGTTTGCTGAAAATGTCTCTATTATTCTGGCATCTTCGGCGCACGCTACGAATGCAACATCTTTAAATATGAACTGTTTACACTCATCATCATAGAAACCCTGAGCGTCCGCAATGATGTTCACACTTTGAGATACCATTGCAGAGTGCTATGGGTATGTAGAACTAGAGCTTACAGTACAGTGTGTTCCAGGAAATTTGCAGAAGATTCAAATTCAGTTCATATATATGTATGTCCAGGTTTAATTATCTCATTGTGTTTTGAGCAGTCTATTACTATGATTGGCGCCAGCTCCTTGAATTTCCATGGACTGAGTACCCAACCTTCTTCTTCATGGTATGAAGCATGGTATCCCACATACATTTCATATGCTAGACTATATACATTTTCATTCCACTGCAGAATTAAATTAGCATACAGTAGAATTCAGAGTACAGGTAGATTCTGGCATTAGTTGACTTGCAATTATCAAATCTGGTGGAATAATTTGTAAAATTCCCAATTCTGTTGGTCTGAAACGCAAGTATGATGAACGTGGGCATCTCCAGCTAAGCAGACGTTTTAACAGACCACGTTTGTCTACCTGCAGTCGGTAGCACTGGGGTCTCGAAAACCTCCCATGAATGGAAAGATAACAGTAGAAATACACTGGCATTCAGAACTTTTAAAAGCTTCAAACGCAGGTCATCCGAAATTGTGATGTGTGGCATTTCCCATATTATTTTATTGAAGGTGATCTCGTTCTCCTCTTGAGCTCCTTGAATGTATGAGTTGTTATCCATTGCATTCCGTACCAGAACAAGTTCCTGTTTAGCATTCAGACCAATTCTTCGTGTGCTCTTAAAGTATCCCTTAAGCAGTTTTAAAGATATACACACTCAAATGTCTTGTACTCTTTCAATGTTCTATCCACTGGCTCGTCAATGAACCACCCAGCATTTTCTTAATCATTCAAATCCGAGAAAAAAGGAGAGGCACACGTTTGAAGAATTGATGTTATGCCTACATTACACGTCCGGTCAGCCTCGATCACATTTAGTTCATATCGTATCTCATGAAACAGGAACGCTAAAGTTTTATATGTAAGGTTCGATGTCACTGTAGACGTACCATCCCATTTTATAAATGATCCATCAAGATATATGAATCTTATTCATGGGTAGTTTAAAGCCTCTTGCTGTTAGATGACAATCCTAGTGTCGTCATTGTTGTTAATTGTGACTGATGCATAAGGTTTATGCGCGATGTATTCCTAGCGTATAATACACTCGTCATATTCCGTGGCTTCAGACACGCCGATTTAAGAAACTCGTAGTTTGCACATGTTATCACCTTGCTGTTGTGTTGTGAAGCGCCACACTGTGTGTTGTGCACTTTGGTTTTATACTTTGCGCCCATCTGGTCCTCATTGACAATACGGGGTCACTACAATCCCTTACTGGTTGAAGCTCGCCACCGACGCTTCCGGTCTACCAAGTTAAAGGTCGTCGATTCTGCTCCAACAAGTCCCACTACTTGTAGGTCACCACAGCTTCTGGATCTCTGCACATTCAAGATTCTGCTTTAGATGCAGCTGATTCTGCTTTAGATGTAGCTGGTTCTGATTGTGATGTAGCTGTATAATGATTTCCTCACCACGAAACTCGACAAGCTGATTATCCCAGACCACAATACGCAGCTCCAGATAGTCCAAAGCATCAACTGTTACTGGGAGATAAATTGTGTTGGTAGGGGCCTCAACGAACTTATACCCCATTCACAATGATGGGAATAATCAGTAAACTGTTTGAATCAAGCTGTTTTTGAGATAAGAGCTTGTTGCAACGTTACACTCGACACAGATTTACAGAAAAGGAATATATCCACAGACTGGTCGAATCTGTAAAATTGATTGGGATCCTTCTTCTAACCTGCCCTTTTGTGAAATCCAGTAGCTGTTGTATTGATCCTTTCTGGTTTAAGTCGATCGTCGCACTCGTTCTCTTTATTTCAGAATTAAGTGTATTGCTGTTTCCGCGTAGCGGAATCCTTTTTCCAGAGCGTTTTAAAACTTCATTTAAACCATCAATATCGTTGCACCACGTTCAATTTTTGAAATTTGTTTTCCACCACTAATTTTCGGATGAAGTTTATTGTTAGCCTCTGGGCTATTCGGAATACTGCTGTAAGTCATCAGTCCGGTCAGCGCAATACTCCACTCCAAGGCTGTGCAAGATGCACAAAATATTAGTTTAAAGCATGAGGGAGGTCTTGTTTAAGATGGAGGAAACAAAATATATGTAATGATTGCACGGGATTTCGACTGTCGTGCTGCACATATAGGTTTCTGGGAACAGGCGGCGCGTGATTGTGTCTGCTTCCAAAGACATATAGCAAACATGGCTGAAATTATATCTACTGTGCTTGAACAAAGCCACAGATATAGGATCTGGGCAAAGCTACATACTGTCTTAGTAGGAGCTCGGTAGAAAGAAAGGAAAACACAGAATGTGAGGTAAAAAAATCATTTATTTTCATTAATTCAACTTCAAAGTAATTTTACATTTTCAAAAGCAGAAACAACACTATTTTCACGCTTCTTCTTCTTCTTGACCTTATGAACAGCAGGACATCCATAGAATTCCAGGTCTTGAATAGAGGCAAACTTGAAGATTCGCTGCATCCATGTAATCTTCTCCTCGCCTCTGATGTCGATGATGCTCTCAGGATGATCTAATATTCGAATTGACGTCATCATTTTTTTATAAGATGTACCAGGATCGGCCCAATGGAGCCCATGAAAGAAACATATTAGCCACTTTGCACTCCTCCGTGTTTTAGCACAGTTCACATCCTTGAAAGGCCTCGGTGACGCAATTATTGCTGAGAATGTCTCTATTATACCAGCATCTTCTGTATATGCTATGAGTGCAACATCTTTAAATATGAATTGTCTACACTCATCATCATAAAAACCTTGAATGTCGGCAACGACGTTCACACTGCAAGTTGTCATCGTGAAATGCCCTGGGCATGGCACAGCACTTGGTCATTCATACAGCACACTACACAACACCAACCAGTAAGTGGCCAGTCGTTAATCACAGGATCATGCAGAACTAGAGCATACGCTGCAGTGGGTTCTGGGAAATCTGATGAAGATTCAGATTCGATTCGCACACCTGTTGGTTTTGAATCAATTATCTCATTCTGCTCAGAACAGTCTGTTACGATGATTGGTGCCAGCTCCTTGAATTTCCGTGGACTGAGTACGCATCCTTCCTCTTCCACACCTTCATAGTAAGAACCACAGAATCTTGCATACATGTCAAATGATAGACTGTATACATTCTGATCCCACTGTAGCAGTAAGTTGTCATACGGATAGAAAACGGAATTCAATTAGACTTTGGCATTAGTTAAGCTACAGTTGTCAAATATGGTGGAATCATTTGCTAAATTCCCCCTTCTATTGGTCTGGAATGCAAGTATGATGAATCTTGGTGTTACCAGCTGCACTGAGGTTTTAATAGTCCATGTCTGTCTACTCTCTGTCAGTATGACTGGGTACTCAAAAACCTCCCATGAGTGGAAAGTTAATGACAAATATGCACCGGTATTCAGAACTTTTAAAATCTTCTAACGCTCCTTGTCTGCCACTGTAATGTGCGTCATTTTCCGTATAATTATCTTGGTGATGATCTGATTCTCCTGTTGAGCTCCTTGAATGTATGAGTTGCTATACATTGCACTCTGTACCAGAATAAGCTCTTGTTTTGCATTCATAATAATTCGCTGCATGTACTCAAAGTACCCCATAAGAATTTTAGAGGTATGCATGTAGTAAATAGGCGACACTCTTCCGCTGTTCTGACAACACACCCATCTATGAAACATCCTGCATTTTCTAATCCTTATGTTTTAAGGGTTGATGCTTTGCCAGCATTACATGTACGATCAGTCTCTACTCCATTAAGTTCATAAAGTATTTCCTGGAACACGAATGCCAAAGCATTATGTGTAAGCCTTGATCCCACTGTATGACTACCATCCTTCTCCTTAAAGGATCCATCCAAATACAGTATAACCCCGATTTTACGTGACCTCGATTTTTTTTCTTTATTGTGATTTCATTCTCGTGCCACAGATGGGCAGGGGAGGGCTGTCAGCAGCACAGTCCGCCGCTCTTCAGCCGAGTGATATGACAACTAAAACAAGAATAAAATGCTACATATATAAGGCGATAAAAAAGGGGAACATAAAACAGAGTAAGGGGAGATAATGGAGGTAAAAATACACTGAGAGGGAGACGTTCATGGGGGGACAGTTAAAAAAGTCACCATAAGGTTAAAAAACACAGTTGGCGATCTTAAATCACAAAGAAGACGCTGAATGCACATGCACAGGTTAAAAGTCGGCCACAGTATTAAAAACACTCCAGAATAACACACTTAAAACCCACTTGGAGCACACCCGGTGAAGTAAAAAACTGCCAGGTGGGACCTGCCGAGGGAGAGGTTGGAGAGGATGGAAAAGGATGGGAGAGCAAGGGGCAGTAGGGGAGGCGGCGGGATGAAGAGAGTAGGAGCGTCAGCAGGTACACGAAGAGGCAGGAGACTGGTGGGGCAGGAGATGAAGAGGGAAGACAAGGCAGGAGGGAGTGCAGAGACACTGAAAGGGAGCACAAGAGGGGGGGGGGGGAGTAGGAGGGAAAGCCGCTCTGGAGAAGGGAGGGGTAGGAGAGGGAGCCCTGAGGAGGAGGCAGGTAGATGGGGTTAGAGTTGGTAGGAAGGGTAGATTTCAGGGCGAAGCTCATCATCTGGGATGAGTAGATGGTAGAAGTTGCGTTGGGAAAGAAGGCGGAGGATGTGGAGATGGAGAGAGGTTGGAACACAGTGGTAAAGGTGCGGCAATGGGTTGGGGGTGGAGAGGTAGGCAGACACCAGTGGATGAGGAGGATCAAGGCGGCGGACAATACATAATATGTAGATGTGTTCAAGGGAAAGGAGAACGTGGGGGAAGGGGATCAGGTCGTAGAGGATGCACGCTGGGGACAGAAGGCGGATGCAGAAGGCGAGGCAGAGTGCATGGCGTTCGAGGATTTGGAGGGCTTTATAGAACCAGGGAGGGGTGGAAATCCAAGCTACACTGGCATAACGAAACCACTTTGCGATTGATGTGTATAGTTTTATCACGCCGTTTTCCCCCTCCCCAAAGATAGAGAAGACTTGTGTCTTCAATGCCAAAGGCAACTTTGGGTTGGCTGGGGAGCTGCGACAGTTCAGAGCACAGCACTGTGCCACATTTAATGGTGGTATAATGTGGAACGTTGACTAACTTGAGGAGCTACGTTTCCATGACAGGAAGGCACGCTCTTAGAAACCCAACAGGGGCATGATGTCCTCCTGCCGGATTCTCAATCCCTGTGAACGAGATTCGCTCCCCAAATGCGTCTGTAATCACAGAGTATTCTAACTGTGGTATGGTGCCACTGATTCGATGTCCTTCACCAAAATATTTTTTGTGAAAGGGATGTCTCCAGGTACATACCTATATGTATTATGTGAAAAGTTTAGATAGTTCTAAAGATTTTGTGATGTTTAAAGGTACCCTCTCCCAACTACTATGTCCGCCGAACTGTTTCCCTTCAGTCTCTCTCTACAGAACCTCCCTGACTTGTGCCCAGTAGAAATTTCAGTTAACACTTTCCGGCAGATTTGACCATCTTATCTGTCACTGTAGGAGGAGTGATTAATGGAGATTCATATTTTAGCGAGGGTACCATGCATTTTCGTGGAAATCCTTGCTACGTGAGAGAGAAGCGCCCGGTGCGTCTGACAAACAGGTTTCAGGTGCTGTCTCTGGCTGAGCCAGATGCAGCAGCCTGCCCTGTTTCAGAGGATGATTCTCAGCCTTCAAGGTTCGGGCAATCGCAGAGGGTGGGCTTGTTGGTAGTTGGGAGCTCCAATGTTTGCCGCGTAATGGGGCCCCTTAGGGATATGGCGGCTAAGGTGGGGAAGAAATCCAGTGTGCACTCCGTGTGCATTCCGGGTGGAGTCATTCCTGATGTGGAAACGGTCCTTCCGGATTGCATGAAGAGCACAGGGTGCAGCCAGCTGCAGGTGGTGGCACATGTCGGCACTAATGACGTGTGTCGCTTTGGATCTGAGGAAATTCTCTCTGGATTCCAGCGGCTATCTGATTTGGTGAAGGTTGCCGGTCTTGCTTACGAGATGAAGGCAGAGCTCACCATCTGCAGCATCGTTGACTAAACCGACTACGGACCTTTGGTGCAGAGCCGGGAGGAGGGTCTGAATCAGAGGCTCAGACGGTTTTGCGACCGTGTTGGCTGCAGATTCCTTGACTTGCGCCATAGGGTGGTGGGGTTTCGGGTTCCGCTGAATAGGTCAGGAGTTCACTACACTCAGCTGGCGGCTACACGGGTAGCGGAGGCTGTGTGGTGTCGACTGGGCGGTTTTTTAGGTTAGAAGGTCTCGGGAAAGTACGGGGTGGGCTGCAATCTCAAGGGGTGCATGGCAAATACAGGACGTGCTTGGATCAAGGAACAGTCGGAATTGTAGTTGTAAATTGTTGTAGTTGTGCTGGGAAAGCCCCTGAGCTTCAAGCGCTAATAGAAAGCACAGAAGCTGAAATCGTTATAGGTACAGAAAGCTGGCTAAAGCCTGAAATAAGTTCTGCAGAAATTTTTACGAAGTCTCAGACGGTGTTCAGGAAAGATAGATTAGGCAGAATTGGTGGTGGAGTGTTTGTGTCTGTCAGTAGTGGTTTATCTTGTAGTGAAGTCGAAGTAGATACTCCGTGCGAATTGGTATGGGTGGAGGTTATACTTAACAGCCGAACTAAGTTAATAATTGGCTCCTTCTACCGACCCCCAGACTCCGATGATATAGTTGCTGAACAGTTCAGAGAAAATTTGAGTCTCGTAACAAATAAATACCCCTCTCATACGGTTATAGTTGGTGGGGACTTCAACCTTCCCTCGATATGTTGGCAAAAATACTTGTTCAAAACCGGTGGTAGGCAGAAACATCTGCCGAGATTGTCTTAAACGCTTTCTCCGAAAATTATTTCGAGCAGTTAGTCCACGAACCCACGCGAATTGTAAATGGTTGCGAAAAAAATGGCTCTGAGCACCATGGGACTTAACTTATGAGGTCATCAGTCCCCTAGACCTTAGAACTACTTAAACCTAACTAACCTAAGGACATCACACACATCCATGCCCGAGGCAGAGTTCGAACCTGCGACCGTAGCGGTTACGCGGTTCCAGACTGAAGCGCCTAGAACCGCACGGTCACACCGGCCGGCATTTTGCGAAAACACACTTGACCTCTTAGCCACAAACAATCCAGAGCTAATAGGGAGCATCATGATTGATAGAGGGATTAGTGATCACAATGTCGCTGTAGCTAGGCTCAATACCGTTTCTTCAAATCCACCAGAAACAAACGCAAAATAATTTTATTTAAAAAAGCGGATAAAGTGTCACTAGAAGCCTTCCTAAGAGACAATCTCCATTCCTTCCGAACTGACTATGCAAATGTAGACGAGATGTGGCTCAAATTCAGAGATATAGTAGCAACAGCAATTGAGAGATTCATACCTCATAAATTGGTAAGAGATGGAACTGATCCCCCATGGTACACAAAACAGGTCCGAACCCTGTTGCAGAGGCAACGGAAAAAGCATGCGAAGTTCAGAAGAACGCGAAATCCCGAAGATTGGCTAAAATTTACAGGCGCGCGAAATTTGTCACGGACTTCAATGCGAGATGCCTTTAATAGGTTCCACAACGAAACATTGTCTCGAAATTTGGTAGAAAATCCGAAGAAATTCTGGTCGTATGTAAAGTACACAAGCGGCAAGACGCAGTCAATACCTTCGCTGCGCAGTGCCGATGGTACTGTTACCGACGACTGTGCCGCTAAAGCGGAGTTATTGAACGCAGTTTTCCGAAATTCCTTCACCAGGGAAGACGAATGGAATATTCCAGAATTTGAAACACGAACAGCTGCTAGCATGAGTTTCTTAGAAGTGGATACCTTAGGGGTTGCGAAGCAACTCAAATCGCTTGATACGGGCAAGTCTTCAGGTCCAGATTGTATACCGATTAGGTTCCTTTCAGATTATGCTGATACAATAGCTCCCTAATTAGCAATCATATACAACCGCTCGCTCACCGATAGATCTGTACCTGCAGATTGGAAAATTGCGCAGATCACACCAGTGTTTAAGAAGGGTAGTAGGAGTAATCCATCGAACTATAGACCTGTATCATTGACGTCGGTTTGCAGTAGGGTTTTGGTGCATATACTGTATTCAAACATTATGAATCACCTCGAAGGGAACGATCTATTGATACGTAATCAGCATGGTTTCAGAAAACATCGTTCTTGTGCAACGCAGCTAGCTCTTTATTCGCACGAAATAATGGCCGCTATCGACAGGGGATCTGAAGTTGATTCCGTATTTCTAGATTTCCGGAAAGCTTTTGACACCGTTCCTCACAAGCGACTTCTAATCAAGCTGCGGGCCTATGGGGTATCGTCTCAGTTGTGCGACTGGATTCGTGATTTCCTGTCAGGAAGGTCGCAGTTCGTAGTAATAGACGGCAAATCATCGAGTAGAACTGAATTGATATCAGGTGTTCCCCAGGGAAGCGTCCTGGGACCTCTGCTGTTCCTGATCTATATAAATGACCTGGGTGACAATCTGAGCAGTTCTCTTAGGTTGTTCGCAGATGATGCTGTAATTTACCGTCTAGTAAGGTCATCCGAAGACCAATATCAGTTGCAAAGCGATTTAGAAAAGATTGCTGTATGGTGTGGCAGGTGGCAGTTGACGCTAAATAACGAAAAGTGTCAGGTGATCCACATGAGTTCCAAAAGAAATCCGTTGGAATTCGATTACTCGATAAATAGTACAATTCTCATGGCTGTCAATTCAACTAAGCACCTGGGTGTAAAAATTACGAACAACTTCAGTTGGAAAGACCACATAGACAATAATTGTGGGGAAGGCGAGCCAAAGGTTGCGTTTCATTGGCAGGACACTTAGAATATGCAACAAGTCCACTAAAGAGACAGCTTACACTACACTCGTTCGTCCTCTGTTAGAATATTGCTGCGCGGTGTGGGATCCTTACCTGGTGGGATTGACGGAGGACATCGAAAGGGTGCAAAAAAGGGCAGCTCGTTTTGTATTATCACGTAATAGGGGAGAGAGTGTGGCAGATATGATACGAGAGTTGGGATGGAAGTCATTAAAGCAAAGACGTTTTTCGTCGCGGCGAGACCTATTTACGAAATTTCTTCCTCTTCCGAATGCGAAAATATTTTGTTGAGCCCAACCTACATAGGTAGGAATGATCATCAAGATAAAATAAGAGAATTCAGTGCTCGAACAGAAAGGTTTAGGTGTTCGTTTTTCCCGCGCGCTATTCGGGAGTGGAATGGTAGGGACATAGTATGATTGTGGTTCGATGAACCCTCTGCCAGGCCCTTAAATGTGAATTGCAGAGTAATCATGTAGATGTAGATGTGGAAAGTTTGTCAATGTCACCCACGCTTATCTCTTCTTTGCCGTCGGTACACGCCACCAGTTGTGCTTTAAAATGGTTCAAATGGCTCTGAGCACTATGGGACTTAACTGCTGAGGTCATCAGTCCCCTAGAACTTAGAACTACTTAAACCTAACTAACCTAAGGATATCACAGACATCCATGCCCGAGGCAGGATTCGAACCTGCGACCGTAGTGGTCGCGTGGTTCCAGACTGTAGCGCCTTGAACCGCTCGGCCACTCTGGCCGGCTTGAGCTTTAGAAAACAGTTTCTTCAAGATGTGTACGTGTGTTGAGCCGAGTGCTGAAAGTACCCTCTCACCCCTCTCGCCATCCATCTGGCCTTGCGCCTACCCTCCCGCAAAACGTGGGTTACATCACCTACTACAGAGAAGCGCCATTAAAGTATGTCGACGTCACATATGCTTATCTCTCCTTCCCCGCCAGACAAGCCACGTGCTTTTCTCCCGCCAGTCGGAAGTTTGTTTACAAATAGTGCGTGCGTTCCTGTCGCGCCAGAACCACATTCTAGCTGTGAATATTTTCGTATTTTATGAACTGATTATAAACTCAGTGCATTCTGTATCTTTCTTTATGTGAATTTTATGAATAGGACGAGGACATTGATAGCTGTTTTGTCACTTTGGACACACATTTTAATTATCTCTTCTAGAGTTTTGCCTGTGTGTTTCTCCATGTCTACAAGTTTGTTTTACAAACTTATTTTATACCACATGTCAGTCCCCAGATAATCTGCAAACAGTAAACTCTAAGAACAGTTGACAGAACAGATATTTTTCTTTAACTTTACTGTTTTAGAGGAAAAAGTTAAGTTGTAACCGATCCTCATTTTCTATTGACAATCAAACGAGTGCCGTTTGGTCCTGTCCTTCAGTTTTTCTAGTTGTAACTGTCGTTATAGAGAATAGTTTGTTAATAATTTCTGTAACAGGCTTGTAAAACATTGTGGTTTAGTGATACTACTGGGAAAAATATTAAGTCTGTGTGATGACTGGGACGTTCTTAACCATTCAGACCACAACTTGGTCACATTTCATCCTTTTTAATGTTCATTTCCCTCTCTTTTAACTAATTAATTTACATGACAAATTAAGTGATGTGCATACGGACTATTACACCATGAGGTAATTTAAAATATTTTTTTAAGTGAATGGGTAATTCTTTTCTTTAGGTTTCCTGAGATTTTCAGCACAATTTGGCCTTATTGGTCATTTCCAATGATGTATGCAAATTGAGACAGTGATGGTTTATCAGATGCTCTGGCTACTTTATACCACAATTTTTCCAGGTGAGACAACTGAGTAACTTTGATCTGTGTGTAATATTTCACTGTCTTTGCCATTTACTCCTCAGTATTTCAATATGCCATAATTTGAAGGACTGTTACTCTACGAGGTGGTATAAGGTATTTTAAACTGAGTAGAGAGAATGTTGATATTAGAAATGCATGAGTTTTGATGTGTAGCCTTTGCTATCTCCTGATTTCATCCGTATTCCCAGTATTTTGTCGGTATAAGAAAAGGTTTTGTACCTTTTATTCTAACATGAGTTAATGTGGTTAAAGATTTTTATGTGCTTTATGGTACTCCATCTCTTGGAGTTTGTAGGTGAATCCACCATTTTACTGAAATGTGTTAATGTTTCGTAACCTGCGGAATTTGTGCAGCTACTACGTGCAAAAATAGTCAGACGGCGTAGCAAGATTTTACTTCGGTTATTACTCTTTTTCGAATGTACGTAATCTGGCATGATTATCTTCGTTTATTTTAAGACTTGATTATATGGGCAGTGATGATCTCAATTATTACAGGAGTTATTGTATTTGTGCGCAAAATTTGAACAGCTAATATTTTACTATTTTCTTATCACACGAAATTTGATAAACTTGACTACATGTAAGTCCCCTCCCACTTACATTAAATGAAATATTGTAACAGATTCTTCCCACAGTATTAAGGCACACCGTCTTTCTGGGGAGTGACTGACGTCCTTTTGTAAACATCGTGAGTCAGCACTCCTCTGGAAGGGGGAAGGAATGCACAGGGTGGCAGCCAATCAAGGAATATTACAGGGAATTGGTTTAAAAAAATATTCCTAAGGCTCAGTCAAATCTTAACAAGTTTACCCCCAGAGCAACTTACAGTGTGAATATGTGACACAAGTTGCCTGTCTTTCAGAACCGAGGCAGTTCTGTGCAGTTAAAGCTGCTGACAAGAGACGCCCTGAGACCTCTGCTGAACTGCTAGCGGATTCACGTCATTGGTTTTAGCCAATAGGCCGGCCGGTGTGGCCGTGAGGTTTTAGGCGCTTCAGTCTGGAACCGCGTGACCGCTACGGTCGCAGGTTCGAATCTTGCCTCGTGCATGGATGTGTGTGATGTCCTTGGGTTAGTTAGGTTTAAGTAGTTCTAAGTTCTAGGGGACTGATGACCACAGATGTTAAGTCCCATAGTGCTCAGAGCCATTTTTTAGCCAATAACGCGCGTGGGATACGGGTCACGTGTGTGGACGCTGGAGTGTTCCGCAGTGTAGAACACAGTTCCCTCCCTCGAAGTGGCCGTGCGGTTAAAGGCGCTGCAGTCTGGAACCGCAAGACCGCTACGGTCGCAGGTTCGAATCCTGCCTCGGGCATGGATGTTTGTGATGTCCTTAGGTTAGTTAGGTTTAACTAGTTCTAAGTTCTAGGGGACTAATGACCTCAGCAGTTGAGTCCCATAGTGCTCAGAGCCATTTGAACCATTTGAACCATCCCTCCCTCTCTTGTGATCCAGACCTCGAGCAGACCAGACGTCTTTCTTGGGAGGCAGAGCCTCTGGCTCTGTGTTCCATGACCGGTCACCAACGTAAGTTAACATGAATCGCCTCCCATCCGTTGTCCACTTATTTAGCTGTTCGACTTCCAAGACTGGCCTAAACCTGGTAACTTCCGACCCAAGGCGCGCCCCTTGTACACCGTACATTGAGATGTATTCTCTTTATTTTTCTTATTTCCTGTTTGTCATTTAACGGCGGCCCTGGATGCCCACTTACAAGTCCTGACCGCTCGACCTCTCGTACATTTCGTCGCGAGCCGGATCCAACTACCTTCTTCCCCCTTCCCTGCCCATGTACACACTATATGTTACCGTGTGTCCACGTCCTGCTCTCGCACAATCGCTGACATTTCCGCACAGGAAGAGACTTACTTGTTTTTGTCACGACCTTTGCCTAGGCGTGTAAATACTATTTGCAGTGTCTGTGTTTAGCCATTTACTATGCAATGTCCGTCAGATATGCGTGTATCACAACAACTGTATGAGTACAGGACATGGACACACGGTGGAGGCTTAGGTCAGTCCTGAAAGAGTGCTCAGACAGCCAAAGTCATTAGGGCGAACACCCGCGTAAAGCGAGAAATCCGAGGATCGGGTTCCAGGCAGGCATAAATTTTCATTTGAGGTCAATAAATTGTACAGGTGGAATCTCATCGTATTCGCAATTACGAATACATTTCTTGCAAACTGGCAACGTTTATTTCGCTTGGAGCCTCCACACATGGATACATCCATCGTGATGGTGTACACAAAACTGGGACTCCCTTGAAAAGACGAAGTGGTGCCACTCCTGTGTCTATCGTTGTTATTGGCTGCACCATTGTCGGCGCGCCTCTCTTTCTGCTGCTACGTCAAGGGAAGCCGCAACGATAGAAATATTAAACTTCCTGGCAGATTAAAACTGTGTGCCCGACCGAGACTCGAACTCGGGACTTTTGCCTTTCGCGGACAAGTGCTCTACCATCTGAGCTACCGAACCACGAGTCACGCCCGCTCCTCACAGCTTTACTTCTGCCAGTATCTCGTCTCCTACCTTTCAAACTTTACTGGCAGAAGTAAAGCTGTGAGGAAACGGCGTAAGTCGTGCTTCGGTGGCTCAGATGGTAGAGCACTTGCCCGCGAAAGGCAAGGTCCCGAGTTCATTCTGGAAACATCCCCCTGGCTGTGCGCGTGAGTCGTGCTTCGGTAGCTCAGATGGTAGAGCACTTGCCCGCGAAAGGCAAAGGTCCAGAGTTCGAGTCTCGGTCGGACACACAGTTTTAATCTGCCAGGAAGTTTCATATCAGCGCACACTCCGCTGCAAAGTGAAAATCTCATTCTGGAAACATCTCCCAGGCTGTGGGTAAGCCATGTCTCCGCAGTATCTTTTCTTTCAGGAGTGCTAGTTCTGCAAGGTTCGCAGGAGAGCTTCTGTAAAGTTTGGAAGGTAGGAGACGAGATACTGGCAGAAGTAAAGTTGTGAGGACCGGGCGTGAGTCGTGCTTCGGTAGCTCAGATGGTAGAGCACTTGCTCGCGAAAGGCAAAGGTCCCGAGTTCGAGTCTCGGTCGGGCACACAGTTTTAATCTGCCAGGAAGTTTCATATCAGCGCACACTCCGCCGCAGAGCGAAAATCTCATTGTGGAAATAATAATATTGTCCTCATGCTGACGTTCCGTAGTGCTCCAGGCGTCATTGCGCTGCTCAAAAATGGTTCAAATGGCTCTGAGCACTATGGAACTTAACATCTGAGGTCATCAGTCCCCTAGAACTTAGAACTACTTAAACCTAACTAACCTACGTACATCACACACATCCATGCCCGAGGCAGGATTCGAACCTGCGACCGTAGCGGTCGCGCGGTTCCAGACTGAAGCGCCTAGAACCGCTCGGCCACACCGGCCGGCGTTGCGCTGCTCGTGTGGATTCTTGTCTTACTGAAAACATGATTGTTTCCTAACTCTTCTCCTTCTTCTTCTTCTTCTTCTTCTTCTTCTTGAATTCCCTTACGCTTTCGAGCTTGGGGATAGCCTCGCTCTGTTTCTTCTATTCCACACTATTCTTGCATAATGTCTTCATTTGCACGATTCTTTTTCCACGCCTTTGTCCCAGTATCTCGAACCTGCCCTCCCATGTGACGCAGGGCCTTCGTCGTCCGGTCCCTCCTCTACACGTATTACAAAAAGTTGTTTAGCTTTTCTTTTCTCTCTCATTCTCTTGACGAGCCCGTACCATTTCAACTGACGATTCTCAACTACCATACTCATTGCTTTCTTCTGCCCAGTGTCTTATCGAATTCTTTCATTTCTAACTCTCTCTCTCTTCTAATCTTTCCTACAACTGTCCTCACGAACTTCATTTTCTGGCAGTAATCTTGCTTAGGTGTTTTTCTTGTAGTAGGAAACTCTCCACACCATACGCTGTAATTAGTCGCTCAATTGCGTTCTAAATTTGCATTTTAGTTTTCATACTTATATGATTCTTCACCATTATTATGTTGTTCACCTGATAGTACTCTGAGATTGCTTTCTTAGTTCTGGATGTTGATAACAATGCACCAAAGTGTAAAAGAGGTTGTTCCTACTCATTACCTTGCAAATGGCAACACAATAATTGGTGAATACTATTCTTCCATCACTACTTAGTGTGATGTCAAGATATTCAAAAGTTTACTTGCACATCTGGATGAACAGATATTGTTGACAACATACTTTATACTTCGAAATAAATTCGCAGTATGCAAAGAACTTGGCTTCAGCTGTATTAGATGTAGATGCCCTACTTATTGGTGATATACGAAAATCTGTGCCGGACCAGGACCCGAACCGGGATTTGCCACTTTTCGCGAGTGGGAATTCTGGGTTCGGGTCCCGGCCCAGCAAAAATTTCCATATGTTACCAACACGTAGAACATCTATATCTAATACAGCTGAACCCATGTTATTTATTTCGAAATAATTTTCAAAAGTGCCTTCTTTTACAAGAGGCTTTCCTTTATACAGAACACTGAGTTCTTCTTCCTGTCTGTTCTGTTTTGAAACCCACAATACTTTGCTTTTATCTGCATTCAGTATTATCCCCTCCCGCTTCAGTTCTTCATACCATTCCACTAGAGCCTGGTGTCAGCCACAAATACTACATCATCTGCATAGAGCAGGGGTGGCCAAGAATTCGGCTCAACTGGCAATTTCCCCCACCACGACGCTACGCTCTCTGACCGCGGTGGGGGGAGAGGGAGAAACTGCGAACCCGGCGCAGTTGAAAAGCAGTGCAGTCGCACTGCGTATGAGTTGTATCTACATTTCACATTTCGCAACAACATAGATCACAAGCAAAACAAATTTTCAGTATTATTTAATTATATTTGGTAGGCTGGTACAAACTGTGGGCATATGGATAGAAGCAGACAATTTCACAGATTTTTGGATTCAGGTTGCAATGTAACCGTGACTTATTTAGTTTCACAATCGAAAAAACGCCTTTCACACACATATGTTGATCGAAATATTGTAAACTTTTGCAACCTCATTATGTAAACGTGGAAACTCCACCTGAGGAAAGCAAAGTAGACGTCCTACACTGTTTTAACGTTAAAAGCATTTGGCTTCAAAACAGGAATTACTTTGCGAGTCAGTCAGTTACGTCGGCACATGCACGGGGGCACTTTCAACTGAAGAGGCAACAGGTCTCGAAAACAACTTGAAAACAGCTGTAAGATTGGCAGCGTCCAAAACGTTTAGGAAACTATCCATGTAATTCTAGTAAGGCCACAATGCATCCTTCAAACCTAACGTTTTCTTTAACGCCAGTCAGCTTAGGGCACTGGACTGTCTTGGTCAGAGCGTGTCCCTTCTACAACGCGGTTTTCTTTTTAATTGCATCCCCATCACACAGAAAGAAGTTAACTTGTAGTTTCTTACAGTGGTCAGCGTGCAGTCAAGCCAATTAAAATCCGAAGTCTGCAATCCACTCCGAATGTTCTAATTTTCGTTACTGCAGTCTTTTTCCCTCAATAATTCAGCAATAGCCGGTTTTAAGTCGAAAATCGTTCCAGGCATGCTCCTTGACTTAACCAACGTACTTCATAGTAATTTATAAAGTCTCCAGACTCTTCGTTCAGTTCGAATGAAAACTCTTACAACTGAGTATGGAATACGCGTGCGATTTCAGAAATTTTGCTATTCATACCATCAATTTCTTCATGCTCTCCATGCTTGGAAATTTAGCACAAAGTGCTTCTTGATGTACGGAACAATGAATACCGTCTGCTTTTGGTTGTAATTTTTTGCTACGCGTGGAGGTTGGCACGCCGTGACTTGCCCCGGCATAGAGCTATGTTCTATAGGTTCGCCTCTTGTTTTTGTTACTTCATCTAGGAAGACGTTAAAGAGTTTTGCACTGGGCAATGAGGTCGCCACATTCTTGCGCCTTACATTTTCTAACTCAAGATACGTAAAATGACTGTACGATCCTGAACAGGTGAGCGAACAATGTTGGCTCCTCATGTGCCAATCCAATGGGACACAACGTTGAATCTGGAGCTCCTTAATCTACGGATTCCTGATTCGCTTGACGGTCGTGGCATCCGGACCAACGCAAGCAAATTTCTGGAGTTGGCAGTAAACAAATGAAAACAGAAACAAAATGCACACCGGTTGTTCAGTCAACCGATTTCAGTTGAAGGTTTGTGTGAGTACAATGTACGCCACAGAAGAGAGGGTAGAGATGGTACTCATGACTAATTGACCGTTGTGCATTTTCCTTCTGTTTACATTTGTTTACTATCACCTTCAGTAAGTGGACGAACTAATGTTACCCGGGTGCCGGCACTGTGTGCTAGTATGGAAAACTTGAAGTCAGTTTTGCGCTACGTTTTTTATCATGTCATGTTGATTTGAATGGTACGCTGTGATATATTTTTGAACAGTTCTTAAGGAGAGAAACTGGATTACGGTATAAAAACTGTAGGGTACTATTTGAAAAAAGACGCACTGCTGTTTATGTATTCGTAATGAACAAAGTTACAAGACCGGCAATTATGTTAATGTACCCCTGGTAACTAAACAATATTTGCTCAACACTCTTCTTTAGTTTGTTTCTGGATGGAAAGTTATTTGGTGTGAGTGGGATACGAGGTATGTTTTTTAAGTAAATACCTCTTTGAAATAAAAATAAAACAAGTAAGCTTTTCTTAGCAATTTTATTATTACGCGAAAGCCTGTTCGTTAACAAGTTTGCTTGGTGGCCATCCTCCGCAGCAAGTACAGAAATACTTGTTTTGTAAATAACCGCCTTTTCCTGCTGCCACAGCAGCAGGAAAAGGCGGTTTTATGCACAAAACATGTATTACTGTTCTTTAATCGACTTTTCCACATATTCCACCAATATCAAGGCACTTACCATATCACACAATCAGCTTTAAATACCATTCTCGTAGAAATCTTCCGCCTGAGCATAACTTTCGAGAATTTAAAAGTTCTGTAACAATTGCATAAATCATTCTCCTTGGCACTTGAGGTAACTCTTCACATAACGTCTAAATCGTAAAGCGTCTGTTCTCTCTCACTTTTTCATCTACTTTCTGCGCAAAATCGTCAGTAGTGAATGGAAGTCTCCCACATCGTTCCTCATCACTCACATTCATAAAGCCACCTTTAAGAGCTCTCACCCATTTCCATACAATACAATCGTTCATGCTGTCAAGAAGTATGCCTTATGCAGTTGTTACAGAACGTTTAAATTATCAAAAGTTATGCTTAGGAAGCAGATTCCTACGAGGATGGTATTCAAAGCTCATTGTACGATACAATTAGTGCCTTAATATTGGCGGGAATTATGTAGAAAAGTAGATTAAAGTACAGCCTTTCATGTAAAAATACAATTGCTAGGAAAAGTCTTCTTGTTTGATTTTTATTTCCAAACAGTGCTTACTTAAAAACGCTCCTCATAAATGGGACATAATGTATGCAGAAGATATGAACGCTTTTAATTAAATGTTGTTTATTATCAAAGGTACCATTGTTTGGAGTATCAAGCGAAATTGCTGACTGGATTGTGGACTTCTTGGTAGGGAAGACACAACAAGCTATCTTGCATGGAAATTCATCCACAGATGACAGTGTGTGCCCCAGGGAAGGGCGTTGGGACCCTTGATGTTCATTTTACATGTTAATAAACTTGCGGACAATATTAACAATATAAAATTGTGCACTTCACAAAACGGAAAAACGTAGTATGCTATGACTATGATACTAACGAGTTACAGTTGGAATCGGTCAATTCCTACAAATAACTGGGTGTAACAATTTGTGGGAGTGTGAAATGGAACGATCACATAGGCCCAACGGTTAGACATCGGTCCACTTGTAAAAAACTAGAGAAGTGAAATCAGTCTACAAAAGAGACTGCATACAAAACACTCGTGCGACCCATCCTAGAATATCGATCAAATGTATGGGATCCGTACCGAACAGAACTAAAGGGGGATAGTGAACAGATATAAAAAAAAAGGTCAGCACGAATGGTTCAAATGTGTGTGAAATCTTATGGGACTTAACTGCTAAGGTCATCAGTCCCTGAGCTTACATACTACTTAACCTAAATTATCCTAAGGACAAACACACACACCCATGCCTGAGGGAGGACTCGAGCGTCCGCCGGGAGCAGCCGCACAGTCCATGACTGCAGCGCCTAGACCGCTCGGCTAATCCCGCGTGGCGAATGGTCAAAGGTTTTTTAGTACCGTGGGAGAGTGACACGAAGACGCTGGAAGAACTGAACTGGCGCTCGCTTGAAGATATACGCAAACTATCCCGTGAAAATCTACTTAGAAGGCTTGTAGAACCAATTTTAGGTGATGAATTTTGGAGTATATTACAACCCCCAATGTACTGCTCTCATAGGTGTCACGAAGACAAGATTAAACTGATTACAGCGCACTAAGGTACTTAAGCAATTATTCTTCTAGCGCTCCATACGTGAATGGAGCGGGAAAAGGCCCTAATAAGATGCACAATGGGACGTACCCTTTGGCATGCACTTTACTGTGGTTTTCAGAGTATGAATGTGGATGTAGAGGGTTCATGACCCCTATGGCGCTCCCCGCTCCCTCTTTTAGATCCCCACCCAGATAACATTTGTACTTACCTACATGATAAATGAAATTGAGTGCAACTGAGAAAGAATGGCTGCAGATGTTTGCAGTACAAATTACATTGTTAACAACGCCGAAGTTTTAAATTTCGCGTTTGAGGAATCGTTCACGCAGGACAATCGTACTAATATACCGTCGTCTGACCAGCGGACAGACCCCCGTGTGGACGACATAGTAATGAGCATCCCTGGCGTGGAGAAACAACTGAAAGAGTTGAAAACAAATTAGTCGCCAGGTCCGTATGGAATCCCAGTTCGGTTTTACAAAGAGTACTCTACGGCACTTGTAAGGTGTCAGGCAAATCCAACACCTTCCATGAAAACCCTGACATGATAAGCAAATCCAGTAGTATGTCACATAGCTCCAAATAAATCGTGACATTAAATTAACCAAAGTAATACGAGTAACGAGTCAGCAAATGGAATACCACAGACTAACACAAGAAAGCCTAAATGCATGTCATACCTTCCCACCGTGAGACAGACCCAGTTCCGAGGGGAGAAACGAGAACAGAAGCCGAGAGCAGAACCGTGTTATGCTAGAAGGCCCTACGATAAGGGACGGACACCCACGTCGCCAGCTAACCACCAGGACCCCCCCCCCCCCAGCCCATGTTAAAAGCTAGAGCCCTCCAGAAGAACAGTATAGATCTTACGATAACCCTAAAAGGGCCACACCAGCCGCAAATTTTAGCGTGAGACTTTTTCGCGTCTCTGTTACGGTGCAAACGTTAAAAACATTGCCCCACCACGAAAAGTAACCACCAGGACCACCCCCCAGCCCATGTTAAAAGCTAGAGCCCTCCAGAAGAACAGTATAGATCTTACGATAACACAAAAAGGGCCACACCAGTCGCAAGTTTTAGCGTGAGACTTTTTCGCGTCTCTGTTACGTTGCAAACGTTAAAAACATTGCCCCACCACGAAAAGTAACCGCCAGGACTACCCCCCAGCCCATATTAAAAGATAGAGCCCTCCAGAAGAACAGTATAGATCTTACGATAACACTAAAAGGGCCACACCAGCCGCACGTTTTGGCGTGAGATTTTGTCGCGTCTCTGTTACGTTGCAAACTTTAAAAACATTGCCCCACCACGTAAAGTATAACGTTTCTCATTGGATAGACAGAATTTTTGTAGGCGGGGCTTACGGTTAACATTGAGACCCTGATTGGTCAGATGAAAACACAGCCAGATAGTTTTTTTTTTAAACCAACTTCGGTAAATTGTAGTAAGGAGAAGTTAAGACAGAGTGGCTTCCGAGACGGCGATATGCGTGGAGCTGTGCCGACCGCCGCTCCCTGACGCTGACTAACCACCGACAAGGTAATGAACGCACGCGATGCCGCATAAGCGCGCATAAAGCTTCACTCAGAACTGCAGAAGTCTCATCTGTTACATCCCCTTTTTACGTAATACTAGTGTCGATCGTCAATTAAATCTCATGGTGTTCACATTTGCCACTTGAAGTAAAAATCTGAAAAGCGATGATTTTTCTGTTATATAATTATTAAGAAGCCACATCAGCCACTGTAATTTACGACAAGACAGATAGGTAATTATAGATAATTGAGGGTCACTTTAGACCATTTTGATAGTTTTCTCTTTTGTGAAACTTAATTTAAACCTAGATTATAGATGTGATATAGCATAGGTCATCCTTCGATCCATTGTAGAACTTGGAAACCCACTCAGGGAATATTCGTTCACATTTTTGTTGAACGCAGTTGCTTTTTATCATCCAGTATTAAAATATTTCCTTTTATCAATTGTGCAATTTATAAACAATGTTTTGTGAGTAGAATAAAATTTCCAATGGTAAACTTAACTGCTTTTTCGACGTTATTTTACCAGCTAACTAAAAATAGGAAAGCCTTGAACCCCTTCCACTAAATTTGGTTAGTATTAAGATTCTTTTACAGGGAGTGCAGTGGAGCTGGCGCTGAAATCATTAAGTATTTGGTTATATCATCGCTAGTCTCACTGAACTCTTGTGAACTCTACATGTCATGTGTGGTCTGGCGTCTCCTTACTAGCAACAGGTCCCTGGTTCAAACTAATCAATTCCCTAAAAAACACGCTCAGAGCGTCGTTGCGCGAAAGTGGTAGGGAGACACGACATAGAACAACAGACACCACGCAGAATGTTAGACACTGGCCCCTTACCTAGCTTGCGTTTATTGCGAATCTCGCGCCCAGTGCAAAGTCCCAAGTGACTGGATAAAAGCACAGGTGACTCCTGTGTATAAGAAAGGCAAAAGAACGGACCGGGAAAATTACACACCAATATCCCTGACATCGGTTTGCTGCAGAATCTATGAACATATTCTCAGTTCGAATGTAATAAACTTCCTTGAGACCGAGAGGCTTATGTCCACGAAACAGCACCGTTAGATGGCATCGCTCGTGCAAAACTCAGCTTGCCCTTTTCTCACATGATATACTGTCGACCATTGATGAAGGGCGACAAGCAAATTCCATATTTCTAAATTTCTGAAAAGCATTTGACACGGTGCCCTATTGCACACTGTTAGCGAAGGTACGAGCATATGGAATAGGTTCCCAGATATATGAGTGGCTCGAATATTTCTTAAGTAATAGAATGCAGTATGTTGACCTCGACGGGCAGTGTTAATCAGAGACAAGTTTATCGCGAGGAGTGACCCAGGGAAGTGTGATAGGACTGCTATTATTTTTTGTTACATGAATGATCTGTTGGACACGATGGGCAGCAATGTGCGGTTGTTTATTGATGACGCTGTGGTGTACGGGAAGGTGTCAAAATTGAGTGGCTGTAGGAGGATGCAAAAAAGCGACTCAAAAGCTTTCTTACGAAATCTAAACCTCTCTTTGGAAACGTGCCGCTACACAACGCAAACTGGTCTCTTTTTCTCTCCATTAAAACCCTCATTTGTGGGATATCTACCAATTTCTCCATCCCCATATATTCTTTGCACTCCAGTTAGTGCACAGAATTCGCTACTTAACCCTCAGAAACCGAAGAACACGCCTTACTCTCAAACTTTACTCCTACTATTGCTTAGGAGTAAATTTTGGTCTTATTTCCTCCTTAATTTACTTAAGTAGTAGCGTACTCTCTGAATGTGCTCTCTGCCAATCATGGAGTAAATAAATTTACTTTAGGAGCAAATGAATAATTTACTCCTGTAGAAATTTGCTCCTTTAGCTCTGTACCCTCAACTGGACGTTACCAATTTTCTTCTCTCTTAGTAACTTACTACTTTAGTTTCACGTGCGCTTTGTTGGTTCTCATCACCCTCAGACAAAATTTCTAGTTAATGTGATGAATGGCAGCTAGTTCTGGATGTAGAAAAAAAGAAGTGTGTGAATTCCTAAGGGACTAAACTGCTGAGGTCATCGGTCCCTATACTTACACACTACTTCAACTAACTTAAACTAACTTATTCTAAGAACAGCACACACACCCATGCCCGAGGTAGGACTCGAACCTCCGGCGGGAGGGGCTGCGTAATCCGTGACATGACGCCACAAACCGCGTGGCCACTCCGCGTGGCTCTAGATGTAGAAAAAATGTAGGTTAATGCGGATGAGGAGGGAAAACAAAGCCGTAATATTCAGATACAGCATTAGTAGTGTCGTGCCTGACACAGTCACGTCATTCAAATATCTCGACGTAGCGTTGCAAATCGATATGAAATGGAACGAGCACGTGAGGACTGTGGTAGGGAAGATGAATGGTCAACTTCCATTTATTGGGAGAATTTTGGAGTTTTGTGGTTCACCACTAAAGTAGACCGCATATAGGACTCTAGTGAGACATATTCTTCAGTACTGTTCCGGTGTTTGGGATCCGCTCCTGTTAGGATAAATGGATGACATCGAAGCAATTCAGAGGCGGGCTGCTAGATTTGTTACCAGTATGCTCGAACAACACGCACGTGTTATGGAGATGCTTCGGGAACTCAAATCGAATTCCCTGGAGGTAAGGCGAAGTCGTTTTCGAGTAATAGTGTTGAGAAAATTTTGAGATCCGGTATTTGAAGCTGACTGCAGAATGGTTCTATTGCTGCCAACATACACTGAAGATCCAGAGAGACTGGTACACCTGGCTAATATCGTGTAGGGCCCCCGCGAGCACCCAGCAGTGCCGCATCACGACGTGGCATGGACTCGACTAATGTCTGAAGCAGTGATGGAGGGAACTGACACCATGAATGCTGCAGGGCTGTCCATAAATCCGTAAGAGTACGAGGAGGTGGAGATCTCTTCTGAACAGCACGTCACAAGACTTCCCAGGTATGTTGAATAATGTTCATGTCCGGGGAGTATGGTGGGCAGTGGAAGAGTTTAAACTCAGAAGAGTGTTCCTGGAGCTACTCTGTAGCAATTCTGGACGTGTGGGGAGTCGCTTTGTCCTGCTCCAATTACCCAACTCCGTCGGAATGCACAATGGACACGAATGGATACAGGTGATCAGACAGCACGCTTACGTTGTGTCACCTGTCAGAGTCATATATAGACGTATTAGGGGTCCCATATCACTCCATCTGCAAACGCCCTGTACCGTTGCAGAGTCTCCACCAGCTTGGAAAGTCCCTTGCTGACATGCAGGGTCGTAAATTCCTGAGGTTGTCTCCATACCCGTACACGTCCATACGCTAGATATAATTCGAAACGAGACTCTTCCGGCCAGGCAACATGTTTCCAGTCATCAATAGTCCAATGTCTGTGTCGACGGGCCCAGGCGAGGCGTAAAGCTTTGTGTCGTTACGGCAAGAAAAGAAGAATGGTTCAAATGGCTCTGATCACTAAGGGACTTAACATCTGAGGTCATCAGTCCCCTAGAACTTAGAACTACTTAAACCTAACTAACCTAAGGACATCACACGCATCCATGCCCGAGGCAGGATTCGAACCTCCGACCTTAGCGGTCGTGCGGTTCCAGACTGAAGCGCCTAGAACCGCTCGGCCACACCGTTCGGCAAGGAAGAACGAATTGATTGTTGGTGTTAATAACGATCAACCTCCTTTACCTCCTCTGCATTACTGCAGATGACGTGTCACTGAGCACATTTGTTCTGTGCAAGCAGTACACGTGAGGCGCCTAGTTGTTTCCACTGCACTGTGTCGAATACGAAGGTTCTGTTATAGTTCACTAACCTGCTGCCTTCAAGTTAACGTCCCCAGCGCAGAAAACAGCACGTAGGTCGTAGGTTCTGTATCTTGAGGCTGAAACTGATTTTAGCGAGGTTCTGTTCTGAAATAATGTATCACTTCTTTGGGATGCCACTCGCGTATTTTAATATAGCCACACGAGAAGACTACATGACCTTAATACAACACCTTCTGATACAGCAAAGTACATGATCAAACACAATGTTTACGAAAATGTATCTTTACACTATTTGTGGCACGTGTCTGTGCCTCATGACTACCGGGATGAATCTTTTAATACTGAATACTGGCAAACACATCCTGCCACAGACAACATGACTGTACATCTCGACTGCCTAATCTAGAGTGACGAACAGGAACTTAAATAAAAATTGGAAACTCATCCTACGACAGACAACATGTCTGTTCTTCTCGACTGCCTAATCCAGAGTGACGAACAGCCCGAAACACTTCGCGGGCCGTACCAAGAAAGGCGTGACACGAACGATTCCGAAGTGCTTCGTCTGTAATTTCGTCAGTCTTTTGTTTTTGATTTAAATTGTTTTTAATAATTCTAAAATGACTGACTGATAGTCAGCTGTTGAGAGATACTTATATTAAAAAGTGAAGTCATTCCATTGAGTAGTTTAACTGATAATACACTCCTGGAAATGGAAAAAAGAACACATTGACACCGGTGTGTCAGACCCACCATACTTGCTCCGGACACTGCGAGAGGGCTGTACAAGCAATGATCACACGCACGGCACAGCGGACACACCAGGAACCGCGGTGTTGGCCGTCGAATGGCGCTAGCTGCGCAGCATTTGTGCACCGCCACCGTCAGTGTCAGCCAGTTTGCCGTGGCATACGGAGCTCCATCGCAGTCTTTAACACTGGTAGCATGTCGCGACAGCGTGGACGTGAACCGGATGTGCAGTTGACGGACTTTGAGCGAGGGCGTATTGTGGGCATGCGGGAGGCCAGGTGGACGTACCGCCGAATTGCTCAACACGTGGGGCGTGAGGTCTCCACAGTACATCGATGTTGTCGCCAGTGGTCGGCGGAAGGTGCACGTGCCCGTCGACCTGGGACCGGACCGCAGCGACGCACGGATGCACGCCAAGACCGTAGGATCCTACGCAGTGCCGTAGGGGACCGCACCGCCACTTCCCAGCAAATTAGGGACACTGTTGCTCCTGGGGTATCGGCGAGGACCATTCGCAACCGTCTCCATGAAGCTGGGCTACGGTCCCGCACACCGTTAGGCCGTCTTCCGCTCACGCCCCAACATCGTGCAGCCCGCCTCCAGTGGTGTCGCGACAGGCGTGAATGGAGGGACGAATGGAGACGTGTCGTCTTCAGCGATGAGAGTCGCTTCTGCCTTGGTGCCAATGATGGTCGTATGCGTGTTTGGCGCCGTGCAGGTGAGCGCCACAATCAGGACTGCATACGACCGAGGCACACAGGGCCAACACCCGGCATCATGGTGTGGGGAGCGATCTCCTACACTGGCCGTACACCACTGGTGATCGTCGAGGGGACACTGAATAGTGCACGGTACATCCAAACCGTCATCGAACCCATCGTTCTACCATTCCTAGACCGGCAAGGGAACTTGCTGTTGCAACAGGACAGTACACGTCCGCATGTATCCCGTGCCACCCACCGTGCTCTAGAAGGTGTAAGTCAACTACCCTGGCCAGCAAGATCTCCGGATCTGTCCCCCATTGAGCATGTTTGGGACTGGATGAAGCGTCGTCTCACGCGGTCTGCACGTCCAGCACGAACGCTGGTCCAACTGAGGCGCCAGGTGGAAATGGCATGGCAAGCCGTTCCACAGGACTACATCCAGCATCTCTACGATCGTCTCCATGGGAGAATAGCAGCCTGCATTGCTGCGAAAGGTGGATATACACTGTACTAGTGCCGACATTGTGCATGCTCTGTTGCCTGTGTCTATGTGCCTGTGGTTCTGTCAGTGTGATCATGTGATGTATCTGACCCCAGGAATGTGTCAATAAAGTTTCCCCTTCCTGGGACAATGAATTCACGGTGTTCTTATTTCAATTTCCAGGAGTGTAATAACTATACTTTAACGTTTTGACGCCCTTGTTCCGATCACAGCAGCCAATCACAGAGCAGTAGCATTATGCAGGCGGTCTTTCTCACGGGAATGGTACCGAATATAACATCTGTCACAGGTACCTCACACCACATTTCGTCATCTATATACTTCTTGCATCTCCACTGCTCTGGGATCAGCTTCTTGGAGCCTAATATGATGGCTGACTAAGCCAGAAATATTACATCGTGCACTCATCAAGGGTACACGAGTGGGCCTTCGGCTCTGAAACCACATATCGGTAATGTTTCGCTGAATGGTTCGCACTCTGACACTTGTTGATGGCCCAGCAGTGAAATCTGCAGCATTTTTGCGGAATTGTTGCACTTCTGTCACGTTGAACGATCCTCTTCAGTCGTCGTTGGTCCCATTCTTGCAGGATCCTTTTCCGGCCGCAGCGATGTCGGAGATTTTATGTTTTACCGGATTCCTGATATTTACAGTACACTCGTGAAATGGTCGTACGGGAAAATTCCCACTACATCGACACCTCGTAGATGCTGTGTCCCATCACTCGTGCGTCGACTGTAACACCATGTTCAAACTCACTTAAATCTTGATAACCTGCCATTGTAGCAGCAGTAACCGATGTGACAACTGCGCCAGACACTTGTTGTCTTATATAGGCGTTGCCAACCGCAGCGCCGTGCTCTTCCTGTTTACATGTCTCTGTATTTGAATAAGCATGCCTATGAACTGTAGATTAAAACTGAAGAAACTGCAAAAAGGTGGAAATTTAAGGAGATGAGGCCTGGATAAACTGAAAGAACCAGAGGTTGTACAGAGTTTCAGGGAGAGCATAAGGGAACAATTGACAGGAATGGGGGAAAGAAATACAGTAGAAGAAGAATGGCCGGCCGCGGTGGTCTAGCGGTTAAGGCGCTCAGTCCGGAACCGCGCGACTACTACGGTCCCAGGTTCGAATCCTGCCTCAGGCATGGATGTTTGTGATGTCCTTAGGTTAGTTAGGTTTAAGTAGTTCTAAGTTCTAGGGGACTGATGACCACAGATGTTAAGTCCCATAGTGCTCAGAGCCATTTGAACCATTTTTAGAAGAAGAATGGGTAGCTTTGGGGGATGAAATAGTGAAGGCAGCAGAGGATCAAATAGGTAAAAAGACGAGGGCTAGTAGAAACCCTTGGGTAACAGAAGAAATTTTGAATTTAATTGATGAAAGGAGAAAATATAAAAATGCAGTAAATGAAGCAGGCAAAAAGGAATACAAACGTCTCAAAAATGATATCGACAGGAAGTGCAAAATGGCTAAGCACGGATGGCTAGAGGACGAATGTAAGTATGTAGAAGCTTATCTCACTAGGGGTAAGATAGATACTGCCTACAGGAAAATTAAAGAGATCTTTGGAGAAAGGAGAACCACTTGCACGAATATCAAGAGCTCAGATGGAAACCCAGTTCTAAGCAAAGAAGGGAAAGCAGAAAGGTGGAAGGAGTATATAGAGGGTCTATACAAGGGCGATGTACTTGAGGACAATATTATGGAAATGGAAGAGGAGGTAGATGAAGTCAATGGGAGATACGATACTGCGTGAAGAGTTTGACAGAGCACTGAAAGACCTGAGTCGAAACAAGGCCCCTGGAGTAGACAACATTCCATCAGAACTACTGACAGCCTTGGGAGAGCCAGTCCTGACAAAACTCTACCATCTGGTGAGCAATATGTATGAGAAAGGCGAAATACCCTCAGACTTCAAGAAGAATATAATAATTCCAATCCCAAAGAAAGCAGGTGTTGACAGATGTGAAAATTACCGAACTATCAGTTTAATAAGTCACAGCTGCAAAATACTAACGCGAATTCTTTACAGACGAATGGAAAAACTGGTAGAAGCCGACCTCGGTGAAGATCAGTTTGGATTCCGCAGAAATGTTGGAACACGTGAAGCAATACTGACCCTACGACTTATCTTAGAAAATAGATTAAGGAAAGGCAAACCTACATTTCTAGCATTTGTGGACTTAGAGAAAGCTTTTGACAATGTTGACTGGAATACTCTCTTCCAAATTCTAAAGGTGGCAGGGGCAAAATACAGGGAGCGAAAAGCTATTTACAATTTGTACAGAAACCAGATGGCAGTTATAAGAGTTGAGGGGTATGAAAGGGAAGCAGTGGTTGGGAAGGGAGTGAGATAGGTTTGTAGCCTATCCCCAATGTTATTCAATCTGTATACTGAGCAACAAAAAAAGAAACAAAAGAAAAGTTCGGAGTAGGTATTAAAATCCATGGAGAAGAAATAAAAACTTTGAGGTTCGCCGATGACATTGTAATTCTGTCAGATACAGCAAAGGACATGGAAGAGCAGCTGAACGGAATGGACAGTGTCTTGAAAGGAGGGTATAAGATGAACATCAACAAAAGCAAAACGAGGATAATGAAATGTTGTTGAATTAAGTCGGGTGATGCTGAGGGAGTTAGATTAGGAAATGAGACACTTAAAGTAGTAAAGGAGTTTTGCTATTTGGGGAGCAAAATGACTGATGATGATCGAAGTAGAGAGGATATAAAATGTAGACTGGCAATGGCAAGGAAAGCGTTTCTGAAGAAGAGAAATTTGTTAACATTGAGTATTGATTTAAGTGTCAGGAAGTCGTTTCTGAAAGTATTTGTATGGAGTGTAGCCATGTATGGAAGTGAAACTTGGACGATAAATAGTTTAGACAAGAAGAGAATAGAAGCTTTCGAAATGTGGTGCTACAGAAGAATGCTGAAGATTACATGGGTAGATCACATAACTAATGAGGAGGTATTGAACAGAATTGGGGAGGAGTTTGTGGCACAACTTGACTAGAAGAAGGGATCGGTTGGTAGGACATGTTCTGAGGCATCAAGGGATCACCAATTCAGTACTGGAGGGCAGCGTGGAGGATAAAAATCGTAGAGGGAGACCAAGAGATGAATACACTAAGCAGATTCAGAAGGATGTAGGCTGCAGTAGGTACTGGTAGATGAAGAAGCTTGCACAGGATAGAGTAGCATGGAGAGCTGCATCAAACCAGTCTCAGGACTGAAGACCACAACAACAACAACATGCCTATACCAGTTTCTTTGGCGCTTCAGTGTATATTTCGCGTAAGATAAAAAATGAGAAATTAGGACTCATACGGAGGCATATAGTCAGTCGTTTTTCCATTGCTCTATTTGTGAGTGGAACAGGAAAGGAAATGACTCGGAGTTGTACAGGGTGCCCTCCGCCGCGCACCGCACGGTGGCTGCGGAGTATGTACGTAGATGTAGATGCAGATCTCTACGCAAAGGCCGAGAACTTTTCAGGTAGCCTAGGTATCTAACATGCAGCAACGTGATGTGAGAGCCGATGGCGCCCCCCCCCCCCCCCTGGGCCCCCACTTTTAGACGGCTGGCCAGGAAAGCGGTCGCGGCGGGCGCGCGCCTCAGTCGCCATGGAGACGCTGCTGTGGCTGCTGGCTGGCCTGGGCTGCGTGCTGCTGGCCTGGGTGGTGGCCGCGCTGTCCTGCACCGCTCTGCCCGCCCTCTGGCTGTGGCTGCGCCCCGACTCCGTGGACCTCGTCCGCAAGTTCGGCCAGTGGGCTGGTGAGTCACTGGTGCACTGCATCCATTTATACCGGTGCATTTCCACACTCAAAGAGCACTAAGTGGCAGGTGTGGATCTAACAGGGGATCCCAAAACCAAAAGATCTGCTCTAACCGTGATGTAAAAAAATATTACCATTATATCGAACACTTTAAGTATTATATTGTTAGTATTATTAAACTCACAGTCACCTGTGGCACGTTATGTATGGAGGCTACGGCAAATTACGTTTAGTTGGAGAGGAGAGAAGCGGTGAAAAACTAATACCGAACCCTGGATCCGCGCCTGTAGCTAGGGCAACGGAGATAGTTCCTAGAACAGCCCACGGGGAGAAACCTCGAACCTTAAGGTGGGGTTCTGTCATATATCTGCTGAGACACGAACTCATGTAATAATAGTAATCCGAGGTATATTATTTTAAAACAACAATCGAGAACGCACAGTTTTAAAATAAATATTACCAGTGTCGAGATAAGAGTGGTTGCTTTGTTACAGATGCCCTCCGATATGCAAATTACGAGTTTCTATGCTCTGATGAAGAACATTATACTTTATGTGCTTGGCATCAGACTGCCGTAAGAAAGTATTTCTTAACATGGCTTTATTATTGAAGTTGAACATGGTAATATTTTGTAAAGATTTTTTATATACATTATTATACCAGGACGCTGCTATTTTTTGAACTTTATTCACGAGTTGTAGTGTTAGACGATAAGCTTATTTCCGCTGCATGCCATTTCCAAGCAATTTCCATATCTTATCGTTGACGCTGTAGATGTCAAATTTTCTGCCGATTGTATTTGTGGTGCCGATTAAGTTGCTTTAGTTTATTTTTTTTTTCTCAAGTGTAGATGTCTTTGAGTAATTTTGTTGAAATTTTCCTATTCTATCAATTTGACAGCTTTACTTATGTCAAGTTGAGAAAAAAGTAAATATAGGCAAAAACAGCTCAATCTGCGCTACAAATAGAATACACAGAAATATTTGACAGCTACAACGTCAACAATGAGATATGGAAATCGCTTGAAAATGACAATGCAGCCGAAGTAAGCTTATCGCCTAACTGTACAACTCTTAAATAAAATTTCAAAAAATAGCAGCATCTTCGTTTAATAATATATATAAAATGTCGATATCCCTTGCGCTGCAGGCCCTGAGGCATATTTATTTGAAAAAAAAAAATGGCTCTCAGCACTATGGGACTTAACATCTGAAGTCATCAGTCCCCTAGAACTTAGAACTACTTAAACCTAACCAACCTAAGGACATCGCACAGGATTCGAACCTGCCACCGTAGCGGTCACGTGGTTCCATACTGAAGCGCCTAGAACCGCTCGGCCACACCGGCCGGCATTTATTTGAAGGTTGTGCTGTTTGGAGCGCACTTTGCAATAGAATACCTTACGAATTTCAGTCAATAAATTGTTCCACAAATATTCTATCTGTAATTATCAAATAAAAAATAACTTTCTTTAGTATGTGTCGTAGATGGTCATGCCAGAACGGTCCTCTGAAAGCGCAACTTCGTGATTATGAACTTGTTGTGGATTTAAATAACAATATGCGACTTTTAGTCTACGACGAGTACTTCTGTTTGCCTCAGAAAGACGGCCGGAGGTTTCAAATGGGCGCTTGATTTGCCCAAAAAAGAAAAACAAGGACGTATATAAGAAACTAAATTAATAAATACATATATTTTTTAAGTCTGGCTTATTTTTTACTTGCTACAAATCTTATCTACATCTATATATACACGACGAGTTACCTAAAAATTGTACGCCTTTAATTTCGTGAGCCGTTCAGAATATGAAACGAGGTTCTCTGCATCTGACAGACAGTACACAAAGGGGCACATAATTTTGTTGCACGTTTAATCTAATTATCTCTTGTATCGACCGAGGTATTGACGCGAATTTGTTTTTTAATGTGTACTATTTTATTTTCACGTCTCTGTTAGAAATTCTTAACATTATCACTAGTTTCGGTCACACTGGAACATCTTCAGATGTATGTACGTTCCTAAGTAACCCATCGTGTCTGCATCGGAAACAGACATAAGAATACTGTCTGATGTGTAGTTCCAATACAGATACGAAGGGGTGTTTACTTATTTACATAGATCTGATGATGAGCGAGTGTGATCTACTTATACCGTAAAAAATATGCAGTTTTGACGGGAAAATAGCCGGTACGTAATTTTTTTAAAATATTAACACAGTTGCTGAATTCTCTCGCGACGAGTATGGCAGGCATAGCGCAAATTTATTTATTTTAATGGAAATATATACTTTCTAACGGCACTCTATAGCTCTTTATACATCCAAGGTACTAAAGTAGCTTACTGGTCGAGCCGATTCACCGATGGGGCATGCCAGCTCCAGTAGGGTCGTGTCTAGTAAAGCGCGGTGATGGTTAAACCAGTCTTCGCGTTTAGAAGCACTTACTGCTGTATGCATTCGACCGTAAATTTATATCAGTTTAGATTAGCTTTATATGAGGTCGCAACCACCACTCATTCCACCCATCTATGTGAAACATCAAAACTGCCTCGGGATAATGTTTTTGTTATGATCTGAGAAAACAAGGCGATTTTTATTGTGAGAACGACTATAATGAATTCACTAAATGTAACAGAGACCGTATTGTATTTTTGTGGTAAAGATCTATGCACGAAATCGCACTCACAAACTACGAGGTCGTACTGAAGTGTAACGCCTCCGATAGTTTTACGTAAAAAACTGTTGAAGCTTTTTAAATGAAACAAACGTTATTAACATTCTACATCTTCATTTTCATATCTACGTATTTATTCCTCAACAGAGTCACCCTAGCGACGAACACATTTCTTTCAACGAGAGACCAGTTTTTTGATACCGTCGCTGTAGAATGTTTGACTTTGTTGACGGAGGCACAGCCTCACCTCTGGTTGCACCGCTTCAGCACTACCTAAGTGAAGTCCTCGAAGGTGTTCTTTAAGTCTGGGAAACATGAAAATTGGACAGGGCCGACTCGGGACTCCATGGAGGATGATCGAAGACAGTGAACCCAAGGCGTCGGATTGTTGCAGATATGGCAACGCTCGCGTGTGCTCTGACTTTGTCGTTCTGAAGCTGGAGTACTTCATGGGTGGGAGAACTCTCCGAATTCGAAACTCGATTACAGCACGCTGCTTCCCACGCAACGTTCCACACCCCCATGTCCCACGATACAGTTCGGAGCCATCTAGCAGCAGAGAGCTGAAAATATGTTGACATGAAGAATCAAGATGTAAAACGTTGATAACGTTTGTTCTGTTTAAAAAGCGTTAGGAGTTTTCATACAAAAAAATTGAAGGCATTACCTTTCAGCACGCCCTAATATTTGCTGCCAAATTGTATCTATTGATGCCATGATATCATAAATGAAAATTATGCCACGGTTTTAAATTTTGGTTGTATGCGTAATGCAGCTTATGTGATTGAGGATGGACAGGAAAGGACAACAGTAGATTACTGCAGCGGAAAGAATGCAAACCCAATTTGCATTGAATGTCGCTTCGTAAAGCCAAGAATTCGTCAGAGACAAGCCGTTACTCAGTGGGAGTGTCATAGAAGTTCTGATTAAATAATAATCGAGTAACTTGTCGTACAGATCGATGATTTTGCTGTTTCTGCTTTACCCTAGGGAAGGCTTTTTTCTGCACTTTCCTTAACGGCTAGTATAGAGAAATGCCATCACTTGATCAAGCAATGGTTGTTTCTGAATTCAGCTATCCTATTATACGACCTACACGTTGAACCACTTGCTGAGTTGCAAAGAGAAGTTGGAATCTTTTCCTTTTTCACATAGCCTACCGTACTCAGAATTAATTTTTATTCTGCAACGCAATGTACGCTGATTTCAAACCTCCTGACAAATAAAAACTGCGTTCCGGATCCTGATTTGAACCTAGGACCTTTGACTTTCACCAGCAAGTGTTGTCGTGCTTGTATAGCTCAGTCGGTAGAGCAAGAGTCCGCTAAATGCAAAGGTTCCAGTTTGGATTCCCGGTCTGCCATACTATTTCAATCTCTCAGGAAGTTTCAACCCACATCATAGTTGGAAAAAAGAACCTTACCCAAATTAGAGGTTCTCCAGGCCACTGTGAACCTACTTAAACTATAAATAGATTGGTTCAAATGGCTCTGAGCACTATGGGACTTAACATCTGAGGTCATCCGTCCCCTAGAACTTAGAACTACTTAAGCCTAACTAACTTAAGGACACCACACACATCCAAGCCCGAGGCAGGATTCGAACCTGCGAACGTAGAGGTCGCGCGGTTCCAGACTGAAGCGCCTAGAACCGCTCGGCCACAACGGCCGGCCTATAAATAGATTGCCTGTTTAGAGAACGAACTGACGAAGACAGTCATATAAATAAATAGACACAGAATAAGTATGTAAGAAAACCAGTTGTGCCAACTTAAATGCTGGAGAAACGGAAACGAATTCTCGGACATTTCGTTCAGTCCATTCAGGGTAGTATTACTGAAAGTTAGTACAGTTGGACAACGCTTTTAGATGGGATTAATCTGATTTCCTTTAACCACGAAACCGATTATACCGCGTCAAACAAATTAGTTTTCTCGAACAAGCAGCAAAAAAGAAAAAAAAAACTGTAGCACCGCTTTTAAATATATACTCAGCAAATCAACAGTGCGTACAAGAAATTACTTATATAATAACAGTGTGCTGGTGGCACTTAAGTATAGAACATGGGAACAGTGTGTGCAGAGATTTGTAGGAGGCTGAAAAACGATCCAAGCTAACTATGCGAAAAACTATGACATTTTATAATTAAACTTTTCGCAATAATCAGCACCTTCGTTCAGACGTTTCCATCCACGACTGTTAAATGTTCCTGTAAATGCCAAGTTTCTTCACTCCAGTGACCTCCTGCGCTGCCCTCCTTTGTATGCAAGTGCATTCCCAGCGATGATGTCCCCCTCCTCCAAAAAGAATTTGTGGTCTCCGATAAACGAACTCACATCCCACCGCGCTACGTAGACATACACGTTATTTCAGTACAAGTTTCATGAACGCTAGGGTATGTAGTGATTATTGACTCGTAGCAAGTTTACCCGAGGTCATTTGTCGATGTTCTCGCTGCAAGTGAAAATCCCAGATGATTCTGAGTTCTATAAGCTTCGAGTAACATTGTGTCTTCAATTTGTGATGTTTTTCTCGTGTTATCAGACATTGTTAAAAACTACTAAAATGTGAATGTGGAAAGAAAAGAAAGAGTCGTGTGGCATCGTTAGCTGGGAGACCCTGAGGGGTGTTCAACCGCCTAATGGGTAACGATTTCCTTCCTCCATACAGTGGCCCTTTTCACACGGTATGTGAGACTGGTGTGTAAAATACATCAATTCAGTATAGGCGACTGCAATAGGTGTGTGGATCGTCTGATGTTTTGTTCGGTTGTATGATAATAGAAGGAAGCCTGCTTTTATCGGGTAGCACCAAGAGCTCCGCCGGGCTTAATGGCGCCATCCGACGGACGGATCATTATTCATCGACAGTGTCACACGCTCTCACTTCATGGGACACTGCAGAGCACTTTTGAATTTAATCCAGAACACTGGTGCAAAATCCGGTGATCAAAAAGTTGATGACGACACCACACCACCTCCATCCCCTTGAAGGCCAAACACTATTGCCGAAAATTACTTCCGCTACCAGGATTCGAACTGGCTGTATCCGAATCGAGTACTACCGTACAGGCGTTAGTTATGGACCTCTATTACGTAGGCGGGTTACATTCTAAGTAGTAGCCCAGACCACGCGATACTCTTCTTACGTGATCTGAGGTAGTAGAAACCTACGAGAGATAGATGTAAAGTTTTTTACCTCAAAAAAATAAAGTTTCCTAAATTTTTTGCCTGGTTACGGATACATTTATGAAACCTCGTACACACCGAAATCCCGCTGCCACAGTTCCGTAGTACGTCGCTAGAGGACCCAAGCAACCCACTGATACGAGGGACAGTCATAGTTTTGATTATCATTTGCTGAATTTTCCAACGGTGCTTGGCAGAACAGGATAATAAATAAGAAGGCCTTTCTTAATGTTCTGCAAAATTTCATTCACTTTGTCACGAACCGACGTTCGGCTTCTTAGGCCATCCTCAAGTGACAACTGTATTGCAAACACAGATAAAAACGATGTGCGACTTATACAGATATTGTTTATACAGAAGGAACGAAAATGGCGTACAGTGTTTACATAGGAAAACATTACATTATTTTGTCACACAGTAACAATTAAATTAACTAAAAAGAGTAGAAAACAAATTTTTTAAAACACTTTACGTCATTTTTTATCCTCTGTCCAAATAATATCTGTGTAAGTCGCACATAATGTTTATCTGTGTTTGCAACATTCCGTTGTCACCTGAAGATGGCCTTAGAAGCCTAAAGCCGGTTCGTGACCAAAAATATATAATTTTTCAGAATATTAGTAAGTGTTTTCTTATTTTATATTATTTGGTATCTGTTAACCATAGCTAAGTGCGACACTTTTATCCAATACCACCTTCAGCTAAGTAATGGCCCCACGCACTGCTCTGAAGACCTTTTTCTACCTAAGAAGTCCGCGCTAACTAATCCGCAACAGTCGCCGAGAAAAACAGGAAATTGCCGAAGCAGAATTCGACGCCCGCGCGCAGGAATGCTTTGTAGGCCTTCCCTGCCGGAAAAGTAACCTCGTTGATCACGAAGGATCACTGACTCCAGACTTTCAGAACAATAACCACTTTAAAAGACAAACTTCAGCCCAGATTGGCCAATACTTGCCACCTTAATCCCACGAGGGTCGACGGGCGACTCCTCGATTTCACTAGCTCGCAAAACGCTTCACGATGTTATTACCGCTTAGGCATTCCAGCCAGTCAGAAGTATGTAGGAATTCTAGTTGGCCATTTCCTTCTGCTGCTTCCAGCGCTTCTGTAAGGTGCTGCTCTCTGACAGGGCTTCAACAACTTTTTCTGCAAACACCGACCTTCATGGGGAAAATTACTACCCCTTAAAGTCAACCTAATCGACTCCAACCACCACCCTTTAGGAGGATTAGAGAAAGCCAAGCCCGTCAACTGCAGAACTGCAGGCCGAACTAAAACGTCCTTCCCCCCCCCCCCCCCCCCCCCCCCCCCGCAAGCGGAAACTAACCGATCTCAGTGCAATAGCGAACAAGCCTAGTACGCACGTATGGCCAGGAAATGAGATGTTAACGGTATTCCTTTACCCAAGCAGGTAGCCAGTTGCTGGCGTGGCATCCATACGAGTATCTGCTTGACACACGCTATTCTGAAGCAAACTGAACAGCATATACAACAGCTAAGGAAGCAGCAGTTGTCTTTTGTTTACATGGCGCCAGTGAACCCGAAATATTTAACGCAATGAATGACTGTCATCTACATCTACATCTACATTTATACTCCGCAAGCCACCCAACGATGTGTGGCGGAGGGCACTTTACGTGCCTCTGTCATTACCTCCCTTTCTTGTTCCAGTCGCGTATGGTTCGCGGGAAGAACGACTGCCGGAAAGCCTCCGTGCGCTCTCGAATCTCTCTGATTTTACATTCGTGATCTCCTCGGGAGGTATAAGTAGGGGGAAGCAATATATTCGATACCTCATCCAGAAACGCACCCTCTTGAAACCTGGACAAGCTACACCGCGATGCAGAGCGCCTCTCTTGCAGAGTCTGCCACTTGAGTTTACTATACATCTCCGTAACGCTATCACGCTTACCAAATAACCCTGTGACGAAACGCGCCGCTCTTCTTTGGATCTTCTCTATCTCCTCCGTCAACCCGATCTGGTACAGATCCCACACTGATGAGCAATACTCAAGTATGGGTCAAACGAGTGTTTTGTAAGCCACCTCCTTTGTTGATGGACATTTTCTAAGGACTCTCCCAATGAATATCAACCTGGCACCCGCCTAACCAACAATTAATTTTATAAGATCATTCCACTTCAAATCGTTCTGTACGCATACTCCCAGATATTTTACAGAAGTAACTGCTACCAGTGTTTGTTCCGCTATCATATAATCATACAATAAATGATTCTTCATTCTATGTATTCGCAATACATTACATTTGTCTATGTTAAGGGTCAGTTGCCACTCCCTGCACCAAATGCCTATCCGCTGCAGATCTTCCTGCATTTCGCTGCAATATTCTAATACTGCAACTTCTCTGTATACTACAGCATCATCCGCGAAAAGCAGCATGGAACTTCCGACACTATCTACTAGGTCATTTATATACATTGTGAAAAGCAATGGTTCCATAACACTCCCCTGTGGCACGCCAGAGGTCACTTTAACGTCTGTAGACGTCTCTCCATTGAGAACAACACGCTGTGTTCTGTTTGCTAAAAACTCTTCAATCCAGCCACACAGCTGGTCTGATATTCCGTAGGCTCTTACTGTCGCAGTATGGTCCTACACACGTAGAAGACAGAGACCGTCTCAACACACTTCCCTCAAAATAAAGCCAGGAGAAGAGAAGTATGGCAAGCGAATATATGTATTGTGATGGTGCAGTTAAAATTCTCAACTTCTTGAACAGGTACCTACATGACGACCGCGAGTAAACATATTATTCTTACTGCTCGTTTTTGTGCAATCAAACTTCCTTGCTAAATGATAAGTTACTCCAGAAATTTTTGCGTAAGTCATTGCTGAGTGTAAATATGTAAAACATGTCCGGAGGTTGATTCATTTGTTTCCAAGACTAGAAATTGTACAAAGCGCGAAGGTAGCTGAACTTAATTGTTTGAGAAACTCGGTAAGAAGCTTCTTTCAGTTCAAGTGTTCATCAACATGTACACACCAAAATTTGGACCATTCTGCCATATTTACTGACTCTTGTTCATATGGCTACATCAGTTGTTGGTATGATTCTATTTGTTGCATAGAACTGAATACAGTGTGTTTTCTCAAAATATGAGCAGAATCCATTTTCAGACAGCAACTTAACAATTCTTTGGATGGAATTTATTATAACACTAGTATCGTCAGCAAAAGTGCCAATTCTCCGTGTTGAATGTTGAGTAGAAGGTCATTCACTTATATTAGGATCAGTAGTGGGCTCAACTCTTTGTGATTCCTTCCCAGTAATTAAAATTTTCTACCTTTCCAACATTGAATTATTGACCACAACTTTTTGCATTCTGTTTGTTAAGTATGAGCCAAACTAGTTGTTTGTAAAGCCATCAATTCCATAAAACTTTAGTTTTTCTAACAAGAAGAGGGTATCATGGTCTGTGTAATCAAACGCCTTGGAAAGACCACAGAAAATACCAACTGGCTATATTTTAATATTTGAGGCTTGTGATATTTCGTGGATGGATGTGTAAATAGCATTCTCAGTTGAGTAACCCTTCTGGAATCCAAACTGTGATATGCTAAATAATTTTTTCTACTTAAACATGAGACTACTCTTGAGTACATTAGTACAAAATCTCCCAACAATTGAAAATATTAGTTATCATGATTTGCACTGATGTTTAGGGGAGCAGTAGCCAAATTTTTATTCGTATCTGCTATGATATTTTGATTGTTCCTCCTGACAGCTGCCGATACTGGAAATGAGACGGCACCGCCAGCCCTGTTTGAGTCGGAAGAGGCTGGGCCCGCCAATCAAGGCCTGGAAACGAATACGTATTCACTCAGGGCACAGGGCACTTGTTCGGGTTACTTTATGTTTAGCCAGCCATGGATTAGGGAAGCGCTGATGCTTGACAGTGTTGGCGAGATGTTTCAGTCAACTGCTAGCCCTCATTTCAGGAGTGGGCTGATAGCTGAAAACATCAGAATTACTACCAGATTTAAAGTCGCGGGATCAGTCTTGCTTGATAAGATACTACAAGTCATACTACAGTCGTTCAGGGGAGAATTTCGGTGAATGTAAAGCTGGTGGTCGGCAACTAGGACTACGACACTGGCGCAGAAGTATAGCGACAAAAAGTTTCACAGCATAATAAAGATGTACGTATTTATACGATGGGTAGTCACGAAGTTTTAATTACCACCTTGAAAAAAATCAAACTCCCTCTAGGAAACTTGGCAATGGTGTAATCCTCTCTACACATTCAACATTCAATGCGAAACATTTCTCCCAACGTTGGATGACTTGGCAGAGACCTTGGTTGAACAAGCCTACATTTTGGCTGTTTAGGAAACTTACCTATTCGAAAATCACCTCGCTGTCATTCTCGAAATGCCTGCCACGCAATATCTACATCTAAATCTGCAACATACTCCGCAAGCCACCAAACGGTGTGCGACGGAGGGTTCTCCTGGTGCCACTAAGTGATCCACATTTCCTGTTCCACTCACGAATGGCGCTTGGAAGGAATGATTGTTGGTAAGTCTCTGTATAGCTCCAATTTCTCGAATTTTGTCATCGTGGCCATTCGGTGCGATATGTGTGGTAAGAACTAATGTGTTGTCCCACTCTTTCCGGAAAGTGCTCACTCGAAAGTTCAATAGTAAACCTCTCTGTCATGCACAACAAAATGGTTCAAATGGCTCTGAGCACTATGGGACTTAACTGCTAAGGTCATCAGTCCCCTAGAACTTAGAACTACTTAAACCTAACTAACCTAAGGACATCACACACATCCATGCCCGAAGCAGGATTCGAACCTGCGACCGTAGCGGTTACGCGGTTCCAGACTGTAGCGCCTTTAACCGCTTGGCCACCCCGGCCGGCCATGTACAACACCTCTCTTGTAACGTCTGCCACTGATGTTTTGAGCATCTCTGTATCGCTCTCGCGCCGACTAAACGATTCAGTGACGAAACGTGCCGCTCGCCGTTGGATCTTCTTTACCTCTTCCATCAGTCCTACCTGGTAAGTGTCCCAGACTGATGAACAGTACTGAAGAATCTGTCGAGCAAGCGCCTTGTAAGCCATTTCTTTCGTGGATGAGATTCACTTCCTTAAAATTCTTCCTATGAATCTCACTCTAGGGTCTGCTTTTCCTACTATTTGTTTTATGTGATCGTTCCATTTAAGGTCGCTCTGGATAGTTACTCCTAGGTATTTTACAGTATACACTGTTTCCATCAATTTGTCATCAATAGTGTAGTTGTACAGTAGTGGAGTTCTTTTGATATGTATTGCAATATGTTAGATTTACTTATACTCAGAAACAACTGTCAGAACCTGCACAATTTATCAAACCTCTGCAGGTCATTTTGCAAATCGGTACTGTCTTCTGGCGTTGCTACTTTCTTGTGGATAACCACATCATCTGCGAACAGTCTTAAAGAGCTTCCAACGCTTGCTACTAGATCATTTATGAACATTGCAAACAGCAACCGTCCTATCAAGTTCCATGGTGTACTCCGGAAATTACCTTTACGCGCGTAGATTTTGTTTCGTTAAGAGCGACGTGTTAAGTTCTGTCTGCAATAAAATCTTGAATCCAATCGCAAATATAGTCCGATACTCTGTAAGCCCGTATTTTGTTCACTAAACGACAGTGTGGGACAGTATCAAATGCCTTATTGAAGTCGATGAACACGCCATGTACAGGGGATAGGCAAAAAATGTGAAAACCTGTACTTACATGGGAATGGTTTATTAATAAGAGGCTAGACCCCCATTTTACCGTAATACAGCTACGATTCTTTTTGAAATACTGGGATATAATGATTGTGTAGTCTCCAGTGGCACGTTATGCCACTCTTCGATCAGAACCTCTTCCGACTCCTGTAGTGACGAGGGAGGCGGAAATCTGCTCCGGAGTCTGCGCTGCAATACCGCCCACAAGGGCTCGATAATGTTCAAGTCCGGGGACTGTGCTGGCCAGGGAAGATACTGAAGTTCAGTTACATGCTCCTCATACCACAATTGTACTGTCCTGGCTGTGTGAATGGCTGCATTATCGCCCTGAAATATGGCATCATTGTTGGGGAACAACATTTGAATGATGGATGCACCTGATCATCTAAAATGTTCACATAATCGTTGGCTGTAACATGACCACACCATCACAATTCCACCCCCATGATTAACTGTTGGAATCAAGCAATCAGAAATGATGGCTTCTTCTGGCGTTCTCCAGACGTAAACTGGGCCGATGTTCGGAATAACAAAAACGTTGACTCGTCGGACCATAGGACGTGCTCTACTGATCAGCCATCCGGGTTTTATGCTCCAGACACCATGTTTACACTTCTTTGCGTTGGTTGTCGTCACTAATGGTTTCGGTATAGTAGCTCGTCCATTAATATTCGCTTTATGGAGTTCTCGGCGGACAGTTTTGATAGATATGGGGTCTCGAGGATAGCTATTGAGCTCTGCAGTCACATTAGCCGGCGTAGTTTCGTGTTGTTTTGACACAATTCGTGTTAGCGTACGACGATCTCAGTCATTTGGTTTTGATTTGCGCCACGTTTACAAGATGATGTCTTTCCCTGTTTTGTGCAGGCTGTCTCGACTGTTGAAACAGTTGCTCTTGAGACATTCTATAAGTTGGCTGTCATGGTTGCTGATGCTCCAGCTAATCGGGCCCCCCACAACCTGTCCCGTTTGGAACTCTGTTAGGTCTTTCATTGCACGTCGACCTCGGCCTCAGAATGCAAATACGAAGTGTGCACTACAAGTAAACAACCTGCGCTGTTGCCTAGTCCGTATTGAATACGCACAGTCCAGCGCGACACGTGCCTCACCTGCGCTGTTGACCGTCAAACACAACCATCCCATTACTACCGCTGTTCACATTATTTTGCCTATCCTCTGTATCTGAGTGCCGTTGTCCTCGGCGCTATGGATCTCATGGAGGAACAGAGCGCGCCGAGTTTCGCAATATCTGTTCTTGCGGAATCCATGTTGATTTTAATAGAGAAGATTTTCGTCCCCCCAAAACGTCATAATTCTTGAGCAAAAAACTGACGTCAGCGATATAGTCTTATAATTATGTACATTTGTCCTACGACACTTCTTGAGAACGGGAATGTGGAATGTCCTGTGCTTTTCTCAGGTGTGCCAGTTTGGTCGCTGGCCGCCTACTGATTTTATGTAAGACCAAAACCTCTTAGAGTTTTTACCCAGATCGGTCGACAAAATTTTACTGACAAAATCATCGAACGCTTCTCTCACTGCTATTCTTACGTCATAGTTTCTTCATCCGAGGAAAGAGGAAGAAGTCACTCGATGGCATGTCAGAATAATATTTCGAAGAAGCAAAATACGATAGTCCAAAGAAGCAGTGTCCAGTGCAGATTTCGCTGTGGCGTTGTCGTGGAGCAGAAATATCCTCTTGGATAGCTTCTTGCGACGCTTCGTCTTGACAGCCTCACTCAAAGGGGGACGTTCATGAAATTGACCGAAAAGGTCGGTTTTCAATTTATTTTTTATTTACTAGTAGAGCTCATGGACAATAAATTTCCAAAGTTTCAACGATGAAAGCGCATCCGAAGTACCTGAAAAATAATTAAATGTGTGACGCGACCTTCCCGCCACGCGCATTTTTTGAAGCGACCCTTCATTGTCTACAGGCTCAGAGGGATAACAACCACTACATCACTTCCAAATCGTCAAGCCCAATTACAGGTTCATGGCCGATCCCGAACTTCTAAAAATGAATGTTCATGGCAAAACCCAGAATCCAAATGAGTCTCTAAATTCACTCGTACGGAAATGGTGCCGTAAGGCCAGATTTTCGTCTCCTACAGTTGTCAGAACTGCAACGTATGATGCAGTGCTTGTTTTTAATGATGGGACCGTTGGGAGGATGAAGGTATGGGAGAGAATGGGATTTTAGGTACGAAATTTCACTCAAGACATTTCGACAAAAATAGATTTACAGCGCCTTTCTGCAGTCACATGTCAGTTGAAGACTTGGTCAAGGAAGGGAGGCAGAAAACAAGAAACCAGAATAGAAGACTTGACGGGAAAGAGGACCCTGAGTACAAATCTGGGGCCGTCTGAAGAACTGACATAAGAAAAAACATTAGGTTGAACTTTAAATTGCATTTCCCGATAATTATGTTTTTTGAAGTTTATATACCTTTTTCTCAGCATCTACACTACTGACCGTTAAAATTGCTACACGACGAAAACGTCGCGGAATATGGTGTAACGAGTACAGCTGTGCATCGATGCTGGTGGAGTAAACTTCCAACATTTGCTGGTAGTACTTTGTATGTGTGTATGTAGTCTCCCTATTGTGTATTATCACCTCCGAAAATTGCAGATGTGTCCTATGACTCATTAAAGTAACTGGGGTTTATATGGACCGCACTGAGTAGCACTGGATTTGAGGAAACGACAGAATAATTTAGAAGAGAAAAATGGTTCGAATGGCTCTGAGCACTATGGGACTTAACATCTGAGGCCATCAGTTCCCTAGAACTTAGAACTACTTAAACCTAACTAACCTAAGGACATCACACACAACCATGCCTGAGGCAGGATTCGAACCTGCGACCGTAGCGCTCGCGCGGTTCCAGACTGAAGCGCCTAGAACCGCTCGGCCACAACGGCCGGCCTTAGAAGAGAATGTGAATATTATTTTATTTCGTTTACGGAGTTAGCTACTGTTTCCGAGTTTCCCTCCTTTCATAAGTAATGCAGGGAGGAGACATTCCACCAGGCTAGAAAGAACGATATTAAAAAATCGTTTTTTTTCGATCAAAATGCTAAAGAATTTTTCTTCAGTGATGTTCGAGAAGTTTCGTTGCTGTGTATACACTACTGCGAAAGATTAATGCTGTTATGGTTAGAAATTAATGTGGACTAATTATTATTACTGCGAAAGATTAATGCGGTTATCGTTAGAAATTAATGTGGACTAATTATTATTTTCAACTACAAATGGTGAGTTCCCGTACATATAGAATATACTGTGCTGCCAGGATAATTTTCACTATTTCCATCGTCCAATTTACACTACTGGCCATTAAAATTGCTACACCATGAAGATGACGTGCTACAGACGCGAAATTTAACCGACAGGAAGAAGATGCTGTGATATGCAAATGATTAACTTTTCAGAGCATTCATACAAGGTTGGCGCCGGTGGCGACACCTACAACGTGCTGACATGAGGACAGTTTCCAACCGATTTCTCATACACAAACAGCAGTTGACCGGCGTTGCCTGGTGAAACGTTGTTGTGATGCCTCGTGTAAGGAGGAGAAATGCGTACCATCACATTTCCGACTCTGATAAAGGTCGAATTGTAGCCTATCGCGATTGCGGTTTATCGTATCGCGACATTTCTGCTCGCGTAGGTCGAGATCAAATGACTGTTAGCAGAATATGGAATCGGTGGGTTCAGGAGGGTAATACGCAACGCCGTGCTGGATCCCAACGGCCTCGTACCACTAGCAGTCGAGATGACAGGCATCTTATCAGCATGGCTGTAACGGATCGTGCAGCCACGTCTCGATGCCTGAGTCAACAGATGGCGACGTTTGCAAGACAACAACCATCTTCACGAACAGTTTGACGACATTTACAGCAGCATGGACTATCAGCTCGGAGACCGTGGCTGCGGTTACCCTTGACGCTCCATCACAGACTGGAGCACCTGCGATGGTGTACTCAACGACGAACCTGGGTGCACGAATGGCAAAACGTCATTTTTTCAGATGAATCCAGGTTCTGTTTACAGCATCATGATGGTCACATCCGTGTTTGGCGACATCGCGGTGAACGCACACTGGAAGCGTGTATTTGTCATCGTCATACTGGCGTATCACTTGGCGTGATGGTTTGAACAGTGGACGTTAGATTTCAGATATGTTACGACCCGTGGCTCTACCCTTCGATCCCTGCGAAATCCTACATTTCAGCAGGATAATGCACGACCGCATGTTGCAGGTCTTGTACGGGCCTTGCAGGATACAGAAAATGTTCGACTGCTGCCCTGGCCAGCACATTCTCCAAATCTCTCACCAATTGAAAACGTCTGGTCAATGGTGGTCGAGCAACTGGCTCGTCACAATACGCCAGTCACTACTCTTGATGAACTGTGGTATCGTGTTGAAGCTGCATGGGCAGCTGTACCTGTACACGCCATCCAAGCTCTGTTTGACTCAATGCCCAGGCGTATTAAGGCCATTATTACGGCCAGAGGTGGTTGTTCTGGGTACTGATTTCTCAGGATCTATGCACCCAAATTGCGTGAAATGGTTCAAATGGCTCTGAGCACTTTGGGACTTAACATCTCAGGTCATCAGTCCCCTAGAACTTAGAACTACTTAAACATAACTAACCTAAGGACATCACACACATCCATGCCCGAGGCAGGATTCGAACCTGCGACCGTAGCGGTCACGCGGTTCCAGACTGAAGCGCCTAGAACCGCTCGGCCACCAACGGCCGGCCAATTGCGTGAAAATGCAATGACATGTCAGTTCTAGTATAATATATTTGTCCAATGAATACCCGCTTATCATCTGAATTTATTCTTGGTGTAGCAATTTTAATGGCCAGTAGTGTATGAAGATTAGAATTATGAAATTTTGTACACTTAGTTCTATAAATCTAACGAATGTTGTCTCAAAATAAATTTTGAAATTCTGAGCTTAAGCTGAGACATGGGGCAAAGCGCTTGAGATTTTGGATAAATTTTATATTATTCTTAACTGAATTATAATTTGAAAAATATTAAAATTCTTCTATTCGATATATTCAAAAACACTCATGAGGGAAGCTTACGATATGCAGACAGATTAAACAGTGAAAATTTTGTAAAAATCTCTTGAATAGTTTCTGAGAAAAAGGTACATATGTTAGTTTTTGAAACTAAAATTTTTAAATTCCGTAAAAAAAGTTAAATATACGAGTTGCATTCAAGTTCTAAGGCCTCCGATTTTTTTCTAATTAACTACTCACCCGAAATCGATGAAACTGGCGTTACTTCTCGACGTAATCGCCCTGCAGACGTACACATTTTTCACAACGCTGACGCCATGATTCCATGGCAGCGGCGAAGTCTTCTTTAGGAGTCTGTTTTGACCACTGGAAAATCGCTGAGGCAATAGCAGCACGGCTGGTGAATGTGCGGCCACGGAGAGTGTCTTTCATTGTTGGAAAATGCCAAAAGTCACTAGGAGCCAGGTCAGGTGAGTAGGGAGCATGAGGAATCACTTCAAAGTTGTTATCACGAAGAAACTGTTGCGTAACGTTAGCTCGATTTGCGGGTGCGTTGTCTTGGTGAAACAGCACATGCGCAGCCCTTCCTGGACGTTTTTGTTGCAGTGAAGGAAGGAATTTGTTCTTCAAAACATTTTCATAGGATGCACCTGTTACCGTAGTGCCCTTTGGAACGCAATGGGTAATGATTACGCCCTCGCTGTCCCAGAACATGGACACCATCATTCTTTCAGCACTGGCGGTTACCCGAAATTTTTTTGGTTGCGGTGAATCTGTGTGCTTCCATTGAGCTGAATGGCGCTTTGTTTCTGGATTGAAAAATGGCATCCACGTCTCATGATTGTCACAACCGACGAAAAGAATGTCCCATTCATGCTGTCGTTGCGCGTCAACATTGCTTGGCAACATGCCACACGGGCAGCCATGTGGTCGTCCGTCAGCATTCGTGGTATCCACCTGGATGACACTTTTCGCATTTTCAGGCTGTCATGCAGGATTGTGTGCACAGAACCCACAGAAATGCCAACTCTGGAGGCGATCTGTTCAACAGTCATTTGGCGATCCCCCAAAACAATTCTCTCCACTTTCTCGATAATGTCGTCAGACCGGCTTGTGCGAGCCCGAGGTTGTTTAGGTTTGTTGTCACACGATGTTCTGCCTTCATTAAACTGTCGCACCCACGAACGCACTTTCGACACATCCATAACTCCATCACCACATGTCTCCTTCAACTGTCGATGAATTTCAATTGGTTTCACACCACGCAAATTCAGAAAACGGATGATTGCACGCTGTTCAAGTAAGGAAAACGTCGCCATTTTAAGTATTTAAAACAGTTCTCATTCTCGCCGCTGGCGGTAAAATTCCATCTGTCGTACGGTGCTGCCATCTCTGGGACGTATTGACAATGAACGCGGCCTCATTTTAAAACAATGCGCATGTTTCTATCTCTTTCCAGTCCGGAGAAAAAAAATCGGAGGCCTTAGAACTTGAATGCACCTCGTATATAACCCAAGCAACTTCATGGCAAATGTGTTAGTGTCATGTAAAGCATGGTACAAAATTTCATTGCCGTATCTTCGAAATTGTGGATTTGGTGCATCTTTTAAATGTGAATGTTTTTCGCGAACGTCGCCCCTTAACCGCGTCAGTAGTTTTCGGTAGTATTTTCTGTGATGGTTTGCCCCTTACGAGCATAATCCGTTAGTACAACACCATCGCAGTCCCGAAAATGTTACTCAGCATCGCTTTGCCCTACGACGGTTCGGCCTTCGCCTTGTTCGGCGGTGATGAATTCATCTGTTGCCACTGCTCGCTTTTGTACTTCGTCTCGAGGTCACATTGATACACCCAGCACTCACCCGTGGCGATTAGATGGCTAAAGAGGTCATGTGGACCGGCCTGTCGTAGTTGAAACATTTGCGGTTCTGCCTCGATTCTCTGGCTTTTTCAGTCGGTGTGAGCAATCGCAGAACCCAGTAGGCGGCAATCTTTTCGCGTTCAAAATGTGATGCGAGATGCTGAAAACTGGTCCTTGACTAATCATCACTGTTTCTGTCATCCATTGTGACATGGCGGTCTTCGAACACCTAGGCCTCCCCTTCTCTCGCGATTCCCGGTTCTTCAAAGAGAGACGGGCTACCACTTCGTTCCTCGTCACTCATACTTGTTTGCCCACAGTGGAAGCATCTATTCCACCTCTCCACTGCGTCATTTAATGGTGCACTGTTGCCGTACGCTTTCATCTACTCGGTGTGGATTGTTGCGAGATTATTCCGGTTCGAATGTAGAAAACGAACTATCACATGTCACTCGACTTTATCAGTGGGCTGCGCCATTTTGTTCAGACTCCTGTAGCAGTGTAGGACGGTATTGTGATATGGGGAATTCAATGTGTACCAGGACTGCAGGCAAACGTAAAACTAATTTCGTAACTTTATTATTTTGGGGTGTTACTTAAAACTCTATGACTAGCCGTCGTAGACTTATCACTTAAGTGAAAGCTTACACGTCCTAGTTGCAATGAAGCCCAAGGGCGTTGCCGCAGTGATAACACCGGTTCCCGTCATATCACGCAAGTCTTGGCTAGCACTTGGATTAGTGACTGTCCCGGTCTATCGAGCGCTGTTGGCAAGCCGGGGGCACTCAGCCCTTGTGAGGCCAACTAAGATGCTACTTGATACAGCAGTGGCGGTTCCTGTCACAAAAACTGACAACGACCGGGAGAGCGGTGTGCTGACCACATGCTCCCCCATATCCGCATCCAGTGACTCCTATTGCCTGAGGATGACTCGGCGGTTGGTCGATACCGTTGGGCCTCCCTAGGCCTGTTCGGACGGAGTTTAGTTTTAGTTGTCGTGTAGTGAAAGTGAAAGATATTTTGGTTTTCAGCCATAGGATGGAAATGGGGTACGCACTATCGATAGCCAACAAGGTCATTGATAGACTTAAAATATCGATATATCGACAGCACTGTCGGCTTTAGCCAAGCACTATCTACTTTAGCCAAAATTAACTACTGTATATTGTTGGCCTTACTTGAGCTCAGTTGCTGTTTTGTTGATCAAAAAAAAGTTCAAATGTGTGTGAAATCTTATGGGACTTAATTGCTAAGGTCATCAGTCCCTAAGCTTACACACTACTTAACCTAAATTATCCGAAGGACACACACACACACCCATGCCCGGGGGAGGACTCGAACCTCGTCCGGGACCAGCCGCACAGTCCAAGACTGCAGCGCCTGAGACCGCTCGGCTAACCCGCGCAGCTTTTGTTGATCGGTTCTTACTTGGAGCTGAATTTAATGTAAGTACTGCCGTTTATTGTTTTTATGCTATGTGCTGTAAGAGGAAAACCGATTTTGATACGCCCACTAGCTTTACGGTAAGTTGAAAATATACACGCACTACAATAATAGCCTAATTACTTACATATGGCGGTTTAATGTTTTCACTGGAGTCGTTATACGGAGGCAGGCAAAACTTTGAGGTTGCAATATTTCGGTATTTCACAAGGCAGCGGAATGGTAAAGAACATGAAATTAAAATCAGTGTATAAAAATATTGTGTGTGGCCCAAAACTCGCAATTGTCGACCAAAAATCACCAAAAAGGCGATGGTTGCATTTGTTTAAGAAATTTGCTAAAATTCTATCACTGGTAGCCCAAATGGCAAAGTATCGCCTAATGTGGTCACCCGTACGGTGCTCAGTTATCGAAACCAGTTCCGATACGGGACGATGAGGAGGAGTTTGTGGAGAGAGGAAGGGGGATGTGATGACGGCACATTCTCTAGTTCGTTCGCTTCTAAAAGATTTTTTCAGCGGGCTGCTTTAATTCGTCCGAGACGCCTGCACCTGTCCCCCCCCCTCCCCACCCTCGGCATCAACCTTTCGTCCAAAATCTCGAGCTCTTGTAATACTATAATAACTGAAACCAAGAATTCCGTACAAAATTAAATCTTAAATATGAATAAAATCACGCACTACCAAATGACCAATCATGCATATGTAGAGGAAAAACAAGAATATTATGTGTATAAAATTAAAGTAAATAAAATTGTTTTCAGAATAAATGAAAAATATGACGTCCCTTTGTTTAAGGAACCAGTGTACATGTACACTCATGAGCAACTGATTTAGAGACAGCTGCTACATTGGAGAGAAAACACTATTGTCACAACGATGAATTGAATAGTTCGATGTGCCTAGTGGATGGGATGTCAGGTCTTGTACGTGCTGTCGGCGTGATAGTCGAGCCCTAGATGGGCACGTAGTGCAGTATCATCGTATTTGACTGCGGCCAGATCGTAGTTTTTCGAGGCACGGGACTTTTCATCACCATGATTCGTGCAGCTACTGGGCTTTCGACATGACACTGTGACAAGGGTGTACCGTGAATACCTCGATGCGGGGCAAATCACCACCTCCAGAGTCAACTGCTGTGAGCAGCAACGTGTTGATAAAAGACATAGTCGTCGGCTATAACGGAATGTAACAGCTCAAAAATGGTTCAAATGGCTCTGAGCACTATGGGACTTAACATCTGTGGTCATCAGTCCCCTAGAACTGAGAACTACTTAAACCTAACTAACCTAAGGACATCACACACATCCATGCCTGAGGCAGGATTCGAACCTGCGACCGTAGCAGTCGCGCGGTTCCGGACTGAGCGCCTTAACCGCGAGACCACCGCGGCCGGCAATGTAACAGCTGATAGACGGGCTACAGTGTAGCAGGTACTTGCCAACTGGTGAACAATCATATTCTCCCCAAGCATCTCCTCGATATATGGTGTGGTACCTACGCTCTATTCATGCGCGTCTGCTCAGCGCACGTCACGGGTTACAAAGATCACTTTGCATCGAGGAACTCCGCTACGGTCGCACGTTCGAATCCTGCCTCGGGCATGGATGTGTGTGATATCCTTAGGTTAGTTAGGTTTAAGTAGTTCTAAGTTCTAGGGGACTGATGACCTCAGCAGTTAAGTCCCATAGTGCTCAGAGCCCAACTCCGCTACTGGACACTCGACACGTAGGTAAAGGTCACCTTCACTGGTCAATCGTGGCAGACGTTGGCTTACGCCGATGGCTGGGTTCATACTGTCGAAAACCACATGCGACGATGCATCCCCTTTATCAATAGGGCACTGTTCGAGCCAGTCGGGAGAATACCAATTCTTGTGATTCTCGTGTGGAAGGTGTTCACGAAGGATATACTGGACCCCTTGACACACCTACGATCGTCTCTCACCGGCAAACGATACAGGAACCTAATGTCGGATCATATGCATCTGTTTGCTCGTCTCCAGGACCCTGGAAGTAACCTAATATTTCAACAAGACAATGCACTACTCCATCCCTCTCAGACAGTGTCACGGTGGCTGAGGAGCACTTCATGGACATGGGATGCTTGTGTGAACCATTAGGTACCTTGACCTCAACTTACTGAGAATACTGGCACACCACAGATCTAGAATCACGCCGATGGGCAGAGGTTGCCCAGGAGCAAGAGGCTCATTGCCTTTCTGAGGCCCGGCCATCCTGATTTAGGTTTTCCGTGTTTTCCCTAAATCGTTTCAGGCAAATGCCGGGATGGTTCCTTTGAAAGGGCACGGCAGATTTCCTTCCCAATCCTTCCCTAACCCGAGCTTGCGCTCCATCTCTAATGACCTCGTTGTCGACGGGACGTTAAAACACTAACCACCACCACCGCCTTTCTGAGGCGCTCCCTCCTGGACAGCATTGATGGCGGTGTTCTATAAATCTGAACTTGTTCATTTTAAGTTTCTCCGTATCCTTATTAATTTTAAGCTTACAATTTTTTAAAGCTGCAAGATTGCTATACTTCGTTAAAAATGAAGAAATCATATACTGAATATGTTCAATTTAATATTTTGAAAACATGACCTGTCTTAGTAACTAGGTGACAGATCATTTTTGTAAATGACAGCAACCAAAATGAAACAAAATAAACACCACTGAACGATATGTTTACTGTTGGGATTCAACACCAACCAATCTTCCTGAGTATGTACGTCAGCTGAGCGGTTCTGGATCAGGTGACTCAAAAACTCTCTCGGCGTCTCCTAGAATCCACATCGCGACGTCTTGCTGCTCTTGTCAGGATGAAGGGGGTGACAATCTTTAGTGTCTCTAATTCAGTTGCTCATGAGTGTTCTTCAAGTTATAAGATCCACCATGAGAGTCGGCTGATTGCTAGTCACAGTAAGTTACGCTCATGTGATTCATTTCTTGAGGAGATGTGACCTTAATCTGAAAAGGTTCGCCGGCCGGAGTGGCCGAGCGGTTCTAGGCGCTACAGTCTGGAACCGCGCGACCACTACGGTCGCAGGTTCGAATCCTGCCTCGGGCATGGGTGTGTGATGTCCTTAGGTTAGTTAGGTTTAAGTAGTTCTAGGTTCTAGGGGACTGATGACCTCAGCAGTTAAGTCCCGTGGTGCTCAGAGCCATTTGAACCATTTGAAAAGGCTCAAAATTTCGTTAAAGTTCATTTTGTAATTTTCTGATATGATTTACAGGGGATAGGCAAAATAATGTGAACAGTAGTAATGAGATGTTTGTGTTTGACGGTCAACAGCGCAGGTAAGGCACGTGTCGCGCTGGACTGTGCGTATTCAGTAAGGTCTAGACACCAGTGTAGGTTGTTTACGAGTAGTGCACACTTCGCATTCGCAGTCAGACGACGAGGTCGAAGTGCAATGTAAGACTTAACAGAGTTCCATAAATGGCAGATTGTGGAGGCCCGATTGGCTAGAGCATCAGTAACCAAGACAGCCAACTTATCGAATGTTACAAGAGCAACTGTTTGAACAGTCGAGACAGCCTGCACAAAACAAGGAAAGACATCATCTTGTAAACGTGGCGCAAATCAAAACTAAATGACAGAGATCGTCGTATGCTAACACGAATTGTGTCAAAACAACACGAAACTACTGAGACTAAAGTGACTGCAGAGCTCAATAGCCATGTTCGAGACCCCATATCTATCGAAACTGTCCGCCGAGAACTCCATAAAGCGAATATTTTTTCTCTTCGCAGGTATTAGCCTGCTTCGTCACTTTAGCATCAACCTCGGACACTAAAGCCTTTAAAGTTTCCACCTTCTGTTGATCCTCTTTTTCCACTAATTGAATTTGTTCCGTCACCTTGTTCTCGATGATCGGAGCAACTGCTTCTCCTACACTTTTCTCGATTCTGCTAATTTCGGAATTAAAACGAGTATTTATGCTCGCAATTTCCGCCTGAACGTCTATCATTTCCTGTTTAAAATTACCGATTTCGGTATTAATCACAACAATATCTTCTTTGATTTTATCAAGTTTTGTGTTAACAACTCCAACATTGTTGTTAACAACATTAATAGCTTTGTTCTGATTGTCTAGCTTTCGTTCAATTTTTTCAGACTGAGCTTCTTGCTTGGCAGCCTGAGCTTTAATTTCTGCCGATTGATTCTTGATTTCGTTAATCAAAACATTCAATAAATCAGTTAAATTCCCGGAAACTACCGGTTTTACTTCCGTAGCGGCTTCCTTTTTAATTGTCCCCCCGTATTCGTAATCAAGGGGTTCAGATTTCATTTTCACTTCCGATTCCGAAACATTTTCTAAAGTTTGGAATTCCATTTCTGCTCTTTGTTGCGTTTCGGCGGTCGAATCTTTCATGCTAGCCGCCTGCCCCTGACCAATGGGTACCGCGGTGCGCGTTTCCCACAGTTCGACCGATTGTTCCTTATCGAAGTCTACCAAATTTTGGTAATTGTTGCCTTCACTCATTTTAATAATTTTCAATATAAATGCCAAATCTCAAATCTAATTAGGATTCCTCACACTAATATTCTCGCTGACGTATCGACCATTTCGTAACCAGTACTTTGTTACGAGATTTGCACAATGCAAAATTCGTGTCCAGAACAACCTCAGATTTGAAGATTGTCCTGTCACCAGGTCGCCACGTGTAACCTCCTCCTCACTTATCGACCTTAATGACAGTGAAAAATTAAACCGCGTGTACCTAATGGAAATTTGGGAAAAGCAATCGTCACCGAAGTTAATCTGTCGGTAAAGAGGGAGGAAAGGGTTACATCTAAATGAAAGGAAAAATGCTAATGAAACAGGTGGAAATTAATTTTGAAAAGGGGTAAAGTTAATAAAGAAAGTAAATGTGCGGCGGTTACATTAACAATTAACTAGCGGTAATTAGATATTTGAGATTTGGGGGAAATTACGGTCGCCAGTCCTAAGGACAATTACTATAGTAACTGAAAAAGAAAGGTTATTACACATATAATTAGCACTAGAAGCGTGGAAACTGAAGGTTGATACGTGCAGTGTGAAAACTGAAAGTTTGTCAGAAGTAATAAATTTCGCTACACTCTGACTTAATTTAGCAAAAGAATTAATAAAATAGAAAAATCGAAAGTTAATTTAGTGACTGAAGTTAATAGTGAGCTTTCTTTCTGAAGCACATCGAAACTCAGTAAAATACGGTTAGTCTTGGACTACCTCAACAATGATTTAAAAAGCTACTTGAATCTACGCAATTTAGAAATAAGGGATTTAACTTTGAACTTGAATTAAATGATTCTGAACAATTAACAGTAGTAAAATTTAGTACGTACAAAGCTGAGCTGCAGTCACAGGTAAGCTAAAATACGGTAACAAAACTCGCACTCTTAATTTGTGCTCGTGTAATCTGAATATTGTAGCCAGCTATGAATACCTTAACTGAACTTTGAAATTAAAGCAGTGAAATCGAATGATGCTGGCGTTTGAATTTCAACGACACTCGGGTTCATTCCGGAAAAGGAAGGGACCCTGCTTGGTAATGCAATTGGGACAATGAGTAACAAACGTTCATGCTAAGTTGCTGTAATTTTGTGATGCAACAATTTTAAAAGTTTGAAAAGCTGAGGTCTGCCATACAGTTCTAAAACTTTACGTGCTTCCAGTCTTCCTTGTTGGCTGATTGAAGGTTTGAAGCCGTCGATCGAGGAGGTGGCGACAGTCATTCATTGTCGGCCGTCGCTGTTGCTGAAGCTGGATGTTGGCGCGCCTTCCTCTCGACACGGTCACCAGACGAAACGGGCTCTTGATGTGCGCCAGCTAATGCTTCCCGTCCGCGACACCATGTCAGAAACTATCATCGCAAGTCGAGCGCAATTACATTCTGCCAAACCCCGAAAGCGCGGCAACTCGCGGGAGCTTCACACAACACACCTGCTCCACTGCACCACCCCAGCCAGACTCCTTCTGCTCAGCACGCGCTCCACGCGGCAGAGTTAACACTACCAAAGATCCTAAACACTTTCGTTCTCCACACGACCTATCGATGTATTCGTTCGATAGTATAGTTTTCCCTAGGCCAGACCCAGCGTATAAATACAAATAATATTCACAAAACAAACCAATTGCACATCGACATAAATGCATATATATACAAATAGTAAAACAATTACAATATACAAAGACACAGAAATGTTATATCTTCAGGTAACAAAATAAGGAAAAAAATTTGCAGTGCAATAGATGGAAATAGGAGGATATGCATTTCCGGCGTTACAGGCTGATCAGTGGAAACACGTCCTTTGGTCCGACGAGTCACCTTTTTTGCTATTCCAAACATCGGCTCGGTTAACGTCTGGAGAACGCCACAAGAAGCCTGCAATCCTGATTACGTGATTTCAGCGGTTAAGTATGAAGGTGGAAATGTGATGGTGAGGGCAGTCATATCATGGTATTCTTTCGGTCCCATCATTACTCTCAAAGGCCGTGTTACAGCCAGCGATTATGTGAACATTTTATGTGATCAGGTGCACCCCATGATTCAAATGTTGTTCCTCAACAAAGTCGCCATTTTTCAGGACGATAATACAGCCATCCACACAGCCAGGACAGTAAAATCGTGGCATGAGCAGCATACAACTGGCCAGCACAGTCCCCAGACTTGAACGTTATCGAACCCTTCTGGGTGGTATTGGAGCCCAGACTCCGTAGCAGATTTCTGCCTGCCTCATCACTACAGGAGTTAGAAGAGATTCTGATCGAAGAGTGGCATAACATTCCACTGGAGACTATACAATCATTACATGCCAGTATTCCAAGAAGAATCGCAGCTGTATTACGGTAAAATTGGGGTCCAACCCCTTATTAATAAATCATTCCCTAGTAATTACAGATGTTCATATTATTTTGTCTGTCCCCTGTAACAGGTTAAAATGCATAAAATACTCTAAATATGCTACAGAATGGTATTACCATGTATATTACAGTCCGTAAAATCGCACCCCTGGAGAACTTTGAATTACCTTCCACAGTAAAATATATTCAGCTCATCAGGTGCTTCAGCGGATTATAAATGGTGGATCATCCACTCCTTCCAATATCTATCTAGTCAACACAAAGCTCGTGGTACCGTTTTGACAAATATCGGTACATCGAACAAATAGATAACAACTTAATGATTTGGATGATTTTTTGGTCTAGATAAGAGCAGGGATCACTAGCGTCCCTATATTGGTAACTGTATGAATCCATTAAATGACCACAGGTATGAATAACATGTACGTTACTACCGATGATGCCTACGCAGACCAAGAACAAGTACAGTATACTCTGGAAATACCCCGTTCGAAAACCATATTTTCTGGCCTTGCCGTTAGTGAAACTGGGTACAATCGGCGTTGAGAAGTGGACATGAGATCTTTAGACAAATTGAGTTCCTGAATCTGTTTTCATTGTCAAATTTAACGTATTCCTGCGTTGACCATCTATAGTGAGCTTAGACAAAACGCATCTGGAGTTGGAGAGGTTAACGGCTGAATCGTGAACGTTATCCGGATAGACCAGAAACATTTGGTGTATGTAGTGTGTGGAATGATGTCTGCATCAAACTGTGGCACTGGCAGACACGGCTTGGTAGTTATCATACAGAGAAATAAGGTCACAACCAGGAGGCTATATTGGCCTCTGTATGGCGTAGTCCTCTCACCAACATATAATAAAGACAAACAGGAGTCTGTTATGCAGATACTGCACGCTCTTACGTTTTCCCTTTATCTCCTGCAACGACACATGGAGGTGTAATTTCATGATTTTGAAGTACGATCACAAATTTGTGGACGTATCTTACACGAAATGAATAATAACATTACCTTTATAACACATATCCCGTTTTCGCATGAATCGCGGTTTCATGACAATCGAATCATTAATCGCCGCCTCAAGCACTGTTCAAATGGTTCAAATGGCTCTGAGCACTATGGGACTCAACATCTTAGGTCATAAGTCCCCTAGAACTTAGAACTACTTTTACGTAACTAACCTAAGGACATCACACACACCCATGCCCGAGGCAGGATTCGAACCTGCGACCGTAGCAGTCCCGCGGTTCCGGACTGCAGCGCCAGAACCGCACGGCCACCTCGGCCGGCAAGCACGGTTGGAGTGCAAATAATCTCCACCAGGAGTGGAGAGTGTATGTTCGACAATGCGAGCCATTCATACTTGCGAAACGTCAGAAAAATGAATAAAAGTCGTCCGAAGATCCCGAGACGAAACCGACAGGCAATACATCAGTACCCACTGGTCTATCGAACACCTTTTCGGGGATAATAGGGTGTGAAATTATTGTGTCTAACCGAAGATTGTTTGTTTGTTCCTCATCTCTTTGACGTCATCTGCATGCAGAACACTATCTGCGTTTTCCATAAGGAATCATAAACTTTGCAGGTGAACGTATCGCTGATGTACAGGGGTTGGACAAAAATATGGAAACTAAACGAAGTACCAGCGCCCCGTGGAATGCGTACCATTTTATACACCGAATTTTCGGCTGAGTTAGCCCCACTTGTAACCATATTCTGCCGCATTTCCCTCGAACAAAAGAATAATAAAGAAGCCTAATAGATGGAAGAAAGCACAGGTCACACTCGTATACAAGAAGGATAGCAGAAATGATCCACAAAACTATCGTCCAAAATCCATGACATCCATTTGTTGTAGAATCTTAGAAGATCTTGAGCTCATACATAATGAGGTACCTCTAACAGAATAGGCTCCTACATTCCCATCAGCATGCTTTCCAAAAACATTGATCATGTGAAACCCAACTCTCACTTTTCTGACTTGACATCCTGGAAGCCACGGATCCAGATAATCAGATAAATGCACTGTTTATCGATTGCCGAAAAGCATGTGACTGACTACCGCACCTACACTTATTATTGAAGGTGTGATCGTATGGAGTACCAAGCGAAATGTGGGACTGGAGTAAGAATTTCTTGGCAGGGAGAAAGCAGGATGTTGTCTTTGAAGATGAGTCAGTAACAACCGTAGAAGTAGGGAAGCTTGTAGGGAATTTGCTGTTAACGTTGCATATTAACGACCTTGCAGACAATATTGGTAATAACTGAAGACTTTTCGCAGATGATGCAGTTATCTATAGTGAAGTGCTGTTCTGTCCGAAAAAATCTGCACAAATATTCAGTCAGACCTTGATAAAACTTGAAAGTGGTGCAAAAATTAGCAACTTGCTTTAAATGATGAGGAAACGTAGTATCCTGTGATTACAGTCTCAACGAGTCACAACTTTAAGCAGCCAACTCGTACAAATACCTGGGTGTCACACTTTGAAGGGATATGAAACAGAACGATGATATTAGCTCAGTCATAGGTAAAGCAGGTGGCTGACATCGGTTCATTGGTAGAATACTAAGTAAATCTGTTTCCAAAGGAGATTGCTTAGAAATCACTCGTACGACCCGTCCTTGAATATTGCTCGAGTTTGTGAGATCCGTACCAAATTGGACTATTGGAGGATATTGAACGAATGCGGAGAAGGGCAGCACGAATGGTCACAGGTTGGTCTGTCTCAGAGGGGGAGGGGAGGGGGGAGGCACCTCATAGAGATGCAGAAGAAGCTGAAGTGGCGGACACTTGAAGATAGACGCAAATTATCCCGATATAGCCTAATTACAAAGTTACAAGAACCAGCATTAAATGATGAGTCTAAGAATATACTAAAACCCACTACGATATCTCCTGTAGTGATCACGAGGACAAGATTAGATTGATTACTGCGTGCACAGAGGCATTTAAACAGCCATCCTTCCCACGCTAATTACGTGAATGGGTCGGAAGCAGCTACAGTAACAGATACAATGTGAAGTACCCACTGCCACGCACTTAAACAGTGGTTTGCAGAATATGGATGCAGATGTCATCATCAGCCTTCCACAGCCTCAATTACATTATACGATATTGGAGTGCCTGCGTTTTTAAGAAGAGCGATACAATGTTTCTTAGGACATACACGCATTTCCGAAGGAACAGACACTGCGGCAGCTACAGCCGTAATGAAATGAAACTTATTCGCAGTTGCGAATACGAACAACCATCAGATAATAAGGAAATGAAAATTTGTGCCGGACTGGGACTCGAACCCGGATTTCCCGCATTATGCGAGCGGTCGTCTTAACCGCTTTGGCTATCCGCGCACGACTCACTGCCAGGCCCATACTTCCATATGACCTCATTATTGTGTCAAAACCTGTACTTGCACACACATTAGGTGGTTACCGTAGAGGGGAGGACATTTTAATTGAAGTCGCCGCCTGGTATCGGCGGATAAGTACGTTACTGCGGTGCTTGTGTCCTTCGGACATGCATGCTGTAGTCGCTGCAGTGCCTATTCCTTCGAACATGCATGAATGTCGGAAGGAACATTGCAGATTCTTCTTAACAACACAGGCACCGCAATATCGTACTTATCCGCCGATACCGGGCAGGCAGTACAATTAAAATTTGCTCCCCTGTACGGGAATTACATTATGTGTGATTAAGAACAGATTGTGACGCAGGAATGACGACATATGGAAGTTTGGGTCCGTGAGCTGTGCACGAATAGCCGATGCGTCGAAGGCGGCCGCTCGCCTAAAGCGGGAAATCCGGTTTGAGTCCCGATCCGGCACAAATTTTCAGTGTCGTCATTCCCTTATACAGCTGATGGTTGCTCGCATTCGCACTTGATAATTAATTTGATGTATATCAATTTCGTCACGTTCTTTCCTACTTACAGCACGTGCCAGGTTGCTGCTCAAGTTTCCGGACAAACAAGCACAACAACGGAGGGTGACAAACCAATGAATAGAGTGACAGATCATGTGAAAATATTTAAACAAAAGCGCTGGAGCCAACTGTTTGCCATCGCCCGTGATTCTGTGCTTTAGACGTAGATATTGAACTATATGGTTATCCTATAAGTGAATATAAATTGGACGATGTAAATAGAGAAAACTATCCTGGCAGCACGGTATGTTCTATATATACGGGAACTCACCATTTGTAGTTGAAAATAATAATTAGTCCACATTAATTTCTAGCCATAACAGCATTAATCTTTCGTAGTAGTGTATACACAGCAACGAAACTTCTCGAACAGCACTGAAGAAAAATCCTTTAGCATTCTGACTGAAAAAAACGATTTTTTAATATCGTTATTTCTAGCCTGGTGGAATGTCGCCTCCCTGCATTTACTTAAGAATGGAGGGAAACTTAGAAACAGTAGCTAACTCCGTAAACGAAGTAAAATAATATTCAAATTCTCTTCTAAGGCTGGCCGTTGTGGCCGAACGGTTCTAGGCGCTTCAGTCTGAAACCGCAGCGAGCGCTACGGTCGCAGGTTCGAATCCTACCTCGGGCATGAATGTGAGTGATGTCCTTATGTTAGTTAGGTTTAAGTAGTTCTAAGTTCTAGGGAACTGGTGACCTCAGCTGTTAAGTCCCATGGTGCTCAGAGCCATTTGAACCATTTTTCTCTTCTAAATTGTACTTTCGTTTCCTCAAATCCAGTGCTACTCAGTGCGGTCCATAGAAACCTCAACTACATTAATGAGTCATAGGACACATCTGCAATTTTCGGAGGTGATAATACACAATAGGGAGATTACATACACATATACAAAGTACTCCCAGCAAATGCTGGAAGTTTACTCCACCAGCATCGATGCACAGCTGTACTCGTTACACCATATTCCGCGACGTTTTGTGACGTGTATGCTCGCCAATGTTTCTTATTTCGTGTATAATGGCCTCATGGAGTTCTGCAGTTGTTCGTGGTCCATTCTTGTACGCTCGGCTTTTAAGATACCTCACAAGAAAAAGATCCGGGTTTGGGAGGGGGGCGGGGGGTGACGGGGGTGGTGGTGGGGGTGGGGGCGGGGGGGGGGGAGAGGCACAAATTGTGTGAGATTATTCGGTCATCATAGAAACTGGTTACAAGTTGTATGGAAGCGTTAGACGTGTCAGCGTTGCTCCATCTTGTTGGAAATAACTTCCGTAAACGCAACGCCATCCAGCTGCTCCACAAATGTATCGAAGATGCTCGCATAAACTGTAGTGCCTAAGATCATACCAAAGAAAATGAGGCCAACAATACCAGAAGCTGACTCTGCACACCAAACCTTTTCATCATGCAGTGGTGTTTCAATAATATGGTAGTTTATACCCACCGACCGGCAACGGCCTTGCCGCCGTGGATACACCGCTTCCCGTGAGATCACCGAAGTTAAGCGCTGTCGGGCGTGGGTGGCACTTGGATGGGTGACCATCCAGCCGCCATGCGCTGTTGCCATTTTTCGGGGTGCACTCAGCCTCGTGATGCCAAATGAGGAGCTATTAGTCCGAATAGTAGTGGTTCCGGTCAAAGAAAACCATCATAACGAGCGGGAGAGCGGTGTGCTGACCACGTGCCCTTCCTATCCGCATCCTCAACTGAGGATGACACGACGGTCGGATGGTCCCGATGGGCCACTTGTGGCCTGAAGACGGAGTGCTATACATAACCCACCGAGTACCTGTTGTTTTGTGTGTTGATGTAACCTGAAAGATGGAATCATGTCTCAGCTGTAAACCAAGTTATGGAGAGAATGACTGGACTTTGAATCAGGAGCCCCTGAAACCGTCGACAGTAACTCATTCTTTCCTCATGATATGTTCCTGCAATGTTTGCGTAATGTGGCACTCTGTATGGTCGTAATGTCGATTTTTTCGAAACCCTCTGACATGTGCCATATGAAATGCCTGTCTCCTGGCTCAATCTATGCAACGAATTCCTTGGAGTGTTCTCCAAGCATCATCGAACATTATCAATGACGTCTGCAATCAGTGATGGTCTGTGTTTACGATTGTCACTGTTTAGTACACCAGTTGTATCCAACTTCCTTACAATCGGTAGAATTGTTGCTTTTGTTGGAACATAGCGCACATTGAATTCTATCCGGAATGTCCGTTGTGTTGTAACCGTTGAGTCTGTCTTCCAATATATTTTCACTATAAAAACCCGCTCTCGAAGTGAGTACAGCATGTATATGCCTGTGAAAGACTGCTAACGAATCACTAATTTGCTCGTTATTGTCACGTGGCCAGAACTGCTCGCTCACAGACTTCAGAAACCGCAACCGTGGAGGCTACGAACGAACTAACACGAGCCGAGCAAGCTGGACATTATACCGGACAAAGAACCTCATGCGCAGAAACAACGATCGACTTACTAATAACTGGCGGTTCCTCTGATTCTCCCAGAGGTACTGAGATAATGAAAACAGCCACCCCTTTCTGTGAGCTTTCAGAGGGAAATTATGACCCACTGAAGTAGTTCGGGTCTATATGGATAGCCCTGTATTTTAAACGCCATAGTATGTGTCTTTGTCAAGTAACAGGGGAATGAAACTGGCAGTCAGATCTGACTTGTGGACCCCAATGCGCCACACGCACTGCAGTGCTACCAGCTACGGCAAAGGAATCCGTTATCACAGAAGCCGGCACTGCGTGAGACACCGCAGTGCACTGGGAGAGAGAGTGCAAAGTGAAACTGCACCAGCACTTTGGCGGTTCGCCGCTGGAGACTTCTTACACGAGTGACGGGACGCAGTGCAGCGATAGACCCGTGCTATTTCTTCTTGTATTCCCTCCGCAATAACTGAGCTCTAACGTACTTTTTATTTCCAGGTTATGTTATATAACCATAAAACCTTCAATAGCCCGTGCAGCTATGCACATCCGAACTGTCCTGCCTACTGTTGCTTCGGTATCTGTTCCGGTGTGTGATTGGAACTGAAACTCAAAGGGGTTATAACAGACTATAACAGACTGAATGGCGATAACTTCATTATTTAGACCTGCCATCTAATCTAAGTCTGTTAAACATCAACTCAAATATGTTTTGAAGGATTCAAGGAATTTTACTTTCGTTATCATCATTTCTCCTCTTTTATTTTCTCTTGGAGTGCGTTCCAAATAGAAGTTGGAAACCCTTTCTTGATGAACATTCATTCGTCGTTAGTTTGATCTTAGTTTCTGATTCCAAACAGCAGTATTGCCACCAGCGGAATTTATCTTAAATTATACAAGTATGTCAGGTATCTGTGACTCTTATTTGTTTTCGCGTTTACAATGTTCTCCACTGCCTATTGAAGCCAAAAATGGGGACCCATAATCCGTATCTTTTTAATTTAAACAACTCCACCTGACGGAGATACAGCTCTTCGCAACCTGCAGTGAGGAGATCCATAAAACTGACTGGTTACAGTTATTTGTGTATTTAAATTGATATTCGAAAGTCGCGGTTAGGCCTTTAAATGTTCGAATTTAAAGACCAGCGACCTTTAAACCACCATATAGGCTCGACTAGGTTCTCGAACACTTCTCACAAACAAGCCCTTACTGCTGTGCAGTGCCCTACGAACAGATGCGTCAATAAGGGAAAAAGTTTTACTTCAAGGCTAATAAATATGTTCAAATGGCTCTGAGCACTATGGGACTTAACATCTGTGGTCATCAGTCCCCTAGAACTTAGAACTACTTAAACCTAACTAACCTAAGGACATCACACACATCCATGCCCGAGGCAGGATTCGAACCTGCGACCGTAGCAGTCGCGCGGTTCCAGACTGAGCGCCTAGAACCGCTAGACCACCGCGGCCGGCTCTAATAAATATGTATTGTAAGTGCATGTAGTAAGCGGTACTGACAATCTGTTTTTGTACCTGTTCATTGCCAGAAAATTTCGTCACGCGAAACCTTTGTCCCAAGGTTTGTAAACTGAAACGACGAAGCATCAGGTACATAGATCTGACAGTCTCGGCCATACTTGTACCACCCCAATGTTGATGAAAATTCGAATACGAAAGCACTTCGCGTCGTTCAAAAAAATTTGGTCATGTTTGATTCATTCTTGGATTAACACAGAGTTCTACGATCGTTGAAATTCGTCGACTGTAGCCTTTTTGAAAGGCTATAGCCGATGAATTTCACAGTTTTTTAAAAATATACCCCTCCTCCATTTATAAGGGTATAATATCAACGATACCTAAAATGCTGTTAAGGGAACATATTATGAAAAGTAAATATAAATTGTATTTAGTTCTCTATAGCCTATACTTTAAACTAGAAAATAAAAGTCAGTGGAAATATTCTTGGCCCGTACCGCTATTGCCATAATTATTGGCCGGCCGAAGTGGCCGTGCGGTTAAAGGCGCTGCAGTCTGGAACCGCAAGACCGCTACGGTCGCAGGTTCGAATCCTGCGTCGGGCATGGATGTTTGTGATGTCCTTAGGTTAGTTAGGTTTAACTAGTTCTAAGTTCTAGGGGACTAATGACCTCAGCAGTTGAGTCCCATAGTGCTCAGAGCCATTTATGTTCACTCCATTTCAAATTTTTCACAGTTTGCGTAAGCGTTAGTTTCAGCCCAGTCACGGTTGTTTGTCAGATATACTTAAATATTGAGACTGAGTTCCACTTATTCGCTTAACGTAGGGTATTAAGTATTACGTGTTGTATGGATGTCTGTAGCAAACGCCGCGAGTTGTGGCCTCGCGGTTTGAGGCGCCATGTCACGGATTGCGCGACCCCTCTCGCCGGAACTTCGAGTCCTCCCTCGGGTATTGGTGTGTGTGTGTTGTTCTTAGGATAAGTTAGTTTAAGTAGTGTGTGAGTCTAGGGACCGATGACCTCAGCAGTTTGGTCCCTTAGGAATTCACACTCATTTGAACATTTTGCAGTAAACGCTTATGTATTGCAGTCTCGTGTTTTTGATGTTTTGAACGATTATGACGTTGTAAGAAATGGGTAGAGAGTGTGACCTGATGTAGATACATAACTTATTCTTCTGTAGCCCTCATTACGAGAGACAGTGCGAACAGGTTTGAGATTTCACAGAGGAGAATTATGCTCAGCCGGGTGACCAAGAACTACACACCACAACCTCTACTCCACTTGCTTGCCAAATGTAGGAGATGAAAAGTTCTCTCAGCATCTGGAATCGAAGCTGATACCTTCGGGGTTTACCAGACTACGAGTAACGTGCATAGGCGACCACGTCCACCGATGCGAGTTTTCAGTGAATTAAATACATATTTTTGTTAAGTGTTGCTGTTGTGGTCTTCAGTCCCGAGACTGGTTCGATGCAGCTCTCCATGCTACTCTATCCTGTGCAAGCTTCTTCATCTCCCAGTACCTACTGCAACCTACATCCTTCTGAATCTACTTAGTGTATTCATCTCTTGGTCTCCCTCTACAATTTTTACCCTCCACGCTGCCCTTCAGTACTAAATTGGTGATCCCTTGATGCCTCAGAACACGTCCCACCGATCCCTTCTTCTAGTCAAGTTGTGCCACAAACTTCTCTTCTCCCCAATCCTATTCAATACTTCCTCATTAGTTATGTGATCTACCCACCTAATCTTCAGCATTCTTCTGTAGCACCACATTTCGAAATCTTCTATTCTATTTTTGTCCAAACTATTTAGCGTCCATGTTTCACTTCCATATATGGCTACACTCCATACAAATACTTTCAGAAACGACTTCCTGACACTTAAATCTATACTCGATGTTAACGAATTTCTCTTCTTCAGAAATGCTTTCCTTGCCATTGCAAGTCTACATTTTATATCCTCTCTACTTCGACCATCATCAGTTATTTTGCTCCCCAAATAGCAAAACTCCTTTACTACTTTAAGTGTCTCATTTACTAATCTAATTCCCTCAGCATCATCCGACTTAATTCGACTACATTCTATTATCATCGTTTTGCTTTTGTTGATGTTCATCTTGTATCCTCCTTTCAAGACATTATCCATTCCGTTCAACTGCTCTTCCAAGTCCTTTGCTGTCTCTGACAGAATTACAATGTCATCGGCGAACCTCAAAGTTTTTATTTCTTCTCCATGGATTTTATTACCTACTCCGAATTTTCCAGAGCGTTTAAAATCAGTAAAAAATAAAAGAATAAAAATAAACAAGTGTATCCTAAAACAAGTTTGAAACTATAGCACTTACACCAGCAACGATTTCCTGCCATTCTTATGCTAGCCTGCTTTTACGACAACTGGTAACTTTTTTAAACACGTTAATCTTGAGATTGCTATAAAAATACAGGAAAATACGTTTCCATACATTAATAAAATCGTGAAACATGCTCCGCCTAACGATGCATAGTAGACTGGAGATCAACTAGTGCTTACATTAACTGCTACCCCGCGCGGGACTTCGAAATAATAAGCGTAACTATTTAATTTCTGACATTAGCAACCGGATTTCTCTCCTGTTCCCAGGTTACTTATCTACTCAAATGGATACCGAAATGAGCGAAAGAAAGAAATTAAATAAACATTACTTTGTTTTTCCCTTATTTGTGGCTCGAGGCCAACTATTATATAATCCCTAACAACACTGATGGTATCTCATTTCCTACTATAAAGTTGTACACGCTAGAGAGTGATAAAAATTTGCCTGGAGAAGTTGCCATTGTAAAACCCCTCCTCAAGAGACCGCGTATCATCAAAAAGTAATGCGTCCCTCTGGGTCTGCTAAAATTTCAAAAGTATCTTCCCAAAGGGCTCAGTGATGGCACCTCATGTGCGATTTCTCTGAAACTCTCACCTAATCGTAGCTGAGTGAAGAAATTCTGGCAGGCATCTCTTATTTAATGAGCCGACCTTTAACAATTGCGAACCATATTTTAACGGATCTTAGCTGAATGATTAAAATGGAGCTGTCTCAGACGTCTCCAGTAACCGCCCCCGTTTCTCTCCTTCTCCTCTTATCTTACAACACCCCTTCTTTTGACGACTTTCCCTTTTCTTTCTCTGTTCACGATCTAGTGGTAATTCTTTTGGTGCCACGGCTACTTTCAGTACCCCGTTGTTAATTGAAGCAATTACTGAACCATAAGAAATATAGTTGGTTATGTTAATAGGACTGCCTTTGCCATAGATGCCATTATTTGAAGTATAATGATTGTTATTGGTAGAGTAACTTTAAAACACGTGCTGACAGGTGTGAATGTTACCGAACTATCAGTCATGATCGCAAAATACTAACAAAAATTTTGCACAGAAAGGAGGAAAAGCTGGTAGAAGCCGAACTCGGGTAAGATCAGTTTAGATTCCGGAGAGATGTTGGAACACACGAGGGAATTTTGACCCTACGAATTATTTTAGAAGACAGGCTAAGGAAAGGCAAACCTACTTTATAGCATTTGTAGACCTAGAGAAAGCTTTTGACAGTATTGACTTGGGCTTTCTCTTTGAAGATATGAAGGTAATATAGGTAAAATACAGGGAATAAAAGGTTGTTTACAACTTATACACAAACCAGACGGCAGTTATAAGAGTCGAGGGGCATGAAAGGGAACTAGTGGTTGGGAAAGGAGTGAGGCAAGATTGTAGCCTATTGCCGATGTTATTCATTCTGTTGATTGAGCAAGCAGTAAAGGAAACCAAAGAAAAATTTGGAGTAGGAATTAAAAGTCAGGGAGAATAAATAAGAACTTTGAGGCTTGCCGATGACATTGTAATTCTATCAGAGACAGAAAAGGACTTGGAAGAGCATTTGAACAGAATTGACAGCACCTTCAAAGGAGGATCAAAAAAGCAAAACAAGAATAGTGGAATTTAGTAAAATGAAATCAAATTACGCTGAGGAAATTAGGTAATGAAACGAAACACTAGAAGAGACTAAAGAGAAGGCGAGAGATCGGGCATAACGTGCCAACACTGCGAACGGTGTTATAGTTAATTCGGCGCTAATAATCCATACACATGTTTCACTACATAAAATGCAGCTATTGAACAGGGCGAGAATGCTGTTTTGAACGAAGTAAGCAACATGGCACAGGAAAAGAACTGTAGGTATCAGTTATTACGCAAACGTGAAACGCGTGGAGGAAGTGCACTCATTACTAACGTAGAACTCAAATCATTCTTAGCTGAATTCCAGAACTTCGCACACGTGTCCGCTGACGCTTTTCGCTGGCTTCGCGTTGCAATTGAGGTGGAAATTTAGAAAAATGACACTACTTACGGACGAGCAACACAACCTGAAGAAAGACTAATAATTACACTCTGGCTCTTAGCAACTGAAACAGCTGCTGTTGCATCTCAAGTTGTTTCACGCATGCAAAGCGCTCAACAACTTTACTGTAGCTCGTACAAGAACGAAAATGTCAGTATTGTACGATTAATGTGATGAAATATAAAACATACATACGACCTGCCTGCAGGCTACGTGATAAAATATGCTACGGGGTTTGTTGGTGGGAGACAAAGTGATTGAGGGGGAAAAAGCTTTTATTTATTCGATTAGTGCATTAAAAGCTCCTCAAGTACAGATAAGTTACAAGTGATTACAGATACTTTTAACGTAAGTCCTGAAAATGAAAAGGTCTTTCGTTTATTTTAATTTTAAATTAATCAGCGTAACAGCTATATATTCACATTTGTTATCTTTCAAAGAAATTTAGTATCTTCTTCCTTTTTAATAAGAAAATACAAGACGCTGTGCCTCTTCACTTCATCCCTGTCTGATGAAAGCGCGTAAGGAATTTATGGTTTTTCTCTCGTCCCCAGTAGGGTTTCTGAGTGCTTAGGCAGTTTTCTACAAAGCTTATTTATTTTTATCATTATCAACGGTGTATTTTGGTGTCAGGTAGTCAGGGGCCGTCTTCTTCTCCTTCTTCCTTCAGTTTCCGATTCCAGCATAAATACTGATCGAAATACACGGAGGAACATCTTGCAGAGACAGTGATGAATACTTGAGAGCTACTATGTTAAAATTTCTAAACTATTGTTAGGTTGGAGAATAAGCTCTGTATTGAGGAAATCTCGACCGATAATAGTATTTCTTTGTCTCCGGCACTTTGGTCCTGTAGGTACCTATGATATCTGCAATCTTTATTAGTAACATTACATTCTCTTCTAACAACCCCATCGTTCACGCAACTCAAGGGGCAGTTTGATAATGTCACACTATCCCCCCCCCCTTCAACATCTCCCCTCCCCCGCCCCCCTAACATACATTACTTGCCTCTCCTTGAGCTCTTGAGAAGACCCTTAAATACAAATCTAAATCGAAAAATCGTGGAAACGAGGATTTTTTTTCATTTAAGTAAATACTTGATAGACAATCCTTTGCAACAGAAGTAAATTTCTGAGTATTATTGCAGTGCTAAATATTACAAGAAGAAGCAGTTTCCATTTAAGGTAGTTCCTGAGATCTTTAAAAGCTTCCAGCAGAAGCAGAAAAAATTAGATTTATTTGTTGTTAAAGCTTCAATAAAATGTGCTATCTATTGAACATAGTGGAAAGAACGAAAATACAAAATCTTTATTCTTTTTAATTTAATAAATTAACGTTTTTCTATGCTTTACAAATAATTTTATTTTCCATGGGAGAAAGTGGAACAGAAATACAAAAAATATCATCTAGTGTTTTATTTACGTGTTAAACGTAAAATAGTGTTCAGCTGCGTTAATTCTACGTTACTTGTGAAGAAAACTCGCCAGTAAGTAGTTAAATTTCAGAAAATTTTCCATTAAAGTAGTTGAAAATTGATAAACATGGTCAAAATTGTTAGGTATGAAACTGAAAAGTAAAACACATATTCGAGTATGATACGAAACAGAAATATTCTGTTAAAAATGTCACGTGAGGACGACACGTGGGAACACAAATTGTAACACGTTTTGTGTTGAAATAGTGAAATATTTCTTGTTAAGGTAGGCCTTGGTTGTAATTTCAGCCCAATTAGGTGGGAACGTAATCGAAAAGTCTACATTCTAAATACATTTATACTTACTAGGAAGATAATTGGAATTGAATCAGTGGTGGCTCATAGCGACATATTAGAAAATATCTCGCAAACGGCTCGTTGTCCGCTCCATGCATACTGGAACGTTTTTGCTTCTGTTATCATATGCTTTCGCCCGTGCCAGGTTTCGCTCTCCGCCCCCTCTCAGCTTCACGTGCCAAGAGCAAGCTTGTGTCGTTTGGGCCTTAAGCCGGCCCTGCGCAACTCACATTTTGTAACAAAAGTAGTTCGTCCGCAAAAGTGCACACGAATGCTCTTTGTGTCGCGAGTGCCGAAGCGGAGAGACATTCTCCAAAAGACCAACAACCAACGCAACGCAACCCAGTACCTACGAATTAAACCGACCCACTCTCAGAATCTGTTCGTTCGCGCTCGGCTACCATTTACAAAAGAGAGAATGCTCGCTGGGCGTAAACCAAGTTAAGCGTTACCAAAACAACACTTCAGCCTACGTGTTCTGAGTAGTGGTATTAGGAAAGAGAAATCGAAGACGGATACGTAGCAGATGTACTTAGACCAAATTTGGGGCGAGCGAGGTGGCGCACTGGTTAGCATACTGGACTCGCATTCGGGAGGACGACGGTTCAAATCCGCGTCCGGCCATCCTGCTTTAGGTTTTCCGTGATTTCTCGAAATCGCTTCAGGCAAATGCCGTGGCAGTTCCTTTGAAAGGGCACTGCCGACTTTCCTCCCCTTCCTTTCCCTAATCCGATGGGACCGATGACCTCGCTGTTTGGTCCCCTCCCCCGAGTCAACCAACCAACCACATTTGGGGGCGGTTTACTCATACCAAAGCGATCAAAAACGTCGCGCAGACTTACGATGACTCGTCTATGAGTTAGTATTAAAAGAAATTGTTATGGGGTGTGAATATTCAGCTTCGCCAGGCGTATTGAATGTTCATAGAACTTCAGGGAATGCAGCTGGGGTAACGTTATGGAAAACCACCGATATTTCTACAGATCACTAACCCCATCATATTCAAGGCACAAATGAAAAGAGAGATCGGTATGAGTGGAAATTTAAACTCTCGTTGAACGGGACGCGCCAACCAGAAAACCACAATTCCGTGTACGCAGAAAGACAAAACACACCTTAAAACACACAGCGCCACCACCCAACCAACCAAAGATGTCCAAACTTTATCGATAGTGAAATATTAACAAGCAGCGGGTGAGGAAGTGGTGCCAACTCTGTACCTTTGTTATGGTATTACTGTTGAAACTCAACCCGTTAATTAACTGTTCGAGATCTTCTACAGTATGTGTTCCAGCCAATATTGTATGTGTGTGACGGGCTCCGGAAAATATCAGTCACTTGACTCAAAAGACAGTAATGTCTATCATGATAGATAGACTAGGACCTATTAAGTGACGTTTGCGTTCGGTTGGCCTCAGTGATTTGAATGTTTACCTACGGGAGCACCTTAAGGACTTAGTTTATGGGGAGGACATTTTGCGTGCAGAAATGTTTCATCATTGTCATGGAAATCTGTGAAACGTTTAGGCGCTATATTGGGGTCCCGGGAAGGGTGTGGCACTCCATTACCCGACGAGTTTGTGCGCGTGTGGAAGTCAGAGAAGAACTTTGAGTTTCCACGAGTTGATGATATTTTGATTAATCCCTGCGAGCTGACAGCTCCGAGCCAATAATGTGCCTTTCTACAATAAATTGTTCACGTGCCCATTTGCAGACTGCAGTGCGTAAGTACTTCACCTATACGCCAATGTGGCTGTCAACCTTGGCACAGTATGACCTTTCCGCAAACTGTGGTTAATATAGCTAGCTACATTTTTGTTAAATATAGACTTCTTGAAATTACGGTAATTTTCAGCTACCAGGCTATTACTGTTATGTAGAGGTAATATCGCGACATTCATGACACTGTAAAAAGCCTTGCAATTGTTTTTCCCTGGGAAGCACTTTTCCGCTCAATGTGCAGTGTTGAGGTAAAGCTTCTTCTTTAACAAAAGTTACTATATAGAGGAAGCATCATGAGGAATAGTAAATATTTCTTTCCCATAGTGAATACATGATTATAGTTTGTTGCAATTGCTCTTAATGATTTCTGGACGGAAACACTGTTGGTTTTCGTGAAGAGTACCATAAGCTTAAAACCGTAGGCTACTGCGTTACGGACCGTTTAATCTTGCTTCCAAAGAACTTTGTGAGATGCAGATGGAATGCAGCAAGAAGCAAGTCATATTGTTGAATCTGCTGATTGTAGTCCTGCAACTTAAAGGGCACCTGGATGTGAAAGCCACAAAGAAAGGTGAACGTTGCGTCAGAATGGTTAGTATGCATTTAATCAACAGCTGTAACATTGTCAAAAAGAAGGGAGGAGCTCATAGACGTTTCAGCCGTAGGTGCCACGTCACCAAAATTAAAAAAAATTTGAAAGGTGAATATCGACCTTGAAGCCAGGCTTAGCCGTGCAAGAAGGGATGCAAATCGAAGTGTCTAGAGGATGAAAAAATACACGAGATGAACTGGCAAGAACTATCAGGCATTAGGCATTGCCAGTGTAAGACAAATGTGCAGGTTTTAGTCCCCGCCCAAAAGACACTTTTAATGAGTCGAGAAGTTTCACGACAGCGCATACTGAATTGTAGAACGAATGATTCATTGTGGTTTGGCGATTCTCCGCAATATTTTTCGTCCCTGGAGTCAGGAGAATATGTACAGCAGAATATGTTGGAGAGCTTCTACGGAGACTGGAAAGCAGGAGAGGATTACTGCTAAAACCGAAGTTGTCAGTGCGCAGAGAAACATAATTCAGTTAGAGAATCGCCTGCGAAACGAAAGATCCGTCTCCGACGTTTGGTTCAGCACATAGCTATAATCAGCCGCGAAATTTGATTATGAATGTTGATATCATCAGAGAATGACGCGATGCAGCCACAACTGCTGAAATGCACGCTGGAGCCGGTGTTGTAATTTAGAAACAAATAATATGTTTGTTTGCATGGCCATCGTCTGCAGCAGCTGTTGTAATAGATTATTATTAGTTTTTCCATCTTAAAACTACTGCAATCAATTAAAGAATATTATTCACCAGACGCATATCGCTTTTATTTGTAAGCAACTTCTGTGGTCATGAATCCTGAAAAGACACTAGTTTCTGCATTTCATCTAAGAAATAGGGAAGTTAAAAGAAAACTGAACATCATTTGGAAAGGAGAACAGGTATTCCACTGCGACACTCCCAAATACCTTGGAGTTGTGGTGTCACCGTCAGACACCACACTTGCTAGGTGGTAGCTTAAATCGGCCGCGGTCCATTTAGTACATGTCGGACCCGCGTGTCGCCACCTGTGTGATCGCAGACCGAGCGCCACCACAAGGCAGGTCTCGAGATACGGACTAGCACTCGCCCCAGTTGTACGACGACTTTGCTAGCGACTACACTGACGAAGCCTTCTCTCATTTGCTGAGAGACAGAATATCCTTCAGCTAAGTCCATGGCTACGACCTAGCAAGGCGCCATTAACCGTATCTGAAGATAGTCTTATTTGTACACTCCTGGAAATTGAAATAAGAACACCGTGAATTCATTGTCCCAGGAAGGGGAAACTTTATTGACACATTCCTGGGGTCAGATACATCACATGATCACACTGACAGAACCACAGGCACATAGACACAGGCAACAGAGCATGCACAATGTCGGCACTAGTACAGTGTATATCCACCTTTCGCAGCAATGCAGGCTGCTATTCTCTCATGGAGACGATCGTAGAGATGCTGGATGTAGTCCTGTGGAACGGCTTGCCATGCCATTTCCACCTGGCGCCTCAGTTGGACCAGCGTTTGTGCTGGACGTGCAGACCGCGTGAGACGACGCTTCATCCAGTCCCAAACATGCTCAATGGGGGACAGATCCGGAGATCTTGCTGGCCATGGTAGTTGACTTACACCTTCTAGAGCACGTTGGGTGGCACGGGATACATGCGGACGTGCATTGTCCTGTTGGAACAGCAAGTTCCCTTGCCGGTCTAGGAATGGTAGAACGATGGGTTCGATGACGGTTTGTATGTACCGTGCACTATTCAGTGTCCCCTCGACGATCACCAGTGGTGTACGGCCAGTGTAGGAGATCGCTCCCCACACCATGATGCCGGGTGTTGGCCCTGTGTGCCTCGGTAGTATGCAGTCCTGATTGTGGCGCTCACCTGCACGGCGCCAAACACGCATACGACCATCATTGGCACCAAGGCAGAAGCGACTCTCATCGCTGAAGACGACACGTCTCCATTCGTCCCTCCATTCACGCCTGTCGCGACACCACTTGAGGCGGGCTGCACGATGTTGGGGCGTGAGCGGAAGACGGCCTAACGGTGTGCGGGACCATAGCCCAGCTTCATGGAGACGGTTGCGAATGGTCCTCGCCGATACCCCAGGAGCAACAGTGTCTCTAATTTGCTGGGAAGTGGCGGTGCGGTCCCCTACGGCACTGCGTAGGATCCTACGGTCTTGGCGTGCATCCGTGCGTCGCTGCGGTCCGGTCCCAGGTCGACGGGCACGTGCACCTTCCGCCGACCACTGGCGACAACATCGATGTACTGTGGAGACCTCACGCCTCACGTGTTGAGCAATTCGGCGGTACGTCCACCCGGCCTCCCGCATGCCCACTATACGCCCTCGCTCAAAGTCCGTCAACTGCACATACGGTTCACGTCCACGCTGTCGCGGCATGTTACCAGTGTTAAAGACTGCGATGGAGCTCCGTATGCCACGGCAAACTGGCTGACACTGACGGCGGCGGTGCACAAATGCTGCGCAGCTAGCGCCATTCGACGGCCAACACCGCGGTTCCTGGTGTGTCCGCTGTGCCGTGCGTGTGATCATTGCTTGTACAGCCCTCTCGCAGTGTCCGGAGCAAGTATGGTGGGTCTGACACACCGGTGTCAATGTGTTCTTTTTTCCATTTCCAGGAGTGTATTATCAAGAGCGATGTACCACAAGGATCGAATAAAGTTAAGTATTCGAGGAGCTGCATACTTTTCTTATTAGAATTCACTACTTATCCTGTTCCAGAATTCACGCCCGTCTGCGTTAGATAGCGTGCATTTCGGCCTCCTCTATCTACAAGGTGTTGGCACATTTGCCAACACATCAGGAGTAAAGATGAAACGTTTCCTTACATCGACATTTATTGCCGAGAAATAAAGTTCAAAGTATCAGAACCAAACAGCATAATCTGTAAACTTTCAGGAACCAGCTGGGGCACCCAAAAAAAGTGCTTCCAACATCATATGTCGTGGTACTATGTTTCTGCTCAGCAGAATATTCTGCCCCAGTCTGGCAAAATTATGTAATGCAAAACATCTTGATACAGCTTTGAACGACACTGGACGCATTGTGACAGGTTATCTACGACCAACTCCTGTCGGTAAACTGCGCCAAATTGCAGGTACAACACCAGCAGGGAAGCAGTGTCAGAAGTGGGGAAGGAGAAATGGAGAAGAAGCAACAGGGTACTGAACCTAGATATCCCTTGTTCGGATACTAGCCTCAACGACCAAAACTCATATCAAGAAAGATCTTCATGCAAATAACTACAGCAATCTAGAATGAAATTTTCACTCTACAGCGGAGTGTGCGCTGATATGAAACTTCCTGGCAGATTAAAACTGTGTGCTTGCACTTGCCCGCGAAAGGCAAAGGTCCCGAGTTCGAGTCTCGGTCCGGCACACAGTTTTAATCTGCCAGGAAGTTTCAACTGCAGCAATGCTTTCATGTCCCGGAACTTACCGTGCAGAACTTGGGCGAGATTCTTTGACTGAATGAATGCCTAAGAGGAACCAGGCGCAGGCTCACACTAGCATTACACTGAGGTGAGAAAAGTCATGGAATACCCCCTATTACAGTGTAGCGCCTTCTTTTGCCAGGCTTAGTGCAGCACAGTATGGACGCAGTAAGTAACGGGAATTCCCCTGCAGAAACAGTGAGCCATTCTGCCTCTATAGCTGTCCATAATTGAGAAGCTATGGCCTGTGCAGAATTGGGACTGACTTCTGGATTATGTCCCATAAATGTTCGACGGGACTGATGTCGGGCGATCTAGGTGGCCAATCATTCACTCGCATTGTCCAGAATGTTCTTCAAACCAATCGTGAACAACTATGGCCCAATGACATGGCGCATTGTCATCCATAAAAATTCCATCGTTGTTTTGGATCATAAAGTCTATGAATGGCTGCAAATTGTCTCCGAGTAGCCGAAATTAACGTTTTCTATTCAATGATCGCTTCAGTTGAACCAGAGCACCCAATCCATTCCATGTAAACACAGCCCACACCATTATGGAGACACCACCAGATTGCGCAGTGCCTTGTCGACAACGTGGGACCATGGCTTCGGGGGGGTCTGCGCCACACTCGAATCCCACCAATTGAAATTGGATCTCATCTGGCTAGCCCACTGTTTTCCAGACGCCTAGGGTCCAACCGATATGGTCACGAGCCCAGCAATGGCGCTCGCCTCGGTTGTCTGCTGCCATAGCCCCTTAACGCCAAATTTCGCCGCACTGTCCTAATGGATACGTTCGTCGTGTGTTCCGTATCGATTTCTGCCGTTATTTCACACAGAGTTGCTTGTCTGTTAGCACAGACAACTATACGCTAACACCGCTGCCCTCGGTCGTTAAGTGGAGGCCATTGGCCACTTCGTTGCCCGTGGTGAGAGGTAATAGGCACACTCTTAATACTGAGGGCCGCAGAATATTGGGTTCCTTAACATTTTCCGAAATGGGATGTCCCATGTATCTATCTCCAACTACCATTCCGCGTTCAAAGTCTGTTATCTTAATTCCTGTCGTGCGGGCACAATCACGTCGATAACATTTTCCCATGAATCACCCGAGTATAAATGAAGGCTCCACCAATGCACAGCCCTTTTATACCTTGTGTTTGCGATACTACCGTCATCTGTATCTGTGCATATCGCTATTCCATGACTCTTGGCACCTCAGTGTATGTGACATGGAAGATGCTGAATAGACTGGAACTGGGATGTCGCGATGCAAAGTCAACCTCAGGAAGTGGGGCTTCAACGGCAGTGTAGTAGTAGTAGTAGTAGTAGTAGTAGTAGTATTATTCATCCGCTGGTCTATTCTGCAAAGATATTGAGCGTGTCTTGGTGTTACAGTTTAAGAACAACATAAATAAAGTATTCACATATAGAGACATTTATAGAGTTATTAATTTCTCCATGTGCTCTGCAACTGTTTGTTTAATTAATGAAAAGGCTGCTTCAGTTACTCTGTAGAATTTTATTGTATCCATTACCGGTTTCGACTTTTTTGTTAAGCCATTCTCAGGTGAATCTGAAACTGCCATACATTTGATAGATGTAGACATGTAATATGATAGTAGATGAAAAAATAAGGCTTGCAAATTTTTGTGTGCAGACAGACTATAAAGCTTACAGTGGCGAAGTAGTACCCAAAGGCTATCAGTACAAGACTGGCATATTTAAAATATTGCTCGTCTAATGAGGTCGTGATAATACTGTCGTCTCAGGACTGTATAATTCATCACATCATAATTCATCTCTTTGTTTATAGAGTTTTTATTTTGACATTCGAATCTGCATGTTGTACAAATAAGAGAATAAAAACAGCTTCTTAATGAAGTTGCAACATAGCTGCAGTGACTGGGAATCCAAATCAAGTGCAGATCTATATTTTTTGTGGACAATTGCCGCCCCGTTATTGATAACTTCTGTAAAGTTACTCCCGTATATAAACTTTAATGACAAAGTTGTGATGCAGTATAGATAGGCATGACATGCAGGAATTGTAAAACACGAGGGAAAGAACATATCAGATGTTGGAAGTACGAAACAAACCATTCCACACTTGCAGAACATTTAAAACACCATAACCACCATCCTACAAACATGGAACAAGAAATGAAAATAATGAGAGTAAGCAACCATAACAAACATCTTATGCAAATGCAAGAAAACTTCCACATTGAGAAAGCCATCGTTGAAAACAGACATGTGATAGATGAACAAACACACATCAGCACAGGCTCCCTGCTACACTTAATAAAAGAAACGATAAGATAAAAATCGTCCCTCTCACACAAGCAGAAAAATCTCTCTCCCCCCCACCCCCCCCCCCCCGCTTCACCGTAAAAAAAATTTAACCACACCAAAACACACACACACACACACACACACACACACACAAATGCATGCACAAACAGATCACAAATACTTCAAGAATTACACTCGAAAGGTGGCAATAACATTCGATCTTTGGCAATACCATCCGACAGGCAGCAACACAAACCAAAACATTGCATCAAAACAAGTGTTCAGTCCTTAGAGCTGTGAAATATGGGAAAAAAACGCAAGTGGCATTTATAAGAAAAGGAACGGCACTAAAAATGGAACAGAAGCGTAATAGGTAGAAAATCGTCAACGCAACCTGTAAGTACAGTTCAAAAAAATGGTTCAAATGGCTCTGAGCACTATGGGACTTAACATCTATGGTCATCAGTCCCCTAGAACTTAGAACTACTTAAACCTAACTAACCTAAGGACAGCACACAGCACCCAGCCATCACGAGGCAGAGAAAATCCCTGACCCCGCCGGGAATCGAACCCGGGAATCCGGGCGTGGGAAGCGAGAACGCTACCGCACGACCACGAGATGCGGGCGTGTAAGTACAGTTCAAAATATTACTAAATAACAGCAAAAACCGGCCACCAGAACTGTTTATAACCTATAGGCACATTGCCCAAAATGTAAACTAAATAGTAAAAATATGTACGTATTCCAGGCCACTGAAGATGGCTTACAGAGAATAAATTGTGTTTCATTCAGTTGTAGTCAGACGGTCCAAAAAGTAAAAATTACCAATATACCGTAGTCTTTAATTGTTTGCAGTGAGCACACGTCAAAAAACCGATAACAATTGATAAAAACAAATAATTTTTGTTGTTTTTGTGGTTTTCAATTCCAAACTGGTTTGATGCTGCTCTCCACGCTATTCTACGCTGTGCAAGCCTCTCCACCTGTGCGTAACTGCTGCATCCTTCATACATTTGGACCTGCTTGTTGGGGTCAAGTCTTGGTTTTCCTCTACATTTTTTTGCTCCCCCCCCCCCCTCCACACGCACACACACACACACACACACACACACACACACACACACACACACACCAGTACCAAACTGACAACTCCTTGATGCCTCAGGATGAGTTATATCAAGTTTTGGACACGTTATGCCATTAATTTCTTTTCTGCCCTACTTGATTCAGTCCTTCCTCATCAGTTGTCATAATCTACCCATCAAATCCTCAACATCTGTAACACCACATTTCAGGAGCTTCTAGTCTCTTCTCGTATAAGCTACACTGTGGTGAGTCATGGCATTAATACCTACATCAGAGATTCATTCGTGTAGTCAACTTTTCTGCGAAGCAGTCGCACAAATTCAAATGGATTAAGTTATTCGAAACTGACCACACTACTGTCACCTTAAATGTCGTTACTGAAACACACTCGATACTGTGAGAGCCATGGGAAGCTGGACGCGCGAAAGTTCACGTCGCGGCGTCCAGTACGTACATTCCCGCGACCGCTGACTCCGCGTGAGGCTTCCGGCAGGGAATAAAAGCTGTCCGTGTGGAATCTAAGAGGTCTGTCGCGCTGTCGCCACCACCGGAACGTGCGTGCCGGGATTAAGTCGGTAGGCCGCTCTGCATTGCTCGCTGCGTGTTATGTATCGTGGTAAGATTGAAGTCATATGTTACTAACCGGACTAAGGCCATTAGTATCGGTCACCTGCTCGCCCAGACACCACTCATTCCAAACGAAATCCCTTACAGAATTTTGTTAGGTGTTGGATTCCCAGTGTTTCTTTACCCATCGTTTTTCCTGTGAAGGGAAGAAAACCTACAGTCCGTCATGGATTGTCGCAGTAATTGGTATTATTCACGGAAGTTTGTGTGGCATCCGAGCGAAGAACTAGTGTTACGCTGATGCAGCAACGTTCTTTCGTCGGAGCACTTTTCTTAGGCGATGCGAGACCCAATTCTGAAGGAAAGACTGCTGCAAATACTGGCTTTGCTTGGCATGCTTGCGAAAGGCAGATTTTTAATAACTGAGGTTACCAGGTAATCAACCATGACGGAGGGACAAAAAGGTATTCATTTACAGTCTGCTAAAGAGCAGTTATGCTCAGAAATCCGACAAATAAAAGTAGGTGCAGAAAATGATTCTTTGATCTTTACAGTACACGTTTTGTGAGGAGCATCAGATGAGGGGGATCACGTGTTCTTAGTGAAATGGACAATGCAGCAGCCTCATATGCTGAAGTGACTCTGACAAAGTCTGAAATTTTTTATTCCCACACTGCTATTATGGTCGCTGGAGAAAAATTTAGTCACTTGATGTTCAACAACTCAACTTTATTTACGCTTTTCGAATAAACTCACTATCAGAATATCTGCAGAAAGGGTACAAAAGTCGTGAGTAACACTGCTGCTTAAAGTAGTTAACAAATAATAAACTTATAAAAGTCTAAAAGAACATGAATTAAAATGACATTACCAAAGGAGTTAAGGATCTTAATACACGCGGTATGGCGTCATGTACAAGTAATCAGTTTCAGAGTACAACTGAGGAAACAAATTTGACGTTACGTGCATGACAACAAAAATGTCCACGAGATGCACAGATGGTAGTGCAAGGTAGCGAGCAGTGAAGGCGTTCGACAAATCAAATACAGATATAAAAATCTTTAAAAAGCAAGGTGTATTAAAAGGGAAAGTAACACAAGAAAGACCATAAAATATGTCATTACAAGTGAGTCAAAACAAAAGAATTACAATCAATATAAGACTAAAATCTGAGGTAAATGATAGGGCTAGGTGAGAAAACATAGGAAATTGGGTGGCACAGTAGTCGTATACCATATTACATGAAAACTGAAAATCAATATGCTTTACATTTTACAAAAGATAGAAATAATACTGTTAGTCTAGTAAAATGGAGTACATATCGCTGAAATTAAGAATAAGAAAAAACGTGAGGCTAAAGGTGCACATTCATTACGTATACAAAGTGGCTGTGGCAATACAATCCGAGATGATACACTCGATTGTGTCACGAGTGATAAAACGTGCAGTTTTACAGCTACGTATGACGAATTTAAACAGTCACTTGTGTAAAGGTACAAAAGGAAAAACACAGGGAGCAATTCCATAGCACGCGTAGTTTGGGAGGAGGTTTCAAATGGTTCAAATGGCTCTGAGCACTATGCGACTTAACTGCAGAGGTCATCAGTCTCCTAGAACTTAGAACTACTTAAACCTAACTAACCTAAGGACATCACACACATCTGTGCCCGAGGCAGGATTCGAACCTGCGACCGTAGCGGTCGCGCGGTTCCAGATTGAAGCGCCTAGAACCGCTCAGCCACATCGCCCGGCTGTGCGGAGGTTTCATCGAGCATTTTGCGGATCGCATTAGGAAAATTAATGCTTACACGCAAGAGCTCAGTGAGAACGATTCGCACAGTGAGGCAAAATATCTTCAGCATTCTTCTGTAGCACCACATTTCAAATGTTTCAATTCTCTTCTCGTCTGAGCTGAACTGTTGTGAGTCATGGTATTAATAACTGCGTCAGAAATTTGCTTGTGGAGTTATGTCCTGTATCAACTATGGCCATACTACTGTCACCTCTAATCTCTTTACTGAAACACATTCCACACCAGTAATATCGTAGTTAGTGTGAAGACCAACAGAAACTGCGATGTGATGTTGCGGAACACTGCGTGACTTTCAGCCTCAGTCCTGAAACAGATCAGCGGGAAAATTTTAATACTATAAGCGCATTTGCCAGTGTCTGTAATGGCCGTAGAATATGTCTAAAGTGAGTGTAAGTAGCATTTAGTGTAATAATTTGATATGAACCTTCTTAGGGGGCGTATTATTGCTCTAATAAATATGTAATCTGGAAATTTCACGTATTGTAATGCTGATTTTTTTTTTATCTGAAATGCAGTGTATTAAAAGCAACACACAAGTAGAACTCAGTATGTCGTTCATACTGGAGAGGCACCGTCAGAAGCGACGCATTCGGGAGAACATCCTGATTTAGGTATTACATGATTTCCCTGGATCGCTTCGTGCAAATGATGAGATGGCTCCATTGAAATGACACGGCCGATTTTCTACCCATCCTTCCCTAATCCGAGCTTCTGCTCCGTCTCTAATGACCTCGTTGTCGATGGGACGTTAAACACTAATCTCCTCCTCCTGTCAGCAGCGAAGCGTGCGTCTGATATACCTCAAAACAGAGTGTAAATGCCACTGCTGTTGTCGATAAATACAGGTGAGTCATAAATAAGTAAAAATATTCCGAAGACCGCGCGCTGCTATGCGCAAGTCAAGAAGTGTTCTTTTTCTTTCTCTCGTCGACTTATTATTTACAAAATCAAGAAAAAATTAAACACTTAACGAGGCGCTGGTACAGGAAGAGCGACATGAGGCGTAAATTCCCTAATGATGCCCCCTCACACTACTGTTTTGATGGGAGACACATTAGGAGAAAATTCAGTATTCTAAAAAACGGCACAAGGACCAGTGTGACACCTGCTCTGAAGGTTCCGTATAATAGGTTATCGCTCCGCCCAATTCTCGAAAACTCAGGGAAATATAGAAATTAATTTGGGAGAGAGAATTTATGTCATAAATTTGTTGGTGTGACCATTTTCGCAGCAATTATGTAAATATTCGTTGAATAACTAAACACCTTTTTCTTGCTACAGTAGTAATATTTAATTTCTATAAGCATTCCGCTTGTTATATTAAATACATATCCAGTGAATTTTTCTGGAATAATCGTGCTTTGCTTATACATTTGAAACAGTTTGCGCCATAAATTTTACATAAATTGAATGATATTTTTAGCTTGTCGTGAAAATATGTTCAAATGTTCGTGAATTCCTAAGGGACCAAACTGCTGAGGTCATCGGTCCCTAGACACCTTAAACCAACTTATGCTAAGAACAACACAAACACCCATGCCCGAAGGAGGACTCGCACCTCCGGCGGGAGAGGCTGCGCAATCTGTGACATGGCGCCTAAAACCGTGCAGCTGCTCCGCGCGGCGTGTGAAAACATCTGCGTTTCCTTTCATGTAATCACAGGTTAGGAAATTTTCGCCTCCCTTGTCTTGTGGCCAGCCGCGGTGGTCTAGCGGTTCTAGGCGCTCAGTCCGGAACCGCACGACTGCTACGGTCGCAGGTTCGAATCCTGCCTCGGGCATGGATGTGTGTGATGTCCTTAGGTTAGTTAGGTTTAATTAGTTCTAAGTTTTAGGGGACTGATGACCAGAGATGTTAAGTCCCATAGTGCTCAGAGCCATTTGAACCATTTGAACCTTGTCTTGTGCGGCAAAGAGTGTAAGAAATTATCACTCCACGTCGCATCGGTGGCTGCCTGTTTAGTAGCAGAACGCATCGGTGTCTGCCTGTCTAGTAGCAGAAACAAGTCAGAAGCTAAACCGTATGTGAAACACGAACTTTCGGGGACCACCCTGTACAGCGTCTCGGTCTTAGCCCCGAGATTAATGAAAACGGCAATCGTCAAAGGCTTGTATTTCACAACGCTTAACGTGATTTAGCGACCGAGAAGATTGTATCCATACATTTTGTCATGAAAATCTGCGTGCTCACATCCCAGTTTAATAGTCTAGCAGAAATCACAATTATTGAAACTGATATAGTGAGCAGCAACTAAATACACGGTGCTATCTGGTCTGAATGAGGTTGAGAGAAGCTATAGACAGTCTGTCAGTGATTTGAGTTTATGCTCCAGAAGAAGATCAGATGGAAGCATCAAAAACATTTTGTGAACGTGTAATATTTGAAACGTCCTCAATGATATCAGTGAGATTGAGTTCTTGTTTCTAGAAGTGGCCGTCATTAACCATTAAATTAAGTTTTTAGGTCCAGTTACACTATTTTAAAATTTTGTGTCTGTTGGATTGAAACATGTGTAGCCCAAGGAGTATGCGTGTGTATACCTGATCTTGTGAAAAACAGATCTCTTATCGTATACAGTCTACGAGTATGTAGTCATGCAATGCCAGTGCGATGAGTTTAGTCTGTAATCAGTTAGCAACTCAATTCTATTAGGTGAAATTCCTTATAATGACTTACAGGAAAAATAGTAAAACGATTAATAAAAAAAGCGTTCTTAGACGCTGAAGGTCTGCAACCAGAGGGGGGGAGGGGGGGGGGGGGGGAAGTCCGTAAATGATGGAGGGACACGCGAATTGACGCCTTTTTTTCATGTAAACTTCAGGACCTTTTCAGTTACACGAATGATACATTCTGTCCAACGCTACTGATGCATCGAGGTTATAAGTAGGCTAAAGGTTTTCGAAGAGTTACGTGAGGCAGGAAGCCAGATCAGTGCTCTTATTTCTTGCCAGATCTATTGTAGGGTCTGAAATACGAATTATGGAGTTGTAGGAAATTCCAATCAGCTTCTACAATTTCTAAACGGTAATGTCAGACTGGTTGTATAATTCCTTCTCGTGTTGTCAACGATAACGTTAGCTGTTGCATATGCTTTGCAAGATATTTCAGTGTAACAACTGAATTGGTAGTGGTTTGTTTTTAACCTAGTTATATAAATTATTTCCGTTAGTCTGAATTACAGTCAATTGCCTCTCAATTTTTTTTTTACTAACTACGTTTATCCTCTTTTCACGTTTTCGTTACTACTTTGATAGCTTCTCTCTGTAACAGAAACATTTAGACGTACTCCTACTGACGCGCAGGATATCATTAACAGGGTCGTTGCGTAAATCGCCTTCTGGAAAAGCTGTCACGGTCTTTCGGTACGCTGCCGATGACCTGCTGCGCTTCATCTGCACTTGTAAGAGCAGTTAAAGAGCACACGAGTGCTCCCTTACTCTGTTGCTTACTCTCTGCTGCTGAAGGTATTTGCTGACACATTTAACACAGCTAGCAAAGTAGAGCAGTTCACTGACTCTGAAGGTATTTGCTGACACCGTTAAAATAAACACCGCCAGCAACGCAGAGCACTTCACTAACATCGGAGTTTGGAGAGGAATCCAGTGCGATCTGTGAATACTAACACCACAGTTTGGAGAGGAATTCATCGTGATCTGTGGATACTTTCATACTATCTTATTTATTGTACGTTACAGCGTGGTTTTAAAATGACATAATGTATGCCGAGAAAAACGGCAACAGAAAACGCACAGAAAATATGCCGCAAACATCGGCAACAGGTCTTAAAACACTGTTGTAGCGTACAATAAATAAGGTAATATGAAAGTATTCACAGAAAACAATATTGAAAAATCAAACAGTACAAATGTAATAATGTGATACAGTGTTTTTATAACTATGCCTTTCCTGCATGTTTTAGATTTAAAGAAAACACTGATGATGCGATATTTGTCGCAGAAACTAGTTTGGGGGAATAAATAAGTAAATAAATAACAAAAAGTGTTTTGCATCAAGGCGGACTCACAATTCCTATACTGTTTTTATTTTAAAAATAATGTGTTAACAAGTCACCTACTGACAGATGGCATCCATTTAGATGCCCCAGATTAACCTATATGCAGAAAACGTGTTTGAAGTAATTATTTAAGAAACACTAATTTGAGTGACACGTTAGTCGTTGGTACCCTTTGGCCTTTCGAGGCCTTTTCAGACAGAAGTCAACTTGAACTTGTGTGTCAAATAAAATAAAAAACATTTCTTTTCCAAAATGAAATTTAAGTAGAGCGCCGAAGGTTAAAGAAACCGCTTTGAATTATTGCAACAAATGATCTGCATCTCTGCGTGATTTGCCTGGGAGCCAGGCTATACCGAATGGCCTGTTTGTGGATCAAGTGAGGCAAGGCGGTTCCGACGATGTCGACACAGCGCGCTTTCGAAATGTGTTTGCGAATTCGTTTTGGAGCAGGGTACGTTGTGCGTCTTGTCAGCGAGGAACGTGCTTGACACTTTTCAGGCATGGGGTTGGAAGTACAGTCAACGTAAATATACCTTAAACATTTTGACATGGAAGAAGACCAGCGGATAAATCGTTGTTGCAAGAAAGTTTTGTGTTGAACAGCCCGTCGACAACGAGATCATTCGAGCCCAAGAACGGCACTCAGGCGAGGTTCTAGACGCGGTCGTTTTATTTTCTATAAAAATCACAAAAATGAGGTAGCCAACATTCATAAATAGTAGAAATAATAGGTCATCGCAATATTTTGGCGTGCAATATAGGTTTTCGATCACCTGGCTTAGTTTCTAAACGCTGTCTTATCAAAAATATACTCGAGTGTTTACAAAAGATGTAATATATATACTTCTTTCTTTTCTTGTTTTGTGAGGGCGATTCTTACTACCGTTTAAAAGCCTCTGAAGCGACGTAGATGACACTGAGACAAGTGATTTAATATAAGATGCATGTGGTCGCAAAGCTCGCGAAATATCCTAATAGTGGATGAAAAATGTTGAACATGTTACGTCACCAGATGACGTACCTGGCCGCATGTGGACGGTTGAGCGTATCGGTCTGTCGCACCTGCCTGTCCCAACACAACTTACGTATTCACGTCGGTGTGGCTCTGGGACCAAGTGCAGCACAACAGTGCGTGGAGCTCATGGTTCGAGTCTTGCGTCTGGCAGGCAGTATTTTTTTCATTGCATTAGACAATTACGATTTACATTGAGGTAAGATTTATTATTTCATTTACCGGTCTCCGCTGATTTATTGCAAAGTACAGTACAACGAAAACCTACTGTAATGCGTCACAAGCAAATGAGTATAAGCTTCAGAATTATATTGTATGACCTATGCTTTTTCTCCTGAATAATGTCTGTAAACGAAAAAAGAAGGGACAAAAGGAAAAAAAAATGGTTCAAATGCCTCAGAGCACTATGGGAGCACTATCTGAGGTCATCAGTCCCCTAGAACTTAGAACTGCTTAAACCTAACTAACCTAAGGACATCACACACATCCATTCCCGAGGCAGGATTCGAACCTGCGACCGTAGTGGTCGCGCGGTTGCAGACTGAAGCGCCTAGAACCGCTCGGCCACAGCGGCCGCCGACAAAAGGAAAGAAACACAAAATAACAACAGCTTTTACTAAGTTAGAGCGAGGAAAAGAAATCTGTAACTTCTGCCTTTACAACAGATCACATTTACAAAATGTGTTGCTAATTTTCACTGCTTGCTCGAATGCAAGTATTGCATCGCTCAATCAGCCCTCCACGTCCAAGCTCAACCCCAGCACGTGCGGCGAGGTCCGTCATCTGGCGACGCCACATGTTCGACACTTCTCATCCATTTTTGGGGTATTTCCCGACATTTGCAACCCGATGTGTCTCATATTAAGTTACTTGCCTCAGCGTCATCTACGTCGGTTCTAGGTTTTTTAAATATTAGTAACATTCATCCTGGATATATTATCGTGTTATAGTGATACTATAAATGTAAAAGGGGGGTTGAAAAATTCATTTTGCAATGATAATTTTTGACATACGTACAAATAATTTAAAACATATATAAACACGACATCTACATGCGTACCTGCAAGCCGCGGTACAATGAATGACAAAGAGTGTTCCGTACCAATATTTGCAATTTTATACCCTATTCCAGCTAGGAGCAAGGAAAAAATTGCTGTGTGGATGCCTCGGTGTGGGTCCTAATCCATTTTATCTTAATATCATGATCCTTACGCGAGATGTTCGATCTAAGGCAGCGGAATTTTCTTCCGCACATAGCCAACAGAGTTTCGCGAGAACAAAGTTGCCTGTCTTTCATCTTCACCGAGAAGCTTTGGTTTGAGCTACAGTTACTCATTAATAGTGGTCCTGGCAACACGTCTCTGAATTCGTTCGAAGGTTGCTGTCATAAGCACTCCGTATGGACGCCAAAAGCTGCCCCTGGACACTGGAATTGGCCTCACTAGTGTCATAATAGATGGGTTTTCTTTACAAATGCACTGTACTCTCCCAGAAGTCTCCCAACAAATCTAAGTATTTTCTAATACAGATTTTATCTGACCATACCTGTTCATACCACTAAATATTAAACGATGTGACGGGTACCAGAAATTTACTATTAGTCTTGAGATCAGATACTAACGCGTTATTTCTACTTCTATTGAAATTCTCTCGTATTTAGTCACATTTAAAGAGAGTCTCCATTACTCACATTAAGAGGAAGTGCTGGTTAAGCCGTTTCGTATTTATTTATAAATCCTCCAGCTAGGCTCCTCTCCTGTAGACAAAACTCTCGTCAGCGATCAGTATGATAGCGCTACTGATCCTGTCTGATAAATATTTAATGTAATTTAAGAACACTGGCGTTCCAATTACGCTTTCTGAGGTTACATCTAATGTCACCTTCATTTCTGTTGAGCATACGCCATACAGAATAATGGACTATGTTCAATCACTCAAAAATTCTTCAAACTAATCGCATATTTCAGAAGATGCTTTATATTATTTTATCTCGGATATCAGTTGACAGTGTCAAACAATGTTGAAAGCCCCTTTCGGAAATCTAGGAAGATGGAATCTCATTTTTTCACTTGTATCTTCTACTTGCATAATAGCATATGCGAGTAGAGTAACCTGTGTTTCACTAAACTTTGTGTGGTGGTGCAGGAATGTTTCAGGCGAGTGGATTTTCCTGGAAGCCTGTTGATTCTTTGAAAGAAACTTCTTCTCCCCCAGCAACGTTATAATGCTTAGCATCCGGTTTTCTAACTCTTTTTATTTGTCTTTAACGAGGTTGAGCTGCTTGAGCTGCTGTTTTTTTTTTCAATCAAATGGGGCTATTCGCCCCGTGAAAGATTTACGGTAAGTGTGTTCTAGGAAAGAGGCATATCTTGCGTTCATTGTAAAACTAATGGATACTACGTCTAGGCCTTGTGCCTCGTTCACTTTGAGTAGTTGTATCCTTACTCACCGATGAGCCAAAACACTACGACCACTGCACACGGCTAGATCGAATATCGCATGTTGAGAAGCCGAGCCGAATGGAGAATCAGTCTAAAGACGACAAGGGGCGCCAATGGGGAACTCCATTGACACAACAATCTTTGACAAGGGGGTTATTTATATGGCCCGTCGCCTGCGACCGAACATGTCGGAAGCGAAGAAACTGATCGGCTCTTCGCGTACTCCTGTCGTGACCATCTGTGGAAAGCGGTTGAAGGACGGTGGAACCACGAGTGGGTGACAAGGTGCAGGGCGTCGACACATCATCACGAAACGTGAAGATTAGAAACTGAGGTAGGATAGCTGACGATCCGTGGCAAACCTGACGACAGAGTACAATGCTGGCGCAGGTACAAGAGTTTCGGAGCACATCGTTCAGCGCACATTGCTGACTATGACGCTCCGCAGCAGGTGGTCCCTACGATTTCCCACGTTGACACAACCACATCATCCATTTCACCTGCAGTGGACACGAGGTCATTGAGATTGGACCGTGGATCAATGGAAATGAATCACCTTTGCGGATGAATCACGTTTCTTGTGACACCAGGTGCATGGTCGTGTTGGAATACACTTTTATCCAGGCGAAAAGCTAATCGAAACATGCATCGCGCCATGCACGCAGGCCGGCGGTGGCAGTATTACGCTGTGTGGGACATTCACCTGGACTTCCATGGGACCCATGGTAGTAATTGAAGCTCTGGACTGTGTGAACATTTTTACCAACCGCCAGTATCCCTTGATGCTTGATGTTTCCCCGACGGCGATGACATCTTCCAACAGGATAACAACGCCAGAATCGTGCTACAGTGGTTTGAGGAGCATGATACTGAACTTATGTCGCCACCTTGGACACCAAATTCGCCTGATTTGAACCCAGTAGAATACATATGAGCGCCATTTCGCTCGCACATGCCACTTGCAGGTAACTTTACGGGATCTGCGTTATCTCTGTGTATACATCTGGTACCACATACCTCTGGACACCTTCCATGAACTTTTCGAATCCATTTCACGCAGAATTGTTGCTTTATTGCGTTCCAAATGCGGACCAACAGGCTAATAAGCATTTGAACACAATGTCTTGAGTCATTAAGTCATTAGTGTATCTCTGAAGTGGTAAGAGACTGTTATGGTAGTATACACATGCTTGAATGCAGACTTCCTTATTTCGGTCGGTCTCTCTTCTCTTTCAACAGTATTGCTACACGAGGGACTGGATGAAAGGTATGGATCCGTTCACTGATGATACCTGTGACCAGAACTTCCTAGGATTTTCTGACATATTATTCACCGATATCTCACCGTGAAAAGCAATATGAGGTTCACGCATACGGACGCTCGAGTTGCTACTAATTTTTCGTTATCAGTTCCTCTGTATTCCCTTTTATTGCTTGAGTCTAGCAGCCTCTGGTTTCGCATCATAATCCAAGTTGTCGCCTTTAATTACTTTAAATGGATCTTGTTTATTTACAACGCGATTTAAAATGTGTTTGAGATTTAACCATAGTTCTTCTACGTTTCCCAGATGTGAAGTACACATTCTCAGTTCCTCTTTTAAGTAGAATGTTAATGGTTGTCTATCTGTTGTTCCTTCTTTTACTAGGCAATAACTTAAATAGACCAAAAGCCTGCTCCGACAGCCTCAGCCATTTATTTCTGTCTTATGTATTGGTTATCCATTCAGTGTTGACATTCATCCTGGGTGTTGTCGCGCAGACTCTTGCGGGTCTTTCTCTTCTTCGTGTTCCATCTATTTTTCTATAGAATGCTATGTTAGAAAGTCTGTCCTCCGACGTGTTTACTATATGCCCATTCCAGCATAGTCTTCTCTCTTTTAGCATTGTGATGACATTACGGTCTTCACAAAACTCCTGTAGTTGTTCATCTTTTTCTGATCGTGCATTCCCTAATATGTTCGTAGATTACAGATGCAACAAACATTTTTTTCATATTTCCCTTTTTGATTGTTAATGGTTTCCATTTATCTTTTTTCGAAGGCGTTAAAGCTTCACTTCGATATAATAACACTAGCTTTGTAGTAGGTTAATGTAAGCGAGTTCTGACCGTACAAGGCAACATTCAAGTGTCAATAAACGATCTTGATGAAGCTTGGCGGCTGTGTAGAGGAAGAAAAACAGCGCAATACACATTTTTTTGTGCGCAATTGCACTTTTAAGGGGTAAAACATACCCCGGAAGGTAATCTGACTTTTTAGGTTTTGACGTACTGCCTTCGAAGCGATGATATACCAAAAAAGTTTTTCATATAAAAGTTGATATGTAATTAATGTTCTTTAAATCTGTATAATCAACTTTTGTAATATTTTGAAATTTTACGAAACAGCTCACGACCAATTATTAATTTTGAAAAAAGGAAAACTTTTGTTATAACGTAAATAAAGAAGCTCTCAAGCTACATAAATCACTGTGTAATAAAGCAGGTTTCTGATGCGTGTGTGTGCGTGAGTTCCTAAAGGACCAAACTGCTGAGGTCATGGGTCTTAGGACTTCCACACTGCTTAAACTAATTTAAAGCAGGTTTCTGAAATCGCATTTTTGGAACATAAGCTATACACAACGTAATGTCAGATTACTCACAACATACCTAAATAAAATATCCAAACATTCTTTACTATTCTGATTATTTATTTTGCTTGTATTTGTTTTCTGTTTGAAATTGTTATTTTACATTTTACATTCATGGTTTTTTTGTTTTTTAGTTTACCGTTTTTCATACATGTCTTCTGGTAATCGAAAATAATAAGAAACTCGCTATTATGATAGAAAATAATCACAATAAAGATAATCTGTAAGGAAATGTGTAAAACATAACGTTTTCGTACACCATGCGCATAACATGCACGAAATTTCATGTAATATACACGACGGAGAAAACCATATAAAACAACATTCAGCAGCATTTAAAATTGTCAGAGGTGATTCTCTAAATGTCCTGATTTTTATCAGGCATGTTTCAGTACATTGGTAAACCTTAGTGAACAGAACTGATTATGTGATAGTGACTGCAGATTGATTGCATTGTTTCTTAAGTAAAGATTTACGCCATAATCATTTAACAGAACTAGATCTGAAAGTCTCCTCACAAAGTTCTTCCAACATCGAAACCCGTGCAAGTTCCACGGCTAAACCTTTGCCGTCGAGCCCTTTGGGATCATCATATGTCTCTTGTCCTTTTCCTAGTTTTAAAAGAAATTGTTGGTGAGCTTGGACCGAGAATTAGAAAATCTCTTTTTGAAGCCCCAAATGTCCCTGAGACAGCATCGAAATCTGGCAGACAAACGTCCGACCAGGTCAAAAGCTATTTGAAAGATGTTTTCTTTCTTAGTGAGGGAGAAATATATATATATATATATATATATATATATATATATATATATATATATATATATATAATTGTTAGATTCCTTCGGTGTTCATTGTGGAAAAACTGTTTAGAGCATCATACCTAAGGACAAGGAACTCGTTCATGTGGAGATCTCAAAGGGTTTGACACGTGCAGTCGTGAGATGTATATAGCATTCGATCTTGAAAGAATTTTGTGAGAGGATTTTCAGATCTAATTCTGTTGAATGGTTATGATGTCAGTCTCCACTTGAGAAATAATACAATCAAGCTGCAGTCATTACTACATAATCAGATGTCTTCGCCATGGCTTACCAATGTATTGAAATGTGCCTGATGTAAATTAGGATATTAGAGGATCACCTGCGACAATCTGAACTCCTGCTGAATTTTGTCTACCCCGTCGTGTGTATTACGTGAAGAAATTTCTTTCATTGTATATGCATGCTAAAAAACGGTACGTTTTAAGTAATTCTTTACAGATTATGATTTCTGTAATGGTTTTCTATCATAATAATGAGTTACTTATTATTTTCAGTTAACAAAAGACAAGTATCTAAAAAGTAAACTAAAAAACGAAACAAAACGGTGAATGTAAAAGGTAAAACAAGAATTTAAAACATAAAACAAATATGAATAAAATAAATTATTATAATAGTAATGAATGTTTACATATTTTACTAAGGTATGTTGAAAATGCTTCAACAGCACATTGTGTACAGCTTATTTTCCAGAAATAGTATTTCAGAAACGAGCTTTATTACACACTGATGTATGTCGCTTGAAAGCTTCTTTAATTTATGCTGTAACAAAAGATTTCCTTTTCAAAATTAATTAATAATGGTGGAGCATGTTGCAAAATTTAAAATTATTGCAAGTGTTGATTATACAGTTTTCAAGAACATTATTTATGTATCAACTTTTGTATGAAAAACATGTTTTATATACCATCGTTGCAAAGTTATTCCCTCTAAATGTAAAATGCCAGGTTACCCACGAAAACTGAAATTGGACACAAAAAAAGCTATTGCAATATTTTGCCCCCTCTGCACAGCTGCCAAGTTTCATCAAGATCTTTATTGACACTCGGAAATGTAGTTTTGTTAGTGCTGAGCGTTGTTTTCGCTAGCGTGGTGATATAAATAGTTATTTAGGCAACAACCAGAGTTGCAACTATTTCTATACTTTTTCTGTTGTCCTTACTGAAGAACTTCGTTGCGTACTTGAAGCGGTCAAATTTTTTGAGCTTCAATGCGCCTACAACAAAGAGTGTATCAATTAGGATTTCCTTGCTTGTTACCGTGTACTCTGTCTTGTTATTAATACGTAGTCATGTTTCCTCAGCAATTTTATCAGTTTTGCATCATTCCGGTTACTTTCTTTCTGGAAGGTAGGCAGCCATTGGAGACGGAGAGCACAATCAGGGATTGGGGGAAGGAAATCGGTTACGTTCTTTTCAAAGAAATCATCCTAACATTTGTCTTCAGCGGTTTAGGAAATTCACAGAAAGCCTGAATTTGGATGACCCACCCCCCTCTTCAGAATACGAATGCAGTGCACTAACCATTATGCAACTCGCTCCGCACTTTTGTTTTGGAATTGCCCTTTAATGCTGCGTCATTCTGGTAGGCGGGTCTCGAAACGTTTCTACCATGCAGATGGATTCCTTTGGAGTCAGTTTTAACAAATTCTTTACCGCTCTACTTTATGATGAGGTTAAATACTCGTAATATAGGTGAGGTGGCAGTCACATGTCCCAGTCCAATGAATACTACAAAATTTGCTGTTGCCGCTTGCCAACGCAGCTTCATGCTGTTCGGGTAAGTAGTCAGCTCTCCCTTGAGGATTTCGCAATGGTCACAATCACTCGACATACTTACTGGTGAAAGGTACTCTTGAGTTCAGCTCTTGGGAAGCAGAGAATAAGTGAAGAAACTAAAAGCACTAAACACAGCCAACAACTGATTGCTGCTTACCTTCACAACCTAAGCACATTGCACAACCTTTACACTGCGGCTGCTGAAATTGGCGCTGTTGGTACGTATTGATTAATCCTCGAGACTAATAACCAACCGTGCACTAATGGTGCAACAGTGTCTAGTGTTTAATCCTCGAGGATTAATACAAGCAAATTAAAAACCGTCTAGCTAATCAGAACAAATTTTTAATACATTGTGAGACGACCGTTAGCTATCTTCAGTGATTAAAGCTTTCCATTGACTAATAATTTTAGTGTCTCTATCTGCGATATTTTGACACAATTCTCCTCCATTTTTTCGGGTAATTTTCGTCTGGAATATTATGGCAAGGCTAATCTACAAATTCTGAGTTCCATTTAAGTCAGCAGATTATGAAAATTTCATAAGTCGTCGTTGTATGAAAAATGAATCTTAGTGCTTAGAATTTCATGCTTCAGGCCATAATGCTATTGAGAACGTTACATTTTTCTCTGAATATGAGCTTGTTTACCTAGCGAGGTTGCAAACTGGTTAGAAATTCCTTAATTGGCTTCAGATAAATGCTGGAGTGCTTCCTTCGAAAAGTGTGCGAGAAATTTCCTTCCCTATCCTTGTATAAATGAATTTCTCCGTCTCTAATGAACTTGCTGTTGACGAGACGGAGTAAAGCCTAACCTTCCTTTTTCAAGCACTTTTGCTTTTAGTTTGTTAGTAAAAATATTATTATCTAATATTTATTCAGTGACAGAGGGGCCCGATTGTAAGTATTTCTCATACATTCCGTCACAAGTACTGAAAAACAGTCGGAATGAAGTTCAATAACAGTTTTTCACTTCACTCCATTTGTCCACCAACCCTTTATCTTTCATTGAGTGAGTAGCTCTGTCCTTGGACTACTTCAGACTGAATACGTAAAGAAAAATGTTGTGGAACGGCTCACACCGAACTGTTTAGTAGCTTATCGATGGATCTGTGGGCGAAAATTGTCTTCAAACAGTAAATAGACAACTGTTAGAAACTGGCACTATCTTACAGAGTTAATGTTTTGCCTTCTGTCTTTTCCATTCAGCTTCAAATTACGCGTTACAAAATGAGAAATTTGGTCTTTTAAGTTAGTATAGTTATTCGCTTATAAATATAATTTAGAAAGAAATAAATAGTCTGTGGTTGAGAACTTTCGTTATAGATTTTGGAATTAAGTATGATGACAGCTCGATCATTTTTGTTCTTGAATAGCCTTCAGATTCAAAAGAATTCAAGTGGCCGAATAAATTTTGAGCACCGCAAATGTGCAGTTAATTATGATTACGCTTCTGTTAACGCAATGTGTCTTGTGCTTTTTTTTTTCACGGCATCTAAAGTTTCCGGCCTATGTGTGATCTTAATACAGAGAGTTTCAAAACCAAAATACCCTGGAGTCAGAATAATTTTTTACACTGATTATGCGTGCTTGTTTAAGAAACTCGTTTTATTAGGGTAGATAGCGATGGCTTTAATGTGAAATAAGTGCCACGAAATCATGTTTGACAACATTTGGCTCGAATACAGAAAAAATTAAAATACAATTTTCGAGATGTACCCGGGTAGACGGAGGCTGTGATAATTCCATCACAAACGCCACAATTGACCTACCTCCTATCCTCGTCAGGACGATTATAGTCCTGTATCCACATTGACCTTGTCATCAACAAATTGTACTACAATCACCAATAAACTCATTGACGCTCTATAGCGTTAGATGCATAAATCTAAGGACTGCGGTCTCTGTCATGGGTGTATTTATCAGCAGTATTCCTAACTGCGTCATGAAAGACGAGCGGTAGTTAGTTGGAGCCCTCGGCCACAAATAATGCTGGGCGTTTGTCGTAATTACACTTAAACGCGATTGTCGCAACATGCCGAGCGGGGTTCAAACACCCTTCCGACGATCCTGGTATGGTACACGGTGGTTTCCCTGAATCACTTTAAGCGAAATCCTAGATGACGCCTTTAACAAAGGTGAGGCTCATTACTACCCCCCTCGGTTTTTTTTTCACTTTCTCATTGCTGCTTTGATACATAACTTAGAGAAGAACGACGATAAGCTGCAACCTTGCCTTACGTGATTTCCTAACATGGACTAGTCTTCATCATGATCTTCCGTATGATTTTTGTAGGTGTTGTAGATTACCCGCTAGTTTCTCTACTTCACCTCTTCTTCTTCTTCTTCTTGTTTCGTATAGACCAGATAAGGACCACGACACTCAACTATTGTGTTTGGAGTGGGTTTTGATGTTCGTTCAGTAGTTGCGCATCTTCTGGTTGCGTTGTTCCTTCCTCTCCTTCGTCTAGGGGCGTCCTGTTATCTTTTATTAGTGGTTTGTCCTGGAACCTCACTTGTTTAATCATTCTCCTGAGAGATGTCCGATATTTCAAGTATCTTTCCGTACCGCTCATTTCCTAAAAATCTTTTATCATTTCCATCAACCAGTATGCGCGAAGCTTACTGATCAACCTGCTGAGATGCATACCGTAGTTTTGTCCATTAAAGACTAGACGTCTCTTTCTAACCATATCTGTGATTTTTTACAACATATGTAGATCTTCTGCTTTGGTCGTCATTTATATTTGCTACCTTCCTTGACTGGTCCCAGTGTCTTACTCATAACCCTTCTCTCCTAGAGTTCAAATTTGTGAGACCCTTTCTTTAGAGCACGAGACACTTTCAAGCATATAGGACTTTAGGGTAGCTGACGTAGTGCTTCATTTTTGTGTTGCGCGAGAGACACGCTTTTGGTCAGTTAGTATGCCAGTTGCAACTTATTTACACTTGTCGATGATGCTATTCTTTCGGAAAGATTGGATGCTAGCCATTCTCCAGCTATTTAAACTTGTTAGTTTTGTTGATTCCTCTCTACTCAAGGCGCAGTGTCCGAAGAGAATCACTGATGTTCCTTATCTATTGTGTTCTTTCAACCGACCTACTTAGCCTGCCTTTGCCGTTTGTTGTCTGAGAACAGTGAGGTGATTCACTGAAGTTTCTATTATTCGATTGAAGTGTCAGGTCTTCGGCACATGCGAGGCAATCAACATCGAGCCCATAGTCTTGTGCCTTAGAGACACAATTTGGAAGTCCCTGTCCAGCTAATTCCTTTCCCCGGCCTCTTATTACGTTTTCCGGTGCACAGTTAAGGAGAGGAGGGTAGAGATCATCTCCCTCTCTTACTCCTCTCTTGATTGCAAAACTTCTTCAAAGTGTTCCTCCGAACTTGACTCGTGATCTGATGTTGTTAAAAGTCTAATGGATAAGATTATGCATGTTCTGGTCCAGTCCAAGTTACTGCAGGGTCTTCATGAGAGTAGGTCTGTCAATTGAGTTATACATCTTCCAGAAATCAACAAAGACGACGACGTACTTCTTACCAAGTATGCTGGTTTTCCTCCTTTCTTTGTTCGTTATGCCTGTGCTTTTCCGCGTCTGAAACCACTGGTCTTGGTCTAGCACCTTTTCAATTTTTGTTTCTGTTCCCATGTGTAATACTCTCGCCAAGAAATTACGATCATGAAATGTTACAAAACATCCATGGTACAAATATATTCTGGTAATGTGGGATACTACTCCTTACTTCTGTCGGGTAATACTCTACGTGACAGAACCACCCATCAGCTACGCCGCTATAAAACTAAAGGCAGTTGAGATCTGACGCTGTGTGAATAATATTTTGGCCCTAATAGTGAAACTTTAATAGATTTCCAAGTACTTTAAGTACCTCCCAAATACATTAATTTAGAGAATGTTATACGGTGTGATTTTTACTGAAATTAAAGGTGTTCAGTGTGAGTACACAGATTTACTCCCGAAAAACGCGAGGGTGAAATTCGATCAGGAAATATGAATAAATTTTAACTACAAATGAACACAAAACGTGCTGTGATGCAGTCGACAAAGTCAAGAATGGGTAAAGTCCCTACACCATGGATTGCCCTTAAAATGTAGAAACGGTATCTGAATATAATTCACTATATTGACAGAGATTATAGGACGCAAACTAGGTGCTAATGTGCCATGTACATGTGGAGCTACGACTGCAGCTGTTTGCAGCGGCGAATGCCGTATGTGGTGAGCAATTCATGTCCAGTATTCCTATCAAGCCGGAGCATAACGAAGCTTACCAATCACCACGGGTTCTGCATGCCACAACGGTGACACGATCGAAGCACCACAGCCTCCATGCCTCGATACAGGACCCGGAACTGCATCTCCAAACCAGACCCGAAAGTGCGATGCCATGCGAACCAAGGCTCTGAGTCAGTATGTTTAAATGTGTTGGTCCTAAGGGACCAAACTGCTGAGGTCATCGGTCCCTAGACTTACACACTACTTAAACTAACTTATGCTAAGAAAAGACACACACAGCCATGCCCGGGGGAGGACTCGAACCTCCGGCGGGAGGGGCCGCGCAATCCGTGTCATGGCGCCTCTAACTGCGCGGCCACCCCGCGCGGCTGGTCTCAGTCAGAAAATTCCCTCAGATTCACCTCGTGGCAACAAACCGAAAATCGACCAGACTTGTCTCGCACCAAAAACCGAATGTATGGTGAGCGTTGTGGCTACCACATGACACTTACACCTCCGTCTGATTAGATTACGAGACGCACTCCGGGAGTCTGGTTACCACTGTCTGCTGTCCCTGTCTTTCCGCTACTCATTGCCCTACTCCCTCTCAGAACTCTCCAAAATCGTACGCTCCACTTGAAGCTCCATCGGAAAAGTACAATCCACCAATGGCGGGGTGTGAGCGGTGTTTTCTGCCAATAGCATATTTTTCTAAGGCCTGGTACTCTCTCCCACCAAAACACAGGCAGATCCTTTTCCACCAGTACTTCCACTATTGCAGAATCGAATAAAAGCACTCTGGTCTACGACTCGACGTTACAGTCAGCTCGGAAATCAATACATAGATTCACGATTGAAGTCGGAACATTGGCGTGAGAGCCTACATGTTTCTCAAAAAATGTAGCAGTTCTTGGAATGCATGTGCGGTAGACTTCAAGCCGTGACATCACATTACAGCGACTGAAGCGAAATTTTTTCTTTCACAAGTCGATGTGGCGTTCTCACGAAGGTCCATGGAAAGAAACATTGCCAAAGGAACCTGCGAAATCTGAGGCGCCCTCTCTCCTCTGCAGGGATCAGTTACTAGCGCGCCATGCCAATGCACTCTGGCAAAGCAGCCATAAAAATCAAGCGCCGGCCTTTGCACAGAAATGATTCGACGTTAAACACGCGTCCCTAAAAGACACAGGCAAACCCACGGCTATTAAGACCCATCGACCAGCATTCCTCCCACAGGGTGAAGCTGTGACCCAGACTCCTCGCCCGTCGCTCCTGTATACCAGAGCTCAGTCTTCCGCAGTCTCTAAATTGCCAGCCATGAAGTGGCTATTCTGCTGTCTATGCCGACGCCTGCTTCCACGCCCAACAGCACTGTTAGCTGTCCACGAGGACATGTTTCCAACATGAGCACCACTCCTTCACCTGAAAATACTGCATGCAAAATTACATTGCAACCATCATCGTGCCTAATCATTGTCAATCCTCCATACCGTTCACAAAAAAATTATGGGAAATAAATACTATACCATTAGGTAAGAATACCATGTGATTCAAAAGTAGCTGAAAGAGTGAAAAAGCGGTATTTTGGAAGTATTGCTAAGATATTGTCATTACAGAAATATGCAGAAAGGTGTGAGATTTGATAAAACAGTGAAACTATGAATTATGATAGTGGTATTTTCACTGATAACGTTTCATTCGATTCAGTAATCTGTGTAATAGTGTACTGCAGTTCACAGTTGTGTTCAGCTACACAACTGAAAGAGCTCCTCGCCTGTTTACAGGACATTTAACCACTCAGGCTGCATTATTTTCGCTACCTATACTGTTTTATCAACGATGGGCAGAAATTCCAGCATAGCTAAAAACTAGCTGCTGATGAAAAATTGTTCTGGCATTGGCATTAGTAATTTTATTAAATAGGTCGTTCTTTCCAGTACTCTGGAAACCGCATTGTGCTTGTGGAATATTTTGCAGATTGCACAGATTTTAGTTTTTCTCTTACTTGTATAAGATAAAACATTTTATTGCAAAATAAACTATCTTACCTGTCCTTCTACGATGGAGCAAAATTGTCCGATTATAAAAACAAGCTCTTAGCAGTAATGCTCAGAGGAAGCTGTTCTTAGCTAACATGCACTTTCCAATGATTTCAAATAATTTTTGACGAAACAAATACTTGTAAAACTTTATCTATGCGGAAAATTGGCCCCAAGAGGCAACCTCCTCCTGTTTCTTAGCTAATCTATTCATTTCGCCCGCCCAGAAAGGAGTTATGAAGACATTTACATGACAGACACAACTTAGGGAACGAAAATGAACATTTTGTGGGGTTTGCAATGAAGCAGAAGTGAAGAAAAGGCAAGGGGAGCGCTCACGCTCGGGGCAGTTTGGCCCAGTGTGCCTGTCAATTAACACAATACCATTAAGCCAATGCCCCTTTTAAAAAGTCGTTACCCTACTTACATATGGTTCTTTCTACTAAAACTTCAGTCTATGTTAACGTACCTGTGCCACACTTCAACATTGGACTGAATTCCAGTTTTCAAATACGGCTTTTTGCTTTTATGTCTTTCGCGCACGCTCTAAATCTAGTCGCTAAGTTCACACTGCAGAGTGCTGCACACGTTTACTGACGCTTTTTGCAGACGCACTCATGAAGAGCAAAATATCACCCCGCTGAATATTCTACAGTATACGCTCTAAGAAAAATAAATAAATAAAGAAATAAATAAAATCGACGCTCCACGAAGGAGTTATCAGGATGGGGTGGAAATAGGTAGATGTGATGTACATCTATAGACAAACCAATGATTACAGTTTCAGAAAAATTGGATGATACATTCAAGAGAAAGAGCTGGACAGATTGAGCAAGTCAGTAAACGCGCTGGTCCATCTCTGGCTCTAATACGAGCTGTTATTCGGCTTGGCATTGATTGATAGATTTGTTGGATGTCCTCCTGAGCGGTATGGTGCCAAATTCTGTCCAATTGACGCGCTAGATCGACAAAATCTTGAGTAGGTTGGAGGGCCCTGCCCATAAAGCTCCAAACGTTTTCAGTAGGAGAGAGATCCTGCGCACATGCTGGCCAAGCTAAGGTGTGGTAAACATGAAGACAAGCAGTAGAAATTCTCGACGCGTGGCTTGGCATGAAGGGCAACTAAACGGGACGTAGAATGTCGTCGACGTACCACTGTGCTGTGTTTTTACTTGCAGTTTTGTTAAATGAGAGCTAAAACATTTTATCATGCGAGGTGACTCAGTTGTTAATGCACTGATTTTGAAAGGAACGGGGGTCGGATCCACGTCCGGCCAAACAGATTTAGGTTTTTAGGAATTTCATTAAATCGATTGAGGCTTGTGCCGGGATGGTTCCTTTGAAAAGAGTGTAACTGATATTGCCCCACATCTTTGTCCCATTCAAGTTTATCCTCCGTCTCTGAGGATCTCGTCGTCGATATGACGCTAAACTTTAACCATCCCTCCGTCTTATTTGACTGAATTAGCCTGCAAGTATTATAAAGCTTAAAAACACGCATAATAAGTGTTTCGCGTTTCAGTCAACATCACTGTAAATGAAAACGCAACTTTTGTTTTCACTAGTGACGGTACCTTGAAATAAAGGGGGATGTATTTGTCTAATTTACGCAATATATGCTGAAGCGTCACTAAAGCAGAGTTACTAAACACGGTTTTCCGAAATTCCGTTACAAAAGAAGACGAAGAAAATATTCCAGAATACTAATCAAGAGTAACTAGCAACATGAAAAACTTAAAAGTAGATTCCTTGGTGTAGCAAAGCAGCCTAATAAAACACATAAGATAGGCAAGGTTTCTGGTCCAGATTGTGTACCAGTCAGGTTTCTTTCAAAGTTGCACAACTCAAACCGATACCCAAGAAAGGAACTAGGAGTAATTGGCTGAATTACAGACCCATATCACTAACGTCGATTTGCAGTAGGGTTTCGGAACATGTACTGTGCTGGAACATTATGAATCACCTCGAAGAAAACGATTTATTAAGAAATATCCAATACGGATTCAGAAAATATCGTTCTTGTGAAACGCAACTAGCTCTTTATTCTCACGAAGTAATGAGTGTTATCGACAGGGGACGTCAAATTGATTCCATAGTTTTAGATTGAGAGAAGGCTTTTGACACCGTTCCTCACAAGCGACTTAATTAAATTGCGTGCCTATGGAGTATCGTCTCAGTTGTTTACCTAGATTCGTGATTTCCAGTCAGAAAGGCCAGAGATCCTAATAACTGACGGAAAGCAATCGAGTAATAAACTATGTGATCAAAAGTATCCGGACACCTGGCTCAAAATGTCTTATAAGTTCGTGGCGCCCTCCATCGGTGATGCTGGAATTCAGTATGGTGTTGGCCCACTCTTAGCCTTGATGACAGCTTCCACTCTCACAGGCACACGTTCAATCAGGTGCTGGAAGGTTTCTTGGGGAATGGCAGCCCATTCTTCACGGAGTTCTGCACTGAGGAGAGGTATCGATGTCGGTGAGTGAGGCCTGGCACGAAGTCGGCATTCCGAAACATCCCAAAGGTGGTCTGTAGGACTCAGGTCAGGCCTCTGAGCGGGCCAGGCCATTACAGGGATGTTATTGTCGTGTAACCACTCCGCCGCAGGCCGTGCATTTTGTACAGGTGCTCGATCGTGTTGAAAGATGTATCGCCATCCCCGAATTGCTCTTCAACAGTGGGAAGGAAGAAGATGCTTAAAACATCAATGTAGGCCTGTACTGTGATATTGCCACACAAAACAACTAGGGGTGCAAGCCCCCTCCATGAAAAACACGACCACACCATAACACCACTGCCTCTGTATTTTACTTTTGGCACTACACATTCTGGCAGATAACGTTCACCGGGCATTCGCCATACCCACACCCTACCATCGGATTGCCACATTGTGTACCGTGATTCGTCACTTCACACGACGTCTTTTCATTGTTCAACCGTCCAATGTTTACGCTCCTTACACCAACGAGGCGTGGTTTGGCATTTACCGGCGTGATGCGTGGCCTATGAGCAGCTGCTCGACCATGAAATCCAAGTTTTCTCACCTCCTGCATAATTGTCATAGTACTTGCAGTAAATTCTGATTCAGTTTGGAATTACGACCCTCTTCAACTATCGGCGGTCTCTATTAGTCAACAGACAACCGTCAGCCTGTACGCTTTTGTGCTGTACGTGTCCCTTCACATTTCCACTTCACTATCACATCGGAAAGAATGGACCTAGGGATGTTTAGAAGTGTGGAAATCTCGCGTACAGACGTATGACACAAGTGACACCCAATAACCTGACCACGTTAGAAGTCTGTGGCAGCACAATGCACCTAATATGAAAAACGGATGTTTTTGGGGGTGTCCGGATACTTTTGATCACATAGTGTATCTGGCGTTCCCCAAGGAAGTATTATAGGCTCTCTGTTGTTTCTCATCTACATAAACAGGAGACAATTCGAGCAGTCCTCTTAGACTGTTTACAGATGATGCTCTCATTTACCGTCATGTAATGCCATCAGATGATAAAAACGAATTGCAAAATGATTTAAGCAAGATATCTGAATGGTGCAAAAAGTGACAATGAAAAGCGTGAAGTTATCCACACGATCACTGAAAGGAATCCGCAAAATTTCAGTCACACTGTAAATCACACAAATCTAAAGGCTGTAAATTCGACTAAAACGTAGGCATTCCAATTACGAACAACTTAAATTGGAACCATCACATAGATAATGTTGTGGGGATGGCGATGTTTTATTGGCAGAACGTTTAGAAGATGCAACAGATCTACTGTGAGGCTGCTTGCACTACACTTGTCCATCCACTTCTGGAGTGACAACCGAGCGAGGTGGCGCAGTGGTTAGCACACTGGACTCGCATTCGGGAGGACGACGGTTCAATCCCGTCTCCGGCCATCCTGATTTAGGTTTTCCGTGATTTCCCTAAATCGCTTCAGGCAAATGCCGGGATGGTTCCTTTGAAAGGGCACGGCCGATTTCCTTCCCCATCCTTCCCTCACCCGAGCTTGCGCTCCATCTCTAATGACCTCGTTGTCGACGGGACGTTAAACACTAATCTCCTCCTCCTCCTCCTCTGGAGTGACGTCAAAATTGTTCAAAGAAGGGTAGCTCATTTTGTGCTATCACTGAATAGGGGAGAGAGTGTCACGGATATGACACACGAACTGGAATGGCAGTTAATAAAAACAAATGCGTTTTTCGCTGCGGCAGGACCTTTTCATGAAATTTCAATCACCAACTTACTCCTCAGAGTGTCAAAATATTTTGTTGGCGCCCGCCTACATAGGCAGAAATGATCGTCATCATAAAATAAGAGAAATCTGAACTCGCTCGGACAGATTTAATTGTTCGTTTTTCCCGCACGGTGTTCGAGAGTGAAACGATAGAGAAGTAGCTCAAAGATGGTTCGATGAACACTCTGATAGGTACTTAACTGTGAACTGCAGAATAATCATATTGATGCGGATGTAGAAGTTGTCGAAGTTCTCTTTGCAAAAGTGTTACCTGTTTACCTACAAATTCGTATCGACGCTCAGGGGGCCACAATGTGGAATCACAGGTTAGCGGAGGATCGCACCTTTTAAAAGATTGCATTCATAAGAAAATGTTGCATTTCAGAAAAAGTATAAATTTTAACATAAAAATGAATAAATGTAAGTAAAATACATTAGGGGTATTTTTAACAAATTTCTTTATTTTGCTAATTTCATATCATCTATAGATGCAAGCACATTTAATTTTAGAACCAATTTAATGAGACAAATTTATCCTATCACCCTGCTCTACAATTTTTTTTTTCAAAAGCAACACTGAGATTGCTTGTTGAGATTCTCATCACAGCCTGCAAAGTTAATATCTGTCAAAGCCGCATCAAGGGGCCTCTTGTTGTTCGTCAAGCAAGAACTTTGCTCACAAATATGTGTAGTCCCAAATATAGAGAACATTTTCCCAGCAAACTTCTTCATACATAGGAATTTTTCAGCAGACAAAGATTTGTGAAAGTCAACTAATGTCTTAGCATGAAATATGTCTTTGACATTGTGATCTGACTGCATGTCAATAAGTAAATGGAAAATGCCTTTATGACCACTCCCATCAGCCACTGTGCAATGTGTAAACTTCGTTAGTGCGGTTAGTATCTAACTGCGCAGTGCACATGCGTATTGACAAGGCCTCCTTAATGGAAATACTCTGTCGCGCCTGGGAAGGAAATCTCGGTTCAAGGCTGCTTTTTCTGACTGTCTTGGCGGGCCACACAAAATCTCTTAGCGGATCGCACGTGGCCCACCCCTGGATTACGTGATAAATAACGAAGTTTCAAACAACTTACCACAATTTTTAGCTATTACGTCTACTGAGCGACTTTATTTAACAAAGAAACAATGTGAGAATCCAAAGCGACAGTCAGTCAGTTAATACAACCTGAATATTTATCTGCGTAATAGGAGACTACATTGTTACTGTTGTTGAGAAATGTTACTAGAATTTATCCGAAGTCACTCCAACTTCAGATATCTTTATGGGTAAGAAACGTGATCTACCTACCTAGCAATTTAGGAGTGCTGGTATTATGTTGAATAAAATATCGAGACCTCAGAGCAGCAGTTTGTATAGAGTTGCCAGCGCTAACAGACAAGCAACACTGCGTGAAATAAGCGCAGAAATCAATGTGGGATGTACGATGGATGTATCTGTTAGGACAAGAGATGTCATAAAGGGACCCCTCCCGTTCCCCCTATTATCCTACCACTGCCAACGCTGCCTAAAGTACAACTATGCCACTGCCACCTGCAAGAGCCCCCCCCCCCCCCCCCCTACCTGTCCCCACTGCAAAGCTTCCCACTTCTTGAAGAACTGTCCCAACCTTGCATCTCCCCCCTCCTGTAATACCTGTATCGAACCCCATCCTATCTACTCCTGGAAATATAAAGCGAAACCTCCTCCCATCGCCCCTGAGCTCATCATCCCGGTCCGCCCTGTCAATGATCCCATCCACCCCAAAAACTCGCTCTGCCCTCCCCCTACTGCAAAGGACATCATCTGCCTCGTCACCATAGTCCTCCAAAACATCCATCCCTTCCAACGCCCCCATACCCTTTCCCAAATAGCCCTCACTGCCTGCTCTGTTTTCCACCTCACCACCTATGCCACCTACTCCCACAACCAGGCCCACTTCACCTTCACCCCCTTCACAACCCCCATCTAAATCTCTCCTACCATGGCGCAACAACATTACAGTATCCTTTACTATGATATCTGCTCCCTGCCCACCCACAAACTCCTCTTCCTCCACAACCTCCATCAACACCGCATGGATGCCTTCATCCTAAATGAAACCTTCCTTCAACTCCGTAACTCCATCTCCACAGCTCCTTACACCCTCCACTGCAGCGATAACCCGTACCCCCTGGCGCGTGATGGGGTTGCTATCAGCCACTTCAAGCACCTCCCTGTTCGGCCCCAACCTCTCCTCAACAATCCTGTCAAGCATCTCATCCTCAGCCACTTCTTCCCCACCCTTACTCTCACATGTGCCACCATCTACATCTGCCCTCATACCCCCATCCCATGCGATTTCCTGGCCCACATTTACATCACCTCCTCCACCTCCATGATTGCGCAGACCTCAATATCCACAGCTGTGCTCCTGCCGAACTCCAGCAGTGGCATCAGTTTATCAACACCCTCCAGGGAGACCTGGTTCCCCTCCTCCAACATACCCAACCCAAATCCAACACCACTCCTGACATGATCCTAGTCTCTCCCAACCTCCTTGGGCGCATCACCAGGGATGTCCTTGATCTAATTGGCAGTGACCATGCCCCCGTCCTCCTCACTATGTCTGATGGTCATCATCCTCGCACTGTTTCTCGCCCTGACTTTCCTCCCAAACTTGGCCACAATTACTCCCACACCAGCCAACTGGGATGCCTACTGGGACTCCATACACACCCAGGTCGAACCCCATGAGCCTACCCTCCAATCTCCCTATGGCATCTCCCGAACTGCTGCCTTCCTCTCCAGACCTTGTCTGACGCCGTTGCCACCCATATCCCTACCAGGGTCATCCACCCTCACCACCCAGACCTGTCCCCAAAGGCTGACCTTCTCCTTCGTGAATCCCGTCGCCTCTACTGATCCTTCCTCTGCGCTTGTGACTGGGACACACTCACCCGCTACCAGCAATTAAAAAGACACATCTGCAACATGCTTACTATGAAGAAACGCCGTGCCTGGCGACAGACATACACACAACTCAATGCCACGCTCCCAATTAACTCTTCCAAGTATTGGTCTGCTTTCCACCGCCTTACTGGGAACTGCCCTATACCGCAGTACCCTCCCCTCCTTGATGACCATCTCTTTCCTGACAACCTCATTAAGGCCAACCACTTTGCGTTTCACCTATCCGATGCTTTTCCATTCCAGATGATCCCCAATTTGATTATTCCCTCTTCCTGACGTCATCGAACATACAAATACCTCCACTTCTCCCCTTGCTCCTGGCTTCCAGTACTTGGACCACATACTACCATCAGGACTTAACACTCCCATCACTACACAGGACATCAGCCTCACACTCCACACTAAACGCAACACCGCTCCTGGCCACGACCACTTTACCTACCGCCATCACAAACTCTGCCCTCCCTCCCACCTTGCAGTCCTTGCCGCCCGCTACAACATAATCCTTGCCATTGGCTTCTACTCAGCTTGTGGAAAACCTCCATCTGATGCCTCTTCCTATCGTTCTATACGTCTCACCTCAGTGTTCAGCAAGCTCTTGGAATCCATCCTTACCTGGCGCATCCATCACCACCTCCACCGGCACCACCCCCTCCCCAACACTCAATGCGGCTTTCGACCTTCCTTCTCTGCTGATGACCAACTCCTACACCTCACTCATCTCCTCTCCCTCCAGCTTAACTCCCATTGCTCCGCCATTTTTGTCTCCCTAGACCTCGAAAAGGCCTACGAACATGTATGGCATCCTGGTCACCTGTTTAAACTCCAGACCTATGCCCTTCCTCTCAACTATGTCCATCTGATTGCCTCCTTCCTCTCCCGCTGCCCCTCCTGTGTTACCATCCATAACACTGATTCCCGCACTTTCTACTCGTCCACGGGTGCGCCCCAGGGCTCTGTCCTCTTCCCTCTCCTCTACCTCCTGTACACGGCAGATATGCCCCAACTTCCCCCTCTGGTCCACCTCCTGCAGTATGCCAATGACACCGCCTTTCTTGCCCTCGCTCATACCCTTCAATCGTCCCAATGCCTTATCCAGAATCACCTTTTTGCGACATGTTGTAACCAGTGGCTCCTCAAAATCGATCCTTCCAAGACCCAGGCAATTATCATAGGCCATACCACTCGCTCCTTCCACCTCCTTGATTTTTCCCTTACCATCTGTGCTCGTCCTGTCTGCCTCTCCCCCACCCTCACCTACCTTGGACTCACCATTGACTGTCACCTCACCTGGACCCCTCATCTCTGCTCTATCCAGCCGCAACGATGCAATAGCGATTCACAGGATAATTCATGATCAGCTTTCAACACCGATTTTCCAGGCAATGTTACCGTGCGCGTGGTATGCATCAAAATTAATTCCCGAAAAAGATATATTTCGAATTGTTAACCAAGTTTGTTTTCCGTCGAATATTCGGAAGGAACGATGTAGTTGGGCGAAGATTGCATTCTTTAGATGTTTTCCGTGTGGTGTGTAAATTTGCTTCCAAAGTTTATGTGAAAAGTACCATCCATCCAAGTGTTAGAAGAAAATTGAGGCCATGTAACAGAGTGAGTGAAAGAACCATTGTAATGCAGCCAGGATTAAATTTTCAGTTCTTTACTCATCCAGGTCGTTTGAGAAACTTATTTGCCTACCTTGTTATTATTCCTTATTGATTTATTTATCTTATTAATTCTCCCATTCCTAACCGTTTCGAAACAGAAAAAAATACAAATAAAAAACTGCAGAATTCATTTGGCAATCGAACACAACTACTCCGCTCCGCAGTCAGCTGCCTTGGACAGTAAGCCTGCAGAACTTTCATTGGACAGCGTGTACCTTACTAGTACACCAGCCGTAGTCAAAAAAGTTTCTTTCCTCGGTTTTGCGGAAGGTATATGTTTGCGGACCCCATATATGATGACGAAAAATGCTCAGTTGTCAATTATCTATCGATCCTATCAATTTTGTGTCGTATGCACGTCATTAACTTTAGGAGGGAGGTTTTCTCAAGAACGGGATGGGGGCGGGAGGGGTTGTTGAGCCGAAATACGCTGACGGAGAAAAAAGTCGCAACACTAAGAAGTTGTGCGACACAAACGAAAGTCGGTAAGCGTGTTTCTACATCTGAGAGAGTACGTCTGTTCAAATTTTGCACCAGCCGCATACGAATGGCGCTAGTAGCGCCACTCTGAGGATGCAAATCAGGTTTGCTTTACGTGCACGCTGTACCTAATGTGAGGGTTGGTTATCTTGGAGATTGGACGTGGTGAGTTGATGTGAGTCAAGAATGCTTTTAAGGCGACAAAGACGCCATTATCAGTACCTCACTGAATTTGAATGAGGCTGTGTAATAGGGCTATCAGAAATTGGATGTTCCTTCTGCGATATTGCATAAAGACATGCTAGGAATGTAACCACTGTACATGATTACTGGAAGCAGTGGTCACAAGAATGTACGGGCCAAAGAAGACCGGGCTTCGGACGGCCACGTGGCTCTACCGAGAGGAAAGACCATCGTGATCGCTGTATAGCTAAGGCGTATCGTACTGCATCTGCAATCTGAGCAGCAATCAGCACCGTAGTAGCACAACGAACTGTTAAAAATAGGTTGCTTCAAAGACAGCTCCGAGTCAGACGTCCTGTAGCGTGCATTTCACTGACCCCAAACGACCGCCATTTGCTACTTCAGTGGTGTCAAGCGAGAGTTCAGTAGAGGGCAGGATGGATGTCAGTTATGTTTTCTGATGAAAGCTGGTTCTGCCTCGATGCCAGTGAGGGCCGTGTGCTGGTAAGAAGACGGCCAATAGAGGGCTTGCAATCAACCTGTCTGCCTGCTACACACACTGGACCTACACCTGAAGTTATGCTTTGAGTTGCTATTTCGTATGACAGCAGGAACATTCTCATGGTTATCCCACGCACCCTGACTGCAAATTTGTGCGTTAATGTGATGATTCAACCTGTTGTGCTGTCATGCATGAACAGCATCCTAGGGGGTGTTTTCAAACACTATAACGCTCGTTTATATACTGCTGTTGTAACCCAGCATGCTCTGCTCGATCACCAGATGTGTCTCAGATCGAGCACGTATAGCATATCATCGGACGAAATCTCCAGCATTATCAACAAACAGCATTAACTGTCCCTTTATTGACCGACCAAGTGCAACGGGCATGGAACTCCATCCCACGAACTGATATCTGGCACTTGTAAAACACGATGCATGCACGCATTTAACATTCTGGTGGCTAACTGGTTATTAATGTTTCAGCATTTCACATTTGCAATGGCTTGTCTCGCGCTTACATTAACCTGTGATCTTGCAGTGTCAATCACTGAAGTATGTTACCTAGAAAAACGAATTCCTGAAATTTCATTGCTCTACATTAATTATTTTTTAGTATTGCGATTTTTTTCTGTCATCTATCTTAGAGTCTTTCATTTTAGGTTTAGCACAAGCGACGTACCAAATATGGATCGAATCGGTTGGCCTTCCCCTTGTGACATTAATTTAGAAATTGCGCTAAATGGTGCAGTGATTAAGGATGAGCGGAATGCAACTCAGCGTCCAGCCACACTGATTAAGGGTTCCGTCATTTTCCTAGATCATTTCAGACGACTGCTCGTATGGTTCCGCGTCCATATCACGGGTGACGCATTATCCTGTCCCTGTCCAACTCAGCTAGTGCTGCGCTTCTAATAACTCTGATGTTGACGGGTATAACATAATTCCTTTGCTGTTCTGCTTCTCCTAGTCTCCGTGTACTGAGAATATTGCAAATCGTGTGTTATACACATTTTAAGCAAAAATACCGACAGGGAATGATGTAGTTGCCTGGAAAACTTCACCGGCTCCGGGAACTTCCAGCAAACATCCCTGGAAGCGCATTTTGATACTCAGAGAGTCTACCAACAGCGAAGTATTAGTAGGTAATAGGTAGTAGTACGTAGCTACTTACGTTTTACATAGATTAATTAAACTATTTTTTTTGAAATAACGTGGAACGAGTTAGTTTACAGGGTATGTATATATTTAGTGTAGTTTTAAGTCCTAATCAAGCAACTACACTGCAAAACTACGCACATCAAAAAATGTTTTGCATCACCTCGGTTCCGAGAGCTCCGAAACCTGTACAGAAAATTGAAATAGAGGTCAACATAAACATCATTTCCGCCCTTTTTATTGCTCATGAAAACCACACATTGCATGTTGTACCACCATACGGCGAGACCTTCAGAGGTGGTGGTCCCAATTTGCTATACATACCGATACCTCTAAAACCCAGTAGTACATACTTTTGCGTTGCTGCATGCCTGTATTCGTCGTGACATACTATCCACAAGTTCATCAAGGCACTGTTGCTCCAGATTGTCCCACTCCTCAACGGCGATTCGGCGTGGATGCCTCAGAGTGGCTGGTGGGTCACGTCGTCCATAAACAGTCCTTTTCAATCTGTCCCGGGCATGTTATATAGGATTCATGTCTGGAGAACATGCTGGCCTCTCTAGTCGAGCTATGTTGTTGTCGTGAAGGAAGCCATTCACAAGATGTGCACGATGGGGGTGCGAATTGCCGTCCATGAAGACGAATGCCTCGCCAGTATGCTGCCGATATGGTTGCACTATCGGTCGGAGGATGACATTCACGTATCGTACAGTCGTTACGGCGCCTTCCCTGACCACCAGCGGCGTACGTCGGTCCCATATAATGCCACTCCAAAACATCAGGGAACAAGGCGTTCAGCCTGATCAAGATGCCTCCAAACACGTCTCCAACGGTTTTCCGGTTGAAGGCATATGCGACACTCATCGGCGAAGAGAACGTGATGCCAATCCTGAGCGGTCCATCCGGCATGTTGTTGGGCCCATCTGTACCGCGCTGCACGATGTCGTGGTTGCAAAGATCGACCTCGCCGTGGACGTCGGGAATGAAGTTGCACATCATGCAGTCTATTGCGCACAGTTTGAGTCGCAACACGACGTCTTGTGGCGCGAAGAAAAGAATTATTCAACATGGTGGCATTCCTGTCAGGGTTCCTCCGAGCCATAATCCGTAGGTAGCGGTCATCCACTGCAGTATTAGCCTTCGGGCGGCCTGAGCGAGGCACGTCATCGACAGTTCCTGTCTCTCTGTATCTCCTCCATGTCCGAACAACGTCGCTTTGGTTCTCTCCGAGACGCCTGGACACTTCCCTTGTTGAGAGCCCTTCCTGACGCAAAGAAACAATGCGGACGCGATCGAACCGCGGTATTGACCATCTAGGCATGGTTGAACTACAGACAACATGAGCCGTGTACCTCTTTCCTGGTGGAATGACTGGAACTGATCGGGTGTCGGACCCCCTCCGTCTAATAGGCGCTGTCATGCATGGTTGTATACATCTTTTGGCGTATGTAGTAACATCTCTGAACAATCAAAGGGACTGTGTCTGTGATACAATATGCATAGTCAACGTCTATCTTCAGGAGTTCTGGGAACCGGGGTGATGCAAAACTTTTTTTTGATGTGTGTAGTTGAGTAACAGAACATTTCTTTATACAGGGTAACAGATCGTTTCAGTTCATTATTTTTACCTACAGGCGTCATGAATTCTCTTAGATAAGAGAGATGTCGAATGCGCTCACAGCAACAATATGCAGACGTTCGAATGACAGGTTGAAGGCAAACTTAGAGAAATTTTTATTCTGCTCAAGGTGACAGACTCGCAGTAGCTCAGAAAACTTTTGTCGATTAACATGTCAGTACACCAACTCTTTGAATACTGGTCTGAGAAGACTAGACTAAAATAGCAATGGTTACAGGGTAACTTGTAAGCTTTGCGTGTCTCACATTGTTTGGTGCATAAGATTAGCAGCACATTCACGTCACTGTATAAGCTAGGCACCGGGATTCACTGCTAGTGGCTGCAGTTACGTTGGGAGATAGGATTCAACATTATTACAATTAAAACCATGAAATTAATTATTTATGTTAATTACAATTATGTACAGTGTACTCACCAACATCTGAGTAGGTGCTGGAAATGTTTTCCTCTTTCTTGGAGGCGTAGTTCAACATCTTTACATTTATTTGCAAACACTTTTATCAATGTTTCACGTGTAGTCGAATACAGACAATCAATTGTTGCTGTCTTCGGTTCATCTGTTGTCTCTGGGTTATTTTGATACACAAATGTTTTAGCCGCACCCTAAAGGAAATAGTGGGGCGGAGACACATCTGGTGAGAGAGGGGGCCAGATTCCTTTCGTAATTACTGTGTCTCCAAATATTACATCTAAAAGTCGTAGGGACTGGTGTGTCGTGTGAGCAGTAACGTTGTCTTCTTGGGAAAATGAATGACTGATCTCATCTTCATTCAGCAGGGCAATAAATGAATAAATTACCTAGGAACAATAGACATCGGAAGTGACGATAGTATCGAAAAAGATCGGTCCTATAATTCGCGCTCGTGTTATGGCAACCCAAACTCTGATTTTCTCCGTGTGCACTGACGTTTCTCTTAAGGCATCAGGATTTTCTGACGACCAAATTCATGAATTTTGAAAATTAATGTAGCCAGATATGTGAAACCAAGCCTCATCAGTGAAAAGGGTTCGATCTAAAACACCAACTCCATGTCGGTTAACAAATCACTGAAACCATTCACAATACGCTATTCGTTAGCATGGTCCACACAATGTAATTGTTGCATAATAGTAATTTTATACGGATACGTCCCCAGTTCTTTGATTACGGCCTTGTGTGCTATCGTACGAGACACTCTAGCCTCTTCCGATAGTCTCTTGACTGATTTTATTTGACTCCGCAATATGACGTCCGAAATGTCGTCAAGCTTCCGATCTGTTAAAATTGTGGGTCTACCAGTTCAAAAAATGCTTCAAATGGCTCTAGGCACTATGGGACTTAACATCTAAGGTCATCAGTCCTCTAGACTTAGAACTACTTAAACCTAACTAACGTAAGGACATCACACACATCCATGCCCGATGCAGGATTCGAACCTGCGACCATAGCAGCCGCGTGGTTCCGGACTGAAGCGCCTAGAACCGCTCGGCCACGACAGCCGACGCCTACCAGTTTTTGGTTCACTATGAACTGAACCTGTTGTCTGGAATCTGCGAATTAAATCACTTACAGTGTCAGGATGTGGACACCTGGAAGCAGGAAAACGCAGTCTAAATTGCCGCCTAACATGCTCGGTTAAGTTTCCTCCTGCACGGGAAACCTCTTCCACTAAACACGTTCTGTCTGCAGTAGTAAGCATTCTCACTACGCTCAGCTTACACAAGAACTAGACAATAAGACAACTAACAGCTGCAACGCACACGCACACAACTACCCCCACCTTACCAGTGCAGGTCCACGGATCACGTGCAGGCAAGACTTGAATGTTCTAGCAACCTTACGCGTCCCGCAAGAGGAGACACACGAGGCTCGCCGCTGCGGAGACTATGCGGACGCACGGAACGTACTTTAAGAACCTGGTTGTCAGTGAGACGTTCAAAGCCATACCACCTTTCCCACCCCTTCCATTTCCAGCCGTGAAAGGAAATGCTAGAAGCCCCATTGAACTTGGATGAAGAAAAAAATTTCGTTGTGAGTAACGTCACTTTCTACACTCCTGGAAATTGAAATAAGAACACCGTGAATTCATTGTCCCAGGAAGGGGAAACTTTATTGACACATTCCTGGGGTCAGATACATCACATGATCACACTGACAGAACCACAGGCACATAGACACAGGCAAGAGAGCATGCACAATGTCGGCACTAGTACAGTGTATATCCACCTTTCGCAGCAATGCAGGCTGCTATTCTCCCATGGAGACGATCGTAGAGACGCTGGATGTAGTCCTGTGGAACGGCTTGCCATGCCATTTCCACCTGGCGCCTCAGTTGGACCAGCGTTCGTGCTGGACGTGCAGACCGCGTGAGACGACGCTTCATCCAGTCCCAAACATGCTCAATGGGGGACAGATCCGGAGATCTTGCTGGCCAGGGTAGTTGACTTACACCTTCTAGAGCACGTTGGGTGGCACGGGATACATGCGGACGTGCATTGTCCTGTTGGAACAGCAAGTTCCCTTGCCGGTCTAGGAATGGTAGAACGATGGGTTCGATGACGGTTTGGATGTACCGTGCACTATTCAGTGTCCCCTCGACGATCACCAGTAGTGTACGGCCAGTGTAGGAGATCGCTCCCCACACCATGATGCCGGGTGTTGGCCCTGTGTGCCTCGGTCGTATGCAGTCCTGATTGTGGCGCTCACCTGCACGGCGCCAAACACGCATACGACCATCATTGGCACCAAGGCAGAAGCGACTCTCATCGCTGAAGACGACACGTCTCCATTCGTCCCTCCATTCACGCCTGTCGCGACACCACTGGAGGCGGGCTGCACGATGTTGGGGCGTGAGCGGAAGACGGCCTAACGGTGTGCGGGACCGTAGCCCAGCTTCATGGAGACGGTTGCGAATGGTCCTCGCCGATACCCCAGGAGCAACAGTGTCCCTAATTTGCTGGGAAGTGGCGGTGCGGTCCCCTACGGCACTGCGTAGGATCCTACGGTCTTGGCGTGCATCCGTGCGTCGCTGCGGTCCGGTCCCAGGTCGACGGGCACGTGCACCTTCCGCCGACCACTGGCGACAACATCGATGTACTGTGGAGACCTCACGCCCCACGTGTTGAGCAATTCGGCGGTACGTCCACCCGGCCTCCCGCATGCCCGCTATACGCCCTCGCTCAAAGTCCGTCAACTGCACATACGGTTCACGTCCACGCTGTCGCGGCATGCTACCAGTGTTAAAGACTGCGATGGAGCTCCGTATGCCACGGCAAACTGGCTGACACTGACGGCGGCGGTGCACAAATGCTGCGCAGCTAGCGCCATTCGACGGCCAACACCGCGGTTCCTGGTGTGTCCGCTGTGCCGTGCGTGTGATCATTGCTTGTACAGCCCTCTCGCAGTGTCCGGAGCAAGTATGGTGGGTCTGACACACCGGTGTCAATGTGTTCTTTTTTCCATTTCCATGAGTGTATTTAATGAATCGTGCGTTAGCATCATGATACGAGTAGTTAGTATTTAGCATCTTCGTTCCGAATTACGAGGGACAGTCAATAAGTAACGTAACACATTTTTTTCTTGTCCATTTCGATTGAAAAAATTCGGAGTTCGTTGTGGGACCACGTGGAATACTGCCGCTTCAGTCCTTATAGTTCATGAAGTTCCAATAGGTGGCGGCGCTATGCGTAGCCTTCAAAATGGCATCTGTAACGGAGGTGCGTTCCAAGCAGAACGCTGCCATTCAATTTCTTTTGGCGGTAAACCAGAGGATCGCAGATACTCATAGGCGTCTGCAGGATATCTATGGAGATCTGGTAGTGAACAAAATCAGTCACAAATGTCATAAGCGACAACATGTACTGCGATTCCAGAATACCCGATACTTGTTAAATATAGGCCTACGCGAGATTCATAACTTACCAACGCGTATGACCGAATTGCTATTTTTTGGGTTGAAAAACTTTTTCTGCCTAAATGGAGCACCACAAAACGACAAAATGTTATTGTGAGTTGCATCAAGGACGTATGTAAATGGAATAATTTTGGTGCTGACTGCGGATAGCACTCTAATCGTAAGTATGACTTCATTCAGCTTTTTCTAGAGGTCACGAATATGTGCTTCCTATCGTGGATAACTGCAGATATAACAAAGAATACACAAAATTTGATATTTATGAAATTGTGCTCTACAAGTGAAACGCTTTTTGTGTGGTAGATAGAAAGATTCTTCCAAACTGTGCCAAATATATCAGTGAATTCCTGTCGCACAATGGTACAAAGTCTCCAACCTCTACCTACGTACACTACCTGACAACATAAGTGGAACACCCAGAAGACATGGTCGGACGTCAGTGTACCTTCGTACACATACATACCGTCGGCGAGTATGTAAGTGATTTGGAGTTTAAATTCTGTGCCGGCCGGAGTGGCCGAGCGGTTCTAGGCGCTTCAGTCTGGAACCGCGCGACTGCTACGGTAGCAGGTTCGAATCCTGCCGCCGGCATGGATGTGTGTGATGTAGTTAGGTTTAAGTAGTTCTAAGTTCTAGGGGACTGATGACCTCCGATGTTAAGTCTAGTGCTCAGAGCCATTTGAACCATTTATTTTTTTAAATTCTGTGACAGAAAGGCCACTAAAGTACATTTGTGTTGTTCGTGTTTCATGTTGTTACCAGGCCTGTGCCAGATGTTCAGTGATTACTGTGACAGACACGGAAATACCGCGTATCGTGTGAGGCAGCGTTATCAGCACCAGGCAGAGTTTGAAAGAGGCTTCATTGTGGGTCTCCATTTGACCAGTTGATGGAATCGTGCAATATCCAGATTTGTGGGACATTCGGATGTTGCATTGGCGCTATGGTGGATGGCATGAGAATGCAAGGGCAGGCATACTCGTCGTCAAGGTTCCGGTTGAGCACGTCTGACCACCACAAGGGAGGTGCGCCGTATTGTGCATCTAGCACATCGTAACCCCTCACATCTGCGTCTGTCATCTGAGAACAAGTACTGGATTCCCTACAACATTCTATGTCATTCCGCTTCATTGTTCGCGGACTAGTTGCAACTGGATTAGGTAATTACCATCCCATGCGCAGGCTACCATTAGCACCAGAACACAAACGGATGCGTTTGGAGAGGTGCCGTGACCGGGACGCATGATCTGCCGATGAAAGGCGTCGCATTGTGTTTAGCGATGAATCGTGGTTCTGTACTACGTCGGATGACCGCCGTCGGAGAATATGACGGCGACCTGGAGAGAGGTCCCGTTATACCAATATTTTGAAGAAGCAGAGCAGCCCATTGATTATGACTTGTAGTGATTGAGGAAAATCTGACGGTACAACGATATGTCACTGACATCCTGCATCCTCACGTGTTATCTCTAATGTGTCAGTATTGTGGCCTCGCGGTTTGAGGCACCACGTCACGGACTGCGCAGCCCCTCCCGCCGGAAGTTCGAGTCCTCCCTCTCGCAGTGGGGTGTGTGTGTTGTTCTTAGAATAAGTTAGTTTAAGTAGTGTGTAAGTCTAGAGACCGATGACCTCAGCAGTTTGGTCCCTTAGTAATTCACACACATTTGAACATTTTGAACAGTATTGTGGCGCCAGTTTTTCAACAGGACAATGCTTATCCACACTTGTCACGTTTATCTATGAACGTTCTGCATGATATTGAGGTGACACCGTAGACAGCGAGGTCGCCTGATTAGCCCCCGACAGAACATGTGTGCGACGAGCTCAGACATCAACTACTTCCCAGTGCCAGAATCTAGGATATTAAGAACCAGTTACAACAAATGTGGGCTGGCTTGCGGATACAACGGCTTTGTGACACCCTTCCAAAATGAATTAGTGCATGCATTCAGGTCAGAGGGGGTACAAAATCTTACAGTGAAGAGGGTTTTTACAGCCAATTTCTTTGTAAATTCGACCCGATTTTTTAATGACTGAAATAAACTCACATACCCTCTGAACCCGTGACGTATCATCTCGTTCCCTCATCCCCTTCCTGGTGCTTCTCTCGTTTTATCTGTTCGTGTATATGAGTCAGTTTTACAATGAAATAATAGTCTTAAGACTGTCATGTAAGATAACAGAATGAAGTTACTGGGAAGTCTCGAGATATTAATCGGTATACTGAAATAGAAATGAGTGTTAAATGGACAGAAAAACTGAGCGTCACCAAATAAATGTATTTGGGAAGTTGCTTTCAGCACCAAATCATTTCTGCCACCGTAAAAACTGCTCTGCTTCTGATATAACACTATCACGTAAACTTTTTAACGTTGTTCATTAGCTACTGTGGTAGAAAAGATGATGGGCAGATTAGAATTTAACGTTTGGTTGACAGTGCGGTCATTAGAGACGCAGCACAATGTCGGATTATGTAAGGATGGAGAAGGAAATCGGCCGTGGCCTTTTCAAAGGAACCATCCCGACATCTGTCTGGAGCGATTTAGGGAAATCACGGAGAACCTAATTCAGGATGGCCAGACGGGGATTGGAACCACTGTTCTCTGCCATGCGTGTCCAACGTGCTATCAAGTAACTACTGCACCACTTCGCTTGGTCTGATGTGATCGGAGATGATAATGCTGTAGAAATTTGTCCACATTTTTAAGACACTGTCAAAATGTTTCTGGTTTCATGTTCCACGAATCTGTAGTTAACTTCTGCCACACGTGTCAGACTCTGAGACGGTTGTTATTTTTCTGTTGAGACGGACATGTCATTTATTTGTAAATATAGTATTTTTGGGAACAGACAGTAGACATTATTTCACTGGACATACGTGGCAAGTGGAAATAATAGTGTGGGTTCGATCTGAACGTACGCTACACCATATACACTAAAGAACTAAAGAAACTGGTACACATGTCTCGTGTAGGGTCCCCGTGAACAAGCAGAAGTGCCGGAACACGACGTGGCATGGGCTCGACTAATGTGTGAAGTAGTGCTGGAGGGAACTGACACCATGAATCCTGCAGGACTGTCGATAAATCCGTAAGAGTACGAGCGGGTGGAGAGCTCTTCTGAACAGTACGTTGCAAGGCATCACAGATATGCTCAATAATGTTCATGTCTGGGGAGTTTGGTAGCCAGCGGAAGTGTTTAAACTCAGAAGAGTGTTCCTGTAGCCACTCTGTAGCAATTCTGGACTTGTGGGGTGTCACATTGTCCTGCTGGAATTGCCCAAGTCCGTTGGAATGCACAATGGACATGAATGGATGCAAGTGATCAGACAGGATGCTTACGTACGTGTCACCTGTCAGAGCCGAATGTAGAGGTATCAGGGATCCCATATCACTCCAACTTCACACGTCCTACACCATTACAGTGCCTCCACAAGCTTGAACTGTCCACTGCTGACATGCTGAGTCCATGGATTCATGAGGTTGTCTCCATACACGTACTCGTCCATCCGATATACAGTTTGAAACGAGACCCGTCCGACCAAGCAATGTGTTTCCAGTCGTCAACAGTCCAATGTCGGCGTTGACGAGCCCAGGCGGGGCGTAAAGCTTTGTGTCGTTCGTGCAATCATCAAGGATACACGAATGGGAAAGCCCATATCGATAAAGTTTCGAAGAATGATTCTCACGCTGAATCTTTTTGATGGCCCAGCATTGGTATCTGCAGCGATTTGCGGAAGGACTGCACTTCTGTCGCGTTGAACGATTCTCTTCAGTCGTCGTTGGTCCTGTTCTTGCAGGATCTTTTTCCGGCCGCAGCGATTTCGAAGATTTGATGTTTCTCCGAATTCCTGATATTCACGGCATACACGTGAAATGATCGTACGGGAAAATTCCCACTTCCGCTACCTCGAAGGTGCTGCGTCCCATCGCTCTGTTCCACTCTGTTCCACAACTTCAAAACTGTTAAGTTACAGAAAGAAAACGTGATACAGTCTTATTTTCGTTCGTAAATACATAAAAAACAGAAAATAAATTACGTTTTGCTGTTTGCAGATGACAGGTTGTATATTGTGTAGCAGAACAGCTACCAAAACAAATGGACAATAACATCATGTAAGGTATGTTACTTATGATTACACCCACTTTTCGCCAATTAAGTTATAAATGCAACTTTTACATAATGTTGTAAACGACGCAAATGTTAATATGTTAACAACAAATTTACAGTGAAAAATAAAAATAGAACCCACTAACGATAGCAGAGAAGTGCTGAAACATGTATGGGTGAAACAAAAGAAAAAAGGTGTCTTGCATAAGGCGGAACTTCTCATCCCATGTCCACTATCATCGTCCCCCCCCCTCCCCCCACTCTTTCTCTTCTCTTTTCTTGTTCGTGAATGGTGCTTGGAAGGCTCGCTATGAATTCTACATCTCTGACTTTCGCGATGACAGCAGTAAGGTTGGTCAAAATAGCAAGAAGGAAAGCCGAGGTGAGTAGGATCACGGCGCCCAAAAGGACTCTCCCCTGCTGGCGGTAACCGCGTGTCGCCGTGCGGTCTGTGTGTCGCGACAGCCGGAAATCTAAAGCTGCAGGGGGCAGGAGAAAGTGAGGCCGGCTCCCGGTGCAGCGTGGAAAGTCTGGACTTTCCCTTTCCGCACCTACTCGCTTCCGCACGCACGAGCGCCACGCAATCTTTTAACGGTTCATCGCTCTCCCGCTCACCTCTAAACCCGTATTACGAGGATGACCTGGGAGAAATACCTGACGTTGTTCTCTATACAGGGTGTTCCAGAAAGAGTGGTCAGTATTCAGGGATACGACAGGAACGACCATTCGAAGCAATGAAGTCTCGTAAACATGGGCTCTAAAACACATACTTTTTCATCTTCGATGTTATGATACAGATCTCTTCTACTGCAGGTTCTTTGCTTCCATGTTTTGAGAGACGGTCGGCCAAAACAATATAAAATATCGATAAATATGTACTCTAAAGTGCATACCTTAGGAGCTATGAGCAGTTGTTCATCTTCGCCAATGTTAGGCATGCATCTGCTACTGAATACGCGTTCACAGCTCATGAGGTATGCATTTTAGAGCCCACGCTTACTAAACAATTGTTTCTTGTTGTGGTATATACTACCGCCTCCCAAAATATGGAAAGCAAAGAGCTTGTAGTAAAAGAGATTCATTTCACAGTATAGAACATGAAGCTCTCATAGCTCGTAAGTTACGCATTTTAGAACCCATGTTTTTTGCTTCGAATCATCGTATCCCTGAATATTGCCCATTCCTCCTAGTATACGGCTCAATGTTCGTCTCGGGAGGGAGCGTTTGCAGTGGGCGTGCCTTGGATATTGAGCTGAAGAGCAGACACGGAAGACACCTGGTTTAACTTGCAAAATAACTATAGATATGATTTTATTTGACAAGAAGACAAAAACGAGGAAAGTTTATCTTCGTACGAGACAGTGTCTGTGCGTCTCTTCAAGATGACACACAGCCTTTTCACGTGAAACTGCGATTGTACACGTCTACAAAGATGACATCCTTGATACAGATTGTGTCTGAATGACAGCAGCTGCTCACATGGGTTGGGAGAACTTTATTTCTTTAAAACAAGACCGATTCCTAGTCTTTACTGATCATTTTCTGGACATTTATTGTAAAAGCTTCATGCAGATGGTGCACATGTGAATTACATTAAGTCAATTGAGCGCGAACTGCAACCAAAGCGTGCAATATTCTCATGAAACGTCTACACGGAGTGAAATAATCTGAAGATGAGCAGGAAATCATCAAACCTGGACATGATTTAAAGAAATTAAGCTCTTCCTTGTTGCTAGCATTGCACAATAATCTGTGTTCCAGTACAGTCCATTATGGACAAAATATTGGTACTCTTGGAGCTTGTGTTCATTATACCCATACAGTAGAGAATGATTTTATTCTAAAAGATGATGATGCTTGACCAGACAGGAGGCATCTGGAGGAGGACGAATATCTTCAACAGTTAACACTTCGGCATGTGGAACGACTTTCTGAATCCCTCTGTCTGTACGACATTATGCATGGAGGCGTGTTGGTAGCTACGTTATAATCCTCAAACCACTCTAGGAGTACCGTGCATGGCGGGGGATGCGTTGTACCATTGCTAGTCTTTCCCACTCCTGTTCTATTTACAAATGGAACGAGCGAAAAATGTTGACAGCCGCTATAAGAGGCCCATCCATCTTTGTTTTACCCTTCCGGTCCTTACGCGAGATGAACGTTGAGGCAGTAGAATTGTTTATCTATCTGTCGTAAATACTGAAATACTGGTCTCTGAACTTACTCAATAGTGTGTCGTAAAGAGATCGTTTCCCCCCTCCCCCCCCCCCCCCCAAGAATACCCATCTAAGATTACTTAGCAATTCCGTAACACTCTCGTACTGACCGAAACAAATGCTGACAAATCTAGAAACATGCCTATGAGTTGCTTAGATATCTTCTTCTTATCCGACCTGTTGGGGATTCCAAAATCTGGTGCAGTATTGGTACTTAAAAATGGGTCACACCTGCGTTGTGTAAGCGATCTCGTTACACTTCCCCATCCCCCCCCCCCCTCTTCCCACATCATAAAACAGAACGGTAAAATGTGCTAACTTCGGCTACCTGAGGTAATTTCGGCCAATAAAGGGTGTCAAATCTGTTTTTTTTTTAATGCTTCCATCTATTGAATCATGGTTTAACTATTTGGAAAGCTGTAATGTGTAGTGGAGAAGTCTCTGACATGCTCATTGTTTCACTTCACTGCAAGCGAGAACTGCCGTACACTGATTGTTGAGTTCCAGTTAGCGCGGAATAACGCAGTTCTGAAGTGTGAAAACAAACTCCTCTGATTATGTAAACCATTACCTTGTGTCTCTTAGTTTATACACACAAAAAGTATACTTACACTACAATTAGTGTTTGGTTGAGTTAATTTTAAGGTCGCCAATGAGAATTTTCAGGGTAACTTCGGCCATTCCGAAAGTATAAGACTCGGAAAGGGAAAATGTCGTTACGTCAAGTCTCCGAAATACACGCTATATCTCGAACAACCCTCCGGGACAAAATGAAAGAAATTCATACAGAAAAAATCGGGCGTCCTTTCTGTGGAGGCCTGTTAATTTTCACATTACTACTCTTATTCAAATGACTGTTTGGACATATTTTGAAATATCGTACTCAAGTGTAAGTACATTCATATTCTTATGCTGAAATGTTGGGAGTTAGTGAACTGAAAGTCTTAGAATAAAAAGAACTATTTTTAAATTATAGACTATCATGTTCTTCCAGCTTACTTCCTAATACAGTGAATAATAGAATTACTTGCGTATTTAATTTCCCAGTACAACGTTTAGTCCAACATAATTACAGGACGTTACTGTGATCTTATAGCGTTCGTTTTAAGTGGCCGATGCTAACGGAGCCACATAAAACTTCGTGTTTTCGTAATATTTCGTTGTTGGCCGAAGTTATCAAATTTCCTGGGAAGCTTCGGCCACAACTAAAAATTTTATATAGCAAACAAAATGCATAAAGTTATCTTTCCACAAAATTGTGTGTAATATAGCATGGAGAAAGCCCTCTAATTTTCATCTTCACATTACAATTCATAAAAAAAACTCAAAAATGGCCGAAGTTGACCCATTTTATGGTAAGTGGTCGTTCCGTTACATGTCATTTCACAATGTTACGCCAATATATTAAATTGATGTGAATGGGCCAAGCAGAATACCTTTGAGGGTCGATCCATACAACCCCACGAAGTGACAATGCGATGACCGAGCCGCAATACTTCCGGCGAAGTTAAAATTATTCTTGTTGGTATGTGGGCTGGCTGTATTCACACTCAGACGGTGCGTGACCGTGCCGCTGCAGCAGAATATGGAATCGGGTGGGTTCAGGTGGGTTATACGGAACGCCGTGCTGGATCCCAACGACCTCGTATCACTAGCAGTCGAGATGACAAGCATCTTTTCCGCATGGCTGTAACGGATCGTACAGCCACGTCTCGATCCCTGAGTCAACAGGTGGGGACGTTTGCAAGACAACAACCATCTGCACGAACAGTTCGACGACGTTTGTAGCAGCATGCACTATCAGCTCGGAGACCATGGCTGCGGTCACCCTTGACGCTGCATCACAGACAGGAGCGCCTGCGATGGTGTACTCAACGACGAACCTGGGTGCACGAATGGCAAAACGTCATTTTTTCGGCTGAATCCAGGTTCTGTTTACAGCATCATGATGGTCACATCCGTGTTTGGCGACATAGCGGTGAACGCACATTGGAAGCGTGTATTTGTTATCGCCATACTGGCGTATCACCCGGCGTGATGGTATGGGGTGCCATTGGTTACACGTCTCGGTCACCTCTCGTTCGCATTGACGGCACTATGAACAGTGGGCGTTACATTTCAGATGTGTTACGACCCGTGGCTCTACCCTTCATTCGATCCCTGCGAAACCCTACATATCAGCAGGATAATGCACGACCGCATGTTGCAGGTCCTGTACGGGCCTTTCTGGATACAGAAAATGTTCGACTGCTGCCCTGGCCAGCACATTCTCCAGATCTCTCACCAACTGAAAACGTCTGGTCAATGGTGACCGAGCAAGTGGCTCGTCACAATGCGCCAGTCACTACTCTTGATGAACTGTGGTATTGTGTTGAAGCTGCATGGGTAGCTGTACCTACCTGTACACGCCATCCAAGCTCTGTTTGACTCAATGCCCAGGCGTATCAAGGCCGTTATTACGGCCAGAGGTGGTTGTTCTGGGTACTGATTTGTCAGGATCTATGCACCTAAGTTGCGTGAAAATGTAATCACATGTCAGTTCTAGTATAATATATTTGTCCATTTGTCCAATGAATACCCGTTTATCATCTGCATTTCTTCTTGGCGTAGCAATTTTAATGGCCAGTAGTGTAATATACACTGACGTGACAAAAGTCATAGGAAAACTCCTGATATCGTGTAGGACCTCCTTTTGCCCGAGGTAGTGCAGTAACTCGTCATGACATGGACTCAACAAGTCGTTGGCAGAAATATTGAGCAATTCTGCTTTTATAGCCCTCAATAACTGCGAAAGTGGTTCCGATGAATGATTTTGTGCACGGACTAAACTCTCGATTATGTTCCATAAATGTTCGATGAGATTCATATCGGGCGATCCGAGTGGCCAGATCATTCGCTCAAATTGTCGACCAGTTGCGAACAATTGTATCCAGATGACATGGCACATTGTCATCCATAAAAATTCCAGCGTTGTTTGGGAACATAGAGTCCATGAATAGTCTCCAAATAGACGAACATAAGCATTTACAGTCAATGATCGGTTCAGTTGGACCAGAGGACCCAGTCTATGCCATGTAAACATAGTCCACACCGCTATGCAGCCACTATCAGCTTGCAGAGTGCCTCGTTGACAACCTGGGACCACGGCTTCATAGAGTCTGCGCCACACTAGAAACCTACCATCAGCTCTTACCAACTGAAATCGGGACTCAACTGACCAGGCTACGGTTTTAGAGTCGTCTAGGGTCCAACCGATGTGTCAGAACTCAGAGAGGAGCTGCAGGGCATCTTGTGTTGTTAGCAAGGGTACTCGCGTGGTCGTCTACTACCGTAGCCCATAATGCCAAATTTCACGCACACTGTCCTAGTGGATACGTTCGTCGTTCGTCCGAAATTGATTTGTGCGTTTGTTTTACGCAGTGTTGCTTGTCTGTTAGCACTGAAAATTTTACCCAAACGGCGATGCTTTCGGTCGTTAAGTGTACTCCTTAGGCCACTGCGTTGTCCGTGATGAGAGGTAATGCCTGGACTTTGATATTCACGGCACACTCTTGACACTGTGGATCTCGAAAAATTGAATTTCTTAACGATTTCCAAAGTGGAATGTTCCATGCATCTAGCTCCAAGCACCATTCCGCTTTAAAGTCTGTTAATTCCCATGGTGCGGCCATCAACACGTCGGAACCATTTTCAAATGAATCACTTTAGTACAAATGACAGCTCCACGAGCGCATTGCCGTTTTATACCTTGTGCACGCGATACTATCACCATCTGTATATGTGCATGTCGCTATCCTATGACTTGTCGCTTCAGTATACATAATCGGTGATCGGAACAAGACTCCTGACGACGAGCAATGCCGTTGGTGATGGATACCTTACGGAATAAGGGACAGGGAAAGGGGGGCGGCGGCAGGGGGGTAGAGGATGGGTCTCCACCCCACCCCCTCGACACACACAAACCCTGGAGTCTGGAGCACAGATGTTTTATTCATTACAGAATTCTCATGCAATACTATAAGTGAGTGCATAACCATCGATTCTCTGGGATGTAATAAGTTTTTTGTGACCCTATACAATTTTGTTCTTGTGGTATGACACGTCTCGAAACTCAGAAACTCATGTACATGTAAAGTGGTAATTTTAGAATCTTGTGCCCCTCACCCTCTCTGGTAAATTTCTGCGGACGCCAATGTCTTATGGTACTCCACAGGCGGCCCTGGTTACTGGCTCCTCATGTCTGGAATGTTAGCCTGATGATAATTATTGTAACGAAACCGATTACCTGCAGTAGAAAGAAAATAAATTGCGATTAAGGTCCTTACATTGTTAATATCAAGTACCATGATACCAAAGATTCTTAAACGCTACGAAATGAATGTTTGTTTATTACATTATTAACAGCAATGTATTATGGTCCACGTTTATAAACCCTTTTAAATGTTGTTCATCTGTTGCGCAGTGTGCATTCGCTTATTTCTTGGTATTTCATTACCACGGTTAAGACACAGCGTAACAATTGAAGTATCAGTGAATGTTTTTCTTACACTAAATGCATCTGTCATTGCGTTTCTTCCTTGCTAAAGTAAATGTTGTAGTGTTTGATCCCCGCCCATAAAATCCTCTTGCTGGGTAACGTAGGTGCTTGTCTTTGTACCGTATTTTATGACAGAATTATGCAGTGAACACGTGAGTAAAATTATGTAGTCTACGGGTTTTGGAAAATCCTGAATCTTCCGACTGCGAAATCTAAACTTTTGACTCACAAAACCAAAACTGTTTTCTGGTGTCCTGCTGACAAGACTCTAAGGACAGTGACAGCGACGGTTGCGATCATTTAAATTATCTCCATGGACAAAGCCTCAAGCGTTGGGGAACCACCCGACGTTTGCCTTAAGAGATTTAGGGGAACCACGGAAAACTCATAGCTAGACGATTTGAAACGGCGTCCTCCATTGCGCTAGCACTGAGCCACCTCGCTCTGTGTGCGCCTAACTGTTACGCAAGTGAAAGTTTGCTTCGTCATAGGAGATCTCCAGGTGGCCGTCGGGAAGAAAGTGAGCCAAGAGTTATGCAGCAAGAGGCAATTCCAATAGATCGATACTGTACACAGCTTTCACATCTTGCCTGCTTTCTGCCTCCATCCGCAAGTTGATGTGAACCCTAAGAACTATATTTTCAACACTTATGGTTGAATTTCGCATTCAAATCCACAAGGGTGTCTAAATCACAGTCTAACTTACAATTTATTTAATTTAATGTGAGGAAGAAAACCAAAAGTAGCGACGTCCTCAGCTGTTGAATAGATAACTTTGTTGAAATAAGAAACGCCCTTTGAATATAGAGATGATACTCTTGTGATGGACTAGGGTTATGAAAAGCGCCAGACACTACCGTTGGCGGTTGGACCTGAGGACTTTATTTATTGTTCAGTATCAGCAACGCTAGCAGGAGAGAGATTAGAGCGAAAAACTACCGGAATTAAAAACCACAGAGGAATCGGTAGCAATTTCACAAATAAGAAACTACGTTTCATTATCTGTAGTACGTTTCATTATCCGTAGATAGCTGTTCACATTTCTGGTTCTCATCTACTATTGATTTTTGAGGTGGCACGTACAATGAATACAGTATGCTTTTTGTCTTGAACTATTGTACGAATTTATCACAACAGCTACTGATCAGTTAGCGTGCAACACTGATGATTGTCACTCCTTAGAAATCTCGATGCTGCTGACATACTCTACACGTGACTGCTGTATTTGATATTGGCATAATTTAAAATAGTAGTCTTATAATAAATACTAATTATCATCATCTTCAAATTAATTTCTTTGGTGCAGATGTCTGGTGTTCTGAAGAATCTTCCATTTTGATAGTGGGACGCGCCACAAAATTCCAACTGCAAATACTTCCTTTTACAAATCACCACCAGTACTTTTTTTTAATACTGTTGTCTCTAGGAAGTAGGCCCGAAACATTCTGATGATTATAAAAGTGTCTGACATCTGAGCAATCCCCCACACAGAAGCAAGTGCTGGCGCTGTACATGTATTTGTGGTTTTATCGATGTTGCACAATGAAATGTAATATATGCTGTACAAAGTTATGGACTTTCAGCAATAATTACAGCTTTTGTAAACACCGTAATATTGAAGCTAAAGCGTAATTATAACTTCCAACAACACACATCAGTATTGAATATTTTATTGTACTAATACTTTTGATAATACCCAGTACTGCAACTAAAATAGAAACAACATCACTTTCAACTAGGACTAGACAACGAATTGAAAGACCGTATATGTAAAACCCTAAACAGTAGACTCTACCTTGGACTTTACTTTTACAGTATTAGTGCATAATTCTGTGGAATAGTTATCAGTCACCTATATTTCTTTCTAACTTGGAAATTTAGCTCAAATAACTTTAAAACTGAAGTAAGTTATAGATACAATGTAGCGTTTATTTAAACGCATTGCAGATCCCTGTTATTCATGTTCTTGAAGTCATATCCACAGCTACTGTTTCCTCCAGTTTATGGAACCCTGCTGAAACCTGTTGTGGGTGGTGAAGGGAGTGAGGGAATAGTGACGTAGTTTTCTTGGTAATCGAGTATCCCTGTCATATTACTGTCATTCAACACTGAGCTGTCATGTCATTGACGTAATTGTCACGATGCGTTGCTGTTCGGACTGAAAGATACATTTTTTCACATGTCTGCCAAGTTATTTGCCTTCTTTTCTTCTATAGGAGCCATTCGCCCATAGTCTTCCTTCCATTCCTTTTCTGTTTGCTGTGCAGGCAGCCTATGACAAATGTGAAGCCCTGTGCTGACGGTTTCTGCCTTCTCCAAGAGAATATCGAATTTCATAATATAATCTTCAGTGCTGAGGACCCTGCTTCTCCATTTTGCTTTTCTGCACGTAATTTAAAACTATTGTCAAGCAGGACAGGTCACACAATCGTGCTTTTATATGGATGTTTGCCTTTTCTTATTGCTAGAAATCAGCCGGCCGGAGTGGCCGTGCGGTTCTAGGCACTACATTCTGGAGCCGAGCGGCCGCTACGGTCGCAGGTTCGAATCCTGCCTCGGGCATGGATGTGTGTGATGTCCTTAGGATAGTTAGGTTTAATTAGTTCTAAGTTATAGGCGACTGATGACCTCAGAAGTTAAGTCGCATAGTGCTCAGAGCCATTTTGCTAGAAATTAACCTACGCCGACGGAAAAAAATCGCAACATCAAAAAATATTTCAGAGTAATGAAATTTCGGGAACACATTTGTCTAAGTAACATACGAGTATGTAAGTGATTAACATTACAAGATGGCAGGTTAATGTAAGCGCGTGGTAAGCATCGCAAATGTGAAATGTTAGTAAATTAATAACTGATGTAATCGCCAGAATGTTGAATGCAAGCATTCAAACATACATGCATTGCGTTGTGCCTGATGTCATTTCGTGGGATGGAGTTCCATGGCTGTTGCACTTGATCGGCCAATGCAGGGACAGTTAATGCTGGTTGTGGATGCCGCTGGAGCCGTCCTCCGATGATGTCCTATATGTGCTCCATTGGCTGGTTGATTTGGGGGGAGGGGGCCATACCGCGAGGTCATCAGTCTCATCGGATTGGGACAGGATGGGGAAGGAAGTCGGCCGTGCCCTTTCATAGGAACCACGCATTTGCCTTAAGCAATTTAGGAAAATCAAGGAAAAACCTAAATCAGGATGGCCGGACTCGTCTGAACCGTCCTCCGCCCGAATGCGAGTCCAGTGTGCTAACCACTGCGTGTGATCAATTGGAGACAGATCCAGTGATCGAGCGGGCCAAGGCAACATGTCGACACTCTGTACAGCATGTTGGGTTGCAACGGCGGTATGTGGGCGAGCGTTGTCGTGTTGGAAAATGCCCTGAAGTGCTATCCATGAATGCCAGCACAATGTCGAATCACCAGACTGGCGTACAAATTTGCAGTCAGGTTGCGTGGGATAACCAGAAGAGTGCTCCTGCTGTCATAAGAAATCGCATCCCGGGGCATAACTCCAGGTGAAGGTCCAGTGTGTGCAGCACACAGACTGGTTTGTCGCAGGCGCCTTAACTAACCTCCTTCCAAATCACTGGCACCGAGACACAGCCAGCTTTCATCAGGAAACATAACAGACCTCCACCCTGCCCTCCAACGAGCTTTGGCTTGACACCACTGAAATTACAAATCGCGTTGGTTTGGGTTCGGTGGAATGCACGCCACAGGGCTTCTGCTCGGAGCTGTCCTTGAAGTAACCGATTTGTAACAGTTCGTTGTGTGAAGTAACCGATTTGAAACAGTTTGTTGTGTCACTGTGGTGCCAACTGCCGCTCAAATTGCTGCTGCAGATGTAGTGCGGTGCGTCAGAGCCATACCCTGAACACAGTGGTCTTCCCTAGCGGGAGTCCCACGTGGCCGTCCGAAGCCCGACCTTCTTGCGACCGTGCGTTCTCGTGACCACCATTGCCACCAATCATATACAGTAGCTACATTCCTGAAAAGACTTTCTGCAATATTGCAGAAGTAACATCAAGTTTCTCGTATCCCTATTACACGTTCTCGTTCAAATGCAGTGGCGTGCTGATAATGGTACTTTGTCGCCTTGAAGGTATTTTTGAGTAACTTCAACTCACCACGTCCTGTCTCATAGGTAACTAATGCTCACGAACGTTTGAGCGTGTATTTAAAGCAAATCAAACTTGCATCCTCATAATGGCGCTACTAGCGCCACTCACTTGCTACTGGCGCGAAATTTAAATACACATCATCTTTCAGATGTAGGAAAACTTCTAACAACTATGTTTATGTCGCACTACTCCTTCCTAGTGTTGCAATTTTTTTCCCGTCTGAGTATATCCATACTTATACTCTGCAGACTAGTGTATAATGTATGATAGAGTAACTTTGTATTGTAAAACCTGCAAAGGTTTCGTTCTGGGTAACCGACAGACGAAGTTGCCAGTAATGGTATCTCCATTCCGTGTTAGTCTGACCAGATAGGGATTACACATATTTGGTCAGTATTCCAGTACAGACCATACAAAAGAATTTTCCACTTGACAAGTTGTGATCTACACTGTCCACAGGTCTATAAAATATTCTGTATCTTGGAAGATTTTTTCACTATGGATTTACGGAACAAAAACGTGTGTCTACTTTCAACACTTTTCCTGTGATCTCAAATACACTAGTCTCACTGATCTTGCTATCAGAGATGCCTCTGTACTGAACAACAGAAGATCACGACTGACAGTGAGTATAAGAAGTTAGGCTTCAAAATGCTAGCAAATTAAACTAAATCTTGTGTGTCACATTCACTGGCTTGTTAAATTTTTCTCCAAGTGACTGACTTTACAGAATGAGACTAACATATCTGTGTGAAACTGAATAGATGACTGTGATGGTAGGGTGTAAAGTGACATGCTGTGTTAGCAGTGTTAGTAATGGCGTTACAAACAAGTAAAAAGTGAAATCTAATATTGACATATCACGCCTTATAACAGGTGTAGCGTGAAACCACGTAAGAGGTATGCATCCATTTTTATGTAATTTGAAGGTTGTGTCAGTGCTATTACGGACACTATAAAAATGTATAAAAGCACACATTATCTAATGGCTACTTTCTTTAATTACGCATTTCAATTTATAATTGTCATCATCATCGGATTAATCTGAAAAAAACCCGTAATGACTACAACTACAATTAATGCGTAACTGTAGTTACTGACCAGTAAAAGCAAACAGGAAATGCAGTGAAACAAGGTTCAAATGGCTTTGAGCACTGTGGGACTTAACATCTGAGGTCATCAGTCCCCTAGACTTAGAACTAAGTAAACCTGACTAACCTAAGGACATCACACACATCCATGTCCGAGGCAGGATTCGAACTTGCGACCGTAGCGGTCGCGCGGTTCCAGACTGAAGCGCCTAGAACCGCGCAGCCACAGCGGCCGGCTAATACAGTAAAACTTGGTCAAAGTCAAACGTGTATAATTCGGAAATCTGCTCAAACCGTGCAAATATTTCAGACTCGAAGCGTTCAGTACACTTTTATATGCTTTTTGTGGTATAAAGTGTAAGTGCCTAACGCGTGAACGGAATGCTAATTTTAAGATTTAATTGATAATTAATTTTATAATGCGGAAAAGAGCTTATACAGTACATTGTATTACAGTATACATCAGTTATTCATGACTCTACAAGGACCCTACTATTAACACAAAGACCGTGCAGCCCTGATAATGCTGCGGCGCAAAAGCAGGGAAAGAGGTTTGGCGCGGTGCAGCAGTGCGGGTGGCAACATCAAGCTGCGCCGCTCTGTGCAACAACGAAAGAGTTACGCGCAGTGTCGGTACATCAGAGGATGTGGTTCGTTGGTGAGCACTCTGTTCGTCGGCGTTTCTCGTTTTCCGTAATTACTGACGAGCGCTGGCGCACACTGGGGCATTTTTGCGCACCTTCGAACATAATGTGCAGTTTGCGCAGTGAAAGAGATGGGTGTTGTTCTGTTAAACAGTGGTTTTACCCGGCAAGGTCAAGTATTCCAAAGAAATGCATTACCTGCATTATTTCCTGCTAGTTTCAGTTGACTAGTAACACTTTAAGTGATAACTTAATGTCGAACAAAAAGTATGTACCGCTAACAGCTAACGAAAAGGTTAAGGTAATCGAGGCGAGTGAGAAAGAAAGACTCTCTGAGTGCGAAATAATGTTGCGTTTCAAATGCGGTAAAACACATATTTTGATACTTTAAGAGAAAAAAGGATAAGATACGGCATGAGTGAATGAAAGGGAACTGGCAAATGAAAAGAAAGGCGAAGAAGACAGGAAACGAAAAAATTGACATATGTAGGAACGGTTCGCAAGTGCGCGGGAAAAATATCACTTTTGTCACGACGCATGTTGCAGAATGAGGCTCTAGAAATCACTAAAGAGTTTGAAAATACGGAGTTTAAGGCAACCACAGGATGGCTGGGTAGTTTCAAAGGCTTCAAAGCTGGGCACAACATAGCGCGCGCGCGCGTGTGTGTGTGTGCGTGTGGGGGGGGGGGGGGGGGGGGAGGGGGGAGGAGGAGAAATAAGGATGTGCAGGAAAGAGTAGCAACACAATGGAAGACAATACTATACAACTTAATTGCCAATTATGACCCGAAAGACTTATTCAGTGTCGTCGAAACTGGAGTGTTTTATCATGCATAGCCTTCAAAATCTCTAGTGGTTCGAGGTGAAAAGTGCACCGCGGAAAAATATCCAAGGAAAGATTCATTGCCCTGCTGTATGAAAACATGTTAAGTGAAGTGGAGAAGCCACTGCTGATTGGAAAAGCAGAAAAACCGCGTTGTTTCAGGAAGAATGGCTGGGCACTTTCAGTGCCAAAATGGAAAAAAGAGGAAAGCGCTAAGTTCTCCTTTTCCTAGACAATGCAACCTGCTACCGGAGAGTCAAGTTATCAAAAGTGAAATTGGCTTGGTTTCCGCCACATTCAACCAGCGTTACACAACCGATGGACCATGGGGTTATTTACACATTATAGGTGATTATTGATGCAGTCTCTTATTCTTAGTGCCAGCCGAAGCGGCCGTGCGGTTCTAGGCGCTGCAGCCTGGAACCGCGAGACCGCTACGGTCGCAGGTTCGAATCCTGCCTCGGGCATGGATGTGTGTGATGTCCTTAGGTTAGTTAGGTTTAACTAGTTCTAAGTTCTAGGGGACTAATGACCTCAGAAGTTGAGTCCCATAGTGCTCAGAGCCATTTGAACCATTTTCTTATTCTTAATGTTCAAGAAGCCGAAGGTGCATTTGCTTTTGCACTGTCAGGTACTGTCCTGGATGCAAAAACTGAATTCGGTTGGCAGTAAGGGAAATAAAGCTCGAAACTCTTACCAAGTGCTTCAACAAAGCAGTGTTTGGACGACAAGAAAAAGACACCTCTCTGGCCATCGAAGATCAAGGAAATGCAGCAGCAATTGCTGAATTAATCAAAATGCAAAACATTTCATGTAGTGCAGATAACTAGATTCGAAGTGACGACTTTCTGTCAACTCATTCCACTTTTGCTTCAGCAACATATTTAATAGAAATCCGCGACATAGAAGATGAAGACTGCTTGAATACTGCTCAGCAGTGTGGGATCCGTACCAGATAGAGTTGATAGAAGAGATAGAGAAGATCCAATGGAGAGCAGTGCGCTTCGTTACAGGATCATTTAGTAATCGCGAAAGTGTTACGGAGATGATAGATAAACTCCAGTGGAAGACTCTGCAGGAGAGACGCTCAGTAGCTCGGTATGGGCTTTTGTTGAAGTTTTGAGAACATACCTTCACCGAGGAGTCAAGCAGTACATTGTTCCCTCCTACGTATATCTCTTGAAGAGACCATGAGGATAAAATCAGAGAGAGTAGAGCCCACACAGAGGCATACTGACAATCCTTCTTTCCACGAACAATACGAGACTGGAATAGAAGGGAGAACAGATAGAGGTACTCAAGGTACTCTCCGCCACACACCGTCAGGTGGCTTGCGGAGTATGGATGTAGATGTCGATATAGAAGAGGTGCAAACCGATGTCTCTAGAAAAAGTAATAGACCTGAAGAAGGTATTGCATTCATAGACGATGTTATCCAATTTCCAGCATACATAAATGCTCCCAAACAGTTGGAACTATTGCAAAGTGCGAAAAATTGCATAGAAAAAACTATTTCGAACAAGAAATTCAAAGAGGTTTCCCTCGTTCATTTGTGGCGAAAAAAAAAAAATGAAACATAAGGCAAATAAACACAGAAATAATATGTATGTACATACAGCAATAAACGAATTTAAAGTTAGGGTAAAAACACAGAAATGCCATACTATTTATCAGTTTGTGTAATAGTCTAGTGTTTTGTTGTACAGTACCAGTATACACTAATTGAACATCTACAGTGTGGGAGTGAAGGTATATAAATACATGTATAATTACAAATTTATATTTTTGTGCATGATACCTGAAAATTATTTTGTAGCTAGTGAGTTTTGTGTAATTCAGAAACTTGTCCAATTTGGAAAAATATTTTACTCTCATGCGATTCTGTTCTGAGTTAGTTGTACTGTATATTCATGTGTAGTGTGAAAACATACCAAGGTTTGGGTGAACATGTCGTATGTGGGTATGGAGTCATTACTGCTGTAATGATTCAGTTTTGCATTGTCTTTTGGATAAGGTAGATGACTCCATACCTAGATATGATGTGTTCACCCAAGCCTAGGAATGTTTTCAAATTGCACTTTGATATATTTCCTGTTTGTTTTTAGTAGTCAGTAGCTACTATTATGCACTATGTATTAGATGTGGTCTTTATTGGTTTCTTCAGATTAATCTGTTTATGATGTATAAATCAAAATGCCTAATTAAATAATGTAGTCACTACACAACCTCTGACTTCCATGTGTTTTTATAGCATCCATAAAAGCACTAATTCAACATTCAGGTCACCCCTCCCTTTATTAGTGCAAGAGGAGGTTCCCAAGCTAAAGATCTCCATCCTACAGATGGATTACCATCAGCTGTGTCTGATATTTCATCTGACATTGTAGGTTCGTCTTTGATTCAGCCTATGATATTAATGTATGATCTAGAAATCAGGAGCTGTAAATTGCCACCTCACCACCCTTATCTGGCTTTGAACATGTGGCTTTGAACATGTTGTTCCTGAGTTCTGTGTTAGCTTGATATGATTTATTGGCCAAAGCCATTCAGGCAGTTTATTGAAAAATGGAAAATAATCTGAAATCAGAACAAAAATAACGGGCAGAATTCTTTAAATGACAAGATATTTGCCAAATTACCCCCCCCCCCCCCCCCCCTGGATAATTTATTTTCACAACTGGCCAGTTTTGATATAGCAGCATTGAAACTGTACACTTGAAAATATCACAATGGCTCAATGTAAAAACTGGCTCGTTGTGAAAAGAATACCTTCAGTTGTATGTGGCAAAAATGCTATCATGCAAAGAATTCATTATGATTGTAGCAGCAAGCATGTTAAAGCCAATGGGTAGGATGTGTACATGAAATATATATTCCTTTAAAATATTAAAATATGCAAGAAACATTTTTTCATAAATGTGGTAATTCATTCCTTTCCAAATAAATTTTCCCTTCTGCACATGAAAAACCTCAGAAATGAGTCACATTATCTACTTTTACACATTTTATGAAATCTGAAATTCCTACTATGCTAATGTAACTGTTTCACACTTCTGCATCAACTTTGTAAACCTATTTCATATTAGCTTTCTATGATTTTTCCTGCATCCATAGCGAATGTTGCTAATGCATACCTGTGAAGTGGCCTTTGATGGGGGAAGAAATTTTCAATCTTAGTCTTTGGCTGGTGAACGGAGGAGAGGCGATGACCTAAAGTTACTGATGTAAATCAAATTCCAAAACTCTCCTCAGTGTCACATGAAATGTTTATGATGACCCATCTTTTGGAGGAGGAAGTTAAGTCTGGGGAATGCACTGGTGCTATTTGAGAAGAAGTCTACGTGCTGAATCCTGATTAACCCTCCCTTTTTTCATCATACAACACAAACCTGGCACAAAACTATACATACACCCATTACAGTCACCTACACTCAAAAGATACACGTAAGACACAACTTCCACACACCACGTGGGAAGGGGCCACTGTGCACAAAGAAATTAGCTGCTGAATAACAACTCTGGTTGTCACAGCCAACAATGCCAAATAACTATTTCTTTCTTTCTTTCCTGCCTGGATTTCATTTACAATTTTTACTGCTGTTATTCTATAGCTTCATTGGGTTTGCTAAGTACTTTTTTAATGTTATGTCTGAACTGTTAGCTTTAAAAGTGCCTCTGGGATGAAACGAGTTCAATTGAAATATGTACCTTGTAATTAAAGGATTAGTAGCAAGGCACAATATCTGTATGCTGAGACTGTAATGCCACAGAAAATGAAATTTTTGATCATTATCATACTATTAAGTACTGCCTTGAGTTAGGGAGATGAGGTATTTATATTACAACTTCACTGAAAGAACAGATACATTGATAGTGCTCATACTTATGGATCTAGGAATAGCTAATTTAGCAATAAAGGGAAATGTTGGAAGATGAAAACTGTAGGGGGAGATCAGTAAGCAGGTTCAAACAGGTGTAGGTTGCAGTAGTTGTGCAAAGATGAGAAACTCGCAAAGGGTATTCTAGTGTGTAGAGCTGCATAAAAGCAGTCTTCCACAAAAATATATCATTGTTTCTCAATTGTATGTTGCTCACTATTATTTATTTGTTTTTAAATGTGTTCATGACTATTGTTTATTTGTTCTTTAATCTGTTCACATGTGATTTATTTATACCTGTAGCTGCCTGTGTTTCATAGAATATAGAGACTATTGTTATTTTGTGTCAATGTTCACTTTTTATTTACAATATCATATTTATCATCTTTACAGTGGTTACTGGTTCAACAGATGGTATTGGTAAAGCATATGCCCTTGAGCTAGCAAGACGTGGACTCAACATAGTCCTTATTAGCAGGAACCAGCAGAAGTTGGATGGTGTTGCAAAAGAGATTGGTACTGTGATTATATATGATATATATTAAGAATATAATCTATATTTAACATATTTTCTTAAAATGCTGGTTTCTCATTTCAGTGTGTGATCACATACAATTTTTAACCAAGAGAGTGACAAATTCTCTAAGTTCACATATTAGGGCACTGTACACATAAGAAAGTAGGTGACTGGGCAATATGCAATGGCAACAGGCAGTGTATTGTGGAACACACCAGCCATTAGTATCATTTCGCAATATTTGTATGCAGGTTGCAATATGAGGTGCACCCTAAATAGCTAACAATTAGTTTTATATCAGTATTTGCATGGTGATAGCTGTTTGGTCATTGCAATGTTCATTATGGCTAATATAGTACATACAGTAATTAAAACTTCCGGGCTAAGAGGCCGTGGTCCAATAGTACAAATACTTCTCCCTGACGTTTCGTTGCCAGCTGCGGGCAACATCATCTGAGGTGAGTCTACGATGTCAGGGAGAAGTATTTCTACTATTGCACCACGGCCTCTTAGCCCGGAAGTTTTAATTACTGAAGACGCCGGCTGTGAAAGCCTACATGCTATGATAATACATACACTTCAAATGTTAAATCAATGAGGTTAGTGTTAGTGTTATATGTACACACCTTTTTTCCTATTACAACACAACTCTACTAGAAGTACACTAGTGTGAATAACACAATACACTTATATTTGTATACATTGATACTCTTCCTTTGCTTAGCACTGTCATTACTTTGACATAAATTATGATATTATTTCAACATATTGGTGTATTTATTTTTGAATTTAGAATTTTCTTGCCAGTTGCATACATTTGTTAGTTTAGAAATAATATAGTCCTGCCTAATAACATTGTTGATTGCAGCTGTAAGAAATATTTTGGAATCTTTAACACAATAGTGTGACATACAAATCAACAAAACTTACTGGGTATGCAATGTGCAGCTACTCGTTGTATACAGGGTGTCCAAGGATGAATGGTCAGAATTCAAGTATATGACAGCAACAATCATTCAACGCAGAAAAATCCAATAAACATGGGCTGTAAAATGCATACTTTAAGAGCTAGGAGCACTTCTTTGTCTTCGATACTGTGATAAAAATCTCCTCTACTGCAAGTTCTTTGCTTTACATATTTTGAGACGCAGTAGTGTGGACCAAAACATGAAAAAAATGTCCAGTCAACATGGGCTCTGGAGTGCATACTTTAAGAGCTATGAGCACATGTTTGTCTTCATTACTGTGAAACACATATAGTCTACTGAAAAAGTTCTTATAGCTCTTAAGATATGCATTTTAGAGTCCATGTTATTCTTGTTTTACTACCTCCTCTCAAAATATAGAAAGCAAAGGGCTTGCAGTAGAAGAGATTTGTTTTACTGTATCGAAGATGAAGTGCTCTTAACTCTTAAAGTATGTTTTTTAGAGCCCATGTTTACTAGGCTCTGCTGCTTTGAATGATCACTGCTGTTATATCCCTGAATCAGGACCATTTTTCCTTGGATACCTTGTATAATCTTCTCAGTTTGTTTTGTATATCAACAGTGAGAATTAAAGAGAGAGGTAGGTAAAGCTTTACACTCTTTGTTCCTTCTTTCTCTGACAGTTTTTCTGTAATTTTCTCCACACTTACATCCATTCTTATCCAATCAATACACTTTCCTTTTCTTACCTGATCTGATCTTAATTGTTCTTTGTGACTTATCCTCTTCAACAATGTTTTAGAAATCTCTGGTGGTTCATAACCTGCATTATGTTTTCAGAGCTCTTACTATACTTTGTTTTCATATGTAACTTGCATCTATGTGTTACTTGTATATCTGAGAATCTTTCGTTTGCAGTTGCTATTAACTTTGGTGGTGCTGTATGCATACTGACAGTCAGTCTATATGTGTCATCTATCTGTAGCCTCCTTCTTGCCAGAGTCCAAAGATTTTCGTTCTTTTGTTTGCTTTACTTACATGTTTTTATTTGCCAGTTCTTTTTCTCCAAACAATTGCACACTTGCCTTTATTTACATCTAGTATTATCAATGTGATTTATAAAATGAATATTAATAGTTGTGTGCTTTTAAGAATTATTATTAAAAATAATGTTTATTACTGTTTACGGTATTTATCTCTAACAGCTTATCTTATAGTGTAATATATCAGAGATTATTATACACATTTCATCAGTCAGTCTATCCATCCTGGTATTACCTTTCATGAAAAGCAAATTTTTCACTTCAGGTAACTGATCTGCATTGCAGACAATCAGTAAACAAGCAGTCATATTTATTATTTGCATACATTTTACAGTATTGTGTGTGGTTTATGATGTCAGCTAATAATTCATATTTTTGCTTTACAGAATCGAAGTTCAGTGTACGAACAAAAACAATATCAGTAGACTTTAGTAAAGGAAAAGCAGTATTTGATATCATTGAATATGAACTCAAAGACATCCCTATTGGAATTTTGGGTAAGAGCCTAAAAACTAGAAGTTTACTCCTGCAGAATGTGCTATTACTGTGCTTGCAGTTAATGAAGGGGCTATATTTTTCTGTTAAGAATACATGTCCCCCTGATTATATTAGAGGTTAGATTAGATTAGATTAGTACTTGTTCCATAGATCATGAATACGGCACTTCGTTATCATGTGGAACGTTTCAGGTTAATAAAAGGTGTCTATACAAGATATTACATTACACAAAATATTACATGACACTTAATTTTTTTCTGTGGGTGTTGGGGAAATTACCCACTTACTATACCCAAAAATTCATCTAATGAGTAGAAGGAGTTGCCATTAAAAAATTCTTTTAAATGCTATATGGCTATCTGTTAGACTTTTGATGCTATTAGTTAAGTGACCAAAGACTTGTGCGGCAGAATAATTTACCCCCTTCTGAGCCAAAGTTAGAGTAGTAATGTACACTGCTATTACTTTTGAATTCGTTCGGATTGTTTCATAAGTGAATATATATATATATACATATTGTGAGGCTACAGTGAAGATCTCGAGCTCTTTAAATAAGTGTCTGCAGGATGATCTTGGATGAGCTCCAGTAATTATTCTGATTGCACGCTCTTGTGCAATGAACACTCTTTTACCCAATGATGAGTTATCCTAGAATATGATGCCAAATGAAAGCAGAGAATGAAAATAGGTGTGGTAAGCTAATTTACTGAGATGTATATCGCCAAAATTTGCAATGACCCTAATAGTATAAGTAGCTGAACTCAAATGTTTCAGCAGATCTTCAGTGTGTTTTTTCCAGTTCAACCCCTCATCAATGCATGCACCTTGAAATTTTGAATATTCTGCCTTAGCTACCGATTTCTGATCGAAGTCTATATTTATTAATGGTGTCATTCCATTTACTGTGTGGAACTGTATATACTGTGTTTTGTCAAAGTTTAATGAGAGCCCATTTGCTGAGAACCACTTAATGATTTTCTGAAAAACATCGGTTACAATTTCACCAGTTAATTCTTGTCTGTTGGGTGTGATAGCTATACTTGTATCATCGTCAAAAAGTACCAGCTTTGCATCTATGTGAGTATAGAATGGCAAGTCATTAATATATATTAAGAATAGCAGAAGACCCAAGACCAAACCTTGTGGCACCCCATTCTTGATTGTTCCCCAGTTTGAGAAATCACCAGTTTTTTGTATATTATGTGAACTGCTTATTTCAACTATCTGCACTCTTCCAGTTAGGTATGATTTAAACCATTTGAGTGCTGTCCCATTAATACCACAGTACTTGAGCTTATCTAGAAGTATTCCATGATTTACACAATCAAAAGCCTTTGAGAGATCACAAAAAATCCCAACAGGTGACTTCCAGTTACTCAGAGCATTTAATATTTCATCAGTGAAAGTATATATAGCATTTTCCGTTGAAAAACCTTTCTCGAAACCAAACTGATATTTTGTTAAAACGTTATTTTTACAAAGGTGTGAAGCTACTCTACAATACATTACTATTTCAAGAATTTTGGATAAGTCAGTCAGAAGAGAGATTGGGCGGTAGTTGTTGAAATCGGACGTATCCCCTTTCTTATGCAGTGGTTCAACAATGGCATACTTCAGTCTATCTGGGAAAATACCCTACTTCAGAGAGCTATTACATATGTGGCTAAGAATCCCACTTATCTCTTGGGAACAAGCTTTTATTATCGTGCTGGAAATGCCATCAATTCCATGTGAGCTTTTGTTCTTGAGAGAGTTTATTATCTTCATAATTTCAGAAGGAGAGGTGGGTGGAATTTCAATTGTATCAAATTGTGTGGATAAGGCCTCTTCCATTAACTGCCTTGCTTCTTCTAATGAACATTTAGATCCTATTTTCTCTAAAACTTTTAAAAAATGATTATTCAAAATGTTTTCCACTTCCGGCATGTTGTTTGTCAAGTTTCCATTCACTTTGATGGTAATGCCGTCATCCTGTACTCTTGGTTGCCATGTCTCCCTTGTAATAATATTCCAAATTGTTTTGATTTTGTTATCAGAGGTATTAATCTCAGACATGATGCACATGCTTCTGTACTTTTTAATAACCTTTCTTAATGTAGCACAGTAGTTTTTATAATATTTGGCTGTTTCTGGGTCATTACTATTTCTTGTTGTTACAAAAGATTTTTATTCCTTTAGTAAGCCAAGGTTTTTTTGCATGGTTTCTTATAATTAGCTTTAACTACTTTCTTGGGGAAACAGTTTTCAAATTCTCTTACAAGTGCATTATGAAATAAGTTATATTTTAAATTAGCATCGGATTCCTTGTACAGCTCATCCCAGTCTAACTGCTGAAGATTTTCCCTGAAATTTCTAATTGTTGAGTCATTAATTAAACACACAACTTTGGAGGGTAGTTTTGAATAACTGAATGGAGCTATGTCATATACTGTAACTAGCTGAGTACCATGATCAGAAAGGCCATTCTCAATAGGACAAGAATTTTTGTTTCTAAACTTATCTTGGTCTATAAAATCGTTATCTATCAATGTGCTGCTCTCCTTTACTACCTGAGTAGGAGAATTAATGACAGATGTCAAATTGAAAGAACCGAGCAAGACTTCCAGGTCATTCTTCCTATTACCCTCCTTCAGTGAATCAACACTGAAGCCCCTCAAATAATAATTTGCTTTCCCCTATCTGACAGATATCACAACAAGGCATCCAAGTTTTCCAGGAATAAATGAAAGTTTCCTGAAGGGGACATATATACTGTTACAATATAAAAGAGCCCTCCTTCAGTTTAAGTTGACGGGTACATGCTTCTATGTGTTGCTTAAGACAAAACTTTTTTGTATCTAAGCTTTTTACACAGTGATAACTTTTGATATATACTGAGATCATTTTAATGGAGCAGAAAGATAGAACTGTCAATGGGCATATTGAACAAATTACCTCAGAATTTGTCTGAAGTGTTTTACAAAACCATAAGAAACATAGCTCAAGCTATTTAGATGCCTATTTCAAGGTAAACAAATGCCACATTAGCTCATCGCACGTGAACTAGTTCACAGTTGGGATTGTTAAAAGTAATGAATCATCAACTTTTACATTTGAATAATACTAAGTGTTATGAAGGGGGAGAATCAAAGGATACATACAGATAGATACATAAAGACACTAGTGAAGGGAAGCAGCTATCATAAACAGCTTTCTCGAATCACATAACTAGCACAATGTGTGTACTCTAGTTTATCTGTGCCATTATAGTTTACATTATAGTATTCAGTAGTAAATAAACATTATCTTTTATGGGCACTGTTTGACAGTAAGTGAAAAAAGCCTAAAGTAATTTCCAAGTATGCTAACATAGGGGGAAGATGAAATGAATAACTATACTCTGGTCAGTACTTTTTACCTAGTATGCCTGAAGTTTCAGAGAAAATTATGCATAAGAAACTAATTTAATTTGTAGAAAGAATAATATTCTGTTGAGGTCACAACATGAATGTAGAAGGTTAAATTAACACAGACTGCACTATTTGAATGTATAAACTGTGCAGTAGACCTAAATATGATTGACAATAAACAGTTAACAATAGGGATATATTTACATTTGTGTACTGCTTTCGACATGATTAACAACAAAATCTTCCTTCCTAAGTAATAACATTATCATAGAAGAGGATGTTCTAACAAGTGAATCAGTTTACTACTCAGTAATCAAGAAGAATTGATGTTAGTGAAGTACACTGAACAAGGATGCCACTGAAATACAATCATCTGCAGGCACAATCAAATACAGCATGCTCCATGGCATAGTTATGGGACCCCTTCTCTTTCTTCTGTGCATCAACAGAATGTGCAAAAAAATGAATACAGATAAGACTCTTATATGCTGATGATACAGCAATTCTGCCAAATATTGGGAATAGTGATGAACTACGGCAATCATAAAACAAATTGGCAAGTGACCAAATCATGACCAATTGAACACAAATAACAGCAGGACATCAGTTGGAATTTTCTGTCACCCTAAAACAAGAACGCACATAAATGTGCTATTTCCATTAAAGAAAAATCAGCAAAAAGCAGCACAGAAATGTTTTAGCTGTATGGCTGCAAGATTACATAAAAAGGAAATATATTGGGCATGTTAACTGTAAGATAAATAGACGGTTTAAATCTAAGTAGCTCTGAAACCTAGTATTGTGGCTGATATTTTTATGAGTGCTTATTATGCTTATGTTATGGCCCATCTATACTGTCCAGCATCAGTCAGTAAATTCAGAATCGAAAGACTGTTAGAATAATGAATGAAAGTAAAAGAATATTCATATGAACACTTCCTTCACACTATTTAATATACTTCCATTAATGCACACTTTCAAAAGAGAAATTCTGATATTCTTTAAAATAAATCTAAAAAAGAAAGATAAAAGTCACAAAAAAACCTATGCTCAAAAACATCATACCAGAGTCAGCCAAAACCCTTAACAGTACAAATGCTAATAATAAACTCTGGTAGAAGAGAATGCTTCATATGGGATGGAAACATTTTAACAAAGTACCACAGACCATAAAAGCAGTCTGGGAAATAAATATCTTTAAATATACTAGATGTTTAATAATTGTATTATTTAAGTAATTAATTTTGTAAATCCAATCCGTAACACTATCACACTTACCAAATAACCCTGTGACAAAATGCGCCGCTCTTCTTTGGATCTTCTCTATCTCCTCTGTCAACCTGACCTGGTACGGATCCCACTCTGATGAGCAAACAATAAAGGATCCTTCTTTCTATGTATCACATGAAACACATATTGCTTGTTAGTCAGTTAGTTGCACATTTATAGATCACATTCAACATAAACATTAAGCTGTAGAATGTATCTGTTGAGCAAAATAAAGTAGAGACAAAAAATGGCTACATGCTGGTCATTTACAGATTTGTGATAGACTAATTATTTCTATTCAAGAATTTATTTATGGTATAGAAAAAGTTGTTAAGGAGAAACAAAATTAATCTACATATGGAAACACTTCTGTCATCTGTTGGACATTTTATTTCCTTGAGCAGATTATCAAAGTGTTTCATGGTTCAGTATTGCATTCTTTTTTGTGCCAAACTTTAATTCACTAAAGGGAAGTTCAAATAATTTTACCCTCTGATATTGTGTTGGTGAATATCTCTGTTGCTCTCAAACTGAAATGGATTGCTGAGACACATTTCATTAGTGAAGAAATGAGGGGGGGATGCAGCTTGATGGAGCTGACAGGCAGAACATGAGCAGATGAGATCTGTGATGTTCGAGTCATTATTTGGTGAGAAGACATGTTGTCAAGCCAAATTTTAAATCTGGAACCTGCTCCAGTATCTATTGTGAAGGAAGTGCAGTACTCATGGCTGAAAAGATGAAGACATTATGATGCGACAGTAGTCCCCATACAAGCCACACAGCAGAACCCATTGGTTTAGGTGTAGTTGATGCTGCCATGGGCAGAGGGGATAAAATTAGGACCTGAAAGGTGTGTCCAGCACACTGTGATGGCAAGCATGTTAGGGAAAGGTTGAAATGGCTGAACCCAGATCTGAATCAAGTTGGAAACATGCCAGTAGATCTTGGTTGGAGGCTGGGTCGAATCTCATGGGGATCTGGGACAGTGTGTCCACATTTACATGTAACATCACTGTTCAAGAGTGGATTGAATAATGAAAACTAGAAAAATAAAGAAACCAGTGCTGGAAGCAATGGGCGATCCTGTATGGTAAAGCAATGTTTAGGGCCAAAAATCATGAGTTATGGGTGATGATCAGTGACAAGATGAAATTCCTGTCCTTAAAGTAATATTTTAAATTTCTGAACTGGGTAAATAATAATGAGGACCTCCCACTCTCTTTGAGAACTGAGAGACAGATAAGGTCTTAGAAGCATATGCTGTAGGACATTGCAATCAGGGTATTTATGGGATAGGACTGTGGTGATATCATGGGGATGTGTCAGTTGCTACTATAAGAGGCAAATCAGGGGTGTGTGTTGCAAAACATGATGTCTACTTAAGACAATCTTTTAAAACCCAGAAAGCTTGTCTACAGCTCAGCAAACATTTGAAATGTGCAACTCAGCACTGCATCTAGCACAATGGGCAGAAGAGTTCTGCTATGGTTGCAATGAGTCAGCCATAATAGTTGCTCTTACACATAAACACTTTTAAATCTTTGACATTAACGGTGGGCTGCAGTTTATCGATTGCTGCTACAAAATTCTTCATTGTTTCCAGTCCATTTGCTGAGAGTTTAAATCATGAATTTGTTAAGAAGTGTTGCACAAAATAACACTTGCACATGATGCATTTAAGCCCTCTTGATGCCAGTCTCTAGGACAAACATTTTGAAGGTGATCCTCTGGAGTTGCATCTATGATTAATAGATCATCAAGATATGCAGCACAATTCTGAATGCCCTGGATTAGCTGATCCATAAAACGTTGAAATATGGAATGAAATGAAGACTTCTGAAAGGTAACTGATTGTAATGGTAAAGGCCATATGCAATGTTTAGCACTAGGTAAGTTTGTGATGCTGCATCAAAGGGTATTTGAAAATATGCCCCTGCATGGTCAGTTTCACAGAATAAAGTGGCATGAATTAATTCTGCAAAGAGCTCATCCAGGATCTGTAGAGGATAAGTTTCCACTTCATCTTGGGCATTGATTGTTACTTTGGAATCACCACAAAGTCTCAGGGTGCCACTGGATTTGCATACTTTTCCCAGAGGAGTAAGTAGCTCATTGAGCATGGGGAAAAGACATTAACACCTCTTCATGTGTGAGCCTATCCAGCTCTCTTTTGAGGCCATTCTTAAGAGCCAAGGCTTTGAAAAAAAAAAAAAAAAAAAAAAAAAAAAGTTTGTCATCGCTTTTAGAGTGGTGTGAACTTTGCTAGTCCATATGAGAAAATTTGAGAATAATCATCACAGAGTCTTCAGTATAGCAATAGCCACTTTGGATTACATGGTGTGCACTGTTTCATGAACAGTAAATCCAAAATTGTGGAAAGAGTCTGTTTCAAAAACATTAGTTTTTTTGGTGTTAGCTATCACCAGAAAATTTACTGGATCCAGTGACTAGCTTATAAATAAGGAATCCTGGAAACTTTCCAAGCAAACACACATGACAATGTCGAAAGAGTGAAAAATTTCTCTCACCTGCCTACAATGGTGGCGACAAAAAACTTAAGTAAGTAGATATGTTTAACAATCACACAGAAGCGCCAATATCCAAGAGTAAACTCACAGTGCTTTTGTCAATGAATGTATCTGTGTTCTGGGCTACATTATGATAAATCAGTACTTCTGTACATAGGTCACACACTTGTTTCACTTCGCATTCGGGAGGATGACGGTTCAATCCCATCTCCGGCCATCCTGATTTAGGTTTTCCATGATTTCCCTAAATCGCTTCAGGCAAATGCCGGGATGGTTCCTTTGAAAGGGCACGGCCGATTTCCTTCCCCATCCTTCCCTCACCTGAGCTTGCGCTCCACCTCTAATGACCTCGTTGTCGATGGGACGTTAAACACTAATCTCCTCCTCCTCCTCCTCGTTTCACTTTCGTAGGTTGGGACATACAGGAGAAGTATCAATAATGTTTTAAAAAATCAAAAAGAAAACCTTTCAAGTATTATTATTTTATGGAAGAAACTTGTGACTTTTGATACATTGGGGCATTAAAAAACTCAGTAGCGACAGATGGAAATTTGTGCCATACTGCGTTCTAACCTGAATTCCCGCTTTATGTGAGCGTTGATCTTAACTGCTTCGGCTATCCAAGCATGTCTCTAGTCTGACTCGAATCTCCATATGCTGCACACTGCAGATTAGTATCCCCTGTTCATCATTCCTCTTTGCTCACAGCCCTACTGTATTCCTGCAAGGGGCTGGACATTATTCTGCATCTGCACAGAAAGGCTGATATGCTGTCAGGAGCATATATTGTACAGGTGTGGTGTCTGTTCCTTTGGACATGCCTGTCCGAAAGAACAGGCATTGTACCTTTATAAAATATTAAATGGTTCATTTATTTTATTTTACATGTGAAAATAAAAGTAGCTCACTTGTGTGACTGTTCTATTAGAGTGATGTCTGTATTGACATGTACCCAGAAACATGTATCATACATAAACATTGGATATTCTACTGTCATTCAGACTTCACAGATTTTTGTAAAGCTTATCATAAAGATGCTCACATTCATATGTGGTACCTATTTGTAGTAATGGATATAAAATTAAACTGAACATGTCTACACTTCAGTTATTCCAAGACTGGCAGCAGTGAGAAGTGACATGATGTCTAACACATTCTTCCAACATCTGCCTACTAAACATAACTAGGGCAGCTAGACTCACTAGAAGTCTTACAGAATGTTTATTTAATGTGTATAGGTCCCAAGACAATATGTTTGTTTTCTTGGCTGGTTAACATCATTAAAAATATTTAAACCATACAAGGTGTTCAGAAATTCCTGCTACAAACTTCTGGGACTCTTAGAGGAGAGTGAGTACATAATATTTTGGATAAGAACTCATTACCAGAAACATATCACTTCTGTTCTATTACCGTTTCAGTTCAGATGTTTAAGTCATCCACTTCTGCTTGAGGAATTGAATTAGACCTGATGCAGTACAATTATTAGGTAACAGTTTCAAGGGAGATATAACAAAACATCCATTTATCACTTAAGTACATTTGTTTTTATTAACATGTAAACATTACATGTTTATGTTATTCCAAAATAAAAGAACCCAGCATACTGTATATACAGTACAGCAGTGATACATTACAACAGCAGCTTCATGTGGCTACCACCAACATTGTTTCAGACTTTGTACCTGTGAATCATATTCTGGTACACCTCCCCATCCCACCTAGTGTCTCTTCAATTTCTAGTGCAGCAGCCAGAACTTATGCCAGCAGATCTTCCCCTGTTTCAAGAGCAGTCTTGTAAATTAAACTTTGCATCTGACCGTACATCAGGTGACCATCTGATGTATACACATCGTCCTGTCTACCCTATTGTATAACAGAGCAAGCAACACTGAGACTTTTCTCCTTCCCTCAGCAGAAGGGGACATATTACACATCGAATTGAAACTGCCAAAGATCTGAAATGGGTTGTTTCATGACATGGGTTTTTGTTCAAAATATTATGTACTCAGTCCCCTCTACAAGTCCTTGAAGTTGTAACGAGAATTTCCAAACACCCTGTATGTTCTTTTTGTGTGAGAAAAGAATGCAAATGCTACCTTCCTTAAATAAAATTTGTTTCATCGGTAATGTATGTGGTAGACTTTGATTTATTGGTAGAATACTTGGGAAATGGAGTCAGTCTGCAAAGGAGATTGCTTAAAAATCACTCAAGCAACCCATTCTACAATGATACCCAAGATTGTGGGATCCATACCAATAGTGGATATTGAACATATACAGAGAAGGGCAGCACGAACAGTCACAGGTTCGTTTGACCTATGGGAGAGTGTCACAGAGATGCAAAAGGAACTGAACTAGCAGGCTGTTGCCCAAGATAGATGTAAACTATCCCAAGAAATCCTACTTACAGAATTTCAGGAACTGATTTTAAATGATGACTCTAGGAATATATTAAAACCCGCTAAGTATTACTCTCACAGAGATTGTGAGGACAAGATTAGATTAATTACAGCATGCACAGATTGTTTAATCAGTCTTCCCATGCTCTGTATTTGAATGTAACAGAAAGAAACCCCAATAACTGGTAAAAATGGATGTACCCTCTGCCATCCACTTCGCATAGGTTTGCAGTGTACAGACATAGATGTAGATGTAGTTTTTTATGAGGTCATTTGGGCCACTGAGCAGGTTGGAGTGCTGCCAGAGGTGGCATAAATCCCACATAATCAATGCCAGAGAGTTGACTGCCACAATGCCTTCTTCCATCACAAACTCTGGTCAGCATGGACAGTTTCATGGGCTTGAGCTAATAATGTAACTTCCATCAGAGGGGGATCTGATTTCCTGATGTGGTTCATCACTTCCAAGTTGGGCATAAGCCAACACTATAACATCCCTAATTAGAGAGTCTGTGAAGTTATGCACACATGAACATTTAAAATTTCATTTCTCCATAATACCTTTAAGTCAGAAGCCCAATCTGCTTATGACTGATTGCAGATCTTTCTTAGTGAAAAAATACTAATGTGGTTGCAATAATATGTGTCTTCATTGAAAATGTTTGTATAGCAAAGAAAACAATATAGTCAACTCAAATTCTGCTGTAATAATTAACGACTGGTTCAGGTTACTTATCTTGACAAGAACATGGCCTTTTGTCTTTCTGAATTGAAAATTTGACCTGCTGAAAAATATAATTGAAGTTGTTCTCTGTAAGTGTCTCACTCTTCACACTGTTTGTTGGCTGTTGGAAAGACCATACACTTAGGTGGTGAGGGTAACATTCCTGCTACATTTCTTAATGTTTGCACTGACCGTAACATAGCTGTCATTAGCTTCTGATAACCATGCATCGCTTGTGGTTTGTATTAGGAGTTGCTGTAATTTTCCCTGATTGAAAAACTGCACTCTCACGTAATTATGAAATTGTTTACTGTCCAGTTTGTATGCTTCACAGGTCCCAAGTCATCAACATAGGTGATCTACTCATAAAGACCATACAGTTATCCACAATAAGAGTTATATAAGGGTGAACATTAATAAAACTGATAAACTGCAAGGACAGATTATTGACTGGAAATGGGAGAAACATGTGTCCAGAAATGGACATTGTGCATGCAATGACGACAAATCATTCTGGAACACAGTACAGATCTGCATCACATCCACATCACAACAGATGTTCGAAGTCGTCTCCATGGGGTGCCTCACTCTTTCACACATTCCAGCCTCTCTCTGAATAGCATCACATGCATTGTGAACATTCTGTTGAAGGGTCTGCACATAAGGAACTGGTTCAACATACACAACACCTTCCAGATGCCCACAGATGTAAAAATTCAGGGGGTTTAAGCCTGGTGATGTAGTAGGCCATGCTACAGGGCCTCCACATCCTATCCATTATCGAGAGAAGATGTTGTTGAGGTGCTGGCAAACTGTAATGCAGAATTGGGGTGGTGCTCCATCATGAAGAAACCATATAAGCTGATGTGTTGCCAAAGGCACATTCTCAAGCAGCCCAGACATAGTATTCTACAGGAGGTCCAAGGACATTCCTCCATTGAGGTATTGTGAAATAATAACTGGTGCAAGTGTGTGGTCACCAAGAATCCCTACCCACACAATGATGCTGAATCAGTGCTGATGAGGTGCCTCAATCATTTCTCAATGATTTTCTGTAGCCCACGGATGACAATTATGCAAATTGATTTTGCCAGTTCTGGTAAAGTTTGCTTCATTGGTAAAGAGGACTGATGACAGGAATCCCATAATTGTGATAGTCTGGTTCTTAAACCATTGACAAAATCCTTCGTGTAGAGGGAAATCCACTGCTGATAATCTTTTCACTCACTACTGCAAGTCATAGAGATAGTAGCAATTGTCATGTGGGATACACATAACCATACTTTGGCTTACACCATGTTGGCGGGCTACTTACCTGGAGCTTCTACTGGGGTTCGTCTCAATGTCCTGTAGAACCTGATCCTCCAAATATGGTGTACACATAGTCTGCCACCACCCTGCATATTCGTCTGTCTGAAAGGACACATAAACACACAAATTCCAAAAAAAGACTTTAAATGTTGTGTAATATTGTGGTGTCTGTGAGGGTACTTGCTTTGATGTAGCCTTGCTGTCTCTCAACCATTTTCATCTGCTTCGCTGTACAAAAACACCATCTCGGCTTGTTTCTGACATGGATACTGGACCATTCTGCTCCTTACAGTAGCTGTGTCAATTATATAGCCTGCAACGCACAAGAAACATATGGCATGTGGTCAGAGGAACTTTCATTCTTCAGTGCCATCTACTGTGACGATGATGCTTTTCCAGACACATGTTCATAGGTTTTTTTTCCCTCCATTACCAGTCAGGAATCCATCCCTACAGTTTGTTGCTTTTGTTAATGTTCACCTTGTATACTACATGATACTAGGAACAGTTTAAGCTATCGTAAGTCCATAGTACCAAGCAAAGTCCAGTCCAAGTCATATAGAAGTTCTGTATACTTCAACTAGAGTCTATGGGAATCTCACCATAGCCAATATGATAACACTCATGGTGCACACTCCAGTGCTTACTTCATAAATGCTTACATTGGCCCTGGGATGGCTTATGTGGTAATGTTGGCTTATGTGTAATGTTGGTTGGTACCACTAAAACCTGTTAAAATATAACTTGACTCACATCCCTGAAGGCTGTGTTTCATTAAGAGATTTATGGAGCATGATGTATGTAGGAATGAATGAATGAATGAATTCTTGATTTATGGTTGTTTTACTGTGTGAAAGTCTATATAAGAGATGCTCATTTCTGTTTTACAAAACAAAAATAATTTCAACTGAACTGTGTTTTTCATTCCAGTAAACAATGTAGGTCGCATGTACACATATCCAATGTATCTAACAGAAGTGCCTGAACAAGAATTATGGGACATTGTCAATATCAATATTGGTGCTACAACGTTGATGACTAGATTGGTGCTTCCACAAATGCAGCAGAGGAGAAGGGGAGCCATCATTAATGTTTCATCAGGATCAGAGCTTCAACCACTCCCTCTCATGACTGTATATGCTGCCTCAAAGGTGATGTGTATGAATATCTACACTGACTTCAATAGTAAGATATTTCAGAGATCTGTTAATTTTATTCTGTATCTTTACCTGGATCCAAAATGAACTATAAAGCAACAGCAGTTATGTATAGTTTAGGATTTCTGTCATACCATGCTTGATAAATTGTCTTAGTTCTAAATTCTAAATCAACTGCTTACAGAATTCATATGATTCCTGCATAAGCAGGAAGTTTTCTTTTTAAAAATATTAAGTCCATGCTATGTAAGTATCTTCTTTTAATTTTCATGATGGTGTACTGTGAAGTCTGTGAATAAGGTTCAATCTAGAAAGGGAAGTATGAGAGTGTCTCTCTTTATGTTAATGTTCATACATTGAAAGTTTTCACATCCTGTCAAAGATTTCTTCAACATCTGTTACATAGTTTTCAATTTTATGAGTTACAACCTATATCTGAATGTTCTTTCCATTTCTGTCTAATACAATGTATGTACTGATTTTAAAGCTATTTGGCATTTGATCCTTTGTTGCATTTCTTATAGTCCAAGTCTACCCCATCTGTGGTTGTTTAACACATCTTCCAACTTCACTAACCTTTCTTTGAAATCAAAAAGTTCTGCAAATTAAAAAAGTAGTAGAAGCAGTTGAATTTCTAAGATTGGTGTTATTGCTCATTTGGCCTAAATTTGTGTTGCATTGTGAGGGCACAAAAAAGTAGGTCCGCATGCTTCATCGCTTGAAGCCATTGCTAGTGTTTCCTTAGTCTTGCATTCCACCTTTCCTGAAATACCAGTCTCCAAAAACCTAGCACATCCAGGCTATTGACAAACAGAGCCAAGGTTTTGTAAATGACACCATGGCTGCCATTTTACTAAGAAATTATTTGTTTGTAGAAACCCAGTATTGCAGCCGGCCGGTGTGGCCGAGCGGTTCTAGGCATTTCAGTCCGGAACCGCGCTGCTGCTACGGTCTCAGGTGAGAATCCTGCCTTGGGCATGGATGTGTGTGATGTCATTAGGTTAGTTAGGTTTAGGTAGTTCTAAGTCTAGGGGCTGATGACCTCAGACGTTAAGTCCCATAGTGTTTAGAGCCATTTGAAACATTTGAACCAGTATTGCAATCTCAGCTGTGTGGCCATTAAAGGAGAGAGTATACATGGTCTGACACTCACATCATGCAATGCACATATGTGCAATGAAATGCTGGAAACAATAATATATTACTAATACTGTGTTTTACCATTACTTATATTGTGCTTTGCCACTTGCCAAAACCTAAAAATCATCTGACATATTGAGTGTCTCTCCTAAGAGCCATTAGGAACATCTTCTCTGATGTTTCAACAGATATCTGCAGTTCTGTATTTGCAATGAGTAGTTGGAGTCACCCCAAGCAAATACTGCTCATCATGTATTTTATGCATTGCCCACTGTCATTGGAAAGCTTTGGTTTGTTTCCTGCTGCAAGGAAACTGATTTTTTAAAGTGGTCCCAAATTATTGTAGTGTGATATTTGTTTTATCGACATCCATTAACAGAGACAGTAAGACACTAAATCAGCACCTCAGCAGTGGTGTCACTGTCCTGGTCTGTGCTGAATACTAGCACTATGCAGCAGTGCTGCTCAGTCACTGCTGGAGTACTGGTTATTCTTCATGTTTTACTGTCCCTGTTAATACCTACCAATATAACAAATATCACACTGGACTAATTTTAGACTGCTCTGTCAAAGAGGCACATAAAATTCTATTTTAAATGGAATACAAATCAATACTTGTTATTGACACTGGGCATCACATGGAAGATGTGATGAGTAATATTTGTTTGGGCTGACACCAGCTACCAAAGGCAAAAATTAAATTCCAGATATCTGCTGAAACATCAGAGGAATGCACTTGATGACTCTTAAGAGGGACACCCTGTTTTTGCATGTCATTGCAATCCATAAACAGGGTCTTAAACTGTAAGAATGCATCACATTGAACAAGAATGAAGCTTATATATCATGAAAATGGTGTAAATTGTACATAATTCACTCTTGTTAGCATGTTTTCCATGAATCACAACAAATAGCAGTAAAGCACATTCACAGGACATATTTTTTTGTGTCATCAGAGATGAACTTTGCACAAACATTTAATATCACAATATCATTTCTAAATTAGTTTACAGAAATTTGGTGTTCTATATTGTAATATGTTCATATGATTTAAGGAATGGAATAAAAAATTTATTTACCAGGGAGAAGAGTAATAGAATGTAGAATGTAAATTATCATCTCTGAAAGTTAGAGTGGCTTGGGAGCTCATAACTTCTAGCACACATGCCTGTAAGAATTGTATATGCTGCTTTACCAGTTCATACATTGTATCAGATGCACAGTCACACAGATCACACCCCAAAACACTGCTCATAAACAGACTGAATGAATAAAACAATACAAAGTATAAGTAAAACCAAACAAATTAATGTATACATATATGCTGAGGTATTTCCTACTTCTTACAGAATATCAGTTGTACAATAATTTAATATTGTGAAGTATATTATAATGCTGTAAGGTAATAATACTGATGTATTTGTGCAACTCTTTGGTTTTCAAAATGTTTGGCAAGAACAGGCAATTGAAACTAATTGGTTAAACAAATTATCCAATATTAATGGTGATTTACTAAAATATGTTACATATATTAATTTACAGGCATTCTCACTGTAAAATGCATATGGGAGTGCACATGAGTTTTGTTTTAAGGGATATTCCTATGTTCAAACTGCATAAATAACAAGTATTCAGTGTTTAACATGAGACCGATATATGATAAAAAGTAAATCAGATAATGTGTTAGGGAGAGAGGGATGGGGGAGGATGTAATCACTTGAGTGCAACCTTATGTTTGTTATCTTTTATTGTTAGCACATACTAGTGACTGAAAATTGTACAAAAATCTTGTATTTCTTAACTCAGTATGGTTGTTTGGTAGTCATCTCCATGATTTTTAAGGTAATTGTATACAATCGTTTCATCAGGTAGGTTCATAGACCTACTTTTAAGCATTGTATGAAGAATTTTTATGGCTGACTCTATTTTATTAACTTTATATTTGTTATTGCTTAAATGTTTTCTAAAGTGGTGGTACCCGTCTCTGGGTGACTTTTGTGTGAACAGGGTGGGCATTCAGTGATAGATTTACAGAGTACCTCATGCACACAGACAGCAGTACCTCCACCTTTAGTAAAAATTTAAGTGATAACAAGCTCAGAGTTAGTAATATAGATTCAGCCCTATAAATTATTGATACATTGCCTAACAGCAGAATTATGAATACATTTACATCTCAAAATCAGTCAGGTGATTTACTGAACAATAAGACAGAGTTAAGAAATAGGAGATTTTAGGAAACTTCCAGTAAGTATGATGCACTAATAGCACAAAAACTAAAGGCATGAGTTTGCACTCAAGGGATTACCCATCTTCTCTCCCTCTCTTTCTAACCCATTAGCTGAATTGTCTTTATATCATGTATCTATACCATGTAAAATATTGTGCTGTTGTTATTTATATAGTGTGAGCATATTTGTATTCCTTACAATAAAACTCATGTGCACTCTCATATTTATTTTATTCTTAAAATGCCTGTATGTTACTATGATTAATGTATTTTAATAAATCACCATGAATGTATAAGCAGAGCTGTTGGGTGTGGTATTTCACAGACCAGTGTGCTTGTTTGGTTCATGTGTGACACTGTACATGGGGTAAAGTAGTATATATAAATATTACTGGCTGTGTGCTAGTAGTTATGAGCATTGAAACTACTTCAAGTTTTTCAAAACTGATAACTTACATTGTATTACAGCTCAACTTGGCAAATAATTTTTCTATTACATTCCCTAAATCATGTGTTTGTATTATAACATAGAAATTTTTGTCAACCAATCTAGAACTGATATTAAGTTATTCTGATATCAAATGTTTACTCTGCAATGTATGATCTCTGATGACAGCAGAAAATATCACATGTGAATGTGTTTTCTTGATAACTCCCTGAGTGTACATGAGTAGTGATTCGAAATGATTCAGGCAAAACATGATAACAACAGTAAAAGTAGGTATAATTTATGCCTTCTCACATAAAGCCTCACTCTCGTTCCATGTAAGTGCTTTCTGGCAATTAAAGACCCAGTTTGTGGATGTGATAATGACATACATACACTAGGTGACAAAAAGCATGGGATACTAATATGTGCATATAGTTACACAAGGTATAAAAAAGCAGGGCATTGGTGGTGCTGTCATTTGTACTCAGGTGATTTATGTAAAAAAGTGTTCAACATGATTATGGCCATATGATGGGAATTAACAGACTTTGAACATGGTACAATAGTTGGACCTAGATGTATGAGATGTTCTATTTCAGAAATCATGAGGGTCTCAGTATTCTGAGATTCACAGTGTCAAGAGTGTGCCGAGAGTACCAAATTTTAGGCATTACCTCTCACCACGGACAACACAGTGGCCAACAGCTTTCACTTAATGACCGGGAACAGCAGCATTTGCATAGACTTGTCAGTGTTAACAGACATGCAAAACTGCATGAAATACCTGCAGAAATCAATGTGGGACATATGAAAAATGTATCTGTTAGGAAATGTAGTGAAATTTGGTGTTAATGGGCTATGGCAGCAGATGGTTGACGCAAGTGCCTTTGTTAACAGCATGGCATCATCTGCAATGCCTCTCCTGTTCTCGTGCCCATATCAGTTGGACCCTAGACAACTAGAAAACCATGGTTTGGTCAAATGAGCCCAATTTCAGTCGGTAAGAGCTGATGATAGGGTTTGAATGTGGCACACATTTCACAAAGCCCTGCACCCTGATTGTCAACAAGGCACTGTGCGAGTGGGTGGTGGCTTCATAATGGTGGGGACTGTATTTACATGGAATGTACTGGGTCCTTCGCTCCAACTTCTGGACATGCATACCTCATGGAAATACAATACTCTGAAAGCTTGTTGAATAACTTCCACATCAGTGCTGGGAACATTCTTTGTAGATTCAACTGGGAAATACTCATATTTGAACAACACTCTCTGTGCACCTACATGCTGCTAGCTCAGTCACTGAAACACAACAGTCAGCTGAACGCCGAGTGAATGCAGCCCGACATTAGGCATACAGGCAAATATGGGAACTAGCAAAATGTCATTGGTAGGTAACAAGGAAGTCCAAATCTCAGTCCAGGAAGAAAACCACATAGCACAGGGCAATAGATACACTGGAGAGCTTGCTGTAAACACTGGCTGATTGACAAGTGAGGCTGTAGCAGTTCGTGGCAGACCTTAAATCTGCCACAGATGTTTTTCCTTGTGACCTGGCATCAGCAGATATATCCTTCCAGGACACTCCTAGTGACCTTGCTAGACATATGCATGATTCTGTTGAGTGATTCAGATCACAAGACCTCCTTTGCCAAAATGATGACTCGTTGTTTCCTCAGGACATATCTTACCAACAAAGCCATTCTTTTAGTGAAGTTGTTCCATAAATTACCCTATTCCCCAGTTTTATTTAATACCTTCCTATTAGTTATTTGAACTACAAATCTAATCTGCAGCATTCTTCAGTGGCAAAAAATTCAAAAATTGCTATTCTCTTCTTGTCTGACCTGTTTGTTGTGCATATTTCGCTTCCATACAAGGGTACATTTCAGATAAATATCTCCAGCAATGAATTCCTAACACTTAAATATATATGTTATGTTATCAAATTCCTTCTTTTCAGAAATTTTTTCCTTGCTGTTGTCAATCTGCATGTTATGTCCTCTCTAGCTCAGCCATCATTGGTTACTTTGCTGCTCAAAGAGCTAAACTTGTTTACTACTTTTGTGTCACATTTCTTAATCTACCTCCCTCAAAATCATCTGATTTAATTCAACTAAATTCCATAACCCTTGTTTTAATTTTTCTGATATTCATTTTATAACATACTACAACTATCCTTCACTTTCTGTCTGTTAAACACAGTCTGAACTACATCAGACCATGAACCCTGATTCTGCATCTGTCTAATTCACACAGTAGTAGAGTGTGATTCATATAATTAAATTTCTTGGTGGGGTCACAAATGACTGCTGTACCTTTCAGGACTAGTTTAAAGATAAAATATCTTTTTCTTCAAATGCCTTGATGAGGCATATTGCACACATGATTTTCTGGAAGCTAAACTGATTAACTGTTATGATATTCAATTTTTGTACAAAATTCTGAGTTAGACTCTCAGTAATTATTTCAAATACTTTTGAGAAAGATTTGAAAAAGAGACATGAGTAATAGACTTTTAGAACTTCCTTTGAAACTCTTTGGAGTTATGACTCTACCTCAGTGTAAAGTATCTGGGAAGTGTCCATCTTCAAATGACTGAATCATTCTTGTGAACAGATTCTGATATTATGTTAGTAACACACTTTATCTGCTTTGGTGGACATCCTACCCAGATAGATTTTCATTTTTTATATGTTTTCTGTAATGTTTTAAAATTTGGTATGAATTTTATTTTTATCCTGATTTCAGTGGAAGTAATGTGCATTACCTGTTTGCTACAAACATTAACATTTGATTTTGGTTCATTTATAAGGAATTCCTTGAAATATTCCTATATGTTTGAAGAAAAATTTAGAATTAATTTGTCTCTTGGTTTATATCTGGAGATTTTCAGATTGCTGTCTGTAATATCAAATAGATGTTTTACAGCTGACTCCATTGGTAATGAGTTACTTTTATCATTCAGGATTAATGTGTTTTTAGCATCTCTTTTGCTGGCTGGAAGGCACTTAGATCTATTGAAATCATAGCAATTTCACATCATACATTCCACACATGCCACCCATCTCTTAATGACCAGGGGGGGGGGGGACACTGATATCCACTTTCACTACAACATGAACCAGCTTCATGGTACACATTTGAAAATATTGCTTTTCTCTTAAAGCACTCAATTTCCTGAAACATGCATTCTTTAGACACGTGTTAATGGTAGACCATACACCAAGAAAGAGGTGACAGCTGTGCTTGCTGGATGACAGTTGCTTCTCAAATCTCACCCCAAAAACACAGTGAAAATATGAGTCCTTTAAGGTGAGGCACAATAATTCCAATAAATATTCATAGAGTCCAGTGAGACATGAAAATCACTTCCAATCTTGCCTCAGAAAATATAATGAAACATCAGTTTTAACCTTAAATTACTAACCACTCATAAAATTTATGATTGCAGTTGCTATCAATTTGCAGTTCCTGCCAATCTGGTATTCTCAGTAGAGGGTGTCAAAAAGGACATTTTGTATTTTTTTCTTTGTGGCATACCTCTGGAGATCTTATAGTTGTAATTAAGTGGTGCAGAAACTATAAATTATAACTTCCTTTCAATAAAATATGGAGCAGTAAAATTTATGAAGATTTAGTGACACTGTATCTTTTCCCCCATTTAGTGTTTTAAGGTTAACATAAGCCTTATGCGTACTTGACTAGCTTTACATTTTCCACAACAGTACAAATCATAAACCACAATTTCACTTGGTGCCTAAGACAAATTAAAAAATGAGTGATATTGAAGAAGACAAGCACCACAATATTCTTAAATCAGCTTGGATACTGTATATCTTGAAGCATGCAGAAATAATTACTACTCACATTACAATTGTAACAACAGTGTTAATCTTTTAGACTAAGTTGCATAAGTACAAACATACACACACACACACACACACACACACACACACACACACACACACACACACACACACACACACACACACACACACACACAAAGGCAGACTCTGCTATTTGCCATAACACATGTTTGGAAAGAACTGCTACCACCCAGGACGCACCCGAATTTCACTGCAACACCATAAACATTACCCTGGAGACTGTTACCACAGTGCAGCTAAACACAGTTTTGTCACCCTGGAAGGAATATCCATTTCCGCTCACTGTTTGTCTGTTACTCCACACTCCTCAAATTACATTTCAGAGAGATCACCTGACCCACAATATATTTGACAAAGCTGCAATTAGCTGCAATAGTGTCAATCATCAACAAATCTTTTATCTCAGAAATAATCCACTTAGGTTTAAAAATATTTTGTGGCTGCAGCTGTGGGGGGAATATTTTACTGGAAAATTATAGATAAATTCCAAGGAAATTGTCAAACTTTTCAGACCTTTTAACACTACTTAACTGACATATTGACATCTCTGCAACTGTTAGAGAATAAGTTTATTGTTAATCCATTAAAGTATTTTACAAAGTCTGATGCTTTTATCTTTCTGAATTCTCTTATAAGCCACTATGGTTTAAAATACCTGAATAAGAGAAGAACTTTCTTGCTTTATCAAATACGCATTTGTCATAACATTGTCTATTCATGATCCTGTTTACTCGTTTTCTGTGGTGGAATCAATGTAGATTAGCTCAAATCCATATTAATGAATGAGATCAATAATTTCTGCTGACTCATGTGATTCATTTGTTACATTATGTTAAAATCAGTAGCTATCATAATGGAAGTCTTTCTCTCTCTTATAGTTTCCACAAGATGTACGTTCATTTGTATTATTTTAACTATACTGATAACTGTAATATAGATATATTGATGCAGGAGGAAAAGTAATGGAACAAAAAAAGAAATTCACAAAAATTTTACCAATAGATGGAATTGCAAGCATCTTAACATAAATAAGATCAGCTACAAATGACAGATGAATCATAATACAATGCCTGTCATTTTACTTGCACATTACATTACATCATCTGTACTGTTCAATGTGCATGACTGCACAAGTCTGGCAGTCAACAGTTGTGGCACTGGTAAGCCCATCCACCAGAGCAAGATAGTACCACATCTGGTGGGAAAAATCAGTTTTTAATTGTCCTGAGGCCAAAAGCTTCATAAAAAGCAAAATGATATCAGTTTTTAATTTCCCTGTGGACAAAAACCATATAAAAAGTGAAATGACACCCATTTATAATTTTCCTGGGCCCAAAAACTGCATAAAAAGCAAAATGGCATTGGTTTCTAATTGTTGTGAGACTGGCACAAGACATGTTCAATATGCTCTCCACCGTTTTCTGCCACAAGTTGAAATCAAGAAACAGCATGCTCCACAACAGACTGAAGTGTCTCAGGGGTCATGTTCAGAATGCATCACACACTGTGTGACTCCAGTTCAGCTATGTTTATAATTGGAGCACATCATCTTTCTTATCTTTCAGATAACCTCAGAGCCAGAAGTCACACAGATTAAGATTAGGTTACCTGGACAGCCAGGCTGTAGAGAAATGATGGCTGATAATTCTAGCATTTCTGAAATACCTCTGCAGCAGCTGCTTCACAGGCTGTACAATGTGTAGAGGAGCATCATATTTCTTAAAACTGATCCTACCCACACATCCATGCTGTTGAAAGGTTGTAATGATGCTGGTACACAAAAAGACTCTCATAGCATTTACCAGTGATGGTACCAGGTAATAGGAAGCACAGGACTCACTTCCCCAAAAACATATAGCCCAGCAATAAATGATGCCATCAACCTGCACCACAGAGTCGCTTTTTCAGAATGAAATGTTACCAGTTGATGTGTGTGTGTGTGGATTTTCTGTTGCCCTTATTCTGCAATTCTGCATATTGACATGTTGGAGATGGAAATTGGCTTTGTCTGTCCACAGAATGTTCCACAGCCATTCATTGTTGACTTCAAAGCAAGCAAGAAATTCCAGAGCAAATATTTGTCTTGCTGGAAGGTCAGCAAGAAGCAACTCGTGAACATGGGTGACTGTGTATGGATAACTATGTAGAATGTTTTGTGGGATTTTATGCACTGTGCTCACAGGCATGTACAATGTCCAGGCAATTCCCCATGCACTGCATGTTTGCCTACCACTGCTTGACTGCTCCTACAATGCTGCAGCCACATCTTCAACAGACATCAGATCAGCTGCTTGCCTCCCTCTGTCACATTGCAATCCAAAAGAACCTGTATTTTCGAATTTTGTTATCATTTTCTCCAGATCCTTATCAGATCTTAGATAAATGACTTTTTCATACATTTGAGCATCTGGAACTTCCGTACAGCTACTGATACACAGTCACTGTTCTTGCAAAAAGAACTTTACCAGCAACACGTGCTACTTCTTGGAGATGCAAACTAAGGAACAGACATGTGCCACATGCGTGTTGGTGTGCATACTCCAACACAGTGCCATCTATTGGTCAAATTTTTATTAATTTTTGTTTGTTCAGTGACATTACTCCCTCCCCCCATGTCAATAATATGCTGATCAAATTTGACATCATTCTGAGCTGTGGTTCTCTTTCTAAAGTGTTTTCAAACTGGAACTTAAGTTATGAAAGCCCTGTATATCTCCTGTGCCTTAAGATCCTTCTCAGGACACTGTTACCAATAATCTTCTGCAGCTGACTATGCTGTTGATGCTCAGCTTCTGTTAAGGAGCAGTTTCCTGCTCCATTATGTACACTCTCACAGCAGTTAAAATTGCTTATATTTTATTTAGAATTATTAAAATTTTCTAATGACAAACACTAATCATATTCCTTGAACTATTAATTCATTTATGAATTTGCTAATCCACCTACTAGTGCATGTGAGTGTGAGTATGTCGAGTGTAGTGTCACTGCCAACTGTATCAGCACAGGCAGGCCATTAGAGGGCACCTGTAGGAAGCAAGCACAAGGCATGGTCTCTACCATGCTGTCTACTGGGAGCTCACTCCTATATACGGGCGGAGCGGTGCTGACTCACTCTCACTGTGTTCATTTAGTTTGTACCACTCACATCAGTTGCTCTATGTATTGCTTATGTTACACCTTCTGTATGATGCTTTTGTCTTGTTAAGTGTGGAGTCATGAGAGGCTTACTTCCATTATTGCTCAGAAGATTATGAATAAAGCTAGATTTGTGTAGCTTGGATCAGTTGCGTGTCATTACATCATTAAATACATGACTGGCAATACATGACGTGTGTAGTCTTTATGTGTTATTTTATCAGGTTTAGTCATGGATGCCGTGACGCGGGCCCTGACTGAACGGCCTACTTCGTCAGTGACCACTTTGTCAGTTTCCATTAACAGGCAGGGCACTGTTCTACTGGTCTATTGATCCACTTTTCCTCCATATGATAATTCAGCTGAGGATTAGGAAGCTTATAAAAAAGGACTCAGACAGCATTTTTTGGCATTCGGTGTGACAGATTCGAATTTGTGCAAAGCCTTATTCCTCTCATGAATTTCACCTAAGGTGTATTAATTACTGTGTCAGCTTGCCCCCTTACAAGAACAAGCAGCTCTTACTTTTGATCATATGTGCAGTTTATTGTCCTACTACCATTACAAATGAGCGCATGTCATAGTAGCATGAGTTGAATTCTGCTGATGCCACAAGAAACCAAACCAGTCATACAGGCTGTGGGCATCCAAACTTCATGGCTTTAGCCATAAGTGTCAATTCATTACTGATGCCCTTAATGACTCTTATGCAGACTCTATGATGTGCTATGTAATTATCTGTTTACCTGTGGGCAAGGAAGTGTACCAGAAGGCTTTCCTCTGTGAAAACTCCCTGTTGGCAGAAGTTTTGCAAATAGCATAATTTTTTGAAGTTTCTCAGGCAGTGAGTGATTAAATTGAAGCATGGGGCAAAGTGGCAGTAGTGTCACAAGATGCACCCAGTAGATCAACAGATAATTTGCACAAGGAAGCGACAGTAGCAGTGGTAAATATGTGGGCCCAGTGCCAAGCAGATCAAGGCTGGGCCAAGCAGCTGTGACCACCACAGCATCAGCATCAGCATTCCCTGTTTCCATCTTGTTCTTTCTGTTCTCTCAAGCCCTAAGTGCTGGGCTATGTGTAATGCTTGTCAGAAGAAAGGTCACATCACCTCTATGTGTCATTCGCTGAAGGTTGCTCAGGATAAGGACATGGATGTAAACTGTGTGACTCCATGCTTGGTGACTTTTCTCAAGTTGCTCACAGAGTTAAGTGTTTTTTGCCAAGCTCTACAGCTACAGGTCGACATAGGTGCTGTGGTGGTGTTATTGAATTCTCAAACCTATGTGAGTTTAAGCTCACTGCTGTTGACACCAGTCATGCAGAAACTGGTCAGTTATAAAAAACAGATCATTGTGCTGCTGGGACAATTTACGACATCTGTGTCTTACTAGTCAGTGGTTTGTTCCATGACTTTTTGGTGTTTACTGATGCCAGAGTTGAGAACTTGTTCAGGATGGATGCATTTAAGGCATCTGGATTTTCTATCACTGATGCAGTTCACCTTGCTTCTGATCAGGTACCATATTCTCAATTGGAAACACTGTATGAGGAGTTTTCAACAGGTATAGAGTGTGCTACGAATTTTTCTGCTCATATTTCTTTGAAATCCACAGCTTGGTATCGTTTTTGTCATGCATGCCCTAGTCCTGTCACCCTGAAATGAAAGCAGTATTGGACAGTCTTCAATCTCTGGGGATAAATCAACCTGTTATGGTTAGTGAATGGTCGTCTGTGCAGGTTGTAGTTTGGAAGCCATCAGGAAACTTTGCCTCTGTTGCGACTTCAGTACTACTGTCAATGCACAGTCCATTGTAGGTACATATCATCTCCTATGACAGAAGGAAATTTTGACAAAAATATTGGGTGGCCAGTACTTCTCTAAAATTGAGTTGTCTGAAGTGTAGCAGAAAATTCCTGTGGACGAAGAGTCTCAGCGATTCTGGTTTTGAATACTCCTTTTGGTCTCTCTCACTATTTGCACCTTTATTTTAGTGTGGCTAATGTCCCTGTTATTTTACAATGGTTTTTAGAGGAACTGACTATGCACTAATTATCTGGATGATATTGTTGCACGGGTTCCTCCATGACCGATCACTTGAAAAGTTTGCGCACTTTGTTATCTGTCTTTCAGTCCACTTGCTTATGGTGTGACCTCACGAAATCTCAGTTTTTTTCAACGTTCTATTATTTACTTGGGGTTTGAGGTCTTGCAGGGCGGAGTTTGCGCTCTGCCAGACCACATCTTCACTGTTTTGTTTGTGCCTCACCTCTCATCCACGAAAGAGGTTCAGGCCTTCGCCGGGAAGATAGCTCACTACCATAAATTTCTGCTGGGGCAGCCACATTAGCTCACCTTTTGCATGCCTTGTTATGCAAGAATGTACCTTTTTGCTGGAACCCAGATTGCAATCATACTTTTCAAATGTTGAAATCCAAACTACTCTTGGCCCCATGTTTAGCTACATTCTCTCTGTAGCAGCACATAGTCTTGGCAACTGACATCTCACAATATGTTCCTGGTGTAGTCCTAGTGCACCAGACTATTAAGGGCTCTGAACTTTTGCGTCTAAATCTCTCACTCCATCCCAGCAGCATTACTCTCAGGTGGAAAGGGAGGCTCTTGCCACAGTCTATGCTCTCCAGAAATTTCATGTTTTTTTGTATAGCTTCAAGTTTCACCTTATTACTGACCGCAAACCTTCAGTTTTCTTGTTTACCCGTCACACATCCTTATCTGACAAGGCAGAACACCACCTACAGTGCTGGGGGCTGTTCTTGTCTCATTACAATTACAAAATCAATTTATCAACTTACATATAAATGTGCCAATGTGGACACCTTGTCCCACCTTCCTGTGGGTCCTGACCCTGACCTTGATCATGAAGAACTGCTTTGCTTCTAGCTTGATACTGAAACACAGGCCACAAAATAGGGTTTCCCAATTATGAGCTCGTGCATAGCAACTGCCATTGCTGCCCACTCGGTTCTCCACAAGTGGTTTGGGTTGTTCAGCAGGGCTTGCCAAATAAACTGCTGGGTTGGGCTTTGTTCTTTGTCTTTGACAGTGTTCTGTTGTTGTCCATGGGAGACTTTCATCCCAGAGTAGTCATTCCCACCGTGTTACTGCATGAGGTCCCATGCCTTCTCCACCAAGGCCACTGGGGAGTTTCATGCACTAAACTGTTAGCTAGGAGACATGTATTTTGTCCAGGAATTGATAGCAAAATTGTCCATTTTGTTGCCACTTATGAGCAGTATGCCTGACAACAGGGAGCTCCCAGAGCATTTCTGCCCCATGGCCCACTCCACACCAACCATGGGAATGCATTCAGATAGACTTTGTGGGTCCTTTCTTGAATTACTATTGGCTTTTGGTTGTGTATGCATTTTCCCAGTTTCCTTACATTCTCCAGTGTATGTTGATGTTGGCTGAGGTCACAATTTGTATGTTTTTCAGGTTTTTTTCTATTGAGGAGTTGCCTTGTGCCATAGTTTCCAATAATGGGACCCAGTTCATTCTCACACCTTTCAATTTTTGTTCCTGACATGGCATTAATCATGTTGTGATTCTGCCTTTCCATCCTCAGTCAAATGGCGAGGCAGAATGACTAGTGTGTATATTCAAGTCCCAAATGAAACAGATTTTTTTGCCAGATGATGCCCTTCTCTGTTTTCCCAGCACCTATGACTTCACTTCTATGGGGGAGCAGAGCTTGGCTGAGTTACTTCATGGCTGGCAGCCACACATGCTCCTCTAACTTCTGCAGCTGCACTGCACCTGCCACAGCCAGGTCCATCTGACCAATTCCTGACACAATTGCCGGTGAGGGTGCGAGGGTTCGTTCACTGACCCAGAGGATACCAGCTGCTGTTGTCTGCTACCAGCGGTGCCACCATTGTGATGTCCCTACAGCCATGGGCTGGTGTTGAGCCACTTTGAACAGTATCACTTATGTTGCACCTTCTGTGTGATTCTTTTGTCTTATTACATGTGGAGTCACAAGAGGCTTATTTCTGTTATTGTTCAGAAGTTTATGAATAAAGCCATATTTATGTCACTTGGATCAGTTTCGTCTATTACTTTGTTACTACAGAATTTATTTCACCTAGCAAGATTAAGGCCTTCAGGCACTCCCTTAACTCTAACTAGACATCCTAACATCACAATACCTAGTATATGAGCAGTATATTATAGTAATAATAATAATAATGATAATGGATATGATAATCATTACAGTGTGCATAGTATTAGTCCCTAATAATAATAATTATTATAGAATAATAATAATAAGAAGAAGAAGAATAAGAAAAAGAATAATAGTAACAATAATAATCAAAATAATAATGAATATATATGTTATTTCAGAAATGCCATACTAATTGACAGTTGTTGAATAATTTTGTATTCATGTTTTATGAGTAATGACACCTAACAGAAAGGTATGGCATTGGTATGATAGGGTAAAGTTAGCAGATGAATAAAAATAGTAATAGATAGGGATACATGGATAGTGTTGATCATGTGGCAAATGACCCACAGGCAGTGATGTTCACAGAGAGTGCACCAATATTGACAGATTCAGTTGGTATTTGTGATAGTATCTTGTTTATAACTAAACAAAATACCTCCAAGTTTTTAACTTCTATGAGAGCACTAAATGTATATAATAATGCACCAAACTGTACCTTAGCAGGAGCTGACGAGCAGTTGCATGTTCAGCTGCTGACAATTGTTGAAGACAACATCCCCTGATGGATCATAATGTGCAAGAGTTTAAAATAAGGACATGCTATCTGAAGGTGATATAATCATCAAAACATGGTACTAGCTGTCAAATTTGTTTGCAGTCTTGACTGCAAATAAAATTATTTTGAATATTAATATCTCCATCTTCAGTGACTTTTATAATAAGGCAGAGTACACACACTACTAAAGGAACTTAATAAAAAGAAGAGATATGTTTACAAGATACTATTTGGAAACAATGCAAGCAATCTTAAGTATATATACCAAGCCATATCAGAGTTCTGTATATCACAAATAGGGTCCACCAGAATAACACCACACCAAACATAACACTTGGAGCACGCACTCCACTGTTTGCATCAACACACAAACAGACAAAGGGGTTGAGACTGGCTCTGTGCTGGTCTAAATCCTGCAGTCTGAGTAATTGTGCCGTAGTGGTTGATAGTAATGTTGTATTAGCTACTTGGTTTCCATGGTTAATGTTAGGTGGTGCCATTACAGTTACAGAATAACTTCTCTTTTGCAGGTGTTTGTGAAAAGCTTTTCAGATGCTCTACGCTATGAATACAGCCAGTATGGAATAACAGTACAGCACCTCTCACCATTGTTTGTAAACACAAAGATGAATGCATTCAGTCATCGGCTTCAGTCAACAAACCTATTTGTTCCTGATGCTACAACATATGCACGAAATGCTGTAAACACTCTTGGCAGGCTAAACAGCACAACTGGTTACTGGGCACATGGAATACAGGTAAAGTGCAGATAGTCTTTTTACATTTTAATTTGCAAAGTGAGTATTATTTGTTAGCTAAGGATGATTATAGAATTTTAAAAATTAAATCTTTTTTCAGTATTTCTTTCATGGGATACCTCCAGTATGGGTTAGAACTTATCTTGGAGGCATCATGAACAAGGTGTTCCGAAAAGATTACTTGGAAGCTGTGTCAAAGGTGCCTCAAGAAATAAAACAATAAATAGCAATCCTTGCCAGTGTCCAAAGCAAAATATTGTCCTGCATACTTCTTGTATGTGTAATATTAGCTTCATCTGTGGTGGACAGTAAGTCACTCAATGAAACAACACATATTTATAAGAAAATTAGTGATGCAGCTTTTTGTTTTGTGTGATATGATCTGACATGGAAATATTCTTCTTCAGATGATCATTATTGATAACTGATTCCAAAAGGAATACATGAAACTCCTGTGTCTTATATGTTTCACATTCTTTTGAACTTCTGTGTTGTTGACGTTATTCAGTTGGGTTATCCAAAGTGTGTTGCTAATTGTGTTTCATGTTTGTGAGTCTGTTGTCTAGATAATTATAATGGTATTCATATCTTTGAACTCAGATGCATTTCCTGTTTAATGTTATTTGTGAATGTGCACTAGGAAATTAGTTCTGTGTTTTTAAGACTGCCAATAATGTACATAATATCTATATAATCACTAAGAAAATCAAATATGGGACTTTCCGGCATTAATAATGTCTGACAAAAATGTGTATGCTCTGACTGACAAATGAACCTCTCTGTCATTCATAGATACACTCAAAAGTAAATTATAAATTTGAACTTCCAGAATCAAACTGTGTTCAGTAGATTAAAGAGAAATCAATATTGAACAAAATGATGAGGAAAGGCAGCCGTAGCAGCATAAGCAAGTAAATCAGAACCTGGTTGAAGAGAGACTAGGTACCAAAAAAAACCAGAGAACAAGCTAGGTATTCAATAGTCAGATGTACATGATATTTCGCTCAAAAGAATCAGCTAATAGACTTGATCAAAACAGCTGTAGAAGAAAGCTGATGTGGCTGGATAAGAAATGAAAGACAATTAAAGTTAAGCATATAAAAGTGTTTGTTACATACAAATAAAAATCAAGAGACTTAAAAAAACAATACTAACATTAATTATGATATAAAGTCACTGAAAAAAAAGAAACAGGGTGGTAATGAGTTGGTAAACTGTTGTATGGTGCCTCTTGTGGTATGTTGTTTTCAGAAACTCAGTATTCACTCTTCTCTGTTAATTAGTCTATACTTTTTTTCTGTCTTCCTCTTCTGTTTAAGTCCATTCAAAGCAGCCTTTATTTTTGAATGAATGTATCAATTGCATAATGATTTTCTTTTTATGAATGGGTGGCTGTAGTTTACAATGAGATAAATGGCACTTATTATTAAAACACTCTCATATGTTTGGTGAGAAGAAGTTATGCTGAGGACACACACAAATTTAAAACAGGAGGGAGGAAGGGGAAAGACATATGGAAGGCCGGGCATAACCAGAGGGAGGCCGGATGCAGCAAAAGTTTTAGGAAGGAAGTAGAAATAACAGAGAAATGATTGAAAGAGTATAAGACACAGAAGATGGCAAAGTAGTAATAAGCCTAGCTGAAAGAGTGCAGAAACAATTTGAACAGAAAAGCAAAGTGAAAGCATGAAACTGAAAAGGAATTAAACAAATATTACTTTAAGTATTGTGTCTATGTTTAAGGTGGTACTTTCTATCCACAATGTAATGAAATGTTTGTATATTTGATAGTAAAAGAAGTTATTTTCTCTACAAATTATTTACTTTTCAATGGAGCTGTATTATAGCTGGGACCTGATTTATGAAAGTCATGGTGTGACAATAAAGTATGTATAAAATCCACAGAAAATTATTCAGTTGATAGAAGCATCCTGATAGGAATAACACCTCTATGGGAGAGCAAAATACACTTCAGATAGAAACTGACCTTTGACCTGCCTAAATGCATGGGAAACCATATTGTATCATTAAGCCTCCATCCTCCCCCATCCCCTCTCAATCCCCCCTTCCATCCTGCCACTCCCCTCCCCCTCCCCTCCCCTCCATCCTCTTCACTCCCCCCCCTCCCACCTACCTCCTCCCTTGTCCTCAGCAATGACACTTTCTTCGAAATAGGGCAATCAGACACCTTCTAAATCAACACACCCATATTTTGCTCTGTCAACCACATTCCAGTAATTTACTGCTATAACAAATGAAACAGCCAATCAAAGAGCTTCGCAAACTATGGATGGGGAAGGGACATGATATTATACTCATCCACTGATAATGGTAGCTGTGAAATTGTCTGCATTGCAGCATCAAACAGACACAATAGGCATAGACTCCAAAAGTAAACTCTGAAATATATAGCCCATAATATATGAGTATTATAGAAGCTTTTCATTACATGTTCATAACAAATCTATAACCAGAGTTTTATAATTACTTTATCATAACATCTCTACAACATTCAGGTAACAGTTTCAGTTTATGTCTTTTCTATATCTACATCATATAGATTACAATTTCAGTACAGTATATTATCAGCTTTTTTCCATTTATGGCAAGTGGGTTGCAATTTTATTTTCATTTACAAATCCTAAATCAATTTTAAATTGTCTCCTGTTGCACACACATCTACTGACTAGCACTGTCTTCTTGGAAACAACCTCATGTCACAGTGCACACTATTATTGAGTAAGAAGTGTTTATCATCTTCTGCTGATAATGCCAATTTACACAGCTTTTTAGTGAAAACTGTTTGTGGCTTGGATTGGATTATATACTGAACAGCTGGATTATTAACATCACTTAATACACAGTGTCAGTAATCATCAGTGGTTTATTTGTTAGCTGATGAGCATTTCACACCTTTCACTCTACGCATTGCATATTGTGTTGTAGTTTTGAGAGTATACATTTTTGCTCTCAGTCCTATGAGTTCTGTAATAATGTCCCCTGACAATTCATCTTTCTTTTTATTGATGCGTGGGATCCCAATAATGTTAGTATTTTGGTAAACCAAAATGTCAGACCCCTATGCACATCACATTTAATAACTCAATAAATATTTAAGACAGTTACATTATATATTTCATGTCACATCCCTATTAATAGTGGATGGGGCTTTCGTGACAGTGAATTGTTAGCTGGCTCCTTTACAACAGCAAAAGAGGTGAGAGGGAATAGGAAGTCTTCTTCAGTTACATGAGACAGGTGAGCAGAATGGAGAAGACTTTTATAATTCTAGGAAGGAGTCTGAATTTCAAACAGGTAATGGCTAAAGAGTTCAACAATTTATCGCACACCTGTATCATACCAGGAGACGTGTCTTACAGAAGCTTTACTTGTATGGCTAGCTGTCCTAACTCCTTCAGGAGACAGTTGTGTCATAGCAAACTGTTCTGATTACTGTAACAATATTGACTGCTAGCCCCAGAGACAAGAGCTGTTCCATGTCTCATTGTGCCTGTTAGGGTCTGACATTTTAGAGGGCAAAAATAAAATATCATGATGTTTGTGAATGAGGGGTTACAAAAATGTGAATTTTTATATGTAATCTCCTAATTTAAACAGTTAGTGATAAACATTTAGCTTGGTAAATGTGCACTTGATTATAATGTATATTGAAATTTCCGACAAAAAGGCATAAATTCATGAAAACTGCACAAAAATTTGCTCAAATGGTGGTTTAAGGAATTCAAACAATTTTATTTATATTCTGTCTGTATTATCAAACACTGAAAACACAGGGATAGTAAATTCCAACAATATATTCCACAAGCAGTTGTATCACCTTCAAGTTGTCTTTAAGGTCATGTTTTGAAATCCATATGCAACTAATCCTATTTGCAGTTGTTAACCACTGAGAGTGTCTCACAGGATCAGTTTCTAATAATGCCAGATCAGATGGAAGTGCACTTGTCATTATCATGTTCTGATATATTTAATAACATAATTTGAGAGACCAAAGTAATCCTGTGCTGTAGAATTACTGAGCTTAGCTATTGATTCATTGAACATCTTCTCAGTTACACAAGTCCAGTGAAAGTTGTCTGTCAGTTTACTGTTCATTTCTGTCAGCAGTGCCTCTGCCTTACTCACATTCTCCCTTATGCTGTTATCTGATTGAGGACTGACAAAATGTGCATTTAGAAAATCAAGTGGAATTCCACATCTACATATATACTCCGCTAGCCACCAAGCGGTGTGGTGGAGGGCACAATTAGCTCCAAAGTCATATTCCCACCCCCCCCCCCCCCTCTGTTCCACTCATGGATCACGCGATGGAAAAATGACTGCCTGAACACCTCAGTACAAGCTCTAATTTACCTTATCTTTGAATGGTGATCATTGCACCATTTGAAAGTTTGTGCTAATAATATATGCTCGACATCCTCAGTGAAGATCGGATTTCGGAATTTAGTGAGCAGCCCCTTCCATTTAACGTGCCATCTATCTGCAAGTGTGTCCCACTTCAAACTTTCTATGAGATTTGGAATGCTCTCATGATGGCTAAATGTACCAGTCACGAATCTCGCCACACTTCTTTGGACCTTCTCAATCTCTTGAATCAGACACAACTGGTAAGGGTCCCATACAGATGAACAATACTCAAAGACTGGACAAACTAACATATTGTAAGCTATTTCCTTTGTTGAAGGACTGCATTGCTTTAGGATTCTTCCAATAAACTGTAATCTAGAGTTTTCCTTACACGTTACTTGTGTAATCTGATCATTTCATTTGAGATCATTTCGAATAGTCACACCCAGACACTTGACAGATGTTACCACTTCCAAAGCCCTGGCATTTGTTTTGTACTGTAGGTGCCCCGGTGGTCCCAGTCGCCTACGGTGGACTGGAAGCCGAGCGGTGACCTCTCCAGTTGTCAGGATGCTAGGAAATGACTGTGGACGTGTCAGAAACGCCAAAGAAACATTATTAATTCATGACACCTTTATCCCTGCCGAGTACAATGTGGCCCGTGTAACACAGGCTGTCTGAGCTTGGTGATATCAACGACCTTCCCTGAGTCCTCGCTGACTCATAGCGATGACACCAGCTCCAGGCAGCACCAGTCTTGCTAGCGCAGCACCGCGTGCTGTGACCTAGTGGTGGAATGCCCTTACTTTGGCCACGTGTGGCTGGCGGCACCCGGCTGGCCGGCCGGCTCAGTGGCGGACAGCAGGCCACTGTGCATAGGAGGCTCTGGGTTGGAGTCCCAGCACTGTCGGCATGAGAAGTGTTCTCGTAGTGCAGAGTGTACTTTATCCCACCCCGTCTTCTTCCCTGCTCCTCCTGGTGGCTCGTCCGCGGTGGACAGGCGGAACGGGCTGCAGTCCCCCAGCATCGTCGGCTCACCCAGTTGTGACGGCGGATGCACAGGGCCTAGACCCTGCATGATCTCGACGACAGCTCACTGATGTGGTCAGCATTGGCGGCGAGCGAGTCTGCCGTGATGTCTGCTAATTCTGGGTTGATGATTGACAGCGGCAGCAGAGAGGACCAGAGCAGGTACTGTCTCCTCACGTCTGCTGCTGGATGGGCCGCCCTTACTGCAACATCTCCTTAATAAAGATTAACATGTCGATCACCAAGCTGAGCGCTACGCAACGACCCAGTACACATCTAACTGCAAGTCTAACTGCGAGTGCCTTGTTGCTATCAAAGCTGGCATATTTAAAGGAAGCACGAGCGACATCCTGACGTCATGCTCGTTTGTAATGAATGCAATCGTTCCACTTTTACTGATGATTTATCTGTCGTACCTGCCCATTAGGTGTCCTTGTGACAGAGTTACGTGTTGTTACGGCAGACTTATGCAAAGTTATGAAATGCAGTACAGCTGAACCTATACCTCTGTCTTACACTCTACGAAAGTCTCCGTCTAACACAAACCCGCGTGCTAAGCAATGCTCTCTCGCCTGTTGTGTGTAACCAGGCCACTGCCCCTGTGCGACGACACATTCCGATACATGTGCAATCCTCTTACCTCTTGGCTAAACTACTGCCTCTGGCTCCCAGCATAGGCAACGAAATTTTGACAATATTCCACGTTTCCAACTCTTTACTATTCCGCGACACTACACATCCCCCTCCTTTAAGAAAATTCGTCCCAAATTTTACAATTCTGGACTTACTGGTTGTGCACGCCAGACTTCCTTATACTCTACAGGTATCTTACAACTACTCCTTCAACACTGTCAAACTTTTCTTATCCGCTAATAATCTATTTACACTTAATACTGATTCCAATCTTATCATTGGTTATATATTTATATTACGTTCCACTATTCCCGACTTCTGGACTTACTGGTTGGGCACGCCAGACTTCCTTATACTCTACAGGTATCTTACAACTACTCCTTCAACACTGTCAAACTTTTCTTATCCGCTAATAATCTATTTACACTTAATACTGATTCCAATCTTATCATTGGTTATATATTTGTATTACGTTCCACTATTCCCGATCCATCCCATAGGTATTTGATGTACGGTTGTTATTTCAGAATGAGACATCTTTTTCCATATACAAAAGTAAGTTGCACAAATAAACACTAGAACAAAGATTATGCTAGTCATTGACACACCAAATATAATTGTGTTTTGCTTACGTTTCTCCTGATATTGCTGCACGTGCTGTAGTAGTTGATTAACTGAGATCTGCTCTTTTTCTAAGATAATCAGGCTATCTAAAGATTGTAGCAATGTGGGATCCAAGGACTCGTTAATAAACGTTAGGTTCTGGCGAGGCAATGTGTGTGGTGGTTCCTCTGGATAATACAAGATAGGCTGTGTCACGTTAATCATTGTTGTACCCGTGAAAGTAGCTGGTAGGTGAAAATGCTTCCCCACTATTTCACATCCAATGCCATTAATCAATAACCCACTGCCCTGCAATTCAAGCTTTGATATATCTGTCAATCTACCATTTCTGTAACAAGTGGCAACTACGGTCTCTAGTTTGAACACAGAGTAAATCCAATGTTCCCCAACTTTCTGAAATTTCAGTCCCGGAAGTAACACCTTCTTTTCGCGTTCTAAGGTTCCCATATTCCCCAAGAACAACTGCATCTCACACGAATGATTGTGCATTGCCACCTCCTTTGCTGGACAAATAAAAACACTTCCCCTGAAACAGACTGTCAAATCTTCCGTAGACATTACCACATGAGCACTCCTCCATCTTGACACTAACAACACTTCTCGAATTTACACTTGCACCCACTTCCCTAGTGCACCCCATCTAATTGGATACAGGTGTACTGTATAACACTGGTACCGCGAATTGATACCCATCACTGGTATTTGCACTTCTACCTGATCCATAATTACTCTCACTTTAGACATGCGATAGGATAACGGTAAATTCCGCTTCGCCGGAGGCACGACATGATGCACTCCTTCCGAGAATTCTTTCTGCGCTTTCAGCAATGCCTTCAGCATCTGATCTGGACCTAACAAAGTGGCACTCAATTGCCCATGCACTGCGTGATGCATAGCTTCATATAACGCTTCCAATTCGACACACGCATCATCCACCCGGTCTGCTAATGCCAACGAGTTAAAATTTCATAGAGTGGCTATAGGTCCGCCATGTTTGAAGCAAATTGAAGTTCTGGCCGCCATGTTTTCTTTAGTCAAGGCATTCGTCTGCTGTGTCCCGCCCCCTTGTAACTGCGTTTGACTTACTTGAAATAGCCCATACTAGCTTTATTTTTTCTAAAACAAGCAATAGACAGCAGTGATTTCAGTGAACACTGACAGCAAAAAGGGATGTTTTTGTCGAAATATGGCTAAACTTTTCGATGTAGATAACACTACAAGACAACTCAAATAAGTCTGTCCATCCAGTATAACGTTACTTGTTGCCCATAAATTAATGCAATTAGAGCAGGTACCACCAGAATATTACGGTCATACTTCTAAACATGCTTTGGTTGACTATTAGAAACAGTAACGGGCGCAGAAATGCGATATTTTTGTCGCTATTTCAAAGTAAACAGTCAAAGCCTCAAAAACCAGTACACTGTGAACGATAATTTATTTGAAATATGTGTTACAAGTAGTTAACACAAGCATAGTAATTCAATAACAAAGTCGAAGCGTTCTTGGGTGGGGTAATTTCACAAATTTTCGTAAGTAGCTGTATGCCTTGGCAGAATAAAAGTGTAGGGTCAGGGCAAATTTCCTTATTTGCTGAGAATAATGGCATACTTTAGCACTGCACTGAAGTTCCAATAGCTTCTTCAACAAACCAACTACATGTTCACTGTTTAACATATCAGAAACTGAACTACATAGCCTTCTTCTCAAACCAGCAACTAAAGTCTGTAACTGCACTATTCTTCTTTTGTGTCGTACACTAAGTTGCTTCATTTGCTTTACCCGCTTCTTTAGTCGCACATTCTCTGCTTGTACTCTGTTATATTGTGTTTTCAACTTCTTAGGGCTTGGTAGACAGTAATTGTGGTCAGCAGAAACAGATGTGGGTCCGACAGGCACTGAAAGAATGTAGTTACATCATAAGTTTATAACAGAGTTACACCATAAGATTATAATAGAAAGTATGTAATTCAAAGTAATAAGAACACGGAGTAAAATTAAATTATTGACTTACTTTGTGCTAATCATGTCACTGTAATAGCACTATCTTGCAAATTGTCGAAAGATCGCTTTCTGGGTTGTGGTCGTAATACTTTATCTTGCTTTTGTAAATGTGGTGGAAAGTTAAAGATAGTAGATACTGGTTTTGACAAAAGGCGCCTCTGGACATTTGTGTGGTACATATATTTCTCTTCAAAATGAGCTGAACAGAGGTAACTGGCTGTAGTAGGAAACCAGTTTTCTCGCTTCATATTTATAACCCATCTTTTTGTAATTTCCTTATCTTTTAAAGGAAATCTGTAATCAACGATAAATAAATTACTTCCTGCATTTGTCTTAAGCATAATTACAGTTCCAATGCAAATGACTCTTTAATGAACATTAAAAAACGTGTGTAGTATTTCGGTATTAATATACTTATAATATGAAATATTTGTTGTTTTATCGGTGCGATTTGTGCAGTTGAACGCTGAACACACTGCAGGCATGTTGACTTTATATTTTGTAACAAAAAAGTCAACTAAAAAGTTAAATATTGCATTAATATCACAACAGCTGACACACTTCCAACACAAACAACAGTAACGCTTTCCTAATGTTTTGACTAAGGAGAACATGGCGGCCGAGGTAGCGTTGGTTGCCGCTAGGAGCGCTGTAACTAGTATCTCAGCCACTCTATGAAATTTTAACTCGTTGGCTAGTGCCCTCAATAAAACTGTTACTTGTATTTTCCCGTCTATTCGGCTCAATCTCGCCTGTATAGCCTCTATATCCCCATTCAACAGTTTCCTGGTATTTGCTGCATACTGTTCCAGGTCTGACGTCAACTCCCGCACTGTTCTAGTGACATTCAATATCCCCTGCTCCATGTTACCTATACGTGTCGTGTGCCAATCCACTTTCTCCTCTGCCAACTCCTGCACCTCCCCCACTGTACTATTTAAGCTCCTTATATCTTCCTCGTCCGCGGTTCCAAACACTGTTTCCACAATTTTCCCCCTGCATCCAACCACCCTCGTCTCCTGCGAACGAGCGTTTGTGGGACCACTTCCGTTACTTGTTGCAGCTACCTGCTCAGCCTTCCGTATGAGAGCTTCAATTCCTGATACTCGTTCCGTATGTCTTGAAACAACCCCTCCTTCTCCGTGGCCGCCTGTAGCGCCATAAACCTATCCTGTAGTGTCCGTACATCATTCCTCACTCCCCATATATTATACATGAACACAATTGTCCACCTGCGGCTTGACAATACCACATCTAATTGTCTTGCAAACAAAATTCCCTTACCTAGTGGTTGCACCTGCACCGCCTCTCCTCTGCAACAGTGTAGCAGTACCAGACTGACGAAAAGTTTCCCGGGCCACATCCTGGCACAGCACCCGAAGGAAAAGGAAGCCGTGTCAATCGCTCCCTTCCTTACCACGTCTAAAACACACAAATGACAAGTAAAAACTACACATACCCTATTACCTAATAACAATAAATACGACATGTTCTTCCCCGAGGACACTTAATCTACTTATACTTAGACCTAAGCGCGTAAGGAACGTTCCTCTGCTGTTCTTTTAGCTTCGGTATCCTCACATCCTTTGTTACTGCTGGAGGAATCTGCGATAACGCATCCACTGCGCCCTTAAACGGCTTAATCCTACTCACATGAACTACTGACGACTTAGTTGGTACCTGCAACTTTATGTTCACTGGAGACACTATTTCATTTACCTGATATGGTCCAGAATATTTCGTCAAAAACTTCTTCGTTTTACCCTTCGGAACATAAGGATTAGCCAACAATACCCATTGACCAATTCTGTATTGCGGCAGTTAACCTGTTCTTTGCCCAATACTCTCTTGTTTCTCCAAAGCTTTAGTACTAGTACGCCGTACCCTTTGCCAAATCTCTCTCAATTTCTTGGCGAAATTCTGCACTGACTCATCCTGTGAACCTACCTGAGGTTTGAGCACATCAAATGGTGATGGCATTTTCCGACCATAAATTACCTCGTACGGAGAGAGCCCCATTCCTGTATGAACTTTCGCGTTTTATGCGCTTGTCAACAGATTTAAATACACGTCCCAATCCGTGTGTTCTGAATTTACGTAATGACTAATGATCTTAACTAACGTCCTATGAACCCATTCTGTTCGTCCATTCGACTGAGGATGAAATGCGCTTGTCCGCAATTTCTTAACTTTCAATAAACGGCATAACTGCTTCATCAGCTCCGACATAAAGTTACTACCCTGATCTGTAATTATAGTATCACGCACACCATACTTCAGCAACCAGTTATTTACTAAGGCTTGCACAACAGTGCTTGCCTTCTGATCTGGAATAGCTACCATTACCAGGTATCGGGAAAAATGATCTAATATTGTTAATACGTATCGATTACCCGCTTGGGTCTTATTAAATGCTCCGATTACGTCTAATCCGATGAAGGCGAACGGACGATCCGCTTCAGGTAGTCTCTGTAACTAAATTTTCTGATGACTTAAATCTGCTCTCTGCGCACATGGTATACAATTTTGCACATACTGCTCTATATCATTGCGACGTGTCTTCCACCAAAACCTTTCAGCTACGCGTCTATCAGTCGTTCTTTTACCACAATGACCCGACAATACATGGTCGTGCGCTTGTTTCAACACTTCTTCAAATGGTTCAAATGGCTCTGAGCACTATGGGACTCAACTGCTGAGGTCATTAGTCCCCTAGAACTTAGAACTAGTTAAACCTAACTAACCTAAGGACATCACAAACATCCATGCCCGAGGCAGGATTCGAACCTGCGACCGTAGCGGACTTGCGGTTCCAGACTGCAGCGCCTTTAACCGCGCGGCCACTTCGGCCGGCAACACTTCTTCCCTCAGCGACTCCGGTACTACGACGCGTAGTCCGCACTTCGTCTTCCTGCAACGCAACCCATCCTGCATTTGAAACTGAGGTTGCGTTCAGAACAATTGACACTTTCTGTCAGTGGCTTGCGCCTTTATCCACTCCTTCTCACTTAAAAAATGGTTCAAATGGCTCTGAGCACTATGGGACTTAACTTCTGAGGTTATCAGTCCCCTAGAACTTAGAACTACTTAAGCCTAACCAACCTAAGGACATCACACATATCCATGCCCGAGGCAGGATTCGAACCTGCGTCAGCAGTGGTCGCGCGGTTCCAGACTGTAGCGCCTAGAACCGCTCGGCCACCCCGACCGGCTCCTTCTCACTTATGCCCACAACTTGTACAGCTGCTATTTTTCTACTAAGCGCATTTGCATTCGTATGTTTTATCCCTGGTTTGTGAATTACCTCGTAGTCAAATTCACTTAGTTTCAGGGCCCATCTCGTTAAACGACTCGAAGGATCTTTCAACCCCAACAACCACTTAAATGTTGCGTGATCTGTAATCATCTTGAACTTACGCCCATATAAATAACAGCGAAAATACGAGACACCGTAAATCACTGCTAACATTTCTTTCTCTGTAGTTGAATAATTCTTCTCTGCCTTATTCAGTTGCCTGGAAGCATAAGCCACTGGATGTTCCTGTCCATTAACCCTCTGAGAAAGAATACAACCTACAGCAATATTACTAGCATCACAAGATAGTATGAACTCTTGTTCGAAATCAGGAAGTATCAACACTGGGTCTGATGTTAGTATCTGTTTGAGCTTCTCGAATGCCTCCTGACACTGTGCTGTCCATTCAAACTTAACACCTTTCTTTAACGGTCTCGTTAATGGATGCGCAATTTCCGCGAACCCCTTTACATATCGTCTGTGGTAATTACATAAACCGACATATTGCTGAACTTGTTTAGTGGTCTGTGGTACTGGAAAACCACGCACAGCCGACGTTAGACGAGGATCCGTTCTTACCCCATCCTGACTGATAATATGCCCAAGATAAGTCACTTGCGTCTGAGCAAACTGACATTTCTCGAAATTAAGCGTAAGATTTGCCGCTCTTAGCCTACTAAATACTTCGTTCAGTCGTTCCACATGCTCTTCTATATTACGCGAAAAAGTAACAATATCATCGAGGTATACCATAGCAATCTTCGATTTCAGTCCCCGAAGCACACCATCTAACAGACACTGGAAAGCAGCAGGAGCGTTTTTCAACCCAAATGGTATTCTGCGATACTGAAAGTGACCAAGGCTTATTGTAAAGGCCGTCTTCAGTCTATCCTCTGGACTTACTTCTATCTGATGGTACCCACTCTTTAGATATAGTGTCGAAAAATATTTACACCGACCTAGATTGTCCAATGTTTCCGTGATGTTTGGTATTGGATACGCATCTGTTACAGTTCGTGCGTTCAAAAAACGATAGTCAAAACAAAACCTATACTTTTTAGTACCGTCCAATGACTTCTTAGGAACTACCACTATGTTGGCAGACCACGGGCTTTCACTGTTCTCTATAACAGCGTCCCTTAGCTGTTGATTAATAAATTCTTCCACTAGCGGTTGTAGGTGTTTCGCTATCCTGTATGGTTTTCTATAGACGGCGGACTATCGCCTGTCGGTATACGGTGCTGTGTAATAGGAGTTGCTGGTAATGGACCTTCTCAATTAAACAAATCTAAATACTCTAATAACAAAGCTTCCATAGCTTTCCGATCACCATTCTCCAAGTGACGACTCTTATCACTTAGTACAGATGCCTTGACGGTTTGCTTGACGTTATAATCACCTTGGGATTCACCTATATCCTCATCGTCGAGTATTTCCAAACTTGCTACCACTAAACCCTTTGGGAGATCCACTTCAACTGCCCCAAAATTATCTACACTGGCCGGAATCATCAGTTCCCCATTTATATCCGTTACGCGCGCAACGCTCCTCCTAATAAAACAATGCATTTCATCCAATGCTTCATTGCTCTGCAGTGGCTCCACCACACATAGTCTCTGCTGTGGTACATCGGTACCTACTGACAACCAAACTAATTTCCCTGTACCCGAAGGCACTTTGACATGCGTAATCATCATTAATGCCCTTTTACACGGTTCAATTGGTGACATCTTAGCAACGGATGCACCTCGCGACGTAGAAACATTTACAGTTGTTGTATCCACTGAAAACAAGTTTCCACTAAGTTCAACTGTACGCTGTGAAAGACTAATTTTGGCATGGTGTTTATCGAAGAGGTCCAGTCCGAGAATCACAGAATACCCTTGTCCCACAGTTGGCAACACTTCCATTTGCTCTCCGAACTCTACAGTTCCAATCTTAAAAACGAGCTGTGTTGTACCCAATGATTGCAACTCATTATTCCCTACTCAACGTAATCTATACCTAGGAGTACCTAGTCTTCCCCTACCCACGAGATCTAGACTAGCAACAGATACATGTGCCCCAGTATCAATCAAAAACTTACATCTGTTATTCCTTACAACACCCATCAAGCAACAATCCGTCTCTGTACTAGTTTTCACCGTACTTCTGCTTACCGGGAATGTCTTCCGACGGATGTAACACTCCCGTTCCCGTTTAACGCTTTTTCCTGTTTATTCCCGTTACCATTCTGCTTACTACGACACTCATTCGCCTTGTGACCGAAGCGTTTACAAGCATAGCACTGCGGTTGTCTGCATTGAGCCTTCACGTGACCTTTCCTCCCACAACGGTAACAATTCCTCTCCGACGCAAAGATGCGTTTATCATTGCGACCTCTTGTTGCAATGTCTATCTCCTGCAGATGCGTTGCAATACGCAGTGCTGCAGTTAAATCCCCAGGATTCTCCATCCTAACCCTACGAGAAAATTCTGCAGGAATTCCCCTGAGGAATACATCGAGGGCTCTGTTTTAGTAATACACGATCCGCATCAGGATTACCCGATCATTCATAGGTCTGCAAATTAATTTTCCGTTTCCTATCTCAAAAAGACTTCACTGTCTCATTCTTCTGCGCCAAATTAGCTAACTTCTCCCTAAAAAATTTTACACTATTCTGCTTACGATATCTTTGTCGTAACCCATCTGCCAATTCTTCAAACGTGCTCGCCTTACTAAGCGTCCCATGGTACATCACAAACGTCTTGGCTTCCCCTGCAAGTCGCAAATTTGCCACACGTAACGTAGTTACGTCCGACCAGTTGTTCATTGCAGCTGTTGCCAAAACATCGTTAATGAACGCTGTGACATCCTCTGTTGTTTTACCCGAGAAAGGCGTGATCAGGCTAGCTACTGAAGAATATATTGCAAGGTTGGACATTGCTACTGACTTGCACTCACTTGAACCCATTTGCGACTCTTCCACCGAACGCAAGGTCTCCATTTGCGTCATTAATTCTACATGACTTAACTTATGCTGTGCATTCTCTTCTAACAATTTTGAGACTTGCTCCGTCAGAGCAGCTATACTCACTTCAGTACTAACGGATCTTGTTTCTGGCATGATTTGTGCAAATTACCAAGAACTTACTCTATACTGAATTTACTCCTCAGGACAATAACTACATTAGCTACTCAACTCCTTTGTCACAGTTGAGCACTACACACAAGAAGACAAACAAGACTCACAATGCACAACTAAACAAAATTAATCCTTCCGCCTTGTTATTGCCCAGCAACACTCTCTATAATTGTGCGCTACGTGACCAAACCGTCTACAAATTGAACATTCTACTGGTACAAACTTCGTGCATGGCTCCCCATGCCCCGTTAAATTACACATAGTACATCTGACTGGTACCAAGTACGTTTCCCAACTGTTTCCCTTAAACTCAGATATATCTGCTGTTTCTGCAGGTCTCACAAAGTGCACTCCCAACAAAGAACATGCATCTATAGTTATCAACAAAAATCGCCTCGTGCACTTACCACAAGGCTGCGTAGAGTCGACAGGTCTGAATGCAACACTGTGGTGTCAGTCCTGCAGTGGCGGTGTCGACGACTCCAGGTACCACATCTGCAGGCCAGTGCTGTAGTGGGTGGTTCGAACACTTCTGATACCAAATCCATAGGCGGTGGGCGCAAGGACTTCTGACACCAAATCTGTAGGCGCCCCGGTGGTCCCGGTCGCCTACTGTGGACAGGAAGCCGAGCGGTGATCTCTCCAGTTGTCAGGATGCTAGGAAATGACTGTGGACGCGTCAGAAACGCCAAAGAAACATTATTAATTCATGACACCTTTATTCCTGCCGAGTACAATGTGGCCCGCATAACACAGGCTGGCTGAGCTTGGTGATATCAACGACCTTCCCCGGGTCCTCGCTGACTCGGAGCGATGACACCAGCTCCGGGCCGCACCAGTCTTGCTAGTGCAGCGCCGCGTGCTGTGACGTAGTGGTGGAATGCCCTACAGTACTCATACATTAATGGGGATTTTCGCCTTATTGAGAGATAACTGCCAGTCATTACACCACGCATTTATTTTCTGCAAATCCTCATTGGTTTATTCACAACTTTCGTGTGATATTACTTTCCTGTAGACTACAGCATCACCGGAAAACAGTCTAATGCCACTGTCAATACCATCAACAAGATCGTTTATGTAAATCGTAAAAAGCAGCGGACCTATTACGCTGCCCTGGGGCACACCTGAAATTACACTTGTTTCTGTTGAAGTCACCCCATTCAGGACGACATACTGCTCCCTGTCCGTTAGAAAACTTTCTATTCAACCATGTCATCAGATAGACCGTAAGCGCGCACTTTTTGGAGCAGTCGACAGTGCGGTACTGAGTCGAACGCCTTTCGAAAGTCGCGAAATAGGCATCAACCTGGGAGTCGGTATCTAGTGCCCGTTGTACATCATGCACAAAGAGGACCAGGTCTGTCTCGCATGACCGCTGTTTCCTAAAACCGTGCTGGTTTCTGCAGATGAGCTTCTCAGAGTCTAGAAAGGTCATTATGTCTGAACACAAAATGTGTTCCATGATTCTACAACAAATCAATGTCAGTGAAATTGGCCGGTAATTATGTGCATCCGATTTTCTACCCTTTTTATAGATTGCTATGACCTGGGCTTTCTTCCAGTCCTGTGGAACGTTCCGCTGTTCCAATGATCTCTGATGGATGATGGATAAGAATGGTGCTATATTTGTAGCATAGTCATCATATAATCTTCGGGGATACCATCTGGGCCACATACCTTCCTGGCATCTAAGGATCTTAATTGTTTTACAATCCCAGATACACTAACCACTGTATCAGCCATCCTTGCATTTGTTCGATAACTGATAGGGGGAATGGTGCTGCAGTCCTCTACTGTAAACAAGTTTTTGAAAGCTAGGCTTAGAATTTCGGCCTTCTATTTATCATCATCAGTTACATTACCCATACTGTCAGCAAGAGAAGGTATTGAATTATTTGTAGCGTTCATAGATTTTACGTACGACCAAAATTTTTTGGGCTTATTTTTAGAATCTGCAGATAAAATATTGCTTTCAAATTCGTTAAAAGAATCTCCCATTGTACTTCTGACAGCTGCCATCATTTCGCGTAATTTCTGTTTGTCAGTGGGCCAGTGACTACGTTTAAAACGACTGTGCAAAATTCTCTGCTTTCTCAGAAACTTCCTAATATGTTTGTTGTACCAGGTTGGATCCCTTTCCTCCCCTATATTTTTGCTAGGCACATACTTCTCTAGCACACGGTGGACAATACCTTTAAATTCCGACCAAAGATGCTCAATATCTTTGTGTCCCGCGGTGAATGCTTGGAACTGACTATGAAGATATTCATTAATGACACTTTTATTTGCTTTCCCAAACAAGAAAACTCTATTTTTTTTGTGCAACTTCCACTGACATAGAAGCCACAACGACGTTATGATCGCTAATACCCTCTTCTAGATTAACTTGCTCAAGAAGATCAGGTCTGTTTGTCGCCAAGATATCTAATATGTTTCCATCTCGAGTTGGTTTTCCAACCAATTGCTCAAGGTTGTATGTTGAGAGAGCTCCTAGAATAACTTTTTCTTTGCTTCTGCCCCCTGTGATAAACGTGTAATTTTCCCAGTCAATGGATGCCAGATTAAAGTCTCCACCTACAACTAATGGATAATTTCGATATTTATTTCCTATGTTCTCAAGACTTTCCCTGAAACGTTCTGCGACGTTTGTTGTGGATGCTGGTGGTCTATAGAAGCATCCTAATACAATAGTCAATCCTTGTCTGATTGACAGCTTTATCCAGACTATTTCATAGCTTTTTATGTCTTGTTTCAACCAGCTTTCTGTACCTAACACAATATTGGCATTGCTATAGTTTATTTGGGAGAGTAACTAGGGGATCTTGCTACATACACTTGGACAATTTACTAACATGAGATTAAGCATATTTAAATCCTTTTGAATGACCTGTTTAGGTGAACTAATAATTTTTACAGTTGGCACACCCACATCAGTGACCTGAACTGCTAATTTTTTAGGCCAACGGTTTGTTTCTCGTGCGGAGGAACCTAAATCCAAAAACCCCCATGTGTATGCCACAAGTACTGCTATCCATGTAGCTGCTTCCTGTGTGTAGTGCACCCCTGAGTTATTGAGGGGCGTTCTACAACATTCCACCCCATAGCGTAAGTCGAGGAAGCTACAACAATTTTCATCACAGAGTCGACGTAGCCTCTGGTTTAGATTCTCCACTGCAAACCAGATGACTCCAGTCCACCCTGGGTACGATGCTGCAGATCGTCAGCTTGGCTACCACTCCTCGAGAGATGGAGGCCGCCTTCACCAGTTTAGCCAGCCGTTGAAAGGACCCAAGGATTTCATTGGAACCCCGACTACAGGCATTGTTGGTGTCGACATGTGCAACAATCTGTAGCTGGCTGCAACCCGCACGCTCGATAGCCACCGGAAGAGCCTCTTCCACATCCAGGACAACGGCACCGGCAAGCACACCGAGTGGGCGTTGGACTTCTTCGCCGCCCTAGCCACTATGTTCCTGAGGGGCTCCATGACCCGTCTAACATTGGAACTCCCAATAACTAACAAACCCCTACCCCCACGCACCTGTCTGGACCTTGCTGAAGGAGTGGCCGCTATCCTAGCAGAAAGTGCATTCTGATCTGGCTCAGCCTCCCCCCCCCCCCAGCATCAGATAGCACACTGACTCTATTAGCAAAGTGCATGGGAGTTGGTAGGAACCTGTGTCCCCCACGCAGCCTTCGCCTTGAGGCTCGAGACCTCGACACAGTCCACCACCCACACTGAGGTGAGAGTGGGCCGGCCGGCTCTGTGGCACCTGAGGTCGGCTCAGTGACAGAGAGCTGTGATATCCCCCCCCCCCCCCCCCCCCTGCACATTTAGTAGAGCAGAGGCTGCCCCAGGCACCCCATCCCCACCACACCTCAAGGTGGCACTCTGGAGTTTGTTGACTGTGGCCAACAAAGCTTTCAGCTGCGTTTGGACTATGGTGTCTGGTATACTTTCTCATCACAGTTTCTGTTTTAATAATTTCCCATGCAGCTTTGCATTTATTCACTGAGTTCAGTATATATCATCTGCTTTGCACCTAGCTGCCTTGATTTCAGACCTGTAAATGTTTTTCACTTTCATATACATTTTCTTGTCAACATTATTGTGCTTGGACCTATCATGATAGAGTAGCATTATGATTCTTATTCTACTTAGATGTGGACTGTACCAACTTTTTAGATTTTGTGGTTTGGTGTAACAATTTTGCTTTGATATTTTCTTGCAGCATTTAGGACAACATGCTTCAAACATTTCAGTTAACAGTTCTAGAAAATTGTTGGTAGATTCATTTGCAACTGCAGTGGTTATTATTTTATCCCATTTTATTAAATTCAGTTTACTTATCAGCTTGCTTAGTGTTGATTTGTTAATTGGTCTTTTTTTACAGTTTGTGGAAGTTACAGTTGCTTTACTGCTAAGAGTTTGTCTGAGCCATAGTCCCTCATGATCTGAAGTGCCTAGCTTCATTGTGTTGAATTCTGTTTTGTTTAGATGAAAATTACAAATTATGTTATCTAGACATGCTTCCTGTCTTGTGGGTTTGGCATTTCTGCAACTGAAGTTAAGGGATCTTAATGTATTTAGCAAGTGATCAACCTTTCTATTCTTAAACCTAATGTCTGTATTGATATAACCAAATATTAGTATTCTGTAATCTTTGTCTTTGAGTAGCAAGAGTATCAGTTTCTCCAGAAGTTCCACCAACAGGTCTTCATTGTGTTTTGGGGGACGGTGTACTGAAGCTATTATATTTTTACTGTTTTGGCAACATTATGGCTGCAATTTCAAATTTTGCTTCTATGCACAGTCCACTTACATCTATAACTTCATAGATTAGGTTCACACTATTTTTAGCATATATAGATACATCACCATGTTCAATACTTGTTCTACAGTAGCTGATTGCCAATTCATATCCAAATGGTACGCTTAATTTTAGTTCCTCATTGCTAAGCCAGCGTTTATTTACTGAAATCGCAGTGCAGTTTAAGTTTTCCAGCCAATACTCAAGTTCATTAAGTTTGTTCTTAAGAGACTGCACATTAATATGTAAGAACATTACACTTGTACTTACCTTACTGTGATTTTCCTGAAGCCCTTCAGCAAAAAATCATTGAAATGGGATGGAACTGCTGCTTTCCCCTTCCTCAGTAAACAACCATCCGATGAGTTTTCCAATGTTGACTGCTCCTTCAGATGGCATGGTAGTAAAGTTCTTGTCTTGTTAAGGGGGTTAGTTGCTCTTATTACTTCTGCCAGTGTTGATGTTGCATTTTCCATTATTGGTGTTGATTATTTTCTTGTTGCCTGTGTTTCTGATAATATAATTCTCGGGTTGCTTCTGCCACTGGTGACTATGGATCTGCTGCTGTTGCAAATGGTGGTTGTGGTTCTGCTGTTGACTGGGATGATGATGACATTGCTTGCCCCAGTACCGCTGTTAATGCAGCATCTGCTTCTATTTTTGTTGATTTAGTGTGGTCTATCTCATTGTTGGAACGTGACGGTCCAGTTCTTCTATCTTCCTGGTTTTTTGATTCTATATGTTACGACTTCTGCCCCAATTGTTAGCAGCAGACACAGTGGCTGAGCCAAAGACTGAGATGGCGTGGAGTTTTACAATTATTTATTGAACTTTCTCTACAATTTCTCCCTCGTCGTCACTGCCCAGCCCTGCGGATTCCTCCTCCTGGCTGCTGCTGTGTAGATTCTCCGACAATGCGCGCAACGCGCGCCGCTGATCGCACTCGGGAGCCTCAGGCCACCAGTGCTCCGCTGAAGCCAGGATGCTCTGTGGTTGAGATGAACTCGTCGCCGCTCGGCGCCCCAGTAGAGGCACGCCCACGGAGCCGCGTTGCTGTGAGGTCAGCTGCCGATGCCTGCTGCACCGGCGGCTGGGAAGCCGTCAGTTGCGATGTCCGCGAGGTCCCATCATGGACGGACCATGCACCGTGAAGTCCGGGCGTCAGTCCCCGGCGGCGCCTGTGACCAAGACTGCACTGCGGCCAGTCCTGCTGGAAGTTCTCGCTGTAGTTAGTCAGCCATGGTGCCGACCGAACTCGGGCCGACCTCCAGAGGTGAAGTTGACATCTGGCGGCGAATGGATGATTCCTGCGAGCTGGAACAGACTTCTGGAATCGTCACCTACGAAGATTGAACATTCGGACACGGACCACGTCCGTCCCCAGATCCGAACTGCTTCCTAATGTCTTCTGTCTGTTGCTGCCTGCGCTCCACTATTTATATCCCGCAGGGGGACTTTTTTACCCACGATGTTAGCTTTTTGTTATTACTCCCGCAGTATATTGCAGCGTAACTTAGCGTGCTGGCCTCACTTCCCCTTGCTCAGCACTCTCCAGGCTTCGCTCGGCACTCGGTCTGTGTGCATCCTTGTGTCAGCCTGTTGGTAGACTGCTGCTGTCAGCAAGGTTATCTGTGCATGCTTACTTCGCAACGCCTCAGTCACCGGTGTGCCTTTGTTGTGCCATTCTCCACTGCGTGAAGCAATGATTACTACATGTGGCTGCAGCATATAGAAGATTTTTCTACTTCTGGCATGATGGTTACTGCTCTGTTGTTTCCCATAACTCCTTTTCGGTTGTTATTGCATAGTTTAATTTTCTGCATAATTTCTTTCTTTCTCTTTTGTTTATATGCAATCCTTGACATGTGAAATCTTGTCTTCTTAGGAATCTGTTTACATCAAGTACAGTGACATGATTATATTGTTCACGTGGTTTTACAGTGTACTTGTTCAGCTGATATATGACATAATTTATCTGTACCCTGTCTTGCTGGTATGGAATTGGACACAGAATCACCCTTGTGTGTAACGTATTCCTGATTAACTCCTCTAAAGCATTTCTGAAATTACAGGTCATCTTCCAGTTTCTGCTGTCATTTGATCCAGCACAGACTATTAGAGTGCCTTCTTTCCCTAGGTGTTTAATTTTGCTGTGAATGTCTCTAGTAACTTCGTTAAATAACGCACCTGGTTTAACAAAGGGCGTTACAGAGAGCATTTCTTGTGATAATTAATTTAACAGGCTTGCAAAGTTTCTGCCGTTTTCGTCAGTCAACATAAGAACTTTTGTTTCTGGCCTAGTTGTATTAAATTGGTTCCTGTTTCCTTTCGCTACTAATTCCATTTCTGTTGGTGCAATATTTACTTTTACCGGCTCGTGTGATGTAACAGAATTATCGGAACATTCAGCAGTGTCGTTTTTTGTTTTTCCTTTTGTAAATTTGCTCTATATTTTCGGTCATCTGAAGGAATCGACGCACTGTTTGTCGCACTCATACAGTTTAACTGTTCTTTTAGAGCGTTTAAACTATCAGGAAGATGTGCAATTAAAGCATCCACTCGTGAAATTTCGTCTTTCATACGTTGTTGGCAAATTTCGTCTTGAGTATTACCTTGTACCATTTTATTGTGTATTTGTTTAGTTTCGAGCCGTTGATTTCATTCTGTGCCTTGCGCCGACCGATTTACATACCGTGCATCCTCCCTTTGACAGGCATCTTCATATCCTTAGAACAGCAGGAGATATGCATTTCATGTCAGCGTGTGGCGATAACGGATCAGAGGGTATCACAGAATGTAACTGTACTTTCCAAAACAGCACCTCCTCGAACCGCGACTCGGCTAGATCCGACGGTTTTCAATTACAATTCTTTGATCCGTCTCCCCTAAATTTACTGTGCGCGGAATTTTAAATTTACTGGAACCATGGATACTTTACTTTTCTTCAATTCGACTGAAAAATAATTGCATTCACACGTGCAAGTAATTATCCAAAATCTACAACATACGAATGATCACGTATTAGCCAAAATGAAACAGATTACCACTTATAAAATATTCTCCTAAATAAACTGAACATCTCGTGACGTGCCGGCCGATGTGGCCGAGCGGTTCTAGGCGCTACAGTCTGGATCCGCGCGACCGCTACGGTCGCAAAAAAAAAATGGTTCAAATGGCTCTGAGCACTATGTGACTTAACTTCTGAGGTCATCAGTCCCTTAGAACTTAGAACTACTTAAACCTAACTAACCTAAGGACATCACACACATCCATGCCCGAGGCAGGATTCGAACCTGCGACCGTAGCGGTCGCGCGGTTCCAGACTGTAGCGCCTAGATCCGCTGGGCCACATCGGTCGGCGCTACGGTCGCAGGTTCGAATCCTGCCTCGGGCACGGATGTGTGTGATGTCCTTAGGTTAAGTCCCATACTGCTCAGAGCCATTTGAACCATTTTTTTTAACTCGTGACGTGTTTCTCCCAGCTAATGCAATTGAGGGTAAAGCATAGCGCGCAAAACTCATTGGGAGAGCACAATAAATAGTGTGAGTAAAATGTAGAACAAGAAAAAATGCAAATTTAGGTAAACACTTACAGTCTACATAAACAAAGAAACATTGGCAATTAAAATTAATGAAAATATACAAGAACGGTTTAACTCTTCTCTCATTGGTATTAGTAACTATTATTTGCAGGAATGACTGTGTCGGAAATTGATGGTTGGCAAAGTTATTGTGTTTATGAAGAGAAGTAATTAAATGAATGAAACCTAGTTTTAACTGCTGTTCTGAATGTTATTGAATATAAAACGGAACAGTATTACAGTATCACAATTTACGATTACGTAAAATGAATGACCAAGAAAAGTGACTGTTGTTTTTATATAAAGAGTTTTTACATCACTGATTAGAACTATGTAGTTTGCGGTGTCTCGTAACCAATGTTCCTTCAAAACAGTTTCCACATAACTGTTGCGGCAGGCGAGTTATCGCATATCTGCCTCGTTAGCCCTTGAGCCTTGAGCGTGTAATCCAATAATTGGTGTCATCTTGCTGATCTACTTGATCGTGAGCGACAGTTGTGAATGTAACAGGTATGCTTGGTGTTTGCTGAGTTAATTCCAATTAACATATCTGTACGCAACGACGAGGATAAAAACACTGCAAGAGGCGACTATTGGGAGGGCGTAAGTAGAGGTGGTGCTGAGTCAGGAGGCACTCTCCAGTTCACACCTTACCAATTTTCCTCAGAAGGATGGTAGTGACCTGTGGTCGCCGGTAGGCTCAGTGGAGGAAGGTTCACCGTTAGTTATTTATTTCCATAAAAAATACAGGTAGCGTCTCGACTCGTGTTTGGCATCGTCTGTCAGTACCCGCTGAGGAATCGCGTCGGAAGCGGCCTTCAGCCCGCTCAAGGCAGCAGACATCACAAACTTCGTTCCAGCCGGCTGCTGCACTGGCGGTTCGTTGCCTGCGGTGGCCCCGGCAATGGCTGCACCACGACGCCGGCGCTGGTATTGAACTTTACACACGCCGACGTGGGGGGTGCTCTGTCCCCTCCCAGTCACCACCCGTCTTCGTCATCCGTCGTGTCACGATGATGGTTGCTGTGTAGCCTTGAAGTTCGACGATATTGGCCTGCCGTTCAGGTAGGACTTATTCAGTCCGTTGGAATGTCAGGAACGCTGGTGTCCTGATCTTGGTGCGATGAACAGACTTCCAGGTCCTCCCGTCTGCGATGGAGGCAGACTGTGGTGTTGAACTCTGAGACGGGCGATTGTGGCGAGGTAGTCATCTCTCCCTGTAGCAGCTGTTGTTGTCCATAGTGTGCGGGAGACCTACAACAGACTTATACCAGACGCGACTTCTCAGCAATCAAGGCAAAGGGTGTGAAAGTCAGTACGTCGTAGATCTGTCTGACCGACTGCCTTACGAGCTAAACATCACTACACTTATCAAGATCTTCTATTGACAGAACTACGTGCATTTCACGTTGTTTAGATACAGGTACTACTTCATTAAGCGAAAATTTAGTCCCTCTGTTAATAAGAATCCATCTAACTGGATATGCATGAATTGTATAACACTCAAATTGTGACCCAAAGCTGTTTATGGGGATTTGTATAGTAATAAATATACGTAATTTATCAGAATAAACGTTAACTGTGGAAACCTGACAGCGAAATGTCTTTTACAGAAGTAACATGCTGCAGACCTATGGGAAATTTCTTTTTCGCTTTCAATAGCTCTTGCAAAAATTTTTCTTGTGTTAGCACTCCAGCGCTTAATTGTTTTTGTGTAGCATGGTGAATAGATTCTTTCCAGTCCTATTCTAGCATCACTTATGCGGTTTACTTAGTCCCTCATTGGCCTATCTATGCCGGCTTTGCTGTCCAATGTTTTCAGATGATTTTGTATTATACCTAAATCCTTATTTACTGTAATCATTGTACCATTAGCATACAGATGCAATTCCATTGTTATTTAGTGCATTGTGCACTGTTATGTTTAACAATCATTGCTCCATATCCATAATTTGCGTCGTATGCCAATCCACTATTGTTTCTGTACGTCTAGCTACTTCTTGCACTTGGCCTTTTGTACTATTCAAACTTGAAATATCATCACTATCTATTGTGCCAAACACGATTTTTAGTAGTTTCCCACCAGCATTCAGCCATCTCCTCTTCCTCCTGTTACGACGTCTGCACCACTTGTTAGCAGCAGACACAGTGGCTGCGCCAAAGACTGAGACGGTGTGGAGTTTTACAATTATTTATTGAACTTTCTTTACAATTTCCCCCTCGTCGTCGCTGCCCAGCCCTGCGGATCCCTCCACCTCGCTGCTGCTGTGTAGATTCTTCGACAATACGCGCAACGCGTGCCGCTAATCGCACTTGGTAGCCTCAGGCCACCAGTGCTCCGCTGAAGCCAGGATGCTCTGTGGTTGAGATGAACTCACCGCTGCTCGGCGCGCCAGTACGGGCACGCCCACGGAGCTGCGTCTCTGTGAGGTCAGCTGCCGACGCCTGCTGCACAGGCGGCTGGCAAGCCATCAGTCGCGATGTCTGCGAGGTCCTGTCATGGATGGACCACGCGCCGTGGGGCCAGGTTGCCGTGAAGTCCGGGCGTCAGTCCCCGGCGGCGCCTGTGACCAAGACTGCACTGCGGCCGGTCCTGCTGGAAGTTCTCGCTGTAGCCAGTCAGCCATGGTGCCGACCGAACTCGGGCCGATCTCCAGAGGTGAAGTTGACATCTGGCGGTGAACGGATTACCCCTGCGAGCTGGAACAGACTTCTGGAATCGTCACCTTCGAAGATTGAACGTTCGGACACGGACCACGTCCGTCCTCAGATCCGAACTGCTTCCTAATGGCTTCTGCCTGTTGCTGCCTGCGCTCCACTATTTATATCCGGCAGGAGGACGTTTTCCACCTATGGTGGTAGATTTTTGTTTTTACTCCCGCAGTATATTGCAGCGTAACTTAGCATGCTGGCCTCACTTCCCCATACTCAACACTCTCCAGGCTTCGCTCGGCACTTGGTCTGTGTTTGTCCTTGAATCAGCCTGTTGGTAGACTGCTGCTGTCAGCAAGGCTATCTGTGCATGCTTATTTGGGGTACATGCGAAAAGTCACTTGACAGCTCACAGTTTTCTATGTCTACCACAAAACCACTACCTTGTATCTTTTGGGTAAAGGGGGAGAAGGACTTGTTACACATGAAGGTCAGGTCAATTGTTGAGTTGAAAGAGTAGATGATACCTTCTGCAAACCGTTGTAGGAAGGATTGAGTGAGTGTTTTCAGGTTCCTGGGACAGTAGTTCTGGGGTTGAACATTCATGAAAAGATCTCTCTCACAGCTGTATACACGACTGCCGAAAAATATGATATGCGAAGGAAAACAAGTTTTTTTGTTTGCATCTTCAGTCCTGACTAATTAAAAAGTACTCCCACAGGTGGTACTGAACATAGGTATGGAGGGGCGCCCAAAATACTGGATAGGTATACACACGGTAAACTTCAAAGTGATTTCTGGAGTCTGCTAACAGAATGATGACAATTAGAGCCAATTCATTGTCCATCATGACTGCATCTACATCACTCAATTGGTAGTAGAAATACAAATTTTGCATATTGACAGGTAGGTTCATAGTCGCAGGATTAGTTAGTTTCCTTTCCATAGCTATTAGCAATGCCAAAAAATCTTTAGGATGCAGCAAAACACTGCTCAAATGACTAGCTGAGCTAGTTTCAATGGCCTGCCTCAGATTAGAAGCATCTAGTCGTGCATTTGACAAACTATCGGTAATCCTAAACAACAAAGTATTTAATTCTGCATGGTCCCTTTGGACTCTTGTAATATCATTGTACAGATCCCTAAAATGAGCTATGAACTGCTTAAGAACCTTACCAATGAACACGGTATTATTAGTAATTGTCTGCTGCATATCGCGTAGTATCACTAAATGTTCGGAGAGTTCTTTAGCATTGGAATGTACTTCTTCCTCTAGCTGCTCTAACTTGTTAATCACGTCAACCAAGTCCCCGTTAGTTAATGTTCCGAAGACAGTTCTGAGTATATTGCCACCAAACTGAAACCAAGCCCGCTTACGTCCAACAAGATTATTGTGGGGTAAAAGATGTAAAAAGCAATCAGTTTCCCTTCTATACGCGGTAAAGGCTACCTTGACTTGGTTTTTAGCCATAACCCAACTATGATACCATGACAGTGGTGGATCCCATATCGTATGGTTGACTGGAATTGCCTCAATGAGGTTCATGAGTTCACTTATGTTCTGAAACTGCTCTTCTACCTCACTTAGGTTATACTTCAAAATAATCTTAAAATTATCACTAGCTACTACCATACTAGTTTGTGGTTCGAAAAGAACACCAGATTGATGCGGAAGGAGTCTAAAAGACAAACAAAACCTAAAATAAAAGCAAGTGATCAAAGCAAAAACAATCGTTATCCTTAAATTTAACATAATGAAGGCAAGAAGTTAGTCTTCTGCAATAAGAACAATGTTAACACTGACTCAGTTGGTTGTTACCAGAATAACACACTTCCACTTCCGCACATACACAATTAGACACTGCACACTGCTGTAAACGACGTATACGCACTTAGCATATGCTTAGCGTTGTCTCGGCCGTAGCAGATACCTTGACGAGGGGGAGCTCAGGGCCGCACCGGGGCGTGTTCGGCGGCGACCTGGCTCCTCAGCATCGAACTGTGGATCTCGGCGTCTGCGGCACACGGCTGTTTACCGTCGGGAGTGCTCTGCGGATGTCTCAGCTGCTTCTGGGGTCTGCCTAGGGGTCGTTCTTCCGGTTCATCAGCTGGTCCTGGCGCTGGATTGCTCAAATATGGCTTTATACTGTTCACGTACACTATGATAGAGCGAAACGGCAATTGGACTTTTAATGTGACCGGGGAGATAATTTCAAGGACCTTATATGGCCTTTTCCAATGCAATTTAAATTTCTTAACGTGACCCTTCTTCAACACGGGGTTACTCAAATAGACTAAGTCTTCAATGCAATACTTAGGTACGACTGCTCCGCGATCGTGTTGCGCGGCCTGCTGCAAAAAGCACTGATGGTTCCGAGCCTTTACATGCTTCCATACTTCCTGCATTTTGCTGGCTAGGTCCCTGACGTGTTCATTGCTGCTGCCTCTTGCTGATGCTGCGAAGTCGAACGGCGAGGTCATTCGCCTGCCATAGACGATTTCGTAAGGGCTGAGCTGCGTGCTGGTATGCACCTTCGTGTTGTAAGCACTCAGTACGAATGGAATGTAGGTGTCCCACGAATCATGTTTGCTGCCTACATAATGACTTACCATTTTCATGAGAGTTCGATGAACCCGTTCCACTCGGCTATTCCCCTCTGGATGAGCTGGCGTGTCCTTAGTTTGTCAATCTTCAGTAACTTGCAGACTTGCTTTAGTAAATCGGAAGTAAAATTGGAACCTTGATCAGTTATTATGGATGAGGGTGAACCATATTTCAATATCCACTCCTTAACAAATACTCGCGCCACAGTCTCAGCACTTAGGTCCAGAATTGGTGTCATTAATAGATATCTCGAGAAATGATCCAAAATAGTCAAAATATAGCGATTCCCATCCTTTGTTTTCAGTAGGGGTCCTACGATGTCGAGCCCTACTCGTTCAAAACGAGTGCTCGTTTCTGGAAGTTCTTGCAGAGGTGTTTTGGTTTTGCCCACATCATTCCATTTATTGCATGAGACACAACGTGAAACGTAGCTGTATGCATCAGTTTTACGATTTGGCCACCAATACAGTTGTGCTATCCGTAGGTTAGTTGCTCTTTTGCCACTATGTCCTGCCAATGGGCTGTCATGACATTGTTCCCGTAGTGCTTCAGGTACGACAACGCGGTGCCCTTTTTCAGTCATCTTGTACAATATCCCATCAACAACTTCAAATTTAGGATCATGATTCCATGACTGACACTGCGTGTCAGCATCTTGTGCATTTATTAATTCCTCTTCCCAGCCGACGGTGAAACATGTTCTGACTTTCCTACTCAATCCGTCCGCATTGCTGTGCAGTTTCCCGGGGCAGTGGACTACCTTGAATTGATACTCACTTAACCATAAAGCCCATCTAGCTAATCGACTGCTGGGGTCTTTTAGGTTGAGTAGCCACTTCAGTGCTGCATGATCCATCACTACCGTGAATTCTCGGCCCACTAAAAAGCATCGGTTGTAGTTTATACCATAGACAAGTGCACATAACTCTTTTTCTGTTGTCGAATAATTGCACTCTTCCTTGTTCAAAAGACGAGAAGCAAATGAAATTGGATGTTCTTCTCCGTCAATTTCCTGCGAAAGTACCGCTCCGACAGCGAAATTACTAGCATCAGTTGCTAGGATGAAGAGTTTCGAGAAATCTGGATAAGCCAATACGGGAGCTGTTGTCAAAGCTGTTTTCAGTGCTTCCACTGCTTGTGAACATTCGGAACTCCACTTGAAAACTGCTCCTTTTTTCAGTAATTGAGTCGTTGGCCATGCTGTCAGCACACCCCTTAATAAATCGTCTGTAGTAGTTCGCTGTGCCTAAGAAAGACTGTAGCTCTTTCACATTCATAGATTCAGGATAGTTCTTCACAGCTTCCACCAATTTAAAATTAGGTTTTACTCCTTCTGCGGTTATCCTGTGTCCCAAATACTCCACTTCAGAAACAGCAAAATGACACTTTGACATAGACAAGGAAAGATTTGCTCTGCGTAGTCTCTCAAAAACAGCTGTCAATCCTTCAGCGTGTTGTTGCATGTCCTGACTGAAGATAATAACATCGTCGAGGTAAACCAGGCATTGTGTGGGGGTTAGTCCTCTGAGGACTGTATCCATCAGACGCTGAAATGTTGCTGGCGCATTCCGTAGACCGAAAGGAAGACGGTTATACTTGTACACACCTGTAGGCGTAATAAACGATGTTTTAGCCCGATCGTCTGGATGTACAGTAAGTTGATTGTAGCCGCTGGTTAGGTCACAAGCAGAAAAGATTTTGCACGAACCAAGATAACCCAACGAGGGTACAGGATCCGGTAATGGATGAATATCCGGTAACATCACAGCATTCAGCTTCCGGTAATCAACACAGAATCGGTACTTCTGTTCTCCTGTAGGCGGTTTCCTTTTTACGATCACGATGGGAGAGGCCCAGGCTGGATCAGACGGCTCTCTATGTTCAATAAACCCGGCTTCCAGTTGTTCTTTAATCATCTCGTCGACTAAGGCTTGTTGGCTATAAGGAATTCTGTATGGTCGTTGAGCGATGGCTGCTGCTCCTCCGGTATGTATTCTATGTTGAACTAATGGAGTTGCTGGACGATTATCCCGCTCACGGAAGAGATCCGATTCAAACGGTTCAAATGGCTCTGAGCACTTTGGGACTTAACATCTATGGTCATCAGTCGAAGACATCCGAGTAGCTAAGTAGCACTGGTAAAATTATTTCCCGATCCTCCGGCGATAAATGGTTTAATTTAGTAACCAGCTCTTGTTCGATTGATCCACGTGCTTCGACAGTTGCCTCTCCTGTATTGACATTCGGTGGATCATAAGTTGCTACTTGTACATCTTTCTCCTTGGTAGGGATTTCTATCACGTCGTGTGGATCTAGGTTCAATACTGTTCCCACAGTAGTTCCGCGTGGTAAATCCGCTTCCGCATTACTCAATCTAGCAATGTTCACTGGAACTCGCAGTTTCCAATGTGGTTCGTCCTCAATAACACTGACAGTTCTTGCTACATAACAATGCTTCTGGTCTAGCAAATCACCGTTTACTGATGGCTTTGTTAACAACAAACTACTTCCTCGGCACTTCGGTATCTTCACGTCGATATACAGTGTTTTTCCTGTTCCTGGGGGTGCGCTCACTTTCAGTCAAATGTACGTCGACTCGGAACGGTATACTTGTGCCGCTACTCGGTTTGCGCATTATCTCAGCGTCACTAACATTCTTCTGAGTCTGACTCTTAGAGTTCCCATTGCAGTCATAATCATTATGACCGAATCGGATTTCTCTCTTTGCTACATCGATCTGAGCGTGGTTAGCTGACAGGAAATCCAACCCTAGTATACCTTCGTAGCGTTTCTCTCTACTTCTTAGCACTTGCATTCCGGCCTCATATTCATCTTGGCCTATCACGAAGTTAATCACAACTTCTCCGTAACTGTGCACCAGGTTGCCATTTAACCCTTTAATGGTACAATTCGGCTGCCTCCAGCTTCTCTCTTTAACTACATGGCACCACATTAGAGAAATTTGAGCCCCTGTATCAACTAGAAAACGGACATTCTGTCCACAGTAAATTGCATTAACAAGCAGGCCTTCAGAACTGTCATTCATGGAGCTCGCAGTAACTATTGCTTCTTGGGAGCAGAAGTAGTGGTGGCCCTCCCGTCCCCTCTGTAGTTTAACGTACACCTTGCATTCCTTCCTCTACAGTTCCGCACTATGTGGCCTTCCCTTCCACAAACGAAACACCGAATCTTCTTCCCACGAGTATTGGCCGCCTGTTTCCCGTTCCCATGATAACTGGTTCCTGAATAAGCTTCGAACACACGCCGATCCGGTTTTCGGTCCATTTGAGGTCTCCGTAGCTCTTCCACAAATCGAACTGCCGTCTGTATGGCTTCTTCAAATGTCTCACAACGTGCCAATCTCACTGCACGACCGACTTCACCCTGTAACACATTCAGAAACGTATCTAATGCCCTTTGTCCTGCTTCAAACAATTTTTCCTCATTGTGCGAATCGTTCTCGTTGAGCTCATACGTATTAGCGTTAACTTTTCTAATGCGATCAGCAAAATGCTGAATAGATTCTCCGTCCAATATACGCATGTTGTGCAGTTGTTCCCTGTAAAATCTTGCTGTCTTCTTCCCTTTGTATCGTTGCACCAGTGTGTGCTTAAAAACGTCATAGGTAGCTGCTCGAGTGCACATGGTATCACACGTAACAAAATCGAGTGCATCATCTTGAATTCGCAATTTCGCCACTGTTACTTTATCTGAATCACTCCAGGATCCTAAACTTGCTGCGTTTTCCAGTTTACTAAAAACACGTGAATATCCTCATCAGACTTCCCACGAAAGACCGGAACTCTGGGGATCAAAGAAAAATTTTTAATTACTGCTGAATCTGTTGTGCTTTCATCGGCTACATTCCGAAGGCTACAATTCACTTGTCCCACATCCCTTCTACTTTCTGCATCTGTTTCCAGTCGCTGAATTTCTTCTCGTAACTGTGCTATAACAGTCTGCAAATCTTGTTGTGCCTCTGCCATACTGAATAACCCGGTCACTCTATTTATTTAAAAAAATGCCATCATTGCCGTTCGCATGCACGCCAAGCAAAGCCAGTATCTGCTGCAGTCCTAGCTTCAGTGCTGGGTCTCGTTCCGTTACATCATCTGCAGAGATGTGCTCCAACGGAGGATGGTATCTGCCTTGTGCTGCTTCCACGTACGGATACGAAACACGAAATTCGCGAACAATGCCAATCACTGCTATACCCTAATGGAAGACTGTAGGTTTTCTTCTCTCCCCAGGAACACCATTTTATAAGGTATTTGACTGGTCAGGGTGATGGCGGGTGGGTGTGAGGGTCTTAGGGCGAGCTGGTGATCAGCGTTTGAACACGGTCGAATACTTTACTTTAACTTTTATTGAAAACTCGTTACATACATACTCAGAAGCGGTCAGTGTCCTCGCAGCCTACCGACCCGAACGCGACGCGGAAGCCCGGTGTCTGACGACGCAGCAAGGTGTCTGATGACAACAGCCGCCCGGCCGACAGAAAGACCCACTTTTATTCTGCATTGCTAGCTGACTCGCGCGGGCAGCGACCTGGCAATGCGGAATCAGCGGTGACGTAAATATGTGTACCGCGCTGGAGGGTGAACGATCGCTTGCCTACTTCACTCGTTCCATTACAACACACATGGTAATTACTGCTAACTACACATCCCTCGAACGCAACTTATACTTACTACCCAGTTTACTGTCTGCTTCTGGCGCTTCTTTTCGCTTTCTACCAGAAGGAGAAGTACATATACACGGATCTACTACCCCCTGGAACGGCTTAACTCTAATAATGTGAACCACCGTTGCCTTGGTAGGCAATTGTAATTATACATTGACAGGTGATGTCATTTCCACTACCTGGTACGGTGCGTGGAACTTGTTTGTGAACTTCTTGGTTCTCCCTTTTGGAACATACGGATTAGCTAGTAGCACCCATTGGCCTACACTGTACTGTGGCAACTTCCTTGTTGTACGTTCCATCCGTTCTTGTCGTTCCAATGCTTTCGTGTTAGCTCATCTAACTCTCTGCCATACTTACTTAATGGTTTTCGCAAATTGCCTTACATGCTCGCCCTCCGCTCCCAGCCTTGGACGAAGCATGTCAAAAGGTGATGACATCTTCCGACCATACACCACTTTGTACGGCGACAATCCTGACGACGTATGTACCTTACTATTATATGCACTGGTTACGAATTACAAGTACACATCCCAGTCGGTGTGTTGACTATTTACATAGTGACTCAACATCTTAGTGATCATGTGATGCACTCTCTCCGTTCGTCCATTTACTTGCGGATTGAATGGACTAGTCCATAGTTTCTTTACCTTCATTAACTTACACAGTTGCTTCATCAGATCAGACATGAAATTAGTACCTTGATCCGAGATTAAGGACTGAGGTATCCCATACCTGAGTAACCAATTATTAACTAAAGCTTGTGCCACCGTACTTGCTTTCTGGTCTGGTAATGCGACCATGACTAAATACCTAGGAAAGTGGTCAAGCACTGTTAACACATACTTATTCCCTGCTGCATTCCTATTAAATGGGCCTAATACATCAATTCCGATTTGTTGGAAAGGTCTGTCTGCCTCTGGTAATCTTTGAAGCTGAATCTTTTGATGGCTCACATCCGCATGCTGTGCACTTGGCACACAATTCCTGACGTACTCGTCCATGTCTTGACGTCATGTCCTCCACCAAAACTTCTCTGCTATCCACCTATCCGTAGCTCTTCTCCCGTCATGTCCTGAAAGAAAATGGTCATGCACCTGTTGCAAAACTTCAGATCTTAACGCTGCTGGTACGACGACACGCGGGCTGCATTTCGTCGACCTGCAAAGTAACCCGTCCTGTACTAGGAACTGCGGTTGCTTTCTGAACAATTGGCAATCACTATCCACGGCTTGTGCCCTTTTCCACTCATCATCAGTCACCCCTGTTACTTGTAATACTGCCACATTCCTGCTCAATGCGTCAGCATTGACATGTTTCACATCTGGCTTGTGTATCACCTCATAATCGAACTCACTGAGTTTCAGCACCCATCTTACTAGCCTACTCGCTGGGTCTTTCAGGCCTAATAACCATTTCAGAGTTGAATGATCGGTCACAACCTTAAACCTTCTACCGTACAGATAACATCGAAAGTACAAAATCCCGTATATTAACGCTAACAATTCCTTCTCCGTCGTAGAGTAATTTTGTTCCATCTTGTTAAGTTGACGAGACACGAACGCAATCAGATGTTCTTTGTCATCAATTTCTTGCCCAAGTACAACCCCAAGAGCGTGATTAGATGCATCACATTGTAGTATAAACTCCTTCGAAAAGTCTGGGAACTTCAAAACTGGATCTGATGTCAGTATAAGTTTCAACTCTTGAAATGCTTTCTTGCACTCCGACATCCACTAGAAGGTAACACCTTTTCTTAGCAACTTAGTAAGTGGCATCGCTATTTCTGCAAACCCCTGTACGAATTTTCGATAATAGCTCGCAAGACCAATATACAATTGCAGTTGTTTAACCGTTTGCGGTGTAACTGGGTAACCTCTTTTGATGCTAGTCAATTGTCAGGATGAGCATTACTGCAAAGGGCATTTGATTCTAAAGCATTATGTCAGGGTGAAAAACACTAAATAAATTACTTTTTCTCTCTTAACAACATGTGGGCAGGGTGGGTTCTTCCTTGGGTATGAGGTAGAATGAAACAGCATTTCTACATAAGATAACTTTTATTGAAAGATTTGTACAATGGTTTCCTTACTGGATTGTTCTGGCTAGGAGAGCGGGAGCTGTGTCGTTTGCGACGCCTTCTTCTGCGTGAGCGGCAGCGTCTGATTACACCTGGCGGTGTGTACCTCATGTCACTGTTTCGCCCAGTTGACTGGAGACGCGCATCGTGAGGTGGCCCGTTTAATTATTGAGAATGAAGTCGTGAATCGGATGGTGATACTTTTGATGTGGCGTCCCAGTGTTTCTCTTCCCTATGCGACCGCGTGTGTCAATGTTGTGTGTCGGCCAGCGGAGCGGCGCGGCGCGGCCGTGGAAGGCCAGTGTCCCAGACTCGAACAATGGACTCCAGCTTGCCAGTCTTCGGCTGTCAGATCTTCATCACCAGCTCACAGGTGACTGCTGATGTGAGGCTGTCTCTTTCCCGTCCTCACGAGTCACCCAGGTACGTAAAAATCAGTCTTCAAATACCTTCTAACTTCTGTCTTCTGGCGGCGAGGCTGCTGCTTGATATTCCATTACAGTGGCGGACTTGGTGCTTCTGTGTACAATGTAGTCTCTTCCTGCATGACGGTCTTCAGCACCGACTGAACTGTACTGGAACTGAGCTCAAACCGAAACTGAACTGAAAACTACTGTCAGGCCCACTGCGTCTCGCATTATTTATTCACTTCAGTTCATTGGAGGTGAACGACTTCACGGTCATTGCCTCTTCTTTCATGTTGAAAAGCTTCTCAAAGAATTTTCTATAACATCGGTCATTGGCTCTTGGAATGTAGGCGAGGCCCTTTGATCACATGTGACAATTGAGAAACACATGAGCCAGTTGGGCGATGGTCTGATGGCTGAATCAACAGCTTCCGCTTATGTGGGGAGGGCGATGGCTTCTCCTGAACGCGCTGACTTGCAAGCGCCAGCCGTTGCCACTGCTACTCTGCCTGCTGTTTGCCAGTGTGTAACTCTTCTAAACTAAACTAAGTTTTTCATTTATTTTCTAATTTCTACATCACTTCACATTGATTTCACTAATTTATTTACCTATCTTAAGTACCACTCAACATTCCTCCACTCTTCAGAGAAATTCGCCCTCGAATTTACCACTCAACATTCTTCCACACTTCCCACGGCAAAAGCACTAACACAAGCAATGAAAACTCTCGACTTAAACGATAACTCACGCTGTGTGTCGTTCCAAAGACTTTGTATTAGATTTTTGAACCTTTTTCCATAATCCTTCATCATTCGACAGAAATCATTTACTGTTTCACCAACTTTTCCGTTTTTCTGCCTGATTACATCAAAAGGGGACGGCATTTTTCTCCCATAGACCACTTTATAAGGTGACATGCCAATTTCTTCATGCGTTTTGGCGTTGTATACCGACACGTTTATTGGTAAATACGTATCCAAATTATAATGTTGTTCATTAATACAATAACTAAACATCTTGCAAATTGTCAGATGAACTCTTTCTGTGTGTCCGTTGCACTGAGAGTGTAACGGAGTTGTGCGTAATTTACGTATTTTTAGTAAGTGGCATAGCTGTTTCATTAATTCAGACATAAAATTAGATCCCTGATCTGTGATAATATCTTTAGGTACGCCAAATTGAAGTATCCAGTTGTTAACTAAAGCTTGGCAACTGTATTTGCTTGCTGATCTGGGAGACTCACCATAGCCAGATAGCGTGAAAAGTGATCTATAATCGTAAGAACATACTTATTACCAGCAGGGGTTTTATGGAATGGTCCGTAAATATCTAATCCACAAATCTGAAATGCGCATGCAGCCTCGGGGAGCCTCTGTGTAAGGGTATTTTTAAACGAGAAAGTTCAGCTCGTTGTGCGCACGCAATGCAATTACAAACGTACTGCACAATATCCTGCTTTCTGGTTTGCCACCAAAATAGCTCTGCTATGCATCTTTCGGTTGTCCGCTGTCCACCGTGTCCTGCAAGGATATGATCGTGGGCCTCTGCCATTATTTCTTGTCCAAGGTGTTGGGGAACAACAATTCGTGGTCCAAGTATTTTTTGCATTCTATATACTCATCTTGTGCTTTTTTCCAGTCCTCAGTATCTCGGCCTGTTGCTTCCACAAGTGTTATTTTCCGACTTAGGCAACCTGCATTCGTGTGTTTTTTGCCTGGTTTATGGATAACGTCGAAATCCATTTTGGAAAGACATAGGGCCCAACGGGTGAGACGACTAGATGGATTCTTTAACCCAAGCACCCATTTTAAAGCTGCATAGTCTGTAATAACCATGAATTTCCTACCATACAAGTAGCATTTAAGGTAATTGATGCCATAAATAACACTTAACAATTCTTTCTCCATTGTGGAATAATTTCTTTTGGCCGTTGTTAGTTGTCTTGAAGTGTAGGCTATGGGGTGTTCCGTGCTATTAATATTCTGACTCAAAACAACTCCTACTGAATGACCACTTGCGTCACAGGATAAAATAAATTCTTTATTATAATCTGGCTAGGCTAATACTGGACTGTGTGTTAACTTATCTTTAAGGGTTTGAAATGTTGATTCACAATCTTCAGACCAATGAAATTTTGCACCCTTTTTCAATAATGGGGTTAAGGGTCGGGCAATTTCAGCAAAATTTTGAACATATTTTCGGTAATACGATGCGAGACCAATGAAACTTTGTACTTCCTTTATGCGTTGTGGTGTTGGGAAGTCCTTAACTGCCGAAATTAATTGAGGATCTGTTTTAATTCCTTTTTCACTAATGAAATGTCTTAGGTATGTAACCTCTGTCAATGCAAAACTACATTTTCCATATTTTATGTTAATTTAGCTTTTCTAAGTCTCTGAAAAACGTTACACAGATGCACAGCATGTTTATTAATGTCTTTGGAGAATACAATAATATCGTCTAGATATAGACAACTTTTCTCAGTTTTGAATCCTTGCAATACTCCATCGAGTAGTCTTTGAAAAGTTGCTGGTGCGTTTTTCAAACCGAAAGGCATTCTTCTAAATTGCCAGTGGCCTCCAGGGGTAGAAAATGCTGTTTATGCCTATCTTCAGGTGCAACTTCCAATTGATGATATCCGCTACATAAATCGATTGTTGAAAAGTAATTATTGTTGCCCAAACTGTCAATGATGCCTGTAATGTTTGGCAGAGGATAAACATCTGAGATAGTTTGTTTGTTAAGGTGTCTGTATTCACAAGAAAATCTGTATAGTTTCATACCATCGGGAGACGTCTTTGGAATAATTACAATATTTGAATTATAAGGCGAATCAGAATATTCTATAATTCCATCTTTTAGATGCTGTTCTAAAAATTCATCCACTACTGGCTGTAAGTGATGCAGAACTCTATAAGGCTTCCTATAAACTGGGGGGCTATTTTCCTGTTGGGATCCTATGCTGTGTGATGTCTATTGCTGGCAGTGGACCTTCTGCATTAAATAAATGTTGGAACTCATCTAAAACTGCTTTTATTGTGTCTCTATCATTTCCTTTCAAATGCTCAATCTTCTGGCGAAATCCGGTTTTATAGGCGTCTGGTTTCTGACCATCAGTAATATCTGACCAAATGAAATCTTCTTCTTCAAAAGTACTGACTGTAGCTACTAATATTCCCTTATGCAACTCTTTGTTCTCCAATCCGAAATTGTCAATATGTACCGGTACTTTTATTTCTCCCTCAACGTCTCGAACCCATACAACACTTCTACGTATAAAAAAATGTGATACATCTAATTCCTCATTTTCCTCTAGTGGCTCTATTAGACACATTGTATCTATAGGTACCTCGGGGTCAATGGTCATCCAGAAAAGTTTTCCTGAGCCAGTTGGTATCTTGTCCCGCGAATCAACCTTCAAGGACGTTGCACGCAGTGTAGTTGATTTCATCTTCCGGTTGGGGAAATCGTGCAGCAGTGGGCCCTTTGCATCGGTGTCACCTAGCTGAAACACTATTCCGCTAAGTTCTACAGTTTGCTGTCTGAGGTCGATTTTAGCGGGATGTTTATTCAGGAAATCCAGCCCTAGGATCGCGTCATACCCATCAGTTGCCTTTGTTACCACTTCTACATCTTCTTGAAATTGTACACCTTGGATATAGAAAATCAATGATGTACATCCTAATGACTTCACTGTACCTCCTCCTACCCCACTCAATCTGTACCTTTGAGGGTCATATTTCTTTTCTCCAATGCATTCATTACTCACTATTGATACGTTTACGCCTGTATCCACCAAGTATCCTTGCCTCTTTATCCTGTATGGCAGCAGATAACCAGCATTCCGCCTTCACATTCGCCTTGATGGCATGAAATTTTATTGGGAACTCCTGGCAGCAGCTCCGGCATTCCCTTTTGAGTTTAACTGATTTCTATTTCCAAAAACTTTCTTAGACCTGCATTCCTTGAATGTGTGACCTATTCTTTGACAATTAGTGCATTTAGGTTGTCTGCAGTTTTTTTCTATATGTCCCTGTCGATCGCACCTAAAACATCGTACTCCTGCTGAAAATACATTTCGCTTCTCCTCGTATCTGGTGGCAATGTCTATTTCTTCGAAAGCCGTCGCCATAGATACAGCTTCCGCTAAATTTTTAGGAAACTCTGCCCTGACACGACAGGACGTTTCAGGAGGTAACCCACTAAAAAATGTATCCAGAGCTCTATCTTCTGCCTCTTGTAAAATAACTTTTTTTTCTTCATCACTAGTTGTCAACTGAGAGGTGTTAATATTAACTTTTCTAATCCTATCTACAAAGCTTTCTAACGACTCGTTTTGCCTCTGAGTGATGGGGTTTAATTTTTCCCTATAAAATCTACAGCTGTTCTGTTTTTGAAAACGTTTAAGTAATCCTTTCTTCAATTCCTGAAATGTTGGAGCATTCCGTAATTCTTCATGGCATAATACTTGTGCTTTAGCCTCTCCTATCAATCTTAACTTTGTCATTTGTAAGAGCTGTTCATCTGACAACTTTACAGCTGCTACTAAATCATCAAAAAAGGCTGTGATCTCCTTGCCAGGATTACCTGAAAAAGGAGTTACCAAGGCTGCTGTTGAGGAATCTATGGTGGGAGGGATTGAACCGGTTTGTCTATCCTCACACAACTGTTTAAATAATGCATTATTATCATTTTTAAGCTGTGTAATTTGATTAACTAAGCTCTGAATAGCTTCCTCAGTAGAAACCGCTTGTGGTGCTGACACTGAAATCAAATGGCTCTGAGTACTATGGGACTTAACATCTGTGGTCATCAGTCCCCTAGAACTTAGAACTACTTAAACCCAACTAACCTAAGGACATCACACACATACATGCCCGAGGCAGGATTCGAACCTGCGACCGTGGTAGTCGCACGGTTCCGGACTGAGTGCCTGAACCGCTAGACCACCGCGGCCGGCGCTGACACTGATTTTGTACGATTTTGCGTCATCATTTTACAAACTATGAGTTACACGTTCTTACTACTCTGAATTTAAAAGATGTTTAAATATTTTCGACAGACTCTTAAAATTATGAGAGAAAATACACTTCTAAATAAAGAAAATATTACGACTGATATGCAGACCTCTATCCTTTCACACATTAAACAATACTAACTGTGGAACTTTAGTGACTGTCATTCACACCTCATATTGAGCCAAGGCGTTTTTCTCTGACACCAATTCTTCTGGTTGCAAGGCTGCTGCTTGCTATTCCATTACAGCGGCGTACTTGGTGCTTCTGTGTACGTTGTAGTCTCTTCCTGCATGATGGTCTTCAACATTGACTGAACTGTACTGGAACCGAACTCAAACCGAAACTGAACTGAAAACTACTGTTGGGCCCACTGTGTCTCGCGTACTTATTTACTTCAGTTCACTGGAGGTGAACGAATTCACCGTCATTGCCTCTTCTGTCATGTTGAAAAGCTTATTGAAGAATCTTCTTAACTTTGGTCATTGGCTCTTGGAATGTAGGCAAGGGCCTTTGATCACATGTGACAATTGAGAAACACGTGAGCCAGTAGGGTGATGCCCTGACAGCTGAATCGACAGCTTCTGCTTATGTGGGGAGGCCGATGGCTTCTCCTGAATGTGCTCACTTGCAAGCGCCGGCCGTTACCACTGCTGTTCTGCCCGCTGTTTGCCAGTGTGTAACTCTTGTAAACTAAACTAAGTTTTTCATTTATTTTATGATTTCTACTTCACTTCACATTGATTTCACTAATTTATTTACCTATCTTAAGTACCACTCAACAGTATCAAATGTGTGAACGTTTTCTGAAAAGCTTGCATCACGAAATTTGTAACTGGCTTGAAACACTCTAAGTGCAGTAGGACACTATCTAATGGTGAACCAACACGACCTTCACAGATATGAGCGCTGCACTATGCTGAGCTAGCAAGTTCTTCATGAACATTCTTCAACACAGCTAGGGTGTTTCATGCCAACCATTAATTTACAAAAAAGTGAAGTGGCTTAAGAGAGCGGAGGGAGAGGGTGAAGAGGGGATGGAGGCAGCATGGAAAAGGAGTGATGGTGTGGGGACAAGATGGAAGGGGGAGGGGAGGAGTGAGGCTTGAAGATATCGTTTTTGCTCCTGCCCTTAAGTTACCTAAAGATCAAAGGTCAGTATATATCCAAACAATGGATTGTTCTCTTACTGCCTCATACACATATAAATCAAATTACATTGTAAATTACATGATTTACTGCTTCACAAATACTATAAATGAACTGCTGGTCACAAGCACCTGCACATTCAAAGACAGGCATGTGCTTAGCTTATTTTGGGACTTAGCTCGATTAGAGTTCCTGAATGACAAATTGTGAAGTAAATTCACTTAATTTCTTTATCTAAACATTTTCACTGTGAAGAAATACTGCACAAATCTACAGAGTGCATTCCATTTCATTTTTTCCATTTACAAGATTCATATTTTTATCATTTATATGTGTTACCATATACTTTTTATCCAATCATACAATCTACTCACTTTGAGTGGGGAAGGACAAAATAAATAATTGAAGATGACAACATAATGAAATAATTCTGTATCCACTTTCTGTTAATGTGTAGACTTGGAGTGCTAATTTGATTGTTTGCTCACTTTGTCCAAAGATTAAAAGAGGTTCAGTCATTCAAATATATTGGAGTTTTTTTTATAGAAGATTGGCGTCATCTTATTTATAAATAAATAATAAGTGCTACCATTGGGCCAGTTCAATAGATGGAAGGCTTGACTAGTTGACAATATGACATATCAGTTCATATATTGACTGAAAGAACTTGTGATCAAATCTGAATTACCTATGGGTTATCAAATTTCAAATATGATTACAGAGTAAGTTGAAAACTGCTTCATCAGGAAAAGTAATTTGTACATATGCAGAACAGCTGTTGGGAAGGTGAATCAATTAATTTTTCCAGAAGAAATAGCTGAGCAGTTAGGGCTGATAGAGAGATGCTGTGCAATCAGTTCAAGAAGATATCATGGTCTAAATTCTTATACAAAAAACATTACCATACTGTTACCATGCAGCACAGTATAAACATATTTTCAAAAGTATCACATAGAAGTTTTAGAGAAAGGTGAACCTACTGGAAATATAGCAAACCAACATACATATGATACAGAATGCCAGCTTAGTATTAAATGAACTAACTCAATTTCATTTTTTCACTCTGTTAAATTAAGTTTCAGTTATACAAATATTAGATTAAAATTGTAAATTGAAGTTTATTTTCCATCAGTTCTTAAGTGTATCTCTATATAAAAGACATTGTTTTAATTTTTAATTAATGTAATTGTTTCCCTGTGGCATTTTTCCATGTAGGCTCTTAAAAAGTCATGATTTTTGTATTTTTTGTATTTTATATATAAATGATATCTGTTAAAGTTACATATGTATAATTTTATCTGTGATTGTGACATTAAGTTCTTTCCTGACAATGATCTAAGAAGCTAAAAGCTACTTTGTGGCCAAACAAATATTATTTTGTGGAACTTTAGTAAGTGTTTCCTATGTATTATTATCACATGAAAGCTTTCAAACACAACATAGTGTTCATCTTTGTAGTGAAGCAGTCATGACACCAGCATCTGAGATGAACATTTTTGGTACTAGACACAAACAACATCCAGTATAAGGAAAACCCTGTATGGTTCACAAATTGCTTGTACAAAGTATTTATAGAAGGAAAAACGTGAATACACATGCATTCTATTTGTTTTTTTTTCTGCTGAGAGGGGATTTTTTCAAATAAATTAACCTAATAAATTTTTTACTAATCTTTTATCAGCCATAATGTTCAAATTCCGTTTAATTTCGTAGTTTCTAATGTGAGGCACATCAAAACACACTAGCATCTTCGTTTACTTAATATCACCATTTTTGTTCAACACTTATACAAGTATAATCTTCAGTGAAGGGTCATTATATAAGTTGGTCTTTATAACACCAGGGAAGGAAAAAGGAACATGAATGACGAGATCCTAAAAGTATACACAAATAATACAAGTTGCAAGCAGCCACAGTCCTAATTTCATTACCAGCCAGTGCAATGGATTTCACTAAAGAAAAACCACAAAGTAGAAAACGGCCAGAAGAGAAAAACAATCAAGCAACAAGAACAGCAGAAACAAGACAATACAGAGTAGTAGATTGGCAGAGGGATAAGAAGCGCTGCAGTTGCAAGGTTTGAGGATGTGTGAGTGGGGAATGTTTTATTATTTGTCTTCTAGGGCTGAGAACTCATGGACATGCATGTCTCATACAGATCAGCTGCTATGATGCAAATTTCAAGCTGAAGTAACATGGATTTGTGAATGCGCAATATGGAGACGGTCATTTTCAATGGCAGTATATATTTTTAGCAACGAATACGGAATGAAATTAAGGCTACTGTATTACAATGCAATGAGTACAAAAAAATATGACATTCAAAATATTTACTAAACATTTGTGATCGTGTTTCATATTGCATAATGAATTTAAATATAAGTACTATTACTGTTATTAATTGATTAACCATCGGCTCACACAGGTAACACAACACTTTGTCAGACAATTACAGTGTCGCAACTTTGGGGTCACTGAGGTTGGCAGGAATCTGAAAGAGAGACCAGTAGAAAGGATGTGTTCCGAATGATGGAGAGCTACAACAATCAGTATGAGAGGTTGTTAAAAAATAACCCCATTTATTTATTTATTCATTTTGTGCGCCCACACTTGAGATAGGTGCTGGCAGTATCAGAGAGGTCTGACCTTGAATCACGTACTACCATATGTGTCGGTCTCCTGGCGGTCCATAGTTTGACAGAACCAGGGAAAGTGTATGGGTATATTTACTGTACCCAACATGGATCTCAAGTTGCACCAGCATGCGTCAAATAGATTTTGCTTTCTCCTTGGCAAAACTTCATCACAAACATTGGAAATGTTGCAGCAAGCATATAAAGAGCAAGCCATGAGTTAAACACAAGTTTTTGAGTGGCATAAACGATATTGGGAGGGTGAAAATGACCTTGCGGATGCTCCACGCCCCTAGAAGACCTTCAACTTCGATGACTAAAATCAATGTGAACACAACTGATCACATGTTGCCGGAAGACTGTCGTTTATCGTTCACAACAATTGCATTGATTATGCATATGTCCTACAGTTCAGCTGAAGATGTTGTACGAAATGTTCTAGGGTATGGGAAAGTTGCAGTATTGTGGATGCCTCGTGTGATAAGTGATGAACAGAAGGTTCGCCGAGTGATGGCTTGTTAACAATGGAAGGAAAGACTTCAGCGATAACCATGTTGTTTGGACAAATTCATCACCTGCGACGAATCGTGGTTTTATCATTATGACCTCCAGCACTAAATTGGTGGTCCCTTGATGCCTCAGAATATGTCCTACCAACCAATCCCCTCTTCTAATCAAGTTGTGCCACAAATTTCTCTTCTCCCCAATTCTTTTCAATACCTCCTCATCAGTTATGTGATCTACCCATCTAATCTTTAGCATTCTTCTATAGCACCACATTTCGAAATCTTCTATTCTCTTCTGGTCTAAACTATTTAACATCCACGTTTCACTTCCATACATGACTACACTCCATACAAATACTTGCAGAAACGACTTCCTGACACTTAAATCTATACATGATGTTAACAAAATTTTCTTATTCAGAAACGCTTTCCTTGCCATTGCCAGTCTACATTTTATATCCTCTCTACTTCAACTATCATCAGTTACTTTGCTCCCCAAATAGCAAAACTCATTTACTACTTTAAGTGTCTCATTTCCTAATCTAATACCCTCAGATCAACCGAGTTAATTCGACTACATTCCATTACCCTTTTTTTGCTTTTGTTGATGTTCATCTTATATCCTCCTTCCAAGACACTGTACATTCCATTCAGCTGCTCGTACAGGTCCTTTGCTGACAGAATTACAATGTCACTGGAGAACCTCAAAGTTTTTATTTCTCCTCCATGGATTTTAATTCCTACTCCGAATTTTCTTTTGTTTCCTGTATTTTTACCCCTGCCACCTTCAGAATTTGAAAGAGGGTATTCCAGTCAACATTGTCAAAAGCTTTCTCTAAGTCTTCAAATGCTAGAAACGAAGGTTTGCCTTTCCTTAATCTACTTTCTAATATAAGCCATAGGGTCAGTATTGCCTCACGTGTTCCAAAATTTCTATGGAATCGAAACTGATCTTCCCCAAGGCTGGCTTCTACCAGTTTTTCCATTCGTCTGTAAAGAATTCGTGTTAGTATTTTTTAGCCATAACATACTAATTTATGTACTTTACCAATTAATAATAATACTGGCGCGCCTGATTAGCCAAGCGGTCTAAGGTGCTGCAGTCATGGACTGTGCAGCTGGTCCTGGCGCAGATTCGAGTCCTCCCTCAACCATGGATGTGTGTGTTTGTCCTTAGGATAATTTAGGTTAAGTAGTGTGTAAGCTTAGGGACTGATGACTGTAGCAGTTAAGTCCCATCAGATTTCACAAACATTATAATAATAATATTAGTACATATGTGGCCCAAGGTGCCGCCACATTTCAGTATTGGCTATTGAGCAAAAGCATTTGACGACCACTGCTCTAGCAGCAGAAGGTCGTAAAAATGTAGAAATGAAGCATAAAGATGTAATATGTCAATAAAGTTTGCTTTATTCAAAGAGCTTTAAGAGCTTCCCATAAAAAATTTGGAGGCATTAGTTTTTAGAACGCGCTCTTAGTGCCCATTCAGATTTCTGGATGGGGCTACTCTGCACCTACATCAATATCTAGATGAATACTCTGCAGTTCACACTTAATCGCGTGATGGAGTGATAATGGAACCACCTTCAACTTCACTCTCAAACACAGCTCCAGAAAAGCGAATGCCTAAACCTTTCTGTGAGAGCTTTCATTTCTCTTACTTTGTTACAATGATCATTTCTCTCCGTGTAGGCTGGTGCTAACAAAATATTTTCACGATTCGGAGGATCAAAGTACTCATTGAAGCTTCGTGAATACATCTCACCACAAAGAAAAATGGCTTTTTTTAATGATTGCTACCCCAACTTACGTAACATATCCATGACACTCTCTCTCCTATTTCATAACAATACAAAACGAGCTGCCCTTCTCTGAACGTTTTTTGCATCCTCTGTCAAACCTACCTGATACTCTGTAGAATTATGTACTCCAGAAGAGAACATACAAGTGTAATCTAGACAGTCGCTAAGTGAGTAGAATTATTTTGTAGGTTCTAGCTCACTAGCTCATTATTAAAATAAATTCTCTATATTATAAGTAACTTAACTGATTTTTAAAAATTCAGTATATTTACTTATCTTAACGGATTTTAAAACGTTAACTAAATACATAATTTTACATTAAGTCAACTAAATACAAAAACTAACTGATATATAACTTAATTATTTAATTATAACACAATTGAAGCAAATTACATGTATTAGTTAACAAAAGTAAGTTATTTAAAAAAAATAACATTGTGATTGTATGTAAAACAATTAAAATATATTAATTAACAAAGTGAATTATTTAAAAAGTCACATTGTGAAAGTAATAAAACAAAATAAATCAGTTAACAAAAGTAAATTATTTTTAAAAAATCACATTGTGAATGTAAGTAAATAAAATGTATTAGTTAACAAAAGTAAATTATTTTAAAAATTTTAAATTGTGAACTCTATATGATGAAATTCATTATTTCTATTTTTAAGTTTCTTTGTATTTCAATTACATTTGTCATTTTTTAATTATTTCAAAACAAAATCACCAATTGACTTAGAAAATCAATTTGGTAAAATAACTTTAAAATTATTATTCAGTTCTAGGCAAAGTTGCTCTCCATATCTAGTATTTAAATATTCACAGTTTTTAATCTTATATAATACATTCAACTCTAGCTCATTTACTTTTTTAATTTCTTTAGAAATATTTATATTGTTGAGCTTCTTGACTAAAGTAGTTTCCATTAAATAGAAAATGTTTTTTAGTTTTGCAAAAATAAAATTGTATTTTGTATTCAACATATTTTTCAAAAATTGTAATTTTGAACATATAGATAAATGAATCATTGAAAACTATCAATTTTATTTTTTATAATTGTATAATTTTATAATTGTAATAAAAATCAATTGTAATAAAAATAATTGTAATAAAAATTATTTCTTATAAATGGATAACCTAAACGAAAAGCAGACTAAACTAAAAGAAATTTATGAAATAATTGAGCAATCTGAAAAAGATATTTATAGTCGTATTTGTTTGAGTAATGGAAATAATAATCAATTTTTTAAAACAAATTGCAATCATATTTTTTATAAAAATGTTAAGGGAAAAAGAAAATTTTCCACTCTGTAGAATTATTATTAAAACTAATGTACCAATATTAGCTGACATATTGGCTCCATTTAATTCCATATCAGGAACTGTAATCAAATCCTTTAAACTATTTCTCGATCCTACATGAATATTCTTTAATTATTTATATGTATAATTTAAATTAGAGTCTAACAATTTTTAAAAATTTTTAAAAGAATATTTAATTACAAATTAAAACTTAAAAAATGAGAAAATTTACTTTTCCACAAATGTAATAATTTATGTATATATATATATAAATGGAGCAAGTTCCACAAGAATTTTCTGTAAAGTCTAAATTTTGTAAATATTGTAATACAGAGAAATCAATTGATAATTTTCCTTTACAAAAACATACAAAAGATGGTGATAGAACTATATGTAGACCATGCATAAATAAACTATTTGTAGACCATGCATAAATAAACATCATGTGAAAAATTACAGTAAAAATAGAATTCCTTGTGTATGTGGAGAAATTGTTGCTAAATATAATTTTAAGGAACATTTATTAACATTAAATAAAGAAGAAAAGTCTATGTCTACAATGAATAACAAAAAAGTTGTAGCTGAACAAACATCTACATCTACAAAGAAATGTAAAATATGTAAGGAAATTAAAGATTTAAAATGTTTTTATATAAATCCTTCACATAAAGAGAAACAATAATAAATGTAAGAAAAGTTCCTTACAATATATTAAGAATAAGGAAGCTTTAACTTTGTGATTTATTATTTATTAAATAATAATCCTTTTCGAATAATTGAATTAATTATTGGAACTATATGACCATTACACTAAATAGTAAACTAACTGATTGTTAAACTAAATAGTAAATGAATTCTTTTTAAAAACTAATTGTTGAAAACTGGTTGTTAAACTAAATAATAAACAAATTCTCTTTTTGATTAAATATCTATTAAATTATAATCCTTATCCATCTATTAAATATTTATCATTTTATTTAAAAAAATTTACAATTCTAATGAAATTTTTTTTATAAATTATAGAGAAAATGGATACATACTTTGCTTATCAACTACAACAATTTGCTGTTGCAAGACATCATGAATTTTGTAGAATAAATAATTTATGAGGTTATTCAAATTTATATAAAAGCTGATTTAATTACATTTTATTATTAGAAGTAGTTCAATTATTGCTAGAAATTATAGTTATGAAGTAAGTGAAAGTCATGCAAATGTTGTTAAAAATAGTACGCCTGAAGTAACGGAAAATCATACAAATTTTATTAAAAATTATACACATGAAGGATGTGAAAATCATATAAATGTTGTTAAAAATTATATTACTGAAGTAAGTAAAAATTACACAAATATTGTTAAACTGTATATACCTGAAGTAAGTGAAAATCATACAAATATTTTTAGAAATTAAACTTCTGAAGTACGTGAAAATTTTTGGGGTAGAGTTATCAAATATTGATAAAAATTATATACCTGAAGTAAGTGCTAATTTTTGGAAAAAGTTAGTATATTATAATTTTGATGATTTTTTTCTAGCTAAAGAAAATAACCACTAAAAATATTTCCATTTGTTATATATATATATATATATATATATATATATATATATATATATATATATATAAAACTGAACCAAAGAGATAGAAATATAATTAAAGATTACTTAGTTGAAAGGGCACTACAAAACATATTACAAACTATAAATTTTGAAAAGTGTATAAATATACTTGATCCTGATCATTTCCAACTCCAGTAAAAACGGAAATTTTTTAAATCGTTAAACACGCTTTGAAAGTACATACTGGTTTAAAGTTAAATTTTAATGTATATTGTATAAATTTCAATTGTATTTATATTGTATAAATTATAATTTAATTATTTATATAAACTACAAACAAATCAAATCAATGAAAAAGTTCAAGAATTTGGACAACAAACACTTAACTTTACTATTTTGACAGAAAAAGATTGTAGTAAAAATTTTAAACAAGGTAAAAGAGTTATTTTAGAAAAAATAACTACTTTTCAAGCACAAGGTCATTAAATAGAATTATTAATTTGCAACTACCAATTAAAAATATATTCCACTAAGTGGATCATCTTATATTGATTTAACAGGTAAATTTAAAAATAAATACTTGTGTTAATGCAAAAAATATAGATGAAAGATGTTTTCTGTGGTCTATAAAATTAGATTTGTTTCATGTAGATAAAAATGCTGAAAGAATAACAAAATATAAAGATGTTGGTGTTGATGTTGATAAAAATATTGAAAATTATGAATTTGTTGTAGTAGTGGATCAAAATCCAATAATAGAAAATGTAATTAATGAATCTATCAATGTTTATGCACTTGATGACTTAGAATATCAAGTATATGTATTAAAAATTACAAAATGGAAAATGGAAAATCATGTAAATCTACTTTACATCAAGGCAGATGGTAATTCACACTATTGTTACATGAAAAATTTATCTAGAATTGAATCTAGTAAAATCAATAAAAATGAAGAAGTAAAATTTATTTGTGACTTATATTTACTACATTTTAATACTAAAGAAAAATTAAATAATCATAATCCAAATTGCTTAACTCAAAAACAATTAAAAGTAGAAATGCCAAGTGTAGGAAAAAGTGCATATTTTAAAAATTATCAATAGACACAATAGGTTCCATTTGTTATTTATGCTGAGTCAGAAAGTTTAATTTTAAATATAAAACTCATGAACCGAATCCAGAAAAACCAAATGCAACGAAATAACAAATGCATGAACCAAGTGGATCTTGTTACTGCATAAAGTACATATATGGTAATTATAAAAATCCTGTTGTTTATAGGAGACCAAATTGCATAACATTTCTAAATGAACATTGTGTAAATATTATCATAAAAAGGGTAATAAAGAAGTTTGTCATCATGATTATCTAACTGGTAAATACATTTTTATATTGTGCATTAATTGTAAGTTTAAAAAACAACAACCTGATTTTTCCCCTATTTATGTACATAATTTATCTTATTATAATTCTCATCTTTTGTAAAACAACTTAGTGATGATAATAAAGAAATAGAACTAACTCCAAACAATGAAAATAATTACATTAGTATTGGAAAACATAAAAATATTTTAAAATGAGATTTATTGATACATTTAGATTTATGGCTTCTTCACTTGACAAACATAAAAAAAATTGAAAGAAAAATAAATAAAAGTGTATTAAAGAGTATTTTTCTCCTGAATTATTTAAATATTTAATCAGAAAAGGAATATACCCATTTGATTATATGGATTCTTGGAAAGAAGTTGAATTAACACAATTACCAACAAGAAATATATTTACAATACATCAAAGATGAAGATTATGAACATGCAAAATTTTTGTTGAATATCATGATTTGAATCTTAAAACTGATGTAGTATTATTTTAGGCGATGTTTTTGAATATTTTAGAAAAATATGTATATAAAAATGTAATATAGATTCTTCTTGCTATTTTACAGAACTAGGTTTATCTTGGGATGCAATGTTAAAAATGACTGACCAGAAACTTGAATTATTATATGATAATGAAATGCCTTTAATGGTGGAAAAAGGAATAAGAGGAGGTATTTCACTTGTTGTAAATGATATGTAAATGCAAATAAGAAATATTTAAAAGATTTTAAAAGTATAGAAATATCAAACTACATAACATATCTAGATGCAAATAATTTATATTGTTATTTTATGAACCAATACTTACCATATGCTGAATTTCAGTAGGATGAACCCAATGATTTTAATTGTACAAAAATTAATGAAATTTCAAACAATTGGGAAACAGTTATATATCTGAAGTAGATTTAGAATATCTAATAAAAGTTGCTTGATTTATATACAGATTTACCATTAGCTTCTAAATCAAAACTTGTTCCAGGAAGAAATGAAAGAAAATTTATAACTACTTTAGATACAAGAAGTTATTATGAAATACATAATAGAGGTCTTACACAATATTAATCTTTAGGAGTGTAAATTTTAAAAATACATAAAGTTATAAAATTTAAACAAAGTAATTCTGTAAATAAATATATAGATTCAAACACATAGTTAAGAACTAAAGATACAAATAATTTTGTAAATGATTTCTATAAATTAATGAATATTTCTGTATTTGGGAACACAATAGAGAATAAAGAAACAGACAAGATATAAAATTATTTTTAAATAGGAAAGTATGTGATAAACTTGTAGCCAAACCAAACTTAAAATGTAGAACTTTATTTAATGGAAATCTTCCTTTTGTTCATATATATAAAAGTAAAATTAGATTTGATAAACCTATTTGTGTTGGATTATGTATGTTTGATTAATCTAAGGAATGACATTATGATTTTCACAATAGAGCTATTAAACAGAAATATGAAGAAAATTTTGAATTATGTTATCAAGTTACAGATAGATATATTTACAATAATAAATACTGAACACTTTTATGAAGACATAAAATCAATTTTTAATAATTTTTATACAAGTGATTATCCAACAGATACTGTATATAATATTCCACAATGGAACAAAAGAGATGTTGGTAAAATGGAAGACAAATGTAATGGAAGAGTAATTGAAGAATTTTGTGGCGTAAAATCAAAAATGTATGCCTATAAAGTTAGTGACAATATAGAAAAAAATCTAAAGAATTTAGGAAATGTGCTGTTAAAAACAAAATACGTTTAGAAGATTACAAAGGTTGTTTGTTTAACAATATAGAACAATACAGAGAAATTAATTTAATTCAAAGTGAAAAACATGAAATATATACAATTCAAGTACACAGAAAACCACTACGTCCCTATGATAATAAAAGATATGTATTGGAAAATAAAATATATACATTACCATATGATCATTATAAGTCATTAAAAATGTAATAAAATTTTTATGAATAAATATAATAAAATTGTTTCTATATAGAAATAATAAAATTTTTCTACGTAAATTGAAACTTTTTACATAGATCAAATAAAACACAAAGATTTTGGTATACATAAACTTCAAACATTGAATAAAATAAACAATGAAATATCAAATTAAAAGATGATAGAATTAAAATGAAGTATGAAAGTATTAAAGTAAAAGATGAAAGGATTGAAGGAAATAAAAAATGTGATGGAATTATTTGATACTTATTTAAATACAATCTGATTTAAAAAACTAAATAGTAAATAATACCTTTAAAAACGAATTGTTTAATTCTATTAATTGTTAAACGATATTGTAAACTAATTTTTTAAAAACTAATTAATTTATAAACTAAATATTGTAAACTAATTCTTTAAACTAGTTCTTTAAAAATTTGCTTTATCTTTATTTATCCAACTGTCGTGTTAATTATCAAAAACTGATCACTTAACATAAACTTTACTACCTTTCTTTCTTGAAAATTTTTTTCACCTCAGTATACATCTCGATATTTTTTTTTTAAATTCTTGTTCATCAAAATTTCCTTTTTATCTTTTAATATATATGTAATAGGAATTAAATAAATAACATATTCAGCTTTAATTATTTTTTCTGTTTACCAATTAGGTGTATACATGCTCTTGCAGAAAGACCTTTAAGTTTACTAATTCTCACTTTATATCACCTTTATTAAATTTATCCTCTTTCATTAAATATAATGTTACTTATTTTTAAATTTTTTTCAGTAAATTTTATTGGTCTCATTTTTATTGTAGAATGTCTTGTCTTATAGTATTCGTCAATTAGATTTTTTAACTAAATTTAACCATTTACCTTTTCTTTGTTAAGAAAATATCTTCCACATTCTTTTCTTCAAGTGTTGTGTTAAATTTTTCAACAAAAGATGATTTTAATTCTGAAAACTTAAATAATGATTTTTGTTATATTGATCATTAATTCATTAATTTTTTTAAATATCTTTGTTTTCAAATTCCTTACCTTTATCTGTTTGTAAATTATTTGGCTTTCTAATTAATAAAATTTTCAGAAATGCATCAACTATATTTGTAGCTTATTTTCTTTAATAGGAAAGCAAATGAATATTTTAGAAAAACAGCAGTCATTGTTAGTAAATATTTATAACCTTTATTTATTTTTGAAATACCTTTTAAACTACCAGAATTCATTTAAACTAGATCAGTTTGCCATGAAACATCTATACTAAAAGAAACAACATTTCTTCTTTTAAAAATCTTTTTAATTGGTATATGTAATTCACTAATTATATTTTCACGAATATTATTCAAACCTTCACGATCTACAATTTTTTTAAAAAAATTTACCCTTTTTAGATTTACAAATTGTACAAATACATTGAATTCTTGTCATCCATTTTTAGTTGTTACTCTATGTGGGTAATGTGTTTCAGTAAACTTTTCACATTTCCAACAATAATTATGATAATCCGTAATAACTTAATGTGAATTGTGGTTATTCATTTAAATAGATAAGAGATTTATTAAATTTTAAATTATTTCACCAAATACAACTATATTTACATCTACAGGAACAGTTTTTAGAGAATCTTTCAATGTTACATTTATAAAATTTGATTTGTGTATGATTATTGATTCATCATTATTATTATTTATTCGATATAGCTTATCAACTACACTTACTGTTATATCAAAAGCCTCAACTTTTAAATCTCTATTGATATTTTTACCAAAAAGCACAATCCTTTTAAGTATAAAATAAAATTCAAAATTGTACATTTTTGTTTACTACCTGTCATAAAAATAAATTCAATGTTTTGTTTATTATAAATTTTTTCTTTAAGATTATTTAACTTAAGTATGGTGTTAAATCTATTTTTGAGCAATAATCTGAAAAACCTTTTTCTATTCCTTTTTTTGTAAAGTAATTATTAAATTGTGTTAAAATGCTTCTGTATTCTGGTTTTGTAACAAATTCTTTATCTAACTATTGTTTAGTAACTGTATCTTATGCATCAAGTGCATCATTTATATTGCAAGTCTTCGATTTGAAAACCTATATAACCTCTAGTTGTTTTAAAAATAATATTAAATTCTTTTAGAAGTTGTTTAATTCCATTAGTTATTTTAGGATCTATCGATGATTGAAGATGTTTAATAATATTTTCACTTTTTTCATTTGTTTCCGATTTGAATGTAAGTATTAAGTAATTGTTCAGTTTGCTGAGTTAGATGTATGTTATATCCAAAAATGTCCATTTAATAAAGTTAAAATAACGTTATAATTCACACAAAACAATTTTAAAACAAATGAACATAAATGTACAAATATCACTTCATCAATGTCTTGTATTCTTTCTGTATTGTATCATAGTTCAGTTTTTTCTAAATAGATAACTATTTGTTTTGGTATATTACAATCAAATGAACCAAAAACAAATTTTTTATCATTATTTTTATAGTAGGAAATCCAATGAGTACCAGGATTATCAGATGCATCTAAATTTACCATTCAACATTAAATTTTTAACGGTTTATTTACCAATTCATCAATAATATATACAAAGGGAAATTGTATAATTTTTAATTGTTTAGTTAGTTTTTCTATATCAAAATTACTTAATGCATTAGGATAATAATGAATTACTTTTTGACATTGTTTTATTACATTACCAATTTTTTTCCATTTCTGATTTATGTATTTTTTGTTCTTCTAATTCCTTGTCTTTTTTCTTTTTATTTAATGCTGTTTTTGCAATTGCTGCAAGTCCTCCAGCTAATGAAACAATTGTTGTTAAATATGGTTATGCAGCTAATAATAATGGTTAAATTCCATCTTCATGTTGTGTTAATGCTTTAGCAATATTTATTTTTGGTTAAATATTCAGTTATTCCTCCCACAACAGAAATAGCTAATGTGACAAGTAAATTTCCATCAGTTTTTTGTGTTTCTTACATTTTTATAGTTCAGATGAAAATGGTACAATTTCATTTTGTTGTTCATTATTTACCTTAAATCAATTGTTTTCGGTTTAGTTTTGCCACTAGGTAACAAAGTGTAACAGTTGTAAAGTTATTCATTTATGTGGTTAAAAATTTAATAATGATTTTTTATATAGATTAAAATTCATAACAATGTCTATATATTCAAAAAGTATAAAGATTTATTATATTTCTTAAAAGTTAAATAAATTTTTTATATAATTTAAAAATTAATAAACATTTCTATAATCCCCACCCATTTTCATCAAGATTAATTTCCATACCTAATTTTCTTTTTCCATACATTATTCATCTAACAGGTGTTGCTGCAGCTTTTTCACCAAATGAAGTATCATTTGCATACATTCTTTCTTTTGTAGCTAACAGAGGTTCCTTATCAGCTATATGTCTTTTTTCTTCATCTGTATAATCTCTGTAAGAAATATCATGTTTCTTACAAGCTTCATCAATGGATTTATACATTTATCACAATTGGCTAATCTCTCTTCTAATTTTGTACCTGGAGCACAAAATTTATAACCTGGAAGATGCACTTCAAATGGTAATTTGTTAATTAAAGTATTTACTAATTGAATTTAATCATAAGCAATTTGTTTTATTAATATTTATATTTATTAGCTTTTCTTGATCTTATTTTATATTAGATTATTATCAGATTATTATGCTCCTGAATTTAATAATATATCTGCATAATTTTATAAATCATCACCATTAAAATTTCATGTATAGTAATTTCTTTTTCAGTTGATAATCTCATTAATCCATCGGTACCTTCATATTTTTTTACCAGTTCTTAATTCATCACCATTGAATACTAAGGGTAAATTACCAAGATATTTAAACATACCAACAGTTTTATAAACAAAATATATCATCTTCAATATGATTTATAGACTTTAACATTGTTTCATTAACATTTATCTTTTTAGTTTCATTGGTCTTTTTACTTTTATTTTCTTCTTCATATTTATTAATGACATCTTTAATTTCTGTTTCACTTAAGGTATAATCATATTTTCCAGGAATATCATCAGACCAATATGTTAATTTTTTAATTAGTGATGTTGTTGTTGTTGTGGTGTTCAGTCCTGAGACTGGTTTGATGCAGCTCTCCATGCTACTCTATCCTGTGCAAGCTTCTTCATCTCCCAGTACCTACTGCAACTTACATCCTTCTGTATCTGTTTAGTGTATTCATCTCTTGATGTCCCTCTACGATTTTTACCCTCCACACTGCCCTCCAATACTAAATTGGTGATCCCTTGATGCCTCAGAATATGTCCTACTAACCGATCCCTTCTTCTGGTCAAGTTGTGCCAGAAACTTCTCTTCTGCCCAATCCTATTCAATACTTCCTCATTAGTTATGTGATCTACCCATCTAATCTTCAGCATTCTTCTATAGCACCACATTTCGAAAGCTTCTATTCTCTTCTTGTCCAAACTATTTATCGTCCATGTTTCACTTCCATACATGGCTACACTCCATACAAATACTTTCAGAAACGACTTCCTGACACTTAAATCTATACTCGATGTTAACAAATTTCTCTTCTTCAGAAACGCTTTCTTTGCCATTGCCAGTCTACATTGTATATCCTCTCTACTTCGACCGTCATCAGTTATTTTGCTCTCCAAGTAGCAAAACTCCTTGACTACTTTAAGCGTCTCATTTCCTAATCACCCAACTTAATTCGACTACATTCAATTATCCTTGTTTTGCTTTTGTTGATGTTCATCTTATGTCCTCTTTTCAAGACACTATCCATTCCGTTCAACTGCTCTACCAAGTCCTTTTCTGTCTCTGAGAGAATTACAATGTCATCGGCGAACCTCAAAGTTTTTATTTCTTCTCCATGAATTTTAATACCTATTCCGAATCTGTCTCACTCCCTCCCCAACCACAGCTTCCCTTTGATGTCCCTCAACTCTTATAACTGCCATCTGGTTTCTGTACAAATTGTAAATAGCTCTTCGCTCCCTGTATTTTACCCCTGCCACCTTCAGATTTTGAAAGAGAGTATTCCAGTCAACATTATCAAAAGCTTTCTTTAAGTCTACAAATGCTAGGAACGTAGGTTTGTCTTTCCTTCATCTACCTTCTAAGATAGGTCGTAGGGTCAGTATTGCCTCACGTTTTCCAATATTTCTACGGAATCCAAACTGATCTTCCCCAAGGTCGGCTTCTACTAGTTTTTCCAATCGTCTGTGAAGAATTCGTGTTAGTATTTTGCAGCTGCGACTTATTAAACTGATAGTTCGGTAATTTTCACATCTGTCAACACCTACTTCCTTTGGGATTGGAATTATTGTATTCTTCTTGAAGTCTGAGGGTATTTCGCCTGTCTCATACATCTTGCTCACCTGATAGTAGAGTTTTGTCAGGACTGGCTCTCCCAAGGCTGTCAGTACTTCTAATGGAATGTTGTCTACTCCCGGAGCTTTTTTGCGACTCAGGTCTTTCAGTGCTCTGTCAAAATCTTCACGCAGTATCATATCTCCCATTTCATCTTCATCTACATCATCTTCCATTTCCGTAATATTGTCCTCAAGAACATCGCCCTTGTATCCTCTATATACTCCTTCCACCTTTCTGCTTTCCCTTCTTTGCTTAGAACTGGGTTTCCATCTGTGCTCTTGATATTCATACAAGTGGCTCTCTTTTCTCCAAAGGTCTCTTTAATTTTCCTGTAGGCAGTATCTATCTTACCCCTAGTGAGATAAGCCTCTACATCCTTACATTTGTCCTCTAGCCATCCCTGCGTAGCCATTTTGCACTTCCTGTTAATCTCACTTTTGAGACGTTTTCCTTTTTGCCTGCTTCATTTACTGCATTTTTATATTTCCTCCTGTCATCAATTAAATTCAATATTTCTTCTGTTAGCCAAGGATTTCTACCAGCCCTCGTCTTTTTACCTACTTGCTCCTCTGCTGCCTTCACCACTTCATCCCTCAAAGTTACCCATTCTTCTTCTACTGTACTTCTTTCCCCCATTCCTGTCCATTGTTCCCTTATGCTCTGCCTGAAACTCTGTACAACCTCTGGTTCTTTCCGTTTATCCTGGTCCCATCTCCTTAAATTCCCGCCTTTTTGCAGTTTCTTCAGTTTTAATCCACTGTTCATAACCAATAGATTGTGGTCAGAGTCCACATCTGCCCCTGGAAATGTCTTACAATTTAAAACCTGGTTCCTAAATCTCTGTCTTACCATTATATAATCTATCTGAAACCTGTCAGTATCTCCAGGCTTCTTCCATGTATACAATCTTCTTTTATGATTCTTGAACCAAGTGTTAGCTATGATTAGGTTGTGCTCTATGCAAAATTCTACCAGGCGGCTTCCTCTTTCGTTTCTTACCACCAATCCGTATTCACCTACTGCGTTTCCTTCTCTCCCTTTTCCTACTGACGAATTGCAGTCACCCATAACTATTAAATTTTCATCTCCCTTCACTATTTCAATAATTTCTTTTATTTCATCATACATTTCTTCACATTCTTCATTATCTGCAGAGCTAGTAGGCATACAAACTTGTACTACTGTGGTAGGCGTGGGCTTCGTGTCTATCTTGGCCACAATAATGCGTTCACTATGCTGTTTGTAGTAGTTTACCTGCATTCCTATTTTCCTATTCATTATTAAACCTACTCCTACATTACCCTTATTTGATTTTGTGTTTATAACCCTGTAGTCACCTGACCAGAAGGCTTGTTCCTCCTGCCTCCGAACTTCACTAATTCCCACTATATCTAACTTTAACCTATCCATTTCCCTTTTTAAATTTTCTAATCTACCTGCCCGATTAAGGGATCTGACATTCCATGCTCCGATTCGTAGAACGCCAGTTTTCTTTCTCCTGATAATGACGTCCTCTCGAGTAGTCCCCGCCCAGAGTTCCGAATGGGGGACTATTTTACCTCCGGAATGTTTTACCCAAGAGAACGCCATCATCATTTAACCATACAGTAAAGCTGCATGCCCTCGGGAAAAATTACGGCTGTAGTTTCCCCTTGCTTTTAGCCGTTCACAGTACCAGCACAGCAAGGCCGCTTTGGTTAGTGTTACAAGGCCAGATCAGTCAATCATCCAGACTGTTGCCCCTGCAACTGCTGAAAAGGCTGCTGCTCCTCTCCAAGAACTACACATTTGTCTGCCCTCTCAACAGATATCCCACCGTTGAGGTTGCACCTACGGTACGGCTATCTGTATCGCTGAGGTACGCAAGCCTCCCCACCAACGGCAAGGTCCATGGTTCATGGGGGTAGGAATTAGTGATAAATGTTCTGTTTGATGACTATATTTAATCATTTTTTTCAACTTCCCTATTTCCTTTAATTGCTCTTAAAAAATTATCACCTAAACCTTCAATAGCTTGTTTTACTTTTTCAGTGGCATCAATAACATCTTGATCATCCTTTTTATATTGCTCGTAATCTGTTCTTAGTTGATTTTTCCGAAGCTTAATTTCTTCATTTAGTTCTTCATATTTCTTTCTATTTTGTTTAGCTTGTTTAACAACAGTTTCATAAATCTTTGCAAACATTTATTAATGAAGAAAAACATTAATTAAGTTTATGTTTCTATTTATATTTGTATTTATGTTTAACGTTAAATTTAATCTTAATGTTTATTGTTGTTGTTTAATGTTAAAGTTAATGTTTATGTTGTTAAGAAATGTTTTATGTTAATTATAAACTTACCTTCATTTGGTTTTCTAGACATATGTATTGCAAAAAAAACCAAATACATCATTCCAACATTTATTTATTTATTTATGCATTTATTTTACCTGGCAAGATTAGGGCCTTCAGGCCCTCTCTTACACCTAACCAGGCATACTCAGATTGAACAAATTTTAGTTTCTACAGAACATCAAGGACATATAACATTTTATACATTATTAATGTTAAAGAAAAATAGGGATATTAACAGTAGTACAATGATAATTGCAACAATCAAAAAATAATTATAACAATCAAGAATAATATAAATAATAATAATAATAATAATAATAATACAGTAATGGACTCAAACATCCCAGAGCAAACAAACAAAGAACAACATGCATCAATTAAACAGTCAGAGGAAAACGAAATCTTAAGACAGCCACCAGAACAAGCACAAATAGAACACGAAGTGACACACATGTTAGATACAGAAGAAAAATTTCAGCTTACATATATAGAATACAAAGACAGAAATACAGACATTAGACCATTCTTACATAGACCGCCAAATAACCCACAAGGTCGAAACAACAATAAAAACTATCAACACAATCATACACAACAAAATAAATGAAAACACAACTATGGAAGAGTTACAACTACTGGTTTATATAGGAGCACTCACTACACTAAATATACACACTAGGCAGAGATCAGAACCAACCAACACACAGAAGAAACCCACAAATCCAGCATGGCAACACAGGCTACAGATCAGAATAGAAAAACTGAGGAAAGACATCGGACAGCTAACACAATTTATAAGAAATGAAATGTCAGAAAAAAACGAAAAAGGTCAGGTAAAATCTCACAACAAGAAGTGATAGAGCAATTAGATGAAAAGAAGCAGAAATTACAAGCATTGGCCAAACGACTTAGAAGATACAAAAAAAGTGAAAATAGAAGGAAACAAAACCAAACATTCAAAACAAACCAAAAGAAATTTTACCAGACAATAGATAACACACACATTAAAATAGACAATCCACCTAACATAACAGACATGGAACACTTCTGAAGCAACATATGGTCAAACCCGGTACAACATAACAGGCATGCACAGTGGATACAAGCAGAAACAGATACGTACAAGATGATACCACAAATGCCTGAAGTGATAATTTTACAACATGAAGTCACCCAAGCAATTAATTCTACTCACAATTGGAAAGCCCCTGGAAAAGATGAAATAGCAAATTTTTGGCTAAAGAAATTCAACTCAACACATTCACATCTAACTAAATTATTTAACAGTTACATTGGAGACCCATACACATTCTCTGATACACTTACACGAGGAATAACTTATCTGAAACCTAAAGCTCAAGCAGACACAGCAAACCCAGCTAAATATCGCCCCATAACATGCCTACCAACGATATGCAAAATATTAACTTCAGTCATTACACAGAAATTAATGACACATACAACACCGAACAAAATTATAAATGAAGAACAAAAAGGCTGTTGCAGAGGAACACTAGGATGTAAAGAGCAACTGATAATAGATGCAGAGGTGACATATCAAGCTAGAACTAAACAAAGGTCGCTACACTATGCATACATTGATTACCAAAAAGCTTTTGATAGTGTACCCCACTCATGGTTACTACAAATATTGGAAATATACAAAGTAGATCCTAAATTGATACAGTTCCTAAACATAGTAATGAAAAATTGGAAAACCACACTTAATATCCAAACAAATTCAAATACTATCACATCACAGCCAATACAGATTAAGCATGGAATATACCAAGGAGACTCATTAAGTCCTTTCTGGTTCTGCCTTGCTCTGAACCCACTATCCAATATGCAAAATAATACTAATTATGGATACAATATTACTGGAACATACCCACACAAACTCACACATCTGCTATACACGGATGATCTAAAACTACTGGCAGCAACAAATCAACAACTCAACCAATTACTAAAGATAACAGAAGTATTCAGCAATGATATAAATATGGCTTTTGGAACAGACAAATGTAAGAAAAATAGCATAGTCAAGGGAAAACACACTAAACAAGAAGATTACATATTGGATAACCACAGCGACTGCATAGAAGCGATGGAAAAAACAGATGCCTATAAATATCTAGGATCCAGACAAAAAATAGGAATAGATTTTACAAATATTAAAGAAGAACTAAAAGAAAAATATAGACAAAGACTAACAAAAATACTGAAAGCAGAATTGACAGCAAGAAACAAGACAAAAGCTATAAATACTTAAGCTATACCAATATTGACCTACTCATTTGGAGTAGTGAAATGGAGTAACACAGACCAGAAGCACTCAATACACTTACACGATCACAATGCCACAAATATAGAATACATCACATACATTCAGGAACTGAAAGATTCACATTAAGCAGAAAGGAAGGAGGAAGGGGATTTATCGACATAATAAACCTACATTATGGACAGGTAGACAATTATAGAAAATTCTTTCTAGAACGAGCAGAAACTAGCAAAATACACAAAGCAATCACTCATATAAATACATCAGTTACACCACTCCAGTTTCATAACCACTTCTACAACCCTTTAGATCACATAACATCACATAACATTGGAAAAAGAAAACACTACATGGCAAGCACCCGTATCATCTAACACAGCCACACATCGATCAAGACGCATCCAACACATGGCTAAGAAAAGGCAATATATACAGTGAGACGGAAGGATTCATGATTGCAATACAGGATCAAACAATAAACACCAGATATTACAGCAAGCATATTATTAAAGGTCCTAATACCACAACAGATAAATGCAGACTTTGCAAACAACAAATAGAAACAGTAGATCCCATCACAAGTGGATGTACAATACTAGCAAATACAGAATACCCCAGAAGACATGACAATGTAGCAAAAATAATACATCAGCAGCTTGCCTTATAACATAAACTTATAAAACAACACGTTCCCACATACAAGTATGCACCACAAAATGTACTGGAGAATGATGAATACAAATTATACTGGAACAGAACCATTATAACAGATAAAACAACACCACATAACAAACCTGACATCATACTCACCAATAAAAAGAAGAAATTAACACAACTAATCGAAATATCCATACCCAATACAACAAATTTACAAAAGAAAACAGGAGAAAAAATTGAAAAATACATCCAACTGGCTGAGGAAGTCAAGGACATGTGGCATCAGGATGAAGTTGACATTATACCAATTATACTATCAACTACAGGAGTCATACCACACAATATCCACCAGTACATCAGTGCAATACAGCTACATTCAAACTTATATATACAACTACAGAAATCTGTAATTATTGTCACTTGTTCAATTACCCAAAAGTACTTAATTCAATGTAACATATACTGTACAGTTTAAGGAAGTGACGCTTAATCAAGGTCCGTGTCACCCTCCATTTTTAACCAGACATAACGTCTGAGACAAGAAAGAAATAATAATAATAGTAATGACTATGTATATGAAAGTAAACATATTTGTCTTTTATGAATGTCAGTCCTATTGCTAGTTGGGAATTTTCTCGTTATATTCTTGCAGCTTGTGAGTTATTCTCATTGAGCAGAGACATAAGACGATAGAATGAGGTGAAAGAGATATAGAAGAGGTAGATAGGTTAGAGGAAGAGAAATAGAATGGTAAAATTCTAAGCTATAATGGAGAGGAGAAAGAAAGAGATGGGAGGGGCACAACAATGGTGGCTATACCGTCCCTAATATGTAAGTTTTGAGTTCCCTCTTAAATGTTGAGTGGTTCTGGATAAGATGCAGATCACAGGGGAGCACGTTCCATAGTCGTATGGCTGAGATGGAGAATGATACGGAGAAAGATTTTGTGTTATGTAAAGGTACATCTACATCTACATCTACATCCATACTCCGCAAGCCACCTGACGGTGTGTGGCGGAGGGTACCTTGAGTACCTCTATCGGTTCTCCCTTCTATTCCAGTCTCGTATTGTTCGTGGAAAGAAGGATTGTCAGTATGCCTCTGTGTGGGCTCTAATCTCTCTGATTTTATCCTCATGGTCTCTTCGCGAGATATACGTAGGAGGGAGCAATATACTGCTTGACTCTTCGGTGAAGGTATGTTCTCGAAACTTTGACAAAAGCCCGTACCGAGCTACTGAGCGTCTCTCCTGCAGAGTCTTCCACTGGAGTTTATCTGTCATCTCCGTAACGCTTTCGCGATTACTAAATGATCCTGTAACGAAGCGCGCTGCTCTCCGTTGGATCTTCTCTATATCTTCTATCAACCCTATCTGGTACGGATCCCACACTGCTGAGCAGTATTCAAGCAGTGGGCGAACAAGCGTACTGTAACCTACTTCCTTTGTTTTCGGATTGCATTTCCTTAGCATTCTTCCAATGAATCTCAGTCTGGCATCTGCTTTACCGACGATCAACATTATATGATCATTCCATTTTAAATCACTCCTAATGCGTACTTCCAGATAATTTATGGTATTAACTGCTTCCAGTTGCTGACCTGTTATATTGTAGGTCAATGATAAAGGATCCATCTTTCTGTGTATTCGCAGCACATTACACTTGTCTACATTGAGATTCAATTGCCATTCCCTGCACCATGCGTCAATTCGCTGCAGATCCTCCTGCATTTCAGTACAATTTTCCATTGTTACAACCTCTCGATACACCACAGCATCATCTGCAAAAAGCCTCAGTGAACTTCCGATGTCATCCACAAGGTCATTTATGTATATTGTGAATAGCAACGGTCCTATGACACTCCCCTGCGGCACACCTGAAATCACTCTTACTTCAGAAGACTTCTATCCATTGAGAATGACATGCTGCGACCTGTTATCTAGGAACTCCTCAATCCAATCACACAATTGGTCTGATAGTCCATATGCTCTTACTTTGTTCCTTAAACGACTGTGGGGAACTGTATCGAACGCCTTGCGGAAGTCAAGAAACATGGCATCTACCTGTGAACCCGTGTCTATGGCCCTCTGAGTCTCGTGGACGAATAGCGCGAGCTGGGTTTCACATGACCGTCTTTTTCGAAACCCATGCTGATTCCTACAGAGTAGATTTCTAGTCTCCAGAAAAGTCATTATACTCGAACACAATACGTGTTCCAAAATTCTACAACTGATCGACGTTAGAGATATAGGTCTATAGTTCTGCACATCTGCTCGACGTCCCTTCTTGAAAACGGGGATGACCTGTGCCCTTTTCCAATCCTTTGGAACGCTACGCTCTTCAAGAGACCTACGGTACACCGCTGCAAGAAGGGGGGCAAGTTCCTTCGCGTACTCTGTGTAAAATTGAACTGGTATCCCATCAGGTCCAGAGGCCTTTCCTCTTTTGAGCGATTTTAATTGTTTCTCTATCCCTCTACAGCCAAGATGCTAGACGTATCTGATCTGGTATTGCAGTTGTGGAATGATGATAGGTGTTTAATGTGAGAAGATAAGTATTGAGGGCACCAGTGGCTAAGAAATCGATGAAGTAAGCACGTCGTGTGGAGATCGTGTGCCTTATGTGGGCGTATTCAACTTAGCTGGGAGTATGAAGGACAGATATGATCATACAACCGTATATTGCACACGTATCTAACGCAGGCATTCACCACTAGCTCGAGGCGTCTCGAATTTTCACTATTTGTGCCGTGTTGAACTACATCACATTAGTAAAGATTAGGCAAGACTAGTGCTTGGACTAATTTTTGTTTAACATGGGTTGGAAATATTTTTACTAAATTTTTGAATTGCATGTAGGGAGGAGAGCGATTTCTGGCAAGCTATGACTGTTTGGTCTTCCCAGTTTAGGTGTTCATCCAAGATTATTCCAAGGTCTTTTACTGTTTTTTGGTATGGTAGTTGGGTACCATTGAGTAGTATTTGAGGGACTGTTTCGCGAAAATACCGGCTGATTAACTTTGGATGAGATATAAGTATGACCTGGGATTTCTTGAGGTTTAGTTTCAGACCTAGGTTCTGTGCCCAAAGGAGAAACAGAGCAAAGATCTGCGTTCATACTCGCTACTGCGTCAGCAATGTTCTTGGGGCTTGCACTTATGTACAGTTGGATGTTGTCAGCATATAGATGGTAGTTGCAGGAGTGAATCACTGAAGAAATATCATTAATGTTCAGTGAGAAGAGTAATGGACCAAGGACGGAGCCTTGGGGAACTCCAGAGCGCACGTTTTTCCATGATGACTTTTCCGACCCACAAATGACTTATTGACTTCTGTTTTTGAGGTAGCTGTCGAACCAGTGTATTGCACTGTTTGAGAAATTCAGCTGTTTCATTTTAATTAGTAATGTATCAAAGTCAACTGTATCAAAAGCCTTGCTAAAGTCAAGCAGTGTTAGGATGGTAGCTTCACGTCTGTCCATAGCATGTTTAATGTCATCAGTTACCCTGATTAATGCAGTTGCTGTACTATGGTACTTTCGAAAGCCTGACATATTTGTCATGGATGTTATGAGTTTTGAGGTAATCCATCAGCTGTTCATGGATGATGTATTCTAGGGCTTTAGATATTGCAGGTAGTATGCTGATCGGCCTGTAGTCACCTGGCAACTTAGGGTTGTCAGTCTTGGGTATAGGTTGAGTTAAACTTTGCTTCCACTCAGTAGGATATGTACTACTGACAAGAGACAGGTTGCAGATGTCTGTGATAACTGGAATAATGGTGTCTACGACGTTCTTAATCATGCCAATGCTCACTCCATCATTTCCTACTACCTCGGAAGAGATTCTCATAATTGCCTTGAGTACTGTGCCGGTAGTGACATGTTTTAGGAAAAACTTGTCTTTCGAGAGATTGATATCCTGGGGCTGGTAATTTGTCGCTGTGTGGCAGTTTACAGCTGTTGAGAAGAAATCGTTTAATTCTTCTGCAGACGCTTGATAAACAGCGTCAGATCTTCGCTTCCCTATACCGAAACTGCGCAGCTTTTTCCACAATGCAGCAGGTTGTGATATGCCACATACGACAGAGCGGGCATGTCTGATTTTGGCATTCCTCACGCTTTGCTTGGTACTGTTTCGGAGTTTCCTATAAGCTTCGTACGCCTCGGCAGTTGGGTTACGCTTGAAGGCCCTATGTGCAGCATCACGTTTATTCATTAACTGGCGTAATGCAATGGTGACCCACGGAGCGGGAGCTCTCTTTACCTTGACAGTGCGTTGAGGAGCATGTTTATCATACAGTGCAATAATTTTGCGACATAATTCCCGAATTTTTCCGTCTAAAATTGGTTCATTGCTTACTACAGAACTCTTTAAAGTCACCAAACGTTAAATGTCCACCAACAAACTCATGGTAAATTTGATTTAAATTTGTATCATCATGTCTAAAAATATTTAAAAAATTTAAATTGTCTCTAACTAATTGTTTGGTATTTTTGAATAAGATGGAGCTAAGTTATTTGTTACATAGTTCAATTCTTAATTTCTTTGTGTGTTTTTGGTACTTGCATTGTTTAATTCATAAACTTCGGGAGTATTGTAGTATTTGAGAGTGTAGCATCACGTTTTTTAGTACCTGAATAGTGCAAAATCGCGTAGTCTCCTTCCGCCGCAGAGCAGTGTTTCAGCAGTGCGCAAGTAGCAGCATTACTCCATCTATTAGGCAATCTTGTATTTTAATAACCGTTTAAATTTTGTGTTGAATTGTTTGTACTCTCTGTACACTAGTTCAGACGTTCTTTGCACAACAGTTTTTAGCATGGATAGGGACTGCAACTGCTGTGTTCGGATGCAGGCTGAGTTGGCATCCCTTTGCTCCCAGTTCCAGGCAGTGTCCGCTTCGGTCACACAGCTTGAGGCTGTTGCCAATGGGCATCACTGTGGGGGTCTGGATGGGGGTTTGTCGGGGACAGCCAGCTCGTCCCACACATCCCCTTATCGGACTACGACTGTGGCTGCCCAGGATACTGCCCACATTGAGGCTGATCCCTAACCTGTGGTAGAGTGGGAGGCCGTCTCGAGGTGTGGCAGGGGGCGAAAGACATTCCGGAGGGCTGAACGGAAGGCCTCTCCAGTTTGTCTGATGAACCGGTTTCAGGCTCTGTCTCAGGCTGATACTGATCTTTGGCTGGACATGGCTGCTTGTTCTGTTCCAGAGGTTGCCCCTCAGTCTGCAAGATCTGGACGGTCGCAGAGGGTGGGCTTACGGGAAGTTGGGAGCTCCAACGTCAGGCGCGTAATGGGGCACCTTAGGGCTATGGCAGCAAGAGAGGGGAAGAAAGCCAATGTGCACTCTGTGTGCATACCGGGGGAGTCATTCCAGATGTGGAAAGGGTCCTTCCAGATGCCATGAAGGGTACAGGGTGAACCAATCTGCAGGTGGTCGCTCATGTCGGCAAGTAGTATAAGGGTACGTATGGGACAGACAAGTAATTATGGTCCTCACCAACCATAAAAAATATACTCCAAAAATAATTGTTCAAGTAACCATAAACATCCAAACAGCCATTAAGTAGCTACTTAATGACCCCCACCAACCACAAAAAATATACCATAAAAATAATGGTTAAATAATGGCCCCCAGTGACCATTAACCATCATCATACTACCATTAAGGTACCAATCAACCATAAATGACATCAAAAAATATAAGTCCTAACTTAAGATACTAAAGAACCATCAATTTCAAAATAAAAACAACTGAGTAATGGTACTAAAGAACCATTACTTGTTGAACAATTTAAAGGTTCTAAACAACCACTAATGTTTAAAAAAAAATATTTACATGTAACATAAATTACTTTTTAAGGTATGAAAGAACCATTAATTATGCAGCCATTAAAAAGGTAACAAAGAACCATAAATTTTTTCCAAAAATAAAAATGAAATTTCAAGAAATTCCATATAATGGCTCAAAAGACCATTAAAATTTGAAACACTATTGAAGTCACGTATAAAAGGTACTTAAGAACCATAAATTTTTATCCAACACTTTATTCATTTAAAGGTTACCCCAACCATAACTTTTAATCAAATTCCCTTTATTCTTTAAAGGTTACCCCAAACCATAAATTTTTATCCAACACCTTATTCATTTAAAGGTTACCCCAACCATAACTATAAACTATAGGGTCAGTTTATAAGAATGAAAATTAGTAAATAAAGACAAAATGAATAACAGTCAAAATGGCAATCGTCATAATGATGCAACTGTTAAAGAACTAAGAGCTCAGGCTAAAGAGCTCAAAATCAAAGGCTACTACAAGATGAAGAAGGAGGATCTCTCCAAAGCTTTGATCAATGAGATGTCAAAGGCTATGAATAATGCTTTATTTAATTATTCAATTGAAGAACTGTCAGCAATGACTGTTCGCCAACTGAAGCAGGTTGCTAAGGAAAACGGAATTAAGGGTTACTCGATGGTTCATTCGAAGAATAGGTTGACGGCTTTGATAAAAGGCGAGAAGGAACGTTTGGCTAAAATCAGACACTACAACTTCGCTGAAGACTTGTTTGAAGGAACCACTGAAGGACAACAACGACATCAACCACAACAATATCAACCACAAAAGTTAGGCCACATTTTCTCTTTTAAACAAAAATTGTTCGATAAACTTGTCAAGCAAAAACCTACATTCGCCATTCATGAAGGAGAACGTGCATATCTTAAGACATTCAACATTTGGCAAGCTAACTACACTATCTTAATAAAAGATTTGAAAGGAACAGCTGTAGAACAAATGAAAGCTGTTAGGACAGCCGTCCATGCAACTATAAAGGCTGTAAGGAAATTGAGTAATTACAGTCCTGGCGATCAGATGAAGATAGTGGCAGAGAACGAAAATTTTCACCATACAATGTCGACTAAAAGACATCAGAAAGTCAATGCCTCTTTTATACTTAACCAAATTGAGAGAATTGTTACATCTAATGAAAATGTAGACATAAATGGAACCAGATTTGAATTTTAAGTATACAAAATACCCAGAGGTGGGAAAGGTAAAAAAGTAGTCAACCTTAATAAAGACGTTAATACTAAAAGATGCGTTAACAAAATAGATAATAAGGACAATATGTGTGGACCTAGAGCTATAGTTACGGCCTTGACATATGAAACAAACATTATTCTTGATAGGGAACTCACTAGTAACGAATTAATCTATATAAGGAAAGGTAGAAACTTGCAAGAAGAGTTGGCTAAAGAACTGTGTATCAGATTGGGGAAGAACTGCGAAGATATGTTCACCTTAGAAGATATCCAGGATGCTGAAGAGTTTTTGAATGTTCAAATTAAGGTTGTTTCTACTGCTCATTTCAACGCGGTCATTCATTCAGGAAAAGAAAGGGACACTGTCATCTACCTATACCACCACAACAATCACTATGACGCTATAAATAACATGAAAGCCTTTCTTGGAAGCTCGTACTACTGTCAGAAGTGTGACAAACCTTATAACAACAAAGATCTACACAAGTGTAAAAGGCCAAGAAGGAAGTATGTAATTTGTGCAAAGGACCACAACACAAGAAAATTACGGGTAAAGAACGTGTTAGATTACATTGCAATAAGTGTAATAGATACTGTTTTAGCCATGATTGTTTCAAAAACCACGAAGAAGTTTGTAAGGTAGTCTACAAGTGCAAAACTTGCAATAAAATCTGTCTAAGGGAAAAGAAGCATCATTGTGGCTACGTATGGTGCCAAAATTGTCAGGATGCCGTGAAGATTACTGACCATGAGTGTTATATGTATCTCAAGGTCAATAAGGGTGGTATCTGTTTTCAACCGTGTGTATGTAACGGAAAATTAGAGACGAAACATGGTAACTGTAGTTACACTGAAAAATACTACTTTTTCGATTACGAAGCTGAGCAAGACACTGGCGTACACAGCCCTAATTATATAGCTGTTCACAGCTTCGATGGAAATAGACGTGATTTCGACTCAAATGAAGAATTTTGCCAATGGCTTATTAGTGATGCACACAAAGGGTTTACTTGTGTTGCTCATAATTCTAAAGGTTACGATTCGTACTTTATTCTACAACACTGTGTTAAAAATGGGATAAGACCAAAGACTATATACGCAGGGTCTAAAATAATACAGCTTGCAATACCGAGTTTGAGACTCGGGATAATCGATAGCATTAATTTTGTTCAAGGTGCTCTAGCTTCATTCCCGAAAACGTTTGGCCTTAAAGAACTTAAAAAAGGATACTTTCTGCATTTTTTCAATTCAAAAGGGAATCAAAATTACATACGACCTATACCATCCACAAAATATTTTGGTGTCAACACGATGAAAGAAAGCCAGCGAAAAGACTTTTTGAAATGGCACGCTGACAGGGTTAAAGAAAACTACACGTTTGACTTCAAGAAGGAACTGTCTGAGTATTGTCACTCAGACGTCGATATTCTTAGACGCGGGTGCCTTTAATTTAGGAAGATATTCTTAGAAATCGCCAATATAGATCCTTTTCAATACATAACCATCGCTAGTGTTTGTATGGCTATCTATAGATCGAAATTCCTCCAACGAAATACTATTGCAGTCGTGAAAGAAGATAAGAAGGAAATGTTTAGTAAAGAATCCATAGCCTGGTTAAATACGTTCGAAAGTGTACGCCATGCATTGAATGGTGGTGAAGTGGCGATATGCGGCGCAAAAGTTGACAGTTACAATCCCAAAACTAAAACAGTTTACCAATACCGTGGCTGTTTCTGGCACGGATGCTCCGACTGTTACAACCCCGATACAATCAATAGTGTAAACAATGAAACCATGGACGATTTGTTCACTAAAACAATGGACCGGACTAACACACTGAGAAATGAGGGCTACAACGTAGTTGAGGTGTGGTCTTGCGAGTGGAAGAAATCTAAAGCTTACAAAGAATCCCTAAATAAAACAATCAACGTTGTGGAACCCTTAAAGCCTAGAGACGCCTTTTTCGGTGGGCGAACAAATGCCGCAAAGCTGAAAGTGACTGCAAAGAAAATGCGGTATATAGACATATGCTCTTTGTATCCAACAGTTATGTTTTATGATACGTACCCTGTAGGTCACCCCCTTAAAATATTCAAACCAGAAGAATACAACAAGGAATGGTTTGGTTTGGTCAAATGCAAGGTACTAGCTCCAAAAGGTCTTTACCATCCTGTGATTCCTATTAAGCAGGAAAAACTGGTATTCGCTTTGTGCGCCAAATGTGCTGAGGAAAAGGTAGGGCATTGTAACCATACTGATGAAGAGAGAGCTTTTGCAGGCACATGGTCTACGGTTGAACTGAATAAGGCTATTGAAAAGGGCTACAAGATACTTGAAACTTATGAGGTGTGGCACTTCCCTCATACGAGCAATGATCTGTTCAAGGACTACATTAGGACTTTCATGAAAATGAAGTTGGAAACTAGTCCTTGGGAGGATGATTACGAAACCAAAGAGGAATATGTCCAAACCATTAAAGAAAAACAAGGCATTGAGCTCGACACTGACAGAATTGTACCCAACCCTGGAAAACGTGCCGTCGCCAAGATCTGCCTAAACTCTTTGTGGAGTAAATTCGGCCAAAGACAAAATTTGACGCAAAGTGAGTTCATCACTGATCCACAAAGGTGGTATGAACTTTTACTAGATGGTAAGATAGAGATATCTCATGTCACCTTCATCAATGAAGATATGATTGAGGTTAGCTACAAGTATACTAATGAGTACATAGAGGATAGTACTGCAACAAACATATTTATAGCAGCTTTCACAACATCTAATGCCAGGATAAGATTATACGAAATGCTTGATCGCCTTGGGGACAAAGTTGTCTACTATGATACTGACAGTGTAGTCTACATCGTTGATGGGACAAATACAGTTGAGACAGGTTGTATGTTAGGCGAATGGACAGATGAACTTGGCAAAGATGATAACATTGTTGAATGGTTAAGTACAGGACCAAAAAGCTATGCTTACTACTCTCACAAAGGCAATCGGTGTACCAAAGTACAAGGGTTCAGTCTCAACTACGAAAATAGTTTGAAAATTAACATGGAAACAATGGGTGAACTAATACATGGCGATAGTGACAGTATAACTACAAACAACAAAATGATCACCAGGGAGAAGAAAACAAAAAAACTTGTCAATAAGCTGATGGAAAAAGAGTTCAAAGTAACCTATAACAAACGAATGGTCTTGAAGGAGACAGATGGAATAATTGACACTCTACCCTGGGGGTACTAAAAAGTAATTAAATATACCAATAATAAATGAAAACAATCGTCCTAACTTTAATATTTTGTGGAGTTGTCTCTGCTAATGAAGAAGTAATCAAATATTTACATGATTTTGGGTATCTTGAACCAGATTCTACAAATATTCCAGAACTTTCAGATATAAGGAATGCACTAATACTATTTCAAGAAAAGTTTAATTTGAAACCCACAGGTGAAATAAGTGATGAAACTTTAGAACTGATAAGGAGACCTAGATGTGGCGTTGAAGATCATGCACAATCTTTTACTTCACATATTGATAAATGGAATAAGAAAAATATTAAATGGTATTACGCAGGTTCATCAAAAAGAATGAAAGAATTAACTGAAATAGCTTTTAATACTTGGAAAGAACATACAGATTTAACTTTTGAAGAAGACCAATCGAACAGTGACATTATTATTTCAAATAAAAGACGATTACACAGGAAAGAAACTAGTGGTCAACACTTTTGCTCAAAACCGTTTGATGGCACAGGAGGTGTGTTAGGTCATGCATTTTATCCAGATATTAATAACAATGCTGTAGAAATTCATATGGATCAAGATGAAGATTGGTATTTTGAGATTGATACAAACACTCCAAAAGAAAAGATAAACTTCTGTGCAGTTTTAGTTCATGAAATTGGTCACACATTAGGACTTGCACATTCAGCTGAAAATACTTCAATTATGTATCCAATGTACAATAGTTCAAATATTGAGTTAAGTAAAGACGATATTCTTGGAATACAGAGTTTGTATGGAAAACAAGATGAAGATGAATCTAAAGACGATAATGATGAAGTGGAAGAAGATTCAAATCCTCCAGAACTATGCAAACTGAATAAGAAAATAAAAAACTTTTTAATTGTTGATAAGGTTCTGTATATTTACTATGAAAAATGGGTTTGGGTAATGGATTTGGATAATTTAAATGTGCCCCCTAAACAACAACTCATAAGTGATTGGTTAACATTTCTTCCAAAAGGCTTTAAAAATATTACTGCAGACTATCAAAGACCATCTGGAGATGTTGTTTTATTCATTGATAACAAACTGTATGTAATGGAAATACCCTCTTTTAAGTTAAAATATGGTTATCCACAATCATTAACAAACCTTTCATTAAGAAAGAATGTAGCGTTACATTCTGCAATAAATTCCTGTTCTGGTAAGAGCTTCATATTTTTTGACGATGTTTACTATATAGAAGTTGACTAATGTAAGGGAATAAGCAGAAGATATGGAAGAATAACAAGAGAATTTCCAGGAATACCTCCAAGCATTGATTCATCTTTTAGATATACAAATGGATTGTTATATTTCTTCAAAGGGGACACATTCTATGAGTTCAGCGAATTCACTAATTCTGTAGTTAGAGTTGGGAAAATGGATCTTTCTGTGTTTGAAATAAATTGTCCTAAACAGTCATCTTCTATTGTGGAAATAATAAGTACTCTAAAAAATACAGTTACCCTGTTAGAACAAATAAATATTTCTGTATAATAAATGAACAGCCAACAACATCAACTTCTACTAAAACTCAATAGTTTCAATAAGAAAATATCGTTAACTAATTTACGAGATCTTGAAATAGGTTATGAATATCTTATTACAGACATAGAGTTCAGTACAATGAAATATGGTAGCGGATACGGTTTAGAACTCGATGCCCAATTTAAAGTTAATTTTTCCTGGAAGGTACAACAAAATCCTAAGTTGGGAAGACTTTAGATCTATTATAGGACTGAAATTGGTATATAAAGGTATGACAGGTGACCCAAAGCCAAGACACATCATAGAATTCATATAATTTTTAATGCCCTTACAGGCATTAAAAATACTTCAATTAGACAGACAATCTAAAAGCTTTCATTTACTATTCCGTGCTTTGCATCATAGATCAAATTCTTTTTGGTGTACATCACAGTATAAGCTGTAGTGTTTTCTGGTATATTAGCATTAAAAGTTGCACAGAGCTTCATACTGGTTTTGTGTGTCGCTACAACATTTCTCCTTCTGCTCATATTAATGACATAAATGGGATAAGAATTAATGAAGGTGTAAGGACTGATTCTTGACCAGATTTTAACTCGGTTATCCACTTAAAATCTAAGAATGCGTTGTATACCTTTAAGTAAGTTGAAGGAGGAGTAATGTTCCACACCTCTTCAGGAAATATTTCGTTTCTACCATTTTTCAGGCTAATGTTCTGAAGGTTGACATGATCGTACTGAGATGAATCTCTTTCTTGGTTACCTTTACGGTTAGTCTGGAATACAACAAAAATAAAGTAAGGCATATCAAATTCTAAGGATGTGTAGTAATTTGTAATGTCACTATCAAAGTTCCTCCTTCCACTGATACCTACAATCTCCTGAGTCTGTAGTTCAAAGAATGAAATGGGGATTTTAGGTTCTTTAAATATTTTATCTCTTAGTTCAAGCTCATATGTTGGCTCGTATTTAAGTACTGGCATTCTTATTTCCACATTTGTGATGGTTACTTTTCCCTCTTCTGGACGAGTTCCATCAATATCAACACCAGCAGCATTTTTTGAAAACCATCTCTCCAATGCATCACCAGCATTAGGACTCAAAGTAAAAGATACAGTAAGATCACCCTCCCACATAATATCTTTGAAGTCTTTAAAGTACCCTCCAAACATTTTTAGTGGGTACAAGACTTCATTTGATTTAGACCTTAACTTACCATTGTTTACAAAATTTCCTTCATGCATAACATCATCCATAATTGAAGATGTAAGGTGATACAAAACAGTTGAGGAAATAACTGGATGTTCAAATCTAGAGATAATGGCTCCTTTCTTTTTTATAGTGATTATTGAAAACAACTGTGACACAAAATTGTCAATCAGCTTTACGTTAGATTTTCCATTGTAGCTAGTGTAATCCGACCCATTAACGTGAGTTACATTAAAATTCATGTAAAGAAAAGCATTCTTACTATCAATCCAACCATCACCAAATTTGATGTGTATTTCAACATCTTTGTTTGGTACGTTTAGATTAAATTTCGTCTTCTCGTTTATGGGAAAAGACTGGTACTGGTAACTTTATATCTTGTTCATTTATTAGCTGCAAATTTTTTATTGCATTTCTAAAATTACCGTAACATCGGCTCCTCCAAAATCTATCAAATTATTGTCTTCATCAGTTACAGTTACTACCAAGTCCTGAATTTTATCGTGAAGGGGAACAAACGAGTGGTTCTGTGGTTCATAAATAATAGGGCCACCAAACTCAACACCGATTTTAAAAGAAGCTATAATATTAGTTTCTCTGTGGTAGTGTTCACCACCCTTAACTAACATACCATCTGCCAAGTTGAAATGAACATTAATCGTTTCGAAAGGTATAATTTTAGGGATACCAGTAGCAATAGTCTTTGTATTTGGTTCAATGACTTGTTTATTAAACCCCAGCACACTTCCTATGCTTTCTTCTCTGTCCATAAATAGCTTCACTTCACTTTCTATAACAACTCTGTTTAAAACCTTGTCTGCTTTAATACTTATTTCAGTATTTTTGGTATGAATGTATTTTTCTAAACTTTGTATACTGTACTGTCCAGAAGGAATATTTAATGTATTAACCACACCATCTTTCTCATAGTATAGCTTATTATTCTTTGTGGTTACATTTGGAGTCAAGAACGTCGTGTAAAATCCTTTTAAGGCCACACCTTTAAAGTGGTCTCTAATCGGAACTGTCAACCTCTTTTCTAATACAGAGGACCTACCACTCAACTTAAGTAATTTGGTCATTTATTAAATAGAGAATAAAGAAAGGAGAAATGAAGACAGACTGGAAACCTAAAGTTAGAATACCAGAAAGGAAAAGAAAATTGAAGCATGGGAAGCTTTTACCTAATTCGATACGTTGTGGAGTTATCGGTCCAAGCGGATGTGGTAAAACAACACTAATGATCGACAATTACCTTCTTGCACCAGGGTGGTTGAACTGGGACAAAGTAAAACATGTATACATATATTCAAAAAGTCTATATCAATCTACATCTACATCTACATCCATACTCCGCAAGCCACCCGACGGTGTGTGGCGGAGGGTACCTTGAGTACCTCTATCGGTTCTCCCTTCTATTCCATTCTCGTATTGTTCGTGGAAAGAAGGATTGTCGGTATGCCTCTGTGTGGGCTCTAATCTCTCTGATTTTATCCTCATGGTCTCTTCGTGAGATATACGTAGGAGGGAGCAATATACTGCTTGACTCTTCGGTGAAGGTATGTTCTCGAAACTTTGACAAAAGCCCGTACCGAGCTACTGAGCGTCTCTCCTGCAGAGTCTTCCACTGGAGTTTATCTGTCATCTCCGTAATGCTTTCGCGATTACTAAATGATCCTGTAACGAAGCGCGCTGCTCTCCGTTGGATCTTCTCTATATCTTCTATCAACCCTATCTGGTATGGATCCCACACTGCTGAGCAGTATTCAAGCAGTGGGTGAACAAGCGTACTGTAACCTACTTCCTTTGTTTTCGGATTGCATTTCCTTAGGATTCTTCCAATGAATCTCAGTCTGGCATCTGCTTTACCGACCATCAACATTATATGATCATTCCATTTTAAATCACTCCTAATGCGTACTCCCAGATAATTTATGGTATTAACTGCTTCCAGTTGCTGACCTGCTATTTTGTAGCTAATGAAAATGTGTGACAAACTAGAAGAAAAAACAAATATAAAAATAGCCTCATTCATTGACAACAATGAAGATATCATACCTTTAGATGAATGTACAGAAAATTCAGTTGTGATATTTGATGATTTTATTTTGGAGAACCAAGATATAGTTAGGGAATATTTCAGCAGAGGAAGGCACAAAGGAGTAGACTGTTTTTACTTAGCACAAACATACACCAAGATACCAAAACAACTGGTTCGCGATAATCTGAACTTCCTGAACGTGTTTAGACAAGACAATAGGAATCTAAATCATATATTTAACGAATTTGTTGGCGGTGATATGAGATACGAAGAATTCAAAACCATGTGTAGTAATTGTTGGAATGAAGACGATTTTGGTTTCATAACGCTAGACTTAACACAGAAATCTAGTGATGGAAAGTACAGAAATAAGATCAAAACATTCTTAAACTGATGAACGACCAATGTCCAACGCTTAACGTCCAACGCTTAACGCCCAACGTCTACCGTCTAACGCTTAACGTCCAACGCTTAGCGCCCAACGCCTACCGTCTGATGCTTAACGTCTGACGCTTAACGTCCAACGCCTACCATCTGACGCTTAACGTCTGACGCTTAACGTCCAATGCTTAACGCCCAACGCTTACGTTTACTATAAAAAAACACATATAATAAAGATGTTTGGAAAATATAATCCTGATGCTATTAAGAATGTGCAGAAGAACAGAAAAAAGTTTGAAGAACTCAGGGAAGGTTTTAAATCGTGGAAGAAGCACCCATAACAGAGTATGAAAAGTATAAAAAAGAAGACCAGCCTGTTATCGATGCAATTAAAGAGGTTAAGGGAGAATTGGAGAGTTTAGGTGATAATGTAATAAAAGCAATAGAACTAAACAGAGAAGTAGAAAAGCAGCTGGTTCCATATAAAAAAACATTTCGAAGACATGTTTCCTATTCCCTCAACACCCGATGAAACGTCATTTGAAAAGAGTATATTTAAAGACAAAGATGACAGTGATGTTTCTCCAAGTATAAAACAAAGATTAGAATCAACCTTAGCAGAAATTGAAGCGAATGAAAGGGAAAAGATGATCAAAAAGGGTGAATTAACTAGTACACCAAAGGCTGCTATAACCAATTATGCAACAACATATTTAAGCCCTGTTGTATCCAAGTACTTAGGAGGTCTGCATGATAAGGTATTTGGTTTAAGATTCGATAATGGTGAGCATTATATTGGTGATTCAGAAGTTAATTTTCAGAATGACGACATTATCATCAAGGATAAACGAATTAAAGCTACTAAAGGGTTAATGAATCTTCTAACACAGAAAGATGTAGATGATACCATACCACTTGATGACCATGATAATTATGTGGACATATTAAAATTCACAAATGCTATATATCAGAACAACGATCCCACGAAAGGACCTAAATCGAGTGTGAGTGAAAAATATAATAGATTAATCAAACCTATATATAAAGCACTAAAGAGGTCAAAGACTGGAAATGGTTTCATTAAGAAATACAGCGACAGACCAATTGAATACATCTGGATGGATGACGTCCGGGACTTAATTGATAGACTTATGGTTATTCATGTGGAAGAAAATGCTGGAAATAATAGCTACCACAATGAAAAAGTTGCAATAACTAAAATACTCAGTAATAAGTTTAATGACTTTATTATCGATAATCCAAAGGGGATACCTTACCTAATTAGATTTCTAAACAACCTCCCTCACACCTTCTGGAAGTCAGAAAAACATGGGAAAGGTTTAGTGAACACGCTAATTAATAATCTCCCGGTTGAATTACACCTTCCTGGATACAATTACTGCGGCCATGGCACCAAATTAGAAGAAAGATTAGCTAGAGGAGATGCAGGAATCAATCCTTTAGACGAAGCATGTAAACAACATGACATTGCTTATAGGGATCATAAGGATTTGGAGAATAGACACGTAGCTGACAAAGAACTACAAAAAGCTGCAAAGGAAAGGATGTTCAGCAAAGATGCTTCACTTGGAGAGAGATTAGCTTCCAAAGCTGTTGCTGCAATAATGTTTGGGAAATGAAAACTGGGTATGGGTTTGGAAGTCGATGCAAACGGTTTTGGTTTGTAGAAAAATTAAACTGATACTGTTAATAAATGAGAAGCTTTAGTATTGACTATACTGTTTTACCTGACGGTAAAACGAAACCTGAAAGGAGTGAAAATTAAGTTCAACCGAGAAGAACTGGAAAACCATGATTTTCTAGATGCTTATCTCACAGAAACTCAGAAGAAGCAAAAATCACCAATGATTGCTAAAGGCGGTAGTCTACTTTTGACAATTGCTATACCCATTTTGAAAAAATGTATCATCACCTGCTCAATAAGAAAAAGGGCTCTGGGTTGAGTGAACATGAAGGTGGGTTCGTACCGTTGATGCTTGCTGCGTTGGGAGCGATCAGTTCTTTAGCAGGTGGTGCTGCTGCCATTACAAGTGCCGTTCATAAAAAACAGAAGGAGGATGCAGAATTGGCTGAACAGAAGAGACACAATCTAGCAATGGAAAAGAAGGGATCTGGAATGAAAAAAAAAGTTCAAAAAAATAATCACAGACTACCCTCATGCTTTAAGCAACTTTGTCATAGTTAAATTAGGAAAAGATTTGAAAATTGAATCTTTCAGAGGTGTTTACATGATTGATGAGTTACCTAATAAACCATTAAAGTACGAATCAGGAATTGTTAATTTAGATTCGTCTACGCATTCCGGTTCACACTGGATCTGTTACTTCAAAAAAAGCGACGAAAAATTGGTTTTTGATTCATTTGGAGGAAATGTACCTAACGAACTGGTTCGCTACCTAGGTTCAAAGAACATATTCTACAACTCAGAAAGAATACAGTATTATGACGAGTATATTTGCGGTCACCTGTGTATGCTGGTACTGAAGCTATTTACAGATGGGTGGAATTTTAACGAAATTTTGAATGTAATAAATGGACGTTTTTGGGAATCAACTAGCTGTAGCTAGTGATGTAACGTTTCGAATGACGGCAGAAGAGTTAGCTAAGATAAAAAATGTCGAAAAGAGCTTTATGAAATTTCAAAAATATTTCGCAGATGTGTTGAAGAAATCAAAGCGTTATATTAATTTTCTAGGTAGAAGATTAGTCAACGTCGATGATCCTGTTGATATGGATGTAGTTACCAAGAGGTTTCTGCAAACAAATCTTGTAGATAGTAGTGCACAATACACTGGTCTTTTAACACAGTTCAGTAATTATTACAGCAAGAAAGAGATTGAGAAAGTTCTTTCAGATTATTTTACTAAGGCTGATTTGAAGCCGTATATTGAGAGTAGATTATGTGATAAACAAACAGTTGAATTCACATTTGTGACAGGTGATGAACAAAAAATGCACAACTTTGAATACACCTTTCAGTTAAGAAGAGTCGTTGCAATTGGTGAAAACGTTAATGGACGTCTGTCAACTAAGGACTTTGATATGGCAGTAAGTGTATATGACAAAATACATAAAATTAATGGTGGAAACCATTCAATAACAATAAATGAAGGAAATTTTCTCTCTGTAAGACTAAAAGATAGTGTTAAAACCGTACCTGTTACCATAAAATTTCTGATATATGGTGAACTGATACCAGTTGTCGAGAATTTATAGAAGACTGTTAAATATCCAGAAAATATATTTCTAATTTTAAATTAAATAAATGAACGACGAAAGAAGTATTTGGTGTTTAAAGTGTAAAAGGTTTACTAATACACTTCATCCTCACACTGTTTTGACGAAAAACGGACGAACAAGAATTGAGGGTATTTGTTCAGAATGCAAAAGCAGGAAAAGAAAATTTGTAAAAAAAAAAAAACACGTAGAAAATGTCGGGTGTAACATTCCTATGGAACAACCATCTGTTCGTGTAGGCATTGTAAACGAACTACACACCCCACTGAGAAAGAACTTCTCGAGGAGAAATGTTGTAGCTTATGGTATAGATGATTTGTGGCAAGCTGATTTGGTTGAAATGGACTCTGGACACCTAAAAGGCATATCTAAATTCAATAAGGGTATGAAGTATTTACTGACTGTAATAGACGTCTTTTCAAAGTATGCATGGGCTATTCCTGTTAAAGACAAATCAGATGTGAATGTGACCAGTGCTTTTAAAAATATTCTACAAGAAAGGAAGCCGAAGAATCTACAAACAGATAATGGTAAAGAGTTCTAAAATAAACACTTTAAGGAACTGATGAAGCTTGAGGGCATAAACCACTATTCCACATTTACAGAACTTAAAGCATCAGTAGTTGAAAGGTTTAACAGAACGCTAAAAGAGAAAATGTGGAAAAAATTCTCAATTCAGGGTAATCAAAAGTGGATTGAGTTACTTCCAAAACTCATATATGACTACAACAACAGGAAGCATAGAACAATAGGGATGAAACCAATAGAAGTGAGTGAAAATAATGCAAAGATATTGCTACCAACAACTGGACTTAAAGCAGGCCCACCAAAGTTCAAGATAGGTGATAAAGTTAGGATCAGTAAATTGAAAGGTTTGTTTGAGAAAGGGTACACAGCTAATTGGTCGACAGAAATATTTGAAGTGAGTCAGATCAGTAACACAATACCAACCATGTACAAGCTGAAAGACACAAATAAAGAAGAAATTGAAGGTAACTTCTACGAACAAAAATTACAAAAAACTAAGTATCCAGACGTCTATCTTGTAGAAAAAGTAATAAGTAAAAAGGGTGACAAAGTATATGTAAAGAGGTTAGGGTTTGATAACTCACACAATAGTTGGGTGAATAAAAGTAATGTAATGGTTTAGATAAAATATTTTAATGGTTAAAAACCATTAAAATCTGATAAATGTTTTGAAGTTATTAAATGAGGTTAACCATCAACGTATCAAATTCTTTTTCTAGTTGTGATATGCTTTCACCTATTTTGCAGAGGTCAATTTGATTTTCTACTAATTCCATAATGGTCAGTTGCAAATACTGTAGCTTGCTTAGATAATTAAAAACGATCTGTTTTAGGTGTGCTGGTACCCTGTTTATATCAAAAGGAAGTACTGCTGGTTTGTCACCGCCTTTCATTAACATCGTCATACTACAAGGAGGTATTATTTGATTGTTCATAATTATTTATTTACTTTATTATTTAAATTGAAAAATATGTCGAAAAGAGCAAAACCTTGGGGCCAAGGAACCCTGTGGGTCTTCTCTTTCTGTCATCATTGCTGCTGCTTTCTTCGCCCCACAGAGTTTTTCTGCTTCCATCTCTTTCCGCATCTTGTCCCATGTTTTGACAGACAGGGAAGAGCGGTGCGAACGTCTCATGACGTCACTCAAAACTCCACGATGAAAATGTTACTCAGTTTATTTATTACAGAGGTTGGCCAGACCTCTGACCGAACACGCTGAGCAACCGCGGCGCCGATAGAAACCTAGCTGTGTCTGGGTATAAGTCATGCTGAAGCTGTGAACACTGCCATCTACTAGCGAATGAACGAGACTAGCGCAGTGAGGCGGCTCCTGATTGCGCAAGATGCGGTTGTACAGGACACGTTTCCGCGACGATGGCCTTCTCCTCGTGGCTTGGTGGGCTGTCAGATAATCAGCTTCGGATTGCGTAACGGCTTCACGTCCGAGTTCACCGTTTTTCTGACCTTCTTTACGTCTGAGTTAACGTTCCTACCTCAGTACTGTACAGCTAAGTGGACAAGTAGTGTTATATCATAACCATGTATTCAAACAAGGTTTGCACTTTTTCCAAATATTTATCTATTCATTATCGTAACTATCCAAAAGAAGTTCTTCACTGATGATGACGACATTAGCTATCTCTATCTTATCATCTAGTAATAGATCATACCACCTTTGTGGATCATTGGTGATCTCTGTATATTCCACATTCATCAACTGACCAAGTTCACGCAACTTATGATTTAAACAACACTTGGCGACGGTGTGTCTTGCAAGATTGAATTTAATCCTGTTAATGTCAAGTTCAATACCAAAATTCCTTTTAATTATTCCGACATATTCCTCTTTTGAGCCTACCATCGGAATCCAACTAATCTCTAGTTTTATTTTCAGGAAGTTCTTAATGTATTCTACACAGGATCTTACGTCATCACTGTTATACATCACTACCAAAGACTTAATACGTTTGTCATTACGACGCTTGCCATTTTTACTGTTATTCATTTTGTCTTTATTTACTACTTTTCATTCTTATAAACTGATCCTATAGTTTATAGTTATGGTTGGGGTAACCTTTAAATGAATAAGGTGTTGGATAAAAAATTATGGTTCTTAAGTATCTTTTATACGTGACTTCAATAGTGTTTCAAATTTTAATGGTCTTCTGAACCATTATATGGAATTTCTTGAAATTTCATTTGTATATTTGGAAAAAATTTATGGTTCTTTGTTACCTTTTTAATGGCTGCATAATTAATGGTTCTTTCATACCTTAAAAAGGAATTTATCTTACGTGTAAATACTTTTTTTTAAAATTAGTGGTTGTTTAGAACCTTTAAATTGTTTGTCAAGTAATGGTTCTTTAGTACCATTACCCAGTTGTTTTTATTTTCAAATTAATGGATCTTTAGTATCTTAAGTTAGGACTTATATTTTTTGATGTCATTTATGGTTGATTGGTACCTTAATGGTAGTATGATGATGGTTAATGGTCACTGGGGGCCATTATTTAACCATTATTTTTATGGTATATTTTTTGTGGTTGTTGGGGGCCATTAAGTAGCTACTTAATGGTTGTTTGGATGTTTATGGTTACTTGAACCATTATTTTTGGAGTATATTTTTTATGGTTGTGAGGACCATAATTGTTTGTCCGTCCCATACGTACCCTTATACTACTTTGGCACCAATGATGTGTGTCGCTATGGATCGGAGGAAATCCTCTCTGGCTTCTGGCGGTTATCTGATTTGGTGAAGACTGCCAGTCTCGCTAGTGGGATGAAAGCAGTGCGCACCATCTGCAGCATCGTCGACAGGACTGACTGTGGACCTTTGGTACAGAGCCGAGTGGAGGGTCTGAATCAGAGGCTGAGATGGTTCTGCGACCGTGTGGGCTGCAGATTCCTCGACTTGCGCCATAGCGAGGTGGGGTTTCGGGTTCTGCTGGATAGGTCAGGAGTCCACTACACGCAGCAAGCGGCTACACGGGTAGCAGGGGTTGTGTGGCGTGGACTGGGCGGTTTTTTAGGTTAGATGGCCTTGGGCAAGTACAGAAAGGGCAACAGCCTCAAAGGGTGCGGGCCAAAGTCAGGACATGCAGGGACCAAGCAGCAATCAGTATTGTAATTGTAAACTGTCGAAGCTGCATTGGTAAAGTACCGGAACTTCAAGTGCTGATAGAAAGCACCGAAACTGAAATCGTTATAGGTACAGAAAGCTGGCTGAAGCCAGAGATAAATTCTGCCGCAATTTTTACAAAGGCACAGACGGTATTTAGAATGGATAGATTGCATGCAACCGGTGGTGGCGTGTTTGTCGCTGTTAGTAGTAGTTTATCCTGTAGTGAAGTAGAAGTGGATAGTTCCTGTGAATTATTATGGGTGGAGGTTACACTCAACGACCGAGCAAGGTTAATAGTTGGCTCCTTTTACTGACCTCCCGACTCAGAAGCATTAGTGGCAGAACAACTGAGAGAAAATTTGGAATACATTTCACATAAATTTCCTCACCATGTTATAGTCTTATGTGGAGATTTCAATTTACCAGATATAGACTGGGACAGTTAGATGTTTAGGATGGGTGGTAGGGACAGAGCATCGAGTGACATTATACTGAGTGCGCTATCTGAAAATTACCTCGAGCAATTAAACAGAGAACTGACTCGTGGAGATAACATCTTGGACCTACTGATAACAAACAGACCCGAACTTTTCGACTCTGTAAGCGCAGAACAGGGAATCAGTGATCATAAGGCCATTGCAGCATCCGTGAATATGGAAGTAAATAAGATTATAAAAAAAGGGAGGAAGGTTTATCTGTTTAGCAAGAGTAACAGGAGGCAGAGTTCAGACTACCTAACAGATCAAAAATGAAAATTTCTGTTCCAACATTGACAATGTTGAGTGTTTATGGAAAAAGTTCAAGGCAATCGTAAAATGCGTTTTAGACAGGTACGTGCCGAGTAAAACTGTGAGGGATAGGAAAACCCACCGTAGTTCAACAACAAAGTTAGGAAACTACTGCGAAAGCAAAGAGAGCTTGACTCCAAGTTTAAACACAGCCAAAACCTCTCAGACAAACAGAAGATAAATGATGTCAAAGTTAGCCTAAGGAGGGATATGCGCGAAGCGTTCAGTGAATTCGAAAGTAATATTCTATGTACCGACTTGACAGAAAATCCTAGGAAGTTCTGGTCTTACGTTAAATCAGTAAGTGGCTCGAAACAGCATATCCAGACACTCCGGGATGATGATGGCATTGAAACAGAGGATGACACGCGTAAAGCTGAAATACTAAACACCTTTTTCCAAAGCTGTTTCACAGAGGAAGACTGCACGGCAGTTTCTTCTCTTAAATCCCCGCACAAACGAAAAAATGGCTGACATCGAAATAAGTGTCCAAGGAATAGAAAAGCAACTGGAATCACTCAACAGAGGAAAGTCCACTGGACCTGACGGGATACCAATTCGATTCTACATAGAGTACACAAAAGAACTTGCCCCCCCTCTAACAGCCGTGTACCGCAAGTCTCTAGAGGAACAGAAGCGGAAGGTTCCAAATGATTGGAAAAGAGCACAGGTAGTCGCAGTCTTCAAGAAGGGTCGTCGAGCAGATGCGCAAAACTGTAGACCTATATCTCTGACGTCGATCTGTTGTAGAATTTTAGAACACGTTTTTTGCTCGCGTATCATGTCATTTTTGGAAACCCAGAATCTACTCTGTAGGAATCAACATGGATTCCGGAAACAGCGATCGTGTGAGACCCAATTCGCTTTATTTGTTCATGAGACCCAGAAAATATTAGATATAGGCTCCCAGGTAGATGCTATTTTCCTTGATGTCTGGAAGGCATTCGATACAGTTCCGCACTGTCACCTGATAAAAAAAGTAAGAACCTACGGAATATCAGACCAGCTGTGTGGCTGGATTGAAGAGTTTTTAGCAAACAGAACACAGCATGTTGTTGTCAATGGAGAGACGTCTACAGACGTTATGGTAACCTCTGGCGTGCCACAGGGGAGTGATATGGGACCATTGCTTTTCACAATATATATAAATGACCTAGTAGATAGTGTCGGAAGTTCCATGCGGCTTTTCGCAGATGATGCTGTAGTATACAGAGAAGTTGCAGCATTAGAAAATTGTAGCGAAATGCAGGAAGATCTGCAGCGGATAGGCACTTGGTGCAGGGAGTGGCAACTGGCCCTTAACATAGATAAATGTAATGTATTGCAAATACATAGAAAGAAGGATCCTTTATTGTATGGTTATATAGTAGCGGAACAAACGCTGGTAGCAGTTACTTCTGTAAAAATATCTGGGAGTATGCGTGCAGAACGATTTGAAATGGAATGATCACATAAAATTAATTGTTGGTAGGGCGGGTATCAGGTTGAGATTCATTGGGAGAGTCCTTAGAAAATGTAGTCCATCAACATAGGAGGTGGCTTACGAAACACTCGTTCGACCTATATTTGAGTACTGCTCATCAGTGTGGGATCTGTACCAGATCGGGTTGACAGAGGAGATAGAGAAGATCCGAAGAAGAGCAGCACGTTACATCACAGGGTTATTTGGTAACCATGATAACATTACGGCGATGTTTAGCAAACGCAAGTGGCAGACTATGCAAGAGTGGCGCTCTGGATCGCGGTGTAGCTTGCTCACCAGGATTCGAGAGGGTGCGTTTCTGGATGAGGTATCGAATATATTGCTTCCCCCGACTTATACCTCCCGAGGATATCACGAATGTAAAATTAGAGAGATTCGAGCATGCACTGTGCTTTCAGACAGTCCTTCTTCCCGCTAACCATACGCGACAGGAACAGAAAAGGAAGGTAGTGACAGTGACATCCACCACACACCGTTGGGTGGCTTGCGGAGTATAAATGTAGATGTAGATAAAGTCCTCAAATACAACAATTGAATTTTCTTCACATTCAACTAATGAAATAATTTCTTCATTATTTTCAGTAAAACTAAAAATGATTTCATTAATTTTATCTTCAATTTTTTATGTTGCTTTCTAAATACTTGATATTTTGGTTGTCATAAACTTTTTGAATAAACACACAATTCTAGATCAACACCCTGTAGCTAAAATATAATTATCGATCATTAATGTTGTTTTACCACAACCTCTTGGGCCAATTATTGCACATCATATAGAATTTGGTAGAAGTTTACCATGTTTGTTTTTTAATTTTTCTCTGGAATTCTTACTTTAGGTTCCCAATCTGTTTTGTTGATTTATTAATAGTATTTTGATTTATTAATAATTATTTCATTTATTAATAACTTTTTCATTTATTAATAATTTTTCAATAATAAATGAGTAGATTATTTCAAGTTAGTGATAAATCATGTATACTTAGAAAATGATTAACTGTTCCAATACATGATAATTAAACTAATGTTTTATTAGTTGGTTTTTATTCAACTTTTTTAACACCAAATAAAACAACAAAAAATAATAAACTTTATTTTGATGGAGAAACAAGATAAATTCCTGTAGTTTGAAACATTTTTAAAAAATTATACATTTGAAAAAAACCCAATATACCAATTAAAGTATATGAAATAAATAAACGGAATTGTTATTGAAAGTGACGTAAAATCGTATATGGATATAGAAGATAGAATTCGAAATTAACTTGGTTTTAATAATCAAGTTGTTGAAGCTAATGAGAAAGCTGTAGTTAAAGATGTTCCCAAAATAACTCCTTTTGAATTCAACATTAAAAATTTTTATATTGCTGATGGAATGTATGTAAAACATAATGATAATTTTCATAAAGAAATTAATATTATTGCTTCATTTAAACATAATACAGAGGTTGGTGGACCAATAATTTATGAGCCAAATTATCCTGCAAACGTTCCTATTTTTTATACAATTCAATATTCAGAAGTTACTATAACTGATGAAAATGCTAATTTAATTGACTTTCAAGGCGCCACTGCAACAGTTATTTTAGGAATATCTTAATATTTTTTCCCTTAATAAATAAGTAATTGCTAAAACAACCATGAATAAAATTGAAAGTTATCAGTTTTGTTCATTTCCTGTTAATGAAAAAACTAAAATAATTTAAATATTCTTAAGAAAGATACAGAAATTGAAATAAATATTGGTGATCATCAGATTAATCCAAATCATGCGCAACTGTAAATGAGTTTTAGTATTATTGGAAATGATGAAACAGATTATCCAACTTATGATGGAAAATCAAACAAAAAACTTATTGATAATTATGTAACAAAATCGTTTTAATTTGTAACAATAAAAAACGGAAATAATATAATATCTAGAATTGAACATCCCTTTATTTCGTCAACAGTTTTACCACATTTAACTTCATCTATTACTGAGAAACTACGTTTATAAGGACGTATTCTTAATACAGGAATAAAAATATTAAAAAATGAAGTACTTTATCAATTGTCAATGCTTGGTGGATTTTTTAAAAGCGGTAATGAAATTATGTTTGAAGGAGATTAACTGTAGTTTTTACACGCAGTTCATCTTCTGGAGATGCACTTCTATGTTCGTTTGATAAAAATGATGCTGGTGTTGAAATAAAAGATACACATCCTAAAGAAGGTAAAATAGTTATAGAATCTATAGAAATACGTGTAGCTGTTGTTAAATATGAACCAAATTACGAAATAGAACAACGTGAAAATATTTCTAAAAATCATTAAAATTCCTATTTCTTTGTATGAACTTCAAACAGAAGAAGTTGCTGGTTTATCTAGTAAAATCAATATTGAACTAGATGTAACAAATTACTATAACTCTACACAATTTGATATGCTATATTTTGTTTTTGTTGTATTGCAGACAATCGTAAAAATAATCAATTAGTTGATTCATCATTATTTGATCATCTTAAACTTCAGAATATATATTTGATAAATAGTAGAAACGAAGTTTTTCCACAGGAAATGTTGAATATTAATCCATCAAATAGTTTTCTAAAAGTGTATGATGCATTTCTAGATTTTAAAAGGATTACTTTACTAAAATCAGATATTGTTATTAGTCCATTTAGCTTTATAACTAATTATCAAATTTATGTAATCAATAAGACATGTCGAAAAAATGTTGTAACTACACAAAAAACAATTATGAAACTTCGTGCAACTTTCAGTGATAAAATTCCAAATGATACACTTGCTTGTATGGTAAAAAGAATCTTACATATGATGCACAACATAGATTACATACTGAAAATTTTTAATTATTAATATTTGCTTCTATATAAATGAATGAAAAACTTAAATAATTATAAAAGTGTTAACTTCATGCTTATATACATTTTTGAAACATTTTAAGAAAGATAAGAAAAATAAGAAGTGAAAATTTAAAAATAATTTACTTTTGTTAACTTTTATTTCACTAATTTACTTACCTTCACAATGTAAAACGTTTGAAATAATGTATGTTGTTAACTAATCCTTTTTATTTATTTACTTACTTTCACAGTCTAATTTTTTTAAAAATAACTTCCTTTTGTTAACTAATGTATTTTATTTATTTACTTACCTTCACAATGTGATTTTTTAAAATAATGTATTTTTGTTAACTAATACATTTTAGTTATTAACTTATGTCACAATTTGATTTTTTTGAAATTATCTACTTTGTTAACTAATATATATTAATTAATTTACTTACATTCACAATGCAATTCTTAAAAATAACTTACTTTTGTTAAGTAAGAAATGTTATTGCGTTAAATCATGTCGTTAATTAAATAATTAATTTATAAATCAGTTGGTTATTATAATTAGTTGAGTTATGCTAAATATTAGGTATTTAGTTAACATTTTAAAATCGATTAATTTAATAAAATATACTGAATTTTTTAAAAAATCAGTTAAGTTATTTATAAAATACAGAATTTATTTTAATAATTAGCTAGTGAGCTAGAACCTACAAAATCATTCTACTTAAGTGTTCTGCCATTCTCTGGAGAATGTCATGTTCAGGAAAATCAAAACTGGCATCCTTAAGGTCAGAAGCATGCTATGTTAGATTCTTTAACTGGATAGGTAGGTAAGAGTTTGGTTTGAAGTTCGATATAGTGGGAGTTAGTTAAGTACAGTAGCAGCAAGAATGGGTCAGCACAAGATTATCAACAGAAAATGCAGTAGCGTAATGAGGTGTTTGATGAGATATCAGAAATAATACACATAGTCAAAGGAGATAAAATATAATATTGATGTGTGACTTGAATCCGATAGTAAGAAAGGGAAGGAAAATAAATATAGTAGGAGAATATGGATTGGGGAAATGAATGAAAGAGGAAGCCACCTAGTAGAACTATGCACAGAGCACAATTTAATCATCCCCAACCCCTCGCTAAAGAATCATGTAAGGTCATATTCATGGAAGAGATCTTGGGTAATGGAAGTTTTCAGATCGATTATATAATGTTAAGGCAGAAATTTAGAAATCAGGTTTTAAATAGTAAAACATTTCCAGAGACAGATGTGGATGCTGACCATAATTTATTGATATTGAACTGCAGACTAAAACTGAAAATAGTTTTAAAAGGTAGGAACTTACGAATATGGGACCTGGATAAATTGAAGCAAACAAAAGTTGTTGAACAGTTCAGAGGGAGCATTAGACGACATCTGATTGAAACGGGGGAAAGGAATACAATAGAAAACGAATGGGTGGCTTTGAGAGATGAAGTAGTGAAGGAAACAGATGATCAGATAGAAAAAAAGATGGGAGCTTGTAGAAATCCTTGGATAATGTGTGAGATATTGAATTTAACTGATGAAAGGATCAAATATGAAAACGCAGCATATGAATCAGGCGAAAAGCGATTTGTATGTCTGAAAATTGAGTTTGATAGAAATTGTATAAATATTATGTATGGGAGAGAGAAAAACCCAAGGCTATAGAACCATACATAACTAGTGGAAAGATATGTACTACCTATAAGGAGATTAGATAGACCTTTGTAGAAAAGAGAAGCAACCTATATGAACATTAAGAGCTCAGATAACAAGCCAGTGCTACGCAAAGGAGTGAAAGTTGAAAGGTGGGAGGAATGTATATGGACCTCTACAAGGGAAATGATGACAATGTTATATGAAGGGAAGAGGCAGTAGATGAAGGTTAGGTGGGAGATACAATAGCGCGAGATGAGTTTGATAGAGCACTGAATGGTCTATATGGAAACAACGCTATTTGAGTAGATGACTTTCCTCAGAATAACTGACATTTCTGGGAGAGCCAGCCACGACAAAGATATTCTACCTGGTGGACAAAATATGTGACATATGTGAAGTACCCCCCAGACTTCAGGAAGTATGTAATAACTCCAGTTTGAAAGAAGGCAGGTATGGATGGGTGAAAATACAACTATCGGACCATAAGTAATGGTTGCAAAATATTGACATGCATAATTTGCAGAAGAATTGAAAAATGGGTTGAGGCTGTCGGTGGGGAAGATTAATTTGAGTTCCGGAGAAATGATGAAATGCGCAAGGCAGTACTGACCCAATGACTTAGCATAGAAGAAAGACTGAAGAAAAGCAAATCTACGTTTCCATCCTTTGTAGATTTAGAGAAAGATTGTAACAGCGTTGACTGGACTTCACTCAGCGAAATTTTGAAGGTTGCTGGGTTTTATCAGGGTCCGAAAAACTATTTGTTACGTGTACAGAAACTGGAGTGCAGTTAGAAGAGCAGAAGTAAATGAAAGTGAGGCAGTAGTCATGAAAGGAATGAGACAGTGTTGTAGCCTACCAACGGTGTTATTCCATCTGTACACTAAGCAGGCTGTGATGGTAACCAAGGCGAAATTGGGGAAGGGAAATAAAATTCAGGAATAACAGATAGGAACTTCACAGTTTGTTGATGACTCTGTGATACTGTCAGAGACGGCTAATGGCATAGAAGAGCATGGGAACGGAGTGGATATCGTCTTGAAAAGAAATTATAAGAAGAGCATCAGTGTAAGTAAAGCAATGGTAATGGAATGTAGTCGAAGTGAATCAGACAATGCTGAGGGAATTATATTAGGAAATGGGACTTCAAAAGTAGTACTTGAGTTTTGTTCTTTGAGCAGTAAAGTAACAAATGAATGCCACACTATGAAAGAAATAAAAGGCAGACTGGCAACAGCAAGACAAGTATTTATGAAACAGAGGTATTCGTGAACATCTAATGAAAACCTAAGTATTAAGAAGTCTTTTCTGAAGATAGCCTTTTATGGGAGCGAAACGTGGATAATAGATAATTGAGACAAGAAGAAGACAGGTTCTGAAATGTAGTGCTGTGACACATCCTGAGGCATCAAGGAATTGTCAGTTTGGTAATGGAAATGAAAGTCGGTGTGTGTGTGTGTGTGTGTGTGTGTGTGTGTGTGTGTGTGTGTGTGTGTGTGTGGAAGGGTGGCGGGGGTAAGAAACTGTACAACGAAACTAAGGTTTGAATACTGTAAGCAGGTTCAAATAGATGTAGGTTGCGTAATTATGCAGAGATGAAAAGGCTTGCACACGATAGATCAGCATGGAGAACTGCATTAAATCAGTCTTCGGATCGAAGGCCACAACGTCAGGAACAGATAAAAAATACCGTACACAATTATTTAAATATATCATGTTGTAAAGTAATTACAAACTATACTTTGTGAAAAAGCTTCCATATATCCACTGTGTCAGTGCTGTTCATCACTGCTCTCTACTGGAATTTGAAAGCCGCTATTTCGTTAACTAGCTCAATTGTATTTATATTTATGATATATTTGACACGAAAATCTAATGCACATTTTTCAAAATAAGATAACAGCTCTCCATTTAGACGTTCCTGACGGAAATTAAAGTGAGCTGAAATGGTATGTAATTAATATTCTGTCAAATAATTTGAAGCACTCTAGCTTGAACAGTTTCACTCCAGTCATCAGTTGGCAGAAATCGACCACTATCGTAAGCTTTTGTTCAGATAGCATATTTGATTCAGCGTCACGGTATACTGCAACGCCGTACGTATAACTGCCAATAGGGACCGAGAGTACAAGATTAGAACAGATGCACTGTTGACAATCTCTCTGATTTTATCCTCATGGTCTCTTCGCGAGATATACGTAGGAGGGAGCAATATACTGCTTGACTCCACGGTGAAGGTATATTCTCGAAACTTCAGCAAAAGCCCGTACCGAGCTACTGAGCGTCTCTCCTGCAGAGTCTTCCACTGGAGTTTATCTATCATCTCCGTAACACTTTCGTGATTGCTAAATGATCCTGTAACGAAGCTCGTTGATCTCCGTTGGATCTTCTGTATCTCTTCTATCAACCCTATCTGGTACAGATCCCACAGTGTTGAGCAGTATTCAAGCAGGGGGCGAACAAGAGTACTGTAACCTACTTCCTTTGTTTTCGGATTGCATTTCCTTAGGATTCTTCGAATGAATCTCAGTCTGGCATCTGCTTTACCGACGATCAACTTTATATGATCATTCCATTTTAAATCACTCCTAATGCGTACTCCCAGATAATTTGTGGAATTAACTGCTTCCAGTGGCCGACCTGCTGCATTGTTTCTAAATGATATGGGATCTTTCTTTCTATGTATTCGCAGCACATTTCACTTGTCTACATTGAGATTCAATTGCCATTCCCTGCACCATGCGCCAATTCGCTGCAGATCTTTCTGCATTTCAGTACAATTTTCCATTGTTACAACCTCTAGATATACCACAGCATCATCCGCAAAAACTTCCGATGTCATCCACTATGTCATTTATGTATATTGTGAACAGCAATGGTCCCACGACACTCCCCTGCGGCACACCTGAAGTCACTTTTACTTCAGAAGACTTCTCTCCATTGAGAATGACATGCTGCGTTCTGTTATCTAGGAACTCTTCAATCCAATCACACAATTGGTCTGATAGTCCATATGCTCTTACTTTGTCCATTAAACGACTGTGGGGAACTCTATCGAACGCCTTGCGGAAGTCAAGAAACACGGCATCCACCTGTGAACCTGTGTCTATGGCCCTTTGAGTCTCGTGGACGAATAGCGCGAGCTGGGTTTCACACGACCGTCTTTTTCGAAACCCATGCTGATTCCTATAGAGTAGATTTCTAGTCTGCAGAAAAGTCATTATGCTCGAGCATAATACGTGTTCCAAAATTCTACAACTGATCGACGTTAGAGATATAGGTCTATAGTTCTGCACATCTGTTCGACGTCCCTTCTTGAAAACGGTGATGGCCTGTGCCCTTTTCCAATCCTTTGGAACGCTACGCTCTTCTAGAGACCTATGGTACACCGCTGCAAGAAGGGGGGCAAGTTCCTTCATGTACTCTGTGTAAAATCGAACTGGTATCCCATCAGGTCCAACGGCCTTTCCTCTTTTGAGCGAATTTAATTGTTTCTCTATCTCTCTGTCGTCTATTTCTATATCTACCATTTTGTCATCTGTGCGACAATCTACTTTGCAAATTAGCCAGGCTACTAGAACAACTTAGTGCATCCAATATTTACTTGAGATACTTCATGTATGGCCACTCGGTTACTCTGAAACGTACGTCCGTGCCATACAACACGCTAACAACCGTATTACTAATTGATGTTCTGCATTACACAAAGGAACAGAACCAATTTCACAATCCTGTCATCCTCCATGTGACATGTCTTGTTGGAAACATTAATCAACTCTATTATAGAGGACAAAATTACTCCAGTCTAACCAGTCCAACACAGAGAACAAAGTATACCTAACCAGCACACTTTACCTCGTTGCATAGAGGACAAACTTAAAAAACACTAGTCACCTCTTCCTTATAGAGAACAAAATTCAAACTACCCAGTACACATCAACTCTTGATACAAAGTTCAACCTAACCAACACAGTCAAGTCTACCGTAAAGAGGACAAAATTTAACCTAACTAATACACAGACAGCTATTCTGTACAGAGGATGGAATTCAAGCTAATCAATACACAGTGAATTCTTCTTTACAGAGGACAGAACTTAACTTATCCAGTACACCGTAAACTCTTCGGTATTGAGGACAAAATGTGACCGAAACGACACTAGTTAAAGCCTCCTTACAGAGGAAAAACTTTAATTTAATCAATACTAGTCAACTCCATAACCAGAGGACAAATTCAGTTTAACCAATCCATAGCCAACTCTTCCTTATAGAGGGCAACACAATCTACCCAATACACACTCAACTCTTCCTTGCAGAGGACAGTTCAATCTACCCAATACAGAGTCAAGTCTTCCTTTCAGGTGACAAAATTCAACTTAACTAACACACAGTCATTCCTTCTTACACAGGACAACATTTAACCTTGCCAATATCCATCAACTCTTCCTTATAGAGGACAAGATATAACTTAAATAACATATGTCATTATCTGGAGGAGGCTTCCCTTTACAGATACTGAAGAAAGTGTTTCACCGATACTTTTGACAGACAATTTGATCAGCATATACTTTACCATTCATCTGTCTCTCACTGTTACTCAAATTACCACATTTTTCCCTTTTTCTTGCCTGGTTCCATGCTTCGGATTTCACCAAGCTAACCCTCTCTCATGTCTCTCTAATTTATCTGCCTCCTTCTATACCGTAAGGCCTCGTAAGTTGTTTATTCGAACCTAAAATTTTCTTGACATGGTGTCTCAGTTAATATCTGAAACTTCCCGAAATTAGAAATACATACAATCAGTCACAAAATTAGAACTAATACACATATATCATCCCATCCTAGACACGGCTAGTCTAACAGTTGCCACAGTATACCACAAACAATTAATTACGGCAAAAAACAAACGCACTGAGTAATCTATTCCGACCATGATGCCTCAAAGCTACAGAGCTGCAAAACACTTCCACACTGGATCTTGACCTGCTTTCAGTGTGAAGAACCTGAGTTTTTTAAAGCACTTTCCATTAATTTATTTCCACATCATTCAATGGGAAAGACATCTCAGATACCTCCTCAAGAGTACTGGGGGAGTCAGATAGTTGCAGCTACTTTATACCAATAAGGCTCCACTGTGCTTTGTACCTGTTACGACCCAAACCTGGGGACGCGTTGCAATAAGGAAGTCGAGCAAAGTGTGAGTGGTCCAGTTCATGCATGTAGGTGCCAGTGATACAGTGTTACCTGTAAATATATCTTTAGGTCGAGTACAGTATATAAAAGTGTAGCCTCTTCAGAGCTGCAGGCAACTACTGGGTATGAGCATACAAGTCAAGAAGGAATGGTGATGCCTCACCAGTGTGTCATGATATAGCTGGACAGTGCCTCAGCTGTGGGTGGTGCTGGCGATGGTGCCAGGCGAGGCCCATTGGACGTATTACGGTGACTCAGATCGGCTACCAGCTTAGAGCTTTCGATGACATCCTCATGATGTGCTAAGATGGAATCTGTCGACTGTGCCCAGGATGCCAATTGTCGCGCAGATTGCCTGGTCACCCACTAAGACTGCTGCAACGTTCACAAATCGGCGAGGAGGCTGTGCAGATGGGCCTCGGCGAATATGACAGCTTGTAGATCTCTCCTGATGACCCAGTGTAGGAGGAGGGCTGGCCATTCACCAGTCTTCTCGTCCATGCAGACCAAGTAGGCAGCAATGGCATCCCACGACTGTGGTGTGCATCAGGTTTGACTGTTTTGGTGTTGAAGTCTACAAGTAGGTAGCAGGCTGGCTATTATCGAACAGCTTGTCATGGCTTCTCTGGAAATCATTAGATTGTCAGTCTCTGTAGTTCTTTGACACGGACAGAATACCAGCATCACAGAATGTGTCTTGTGCTTCGAGACTGCATTATTTATGGTAGCCGAGCCTCCACCTATGACACAGTGGTTTTGAGGACATGGGTGCTTTTGTCCCCATTTATCAGACCAGTTAGTAATCCTTGCCTCACTTTGTAACTTCAGTAACGATTTTAAGTCACTGTGCTCAGTTCTTTCTGACTACAAAGGAGTTTGTAGCGGCACCTGGGCGCAGAGCTACACAGTGTTAATTCAATGTGCTCTGTTAAGTAGTACAGTGGTGCTTTTATTTCGCCTGCCCTGTGTCGTGGTCCGCTGCATTGGTGGTAAGCCATGGTGACATAACAACTGGCACACCAGATCAGTGGTGACCTATTCTGTTCTGAGCTCGCTTGATGGAACATTAACAAAATTTTTACAATTTACAGCAAAGTTATTCTGCTGTGCCGCATACCATTAGTCGAAACAAATTTATTCACAACTACGCAGATATCTGCTGACAGAAATAAACATATGTTAGACTTCTACACTGATGTAGAATCTCGTGAGATTCCAACCCTTGTTAGCATGACACCAACCATTTCACATTCACTAGTTATCATAAACTTAATCATGGTTGTCATGCCCTTTTATCTCTTCCTTGTAATCTTGTTCACCACTCGTCTGTTTCTGACCAGTTCCACATCACAAATAGTCATGTTAGATATTAGCTCTTGTTCCAAATTCTGCACTGCTAACTCATGGCCAGTCATGGCAGTTGATATGAACTCACAACAGACACCATCTCCTCCTGATCACGTTTCTCCCTAGTAACACCTAAATCAGATACCTCATTTCTCAGTTCACGTTCACTTACTAACCCTTGATTTTCCTGTACACCATAATCACTATGTATAGACCTCATCACCTTATTGATGACGATGACATCCTCTAAGTTACAAGAACTAGCTGGCAATTCACTATATTAGCTATGCTCATTGTAAATGGTCACCTGTTCTGTAGTAGTAGCATATTCGATTTCTGTATCAACTTCTTGCCCTTTTTCCATGGATATAAGCTCATGACAGATACAGTCTCTTTCTGGACAGTTGTAACATCACCTACTTTACAAACACTGGCTGGCATGATGTCATCTGAACTCAGCTCAAAATTACCAATCAGTGGGCCCCCAGTAGTAATGAATTCAACTTTTGTGACAATCTCCTGCACCGCAGTATACGCCTTATTTTTGTTCACAACTCCCTGTTCTCTTATTTTGTCATTTCCTTTGCAGGCTTAACTGTTCCCATCATTGATCTCTAGAGCTCACTACCCACTTGCTCTATTCTTTCTCCTCTCACTCCATATTCACTCTTCATTTTCTCATTCTTTCACCGAAATCTTCCCAAGTTTCACTCTGTTTCTCTATCTTCTTACTCAGACTATCTATTAAGTATTCCCTTAACATGTCGCCAAAAGCTGTTAATACTTTAATGAAATCATAAAAAGAACAATAATCAGTCTCCCTCAGAGTAACTCACTACACCAAACAAATTTACAAATAAATCGATAAACCCATGGAAAAGAACCCAAAATTTGCAACAGTATCACTCAATCCACTAATGTATATGAACCCTCGACATTAAAAATTCGTCCTACGCCCACAAATATCGCAGCACATTCTAACAATACTTCCCCCCACCACCCTCGAAATTTTCTTCACACCTAAGACATTCCTCCTAGTTACACTCCATACACAAAATCACCCAACATTCAACCATATATGAAGATCCACAGAAGCACTTCATCATAACGCCATCAAGCAACACAGAGAAAAGATTATTGAGGTGACACCTGAAAAGAATTATTAATTAGATCATAATAAGGCATCCTGGGCTGTGTACACAAGTGAAAAACCTGCTGTCCTATACCGAGTAAGATAGACAAGTAAAAGAGCCCAATCCTGTGGAATTATTATGCAGTAACAGGAAGGATATCCAAATGAAAAATAATTTGCTATTGGGGAGTGGCTCAGTTGTGTACGTGCAATAGCTTTTAAACAGGAAAAATCATCCCCCCCCCCTCCTCCTCCCTGTTTCTTTCCTGAAATAGTGGCAACAGATGTTAATGACACCAAGGGATAGCGTCTTATATATGTACTATCACTTCTATTCTGGATATTCTGGGGCATTTCTAGAGCATTCCCAGAGACAACATGTCTCATCAGCATCACTTTGAGTCAAAACTTGTCCCCAGTTACTGAAACGACATATCTGTGGAACATACATCACTATTTAGTAGGTTTAGGGTACTAAACTCAGTAAGCATAGATTACAATAATTTCCATGTAATATTTATTATCTCATATGGTGTGTTATTTGACACTCAGAATGCGACACAGCTATAAAATAAACGGGTCCCCACATACAACAGTATTAACAATTAGTGCGTTGACTAGCAGAGCCATCATGATTTTGGGAATATCATACTTGACTTGGTGATAAACAGCACTAACAAGCAACCGAGAATCATACATTCATTCAGTGAATGAATTCTTGAAGATTTCTGACCACCGATTGAAACCACAAGATTGCTACAGTGTCTGTCCAGAGAAAACAGGTTGTTTGGGAGAGAAGTACCGAAGCATGTGGTGTCTCACCCTAATCTTCAACAACATTCAAGGTACATGAGACCATAAAAAAATAAATATAAAAATGAGCTCTCAAGTTCCTCACTTGATCTTATTCCTGAGATATACACAGTTACTGTCCTTAAAGGGATGTTAAACAATAATAGAGAGTTTACTACTAAAAGATATGACAGGTGTGATTTCTTTGTATTACTTTGCACGCACATGTGGGCATGAACAATACACAATAATATCATACAATAACATCGATAAACATTATCAATTTTAATTCCACGTCATGCACATTTGCTCTCCTGAAGTTACACTTAACAGCGATAATGAATCTACTATTGAAAGGAAAGAGCAAAGACGTGTTTCCTTTGTTCTGTTGGGACATCCATGCTGAATCTGCATCTCATACAAAGCATCACTCGAAAATGTTGTTAATTTTATTTCCGCATTATGCACATGAACTCTCGTTAAGTGTATGCTAAACAGAAAACGAATCTACTATGAGCACCAATGAGCAAGGGCATGTTTCCTTCATACTTGCTTGGGCCACATGTAAGTCTAAATATCACGCAAAGCGTCACACGAAAAATATGAAGACATCATCACACACACTTGGAACTCATTGTTACACTCATTTCCATCACCCTATTGCTGTCTCGGAGGAAGAATAATCATGGGTGATGGCTTGCCTGTTCCTTGGCCACCAGGAAAATTGTGGGGGGCCTGCGTCCCAAAGATGACCAATGGTCACCTTACCAACCTACAATACTGCCTTGACCAAAGCAACAGATTCCCTTATACAGTTAACCTCTCTTGACATTCTCTACACCCTACAGCTTGGTACATCTGTTCAGCAATCGTTGACTTCCGCCGCCCATGATCAACACGTTTCATTCAAAGTAAGCATTCACCCATCTGCTCATGCAGGACAGGGATATGGATAACCTTCTTCAGCGGATATGAAGGCAACCTGGGAAGAGATCTCATTCTTCCAATGTTTTGGAGAGCTAGAGAGATGTTACTACTGGTGTCAAAATATGGAGAGGCATTCGGAGTAGTATAGCTATGAATGTCCCACACCACTGTCACCTTGAAACATCTGTTGAAGGTCAGCCGGCCGAAGTGGCCTTGTGGTTAAAGGCGCTGCAGTCTGGAACCGCAAGACCGCTACGGTCGCAAGTTCGAATCCTGCCTCGGGCATGGATGTTTGTGATGTCCTTAGGTTTAACTAGTTCTAAGTTCTAGGGGACTAATGACCTCAGCAGTTGAGTCCCATAGTGCTCAGAGCCATTTGAACCATTTTTTTTGTTGAAGGTCATGAAAGTGATCACATGATCATCATGTGATGTAACAGGCCCCGACTTCCTTGTCAGTGACATCATCACTCTTATCAGCAACAGCATAATCCATATCAGTGACATCATGAATCAATAAATAAAATCAATCAATCAATCCATCAATGAAATAAATTGAAAATCCAACTAGCTCAATTATGCTTCATGCCCATGCCCCTCTCCTTTTCCTCTTTCAAACCAATCAGAGCATAATATTAAAATGATGCATAAAAATGGCTCCAGAAATGGAGTAAAAGCTACAGAACCTCCACTTTGAATTCAAAGAAACGTGTTATTTCTGTTCACATGCATACTTGTGGGATAAAAATGGTATCAAGCTACGTTATTTCCGAAAGATACTGACCACTGGCGCTAAAATGGTGTCAAGTTACATTATTTATGGAAGATATTTATTTACCCTTGGCATAATACTTAAATGATGGATAAAATGGTGTCAAATTACATTATTTCTATAATATTTGCCTATCTCTGCATTTAATCAGTGTAATATTAAAAGTATGAGTAAAAATGGTATCAAGTTACATACCTCTGTTCTTAGTATAAAAAAAAAATTAATAGAAATGAGTTCAAGGTCTGAGAAATCCAATACACACACACACACACACACACACACACACACACACACACACACACAGAGAGAGAGAGAGAGAGAGAGAGAGAGAGAGAGAGAGAGAGAGAGAGAGGGAGGGAGAGGGAGAGAGAGACATTAAAAATAGAGTGAAATTACATTATTTCCCAAAGATTGCAGGATTATCCATGGCATATGATTCGAATTTGTTGAGACTCTAATCATATGAGGGTACACCTTAGTACTCTCCCACGTATGGTATGTGTCATTCTGTGAAAGTGGTGTGAGAGGCTGTGGGATCACCTTTGCAACGCCCCACACGAAATAGTAAGCACTCAAAATCAGCATATACAATGAAGGGACAGTGTTTCTGGGTTGGAGTACTTAAACTTTAAGGACATTTTACTCCCAGTGGGCATTTACACATATTCCAGCAATTTATCACATGCCGTTCCAAATAATCAGGCTTAGAAAAGAGTTGAAGGCATCTATGGTGAAAATGTCATGCCCCATTTTCTTTGATAGTTGGGCAGAAAGTAGCCCAGACACGTTCTTGATCCACAAGTAGTGATACTTCTCTCTTGGAGAGTAGCAATAAATCCATGTGTTTGCGACACTGACCAGCTGCTTTCGAAAAGAAGAGTGCCTAACTATTTCAGGTTTCACATCCTCTGGCTTACTTATTTTCTTATTATATCCAGACCATAGACTTGAATCGAATAATTAGGGTCCTGCCTCTCGAATTTTTGTAGGTCTGGGACTGTCACAGGGAAAGACATGCTTACAAAGTTATAATGCCCCCAACCATTAGATGTCTTGTATTTATCTATAGGACATGCATTTTTCAAGTAACTTGTATTGCAGGCCAGAAGCGACCCTGTCATGCAATATTCATTTTTCTTAGCGAGATTCTGGACATTAATACATGCCTGTTTAGCGACAATATTTTCTGGCAGAAGTATGAAACTGGACCTCCTGCTTACCAGAACATAAACATGCGAGCATATATCAAGGTGGAATACATGCCTCAGAGCCTTACCAGAACCTCTTTTCAGCATATCATAAAAATAGCTCAGTATGACACGCTTGGTAGAAGTTCCATAGTAACTGGAAATAGACTCATGCTATGATATCACGTCATCCTTCCCGCAAATTTCGAAAATGTTTTCTCTGCAGTGTTAATGCCTTGTTTGGGGGAGTGTGCCAGCTCACAGCAAAGAACTACTTTGCACCTGATGGTGGGATATCACTAGGCGCTCATGATTTCAGGGGGCTCCCTTTCCAACACCACTCGATAAGCATGAAGTAATGTAGCCAGATCTCGATACCCCACATAGGTGTTATCAATGTGGGATTGTGAGATACTGTTCCTGAGAGCATTAGCAATCACAGAAGAATCTAATTGCGAAGGGTTGAAGCGTTCACACGAATGTGCATGTGCAAATGTTCGTTAAAAATGCTAGTGCAAATTTTTGGCTTTCAGGTAAGTCTCAGGGGATGATTTCCACAGTTGGTGCATTAGTACACTGTTCCACACCCGCGCATTAACTATAGATTTTGAGTTAATATTCTCTCAGACATGAGTACAGTTTATGTTAGAGAAGAAAAATTAGGCGACTATTATAGCAAAATCATTTTTCACGACACAGTTCAATTAAGCTTTTTATCATCACTGTTTATTGGCGTCGCCCTTTTCTTTCACGCAACGAAATCAGCACTGGTGAGAGGTTTACAGTTTTACTTTAATAATAATTTGACTCCGAGCCCACAATAACAGTAATGTAGGCTGCTATAATCGAATGTTGCTCACTCAACTCGAACAGAACAACAAGTCCCACTGTCCTCTTTATTCTAGCAGTTTTGGCGCGAAATCACAGATTGCTACATGTTCACTTACGCCGATATATACCTCGTAATTCGTAGTCACACAAATAATCGAAGCACTTCCAGTTCACCAAATATATGACTGCACACTTGCACTAACAATACTCATTGTCGAAATAAATTGGCGCGAAAAAATTCTTACTCAAACGACCACATGGGCCAACCACAAGTGGGGCTCGCTCGCCACCCATCAGCCATCTCCCCAGCAACTGCCCGATGACTGACCCCTAGCCAAGATGGCCGCTCGCTTATATAGGCTCGGTTGTTTACCCCCCCCCCCCCCCCCCCGCACTTATGCAAGTAACAATCTCACCAGTAATGGTTACAAATTTTGACACATACATCCCTCAACAGAAATAAGTACACCATCGAAACCACACTAGAAAGTACATCTTATTTACTGTGTTACATTAATTTCTAGGATTATTCTGTGACCCTTAAATCAAGTTTTAGTTTTTGGAAAATTTCGCCACTTAGCGCAGATTTGTTTGTTTACATCTGTGCTGCAAAGTTTTAACATAGAACTACATATAGCACTGTTTTTAGACGTAATCTACAAGCAATCTACACATTGCACTGCTCAAAATCTTCATATCTATAATAATTAATTAATTATGGGCGATAAATGTTAATAATAATTTGCAAACAGTGATAACTATTGCAAGTTAAGTGTATAGTATAACTTAACTAGTTTAAAATACGTGTGATGCCACCCAAAATATCATATAGTGCCATTCTTTACGTCATGAATTTTCTATTGAATTTTATAAACAATTTTCCATCAAACTTTGTATATTGCTCTTTACGAGCTTCATTATTTATGAATCTTAACATATGACTACGGCACTCGATCCGCTATGACGAGACGTTTTTAATGAGCGCTCGCTCATCTCTGTAAGTTGTTATTTAGTATTTTTATTTCTTGTGATATCAAACAATTTTCAAGTTGCTACAATTTTTGCGTCTTGCGACTTAAAATAAAGGTCGATCTTTCAGAAGGTGCATACTGCTGACCACAATCCACTGCCGCATCGCTCTTCACTGTAAGTTAAATAGTTTTCGCGTAATGCGCGAAAAACCAAAGAATGCCCCAAGCTGCGTGCCACGTGGCCGCCCGACAGCGAAGGCATCACGCCGACAAGTTGGAAATCTCGCGCGGGCGCGCCACGCGCTTCCGCGAATGGTGCACCATGTGGCACCCTCGTTCTCCACAAAGCAATCCTTGCATACTAAACCTATTCATCTAGTAAGGGGGGGTTTGTACCGTCACATAATGCAGTTGTGGTATTTACATGTAAGCGCAAAAGAAACTGGTATAGGCATGCGTACTCAGATACAGAGATATGTAAACAGGTAGAAAACGGCGCTGCGGCCGGCAACGCCTACGTAAGACAACAAGTGTCTGGCGCAGATTTTAGATCGGTTACTGCTGCTAGAATGGCAGGTTATCTAGATTTAAATGAGTTGAACGTCGTGTTATAGTCGACGCACGATCGACGGGACACAGCATCTTCGAGGTGGATTTGAAGTGGGTATTTTACAGTACGACCATTTCGCGAGTGTACCGTGAATATCAGGAATCCGGAAAACACCAAATCTCCAACATTGCTGCGGCCAGAAAAAGATCCTGCAAGAACGGGACCAACGACGACTGAAGAGGATCGTTTAACGTAACAGAAGTGAAACCCTTCCTCAAATTGCTGCCGATTTCAATGCTGGACCATCAACAAGTGTCAGCATGCGAACCATTCAACGAAATATCATCGATATGGGCTTTTGCAGCCGAAGGTCCACTCGTGGACCCTTGATGATTGCACAACACAAAGCTTTTTGCCTCGTCTGCGTGCGTAAACACCGATAGTGGACTGTTGATCACTGGAAACATGTTGCCTGTTCGGACGAGACTCGTTTCAAATTGTATCGAGCGGATGGACGTGTACGGGTGTGGAGACAACCTCATGAATACATGGAACCTGCATGTCAGCAGGGGACTTCTCAACCTGGTGGACGCTCTGTAATGGTGTGGGGCGTGTGCGGTTGGAGTGATATGGGACCCCAGATACCTCTAGATACGACACTGACAGGTGACACGTATGTAAACATCATGTCCCATCACCTGCCTCCATTCATGTCCATTGTGCATTCCGACGGACTTTGGCAATTCCAGCAGGACAATGCGACAACCAACACGTCCAGAATTGCTACAGAGTAGTTCCAGGAACACTCTTCTGAGTTTAAACACTTCCACTGGCCACCAAACTCCCCAGACGTGAACATTATTGAGCATATCTGGGATGATTTGCAATGTGCTATTCAGAAGAGATCTCCTACCCCTGGTAGTCTTACGGATTTATGGTCAGCCCTGCAGGATTCATGGTGTCAATTCCATCCTGCACTACTTCAGACATTAGTCGAGTCCATGCCACGTTGTGTTGCGGCACTTCTGCATGATCGCTGGGGCCCTACACGATATTAGGCACATGTGCCAGTTTCTTTGGCTCTTCAGTGAATATGGTGTTCATTAACAAGAAAGGCTCAGTGACTTCTAGTGCTGCTCGACCCAGGGTGTTGCGATGGTGGTTAATCAGAAGGTGAATACGGTAAACGTGGCACTCCAGACCAGGTTGATGAGATGGCGACCATGACAAACGTACTGTAGTCGATGGTCAAAATCAGTTTAATACTCTGGCCTGGGGCAACGGGGCTGCCACATGCAATGTCAGTGGGCCACAAGCACTGGCTACAGTGAACGTGGTGGCACGGGCAATGGTGATTGTGGCCACCAGTTTGACAGTCTGGGTTGGTATGATGATGATGGGCTTATCATGAAACCCAGCTGCAGCAACAGGGTTGCAGATGATGACCACAGTAAGCATGATGACCTGGGCTTTGGAGCTTATGACCGTTAATTCAAGGGACAAGGATGGGGCATGACGAAAAGCACAGCATCGGTAGTGTAGTCAGTCTGCCTGCAGACGGCTCCAATACTTCTGCAAAGGTAGAAGTGCAAATGACAAATATCATGCACACACATGCAATAGATATGTACATGCATCAATAACAATTTCTAATACGTTACAGTTCATCGACGCTAATAAGAGATTTCAGCCGCTCATCATTTCTGTCATTTGAGATATTAAACATATATTTTGATAGTCTTTCATTTAATAATGCAACAACATCTGTGGCTATGTAGTCTTCAAGTGCATCTAAAACAAATGAGAAAAAGCATATCATAAGCACTCTATGCAAGTGTAAATTGTTATTGGTAGAATAATTTGTAATACACAACTAGCCACTCCTCAATTATCAGTAACATACCCATGAGCGTTGACTATAAAATGGCATCATGGTCAATGGCAACACGATGTCGGTAGCAGCTACAGACGAAAAGAAAATAGGAACACATAAGCACTGGGTGTAAGTATGGAAAAACTGTAAGACACAAACATATAAATATGTATATGTATGTTCGCCCTCCTGGAAATCATGCACTAGGAAAGCCATAGTCTCATCATCAAGCTGTAGTGACACCATGTTACTGTTCTGCTCACACATATATATGAGAGCATTCATGCACCTAGAAATAAACATTTGTTACAAGTACTCTCTACAGAATTTTTTAAAATTATGCAAAACACACAAATATGTATAATTACATTCCTGGAGGAAAGTCATACTTTGTTCATCGAAGATCAGTCATGGTGTATAGTCATCACATGAGAAACAAGGGCACCTACACACACCATCGCCATTATCACTGCCAGACTGTTGCTTGATATTTGCACTATAGCTTTGTGGGTAATTGGGCTGAAGAGGGCCTGCTCAGACTGACTTACTTACATCCAGCATTGGGAGGCGTATCCCAATGTGTTCATCTTGATGGTACAATAATTAGTTTGCACATACCATTAGTATGTCCATCCCTCATCATCTCAACATGCTCTGCAAAAAACAATACGACTGTGCAATGGTACTTTTGTGGTATGGAAGCAGTCAGCATGCATATACCTAGTTTTGGGAACACAAATGGAGCCACAGTTATCTGCTTCCACACCATTGAAACTGCAGTGTATTAGGTAACGGCAGCTGCATGCATAAGCATAATTTCAGGACCTTGATTACGTCATGGCACTTGCACTTGCATTATCTCAACATAAGCAGTAATGCATGTGGGGGCAGGGCACAGGAGTGCAGTCAGTCATCAGCATCCACATTAAACACACCGTGTACGTGCGGGCCTGTACTGCAGAACATTCAGAAAGGCATTCCCTGTTTACGTAAGATGTGTACATCGATTCGTGAATTGGACAATTGCCATTTTACCGTATACAGAGAGAGGCCCACACTGAAATATGTTAGCAGTCTGCCATGGGCTGTCTCCATTTCCAACAATGTAAAGACAAAGTCTTTAAACATATTTCCCCAATTCTTCATGAGCAACATAGCCAGCTTATGTTAAATGCTTACCTAAAGCATGTATGTGAGGCGGTGGAAAAACATTAAGTGAATACGTTAATACAAAGCTTTTAACAAACAGTTTATTTATGGATAATCCATCTTAAAACGATTAGTACATTTCCTGAAGCACACATATTACTGCTGCTGTTGTCGCCACCATACATTTGCTCGAGTCTTCGGACTGATGGGCATTTTAACCCCTCGAGAACATGGAGACACAATATGTCTTTATGGACTTTCATGTGAACTATGCTCTCTCTATGGTCACAGGTTTGGAGCAATGTCACCGTATTTTCGTACGATGCTTCATAGTTTCCTCACCAATTTCCGTGACGATAACGAGTAAGTCTTGTAATTGTTTGATGAGTCTTTGCACACTGTACTGTACAAAATGGTTTGGACGAAGCAACAAATTGTGGAATACTTCGTTAGTAAATTTCCAGCGTTGAAGAATGCAGTGAGTGGAACACCCTTAAACACAAATTGTCCACGCTCTTCATAAAACCCCTGTATATTCACAACGCGATTTGCACTCGCATACATCACTATGAGATAAGATGCATGTGGTGGAATACCTTTACATTTATATCACACATGGTACAATTCCTATAAAAGGTGAGTAATTTACGATCATATAATAACAAGTAATATGCTGCAATGCCTTTAGGGAAGTTTTGCAATGGTTCAAATTCAGTACGCACATTCACAATTTTCACTTTTGATGGCCTAATTTTGCTTGACACATTCAGTCACTACTTTGGACACTAGCTCTTTAAACTTTTTAGGATTGAGTATGCATCCAAACTCATTGCCCTCATAATAATAAGAGAGACCTCTTGTACAAGTCATACAAAAGACCAACATTTTTAGTTTCTGGTCAAGCTGTATATTAACATATGGAATTTAGCTACGCTTTAGCGTTGGTTAGTTAACATTTGTCAAATATGCTTCAATACTCTTGCCTTTCCCCATTCTGTGTGCAGTGCTAGAATAATAATTCTACGCATTTCTAGTTGAACAGATGTTTTTATTGTCCATGATTGATTGAAAGTCTTTAGAAGGAATGGATACTTGTAAAGTTTCCATGAACAGAAAGTTAATGGCACCTAGGCACCTGTATGTAACACACACACAAATTTCATGCACTCTTAATCTGATACTGATAAATGGTGTACTTTCCACACCAATTTATTCAGTGCTATTTCATATTCTTCTTCTGGCATTCTAATACATGCATCACTAAAGTTGATGTAGGGGCGTATGTTTTGAGAGTCGATGTGAGTCCAACATTTCTTGTACACCTGAGTGCAGTGCCATCAAGATCATGTCTTTTTTCTTGAAACAGAGAGACTAATGCATTACGCGTATACTGCGATGTTGCTGTTGTCACAGTGGCTCCATGTTTCTTCATGGTCACAAATCTTCCTTCCAAATACAGGAACTGTTGGTTCAAAGTGATAACTCATGTTCATACTGAATAAGAATTCTTATCTCATCTTAATTGTTAAAGGTAGTTGAAGCAAAAAGTTTGTGGAATAAATATTGCTGACAAATATTTAGATCATCATGTAGGACTCGAGTTGTATGGAGCGACGTCATTGGGAGGCTTCACTTGTATAGATTGAAGAAACGCATAATAGGGTATTTGACAGTTTTCTAAAAATCTTCTTAATTGGTTAATTATGTCATTTTATGCTCAATACATGCTTTTTTCCTTTTTTAATTTCATTATTCTTTTATAAAAACGGAAATGAAATACAAATGAGTCATGTGATGCCTGTGAAGTCACTGGCTAGCTCGCTGCTCCTACTGTCATTAAGCTCATTCACAAGGATTTCTTGTATTGGGATTTACGTTCCTGAAAACGGCTTGCAAATGTTGTGTAGTACCACACGGTACTAATAAATCCATAAAAACTCTAGCAATATGGTTTTATGCGTTTCAGAGGATGAGAAGGTGCGTAAAAATTGGTGGCACTGTACTGGCAAAATGTCACCAAGTCGATGCCCAAGTTCCTTTACTTGATTAAAAATGTGTTGCACTCTGAAGTTAACATTAATTTACTTCCGACATACGCTTTCCCATTATTACTAAGATGGATGCTTCAGTCGATGAAATTAAACTGTTAGTAAAAATTGTTGTTACAGCCGCTTCCTTGTACACTATTGGTAGCTCGGTCGGTAAAACGGTGGATTTTCGAATACTGAAGGGTGAAATATGTAGGTCGTTCGTTCGAATTTGGTCTTCAACAATATTTTAACTTATTTATAAAAGAAATCGACAGTCCTTTCATATGAAAACCAAATCACAATTACGAAACTCCACTATAGTAATTACAAAAAGAGTATTATTGTGTTTTCCTTGGCATTTACATGCGCTTATGTTTGCGATAGCTGTCCACACACGGCACGTTCAATAAGATATTTTATAGTTAATGCAACCACACGTTTTACTTTATTAGAAACAATGGTTTTTTTATCTTCGTACTGTCGAACTAGGATCCTTATTGTTAAAGCTTATGAAGTTTCATCATCTTACATAAGATGAAGTTATGTCTGTTTCAGACACTGACGTTCGCTTACACTCAAAAACAGCACACCCCTTAAGTTTGTGTTACCTGCATTGTGTACATGCTTTATATCTCTCCGCATACAAAATCTCATCGTCGTACAGCTCATTAGGTTGTGAAAGAATGGTGCGACATTCGCTACTAACAATGCTTTCTAAAAAAGATAGTTGTTTGTAAGCTAAGTAGATGCATTTATCCTCAGTTGTCCATTTCTCACTTTAAGATTAATGTGAAGCTATGTACAATACATCCCACCGTCGAAACAACTGCTACAATGAGTTCTTGCTATTGGTATTTCCATATTTCGTGTAGAACTTTTAAAAATTTAAGGCCCTTCCAGGATTCCAACCTGTGTTACTACTTATCAGTAGTTACATGTGCTGAACGTTGCGGCACAGATAGCGTGCTGCTGGCAGTACCTCTGTAACATGTATAGTGGAAATCAACACTAAGATTCGCCTAGAATAATTTTATTCTGCTTTTGGTTGTATTTCATGACTGACAGTCGACAATCTGGAGATAAGTTTTAATGATGTTGTGAGGAGCAGGGAAAGGAATGTCCGTCCCTGCACATATCACCACTCTAAATGAGTGGAGCATAAACGCATCAATTTTCGTAAGGTATCCACCATAAATGTTCCCAAAATTCGTTTCTATTCTTACATAAAAGTTGTAAATGCGTTTTCCTTTACTAAAGGAAAATTACATAAAAACTTAGTAACTTCGGCTAACATTCGTGTAATGCTCTATAGCTTCATCTTAACTCCTAGTATGTGGTGTCACCAGAGCGTCAGCCAATAAAAGAGTATTTTCGATCACGTGACCAAATCTTGATATTTAAAGATTTTTAAGCTTTAATTACATAAAAATAAGAGAATACTGGCCATAATGTATGATTTGAATGTTATAATCACTCCAAATAATAACAATCCGATCCATATTTTTAATAGAGGAAAATAGCCTATTCCTATATGTTATCACATTCTGCTTCAGCTGCAAAGTGATCTCCTACTGGCTGTATGCATTGTATTTATACTGTAAACCCACAACTCTGTCAGACAAAGACATACTATTATTTCCTTACCGCAAGAGTCTACTATATTGCGGATCTGATCTGTGCTCTTCAACTTGGGATGGGCTAACGTCTGTACAGACACTGGCAGATATCTTTCATTGCCAGGCACCTTCAGAATTTTGTAACCTGGACCCACTGTGGAGGAAAAAATTCATAGATTGTGTGAATTAACCTTTTTTCGTTTTTCGTTGCGATGGGATCTTCTCATGAATTTTCGTTGTCGTCTGCGTACAAATCTCAGACCTCTTGTCTGTAGGAAAGTTGTAAATCTTATCTTCAACTATGTATCGTATGAGAGGGCAGTTATCAGCTGCAGACATTTGTGGAAAATAAAACGACTCATTTCAGAATGCACCAACCGCCACACTGTGTTAATACGTCAGGTAAGTGAAAACTTTTGTGCAGAACGTGTAATGAACCTATATAATATGCCTTTCTCAGATGGAGAACTGACTTCTCAGTGAGGCCTAAATTACAGCTTTTCAACAAATAATTAGCGATACAGCTATTTAAAAGTTACTGCTGAAGTTAAAAATGGATGTGAATCTTCTAAAGTACCCAAAATTTGTACAGGCTGTGTAGCCATTGCAACAGCTAACTCTTAAGAAGAGAACATGAACATAATACCACAAACTCTATGTATAGTAATGTTAAGAAACTTAAGTTACATCAGAATAATATTCTTGCAACAAAAGAGGACAAAAATAATTGGCTTGTATTGTGTAATGATAATGGGAGGCCTTTTTGGCTTGCCTGTCTATTAAATAAACAGACAATACCTCAAAATTGCGTGCTGCACTTTCGCAGGAATTTTAAGTCAAGGATCTGCAAGAACCCGTTACAAGGAACAGTCTGAGTGTTGAAGAATCTGTTCCCAAAATCTAGACTCAGTTACTTTGTGCGTGATGTCACTATGGACTACGAATCAGACTCTCTGTAGTATTTCCCACAGTCAATTTAAATCTATGGCACTGCAAGTTGGTCACCCACTGACAGTATGTGTGGTTTTGTTGCTTAAACAACCTAAAGAATTTGTAAGAGGTAGCCGCCACTTGTACCTTACCCTCACAATACTTTGTAAACGCCTGTTATAGTTCATCATATTTTACATGTTCTAGGCGGGAAGTGGAATAGTGTTTGGGCACTATCTATAACAGTCACTCCTAGCGTGACCAAGATATGTTTAATAGTACCTTGGGTACAATGAGCTTCAACATGTGCGTTGAATCTTGGCAGGTGTTTATTCAGGTGCAGCCCCGAATCCTCCCACGATCAGAAAAATGGTAGCGAATCCTCCCAAGCCCGCAAGGGTCTGAAAAACTATGGGACCGAATCGTCCTGCTTGAAGCAGGTAGCAGTTCTAAACGTTATGAATACTCCAAGCAGCAAAGGAAAGCATACTAAGTTAAAGTAGAAGATGTAAACATTTTTTGCATGTATTGTATCATTAAAGTTTTATCTTTTATCTTATTGAGATAAAGTCCAGCCGGCACAGCGCCAGTGAATAAGTCCTGCTCAAGGTCACATGCAAAGTGTGCATAAGTGTATCAATATTATTTGTTCAAAAAATGGGAGGGGCAGTGGAAGGAGATAAGGAACATGGCAGAGATAATTATATTATTGTCTATAATACAACACACAATGTGTCAGTTTGGGAGGATTCAGTCCTGTTACCTGCTTACCTATCTGGCTTTGGGAAGATTCAGGGCTGTGACATTCATTCCAGTATTCCTTCGTCTCGTCAAACTCACCAAATGGGGGTACACACATAGACAATGTAGGCAGTGGCACTATCGTTGGTTCTGGTGTCGTTTTCGAAGCCATGTGCACCAGTCATGAAGCGATTCATCATATCAGATGGTTGCACCATTTGTTGAATCTGAATGTGAATAAACTGAATTAGATCGACAGCAGGTGGCGCAGCAGGCAACTGCGGTATGATAATAATTTTGAACAAAGCAATACACAAAGACGTGAAAAGCAATACGAACTAGCACAGAAGATAGGGGTGGAAAAGCAGTAAACATGGGCCTAGAACATAAATACAGAGTGGTGCAGCACCTGTCATTGTAGGAAAATTGGACAGCAGCAGAAATGGTTAGCCAACACTTACGTATAGTAAAAAGAATTTTCCTTAACTTCAGTATTGGAACAACTTACGTTCTGCCCCAAAGTACCATAATCCAAGATATCGTCATCTAAGATGGTGGCGATGACGTCATCCGAGATGGCGGATTTGGGTGGGAAGTTTAAAATTTTGGCGGGAAAGTGGCATGCACCCTCGCCCAGAAAAATGGCGGGAAGTTCAAATTTCAACATGATAATGCATCAAACCTAGGAAAATGGCGGGAAATATGGACTTGCCTTTATTATGTAACCAATTTCAAGCATGTGTGTTTGGCGCCAGGCCTGGACTCCAACTACCTTAGTTCATATTGTCACCACCACACAGCACCACCATGCTGTCATCCAAGATGGCGGAGTTTGGCTGGAAGATATGACACGTGGGCTACCTCCACTAACCTAACCCCCATCCCCTTAGAAAATGGCGGGAAGTTCAAATTCCAGTACGATAATGGCGAGAAAAACAGACTTCTCTTATTATTTAACATACAGACCTGCAATCTACTCCTACACAACTCATCTCTAACGCACTACAGTAGATTTATTTTGCCCATTCCAGTGCACTGAACTCTATATTTTTTATATAAAACAACCGATTTTTGAAAACTATATTAAAAAATTAGTATATTTAACTGAATCAACTCATTTTATTAATGTTAACTAAATTACCTAATTCTTACAATAATAGAACTAAATACAATAAACAACTGATTTCTAACTTCATTATTTTATTTACAATGAGATTGTAGCAATATAACATGTATTTATTAATTAAAGTAAGTTAATTCAAGGAATCACATTGTGAATTCTCTATAATAAAATTCATTATTTCTATTTTTAAGTTTCTACATTCCTTTATTATTTGAAAATCAAAATCATCGATTAATTCAGAAATTCTATTTGGTGAAATAACTTCAGTTCTAGACAAACTTGTTCTACAAATCTAGCATTTAAATATTCACAGTTCATAATATTATATAAAACATTTATCCCTAGTTCATTTACTTTTCTAATTACTTTAGAAATACTTAAATTATTTAGCTTATTGATTTAAGTAGTTTCGATTTATATAGAAAATATTTTAATCGTTTGACAAACATAAATTTATAGTTTATGTAAGCCATATTTCAAAAAATTGTAATTTTGAACTTATAGCTAAACGGTTCACTGAAAATTATTTTTTTTTACTTTTTTATAAATCTAATAAAAATTATTTCTTATAAATGGAGAACAAAAAAGAAATGCAAACTAAACCAAAAGGAACTTATGAATTGATTGAGGAATATGAAGCAGATATTGATGGTCCTATTCGTTAACACATGAAAATAATGATGAATTTGTTAAAACCAATTGCAATCGTATTATTCATACAGAATGTAGTGATAAGTGGTTAAAGGAAAAAGAAAATTGTCCTCTTTGTAGAAGTATTATTAAAAATAAAGTACCAGAAACAATTGTAATAATTGATATTTATACTATGTTTGATGCTTAAGATGAAGCTGCAATTTATAGTGTAGCACCATCATATGGTTATAATAGTGGTTAATTATATATTTGATTGTAAGAATTATAAAAATTAAGAAAATTATAAAAAAATTAAAAAATTAATTTTTGACAAATCTAATAAACTTTTTTATATATAAATGGTGCAACTTCAACAAGAATCTTCTGTGAAAACTAAATTTTGTAGATATTGTAATACAGTGAAATCAATAGATAATTTCATTTTAGAAAAAATATACTAAAGATGGTTATAGAAAAATATGTCGGGCATGTATAAATGAATATCATGTACAAAATTGCAATAAAAATTGAGTTCCTTGTGTATATAGAAAGACTGTTGCTAAAACTTATTTCAAATAACATTTGCAAGGAAATCCAAATGAAGAATATACAAAACTATTATTAACAATGGATAATGAAGAAAAATGCACATCTACAATGAATAATGAAGATGTTGTAAGTGAAGAAACATCTACATTTACAAAGAAGTGTAACAGTTCTCAAGAAATTAAATATTTAAGTAGTGTTTACATAAATCCTTCACATAAAGATAAACATTACAGTAAAGGTAAGAAATGTACTTTACAATATATTAAGAATAAGAAAGCTAAAGAAGAAGGTGCATCTTGAACTTAATGATTAATTATCTATTAAATAATACTTTAAAAATTAATTGATTGTTCAACTAATTGATTGTTAAAATAAATAGTTAACTAATTCTTTCAACACTAATTTGCTTTATTTTTAACTATGATTAACCAATGTTTAAAACTAATTGTTAAACTAAAAATTAAACTTATTCCGTTTTTATTAATTACCTCTTAAATAATATCCTCTTCCATGTATTAAATAATTATCAATATATCCAAAAAGTTCTGTTTGTTATTAAAGCTGATTTTGAAAGTTTACTTTTAAAAATGGATAATTGTGATGCAAATCTAGAAAAACGACAATGAATTATCAAAAACGTGAACCAAGTGGATTTTGTTATTATATAAATGATATAAATGGAAATTATAAAAATCCTGTTGTCATAAAAATTTATTGAATGTATGAAACAAGAATTTGAAGAAATTGGAAAAACTTACGCTGAAATTGAAGAAAAGAAACCACTTACATTTGACGAAAACAAAATGCAAAACTGTTGTTCATTATGTAAATGTAATTATACCAAAGGTAAGAGAACAGTTCATCATCATAATCATCTAAGTGGAAAATATGTTGCTCCATTATGCAATAATTGTAATTAGAAACTAAAACAACCTGATTTTGAACCTATTTATTTACAAAATTTATGTGGTTATGATACTCATCTTTTTGTAAAAAAATTTGGTTATGATACTACAGATTAGAACTAATACCAAACAATGAAACAAAATCTATTGGTTTTGGTAAACATACCACAAATTAAGAATGAGATTTGTTGATACATTTAAATTTATAGCTTCTTCACTTGATAAACTTTCATCAAATGTAATGAAAAATCAATTAAAAACATAAAAAAGTATTTTGCTCTGAATTATTTTGTGTAGTAATTGTAAAATGTGTTTGTCAATATGGTTATATGGATTCCTGGAAAAAAATTTGAAGAAACACACTTACCAAAAAAATTACAGTAATTTAATTGATTGTTGTATAACTGATGAAGAATAGAAACCTGCAAAATTAGCTTGGGAAATAAAATACAAAGATTGTTGTATACAAAAACTACAAAGATTAAAAAAACTAAACAACGAAATAATTAAAATAAAAGATGATGGAATTAAAACAGAAGATGAAATAATTCAATTGAAATATGAAAAAATTAAAATGGAAGATGATACAATTGAAATAAAAGTTGAATTAATTCAATTAATATTTGAAATAATTAAAATACATAAAATTATGATTAATTCGCACACCTAATATTTTTATTCCATACATTATTCCTCTGACAGGTGTTGCTGCAACTTTTTCACCAAATGCAGCATCATTTGCATACATTCTTTCTCTTGCAGCTGATTGAAGTTCTTTATCAGCTGTATGGCTTTTTCCTATATCTTTATTATCTCTATAAGCAATATCATCTTTTTTACAAGCCTCATCTTATGGATTTTCTAGGCATATCTGTTACTAAACTGTCATCAAAACCAACATAATTACACAATTCTTTAAAATTACTAAACTTTAAATCTCCACCAACAAATTCATTATAAATATGATTGCTATTTGTTTCATCTAGTCTAGAAATATTTTTAAAAAATTAAGTTATCTCTAACTAATTGATATTTTTGAATAAGATTGTGTTATATAAAAGCAATCTATATCTTTGTGTCTACCTCTCGTGAAATATTCTCTTACAATATCTTGATTTTACAATATAAAATCGCCAAATACAACAACTGAATTATCTTCATTTTCAATTAAAAGAATAATTTCTTCATTATAATCAATTAAGAAAACCATGTCTTCATTAATTTTATCTCCAATTTTTTACACTGTTTTATGTATTCTGATATTTTGGTTGATCTAAACTTTTTTAAAAAACATACAAATGTAAAATTTTATTCCAATTTAACCACCGTGGAGCTAAAATATAATTATCAATCATTAATGTTGTTTTTCCACAACCACATGGTCCAATTATTGTATATCTAATAGAATTTGGTAAAAGTTTTTTGTGTTTGTTTTTTAAATTATTTTCTGGAAATCTTACTATAGGTTCTTAATCTGTTTTGTTCATTTATTAATAATTTTTTATTTATTAATGTTATTCATTTATTTATATTTTTCATTCATTAATAATTTTTAATTTCATTAATAATTTGTTGGTAGTAAATGAATAGATTATTTCAAGTTAGTGATATATCTTCTATACTTAGAAAAAGATTGACTGTTCCAATATGTGATAATTACACTAATGTTTCATTAGTTGGTTTTTATTCAATTTTTTAACACGAAATATTAAAACAAAAAATTATAAAATTTATTGTTATGAAATTCCACTAAGTCTATATAGTTACCAAAATTTAAAAAAATTAATACATTTGAAAAAACCTAATATACATGTTAAAGCAGATGAAATTTTAAATATAATTGTTATTGAAAGTAATGTAAATTTGTATATGGATATAGCAGATAGTATTGCAAGTTTATTTGGTTGAAATATTCAAATTCTTCAAGCACATGAAAAACTTGTAGCTAAAGGTGTTCCTAAAATTATTCGTTTTGAATTAATAAATATAAATTTTAATCCTGCTGCTGAAATGTATGTGAAAAATAATGATTATTTTCATAAAGAAACTAATATTATTGCTTCATTTAAACATGATGCACTATTTGGTAGACCAATAATTTATGACCCAAATTAGCCTGTAAATATTTCTTTTTTTAGTACAATTCTAGATTTAGAAGTTACTATAACTGATGAAAATGATAGTTTAATTAACTTTAATGATGCTACTGTAACAGTTATTTTAAAAATATCTTAATACATTTTTCGTTAATAAATGAATAATTGCAAAAACAATCATGAATAAATCGATAGTTATCAGTTTTGTTCATTTCCGGTTAATGAAAAAACTGAAAATAACAAATTAAATTTACCTAACAAAGATACAGAATTTGAAGTAAATATTGGTGATGGTTGGCTGCATCCGAATCATACACAATCGTATGCGAATTTTTGTATTATTGCAAATGACAGTACAGATTATACAATTTTTGATGGGAAATCAAACAAAAATATAATTGATAACTATGTAACTTAATTGTTTGGCTTGATAACAAAAAAGGAAATAATATATTATCTAGATGTGAACTTTGTTATATTTCATTAACAGTTTTACTACATCTGTTACAGACAAAATATGTTTAGAAGGACATATTCTTAATACAGGAAAGATAAATATTTAAAAAAATACTTTTTCCATTATCATTACTCGATGGACTTTTTAGACATTATAAAAAAATATGTTTGAAGGGAACCTAACTGTAGTTTTTACTCATGGTTCATCTTCTGGAGATGCAATTTTACATTTGTTTGATAAAAATGATGTTGCTGTTGAGATAAAAGATACCCTTCCTAAAGAAGGAAAAATGATTATAGAGTGTATTGAAATTCGTGTACCTGTTGTTAAATATGAACCAAATTATGAACTTGAAAGACATGAAAATATTTTGAAACATCCTAAAATTCTTAATTCTATTTATGAACTTCAAACAGAAGAAATAGCTAGTTTATCTGGTAAAAATAGTTTTGAACTAGATATAACAAATTACTATAATTCTATAGAATTTCATATGCCATATTTTGTTTATGTTGTATTTAAGACAAATCGCAAAAATAAACAATTAGTTATTTCATCATTATTTAATCATGTTAAACTACAGTATATGTATTTAAAAATCAGTAAAAATTAAGTTTTTCCCCAGAAAATGTGGAATATTAATCCATCAAATAATTTTCTAAAAGCAAATGATGCATTTTTAGGTTTTAAAAGAATTACTTTAGTAAAATCAGATACTGATATTAATCCATTTAGTTTTATAACTAATTATCCAATTTAGGTAATCAATATGACATGTAGAAAAAATGTTATAAGTAGACAAAAACAAATATGAAACTTTGTGCAACTGTTTTATGATAAAATTCCAAATGATACGCTTGCTTATGCCATTGTGTATGGTAAAAATTATCTTACTTATGATGCACTACATAGATTACTTACTGAAAATTATTAATTATTAACATTTGCTTCTATATAAATGATTGAAAATCTTAAAATGTTATAGAATTGTTAACTTCATGCTTATATACATTTCTGAAACATTTTAAGAAAGATAAAAAAACTAAAACCTGAAACCTTTAATATCATGTACTTTTATTCACTAACACATTTTTAACTAATTTAGTCATGTCCATTGTGCAGTTTTTTTAAATAATTTACTTTTATTAACTAATACATTTTAATTAAATCACTTACTTTAACAATGTGATTTAAAAAAAACATACTTTTATAAACTAATACATGTCATTATGGTACAATAATATAGTAAATTAAATAATGAAGTAAGAAATCCATTTTTTATTATGTTTAGTTATGTTATTATAAAAATAGGTATTTAGTTAACATTAATAAAATCGGTTCATTTAATTAAATATAATAAATTTTTGATTTAATATTTAAATTCAGTAGTTTTATATATAAAATGCAGAATTCATTTTAACACCGTATTATTGCGCCAGAACTGGCAAAATATATCTTCTCTCTAAGTCACACTTGCTAATTGTAAATTGTCAAAAATAACACATTGCACAACCTACAGACATGTGAACCACTCGTAAATAATGCAAAGCATTTTCGTCCAGATAGCCAAACAACTCGTAAATTGTCAAAATAATAATCTATTTAAAACACTATGCTAGCTAATCGTTAACTGTCGAAATCATATAGCAGCCTTTATTTGAAGAATTAGAGGCAGCACCACCACCAAGTGTATTTACCACTGAGTCCATTGCCCAACTGACTTATGTCACATCCATGCCAGTGGAGGACGCTGTAGTGACGTCAGGTGATGACAGATGTACCATAATCTAAGATGGCGCCAACTAGTGGGTTAATTCAAGTTCCAGACCGCCACCTCTTCCTAGGAATCGGCGCTGAGTATGAATTCTGGCAGTAAATTAAGGTCACTTGTGCTTTCACTACCAACATAAGAACATTGTTGCAAATGAAGCTCACCACCACCACTAACCTAAGTCACAAGGCCGCCACCTCTTCCTAGGGGCAGGTGGTAAAAGGACTCAGCCTGCACTAGGCTGATGGAGAGAGGAAGCATTCTATTTAATTTCCTTTGGAGCAATTTATTTAGCGATGGAGTATATTTATCACAGAACACGCACTCTGACATGTAACACAACATACAGACCTGCAAACTACTCCTACATAACTCATGTATAAGGCTCTACACAAACGCTTGCTAATTGTAAACTGTCAAAAACAAGCCATTGCACAACCTAAAGACATTCGAACCACTCGTAAATAATGCAATACATTTACGTCGAGAGAGCAAAACAACTCGTAAATTGTCTAAATAGTAATCCATGTAAAAGACCCTGCAAATATGCTTGCTAACCGTCAACTTTCGAAATCATGCACCACTCTTTATTTAAACAATTATAGGCAGCACCACCACCAAGTGTATTCGCCACAGAATCCATAGCCGAACTGACTTAGTTCATATCAGTGCCACTAGAGGACGCCGTAGTGACGTTTGGTGATGACGCAAGTACTATAATCTAAGATGGCGCCACCTAGTGGATTCACCACAAGCTCCAGACCCCATTTGGCTTAGTACGTTTCGTCGCCACCAGAGGACGCCACCGTGACACCAGCTGATGATGTAAGTACAGTTATCCATGACGGCCATAAACAGTATGTTCTCCATGACGTCTAGTACTCAGTACTACCAGCGGAGGACGCTGTCGTCCGTTTCCTGACGTAAACCAAGATGGTTAGGGAAAATGGTGGCAAAACGACTCAGCCTGCTCTGGGCTGCTTGGCAGAGTAACGACTGACTGCACTCTATTTATTTTCGAACATTTTATTTAGGCATAGAATATATTTATCACACTATCACGAAACACCCACCCAGATGTGCCTGGGATCATGTTGCACATCCCACAGACGCGCTAATAACTCCTAATTTCAGTACACAATAGCAAACTGCTCCTAAATAATGCAGTACACATATCGGCAAACACGGTCAGTACTCGCAAACTGTCAAAATAACGTAACTCTTCAGGCTTTCCCGGCGATCTAATGACATCTTGGGTTGTTGGGTGTTCTGCCGCATATCAGCGTCGTACTTGCACGATATTTCGGTCACGTAGCTCGAGACCTTCATCAGGTGCGACCTGAGACTGCTCCTCGAGTGTTTTTTTTTTTTTTTTTTTTTTTTTTTTTTTTTTTTTTTTTTTTTGCACTTTTCATTCCCTTCTCAGATGGAGAAGGGCGGGCTGCTTGAGAGCGCGCGATGCTCTTTTCAGCCATTTGGTTTGGTTATTCTGCTTTGGCTCTGTTTATTCTTTTTTGCTGGGGTGCAAGGAAGGGGGGGGCATTTCTCCCAATTGGGAATTTATTTGCAGGAGTTTATAGGGGACAGTTCCGGTATTTACCTTAGCGGCCAAGGAAAACCTGCAAAACCCGGCCAGAACTGCTTGTGTCTTGCCTTCTCTTTATTTTCCGTGTTGCCAGCGTTGCCGCTGGCGATCACGGCGGGCTTCGCGTCTTCTGTCACGCTCCACCTCTTGCTCGTCTCTCTGTCTTCGGAACTGCTCTTCTAGGGCTTCCTCCTTTCTTCTTATGAGCTCCCTGCTTTGCAGGAAGCTCATTTGATGTTCATCTCGGTCGGCCAAGTTTGGGATGGTGTCGTCCAGGATTTCGCTGTCCACTAGGGTTTTCCAGTGGTTGACGAACTCCTTGGTTTGGACGCTTTGGTCCTGACGTGCTCCCAGTGCTCCCGTGCCTTCTGACGAGACCTGTATGGCTCGACCGATGGTCAACTTCTTCGGCCAGGCCGTTTGTGTGGCCTGGTCACGCCTGGGGTGTGCTGCATCTGTTGCCGGTGTTGTCGGCCCGTCGTCTTTGTGCTGCTGATCCGTCTGCAGTGCCTGCGTCCCCTTGCTGGTATTGCTGCGGAGGTGTTCACGGAGAGTGAGGCAGGCGGCCTCCATCTCTGCATGGAGGACCATGCGGAATCGTGATTCCGCCTCCTGGAGGGCCGAGTCGATGTCGGGACCAGCTGTCGCCGCCGTCTTCCCCCTCGCTGCGTCGCACCGCCGCCCCCCTCCACCGCCCTTGCCACAGGCGGCGGGGGAAGGCGGCCGCACGTGAGCGGTGGCCGTCCTCGAATCTCCTCCGGGTGCCGCCGTTGTTCCCGCGGCGTTGCCTCCTCCTCTCGCTGTTTCTGTCCCTCCGTTGCTCGCCGCAGCTGCAGAACGTTGTCTCCTTCTCCTGCGGCGTCGCCTCTTTGTCTGGGCCGCAGTCTTCTTAGCACTGGCGGGATTTGGGCCGTTGAAGGCCTGACATCCGCGCCAGCTGGCGACGTGCTCACCGCCGCAGCGGGCGCACGTCGGTTTGACGGCTTTGGTGCTGGTACAGGTGCGGGTGTCATGGTGACGCCCGCACTTGACGCACCTGGCGGCGTTGCGGCAGTGCTTTGCCACATGCCCTTCCTCCTGGCACTTGAAACACTGCGGCTTCATGTCCAGGTGGGGGGGGAGAGTCTCCGGCTGCACGTGGAAGCCCAACAGCTTCCGGATGTCAAGAACGTCCCTGCCGTTGTCCGCCGCTGGTGTGGCGACAATAAACAGAGGCGGCTTCGTCCTATTGGTTCTGTTGTGCAACCTGACGGTTGCCCCAACAAAACCCTGGCGGCGCAGTCCTTCTTCCACTGCTCGCTCCGTCAGGATCCAAGGTAGTCCCCTCAGAAGCGCCTTGGTTACTTCTTTGCGACGAGTCTTTTGACCCATCGCACCTCTTTCCGGGGCGTCCACCGTGTGAGCGGCCACAAGGGCCTTCAGGGCCCTGTAGTCGTTCCAGTCAGCGGCCTGGAGCTTGATGGTGGCGTCGGAGTCGACGGACTCTACGACGACCTGGTGCAGTATTTATGCCTATGGCCTTCCCCCTCCACCAACGGCTGCAGGCGCTTCCTCTGTGGTCCGCGCCCATTCCCTGCGACCTGCTGGAGCGTTGCTGCTCCGTTTTCCGTCCGCTGCGGTTCTAGGTGTTCCCTCTGCGGTCCGCGCCCACCAAACCCGCTCCTGCGGGTTTCATCTACGGTCTGGGGTACCAGGCGTTCCCCCTGCGGTCCGCGCCCGCTCACCACGACCTGTTGGAGCTTCGCCGCTCCGTTTCTTGTCCGCTGCGGCTCTGGATGTTCCCTCTGCGGTCCGCGCCCACCAGTCCCAGTTCTGGGTGTTCCATATTCGGTCTGGTGCTCCTGGCAGTCCGTCAGGGGCTCCGCCGAATGGTCAAAACACGGTCCTATCGCACTAACTCAGTTCGCTCTGTGTCTAGACGGGTTGCAGAAGGTGGTGTATATGGCTTTGACTGATATCTGCTCAGTTCCAACTTAAAATGGAATGATCACATGCGCAAGGCTGTAGAAATGGAAGATGTGTAGGGACTGACTAAGAGCATGTTGGAATGTTACTGTAGCAGATAGGTTCGAGAAAGGCGACTCGTTTCGAGATATGAGAGCACCAGAAAGATGATTCGGTTGTGGCTGTGATCCCGCGCAGGTATGTGGCTGAATGGGAGGACCTTACTCCAAATCATAGACATCATTTCTAGCGGATAGAGTAACACTAGAAGTGTGAAAAGCTAGTGTACATTTCTTACGACCTCAATAAGCATACGATTTACTACTGTTTGTGATCCTTGTCAATCAGTCATCGACTTTAACTCAGTGGGTATATAACGGAACCTCTGACATGGTATCGAGACAGAATACGTTACACATACTGGAGAAATATCTAGCGGCGTGAGGGAGTTGCAAATACCGTTCACATACCGCGCTCCTTAGCCGAATGACTTTCAAAATTCACCGATTTTATCACGAGGTTGCATCATCTGTTTGTTTCTAGTTATTGAGCTGTCTAGAGCAGGCTCCATTTAGCTAAAGTTTCGGGTTCGTAAAGAAATAATTCCCAGTCTATATGTTCGGAATTATGTTGCGTGAGTGATCGGTAGGATGCTGCCTGTTGCTCGATATCGAGAAATCGAGAAGTACAGCTAAAATGGTATAACAGTATAAGGAAAATATGGGTTTTCTTGTAATCGACGAGTCTCGAGATGTCAGTCGAAATGCGAGCAAGAAAGCGGAAACAGTAACGTGTTTGTGCCGAGGGGAGACGAGCTTCTCCTCACATATCAGTTCTGACAGTGACTTTGGTTCGCTGATGTAAAGGGGATGATTTAGTATGGTTTGTATGTTTACTAGATCGAGACGGTACTAGGTGGTACATTCTCTGGTTAGAGATCGGTTTGACGCTCCAATATTCCTGCGAGTCTAGTATGTATTTGATGACCTGTAGACAACATTGCGATGTTTAGTTGTTGGTGCAAAATGGTGATCAGTACAAAATAGTTTATTACCGCTGAGTGTAGCGTCTGTAGAAGGAAAGAACAGGATGACATTGCTTCCCCAGGACTGGGGGAGTATCGTGACATATAGGCAGTGTGAGTGTGGGCGTACCGTAATTTTTTCGGATGCTGTACTGATATAAAAGAAAACTGCGCTGTTTGTGTAAAATGTGCATATATTGTATTTTAAAGTTAGTGTGCCTTACACTGTGTAAACAGTGTATATATTACATTGTAAAGTTACTATTGTTTATGTTATGGGATGAGTGGAGAGGATAACTGTGTATCCTATCGTGAGGGACGTATAGACTGGGTACACAGATAACGGTTAGCGATTTTTTACATGGAAAATTATATGCGCTGTAGATACTGAGGCGCAGTCGTCAAGAGGAGATATTAACTGTATATTGTCCAGTGTCAGAATGTAGCAGCAATGGCAATATTTAGTTTTAGTTACTCTGGTAAATATCGTCCTCTCTTCCAACATTCTTGTGAATCTCGTATGTATTTGATAATGTGTAGACAACTTTGGGTGTTTAACTGTCAGCGTAATTTAGCGATCTGTGGACAATAACCACAAAAGCCTCAGAAAGAAAAAGTAGATTGATTGTGGTGGGATATAGGAGGGAACTATTGCGTATGTTAAGAGCTGGAAGGGTACCAGTTAGGAGCGTTAGGAAGAGCAAATTCAATGTTATTTTCGTAAAGAGGTACTGTTATGGAATAAATTTCCGTGCACACAACCTGAGCCATCTAGAAAGCGAGTGTTAACTATTTCTGGCATACTATACAATTTCTGAGAGGTTGACTTGGGTGTTATTTTTTGACAGGGCCATGAAACGTAAGAATAACGTTGAGAACGTTTAAGATGGTGAGTCGTCATGCAGACGTTTCGCGGCGAAGCGATAGACATGCTGGGTAGTTAAGTATGGTTAAACGTGTGTGTGTGTCAACACGTCCTGTGCTATTATGCCTTCAGTGGCAGAGACAAGCGGCACCTTGAGATGCCTGGCATATGAGACTGGCGTGAGCGCTCCTTGATATGCAACTTTCACCGGTGTTCGACGACGCCGGCTCAGGGACTGAGACAGATCGCGCGGGATCCGAGCTGCAGCCTCCTCACTTCGCGAAGGTTGTGGCGGGCGCAGGCCAGCTTTGCTCGCGTCATTGTCGGCGTCTAGGTGAACACGTATTTGGATAGGAATTTCACGAGTGTCAAGTATGAATGCGGCTGTCGCAACCTCATGTTTGTAGAAGCTGTGCAGGGACCTGTGCGCAGTTTGACAGCTGACGGGCATGTGAATAGGCGGGGGACAGGGTATGGTGGAGGCTGCTTGCCCGCGTCTGTTGCGTTATTTTGCGAGCGGTCCTGTAGCCTGTGGCATGCATTATTTGGGCACTTTACGAGTACTGAGCGTGTTTGCCGATATGTGTACTGCATTATTTAGGAGCAGTTTGCTATTGTGTACTGAAATTAGGAGTTGTTTGCGCGTCTGTGTGCTGTGCAACATGACCCCAGGCACATCTAGGTGGGTGTTTCGTGATAGTGTGATAAATTTACTCCATGCCTAAATAAAGTGTTCGAAAATAAATAGAGTGCAGTCAGTCGTTACTCTCCCGAGCGGCCCAGAGCAGGCTGAGTCGTTTTGCCACCATTTTCCCTAACCATTTTGATTTAGGTCAAGAAACGGACGACAGAGTCCTCTACTGGTGGTACTGAGTACTAGACCTCATGGAGAACATACTGTTTACGGCCATCATTGATAACTGTACATGCGTCATCAGCTGGTGTCATGGTTGTGTCCTCTGGTGGCGGCGAAATGTACTAAGCCAATTGGAGACTGGAGCTCGTGGTGAATCTAGTAGGTGGCGCCATCTTAGATTACAGTACTTGCATCATCACCTGACGTTACTACAGCGTCCTCTAGTGGCATTCATATGAACTAAGTTAGTTGGGCTATGGACAAAGTGGCGAATACACTTGGTGGTGGTGCTGCCTATAATTGTTTAAATAAAGAGTGGTGTATGATTTCGAAAGTTGACGATTAGCAAGCATGTTTGCAGGGTCTTTTACATGGATTACTATTTAGACAATTTACGAGTTGTTTTGCTCTCTCGACGTAAATGTATTGCATTATTTACGAGTGGTTCGAATGTCTGTAGGCTGTGCAATGGCTTATTTTTGACGGTTTACAATTAGCAAGCGTTTGTGTAGAGCCTTAGCCACGAGTTATGTAGGAGTAGTTAGCAGGTCTGTATGTTGTGTGACATGTCAGAGTGTGTTCTGTGATAAATATACTCCATCGCTAAATAAATTGCTCCAAAGGAAATTAAATAGAATGCTTCCTCTCTCCATCAGCCTAGTGCAGGCTGAGTTCTTTTACCACCTGCCCCTAGGAAGAGGTGGCGGCCTTGTGACTTAGGTTAGTGGTGGTGGTGAGCTTCATTTGCAACAATGTTCTTATGTTGGTAGTGAAAGCACAAGTGACCTTAATTTACTGCCAGAATTCATACTCAGCGCCGATTCCTAGGAAGAGGTGGCGGTCTGGAGCTTGAATTAACCCACTAGTTGGCGCCATATTAGATTATGGTACTTGCGTCATCACCTGACATCACTACAGCGTCCTCTAGTGGCACTAATATGAACTAAGTCACTTGGGCTATGGACTCAGTGGCGAATACACTTGGTAGTGGTGCTGCCTCTAATTCTTTAAATAAAGGCTGCTGTATGATTTCGACAGTTGACGATTAGCTAGCATAGTGTTTTAAATAGATTATTATTTTGACAATTTACGAGTTGTTTGGCTATCTGGACGTAAATGCTTTGCATTATTTATGAGTGGTTCGCGTGTCTGTAGGTTGTGCAATGTGTTATTTTTGACGATTTACAATTAGCAAGCGTGTGTGTAGAACGTTATAGATGAGTTATGTAGGAGTAGATTGCAGATGATGTGGGGCATGTCTGAGCATGTGTTCCGTGATACATATACTCCACCCCTAAATAAATTGCTCCCAAATAAATAAAGTACATTCGTTCCTCTCTCCATCAGCATAGTGTGGGGTGAGTCCTTTTACCAGCAACCCCTAGAAAGAGGTTGCGCCCTGGAGGCTTAGGTTAGTGATGGTGAGCTTAGTTTGCAACAATTTTCGTAGGTTGGTGGCAAAAGAGCCAGTGACCTTTATTTACTGCTAGAATTCAAACTCGGCGGCGGTTCCTAGGAAGAGGTGTTGGGCTGGACCTTGAAAAGTAGTTGAAACTAGATAGCTGAAAGTACAGTGAACATCTTTCCCTACCTATATCAAGATGAAACACGTGGCCAATAGGAGTGCAGCATTCTAGGGGTGTGGGGTGATAGGTCATGAATGAACACCGCGCTGATAGTGGGAAATTGTCGAACTTCTCATTTTATCATTGAATATTGAATTGTAAATTGGATTATTGAATATGATTAAAATTGAAATGGAATTAAGTACTTAGGTAATTGATAGGTTAGACAGGAGATTTGGGTGTTACTTTAGTTAGCGAACACACATGCTTGAAATTGGTTACATAATAAAGACAAGTCTATTTTTCCCTCCATTTTCCTAGGTGTGACGCATTATCATGTTCGAATTTGAACTTCTCACTATTTTTCTGGCCAAGGGGGTGTGGCACTTTCCCAACAAAATTCAAACTTCCAGCCAAAATCCGCCATTTTAGATGACGTTATCGCCGCCATCTTGGATGACGTCATCTCCGCTATATTTGATAACGGTATTTTGAGGCAGAACACAGGATGTTCCAATACTAACTTGTTGCTTTCTCCAAGCGTTATGAAGAAACTTTACAAAAAGAACAAACAGCAATAAATTCCAGCTATTACAAGAAACAAAAGAGAATCGTGCAGTGTGAGCTCCCGCTACTCATGCAAAAGTGAACTCCCAAAGGCTAACTAGTACTGAAGGTTGTGGAAGACTGTAAATGAGACTGGGGACCGTAGGTACCATAGGCCATCCTATATCGCCATGCCAGATGGAGCTACACTATGTGATCAAAAGTATCCGGACACCTGGCTGAAAATGACTTGCAAGTTCGTGGCCCCATCCATCGTTGATGTTGGAATTCAATATGGTCTTGGCCCACCCTTAGCGTTGATGACAGCTTCCACTCCCGCAGGCATACGTTCAGTCAGGTGTTCGAAGGTTTCTTGGAGGATGGCAGCCCACTCTTCAGGGAGTGCTGCATTGAGGAGAGGTATCGATGTCGGTCGGTGAGGCCTGGCACGAAGTCGGCTTTCCAAAACATCCCAAAGGTGTTGTATAGGATTCAGGTTTGGACTCTGTGCAAGCCAGTCCATTACAGAGATGTTTTCGTCCTGTAATCACTCCGCCACAGGCCGTGGATTATGAAAAGGTGCTCTATCGTGTTGAAAGACGCAATCGCCATCCCCGAATCGCTCTTCAACAGTGGGAAGCAAGAAGGTGCTTAAAACATCAATGTGGGCATGTTCTGTGATAGTGCCACGCAAAACAACAAGGGGTGCAAGCCCCCTCCATGAAAAACACAACCACACCATAACACCACCGCCTCCGAGTTTTACATTTGGCATTACACAAGCTGGCAGATGACTTTCACCGGGCATTCGCCATACCCACACCCTGCCGTCAGATCACCACACTGTGTACCGTGATTCGTCACTCCACACAACGTTTTTTCACTGTTCGATCGTCCAATGTTTACGCTCTTTACACCAAGCGAGGCGTCGTTTGGCATTTACCGGCGTGATGTGTGGCTTACGAGCAGCCACTCGACCATGAAATTCAAGTTTTCTCACATCTCGCCTAACTGTCATAGTACTTGCAGTGGATCCTGATGCAGTTTGGAATTCCTGCGTGATGGTCTGGATAGATGTCCGCCTATTACACATTATGACCCTCTTCAAGTGTCGGTGGTCTCTGTCACTCAAGAGACGAGGTCGGCCTGTACGTTTTTGTGCTGTGCGTGTCCCTTCACGTTTCCACTTCACTATCACATCGGAAACAGTGGACCTAGGGATGTTTAGGAGTGTGGAAATCTCGCGTACAGACGTATGACATAAGTGACATCCAATCACATGACCACGTTCGAAGTCCGTGAGTTCCGCGGAGCGCCCCACTCTGCTCTCTCACGATGTCTAATGACTACTGAGGTCGCTGATACGGAGGACCTGCAGTAGGTGGCAGCACAATGCACTTAATATGAAAAACGTATTGTTCTGAGAGTGTCCGGATACTTTTGATCACATAGTGTAGTAATCGGAGCCGCTTAAGGCATATCACCAGACACACATCATTGTATTCGGAGGTCCCCGCGCAACAGATATCGGCGTCTGTCAGAAACATGCGTTTCCGTCACAAACTACGAGACGCCAGTGGGAATGAGGAATAAGTTTTGTAATGTCGGGGTGTGCAAGATCAAATTTGGCTCCTGTGAATGTTACTACATTGGCCAAATGGGATGGGATTCAAAACACATTTCAGGGAGCATGGATACCAGTAATGGTAGTGGCTGGGGATACCACTTAAGGGAACTGAATCATCACTTAGTCTCTACTGAAAATTGTTTATGAACATTGCACACAAAAATAAGGGTAATATTTTAGGTCTACTAGAAGAAATGAAAATTTGTGTTATTAACCGCTTGAAAACGTCCTTCTTGATCAAAGAGCAGATACCAAGCAACCGTAAATGGTGTTTTCGACTTTTCGACAAACTGTTATTCCATCGAAATAAAATAAAATAATATACTTCCCGAAACTTTCTGGCATTCCGGAAATATAGTTTCCGTTCCCATTTATTCCATTACCTGAGCTATTGATAGCCTTTCATTTGTGAAATTCATGTAATGCAGTATGTATTTTGTAATTGGCCGGATGAACAACGACAAAGGAGTCTCTTATTTGTAGCAATGCTGAAACTTTAACCGTTCAGTTGTGCCATGTTATCTTCATCTAGTGACGTATGTATACTGTATTTTTCGGGTGAGCAACGACTCACGAGTTTTTATTTTGTAATAAAATTGATGTTGCATACCTATGCTACGTTACATGGCCAATTTGTACTGTAACAGATTTGTATTTCCTCACAGTTTTACGCATATATTTTTTGAGATTTTTATTTGGTGATTTTACGATAACGTGTTAGTTGCATTTTCGCTAGAAAGATAAGATTTTTGCCCATATGAGGGCGAACAATTCTTGAATGTTTTATACACTCATACTCACTTTCTGCTATGATCTCTTAAGAATTAAATATAATACTTACATTGACAACGAATCTGTGTGGAGCTCTTTAAACGCCCATCGACAAAGTTATGTCATCTATCATGACCGTGTTTTCCTCCCAGCACACATGGTAGCACTGGTCATTGATTGTATGCAACAATAACATCTATGGTCAAACTATACAATTAATGGGGCTACCTACTTTTGGTAATGACAGTTTTTATACCTATATCAAAGTGTCATGTATTTGTACCTAAAATGGTACCAGTATGTATTCCTTTATCAAGAAGTGTTTGGTCCTTGACTATTGTTCATTTAGAACTGATATTTATAAGACATAATGGGTTACTCTGAAATGCATTATCACATATAATGAATAAATTCAGAGAAAACCATTGACTGTTTTTAAGCAACCACACAGTTTTTTAAAATGTCTTCAAATAATTATATTCATAATAGTTGCAGGCGTGTATAAGGGCTCTCAATTTTATTTAGAATTCATTGCTCCTAGCATGGCCAAACAAGACGCCAGTAAACTATATTGTGCAAAGAGAGGTATTATGACTTAGCAGTTGAGTAACGTGTTTAATAAAACGTGTTTGAAACATGATGTAACAGCAACATATGCAAGAATTAAAATACTCAATAAGTTATTCAATGCACAGTATATCAAGAACAAAGTGAAGCGATATGGATTAAAAGTAAAATTAGATCAGCCTACTAAGAAAAATTTTCAGCTAGCCAATTCGCTGAGATTTTTTTTTTTTCGCCTGCTTACTAATCTCTGACCTCTTGTCTTTAGAAAAGTTGTAAATCTTATCTTCAACTATGTATCTTATGAGAGGTCAGTTATCAGCTGTAAACATGCGTGGAAAACAAAACGACTCATTACAGAATGTACCAACCGCCACATTGTGCTAGTACACCAAGTAAGTCAACACAACTGTGCTGCACATGCAGTGAAGTCCAATACGTCTTTCTCGGGTGCAGAACTGAATATTTTCAATAAGGGCCTAGATTATAATTTTCCAACAAAAATTAGCAAGCCAGTTCTTAAAAAGCTTATTGTTGAAGTTAAAAGTGGATGTAAATCTTCTAAAGGCCAATATTTGTACATGTAACTATTTAAGAAAAGAACGTAAACAACAAAACACAAACCATATGTTTCATAATGTTAAGAAACTTAATTTAAGGTTACATCAGAACAATATTCTTACAATAAAAGCGGACAAAAGCAATTGGCTTGTATTGTTTAATGACATCCTTTCCAAACGAATCAGTACATGCATCCAGACCAGAGAGTGTACAACGTCATACTGAAAACTGGGCTCATACTGCCAAGTTCACTGTAAATTTGACTTGATTTTCAGGATTCAACGGCTGTATGAGACCCTTTCCAACCGAATCAGTGCGTGCTTCCAGGCCAGAGAGGATGCAACGCCATATTGATAAATGGGCTCATTTTCCGACGTTCTTTGTAAATTTGACTTGATTTTGTAATCACCGAAATAACATCCATACCTTCTCATTCCGTTTCTTCCTCCCTTTCTGGGTGCTTCATAATGTTAACCGCCAGTTGGTACAGTGCTGCACGCTGCTGCACAGGCTACAGATGTGTCGTTTTGCTGCCGAAAAACGATTCACTTATAAGTCATCGCTGGATCATTTAAGTATCTCTCAGAGATAAGGTATTACCGCTACCTGGTGGAGTTCCGCCGTCGTCTAGTCAATAATTAGGCACAATGATTATTTAAGACCTCTATTTTGCGCCCACTGAAGGCAGTCAGTATGCATACTGCCACTGGTGTTTATTGTAGGAAGTTCGTATATTTATACCGAAAATTTGCACCCTGGCGCATTTGTAGGACCTCCAGATGCTGGCTGCATGAACGCACTCGGCCGAGTTGGGCGTTCCGCTGCATGCTTCCCCAACACCCTCCCCAAAAATGGTTCTGAGCACAGTGGGACTCAACATCTGAGGTCATCAGTCCCCTAGACTTAGAACTACTTAAACCTAACTAACCTAAGGACATCACACACATCCATACCCGAGGCAGGATTCGAACCTGCGACCGTAGCGGCCGCGCGGTTCCAGACTGAAGAGCCTAGAACCGCTCGGCCACACTGGCCGGCCAAACACCCTCCCCACCCTAATGAATAGCACGCCCAGTCTAGTGAAGGTTTGATGCCCAAACTAATCAGATTAACGGCTGTTGGAAATGGCACTGGGCGTATTTCTACCAGGGTGACTGACCAATGAGCTACAGTGCTGCCAACATCATAACAATCCACACATGCTGCCACCGGTGAAGTGAGCCCGTTTTTCCGGCATAAGCTCCATTCAGATATTAAGATATCGCCACTGTTATTTCTCGCTGCATCCAGATTCCTTCTCCAAATATAATTTATGCGTTATTGTTGGTAATAAGTAAGAGTAATTCTAGGAGTTTACCCTGAACCTTACTACAGTTTATGACTATTAGTTTCACACTTCCATTTTCTGACCTGCAAGAGCGTGTATTCCTAAGCGCAGCAAATACAGGTGACCTGGTTATGGATATGTTGTGTACTAGACGTAACTGCTCATCGAGTTAGAAAGAAGATTAACGTCCTGCCGACAAAGAAATCATTAGAGTTAGAGTACGAGTTGGTATTGGAGAAGGAAATCGGCCGTTTATTTTTCAAGGGAACCGTACTGGCATTTGCCTTAAGTGATTGAGAGAAAACATGCGAAACCTAAATCTTGATGGCCAGAAGATCTTTTGAACCACCTTCCTCCTGTATTGACCACTGTTCCACCTCGCTCCGTCGGGCCTGCAGAGGATTTCTTTAATCTAAAGCCGCGCGGAGTGGCCGCGCGGTTTGAGGCGCCCATGTCACGGATTGCGCGGCCCCTCCCGCCGTAGGTTCGAGTCCTCTCTCGGGAATGGGTGCGTGTGTTGTTCTTACCATAAGTTAGTTTAAGTAGTGTATAAGTCTAGGGACCGATGACCTCAGTAGTTTGGTCCCTCAGAAATTCAAACACATTTGAACATTCTAATCTAAAGATCCCTCATGTGGAGTCCACACGTACTCTTCCTGGCGTATTATGGGAGACTTTACAATTCTCCAACCTATGGCACAGGCCAAGAACGGACAATCGTCTTAACAAACTGCGCAGCTTTTTCTCAAGTGTCAGTGCAATACTAAAACACTGCTGTATATTTACTTTTTGACATTGTTCTATTACGTTTACTGAACAGTGGGCTGGATTAAAACTTTCAATCCAGGAGGGTTACCTTCATCATTAATCATTTACTAATCAGGTAGCAATACGTGAATGAACTCCGCCAACAGTGTACATATGAGCGATAGCGCGTCCTTTCAGTCTGACACAGCCTTAACTTGGACCACAGGGACGCTGCTCCTTCATTAAACGAGACTGCGCCGTGAGCAACAGATTGACTGAAATAAAAGATAGCATGAAAATTTTATAGATCTGACATGGCTATAAATGCCAAACGATGTAAGTAACCCTAGTCAACGAACAGGAGAACTGCTCCTTACAGAAGATGCTGGAAATGGCGATACCATGTTTTACATCAACCCTGGGGTGCGCACGGTTCATCAAACGTTGGATATACACAGCATTTCTCTCTAACGGATGACACAATTGCATTTTCTGTGTCTTGTTGTAGCTCTTTCAGTGCGTGGGGATTGTATGAGTGCATCTGACACTTCAAGTTGTCCCACATACAAAAATTCAGGCCAGGCGATTTTTGAGGCTATGACGTTTTATTGGCTTTGTTGACTGTCCTCTTCTCTCTGGAGACGTGATGAACTCATGCCAAGGCTGTGACAGGTAGTCATGAAGTTTTAAATATCAAATCGAAAAAAGGAAGTTACATAATTAGTTTTTGTTTTCTTTACAGTTACATGGCTGCAGTCCTGCTACACACTGAAATCGCCCTGTCAAGGGCCACGGAGGGCTCCTCAACAGGAGGTCCGCTTTATCAGTGGGCGAGAACATTTTGTTTTGTCTCCTTTAGTGGTGTCCTGTGGTACTGTGGAGGGGGGCAATTTCAATATGTAGCGGGGCTGCAGACATGCATCCGAATACAAACAAAAAATTAATTATTTATCTTTATTTTTTCGAGGTGATAAGTAAATCTTTATGCCTATCACTCGCACACGTGCGAAAGGTCGTGTTACTCCTTCTTGCTGACAATATCTGTGCATTATATCACCTTACGTACCGACCGAGGTGGCGCAGTGGTTAGCATACTGGACTCGCATTCGGGAGGATGACGGTTCAATCCCGTCTCCGGCCATCTTGATTTAGGTTTTCCGCGATTTCCCTAAATCGCTTCAGGCAAATGCCGGGATGGTTCCTTTGAAAGGGCACGGCCGATTTCCTTCCCCATCCTTCCCTCACCCGAGCTTGCGCTCCGTCTCTAATGACCTCGTTGTCGACGGGACGTTAAACAATAATCTCCTCCTCCTCCTCACCTTACGTCAGGTGTTCCATTAATAAATTTAACACAATGTGGACCAGTTTTATTCGGACCACACTGTAAAATAGGGTCCAAACCCCATCTCAGTAGATAAGTTACAGGCACGGTAGAAGACCTTCAGGGCTTTAATTCCTACTATAGTTAAATAAAATGAGTGGTAGTTTGCTCTCTTGTTATTAATAATTAAACTCTTACTTGACAGGGCAGCACAAGAACAGAAATCTGGTAAAACTATAAGAAATAATCAATACTATTTATTAATGGTATTGTTACAAATTTTTCTTAACTATAGCAACAGTTTTTATGTGTCGAAGTTGATGTCCTATCCTACACCTACTACAGTGAAATCTAAACAACATTGCTGTCCCTTGTCAAAAATGGTTCAAATGGCTCTAAGCACAATGGGACTTAACATCTGAGGTCATCAGTCCACTAGACTTAGATCTACTTAAATCTTACTAACCTAAGGACATCACACACATCCATGCCTGAGGCAGGATGCGACCGTAGCAGCAGCGCGGTTCCCGACTGAAGCGCCTAGAACCGTTTGTCCACAGCGGCCGGCTGTCCCTTGTTAGTCTAGGATATGGTTCCTATGACTGAAGGTGTTACGCATACACTAGCTTGACTGTCCTAGTTCTCGACGGTTAGCAACTGCTACGTTGGAATTGTAGCCTTTTGACTGAACTCGAGGGACTGTTCTCCGTAACGTAACTATGTTGGCACTGTCAGTCCTGAGCAAAATGCAGAAATTGCTGGCGCTGCAAGAATTGGACTGAGAGTGTGTCTGCTGGGCGTATCCATCCCCGCCAGTACTAGGTCGAAGCAAAGTAATCCCCGGTTGACAGCGCTCTCTCTGGCGGCTGGAGAAACTATCGGTAGATGAATTTAACTTGCTGGTGGAGGTGGCGACAGAAACAGAATAGAGAGCGCCATCTGGAGACGGAACTGAGAAGACACCAGGCGCCCCTGTGTTATCGCGGTGTCTTGTGGTATTGTTGCATACTTCTTGAGCCATGTAGACAACACAAAGGAGAACTAGACTGAGACACAAACAAGTGTGCTCATCAGTAACTGCACAGTGTGGGGTAAGTGACTGAGCAGTAAGTTAAGGTTACATCTGGAAACCTACATTTACAACAACCAAGACATATAATTTTGTCTTTCAGATTGGGCCTAGTGCTAATAACAACGAAAGCTTTCAAAATAACTAAACAGATTATAAAAAGAAATGCTAACGCAACTGTTGTTCATTTCCAGAGCTCTACTTGTGCACAAACTTGCTTGCTGCAACGAAAGAATCTATTGATTTATTCACTGAGGATAAAAAGATACGAAATATAATCTCCAGCTATGAACATATTAGGAAACAACTCAGTTCAGAAGGGACATATTCAGAAGCATGGCATTACAAACAAGCGTTAATGATTCTGAAACAGTAGCTTTAGTCAGTAACAGCTCTTTCTTCTAATTAAAGAATTTTATGTTTACAGAACACTGTATGCTGTCCTAGAATGGGAATCGTTGCCACAAACGTACGTTTGGTCTAGCGTTTCGCAGATGACATTAGTATTCACAGCACACAGAATACACAACACAGCTTCACTTGCAGCAGCATTTCTGGCGATGGATTAGCAAAACCAGCAGGATTAGTATTCATACCACTGGTTTCTGGAAAGACTTTGACACAATGCTACCCTGCAGACTGTTAGGAAATGTCTATGCGTAAGGAATAGATTCTCAGATTTGTGAGTAGCTAGAAGACTTTTAAATAACATAACCCAGCACATTGTCCGGCATGGCGAGTGTTCATAGGAGGAAAAGATATCGTAAGAAGTGCTCTGGGGGAGTGTGATAGGATGGCAATTACTCTGCAGATACACAAACTACGTGACAATTAGGATGAGCAGCGATCTGCGAATGTTGGCTGATGATGCTGGGGTGTACGGGAAAGTGTCATCTTTGAGTGACTGTACGAGCAAACAGGATGACTTGGACAGAATATCTTTTTGATACGAGTGTGATGAGTGGCTCTAAATGTGGAAAAATATAAGTCAATGTAGATTGTAGAAAAGACAATAATGTTATGTTGGAATACAGTATTAGTGGTGTGATGCTTGACACAGTCACGTACATTAAATATCTTGGCGTAACGTTGCAAAACGACATGAAATGGAACGATCATGTAAGGACGGTTTTAGGGAAGGCCAGTGGTCGACTTTGGTTTGCTGGGAAAATTCTAGGAAAGTGTAGCCCCACATAATAATAAGCCTACCTGGACCACGTTTTCATTCACAAAACACGTTGAGGCTGTGGACCCCTACAAAAACTAATTTTTTAAAACATACAGTAAACTTGTTCAACCCATTGTTGAGTATTACTCGACTGTTTGGGATCTCCACCAGGTCAAATTAAATTAAGATATCTAAGCAATACAAATACATGCTGTTAGATTTCTTATCGGTAGATTAGATCAGCACGCGAGTGTCACGGAAATGCTCCGTGAACACAAATGGGAATCTCTGGAGACAGAAAGATACTTATTTCACGAAACACTTCTGAGAAAGTTTAAAGAACGGACATTTGCAAACAAACTGCAGAATGATCCTACTGCCACCAACATACATCTCGTGTAAAGACTGCGAAAATAAGATAAGAGAAATCAGGGCTCGTATGGAAGCACACAGACAGTCGTTATTCCCTCGTTTTTTTTCGAGTGGAACAGGAAAGGGACTGACTAATAATAGTACAAGGCAGTGCGTTGGTGGAGCTGTCGTTTGTACTCAGGCGACTCATGTGAAAAGGTTTCCGACGCGATTACGGGCGCACGGTAGGAATTAACGGACTTTGAACGCGGAATTGTAGTTAGAGCGAGACACATGCGACATTTTGTTTCGGAAATCTTTGGGGAATTCAGTAATTCCCAAACACAAGAGTTTGCCGAGAATATCACGTACAACGCAGTGTCCGACAGCCTTCACTTAACGACCGAGAGCAGCGGCGTTTGCGTAGAGTTGTCACTGCTATCAGACAAGCACCAATGCGTTAAAAGAATCGCAGAAATCAATGTGGGACTTACGACGAACTTATGCGTTAGGACAGTGCTACGAAATTTGGCGTTAATGGGCTACGACAGCAGACGACCGCCGTGATTGCCTTTGCTAACATCACGACATCACCTGTAGCGCCTCTCTTGGGCTCGTAACATTTCGTTTGGACCCTAGAAGACTGGAAAACCGTGGCCTTGTCAGCTGGTAAGAGCTGATGTTGTGTTCGCGTGTGGCACAGACCCCACGAAGCCACAGACTCAAGTTATCAATAAGGCACTGTGCAAGCTGGTGGTGGCTCCATAATGGTTAGGCTGTGTTTACATGAAATGGACTGGGTCCTCCGGTCCATTTGAACCGATCAGCTACTTGGAGATCATTTGCAGCCTTTCATGGACTTGATGTTCCCAAACAATAATGGAATTTTTATACATAACAATTCTTCTTTTAGTTGTTCGCTGTTGGTTTGAATAACATTCAGCACAATTCGAGCGAATAACTCGTCCATCCAGATCCCCTGACATGAATCCCATGGTACGTTTACGGGACATAATCGAGTGGTATATTTTTGCTCAAACTCCTGCACCGGCAAACACTTTCGCAATTATGGACGGCTTTAGAGGCAGCATGGCTCAATATTTCTGCAGAGAACTTCCAAGGACTTGCTGAGTCCATGCTATGTCGAGTTTCCGCACTATGCCGGCCTAAGGAAGGTCCGATACGATATTAGGAGGCGTCCCAAGAATTTCGTCACCTCACTGTAGTTCAACAGTGGATCACTGAGGGCCAGCAACGGCGCGCAAATCCGCACACGAGCCGGGTGTGCGGGCCGAAGCGAAGCCTGTCTCTGCTTTGGTCGGTCCTTCGCAGAAGTACCCGGTACAGAGCGACAAATCATTTAGAATGCCGATGTGGTATTTTTATGACGGCAAGGCTCTCTTCAGGTCGGCACAATCGTGGTGGCAGCACTGTTTACACTTTGCTATTTATTGGGGTATGAAGGAAGTTCACAGGTCCAGTGGGTGTTTGCACAAAAAGAGGCAATCTAGTTATCTGTCGTCGCAAGTCTTTAAAACATATTGGGAGTGACAGAAGAGAGGGATGACAGTTCCCAGTATCTACTATACAGTCACGTTACCGGCGGGTACTGCAAATGTGTTATGAAGCGATATTACTACATCATGGAGAAAGAATTTAAAGATTTAGTTGACGAAGAAAGAGGCAAAAATTACAATGGTCGCTACACGGGATTCATTGTTCTGTACATGTAGAAGCACTTTGGGCTAAATTTGCAGGCATAACGCACGTGAAGAAGTTATTGGTACGAATAGTAAAATTCCATCGTCAGTTTCAACAGTTTTCGATGGAACTGAACGAAGATTATGGAGACTTTACATATCATAGCAAAGTACATTGTTTAAGACAAAGGGCACGCCTGGAACTATTTTTCCACTTAAAACCCACTATTGTTTAATTTATGGAGAAAAAAGGAATGGAGGAACGAAAATTAGAACTTCTATAATGGATTGCAGACCTCTCAGTTTAAGTGGAGTTGACTACACACTGACCACAGTAAGACACTGGAAGATGCGAAATACTCGTAACTTATTTCTGATTTGTCTGGGATGCATTTAAAAAGAAAATTGCATTGTTGGAGGGACAAATACTAACAAATACAGTCCACGTAGTTCATTGATGTTAAAGGAAACGCGAGGTTTGGAGAACCCATTGTGAACTCGAAAGAATTACAAGTATAATTCTCTAAACGCTTTGAGAACACTGCCAATCTTACATCTGTTTTAGAGCTGCTATCGAAACCTTTGCTATTTCAGTTCACATGGCTCTGAGCACTATGGGACTCAACTTCTGAGGTCATTAGTCCCCTAGAACTTAGAACTAGTTAAACCTAATTAACCTAAGGACATCACACACATCCATGCCCGAGGCAGGATTCGAACCTGCGACCGTAACGGTCTCGCGGTTCCAGACTGCAGCGCCTAGAACCGCACGGCCACTTCGGCCGGCGCTATTTCAGTTGAAAGGACCCTTATGCATGTGCAGATTTAAGTGCTTGATCTGCAGTGTTATTCCCATTTCAAAGGCAGATCCGTTAACATTAAAGTTGTCCAGGACGTCTACATCGTTTTCCTCAGGTAGAGTTTCCACGTCTCCATAATGAGGTTGCAAAAGTGCTGCAATAATTCGATCAACATAAATGTTTGTGAAATATATTTTTTCAGTTATGAAACTAAATAAGTCACGATTACGTGGGAACGTGAATGCGAAAATCTATGAAATTTTCTGCATCTGTCCGTATACCGTCAGTTTGTAGCAGATAAAAATCATGTTATGTCTTTAGTGCACCAAAAATAATTAAACAATACTGAAAATTGGTTTTGTTTGTTATATATGCTGTTGAGAAATGTGAGATATAAAACAAAGACGTATGCAGTGCGACTTCATTGCCATTTAAATGTGTCACGTTCACGGTTTCTCCCTCCACGCAGTGTGCCGTGGTGGTGGAGGAAGCGTGCAGCTAGGTTAAGCACTATGGCACTCCTGCCAGGACGCGCTAACCGAATTCTTGGCCACCCCTGATTTAGAAGGTTTGGCAAAATCTTCCTTATTTACGGAAGATATGACGGCATGGACTGCTGAAGGAGGTGAACTTATCCAAAGAAAAGTCTTCAAAGGTTCCGACAGGCCTGCAAGAGAATGAACTTGCTTCAACAGCAAAGAAGAGAAGCTGTGCTCCACATCAACATCCATACTCCGCAGGCGAAGGGTACTGTGTGTGCCACAGTCACTCCCCCCACCCCCACCCCAGCCCCACCCCATCCCTTTCTTGTTGTAATAGCGAATGGCCCACATGACTTACACTAAAGCGCCAAAGAAACTGGTATAGGCACGTGTATTCAAATACAGAGATATGGAAACAGGGAGAGTACGGCGCTGCGGTCGGCAACGCCTATGTAAAACAAAAAGTGTCTGGCGCAGTTGTTAGATCGATTACTGCTGCTACAATCGCAGGTTATCACGATTTCAGTGAGTTTGAACGTGATGTTATAGTCGGCGCACGAGCGATGGGATACAGCATCTTCGAGGCAGCGATGAAGTGGGGATTTTGCCGTACGACCATTTCACGAGTGTACCGAGAAATCAGGAATCCGCTAAAACGTCAAATCTCCGACATCGCTGCACGTGTATTCAAATACAGAGATATGGAAACAGGCAGAGTACGGCGCTGCGGTCGGCAACGCCTATGTAAAACAAAAAGTGTCTGGCGCAGTTGTTAGATCGATTACTGCTGCTACAATCGCAGGTTATCACGATTTCAGTGAGTTTGAACGTGATGTTATAGTCGGCGCACGAGCGATGGGATACAGCATCTTCGAGGCAGCGATGAAGTGGGGATTTTGCCGTACGACCATTTCACGAGTGTACCGAGAAATCAGGAATCCGGTAAAGCGTCAAATCTCCGACATCGCTGCGGCCGGAAAAAGATCCTGCAAGAACGAAACCAACGACGACTGAAGAGAGTCGTTCAACGTGACAGAAGTGCTACCCTTTCGTAAATTGTTGCAGATTTCAGTGCTTGAGCCATCAACAAATGTTAGCATGCAAAATATTCAACGAAACATCATCGATACGGGCTTTCGGAGCCGAAGGCCCACTCGTGTACCATTGCTGACTGCACGACGCAAAGCTGTACGCCTCGCCTAGGCCCATCAACACCGACATTGGACTGTTGTTGGCTGGAAACATGTTGCCTGGTCGTACGAGTCTAGTTTCAAATTGTATGGAGCGGATGAACGCGTACGGGTATGGAGCAAACCTCATGAATCCATGGACCCTGCATGTCAGCAGGGGGCTGTATCAGCTGGTAGAAATTCTTTAATGGCGTGGAGCGTGTGCAGTTGGAGTGATATGGGACCTCTGATACGACTAGATACGACTCTGACAGTTGACACGTACATATACATGCTTCTGACCACCTGTACCCATTCATGTGCATTGTGCATTCCGACGGACTTGGGCAATTCCAGCAGGACAGTACGACACCCCACACGTCCAAAATTGCTACAGAGTGGCTCCAGGAACAATCTTATGAGTTTAAACACTTCCACTGGCCACCAGACTCCCCAAACATTATTGAGCATATCTGGAATGTCTTGCAACGTGCTGTTCAGAAGAAATCTCCACCTCTTTGTACTCTTGCGGATTTATGAACAGCCCTCCTGGATTTGTGGTGTCAGTTCCAGCACTACTTCAGGCATTAGTCGAGTCCATCCCACGTCGTGTTGCGGCATTTCTGCGTGCTCGCGTGGACCCTACACGATATTAGGCAGGTATACTAGTTTCTTTTGCTCTTCAGTGTAAATCCACTGCCCTTCAGTCAATGAAAACTCAACAAAAGAAACTACTTCTGTTTGTCTTAGTGTTAGCTCCAAAGTCCAAGTTGTTGACTGGACGTTATATTCATGCTTCGATTTCCCTGCATGCAGTAATCAAACAAAGCGGCGAGGTACTTTCGACACTCGACTCGTTTTTGGTACTCGAGGTCACATTCCCACAGCTTCTTACACATTTATGTCTGCCGAAACTTGTTCCAGTCATTTGTGCGAATGTTAGGATACCTCCTCGAGAATAGGTCACACCCAAGTCTACTCTCAGCTTACGTACACTGCTCAACTCATAAGGCGGAGATTCGTCAAACCCTTACCTCGTTTCGTCAGGAATTCTATCGTTGAAAAGTGAGCAGTACTCGCATTTGATAAAACTGTGCTGATTCTTGTGATATTTTATGGCACCACATGGTTACACGCAACGGCCTCGTCAGTTTTCTTCGAAATCTATGAGATCATTTCTTTTGTGGCAGACTATGTTTCGGAAGATTGCTATCTGCCATTGTGTTTCTGTAACGACGACCAACAAGCCGTCGGTCCATCCACTATCGATCGCAATCTTTGTCACATTTACTTCGTGGCGCTTTACTTGACGTTTGATGTCCAGCTGACTCTTCTGACGCTAATGACCCGTTGTCGTGCTCTCTTATACCAAATTAGCATCGCCATCGATTAACTAACTACTCACGGCTCCGCTAAAGGTTACAATACAGCAAGTTCTGCGAGAAGATGGAGTTAGTAGTTTCATCTAGAACCAGCCAACGCTTCCATTTTCATTTCTCCTACGAATGTGTCGTAAACTGAGATGCAGGAAAGCTTATACACTACGGGGGAAAATGCAAGAACCTGAAGGACAAGATCATTTTATTGACAAGTGGGGTAACTGGTAATTCATCACTGTAGGAGTATGTGACAACGAATTCAGACCAAATGAAGCACACACGTCACAGTAAACGGTGCGCAAACAGTGTACCCCCCTCTGGCCTCAACGCAGGCGTGTATTCTAGCATACAATCGATCATAACGGTGACGAATGGCATCGTGTGGCAGAGTAGTCCCAGCATCTTTGTTGAAGTTCGGCAATGGTTCTTACAGGCCCAGGAGAACGAGTAAGTTCCCATTTCACCATATCCCATATATGTTCAAGAGCTGAGCGATCTGGAGATAGTGCTGTCCAGGGCAATTGTTGTAAACCACGAAGAGCACTATGCGTCGCAGAGCCGTATGTGGATGTGCATTGTCCTGCTCAAAAAGCACAGCACATTCCTGTCGGGCAAGAGGCAGTAGCACGGGGATTACTTCCTGTGAAATATTGTGATCATTGGAAACTTTACCCTGCAGGAATATCAAATGTGACTGAGAGCTGTAACTGATAGACCCCACACCATGAAGTCTGGGCGTCGTGGACGAGTGGACCATGGATTTGGCAGGTCACCAGGTGTACCCCATACCCATGTACGTCCATCACTCGCATGATGACAGAACCTACTATCACTGAAGGTAATAGAACGCCATTCCTCTCTCCACTCAACTCTTTCACATCATCAGAGTAGCCATGCTTGGTGGTATCGTGGTATCAGTGGTAGCCTGGCAATAGGCACAAGTGATCTGAATTCTGCTGCTAGCAGACGGTTCCCAGTGGTTCCTGATGACACAGTATGTGCAGCATGTGCTCAAATGCCGGCCTGAGTGGCCGTGCGGTTCCAGGCGCTGCAGTCTGGAGCCGAGCGACTGCTACGGTCGCAGGTTCGAACCCTGCCTCGGGCATGGCTGTGTGTGATGTCCTTAGGTTAGTTAGGTTTAATTAGTTCTAAGTTCTAGGCGACTGATGACCTCAGAAGTTAAGTCGCATAGTGCTCAGAGCCATTTGAACCATTTTTGAGCTCAAATTTCATCCCTGCATCCACTGATACTTGTACAGTGCGTCGATCTTGGCGTGCGCCTATGCATATTTCCAGAAACTGGTCGACAGGTATGGGTATGTCCAACAGGCCACTGTTGAAAGCAGTGGCGCACCACCAATAAATTCTGTCTGTGCAGCAATCCGTTAATACTTCCATCCAGCTTCATACAGGTCCACAGTGAGACTCGTTAAAATAACTGAAACTGCTCATTAGGAGCACGTGCTCGTCGGTGGAGCATGATTGTACCCTACAATGAATGTTGCAAACAATGTTCACCTCTGAACTTCGAACAGTTACGGCCTACTCAAAACAGAGGATGCAGAGACAGGCCTCCTGCGCACCATATGCCCGTCGATGACCGTGAAAAATAAACCATAACTACTCAGAAAACAAATATTATACTCTGCTGCCTGAGAACACAGTTCTTGAGAGTGCTGCATTTTTTTCAGCAGTGCGTGAACATTAGAACCATTGTTGGTTTATCGAGGTGCTAGAAGCTGAAAAGAATGCTCCAACAAAGTTTTCTTTCTTCACAAGCGACTTAATCAATGTTGATTGGCAAGGTGGTCAGGGATAGATGTCTGACAGATGAAAGGTACATTCGTTTCTTGGAAAGTGGAATACGATGAAAGCTATAAAATTTGTGCTACCTTCGTACAAATGGTTCCTATGTACAGGGTTACACAAAAATATGAAAACACCCGAGGATACATGCTCGAACGTAAATGCAAATTGTAGCCAAGCCTGCAGGTGACCACCAACGACACTTGTGCAGTGTCCCCAAAGTGTCAGTCGCGGCCACAACAGTGCTCTAAGTAACTGTGAGTGTATTATGTCGGAACTAACTGAATTCGAAAATGGGAAAATTGTTGGTCTTGTATGGTGGATTCTTCCGTAATCAAGGGAGCCGAAATGATTAGTGTTTCAAGAGGCATTATGTCAAAGATTTATACTACATACATGGAAAGCGGAAAAACATTACCCGCTTAGCCACAACGCAGACAAAAGCATGAGTTGAGTGATTGTGACAGACGGTCATTGAAGAGGATTGTGACGCAAAATAATGGGACGGCAGCTACAAAAGTCATTGCAGAATTGAATGTCAAACTCGCGATCCCTGAGAACACCAAAACAACCTTAAGGGATCTCCATAAGCAGAGCACTGCAGGGAGAGCTGGGATTCCAAAATCGCTCAACAGTGACGCAAAAACTCGTAACAGGATAATGTGGTACCGAAGCCATAAAACCTGGACTAAAGAGGACGTGTTCTCCCCTACTCCACTGTATTCCTCTCCTCATTCGCCTCTATTTCTCTGCGAACAGGAAGTGGTGCCATTCCTGAGAGGTGGAGTCGACTTCAAGCAAGCTGTTATGATTATGCAGGTATCATTGAGAGCTATGTCCTCTATGTGGCATACGTTGAATATACCGAAAGGGACACGCATATTCTCGCGCGAAAGACTGCAGTGACGTGTGGTCAGGCCGAGAAAAGAAATCAAGCATACCCGGAAAGACATCAGAGAATGACTGCTAATCCTTTCACACCAGAAATATGCAATATGAGCGTTTTTAAGGGCCAGTTAACGATTATGTCTATTATGGAGCAATGGGAGAAAGTAATTTGGTAACATGAGTCTGTTTCCAACTTATGGCCGTGTTTACGTCCCGAGAGTGAAACATGGCGTAGTTCACAGTGATGATTTGCGAGGCCATATCGGGGTAATCCATGGTACCCATGGGTACTCTGCAAGGTCGCATTACTGCCAATGATAATGCGATCATTTTGCTGATAAAGTCCATTTCAAGCTACAATGTTTGTTCATCAATGCTGATGCTGTGTTCTAAGCTGAGAGGGCCACTGTTCACAAAGTTCATATGATGTTGTGAGCATGAGGATGAATTTTCGCATCTCTGCTGGCGGCCACAGTCACCAGAACCCAATATAATAGAGCCTTTGAGATCTACCCTCGAGAGAAGACTGCGTGATCGCTATTCACTACCATCGTATCATTACTTGAACTTGTCACTATTTTGCGGAAAGAATGTTATAAAACTACCTTGAAAACCATTCAGAACCTGAGTTTATCCATTCCGAGACAACTGGGAGCTGTTTTGGATGGCAACACTTTTCCTACACCGTATTATGCATGGTAATGTGGTGTGTATTTGGTGTCTCCATATTTTTGTCCAACCACTGATTAGTGGGAGAACAGGGGTGTGAGCACACATTTGATATCGACCTGATATGCAAATTAATTAAATTACGACAGCTGATTGATTTATGAACTCCTCACCTCCGCTTAACCTATTGTTCTGCTAACTGGCTTGTTACTCCTGGGGATGATTTATGACCCCCTAGGTTAATCCATCCTTCTAAGAAAGGCCCCCCCTGGCCCCTCCCCCTCCACTTCCGCCTCCCCTCTGAGAACTCACTTTGCCAATACAAGCACACCTTTGTTGTCAAATTACTTGACTAATTAATTAAATAGATAAATTATGGCTCCCCACTTGGGTAGAGCTCATGTCTGCACCTCTCAGCCCCACTTCCCATGATGTAATAACTGTAAGCACTGATAAATGGAATGAAGTGCGGAAGTGTGGTATAGTAGTTAAGGTTTTGGGTCTCTCGCCCATGTGTCTGTCGTTAGGACACCACCACCTAGGTCAAAAATCACCCAAGGTCCTAATTACGGATCACAGTACTACCCACCATGGACTGGATGTTTGGCCTCCTTTGATCTCACAGCCCCAAACAAAGCATCAAGTGGCGGTGTTCAGTTGATCAGGATCAGGCTAGCTTTCTGTCTCTGTCTTTCTTCAGGGCCTACTTCCTGTTTGTGTGTGTGTATGTGTGTGAATCAAACGTTTCCAAATGTACAGACAGAGGTTTTCATCTCTCCTCAGAATATTGTGTTCCTGTTGGCTAATGCTGGGACAAAGCGAGAGCTGATGCAATTTCTACACCAAAAATAGGGTGAAATAGTCCATTTGCACTACCCTATCAAATCAGTTGTTAACAGTTGACAGGAGTTCGCTTGAAACACTCACCTCCACATTATGATGATAATTATTTTTAATAAAAATACTCTCAAAGTCTGAGTATTGCACGCAAACATTATGCAAATCATGTAATGAAATTTCCGCCACAAATGGATGGTAGCAATAAATATATTCGAGGTCTGGTGTGCATTGACATTTGACAACACCATCATCCTCCACTGCAACGTTTCCATAAAACATATCTGGTGAAAAAGATTCTGCTGATCACACGAACTCTCAACTGCAAAGTACACACCATCCGCCAAGTGACAGGTAGCCTTGTCTGCGCCGGCTTGGAGAGACCTACACCCACACCGCAGTTAATAGCGAGATCAATTTTACCCAGAAGTCGGACAGAGAAATATCTACCACATTCTGCAACCTGTGTTGAAAAAGAGTGAATCCAGTTAATGCTATAGGAGCGTGTTTTGACCACTCGGTGGAAGTGGGAACATGTTCCTGTAGCTCCATCATCCGTGTACGATGTGTAAGATCAGCACCAGACGATGCCTGCTCCTGTAACACGATGACAGTACGAACAGTTACGGTGGTGTTTCTTATCGTGAAAATTAGGAACACTCAAAATCATACAGATACTGCACTCCGAAGCAGATCCACGTCCCTCAGGGTCCATTCACGTCTATCACCCAAAGATTCTGTCATCGTTATTCTGTACCAGAGAAAAATTACGAATCATAAAAGCTCCGCCAATTTCATCCGGTTAATTTTTACCGCATATCTCTCTTTCGGTATATCGAAAACGAGTACCGTCTACATGCCAGCATCGAACATATGCGCCGATTTTTTTTTCCGCTACGACTTTAACGTCTGTGTCAGATTCCATACTGACATAACACGTTTGGTCCATGGACTCCCCCAGATAAATAGACATCGTGTGGTGTACGTCATGTTGGTGCTGCTGATCCCACAGCACACCCACACACTGGGTGATTGAAATAAAAGACAGTCACAACGTAAGGAAACTGGAAGAGTTTTGAGGCATTGTGGAGCGTTTCCAAACTGCTGTCCGAAGGTGATTGATGACCTCTACATTTAAACCCATCTGTCACAGTGATGGGATAGCTGATAGCGCTGTGTTCCGTTTGATTGATTCCCCATAGAGCTGCCATGCACGTGATCACTGTTTCGGTGTTAGCCAGGTGCTTCCTCCTTCACCAAGACTCTTTCTCCATCGTAAACAAGCGATGTCAATCAGTCATTATGTATTAATCAACAGCGTACCAGTAGACTGTTGGGATGGAAAATACACCGTCGATGTACTGTAATAATAAGCATCATGGTTGATAATGCGATCAATTTTAGCAATTTTATCGTAATTTCAACACCGACCAATGATGCGGCAGCATGCTTACCAGTTTCTGTATTATCGCTAAACAGCCCATCCACTACTTTGCGAGTACCATCGCGAATGTAAATAGATGACTGCACAGTACGTTCACTCATTGTTAATTCTCGAACATATACACCAAAGTATACCAGACAGTTACCTACATATCTCTAGCACTTTCGATCATAATGCGTAACTTAACGATTTTTTTCTATGTGGATGGGAGTCACAGGACATTCTCGAATTCTCAGGGTAAAGTTAGAGACTGAAAGATCTCATCTCACTGTCTTTGACCAACGTTGCCTGCAGCTGACCAGAAGTAGGCCGCTACATTCCACGTTCCGTGTAGGAACAATGCAAACCTAGGCTGTAACTGCTGTCCAGCACCCATGCAAGAGCACAAGATTTCTCCAAATGCGCGAATGTCGAGGACGTTAGCACCCCTTATCGGTATACATTAGATGTGAAACTGTTGTGATGATATAACTGATGGTTAAGAACAAGAAGCGGGTGGTTTTTATGCATGGTGGAGTTCCAGGTGGATGGAGTTTGTTGCATTCTTCGTAAATCAACTGCGCTATCAATTCTAAAGTATTGTTCTAGTGTCTGGGGTAACTGCCAAGAAGACACTGGTAAGAGAAAACATAAACACATGCACTACTAAGGCTACAATGTTATGCACTTAAAAGACGCTAGAATTTTAGATCGTTGAGATTTCCGACGTATTAGTCATATGGAATGCAACACTATTACTATCCCAACGTAAGAAATATATTTCCAGCGCATGACATACATTCTCCTTGCAGATTTGTCTATGATATGATGATAAACTGCGATATGAAAACCAGTTCCTTAAAACATCGATTCCTTGTGGTATACGTACAATATAGCTTTCCAGAGGTGTATAGCTCCCCACTATTCACATCCGATGATCGTTCAGAAATTATACTATGCTCCTATATAAAATGATCTTTAGTAACGGAGAATGCCTCTTACAAGGAAAGCGACAAACGCATAGCATCGGTGTTTGACATGTGAAATTACACGTAATGCCGGCACTAACTCTGTAAACAGGTTATCTGTCAAGCAGATGTGTACGTGGGGATTGTAGTACCTCGCAAACACCTGTCGCTAACTTAAAATCACCGTAGTTATGAAACTGAAGACTCGATTTTGTGCCCAAGATGCCGCAGGGGGATGGAATGCCTAGCATAAATCTTCGTTTGTCTAAAGAAATTTGTCGGTACAGGATGGAAGTCCTCTGATGACCGAGAGGTTTGCTGCTAACAATCACAAGTAGACAGTGCTCTAAGTCATACACAGAACACGCAGTTGTATGCAAGTCGAACGCAGGTTATGTCACACAACTGATGCATCCCGACAAAACAACGGAAAAAATGATCAACTGACCTGCAGCGACATGTCCCTCTCTGTCTAGAATGCATCATCAGTCTACCATTAAATCCTACGTCGTTACAACTCCATCTCACCCTATCACTCCATCCACACTCTGTCATGCTTTACCGCATTTGCAAGTAAGTTCAGAGGCAGATGGTTCCCTTTTTTTCAGGAAAGCATCAAAGATAGTAGTCAACTCACACGCGTCACTATTACCTCAACAGACATACAGTAGAATGTTGCCTCGACGAAAAATAAAAGATTGTGTATCCGGTTCAGATTGTTCCGTGTTCCAAAATTGCTTGTAAATGTAGTGCAGCTGACAACACCTAGCGCAAATGCACTATTTTTCTGGACAGATGGCATAGTACAGCACTGTACTCGAATGCAACCAGTCACGTCCAATCGCATATTCTACAGCTGCAGCACGTTTGCCCTGTTTTATCTATGTCTGTGTCTGTACATGTGTCGCAGAAGCCTCCCACGACATGCTCTTCCCACTGGTGGATCCAACTTCGAACATAGAACACATTCCTTATATAACGGGTGATTGGTCCATCTTTGAGCCCTAGCCGGCCGGTGTGGCCACGCGGTTAAAGGCGCTTCAGTCTGGAACCGCGCGACAGCTACGGTCGCAGGTTCGAATCCTGCCTCGGGTATGGATGTGTGTGATGTCCTTAGGTTAGTTAGGTTTAAGTAGTTCTAAGTCTAGGGGACTGATGACCTAAGATGTTAAGTCCCATAGTGCTCAGAGCCATTTGAACCATTTTTTGAGCCCTATCCCAGATGTGACGTGTTGTGGATACGAATCCCAACTTCGCTCTGGATATAACACACAGCGGATCCACACTCGAACGCTAACTCGGGTCTACTATGAGACCTGGGAGCCATCTGCGACACATGCACAATAGGTACTAGAAATCGGAAAAAAATACAAAGCACGCGAAATCGGAGAAGTATGCTTTGAGAAGGACATGATTTGCATTTCGTAGGACATGGATACTCTTCTTTAACTTCCGATCGCTTCATTGCTTTGTATATCGTGATAGCAAAGTCATTAAGACGCTCAGCCGTACGCTGTGGGGATCGCACATTACCGCCGTCGCCTCATGCGCTTCTTCGCGGCCGCCAGCCCCCTTGCATCAACTAGCAACTTGCCAGCCCGGTGGCATTCAAGACAGATGCCTCCGGCCTCACAGGACACACCTACTCGACGCCCCCTCCCGCCTGCTGCGGGCCTTTTGACATGAAAGGCGCCGCACCAAGTTAGCTCGTACCTCTCTGGCGGCCTACCGACACAACCGTGACTCATGCATCACTCAGCCATGTGTCCGGCGGTCTACTGGGTTAGCGCCTTCCCCAACAGCTCTGTCCTTAGGAAAAGTCAGACTATCCATCTGTCTCAGATTGAACAAAGAGTGGTTTTCTAAAGCTAGCGGCTGCACCCAATTTTTCCATCCATTTGCCGACAAACACAGGACGTGTTGATTACCACATAATGATTGATTCACATCGCTTGTTTGAGATGGAGAACGAGTCAAGGTGAAGGAGGAAACACCTGGCTAACACCGAAACAGCAATATGAGGAATCAATCAAACGGAACACAGTGCCATCAGCTATCCCGTCACTGTGAATGATGAGTTTAAAAGTAGAGGTCATCAGTCACCTCTTCGGACAGCAGTTTGGAAACGCTCCACAATGCCTCAAAACTCTTCCACTTTCCTTACGTTGTGACTGGCTTTTATTTCAATCACCCAGTGTGTGGGTGTGTTGTGGGATCAGTAGCACCAACATGATTTACACCACACGATATCTAGTTTTCTGCGAGAGTCCATGGACCAAACGTGTTATGTCAGTTTAGGATCTGACATATACGTCAAAGTTGTAGAGGAAAAAAAAATCGCCGCATGTGCTCGATGCTGGCACGTAGACGGTATTGGTTTTCGATATATCGGAAGAGAGACATGCAGTGAAAATTAATTGGATGAAGTTCACGAAGCTTTTATAGTTCGTAATTTTTACAGAATAACGATGATAGAATGTTTGGGTGATAGACGTGAATGGACCCTGAGGGACGCGGATCTGGTTTGGAGTGCAGTACCTGCATGATGTTGAGTGTTCCTAATTTTCACGATAAGAAACAACATCGTAACTGTTCGTACTGCCTTGTGTTGCAGGAGCAGGCTTCGTTTGGTGCTGATCTTACACATCGTACACGGGTGGTGGAGCTACGACAACATGTTGCAACTTCCACCGAGTGGTCAAAACACGCACCTATAGCATTAACTGAACTTACTCTTTTTCAACACAGGTCGCAGAATGTGTTAGATATTGCTCTCTCCGACTTCTGGGTAAAATTGATCTCGCTATCAACTGCGGGATGTATTACAGCACATCGCCCCATATCAGTGGTGTCTTTCCCATCCTGACCTTCCACTGGGTACGCTGTTGACTGTCACACAATGACTGACTGACACCACTCCGTTGAGATGGAGGGAACCTTGGCGGTACACTGGATATCTGATACTTGTCACTGTGGAACATGGGATTAAATGTAGAGGTCTTCATCTTAATACAATTGTTAAGAAGTGTTCCTGATTACTATAGACTCGTTCTATTTACGTATGATGCGTTACCCTACACATGTTTTTATTTTTATTTTTTATTTTTTTTCACCAACAAGATAACAGTACCTCTTTTTATTTGTGCTACCTCACGCGTGGTGTGAACAACATCTTCCGGCAATGGTCAACAACGGAACAGTAATCATGTACATGACTGCAAATTGAAGGCATCATGGTTTTCGAAAAGGAGCACCGAGACATCAGCGACCCTGTCGATGGAAAGAAGAGATCAACTGTACCTTCGAACAGCTGTTGGAATCACTCTACAATACCGCAAGCTCTTGCAATTTTCATATGTTGCGATGTCTTCCACATTTTTGTCAATGAGAAACATCGCCTCTGTGTTTTATTTCTACCAGACTGTGTTGTGGTAGCTGTATAGTTTATGCCATGCGATGTTCGGTTTTCTGTGAGAACCACAGGATCGAAACTTGTTAATGTCGGTTTAGCAGCAGCTGACACGGATCTCTAAGTCATCGTAGAAAAACAAAGTGTACGGCGGTGTACACTGGTTGGGTGTGTTACAACTGAAAAAACAATGTCTTAAACTGCTTATTAAGGAACAATACGGGAACCATCTTATGTGATTGCTAGTCTGTTGGATATGGTCATCCTACAGTACAGGTGATGAAATTTTACACCGGTCTGTGGAAGCTACTTCGATCACGAACCACCTGCTCCAACGAACCAATACCTTTATATTTAATAAGATCGCCACATATGTTTGGGTGTTAGACAAGAACGCACCCTGAGAGACAAGGATCTCCTTCGGACTACCTGTATGAGGTTAGGAGATGTGTCGCAATGCAGTAGCAAAATCTTCTTCCTTCCTCCGTGCCATGTATGATGTGAAGTCTTCCTAATTTTCCCAACAAGGGACACAACCGTAACTGCTAGTACCATATCTTCTACTACCTTTTCCCATTTCCACCGAGTGGTCAAAACGTGCTCCTGTCGTATTAACTCAGATCGTCCTGTTTCCCCACAGGATGCAGAAGGTCTTAGATATAGCGCTCTCCGACTTCCGACAGGTCAGACCTAAATTGGGATGGTCACATAGGGAGAGCAGGGCAGAGACTTAGGAGCAGTTACAAGATGCAGAGGGACTGTCTAAAATACAGCGCTGGAGTTCTTGGTGTATGGGATCCTTAGCAGATAGGTTCGAAAAAAAGGTGACTCGTTTCGAGATACTAGAGTGAGACGAATATGATTCTGCAGTGGCTGTAATCATTAAAACACGTGTCTACAGGATCCAACGCAAATATGTGGTTGAATAGACTTGATTCCAAATTGCGGACAGCATTTCTGCCTGAAAACGTAACACTACCAGCGACCCATGTGTGCCCCTGTAGACTCAAGACCACTTTTTATGCAGGATGATGGTAACATAGTCGTTATGATCGTGTTTTCAATTGCGCGCCTGGCCGGTGGAAGAGATGGCTAGGGCACCAAGGAATGATTCTTGACAGTTGTTTCTTTTTTTTCGTTGTGGCGAAATTTCAATCTCCCACCTACATAGGGCGAGACAGGCTCTCACGATTTGTTTCGTAAACGCTAGTATGATATAGTATCGCGTAGTGTACAATACAGCTACATTCTCTTGAATTATAGCTTGTTGTTGTCGAATGTAAAACGATTATGTGTCTTCCGACATGTGAGCCAGTGGCTTGAAAGATTGTATTCCCTATTGTGATTTCACGTGGATGACAGTTTATTTACAGACACTGAACACATGAGACGCTCTCTAATCGTGTAATTTGTTCAACAAGCTAAAAGAAATTGCTCAATATAGATTTTTTTTGTTTTGAGTTTAAATTCACGCTTTTTATTTCCTCTGATGGAGGTTTCGAAATAACGAGGACATTCTGCGGTGATCCGTAGTTTTCGTATCAAAACAGTCAAAGTCTTTTTTCCTGATTTTACGCAGGGTGGGCATGTCTGTGCTGATAATTTGTGATCGGTGGCGGTACACTTCGCTGGAGGTCACAAAATAATGACATACGACTGCAGTCAAACGTAAAAACTATAGCGATTTTGCTCATAAAACTAAAAGAAAATAGACTTTACCTATTTTCGTTGAACGAGGACATTTATTATGGTCGCAAATCTTTTTTCCATTTTTAATAGTTGCTTTGTTATAGAGTTGCGATGGTGTTAAATAGTTCAGCACAGAATGGCGGAAGGGTCTTCCTGTTTCGCAAGCAGCCAACTTTTGAAATAGCCATCTGGAACGTTCCCCGGATGGGAGGGGTTATGCTACTAAATTTCCCTTTGTGTTGTCTAGGACCTTCGCCTTAAGGCGGCGCCCAGATGGTGGAAAGCCAATTGCAGACAGTAGCCTGCTCATACTACGAGGTGGTAGCCGGCGCAGCTGGCTGTTTCAAGAAGCCTGCGTCCCTTCCCCCCCCCCCCCCCCCTCCACCTTCTCCCATGTGTGGATGGAGCGAGGGGTGGTGGAGGGATGGAGGAAGAGGGCCTCGATTTTCGGCAGTTTGTGGATGCCTATCAAGAAGAATGCACGTTCAACTACTGCACCCTTTGCAGTCCTTTAGGACGACGATTTTCCCCAGTACATGTGCTGCATTATGACCCATTAATTACGAGTGCAGGTTTTTTCACGACTATTTCGAAGTGTTATTAAATCTGTGACTAATTTTTTTTCATCAGTTGCGGTATCGTGTATTGGCTTCGATTACCTGGGCTTGAGGACGGTTTTTGAGCAGGCATCTGTAGCAAACTTTGATGTCAAACAGCAAACTTTGATGTCAAACAGCTTACAGATAATACACTTTTTAAACTCGTCTCTGTCCAACACCAGCATCTCGTCAGTTGAATGTATTTCCCGTCAAAAAGAATAACGATAGTATCTTACACCCCTGCCTTTTTCCCGCCGGCTTGTAAGTGTAGGGTAAAGTTTGAGTGTGTCTGTCACTATTTTCGAGAGGTATTGCGAAACTTTTTCTCAGCAGAATAAAACCAGTTGTATGGTGTCATCAGTTTTTGAACGGTATTGCGCTTTTATGCCATCCTTGTGTAGCTCTATGCGTATAGTTATGTGCTTAGACCTGATCTTTGTGATTCACTACGTAATTAGGATCGATATTTGCGTCAGTTTCCCAACCAAAATAAATAACGTACAGTAACCTAACATTTCTCTCCCGCATCTGGACAGTTTCCATGTGTTCGGGATGCACTTGTGCTTTCCACCCAGCAGAATTAGGGTTCGAGTTCCGGAAAGGGCACAGCCATTTTTAATTTACTATCAGTTCCACGTGACTCGATGGTTTAATTGTGTTAGAGGGTTCCATTCGGCTTGCCACGCAGGGGGACCAGAGTTCGAGTCCTGGAAAGGGTACTGCGAATTTTAATTTCCCGTCAATTCCCAGGTGGGTGGGGGGGGAGGGGGGGTGGGAAATCAGCACAGCCCTGGGACAAAGAAATTCCCCCCAAATTTGAAATTCCCAAAAAAATTCGAAATTCCCGTAAAATTCGAAAATTCCGCCAATAAGGTATGGCTCAAATGGCTCTGAGCACTATGGGACTTAACATCTGAGGTCATCAGTCCCATAGAAGTTAGAACTACTTAAACCTAACTAACCTAAGGACATCACACACATCCATGCCCGAGGCAGGATTCGAACCTGCGACGTAGCGGTCGCGCGGTTCCAGACTGAAGCGCCTAGAACCACTCAGCCACAGCGGCTGGCCCCAATAGGGTAGATTGGGGACGGGGGAGGGGGAGGAGCGGGCTGTGGCCCACGTGCAGGCTGTGAAAAACATGTCATTTGGAGGCGGGGGTGGGCGTGGTCGGGTGCGAGGGTGGGCACGGGCGGGGGCAAGGTTTAATTGATTTGCATATCAATTTGATATCATAATTGCACCTCAAATCCCACTATACTACCACTATTGGGAAAGTGTGTAGAGTTATCTCAGTTAATGGGCTACTGTTCCACTCCCAGAGGTGACAAGCACTCATGCAGCAGAAGAGTGTCAAGATGGTCTATATTTCGAGACATCGTCCGGCCTCCATCCCAGAAGAAAGTCTAAGAAAAGAACTTGGTAAAATGTGCCAGCTGTATTCCAGTTGATAACATCTTCCGTGGGATATCTTCCTGAATGACTTTCTGGATGTGTTAAATGAGCTTCGCCTTGAGTCAATGGGCATGACAGACATACTTGTCCTCAGAGACGAATGGCCTGCCGATAGAATTAGGAAGCTGCTCAATTTTTCACCTGCTGGTAGGCATCGGCACATGCTAGTTGTGAAGCTGACACTCGAGAGGATTCAAGCGAAGCAGAGGAGCGAAAGGAAAAGCAGAAGAGTCCTGTGAGGAAAACTGATCTAGCTATTAGGGACAAAGGATAATTAAAGTCTCACAGACGATCAAAACGGCATAAATATCTATGTAACAAATTCTTTATTGTTTATTGTGGATTGATTGTGGACTGCAAACAAGCCTCATTTTGTCAGACTTACATTTTCCTCCATGATGTCCCGTAAATATTTTTAGAAACAATGTCCTTCGCCCTAGTGGCCCACACTAGTATCTACTATTCTACTACCAAGTGCAAGAGCGCAGTGCAACGACTAAAATGAGAGTGAAAATCCTCAATCTAACACCAGTGGCTAGTTGTGTAGTTGTTTCTGCATTTCTTTTTATCCATATTTAATTTTTACATGATGAATGACACCGTAATATTTGTTTCGCACATCTTTGTAGTAGTGTTGCATATCACATTTTCTTGTAATTTTGTTGTTGTGTGTGTGTCCCTGGTCCTGTTCACCAGTACCAACTGCGCCTGTAAGCATTTGTGTTGTACCACATCATTCCTGTTTCCTAATTTTTTACTGATGTATTGCCAACTGGATCTATGCAATCTTTGTAATGTTTCTATGCTAATTTATTACGTTCGCAGTCGCTCAGATATATAAAAATATTCACATTACCAGTTGCGCCAAATAGCTGCCATCTCAGATCAGCTTAATTGACAGAAAACTTTGTAGAGACAAACAAATATAGTTAATCACTTTGATCATCCTAAAGTCATTTAACATTTCAGTGATTGCACATATCATCACATGATAAAAGACTGAAATTAGAATAACGTCCGGCATTGTTAGATGTGGATGTCTAATAGATGGGAGGGGGGGGGGGGGGAGTGAGGTTATGATGGGGAGAGGGGAAAAACGTGTTTGAAGTGGGAGGACAACAGTGTACTCTGCAACAACTTATGCTTTATGTGGTCAATCAGCTAAAAGTGGCATTTTATAAAAGGACCTTGCCAACAACGCAATTTAAAGCTACAAGGAAAAGTTTCTAAAAAAGTTTCAAATGTAATACGAAAAATTAAAAACAGATGCAAATGTCAACAATTGTAATGTCTTAAAATCATACAACATTCGAAAATCTTACAACATTCGAAAATCATACAACATGCCTAATTTATCATTCAAAACCAAGTTTCTAACATGTGTACTCAGAAAACATTTGTATATGTATAAGTAAATGATTAACAGAACCATGGCGAAGTACATTTTATAAGAACATGTATCATTAACGAGGAAAATAAGCCAACTTTCATTTTCACTGTTTGATACTGCTTAATTATGCCGTATAGGATGCACAGACGGTTCTTCTATGGGCTGTACTCCCTTGATAAGAGAACACGCAAGGTGCGACTATATTTATTTTGTGTGTCAACCAGCACTCGCTTCACATTCTCTTTCTTTTCACGATAATATCTACAAAGCATGAATTTATGGATCATTTGCGTGAATCTGCTGGTGAGGGAAGCACAGATTCTTTTGTCCGCTCTGGACTGTGCGGTAGCAATATCGATAGCTTTCCCCGGAGAAGTCTAACAAAACTACTTCTTTGCTAATCAGAGCGCTTCCTGCTCTTTCTCTCCAAACGTTAGGAAATGTCCCTCACCTACCACCTTAAAAAAAAGTCGATTCTGAGCCAACTGCCTCGGCTGGCTTTCCTGAAGTGGCGCCCTAGATTCTACCACTACCCTCGTAAGACTTAATGTTTCTAGGAATACATCTTGATATTATTTTTATTGCGATTGTCAGGACAGGTTTTTGTCAGTTATGAAGAAATTATTTAACTCATTTCAAGGAAGGTCCAGTATTGCTATTTTGTTACATTTCGTTGTGTTTCTCATTTAATTCTCGTGAGTAATGTTTGAACTGCTACTCTGTCTTTTTTCACACCGAAAATGGCTATGTGCCATCAGCATTGGACACTCAAAATACCTACCGTGTTTTGTTTTAGAAGAATGTATCTTTTAGATTTGCAAGAATAACAATACTGATTTAAATCATTTCCTGTATCGTAAACACATAAAGATTTCCGTCTGATGAACCACATGTGATAAGTAGTATTTAGATTCTATCTATTTATTCGAGTTATTGCATTCAGCAGTCGCTCGTATTCTTTCCATGTAATTAAGCGAACCAGATCACAGAATTTGAGATTTGTTTTCTATTTCTGAGCTATGACTCTGTGTGAAGCTTCACCGCCATATGTGAGTGAAACAGTGATATTCTAGGTGAAGACTACCCCATTGTGTAAATACTTAATGATACGCAGAACGATCCCCAATTTGTATAACATTTTTTGAATTGAGTGATGGTTATGGAGTTTATCACTTTACGTGGAAAGGCTTTGATTTTGACGTTGGGACTTCTCTGGATAACCAGTTTAGTTTCAGTGGTGATGGAATGAATTGTTGCTTTCACTTGTTCAGTTACATGAGGTTTCATTCAAATATCGATGCTGGATTATCCTCCTTTCATATAATTTCCAGTTATTTTGTCCCCGTCTTTGAATTCATAGCAATGATGTCCCTGACAATCTTTGTTCCAAACATAAACATTGTATAAGTAAGGGACTGTAATTTCACTTATGATTCAATAATAATTCATGTATTTGATGTGGAGTGACAGTAAATTGCCAGTATCAAGGATAATTGCCTTTCAAGTATTTCACCTCATCTCACATGATCCTCACTATTCCCCTCAAAAGACAAATGGAAAGCTCAGTAGACTTAGTATGATAATGAATGGAGTTTCTTGTGTATGTGATACGCATCACGTCTCCGGGTAGTGGGACCGCATCACAGGGACCGTACAATTGCGTTATTTAAAATCCGAGTTTCTTACAAATCATTCGGATCGGCCAGCATTACACACGCGATGGACGAGGGTGAGTCGTATCCTGTGTAATCTAATTGTTTCCTCATTTTGTTGAGATAGGGCAACTACTGACGTCCATGGTACATTGCAGCTCGTTTGCCTGCTCGAAATAGAATCTATTTACCGATTCCTTAACTCTTTCATATAGTTAAAAACAAAACACAGATTACTCAACCTTGATAACACAAAATATTATTTTGACTAAAGAGCGGGAGAACAGAGAACAGCAAGCTAGTAGCCGCATTGCGTATTTCTTTGAGTTACCTTCTGAACTTAAATGAACTGAACTTTACGACATTGTATTGTAGCAGTTCTGTCTGTATGTTTTCGAAGTTTCAACGAGCTATCTTACTTGGCACTGACACGTTATGCGAAAGTTACTTTCGTTCTTACCTTTTGCACACCATTGTATAAGAGGTGGTCGGAGTAAATTATAACACCTTAGTAACACGTTAAAATGAATACGGCAACAAAATAAAGCGCCTCCGTTACACAATGAAAATGAAACAGATGACGGGACAGTCCTTACGTAGAGTATAAAAGACATTAGGTGAATACCAGATGATTGTGACCCCCATGGAAAAGAAATATTTAATCCCAGATCAATAAAATTGAGTGTAATGCAAATTTACAAGTAACTCCATTCAAAAACACACCAAACAATAATACAAGGGAAGATGTGAACCAGTTTATTTACTTTGGGCGCAGAATTGCCAGCGAAGGGAGAAAGAAAGAGGAAGTAAGTTGTAAGATTCTGCAAAGCAAACTATTGTTCAACACTTCTAAAATCTTTGGAAACAGTAAGATGTACGGCGCGACAATTGTTTGGTAGCGAAAGAAGAGACCATACGGCTAGCTTTGTTTTTTAGAATGGTGCAACAGGACCAAAGTGAGAATCTGCTGAGAAATATTTGGATAGAGAGTCTGAAAGAGAGGTATGTAAAACATTAACGCAGTCACTGCACCCTGTAATTAAATCAAGCCAGTTATGCGTTTGGAATGCCATGATAACAGTGGGTATTAATATCTGCCTTTACATAAAAAAAATTCATCTAATAAACTTGCACATAAAATTTAATTATTCCACGCCTAAATATTTATATTCCATATATTTAATACACTCCTGGAAATGGAAAAAAGAACACATTGACACCGGTGTGTCAGACCCACCATACTTGCTCCGGACACTGCGAGAGGGCTGTAAAAGCAATGATCACACGCACGGCACAGCGGACACACCAGGAACCGCGGTGTTGGCCGTCGAATGGCGCTAGCTGCGCAGCATTTGTGCACCGCCGCCGTAAGTGTCAGCCAGTTTGCCGTGGCATACGGAGCTCCATCGCAGTCTTTAACACTGGTAGCATGCCGCGAGAGTGTGGACGTGAACCGTATGTGCAGTTGACGGACTTTGAGCGAGTGCGTATAGTGGGCATGCGGGAGGCCGGGTGGACGTACCGCCGAATTGCTCAACACGTGGGGCGTGAGGTCTCCACAGTACATCGATGTTGTCGCCAGTGGTCGGCGGAAGGTGCACGTGCCCGTCGACCTGGGACCGGACCGCAGCGACGCACGGATGCACGCCAAGACCGTAGGATCCTGCGCAGTGCCGTAGGGGACCGCACCGCCACTTCCCAGCAAATTAGGGACACTGTTGCTCCTGGGGTATCGGCGAGGACCATTCGCAACCGTCTCCATGAAGCTGGGCTACGGTCCCGCACACCGTAAGGCCGTCTTCCGCTCACGCCCCAACATCGTGCAGCCCGCCTCCAGTGGTGTCGCGACAGGCGTGAATGGAGGGACGAATGGAGACGTGTCGTCTTCAGCGATGAGAGTCGCTTCTGCCTTGGTGCCAATGATGGTCGTATGCGTGTTTGGCGCCGTGCAGGTGAGCGCCACAAACAGGACTGCATACGACCGAGGCACACAAGGCCAACACCCGGCATCATGGTGTGGGGAGCGATCTCCTACACTGGCCGTACACCACTGGTGATCGTCGAGGGGACACTGAATAGTGCACGGTACATCCAAACCGTCATCGAACCCATCGTTCTACCATTCCTAGACCGGCAAGGGAACTTGCTGTTCCAACAGGACAATGCACGTCCGCATGTATCCCGTGCCACCCAACGTGCTCTAGAAGGTGTAAGTCAACTACCCTGGCCAGCAAGATCTCCGGATCTGTCCCTAATTGAGCATGTTTGTGACTGGATGAAGCGTCGTCTCACGCGGTCTGCACGTCCAGCACGAACGCTGGTCCAACTGAGGCGCCAGGTGGAAATGGCATGGCAAGCCGTTCCACAGGACTACATCCAGCATCTCTACGATCGTCTCCATGGGAGAATAGCAGCCTGCATTGCTGCGAAAGGTGGATATACACTGTACTAGTGCCGACATTGTGCATGCTCTGTTGCCTGTGTCTATGTGCCTGTGGTTCTGTCAGTGTGATCATGTGATGTATCTGACCCCAGGAATGTGTCAATAAAGTTTCCCCTTCCTGGGACAATGAATTCACGGTGTTCTTATTTCAATTTCCAGGAGTGTGTAATGTTCAAGTTTTTACGTTAAACTTAGTAAATTAACTTTTACTAATTTAGCTATATGTGTAGGCCTACCATAGATTGCCTCTCACGGAGATGTAAACGCTTTTCTTTGTTTAGTATTTCTTGAATGTATAGAGACTTGACGGGAAGTGTTGATATGTGGAAGTCCAGTGGTTTTGTGAGGATACAAGAAGCAGATCTATTTTTTGTTTTGTTTGTTCGAATTGTCCCATCATAATATGTGAAATATTGCAGAATGCAAACGTTTAAAAGTTCAGATACTTTGATTCATTTAGTATTTCAAGAATTACCTGAGTTTCACAATCCTTCCATCAGTTAATTTTCTCCGCACTAGAAGAAAACCCAGGGATGTTATCATGCCTCCAAAGAAGACAACGAAGCCAACATCAAGATAATCAGCTAAGTAAAACTTCATATTTTCATATGTGCATATACCCTTTGATGCAAAATAACTTTAAAATATTGACTATCTCCGGTCTGAGGACAAGTCATTGAATATGCAGCATTGAAGAGGTACCTTACAATACATAACAAAGACAACAAAACGCTAGATTCATAAGCGCTGCTGACGCGAGAGGATAAGCAGACTACTCGTGGACTGACCAATAAAGTACTGAAGTCAAGGAGTGCAACGGTAGCACTAACTGTTTCTCGTTTGTTCAGCTTTTTCGAAAGCACTACAGGAAATGTGAAGAACTTTGACTGATAGGTAGGGTCTATTGAAGGGAACACTAGTATTACCTCCCGAAACGTTACTTACGTAAATTTCAGAAGAGAGAAATTCTGCTTTTGCCTATGCTACGAATGCTAAAGAATCCTTTATTAGATAAACCGCATTATAAGTCAAGGCATACACTTATCAGTCGTTCACAGTTACAGAAGTAACACGCCTTAATCCATGTCAACGGCAGGAAGTGTATACAGTACACGAGGACATCATAACACAGAGCCTCGCTTATCACTGCAGGGTAATTTGGAATGTTTGGAATTCCCGGAAGGAGCAGCTGCGACAAGGCGGGAGCGCAGTGAATAGACAGTAATTTTCGTACGCCGTCCAGAAATTTCGATAACTGGCGGACTTTGTATGGCAATTTCGTCTGCAAAGTGTTGGAACGTCAGGCAGCGTGCAGGAGGCTTTTCCAGTTCAGTAGGCCCTTCTCCTCTTTATATCAACAGTAACAGTGTCGTGTGTTATTCTAATTTTTAAGCAGTTATCCGAATGCTGTAAGTAACTCTGTAGAAAAATTGTGAGCAATTAATGAATGAACAGGCTTTTCTTTATTAATGTCTTACACGTTTGGATGACAAGCACTCATTTTAATATATTAATACACACTCCTAGATTTTAACGTCGCAGTGCAGATGTTAAAATATGAATGTTTTGACAATTATTACCGCGAAGTTTGTCGATTACTAGCAGCTAAATTCTTCTTTGCTTTAAACACAGCTACGAATTCGTTTCTGATAATAATTAGTGCTAGGTTAGATTGTAATGCTGCCTATTAAATGTCTTTTATTTTAATGTAGATCAGACAACAATAGTTCATTGGAAATACATTTCCCTAACTCGCTGTTTACACCTATTTCTATATTCATGTGCTGCAAATCATTGTGATGTGCAAGGCAGAGGCTGTTTCCGAATGTACCACGTATTAAGGTTTCTTTCCGTTCAATTCGGGTCTGGAGCATGGGAAGAATGACTGCTGAAATGCCTCTGCATCTATTCTAATCTTGATTCTCGGTTCCTATTGGCAGTTATACGTCCGGCGCTGCAGTATACCGTGTGCTCAGAAATAATCTGAAACGATTGTAAACGTAAATTGTGCTCAGAGACAACTGTTAACAAAAAAAATCGATACATTGCGCCGTTTCAGAGATAATTATCATTGAAGTTAGCCAAAAGGGCCGTTGAGCGCGCAGTTTCAAGCAGCCTGCCGGAGACTGTCACCATCCGAGTTCTTCGTTTGCTTTTCTAAAATCGAATAAGAGAGCGATACAAAAATTTGATATGGGATGGTAGTAAGGATCGAAAAAGAGACAAAGCTTAATAGTCTCGCTTACTATCATCTACGCTGTCAGAACAACCTACACAAATTGAGGAGTTGAGATCAAAAGGGGAATGTCACTCAAAGGTAATTTTGAGATATACTGAAAAAAACTATGTAATCATGAATAATATTATTCCTAAACCTTATCGTTACTCCAGCATGCTCATCAGGTAGAACTAAAATCTTATACCAGAATCTGTAATCATTGAATAAAATGGTAGCAGAGGATGACTGATATACCTCCTTTCTGATTTGAACAACATTTATTTTATCATAAATATAATGTAACTATAAAAATATTATATTTTAAAGCAAAATATTCTTTTTAATCATTTCAACATGTTAGTGCACATTCCTATTACTTGTGTAAACATTCATAATTAAAGAATACATATCAAAATAGAGAATATAGTGGAAGTCAATATCCTTTTTAGAACCTTGGCTTGTAACATAAAGGAGTTAAAATCCCAAATCACAACACTTTCAGCCATCTATATTTCCAGTTTTGTTTTATTTTTGTTACCAATTTCAGCGCTAGCCTACACCATCTTCAGGCCCCTGACTTGCGTGCAGGAAGGATCCCACATCTTGTACAATCGAAACAGTGGCCAGCATACAGTCGACGGTATTCGTAGACTTATTTTCAACACTGCGATACCTTCGATCATCACTTTCAGACTCAGTACCCAACATGCTGGCGGCTACACCGCTTATTGACGTACCAGCATTTGACATTTTCAATAGCTTATCTCACTCTTACATTAACTTCCGATATTGTAATGTTAATCAATTAAGTGAGTTACCTAGTCAATTGCTTTCCTTAAATTTCATTACTCTACGTTAATTATTTTTTTGTATTACGATTTTTTCCATCATTGTGTTATGTACAGAGCATACAAACAATGAACACTGTATGACAATTTGCCTGCAATCTGCACCTGTTTTACTTTTAGGAACACCGTTTCCTGTCCAGTTCGTATTCTTTCAACCTATGCCCTTCTTTTTTTAAACATATTTCGCTTTGACAGTTCCAGGTGTCGTTTCTTCCTTCTAAATTTATGTAAATTGTCTCTGGACACATCTGACGGTTCCTTCACCCCAGCCATTTTGAAATCTCACAGCTGTTTACTGCATGCCAATGCAGTGGTGCCATCATGCCTCAAGTTCTTTCCTGCGATCTAGGGACTTGTCTCTGTGACAAGTCCTCTTTCTGCTCGAAAAACATTTCAGCACTGATTTAAATAGAGAAAAAATAATCACTCAACAAGTCCCATTTTAGGACCAACAGATGGGGAGCCGTGTGGAAAGAACCACTAAAGGAACATTAGAGAACATTACAGATCTGATCTGACACACCTCAAATAACGACTACGACCCGAGAGGACGGCCGAGCCGGGGGCGGATGGCAGTCGGAACACCAGCGACCAGAGAGGACCATTGGAGCTGCGCCTGGCGGGTTCGGACAGCGGACGGAACACTAGACGCGGCGCGGACCAGTTACGGAGCGCCCAACACCATCCAGGCATAAGTACTGGACTCGATCAGCAGAGGCGGGTGGGCAGCGCTGTTCGACTTGATGACGAACTGCGCCAAGAACGAGATGGTCTACGAGTCTGACATGCGTTCTGGCAGCGAACATAGCCCACCACAGGGCGATCGAGAGCGTTGTGGCCGCCCACATCGTCGACGCGCCGCCGGCGCGTGAGAAGACGCCTTCGCCCGGAAGAACGACGACAACCGGGGCACTCCTAATGGGGCTGCCTCGGTACTGTGACGAGGCAGTGGGCCGAGAAGGGCTGCTACGAGTCGATTTCGATAACGCAGCCTCAAGGCTGTATAACCGAACAAACAAGAAGAAACCCCCGCTCTATGCCGTGACCGTGCAAACGCCCGACGCCGGGGGTGACATCTTCGCGTTGCAGAAGCTGCTGCACTTCTCTGTTATGTCAGAAGCTCTTCCGTCCGACATGGATCCTCAACCCCAGGGCCTCAACTATTGCCGCAGTGCAGCGCGGTGCGTTAAGTGCTCTGGTGAGCGCGACAACCGCGCCTCCGACCGCGGCAGAGAGGTGCTGCCGAATTGCGCCCAGTACTTCGCCGCCTGGCGCGGCTGCCGTCTTTTTCGAGCCACAGCCGAGCCGAAGGCAGCGAGGCGGCCGTGGCCACACCGACGCAGCGGAGAATAAGACGACGGCGACGACGACGGGCACAGACCAGCCCGGCTTAGCTGAGGGACAGCGCAGAAGCAGCTCCCTCCCGCGTCCACAGGGACGACCGCCAAGAGGCGGACGGACGGCATGCAACTCGCGCCCTTGAGAAGAACAGCGGCGTCAGCTTCCACACCACCGTGGAGGAAGCCACGGCGGACCTCAAAGCCGTCATGGCGGCAGAGAGGACCGTCTTCGCAGTCGCCTCGGCTGCAGAGGAGGAGGAGGCCTTGAGGCAACTGCGTGCAGTCCTTGCCCGAGGCCTACAATCAGCAGAAGAGGTGCAAACTCGGGCGAATGCTCCTGCGTCCACGCAGAAGAGCGTAATGGTGCCTCCCCCTGCGACCGCTCCAGCAGCGCCGCAGGAGAAGGGCCCCAGGAAGACACTATTCGCCTCAACGGCAACGGCAGCGACGCCAAGAGCCACGTGGGTGACTAGCGCGAAGGCAGAAGAAAACAAGAAGGCAGCATACATCGCCCAAGCGCGAGAAAACGGCCTACAGCTCTCCGACGACGAATCACCAGTGCAGTTCGCCGAGCAAGCAGGGTTGTTCGACGAGCAGCTGCGGAAGAACTGCGCTACACAGTAAACAGGAGACGCTGTCCAACAGCGAGCTGTCACCGTTCGACTTCAGCCTAATAATGCTCTGCCAAGTCACAAACGACGCGGGGCAGCAGAGGGCTCAAGGCTGCCGCACCGGATCCCTCTCACAATAACGACCTATGGCTCTGACACGGTATCGATGCATGATGCCCATTACTAACAAAACCTACCCTTTCATGACCTGTCGCAGGCAGAAAGAAATCCGCGATTGCTCTTGCTAACCGATCCTACTGTCGCAGAGGATTTTTTCCCTTGTCTCTGGCCTTGGCACTTCAATTTTCTACCAAACCTATCTCCAGATGAGCGCGTATTAATAGTTAATCGCCGGCCGGGGTGGTCGAGCAGTTCTAGGTGCTTCAGTCTGCGGTCGCAGGTTGGAATCCTGCCTCGGGCATGGATGTGTGTAATGTCCTTAGGTTAGTTACGTTTAAGTAGTTCTACGTTCTAGGGGACTGATGACCTCAGATGTTAAGTCCCATAGTGCTCAGAACCATTTGAACCATTTAGTAGTTAATTTTAACCAGACGCACGCAAACATCGCAGTACCCACATCTTGCGAGACCTCACTTACTGAACATTAACCCTTATGCAGAGATGGCAGTAGACCCTTTGTGTTGGCCATCATGCCGGTGTGGGTGTGTAGGGGCCCCACCTCATTTAAAAAATAAATAAATAAATAAATAGACACCAACTGGCATTCTCGGGTAGCATCTGAAGAAAATAGCGAGTTACACCGTCGAAATATCGTGCGAGAACAACGCGAACATCCGGCAGAAATCCCGATTATTCAACACGTCAACTACAGTAATAACTCATTTGCCCTAGAAATGATAAGACCCGTTTTTGATCTCAACGCTTCAATCTTACTTGCCGGTCCGCTTGAATTGGCGCGCGCAACGGCGTCATTGGCTAAATTCGATGCTAATTAACTTGGAAACAAAAAACATATCATTTTTTCTTTAGAATTATTTCATAACACAACCTAGCCTGCAACACACAAACTTTTCAGACTGTTTCTGACCTCCCTGTATTCCTAATTTCCTCTTGAAAAATTGAAACCAGACTTTCTCGGTATAGTTGCCACCTATCTTCAGGTTTCTGCAATTTCGAATTTTTCTTATTCCCATTACGCTCTCCATCTGGTCAAACAAACTTGTAACCATTCGTGCTGCCCTTCTGCGTATACTTTCAGTACTCCCAGTTACTCCTGTCTGGCATGGGTCCTGCACACTTGAGCAATATTCTTCTTTGTAGACTGATTACATCTTCACAGTAGTCTACCAAGGAACCGTACATCTCTTCTGTAGAAATCAACATTGGTTCCAGACTCAACGATCGTATTAATCCCAGCTGGCTTCATTCGTCCACGAGACCCAGAAGGTGGTAGATGGCGGTGTCCAGGTAGAAGCCATGTTCCTTGATGTACGAAATGCATTCAATATACACACATCAAAAAAAGTTTTGTATCACCCCAGTTCCCGGAACTCCTTAAGAAAGACGTTGACTGTGGATATTGTATCACAGACACAGTCCCTTTGACTGTTCAGAAATGTCACTAAACCCTCCAAAAATGTAAACAACCATGTATGATAAGCGTCTATTAGACGGAGGGGGTCCGACAGCCGATCGGTTCCAGTCATTCCACCAGGATGGAGGTACACGGCTCGTGTTGTCTGTATTCAATCATGCCTAGACGGTCAGTACCGCGGTTCGATCGCGTCCGCATTGTTATTTTGTGCCAGGAAGGGCTCTCAACAAGGGAAGTGTCCAGTCGCCTCGGAGTGAACCAAAGCAATGTCGTTCGGACATGCCGGAGATACAGATAGACAGGAACTGTCGATGACATGCCTCGCTCAGGCCGCCCAAGGGCTACTACTGCAGTGGATGACCGCTGCCTATGGATTATGGCTCGGAGGAACCCTGACAGCAACGCCACCATGTTGAATAATGCTTTTCGTGCAGGCTCAGAACGTCGTTTTACGACTCAAACTGTCCGCAATAGGCTGCATGATGAGCAACTTCACTCCCGACGTCCATGCGAGGCCCATTTTTGCAACCACGACACCATGCAGCGCTGTACAGATGAGCCTAATAACATACCGAATGGACCGCTCAGGATTGGCATCACGTTCTCTTCACGGATGAGTGTCGCATATGCCTTCAACCAGACAATCGTCGGAGACGTGTTTGGAGGCAACCCGGTCAGGCTGAACGCCTTAGACTGACTGTCCAGCGCGTGCAGCAAGGTGGAGGTTCCCTGCAGTTTTGGGGTGGCATTATGTGGGGCTGACGTACGCCGCTGGTGGTCATGGAAGGCGCCGTAACGGCTGTACGATACGTAAATGCCACCCTCCGACCGATAGTGTAACCATATCGGCAGCACATTGGCGAGGCATTCGTCTTCGTGGACGACAATTCGCCCCCCCCCCCCCCCCCCCCCATCGTGCACGTCTTATGAATGACTTCATTCAGGATAACGACATAGAGTAGACTAGAGTAGCCAGCATGTTCAACAGACATGAACCCTATCGAACATGCCTGGGATAGACTCAAAATAACTGTTTATGGACGACTTTACTCACCAAACACTCTGAGTGATCTACGCCGAATCGCCATTGAGGAATGGGAAAATCTGGACCAACAGTGACTTGATGAACTTGTGGCTAGTATGCCACGAAGAATACAAGCATACATCAGAGCAAGAGAACGTGCTAGTGGGTATCAGGGGTACCGGTGTGTACAGCAATCTGTTTCACCACCTCTGAAGGCCTCGCTGTATGGTGGTACAACATGCAATGTGTGGTTTTCATGAGCAATAAAAAGGGCGGAAATGATGTTTATGTTGATCTCAATTCCAATCTTCTGTACAGGCTCCGGAACTCTCGGAACCGAGGTGATGCACAACTTTTTTTGATGTGTGTAGTTCCGCTCTGCCGCTTAATGAACCAAATACGAACATAGGGAATATCAGACCAACTGTGTGATTGGATTGAAGGGTTTCTGGCAAATGTCATTCGCAATGGAGAGAAGTCTTCAGACACATAAGTATCTTCAGGCGTACCCCATGGGAGTATTATAGGTACATTATTTTTCACAATATATATATAGGGTTTGAATTGTGCTAGCTAGTGATGCACAAGTATATACAGGTTGTACCCTTTACCACCACGTTCAGAAATACTCTTTGTTAAAGATACCATTAAATGCTGCTTTCTCCACACTAATGTGTGGAAGATAGGATATGTGACTATAGTTTGTCCCTGTGACGAAGGTGTGTAGTGGTCTTAGGTGCATGCTAGTGAACTCACGGTGATGTCATGATCACCAAATTCACCAAATATGAACCCCATGGAACACACCTGGGATGCTATGGGGCACCATCTCTGTGACCCCATACCAACAAGACGCGGGAACTGTGCTACGTGTGCGTGGACATCTAGTGCTACATATTTCTAGAAATCGACCAATGACTTGTCGAACCCATGACACGCGTAATCGCTAATGTACTGCGTTCCAGAGTTGGTGTACCCCGATTTTAAACAGGTGGTCATAAAGTTTTCGCTCATCAGTGTAAGAAGATATATTAATCGTCCCTGATCAGGGATTAAACAGATATCGATAAACGTGTAATACAACGATGAAAATACAATATGAGGCTGAAGAACGATAGGAGAGCGTGGCGCTCCAAATAAGCAGAATGCCACCACGAAAACAGAATCTAGCACGAGCAATCAAGAGTGCTAGTAACTTCGCTGTTGACCGCCCTAAATTCAAACTCATCCCTCCCCCACCCCACCCCCCCTCACACACACACACACACACACACACACATACGCACACGCACACACGAGCAAACACACAGTTCAGACGCAGAAGGTGCGTTACCTCGGATGTCGCGTTTTTATGCGTATTCAGGGTCTTAAAAAAAGTTTTCCATGTTTTGAAAGGCGGTAGCACAGACCAAAACATAACAAATGTCCAGGAAACTATGAGCTCTAAAATGCATACCTTAAGGGCTATGAGCAGTGCTTCACCGTCGCTACTGTGAAGCACTTCCTTCTTCTGCAATGACTTTGCCTATTACAAATGCCCTGCAGAAAGCAGTAAACAAATGACGACACATTTTTCTGTTACTGTGAATCAGCAGGTCTTCCAATTTCTTGTTGTTATATACGAAATGCAATTGTAAACAATCGCTAAAGCAGTTGCTCAATACGGCATCCACTCGCGGAAAGGCATTTTTCTGTCCGACGATATAGGGAATCACGCACTCTCTGAAAAACTCGTTGCGGATGCGCTGGCAGGCACTGATGACACATTCTTGAAGTGTCTGTACACCATTAATTGGCGGTGGTCACAGTCAGCTTCAGGCTAATGGACTCAAGGTGGGCATGGGTCGATTCCCGAGGCCTGGCCACAATGCCTGCCCCGTGTCAATGAGCTGCTCCCTCAAACGGCTTCTTCTTCTTTTTCCGTTATTTTTAATGTAACAATACTAATAGCGCAAAAGGAAGAAATACTGGGGAAAAACAGAGACGAGAAAACACAAAACACAGTGAGCGCAGCAGCTATTGCCGGAACTATCCAACGCCCTGTCTTTGATTACTTCCGTAAAATTCAGATACTTCTGTTGCGCCTTTTCTAATTAATTTTGTTTTCATATATGTAAACTGTATCATACAAATGTTTATTATTTTTATTTCAATATAACTTTACTGTACATGTAGATTAGTCAATAAATTATTGTTATGTAATAAGGTAGTCAAGCGCACTGACTGGACATTTGTTGGCTCAGGTTCGATTCCTGCTGCAATAATCTTTTTTTAATTTTTATTTGTTCTTCACAATGTTAAACTATTAATTATAAAATTATTAGTATAGCGTATCGATAACTTTGCCAGAGTCAATAAAACATTTTTCAAATGGAAGGAGATAATTTGGGCTTAAAAAATAGTAAGAAAAGCTGGAGTTTCTGGAGAGTGGACACGGTTTTTCGAGTTGTGACAGAGAGCTTGCAATTATAGAGAAATAAAGAAAGGTGAGCAAGGACTGTGTTACACAACATTTAGACAAGATTGTCAAGTCAGCTGTGTCATGATTGGCACTGTTCCAACTAGTAGCCTAAGTTGGCAGTACTTATGTCTTCTGGCGTAAACCATATCCACAGAATAGAGAGTATACGGGAGGAAAGCAGAGTCAAACTTTGCGCTCGACGCCATATTGAAACCGAGTAAACACAAAACGATAACTGCTTACTACTAAGGCTCGAAATGGACATTCTAACAAACCAGAACAAATCTATCAGACTAAATGAAAACTTTTACGAAAGAAAACGCCAATGAAACAAGGTGTGATAAATATTTAGTCAAAATTTGTCACATAACTTTTAAATTTGACTCTTGAAATTTTCCTGGCGTATCGAATATTCCACAAGATTTCGGGATTGCAGCCGGATCTCATCGACTTCTTTCCACGATATTTCGGCTGACAACCTTACAGCCATCTTCAGGCGAGTGTTTGACACTGAAGCGTGTCAAACACTCGCCTGAAGATGGCTGTAAGGTTGTCAGCCGAAATATCGTGGAAAGAAGTCGATGAGATCCGGCTGCAACCCGAAATCTTGTGGAACTTTTAAATTAATTAATTTCCACATGTGCAAGGTGTGAAATGCCACTGCTTTTAGCTTCAGATGATAATGAAGTTACCTTGTTTTGTAAATATCTGTTCTCTCCTTGCAGCAGTTTTATTTTACTCCTTAATTTTTCTTTTCTGGAACTGTGAACTAACAAATCAACTTCACTTCCAACAGAAACTTCTGTTATTATAGTAGTAGTAGAAGTAGTAGTAGTTTATTCATCCAGCGACAATGTACATTGTATGGATTTCGTCAAAGAACATAGTAGAACAAAAATAAGTAAGGGTGTACAGTTTCCTACATAATACAATGGTACGTTGTACCCATCACAATATTTTTAGGCAATAGAACATTGATTACTGTAATAATATGAAAGTATGAGAAGGATCTTTTACATGAAATACATTACAAGTAAATAATTGATTTAACACTTTTGTTCAGGGCCTTTTACGTGAAATACGTTACAAGTAGATAATTGTTTTAACTTCTAATAATTGTTTTAACACTTTTATTCAGAAAAATTAACACTGAGGCTGTGGCATCATTTGATTTATGGTACTATTAGCATATAGCAAATGAATGTAGTTACTTGCTACAAGGCTACTGAAGATAATCATTTATACTATAATACCAGTTGGTCATTAAGAATTTAAATATTGCTTTCTTGAATGTAGACAATGCTTTTATTTCTTTTAGCTGAGTTGGAAATTTGTTGTACGAAATGGTACCTTGAATGTTGGTTTGTTTTTGTGTTGAAGCTTTGTTTACTCTTTTTATGTGGTTGTCATTGCACATTCTTGTGTTGTAGGAATGAAGCTCTGAGTTGGTTTTATATTTATCAATGTGTATTTTTATATTAACAACACTTTTTTATGTAGAGGCATGGTAAGGGTATAATATTTAGGTGTTAAAATAACTGTTTGGGAGATGTTAGCCTTGTACTGTTTGAAATTATTCTAACAGCTCGTTTTTGTAAGGTGAAGATGGTTTTCATGTTTGCCTTATTATGACCCCAGCGGGTTAGACCATAGGTGACAACAGAATGTATGCAAGCAAAGTAAACAGTTCTGCTACACTCTCTACTACACACAGTACTAATTATGTGTAATGCAAAGTAAACAGAGTTTAACCTGTTAGTGAGGTAGGGAATGTGGGCTTTCCAGTCTAAATTTTCATCAGTTTGCACAGCTAAGAATTTTGTGGCAGCTACCCATTCGATTTGGTTATTTTGAATTTTGAGGTTCACATCATCATGGGACTTTGTTTTCTTGTAATGTATATAACTAGTTTTCGAATTATTTAAGGTTAGCCTGTTTAGTTCAAACCAGTTTTGTATGTATTCCCAAACTCTGGTTGCAGATGTTGACAATATCCTATTTATGTGTGTTACAACAATATTTGTGTCATCAGCAAACAAAGTTATGTGTATACCACTGATTGGTATTTGATATCATTAATATATGTAACAAATAAGAGAGGTCCTAGAAGGCTGCCCTGAGGCGCTCCGATTGGTACAGTCTGCATGTCCGATCTATACACAATGTTTTGGTTTTTATTGTTGGTGAGGTAATTTCTCCTACCTGCTTTCTGTTGTGGAGATATGACTGAAACCATTTTAATACAGCTCCTCGTATACCTATAGCTTCTAGTTTGTCTAGCAAGACATCTTGATCAACAGTATCGAGTGTCTTCGATGGGTGCAAGTTTATTCCTACTGTACTGTTGTTTCTGTCAAGTCCTATTACAATGTTTTCTAATGCTAACACTTTATTCTTGAGACACTGAATGTTTTGAATCATTGTCTTGAAAGTTTTGGAAGTATTTGTTATTTTGTCAATCGCTGGTGAAGTGCTGCTTTGTTGCTGATTTTTGGCACTTATCTGCAATTTTTCAGACTGATTTGTAACAATCTCTTCCTTTTCTTCGTTTGGTGCCATAAAAAATCATCACTATGTGGAGCAGCTGTACCTAGCCTTTGGCTCCTCCTCAGACAGTGTTGATCAGCTGCTAGTGTTGTTGGAAGTTCAGTGACTGCTGCTGTCGGTGACATGGTTTCTCCTACAGTGGCTGTGTTTGCTTTTTTCCTGACACTGTTTCTGCTGGAGGGGGGGGGGGGGGGGCTGCTGCTGTAACTGATGAGAGTCAACTGAAGGTGGTCATAAAAGGCCTTCCTGAAACAGCGGTAGAGGACGAACTGGAGGAAGACCTCGGACTGTTGAACTTCCAGCCCCAAAGAATGCACCGGTACAAAAAGAGAAACAACGAAACTAAGGACCTGCACCTCCAAGGACGTATTCTGCGTCGCCCTAGAGAAGAAACCAGAAAATCACGCAATCTACCACGTCTGATATGTCCGAGACACGAAGGTTAACTATCGAGTCATACAAGAGCAAAGACCTCAGTGCAAGGAATGCCAGTGTTCTTTCCACACCGCAAACTACTGCGAAATGCCAACCAGGTGTGTGCGATGTGGAGGCGACCACAGAGTGAGGGACTGCAAGCAACCAATGAACGCCACCCCCACTGTGTGAACTGCAACCAGGACAGTCAATCACCATCATTTAAAGTGTGCGAAGAGTTTGAAAAGGCCATCAGGGCGTACCACACACAAAAGCCCCAAACAGCAGCCAGAACAACGCAATCAGTAATCAAGAGGACACTAATCCCCACGCTAGCCGAAAGGGAAGGAGAACTTGGGTCAACATCCGGTAAAACGACCCCCCCCACCTCTAACAGCCAACAACAGCAAGCGACAAATGCAAACACCAATCAACAAAACAGCGGATTGTCATCCATCTTCAACAATATCAATCAAATCAAGAACATATGGGAACTGTTCCAGTGGACCAACATCATCTCCATCGTCAGCTGAATTTGAACGTCGAGCTATGACTACATACTAGACTTCAACTGTACCCGACTTAAAGTCAAAAATAACGGCCAACATCGGAGGAGTGATGAATTTCTTCCGTATCTCCCATGGAAATTAGGCATACAAGAAGATCAAACCTCCGATTTTGCAATTTCAACCCCGCAGGATTGAAGAATAAAAGGATATCCTCAATGAATTTGTGAAAACCACAAAACAGACATTATTCATGACAGAAACCCACCTACGCCCCACTGAGACCTTCAACTTATGAAACATGATATGCCACCATATGGGCCGTGTCAACAGACATGGAGGAGGATCGGCTATCATCCTACGGTCACACATCACGCTCAACCCGGAAGCCACGCCGCAGATGACATCCTGGAAACCACAGTAATAAGCATAGAGACGGTGCAAGGCAAAGTCACACAGGTAGCGGCATACCTCAGCCCCAGAGCAGTCTTTGACGGACCTCTTACTGATTTTCGGCAACAACGTGTGTTACTCGCCGGGGATGTTAATGATAAAAATGCAGCACGGAACTCACCTCAGGGAAATCACCTTCAAGACCTGGAAGGGCGCCTGCATGTAGTAATCACGGCCCCAGAAGACGCAACTTACATCCCATTCAATCACCGACATACTAGACTTCTTTACACCAAAAAACATGTACCCAGACCTCCACCTAAGAACACTTGATGGACTAAACTTCCGATCACCTCCCAGTAGTTGGATATATCGGCAGTGCAATCTATCCACATCGACTGTGCCACGATACAAGCATCGACTGGGAGCAATTCGAAAGGTGCCTTAACAACAACGACCATAGACCTCAACTCTCACCAACGAATCTAGGAGGCCATAGGATCGTTGACAGACAAAATAAAAACCGCCCACAGACGTGCATCCATGAAGGTGACGTTTCAAGACTCCAATTTCTACACAGTTCCACCCCTAATCCAGGACCTCAAGTTCTAAAAAAAAAAAGAGCAAGACGCAGATGGCTTCAAACTCGCAACACACAGGACAAAAAAGAAGTGAACAGACTAACCAGGGAAATCCACTGCTGAGTCCAGGACTGGAAAGCGGAAGTGTGGGAAGATCGAATGAGTGCACTCCAACTCAGAAATAGAGAGCATTGGAAACTAATTAAAAACATCAGGGGTCCAAATCGGCGCTCATACAAAATAATACCCTAGTATTCGACGCACTGCGCCAAGCCGAACTGTTCGTAACAACATACGAGCAGCAAAACAGGGTCGAGGAAGATGAGCACCCCCTACCAGACGCCGCTGAATTTGAACGTCGAGCTATGACCACATTCTGGCATGAACAAGAAACACCGCCAGATGAAGACCCGAGCTCACCATACCAGCGGAAGTCAGAAGAATTATAAACAGACTGGGAACCAAGCCTGCAAGTGGCCCTGACCAAGTAGCAAACACTCAACTCCAGATCCTAACGCGAAAAACATTGGTTCTCTTCACCAGAATCTTCAACGCCTGCCTCCTGCAACATTACTTCCAATAAGCATGGAAAATCTGCAAAATTGTCCCAATACCTAAAAAACGGAAGGACCTCAAGAAACCCGGAAAAACCACAGATCCGTAAGTCTCCTGCCCACTATGTCAAAAGTGTTGGAGTGAGTGCTGCTTCTTCAAATCAGGCAACCTCTACTTGATGGTAACGTAATGAGAAGGGAACAATTCGCTTACCAAGAGGCCGATCTGCAACTGCTAAGAATAATAGAGTATGTAGCAAAAAACATGGACTACTCCAGATACACCGCAGCAGTACTACTTGACGTAGAAAAGGCGTACGACAAAGTGTGGAGGGACAACCTTATTGCCATACTCAAGGAAGACAGGGACATACCAGACTGTTAACTGAAGATAGTTGACATTTACCTAAATAATAGGAGATGCTTCGACCTGATAGACAGGAAAAGTTTTGAAGTCAAGACGCTGGCTGAAGGAATACCACAGGGCTCTGTTCTCTCGGCAACACTATTCGATGTGTACGTAAACGACGTCACAACAACTGGAAACGCCATCCTTGCGCAATTCGCCGATGACACGGCGCTGCTGGATAGTCATCGTAGGTCAGACACAACAGGAAGGCTACAGGAGCAAGTGAACATAATAGAAAACTGGGCCAGACCCAGAGTAAAAGTCAACGCTGAAAAACCAAAATCAATTATGTTCACCCGACGGCGGCCGATACTCTATGACTGCACTGACATACACGGCAGACACATGGAGTGGACTAACAATGTTTTAGATAATTATACGGATAGTTACAATGTCTCAGGCTTGTTAAGGTTCAAATGGCTCTGAGCACTATGGGACTTAACATCTCAGGTCATCAGTCCCCTAGAACTTATAACTACTTAAACCTAACCAACCTAAGGACATCACACACATCCATGCTCGAGCCAGGATTCGAACCTGCGACCGTAGCGGTCGCGCGATTCCAGACTGAAGCGCCTATAACTGCTTGGCCACCATTGGCCTGCTCAGGATTGTTAAGACGCCAGTCGCCAGTCGCCGATATGAAGCCTTTCGTTCCACTTCTACTGCAAGACCATGCTCTCAGGAAATAGCTAGTTTGAGTTAAAAGTTATGGATTGTTTCATTGTTGTCTGATAATGGCTTTTCGTAAACAAACACTTATAAGGGCATCCAAGAACACTGTTTCAAATAACATAGCCTCCCGTTTCATCAGTCAGAAACTACTGGACATAGAACTGTATTTTACAGATAATTCAATGGCGCTGATACTACTGCTGTAGGGGCACCAACTACGAGAGCTTTGCGGTAAAATAGGTAGTAAGAAATCCTACGCAATTTACTAAGATAATCCTTGGATGGTTGCCTCGATCCCTGTAACTTTCGGACGGAAAAGCACGGCCAATCATACTAGACGTTTGTTATTCCATATTTTATAGGCTCCCTAACTAATGTGAGACACTTTTGGACGTTTAGTAAAAATGCTGGAGGAGGGGACCTTATACGTTCTCTGCTATGGCACCTAGAACGCTCTTAATAAATCATTTATCTTGTAATTTGTCTCATTTTTTGCGGTGATGAGATGAAGAGCGTAATTCAGTGGAATTTTTTGGATGCAAATAAATAAAATACTAAAATATATACTTTTTTTGATTCTCCTGACAATTTTGAGAGTTTGTTCTTAGAAATTTGATATTTCCACTCTTCAGCTGTAAATAAAACTATAATCCTGAATCGTGGTCGTACTCTGAAACAGAATAATGAAAAAATGTGTATGTATTCAAAAGAAGAAAGACCACGGCTGATGTATGCCACACAGCTACTCAAAAACGTAAATGGAGAAAGTTTGGAAACGCGTCATATTACTATGTCACAGGACACAGTCGAAAGAAAATCACGCTATATCTGAAGTTGCTAGTGCAGAGATCTGTGTAAAGGAGTTAACAATCTTCTCTGTTTCCTTCCATTTCGTCAGGCTAACGAACAATTGTTTTGCTTTGTTATTCTTCGATGTACTCACATAGCTACTACTGGGAAACACGCACAGACTAATGTACACCATTATAGATATAAAAGATCTCATTTGTCATCGTATAAGTGCAAATCGAAGGGCTAATTGGTCATCAGTTGTCACGCAGGAAACTCTCGTGGTGCCGATATCGATTTAGTAATTATGATGAACGAGAGCTTTCCGTGTACCCGTAATCGCTGCTGTCAATAAAAGTGCTGTTTAATTTTATTTGACCGTTAGTTCCCTGTACATACCTTGTTACAAATGTTATTCTACCTGCATGTCAGTTTCAACGACTGTTTTGTTACGATAAAATCGTATGGGCCCTGTGGGTATTGGCATCTGTTGGTATAGGTAGGACTTTTTCCTCAGAATTTTTATTGTTTATTACAGTAATGTAGAGACGCTCAGTGAAATCTTTTGGAACTAAAGATTATTGTAATGACTCTTTTGCGTGCTTATATTCTTCTGAAAACATGGACACAGAATTTGCATTTATGCTGCAATGGTGTAAAACAAATGTACCTTAGATGATTTTTCATGTATTTGTGGGAACTATTTTTTACTCTTTCATATGTTGTCAGAATATGAAACCGATAGATAACCGTCCATCCTGGGAATGAATATCTTCACTTTGACATTGAATGAGTCTGACCATTAGTAACAGACCCACAATACTTTGCGATGGATTTCAGAACTTTTTAGCAGACTGAACTCAACACACTGACCTTAACGGGTCGAAACCGTTTATTGTTAAACGAACTTCGGTCATATCTAAGGGGTTGTTGCAGAGGTGTTGCTTCTCTTGATACACAAGGTGAATGTGAAATTCTCCTGAAAACCTTGGATGTTCTTCAGGGACATTTCCTGAGTATTTTGCTATAAGAACCTGCGGCCTTCCTTGACTCGTTATATATTAATTGCATTATGTAGAATCTGACGGTCGGGGAAAATGTGAATAACATTTTCGGTGTTAAGCCACGTCATTATAAAACACTAAAACAACTACACTTCTCTTCAGCGCGATTACACTTTTATAATTATGCTGCTTAACGCCCAATTTGATCTTATTGTAATTGTATTTCGTTTTATTTCTTGCCCCATTCAACTTCGTATTTGTATTGCACCGAAAATAGCTCTACAACAATGCTGAATTTGACCGTATCCTCTACCACTCTTATTTGGAAACAGACTTGTTCCACACATTCACGGTACTTGCCATCGCTAACAGTAATAGCCACTTTACTTTTCTTCGCCCTCAAACCTGCATTCAGTTCTACTCGATTCTATTTCGGGTTTGTGTTTCCAGCAGCATTAGTTGTACATTAAGAATGCTACACAACAGGACGGGTAGGCTTACTGATGAAGAGTTGGTCGATTTGAACCTCGTATATGGGTTCACTGAATGTAATGGTAGAGCAGCACAACGATACAATGCTGAGGTATTCCCACAGCGACGGCAAGCACACCAGATAACTTTTGCATCTGAGGGTTGTTGCATTACTCTGTCTTATGTTGTGCGTTCTGCTGCTTGCTTATTATATGCTTGTACACTGTTCTGAAAGTATTTTGCAGAAAGAAAGGTAATTATAGAGTTACAAACTGGTATCGAGCCAGATACCAACACCTCGCAACAACCTCCGAGATTTTATCGGTGGAAATCGGGTTCACATTGTATGTGTATACGTATCCGTACACGCCTGTGTAATGAGGAATTGACGGCTAGTTGTCACGGGAGGAGGAGTCGCCAGCATAAAACGATGGCCGGCCTCTGTGCCCGAGCGGTCCTAGGCGCTTCAGTCCGGAACCGCATTGCTGCTACGGTCGCAGGTTCGAATCCTGCCTCAGGCATGGCTATGTAAGATGTCCTTAGGTTAGTTAGGTTTGAGTAGTTCTAAGTCTAGGGTACTGATGACCTCAGATGTTAAGTCCCATAGTGCTTAGAGTCATTAAAATGATGCGAGAGTATTTTGTTATCAGTAGCGTAGCCATAACAGCAAAATGGATCCGTCAGGAGAGCTCAGTGACTTCGAATTTGGATGAGTCACTTAAGTAACAAATCCATCAGCGACGTTTCAAGTCTGCTAAATCTGCCTAAGTCGATTGTTGGTGACGTTATAGTGAAATGCTAATGCGAAGAAACAATCACAGCTAAATCAAGACCAAGCAGACGTCACGTACTGACGGACGGGGATAGTTGACCATTGTACAAGATGTCTGTAAAAAGTCACATGAAATCAGGGGAAGGGATCAGCCATCAGTTCCAAAGTCGTATCAGCAGTCCATACAGAGCAGTGATTGTATGTAGGGAATTGAAAAGAATGTGGTACGATGGTCGAGCAGTTCCTCATAAGCCATGCATTTTCGTAGTCAGTGCTAAGTGACGCTTGAAGTGGCGTAAAGAGTGGCGCCACTGAGCAGTGTACGACTGGAAACGAATGATTTGGAGTGATTAATCACGCTGTACCCTGTGGCAAGCCGGGAAGGTTCAGAGGCCGGCGCTGGTTAGCCTCTACGATAGGCGATTGACATGGGTTCTCAGAGGTCAGATAGCCCAGCAGATCACCACCCGGTTCGGGGTAGCAGTGGAGCTGCGAATGGATGCCTGACTATCGTCCGACTTTTCGTCATTAAAACATCACTGTTACATATCCATTTACTGGTCAGAAAACTACAACAGTCTCCCGATACTTGGAGGAGCCAGCGTCCCCAGCTGTAAGCTATACACGGCCGGCGAGAAGGTACTACGGTCAGCGAGCGGCGCGTTGTCATTGGCAGCTTGCAGCGTCGCTCGGTCGGTGAAACGATGACGCCAGCGACTCGATAGAGGCGCTGACGCACTGCAAATGCGGCGGTCTGGACTGACGACCACGCAGACAATACGTGGCCTCGCATCTCGGCGCGGAACGCCGGAGCACACAGAATCATATCGTGGACCCAGTGTGGATGAGACAGCATCCAGCAGTAGTAGCTGGACGCAAGCAGAGCTGGAGATCAAGGAGTTTGTTGGCGCAGGCAGTGACAGCTAAGTGGCTGCACGGCCTCTGGCTCGAACTGTAGACCACAAAGATATGGGGCTGGCAGCAGATGAACTGTGTCCAAAGGTGGCTCAACAGTTCGGGGGCGCTAAGGCAGCAGCGTCAGACTCAGTTCGAACAGCAGGGCTAGAGCGATCAGGGGTAGAGTCCAGTGGTGGTGGATAGTCGATCCATGCAGACACGTAAACTGGCACAGGTCCGTCCCCACAGCTGCTGACAGTCAAACTGCATACAAAAAATGGCTCTGAGCACTATGGGACTTAACTACTGAGGTCATCAGTCCCCTAGAACTTAGAACTACTTAAACCTAACTAACCTAAGGACATCACACACATCCATGCCCGAGGCAGGATTCGAACCTGCGACCGTAGCGGTCACGCGGTTCCAAACTGAAGCGCTTAGAACCGCACGGCTGCTGACAGTCAAACTGCATACAAAAAATGGCTCTGAGCACTATGGGACTTAACTACTGAGGTCATCAGTCCCCTAGAACTTAGAACTACTTAAACCTAACTAACCTAAGGACATCACACACATCCATGCCCGAGGCAGGATTCGAACCTGCGACCGTAGCGGTCACGCGGTTCCAAACTGAAGCGCTTAGAACCGCACGGCCACACCGGCCGGCAAAACTGCATACATCTGTTTAGAAATGAGTAACAAATTTATGGTCTTACCTCTTCACTGTTTTGTCAAGGCGTCGGTTCCCCTCACGTATACCACTTCACTTCGACGTGAGGCAATCATGTCCCCAACACCACAGCAGCTCTGCCTTTCTGCTTTGTCGATGATACTTTGACTCTGATCCTTCGGCTGGGTCAGGTGATGTGGTAACTGTCCAACACTGTGCAGATAGTATTTGTTGTATCAGTAGGTAGCTCCTAATGTAACTCTGCCTGGCCAGCCCCAGTCTGGCCTGCTTCCATGAGGCTCTTTCAATTAGCGTGATGTTGTCTTTATTTTATTCAGACGTGCCAAGTGAAATAGTTGTGGCGTAGCATAGTGTTTGGGATTGATGAATGCCTGGAGAACATTTCCTGGCGCCTTGTGTTATGCCAACAGTGAGATACAGAGGATGAGGCGTTACGGTATGGGAGTGATTCTCATGGTTAGGGTATGCCTCCCTTATTGTGCTTAAGAAAACATTAAATGCTGAAGGATATGAACACATTTTACAGAATTATGGACTGCGCATGTAAGAGGAACAGCTGAGACGACGATTGTTTTATCAGCATGATAATATACCCTGTTATAAAGCAGCATCTGTGACGCACTGGTTTGCGGGCGAGATTATACCTGAAATGGACTAGCATGCCCAGAGCTAATGGAACACGTTCGGAATCAGTTAGAGCGTCGACTTCGCTCCAGACCTCAGTGTCCACATCACTACATCGGTGGTTTCGGCTGTTGAGGGATAATGGGCTGTTATTCCTCCATAGGCTTTCAGACACCACATTTAAGCGTCCCCGCAGAGTCCAATCCGTCATAAGGGCTGAAGGTAGGCGCACCTCATATTAATGGCCACTAACAGGTGCTCAGCTAATTTTGTTCAGACAGTGTATAAATGAATCGGTGGTTAACGTTGGAAGTTTAGTGACGCTGTTCGTGGATGATATTGTCTTGAACAGGAAACTCATAAGTCTATAAAAAGTAATGAAATGTAGGAAGACCTGTGGAAGATTGACGTTTCGTGCAGGGAAGGCCGTTGATGCTCACCGTGACTCAACGTAACGTATTGCACATAAATAGGTGGAAGAGACATTATTGTTAGAACACCCATTTGAGGATCAGTTACTGAAAACCATAACAACCATTTAATGCCTTGGAGCATGCTTCCCGAGAAATATATAAAACTACAGTAGTTGTAGGAAAAGCCGATGCCAGCTCGAGATTCATTGTAAGAACCTGTATGAAATGTAATCCACCCACCAAAGAAGTAGCCACAAAACCAGCGATTGTCTGGAACTGTATTGTTTATTCCCTCGCAACTCGATTCACGCGACGTCCTCTACAATCGGTTTGAGCCTCCGAGGTGTCGTCCACCTGTCCCTGGTTACAAAGAGGTGAAAGCCATTCCAGGCTGTCTCCTGAGCATGGGTAGGCATGAAGAATTTGTTTGGATTAGTGACTAGCCTGGTGGATGGCGCTTTCTCGGTGCTCGAACACCGTTAACCTAGACTATAACATTTAGTTAACCCAGCTAAGCATCTATTTCGGTGGCATCCTTTTGGGAACTACTCCGTCTTGCAAGTGAATCCAGATGGTGAAGTGGTCATCTGAGTGAAGATGACATCCACTTCCCACTAAACAGAATACGTGAGGGGCATGGCCGGATTAAGAGGAGGGGGGGGGGGGGCGAGGGAGGCTTATGGAGGCTCTAGATCCGTGCCTCCAGGTGGATGGGGGCCTCCACTCTGGTCGAGTTTTCAAATGGCTGTCTAATATGAATCATTCAAGATATAATCATCATCACAGGATAAAATATGGCCAAAAATATGACACAAATATATTCTTTTTTTTTACATCAACTATCTTAATAAATTAGCGTAAACCAGTTGTGAAAAAGAAGATCGAATATCGTGCGTGATAAGTGTGACTCATATTTTCTCGTTGAACGGAAGTGTTCTGCCGTCTCATGTACTCGTAATTCTATTCCCAGTCCCAATCCAGTAACAAATTAAGTTACTGCGTAGTTGCACAATAGGATATATTCCTTTCATGTCAGTCAGTTCCGCCTATTCATAAACTCTGCATGCATTGAGTCGGGTATAATTTTGACCACAACAATAGGCGGGTTACTTCAAACACTTTTGCGCGCTGTGAGATACACCTACCCCTCATCACTTCCTTCCTTTGTTAGCCGCTTTTGTCGCTTGTCTGCTGTTGTTGAGCTGAACTGTTAATTCGTGTGCCAGTATTGTTTAGTGCGTTGTAATGTACTGTAGATTTGCAGATTGTCTGTTGTTAGTGCGTGGGGTGACATAGCTTATTCTAATCAGTTAGTGTGTAACTCATATTTGGGGTTCATTTCTTGTTTTTGGGACTCGAAATGGAATCTCATCTCGTGAAAAAGTTTTCCAGTGGTGTCAGCAAAAGTGAAGCACAGAAAGAAACAGCTAAATTTGTGAAGAAACTGCCAAAAGTGACTTCGTAGTTTACGAAGAAAGATTACTCTGTTGGTAACGTTAGTGAAGTTTGTACTGAATCAGAGCCTCCTTCTTCTAAGGAGTGCTACTTCTTCTATGGAGTGACTGACAAGTTCCGGTGAATGAAATTGTTGTGGAGCAGTATTTTGTAAGAGAGGCGGTGATGACTGCGAATGTTGAACTACGCGATCATAAAACCGAAACCGGTGACAGTACTGACAATGAATTAGTCCCCAACTTCGGAGAAAGATTCGGCGAAATGGAAAAAATTGAAAAATGAATTCGTGGAACTGTGTTTAGCGAAAGGTTTATACTATTTTAAGAACAGTTTAGATGATCTGAGTAAATCTGAATATGTCTACAAATCACAAAAAAGGTACGCAGCCAAAAAGTTGTTCTTTAGAAAACTGCTAAAAGGAGAGAAAAATGAAAGAAATGGCTGTTATATTCCGAATCTACAGGATGTATATTTTGTATATCCTGTAAAATATTTAGTGACAGCATAGACTTAGACAATATGCGTATTCCATTTTCTACCTGTGGATTTTCTGACTGGAAGAAGAGGGAAGAAAAAGTGATTTCTCATGAAAAAAGCTTTAATCATCGCAAAAAGTTAGTGACGTGGCTTCTGCGATCAAAGTACAAGGGACGTGTTGACAGTGAACTGCAGAATATGCTCAAAACAGAAGAAAACTATTGGTAAGAAGTACTATGGTGCTTGGCAGAAGTAGTTAAACATTTGGCAATAAGGGGACTTGCTTTTCGTGGTGATAACGATATTTTTGGAGTCACAAATAATGGTACAGGTTCTCTTGAATAAATTGCTCATGTTGATCAATTTTTGAAACTCTAAAACTTGGCTCTAAAGGCTGTGGCCATCAGTCATACTTGACCAAGACTACTTGTGAAGAATTCATTGGTCTAATGGCAAGCAAGGTATAGAGTGAAATAGTTAGCGAAATTCAGACAGCAAAATACTACGACTAGTTGTAAATTCAACGGTAGACGCGGCACATGGAGCTCAATTAGTCGTTTTAGGTATTGTTTCGAGGGTAGAGTTCACGGAAGATTTTTGTGTTTTATTTCCATACACAGTTATACGGGAGAAAGTCTTAAGAAAGTTATCCTAGATCTCTTTGGAAAATACAGTATTAGGATAGAAGATTGTCGTTCGCAATCCTATGACAATGGCAATAACGTGAGTGGGAAATATTCAAGTTTAAGTGTAAAGATAAAGGAACAGAATTCATTAGCTGTTTATGTATCCTGTGTTGCGCTCTTGTTAAACCTCGTGCTCCAAAAAAGGGCAGAGGAATCGTGGGCAGCACATCAATACCGTACAACACCGCCCTAGGCTTGATAACATGCTCAATTCAGCATGGAAGGAAGTCCATAATGTTCTGAAAGTCTGCCGCATAAAGCTGAAGCCACTCATTAATAATTAGAGCCCATAGAGCTACCAAAGTGGAAGGATGTTGATCGCTAAATTTCACCCACATTTCCGAACAGACCCAGAAATTTTGTATGAGGCTAAGATTGGGTAATTTACCAAACCAGTCGATATGGTGTAGTGTGCTTGAGTGTTCGTCAAACCAGGAACGTATGCGTGCAGCCCTGCGAATATGTCTGTTGTCATCTTGGAAGATGTATGTGCCAAGAGAATACTTTCAAGGAAGATGTAAAAGAAAGGACAACAATTCCTTGAGAGGGAAAAGCTTCTGTCCACAAATCAGAACGATTTTAGAAATCATCGCTCGTGTGGTCTTTTCTCATAAGATATCCTGCGAACAATGGATGAAAGGCAACAGGTGGATTCCATATTCCCAGACTTCCATAAACCATTTGACAAAGTGCCACACTGACGACAGCTAACGAAGATACAAGCATGCGGAATAGGTTGCCAGATACGTGAGTGGCTCGAAGACTTCTTAAGTAACAGAACCTAGTATGATGTCCTCGACGGCGTTTATTTATCAGACACAAGGGTATCGTCAAAAGTGACCCAAGGAAGTGTGTAGGACCGCCGTTATTTTCTGTATACATAAATGATCTGGCGGGCAGGGTAAGCAGCAGTCTGCGGCTCTTTGCTGATGATGCTATGGTGGTTAGGAAGGCGTTGTCGTTGAGTGACTGTAGGACGACACAAGATGACTTAGATCTAATTTCTAGTTGGTGTGATGAATGGCAACTAGCCTTAAATGTAGCAAAATGTAAGTTAATGTAGATGACTAGGAAAAACAAATCCATAATGTACTAGTGCAGTGTTAGTAGTTTGCTGCTCGACACAGTCACGTCGATTAAATACCTGGGTGTAACGTTGCAAAGCGATATGAAATGGATGAGCATGTAAGGATTGTAGTAGGGGAAGCAAATGGTCGACTTCGATTTATTGGGAGAATTTCAGGAAAAAGTGGTTCATCTATAAAGGACACCGCATATAGGACACTAGTGCGGCCCATTGTTGAGAACTGTTCGGGTGTCTTGGATCCGCACCAAGTCGGATCAAAGGAAGACGTTGAAACAAATCTATAGGATTCAGGTCAGGACTCTGTGCAGGCTAGTCCATTACAGGGATGTTATTGTCGTGTAACCACTCCGCCACAGGCCGTGCATTATGAAAAGATGTTCGATCGTGTTGAAAGATGCAATCGCCATCCCGAATTGCTCTTCAACAGCGGGAAGCAAGAAGGTGCTTAAAACATCAATGTAGGCCTATGCTGTGATAGTGCCACGCAAAACAATAAGGGGTGCAAGCCCCCTCCAGAAAAACACGGCCACACCATAACACCACCGCCTCCGAATTTTACTGTTGCCACTACACACGCTGGCAGATGACGTGCACCGGGCATTCGCCATACCCACACCCTGCCATCGGATCGCCACATTGTGTACCGTGATTCGTCACTCCACAAGTTTTACCACTGTTAAATCATCAAATGTTTACGCTACTTGCACCAAGCGAGGCGTCGTTTGACATTTACCGGCGTGATGTGTAGCTTATGAGCAGCCGCTCGACCATTAAATCTAAGTTTTCTCACCTCACGCCTAACTGTCATACTGCTTGCAGTGGATCCTGATGCAGTTTCGAATTCCTGCGTGATGGTCTGGATAGATGTCTGCCTATTACACACTACGAACCTCTTCAGCTGTCGGCCGTCTCTTTCAGTCAACAGACGAGGCCGGCCTGTACGTACGCTTTTGTGCTGTACGTGTCCCTTCACGTTTCCACTTCACTATCACATCGGAAACAGTGGACGTAGGGATGTTTAGGAGTGTGCAAATCTTACGTAGAGACGAATGACCAAGTAACACCCAATCACATGACCACGTTCAAAGTACGTGAGTTCCGCGGAGCTCTCCATTCTGCTCTCTCACGTTGTCTAATGACTACTGAGGTCGGTGATATGGAGTGCATGGCAGTAGGTGGCAGCACAATGAACCTAATATGAAAACGTATGTTTTTGCGGGTGTCCGGATACTTTTGATCACATAGTGTATCTCCGCCCTGAACAATAGGGTCCAAACATCGATGGTTAAAAGTCTCATTGAGTCGCCGGTCCACTCGACATGTTGCATCATTTGAAAAAGGGGCAAAATCGTGAAGACGGACCACATTACACGCTTCCTGTCAGATACTGTCCAGTTTGCGTGCTTTTTGACTCATTACAGCTTTATGTGCCACTGAGAGAAGGCCTTTTTCGAGTTACACGTCTCCAAATACTCATTAAATGCAGTTCCCTTCACAAACGTTCGCCCGGATGCTGGTTGAATTGGGCTAGCATTTACTGGTAGCTGCAATTCCTTTCGTTTAGGATGTTTTGACGACCACTGTTCTTACGTCGTGTTACATGGCTGCGAGTAGGACACCATTCCTTGTAGTAACGTTAGACATTCCGGATCGATACATCAGAAAATGCTATTTCGTTCACGGTGTTTCTTTCACGGTAGCTCCTTACTGCGATAGTGTCTTGTCTCTACGTTGACTCATCTTACTGCACTGATTCCACACAGACTCGCTCATGCAGACCATCTCACTGCCATCACTTAACGTAAGCGGTGGAGAGTCAAAACACCCTCTAGTACCACTTCTGTAGTATCTACAACGCTACAAAGCGACCAGTGTGCTTATTTAAGGGGGTGGCCGGCGAGTCTATGTAGTGAGGCAACAGGTGAGGCGTGATATTAGTCGCTAAAGGATACTTCTGCAGCTGACATTCTTGAGGGAATTGTATCACTTTGTCACAGGCGCATCCCAGAATTTGCAATGGATCTCTTGGAGACATCTGCGAAGAAATCCTGCCTTGGTTAGGAGTTAGTTCTCCACATGGGTCATTAATCTTTTTAAAGTCCACCAACCAACTGGGAACACATTATTGATAAGATCTATGCTTGAGGTCCCAGTTTAAGTTACGAGCAGATGAAGAACTTGCGACGGGTAGACGAGAACTTCCGGGACTTTCGCGTTTTCCTTACCATCCCTGGTATCTCTAGAAGTGTTATGAGGTTACGCCTGGTTTTTGCAAGTAAGTGAGCCGTAGAGGCTTGTATAATTTGTATAACACTTCAGCTGCGAGGGCTTGTCGCGTTCATCATGACGTATTGCCTGTTGCCTTTTGTCTCGTTATTTTCAGCCGACGTATGTTAAACGATATTTCTGACGTTTCACCAGAACGAGTAGCTGGCACTGTCAATGATTCACCCTCCATTCTGGTGGTGGACAAAGCCACCAATTTTGGAAGCTTAGTCTGTGACAATGACATCCACTCACTCTGGCGAAACGTGAGAAAAATAACCAAACAAAATCGACTGAATTTCTGAGACAGAGTAGAACTTCAACAATTGGCCACAAACATCTCATGAATTTTCCATTCTTACCTCATTTTCCTTAGATGATAAATTGGATCTTGAATCAATGTACACCAGCAAATTGATTAATCTTAAAAATATACACACCTTTGCAAACGATCGTAAACGCCATTCTGAAATACGACCAATGAATAATAGCTATTTATTCATTGGTATATCTTAAATGCAAATTATGGCTTTATATCGCTTAAGAACATTCGACTTGTTTACATTACAGAAAACTCCAATACCACATACTGAGCTGTAAATATCCACAAGTTGTAAGCATCTGCAAATTACTTAACGTTCGTTGTAGTTTCATTGATAGGCACCAGAGTATATACTATCCCATCACCAGTAGGTAGACGTAAAAGCGTTCAAGGATACCGAAGATGATCTTACACATGAAATATGAAGTCTAACCAAAACTTTAAGTGTTGGCTATGCAATCCGACGTCTAACAAGGGGAGGCCGCCAATTGCGAAAATCAGATTCGATTCATACTGCGCATAATAAAAGCTCATGGCCAGAGGTGTAATGTGGCAAAGCACCAAGATGCACTTCTCAGCCGTTGTCGAGAAAATCGACAGTTAAAAGAAACCGTTGCAGTGAAATACTCTCTACGATTAATAATTCTCTACAGCGTCGTGGCGCAGCGGTAAGCGCTCTGGTTCGTAATCCGAAGGTCGCCGGATCGAATCTCGCGCTATGCAACCTTTTCTTTTTTAGTATTTGTTTTTTATAATTCATATATATATATATATATATATATATATATATATATATATATATATATATGTATGTATGTATATATATATAATTCCCGGCAATCAGTTGCAACAATTATGCATATAATAAGTTGTTGAAAGTTGTTTGTCGTGGAAAAACTGGCGACTTCGAACATCATTATGTTTTCCGCAAACAAAGTTGTATTTCACAAATGTTATTAATTGTCTTCATAATGTTAACCACGCATAGTTAACGGAAGACGTAGAAACGATATTCCGAAACGAATACGTATAGCGTAAGTCAAACGTTCGAATTAGAATAGAGACCCTACGAACACAAATTTGCTGTGGCAGGTATGAAATATAAACTCCGTTATTCGCTCGTTACACTTGAATGACAGATGTTGAATGGGCCGAAACGAGTCGCCGCATAACAGCCTAGTTGCCTGCTAACTTCGAAAGAAGGTAGATGCGGTCCCTAGCGCAACTTATAACATTGTCGAAAATCAGTGCGGATGGGAGAGCTTTGGTACACCATGTTAAAAAAAACGGAAAAATGGAGGCGGTACAATTGGAGAGCGATCCGCCTTCATCAACATGCATAAGCAATTCATTAATACTATTACAAAAAACTAATAATAAAAAGAAACTGCGTGGCGCGAGATTCGATCCGGCGACCTTCGGATTACGAACCCGAGCGCTTACCGCTGCGCCACGACGCTGTAGAAAATTATTAATCGTAGAGAGTATTTCACTGCAACGGTTTCTTTTAACTGTCGATTTTATCGACAACGGCTGAGAAGTGCATCTTGGTGCTTTGCCACATTACACCTCTGGCCATGAGCTTTTATTATGCGCAGTATGAATCGAATCTGAATTTCACAATTGGCGGCCTCCCCTTGTAAGTCCGAAACATTTTCGCGAAAATCAGCGTCCAAAGCAGTTTTAATGTATTTTAGCTTAGAACAGTTCAACACTCGCTATTACAACGTAGTCCAGCAAGTATGCGCACTAACTCGTGGACAAGTGTCCCATAAAACAGTTCAGACGTGATTTATCACGAAAATTCACGGGTTCTGACTTCTGGGCACAGTGGCCACTAAGTTTGAGACGCCGAGGCGTAACGTGCGGCCGCTTTCTGTATGTTTGCAATGTATACAATGTAAACCCAACGCCTTAGCTTAAAACTAGAAGATTGTTCATTCAGATCTTAAACACAAATTAATACTAAAATTAAAATGTCAAATTAGGCATATTTTAAATCTGCTGTATCTTGAAACATTACAATCGAACCTATGTGTTATGGCTCTTTCTTCAACAATAAAAACAAAATCAATAATTTTGCTCAAAAGATTTTAAACACAGAAAACTTTTATAAAAGTCATGGCACTATCTAAAACAGTGAGCGGATATGAAGCACCTTTTTGTGGTTTGAAAGGTTCTCAGAAATTGTTCTACATTTATTTTCACTGTTGCCCCCATGTGTTACATCGTACCAATTTCAGGTGACAGATAATTTTATTAAGTGCCATTTCAATTCATCTCTAATATACTCAGTAAATACGTCTTACAATTACACATCTCATATGCGGGACGACAAGGATATCGTAGCTACATCATGCTGCCGTTGTACTATGTGTTGATGTACAAAATTCACTAATCTATACGAATTTACAAATCGTGCGATTTTAATTTAGGCTGTAGTATCTGGACCACTTATCGGGCTGTAAAATGACTGATTAAGTGTAACTGAGTACTGTACCTTTGATTAGAAGTATCGTACGTCACCGTAACTATAGGGGTGTAAACGATAACTGTTTACAACACACAACAGGGACGTAGGGGAAATCGAGACGAACAATTTGATATAGGACACTTGCAGTCTATCAAACCTGTAAACAACATCAAATTGGCTTACAAAAGCCACTTAAGCTACATCGCGTGCGCGACACGCGATATTTTCAATATCCTCTCGCTCTCTTATGTCGTCGACGTAGTCGGCTGTTTCAGCAACATTGTTAATTTTATCTTTCTCGTCAGGGCAATAAAAGAAAGACTTTTGTAAACGCTACGCAAAGTCTAATTACATTTACAATTCGATCTAATTGTAGAAGCACAATAGTTTCGCTGTAAGAAGGCTACACAAACGAAACGAAATAATTGTTAATTTTGTTCTTTTAAGAATCACAATATTTTGAGGTTAAATTTACGCGAACGTCAGTTTTACATTTCGTAGGTAGAAGAATAAGAAATTTTTCATAGTCTAGTACAATTTTAGTGCCCATGTACTGTGTCTGAGGTGATCCCTGTACGTCGTGGGGTTACGGCTGAGCCTTCGACATATCCCTGTGATTGTCAGAATGATTAGCATCGACTGAGTCAGATCGCTCTCTATGAACTCATATGCATTCAATGAAAAAGGTGTCGTGCAGCGGATAATAAATGAGGTAGGGGTGGCCATAGCAAACATGAGGCCTGGATGCTGCAACTCACACAAGATAACAAACAGGGTGTTCATCTAACGACAAAATTAAAAAGTGGTCTACATTTATCCCTATTTATTACAATATTTTATGCTGACATATATTGGTAACAAATTATTATCGGTTCAGTTTGATCACAAGCAATGCAAATAGTGAGAAAAGTATTGATTATTAACATGGGTCACTATAAATCTAACACATGACTACCTCAGAAAAGATTGGGTAATTCAGATCGATGGGACAAAGCTGGAATCTACACATGATTTATGAATAGTTAAAATCACGATGATTGCACAGTGATTACCTGTGCCCTCCAAAAGAAAGAAAAAAATTACACATGCAAATTACCATGGCTTTTGCCCGTACAATGTTCCGCAAAGTGTGCCAAACAGATTGTAGTAAATAAACTTTTATTTTATTCATTTATTCACTGAACCTGTTCTGATTAGAGCCCTCAGCATTATTTATTCACAATGTCTCTATAGACATTCAATTATTTCAATACTATTTGTTACATTAAGACTGCTATTTCTTTGGTAACTAAGATGTAAAAAAAGTACTGCATATGTGAAACCCTCGTCCAATATAAGAGAGGGCCTCTTTTATTAGACCAGGCTTTCACATATACAGTACTTTTTGTACATCTTAGTTATCAAAGAAATAGCAGTCTTAATGTAACAAATAGTATTAAAATAATTTGAATGTCTATAGAGACATTGTGAATAAATAATACTGACTGTTGACTAATAAAGTTAATACTGGCAGTACTCATACTACTGCTGCTGCTGCCACTAATATTAATAATAATTCAGTAAAAGTGATAATAATAACAATAACGATAGAGGTAGATACTTTCATAAAAAATAAGTCAGTATATGACGTTCATTATCCCCATCAATAATATCGCAACACCAAGAAGGAGTTGTGCGACGTAAACGAAAGTTGATAGGCTTGTTTCCACATCTGAAAGATGTCTATTCGTATTACGCGCCACTCGCGTAAGAGTGTCGCTACTAACGCCACTATGAAGATGCAAATCAGATTTGCTTTAAATACACGATCTAGCGGTCGTGAGCGTTAATTGCCTTTGAGACTGGACGTGGTGAGTTGATGTTAGTCAAGAATGCCTTTAAGACAGCGAAGACGCCATTATCAACGCCTCACTGAGTTTGAACTAGGTCGAGTAATAGGACTAGGAGAAGCTGTAGGTTCCTTCTGCGGTAATACAGAAAGATTGGGCAGAAATGTAGTCACTGTACATGACTGGTGGTGGTCACGAGGCCGGGCTCCAGTAGACCACTTGTTCTGTCGCATCTTACTACATCTGCAGCAGCAATCTGAGGATCAGTTGGCACCATAGTGACACAACGAACTGTTACCAATCGGACGTTTCAAGGACAGGTCGAGCCAGACGCGCTTTAACGTGCATTACACTGACCCTAACCACTGCCACTATGACTTCAGTGGTTTCAAGGGAGAGCTCATTGGATGGCGGTGTGGAGGTCTGTTGTATTTCTAATAAACGCTGGTTCTACCTCGGTGCAAGTGAGGGCCGGGTGTTGGTTAGAATGAGGCCAGCTGAGGATCTGCAACCAATCTGTCTGAGTTTGAGACACACTGGACCTATACCTGGAGTCATAGTCTGTGTTCGATTTCGTATGACAGCAGGAGCGCTCTCGTCGTTATCCCCTCGCACCGTGATTGCAAATTCGTACGTCGATTTGATGATTCGCCCTATTGTGCTGCCATTCATGAACAGTAGCAAATGGTTCAAATGGCTCTGAGCACTGTGGGACTTAACTGCTGAGGTCATCAGTCCCCTAGAACTTAGAACTACTTAAATCTAACTAACCTAAGGATATCACACAAATTCATGCCCGAGGCAGGATTGGAACCTGCGACCGTAGCGGTTGCGCGGTTCCAGACTGTAGCGCCTAGAACCGCTCGGCCACCCCGGCCGGCATGAACAGTATCCCAAGGGGTGTTTTCCAACAACATTACGCTCGCCCGCATACCGCTGTTGTAACGCAACATGCTCTATAGAGCTTGGCCTGCTCGATCACTAGATCTGTCTCCACTCGAGCACATGTGGGACATCACTGGACAACTCCAGCGTTATCCACAGACAGCATCAACCGTCCCTCTATTGGCCGACCAAGGGCAGCAGGCATGGAACTCCACCCCACAAACCGACATTCGGCACCTGTACAACACAATGCATGCACTTTCGCATGCTTGCATTCAATATTCTGGTGGTTACACCGATTACTATTGTACTAGCATTTCAGATTTGCAATGGCTTATCTCGCGCTTATATTAATCTGTGATCCGGCAATGTTAATCACTTAAATACACTCCTGGAAATGGAAAAAAGAACACATTGACACCGGTGTGTCAGACCCACCATACTTGCTCCGGACACTGCGAGAGGGCTGTACAAGCAATGATCACACGCACGGCACAGCGGACACACCAGGAACCGCGGTGTTGGCCGTCGAATGGCGCTAGCTGCGCAGCATTTGTGCACCGCCGCCGTCAGTGTCAGCCAGTTTGCCGTGGCATACGGAGCTCCATCGCAGTCTTTAACACTGGTAGCATGCCGCGACAGCGTGGACGTGAACCGTATGTGCAGTTGACTGACTTTGAGCGAGGGCATATAGTGGGCATGCGGGAGGCCGGGTGGACGTACCGCCGAATTGCTCAACACGTGGGGCGTGAGGTCTCCACAGTACATCGATGTTGTCGCCAGTGGTCGGCGGAAGGTGCACGTGCCCGTCGACCTGGGACCGGACCGCAGCGACGCACGGATGCACGCCAAGACCGTAGGATCCTACGCATTGCCGTAGGGGACCCCACCGCCAGTTCCCAGCAAATTAGGGACACTGTTGCTCCTGGGGTATCGGCGAGGACCATTCGCAACCATCTCCATGAAGCTGGGCTACGGTCCCGCACACCGTTAGGCCGTCTTCCGCTCACGCCCCAACATCGTGCAGCCCGCCTCCAGTGGTGTCGCGACAGGCGTGAATGGAGGGACGAATGGAGACGTGTCGTCTTCAGCGATGAGAGTCGCTTCTGCCTTGGTGCCAATGATGGTCGTATGCGTGTTTGGCGCCGTGCAGGTGAGCGCCACAATCAGGACTGCATACGACCGAGGCACACAGGGCCAACACCCGGCATCATGGTGTGGGGAGCGATCTCCTGCACTGGCCGTTCACCACTGGTGATCGTCGAGGGGACACTGAATAGTGCACGGTACATCCAAACCGTCATCGAACCCATCGTTCTACCATTCCTAGACCGGCAAGGGAACTTGCTGTTCCAACAGGACAATGCACGTCCGCATGTATCCCGTGCCACCCAACGTGCTCTAGAAGGTGTAAGTCAACTACCCTGGCCAGCAAGATCTCCGGATCTGTCCCCCATTGAGCATGTTTGGGACTGGATGAAGCGTCGTCTCACGCGGTCTGCACGTCCAGCACGAACGCTGATCCAACTGAGGCGCCAGGTGGAAATGGCATGGCAAGCCGTTCCACAGGACTACATCCAGCATCTCTACGATCGTCTCCATGGGAGAATAGCAGCCTGCATTGCTGCGAAAGGTGGATATACACTGTACTAGTGCCGACATTGTGCATGCTCTGTTGCCTGTGTCTATGTGCCTGTGGTTCTGTCAGTGTGATCATGTGATGTATCTGTCCCCAGGAATGTGTCAATAAAGTTTCTCCTTCCTGGGACAATGAATTCACGGTGTTCTTATTTCAATTTCCAGGAGTGTATGTTACCTGGACAAAAATATTCTCGAAATTTTATTACTCTACATTAGTTATTTTTTGGTGTTGCGATTTTTTCCATAAGTATAGTCTTGTCACTTCAGTTACTTTATGTAAAGTAAGTAGTCACTTCATTTGAAAGGTTGCTACACTGAAATTTATAGTGTGCAGCTTCACACATCAATAAAAAATAAATTATCAGAATTTTTACCTTCCTTGCTCACTTATTACGTGAGTCATTGTCAGCCAAATTAGGAGGTGGTCGTTGGTCTGGTGGCGGGCCTATCGATAATCGTTTTAGTGACGTACTGAATCCTAATAGCAGTGATTTGTTGTTTCTATACGGACAGAATTAGCTTGCAATAAAGACAAACACTAATACGTTTTCACAACACCCCAGCATTATGCGCAGAATGGAAATACTTGCCACATGAAAACGTAAGTAAAAACGAATATAGGCGCGAAAACATCTCGAAAAGCCGAATTACATTCTATTGCATTCTAGAAGATAGGTTAACTCCCAGCAAAAAAAAAATTCTCATCAACATCGTTTGGTTGCAGATGACAAGTTACCTGTAATAATTAACACGCAAGTGATCCAGAAAATTCATGCACACCAAATGTAAAGGTATTTACAAAAAGAAACTATCTGTTGTTTGAACTAAAATACACGTAATTTTATAATCATTTAACAAAAATGTTCACATTGTAGAATAAATAAAAACGAAAACCCACTGATGATGGCACAGTGGTGCCAAAACGTTTTTGGGTACTGAGAAAAACGGTGTTTTGTATAACTGGCGGACCGCACATACAACAAAAGGTAAATCCTTACCATCATCAGAACTGTTTGATGTACCACCTCCATTTGTTGACATATAATAATCATCATGAGGAAAACTAGACGAGGCACTTAGGAAACTATCATCCCCCTCACCATCTTTCCGCCTGATACACGAGTCAATAAACTCCATAAAACTCTGCGGGATTAATTTTATACTAAAAGAACAATTTTCTTCCGAATGTCTAAGATGACGAATGCACGGGGTGAATCACGTAAAACCTTCACCGCAAATATTGTAGAAATGGAAAGTGCCTTTTATGTACGGTTTCCTCAGAATGGATTGATAGTCAGGACGGGGGGGGGGGGGGGGGGGGGTCGTACGCTTAGTCAGTGAAAAGATTCTAATAATGCGTAGAAAGTATACTTTTTGTGCAAACATATACTTCTTAAATGGAACAGTGCCTATTGATATTAACAAACTAAAAGTAGGGCGAATTATAATGTCATTAGTGCTTGTTGCACGATTCTTGTGAGTCGTTTAGGAGATACACTATTTTGAAAAGTGCCCACACCGACACATGCCAATACCTGTTGTAGCACACACTAAAGAACAAAACAAGTGCATACACCATATATGTGGATTCTGACGAGTAACGAGACAACTGACCATCACAGGTTGTGTTCAAAATGACCACCGGCAGTGTCAAAACACGTTCCCAGTCTGGTATGGAACTACCGTTGCACACGTTCTAGAATTTCAGCGGAGATATCCTAGCAGCATGCAGCAATACATCGTTGCATATCATTGGGTGTAGTTGGTATGTCTTTGTAGCTTTTTCCACAGAAGAAAATCTACAGGCGTCAAATCCGATGAATGAGACGGTCAAGGCACAGATCCTCTGCACTCAATCCAACGATCTGGAAACAGTTCGTGAAGACATACTGTAGTATTTTGTGCACTTCGGGCTGGACAACTATCATGATGCTGCCAAAGTTTCCTCCTAGTCTGAAGCATCCGTGGAAGATGATGTGTTAGGGGGCTGCTATAGTTGTGTGAGTTGAGTGTTCTGTCTATGAGAAACGGGCCTATGAGCTGAGGTTTCATTATCCCCCACCATACGTTTACACTCTATGGACGTTGACGTTCCACCTAACGAAGCCAAAGGGGATTGTCAACAGATTAATAGTGCATGTTTCGCTATTTACCTGGCCATTACTGGTAAATGTGGCTTCGACACCAAAGAAGATAGATGACACATCTCAGGTATCCTGTCTTCATGCTCACGTACTGAAGTTAACACGATTCTCATAATCGTTTCGATGCAGCTCTTTACAGAGAGAGATGTGATAGGAATGGTACCTATGTCGATGGAAAATGCATAGGACACTTGCCTCACTCATGCCACTTCCTCGGGCGATTGCGTGGGAGCTAACGTGCGGATCAACTGCAACAGCAGCAAGAGCGCAGAGTACCGAGCGAGGTGGTGCAGTGGTTAGCACACTGGTATCGCATTCGGGAGGACGATGGTTCAATCCCGTCTCCGGCTGTACTGATTTAGGTTTTCCGTGATTTCCCTAAATCGTTTCAGGCAAATGCCGGGATGGTTCCTTTGAAAGGGCACGGCCGATTTCCTTCCCAATGCTTCCCTAACCCGAGCTTGCGCTCCGTCTCTAATGACCTCGTTGTCGACGGGACGTTAAACACTGACCACCACCAGCAACAAAAGCGTTAAAATCTCTCTCTTCTGTTGTCACTTGTTTCCTTCTGTTACTTTTTCTAGGTGTTACACTACCACTTTCATGTAACTGGTTGAAGAGATTGATAAATAACTGCCAGGGTGGTTAACATCTATCAGAATATCTTTCCGCATACACCTTACAAGAACGAACTGCATTCTTCCTACACTCTCGATACACCGTGATGATGTCGGTTTTTTTCTGCATCGCTATATTCCATCGTCCACTGACGACCCAGTGCTTGGACTGTCATGCACTAACTGTCTAGCAAGACGCAGTGCACTCAAGGAACACACAAGCACACTATAAGCAATCATAACAGCATCGTACCCATCAACTATGCAGGTTAAATGGCACAAGCGTCAGTGTGGAAACTTTTCAAATTGCGAGATCTCGTAAACGACTCGCACTATAATCCTGCAACAAATATTACTGACATTTTAATTTACCGTACTTTTAGCTTTTTTATGTCAACATGGATTGCTCTATTTAAAAAGATGTATGTTTGCACAAAAAATACATTTTGTAAGTCTTATTACAATTTGTTTATTGGCTAACAATACGATCCCCCGACTACCAATCCATTCTGTGAAAACCGCACAGCAATTTCTCCAATATTTGCGATGCAACTTTCTCGTGATTCGCCCTACATAACGTTTAAAAAAAGACATTCATAAATTTTTCGAATAATGTCGACAACAGTAATTTTTTTATCCAGACATGCATACAAATTACCTACACAATATAGTATTTTTTGAAAGTTCATATATTTTTTTAAAAAATGAGTGATAATAAATATCACCTTCTGAAACAAATGTATCCACACTGTACAAAACTCTGAAGATGCGACTGCTCGGGTGGTTCAATAAATTGTGACAATGAGGCATCAGTTCCTTTACTTGAAACCTGCTGAAATATGGTCACCCACTAATCAAAAGAGGGAATTAGAAGTGACTTGTGCCGACAGGTATGGTCAAACTGTCGCATTGACACTCACGTATACGTAGCGTCTTGTTCTGACGAGCTTTAATTTCTCGACATGGGGGCCGACACTACCGGAATACTCGCAATTGCGGAGCGAGGTATTCAGAATAAGGAACCGTTTGTTGCAGCAGGAAGTCGGCAGTCTCCTGTAGCAGAAATAGTGTCGCAGAGGACAAAACTCTTCGAAGTAAAATGCTTCCCGCACGGACGACAGTCCATGTTGAGGCAGTACCGCCTCAAGGCAAAGGTATCCGGAAGGCTACGGGCATCGTGGCTGTGTTCCAGCAGTTCTGCCTCAACACGTCCCAGCACGGCTACAAGTACATTGCTCTGCCCGGCCGTGTCTTCGTGGAAAGGTGAGCTTCTCGTCTGAGAACATTTAATGTACATTTATTTATTTTATATGTAACGGACTGTAGTCGAGTTAAATCAGCCGTTTCTGAGGTCAAAGTATACAGGATATAAAATGAAGACTGGCAACAGCAAGAAAGGCGTTCCTGAAGAAGAGAAATTTTTAACATACAATATAAATTTAATTGCTAGGATGTCTTTTCTGAAGGAATACTATCCGTATACCTATTAGTGGACACTAATATTGAGTGTGTCCACCCTTCACTTCATAACTGCTTGAACTCTGATGAGGACACTTTCAATGAGTTGTCTGAATGCCAGTTGAGGAATGGTAGCCCATTCTTCCTCAAAGCCGAAGCAATAGAAGATAGGTCTGCCTCAACCCAAAGGTGGTCCATTGGGTTGGGTTCAGGTCTGAACTCTGGGCAGGCCAGTCCATTTCAGGTATGTTACTGCTCACAAACCTTTGCCTCACAAATGCTGTATAATGAGTTTGTATCCTTCCACATTTAGTATGTGCATAATCTCAATAAGGGGACCACAGCCTAACCAAGAACATCGCCTCTATACCTCACTGTTACCAATGAACATGATGGCAGGAACGTTCTCCAGGAATTCGCTAAGCCCATACCCTTCCATCGGATTGCAACAGAATATAGGGTGATATTTCAAAAGTAATCCCCATGACTGTTAAACACACGGTGTATCAAAAAGAATCATCCGATTTTAAAAAAAGTCGTAACTGTTATGTTATGTGAAATATGTGCTTGAACAACATACTGTTAGAAAGAGAAAACTCCCGAGTTTTTCATGGTTCGTGGTAGGTAGCAGCAGTGTGCACCCACTTCAGTTATAATAAAAATGATGTCAGGAAAACAGAAAGCGTTTGGGGTTCTACGTTTTCCGCAGTGCGGGTTATTAATTACTGTTCAGCGTGACTTTCGTACTAGGTATGTTGTGGATCATTCTGCAGCACAGAACATTAGATGATATCATGAACAATTGTTGTTTGTGTACAGGTAAATCGCCGGGCCATCACCAAGTGTCTGACACAGACGTCAAACGCATCCGCCAAAAGTTTCAGAAGGAGTCAGCAGAAATCCATTCGCCGTGCAGCTCGAAAGCTCAACATGCCCCCGATGTCCATATAGAATTCAGCTGCTGCAAACTCTTCGTGTAGGTGACAAACAACAATGTGTGGAGTTCTGTAATTTCGTTCTTGGCAAAATGGAGGATGATAGTTTTTTCTACATTTAGTGCTAAGTGACGAGGCAATATTCCATTTAAATTGAAAGGTGATCCATCATAATGTGAGAATATGGGGTACGTAACAACCACATGAAGTTGTACAACATGGGAGGGCCTCTCAAAAAGTTAATGTGTTTTGTGCAGTTTCACAGGAAAAGGTGTATAGTCCATTTTTCTTTGCCGAGGACACTGTTACATTAAGCACACATCTCGATATGCTCGAGAGCTTTTTTTTCCCCACAATTGGAAACTAATTCACCATTCACCAACAGGATGGGGCACCGCCACGCTGGCATCTGGAAGTGCGGGAATTTTTTAATCAAAGGATTGCTTAATAATGGATTGGTCGCACTGGACCAAATGATTCAGCTCTACATTACTGGCCCCCAAGGTCACCGGACCTGACTGCATGTGATTATTTCTTGTGTGGGCTTATAAAAGACTCTGTTTATGTGCCTCCATTACCAGAAAAAATGAATGAACTGACACATCGCATAACAGCAGCTGTAGAGGCTGTAACTCAAGTCATGCTCGCTGCAGTGCGGGAACAATTTCAATACCACACTGACAAATGCCGGGCATCTCAAGGGGGGGGCATATTGAGCACTTATGACAAGATACGAAAAAACCTTTTTCAATTTCCCGATCATCAGAAAACAAAATTCGTTGTATATGTTTATTACTTTCAGAAATGTAGACGTGTCAGCTTGGACGATTCTTTTTGGTACACCCTGAACATTGATATCACTGTGAAATAAGTTGAACAATGCCTTTGTGGAAAAATGTTTACAGCTCCCGGTGGAATCATAACTGCATTCAAGAACGCACCTCTTAGTCTGAAGCAATTGAAGGGCCACCAATATCTTTCTTCAGGGTTCCAAAAATATCTACGTCTACATCTATGTGGCTACTCTGCACATCGAAACACCTTCACAATAATTCTCTGTTATTGGACTCTAAACAGCACGTGGAAAGAACGAACATCTATATCTTTCCATAAGAGCGCTGATTTCACTTATTTCATTATGATGATTGTATCACCCTATGCAGGTCAGCGTGAACAAAATACACTATGTGATCAAAAGTAGCATGACACCCCCAAACACATACGGTTTTCACATTAGGTGCATTGTACTGCTACCTTACGCCAGTTTCTCCATATCAGTGACCTCAGTAGTCATTAGAAATCGTGAGAGAGCAGAATTGGGCGCTCTGTGGAACTCACGGACATCGAACATGGTCAGATGATTGAATGTCATTTGTGTCATATATCTCAACGCGAGATTTCCACACTCCTAAACATCATTAGGTCCACTGTTTCCGATGTGATAGTGAAGTGGAAACGTGAAGCGACAGGTACAGCACAAAAGGGTACAGACCGACCTCATCTGTTGACTGACAGAGACTGCTGACAGTTGAAGAGATTCATAGTGTGTAATAGGCAGACATCTATCCAGACTATCACACAGGAATTCCTAACTGCATCAGGGTCCACTGCAAGTACTATTGTAGTTAGGCAGAAGGTGAGAAAACTTGGATTTCATGGTCGAGCGGCTGTTCATAAGCCACACATCACGCCGGTAAATGCCAAACGACGCCCCACGTGGTGTAAGGAGCATAAAAATTGGGAAAACGTCGTGATGAGTGACGAATCATGGTACACAAAGATATGACTCGATGCCAAAATGTGGGTATGGCGAATGCCCGGTGCACGTCATCTGCCAGTGTGAGTAGATACATTTCGCTAGTTCTGGGACAATAAGAGTACCTTAAAATAAATTCTGTATTTTATATATAAGACAACCGACTTTTTAAAAATTCTTAAAAAATTCAGTAATTTAATTAAATCAACCAATTCTATTTGCATTAACTAGATTATCTATTTTTACAATAATACAACTAAATACAATTAACAACTGATTCATAACTTCATTATTCAATTTACTACATGATTGTAGCACAATAATATGATTTAGTTAATAAAAGTGAGATAATTTTTTAAAAAATCACGTTGTGAAAATATGTAAATTAATTAAAATATATTAGTTAATAAAAATACATCATTTCAAAAATCCCACATTGTGATGGTAAGTAAATTAGCTATAATGTATTAGATAATAAAAAAAATATTTTAAAAAATCACATTGTGAAAAATATTGCATTAAATTCATTATTTCTATTTTAAGTTTTTTCATTTTATTATATTTTAATTTCATTTGTCCTTTTTTAATTATTTCCAAATCACAATCATCAATTAATTTACAAAACCTACTTTAAAATCATTATTGAGTTCTAAACAAAGTTGTTCTCCAAAACTAAAATTTAAATATTCACAGTTCCTAATATTATATAAAACATTTATCTCTAGCTCACTTACTGCTCTAATTTCTTTAAAATACTTAACTTATATAATTTCTTGATTAAAATATTTTCCATTTATACAAAACAACTATTTATTAGTTTTACAAAAAAGTGATTGTAGTTTATATAAAACACATTTTTAAAAATTGTAATTGTGTACTTATACCAAAATGATTCATTGAAAATTATTCTTTTTTATTTTTATTAATATGATAAAAATTATTTCTTATAAATGGGGAACAAAAAAGAAATGTAAGCTAAAGAAAAAGATACTTATGAAATAATTGAGGTATGAGAAAAATATATTGATTGCCCTATTTGTTTAAGTTATAAAAATAATAATCAATTTGTTTAAAAAATTGCAATCATATTTTGGATAAAGAATGTATTGATAAATGGTTAAAGTAAAAAGAAAATTGTCCACTTTGTAGAAGTATTATTAAAAATAAAGAACCGACATTAGAACATATATTGGCTACATTTGATTCTGTACCAGTAACTACAAGATATATTAATCCTTAGTTTGATAAAATTAAACAATTTAGAAATCAACATTATGCATCTGATGATGATTCCCATTTTTAAAATAATTTATATTAACAATTTAAATTTTTTTTAAAATTTACTTTTCCACAAATTAGTAAATGTTTTATATATATAAATGGAACAGGTTCAACAAGAATCTTCTGCGAAAACTAAATTTTTTAAATATTGTAATACAGATAAATCAATTAATAATTTCACTTTACAAAAATGTACAAAAGATGGTTATAGAACTATATGTAGACCATGTATAAATAAATATCATGCACAAAATTACATTAAAAATCGATTCCCTTGTGTACGTTATTAAATATTATTTAAAAGAACATTTACGACGAAATCCAAGTGAAGCACATACAAAATATTATTAACAATGGATACTGAAGAAAGATCTACATCTACAATGAATAATCAAGACGTTGTAACCAAAGAAGCAACTACTTCTACAAAGAAATGTAAAAGTTGTCAAGAAATTAAAGATTTAAATTGTTTTAATATAAATCATTCACATAAAGATTAACATTATAATAAATTTAAGAAATGTACTTACGAATATATTAAGAATAAGAAAAAGCAGAAGAAGCATCTCCAACTTTATGAATAATTATTTATTAAATAATAATCCTTTTTGATTAATTAAATAAATTATTAAAACTAATTGATTGTTAAACTAAATAGAAAAGTAATTTTTTAAAAACTAATTCTAAAAAACTAATTAATTATTGAACTTAATAATAAACAAATTCCCTTTTTCATTAATTATCTACTAAATAGTTCTTATCCATATATTAAATAATTATCATTTTATTAAAAAATATTTTTCAGAAATCTAAGAAATATTTTGTAATAAATAAAGGCGCAAAATGGAAACATTCATTGCTGCTGAACTACAACAATTTATAGTTGCAACTCCTCACGAATTTTGTAAAATAGATAATTTATGAGGATATTCAAATTTATGTAAACCTAATTAAATTAAATTTATTATCAATAATCGCCCAATTATTATTAGAAATAATCCAATTATTTTTGTAAATAATACTTCTGAAGTAAGCGAAAATAATACAAATATTGTTAAAAAAAATACATCTGAATTGAGTGAACATAACACAAATATTGTTAAAAATAGTAATAAATCTGAACCCTATTGTAAGACTTCTACATGCTGAGGCATGTGAAAATTCAAAAATTATATAACAGAAGTAAGTAAAACTTATACAAATATTGTTAAAATCTATATATCTGAAGAAGTAAGTCAAAATCAAACAAATATTGTTAAATATTATACACCTGAGCATGGTGAAAGTTTTTGGAAAAAGTTACCATACTATGATATTTACGATGTTCTTCTAACTAAAGATGATAAATCATTAAAAGGAATATTTGCATTTCAACATATATATTTGAAAAATTGAAAGCAAGAGATAGAAAAACAATTAAATATTCCTTAGTTGAAAAAGCATTTGAAAATAGACTACAAACTATAAATATTGAATATAGTACTGATATACTTGATCCCAATCATTTGTAAACTGCAGTAAAAACAAAAACTATGTGAAAGTACATCGTAGTGTAAAGACAAATTTTAATTTATATTGTGAATATAAACTGCAAAAAATGAAATAAATGAAAAATTTCAAGAATTTGGTCAAGAATCTCAGAACTATACTATTTCTACAGAAAGAAATTTTAGTAAAAAATTTATACAAGTTAAATAGATATTTTAGAAAACATATCTAATTATGAAGCACAAGGATCAGGATGGACATTAAATACTATTATTAGTTTATAACTAGCAATTAATAAATATATTCCACTAAATAAGTAATAAAGAACAAAAATCTTGTATTTGTGTAAAAAATAATGGCCAAATTTTGTTATGGTCTACAAACTTAGCTTTGTATCCTGTTGATGAACATCATGAAAGAATAACCAAATATAAAAATGTTGGTACATAAAAATTATACAAATTCTAAAAAGGAAAAACATTTAAATCTACTTTACTTGAAGAAAGATAATAATTCATGCTTTTATTATATAAAAATTTACCCAGACTTGTATCAAGTCAAATTAATATGCATGAAAAATTAAAATAATTTGTGATATATGTTTATTACATTTTATAGTCAAGAAAAATTAGATAATCATTCAACAAATTGTTTAACAAAAAGCCATAAAAAGTGGAAATGCCAAATGAAGCAAAGTATGTATATTTTAAAAATTATCAATATACACAAAAAGTTCCATTTCTTATTTATGCTGATTCTGGAAGTTTACATTTAAAAATGAATAATTGTTAACGAAATCCAGAACCATAGACAATGAAATATCAAAAACAACAACCAAGTGTATTTTGTTATAATATTTAATAAATCGACAAGATATAGTTCCTGTTGTTTATAGACGGCAAAATTATCATCAATTATTTATTGAATGTATAGAACAAGAAATTGAAGAAATTGGAAAAATTAATTCTGAAATGAAAGAAATGATACCACTTACATCTGAAGAAAGTAAAATACATAATAATTCGAAAGACTGTAAACTTTGTAAATGTAATTATCCAAAAAATAATAAGAAAGTTCATCATAATAATGATCTAATGGGAAAATATGTTGCTCCAGTCTCAAATAATTGTAATTTAAACCTTAAATATCCTGATTTTGTAACAATTTATTTACGGAATTTATATGGTTAAGATTCATATCTTTTGTAAAAGAACTAGGTTATGATAATAAAGAAATATAATTAAAACAAAACAATGAAAAAAAATATATTAATTTTGGTAAACACACAAAAAATTTTAAAATGAGATTTGTTGATACATTCAAATATATGGTTTCTTCACTTGATAAACTTTTTTCAAATTTATAGAAAAATCAATGAAAAATATTAAAAATTATTTTTTTACAGAATTATTTAATTTAGTAATTAGGTAAAGGTGTTTGTCCATATGCTTATATGGATTCTTGGAAGAAATTTGAAGATACAGAATTACAAAAAAAAATTTATTTTAAATTAAATGATTGTGATATAAGTGATGAAGGTTAAGACAATGCAAAATTATTTGGGGAAATATTCAACATAAAATCTTGGTGAATATCATGATTTATATATTAAAATTCATGGATTATTGTTAAGTGATATTTCTGAACATTTTTGAAAAACATGTTTACAAACATATAATCTAGATCCTTCTTGGTATTTTGCAGCTCCAGTTTTATCTTGGGATGCTATGTTAAAATTTACTGAACTTGAACTTGAATAATTGTATGATTATGATATGCCTCTAATGCTTGAAAAACGAATAAGAGAAGGAATTTCACAAAGTTTAAAAGAGATGTAAAAGCAAATAATAAATATTTAAAAGATTACAATAATAAAAAATATCGAATTTAATACTGTATCAAGATGCAAAATATTTATATGGTTATGTTATGAACCAATATTTAGCCATATGGTGGATTTAAATGGGATGAACAAAATAATTTTAATTGTACTAAAGTAAACGAAATTTCAAACAATTGTGAAAATAATTATATATTTGAAGTAGATTTAGAATATACAAAACTATTACATGACTTACATAACGATTTAACATTAGCTCCTGAATCAAAACTTGTTCCAGGTAGAAATGAAAGTAAATTAATAACTACTTTATATAAAAAATGTAATTATGTAGTACATTATAGAAATCATAGACAACATTTATCTTTAGGAATGCAACTTACAAACATAGATAAAGTTTTAAAATTTAAACAATCTGATTGGTTAAACAAGTATATAGATTTAAACACACAGTTATGAACTAAGGCTACTAATAATTTTGAAAATTTTCGATGATAATCTTGCTGCTAGTCATATGAATAGAACTAAAATAACATTTGATAGACCTAATTATGTTGGATTAAGTATACTAGATTTATCTAAAGGACTAATGTATGTTTTTCACTACAGAGATATGAAACCTAAATGTGGTGAAAGTATTAAATAATGATATTAAGATAAAGAAAGCTATATTTATAATATTAAAACTGAAGACTTCTATGAAGATACAAAATCAGTGATTTATTATTTTGATACAAGTGATTTTCCAACAAATAGTATATATAATATTCCTCAATTAAACAAAAGGTTGTTAGAAAAATGAAAGATGAATGCACCAGAAAAGAATTTGTAGAATTTTGTGGTTTATGAGCGAAAATGTATGCTTATAAAGTTTGTTTGCTTAAGAATACAGAACAATATAGAAAATTAAATTTAATGAAAAATTAAATATGTTTATAAAGATTGTTTAACAATACAGAACAATATAGAAAAATAATTTTAATTAAGAATGAAATATATACAATTCAAGTAAGCAAAACAGTATGATAATAAGATATGTATTGAAATACACAATAGATACATTACAATATGGTCATTATATATTGTTAAAAATGTAATAAAATTATTTCTATATAAAATTAATAAAATTATTTCTATATAAAATTAATAAATTTTATATTACATAAATGTTTCTATATAAAGAAAAACTTATTACAAAGATCAAATTAAATTTTACATAGATCAAATAAAAAACAATGATTATTGTATAGTAAAACTACAAAGTTTGAATAAATGTAACAATAGAATAATTAACATTAAAGGTGTTAGAATTAAAAATAAACATGAATTAATTCAATTAAAAGATGATAGAAATAAAATGAAAGATAAAATAATTCAATTAATAGATGAATGAATTAAAGAACATAATGTTCGAATTCGAAATTTCATCGAAATTCTTGATACTAATTTAAAACAGTTTTTGATTGTTAAGCTAAATGAAATTTAATTCTTTAAAAAAATTAATTGTTTTACAACTAATTTATTATTAAACTAAGTATTAAACTAGTTCTTTATAAAATTCTTTAACTTTATTTATACAATTGTATGTGAACTATTCAAACCTAACCATTTTCCATAAACTATATTATCTTTCTTTTTAAAAACTTTTTCAACATATTATACATCTGGAAATTCGTTTTTCTTGATTTCTTTTCATAAAAATTTCTTTTATATCTTTTAATTTACATGTAATCGGATAAAAATAAAAACCATCTTCAATTTTAAAATGTTCTGTTGACCAATTAGCTGGATAATGTTATTCAAAAAGATTTTTATATTTACTAATTTTAACTTTATCTCCTTTTTTAAATTTAGTATTTCGATTAGTGAAAATGTTACTTATTTTTACATTTTTCATTAACTTCTATTGGTTTCGTTTTTATTGCAGAATGTTTTGCATTATTGTATTCATCAATTACATTTTTAACTATATTTAACTATTAATATTTTCCTTGCAAAGATAATTCTTCCAGATTAAGTTTTCTGCTAAATAATTCAACAACAGATGCTTTTAATTCTGAAATAGTTGAATTATGATTAATGTTATATGTTTTCATTAATTCTTGAAAATCTTTATTATAGAATTCTTTTCCATTACCTGTTTGTAAAGTTGATGGTTTTCATACAATACAAGTTTTTTCTAAAGCATCAACTATATTTATAGCTTATTTATATTTAATAGGAACAGCAAATCGGAATTTTATAAAACATCAGGTATTGTTAATAAATATTTGTGACCCTTCTTCTTTTCAAATTCGTTTTTAATTACCAGAATCAAATTCAACTAAATCAGCTTGCCATAAATCATCTATACTAAAAGAAACTACATTTCTTCTCTTAAAATCTTTTCTAATCGGTGTATCTAGTTAATTAATTACATTGTCAGGAATATTATTATTTAAACTTTCACCATTTACAATATTTTGTTAACGAATTTACTTTTTTTAGATTTACAAATTGTACAAATGCCTGCAATTCTTTGTCTTCTATTTTTTTGTAGTCTATGTGCATTATGTGTTTCTCTAAACTTCTTAAATTTCAAACAATAAATTTGATTATCTTTCAGCACTAAATGTGAATTGTGGTTATTCATTTCTATAGATAAAAATTTATTAAATTCTAAATTATTTCACCAAACACAATTACATTTACATCTGCAGGAACAGTGTTAACACAATTTGCATGTTACTGTTATAAAATTTGATTTTTGTACCATTTTTTGTACCATTTTTATGGTTTATTTGATGTAACTTATCAGCTACACTTACTGTTATATCAAAATCATCGAAGTTTAAATCTCTACCAACAACAATAACCCTTTAACTATATAAACATATTCAGAATTGTACATTTTTTTTCACTACCTGTTATAAAAGTAAATTCAATTATTTCTGTATCATAATCTTTATCTTTAAGATAACTAAACGTATTTAAGTATGGAGTTAAGACTGTTTTGGAGAAATAATTTGAAAAAGCTTTTTCTGCTTCTTCTTTCGTAAAATAATTATTAAATTGTGTTAGAATGCTTGTGTGTTCTGGATTTGTAACATATTCTTTTTGTAAGTATTATTTGTTAACTAAATCTTTTCATCAATAGGATAATTTACATTGGAATGTCTTCTATTTTTAAAACCAATTTAAAGTTTGTACAATCTTTTTGAACTCGTTTAATGGCATTAGTTATCTTTAAAACTGTAGATGATTGAAGTTGTTTAGTATTATTTTCTTTGTTTTCAAATGTTTTTAAATGAATATAGGTGTATTATCGACTTGTGCATATTGTATAGTTAGATTTATCATATTTTTACAAGCGTCCATTTATTAAATCTAAAATATCATTAAAATTATAATTCTGTGATACCAATTTTAAAAGAAATACACATAAATGCCCCACATATTATTTCACCAAAATTTTGTATTCCTTCTATATTGTAGTATAGTTCATTTTGTCGTCCACATTTCACTAACTGTTTTAATATATTACCAGGAACTGAATCAAAAACAAATTTTTTGTCATTATTTTTTTAATAACAAGTACTATGAGTACCACCATTATCAGATATATCTAAATTTACTATATCACAATTCAATTTTTAATGTTTTATTTACTAATTAATCAATCATGGATACACCACGAAAGTTTATGATTTTTAATTGTTTAGTTACTTTTTCTATATCAAAATTACTAAATGCTTAAAAATATTTACCAATTACCTTTTGAAACTTTTTTATGTTTTTTTCCTATTACCATCATATTTCCATTTCTAATTTATGTCCTTTTTGTTATTCTAATTCTTTATCGTTTTGATTGATCCTGCGTATGCAATCAGTGCAGATCCTCTAGCTAATGAAACAATTGTTGCTTAATATGGTAGTGTAGCTAATAATAGTGGGAAAATCCACCTTCATATTGTCTTATTTCTTTACCATCTTTCTTTCTTGTTAAATATTCAATAATTTTTTTTACAACAGGAACAGCTATTGTGACAAGTAAAGATCCACCAATTTTCTTTTCTTTTTCCTTTTTTGAACATCTGTTAAAAATGGTTCAATTCCATTTAATTGTTTACTATTTAATATTAATTTATTTGATTTTGCTATAATGTTACCACTTGGTAGCAAAGTATAATCAATTGTAAAATTTTTAATTTATATAGTTAAAAATTTTGATAAAAAGTTTTTAACAGTTAAAAGTTTAGAAAGGTTTTTATATAGACTAAAATTAATAAAGAATTTTATGAAGATTTTTATATAGTTAAAAATTTATATAGTGTAAAGGACTATAAGAATTTTTATGTAGTAAGTAATTTTATAACGATTTTTTATTTAGTTTCAAAATTTATAAAGATTTTTTATATGTCCCCAACCATCTTAGTCAATATTAACAATAATTCCCATACCGAATTTTTTTCCCGTAATTTATTGCTCTAACTGCTGTTGTTACAACTCTATCACCAAATGAAGCATAATTTGCAAACATCCTTTCTTTTGCAGCTAATTGGTGTTATTTACCAGCTACATGTATGTTTTAAAAATAATTATTATCTCTGTAAGCAATATCATGTTTTTTACAAGCTGTATCTAATGGATTTATACCTGTATCACCTTTAGCTAATCTTTCTTCTAGTGAAGTGGTAAATTGTTAAATAAAGTATTTACTAATTCTTTTCTGTATTTATAACTAATCCATAATGTATGTGGAAGATTATTTAAGAATCTAATTACATATGGAATTCCTTTTGGATTAACAGTTATAAAACCTTTAAATTTTAACATTTGTGCAATACTAACTTTTTCATTATGTTAATTTATATTTCCAGTTAATACTTCACCATGAATTACTGCTAATCTATCAATTACTTGTCTAACATCATTTAACCAAACATATTCCATTGATTTGTGCGTATATTTTTTAAATAAACCATCAGATATATTTGTTTTTCAGGAGAACTGAAATCTGAAAAATCTATAGTTTGTCTTCTTAAATTTGGAAAATTATAATTTACAATTGGTTTTATTAAATAAAATTATTTATTTTTTTACTTCATCTTATTTTATTTTGATTATTTTCAGATTATAATGCTCCTGATTTTAATAATATATTTCCATAATTTGATAAAGCTTCACCATTAAACTTTTCATTTGAATTACCTATATTAATTTGTTTTTCAGTTAAGAGTCTCGTAATCCATCTTTACCTTCATATGTTCTTTCACCAATTATTAATTTGTCACCATTAAATATTACAGGTAAATTACCAACATATTTAAACATACCAACAGGTTTTAAAGCATTTACTTTATCATGATTGTTATTAATATACTTTAACATTATTTGACTAACATTGATCTTTTTAGTTTCATTTACATTTTTTCATTTATTTTCATTTATATTTTTACCTTTATGTTCTTCTTCATATTTATGAAATATATAATTTATTTCTGTTTCACTTAATTATAATTATATTTTCCAGGAATATCATCAGACCAATCTGTTAATTTTTTAGTTGGTGATAAATCTTCCAAATCTTCTCTATGATAATTATTTGTAATTATTTGTTTTTTAACTTCTCTGTTTTCTTATGTTCCTTTTAAAACATTATCACCTAAACCTTCAACACCTTGTTTTACTTTTTCAATAGCATCAATAACAGGTTGATGGTCTTTTTATATTTTTCATATTCTACTCTTGGTTATTTTTTCCAAAGCTTAAGTTATTCTTTTAATTCTTCAGATTTCCTTCTATTTTGTTTAGCTTGTTTAAAAACTTTTTCATCATACCTTGCAAACATTTATTATTGCAGAAAAATGATTAACTATGTTTTTTTATGTTTATGTTAATATTTATGATTATGTTCATATTTATTGTTCTGTGTATGTTTAATGTTAAAGTTCATGTTTATGTTTAAGTGAAACTTATCGTGAAAGTTAATGGGTAATGTTTACGTTGTTAAGGATTGTTGTATTTTATATCTAAACTTAGTTTCATTTAGTTTTCTAGACGTATCTATTGTTAAAAACCAAAGTCATAATTTCAAATTTTGCTACACAATTCTTTAAAATTACTAAACTTTAAATCTCCACCAACAAATACATGATAAATATGATTTAAATTTTTATCATCTTGTCTAAGAATATTAAAAAAATTTAAATTGTCTCTAACTAAGTGTTTTGGTATTTTTGAATAAGATTGTGCTAAATAAAAGTAATGTATATCTCTGTGTCTACCTCTAATAAAATTTTCTCTTACAATATTTTGATTATCTAAAATAAAATCATCAAATGCAAGAAGTGAATTATTTTCACAATCATCGAAAGGAATAATTTCTTCATTATTTTCAATAAAACCAACAAGGTTTTCATTATTTTTATCTTCAATTTTTTATATTGTCTTATAAATTCTTGATACATTCTTGAATAATCATACAAATGTTTAATTTTATTCGAATTTAACCATCCTGGGGCTGTAATATAATTATCATCATTAATGTTGTTTTTCCACAACCACTTGTTCCAATTATTGCACATCTTATTGGATTTTTTAAAAGGTACCAAGTTTTGTTTTTTAAATTATTTTCTGGAATTCTTACTTTAGTTTCCCAATCTGAGTTCTTCATTTATAGATAATTTTTTCATTTCTTTATAACTTTCATTTATTAATAATTTTTACAATTATTAATAATTTTTACATTTATTAATTATTTTTCAGTAGTAAATGATTAGGTGTTTTCAGCTTAGTGATAAATCTTCTATGCTTAGAAATTGATTAACTGGTCCAATGCATGATAATTATACTAATGTTTCATTAGTTGGTATTTACTTGTCATTTTTACTACCAAATATTACAACAAAAAATAATAAACTTAATGGTGATGGAAAAATAATAGAAATTACTGTAGGTCAATATATTTTTAAAAGTTAAAAGAACATTATACATATGGAGAACCGAATATACGTATTAAAGCATATGAAATTTTAAACAAAATTGTTATTGAAAGTGATGTAAAATTGTGCATTGGTATAGCAGATAGTATTGGAAGTTTACTTGGTTTTAATAATCAAATTGTTCAAGCTACTGAAAAAGCTATAGCTAAAGATGTTCCTAAAATAATTCCTTTTGAATTAATAAATATATTTTTTGATCTTGCCGATGGAATGTAAGTAAAACATAATGATCATTTACATAAAGAAACTAATATTATTGCCTCACTTAAACATAATGCAGAATTTGGTCGACCAATATTTTATGAACCAAATTAACCTGTAAATATTCCACTTTTTAATACAAATCAGGATTTAGAAGGTACCATAACTGATTAAAATGATAATTTAACTGACTTTAATGGTGCTGCTGTAACAGTTATTTTAAAAATATGATAAAAAAATTTTCCCTAAGAAATCATGAATAAAATTGCAAGTTATCAGTTTTTTTCATTTTCTGTTAATGAAAAAACTATAAATAATTTAAATTCTCCTTACATAGACATTGAAATTGAAATAAATATTGGTGATGGTTGGCTACATTCAAATCATGCAGAATTATATTTGAATTTTAGTATTATTGAGAATGATGGTACAGATTAACCAACTTATGATGGAATATCAAACAAAAAGTTAATTGATAATTATGTCACTAAATTGTTTGACTTTCAAACAATAAAAAAAAGGAAATGATATATTATTTAGAAGTGAACATCGTTTTATTTCATCAACAGTTTTATTACATTTAACTTCATCTGTTACTGACAAAATAAGTTTAGAAGGACATATTCTTAATACAGGGAAATAAATAGTAAAAGTAATGAAGTACTTTATCCATTATCATTTTTGGTGGATTTTTTAAAGATTATAAAGAAATTAAGTTTGGAGGAACTTAACTGTACTTTTTACACATCGTTCATCTTCTGGACACGCAATTTTATGTTGGTTTGATTAAAATGATGCTGGTGTTGAAATAAAAGACACACTTCCTTAAGAAGGAAAAATTATTATAGAATCTATGGATATTTGTCTACCAGTTGTTGAATGGGAACCAAATTATGGAAGTTGAGCAATTTGAAAATATTTTTAAAAATCCTAAAATTCCTATTTCTTTTTATGCACTCCAAACAAAAGAAATTGGTGGATTATCTGGTAAAAATAATTTTGAACTAGATATCATAAATTACTATAATTCTATAGAATTTGTTATGCCATATTTTGTTGTTGTTGTTGTTGTCGTAAAAATAATCAGTCAGTTGATTAATCATTATTTGATCATGTTAAACTACAGAGTATATATTTAAAAAATAGTAAAAGTGAAATATTTCCTCACCAAATGTGGACTATTAATCCACCAAATAATTTTCTATAAGCATGTGATGCATTTCTAGGTTTTAAAAGAATCATTTTACTTAAATCAGAAATCAGTATTAATCCATATGCTTTTATAAGTAATTATGCAACTGGTGTAATGAATATGACATGTAGAAAAATGTTATAACTACACAAAAAAACAAAAATGAAACTTTGTCAACTTTTGATGATAAAATTCAAAATGATACACTTGCTTATGTAATTATGTATGGTAAAAACAATCTTACATATGATGCACAACATAGATTACTTGATGAAAATTTTTAAATGTCAACATTTGCTTCTATATAAACGAATGAAAGCTTAGAAAATTTATAAAAATGGTAACTTCATGCTAATATACATTCTGAAACATTGTAAGTAAGATAGGAAAAATAAAAGCTGAAAATTTTAGTGTAATTTACATTTGTTATCTAATTCATTTTATTTATTTTCTTAGCTTGGATGCAAGTGTAAGTGTTTGTTACACTTCAATTTTATATAGTTTTTAATATAATTTACTTTTGTTAACTAACAAATTTTAATTAATTTACTTACATTCACAATGTGACTTTCTTTTAAAAAAATAACTTACTCTTATTAACTAATACATTACTACAGTGAAGTTATAAATAAGTTGTTTATTGTATTTAGTTCTATTATTGTAAAAAATATGTAATTTAGTTAACATTAATAATATTGCTTGATTTAATTAAACATACTGAATTTTAAAAAATTTTAAAAATCGGCTGTTTTATATATAAAATTCATAATTTATTTTGACGTCGTCTTAATGTCCCAGACTGGCAAAATGTATCTACTAGCGTGTTTAGTGGCAACGGTAAAATTCGGATGGCGATTGCATCTTTCAATACGATTGAGCACCTTTTCATAATGCACGGCCTGTGCAGCATTGGTTACAGGACAATAACATCCCTGTAATGGACTGGCCTGCACATAGTCCTGACCTGAATCTCATAGAACATCTGTGGTGATGTTTTGGGATGCTTACTTCATGCCAGGCTTCACCGACTGACATCGATGCCTCTCCTCAGTGCAGCACTCCATGAAGAATGGGCTGCCATTCCCCAAGAAATCTTCCAGCACATGATTGAACATATGCTTGCGAGAGTGGAAGCTGTCATCAAGGCTAAGGGTGGGCCAACACCATATTGAATTCCAGCATTACCGCTGCTGGGCGTCACGATCTTGAAAGCCAATTCCAGCCAGTTGTCCGGATACTTTTGATCACATAGTGTACTTTAACATTCGGAGGAGAAAGTTGGGGGTTGAAAATTTCGTGAGAAGATCCCGTCGCAACGAAAAACGCCTTTGTTTTAATGCTATCCAACCCATATCATGTATCATGGCCGTTACACTCTCCCCATCGATAATACAAAATGTGCTGCCCTTCTTTGAATTTCCTCAATATACTTGTTTAATCCTCTCTGGTGAGGATCCCACACCGCACAGCAGTACTCAAAGAGATGATGGACAAGTGTGATGTAGGCAGTCTCTTTAGAAGATCTCTTGCATCTTCTAAGTGTTCTGCCAATAAAACACAGTCTTTGGTTCACCTTCCCACAACATTGTCTACATGTTCTTTCCAATTTAAATAGTTTGTAATTGTAATTTGTAGGTATTTAGTTGAGTTTACGTTCTTTAGATTTGACTAATTATCGTGTGACTGAGGTTTGGCTCTGAGCACTATAGGACTTAACATCTGAGGTCATCAGTCCCCTAGAACATAGAACTACTTAAAAATAACTAACCTAAGCACATCACATACACCCATGCCCGAGGCAGGATTCGAACCTGCGACCATAGCAGTCACGCGGTTCTAGACTGACGCGCCTAGAACCGAACGGCCACCACGGCCGGCGACTGAAGTTTAACGGACTCCTTTTAACAATCATGTCGATGACTTCACATTTTTCGCTATTTAGGGTCAACTGCCAATTTGAGAATCATACAGCTATGTTATCTAAATCGTTTTGCAATTGGTTTTGAGCTTTTGATGATTTTATTAGATGATAAACGAAAGCATCATCTGCAAACAATCTACTACGGCTGTTCAGATTCTCCCCTAAATTGGTTATATAAATAAGGAACAACAGAGGGCTTGTAACACTTTCCTGGGGAGGGCCATAAGCCATTTATGTTTTACTCGATGTCTTTCCATCAATTACTGTGAACTGTGACCTCTCTGACCCGGAATCGAGAACTGGGTCGCATATCTGAGACGATTTTCCATAAGCATGCAATTTAGTTACAAGCCACTTGTCAGGTACGGTGTCAAAACCTTCTGGAAGTCTAAAAATACAGAATCAATTTGAAATCGTATGTCGACAGCACTTCACATTTTGTGAAGGTAAAGAGATAGTTGTGTTTCTCAAGAACCATGTTTTCTAAATTCGTGTGGACTATGTGTCATTAGACAGTTCCCTGCGAGGTAATTCATAATGTTCGAACACAATATATGTTCCAAAAACTCGCTGCATATCGACACTAATGACTGAGTCTATAATTTAGTGGATTACTCCTATTGATTTTTGTTGAATATTGGTGAAACCTGTGCAGTTCCAGTCTTTGGGTACGGATCTTTCGTCGAGCGAGCGGCTGTATATGATTGTTTAGTGTAGAGCTACTGTATCAGCATATTCCGAAAAGAACCTAGTTGGTGTACAATCTGAACCGAAGACTTTCTTTTACTAACAGTTTTAAGTTGAGGATATCTACTTCTAAGTTACCCATGTTGGCAACTGTTCTTGATTCGAATTGTGGAATATTTACTTCATCTTCTTTCCTGAAGGAATTTCGGAAGGTTGTGTTTAGTAACTCTGCTTTAGCAGCACTGTCATCGATAGTATTTCCATTGCTATGGCGCAGAGAAGGCATTGATTGTGTCTTGCCGCTACCATAAATTACATACGACCAGAATCTCTTTGGATTTTCTGCCAGGTTTCGAGATAAAGTTTCACTGTGGAAACTATTAGCCTATATGCATCCCGCATTGAAGTCCGCTCTAAATTTCGAGCTTCTGGAAAAGATCGCCAATTGTGGGGGTTTTGCATTCGTCTAAATTTGGCATGCTTTTTTTGTTGTTTCTGAAACAGTGTTCTAAACTACTTTGCTACCATGCGGGATCATCTCTGTCGGTTGTTAATTTATCTAGTATGACTCTCTTAATTCCTAGCGATAGTATTTCTTTGAATTCAAGCCATATGTGGTCTACACTAATATTAGGAGTGGAGATCGTCTCTCAGGAAGGCGACAAGTGAATTTTTATCTTTTTTTTCTGAATGGGTATATTTTTCGTTTATTTTTGGTGGATATGGAAATTACGTTATTCAGTCTCGCTATGAAAGCCCAGTGTTCACTAACCCTTATATCCGTTTTCATGCTCATTTTTGTTGTTGTTGTTGTTGTGGTCTTCAGGCCAGAGACTAGTTTGATGCAGTTCTCGTTGCTACTCTATCCTGTGCAAGCTTCTTCATCTCCAAGTAACTACTGCAACCAACATGCTTCTGAATCTGCTTAGTGTATTCATCTCCTGGTCTCCCTCTACGAGTTTTACCCTCCACGATGCCCTCCAATACTAACTTGGTGATCCCTTGATGCCTCAGAACATGTCCTACCAATCGATCCCTTCTCCTAGTCAAGTTGTGCCACAAACTCCTCTTCTTCCCAATTCTGTTCAGTACCTCCTCATTAGTTATGTGATCTACCCATCTAATCTTCAGCATTCTTCTGTAGCACCACATTTCGAAAACTTCTATTCTCTTCTTGTCCAAACTATTTATCGTCCATGTTTCACTTCCATACATGACTACACTTTACACAAATACTTTCACACTTCCTAACACTTAAATCTGTACTCGATGTTAACAAATTTCTCTTCTTCAGAAACGCTTTTCTTGCCATTGCCAGTCTATATTTTATATCTTCTCAGCCAGCAGCAGTTATTTAGCTTCCCAAATAGCAAAGGTCATTTACTACTTTAAGTGTCTCATTTCTTAATCTAATTCCCTCAGCATCACCTGATTTAATTCGACTACATTCCATTATCCTCGATTTGCTTTTGTTGATGTTCAACTTATCGCCTCCTTTCAAGACACTGTCCATTCCATTCAACTGCTCTTCCAAGCCATTTGCTGTCTCCGGCAGAATTATGATGTCATTGTCAAACCTCAAAGTTTTTATTTCTTCTCCATGGATTTTAATTCCTACCCCAAATTTTTCTTTTGTTTCTTTTACTGCTTGCTCAGTATACAGATTGAATAACATCGGGGAGAGGCTACAACCCTGTCTCACTCCCTTCCCAACCACTGCTTCCCTTTCATGCCCCTCGACTCTTGTAACTGCCACCTGGTTACTGTACAAATTTTAAATATCCTTTAGCTCCCTGTATTTTACCCCTGCCACCTTCAGAATTTGAAAGAGAGTATTCCAATGAATATTCTCAAAAGCTTTCTATAAGTCTACAATTGCTAAAAACGTAGGTTTGTCTTTCCTTAATCAATCTTCTAAGATAATTTGTAGGGTCAGTATTGCCTCACGCATTCTAACATTTCTACGGAATTTGAGACGAACAAGTTATAACGATACGAGTATGTAGGCGAGATAATCGGCCGCCTAGAATTGCTACATGGTAAGATGAATTTGGTGTATGGCTGGATGCCAGCGGGCCCAGATCTCACAGCACACTGCCCAAGTTCCAGCTTCTGGCTTGGTGAGTGGCACAAGCGAGTCCAGGTAAAGACTAGAAGCATCGCCGGAAATAGGATAATCCCAAAACGGGGAATTTTAATGGCTGTCACTCACATGGCCTTTGTGCAGAAACCAGTGCTCCAAGACATGGTGGAGTGTCAGACAAGCTGAAAGATACCTTCTTACAGCTCTTTGAAAGTCTATAATAATTCACATCAAATATTGAAGCAAATCTGAATACATCGGCTGTCTCAGATACATGTGGAGCACCGAATTACACGACAATATTTCGATATCTTTAGAACTACAGAAGCTAAAATTTCACAATGCAAGAAACGTTTACAGTCTAGAGTTTCTCGTCATTTTCGAGGCTCTTAGATTGCATGCCACTTTATTCTCCAAAACTTTGCTGAGAAATTTTGCATTTGTCGACATAACTGTGTGTAATACACGGAAAATATGAATAATAACGCCTTCAGTTACAAATTTTCGTGTTTCAATAAGTCACACGATACGTCTCGGTCTCTATCATCAGGTGCAAATCGAGTTAATACAATATTTGCTTTTGTTCTTGAGCAAAGTGATATGAAATGTATGTTGCTGTTGCAAGGTTGTATATTAATTTTCAAAAATGAGATATCAGAAAATACGATGAGCAACAGTCAAAAACATACCAAAAGGTTCAGGAAAATGCTTTGATGTCAGAAAACGTTGATTTATCCGTTCTGTAATTCCACATTATATCATTCAAGACGTTTGTACGTTTGTACAATCCAGAACACTTCATAGATACTGTTAATTTTTTACTGTGAGATGAGCACCGATGACGTTTATTATGTAGTGTCAGATATCAGAGTGTTACAATAAATTGACATAGATAAGACATTAAAGTTAAGACAAGTCTTTGAATTTATTAAAATTACTGTGGCTAGCAGCTTTGTTTTTATATGGGAATGTATGTCTAGTTTTTGTAACAGATCTAGGGTCTTACCATTGGCTTATTGGCTTTGTTGGTAGTACTAACCAAGCTGTTTTCTTCCGTTTCGTTAATGTGTTTAGTTTGTAGCATATATTTTACAATGATTGATTAAGTCTGAAGGCATTCATGTGTTCTCGCAAGTGAGTTTTGAACCTGCCCCATTTTCCCTACATAGTGGGCAGAACAATAGGGACATGATAATTTATATCCTTCGCTGTTGTTGTTAGTTATATGTGCCATACATAATTTTTTTACAGGCTACCATTTTTTATAAAAAAATCGTTCATGGAATAGAAGGAGTTGTCAGGGAGCAATGATTTTAGGTCTGATTTGAGACATACTCTGCTATCTTTCAGACATTGTATGGTATTGACCAAGTGATCAAAACTTTTTGTTGCAGCATACTTAACTGCTTTCTTAGCCACTGCTAACTTAAATAATAAGTGATGAAGGCTATTTTTCCTCTGGTGTTGTAGGTATGGACGTCACTGTTCTTCTCGAATTGCGATGGTTTATGTATGGTGAATTCCCTTAGGTGTATATATATTGTGATAGTGCATTTAAAATGCCTAATCCTTGAAGACTTACCTACATAACGACCTCAGATTTACATCACATATTGTTCTTACTGCTCGTTTTTGTTCAATCAACACTTAACTTATAAGTGATGAGCTGCAGCAAAACGTTATTCCAAAAGGCATTATTGAGTGATAACATGCAAAATATGCAGGAGTTTGAGTCGTTCATTTCCAAAATTAACAATAAAATGAAGAGCCCAATTATCTTAACTTAGTTTTTTGCGCAGCTCTATAATATGCTTTTCTAAAAATTAAGGAACAATCCATTTTCAGAGAACTACACTATAATTCTACGAAAAACATCATTAACAATCTCTTCTGTTGCTATATCTCTAAGGGGATATGTTATAGCACTAATATTGCCTGTAAAATGTAGCAATTCTGTTTGATGAATATTAAATGGAAGGTTATTTATGTTCATATGGAGTAGGGGTGGACCTAACAATGAATCTTTTGGGACGGACTCCCTTTGTGGTTTCTCCCTTGACAGTAAAATTTTCTCTTCTTTCACCATTGATTGAATCATTCAGCACAGCTTTTTGCATCGATTGTTAAGTATGACTCAGACCAGTTGTGTGTAAAGCCACCAGTTTCATAAAATTTAAGCTTTTCTAAGACAGTGACATTACCTTCACAATCAAACACCTTGAAAAGATCCAATAAAATAACAGCTGATAATATTTTGTTATTTAAGACTTTTAACATTTCGTGAGTGGTTGTCTAAATCGCATTCTCAGTCCAGCAACCCTACTGGAATTCAAACTGTGATATACTAAGTAAGTTGTTTCTACTTAAAGGTGAGACTTCCCTTGAGTATGTTACTTTTCGAATATTTTGGAAAAACAAAATCAGTTCAGAAACTGAATGATAATTTTTAAGGCTTTCTTCGCACCTTTCATGTAAAGAGATTGAACAACTGCATATTTTAATCTATATGGAAAAATTCTCTGGGGCAACTGTGCTATACATATATTACTAAGAACATTTCTTATTAAGTTAGAACAACTCTTCAGAATTCTGTCCGAAATTCCATCAACGCCATATGAGGTTTTCCATTTTAGAAATTTTGTAACTCTGTTAACTTCAGTGAAAGATGTTCATGTTAGTTGTAGGTGCTTACTGTTTTGTGGAATGACATTTTTATTACATTCTCTTGCTGCTTCATCTGAAACATTTAATCCTATTTTTGTTGCTACATTTAGTGTTTGTTACACATACTGGCAATTCGTGAATAATCAGTCACATCATCATAATTTAATTTAAATGCTGCAGTAGCTTGTGCACTATCTGGTTGTCGTGTTTCCCATTTCGCATTATCCCATATAGTTTTAATCTTCTTATCTGCATGATTCATTTGTCAGGACTTGCATATTTCTGGAGATTTTAATGACTTTTTTAAAAATATTATAGTCACTTTTTTATACTAAAAGCAACGTTGGATCTTGACTTATTGTGGCCTCTTTATAAATATCCTTGTTTGTTGACACAAATTTACTTCGGAGTATATTGAATTTCATATTAGTATATCTTTCTAAATGTACCTCATCTTGATGTCATCAGACATCTGTCCATCCATCAGAAATTAAAGTATGAGCATTTGAACGTTAACATGTTGATATTTAGCGTTGAACAATGTGGTACCCATAGCATCCTGGTTAGATGGCTCGTAACTGGGACGAATTAAATGAAAAGCTTTCCTCCAGTATTGTGTCTCTAAGAGAGACAACGAGTCCTCAGAAGCTTAAATATTCTAGCGACGACTTCGTCTGCGTCTGTCAAAAATTGCTGCAGGACTGTCTGATAAAACTAATTATGTGGCGTTCGAGTGACTAGATTGCTCATCAGGTAAGATCACAGACATATTAGACATTGAAGTTTCATTAGTTTTTTTTGGAAGTGGCCCTTGAAATTTTTCCTGATCTCTGTAAAGGTTCTTCAGCCTCATGTTTGATAGGTTGTGAACAGAGTACATACTGCTGATATTGAGATTGTATGGAAGAATCCACTGCGTTATGATATACGTATAGTTTCACAGTACTCACATGTGGCCTCCGTCTTCTTTTGGATGGTCCTTGTACTTTTCGATCCCCACACTTCCAAAATATGGCGCATGCTGAAGAATGTTGGTCACTTACTAATCCCCAGAAAGGCCCCCTTCCTAACCTCTACTAGAAAGTATTCAGAAAATGATATCACCGTTCCAAATGTACCGATTTTTCGCTTGGCCGACGCTCTTCCTCGCAACTGATATACGCAGGTTCGACTTCGAGATATAATGTACACAGTAACTACCATGTCTTTTTATTATTTGATCTTGCATGTTTCGACACTTTTGATATATTTTTAAGCATTTTTCATGCATATTTGCATACGTATTTTAAGGTTTTTATGGTGCATATAACCTGGTCTCTAGTCATGAGTAATGTCACCATTGTTATCGCAGACTGAAGGTATCGATTCTATCTCGCTGCTGGTGTACTTTACATACGACCAGAATCTCTTTCGGTTTCCTGCAAGATTTCAAGAGAGAGTTTCGTTGAGGAAACTGTTAAAAGCATCACGCATTGAAGTTAATGTTAAATTTATAGCTTCGGTACGACTTCACCAATCTTAGGGATTTTCTGTTCTTTTAAATTAGGCATGCTTTTTTCGTTGCTTCTGCAACAGTGTTCTGACTTTTTTAGTGTATCATGGGAGGTCAGTACCATCTGTTATTAATATGTGGTACATATCATTCAACTGCCGTCAATATTATTTCTTGGAATTTAAACCTAATCTGGTCTGCGCTTACATAGTCAGATTGGAAGGAGAGCAGATTGTCTGTTAAGAAGGTGTCAAGGGAATATCTATCTGCTTTTTAAATATACGTATTTTGCGTTTATTTGTGATGGGTTTGGATGTTACGGTAATCAGTTTAGCTACAAGAATCTTGTGGTTTCCAATCCCTGTATCTGTCGTGATGTTTCCTATTTGCTCAGGGCTATTTGTTGTTAAGAAGTCAAGTATGTTTTCTGTTTTCACAACCATTTACACTTCGAGTGGACTCCTGAACTAATTGTTCAAAATAATATTCTGAGAAGCATAACTGTGGCCGAGCGGTTCTAGGCCCTTCAGTCCGGAACCGCGCTGCTGCTACGGTCGGAGGTTCGAATCCTACCATGGGTATGGATGTGTGTGATGTCCTTAGGACAGTTAGGTTTAAGTAGTTCTAAGTCTAGGAGACTGATGACCTCAGGTGTTAAGTCCCATAGTGCTTAGAGCCATTTGAACCATTTGAGAAAGCATTCAGTATGATTTCAGACGATCTTTTATGCCTACTACCGACTTTAAACATGTATTTTCGCCAACACATCGAGGGTACATTGAAGTCACCACCAACTATAACTCAGAGTGGGGTGCCTATTTGAGATGAGACTCAAGTTTTCTTTGAACTGTTCAGCAATTGTATCATCTGAGTCTGGATATCGGTAAAAGGAACCAGTTATTCATTTATTCCGGTTGACAAGTATGACCTCTACCCATTTAAACTCACAGGAAGTATCTAATTCAGTTTCACTACAAGGTAAATTACATCTGACAGCAATAAACGCTCCACCCCTGTAACCTAATAACCGCCCAGTCGTCGCCGCACAGAACCCGCTACCCGTGTAGTCGCTTCTTGTGTGTAGTGAACCCCTGACCTACTTAGCGGAACCCGGAAACCCGCCACCCTATGGCTCTCGTCGAGGAATCTGCAGCTCACGCGGCAGCAGAACCGTCTGATGCTCGGATTCACACCTTTCACTCGACTCTTTACCAATGGACCATAGTCGCTTCTGTCGACGTTAGGCTACTGCTATACTTATAAAAAAAATACATACGGTATCTGAACCTTCGTTAAAGATAGCAATAATTCTCATTCCGTCCGCCAATTCACTTATACTAGTTGTATTCTACATGCAGTCCAGGCATTGGCTCAGAGCCTGAACTTTATCATCACTGAGTGTAACACGATACAGGAAATCGCTTGTACTTTTTTTACTCTGAAGAGATCCACAATTTAGCTTTAAAACGTGGCATTTAGGTCATTTTATTGTGAAATTTCACTTTTACCGCTCGTACTTTTAGACCCTCAACTAACCTAGTGCATACTGTTATGATGATTTTTTCGGATGAACTTAAAAGCTGTGGCGTGCTCCAGTGCACGGGGTCGAACATTCAGAGAGAAACGCAATCGAAACAGAACCCCTGCAGATAAGGGACGAGGTGTTCTGCGAACTGGCAGGTGGCAGACACAGGCAGAAGCGTCTGGGGTCATACACATTGCCCGCGTGAAATAGGACTGGACGCAGGCTCAGTTGCACCCGCGTGGCAGCGCCGGTGGCTCTGGAATAATGTGAGCCAAGCCGCAGACATATTAAAATACCGTAGAAGAACGAGTAGGATTGCACACTGACTGTTCTGTACAAACTTAATTATGTATATAGGTAATAATAATAATTTTTGTAGCTCAATGGCCTGGTGCAAGTCGTTCTTTTGGACACCACTTCAGCGACATGCATATCCCTAACCTACCTCAATTACCCAAAGGCGGAAAGGGGACTCACAGTTTACCGTGGTGTGGGATCCGGACCACATGTTTTTTCTAGAGAATCCTAACATTAAAATATTTATGAAAAATCCGCCTCGATTGCCCAAAATACCTGGTGTTTACCTAGGTTTCAACGTGGGTAACCACGCCTTCTTCAGAACACGCTGAAACCTAGGTAAACACCAGGTATTTTGTGCAATCGAGGCGGATTTTTCATAATTATTTCGATACTTACGATTGCTGACGCGATGCAATACTGAATCCTGACATTGTTGAGAGGTGAAGGCTAGGTTAAAACGAAGGCTAAAATATCCATGGCCCAACCAAGAGTCGATCCTGTGACCTTGCGGTTTGGTGGTACGTGCTGTGCCGCTAGACCACCAGGCCCATCATGTATACAGTTCCAGCAGTACGGCTGTAGGTTTTGATGAGCAAGTTTGCGAGTACCAAAATATGCGACAGACAACAAATAGAACAAAAGTTAATTATAAATTTACAATTTCTGGATTTTTTCAGTTACGTTTAGTGCGAAACCTTGCTTCTTGCTAAATTTCATGTTTCTACGTCACTGGGAAGTACCCTATAGGCTTTGATGCGTGAACTGGCGAGTGTCGAAATATGTGACATAAATGGCCGTATGTTTTGGTTTCATTGAGTTAGAAGTTTAAATTTTTTACGCCGCCAAGAGACCATAGACCGTAGTATGTGACATAAATTTCAGCTTGATACCTCCACCCGTCCTTGAGAAAAGAGGGTCCTAACAGTCATACAGACAGACAACAAAGTGATCCCATAAGAGTTCCGCTTCTACCGATTGAGGTATGGAACTCTAAAACGGCGAGGTCCAGCTGGAGAGAGGTGTTTTTTTATGGTTTTTATCCTGTCACAGAAAGGTGCCCAGAAAGCTTTAGTTGTTCAGTGAAGAATGCGGTGAGGCAGGGTGCGGCAATCAGGCTTGTATCAGAGAAACATTTCGCGAGATAGACATCTGTTTGTCATCCTAAAATACACGGAAATAAGGACTTTAAAAAGCTATCTATGCAGATAGCTGGCAGGCTGTCACCAAGGAACAAAGCTACTTCTTCTTCTCAATTCTCTTCCACATCTAGAGGAAACTGTGCTAGCAGGTAAAAAAGACCACTGACTGGTGGATATAGTGTGACATCGGCAGAACATAGTGGCTGAGTTCACCGTACTGCACTAAAGGATACATTCGTCGTATGTACCAAATCGTGGTTATTTCACGAAATGTTGCTTGTCTGTTAGCACTAACAACTCTACGCAAACGCCACTGCTCTCGGTCGTTAAGTGAAGGCCGTCGGCCACTGTGTTGTCCATGGTTAGAAGTAATGCATGAAATGTGTTATTCTCGGCACACTCTTGACACTGTGGATCTCGGAATATTGGATTCCCTAACGATTTCCGAAATCTGATGTACCATGTGTCTAGCTCCAACTACCATTCCGCGTTCAAAGTCTGTTAATTCCAGCTGTGCGGTTATAATCACATCTGAAATCTTTTCATGTGAATCACGTGAATAAAAATGGTACCTCCAGCAATGCACTGCCCTTTTATACCTTGTGTAGGCAATACTACCGTCATCTGTATATGTGCATATTGCTACCCGATGACTTTTGTCACCTCAGTATATGGGACAGTATGAGATAACGGTGCTTGGAGAAATAGGGCCAGTGCAGAACCGTAGATGTAAAGGCACAAAGGTCACAGTGGTTGGAACATGTGCGGGGAATGGAAGTGCAGGAGAAGCGAGTACCAAACAACATGCTAACTGCAAAGCCAGAGGGTAGTTAGCTCAGAGGTGAGACCAAGACTGCAGTGGTAGGATGATTTAGAGACGGACAATCTAAATGCCACACAGATATTCACTGAACTTAGGTTTTAGACTGCAGGAGATACGAAAAAAATTAAAACCAAACTAGCACAATATTTTTGTCAGTAATATTATATAGTCACTATCCAGAAATAACGGAAAAGCACTGAAATGAATCCAAAACATCACGTAGCATTCCACACTGTTCGTTCTGATGTCAGAGCACTTAGAACTTGCGACAAGCCATCACGACTTCCAACAGCTAATTTTTGGAAATCTGTTTTTATGTTCTAGACTAGTAAGTGTTTTGAATTATTGTTAATACAGTTAAATTGATTTTTTAAATAGGTTAGCAGGTTTTTGTAAAATGGGGCGTAGGTACCGGATGCAAGCAAACACTTTCTCTTCTTTCTTAGTTTGGTAATGCCTTATCTTATTTTTGTGTATTTGTGCATCTAAATTATCTATTGTTTTAGCTGTATAGTCATTGTTTATGACAATACTTTAAATTATGTCCAATTATGTCTTAAAGGCAGTTAAGTGAATGTTCTCCGTGTAGCATGGCTCTACATGCCACATGTTGGTATGTAGTGTGATGGCATGATGACTTTTCTGGAGGTATATCTATGTATAGGTGCTTTCTATACCTGCAGAACTTTGGAAATAAATATACGAAATATTTATATACAAAATAAAGTAAAAAATATTTGAAATATGTAAAAATATAAATACTCTGTTTCTATAACCCCTACCCCCTTGAATCTATATTTCTGAGCAGATTGCTGTGGGCGACGGCAGTGGCGGCAGCGCTGGTGACATCTGTGAGCCTGGTGTGGCTGGCACTGCAGCAGCACAACTCGCGACCCACGCTAATTGACATCGAGACGTCACACTACCCCGTGTGGAACTTCCCATTTCCTGCTGTCACCATCTGTCCCACAAACAAGGTGCACAAAGGCCAGCTGCACAACCTCCTCAGCGAGTGGTGAGACACACCCACCAGCCACTAGCATTGTCACCTAGTGCCTTTAAATCCACGTTAGGTTATGTATGGGTTGTATAAAATAAAGGGCTATAGTTATAAAAGTTGAAGGATATGAAAAGGATTCGGTTGTTGAGAGGGGAGTGAGACAAGGTTGTAGCCAGTTATATATCAATGGCGACCCTTTACCACTTTGTCCACAAGTCAAAAGATTCATTTGTTTACATTTGAGATGTCGCAAGCCATGCCCTTTCATGTATGACGACATCATAATGACATCATGAACCACTCCCCCTTTTCTATCACGCAACAACCCATGGCTCCTTACCTATTATGCCACAAACCAAGACAGCTTCCTTTAACACACCTAATCTAAATGTTTTAATTATTACATCGATCTCATTATGTCATCAAAATGGTAGTGGTGGGAAAATTTAAAAATCCGAAATGAGATTGTGAGACATTTAAAAATCCAGACTGGTGATGGTGGGAAATTTAAAAAATGTAAGAAGGCAGATGGCAAGACATTCAATAATGCATGGCGCCGATGAGAAATTGAGAATGCAAGATGGTGGGAAATTAAAAAGAATCGAATAAATTTCAAAAGACATTCGAAAGGAAGATTCAAAATATCGAAGATGGCAGAATTAAACCAGTTGTGCTTTGTAACCACTCAATCGGCTCTCCCTCCCTCTCCCCCTTCTTTGCCTCTGCTCCAATCAGAGAGTAGTATTTTAGTGGACATTGAAATGAAACAGACAATCACAACATAGAACCAGGGAGCCATCTGGGCTGTATTCAAAATTATCCGAATGATCTGAATTTATTTTTCATTGTGTTCAAATGTATTTATCCAAACAAATTACTTAAAGAGTGCAACCAGCAGTAGTTCCATATATAAAATACTTCCGCAAACTGGTACCTAAAAATGACTGAATTCTCAAATTAAGAGCCCCAAAGCTAACCTCATGGGGCTAAAAAATAACATGCTAAACAAGCAGTTGACATTAAGAGACAGGCATAAACGAGGCGATGTAGCAAAACTAAACTGACTAAGACTATAATTGCAGAAAACACATGTTCCCTAAAGTACTATGCTAAGATGTCAAACACACAAACAAATAGCCAGTCTGAATGACTGCCAGATAGTAGAAGAATGTTAATTATATGCAACTTTTAGCATATCCTTAATGTAAGGTACAATGTAGCCTCAACTGAAATATGTCCATATCTAAATTGTTCTGTGGCGCTTCTCAAGTGTTACAAGGCAAGCAGGGGCAGACATTGGCAAGCTTGAATTCTCTGACTGATCAGTTTCACCTTTTCTGACAATGTCTCATCTTAGCTAGCACCATTTTATGGGGAATGCAGATTATGCATCATGTTTTACATTAGAAAGTACAATCAATGTTATTAACAAGCTAATACTGTTTTTTATTGGCATTTGAACTGGAAGTTATTTATAAGAAGAACTTTCGAGGAATGCTGGAAAATTTATCAGCTGGACTATGTTGCCAAAATTGTCGGCTACTAAATAACACCAAATATCTAATCAAAATACGTGATGTGAAAAGCACACACACAACACAGTCAAAACACAAACAAAATAACCAAACACCATTTTAGGAAAGAAGTAGGTCTTTCGATGAAATGTTTATTGTAATGTATCATTTAAACTGCATATTTTCGTAATTAGCAAATATAGCATCGTAAATCTCCACATACAAGATGTAAATACACAACAAGACCAAAGACTGTGGTGGTGGAATAAGACAGTCAAAACATGGTCAAAGATAATGGTGCAAGAATGTAGATGTGAAAGGTGAATGTTTCGAAAATACAATCCATACCACCAAAATAAAATTATTTATCATAATAAATAATGATTTGAAGTACACACACACACACACACACACACACACACACACACACACACACACACACACACACACACACACACAGTTTTCTGCAAGTATAATTACAGACCTCAGATAACGAGAGAAAATTCAAACTTTGTACCAAAATAAGATTGTATTACTTCTCAGTATAAGAGATTTGGAGAACTTATAGGTTAAGCAGCACTTGTTCACGACCGAAGTTTGATTTTTGTAGTACATTTTGCAAGCACAACAGACCTTCAAATTATTCCTACATCTAACATGTCTGTATAATTTATTGAAATACACACAGCTCGCTTATTGGTACTATCTAAATAAATTATAGGTTACTGAGCAAGAGCTGTTCAATCCCTGTACCACGCATTAATACCATGCATTAAATTCATCACAAAACATAAAAAGTGGTTCTGTAACACGGCAAAACACACATTAGTACTACCAACTCACATATTGAAGTGCGCTTGTCTGCTAGAATTACCAAAGTAAGCAATTTTATTCTCACCTCTAAATTCATGAAAAACTCTTCTCTAAAGCTGATATTAAAGCTAGCCAAACATGACAGTTACTCCATGCTAGGGTATTAACTTCATCTTGTAGTTGAAAACGTTGTAACCTTCTGTTTCACACGGTAGAAACTACACGACACTTCAATGGGATAGCATACCAAACACTAGTAATGCTCATTTGTATAGCTATCAAACTGGGCCTGGCATGCTTTCAACTATCCACTTCCGAAGTTAGCCAAATATTATAGCGACTCAATGGAAGAGTATTAACTTTATCTCGCACTACCGAAACTATTATCATGTTTTGATGATAATGCTAATTTATGATATCGCACAGTGGAAACCACAGTGCTAAGCAGGCAACACAGTGGTGGTTGACACAAGCATTAGGTGTCAGCTACTGAAGGGTGGTGTAGTGTGTGTGTGGGTGGGTGGGTGTTTGCAGAAACTGACATTGTGAGACTTGTTAAAAACTTTTTTTTGTATTGTTGACATATCTTTGCAGACATTTTAGATGTTGAATTAACATTGTGACACTTCAAAAGCATCATAGAATAACTTAGATATGGAATGTAATTACTCCGAGGGTCCATAGTGCCTTGCATCGTGTATGGTACACAGATCAGATTTTGCGCGTTCACTTGTGCTGCGTAATCTGTAAGTTATGACATAAACATCATGTGTGTGTGTGTGACAAAATTATTAATCGCTTAACAAAAAGCACAATAATTTGAAGATAATAAAAGAAAAATTGATAATTCATTTGAATGCCCGCTAAAACACTGAGTTCTGATTGGCTCTTTTGTTTTAATACTACGTTGATATTGGCTGGAGGGGTGGGCATGGGATGGCGAGGGGAATGGTTACAAAGTACAACAGGGATAGTTCTGCCACCTCTGAGTTTTGAGTTCTTTAAAATTATTTTTTAGTCTTTCAGATTTTTTAAATTTACCGACGTCTTGCATTTTTTAATTTCCCACCAGCGCCTTCTTGACGGCGTAATTCGTTAGAGGTCACAGATGACGCCATTGCTCCTGGCGTGTAAGCAGTCCACATTAGCACTTCCAGTTGATGTCAGTGATACCTCAAGGTTCAATGAAGCATTTAAGGAAAAAGTGCGCCAGATAGTTTATAGGTATACTACTGTAGCCTATCGCCGATGTTATTCAGTCTGTACTTTGAACGACCAATAATAGAAACGGAGGAGAAATCTGCAGAGTGAATTAAATTTCGGGAAGAAGAAATAAAAACTTCATTGTTTACCGATGACTTTCTATTTCTATCAGAGATGGAAAGGATTTGGAAGAGCAATTGAACAGAATTTATTGCCTCTTGGAAAGAAGTTATCTGATTAATATACCAAAAGCAGAACAAGGGTATGGAATGTAGTCGTATTAAATCAGGCCATACTGTGGGAATTAGATTTGGAAATGAGATAGTAGATGGATTTTGCTACATGGGCACTAAAATAATTGACGCAGACCGAAATAGACATGATATAAATGGAAACTGGCAATGGCAAGCAAAGCGTTTTCGAAAAAGAGAAATTTTTTAACACTGAATGTATATTTAAGTCTTAGCAATTGCTTTCTGAAATTACAGAGTTGGACAAAAATTTGGAAGTATCGCGAGAAAAAACATAAATGGAGATGCTAACCGAGCCTGCAGGATGCGGCGTTATATTTGATCACGAACGACTCTGACGATCCGAGCACAGTGGTGTCTTCTGTGGGGTGGACACTTGGTTGGGTGGAGGTTACTGGCTCAACTGGCGATATCTCAGACTCTTGTGTGGTTCGATGTGCGTGGCCAGGATTCACACCAGGTAAAATTTGGTGAGGCTTTCTCTGGCATCGCTGACTGTGGCACCACGCAACAGCACTTTTAAAGTAGACAATCGTGTGAGGCTACACGATTCTCATTGCAGCCAGAACATTTCAGAGTTTCCTTTTGTTTACGGCGTGGGTAGTAGAGACTAGGATGGTCACTAGCACACTTGACGCGTGTAGATGGCATTGAGGAATACCAGGTGACATGGCCGATAACTTGGTGGTAGTAGACTGTGTTTTTATCTTCTTGGAGCGCAGTTCCTCCATCTTCACTGGCGTAAAACAGATCCTTGTAATTTCTCGTTATTCACGATTACGTAGGGTGCCGCTGATAATGATGAATACCAAAGAGAGTAGTCTCTACGCGTCTCGAGCGATAGAAGGCGTGATATGGAGCGTACGCTGTAGTCGAAATCTAGGTCCTCCTGCTCTACCTAAGTTCGCATTTTCGCGGCAGGCCGTGAACGACCATCTTCAGGATCTTATCTGCCGTTCATGGGGACGTATAAAACGGCATGTCCTATTCTCCAAATGCTACTGTTGCTGCTCTGTAGTTGGCAGTAGATGGCAGGGTAACTTTGTATAGATCTGTCCCATCAGGGTGGATGGCAAACTGATCATGTCCCACCAGTAGTTTCAGAATTCGAAATAGCTCAGTGTCGTTTCGAATTTTACTACAATGAGCATTGGCTGTGTTTCAGTTCGAGCCTCTTTGGTACCCACGTCAAAAACTGGAAGGTTTTAGCGACATCTGTCGGCGACACGGTGGAACATTTTGACCGTAGTATAGTCTTGATGGTCTATACAAAACCTTCAGCACCAGGTACAAGCGTTCTTTTCCTTCTCCTCTTAGTGAGTAGCCGTGGCTGGTAGTGGCAGAAGGGCCGCTCCATGTACCGTACACGTGTACACGAAAACAAAGTTTTCGACATAGATTCATCGTCAGAGCTCGGTAGTGGCACCAGAAGCGGGTCAGGTTCGCAAGAATTGTCCATCTCAATGCCTCTCTTCCTAGTCTTCTTCGGCCGACTGCTGTTGCCGACGAGCCTATACCCGCCGCCTTTCAACCGGCCGTTGTCCGAGCATGCGGAGCACATGCTCCGTCCGCAGCGCTAGTACACACGTCCTCTCCCAGCGACATACAGAGGTTGGATAAAAATATGGAAGCACCAAAATGACAACACATTACAATGCCTAATACGAAGTAGATAACCAGTTGGCATTCAAAACAGCTTCCACTCATCTCGGAAACTATAAACACAGATAATGTATGGTTTTCAATGGAATCTTATACCGTTGTTCCTGAAAAATATTGGCTTGTTCAGGTAACGGTGATAGATGTGGATAGTGACAACGCACCCTCCTTTCCATAGTAGATCACAAAGGGTCAATCATATTGAGATCTATTGATTGTGGTGATCAGGGAGGATGCGACAATCAATTCACATACTCACAAAACCAATCCAGGAAGATACGAACTTTGTGAACAGGACCACTGTCGTCTTGGAACACAGTATCACCATGGTGGTACAACATTGTAATGTGGAGTGGACCTGATCAACCAAAATGGTCACATAATCCTTGGCAGTAATGAGACATTGCAAAGTAACCATTGGGCCCATGAAATATCATGCATGGCTGCCCGAATCTTAACCCCCCTCCCCCAACCATGTTTCACTCTTGAGACGTAAACTAGGCCAGACGTTGGAATAATTGTGAAACAAGACTCATCCGATCAAATGACTTTCTTCCATCGCACCATAATTCAGCTTTCATGGCTTCAGCACCAAGTTTTCCTGTTACAGATATTAACATCGATCATGAGTGGTTCTGGAATTCCAGCTCGCCCTGAAATCTCCTCCTACGTAACTCCCTTCGTGTTGTTTTGATACGCGAGTGCCACATTCAATTCTGCAGCAATTTCTCTGCAGCTGTCGTCCTCTTGTTTTTAGTTGTAATCCTCTTCTGCAATAATCACTCAACATACACTTTCGTCCATGTTGTGACTTAGCGCATGACATTTTTTTCGCATTTCCAGTATACTTCGATATGGTGCCTCGTCGAAACACATCGGCTATCTTAGTCAGGGAAGCATCCATTATATGAGCATGAAAAAATTGCCCACGTTCGATTTAACTTAGCTCCGACACAATGCACTCACAATCACACAGAACACTGTTCTGACCGCGACTGATCCTTGCACTGAATTCAGGACACTGCACACGAACCGTTCGTGGTGAAATAAAACAGTGCAACCTGCAGGCTGCCTCGCATACACATTTATGATCAAGTGCGCATTTCTCATTGTGTTCCCATATTTTTGCCCACCCTCTGTACGAACTCGTAATGACCTATAGGGTTCCATATTCCTGCCTGCTCCACTCATATACACGACGCAGCACAATTCAAGGACTACATTTTCTAGGCGCTTCAGTCCAAAACCGCGCTGCTGCTACGGTCGCAGGTTCGAATCCTGCCTCGGGTATGGATGTGTGTGATGTCCTTAGGTTAGTTAGGTTTAAGTAGTTTTAAGTCTAGGGGACTGATGACCTCAGATATTAAGTCCCATAGTGCTTAGAGCCATTTGAACTACTTTTTCGTAATCCCGTAACTGTTTCCCATTGCGACGAATAAACCTGAAATTTGGTTATAAGGTAGCTACTACGTTCTTATGTAATAACGCGAAAGCGTGGCGCCCTATAACGTCACTCTCGGGCTTGGCGATGCTTCAAACAGCAAGATATCGACACACGTGGAAAAGAGGCCTGAGCTCAGAAGTTCATGCGAGGTGTGCGGTGGGTTATTGGTGTCACAATTGCACTAAATTTCGCCGCAGTTCCGCTCAACGGCACCGTGGACGTGTCACACGATGGAAGGGTCGTCACACCCCCTCTTACACATATTTCACTTCTTCTTTTGACGCCTCTGCGATGGAGATCAGAAACACGACACCCAGAGTTAAAATCACGCCGTTTCCTGGCTGAGGAAATTCCTTTCCTTGGGAAGTTAATTCCCACACGTTTCGCACTCGAAAACGACAGTTCGCAGTGCGGTGAGCAACAGGACGACCTTCTTGCCAATTTTTGACACTGCTGACACCTCACAAACGCTTCAACCATCGCCGGCCAGCAGCTCCACTGAATGTGATCTCCCGCTGTCGAGTGCTTTGCGACCTCAATTTTTGCTCCAGTGTACAGGATGGAACCACAAGGGGCCGTTAAAAACCATTCGACGAAATTTGAACCTGAACCGAAGCAGCAAAGTGTGCTTATGCGTTTTCTACCCTCCTATTTTGTGCCCTTCTGTGGCGTTATCACACAGGGTTGCGACATTGACACATGCGTGAATCCAACGGCAAAGGGTCCCTCTAAGGCACACTCCCCATTCATCATTTTGGTAATACCCTCGGTGGCACGTGCCCACATTTATTAAGAATTTTAAAAATATGCCTTTACAGAAAAAAACCTGCAAAGTAGTCCTAGGCACCTGCAGGCAGGCAACCAGTTGAAACACCTCGGATGCCAGTTATCTGGCCATTTGCTCGGTCACCATTGACCAGAAGTTTTCAGTTGGTGAGAGATCTGGAGAATGTGCTGGCCATGGCAGCAGTCGAACATTTTCTGTATCCAGAAAGGCCCGTACAGGACCTACAACATGCGGTCGTGTATTATCCTGCTGAAATGTAGGGTTTTGCAGGGATCGAATGAAGGGTAGCGCCACAGGTCGTAACACGTCTGAAATGTAATGTCCACTGTTCTATGTGCCGTCATACGAACAAGAGGTGACTGAGATGCGTAACCAATGGTACCCCATACCACCACGTTGGGTGATACGCCAGTATGGCGATGGCGAATACACGCTTCCAATGTGCGTTCATCGCGATGCCGCCAAACACGGATGCGACCATCATGATGCTGTAAACAGAACCTGGATTCATCCGAAAAAATGACGTTTTGCCATTCGTGCACCCAGGTTCGTCGTTGAGTACTCCATCGCAGGCACTGCTGTCTGTGATGCAGCGTCAAGGATAACCACAGCCATGGTCTCTGAGCTGATAGTCCATGCTGCTGCAAACGTCGTCGAACTGTTTGTGCAGATGATTGTTGTCTTGCAAACGTCCCCGTCTGTTGACTCAGCGATCGAGACGTGGCTGCACGATCCGTTACAGCCAGGCGGATAAGATGCCTGTCATCTCGACTGCTAGTGATACGAGGCCGTTGGGATCCAGCACGGCGTTCCGTATTACCCTCCTGAACCCACCGATTCCATATTCTGCTAACAGTCATTGGATCTCGACCAACGCGAGCAGCATGTCGCGATACGATAAACAACAATCGCAATAGGCTACAATCCGACCTTTATCAAAATTGGAAACGTGATGGTACGCATTTCTCCTCCTTGCACGAGGCATCACATCAGCGTTTCACCAGGCAACGCCCATTTGCTGTTTGTGTATGTCAAATCGGTTGGAAACTTTCCTCATGTCAGCATGTTGTAGGTGTCGCCACCGGCGTCAACCTTGTGTGAATGCTCTGAAAAGCAAATCATTTGCATATCACAGCATCTTCTTTCTTTCTGTTAAATTTCGCGTGCGTAGCAATTTTAATGGCCAGTAGTGTAAATTTAACCGTTCACTCAGAAGGTATAGTCATATAAAATTCCCTGTATTGTGCATCAGGGTATTTATAGATAACCAACAAGTCCCTCATTTTCTCTGTCGATATGGGAGGAAGATCTTTATGTAACAAAGGAAAACTAATAACATGTGTAGGTATGTTGAAACGAGGTTGATTGTCTCTTTTTCTTTTTAGTAGAGAATGATGTACCCAGGGGTAAATGACAGTGTGATTAAGGCGTCGATATAATGAATTTGGATCATTTGAATTCATATTATATTATATTAATATGTAAATATTAATTGTCAAGATTGGGTCACACTTTTCAATTCCTTGAGCACACTGACAGCAACAAGGTCATTCTGGTTGATTTTTTTAATAATGAAATGTACACTGATGAGCCAAAAATTTTGAGCACCTGCTTAATAGATTGTTTGTCCGTCTGATTCTGTGTATCAGGTTCAAAAATGGGTCAAATGGCTCTGAGCGCTATGGGACTTAACATCTCAGGCCATCAGTCCCCTAGAACGTAGAACTACTTAAACCTAACTAACCTAAGGACATCACACACATCCATGCCCGAGGCAGGATTCGAACCTGCGACCGTAGCGGTCGCGCGGTTCCAGACTGAAGCGCCTAGAACCGCTCGGCCACAGTGACCGGCTGTGTATCAGGGATCCGACAGTTTTCTGGTAGGTTTGTGGAGGTATATGGTATCAGATGTTACGAGCAAGTCATGTAATTCGCGTATATTATGCTGCTTTGCGTTCACGGTGATGGCGCCTGATAGTGACCCTGATTGGGTTCCATAGGATTTACATCAGGCGAATCTGCACGTCGAGACATCAATGTGAGTTATCTGTAATGCCCCTCAAACCACTGTAGCACGGTTCTGCAGTTACACTGCTGAAGAATGACACCACCATCGGGGAAAACATCAAGCATGAAGCGATGCAGGTGGTTCAAAGCTGTCATCTTGTCTTCGATTACTACCACAGGTCCCATGCAAGTGGAGGGGAATGTTTCCCATAGCATAATACTGCTCCCAGCAGGTTGCGTCCGTGGCGCTGCAAGTTTCGAGCTGCCGTTCACCTCGATGGCGGCGTTTATGGAGACGACCATAGACCTAGTGTAGCAACAATCTGATTCACCCGAAGAGGTGATATGTTTCCATTGACCGACAATCGAATTCCGATTGTTTTGTGCCCACTGCAGTCGCAATTGACGATGTCATTGGGTCAACACGTGAACGCACAGAACTGGTGTGCTGCGGAGCTCCATGTTCAACAATGTACGATGAACGTTGTGCTCCGAAACACTAGTGCGTGCACAAGCATTGTGCTCTTTTGACAGAGATGCCACAGATCACCATCTATCCTACATTACAGAGCAGACAAGCCTCTGAGCCACGCGTTCTGTGAAGAGTCGTGGCCGTTCAACCATTTAGCAGCTGGTGGTAGTTTCACTATCCTTCTACCTCTTTCCGTAGCTGATCACGACAGTAGTACGTGAACATTCGACCAGCTTCCCCGTTATCGAGATACTCGTTGACAGGCTCTGCGTAATAATAATCTGCCCTTCGTCAAAGTCGCTTATCTTAAAGGATTTCCCCTCGCTAGGGTGATCACCCGTCCGTGTCTGCTCCGCTTACATACTTTTGTCACCACGTGATGTGCCCGCAACGCTACCAGGCTCCATGAAACGTCGCTGTGGGTAGTGGTCATAATGTTTTGGCTTATCAGTGTATATTTAAACAAGATTCAGATATAACATATTTCCATTCACAGGTAATCATGACATCCATTACTCTTCTTCTTTCCCGATTAATGCAGAAGTAAGTTCACTCAGTAGAAAGCTATGCCCCAAAACGATGAACTTTCGCTATACTGTTATAAAATATTCTGTCAAAATGAGGTACTTGTACAAAAGTATCGTTGTACCATTGCTTTTTCTCCCAAACCAACGGCCGGACCCAAGAAATTACTCTGGTGTGCAATTTTTACGTTTTAATGATATACAACGTTCTTTAAACGTACCACATTGGATGTAGTTTTCTCGAGCACGTCTTTACCACCTGTAAAAATGTAAGATTTTCCATTGTTCCTCCTACCTTTCCTAACATTCTGCTTCCAGTCTGATGTATCTGTTTTCCTTTCTATGCTTTTATTTAACAATGCAATATCCTTTGGAGCGAACATCCGCGGTTTTCATTGATATACAGGGTGGTCCATTAATCGTGACCGGGCCAAATATCTCACGAAATACGCATCAAATGAAAAAACTACAAAGAACGAAACTCGTCTAGCTTGAAGGGGGAAGCCAGATGGCGCTATGGTTGGCCCGCTAGATGGCGCTGCCATAGGTCAAACGGATATCAACTGCGTTTTTTTAAAATAGGAACCCTCATTTTTATTACATATTCGTGTAGTACGTAAAGAAATATGAATGTTTTAGTTGAACCACTTTTTTCGCTTTGTGATAGATGGCACTGTAATAATCACAAACATATGGTTCGCAATTTTAGACGAACAGTTGGTAACAGATAGGTTTTTTAAATTAAAATACAGAACGTAGGTACGTTTGAACATTTTATTTCGGTTGCTCCAATGGGATACATATACCTCTGTGAACTTATCATTTCTGAGAACGCATGCTGTTACAGCGTGATTACCTGTAAATACCACATTAATGCAATAAATGCTCAAAATGATGTCCATCAACCTCAATGCATTAGGCAATAAGTGTAGCGACATTCCTCTCAACAGCGAGCAGTTCGCCTTCCGTAATGTTCGCATATGCATTGACAATGCGCTGACGCATGTTGTCAGGCGTTGTCGGTGGATCACGATAGCAAATATCCTTCAATTTTCCCCACAGAAAGAAATCCTGGGACGTCAGATCCGGTGAACGTGCGGGACATGGTATGGTGCTTCGACGACTAATCCACCTTTCATGAAATATGCTATTCAATACCGCTTCAACCGCACGCAAGCTATGTGCCGGACATCCATCATGTTGGAAGTACATCGCCATTCTGTCATGCAGTGAAACATCTTGTAGTAACATCGGTAGAACATTGCGTTGGAAATCAGCATACATTGTACCATTTAGATTGCCACCGATAAAATGGGAGCCAATTATCCTTCCTCCCATAATGCCGCACCATACATTAACCCGCCAAGGTCGCTGATGTTCCACTTGTCGGAGCCATCGTGGATTTTCCGTTGCCCAGTAATGCATATTATGCCGGTTTACGTTACCGCTGCTGGTGAATGACGCTTCGTCGCTAAATAGAACACGTGCAAAAAATCTGTCATCGTCCCGTAATTTCTCTTGTGCCCAGTGGCAGAACTGTACACGACGTTCAAAGTCGTCGCCATGCAATTCCTGGTGCATAGAAATATGGTACTGGTGCAATCGATTTTGATGTAGCATTCTCAACACCGACGTTTTTGAGATTCCCGATTCTCGCGCAATTTGTCTGCTACTGATGTGCGGATTAGCCGTGACAGCAGGTAAAACACCTACTTGGGCATCATCATTTGTTGCAGGTCGTGGTTAACGTTTCACATGTGGCTGAACACTTCCTGTTTCCTTAAATAACGTAACTATCCTGCGAACGGTCCGGACACTTGGATGATGTCGTCCAGGATACCGAGCAGCATACATAGCACACGCCTGTTGGGCATTTTGATCACAATAGCCATACATTAACACGATATCAACCGTTTCCGCAATTGGTAAACGGTCCATTTTAACACGGGTAATGTATCACGAAGAAAATACCGTCCGTACTGACGGAATGTTACGTGATACCACTTACTTATACGTTTGTTACTATTACAGTGCCATCTATCACAAAGCGAAAAAAGTGGTCCAATTAAAACATTCATATTTCTTTACGTATTACACGAATATGTAATAAAAAAATGCGGGTTCGTATTTTTAAAAAAACGCAGTTGATATCCGTTTGACCTACGGCAGCGCCATCTAGCGGGCCAACCATAGCGCCATCTGGTTTCCTCCTTCAAGCTAGACTAGTATCGTTCTTTGTAGTTTTTTCGTTTGATGCTATTTCGTGAGATATTTGGCCCGGTCACTATCAACGGACCACGCTGTACGCAACGTTATCGCTGTATGGCCAACTTTACAACTACAAATACTTCAAACTGTAGACAGAAAAAAGACATTCCTTGCTATGATAGCATATCTCAAGTGACGCACCACTTTATTCCAATGAAAACTCAAAATTTGCCAAAAACATGATGTACAACCTTCTTTGAGAAGGGTCTTCAAGTATAAAGTGAAAATCTAGAGATATTCCTCAACTGCTTACGTATCGCTCATGTTAAGATCACAAAGACGAGAGCTAACTAATTACCGCGCATACAGATACACATATTCGGTCATTTTTCCCGTTCTCCATGGAGGACTGGAGCGGTGAGAAGCCGCATCGTGGACTAGAATGCTAACAAGGGAACCTCCCCATCGCACCCCCCTCAGATTTAGTTATAAGTTGGCATAGTGGATAGGCCTTGAAAAACTGAACACAGATCAATTGAGAAAACAGGAAGAAGTTGTGTGGAACTGTGAAAAAATAAGCAAAATGTACAAACTGAGTAGTTCAAGGGAAGATAGGCAACATCAAGGACAATAGAAACGCAGGAACGCCGTGGTCTCGTGGTAACGTGAGCAGCTGCGGAACGAAAGGTCCTTGGTTTAAATCTTCCATCGAGTTAAAAGTTTAATTTTTTATTTTCAGTTTATGTGACAAACTCTTATGTTTTCATCACTTTTTTGGGAGTGATTATCACATCCACAAGAAAACCTAAATCGGGCAAGGTAGAAGAATCTTTTTACCCATTCGCCAAGTGTACAAGTTAGGTGGGTCGACAACATATTCCTGTCATGTGACGCACATGCCGTCACCAGTGTCGTATAGAATATATCAGATGTGTTTTCCTGTGGAGGAATCGGTTGACCTATGACCTTGCGATCAAATGTTTTCGGTTCCCATTGGAGAGGCACGTCCTTCCGTCTACTAATCGCACGGTTTTGCGATGCGGTCGCAAAACACAGACACTAAACTTATTACAGTGAACAGAGACGTCAATAAACGAACGGACAGATAATAACTATGCAAAAATAAAGAAAGTAAAATTTCCAGTCGAGGAAAGACTTGAACCCAGAACCTCTCATTCCGCAGTTGCTCATGCTACCACGGGACCACGGCGGATGTTGCCTATATGCCCCATGGACTACTCAGTTTGTATATTTTGCTTATTTTTTCACAGTTCCACACAACTTCTTCCTGTTTTCTCAATTGATCTGTGTTCAGTTTATCAAGGCCTATCCACTGTACCAACTTATAACTAAATCTGAGGGGGGTGCGATGGGGAGGTTCCCTTGTAAGTACCTTCACCGTGTACTTCACTGTGGTTTGTAACGTATGCATGTCGATGCAGATATAACGGTGAGAACGCAAAGACTTTGTTATGTGAGCTTTGACTGTGGCAGGAGGATCCCTAACGGCACGAGCCGGGAGCAGCTGCGGCGCGACGCAGCCTCCGTGCCGGCGCTGCTGGGCAGGACGGTGGGCACGCAGGGGGCGCTGGCCAGGCTCGCCGCCGCCGTCTCTGCCAACAACCTCACCGTCGCCGACTTCATGCAAAAGGTGCTCGTCTTTCGCCTATAAGCGTGTTCTCAAGCCGGTCTTTCACATGGATATGCGTTACTACCGCTAAAACAATAAAGCGGTCACAATAAAAGAGGAGATTAATGAGTCCATAAGAAATTTTATTGGCCTACAATCCGATTCGTTAACAGTGGCGGTTCGTGCAGGTCGAGCCACGGATGGAGACTGCAGTGTTACGGTTTAGAACGACAGTTGCGATACGCACCTACGCGTGCTTTGCGCTTTAAGAAGGCGTGCATGCTGCAAAATTACTTCTCTCGCTTGCTCATGCAGAATTTGTCCCTTACCGCAATCAATAGCCGTGACAACTTGCAGATAATGGAATAAAAATTCTCTATGTCAGTCGCTAAAATCATGTTTAATACTCGCACTGGCTTGAACGTTCACAGAATAGTGCTTCGAATCCTACAGAATGCTCATTGGCTGCCAGAGAACGCATGACGTAGATATGCAAAACGATCCTAGACTCGACCGCAACAGTTCATGACTCCAGTCAAGTACCTGCTTTACAAGAGTGATTTTCTGGACAAAATCGACAACTCGTTGTGGGTGCGCGTCACTTACTTGCGTGCGAACTGCCGTTCACACGATCGACTTTGTCGTCTCAGTTGACTCCTCGTGACAAGTGAATTGTTGTGTACATAGTTCCGTATAGTCAGCGTGTACACAACTTTCCCACTAGAGCGCGCCCCGCTAAGCACAATTTTTTTTTTAAAATATAGTGTGTAGTGTGGACTGAAAAGATCATCCTTGATGACTTATTCTTCTAGGATGGGATGTAAGGATAAAAGGAAAACACTTTATTTATTACACATTCAGTTAGGCTTGGGCACGCAATGGGTCCTTTAGCCTGCTGTCTTTGGTGATGCCCTTCTCCTGTGGAGGGCGAAATGTGTCAAGGCTGTTATGTGTGACTGCTTCCTCGTGTTATGACATATTGCCTACGGGGGGGGTGAAACGTTATTGACTTCGGTACTCGATACTTGTGCCATCTTGCAGGGTTTACCGTTCCTACCGATTCTAACTGTCGAACTTCGTCCCTAAGGGCATCGATCTTGTCAAAAACTCGTAGAGCCTTGTCATGGACCTTCTCTTGTATAGTGGTCTCGTGGAGTGTGGTGCGGATGTCGACGTTTCTTGTCCACCATGGAGCTCCTGTGATCCATCGATAGCAAATGTTTTGCAGCGCTTGGAGTTTGTTGTAGTTGGAGACGCACGTAGTGCCCCACGAGGTGGAGCCATACAACATTGTGGGTTCCACTGTTGCCTTATACAACTGGAGTTTAGTCTTAGGGTTGAGATCCTTACTCTTCAGGAACGGAATCAATGACCTGGCCATCTTCTGGGCTGCCGTCTTCTTGTCGTCAATATGATGCGTAAAGAGTAATTTTTTGTCAAGGTAGACACCGAGATACTTCACTCCCGGGGACCATGGGATAAATTGGTCAGCTATTTGGAGACTGTCGTTCAGAACTGGTTTCCTCCGTGTGAACAGAACGGCTGCCGTCTTCGTCGGGTTGATCGTTATCTTATTTTGCAGCGCCCAGCGTTCCATTACAGCAAGTTGCCGTTGCATCCTAGCGATTAGCTGGTCCAAGTGTCGTCCAGTTGTCAGAAAAGCCGTATCGTCTGCATAAAAACTCGCCGTAACAAGGGGAACTGTTGGGATGTCATTTATATATAAGTTGAAAAGCAAAGGCGAAATGACAGAGCCCTGCGGAATTCCTGCGGAGATCAGTTTCATTTCGGAGTTTTTGTCGTCGACTCGGACATACAGTTTCCTGTCCTGCAGAAAGCTGTCTATGAGTCTAATGTAACAATCCGCAATAGGGGTAGTGCGATGCAGTTTGACGATAAGGTTGGGCCGCCACACCTTATCGTAAGCTTTTTCGATGTCAAGGAAGACACTAATCGTGAAGTGCTGCTTGTTGTATCCTTCTTGTATCCGTTCGGTGATACGTAGAAGTTGAAGTTCGGCAAATAACTTGTCCTTGAAACCGAATTGTTCGGGTCGTATAACATCATGCGCTGTAAGCGTGTCATGGAGCCTCTTCAACAGCACTCTCTCGAGCACCTTGCCAAGGGTCGGCAAGAGGCTAATTGGCCGGTAACTGTTGGGTTCTGCTGGGTCTTTACCTGGCTTGGGTATTGGAACTACTCGAGCCGTCTTCCATGCCGTAGGAAAATATCCCTGTAGAAGGCAGCTGTTGAGAATTCGGGTAAGGAGCACAGTTGGCTTCCTGGGCAACTGTTTCAAATCGGTGTTGCTTATGGAGTCGTTGCCCAGCGCATTATTCCGAGTCTTCCGGATAATTTTACGGATCTCTGCTGGTGTGGTGAGTTGTGGGAGGCTCTGCACAGGCGCAGCACGAAAAGCAGTCCATTCTGCTGTAACGACGGCTTCCTGTTCTTGCAGGCGGACGTCGTTCGCGGGGGTCGCTGGTGTAGACATCTGTTCTTGGTAAGTCGTAGCATACAGCTCCGTCTGGGCGAGTTCGTCATAGAGGAGGCCATCTGGTCCGCTGATGGCTCGTTTAGGTGGCCGCTGGTGTCGTATGTTCTTGACTACCTGCCATTCGTTCTTGGTTCGAAGTAAGAATTCATCCATCTTATCTTCCCAGACCTGCTGTCGCCACTCGGCCACTCTCCTGTGCAGTTCTCGTGTTAAGACGTGTGTTTCTCGTCGATCGATCTGGTTTCTATAGCGGAGCCAACGTCGCCTACTCCTGTTTCTCTGTGTCTTCAGTTCTTGGAGTAGAGGCGGGAACTCATCGAAAGCTACTACAGGGTAGACCGTGTGAGTAGTTGCCCTCCGTCTGTCTGCCTTTATCTTCTGCGTCAAAGTTTGTACCGCGATGTCGATGGCTTCTGGTGTTGAAACGTCCTGCGGCGGGCAGATATTGTTGTCAAGATATGTCCGAAATTGACCCCAGTTCAGAGTTTGTGAGGTTGGGGGCGGAAGGTTGGCCGTTGCGTGTTCCACTATGCTGATAACAGGTCGGTGGTCAGACGAAAGATCGTCGACGGTGCGGAGCTGGAGGTTCGTCTCAATATTTTTGATGACAGCAATATCTAGGACGTCTGCTTCTTGCCGATCGACGTAAGGAATCCGTGTCGGCTCTCGTGGGCCATGGACTGTGATGCCCAGTTCTTCTTCCATGGCAATCAAAGTTCGTCCACGAGGGTTCGTACGCCGGGAATTCCACGCGACGTGCTTTCTGTTAAGGTCACCTCCGAGGAAGATTTTGTCAAAATTGGTGAAGATACTCCTTAGGTCGTCTGGCACCAGGTTTTACCGGGGCTGTTGTACGCCGCAATGAAAGTGATGTTGCCTGACGCCGATCGAACCGTTACTGCTGTTGCCTCCAGATGTTGGAGGTGTGGTAGTGTTTCATGATGGTGCCGCAGTTCCCTTTTAAGCAGAACTGCGGTCCCTCCACCTCGCTGGCCTTGTCTGTCCGTTCTATAGACGTACATGTTACGAAATCTGAGCTCAGTTGTTGGACGAAGGTGTGTCTCCGATACAAGTGCGATGTCGATTTTGTGACGTAAAAATTCAGTGAATTCTGTTTTCTTGTGTTTCATTCCGTTGGCGTTCCATATACAGATTTTCAGGTTTCTCGTGGTCCCAGGGCGATCCATCTTAAGGTGTTCCAAAGGCCTTCAATACACTTTCTATTAAAGAAAGTATCCCCACTAGTTGTTGCTGCACGGCGGTGAGAAGTTTCGCGACATCAGAGAGCGCTGGAGCTATAGATTCCATCAAATGAGCTGGTGAGACGTAGGTTTCCGGTTCCGGTCGGCGTGGTGATGCTGCGTGGGCGAATGAATAATGCTGGCGGTGCTGTCGAGGTGCGCGTGCTTCAGGAGGAGGCTGTGTTACTGGCTGCCGTGTCGCCGCCGGCTGTTCTTGTGGCGGTTGCTGACAGTGGGGCGGAGGGTGTGGCGTCAGGTTGGAGTTCCGTATTACACGAGTCCTCCGTTGAGAGGGCTGCGGGGAAGACCGTTGTCTGTATTTCCTGAGAAGTTCCTGGTACTTCTGGCAGCCACGCCATGTGGCAGGATGGTCCTTTTCACATTTAGCACATTTCGGCGGAGCCCCTCGGGGATGAGTACATGCTGAAGATCGGTGTTGCCCTCCACATCGAACGCAGCGAGCAGGCAAGCTGCAATAATTAGCCGTATGTTCGAATCGCTGGCAGTGGCGACATTGAACAGGTCCTTCTTGTCTGTTGTAGGTTTCAATAACGGCTTTAGTATATAGAAGGTATTTGATGTCGTAAATCTTGTAGTTTTCCTTTTGGGCTGGCAACGTGACACAGTAAGCATCTTGAGATCGTAATTCCTTCGTGTTGTCGTCTCGATTTTTAAACTGGTGGACGTTGATGACAGGAAAACCCTTCTCTATCAGTGCGTCTTTCAGCTCTTCCTCCGTAACTTCGGCAGGTAGATGTTTGACAACGACTTTGAGGTCCTTGTCCTCTGCGGCCTGATGTGTAAAAAAGTGGATGTCATTCGACACAAAGAAATTGATGGCCCGCCGTTGATCTTCATAGGAGTCAAAGTGATATTTGATCCTGTCTCGTTGGTAGATGGCCTTAAGACTGCCGTCAATATTCGCTTTCAGCGCCTTGTTGAGTTCCATGTAGTTCTTGGTATGGTAAATAGTAACGGGCGGGACTTTGCGTAGTAAGTTACGGCCAGAGCCATCTGTCCCCTCTTTATCTGCTTCGAGATTGACGTCACTCGTCTGGTCCATACGTTCTGGAGCATCCGTAGTATCTTCCGTCGCAACAGCCGCATAACGGTTGGAAGTTTTCAGTTCTTCTGGACGTTGTCGCTTCCGAGAGTGGTTCTGCTTAGGAGAAGCGTTGAGTCGTTTTCTTTGGCGAACTAGTGTAAAATCGCCCTCTCCGTCAGTGGGCTGCATGGTCCAAACTTCTTCAGAGGAGACTCCCTCCATTTCGTCGTCGTCTTCTGGTGGAGATAATTGTTCCACGTCGTCTACTTGTTCTTCAGGCTGTGAAGTAGGAACTGTACTAGTCCGGTTGTCGTATACTTCCTGACTTTGCAGAATCATGTGCTGTATTTCACGTCTTAGTTCCCGTTGTTGCCGATCGTTCTGTGTTTGCTGATGTCTCTCGTCACAGGGGTTTGGCGTACGGTGTCCTCCACTCTGCATTCGCATATCGCTCGTCGTGGTCCTGTCCTCATTATCTTGCCTGTCAGAATCCGTTGTCGTTGCAGGGGTCGTCGCCGTTGTATCCGTCCTGTGGGGAGCGGGGCAGGCCCCACCGACCGGCCAGCGGCCGGCCCCGGCGCGACGGAGCCGGCTGGCTCGGACGCGCGCGTTCCGTTGTCCGCACTCTTCGGCATCGCGCGCTCAATTGGCTAAGCACAACAGCGCAGGCGCAGCGCTCGTCCGTCTCCGCACTACGAGATGGCGCTGTCATAGAGAGGACCAAATTCTGCTTCCGCCGATCCTCGTATTAATATGTAACGCAGCCAATGAGATCGCTGCTAACGTAGAACCTTTTCTCCTCGCGGATCACACTCGCGCAGTGATACCTGAACGCTCGAGGTATTTTAACGAGTGTACAGACCTCCGATTAGTCAGTCTGCATTAGTCTGTACCAGTCTATAGTCAAGTTTCAGTCTGCGCCTAATAAGATTACCATATTCGTGTACATAGCCATGAAGAGAAATATATAGACACTTTGTCAAGTATCAGAGATGTGAGAATAAGATTAACGTACCAAGACCCAAAGGAACTTCAGATTGTCGATTGTAAATAGCATCCAGAACCAAGTTAAGTTATTTTTATGCTTGTTATTATTTTAATAAATGTGTGTGAAAATTAATCAAGTTCTGTTTAAAGTTGGTCACCGTCAATCTGCTACTCTAAGCGTGCAAGTGGCATTTCTATCGTCTGAAGATAAACACGCCACGATAAGACCATGAGACATATTGCTGACACTCGCCTACTTCGCTAGAGCGACAAGTCAAATAATCTGAAGGTGTGTGTACCGAAGGTCTTACAGTACGCACACCACATGAATCTACTGTAGCGCCGATGGCGTTTTATTCCTGGGCTGACTCTCGCCAGTAAGGAGTAGTCGTTTCCGTCCAGACATCAGCACGAAAACTGTGTGTATGTGTGAATTGTTTACCTAGCAGTTAGGCACACGAATGAGGAAATTGTGGTTGTGAGGGACTATCCTTTTTACGAAAAAATCGAAGTATGTAGAATAGAGGAACAAGGAATGATAATAGAGTTTACGTTTGACGAAAACAAAATTAATAGTGGATGTTCTTGAGAAAGGTTGTATTGAAAATTTTCCAAACTCCTGAAATGTTTCGCCCAAACATTGCAAAATATCTACATTTATCTACTTGAGAATATATACACACGTCATCAAAAGTTTTGCAGCACCCCATTATTTCGAAATTCATTGCACAGACGACGGAAACTGACCCTGAGGCACGTGTATATAGCTATTTGCAATGTGTCCCGATCCACAAATTTAAAAAAAAATTGTGCAACAGCAAAATAGCCTGTTTCCCACGGGGAGTTTTCACAGCATTCCACAGCAACGTCAATACACAGTGGAACGTATCGATGAGATCATCAATTCTGATTCTGATTAACTCGCGCAGAATACGTGGTCGTCGTCGACGTCCAGAAACAGCTCGTTTCAATCGATTCCACACGTGTTCGATTGCATTCATGTCCAGGGAAGTGGCAGATCACTCCATTCTGGTGATCCTTGTTTGCTGAAGGCACGCGTCCACATGAACAGCACAAGAACTACGAGAGTTATCATCCGTCGATATGAAACTGTCACCAAAATATTGGACATATCGTCTCACTACTTGTTCCAGAATCTCATCCCCGTGCCGTAGAACAGTGATATTGCCCTCAACAACCCCTTGTGATGCCATCCCAGAACATCTCTCCACCACCACCTTGTTACACACGTAGGACGTAGTACTGGAGGCTTTCGGTATTACCGGGTTTTCTCCCAAGACGTTGTCTACGATTATCAGGGTACAAACACATCCGAGTTTCGCCTCTAAACAACATCCGACACCAATCCTGAGGCGTCCATTCAGCATGATTTATTGCCCATTTATAAAGAAGTCCATGGTGTTGTGCTGTACGAGTGGTGCTCGTCATGGTCGTCGGGAATGGAGATTCGCATCATGTAATCGCCTCCTAATAGTTTGATACGACGTATAACGTCGTGTAGCCTCTTCGAATGTAGAATTCAGATCCGGAGCACTCAGGCCACGGATCCTTTGACTCAAAAGCCGTACATATCAATCATCCTGTGCACAGGTAAAATGTGGACGACCTGAGCGGTGTAAGTGCTCAGCACTACCTGTTGACTAAAACCGATTCCATATCCGCACCACATCACTTTGACTTTTGTGCACACGTAGAGGAACTAGCCTGGTAGACAAGCCTTCTACACGTAACATGATGATACAGACTCGATCATTCTTCGCGATTGTCCTTCGTGACATGATGGATGCTCATTCTACTATTCTGCAGACGTCTTTAATGTGTCCCTACTGATACTTTACTTTCAAAAGAAATACTTCAGTCAATTCGAGTGCGTCATTCTAGCCATAGGTAGCGCTCATGATAGTTTACAAACAACGGCAAGGGATACCTTCCGATCGATACAGGAACAGTCACAATAGCAACACACCTGCACCACGTATCAGGGTGATACTTACTTTTTTGATATATACATACACTTACAAACACGTTAAACAATATTTAAAGCTCAGTAAACAGCGCCTTTTTACTTTTACTTTGTATCTTGTTTTCTTTCTATGTGCTAAGTTACATCTAAAACTATTTTTCTCGTTAAATAGTTCTAATTTTCATTACAAAACATTCATATTTATGCACAATGTAGGCTTTTCTTCATCCAGATATTAGTATTGTAAAACGTGAATATCAATATATCTTCGCTTTTAGATGTATCGTCCTTCTTGTGGTAGAACATCAGGAGGAAAAATACGAGGCCCTTATGCAACCTTTGCCGTGTGTCACGAAATCGAAGCAAACAACAAAATAAAGATTACAAAGACACATAAGCATAGACTCCACTATTACAATAGGAGTGAACTCGAGGAGAATAGGTTAACTTTCGATGTTAGCAGACAACGACACAGCCCATTACTTCTGCGCATGCACTGTCTGAAGTACCGGATGCTCAAGATTTTGGAGCCTTATATTCAGAAGAGTCAATTAATCATTGTTGTCATTGTCCCACCCACGATGTGATTCGCAATTGATTTACCCGCAAGCATATGACGCACACCCACAACGAGTAGTCGATTTTGTCCATAAAGTCGCTCATTTAAAACAGGCTTAAATAGGTCAGCAACGATGTCGCGAGTGAAGCAGTGGTATTAACGATCAGTGCCGAGTGTGGGGTTCTAAACTCCTGAGTATGCTGCAGAGTGCACATGAGCAGAAACAGGAGACTGTGGTGTGTCTGCTAACATCTGAAGTTAACCATTCTCACCGAGCTCATTACTACTATAGGAATGGATTTTCTGCTTTTGTTTCTTCTTACTCTATACTTCGTTCTTGAATTTGTTTTCGTGATACACTGTAAAGGGTTTACGACGGCCTGATATTTATGCTGCTAGTGTTCTAATACAAACAGATGAACTATCTGAAAGAAAAAAGCTATTTACCTTCTTGCAAGACCTGGCCAATTATATGCCTCCACTATGCTTAAATAAGAACATAAATGAGGCGTCCAGAAGCAAAATGCAGTGAGTGTATCAGAACATTTCTTTCAGGAAACGCAAAAAACTTCTTACTACTTTGAGTGCCAGATTTTCGAAATTCCTGTCCATCATTGATTTATGTTTACCTAAGGAATACATTTCTGACAATCCCTGAAATTTTCAGATTTTCCTCTACTAGTTACAACCAAAAATAAATTGGATTCTCCGAACTTTCCATATGTTACCACGGATCTTCAGAGCTTTGCTTCTGTAGAGATGGATGTGCATTATTATCATAACATAACCTAACACTAAAAAGACACCTTATTGCTGGTACAAAGAAGAAAAGAAAACGGTATAATGACTACAACAGATTGTGATGACAATGTATGTGACATTAAACGAAAGTCTGAAAGTAGTTTAAAGGTCTCAAGTTTACAATTTCTGTTCTGTCCCGTCTAAATTACAGTGGCAACTCACTATTCTTTGGATGAATTTCAAAATCTGAGGGTTCGCGCCGCTGTCCCCGTCAGAGGTTCGAGTCCTCCCTCGGGCATGGGTGTGTGTGTGTTGTCCTTAGCGTAAGTTAGATTAAGTAGTGTGTAGGCCTAGGGACCGATGACCTCAGTAGTTTAGTCCCATAGGGACATACCACCACCGTCAAAGTCTAAGTCCTCCTCTGCACTGTTCACAACATAGATTATATTCTTGTAGAAAGCAAGATTTTCGATTTCTTCCCAAGTCTGCCTGAAATGATTCTTGAGCAGGAAATCAGTGTCTCTCACTTTTTCTTCCTTTAAAACACTTCCATTTCGGATGACACTTGGTTCCGTGGACGAGTAGGCTTTGCCTACATATCCCTCTTCCTTCACCAGCGTCCATTCTGTGGGCCACTTCACCTCTTACTAGTGCCCTTCCATATTTACTTTTGGTTACTACAACCTCTTTCACACTTCATCTGAAGTGCCTCTTACTAGGTGGTTTAAAGACATAAGCATCTAGATCCTTGCAACACCGATTGTCGACGTCTATTCCTAAATGGACAACTAAGTTAGTCTGCATGCTTGGAGCTAGTACAATAAGTACACCAAGTATATGAAGGTAGTGTCTGTTCCCAGCTTCTATAGAATGAAATGATAATTAAATCGACACGGTAGCTGCAAACAGGCGTTGATATACATAATTGGGGACATGTTGAAAATGCGTGCCCCGACCGGGACTCGAACCCGGGATCTCCTGCTTACATTTCTGACGCTCTATCTATTCTGAGCCACCGAGGGCACAGAGAATGGTGCTCCTGCAGGGACTTATCCCTTGCACGTTCCCTATGTGACCAAAATTCTCAACAAGCCCACACCACTACATTCGTAGGGCGCCTAATAGATGTTTGCCCATCGCTTGTTGGGAATGTGGATCTCATGGGGAGTGTGCAAGGAATAAATCCCAGCAGGCGCACTCTCCTCTGTGCCCTCGGTGGCTCAGATGGATAGAGCGTCAACCATGTAAGCAGGAGATCCCAGGTTCGAGTCCCGGGCGGGACACACATTTTCAAAATGTCCCCAGTGATGTATATCAACGCCTGTTTGCAGCTGGGGTGTCGATTTAATTATCATTTTACACCAAGTATCTTGGCATCACACTCTACCGCACTCTGTGTTACAAAATCACCTGGAAGACACATCGGCCAAGATAAAAACTCGCAACAACTTCATTCAGAGGCTGTATGTCACAACCTGGGGAGCAGAGTATTGTGCTTCAGAGTGGTACAATATTTGTCATACCAGTTTCATCGATGCATAACTCAACAACACGATACGCATGATTACGTTTATAATCATACCAACTCCTGCCTACTGGCTTCCGCCTGCTAAGCAATATCTACTCACCACAGATTCGCAAAACTGAGACCCTGCTTACAGACTACCATAATATACTGGAGGGTAAGGAACTACCCATTCATCACGATATACCTGTCTTACGAAGAAATAGGCTTCGTTCAAGACACATGCAACTACTGTGCGCTGAACATTGAGCTACAAGAAACACCAAACTAAGAGAGCTCTGGAACAAGAACTGTCAACACATTGAAAATTAGCAAGAACAGGAATGGCTCTGTAACTGTGATACTGTGAGTGTCGAACTTGACGGGAAACTGTGGGCCAAATTAAATAGAATCCACACTGGATGTGATCGGTGCTCCGACTCACTCTGTAAATGCGGTACTGTGGAGTTCCGAGTTGTGATTGTGGTGCACTGAAACAATGTATCAGTCATATAAGAGAGGAGTGTGCGACGTAACGCGCTCTTTCACACATCGACAGCGGTTCTGCAACATAAATTGTCCACCTACCTCGATACTGCTTCAGATCTGCACACGTAACTCCAGACTTCAGCTACTTAAGAGATCTCAGAAAAGCAGTGTTGAAAAAACTGAGATTTCATGTAGTTACACGTCGGAGGTCGCTATAAGTACAAAAAGCTGAAAATAGTCTTGTGAACTCTAAAGAATAAATCGGAAATGGGTTGCTGTTCAAATTTCTAAGTTCAAAGGGCCTTTTAAACTTGCATTAGGATTTTTTTATTTCTATTAAGCAAGATCATCAGCCCACATGTGTTCAAATCATTAAAGTTCCTGTTCACAGTCCTCATCACACTCAAACAGCCAGAACTTTTCCTATCCAATTCCGAAATCATTTTCGAGAGTAACACAGTCAATAAACTGCTATTTACTTTTGCACTCGGCATTCAGTGGTTATCTTTACATAAAGTTTTTGCTCGCCATAAATACTCAGTAAAAAAAATTTACTTAGTACCGCCACGCTTTTAGTTCAATGTTTACACACCCGATTTTCTCCAGAACAAAATGTCTCTGGACTCTTAAAATTTCACAGCTTAATGGTGTTTAATGGTAAACACCAGCTACCTTTAGCACTGTACCGAAACGCGAAAGTCACAATACCACTTCATTTTACACATGCATGACCGGCTCCTTCGAAAGCTAGTCCACCACTTCCCTCTTCTCTCTGCCTCTACAAGCACGTCTGTCTCATGCGTTACGTGGCAAACCGTCTCACTTCTGATTGGCTGTACAGAATTACGGGCAATCAGAACTGACTTTCAGGGCGCGCCTCGCGCCAAAATTGAGCATGAACCAACCACTGCTCTCAGCTCATTGACGTCATTAAAATAAGCAACTCAAAACTCTCTTGTTAAACAAATAAAATGAAATAAACTTCAAGATCTACTTTACGTGCGGAATTTAACTATATAGTCGCGAACATTCTGACCATCTCTTACATATTCAAACATGACTGGACATCCGTCATCCACTAGTAGGGGAACCACTGGTGGATTCGTTCCCACGATACAAAGCTGGAATACTTGCAAGTTCCTACAGAGAATTACAAACCGAAAATTTAATATTGGCGAATGTCCCACATACACTCACACAAGTACTCTCTTTCACACTCACCCTAACACAAAACATAAATATCTATTTATTTATTTATTTATTTATGCATTTATTTTACCTGGCAATCTACTTTAAATTCTTAAAGTTATTACTACAGCAAAATTACGAAAGGTTTTCTAAAACGTGAACTTTCCAAATTTGAATCTAAACTGTCGAATAATTACGTCTTTACTGCCTTTTTTTTTTTAACTTCTAACTTCCAAATTATGACAGTTATTGACTTCAGATTTTGACAGATTGTTCCTTTACACAACAGAAGGTTATGTACTTAATATGAAGGTCCTCAGGCTATTTCTAGGTCAGTTATTAATTTTTATAGTTCCAGAGAATGTAACTACTCTGTAAGCGCCTCTCCGCTACTTTCACACCCTGCAGTCACGCCATATGGTCATGACGCACGTCTGCAGGACACAGCTCGCCCGTTGCAGAACGTATAAGATTCTGACTGCTTAAATTGGAGCCCACATACATTCATACAAGAAAGCTTTAATAGACAAATTGGCGATCGCGCCCTAGCTGCGACGCCTGAAGTGCATCCTACGATGCTATGAGGGCACGTGCATTGACTTTATCAATGCCAATGCCATAGCAGTGAAATGGATTATAATCCTAGATATTAATATTTAGTCCATTTATTTTCGTTTTATGCGATGACATTCATTACATGTTAGATAAATGCACTGCATATGTCTGCCATACGAACGATGAAGAATTGGAAAGTTATCCCGTGGTACTTGAACACTTAATTGTACCCACACGGTGAGATAATTGTTACTTAAAGTCACCTGAGCATCTTTTTTGTTCGACCAAAAATTTTTTCTACAGTATCGCCCACCATCACCCGAGTCACCAACTGGTATCAACCACTGGCGGCGGAACACAGAAAGCCTATGCGAACGGCCGACAACGAACCCACAGAAGACCTGACCAGCTCCCTTCCAATATTCCCTGACGGGAGGTCGGAGCAGGGTCTACAAACATGGTCCGCAGCACAGGCGGCCGAGAACCAGCAGAATACAGACAAAGCCAGTTCCCGACCGGCACTCCCCGCCAGGCGATGTGTGCATCGACATCCGCCCACCGTCATGGAGTTAAAGAAGGACTACAAAGGAGTGCTGCAGGGCCTCAAAACACTGGACGACAGCTGTCTTCACTGCGGGGATTGCAGGAGACAACAATGTGCGAATACAACTCTCAAATGTCGAAGACCTCCGGAAGAACACAAGCGAGGCGGCAGAGCTCTCGCTTTCTTTCTACACTTAGGCTGCTGGCCCAGACAATTTCAACAAAGCGGTCTTCATGGGTTTCTCAGAGCATGACCTCCAAACAGACCCCCTGGAGGACATCGGATTCGGTGAGCACACAGTGACATGCGTCAAATCTACCTAGATGCAGAGAGAGTCACCTTCACTTCCGTTGGTCTCCAACAACAATCAGGAAAACAAGAAGGTATCTTCAGTGAAGGAGGTGGAGGACACTCAGTTTACCGTCAGAGGTCTACGGAATAAGAAAGGCTCACCCCAGTGCTTCTGCTGCAAAGCGATGGGACATGTGACACGTCTCTGTGCCTTCCCCGAAGCATGCCTGAAGCGCGCAGGTGAACACGCGAGCGCAAAATGCCCGTTACCCAAGACGCATCCTCCCAAGTGCAAGAACTGCGGTGGCCCGCACGTCATGAACTACTGTGATCGTCAAATGTTTAAGACCGTGGTAGCCCGCCAACCCGGAGTCCCACTCGATAGGAAGGTCGACAGTTCCGTCCGACGTCCGTGCCCTGGCGTACAGACGAAGGCCAGGCTGACCAACCCCTGAAGAACCTAACACATCACAGTGTAAATTAAAATTACTGTTTGAAGATATGCTGATAATGAAGTTCTTACTATTTCCATGCGGACAAACAGCACAAAAGACGAGAGTTTACGATTCAATCTTACCTCATGCCCTTTGCTTTGTTCCTCTTCCACTCAGAAGGATTTGCTGATCTTTTAATGCCTTTCCCTTTCGGATCTGGTCGTACACGTATTCCATTATTAACATCCGTCACTATCAAGGAAATGACAAAGCACTCTTGACATTTTATCCAACAAAGAACACCATAAACGTTCTCCATGCATTCACAAGCAAGATCAGTCAAGAAAAATGGCTACTGTTTTTGTTTTATACTAGCGATCAGTTTGAACAACTTGACGAAACTGCCACGCATAGGCTGGAAATCAACGTATTGAAGTAATAAACTTGGAAAGCAGCGCTATTCAGACAAAATACTTAACGGGTACATAGTGAGTTTTGGACCTTCAAACGTTCTTAGATAATGGCCCTTGCTAAGGATATCCTACGTTCTGCTACTTTATCGAGCAATGGATCACTCAGTTTTGCTTTGCAACCAAAAGTAGATACACCTACGTTTGCACCTGTAGCCTATTTTGCGGGTGCGTTTTAGGTTAGAGAAAAACTGTTTTTCTCTTGTTTTGAGGGCCTAATCGATAGACGACAGCATAGAGAGGAAAATAGTGGCAATAACTTATTCTCAAAAAATAGTGGATTTACCACACTTTTCTTCTGGACGCCTCAAATAGAGAAACTTTCATTAACTAAAATTTTTTCAACAATGAAAGACTCAGATTTACTTGAAGAGGATAACAATTTTCGCCGTTTTTAGAAGTATAAAGTAAAAAGGTGTTTAACCTCGCCCGCTTATTTCTAATATTGTCAAAAAAATTAGTAACCCAATCCTCTCTTTTTAACTATTACGTTTAGAGTGGGCCAGCACATCTGTTCGAGTGCTTCTTGTCGCGCGACCTTGTCTCCCGCACATATCAGAACTTTTACACTCGAAACAAGCCATAAATTTCCGTTTAACAGTTCACATTAGTCATTTGTACCTACAACTTCCTATTGAATTGGAAATGGACATTACTGACAACTATTATGATGTGATAAACGGTGTTCAGGTCTCTATCTGAAATATTGCAGAAGGCTGTCGTATAAGATCCGAAGCATTGGGTGGATATATGGTTCGGTTGTTTCCATACAAAACACAACAACGAAACACTTCACTGCACTTCCTACCTGAGTTCATGTATTTGCCACTGAGTTGAGAACAGCACCTAACTTATTGTCAATTTTTTCGCCTGAAATAAATACTACAATTAAAAGATAACAGTAGCCAGTCCTGAAGAGACAAATTCTGTACTTTACTTTTGTAATTAATTAAAAATATTATTTGAATCTTTTCTTTCAGTGTAGCGGATTTACTTGAAAACAAGATGGACGCAATCAAAATTATTACGACATAACTTTCTTGCTACCATACCGTGACACACACACACACACATAAGCGAATATGAAGAAAATGAATGTATGTGAATAAAAAAAACACACACACACTCAACCATGTAGTTGTGAATAGAAATAATTAGATTTAAATGAGCCGTGAAGAAACAATACAGATCTCAAATCAAAATATGCGTAATGTGTCACGCATGCACACAAACCCACCTGGCCACATACAAACACACACAGTGTCGTGCCACTCCACTCTCACTCTATACACCTCCTATGATCCCTCCATCAGCCTTAAAGCATGCGAGCAAGAATTGCATAGTGTGGTACAACACAGCTTATCTGCAGGGCAATGTTTACGTATGACATATTAATTGTGAAACTTCCTCGCAGATCAAAACTATGTGCCGGACCGAGACTCGAACTCGGGACCTTTGCCTTTTGCGGGCAAGAGCTCTACCAACTGAGCTACCCAAGCACGACGCAGGACCCCTCCTCACAGCTTCAATTCTGCCAGGACCTCGTCTCCCACCTTCCAAACTTCACAGAAGCTGTTCTGCAAATCTTGCAGAACTAGCACTCCTGGAAGAAAGGATAATGCGGAGACATGGCTTAGCCACAGCCTGGGGGATGTTTCCAGCGGAGTGTGCGCTGATATGAAACTGATATTAATTGTGTCACAAACACACTCATGCACAGTGTCCCATCATCTACTCTACCTCTACTCAACTCTCATGGCTACAGTACCAATGATCCTTCAATTAACCGTAAGGCAAGTGAACAAGAGAATGTGAAATGCGATGCAGTGTAGGTTGCGTGCAGAGAACTTTTTAAATGTGATGTATTAATTGGAAGATATCTGTATTATGTTCATATACTGCATACAGAACAACAAACGGATGCATCAGTAGGACATAAAACGAATGTAAACGCCGGCCGCTGTGGCCGAGCGGTTCCAGGCGCTTCAATCCGGAACCGCGCGACTGCTACAGTCGCAGGTTCGAGTCCTGCCTCGGGCATGGATGTGTGTGATGTCCTTATGTTGGTTAGGTTTAAGTACACTACTGGCCATTAAAATTGCTACACCACGAATATGACGTGCTACAGACGCGAAATTTAACCGACAGGAAGAAGATGCTGTGATATGCAAATGATTAGCTTTTCAGAGCATTCGCACAAGGTTGGCGCCGGTGGCCACACCTACAACGTGCTGACATGAGGAAAGTTTCCAACCGATTTCTCATACACAAACAGCAGTTGACCGGCACTGCCTGGTGAAACGTTGTTGTGATGCCTCGTGTAAGGAGGAGAAATGCGTACCATCACGTTTCCGACTTTGATAAAGGTCAGATTGTAGCCTATCGCGATTGCGCTTTATCGTATCGAGACATTGCTGCTCGCGTTGGTCGAAATCCAATGACTGTTAGCAGAATATGGAATCGGTGGGTTCAGGAGGGTAACACGGAACGCCGTGCTGGATCCCAATTGCCTCGTATCACTAGCAGTCGAGATGACAGGAATCTTCTCTGCATGGCTGTAACGGATCGTGCAGCCACGTCTCGATCCCTGAGTCAACAGGTGGGGACGTTTGCAAGACAACAACCATCTGCACGAACAGTTCGACGACTTTTGCAGCAGCATGGACTATCAGCTCGGAGACCATGGCTGCGGTTACCCTTGACGCTGCATCACAGACAGGAGCGCCTGCGATGGAGTACTCAACGACGAACCTAGGTGCACGAATGGCAAAACGTCATTTTTTCGGATGAATCCAGGTTCTGTTTACAGCATCATTATGATTGCATCCGTGTTTGGCGTCATCGCGGTGAACGCACATCGGAAGCGTGTATTCGTCATCACCATACTGGCGTATCACCCGACGTGATGGTATGGGGTGCCATTGGTTACACGTCTCGGTCAGCTCTTGTTCGCATTGACGGCACTTTGAATAGTGGATGTTACCTTTGAGATGTGTTACGACCCGTAGCTCTACCCTTCATTCGATCCCTGCAAGACCCTACATTTCAGCAGGATAATGCAAGACCGTATGTTGCAGGTCCTGTACGGGTTATGAAACGTCCCCTTTTTGAAGAATTATACAAGACTGTGCTTAACCTGACATACAATATTTTTAGCGCAACGCAATCTGACTTTCAAAAATCCCTACAAAAAAATGGCCCTGACTAACATTAACCTATGCGTTTCACAAATCGCTTACCTCACAAAAATCTTGGTTACTCGAACTAGTGCAATACAGCAAGCGCCACTACTGCCAGCTAAATAAAAGATTCAAACTACGGAAGGCACTAACTACTGATAGGGATAGTTAGCAAATGAAAGATATTAATAGAGAACAAACAATGTATTTACCTTAATAGTCATAATATATATAGCAGTTCATGACAAATTACAAAACTCCATCTCTCTCCCCACATCCACCACTGGTGGCGGCTCACCTCCAACTGCGCAACGCTACGCGCTGTTCACATCCAGCTGCCGCTGCCCAACACTACAATGGCAGACAACAATGCAAACTAGCCACAGATTGCACACATCACAGCCAGTGATTCTCACACAGAGCGTTACGTGGCGTTACCAATAAGAAAACCTAAACAGCCTACTTACATAGCTCCCATGCTCCCCACAAAAAAATTTTACAAATTGTTTTGGGCAGTGGCCAATAATGATTTGATAACATTTTTCATAATTACAATAACAAAGATATCAAATGCACACACTTATTGATACAATGTTGGTCAAAAGCTAAAATTTTCTCACAGTCTATAAAGACAGTCCTGATTCATCACAGTAAAATTACAGTGTTTTTCTTTTTTTCAAAGTCTGAACAGTAAAAGAAAATGCACATGGAAGTAGTGGATTTCCATGCAGTCTTGAAGAAGTAGTGTCCTTCCAATGGAAAGACAGTGCTGACTCTTGACATGCAGACAAGTAATGGGCCACAACAGAGCAAACCCACAGCAGAGTCAGTCGAAATTTTGAAGAGTATTGGTAGGCAGGTCATCACAGAGCAGACCCACTGTAGTCCTGGTAGAGATTACGGTATTGGTGGCCCACCAGAAGTGCAGACCCACTGCAGTCCTTGTAGAAATAATGGTACTGGTGAGTCAGCAAAGGTGTAGACCCACTGTAGTCCTTGTAGAAATAATGGTATTGGTGGGTCATCAAAGATGCAGACCCACTGTAGTCCTTGTAGAGATGGCCAGCAGCCATCTGTTGTGACTGTGCAGGTGCACAATCACCATTGAAGAGTCTTGCGGATAATATAGCAAGTCCATAACCACCACTTGTGCACTCACAAAGTTTTTGGAATTGTCCTTAGAACCAGCAATGCTGTTATCTAGTCCCTTGCTGAATTATTAACACACGTGCAAACACTAACAGTCCCTACTTCTCACATATTGTCCATATACGATGACCAACAGAAACGTGTGCAGTGAAATGATACTTAATTTGAAGAACTGGTAACAATTACAATTTGATAACATAAAAATACAATAACAAAGGTACAAAATACATCATTAAAGAACATAACAATACAGAGAACATTTGTAGTATAAGCTTTACAAAAGAATCCAAATAACATATACGTCAGTGTTACAGGAATTATGACATGAGTACATACATAAAAGATCAGAATAATTATTGAAACATCAACTTCACACATGAGCATTAAAACAGAGCAGAATTAATAATGTCTAAGCATATTTACAAGGTAAATAACATATTATTAATGTCAATTATATTTGAGGATAACAGTATTCCTCATCATAGTGAATGTAGCTTAGTATTAGAAGAGAAAAAATTCTATGAAACAGTACACAGAGACAGGAAGAAAACAAATACACAAGGGTACGCAAACACATAGTGCGATAACACAAAAGGAAAGGATAGGGTTTCTTTTACTGTAGTATTTTGCAAACAAAACTTTCTTTACTTCTTGGAGATCTCCCTTCATTCTTCATTATTCCCAAAAAGTCCTATCTATTCCTGCTTTCTGTACTTTTTTCGTATGACTTCTCAATGCATTTCATCGCAACTCATTCTCTTATATAGTCTACCCCCTCTTAAGCTAACTTAAATCTACTGAGCTCAGATGCTAAACTAAGGGGCGAGGCAATGCAGCAGCACAAAATAATTAACACAAACAGCAATGACAAAAAAATGCAGATTTGCAAAGGAAGCAGCATTACAGAAATTAGCAAAGCAATTGCAATATTACAACTAATATAAGGCAATGTGCAGCAAACAAGAAAAATAAATCTGGCTTAGCAGAGTAAGACAAATTAAAATTCAGTAGCACTATGCCTGGCAAACAGCAGCAGAAAATGAAAAAACTTATACCTAAACATGACATAGCTCAAGCAGAAAAAATATTACACTAAAGACAACAATGCAGATAAGGGAAATGTATAATCACATCTTAATGTCTAAGTAATTAAAGTGGTGCACCACAAGAAGTTATTCTACCAAAAAAGTTACCAAGTACTTGAAAAGAAAATTATGAATGCAGTTCCTGTGAAGGTAAATGTCTTTCTGTGCTCCCTCATTTTTTTGAAAAAAATTATTATTTACTCGATCTGTAGACAGAAAATATTTATATTAGTACAACTATAAACTTTATTTTAACTAATGCTGCAGTGCAGCTAGAAACTAGATATTAAACAAAATAGGCAAAGCAAGGCGTCAAACGTCATTCACTAGCCATATGGCATTTCATAATGCAGTAAACAATCTTTCAACTAGCAAGACAATAGACATAAAATGTTTCTCATCATTTCATTTCAGTAAATATCATAAATTAAGAATTCTACAGTGTAATCATGTTTTCAAGTTCGAGCGTGTCGTATTTGCGAAGCTTTCTACAAAGGAATGTCAATAGCGAGGATAATGGCCTCCCTTTTTTTTCCACCTGTGCCTCTGGAAGGCACACGCTAATGGCTTTTTTCAAGGCGACTGTCGCCCAGCTGGGTGCCCACGACGCATTACATGCAGGTGGTCATTTAACTTTCTTACCGAAATATTTACGACAGCAGTTTCCGCTACATGGCAGTCTCATTTAAAAATTTCATAGGTCGAGAATTTGCGTTACAAATGTAGAAACAAAATCCTGTAAATATAAAAGTGCCCAAAAAATTTTCGCAGGCATTGTGATACATTCACGCATTTACACACATTTCATAACTCTTAAAGTACGATTCTTGGTTTCCAACATCCTTTTTCACAAACCAGAGTCCCTAACCACTACTCACTATTCCTTACCTTATTCGTCGACACTTCCTCAATATTTCATCATTACAGATATGTAGCATAATCAAATAACTCATATAGCATCAACTTACTGATCATAAACATACCGCAACAGCATAATACACATAGTCATCGTAATAATAACATCATAACACCTCAGTCAACTCCCAAAATCGTCGTAGCTTCCTCCAATAATTTCAAAACCTAAAAAATTCTCTGCACATGTCAAAAGTGTCATCTGCCTCAAACGTACTTTAAAAATCATGATCCCATACCAAATACATCATTCAAAGCTCTCATAATATCACAATGGTTCCGAAAAATATGAGCATTTCACAAAGTACAGACAAAATACAATTTCATAAGTGTGAAGTTATCCAACTGTGTAATTATGTAAACATCTGTCACTGATGTAGTAAAAAAAAAGTTTATCTCTCAGTTAAATGATCAGATAGCTGTGTAATTTGTGTGTTAGAGAAATATGGTACCGATGTGTAAGGTTGTATAAGCAAATACCATATTAGCTAGGGCTCCTTGTGCTTGCCAAACACATGGTACACAAAGTAAGTGTGTACCCCCCTGAGGATTAATGTAATTATACCCTCAGGTGTTACAGATTACAACAATGGAATGAAATTATTACAGAAAACCTTTGTATCATTGTACTTCAAATATCTTTAAAAATAAATGTTTTAAGTATAAAATTAATCACACAAATGTGTGTCCTGTAGCGCTAAACTGTGCGTCTTGCTGTAAGATAATCGCTGTGGAAGTGTCGTAGTTATCGTCCTCTGAAAGCTAAGTTCTGCAGAAGTCAATGTACTTACCTCATGATACACCAAATTTCAAGTAAACCAAAATGTTGCATTAAAATCTCATTAGCAGTACTGGTAAATGTTCTAAGTATGTGAGCCTTATAGTCGTTACGTAATTGTGCAACTAACAAGCAAGAATGTACACACACAATAACACTGTGTCGTCTGTTCGCAATAACAATGCATTCGTAATTTCTGTTTAAATAAGTTCTCTTGGTTCTTGACTGGATATTTAACTTCCAAGATTGTTGCATGGTAACAGTTTCTAAAGCATACTAGTAACGTGAAGTGAAACGTTTTATGGCAAAGACAAAGTTAAAAAGCAGATTATCTTTCAATAAACGGTTTTACATGTGAAATGTGGCGTAAACCTTTACTCTTCCTAGTACGCAGAGTTTCAACTTCAACGCAATTATCATGTGGTATACGTCGGATTCTGTAAGGTCCATTGTAAACTAGAAAGAATTTGTGACTCAAGTGTTTCTTCTTATGTGACAATGAATGAGCTTTAATGAGAACTTTCTGACCAATATACAGTTTCTTTGCGTTTGCTTTACCATGTAGTTTTCTCCTTTTGTCTGCTGCAGATATTATATTTTTAAGAGCCAAATCAATTATGTCTTTGTGTCGAAGTTTACGTGTATTCGGAAAAGGTACAAGCTCTCTGATTCTGTTCGGTGGTTCTTCATTCTTCAGTACAAGAGTAGATGGTAAAGCAGTGGAGTCATGAGGCATTTCATTCAGCACGTTTTGAAATAAGTGTAAATATCTGTCCCAATGCTGATGCTTTCTGTGACAATAAAGTCTGCAAAGCTTATTGACTTCTTTCATAATCCGTTCAGACGGGTTACAATGTGGTGAGTACAATGAAATAAAAACAGGTTTGATTTTATGATTCCGAAGCATGCGTGACCAAACAGCAGATCTGAATTGAGGTCCGTTATCTGAAATGACTTTGCTAACGTGTCCAACATCACGTAAGAAATTTTTAACAAAGGCGTTGGATACAGACCGTCCAATGGCTTTACGTAACGGTGTGAAAGAAACAAATTTTGAAGTAAGTTCAACAGCGACTAGAATGTACGAAAATCCATTAGATGTTCTGACAAGCGGTCCCAAGAGATCAACAGCAGCAAATTCTTTTAATTTAGAAGGAATGATAGGAAACAGCGGAGCACGATGTGAGATAGTAGATGGTTTCGCCTTTTGACAAAGTTTACAAATAGACAAGACTCTTCGAATTCGATTTTCCATATTGTTAAAATAACAAGTCGTTCGAAGAATATGATAACATTTTCGTGGGCCAAAATGTGCGTAGCTGAAATGAATGTACCAAATGAGCTTATTAACAAAATCGTCTGGAATGCAAAGTACCCATAGCTTGTCATCAACAGTGCAGCGTTTGAAGAGTATGTTGTTTCTAACCAGGTAATAATGCCGAATCTGAGTGTGTGTCTTTTCATGCCATTTACTTTTGATGTCTTTCCAAACCGGATCTTTATCTTGTTCATGAGCGATGTCCTTTAAAGATGTGGTGATGAAGTTTTCGAAGGCGACTTTCTGAATGTAAAGAATACTGAAATTTTTCTCAATGTTGCCTTCTGTGTTACTTTTCTCAAGCCCAGCCGGTGCGCGTGACAGCGCGTCCGCAACAATGTTCTCCTTGCCGGGAATGTAGACTATTGTGAAGTGGAATTCTTGCAGAAACAATGCCCAACGTTTTAACCTGTCATGATTTAATTTTGAAGACATAAGAAATTGTAATGCACGATGATCACTGTATACTTTTACGTGCTTACCAGAAAGAAAGAAACGGAATTTGTTAAATGCCCAAACGATAGCTAAAGCTTCTAATTCAGTAACGGAATAATTTTTTTTCAGATTTTGTTAGCACTCGGCTAGCAAAAGCAATGGTTTTCTGAACAGTAATGTCATTTTCTATGGCTTCTTGAAATAAATGGGCACCAAGACCGACTTTAGAAGAATCCGTGCTAAGGCAGAAATCTTGTGACAGATCTGGATGAGCTAATATTGGCGCATGAAGTAACGCTTCTTTCAAAGAATTGAATTCCAACTGTGCTTGTTCGTCCCAGTTCCTAATAGTATTTTTTCCAGTGAGAGAACAAAGTTTTGGTGTAACAAGAATTTGCATATTCAGAAAACGACGGTAAAAATTTACGAGACCTAGAAAACTGCGGACTTGTCTTTTTGTGGATGGAACTGGAATGGCTCTGATTGCTTCTAACTTTTCAGGATCCGGCTGAATACCTTCAGAATAAATAATATGTCCCAAAAACCTCACCTTTGACCTACCGAATTCAGACTTTTCCAAGTTAACTGTAATTCCAGATTCTGCAAAAATACGTAACAAACTGTTGAGGATGCGATTATGTTGTTCCCATGAAGCTTCTGCTATTAGAATATCGTCCACATATAAGGTGATGTGACTTTTAAGAACTCAGGTAATATGGAATTTAGCCCGCGAATGAATGCTGCTGAAGAAATGTTCAAACCAAAAGGAAGTTTCCGAAACTGATAACAAACGCCGAAACAAAGGAAAGCTGTGTATTTTCTACATTCTGGATGAAGTTCGATCTGATAAAAGTTGGATCTGAGATCAATGGAAGACAACACTTTTACGCCATTAAAATTTTGAAGAAGTTCTTCCAACGTTTGCGGCCTGTCTGTTTCAGGAATAATGATAGTATTGATTTGTCTCGAATCTAAGACAAGCCTGATCGATCCATTTTTCTTCTCAACAACATGTAATGGATTGTTGTATGAGCTTACTGCAGGCTCAATAATGCCCTCGTCAAGCATATATTGTATTTCTGTTCTAACACAGTCCCTATAATGTGCTGGAATTACGTATGGTCTAACACAAAATTTAGTATGCTCACGAACACGAAACTGGTATTGAAATCCCTTCATTGTTCCTGTTTTGTGAGTAAAAACTGTGGAATGTTCTTGTAAAATCTCAAAAAGGTCCTGCCTATCAGTGTCATTACAATTCTCAATTGTTTAAATTTTATTCTGAATTAACTCATTAATTTCAAATATGCCGTCGATATCATCCCTGTCAGTACTTGCAGAGTGATTGTTAATGTCTAGTTCCGTAGAAAATTCCGAACTGTTGTCCAACAGAAGGTAAAGCCGATTAATTTCTTCGTCATGGTTTGAGAGCCAATCTTCAAATTTCAAAGCTATTGACTTACCTTCCTTCTCTAAACTTGTTTCAGCATCGTGAAAGTTTAAGATTGCTTTGTATTCATTCAAAAAGTCTACTCCCAATATAATTTCCGTCGACAATAATGGAACAATAAGAAAGTTCATAGAGAAGCTGTGGCTTTGACAAAAGAATTCTAAGTTGGTTTGTTGACGTACATCTACACTTTTTCCAAAGATTGCACCTTGTAATTTAATCTTACGTAACGGAAGTGTGGGACAATCATTCGATTTGTTGCATTTGCTAAAAGCTGTATCACTAATTACTGAAATGGGATTGGCAGAGTCAAGTACTGCCGTAAATTTTACGTCATTTACAGTAATGTAAATCACAGGATATGCAATGTTGTTACGTTTTACGTCGTGTTCCTGGAGTAACATGTCCCTAATGTCTTCCATTTTTACGTAATTACCAGCTACGGCAGCTGCGTCATCAGTTTCATAAGTACGTTTTGTGGCTGCCAGCGGTGTGAGTCATTGCCTATTGTCTCTTTGTTGGCACGCGTCGTTATTGGGATTTGGAGACCTAACTTCTACAAATTCACCGTGACGAGAGGGCCCTGCCCTGTTTAAATCCCGCCAGTTCTGATGCAATTCAGGTCTGTCGTTACGATCACATCGTCTGTCGTCATGTCGGTAGTCCCTGTAGTTTCTTTCTTGTCGGTTAAGTGGTGGAGAATTTCTCCCTGAATCGTAACTGCGCGCTGGACCGTTGCGTCTAAAGTTATTCTGTCTCCCTTGATAATAATTATTTTGGTTCCCAAATTGTCTGTTTCTCTGATTGTCTCTGTGATAGTCACTACCGCGGAGAGGTGATCTTTCCCTGTAATTATTACTACTCTGCCAACGGTTGTCATACGGGTGGTGTCTGTTTTGGTCACGATATGTGTTGTGAGAATAGCCTTGTCGTGTCCAGTTATTATTTCTTTCATCGCGGAATTGTGACAGATGTGACCTGTAATTGTTGTGCTCCTGTTTCCGCGTTCCCCGATTGTCAGTGTCAATTTCCAGTTCTTGTAACAGTCCCTGAAAAGCCTCAATGTCTTCTTTGCAACGTCCTGCTAAAATAATATGCCGTAAATGTTCAGGTAATTTGATTAAGCAAATGCGGATGAGTTCTGAGGGGCTGTATGGGTTTGACAGGTACTGATTCTTGTGCAACATGTCTTCAAAATATTTCACAAGACTGGAAAATTCAGATTGTTCGAAACGTTTCATCATTATGATGCCATGTTTTACTCGGTCTTGTGTGGCTTGAGACCAATATGCTGAGAGGAAGGCATGGTAAAACTCTCCTTCACTGTGGCAATCGTGAATGACCGATCGCATTCTTACAGCTGGTTCATTCTCTAAGTAGCCACACATAAATTCTAATCTGTGCTCTAATGACCAGTTGGGAGGAAAACAATGAGAGAGTTGATGGAGCCACGCTTGTGGATGAATGTCGTTGCCAGAATTCTTAAATGTTTTGAATTTACGTGTAGTAATGAACAGGTTATAGTCAAAGTAATCATGTCGGCGAGTCGCATATCGGTCATTGTTACGTCGTTTCGGCGGTTCCATTTCAAAATTCGGTGCACCTTGCCAATTTCTTTCATAATTTCCGAAATGCGCTGTGTTATTATTTTGTGGCTGTTCTGTATTTCTATGTCCCTCTTCCTGTATTGGGGCGCGAGTGTCCTCTGAAATACGTAATACTTGTATTACCTGTGTCAGCTGATCTTGTACTTCCCGGATTTCTCTTTGGTGTTGCGTATTAATTTGATTCTGATTTTGTTTGAATTTTCTAATTTGTTCATACTCTTCTGTGTCAGTGAAGGCTACAGGTCTTGTGTCATTCAGATCATCATCTACCTTTGTAGATAAGTTAGTGACCTGATCCGAAAGTTCAACTACTTTCTCTGATAATGTACTAATTTCCTCCATGTGTCTTTCTACTGTGTCCTTTAAGTTTTCCTGAGTTTTTGCAAGTTGCGTAACCGAATCGGTAGATGCAACTGAGTCAATTTTAGCTTGCAAGGTCTCATGATTTTCATGAACAATAATTTGCAGTTCTTTTATAGCTGCTTCGTGATTCTGTAATGCATTTTCATGCCGCGAAAAAATAGGTTGAAAATGCTCACAAATTTGTATTTTTACGTCGTTACAGACATTTTGACATTTCGATTCGATTTTATGTAACTCAGTAGTCAAATCTTCACGTGTTTGTTCAAGCGTGGTGTGAAGATTTTGTTCCATTGCGTCTAATTTTTTAAGATTTTGTTCCACTGTGTCTAACTTTTTAAGATTTTGTTCCACTGTGTCTAACTTTTGAAGATTTTGTTCCATTGTGTCTAACTTTTGCTGTGTTTGTCTCTGATTTTGTTCCATTGTGTCTAACTTTTGAAGATTGTGTTCCATTGTGTCTAATTTCTGTAGCCCTTGTCCCATTTGTTGCATTAACTGTAATAACAATGCACTGGTGTCTGAAACATGTTCCTCAGTGCTTTTCGGCAGTGAAGTTGCACCGGCAACATTCACATTTTGACAAGCAGAAAATGTTTCTTGACTCATTTGAGAAAACGGTGAGAACCCAAAACCTGAGTCTACAGTATTTGCAATATTGTGATCTGTCATTCCCGATTCCTGAGGCGAGCTGTTGCCGACCGATCGATCGATAATGCTTCCCTGTTCACTACCTGTTTCACTGTCTACACCATTATTTGACGCCCGCTCCATTTCCCTATGCACAGTTACCAAATTACTACTTTGGATGTCTGTTAATTCATTACACAGCGGTGCTGGTAAGCTACACTCGTCATCACTATTATTTCTCAGTTTACTTTGGAGCCTAGTGTTACGTTTTTCACACGCCATTATTGTCACAATATTTCACACGATAACACAGAAAAGCACAATTTGAAGAGCAAAAATAAGAGAACACATTAACATAGCACTGAAAATAATATCTAGTTAATTGCAAGCGCAGCTGCGAAATACTTGGTGCAAATCTACATGCATGCCACAACTGTCTTACTGTACAACAATGAAAGACTGCAACTACAAAGGAGATTCTCTCTACAATTACGCGCTAGCAATAAACAATAGCTACACTAACTACACAAACTACAAGAAAAAATCAGAAGATTCCAGTGAGGTATCCTCGGCTAAGGGTCGCCATATGAAACGTCCCCTTTTTGAAGAATTATACAAGACTGTGCTTAACCTGACATACAATATTTTTAGCGCAACGCAATCTGACTTTCAAAAATCCCTACAAAAAAATGGCCCTGACTAACATTAACCTATGCGTTTCACAAATCGCTTACCTCACAAAAATCTTGGTTACTCGAACTACTGCAATACAGCGAGCACCACTACTGCCAGCTAAATAAAAGATTCAAACTACGGAAGGCACTAACTACTGATAGGCATAGTTAGCAAATGAAAGATTTTAATAGAGAACAAACAATGTATTTACCTTAATAGTCATAATATATATATCAGTTCATGACAAATTTCAAAACTCCACCATCTCTCTCCCCACATCCACCACTGGTGGCGGCTCACCTCCAACTGCGCAACGCTACGCGCTGTTCACATCCAGCTGCCGCTGCCCAACACTACAATGGCAGACAACAATGCAAACTAGCCACGGATTGCACACATCACAGCCAGTGATTCTCACACAGAGCGTTACGTGGCGTTACCAATAAGAAAACCTAAACAGCCTACTTACAGGGTCTTTCTGGATATAGAAAATATTCGACTGCTGCCCTGGCCAGCACATTCTCCAATTCTCTCACCAATTGAAAACGTCCGGTCAATGGTGGCCGAGCAAGTGGCTCGTTACAATACGCCAGTCACTAATCTTGATGAACTGTGGCATCGTGTTGAAGGTGCGTTGGCAGCTGTACCTGTACACGCCATCCAAGCTCTGTTTGACTCAATGCCCAGGCGTATCAAGGCCGTTATTACGGCCAGAGGTGGTTGTTCTGGGTACTGATTTCTCAGGATCTATGCACCCAAATTGCGTGAAAATGTAATCACATGTCAGTTCTAGTATAATATATTTGTCTAATGAATACCCGTTTAGCATCTGCATTTCTTCTTGGTGAAGTAATTTTAATGGCCAGTAGTGTAGCATACCTTCAATACATGTCACTTATACAATTTCACTTCAGGAAGCTTCTTGAATAATTTATTTGTGCTATAACATCATTCATTACGATGAATTTTCCTGTTTGGTTCTTTTGTAGGTGAAAAAAAGATCTGATGCAGTAGAGACGTATCGATACTGTATTGATGGTAGGAACGCTACGATTTAAAGTCCTGTCACTGACTAGGCTATTAGGGATGGAGTACAAAAATAGGCATGGAAATTAACGATTACCTGTAGAAAGAAATCATAGCATCATTTGACCTTCAGTGGTTTGGGGAACCAAGAAGTATATATATCTGCATAGTCGACGGAGATTTTGAGTCTATTCCTTCCGAATCTGAATCTAGTATCGTACCTTCTTTCGGAGCTGATCAGAACAATAGTGAGTTATAACACGTACCATTTCATTTATTTTTGATACTTATTGCTATCTGCCGGCCGTCGTGGCCGAGCGGTTCTAGGCGCTACAGTCTGGCACCGCGCGATCGCTACGGTCGCAGGTTCGAATCCTGCCTCGGGCATGGATGTGTGTGATGTCCTTAGGTTAGTTAGGTTTAAGTAGTTCTAAGTTCTAGGGGACTGATGACCTAAGATGCTCGGAGCCATAGTGCTCAGAGCCATTTGAACCAACCTTATTGCTATCTAACTGAATGCATCAACTGATTAAACAAAACATTTTCTCACCAAGTATGCTGACTATTGGCATATAGTTTTTGCAATGAACGATACTTTTGAAAGTGATTGTAGACGCTTGTGATGGTGTTGTTCAGTAACAACTGGCGTTTGGAGCAGTTCTACCTTCCTGTTTGTGAAATGCTGATGACACTGCTCCTTATTGCAGCAGGAAATAGTTTTACAATAATTATGAGGCGTCTGATTTGGCGGCTGCTGCGTGTAATCAGCTATCTAAAGATGCCCGCAGTGGTGTTCAGTATTCCGCAATGAAGCACGCAATATTTTAGCACTGTGTAATATTCATTTACATAAAGTTTGATACTTGTTTTCGTTTATGACGGGAGTTTGCTTACGCCTTTTCTTAACTCGTATTGAAGTTTCTTTTAAAGCGCAGGATGTTTCCAAACGTGAAACGTGTGCAGGCAGTTTGGGTACAGGTTTTTCTTGTGATTTTTCAGGTAGCCCCGCAGTGCGATCAGGTGGTGATCAAGTGCCAGTTCAAAGGTCTCCAGAGACACTGCCAGAAGCTCTTCAAGACCGTGCTCACCGAATGTGGCGTCTGCTGCAGCTTCAACTACAGGGCCGCCCGTTCCGCTATGCAACAAAGGTTTAATAGCTGTAGTTTTCGGTATAAACATTTCAAAACAATCATTTAGGAATTGCCTAGAATGACAGTAGCTCTAGGACTGTGAAACTCAGTGTTGTCCTGCTGCCTGTCCAAAAATACATTTGACTGTTTGCTGTTCAATATGAAGTTGTTACATGTTGTATGGACGCAAATAACCGAGAATACATAAAAAAATGTTTCTACCCATTCTTCTATCGAATTACGTGTTACATCATTTGCATAAATTGCTTTACATCCCGTGGAAGGTTTACTCTATACTTAATAATAAACGAGTATACGTTGGTACACTTTGGCAATGGGCTTTCCTACAAACCTCGTAATCGCACTACTGTTATAGGAAGTAAGTTAAGAATGCAGCTTCGTTGATGTGCCACGCTCATCTGTGTTTACTCAGTTTGTAGAATAGACAGCTATAAACCTATTCATCAGATTACATCTTTTTGTGTCAGGTTACTGGAATACGAACAAGACAAACTATAATTTTTTATCGGAAATGATATTCGACTTGTAAAATTTGATCGTGCATAAATAATTAGCGTCTGCTTCTCTTAATGAATAGCTGACGAATTACAGTTATAGATGGACGAATAGGCTCTCTTCAAATTACAAGCTTGATTACGAAAATAAGAAAATGTAATTACATTGTCATTACCCGACGGTCTGCCTAATCAACGTCTATCCGTCTCAGAATGCATGTATGGTAGACATTTACGTGTAAGTTAATGGTTTGTAGTGATCCTATCTCAGATCTATGAGACATTCAGAATTGTCTTTTGCGTTTGCCTGGTAAGATCACTGTAAATGAAATAACTTGCTGTGCATGGCAACGCTAATATAATATTGTACAAAGTGAGGTTTTTTTTCCATTCCTCTACAAATCATTGCGGGTTGGTTTTGCGATTGCTTTTTCCACTTTTCATGATCAGTTTCTCGTGCAAAAATTACGAAATTTGATTAGCTTATTTGTGAGGCGGCGGCCTAATCTACATCTGCATATCTGTATCTACGTGATCACTCTGCTATTCACAATAGAGTGCCTGGCGGAGGGTGCAATGCACCACCTGCAAGCTGTCTCTCTACCGTTCCACTCTCGAACGACGCGCGGGAGGAACGAGCACTTAAATTTTGCTGTGCGAGCCCTGATTTCTCTTATTTTATCGTGATGATCATTTCTCCCTATGTAGGAGGGTGCCAGCAGAATGTACTCGCAAATGGAGAAGAAATCTGGTGATTGAAATTTCATGAGAAGATCCCGTCGCAACGAAAATCGGCTTTGTGTTAATGATTGCCACTCCAATTCATGTATCGTGTCTGTGGCACTATCCCGCCTATTTCGCGATAGTAAAAAACGACCTACCCATCTTTGAACTTTTCGATGTCATCCGTCAGTCCCACCTGATACGGATCCCACACCGCACAGCAGTACTCCAGAAAAGGGCGAACAAAAGTGGCGTAAGCAGTCTTTCTAGTAGACCTGTTGCACGTTCTAAGTATTCTGCCAATTGGTTTGCTCTACCCACAACATTATCTATGTGATAGTTCCAATTTAGGTTATTTGTAATTGTAATCCCTAAGTATTTACTTGAATTTACAGCCTTAAGATTTGTGTGACTTATCGAGTAATCGGAATTTAGCGGATTACTTTTAGTTCTCATGTGTATAACTTCAGAGTTTTCTTTATTCAAGGTGAATTTCCACTTTGCGCATCATACAGCTATTTTATCTAGATCACTTTGCAATTCGTTTTGGTCATCTGATGACTTAACAAGACAGTAAATGGTAGCATCGTCTACAAACAATCTATGAGGGCTTCTCAGATTGTCTCCTACGTCGTTAATATACATCAGGAACCCTAGAGAGTCTATGTCACTTCCTTGGGGAACGCCGGTTATTACTTCTGTTTTACTCAATGACTTTCCATCTATTACAACAAACTGTGACCTTTCTGACAAGAAATCACGAATCCAGTCACACAACTGAGGCGATATTCCATAAGCACGCAGTTTGATTAGAAGACGCTTGTGAGGAACGGTGTCGAAAGCCTTTTGGAAATCTAAAAATATGGACTCAATTTGACATCCCCTGTCGATAGCACTCATTACTTCATGAGTGTAAAGAGCTGGTCGTGTTTCACAAGAACGATATTTTCTGAATCCGTGCTGGCTATTTGTCAATAAATTGTTTCCTCGACGTAATTCATAATGTTCGAACACAGTATATGTTTCAAAATCCTGCTGCAAATGGATGTTAGTGATATGGGCCTGTAATTCAGCGGAATACTCCTATTCCCCTTTTTGAGTATTGGTGTAACTCGAGCAGTTTTCCAGTCCAATCGACAACCTCCTCCCATTCAAATATGGTTCAAATGGCTCTGACCACTATGGGACTCAACATCTGAGGTCATCATTCCCCTAGAACTTAGAACTTCTTAAACCTAACTAACCTACGGACGTCACATAAATCTATGCCCGAGGCAGGATTCGAACCTGCGACAATAGCAGTCGCGCGATTCCGGTCTGAAGCGCCTAGAACCTCTCGGCCACCGCGGTCGGTTCTCCCATTCTATTCCATACTAACTGGCTCTCTCGCGCACACGGGTGGGAGCTTAAATTTTACTGCAAATTATTTTGATGTGCAGCTGCATCTCGCGTCTGCCCAGCGATTGGTCGAGGGAAGGTGACGATACACTGCTGGAAGACTAGATGGAGATTATCAGTTTTGAAGTGGCATCCATTTGGCCAGGGGTTTGATGGAGGTCGGACTCGTGCTTGAATGTCAGTGTAACATGGTGTAGAGACTTTCACCCGACGACGGTGGCAGACTGCGGACGCACGAAATTTGCTTCCGCTACCGGTACGTGAGGCGAAGGCATGAGTTGCGGGCGCACCGCGATACCGGCCGCTGTAATCAGTGAGTCAGCCAGGGTTAAAAATACGAAATGCAGAACGCTGAACGCACATCGTAAGGGATAGGAATGGATTTCAGGTTAGATAACGACGGGCCAAATCAACCATTATATGGGTAAAGTGGGAACCGAGTCAAGTCAAATGGTATTGTTCATCTTCGTATCCTTTCTCACCTTGTAAGTGCTGCGTGGTCACTCATTTAATGAACTAGGCTTGCGAGCTTATGTGCTGTGATGTTTGAAGCCACCAACTTGTTTCACTTCCATAGTTCAGCTACTATCTTTCCTCCACTAGCTACGAATCAGTGTCAGTTGTTAACTGTTTCTTCCGATTTGTAAGTTTGTGTCATTCATTGGATTAAGCCTTTGAGATTTATTCTCCATTCAAGCGCATGTGATGCTCGTGACGAGTCTAAAATTTTATATAATTTGATAGAAAAAAGATAATAAATAAATGTTAGTAATGCAGCTACTTAGTTCACTGAACTTTTCGCTCAAGTGCACGCCACCACACGCCTCCATGTCCTATGCTCTTTAGCATCGTGTACTCTGTGAAAAAAAATACTGAATAGTATTGATCCGTCATTCTGGAGTTCAATAATTAAAATTCCGTTGCACAGTTTTTTTCTTTAGGATAGAGAGCGGAACTAGTAATCAATTGAAAATTCACAGAACTTCAGACTATTTGGCAGTCAATCACGTTGCTCGTGCACAATTAACGCTCAGCCACCCACGGAAATGTGGGTCACTTTTAGATCCAACTGTAACAACTTTACTGCATATAAAGCTGCGCCTTAATTTATTTCGTATTTGAACTATTGTGAATGACTTATCGTGCAAAGGAAACATGGAATAAATGCTCCTAACCGTGATTTTGCTGCTTCTTTTATCAGTATCTTTTGTAATACTTTTTTCTTCTGCCGCACCTTTAACTCTTTTATGACAATCTCATTTATTTTGTTTTTGAGACCCACTGTGTAATGTTTGGGTTTTGGGCTGAAAGAGTTCCTCATGGAAGACATAATTTCAAAAGTTTTCTCAGCATGCTGGTATTTGAAACACTGTAAGAGAGACAGATATATCCCGTTGGACCTCAAGTGGGCTGTTATATGGAAGATTTACTCTGAAAATTGCCGTTATCTGATCGAAAATAACTGTCTTTAATCATCGCTGGTGAACTGCACGTATCAACGATATTTCATTTACTGGCTTTCATGCTTAGTTTACGCTTATGTTGGCAGGTATTACAAAGCGTCCACGTATGCCCGAAATTGGTTTCAGTAAAGTACCTTTGTTCTTGATTATATCCCAATAGTGAGTGACCCTATGCCTCAAGGTACTGCTCATCCCATTAGTGTTAAACGTACTTCTCAGCTTTCGTCTGAAATGATCATATATCTTTATCGTGGATATTCATCGTCACTGGACACACTGTTTGGCACTTGTAACTCTAAAAACTCAACTTCTGTCTCTTCGTCACCCTCCTTCTCTTATAACTCACGTTCGTCCCTAAAACAAAGTAGAGATATTTGGGAATAGTCTTATTTTTCTTATTTTGCTAGTGATTTATTTTCTTTGAATCACTTGCTGTTTGCACATGAGCGGTTGCTCCAATAAAAGTTAGATAGGTACCATAACACTTCCTGCAGATATGTTTATACATATGATGTACAGCGAAGAAAGAAATATAATTTTGTACTGCAAGACTATGTTGCATCGTCATAAATAACAAGAAAAGAGTAATATATGGAACAGAAAATAAATGAAGCCGTAAATAAAAACTATAAGTCAGTCATACAAATATTAAACAATAAAGTATGTTCCCTCTCGTATTAGTGTGATTAAATTTCGAATATTACGAAAATTCCTGGCAAGGCAGAGTACATAGCTACGCCAGCTCTAACAATGGTCGCCACGCTGATTGTTTGCTTGGTGACTGTCTCGCGACTACACCAACTGCAGAAGCAGTTTGACGTTAAGCAGGTCGCATACTCTAGTGAATACAGTTTGCACTACTTGTAGTGTTCTTCTGCTAGAATAGATTCTCTTTTTTTGTCTGCATCCAAAATGCCAAAATCCAAAATGACACTGGGAGAATGTATGACACTGTCAAACAGTTTAATAGTGACGCTACTGTAACAAATTTGTTGAAAAGTGCAGCGTCTGTAACGTCTAAATCGCATTTCATGAGACGTTAGTTAGTTTAATGCTCCATGGGTCAGTTGTGCTATTAATCGTAATGATGTGGAACGTCTACATCTACATGGATACCCTGCAAATCACATTTAAGTGCCTGGCAGAGGGCTCATCGAACCACTTTCACAATTCTCTATTATTCCAATCTCGTATAGCGCGCAGAATAAAGGAACACCTACATCTTTCTGTGCGAGCTCCGATTTCCCTTATTTTATTATGATGATCGTTTCTCCCTATGTAGGTCGGCGCCAACAAAGTATTTTCGCATTCGGAGGAGAAAGCTGGTGATTGAAACGAGTCATTTTATATTCACATTACAAATTCATACGTAAAAATGGCTACATGATTATTTTTATTATTATTACTATTATTAGCTGACAAGCCCGGGATTGTCTGGGTATTCCATTTTGCCAATTTTCTGTTAGAAACGGAAACAAACAATGAACTGTGTTTGTAGCGTAATATCGAAAAAATTTCATTTCCACGTATTCGTGAAAATACCTTTGAAATTGTGAAATAGTCGTACAGAGAAATATGCACAGTGTACAAACGTATGAGTACAGCTGCTTCACGTGTCTAAAGCGCGATCTTGTAGCCGTCTCTGCGGAAAAGCCTCTTCATAGCTATATAAACGGGTATTGTTTTCGTGTACAGCCGTTTACGCTTCGCAGTTGAAAGCTGTTAATTGCGCTACCACGTGTCAGGGATTTCCTTAAATTGACTCCACTGTAGGAGTTCCTCGGTAGTAGAGAATAATTGTATTAAAATGTCATGCATGATGCGGCATTTTTTCACGCATCTCAGTGTTTATGACATCTCCTGATGTATGTGTCATGAAGTGATATAGTTTTATAGGCACATTCAGCGGCATATGTGGATACAGCCTGCAAAATGTATTACGAGTAGAGTAAGTAGCAAAGAAGTAATAAATGTAAACGTCATGCACGATGTGGCAGTTTTCCACGCCTCTCGTTATTTATGACGTCATATTTCCCGAACCATGATACGTATGTGGTTCTTTTTCCGACAGCGATTGAGCGATTGTTGCCTGACAGTGAGGGATACGTGTACCAAGTTCGGTTGAAATCGCTCCAGTGGTTTAGGAGATGTAAACAACATACATACACACACATGCACACACACACACACACACACACACACACACACACACACACACACATATATATATATATATATATATATATATATATATATATATATATACGTGCGCGCGCGTGCGGTACATATTTTAAGATCGGTACTGTTGTGAGTTAATAATAATCACCTTTTACACATTGCTATTATAATGAGTTGTCAAGGACAAACTTTTTCAGTTTGTTTTCAAACTCAACTTTGCTCTGTGTCAGGTATCTTACATTATTTTGTAAGTGATCGAAAATTTTGATGGCAGCATTTTGCACTTCTTTTTGTGATAAAGACAATCTACATGTGGAGCAATGAACATCATTTTTTCCTTCTGGTATTATAACTATGTACGTAGTTGTTAGTCTTGAACTGCAGTGGGTTATTTAGAACAAGCTTCATGAGTGACTAAATAGGCTGTGAAGTAGTAGTCAAAATACCTATTTGTTTAAACATATGTCTACAAGAAGATCGTATGTGAACATGGTATATTATTCTTACCGCACGTTTTTGAGCAATCAATACCTTGTTTCTTAAAGATGAGTCACCCTAGAACATTACACCATACGACATTATTGAACGGAAATATGCAAAATATGTCAACTTACTGATTTGTGTCTTTCAGGATTTGCAATGATTATAAGTGCAAATGTGACTGAACTAAGTTCTTTTAAGAGTTCCAAAATATGCTTTTTCCAGTTTAAATTGTCATCAATATGGACGCCTAAGAATTCTGAAGTTTCCACCCTATTTATTATTTCCTCGTCATGTGTTGAACTTATCATTGGTGTAGTACCCCTAGACATGCAGGACTGAAATTGTTGCGTCTTTTTAAAATTGACAAGGAGACCTTCCGCAGAAAACTAGTCAATGATATTTTTAAGATCACGTTTACCAGTTCTTCTATTTCTGTATGTATGCTTGGATTGATTGCAATACTAGTGTCATCTGCAAAAAGAACTAATTCTGCTTGTTATGTATTAGACGAAAAATCGTTTATATATATGAGGAACAATAACCCACCTTGGGGAACCCCACACGTAATTTCTCCGCACTCATAATTATGTCCCCAGACTGCATTGGCTGAATTACTAAGAACAACTTTCTGCATTCTTCTGGTTAGATATGATATTATCCATTGGTTGGCTGTACCATCAATCCTATAAAACTTCAATTTATGTAGGAGAATACTATGATTTACACAGTCAAATGCCTTAGGTAGGTAGCAGAAAATATCAACTGGCTCTATTTTGTCATTTAATGCTTGTAAAATTTGGGGAGTGACATATAAATGGCATTCTCAGTAGAGCAACTGTGATTTGTCGTGGATGTTACTGTTTCTCAGGTGAGGTATTATTTTAGAATATGTCACTTTCTCAAAAAATTTTGGAAAATGACGTCTGCAGTGAAGCAGCTGTACTGGCTATCTGTAGTAATTTTCAGGCATTTTGAAGATGTTTAGATGATTTTCCAGATGATACTTTAGCTGAAAGAAAGGCTATGAAAGTATCAGGGGAAGAGGAAATGTGAGATGAGTGTTGTATTGTACACAGCCATGAGAAGACTGGAGACGAATTCTTCAGAGAAAGAAGCAAATTGGGTCATTTTGACAGATGTGAAGGATGTGCTTTAATTATTGTGAAGTAGAGTCGTGCTGAACTTAGAAACGCTGCTGTGGGGAACGTATCGATAAATAAGAATATTGACTACCGTTTGAAAACAAAATACGCACCTCATGTGCCTGTTGATGTACAATGGTCCTCTTCTACTTACAAACAGCAAATCATCTAAACATCTACATAAATTATTACAGATAAAACTGTAGCTTTGAACAGAGTAGCTCATCTAATGATGATAACGGAAGGACACAAACGCGTTCCTGTAATATGTACGTTCTTTTCAATTCTGACCAGAGTAATCACAGATACATTGAAATGTTGAAAGTTATTTGTTTAAACAGTTTTCTGAATGCGTAACTGAAGTGGGTCAGTGTATTCAATGATGCATTTCATTATATTTTCCAGTGTATGATGTTTGTGATTTAATGACTTATATACGTATTCCACAACACATTTTCGCATATGGAATTGACACCGTTTTAAATACCTTTTAACATATAGTGCAGGAGGGGTTTTGCACCTTTTTCGACACGTTTTTGCACCTAAAAATGCTAAGTTTAGTCACAACTCTGAGTTACTGTGGTGGCTGTGAAGTACGGTGAAGTTTGTTTCACAGACGGTATCTTCTTTTCCTGACTTGGACTCAGACCACTAGCTTTCGTCTTCAGAAAAATGGGAGGCGGTGTTCGTGAAACCATTGTAGACAACAGGACGGTTTCTACATAATGGCAGCGGTTGAAGTTGCACATTTTCTGTATATTTATCATGATGTGGTTACCCGCAAAGCGATGACTACTAAATCTTGGTTGGGGAAGGAGTTTAGGTGGAATTTTAGGACTGGCATCAAAGCTGAGATCTCAAACAATTGAGCGCGTTTGAAATGAACTAAAGCATTAGCTGCACGACAGAACATTTCACTTAAAAACTCAGCAACTGCTCACCGTGCTCAAGAGACAAGGGAAACTCATTTCGCCTGTAGTATGTTAGAATGGAATGGAGAGCCACTACAGCATAACGGAGGCAGTAATAGTAGTAAGCGTGCTCGGAGACTAAGTGAGTAAGTATCGCACTCCAAGCGCAAAGAAACGAGGTTCAGTTCCAAGCTGACTGTTGGACTTTTTTTCACTTATCTGTTCTGTTGCCTCATGTCACGAAAAATGCTTAGATGTCACGTGATTTGGGGTCAACTTTAAACTCTGGCTCCCCCTATAACTGGTTGGGTAAGTCAGTTGATAGGTTAGGGAGTTGACAACTGCGTATTGCCACCAGTAGGGCCATACCTAACAATTCACTGTGGTGTTCAACCCAACCTTCGCACTGAGGTCTGGTTTACTAAAACAGCAGCAAAAGGAAGGCCGAAATAATTTTAGTCTTTGAGGAGACCGAGAATGGGTGTTCAGAGAGTTTGGGCCATGTAGTTTATTATAAGCTGAGATGCTTTGCAATGCTTCTGTGTGATTTTTTTTTTACTTTATTTAATATGCAGCCATTTTCATTTGACCTGTAACCTAATGGCTAAGACAGATCATGTTTTCGTAATATCAAATTGAAGGTTATGTGGTTTCTTAGTGTTTTAACATAGTTGTAGCTTAATGTACGTGGAAACAAAACTAGCTGGGATACAGAAAGGCTTAAATTTAACAATTTATGTATCTCGAAGATAGAAAAATAGGAAGATGGGAAAGAGTTTAGATTTATAGACTGCCCCCACCAATGCTGTCCAGGAGGGAGTACCTTAGAAAGACACTGAGACTTACGCTCCTGGACAACCTCCACCCCCATCTACTACTACTCGCCATCCAAAGGCGAGAACCTCAGCAATACCTTCATCCTCTTACCTTCAGATGTCATGATCATACATCTAGGTTAGTTTCTAGTTTTCATCTACTCTAGAGGGCAGCGTATGTGGTCCTCTATTTTTATATTTGCCTTATAATCCAACGTTACTGTCTAATGTTCACTTTTTGTCGCGACACTCCAGTGACTATCACCAGTCAGGTTTAATTATGGTCTTGTTTATAATTTTACTATTCTAGGGTCTTTGGATCTCTATCATGTGTGTTTGTATGTGTATGTTGTGTCCTGTATAATGAAGTGGATAGTATTATTCCATGCCTAGGTTATAGGATTCATCTGCTGCAGTAGCCAGCAAGTCCAATGTATCACCTAGACTAAGTTAGTACACTGCATTTAGCCAACTTAACGTTGTTACGTCTTCGCCTGTGCCGCATCGTCAGATTGCAACTACTGTCGTCTGTCTCGCTAGCATCGTCTGTTGGGTCTTCCGTCGCCTGTAATCGTTGCCACCCGTACTCTCTTCGCTGCAAGTATTCTTTATGTACCGCCTCAGATATTCTTTCTGCACATGCTCCACATCCTTTTCTTCTTCTTCTTCTTAGGTTATGGACTCTTTAAGAACACTGGCAGTCCCTTCATGGACTTCATTTTCCTCTTTCCATCCCGGAACCTCTACATCCTTTCTCTTCTACTCTCGCGCTTTTCGTCTGAGATCTCTACATAATATTAGTCTTATCTTTTTTTTTTCTTTTAGAAACAGTGCAGACAATCTAAACGACGTTGTCAGGATGAGCGCTTGCGGGCGCCAAATGGGCTTGTCCATGCTGATAAAAGACGACCGCAATGATTATGTTACCACAACGGAGGCATCACATGGTGTTAAGGTAAGCTGTTACTGTATAGAATCTACATTTCTATATTAACTAGAGAACCCGGCAATGCTTCGCAGTTGCTGTATATGTATGAGAATTGAATATAAGTGCCCAACCCCTTCTCTCCCCTCTCTCTCGGTCATTCCCCACCTCCCCCTCTTTGTCCATATATATATATATATATAGCCTTTGTCTGTTCAAACGTTTATTAGAGTATCGTGTAAAAACTGGAAGTAAAATCATCAAAAGCCTTTCGAAATTTTTGTCAAAAAGAATCTCTAAAAGTTCTTGATCTGTTTACTATAAAGACGAGACGTTTTTCTAAAGATATCGAAAAGATTTTGGGCAGTTTACTTAAAAATTTTACACGATGTTCTAGTAAACAGTCGATAGTACGTAGGCTATATACTTTTTGTATATAAAGGGGAAACGTTGTTAGCAAAAATCTCAAAAAGTTCTTGACCGTCTTACTGATATATATATGTCCGTCCAAATATTTGTTAGAGTATCCTGTAAAAATCAGCGCAAAATCTTTAATAGTTGAATAGTTGTTGACCGATTTACTTAAATATATCTAACCTACGTCCTACCGAATGTTTCCTAGATCATCATGTAAAAATGTTAAGTAAATTGGTCAAGATCTTTTCGAGATTTTTAGTTTCTACGACAGGCCGATGCCCATATAGTCTACGAGTATCGTCCCCGATCCCACGTCACTGGCGGCACAAATGACCTTGTCACACCATCAGCCAGACGTCCCATAACAGATGCGAAGCCACGGTCCTCCCACACTCCAATCGAACCCATCTTCAGATGTGGAAGCGGATCTGCAAGAGGACTGCACTGAACAGTATCCCTCAGCAGACGTGGAGGCACGATTATCAAAACAGCGGTTGACAAAGAAGCGAAAGAAGCGGCAGCTGTCCACAGAAGACGAAAAGACAGAAAACGATGCAGGACGTCGACGTTCAGCCATTGGCTCCACCGACAACGAGTCGGGAGGGGACCTTGCCCACGGCGGCCAATGAAGCGGTGTCGTGTGGTCCCGGTCTAGGAAGAATGCTTCGTAGACAGCCAATTCTTTGGTGCGTGACGTTTTAGCAGTGCACAACCGAGCCGATGCCACACGTCTACCGTGTTCGTACAGTTAACATCAATGGTATTCGCGTCCCAGTAAAGATCCAAATGCTGCAAGAAATGCTGTGGGCAGTGGACGACATAGTTTTATGTAGGAGATAAGAAGCAATGTCCCAGTTGAGTTTTATGGTTATGGCGTCTATCGTTTAACAGGTTACGACGAAGCGGTGGCAAGCCATACTGTCATGAGAAGCAATAGTGGCTGAAGATGTGGAATATTTACCATCGAGCCGTGGTGTTGCCCTGACTGTAGGGGATGTCCGCTTGGTGAATGTTTAGGCACCGTTTGACTTGACGAAGAGACGCGAACGCACATCCTTTTATACAGAGGAAGTGTCACCGATCTTTCGAGGACGTCAGGAGAACTACATTGTCGGTGACGACTTTAACTTCGTTCTGCGCCCACACTTAATCCCTTGCCCGGCGTTACAGACGCTGATCCGGGATCTTGCCTTGCAAGACACCTGGGAAATGACGCCCGGCGACAGCCTCGGATATCCGTACTTTACGATCCATTCAGCCAATCAACTCGAGATGGTGTATGTGTCACGTGGGCTACGTACGGCGACTATTGACGCGGAGGTGTGGCCTGCGGCCTTTACAGACGACCAGGGTTACATCTGCTCCGCCGCTCTGTCTCGACAAAAGAAATGGCGCAGCAGGGTTCCGTGGAAGTTCAATGTTACCCACCTGTGTAATGAGAACTGTTTACAGGAGGTTGAAGATGTGGTGTCACCGCCAGACACCACACTTGCTAGGTGGTAGCCTTTGAATCGGCCGCGGTCCGTTAGTATACGTCGGACCCGCGTGTCGCCACTATCAGTGATTGCAGACCGAGCGCCGCCACACAGCAGGTCTAGTCTAGAGACTACCTAGCACTAGTCCCAGTTGTACAGCCGACTTTGCTAGCGATGGTTCACTGACTACATACGCTCTCATTTGCCGAGACGACAGTTTAGCATAGCCTTCAGCTACGTCATTTGCTACGACCTAGCAAGGCGCCATATTCAGTTACTAACAGATAATATTGTGAATCATGTACCGTCAAGAGCGACGTTCATCATTAATGGATTAAAGTTAAGTATGAAACTAATTACGTCCGCTTTCTGAATTCTCATTCCTTGTCATGTTCCAGACCTCACGTCAGTGTAGTTCTTCCCTGTTCACGCCAGCCTGCGTGAGCTAAACGTGTGCATTTCAGCCTCCTCTAGTAACACGGTGTTGACTCTTCAGCCAACACAACAGAAGACACATGGCATCAATGTCAGTGGCGTCAACGTGCGTACGATTCAACGCTTAAGCGGTGGCTTTACTATGTTAAACCGGCCTTACGCAGAACCGTCACAAGGTATGGTCAAGATAAGTCACATTGGCAACGGGCGACTTCCGAATTTTATTTCACAGCCCTACGTGAATTACCGACGCAACCACCGTCTCCGGTCCGTCAGGAGACTGTTCACCGTATCAAAGCACAACTGCTACGTCTTACGGTAGTAAGGACGGAAGGAGTTAAAGTACATGCGAGGCTGCTCGATGGATTACGCAATGAACGGCCGTCATTACAATATATACCGTAGTGAGAGAAAGGAGGCAGCGGCGAAGTACACTTACACGGGATGTCGAAATGGCCGATAGATCGCGGATCACGTTGCAGAAGGCTATTGTACGTGCTTTCGCTCATCACCATCATAGTTCCTATGTGGAGGACCAACTGGACAGAGCAGAACTTGCAGACGTGCTTCGCGAGATACCAGCGGCTGAGCGTCCCACTGAAGTGGACGGTCTTATAGCTGAAATCGCCGTAGATGATCTGGACGCTGCCCTAAAGTGTGGTGCGTTAAACAAATCTGCTTGACTGGATGGACTCCCTCTTGAGTTCTAACGCATCTTTCCTTCTCTAATGGGCCGTCGTGGGTACAGATGTTCAACGAACTCTTTAACACCTACTGGGTGACTATTATTGAACTATATGAAAAAAAACGAAAATTAGTTACAAACTACTGCGTGCATACACTTCATTCAACATGTAAACGTCACTAAATATATTCGGATTTATGTTATGACATGTTTGATATGCTTGCTCCCATTGGCGATTATGTGGCGCAGACGAATAGCAAAATTCTGCATAACCCACTGAAGTGTCGGAACATCAATGCTATCGATGACCTCCTGAATGGCTGTTTTCAGATGAGCGATGGTTTTTGGGTCATTTCTGTACACCTTGTCTTTAATATAGGCCCACAAAAAGGAGTCCCATGTGTCCAGATCGGGAGAATACGGTGGTCAATCGAGGCCCACGCCAGAGGCCTCTGTGTACCCCAGAGACAGAATGCGGTCCCCAGAGTGCTCCTCCCGGACATAAAACCGTCTCTTGCTTTGATGGGGTCGAGCACCGTCTTGAGTGAACCATATCTCGTCGAAATCAGGGTCGTTTTGGATAATGGGGATGAAATCATCTTCCAAAACCTTCACATACCGTTCGGTAGCCACCGTGCCATCAAGGAATATCGCACCGATTGTTCTGTGACTGGACATTGCTCACCACAAGGTCACCAGTTGAGGGTGAAGAGACTTCTCGATCACGAAATGCGAATTCTCAGTCCCCCAAATGCACCAATTTTGTTTGTTGACGAACCCTCCAAATGAAAAGGGCTTCGTCGCTAAACCAAACCATACAGCGCATACTAATTCCCATCATGCCCCGCAGCCAACCCTGTAGTTTTAACGTCCTAACGCAAACCATTCAGATGTTTTGAAGATTTTATTTCATATAGTTCAATAATTGTCACCCTGTACCTTATCGGTTCCTACCGAGTTCACAGATGGTACCATGACACCCTTTCCAAATCCACGTGGTGGTCGTGGACTACAAAGCTACCGGCCTTTGAGATTATTGAACGCAGATAACAAAATCTTTGCACGTATCGTTCGTGGCCGTCTTCAAGCGGCGATAAAGGACAAAATACATTTAGGTCAAACATGTGTAGGTGGGAAGAGCAATATACACACAACGCTAGGGGGAATACAGTAATGTCATAGAACTTATGTGGGTCAGTAGATTACGAGGAGCCCTAGTGGCAGTGCATTTCGATCACGCTTTCGACTCAGTGGGCCATGTATTCCTACGCGCGGTCATCGAACGGATGGGAATACCACTTACGTTTGTGGACGCGGTATCGAGGTTGATTCAAGACCAGCACTCGAGAGTGTTGGTGAGCAGTGCTAGCTCAGAACCTATCACGATCCGGCGTTCAGTGTGGCAACGTTGTCTCCTTTCGGCCATCTTATTTGCTGTCGCTCTTGAACCTGCACTATACGGCCTCCGATGACGCCTTAAAGGCGTCTAAGTACGGGCCGCATGTTTCCAACACCGCTCATACGCCGATGACGGCGTTGTTTTAGTCAGGTCAGTAGATGAAATCCAGGCAGCGCTAGGATGGCTTCAGCAGTATGGAACGGTGACGGGTAGTGTCATTAACCTACGAAAGACCCGATGTATGGAAGTGGGCAGAGACTGCAACCAAGGACAGCAGTGCCCATCACCAAGGTCCCCACTCTCACGTGTCTGGAAGTGGTGTTCCATGGAAACATACGACGTACAGCGGCGGATAATTATCGACGGTTACTGCGACAAATTCGCGCATTAGTAAGACAATATGCACTGCGTGCCACAGATGTATTCCAGCTCGCGTTATGTCAGCATCTATATAGCTCCAAAAATAAGTCACTTGGCACACATACTGCAGTTGCCCACTACGATCGCGTCAAGACTACAGTTAGTCTACGGACATTTCGTGAGTGCTGACCTCCTCTTTAGAATCTACAGTGGAACCTTGACGCTGCCACCGAGAGGGGGAGGCATCGGAGTCGTAAACGTGAGGAACAGGGCGCGTGTGTTATTTCTTAGTACGATCCAACGCTATTGGCGAACCGAGCATGTCACCTTAATGGGCGCTGTGATCAACGAAGTGGTCCCCCATTCACTTCGTCCACCAGTCAGTGTTGGCCACATCACAGCACTGTTCGCAGACCTTCGGGACTTCTTCGTCGATTACAGTTACGTTCAGAACAGTTTGCCGGAGGCCATGCTGCACACAACGAAAGACGTATGTCGAAGCTTCCTTCAGCAACAAATCTTACAGTGGGTTCGAACAGAAGTACACGGCGATACAGGGGCAGAGAATATGGAGAGCGGTTCATCTTCCCTCTCTCCCTACAGAGGTACGTGCGTTGTGGTATGTAGTGGTGAACGGATAATTCCTAAAGCGTCAACGGCTGCCCTCTATTCACCTGGTCGACACGCAGATATGCCCCACTGCGCGGTCGTCGACTCCGACGAGCATCGTTTGATTTCTGGCAAGGCAGTCGACTGTTGGCTTCTAACGAGCAAAATGCTCTTCTTTTAATTACGTACGGTGCATATGGCGATCAAAGCTGACGACCTACTGTTCTCAGACAAAGTATACTTTCCCACCTCCAGAACGACACCATAAACTGAATAAAGGGGTTGGCGACGTATTATCTGTATCGCACTGTGAAATATAGAACATGTTTTTCCAATTACTTAGATTCGTTATTCACGGACCCTCCGGCTAGCTGGACTGTTTCGGGTGTGAGAAGTGAAATGAGAAGATGGCTCAACGTTCAGGAACTTACGTTCGTCCCGGATGTACGCAGGAGACTATATCTCGTTCTTAAGTTGGCGAGAAGCCGACCTGGATACATGCCAACTGGACCGTTGCAGGGTCTCGTTTTTCTGTTGTTAATGAATTTTTTAAATCTAGACGGCGTTCGGAGTCGTTTTACGTTTGGCTGTGTTGAATGACATCTTTAGGTTTTGTATGTTGTGTTTTACATATATAAATGGCAAAAAAGCAAAACAATCAAATAAAAATCTAAAAAAATAAAAAATGATGAAAATAAATTTAATCCCTTCGACCACATCCTCAGGAAAAGGGAGGGAGGAGACATCGTAGCCAGGCATTGGGTTGCGATCTCTGCCCACCCTGCCTCCTTCAACCCATGACCTGATCCCTAAAGCCCCCTTATAAAAAAAAAAAAAGAAGAAGTAGTTAGCGTTCGAGCTTTGTAAGAGGAAAATGTATGCGGTGACAGTTCGACTCCTGCTCACACTTAATTTTTAATCTATATTTTTTTTATTGCTGGTCGTATTATTTAATTTTTAGGACATATGAGAGGCAATATAATTAAAAAACACGTGCATTTGCATGAAGTTTTAGTGAATTTCATGTTATTTGACTATTTACTTTTTCAATTAAATTTAATTATTAAAACAAACGTATTGTAGTAAGCGTTGCTTTACGCAGTGGAGAATGGCGAAACTGAGGCACGCCGGCGACCAAGACGTTGCGAAGTAAAGCACACACAGATAGCCTTGCTTACAGCAGCAGTCTACCAACAGGCTGACACAAGGACGCACACAGACCGAGCGCCGAGCGAAGCCTGGAGAGTACTGAGTAAGGGGAAGTGAAGCCAGCACGCTAAGTTACGCTGCAATATACTGCGGCAGTAATAACAAAAAGCTACCACCGAGGGTAAAAAAAGTCCTCCTGCCGGATATAAACAGTGGAGCGCAGGCAGCAAACACACAGAAGCCATTAGGAAACAGTTCTGATCTGAGGACGGACGTGGTCCGTGTCCGAATGTTCAATCTTCGTAGGTGACGATTCCAGAAGTCTGTTCCAGCTCGTAGGAGTCATCCGTTCGCCGCCAGATGTCAACTTCAGCTCTGGAGGTCGGCCCGAGTCTGGTCGGCACCATGGCTGACTAACTACAGCGAGAACTTCCAGCAGGACCGGCCGCAGCGCGGTCTTGGTCACAGGCACCGCCGGAGACCGATGCCCGGATTTCACGGCAAGCCGGTCCCACGGCGCGTGGTCCGTCCATGACAGGACCTCGCGGACATCGCGACTGTCCCAGCCGCCGGTGCAGCAGGCGTCAGCATCTGACCTCACGTATTGGAGCGCCGAGCGGCGACGAGTTCATGTCAACCACAGAGCATCCTGGCTTCAGCGGAGCACTGGTGCCCTGAGGCTCCCGAGTGCGATCAGCGGCGCGCGTTGCGCGCATTGTCGGAGAATCTACACAGCAGCAGCCAGGCGGAGGGATCCGCGGGGCTGGGCAGCGACGACGAGGGAGAAATTGTAAAGAAAGCTCAGTAAATAATTGTAAAACTCCACGCCGTCTCTGTCTTTGGCACAGCCACTGTGTCTGCTGCTAACAAGCGGTGCAGAAGTCGTAACAGTATTTATAGCTATCGACAAGTAAATGAAGAAACGCATACAGTTTTCCTCAAAATGTGTGCCTGTCGTGATCTGCGAAATCTCTTACACATGCAATCTGGTAAGGTACCCAGGACTACTTTGCACTTCTACACTTCGAGTTGCAGACGCGGAGGCAGGCCCCATTTGGCTGTTAATCTGCGTAGCGGTGAAACATTGCTAATGTAGCGAGACGGTTACTGTAGATGCAATTTTTTTGAATACCACTAGCCCACTATGAACTCCGACGATCGGTAGTTACGCACAGATACATCAGTTAAATAATAGACGCGTAAAACTTCTCTTGCGATTTTCTCGGTATTGCCTTAGTGCACCTTACTACTTGCACATTATGTTGTTTTAATGGCCTACTATAGGTGAACAAAGTTTGAAGTAAATCCGTGATCCTAACGTCGTGGCCTCCTCTTGTGAGATGTTTGCTCTCCGAAAAAGAAAAAGGAGGTAGATCACAAATGAGTTAGTTCACATTCTCATTAACAACGTTTAGATATGTCGTTAGGGTTTCATTCCACTTCTCTATGATTACATTCTTCTCTAAACTCTCAATCCAACCTTTTTGCTCCGATGTTGTATTGTCAAATCACAGGAGAATGGCTGTGTAAAACGTTGACCTTCTCGTGGAATATTAACTTGCATTATTGATAAAGAGTGTCGTCGGTTACTCATGACTGAAACACATTGTACTTATTACGTTCTTTTACTGAAGTAAGCGATGTCTGGGGATACACTTCGTCGTGAGAGAATATTGCCTGCTGCATCTAGCAATAGCCGTGGTTTCGCTTTACCTCAAGATATGGACAGCAGTTCTCAACATGTACTCACATCTTAGATATCTATATACAGGTGTGGTAAATAAAAGTGGCCCGGAGAAGTTGATACGACTGGACGTGCACTTATGCATATAACCACACCCCGTGACGAGCACACCACGTGTACGCCCGCCACGTGATCCACACCGGTTCAGAGGGTAGCGCGGGCTGTGTCGGTGTGAGTGGAGCAGTGCAAAGGGGACGACTTTACTAGGGCAGCAGCGGGTGTTCGTTGTTAAATGTCACGCGACAACAAAGTCGTGGAAACGGTGTGGTTAGTTGTTTGCTGGAACGATTAATGGTGTCAAAGAGCCAACAAAGAATGCTACGCAACGCTCAGTCCGAAAATGGCGTCACACTTGATCCGTTTTGAACAAGTCAGAAAACATTCCGAAACGTGCCCGCACATTAGAAAATGTCTGTCGCTGCCGTTCATCAGAAAATGCTTCAGAGACCGGCATATCACGTCGATCATGCGACAATTACTCCACCTGGATCTGCACATGCATCACTAACGAGTGTCTGTTATTTATGCATTAAAACCAGCTGATCCTCCTCAGCACCTCCAGTTTAGTCAGTGACTGTTCACTGAGACAACAATGAAAGACTTGGACGTGGATCTGTTATTTATGTGTGATGTAGCCTGGTTTCACATGAGTGGTTATGTCAACTCACAGACTCACAGGTTCTGGGCAGCGGAGAACCCTCATAACTTCCACGAAACACCATTGCATGATCAGAATGTTGGGGTTTGGTATGCAATGTCTGCACGCCGCTAATGCATTCATCAGACGCTGACTTCGGCGCATTACATTGGTAACATTTTGAAACCATTTGTGGCAGCATTAACCGGGGAGGAAAAGACCTACGGTCACTTCCAGCAAGATGGAGCAACTGTCCATACAGCCAGCCGAACCTTGAAGCACATTTACACAATCTTCACGCCTGACAGAGTTGTTAGAGGAGGACAGTCTGGTCGCGGTCCTAGCTGGCCACCCAGGTCACCTGATCTGTCGGTGTGCGATTAGTTTGTGTGGGGAGCCCTCAAGTCTAAGGTGTATCGCAACAACACCCATAGTCTTCAAGAATTGCAGCAGAACATTTCGGATGAGATTGCAGCAATTCCAACTTCGACCCGCCTTCAGTAGCTTGCTGACCCGGGCCCAGAAGTGCCAAGAGACGATTTGTGGTCACTTTTAACATCTGCTGTAGTCGGGTTAGTACTGTATTTCCTTTATTTCTGCTGTGCTTCTTTTTACCCTGTAACACTGTTTTCCGGGTCACATTTATCTGCCCCACCCCGTACATCAGTATTCACATTTGCTTACTTCAAGTATTTATGATAGAATAGGGAACTTTAGACTACAAGTTAATCTGTGTATGAGTTTTCAGAATAGTGAGTAAATTTCATATTAAATAATGAATGAACGAACTATCAATGAGCAGACCAGATCATAGACATAGCGATTCAACAGGCCGTCGTGTCTCTATCTCTCAGCGAACAGTACTACAAATATGCACTCGTGACATTGGTTCTCTCGTTCATACGTTGTCTAATACGGATTTCATTCAGTTGACATGCTTGAGACGTGTTTATGTAAGTGAATCATGTTGGAAAATACGGGCAATTTTATTACAAAAAGCATATTGACTTTTTGCGGAAGGAATGTCCTGCCACTGTTAAAATGAAAGTCATTCACATCGAGAACTTAGAGGCGTGACGAGTGACTGTGTCTTCTAAGTTACCCGCATTCGTCAGGATATTTTTTCTTCAAATTATGCTTCGAGTTCACTACGCTCTTCAGCTTATGTTTGATACTATACATGCAGGTGGAAGGATAGACAATACGCTGTTATCGGTGCAGCAGTATACCATAGATGGTAAGGGATGTGAGAACAGTAGAGTTTAGCCTCATGCTGGACAACAAACGTTTTTAGCCCCCTTTAACAGTCCATTCCTTCAGCAGCGATTCTAGTTTTTACAACTAAGCATTGAGACTTCCCTGTAAAGGACTGCCACTTCCTGGCAGGACTACAGCGGGTTCCACGTAGCCCCGTAAAAACAGCGAAGGAGCTGCTTGTTTACAAGCAGTAGCTCCAGTTTCGAAAGCAAAGATTAAATAACAACTGAGTGGTGTGCTAGAAAAATGACTCTGCGGTACTGTCGTCCTATGATGATGTAAGCAGAAGACGAAGGAGCTGTCAGCTGGCATCACGTGAACACCTTGATCAGACTTATTTTGTTTATTTTACTGGTGACGGTTAGGGTGTGGGGTAATGTTTGGTGGTGAAGCCTTTTCCGGGGCAGCCAGCGGTCGTACTTTAATAGTATCGACTCAGTCCCCTTATTGAAAATGACACAATGAGGAGACAAACTCCATGGGATAGCGACATGCACATATGCAGATGGCGGTAGTATCGCATACACAACGTGTAAAAGGGCAATGCATTGGCGGAGCTGTCGTTTGTACTCATATGGTACATGTGAGAAGGTTTCCGACGTGATTATGGATGCACGGTGGGAATTAACAGATTTTGAACGCGGAATGGTAGTTGGAGCAAGACGCAAGGGACATTCTATTTCGGAAAACGTTAGGGAATCCAGTATTCCGAGATCCACAGTGTCAATAGTGTACCGAGAGCAGCGACGTTTGCGTAGACTTGTCAGTGTTAAAAGACAAGCAACACTGCATGAAACAATCGCAGAACTTAATGTGGGACGTACGACGAACGTTTCCGTTAGGGCAGTGTGGCGAAATTTGTGGTGCATGGCAGCAAATGACCGACGCGAGTGCCTTTGCTAACAGCATAACATCGCCTACAGCGCTTCTCTTGGCCGTATCGGTTGGGCCCTAGACTACTGGAAAACCGTGGACTGGTCAGTTGAGTCCCGATTTCAGTTGGTAATTGCTGATGGTAGGGTTCGAGTGTGGCGCAGCTCCCAAGAAGCCATGGACTCAAGTTGTCAACAAGGCATCATGTGTGGCTTATGAGCAGCCTCTCGACCATTAAATCCAAGTTTTCTCCCTCCCGCCTAACTGTCATAGTACTTGCACAGGATCCTGGTGCAGTTTGGAATTCCTGTGTGATGGTCTGGACAGATGTCTGCCTATTACACATTATGACCCTCTTCAACTTTTCGGCCTGTACGTTTTGTGCTGTACGTGTTCCTCCACGTTTCCAATTCACTATCACATCGGAAACAGTGGATCTAGGGATGTTTAGGAGTGTGGAAATCTCGCATACAGACGTATGACACAAGTGACACCCAATCACCTGACCACGTTCGAAGTCTGTGAGTTCCGCGGAGCGCCCCATTCTGCTCTCCCACGATGTCTAATGACTACTGAGGTAGCTGATAAGGCGTAACTGGTAGTAGGTGGCAGCACAATGCACCTAATATGAAAAACGTATGTTTTTGGGAGTGTCCGGATAGTTTTGATCACATAGTGTAAACTTGTACTACTGTGGTGACTGTGGGCTTGGTGTCTATCTTGGCTACAATAATACGGTCACTTCGCTGTTCATAGTAGATTATCCGCGTTCCTGTTTTTTTTTATTCATTATTAAACCTACTCCTGCATTACCCATATTTGATTTTGTTTTCATAACGCTGTATTCACCTGACGAGAAGTCCTGTTCCACCTGCCACCGAACTTCACTAATTCAGACTATATATAACTTTAACCTATCTAGTTCCCTGTTTAAATTTTCTAACCTACCTGCCAGTTTAAGGGATCTGACATTGCCGGCCGGGGTGGCCGAGCGGTTCTAGGCACTACAGTCTGGAACCGCGCGACCGCTACGGTCGCAAGTTCGAATCCTGCCTCGGGCATGGATGTGTGTGATGTCCTTAGGTTAGTTAGGTTTAAGTAATTCTAAGTTCTAGGGGACTGATGACCTCACAACTTAAGTCCCATAGTGCTCAGAGTCATTTGAACCATTTTGATCTGACATTCCACTCTCCAGTCCGTAGAGTGCCAGTTTTGTTTCTCCTGGCAACCACGTCCTCCTGAGTAGTCCCTACCCGAAGATCCGAATGGGGGACAATTTTACCTCCGGAATGTTTTACCGAAGAGGATGCCATGATCATTTAACCATACAGAAGAGCTGCATGCCCTATGCCCTCGGGAAAAGTTACGGCTGTAGTTTCCCCTTGCTTCCTGCAGTTCGTAGTATCAGCACAGCAAGGCCGTTTTGGTTGATGTTACAAGGCCATATCAGTCACTCATCCAGACTGTTGCCCTACAACTACTGAAAAGGCGGCTGCCGATCCTCAGGAACTAAACGTTTGTCTGGCCTCTCAACAGATAACCCTCCGTTAAGATTGCACCTATGTTATGGCTATCTGTATCGCTGAGGCAGGCAAGCCTCTCCACCGACGGCAAGTCCCAGGGTTCATGTGGGGGAGGGTAATCAGTGCTATCCATGCGAAACTGCAGAGATCACTAGCTTTTTATAAATAAACGTATGTCAATCAACGTAGCAGTATCAAATGTCAATCATTTCTATATGGCGGATGTCAACAGCCAATAAATATTTTAAAAGTTCCTGGAAATATATCTTTCATCCACTACTGGTTTCGATTTCACATCATCATCACGGTGGAAAATTTTGCAAAATTGTAATTACTAACACCATCACGACGATCTGGGATCGAGACCAGTCGCAGAAAAAATATATATTTTCATAAAGCTTGTGTACAACGCACTTACTAAAATAGAATTAATGTGTTGCTGCAAACAAGCCCATTTCCTGACTCGAGGCATGTGACACAGCGATACGACCACAAGGTCGAGCAAGCAGTGTCTATCCTCTCAGGCGCTAATCCTGTGGGGCTCTTAGGATCCTGCGTAGCGTTAAGTATAACCCTCCAGAATCCATTGGTTGCGTATTTTACACAACAGTCATGGGATCCTGACCAACACGAGTAGAAATGTCGGGGAACAAGAAGCCACATGCTTGACAAGCCATGACAATGCCGCTGTTGAATTCCGAATTCCTTCTTACACGAGGTATAATTCTATCTTCTCACAAACAACCAACATTCAAATACATTGTCTGAATGAAAAACCCGCTGCGTAATCTTTCTTTATACAGAGTGGTCACAAACGGTCTGGAAAGCTTGTAAGGGCATTGCAGGGTTTCATTGAAAAATAATTGTGAAGAAAAAAATTCGATCCGTTGTGTCGTTCCCGAATTAATTAGCAATGAAAGTACTCAATCAGGCCGTTGCTCTCGCAGATTCAAGGGGCTCGTCAGAGACGATGTCGCCAAACGTATTCTGCGTTTGGTTTCCTAAAACCGAACGAAAGAGTGATACAAAAACAATTGTCTCTGATTGTGTCTGGCAGGCCGCTTGAATTTGCACGCGAAACAGAGTGATTGGCTAATTTCAATGCTAATTAAGTCTTAAACGGCGCAAAGAATCAAGTATTTTCTTAATGATCATTTCTCAGCACAACTTATCCTGCAAGACCCTTACAAGTTTTTCAGGCTGTTTCTAGTCATCCTGTATACACAGTATAGGTGACATTATTCCTTCCTACTTTATAAAGAAATAATGAAATACAAGTTCTAATAATTTGCATATCCATGCCATTTTAACGTTTGTTCCATCTCGCCTTTATGATGTTGTTGTTTTATTGACCAGCAGTGTTGTACAGTACATAATTTGCCCATGTCATTCAGTGATCCAACTGTTGTTGTTCCTCTACCTTTCACTTCTATATAACGCCAAATGAGCGGTCATTTCTTATATCAATCCCCATATATATAATTCCAGTTTATTTACCTCTGCTCTTCTCATCCTGTGTCCACTTACCAACATAATATCTCTGTAAGTCCATCTTTATACGGATGGTTGCGGAACCTCTGCTGTTCAATATAAAATGTCGAATCAAAACCCTTCAGCCGTCTCAGTTTCCTGTTATTTTATTTGAGCAATCAGTTTCGGCGCTATATTACGCCATCTCCACGCCAACTAACCGACGTGTAGGAAGAATCCTACCTCTGGTCCAGTGAAAATAGGGGCCAGCATTCAGTGACTAGTATTCATAGATTTTTGACACAGCAATCCCTTCGATCGTATGAGTCGGCAAGTGATCGATGAGGGAATCACTGTTCCAAAGTCCACGGATACCACTCACTGAATGCTGGCCCCTATTTTGACTGAACCAGACGTGAGATTCTTCCTACAAATCGATCAGGAAGATGGCGTAATGTTGGCGTAAGGGTTGCTGAAATAAAATAACTGGAAATTTAGACCGCTGAAGGTGTTTACATTCGACATTTTATTTCTCCATCGTAATGTCTTCCCCTACCCATTACCTGAAGCTAATGATCAAAGCAAGAAACGACTTGAGAATCATCTTTCGCAACTCATAGGCGCCACATAGCGAGGTGGTGCTGTGGTTAGCACACTGGACTCGTATTCGGGAGGACGACGGTTCAAACCCGCGTCCGGCCATCCTGATTTAGCTTTTCCGTGATTTCCCTAAATCACTTGGGGCAAATGCCGGTATGGTTCCTTTGGAAAGGCACGGACGATTTCTTTCCCTAATCCGAGATTGTGCTCCGTCTCTATCGACCTCATTGTCGATGGGACGTTAAACACTAATCTCAAATGGCTCTGAGCACTATGCGACTTAACTTTTGAGGTCATCAGTCGCCTATAACTTAGAAGTAATTAAACCTAACTAACCTACGGACACCACACACATCCATGCCCGAGGCAGGATTCGAACCTGCGACCGTAGTGGTCACGCGGTTCCAGATTGAAGCGCCTAGAACCGCACGGCCACACAGGCCGGCACACTAATCTCCTCCTTTTCATAGCCTCCAAGCAGCTCCCCACATAACATCAACTTTACCGCATCAGCGATACCTTTTTTCAATAATATCGCCTTCTCTCGTATTTCTTTGTACTTAATACCATTTTCATATTTCACAAAGTAGGTTAACAGCGGCTAAATCTCTGCTGCCAGCCCATCCATGAATGGGAAAATGAAATCAAAATAAAGAAAGAAAAATATTACTAAGTAGCGACTTGCTTCTCTAGTATCGCGCTCATTTCCTTCCACACACTCTCTCTTTTCTCCCGATTTTAATGGGTTGTTCCCCTGGTATAGACATGCGTATTCAAATACAGAGATATGTAAGCAGGCAGAATACGGCGCTGCGGTTATCAACGTCTATATAAAACAACAAGTGTCTGGCGCAGTTGTTTGATCGATTACTGATGCTACAATGGCAGGTTATATAGATTTAAGTGAGTTTGAACGTGGTGTTATAGTCGGCGCACGAGCCATGGGACACAGCACCGCCGAGGTAACGATGAAGCGAGCATTTTCCCGTACGACCATTTCATGAGTGTACCGTGAATATCAGGAATCCGGTAAAACATCAGATCTGCGACATCGCTGCGGCCGGAAAAAGATCCTGCAAGAACGAGACCAACGACGGCTGAATAGTATCGTTCAGCGTGACAGAAGTGCAACCCTTCCGCAGATTGCTGCAGATTTCAGTGCTGGGCCATCAACAAATGTCAGCGTGCGAACCATTCAACTAAACGTCATCGATATGGGCTTTAGGAGCCGAAGACCCACTAGTGTACGCTTGATGACTGCACGACACAAAGTTTTACGCCTCGCCTCGGTCCATCAACACCGACATTGGACTGTTGATGATTGGGAACATGTTGCCTAGTCAGAGTGATGTGGGACCCCTGATACGTCTAGAAACGATTCTGACAGGTGATACGTACGTAAGCATCCTGTCTGATCACCTGCATCCAGTCATGTCTATTGTGCATTCCGACGGACTTCGGTAATTCCAGCAAAACAATACGACACCCCACACGTCCAAAATTGCTGCACAGTGGCTCCAGGAATACTCATCTGAGTTTAAACACTTCCGCTGGTCACCAAATTCTCCAGACATGAACATTATTGAGCATTTCTAGGATGCCTTGCGTCGTGCTGTTCAGAAGAGATCTCCACCCCTCGTACTCTTTCGGATTTATGGACAGCCCAACAGGATTCATGTCAGTTTCCTCTAGCACTACTTTAGATATTAGTCGAGTCCATGCCACGTCATGTTGCGGCACTTCTGCGTGCTCGCAGGTGCCCTGCACGATATTAGGCAGGTGTATCACATTCTTTGGCTCTTCAGTGTGTAATTTGACGGTGAGTATGCTTTCCTCCTTGTTCATTGACTCAGAAGTAACACTAGTGATGATAACAGTGCGTGAGACAAGGGAGGTGAGGATCTTTGCTTAGCACCCAACGATCGGCTGGGGTCTACCTAGCCACGAGTCGGCCTCGCGCAACACATTTCGCAGTAGCGATACTAGTGTGATTTGCCTCGCGAAACTGCTGTGAGAGGCTGTTTCGCGTAGTGCAAACGCACGGTGAGCGAGAAGAGCGTGTGTTGCGCAGGTGCTGGTGCACGACGCGCTGAACGTGCCGGCGGAGACGAGCGCGGCGTGGCTGGCGTCCCCCGGGCAGGAGGTGCTGCTGTCGCTGCAGCCGCAGCTGATGTACGCCACGCAGGCCGCGCAGCTCGAGCGGCCGGGCCGCCGCGGCTGCCTGCTGCGCGAGGAGCGGCCGCTCGACTTGGAACGCGCCTACTCCAGCCACAACTGCCGCCACGACTGTCGCAACAACCGCACCTGGCAGCTCTGCGCCTGCCTGCCCTTCCACGTCTACGACACTGGTCAGCCGCTTCCTCAAACTGCAGTGCTGGCCATTCAAGAGGAAGGATAGCAAATAGCAAGATTTTACTTATTGTGTCTACACAGTATAGCAGGAAGAATGCATGATTAGATTACACGTCTACGTCTACGTGATTACTCTGCTGTTCACGATAAAGTGCCTGGCAGAGGGTTCAATGAATCACCTTCAAGCTGTCTCTCAACCGTTCCACTCTCGAACGGCACGCGGGAAAAACGAACACTTAAATTTTTCTGTGCGAGCCCTAATTTCTCTTATTTTATCGTGATGATCATTTCTCCCTATGTAGGTGGGTGCCAACAGAATGTTTTCGCAATCGGAGGAGAAATCTAGTGATTCAAATTTCATGAGAGGATCCCGTCGCAACGAAAAACGCCTTTGTTTAAATGAATGCTACTCCAAATCACGTATCATGTCTGTGACACTATCTCTCATATTTCGCGATAATACAAAACGAGCTCCCCTTTTTTGTACTGTTTCGATGTCATCCGTCAGTCCCACCTGATGCGGATCCCACACCGCACAGCAGTACTCCAGAATAGGGTGGAAAAGCGTGGCGTAAGCAGTCTCTTTAGTAGACCTGTTGCAACTTCTAACTGTTCTGCCAATGAATCGCAATCTTTGGTTTGCTCTACCCACAATATTATCTATGTGATCGTTCCAATTTAGGTTATTTGCAATTGTAATCCCTAAGTATTTAGTTGAATTTACAGCCTTCAGATTTGTTTGAGTTATCGCGTAATCGAAATTTAGCTGATTTCTCTTAGTACTCATGTAAATAACTTCACATTTTTCCTTATTCAGGATCAATTGCCACTTTTCGCACCATACAGATATCTTATCTAAATCATTTTGCAAGTCGTTTTGAACATCTGATGACTTTACAAGACGGTAAGTTACAGCATCATCTGCAAACAATCTAAGACGGCTGCTCAGATTGTCTCCTATGTAGTTAACATAGATCAGGAACAATAGAGGGCCTATAACACTTCCTTGGGGAGCGCCGGATATTACTTCTGCTTTACTCGATGACTTTCCATCTATTACTACGAACTGTGACCTTTCTGACAAGAAATCACGAATCCAGTCGCACAACTGAGGCGATATTCCGTAGGCACACAGTTTGGTTCGAAGACGCTTGTGAGGAATGGTGTCGAAAGCCTTCTGGAAATCTAAAAATATGGAATCAATCTGACATCCCCTGTCGATAGCACTTATTACTTCAGGACTATAAAGAGCTAGTTTTGTTTCACAAGATCGATATTTTCTGAATCCGTGCTGACTATGTGTCAATAAATAGTTTCCTTCGAGGTACTTCATAATGTTCGAATACAGTATATGTTCCAAAACCCTGCTGCAAATCGACGTTAATAATATAGGCCTGTAATACAGCGGATTACTCCTACTTACCTTTTTGAGTATTGGCGTGACTTGAGCAATTTTCCGATCTTTAGATACGGATCTTTCTGTGAGCGAGTGGTTGTATACAATTGCTAAATATGGAGTTATTTTATCAGCATACTCTGAGAGGAACCTGACTTGTATACAATCTGGAACGGAGGCCTTGCCTTTATTAAGTCATTCAAGCTGCTTACACGATCCAGTCACATTAATGTGACCACCGCCAATGTCTGACGTCAACGCGCAATGGTTAAAATGGCACTGAGCACTATGGGGCTTAACATCTGAGGTCATCGGTCCCCTAGAACTTCGAACTACTTAAACCTAACTAACCTAAGGACTTCACACACGTCCATGCCCGAGGCAGGATTCGAACCTGCGACCGTAGCGGTCACACGGTTCCATACTGAAGCGCCTAGAAGCACTCGCCCACTGCGGCCGTGCAACGCGCAATAACCACTCACAGAAGGCAGGTGGGAGCACTTGCAGTGGAGGGTATCTAAAGCATGTCAGGGAGACGTAATGCGGAAACCGAGCAATTTATCTGACATGCAAAAGAGCATGGTTATTGGCTTTCGGGTAAAGTGTGGTGTCACCGCCAGACACCACACTTGCTAGGTGGTAGCTTAAATCGGCCGCGGTCCATTTAGTACATGTCGGACCCGCGTGTCGCCACTGTGTGATCGCAGACCTAGCGCCACCACAAGGCAGGTCTCGAGAGACGATATAGCACTCGCCCCAGTTGTACGAGGAGATTGCTAGCGACCATACGGACGAAGCCTTCCTCTCATTTGCCGAGAGCCAGTTCGAATAGTCTTCTGCTAAGTCCATGGCTACGACCTAGCAAGGCGCCATTAGCCTTACCTACTTTGAGAGTTATAGTATAAATGTCTCAAGAAGAATGCTGTAGTCATCAAATAATAAAGTTAAGTATAAAGCAGCTACGTACTTTTCTTGCTACCATTCAATAGTTATCCTGTTCCAGAATTGACGCCCGTCGGCGTGAGTGTGTACGCGTGCCTTTCTATCGGCTGCCCGTCACTGTGGACTGGCTGCCTTGTCAGTCCACTTCATAAAGGATGGAAGCATTTCTGAAATAGATAAGTTTGTAAGCTTATAGAATGCTGCCATGGTTAAAGTACACCGTGTATGGCAAAATGTCACATCCAAAACCGATGCTGAGGCGTCTGTGGTGCACCAAACCACAGACGTGTATAGGCGAATAGATGTGCAACAGTTGAGTAACTGATCCCTAGATTAACCAAGGGGCTACCAACAGTGTCTCGTATTCGACCGTCTAGTGACCGTTGCTGTTTATGGGTCTCCACAGTAGGCGCCTCGTTCATGCACCGATGGTGGCTAGCGTTCATTGGCAACGACGACTGGAATTTGTGCACCAGTATTGCAACTGGACAGCTACTGGGTTGCGATAGGTGGCCTTCTCTTGTGCATCACGTTTTATGCACCATTGGACTGATGGCGGTTGGCATGTACGGCGTGAAACTTCTGAAGGCAAACAACCTGCTATAATTGTCAGAATGGTCCAGGCCTGAGGAGGGGGCGTTATAGTCTGGGGAATGTTATCGAGGCATTCCCTGAGTGGTCTCGACATTCTGGGAGGCGCAATGGATTAACACATGAATGGATCCATCCTTGGGGACATTTCCACCTCTACATGTAACCTGTTTTTCCTCAACTCAGTGGCATCTACGAGCAGGACAATGCAATTTGTCACACAGCTCGCAGTGTACGTGCACGATTCGTAGAGTACCAGGGTGAGTTTACCATAGTCCCATGGCCATCAAACGCCCCGAATTTAAACCCAATCGAGAATCTGTGGGACCCCCTCGATCGGGTTCTTCGCATCATGAATGTTCAACTGAGAAACCTAATGCATCCTGTAGTGCTGCGGCCACAACTTCTACTGACGTAGGGTCGGTTGTTTCCTTCCTCTACCACATTGCGCTTCAAAAGAACCTGTCTTTTCTAATTCGGTAATCATTTTTTCCAGACCCTTGCCAGGCATCGCACCAACGCCATGTTTCATACCCTTGAACTCTTGCAGTGTTATTAGTGCACAGTCACTGTTCAGTGCGCGGTCCTGCATTGAGTCAGTCAAGCGGCTCAAACGCAAACAGAGAAATAGACGGTCCAGACTGTATACCAGTCAGGTTCATTTCAGGATATGCTGGTACAATGGCTCCTCACTTAGCAATCATATACAACCACTTGCTCGTGGAAAGATACGTGCCCAAAGACTGGAAAGTTGCACAACTCATACCAATACCCAAGACAGGAAATAGGAGCAATCCGCTGAATTACAGACCTATGTCACTAACGTCTTTTTGCAATAGAAATATGTAACATATACTGTGCTCTAACATTGTGAATCACCTGGAAGAAAATGATTTATTGACAAGTAGCCAACACGGATTCAATTGTTTATTCTCGCCATGTAATGAGTGCTATGGACAAGGGACTTCAAATGGATTCCATACCACAGGTTTTTGACACCGTTTCTCACAAACTAAAACTAAAACTCCATCCGAACAGGTCCTGGAAAGCCCAACTGTACCGACCGGCCGCCGTGTCTTCCTCAGCCCACAGGCGTCACTGGATATGGATATGGAGGGACATGTGGTCAGCACACCGCACTCTCGGCCGGAGGTCAGTTTACGAGACCGGAGCCGCTACTTCTTAATCAAGTAGCTCCTCAGTTTGCCTCACAAGGGCTGAGTGCACAACGCTTTCCAACAGCGCTCGGCAGACCGGATGGTCACCCATCCAAGAGCTAGCCCAGCCCGACAACGCTTAACTTCGATGATCTAACGGGAACAGGTGTTACCACTGCGGCAAGGCCGTTGGCACCGTTCCTCACAAGAAACTTCTAATTAAATTGCACGGCTATGGAGTATAGTCTCAGTTGTGTAACTGGATTCATGGATTTCCTGTCAGAAAGGTCGCAGTTCGTAATAACCGATGGAAAGTGATCGAGCAACACGGAAGTAATATCCGGCGTTCTCCGTGGACGTATTGTGGGTCCTCTGCTGTTCCTGATCCACATAAACGATTTAGGAGACAATCGGAGCAGACCTCTTAGATTGTTTGCGGATGGTGCTGTCATTTACTATCATATAAAGTCATCAGATGATCAAAACGAATTTCAAAATGATTTAGACAAGATATTCGTATAGTAAAAAAAGTGGGAATTGACTCTAAATCATGAAAAGCGTGAAGTCATCCATATGAGCACTAAAAAGAATCTGCTAAATTTCAGTTACACGATGAATCACACACGTCTAAAGGCTGTAAACTGAGCTAAATACTTAGGGATTACAGTTATGAATAACTTAAACTGGTATGATCACCAAACCAAATACTGCAATTTATTGGCAGAACGCTTAAAAAATAGAATAGATCTATTAAAGAGACTGCTTACACTACGCTTGTCCGCTCTCCTCTTGAGTATTACTGTGTGGTGTGGGATCCACATCAGACTGGATTGGCAGAGGACCTCGAAAAAGTTCAAAGAAGGACAGCTCGTTTTTTATTATCGCGAAACAAGAGAGAGAGTGTCATGGAATTCGCCATAGCTTATATTGCATGCCTTGTGCCACTGCTAGTCACTGCATTACCTGTTACACCTGTAACTGGAACTAGACAAAAGCGATTCTCTCTATGCTTCTGTTCGAGTCCTGATATCTTTTGTGTTCGCGATTCTTACGCAAGATTTACGTTGATATGGAGATAGCAGAACCGTTCTGCAGTCTGTCGCAAGATCCAGATACTCCATAGGATTCAGAGCGATAGCCCTGTAGTGCCCGTTGTATATCTTAAATAATGCATTACGGAAAGCACTTCTCGCGGTTTAGACGAAATACTGGATAATCCGTAATTAATAGGGCAAAGCGAAAGAGAAATAAGTTAGATTTCTTTGGGCTAGGTGGAGTTTTATGTGTCCAAGAATTATCGCGAAGTGTGTGGAAGAAAATATATTTTCTTAAAAAAAATGAATGTTGTTAGTACGCTCCTCTTCCTGCTGATAACATGGGCTTTCGAAATCGGATACGTAATTTCTCCTTCAAGTTCCTCAGCATACTTCATAAGGCTGAGCGGACCGGCCTTTCGTGTGGTGTCAGATACATTGACCTCTCAGTTATGGGAGTAGGTACACACATTTCTCTTTAGCCCCAATTCTATAAATATTCTTCCTATTCCATTCATTGATTGTGTGTACGTCTTTCTTCAAGTATTTGGCGATTCTACAGTTACTGTTTTCTGCTTCTGGTAAAACAGTCGACGTTTTAACTGAAGCCGATCGCCAGCTAACGTGGCTTATCATTTGTAGAGATACTGTCTACTTATTTCTTGTGACTCTACCATTAATAGAAATGGAATGTTATTAATGAACATACTTAGATATTCATCCATTAGAAGACCAAAGTAAATGACATAGGAATATTTATATATCAGCGTTGAGCTCTGAATCGACACCTGAAGATCAACTTTCAGTCTAAAAGGGTTATAATCTTTTTAAAGACTTTATACGAAAATATGCTTTATTATGTAAAGTGACTAGCACCATTACTTCATAACATATTCGCGACCTCTTAATTGTCTAACATTATAACAGATATGGTGTTATAATACTATACACTCCTGTAACTTTCTTAGATTTCAATAATGTCAAGATATTCCTCTAAGGAGCAATGTCCTTTTTACACTGAAATAATTGCTTTGGTTTCAGATGGAAAGAGAAAGTGTGGCTTCCTCGATTTGAAGTGTCTACAGAAACACAGAGGTAATTGTACTTGATTTCTCAGATAAGCGTAGAAAATGTTTCCCCTCTATTTCGATTAATATGTAGCCAGTTAATCAGTTCTCTCACTGAACAGGTCAAACGAAGTCAAAAACAAACTCTATCTTGGTACTGATGTGACTGTCTCACTCTCAAAAAAAGATATAATATATTACTCCATGAAAATCAGAAATGTCTTCACTTTTTCCATGTGTAAATGGTTTCCTTCGGATTGTACTTGACGGAAATATCTTACGTAACTGGGTCTAAGAAAAAAATGCGATATACAACGAAGGAATTATCCGAACGAGATGGAAATCGGTAAATGTGATGTATATGTGCAGACAAACAAATGATTACAATTTCAGAAGAATTGGATAATTTATTCAAGAGAAAGAGTTTCACAAATGGAGCAAGTCAACAACGCGCTGGTCAACTCAGGCCCTTATTCAAGCAGCTATACGATTTGCTGTTGATTGATAGAATAGTTGGATGTCATCCTGACGGGTATCGTGCCACATTCTGTGCAATTGGTGTGTTCGATTGTCAAAATACCGAACTAGTTGGAGGGTCTTGCCCATAATGCTCCTAATGTTCTCCATTGGGGATAGATCCGGCAACGTTGTTGACCAAGGTATGGTTTGGCAAGCACGAAGACAAGTGGGAGGAACTCTCGCCGTTTGTGAGCGGGCATTATCATGCTGATATGAAAGCTCAGCTTGGCTTGACATGGAGGGCAACAAAACGGATCCGAGCGAAGAGTATCGCCGACGTACCGCTGTGGTGTAAGTGTGCTGTAGATGACAACCAGAGGAGTCCTGCTATGAAATAAAATAATTCCCCGACCATCACTGTTTGTTGTCGGGCTGTACGGCGAACGACAATCAGGTTGGTGTCCCATCGCTGTCCGGAGAGTCTCCAGATACTTCTTCGACCTGGACGCACTTCAGATTGAGCCCCAATAATCAGTTCTAGTGCTTGTCTTTGTGCTTTCCAAAGCCTACCTTGCCCATCAAAGTCGCCGGATCTCTTCCCAATTGAGAATGTCTGGAGCGTTATGGGTAGGGTCCTCCAACCAGCTCGGGATTTTGACGAGCTAACGCTCCAGCTGGACAGAATCTGGCACGATATAACTCACGAGGACATCCAACAACTCTATCAATAAATGTCAAGCTGAATAAGTGCCAGAGGCAGACCGACGCGCCATTAACTTGCTTAATTTGTGAAGCTCTTTCTCTTGAGTAAATCATCCACTTTTTCTGGAACTGAAATCTTTTGTTTGCCCGTACATGCACATCACATCTATCGATTTCCGTTCCATTCGGATAATTCATTCATGCGTAGTTCTATTTTTTTCCGCCAAATTGAAATTGCTTTGCAAATCCGACCAGTGCATTTGTGCAGTGCTCTTAGTCTTTTGGGGCAATATTAAATAAAATAGGGTTAATCTACGTCAGTACGGAAAAGACTTTCTGAAACGAGTACACAGTGGGTAAAAGTAGAATGTTTGAACTATGTGAAAGGAACGAATTACGTGAACTCGTAAATTTTTAAGTTAAAAATAAAGAAGAACACAACATGATTCTTGAGTTTCTCCCGGCGTATTTGATAATCAAAATATCCACGGGTGTACTGCCGGTCTACAGTGTCCAACGGGCACAATATTTCGACGATCATACATGTCGCCATCATCAGGTGAACTGACGGACTGAGCTCCTGTGAACGTGCCGGTACGAAGATCCGTACGCTATGGCTGCTCAGGGGGAACTGGGTTCGGTCGCGGTGGCGGCCGATTTAAATACCCTCCGCCCGCGGCGCACTCCCTCCGCCGTCCGCGACCCGCGCCACGGTCGCGCGGTGGAACAGATTGCGACGGCGTCTGAGGTGACGTCGGTGTGATGGCTCTGTCCGCCGTGGTCGTCACAACTGTACGTTTGCTCGATTTACTCTTGATTAACCCAATTGCTGGTTCCCAAGCCTTGCTAAGATTATAGCCACAGTCACGGTTTATGAGGTCGTGATTGGTGCGAATTTCGATGGCCTCTCTAACAACGCTGTCCCAGTATCTCGACGTCTGTACCAGAATCCTCGTGCGTTCATACTCCATAGCGTGATTTTCCGACAAACAATGTTCAGCGACCGCCGACTTGCTCGGATACATCAGTCGAGTGTGCCTCTCGTGTTCACGGCATCGATCCTCGACGGTACGCATCGTCTGACCAATATACGACTTGCCACATTGACACGGAATCTGGTACACGTCGGCCTTCCTCAAACCGAGGTCATCCATGGATGAAATCACGAGGGAGGAGGTAGGCACTGCGTTTATTTCATATACAGGCGCACTCTCGGTGAAAGTCGCCCGCATTTTGAAGAAACACCGGGTCGGAACTGTGTTTTGTCCTCCGAATAAAACTCGTGCACTGGTGGGGAGTGCCAAAGATGACCTCGGTTTGAGGAAGGCTGGCGTGTACCAGATTCCGTGTCAATGTGGCAAGTCGTATATTGGTCAGACGATGCGTACCGTCGAGGATCGATGCCATGAACACCAGAGGCACACTCGACTGATGTATCCGAGCAAGTCGGCGGTCGCTGAACATTGTTTGTCGGAAAATCACGCTATGGAGTATGAACGCACGAGGATTCTGGTACAGACGTCGAGATACTGGGACAGCGTTGTTAGAGAGGCCATCGAAATTCGCACCAATCACGACCTCATAAACCGTGACTGTGGCTATAATCTTAGCAAGGCTTGGGAAGCAGCAATTGGGTTAATCAAGAGTAAATCGAGCAAACGTACAGTTGTGACGACCACGGCGGACAAAGCCGTCACACCGACGTCACCTCAGACGCCGTCGCAATCTGTTCCACCGCGCGACCGTGGCGCGGGGCGCGGACGGCGGAGGGAGTGCGCCGCGGGCGGAGGGTATTTAAATCGGCCGCCACCGCGACCGAACCCAGTTCCCCCTGAGCAGCCATAGCGTACGGATCTCCGTACCGGCACGTTCACAGGAGCTCAGTCCGTCAGTTCACCTGATGATGACGACATGTATGATCGCCGAAATATTGTGCCCGTTGGACACTGTAGACCGGCAGTACACCCATGGATATTTTGATTAAGAACACAATAATTTACATATAGCGCTTTCGGTAAGTCTCGTATATACCGAGCACCACGCTGGGTGCTGAAATGTGGTAAATGGGAACTTGTGGTGGAAGTATACGGAAAAATGATTGATTTCTCGTTTTCTGGGTGCCAAGCTTGATCAACATTAATTTAAATGTAAAGTCATCCTTCAATGGATGTGTGCAAAACATCAGAATGACTGACAGGTTAAAACAGATAGTAATGTCAAAACAGTTTATTAAAATAAAAACAAAAGGAGAAACATTAATGACTAAAGTTTGCCTTGGCGCTTGGAATGGACAAACATGTCACAAATGCGTTGTCAGAGCAGCTGGCTTGTCAGTGAGATTTCACTGAAGTCTTGAACCGATCTTTAGCGGTGCAGAGTTGCCTGTTGGTGGGGTTCTTTCGTGTTCTTTACCTCTGCGAGGAGACACATAGAGCATAGAAGTAACTTCGATGCTGTGTGAGTGGATAGCACCAGGAAGATGATTGATAGTTGTCAACAGTTGAACAGCCTGTTCCCTTTGTGCAGGCCGCGAGGATTCGCCCAGTGGTCCACTGGCGAGGACTGAAGGTTTACCATTCAAGTAGTAACATCATGAAGGATCGGTTTCCCGGGGCTGTGCATGGGTGGAATTACAGAAGCGGCACCCAAGGAATCGGATTTTAACCGGATGACGGTGATGATGATAATGACTCGTTGGCAGAGTCAAAACTGAGATCAATTTTGTAATCAGACCGCAAAAGTAGCATCAGTTGAGACAGTGGCTTCAGAAAATGGAACCAATGAGAATGCTCCTGACAATAAGCAACAAACTGGAATGAAATGCAGTAAAGAGTGGAATGGAACCAGAGCAAAATGGAGTAGACTAAAGTCATCACAGGATCGGATCAGCACCAAGAGAAAGTGCAAACCAAGTCGCGGCTACCAAGTCTTGAGATTAAGTCCCAACACGAAGTCTCTCGGAAGGATCATCAGGAAATCTCACTTCTTAGAAAATAAAGTCGTCTGAATGTCATCACCCTACTGACAGTACGCTCATTCCTCATTCTCCACTCTCTGTCTCTCTGGTTTTTGACGCAGGTCTCTCGCTCTTCGGGAGGGCTGGAATTTTCTCGTCATTTCTTATCATTGGCTGACTATATATCAATGCCAGTCAATAGATGATTCCCCGTGAGCAGTTATCCTCCTCTTGACTCCTTGTTCCACACTGTCCATTTTCGTTTCTTGTGGACAGACTACCCCATACACGCGACCAGAAAATGTCTTCCGGTTTTGCCTACAGGGTGACGGCTGGGGATGGGGGGGGGGGGGGGGGGTGGCGTCGAAACCAAGCTTACGCCCTCGAGGAGTTACCATATCATTCCTTGGTGATCGTACAAAGCAAGAAGGTTATCATTTTTCTAACGGAGGCGCAGATTTAGCGAAAGAATATTTTTTCCTAGCTCAGAAAGCCGGCTAGCGACGTGTCCCTCTGCCAATTGCGGCGGGGCGGGCTCGGTCGGTCGTTCTTTCGTATCCTTTGCTCTCTCTAAGTCACTTTTATCGAACAGTTCACCTACCTCTATATTTGTTCCTTCCGACGTCCCTTCACTCTGCGGTAGTAGATACACGCTAGGCAGCGTAAAGCAGCGTTGCTGAAACCACTACCTAATACCTACCACACAGAGGCCACGTAACTCAAGTTGCAAATCAGTTCCTGTAAGTTCATCTCACAAATTTCGGGCGGTAGGAGAATGCAGTTTAATTGCAGTAAGCATTCGAAAATTCTATTATCGTCTTTTTATTCATAAGGAAGCACATGACATGGCTATCAAGTCCGTATTTACTATGGTAATACTCTATCATTCGAAGTCTACTGTCTATCCAACATATTTCACACTTAAAAGCAGCCAGAATTCCTGCAAGTCCGTCCCGATTAACTTTTGCGATCTAACAGTCACTGACCCACCACTATTAGCGAATTTAACTTTCGGTCGTTTCAATGGTCTTCTATGGCAGAAGTGCTCGCCAAAGTACAGAGGGGTCCAAAAAAATGTATCCATTGTTTAAAAGTCCATAACTGGCAAACTAATTGACGGAGTTGTCTCATCTTTGATAGTGTAGTAGTTTGTAGTTCCGGCAGTCGCCACACAAGCGTTGTATTGTGTTGTTTTGTCAGATGACAGTCGCCAGATAGTCAGTATTTTGTTCTTAGTTGCACCTAGTTACTCGAGTATACTTGGCTGGCGCAAGGCTTACATTTGATGAAAAGAAGTCAGTTTTGAAGTGGTATTTTAAGTACGAAAACATTAATGAGGTTCAACGGCAATGGCGAAATGACTATCAAACAGAGCCACCGATACGTTTAACGATTCGTCGCATTCGAGACAATTTTGAAGCCGAAGACTGTGTTAAAGATGTACACAAATAAAGATCTGGACGACCTGTAACAGTAGCAAGTTCATCTAACTCCCGTCGTGTGTTACAACAATTCACTCGCTCACTACAGAAGTCTGTGAGACAGTGTGTCCGTGAAACTGGAGTGAGTCGCTAAAGTGTTCGGCGAGTTTTGAAGACAGCAAAGTGGAAGTGCTACATCCCACGATTGCTACACGCAATGCACGAGGACGACCCAGATCGTAGAATGGAGTACTGCCATTGGTCTACTAACATGGTGCGCAATGATGAAGAGTTTGCAGAGATGATTGTGTGGTCTGATGAGGCATAGTTCAAACTCAATGGTACAGTAAATCGCCACAATTGCATCTACTGGACCGCCGAAAATCCGAAAGTCCATGTAGACAAAGGTATCCAACATATTTCACACTTAAAAGCAGCCAGAATTCCTGCAAGTCCGTCCCGATTAACTTTTGCGATCTAACAGTCACTGACCCACCACTATTAGCGAATTTAACTTTCGGTCGTTTCAATGGTCTTCTATGGCAGAAGTGCTCGCCAAAGCCAAAGTAATCCATTTTACCTGCCATCTGAGACTTGTATGAAGACGGAAGAGTTTAATTTCAACAAGATGGTGCCCCAGCCTACTACCAAAATCGTGTTAGGGCGTATCTCGACGAAAATCTACCAGCTGTAGAGGTGCTGTGGAGTACCCACCACGTTCCCCAGACCTAACTCCTCTGGACTTTTACCTGTGGGAAACGCTAAAGGACGTCGTTTATCGACAAAAGCCACGCACATTGGATGAACTTCGAGAATCCATCGTACATTCGTGTGCAAATATCCAACTGAACACGTTGCAGGCAGTAGTTCGTGCTGCAGTTCGGCGGCATCGTTTGTGTGTAAATGTTAATGGTGACCATTTCGAACACCTACAATGATATCTTTAAGTTGGACTTTAAGCTACACTTTCACCAAAAATGAGACAAGTCCGTCAACTAGTTTGCGAGTTATGGACTTTTAAACAGTGGATACATTTTTTGGACGCCTCTGTATTCCGTCAAGAACACGGAATAAGCCACGCGGAATTGTCTCTACGACCAAAATATCACACGCTTATAAAACTTCAACTAATCAGTTCCGAAAAATCACACTTTCCTCAAAATGTTCGTAACTTAAACCGCATTAGTCACGACGCGTTCTATCTGAAATGATCTCACAAGCTCTTCATTTTTCATACTATTTTCTCGGAGACATCAAGCATGGTGTTACTCGGAAAAAGGTTAGCGAGCGACTCTCTCGATGCTCCTCTCCTCTCTGCCCCTCTAACTATCTGCACGCGGGAACCGCTTGAGTCGCGCGGGATTAGCCGAGCGGTCCAAGGCGCTGCAGTCATGGACTGTGCGGCTGTTCCTGGCGGAGGTTGGAGTCCTCCCTTGGGCATGGGTGTGTGTCTTTGTTCTTAGTATAATTTAGGTTAAGTAGTGTGTAAGCTTTGGGACTGATGACCTTAGCAGTTAAGTCCCATAAGATTTCACACACATTTGAACATCTTTTTGAATCGCTTGATTCTGATTGGCTATTGATCTGAATGACCAATCATAATGATCCTTCCAGGTCATTCTCGCGGCAAAACCTGCCTTAGCCAACCACTAATCATATAGTCATTTCAAATTCAATTTTCAATACATTGTTTAATAAAATAGAACGAAATGCAACATATCCTTTAAATTAATATAGAAACTTTTTCCGCATCAGACTTTTATTCTGGTTGCTCTCTTAAAAAAGCAAGCACCCCTCGACATACGCCATCAGCATCGTGGTTGCAACACAGTTGTAAAGTCTCTACAGTGGGAAACAGTGCTCTTCTCGGCCAGTCCGCATTGCCCATAGCTCGCGATTCGAGAAAGGATTTTCCCAAAACTCAAACAAGCACTTCAGCGTCCCCTCTTCTGTGTCCATTCACACGCTGTTTCTTACATTATGTCATTCACTACACGCTCTCATGCTGGCAATTGCAAAGCTATGACGTCAAATGCAGTCGATCCCCATGGTCCTGCAACTAATTCTCATAATAGCGGTCACGTGGCTTGCACACTTGTACTACTGAAATGACATCTCTGGTGGAGAAGGAAATGACTAAAAGTGCAAATGGTTTATAATGAAATGATCACAGTCGTATCTCTCATGGTGCCCCCTGCAATAACCATTTGACCCAAAAACGACCCATGTGATTGCCTGACATCTGCGAAGTCTGTGTGGAGAGCTCAACACCCCTCGGAGCGACGAATCTTGACTCTACCATCGACATATTGCAACAGGACCTATCAATCATCTGAAAAGCAGTCCCCATGGTTCACTCATAATATGTGGCAGCCGTTGTTGAATATGTCGTTGGGTTAACGATTTCACACACACAGATCGTTTGGCTCATAACCCAATTCTCAACAACATGCAGTGAACGATGTTATGCAAAATACGCGTAACTTCCTCATCACCGGACACTACATGTGAGTTCGTGATGTTTGCACAACGGTGGGAAATTTTTCTCTTGCAGTTTCTTCCAAACTAAAGATGTGTGTCTTAGGAACCTGTGCTCCAGCAGCCTTAAAAAGGAAAATTAATATGATAGCATACTGCATAGTTTCTGGCTTTCGGCGGCTGTGTGACGGTTGAAAAACAAAAGGGAAGGCAGCGATTTGTTTAACGAGAGCAAATTTCGGACGTTAAAGAGTGAAAATGGTGTGACAGTAGACGTTAATGAATTCCGTTACCGTAAAAAATAACCAGTGTTTGTCTTTGTTGTGATCCTCGGATTTAAGAGAGGTTTCATGCAGCTCTCCACACTAGTCTATCCCATGTAAGCTTCTTCATCTCTGCATAACCACGGCAACCGAAATCCATTGTTATCTACTTACCTTATTCTGTCCTTTGTCTCCCTCTATAACTTTTAGACCTCACATTGCCTTCCATTACAAACCTGACGATTCCTTCCTGCCAGAAGATGTGTGCTATTAACCAACCCTTATTTTAATCATTTTTTGCCACAACTTTCTTTTTCCCCAATTCGATTTCGTACCTCCTCATTAGCTATTCGATCAACCCATCCAATTTTAAACATTCTTCTGTTACTCCACATTTCAAAAGCTTCTATTAAAGTTATACAAATTATGTTGTATAGTGATGAAAGACTGGGAAGAACTGAGACTGCCATAAAATCCAGTATCCTGTAATAACAAATAAATATTTTTGTCCAGTTCAAAAATATGTGGATTCCTAAGGGACCAAACTGCTAAGGTCATCGGTCCCTGGACTTACGCACTATTTAAACGAACTTACGCTAAGAAAAACAACACACACACACACACACACACACGCACACATGCCCGAGAGAAAACTCGAACCTCCGGCAGGAGTAGCCCCCCAATCACTGACATGGCGCCTCTAAACCGTCCGGCCACTCCGCGCGGGTTATGTCCCTGGTTGGGGTATGTAACAGTTTTTCAGTGCCAGAGCGTGGTTTTCATTTCTCAGTCGTCACTGGAGAGTCGTGTATGATAACTGTGGTAATGACATACCTTCCGCCTTATGATGTAGGTTGCTTGTGAAGTACAAGGTTATCCATAAGTACTCCGGAATTTCAGAAGAGGAGTGTGTGAAAATTTCAAGAAACAGAGAAATGAAAAATATCAGTAGACAAAGCATCTCTTCACGTTTTCATTCGTAGTTGCAGGGCGCACAGCAAGGGGGCAGGCACGTCAGAACATGTTTGTCTTATCGCAGACAGTGCCTATTTAGCACCTGTGAAGTGAGTAAAATGGCTACAATCCACTGATATGCATGGTTGTTATAATTAAACTTCCGCTACTTCTGCCATTTCAGATGAAAAACCATTTACAGTATTGAAACACAACTTTATAGGAAAGATGTCCAGACTGTGTGCTGCAGGATTTGGCGTTGTTAGTAGTGTTAGTGTCATGATTTGCCGTTAGGCGCCGGTACTGCTACAGCGACTTTGGGTTGAAACTAGGGTGTCAATTCGTACCGTTTTTCCCGGGACAGTTCCGTTTTTTCCAAAATGTCGCGCTGTCCCGAATTTTTTTTTTTGGGACGCTCAAACGACCCGCTTTTTGTGAAGGCTGAAACATTTTAGGCTACCGCCTATTTGATTTGCAATTTACTGCGCATTACACATATATATACGCCAAGAAGTGTCACTTGTACAATTTTCTCTACAATCTTTGTTCACTGTTGTTGTTTTACACTATTGGTAGTACCGATTCATGGTCACTGTTTCATCATGCCAAAGCGAAAGAGTAATTTTAACACCAATATCGGAAGTGAGTTTGCTTTTACCAGTGGTAGTGAAGAAACTGTAGAATACAGGCTGTGGAAATCAAATTTTTCTATTGGGCGTGATGGAAGGTCTGCCATTGTGAATCAGGTTAAGACGAAGAAACAACAGATGAGTGTTCAGTCTCAAATGCACTTCTTGATAAAATATATAAGAGTGAAAAGTACGGTGACAGTGCAGCATAATAATTGTAAAAGGACATTTGGGATAATCTGAGTGCATTTACACAAAGGTAAACTTCTATGCACATTAAATTTTGTCAGTACACTTTTGTAACGTTTTTCTTCCCTTCATTGTCTCAGGCTTTTGTAAACTTTTTAAAATATCCCGTTTTTAATTAAAATGAAAGAGACACGCTAGCAGAAATATGAGGGCAATTCGAAAAGTAAGAAACGATAGGTTGCAAAATGGAAACCACAGTGAAAATCAAAACTATTTTATTTGCAACAGTTAGCTACAACTTCCAGCTAGTTATCTCCATAGTGGACGATCAGACTTAGACGTTTGTCGTAGCGTTGTACCAAGTTTCCAATACCCTCGTCACAGAGGGCAGCCGCCAGTGCTTTCCGCCAATTCTCTACGCTGTGCCAAAATGTTGTCTTCATAGCCAGCGGTTCATGTGAACAGAGATGAAACTCAAAGGGAGACAATTACGAGCTGTATTGTAGGTAATCAAACATTTCCAATTGAAAACGATCCAGGAGCATCTACATTGCCCCTGCAGAATGCGGCTGAGAATGTAATGTTGGCTGCATAGATTCAGGCGAAATTTCTCACCATACCCTCGTACTCGGCGGGAGACACTATTGTTGTAGGTATCTTTATGTGCTCCATGTGTGCTCAGAACTAAAAACAACGACGTAACGCAATAGACGGGCATCCTAGAGACAATGTCCAACACACCTGTGCAAAACTTCATCGGATTTTCACTGTGGTATCCATTTCGCGACCGATCGTTGAATAAGTCTTGTACGTGCATCAGTGTGCATTAGAGTTGCAGACAGTTAACATAGTTCCGACAAGGTGAGCAAGGCTTTACTCGTAAAATTGTTTTATCAAAACAACAGCAATACTGCTGCGAGTAACGACGCATTGGGTGAAGACAGAGAGGTTCTCTTTCCGCTCTGAGGTTGAAGAACATGATTCGGAAGTTCGAATTAGCTGGCGATTTGGGAGTTGATCCTGGGGGAGGCCGACTGCCAATTGCGCTACAAATTGTGAAGAAGTTGCTTTTGCCATGGCTGGGGCTGCTGGACGCAACCTACAATCTTCAAGAAGTTCACGAGATGTGTTACGACATCTGAACAGTCCACGGTCCACTGTCCGAATAGTGCTGCGAACAATTGTGAAATTGCATCTCTGACGCGTTTCCAGGCTGTCGTGGACGCAGATGCTCGTCCCCTTGAGCAACGCTTGTCTCCTGGGGCGTGAAAATGGTACACAATTAACAAATGTTACCCTCTCGTATGTAAACTGTGTTTCTTTCAACATTTTATTCGTCATTTCTCTTCCTCATGTCGTTTAGAATGTTTCCTCAAAGTTTCACAGTCCTACAGTCACTCCTTTTCATAGGGTCCCTTGCAAGAAGCCAGAGTTTAGTTACAACCACCTTCTACGTCTATTTTCTGTATGTCTTATGTCTTATTGTTTTCTGAATCCCCGAAATTACTTACGAATAATACTGTATAGATATGTTCAACAGATCAACATTAAATTACTCAGCTTTTAACCATTCTCTTAGAGACTGGATTCCTTGCGTTGAGACTTAGGATACGTCTGAGATTTTATGAGCATTGTTCTTGTCCACATTGTGCCTCAGTTTACTGTTGAGTGTAGTGTGCTTCGACGTTTCAGAGGAACTGGAGGCGGAGCAGGGTGAGAGCTGCAGCTGCGCCCCGGAATGCTCCTCAGTGGAGTATCTCGCCGAGGCGTCCACTGGCATCCTGGGGGCGGCTCGCTACCCAGCTTCCGATCACCTCATGTGAGTGCTGCTGGCTGCCAATAACACTCTCACTTATTTTCGTCTGATATAAAGCGTGCAACCAACTGTGGCACCATACTCTCAAGCGATAAGACCTTATAATTACAAATTGTATAGGTTAATTGCCGTCTTTTGCAGCTGTAATGAAAGACTTATTAAGACCTGACGCGTTTCGTTTTATTCTTAAATATTTTCAGTGGTCACCGCAACAATATGGTTTTTCTCTTACGATTTTGTTTGCTATGATCATGAACAGATGCATGCTTTACTTACTAGAGGAAGAGGTACAAAATTGGAATAGGGGCAGTAATATGGAATACTATTACACGTCGCCTTTTATGTGCTGTACTTTGGTTAGCTGCTTAAAAACTACGTTCAGAAACTGTAGACTGCTTTGGGATGCATTCATATTACAGCTGGCAGCCATTGCGAGTGAGTGAAACATAATTGTGGCAGGTTGCTGGTCTTCAGTTTCTTTCTTGTTATAACACATAAACTGTTAATATACACTCCTGGAAATTGAAATAAGAACACCGTGAATTCATTGTCCCAGGAAGGGGAAACTTTATTGACACATTCCTGGGATCAGATACATCACATGATCACACTGACAGAACCACAGGCACATAGACACAGGCAACAGAGCATGCACAATGTCGGCACTAGTACAGTGTATATCCACCTTTCGCAGCAATGCAGGCTGCTATTCTCCCATGGAGACGATCGTAGAGATGCTGGATGTAGTCCTGTGGAACGGCTTGCCATGCCATTTCCACCTGGCGCCTCAGTTGGACCAGCGTTCGTGCTGGACGTGCAGACCGCGTGAGACGACGCTTCATCCAGTCCCAAACATGCTCAATGGGGGACAGATCCGGAGATCTTGCTGGCCAGGGTAGTTGACTTACACCTTCTAGAGCACGTTGGGTGGCACGGGATACATGCGGACGTGCATTGTCCTGTTGGAACAGCAAGTTCCCTTGCCGGTCTAGGAATGGTAGAACGATGGGTTCGATGACGGTTTGGATGTACCGTGCACTATTCAGTGTCCCCTCGACGATCACCAGTGGTGTACGGCCAGTGTAGGAGATCGCTCCCCACACCATGGTGCCGGGTGTTGGCCCTGTGTGCCTCGGTCGTATGCAGTCCTGATTGTGGCGCTCACCTGCACGGCGCCAAACACGCATACGACCATCATTGGCACCAAGGCAGAAGCGACTCTCATCGCTGAAGACGACACGTCTCCATTCGTCCCTCCATTCACGCCTGTCGCGACACCACTGGAGGCGGGCTGCACGATGTTGGGGCGTGAGCGGAAGACGGCCTAACGGTGTGCGGGACCGTAGCCCAGCTTCATGAAGACGGTTGCGAATGGTCCTCGCCGATACCCCAGGAGCAACAGTGTCCCTAATTTGCTGGGAAGTGGCGGTGCGGTCCCCTACGGCACTGCGTAGGATCCTACGGTCTTGGCGTGCATCCGTGCGTCGCTGCGGTCCGGTCCCGGGTCGACGGGCACGTGCACCTTCCGCCGACCACTGGCGACAACATCGATGTACTGTGGAGACCTCACGCCCCACGTGTTGAGCAATTCGGCGGTACGTCCACCCGGCCTCCCGCATGCCCACTATACGCCCTCGCTCAAAGTCCGTCAACTGCACATACAGTTCACGTCCACGCTGTCGCGGCATGCTACCAGTGTTAAAGACTGCGATGGAGCTCCGTATGCCACGGCAAACTGGCTGACACTGACGGCGGCGGTGCACAAATGCTGCGCAGCTAGCGCCATTCGACGTCCAACACCGCGGTTCCTGGTGTGTCCGCTGTGCCGTGCGTGTGATCATTGCTTGTACAGCCCTCTCGCAGTGTCCGGAGCAAGTATGGTGGGTCTGACACACCGGTGTCAATGTGTTCTTTTTTCCATTTCCAGGAGTGTATTTTGTAAACAGACGTTTAGCTAATACAGTAAGCCGTAAAATGGCGTATTTGTAGCCTACTGAAATTTAATTATCGTTTTTATTTGCGTTTCTGAATTTCAAATTGGCTGTGTCACTAATATGGAACACTAGTATTCCATATTTGTACCATGGTATTCCATATTTGTGCCATACTTTCACAGTCTGCTTTACTTAAAGGGATTGCTTCAGAAATGACTTCACGAGCTCGAAAGCAGTGGGATGAATCTGCTATGCAAATAGCAATGAAAAATGTTAGATGATGTAACGGCGACCGGAACGGTCGCAGGGTAGTAGCGACGGAAACGCGGCGGGACGCGCGGAGCGGCCGGCGAACAACAACACAACAGGAGTGGACGGTCACGACCAACGGACGACGTTACGACACAACAAGAACAGACAATAGAGTAACGAACCAAACAAGACAACCACGTCCACTGGAATAGAAACACGAAAGTCAACACGCTGTCAGAGGCGATATGTCCTGAGACGCACGCGATGTTAGACTGCTGGCTGAGCTTTTTTTTCTCTTTATTGTTATTTTGAAACTTGTTTACAGGCAGGCCTGCAGCAGCATACTACGCCGCTCTTTGGCCTCAGAGAAACACAAAGATACAAATGCAGACAATTAGAGAAAAAAGATGGTGGACATATAAACGGAGACAAACACTTTTTAAAATACAAGGTGCCGTTCACGGACGTAGAGTCCAAGATAAAATTGTTCAGACACTTGGACACATACAGAGACGAAAATTGTCACACGTGAACGTAGGGGCACAGAACGAATAACACTGATCCACTTGAGCACAAAACGACGGCACACACAGAAACACGAGGCGTTGATCTCCAGCGCGCGAATGTTCACTAACCGTGTACGAGTCCGGGGACCTGCCAAGAGAGGAGGAGTGGAGGGGTGGGAGAGGGAGAGGGGAGAACAGATGCCATGGGCAGGGGAGAAAGGGAGAAGGGAGGAAGGGGGAGGGGAAAGCCCGGAGGAAGAGGGGTGGAGGAAGGGGGCGGGGAAAAGGAAAGAGAATGGAGGGAGGGTGCCCAAAGGAAAGGACACAGGAAGTGGGGGGAGGATCAAAGTTGATAGGAGGGTTAGATGGAGGGGAGGAGGACATCATCAGGAAGGGGGAGCTGGCGGAAGCCACCTTGGGAGAGGGTAAGGAGGGTGGAGAGATGGAGACCGGGTGGGACGTGGGAATACAGGATGTGTACAGGATCCGTATCCTTTCAAGGAAAAGGAGGAGGTGGGGGAACAGAATGAGATCGTACATGATCCGCATGGGGGAGGGGAGACAGATGCGATAGGCGAGGCGGAGAGCAAGGCGTTCAAGGATTTGAAGGGATTTATAAAAGGTGGGGGGGGGGCGGAGATCCAGGCCAGATGGGCGTAACAAAGGATAGGGCGGATGAGGGATTTATAGGTGTGGAGGACGGTGGAGGGGTCCAGACCCCACGTACGGCCCGAAAGGAGCTCGAGGAGACGGAGTCGGGAACGTGCCTTGGCTTGGATTGTTCGGAGATGGGGGGTCCAGGAGAGGCGACGGTCGAGGGTGACGCCAAGGTACTTGAGGGTGGGGGTGAGGGCGATAGGATGGCCATAGACGGTGATATAGAAATCAAGGAGTCGGAAGAAAGGGGTGGTTTTGCCTACAATGATCGCCTGGGTTTTGGAGGTATTGACCTTGAGCAACCACTGGTTGCACCAAGCGGTGAACCAGTCAAGATGGGATTGGAGAAGGTGTTGGGAGCGCTGCACGGTGGGGGCAAGGGCAAGGAAGACGGTGTCATCAGCAAACTGGAGAAGGTGGACGGGGGGTGATGGCGGCGGCATGTCCGCCGTATACAAAAGGTACAGAAGGGGGGAGAGGACGGAGCCTTGGGGCACACCAGCGGAGGAAAAAAAGGTGTACGAATCCGTGTTATGGATGATGATGTAGGAAGGACGGTGGGAGAGAAAGGAGCCGATCAGACGGACGTAATTAATGGGAAGGGCGAAGGTTTGGAGCTTGAAGAGGAGACTGGAATACCATACGCGGTCATAAGAACGTTCGAGGCCCAGGGAGAAGAAGATTGCGGAGCAATGGGAATTAAGCTGTTCAGAAAGAAGATGAGTGAGGTGAAGGAGAAGGTCGTCAGAAGAGAAGGACGGCTGAAAGCCACACTGGGTAACGGGAAGAAGGTAGTGCTGGCGGAGATGCTGGTGGATGCGGCAGGTGAGATTAGATTCCAGGACCTTGCTGAAGACCGAGGTAAGGCTGATGGGACGGTACGAGGAGAACGCGGACGGCGGTTTGCCAGGTTTAAGGAACATCAGGATACGGGAGGTTTTCCACAGGTTGGGGTAGTAGCCGGTGGACAGGACTACATTGTAGAGCCTGGCCAGGGTGGAGAGGAAAGAGACAGGAGCTTCACGAAGGTGACGGTAGGTGACACGATCGTGACAAGGAGCGGTGTTGCGTTTCGTGCGGAGTGTAGCAATGAGATCCTGTGTAGTGATAAGGGCATTGAGTTCCGTGTGTGCAATGTTGTCCAAGTACTGGAAACCAGGTGCGAGGGGAGGGACTTAGGTGTCAGTTCGATCACGGACATCAGGGAAGAGGGAGTAATCAAACTGGGGATCATCGGGAATGGAAAACACATCAGAGAGGTAGGAGGCAAAGTGATTGGCCTTACTAAGGGTGTCAGGGAAGGGGTGATCATCATGGAGCAGAGAGGATAGTAGGGGGAGGGTTTAGTTCCGGTAAGGCGACGGAAGGCTGACCTGAACTTGGACAAGTTGATACGAGGGCTGTCCAGAAAGTAAGTTACGATCGGTCGCGAAATGGAAATGACTATGAAAATCCGATAAACCTTTGCAAAGATGTGTTGGGCAGTGTCTCTAGTATGACTCTAGGTAGAATTATGTCGTTCTTTTCATTCCTGAGCTCTTAGTGAGCGCGTAAAGATGTTATAGAAAATAGTGTCTCCTGCCAAGTACGAGGGCCTGGTGAGAATTTTCCCCTGAAGCTATGCAACCAAGATTACATAACTGTCGTGCGGTTTCTTCTTCAAGACAGTTCTCAGCCTCATTCTGCAGGGGCAATGAAGATGTTCCTGCATCGTTTCAATTGTAAATGTTTGGTTACCCACAATACAGACTGTAATTGTCTCCCACTGCGTTTCACCTCTGCTCAAACGAACCGCTGGCTATGAAGACAACATTTTGGCACAGGCAACGAGCTTTAAGCCAGCGTAGAGAATTGGCGGAAAGCACTGGCGGCTGCCTTCTATGATGAGGGTATTGGAAAGTTGGTACAATGCTACGACGAATGTCTGAGTCAGAACGGCGACTACGTAGAGAAGTAGCTGAAAGGTGTAGCTAACTGTTACAAATGAAACATTTCTGATTTTCACTGTGATTTTCATTTCGCGATCAATCGTAACTTACTTTCTGGACAGCCCTAGTAGGTAGGGTAGCATTTAAACGGGTGCATGTCTGTCGCCAGTCCCGGCGTTTCTTAGCTGCGAGCAAATTATGAATGTGTCGCTGGAGTTGCCGGTGGCGTCGTAGTGTGTCCGGGTCACACATGCAGAGGAAGGCACGGTAGAGATGGTGGGATTCACGGAGGAGGAGGACAGCCTGTGGGGGTAAGGTAGGACGGTGGGGGTGGATGGCGACAGTAGGGATGTGGGCCTCCACGGCCTCAGACAAGGTCTGCTGGAGAAAGGAGGCGGTATGGGTTACATCGTCAGGGTGGTGGTAGGTGAAGGGGTGGCTATCGACGTGGGTGGAGAGGGTATCCCAGTAGGCATTCCAGTTGGCACGGGAATAGTCATGGACATACTTACGGGAGGGTCATTACGAGGGTCAGGGTGGGGGCGACGACCGTCAGAAACAGTGAGGAGGACAGGGAGATGGTTGCTACCAATAGGCTCCAGGACATCCACTGTTACGCGGACAAGGAGGTTGGGGGAGGAAAGGACAACATTGGGAGTGGAGTTGGATTCGGGACAGGTGTGCTGGGGGTGGGGATGAGGTCGCCTTGAAGGGAGGAGAGGAACTGATGCCACCGCCGTAACTGGGCGGCGGAATGACTATGGATGTTGAGGTCGGCGGCGATCACGTAGGAGAAGGTACGGTCAATGTGGGAGAGGAAGTCGAAGGAAATAGGGGCATTAGGGAGGACATAGATGGTGGCGCAGGTGACGGTAAGCCCGGGGAAGAAGAGACTAAGGATCAGGTGTTCGGTGGGGTCAGGAAGGAGAGATTGGAGCCGAACAGGGATCTGGCGGTGGTGACCAATGGTAACTACGCCACGCGTAATCGGGAGGGGATTATCGGAGGTAGGGTGAAGTGTGGATGGTGTGGTGGGGTTGAAGGAAGGTTTCATTGAGGAGGAAGGCATCCACGCGGTGGGTGGCAAGGGTGTGCAGGAAGAGGTTCTTGGTGGCGGGAAGAGAGCGGATGTTGTTGAAAAGGATACAGTGCTGTCACGCCATGACAGGGATTTAGACGAGGGTGTCAAGATGGGAGAAGGTGAAATGGGCCTGGTTGTTAGAGTAGGTGGCATACATTTTTAGTTGGAAAATGGAACGGGCGGCGAGGGATATCAGTTGGAGGGTGTGGGGGCGCTGAAAAGGATGAACATTCTGAAGGACGATGGTGAGGAATCTGATGATGTCCGCAGCAGTAGGGGGTGGGCGAAGGGAATTGCCCGGAGGGGTGGGGGCGTCCAGAGGGCGGACAGGAATGGAGAGTTCAGGAGTGGTAGGAGGGGGTCAGGCCTTACATTTCTGGGAGTAAGTAGGATGAGGGAGGTTCAGGTATTACAGGAGGGGGAGGGGACTGGAGATTGGGGCACTGCCATAAAAAGTGGGCTTACCTACAGTGCGGGCAGAAGGGGGCTCGCGGCACTCAGATGTCGGGTGTACATTATACCACAAGCACCTTTGGCAGCGGAGGGATTGAGGAGGGGAACGGTAGGGTCAACTTGGTAGTGTTGGTGAAAGAGAAGGGCACCCTCCTTCAGGAGACGGTCGATGGAGGGGGCGTGTTCAGAAAAGACCCACATAAGGCGGGTGGGGCCGGCTGAGTTATGGATGCGGCGAACCGCACGCACCTCCAGATGGGGATGGGCTTTGAGCTCCGCCAACACCTCCTCCTCCGTGATTGCCGGACTAAGCCGAGTGATCACGGCGGTGAGGGTTGGCAGGCGACGTGGGGGTTGGGGTTGGCGGGAGGGAGGTGGGGAAGGAGCAGGGGTGAGGGAGGCATTAGGGCCAAAGCGGGTGACAGGGATGCGGGAAAGGAGATCTGTGTGGAGGGTAGGGCTGAGGGAGGAGATGAGCACCGAATCACGGCGAGGAGTGAGGAGGGAGATGGGGGCACCAGGAAAATTCTGTCAAAGGAAGAGGGTGAGGTTCTGGGCGTTAAGAAGGGAGGGATCAGGACGGGAGAGGATGTAACGGTAGGAGGAGGGGGAGGAGGAGGAGGAGGAGGAGGAGGAGGAGGAGGAGGAGGGGGCAGGGACAGGCGGAGAGACATCAATGTCATCATGGGCTGGGGAAGGGGGACGAGGTGGAGCCTTTTTGGGAGTAGAGTAGGCAGGGGTGCCACTGGGGCGCTTGACGGCGGCGGAGGAGGTGTGGGGGATGGGAGCGACTGGAATGTGGCGGGGAGTGGCAGGTCCCGGTGCTGGAGTCGGCGCCGGAGACGGTGAGGCGATGGCGAAGGCGACAGTGAAGACGATGATGATGAAGGTGAAGGGGAGAGTTCAAATTCCGCGGCGCGCGGTACCAGATTAGAGAAAAGAACATAGGCCACTCCAGAAATTTGTATTATAAATCTCGCACGCAAAACCATGTTAAAACCTTCTGTCTGCCTCCTCATGTCTCCCACAATACGCAACCGCTGGATAGAACTTTCATGAGTCCTTTGAAAGCCTACTATTATGAGCTGGTACGCGTAAGGATGAGGGAAAATGCAGGTCCAGTAACAAACATGGACATCGCCGAGTTGAATGGGAAAGTCTATCTCCAGTGCCAGACAGGGGAGATAACAGTCAACGGGTCTACGGTGGCAAGAATATATCCGTCAAACCCTCAATTTTCACGGATGTAGACTTCATTTCCAGCAATGAAGGAATAATTAAGGATTTACCTAATGATCCAGTCAATGAACCATCTGCAAGAGCTGTAACTTCTCAAAGTGGAAAGGCTTATGTTGATGTCAAGGGAAGAACGTCTGCTGCCACATCTGAAATTACACCGTGACAAATCTCACCCATTGCACAAATAAAGAAGAGGCCAGGAATTAAGGGAAGAAAAGCAGATTCTTCAGCAGTCCCAACCTCGTCTCCATACAAGAGATCTCCTGAAGTATCGACGACAGCAACAAATAAACAAGAGACAAAGAAGCAGAGTCCACCAAAGCCTAGGAACCAAGAATAATCGTTACTGAGGATGATGTTTTTAGTATGAGAGATGATTCGTTCACCCTTAGAAGCGTTCTGGACAACAATGTACCCACTAATGAAGATGGCAATTATCTCTTTTGCTCAGGCAAATTTTCGCGGCATGAGGCAGGGGAAGAATGGGTAATGTGTCTAATGTGCGAAACATGGGCGCACGCTGAATGTACACGTTATGCTAAAGGACAATATGTGTGTGACTTCTGCAAGTGAAATTACCTAGAGTAAATAATTTAATAACTGAGAATGGTATATTTCGTGTGTTTTTTTACTGTGTTCTTATGTTTCACAGTGTTTTCTTTGACAATGAATTATTAGATTTTCTATTATTTGTTTTAACTTTAATAAACTTGAAACGAATAGAGTATCCCATATTTGCACCGAACAATCTGAAGTGCCAAAAATGCCAAACTTTGAGTTATGCCTAATTTAGAAATGTTCCTAATATAGCATGTATTCGAAGATATAGGAAGCTTGAAATATATATGTGCTACAGATATTTTGTTTGCTTAACGTGAAAAACTGAGAAATTTATGGATGAGAAACAAGATGGTAGTCCATATTTTTACGACTTCCTCTACTAATTTAAATAGCGTCTGCTTGCTGACGTTTCTCTGGTCATTAATTGTGTGTTTCCTCTCTGCTATTGCCTTTCGAATTTGGAAGTTTTCTTGTGAGTTTAGGAGATGTTTCTTGTTGCTGAATCTGATTGTTTTCATGTTCGTTGTAGTAGGGTGGTGGGTTTCTCCCCGGAGGTCTTCTGCAAATTACTTGGCTCAAAGAAACTGAAGCATTTGAGGCTAATAATTAATTCAGATACTTCAGTAATTAGTAACTGTCCAAAATTGCATGTCAGTTTCGGATGTGATGCTAGGGCGGTCGGAAGATGGTAACTAGATCATAGCGATACACAGATATAGAGTTACTCTCTCATTTTTTTGTGAGTCGATATCTAGCTGCATTTCTTACATTAGAGTCAAGATTCAGGCGACCTACTACGAAAGAAGTTACAGTAACAGTAGAGCTTCACAAAATGCTCACGAATACATATACAAGGAGCGTTGTCAATCTTTTAGTGCTTTGGATCGCACCGTTTGGATCGCAGCGTTTTGGATCACACCCAAGAACCAAGAATCAGCTGAGGAAATTGCAAATAATGTCTTTCAGAAAATTATTAAGTGGTTCTCTGCAAATGGACTCACACTAAATTTTGAGGAAACACAGTTTATACAATTCTGTACAGTAAATGGCATAACACCATTGATAAATATAGGCTATGAACGGAAGTCTGTTACTAAGGTAGAGTACTCAAAATTTCTGGGTTTGTGCATTGATGAGAAATTGAATTGGAAGAAACACATCGATGATCTGCTGAAACGGTTAGGTTCAGCTACTTATGCTATAAGGGTTATTGCAAATTTTGGTGACAAACATTTTAGTAAATTAGCCTAGTATGCCTATTTTCATTCACTGCTTTCGTATGGCATCATATTTTGGAGCAATTCGTCATTAAGAGAGAACGCATTCATTGCACAAAAGCGTGTGATCAGGATAATAGGCGGAGCCCACCAAATATCACCTTGCAGACATTTATTAGATGAAGTCGGGATACTCACAGTGCCTTCGCAATACATATGTTCACTTATGAAATTTCTCTTTAATATCTCATCCCAGTTCAAAAATAACAGCGACGTGCATAACTACAACACTAGAAGAAAGGATGATATTCACTATTCTGGATTAAATCTCACGTTGGTACAGAAAGGGGTGAATTATGCTGTCAGAAAAATCTTTGGTCATTTGCCAAATAGTATTAGAAGTCTGACAGATAGCCAACCAACATTTAAAAGCAAATTAAAAGAATATCTGAGTTATAACTCCCCCTACTCAGTAGATTAATTCTTAGATATGAAGTAATAACTGTAAAAAAATTAATTAATTATTTTGTGGAAAGAAAACGTGTGTTAAAGTGACACATTCCACATCATTACGAAATGTATTTATGATCTATGGAACAAGGATTAATGTATGTATGTATGTACAACTGCATCGAAATCGTCGTACGTTTCGTTAGGGAATCGCACATACACTGCATAAAAATAGATCTATTCCGATTATTTCACGTTAATTTCTCCGCATTTTAATGTTACTGAAATTATTATTAGGGAATAATTTATTAAAATTACACAGGGTTCATAAAATTTATAAAAAGGGATTTGCTTACCTTCAAGGAAAACTTAAAAATCGAATGCATCATCATTCCCCTCCTCCTTTAGAGGGTCAGGAACGGAAGAACTGAAGTGGAACGCCACGAATTTAAGTGCGCTTTTTTCAAGCTACTGAGCATATTTGCAGAGGGAACAAAATGTTTGTATGAGCTGTTGCTCCTCACACACTGCTTGAGAGGCGAACATCCATTCACTGTAGAACTAACGAACCTATTCCTATTTTTCACTTTTACAAAACTCATTTTACTAAAAACTCTTTCGCAGTCGATATTTGAATGTGGAAGGGACAGACACGAGAATGTAAATTCTGGTAGGACTGGGAATCCTCTCTCGCCAGATAAAGTTTTATGTTGAGTATGTTTCCCCAAAATACGTCCACTTCTGTACAGTTTTTGATATTTTCTTCTATTTTTACAATAGGAAGTTCCTTTCAGTCACCATGTTTTGTTATAGGTGAATATTATCATTGGAAGAGACTGTTCTTGACAATTTTGACGTAAGAGGTATGGGGGAGAGAATTTTTTCCCTTTGTTTGAAAGAGCCGCTGTAGGTGTCAAAACTGCAAGAAATGCCAATAAATCGTCGTCAAAGTTATATTTGTTTTTTAGCTCTGAACTTGCTGTCTGCATTAAAAACCTGTATTTGCGGTAAAAGTCTTTCACGGCGTCCCATTCATTTCTAGTTTCTGAACTGCTTTGAGAATTTCAGCTCCTAAATACGTTTGGCTATCAGGAAGAAACTTGACTTGTTGTTGGGCTCAAGCTCAGATAGTTTATTGGTTATGACATACTGCCAGTCCATGCACATTGAAGCAACATTTCCTTGTATCCCTCTACCAACTTTTCACGTAACTCAATGATAACAACTTCACCACGCTGGAAGTACTTATTTAAAACTGTGAATTTCGGTAAAATATAGGCCAAAATTAATGAAATAATTTTAAAAAATTGTCACTGAGGGATTGGTGATTTTCTTCGGCCGCAACCAGTCTCTCCTGTACATACTTAGAAACAAAACAGAGACGCAAAGCATTTCACTGTTCTAAAATTCTCACTACAAAGGCCTGCAAAGATAGAGATTTGGCTGCGATGCATACAAAATTTCTGAATTTTGATATCTAAAAAAGTTTGAAATTCATGCAGTTGTGCCTGTTCCTTACCGCTAGCTTTGAAATGGTTATGAATGTTCCTATACAGGTCTTCAGAACGCGTGGTAAGACGTTTATAAGCTTCACCGGCACATATGTGAAGCCAGTGACATATGAAGGAGACAGGAAAAGAATGTGCAGTGCCCCCATAGTCAAACTGTTCAAGAGTGCAATTTTAAAGGTTGAAACCGGATTTCATGGGTGCTAGTGGATAAAATTAGTGAATACTAAAGTCATTTGGAAAGACATATGCATTAAATTTTATATAAACTGATACCTTAAATATTCAAACTGCAGTTTTACTGGTATAATATTCAAAGTAAAGTCATGCCTTACAAGGGAAAAACTTGCTACTTATGTATAGGAAACAGAAGATATTGCAAGTAAAATGTAGTTTTTGTGAAAGATCATGTGCAAGAATATTTTATAATGAAGAACAATGTTTCAAATAATAAAGACAGTTTTTTAATAGGTTGTCGTGGCCATTTTAGCGTCGTGTGATAAAGCGGTAATAAGAACAAAATATAATATCACTTTGTCCCAACGTGCACTTCTCAACCTCGTGAAACATTTTGTGTGAAACTCTCTAGCCCCTTGTCTGCAATACTCTTGCAAAACCTGGAGGTCATGACACTTTTTTTCGATATTGCTAGAGGGCCTGTGAAGACAAATTATTATTATTACTACTATTACATAAAATTATTCTAAAATAATATTGTATTACCTTTTTATATTTTACCTCTGCGAGAAGGAGATAGGTATTCTCCAGACTGCTGCTCTTGAAGTCACTGTGAAGCTCTTACCACCAATGAAAACCAAACTCTGTTTTAAGTTTTCTCGCTGTTGAATGACGCACAGATTTTTTTTTGTTGTGATGACTACCGTTCTTAAAGGGCCTTTTTAGCATTTAGCATATCCTTTTCCGTAAATAATTCCCAGTTTTCTGTCAAATATTGACTGACCACGATAGCATCGAAAGACTTAGGTTTACATCGAGCTTTAAACATGATCCACACCCAGTCCATTGGAACTTCTGCTACTACTTTTGTGTTAATCAGTCCAAAATTCTTATCGCCCAGTAAAAGAATATCCCCTAGTAGGGAAAGTTATTTTACTGCCTCCAAAAGGTTTAGTTTAGTCACAAGGTAATTAAAATAACTTAGAACAGAGTAATTCTCGTTCTGGCCTGAAAACAAAACACAAAAAACTTCAAGATGTTTGACTTTATTGTGTAATAATTCTTTCATAAAGCGATTTAAAAAGGAAACAACGTTACTAGGCCCTGTTCTTTCAATGTCTTCAGTGTATGTGAAAGAGTAAACAGACAACTGCTTCTTGTAATAACATCGTTAGTATTTATGTTAATACATGGTAAGCATACAGTTTTGTGGTAGTCCATGCAGACTGCTTCTGTTTCATTAGAGTCTCGGCTTGTTAAAATATTTCATGCATTTTTTCACCGAAAGATAGATTAAGGAAAGGCAAACCTACGTTCCTAGCATTTGTAGACTTAGAGAAAGCTTTTGACAATGTTGACCGGAATACTCTCTTTCAAATTATGAATGTGGCAAGGGTCAAATACAGGGAGCGACAGGCTATTTACAATTTGTACAGAAACCAGAGGGCGGTTATAAGAGTCGAGGGGCATGAAAGGGAAGCAGTGGTTGGGAAGGGAGTGAGACAGGTTTGTAGCCTATCCCCGATGTTATTCAATCTGTGTATTGAGCAAGCAGTAAAGGAAACAAAAGAAAAATTCAGAGTAGGAATTAAAATCCATGGAGAAGAAATAAAAACTAACTGAAGATGGTCGAAGTAGAGAGGATATGAAATGTAGACTGGCAATGAAAAGGAAAGCGTTTCTGAAGAAGAGAAATTTGTTAACATCGAGTACAGATTTAAGTTTCAGGAAGTCTTTTCTAAAAGTATTTGTATGGAGTGTAGCCATGTATGGATGTGAAACATGGACGATAAATAGTCTAAACAAGAAGAGAATAGAACCTTGTGAAATGTGGTGCTACAGAAGAATGCTGAAGATTAGATGGGTAGATCACGTAACTAATAAGGAGGTACTGAACAGAATTGGAGAGAAGAGGAATTTGTGGCACAACTTGTCTAGAAGGAGGGATCGGTTGGTAGGACATATTCTGGGGCATCAAGAGATTTCCAATTTAGTATTGAAGGGCAACGTGGGTGGTAAAAATCGTAGAGGGGGACCAAGAGATGAATACACTAAGCGGATGAAGAAGACTGTAGGGTGCATAGTTACTTGGAAATGAAGAAACTTGCACAGGATAGAGTAGCATGGAGAGCTGCATTAAACCAATCTCTTGGACTGAAGAGCACAACAACAACAACAACAACAACAACAATGCCTTGATCTACACTAAATGAAACAATGTGAACATAAACTGTCTTTCCACAATGAGATTTTCACTCTGCAGCGGAGTGTGCGCTGATATGAAACTTCCTGGCAGATTAAAACTGCGTGCCCGACCGAGACTCGAACTCGGGATCTTTGCCTTTCGCGGGAGACGAGATACTGGCAGAAGTAAAGCTGTGAGTACCGGGCATGAGTCGTGCTTCGGTAGCTCAGATGGTAGAGCACTTGCCCGCGAAGGGCAAAGGTCCCGAGTTCGAGTCTCGGTCGGGCACGAAGTTTTAATCTGCCAGGAAGTTTCATAAACTGTCTTTCCCTCTTCTTCATTAACTTCTGATGGCCTATTTCGATGCTTACCCACTTCATCACGAGGAGACTCACACAACTTCATAAATTTATGAACTGTCACTAATCACCACCTTGTTATTCCATGTACTGCCATGAAGGCTTTTCTGCATATAGGAATTTTTGTACAGTGTCATATTTTGCTCTCACTCAGTAGTTCAAAATACACTATCAAAATTGTGTTTTATCTTCATTATTCCTTGATTGTCTTCTGTGAACCGGAAGTATTGTAATCAGACCTGTCTGATACAATAATTGTTCATTCTGGTCTTCCAAATCATTAATTTTTTTAATAATATTTGATCTTCCTTGAGCACATATTTCCTCAAAACACTTTAACTTACAGCTGCAGTCTTCTCCTAGTTCGTGTGACTGAGTATTTAGTTTCTTAATGACTGCAAGCATTCGTCCTCATACTTGCCCTTTCCTAACACTGTTAGAACCTGAAGGTCTCTTTCTTTCATCCTCAGTTGAAGTACTTGCCATACAGTATAAACTACAAAACATTGACACTGAAGTGAATCCTCTACACTGAACACAATGTCTCAAACTAAAGCAACAGTTTTCACTCGTACCAACAACACGCAATACAGGAAAAATTCTCTGTTTCTTACTCTAACATTGTTTGACAAGCTACAAGGAAACTAAAACTTGAAACACAACATTGGACAAAGGACATTTATTTCCTGAAGCGAGAGACGTTAGCATTTTCTTTCCCTGCGTGCCTAACGTAAAATTGGCTATGGAATATGGATTATTCATATTATCATATTGGTCGACTAACAATACCAAACAACACAGAATCCTACATCTCATAGTACACGTAACTCATTTTTTAAAAAAGGTGGACAAAACTCGTTCTTTTTCTATACTCTTCATATGCGTTTGAGAATAATTAATCCAGGACATTTTTCAGTTAAGCGAGTGGCAACAAAGTTTCTTGATCCTATCAAGAGAATTACAACCATCAGATTTCAAAATCTCCTTTCAATTTTATTTGTGTCTTTATCAGCACGTTTTAACAGAACCTACGTCTCTTGACACATCAGTAAGAACACTGAATTTTGTGTGTTTCACTTTTTCTGAAAGTCCGTTCTATGTTCGATATTATGTTTCTCTCCTGTCATGTTCTTCACGATATGGGCACATTTAGTGCGACGCAGCGTGGTCGATTTTAGAATTTAGATATTAGAATCAGGAAAGCAACTCTTAACTACATCCTGCAGGTGATCTTCAACACTGGAAGGAAGATAGTGTTCTGCCACGAATACTGCCAATTTAAATTCTGAAATGTGAGTCTGATTGATTAAAGAGATATGTGTGATAACTGATTTCACAAATGTACTCAAAATTATTGGGCGTTTACATGACACCCCCTTCATTTTTTGACATGGTTATTACTTGTAGAATGTTTTTAACGCATCCCAATTCACACACAAAAGTTACATTACAGACTCTACATCTAGCGCTTTCCGAGTTCGATCCAACTTTTAAATTTGGAATTAGCTTCCGAGAATGTTCTGTATTTCTGTTTTCGCATCTTACATTTAAACACCCCTGCTGTAGATTTCTTGGGAGTACTAGGGCCTCTATCATTATCTTCTGTTTCCACTCACTATTTTTCACTTCGTAACACGTTATTAACTGTGCACTGCCACTCATTGTCCTCACCTAAGTCAACAAGTTAACTGTAATCCTTTTCACTTACATAGGAGCATCGCGTACGGTGCGACGCAATGAACGGGGTGAATATCCCAGGTGGATTCATCTCTGGGAACAACCTAATTTGCGTTATGCAACCGCAGCATAATGAAATTGTGTTATCCTGGAGCTGGACAGATTGGCATGTAGGCCGCTCAAAATCCCATCTGTGAAACAAATTGTCAGCAGTTAAATAAATCATAAAAATTAAAATAGTAAAAAAGGTGAGACCTTAATAATAGTAAGAGTTTCATAAGATAGTACGATAGACGTACGATCCGAGGGGTAGATCGTATTTTCGTACACGGTCTGAAACTATCGTACGTGTACGACCCAGATTGTACAGTTGGAAATGCTGTCTACAAGTAAGCATTGTTTATTTCATCGGAATATTAGAGGTTGAGTAATAATAATGATTAGGAACTTCTTCTCCGTTTGGAAAATTTAGAGAACTCTGAAAAGGTAGACATCCTGTGTCTGTCTGAGCAATACATGAGTACATAACAGAGAAATGAAATATAGAAGATTACGCTCTAGCAAATTACACAAGTAGAACAAATATGGAGAAAAGAAGGATTTGTTACACATACAAACACAGAACACAAAATCAAAATCATTGAAAAAAGTATATTTTGTAGAGATCAGTACACAGAAGTGTGTGCTTGTGAGTTTCTGCTGAAAAGCGGTTCATTTTTAATTATAACTGCATACAGATCTCAATGGGAAATTTTGAACTGTCTTTGAGCCACCTGAATTCCTTATTATGCTGTCAGACAACAACAAACGGTTAATAGTTTCTGAAGATTTCAATAAAGATTCTGAAAGAATTGTGTCAGGAAAAATGATTTGGAAACCCTACTTCAGTCCTATAGTTTGATTTCAGTTATTAACTTTCCAATACATGTGGATGAAGACAGTTGAACTCTGGCTGATGTGTTCTTTGCTCAAGCTCAGAGTAAGAAAATAACTGAATATTCAGTAACTTACGTTCTCTCCTGTTCTGGTACACAGTTATTTAGGATATATAACAGTGCCTTACAGTATAGATTCCCTCAGTGGAAATTAGAATAATTTATGAAATCTTTTGTGTAGGCAATTCTGGACAGATATAAGGGGGGTTAAGAGTTGCACTGTACATTGCACAGTTGTACTAGCCTATTTTTACTGAAGACAATCGAATTCGGTCCTGAATCGGACCATCTTTGGTCTAAAGAGGCAACACAGCTATGCCTTTTTCAGTTGCAGTGTCAAATGCACCTCAGAGAATGTTCCATTGTTATTGACGGTCTATGTATAATGGTAATGTACTGACCACATCAGAGACGGTTGTGTCCATTCTGTCCTCCCACTTTGAACTGAATATTAAACATTCTGCATTAAGGTTATCTTTAACACAAAAGGTAGGCGCAATGCTTCCATCACTATTTTTGATCACTTACTCAGTGACATAAAATGTCTGATATATAGCAAAGTTAAATTTGAAAACTAACTCAAAAAGTTCTCCTTAACAAATCCTCCTGTTCTTAAAAGAATTTTTATATATGTATTACATAAATGGTGGTGGGTAGCAATTACTAATTAACATCTGCATTAACAAAGACTCTTGAAACGTCCCCTTTGATCATTATACAAGACTGTGCTTAAACTGACACACAATATTTTTTAGCGCAACGCTATCTGACTTTTAATAATGCCTAAAAAAAAAATGGGCCTGACTATCATTAACCTATACCTTACACAAATCACTTACCTCACAAAAATCTTCGTTACCCCAACTACTGCAATACGGCGAGCGCCACTGCTGCCAGTTAAATAAAAGATTCAAACTACTGAAGGCGCTAACTACTGATAGGCATAGTTAGCAAATGAAAGATTTTGATAGAGAACAAACAATGTATTAACCTTAATAGTCATAATATATATAGCAGTTCATAACATCCAGTCTTACAAATTTCAAAACTCCGCCATCTCTCTCCCCACATCCACCACTGCTGGCGGCTCACCTCCAACTGCGCAACGCTACACACTGTTCACATCCAGCTGCCCAACACTACAATGGCAGACAACAATGCGAACTAGCCACAGACTGCACACAGCACAGCCAGTGATTTTCATACAGAGTGCTACGTGGCGTTACCAATAAAGAAACCTAAACAGCCTACTTACATAGCCCCCATGCTCCCACAAAAAATTTTACAAATTGTTTTGGGCAGTGGCCAATACAGATTTGAAAAAAATTTTTCATAGTTACAATAACAAAGATATCAAATTCACAAACTTATTGATACAATGTTGGTCAAAAGCTAAAATTTTCTCACAGTCCATAAAGACAGTCCTGATCATTCATCACAGTAAAATTGCAGTGTTTTTCTCAAAGTCTGAGCAGTAAAAGAAAATGCACACAGAAGTAGTGGATTTCCATGCAGTCTTGAAGAAGTAGTGTTGTCCTTCCAACGGAAAGACAGTGCTGACTCTCGACGTGCAGACAGGTAATGGGCCACAACAGAGCAAACCCACAGCAGAGTCATTCGACGTTTTGAAGAATGTTGGTAGGTAGGTCATCACAGAGCAGACCCACTAGTCCTAGTAGAGATTATGGTATTGGTGGGCCACCAGAGGTGCAGACCCACTGCAGTCCTTGTAGAAATAGTGGTATTGGTGGGTCGTGGAAGGTTCAGACCCACTTCAGTCCTTGTAGAGACGGTCAGCAGCCATCTGTTTCGACTGTGCAGGTGCACAATCACCATCGAAGAGTCTTGCGGAGAATATAGCAAGTCCATAAACCACCACTTGTACACTCACAAAGTTTTTGCAATTGTCATTAGAACCAGGAATGCTGTTATCCAGTCCCTTGCAGAATTATTAACACACGTGCAAACACTAACAGTCTCTACTTCTCACATATTGTCCATATATTATGACCAACAGAAACGTGTGCAGTGAAATGGAACTTACAAGTTAATAATATGATGAACTGGTGTCAATTACAATTTTATAACATAAGAATACAATTACAAAGGTACAAAATACATCATTAAAGAACATAACAATACAGATACATTTGTAGTACAGGCTTTACAAAAGAATCGAAATAACATATACATCAGCGTTACAGGAATTATGGCATGAGTACATACATAAAAGATCAGAATAACTTTCGAAACATCAACTTCACACATGAGCATTAAAACAGAACAGAATAAATAATGTCTAAACATCTTTACAAAGAAAATAACATATTATCAGAAAAATTCTACAACATAACTCTTATTAGCTAAACACATTAAGACAGGAATAACACAAATTCACATAGTGTAATAACACAAAAATACAGGACGGGGCTTGTTTTCAGTGTGACATTTGGTACTGCAGTCCACCCCAAAACTTCATTCCATATATCTTTCCTCTTATTTCAACATTTGTTTCCACCAAAAAAATTCTATCCAAGCATGCTTTCTGTATTTATATGTTCACACATTCCTTACCTCATTATTTATTTTCCATTATCTTACCTCATCATTTATTTCCAAGAAAATCCTACCTAAACCTGTTGTCTCTAAACCCTACTTTTTTGGTTCATACCCTCTTTCAAAATACTTTTTTGGCCAAACCATTTTCTTATAGCTTCTCAATGCATTTCTTCCAATTCATCACAATTTGTTCTCTTATATAGTCTACCCCCTCTTAAGCTAACTTAAATCTACTGAGCTCAGATGCTAAACTAAGGGACGAGGCAATGCAGCAGCACAAAGCAATTAACACAAACAGCAATGACAAAAAAATGCAAATTGCCAAACCAAGCTACAGTAAAACTAAATTACCAAGCAATGCAACATTACAACTAATATGAGCCAATGTGTAGCAACAAGAAAAATAAATCAGTAGTAAAACTTGCTTAACAGAGTAATACAAAGTGAAATTTAGTAGCACTATGCCTGGCAAACAGCTGCAGCAAATGCAATAACTTATATCTAAACATGAGAAAGCTCAAGCAGAAAAAATATTACAGTAAAAATGGCCATGTTTAATACCTATGTCACATCTTAACACTAGAGTGATGCATCACTGTAACTTGCTCTAGCAGACAAGTTACCAAGTCAGTGACAAAAATTATGTATGCAATTCCTGTGAAGTGGAAATGTCTTTTTGTGTTCCCTCATTTTTTTGGAGTACATCCATCATAAAGTTATTTTTTACTGGACCTGTAGGCATAAAATATTTATATTAGTATATCTATAAAATTTTATTTTAACCAATGCTGCAGTGCAGCTAGGAACTAGATATTAAACAAAATAGGCAAAGCAAGGCATGAAACGTCATTCACTAGCCATATGGCATTTCATAATGCAGTAAACAATCTTTCAACTAGCAAGACAATAGACATGAAATGTTTCTCATCATTTCATTTCAGTAAATATCATAAATTAAGAACTCTACAGTGTAATCATGTTTTCAAGTTTGCGGGTGTCGTATTTACGATGTTATCTACAAAGGAATGTCAATAGCGAGGATAATGGCCTCTTTTTTTTCTCCACCTGTGCCTCTGAAAGGTACACACTAATGGCTTTTTTTCCAGGCGTCTGTCATGCAGCTGGGTGCCCATGATGCATTACGTGAAGGTGGTCACTTAACTTTCTTACCGAAATATTTACGACAGCAGTTTCCGCTACAGTGACAGTCTCATATAAAAATATTTCACAGGTCAAGAATTGCGTTACAAATCTGTAGAAACAATATCCTATTGATATAACAGTGTCCAAAAAATTTCCATCAGCATTGTAATACATTTACGCATTTACATACATTTCATAACTCTTAAAGTACGATTCTTGGTTTCCAACAACCTTTTTCACAAACCAGAGTCCCTAACCACTACTCATTATTTCTTACCTTATTCGTCCACATTTCTTCAATATTTCATCATAACAGATACGTAGCATAACTCATATAGAATCAGCTTATTGATCATAAACATACCGCAACAGCATAATACACATAGTCATCGTAATAATAACGTCATAACACCTCAGTCAACTCTCAAAATCGTTGTAGATTCCTCCAATAATTTCAAAACCTAAAAAAATTCTCTGCTCATGTCAAAAGTGTCATCTGCCTCAAACGTACTTTAAAAATCGTGATCCCATACCAAATATATCATTCAAAGCTCTCATAATATCACAATGGGTCTGAAAAAATATGAACAGTTCACAAAGTACAGACAAAATACAATTTAGTAAGTGTGAAATTATCCAACAGTGTAATTATGTTAACATCTGTCACTGCCATAGTAAAAAAAGTCTGTCTCTTTCAGTTAAATGATCAGATAGCTGTGTAATTATGTGTTAGAGAAATATGGTACCGATGTGTAAAGTTGTGTAAGCAAATACCATATTAGCTAAGGCTCCTTGTGCTTGCCAAACACATGATACACAAAGTAAGCGTGTACCCCCCTGAGGATTAATGTAATTATACCCTCAGGTGTTACAGATTACAGCAAAGGAATGAAATGTATCACGGAAAACCTTTGTATCATTGTACTTCAAATATCTTTAAAAATAAATGATTTAAGTGCAAAATTAATCACTCAAATACGTGTCCTGTAGCGCTAAATTTGCGTCTTGCTGTAAGATAATCTCTGTGGAAGTGTCGTAGTTATTGTCCTCCGAAAGCTAAGTTCTGCAGAAGCCTATGTACTTACCTCATGATAAACAAAAGTGAAATGCTATGCGTATAGATATCTTAGTTATTACGCTTATTGCCATGATGAAGAAAGTACTGTGCTGTGACGTATTGTTGTGCTACAGAAAAGGCTGTCTCATTGTAGCTATACCACAAAAGTTACTACTAAAACATGTTTTACTTTCCAGAATAATTCAGAAAAACTGTGCAGATATAAAACAGAAACACCGCAAAAGCAACATTGTAAATTGTCACTCATTAGTAGCGTCGTGATAAAATCGTGTAGCTGTCACATAAACTAACCACTGTGTCATCTGGTATTTCACTGAAAGTACTTTAAATCCAGAATGTATTTTCAAGTAAACCAAAATGTTGCATTAAAATCTCATTAACAGTACCAGTATATGTTCTAAGTATGTAAGCCTTATAGTCGTTACGTAATCGTGCAACTAACAAGCAAGAATGTACACACACAATAACACTGTGACATCTGTTCACTATAACAATGCATTCGTAATTTCTGTTTAAATAAGTTCTCTTGGTTCTTGATTGGATATTTAACTTCAAACATTGTTGCATGGTAACAGTTTCTAAGTCTGACAATCCATACTAGAAATGTGAAGTGAAAAGTTTTATGGCAAAGACAAAGTTAAAAAGCAGATTATCTTTCAATAAACGGTTTTACATGTGAAATGTGGTGTAAACCTTTACTCTTCCTAGTACGCAGAGCTTCAGCTTCAGTGGAATTATCATGTGGTATATGGTACATCGGTAAAGAATGCTAAAATTTTTCTCAAGGTTAGCGTCTATGTAATTTTTCCCTGAGCCAGACGGCGCATGTGGCTGCCTTCGGTGCGAGTCATTGTCTGTCTCTTTGTTGGCGTGCGTCGTTATTGGGATTAGGAGACCTAACTTCTACAAATTCACCTTGTCGAGAATGCCCTGCTCTATTTGAATCCCACCAGTTCTGATGGAATTCAGTTCTGTCGTTTTGTCGGTAGTTTACATAGTTTCTTGATTGTCGGTCATGTGGTGGAGAATTTCTAGCGGAATCGTAACTGCGCGCTGAACTGTTGCGTCTGAAGTTATTCTGTCTCCCTTGATAATAATTGTTTTTGTTCCCATATTGTCTGTTTCTATGGTAATCTCTGTCATATTCATTACTACAGAAATGCGATCTTTCTCTATAACTATTATTACTCTGCCAGTGGTTGTCATACGGGTGGTGTCTGTTTTGGTCACGATTTACATTGTAAGAATAGCCATGTCGTGTATTATTTCTGTCATCGCGGAATTGTGACAGATGTGACCTGTAATTGTTGTGCTCCTGTTTTCACGTTCCGCGATTGTCAGTGTCAATTTCCAGTTCTTGTAACAATCCCTGAAAAGCTTCAATGTCGTCTTTGCAACGTCCTGCTAAAATAATATGTCGTAAATGTTCAGGCAATTTGATTAAGCAAATGCGGATGAGTTCTGAGGGGCTGTATGGGTTTGAAAGATACGGATTCTTATGCAACATGTCTTCAAAATATTTCATAAGACTGGAAAATTCAGATTGTTTGAAACGCTTCATCATTATGATGCTATGTTTTACTCAGTCTTGTGTAGCTTGAGACCAACACGCTGAGAGGAAGGCATGATAAAATTGTCCTTCACTGTGGCAATCGTGAATGACCGATCGCATTCTTACAGCTGGTTCATTCTCTAAATAACCACGTATAAATTCTAACCTGTGCTCCAATGACCATTTGGGAGGAAAACAATGAGAGAATTGATGAAGCCATGCTTGTCGTTGTCAGAATTCTTAAATGTTTTGAATTTATGTGTGGTAATGAACAGCTTATAGTCAAAATCATCGTGTCAGCGAGTCGCACATCGCTCATTGTTACTTCGTTTCGGCGGTTCCATCTCAAAATCCAATGCGGCTTGCCAATTTCTTTCATAATTTCTGAAGTGTCCTGTGTTATTATTTTGTGGTTGTTCCATATTTCTATGTCCCTCTTCCCGTGCTGGAGCGCGAGTGTCCTCTGAAATTTACTTGTGCCAACTGATCTTGTACTTCCCGGATTTCTCTTTTGTACTGAGTATTGATTTGATTTTGATTTTGTTTGAATTTTCTAATTTGTTCACACTCTTCAGTGTCCGTGAAGGCTACAGGTCTTGTGTTATTCAGATCATCATCTAGCTTTGTAGATAAGTTAGTGAACTGATCTGAAAGTTCGGCTACTTTATCCGTTAGTGAAATTATTTCCTCTGTGTGTTTTTCTGAACCAAGTTTCAGAGTGTCCATTTGTGTTGAAATCGTATCTACTGTGTCTTTTAAGTTTTCCTGAGTTTTTGCAAGTTGCGTAACCGAATCGGTAGATGCAACTGAGTCAATTTTAGCTTGCAAGGTGTCGTGATTTTCATGAACAGTAGTTTGCAGCTCTTTTATGGCTGCCTCGTGATTCTGTAATCCATTTTCATGACGCGAAATAATAGGTTGGAAATGCTCACAAATTTGTGTTTTTACGTCGTTACAGACTTTTTGACATTTCAATTCGGTTTTATGTAACTCAGTAGTTAAATCATCACGTGTTTGTTCAAGCGTGGTGTGAAGATTTTGTTCTATTCCGTCTAACTGTTGCTGTGTTTGTCTCTGGTGTTGTTCCATTGTGTCTAACTTTTGAAGATTTTGATCCATTGTGTCTAACTTTTGAAGATTTTGTCCCATTTGTTTCTGATTTTGTTCAAGCGTTGTGTCTAACTTTTGAAGATTTTGTTCCATTGTGTCTAACTTTTGTAGCCTTTGTCCCATTTGTTGCATTAACTGTAATAACAATGCACTGGTGTCTGAAACATGTTCCTCAATGCTATTCGGCAGTGCATTTGAACCGGCAATATTCGCATTTTGAAAAGTAGAAAATGTGTCTTGATTTATTTGAGAAAATGGTGGGGCCGCAAAACCTGAATCTACAGTATTTGCAAGATTGTGTCCTGTCATTTCGGAATCCTGAGGCGAGCTGTTGCCGACCGATCGATCGATAATGCTTCCCTGTTCACTAATTGTTTCACTGTCTACACCATTATTTACCGCCCACTCCATTTCCCTATGCACAGTTACCAAATTACTACTTTGAATGTCTGTTAATTCATTACACAGTGGTGCTGATAAGCTACGCTCGTCATCACTATTATTTCTCAGTTTACTTTGGAGCCTAGTGTTACGTTTTTCACACGCCATTATTGTCACAATATTTCACACGATAACACAGAAAAGCACAATTTGAAGAGCAAAATAAGAAAGCACATTAACATAGCACTGAAAATAATATCTAGTTAATTGCAAGCGCAGCTGCGAAATACTTTGTGCAAATCTACATGCATGCCACAACAACAATGAAAGACTGCAACTACAAAGGAGTATAATGAATGTATTGTTCTCTAGCACTGCAAATAGATGTTTATGGGTTATCTGACCACTGGTATTGTTTACCACTCGATTGCTTTTACAATGTTTGTTTTAAACTATTATGATTTAATGATATCAATAAATTAAGAGCAAATTCAACTAAAAGAGACATATTAATGTGTGTGTAATTTTTAAACAGAATTACTTTACTCAATTTCAACACACACACACACACACACACACACACACACACACACACACACACACACAAACTGTTGGTACAAATCATTCGATTAAAGGCCTCTGAACTCTCAGAACTAACATTGGGCATGTGTTAATCAATCTCGATTGTGAGTGTCTCACAATTGTTTCAGTGGAACTCAATGTAGTACAATTGCTTTTGGATGATACATAGTCGTTTCTCCGCTAATTCGTCTGTCCCGAAGGAAGGCAGGAAGATTATAGTTTGACGTCAGACCATCTTGGTCATCAGAAACAAAGCATTCATATGAATAAGGATCGGAAAGAGATTTTGCTGTGGTGCATTTAAATAAACTACCTTGACATCCTTCTGGACTGATTTAGGGTAGCCAGTAGAATCTAAAACCTGTATGGGCGAGTAGGTATTTGAGCTCTGCACCTCCTATTGGTGAATCCGCAAAACTAGATCACTACACTATCTTCTCTACTCCCTCTGTCATAAAATTTTTGGTCAGGTCTGCACAACCACTATCTTAGTCGTTACCAATATATAAGGTCTGGAGGCTAGTACACCCCCACACCACGACATCTAGACCACGAAGACGATCATGTTCGATAACACAGGGCGTACCGTCATATGGCGAGTGGTGGGAACACGTAAAGCACCCAGGAACATTGTCGAATACGATTTCCTTGGTGGCCCTGGTCTATGGTGTGGGGATGCATAATATTGCATGGGCGTACTCACCTCCAAGTCTTTGAACACGGTGCAGTCACCACTCAACGTTATTGTGACACTAAACTCCTCACCCGGGTGTGCCTTTTCAGGAGTGCATTGGGCCCTGACTTCATTTTTATGGATCCATGACCACACCGAACTCTGCAAGTGGAGGAGCACTTGGAAAAAGAGAATATTCGACGAATGGACTCGCTTACCCCTTCCTCCAGCTTTAATCCCATCAAACAGCAGTGGTATGCGTTTTAGAGACGTATTGCTGCAGGGCCACATGCACTAACGTTCATCCAGCAGTTGGCAACCGCGCTGGTGGAGAAATGGAACTCCCTACCAACCTTGTGACTAGCATGGGAGCAAGCTGCGGAGCATGCACTGCTGTCTGTGGTGCTCACACACCCTATTAAGAACCATGTTCCACCTTTTTTAATGTCCAGGGAATCACCACAAATCGCGATGACTCGAGTGTAATTACTGTCCTTGAATAAAAGCGTCATTTCTGTGTGTCTCATTGAGTATCTCTTTCTGTTACCTTCTTCATTAGACAGTAGCAGGTATTTCTAAGTACCGTCTAAGTTCCATCGAGCTGTGGTACTTGCCAGTGACACATCATGCGAAAGTTACTTTCGTCGGGAAGTTTTGCACACCAGTGTAGTTTTTCAACGATATTTGTAGATCGTTCAGTGTAGATGACATTCTCAGCAGTCATGGGCCACTTCACGAAGAAGTGTTCAAAGGTTATCAGGATTTCGAAAAACTACACATTTAATCTAATTCCTTCTGTTAACATGAAATTATAGTTTTTGTACTGTTTCACAGGGATGGCGTGAATGACAGTTCTATCTCTGAAGTGATGCTGATCCATGTCTTCTTTGTGGATTTGGTGGGCACCCGATACCGCAGGGATGTCTACTCTACATGGCGTGGGCTGCTCGGTATGCCTTTATCGTTCCTTTGTTTTTTTTTTCGCAAGGCACTAATTAACAATAAATAGCTCACATAGTTTTTAAACTGATCGCTTTCCTGTGGTGCATTCTGTAGTGCAGTGACAGTACAACATGCAACGACTACCATCAAAATTTGTGTGAAGTTGTTTTCCTTACCTATAATGACACCATCGTAAAAAAAATTCGCGTAGAGGAACGGAATTGGACAAGTGTTTAAAACGTCCTTACTAAAAAATAAATTACAGTTGAGATGTATACAATAGCTGCTCAAAAGTTTCTGGACGCTTATTAGTGGACATGAATATTGGATATGCCCCCTGATCGCCTTTATGACGGCTTGAATTCTTCTGTGGACACTTTCAACGAAGTGCCTAGATATCTGTTGAGGAATGCTAGCCCATTATTTCTCAAGAGCCGAAACCAGAGAAGTTAGTGATGTTGGACGCTGGAGCCTGGAGCGAAGTCGACGTTCTAACTCATCCTAAAAGTGCCCCATTGGTTTCAGATCGGGACTTTGGATGGGCTAGTCCATTTCAGGAAGGTTTTACAGATGCTTCTTTATGACAGAGTGCATAGTCATAATGATTCGAACAATCATCCTCTACTGTACACATTACACAGTTCGGTAACATGTGTTCACATCGTTTCACATTCAGCGTTTTCTTAAGAGCAACAATGAGATCACACCCTAACCCCGGAAACATCCCCATACTGTAATATCAGCTTCACCATACTTAAATGTTGGTACTGCATGTGATGCCAAATAATGTTCTCCAGTCATTGATAAACCCAAACCCTTCCATTGGGTTGTGACAAGGTATAACGTGACTCATCAATCCACACGTTTCCATTCAGCCATTGTCCAATGACATCGCTCTTTTCACCACCTCAAGTTTCACTTAGCATTGACTACAGGAATGGGTGGCTCATAAGAAGCTGCTCGACCATTGTACCTCACTCTTTTTAACTCCCTCCGCACATTCATTGTTTTAGCTGGACTGCTAGTAGCACTTTAGAACTCTCAGTGATTCCTTTTGCTGATTTCATACAATTTTCACATGCAATTTTCACATAACCTTCCATAATGCCAAGCAGTTCCTATCTGGTCTTGGTTTAGCTATGGTTGTTCCTTCCGAGTTGGGCAGCTTTATAAGGGTTGAAATATCCCTGATGAATTAATTACTCGCATGATATCCAATACTTAGACCATGTTAGAACTTACTGAGCTCTCCCGATCGACCCACTCTGCTGTTACTGCTTGTCCAATGATAACACAATACTTTATGCCCCTTTTATACTGGTGTATCTGCCATACTGACACACCTAGTGGTCAGTTATGCATTAGATGGAGAAGTTAAGACACTATTGATCAGATAGTGTACACACACAGACACACACACACACACACACACAGACACAGACACACACACACTTCCTCCATCATTTCTTCGTTGGCAGTATGAAAAACTCTCTATACATTGCTTCTACTTTCGGTTCTATATCACTTATGAGAAACACATGAAAGTGCACAGGCAGTGTTCAGAACATGACTTTTGTTATTGTGCTTCAGAAAATACATTCATACATATTATGATGTTGTTTGGCCAATTATTTTTGTTGGAAGACTCTGCTGTGGGACTCTATGCAAGGCAGGCCAAGAGATTCATGTGATTTTCTTTGACCTCTCATTCAATGGTCATTGTTTAGCAGGTAGCAGAATAATTGTGTTTATCACTATTCCAAAGTAACTGAATATAGTGCAATAGCCTAAAATATTCAGATAAAAGACCTATGTTGTAGAAAAAGCCTTGACTTATACTCCACAAAAAATATTTTCTAACATCCACAAAAACAGAGCAACATCACTGTAGCTCAACTTTGTGACTATTGTAAACCTAATAATTTCATGGGATATTACAAATTAAGAAAAGTTATTTAGTTAATTTTGTGATCATCATCATCAATCAGAGACCAATAAAAAAATATATTGGAAACAATTACATTATTCTGACAGTGAAAAAGCTATGAAGTTTTTAAAAATGTTGAACTAAAAAATTTCTATTTTCTACTAGCATATCTGAGAAACTAAAAGAACAGGAAAACAGTTATCTTTATTTAGTTAATAAGACATTTTAAAAAACACTGCAAACCATACGTATCGAAATTAATATAACGATATAAAAATTGTAAGTGCACTCAAAAAGATCCTTCCCTTATTGATACAGATTTTGGATTAACAACAGATGATACTATTAATGGTTTCTGCAGAGAAAAATGAAAAGATATATATAAACTTAACAATGAACGAATAAATCAGCCTGAATTAAAAGTAAATAATCAGTCTTATACTACAAAATATCAAACTCATGAACCAAGCGGTTTTTTTACTATAGGAACGATATAAATGGCCATCATATGGTAGTCATAAAAATTATACAACGTACAGAAAAAGAAGTTGCGTGAATAGGAAGAATTTTTGTTGTGAATAATAAATGAAATCCTTAACTTATCATGAACAATCAAGACAGAATACATTAAAAATTTGTTTTTTATGTACAAAAAATTTCACAAAAACACAAACAAGTTTGTGAAGACCACTTATCGAAAAATATATAAATCCATTGTGTAATAATTGTAATTTGCAATTAAAACAACCAACTTTTGTACCAGTTTATTTAGATAATTTACCAGGATATGATTCTCATTTAGTATTTAAACAAATTGGTTATGATGAAAAAGAAATAAATTTAATACCTGATAATGAAAATAGACATATTATTTTTAGTAAAAAGACAGAAAATCTGAAAAAAAGGTTTATTGACACATTTAATTTATAGCTGCAGGTCTTGAGAAAGTTTCTTCTGTTGTAAAAGAGATGTAAATGAAAACTATGTAAAGCGTTTTCATAGTAAATCTAATAAAATTAGTACCTAAAAAAAGAGTTTACAGTTATGGTGGTATAGATAGTTAGGACAAATCTGAAGAAAAAGGACTTACACTAAAAGAAGCATTTTATAATAAATTAAATGAATATTATATTAGTGAAGCAGATTATAAATGTGCTAACTTAATTTGGGAAAAATTTAATACAAGATATCATGGAGACTGTTCTATTTATGTTTAAAATTTATTTTTATTATTAGTTGACACTTTTGAAAATTTCAGATAAACTTGTAGAAAATCTTATTATTTATACCCTTCTTGGTGTTTTACAGCTCCTGGTTTGTCTTTACATTCCGTGACACAGATGACATAATAACCTCTTGAATTTCTAGGAATTATGATATGATTTTAATGATTGAATAAGGTGTAAGAGTTGTTATATACCAATGTAATAATAAATATATGAAACGCTAATGCATCGATTTATTTAGTATATTTACATTCAAATAACTTACATGATTATGCAATGAGTCAAAATTTACCTTATGAAAGTTTTCAATGGCTTGAACCAAATTTGATTGAATCTAAAAAAATAAGTGAAAATTCAGATAATTCTAAAATAGATTACGTTTTTTAAATACTTGTAACTCTAGAATACCTAAAGGTTAACAGGATCTACATAAAGATCCCCCTCTTGCAGCTGAAACTATACCTGTGCCAGGATGTGAAGAAAAAATTATTAATTGTTTTAGATAATGAACATAATTATTTTGCTCACTAGAGAAATCTTAAACAATAATTATCTTTAATGATAAAATTAACACAAATTCGTATAGTTTTAAAATTGAAACAGCTTGATTGCTTACAAAAGTATGTAGATTTAAACACAGAATTGAGGACTAAAGTAAAAACTGATTGTGATAAAGATTTTTCCAACTTGATGAAAAATTCAGTATATGGAGAAACAATGGAAAATACAACAGAGTACATACGAAAATTGTTTCAAATTCAATTAAATTTGATAAATTAATAGCAAAACCAATCCTCAAAGGAAGAATAACATTTAAAAAATTTAGTTTCTGTCCATATGAATAAACTATAATTCTCGTTAATAAACTTATTTACATTGGAAAGTGAATTCTTGATTTATCGAAAGAAATAATGTATAATTATCAAAATATAGAGAAAAAATTGAACTTCCATACCTAGATTTTGATAGCTATATCTATAATATAAAAATTCAAGACATTTTTGGAAGATATGAAAGCAGTGATTGGTAAACCGATACTAGTAATTGTTGAGAAGATGATATTTATAATACAACTCAAGTAAATAAAATGTATTAGGAGAAATGAAAGGTGTATGTAATGGAAAAATAATGCAGGAACTTTGTGGTTTAAGAGAAAAATGTGTGATCACAAAGTTGATGAGAAGGAAGAGAAAAAATTCAAAGGAGAAATCAAAATTTCTTTAATTACAAATAAAATAAGTTTACAGGACGGTGAAGGCTGTTTATTTACCAATAATGAACAATGTAGAATTATCAATTTGATATGAAGGTTTTGAAATGAAATTTATTCTCTTGACATAAACCTTAAGTACTCATGATAATAAGAAATATGTCTGATAGAATGTAATAAATATATTACCATATGGACATTAATTCTTTTGACATTAATAAAAAAACCTTAAGTACTCATGATAATAAGAAATATATTTCATGAAATGTAATAAACATATTACTATATAGATATTAGAAATTAACTAATAAACTCCTGACAAAGTTATCATTTTAATTTTTAATAATAAAATAAAGAATTAGAAAAAAGATTTATTATAAATTTTCTTAATTTTGTTGTATCCTAGATAGCACTTTTAATTGCTAAAAAAGGAGTTGTTATAGATATCCTTCTTTTTGTTCTATTCTAGAATACTCTATAACAGTTACATGAATATTTGTCCTTAGATATTGAATTCTTATATCAACAAATTAAATCTTCAAATTCCTGACGATTAATACATTTTTGGATCTGGTATTTTCTTCATTTTTTGAATTTATGTTTTCGTCATTATTAGTCGATTATACTATTTTTGATTGTTCTTAAGTCGGAATTCGTTTTAGATGTTCTTTGTAATAATGTTTACAAATGTATTTTCTGCACACACAAAGAATTTTATTTTTATTACATACTTTTTGTGATACTCATTTGAATATGCTCTACATATTGCTCTATAATCATCCTTTGTATATTTGTTTAAAGTATAATTATGAATTGATTTCAGACCCAACAATTAATGCAAAGCTTAAAATCCGTTTATTTAGTAAAAAATTAATGGAAACAAAAAGACAAAATTTTAAAAATTAATACTATTTAAAAAAACATGAATTTACAAAATAAAAAATCCTAAAATTCTTTTTCTAATAAATGAACAATCATGTTAATGACATAACTTGTATTTAATAATAAATAATAAATAATTATAATTGAAAAATTTATTTAGTAAAAAAATTGTACCGAAAAATTAAAATCTGCAAAATTTTAAAAATTTTACTATTAAAAAAGATCAATTTACAAAATAAAAAAATTCTTAAAATTCTTTTTCTAATAAATGAAAAAACATACTAAAGATATATATATATATATATATATATAAATTAATTCTAACCGAAAAATTCATTTAGAAAAACATTTTTTGTAAAAATAAAAAACTTCAAATTTTAAAAATTTTGCTATTAAAAAAAGATGAAATTTAAAATTAAAAAAATTGGTAAAATTGTTTTCTAATAAAAGAACAAACATATTAAAGACATCCTGTGTTGTCGTTCATTATTTTTTAACTCTAATTGTCTTAGACTCAGTTTTACCACTCGGCAACCATGAGTATTCAATACGAAAATTATTCATTTAATAGATTAAAATTCTATAAGGATTAAATAAAATGAATTTTGGTTGAAAAATTTAATATTTAAATAAATTATAAAATTATCTTACTTAAAGTTAATTTATTCAAAAAACTTTACAATCTACAACCATTTTCATTGAGTCCCATAGGTAATTTTCCTTAACCAAATGTTGTTCCTCATACTGCTGTTGCTGCTTTTTTTTTCAACTAATGTTGAATGTTCAGTGCTCATTCTTTATCTGCTTTATGTCTTTTTCCTAGTTCTTCATTATCTCCATAAAACATAATGTTGTTTACAACCTTTGTCCAATTTATATATTCTTTGATCACATCTAACTCATCGCTCTTTTATATTTGTTCAATTATAACCAAGAAGATGAATTTCAAATGTTAATTAATTGGCCGTGCGGTTCTAGGTGCTTCAGTCCAGAACCGTGAGACTGCTACGGTCGCAGGTTCGAATCCTGCCTCGGGCATGGATGTGTGTGCTGTCCTTAGATTAGTTAGGTTTAATTAGTTCTAAGTCCTGATGACCTCAGAAGTTAAGTCGCATAGTGCTCAGAGCCATTTGAACCATTTGAACTTGTTCATTACAGGAACTTTTATTTGCAGCTAATACTTCTCCATAAATAATAGCTAATCTATCGATTACATTTCTAACATCATTCAACTAAATATACTCAATCTGTTTATCTACATTTTTTTAAGCTTTCGCCCATTCACTCATCAACACTTGAATCTAAATCAACTGATAATTTTAGGAGATGGATGTCAACAAATTATTGTACTATGTTGTTATATTTAATCCCTGTACCTGATTTTATGTTATTTGGATTCTTTTCAAGATATAATGGTTTTGAATGAAATAATATAGTGGCATAATTTTATAAATTGGTACTATTAAATTTTGACCTGTACCATTAATAGTAATCTCTCTTTAGTTGAAAGGTACGCTAAACCATCTGTACCCTCATACATCCTATCACCAACTGTTAATATTATCTCCATCAGATTTTGCTGGTAATTTAAAATCAAATTTGAATGTTAAGACAGGAATGAGATTTTCACTCTGCAGTGGAGTGTACATTGATACGAAACTTCTTTCCAGATTAAAACTGTGTGCACACTGAGACTCGAACTCGGGACCTTTGGCTTTTGCAAGCAAGTTCTCTACCATCTGAGTTAGCCAAGCACGATTCACAACCCGCCATCACAGCTACAATTCTGCCAGTACCTCGTCTCCTACCTTTCAAACTTCACAGAAACTTTTCTGCGATCCTGTGAACCAGCAGGTTGTGAGTCGTGCTTGGGTAGCTCAGATGGTACAGCAAATGCCCGCGAAAGGCAAAGGTCCCAAGTTGTTAAGACAAGCCTTAATCCATAACTTTGATCTTCAGTGTGGTTGATTTATTCCAGCATCCTCTCAATTATATTTATTTTTTTAACATTTGCCTGTTCATCTTTTAATGTAATTTTTTTTTATTTTTAACTTTTCTTCATATTTATTCAGTGCATCTTGTATTTTTCATTCACTTAGTGTATAATCACATGTTTAATTGGTAGTATATCTTCAAATTCTTCGAAATACTTTTGATGATTATAGGGTGGTGGTTTGTGGGATTGAAGGGACCAGACTGCTACGGTCATCAGTTGATGATTATAGGGAACCATTTGTATTTTTACTTTTCTATTTTCATGTATAGCTTTTAGTACATCATCACCTTAACTTCCAATTCGTTCTTTAATGTTTATGTTGCATCAAAATCCCATTGATCTTCTTTTTTACATTTTCATATGATGCTTTATGTTGTTTCCTGCCTTTTTTAGATTCTTCTTTTAATTCTTCTGCTTTTTTTCTATTTTTGTCTAGCTTTTATTAATAACTTCTATGTCATATTTCTCAAACATTTAGCAAAGAAAAAATTTATGATTTTTAATGTTTTATGTTTATATTTTTATGTTTTGCGGTTTTAATGATTATCTTGTTTTGTTTTTATATTCTTATGGTTTTTTCCTTTCACGTGTTTAAGTTCTTATATTTTTACGTTTTCATATATCAATATAGTTATGTTTTTATGCTTTATATTCTACAAAATCTTTTATTTTATTTCTATATTTACCTTCACTAATTTTTCTTTTCACATCTATTGCAATTATATTTATTCATTATTCCAATGTTTACTCTACATTTCTATGAAATCATCAAATTTTCAATCATCACCAAACAACCTCATAATATATTCGATTTAAATTTGTTTCATGTCATCTGAAAGCATTTAAAAATTTCGATTGTTTCTAACTAATTGTTTTGGTATCCTGAAAATGTTTGTGGTACATAAAAGCAATTTATTCTCATGTGTCTTCCTCCAGTAAAATATTCTTTAATTATATCTTGATTTTCGAGAATGCAGTCATCAAATAAACCACCTGAAATCTCTCCACATTTAATTAATGGTACAACTGCGCCACTGTTTTCAATAAAAGTAACAAGGTCTAAGACTCTGTCTATATATTTTTTCTACTTTTATATAGAGCAACAAATAGCATTTGATAAAAATTTACAATGTTTATTTTTTAATATCTATTCTAAAATTGTTATTTTTGGTTCCTAGTCAGTTTTCGGTTTATTAAATAATATTTATTAATATTTCATAATTTTTCATTAATATTAAATAAGACACTTATTTAAATTAAAAAGTAATTCATCAGTCCTTGAAAACAGATTATTTGTTCCCATAAGAGCTAGTTATAAAAATATCACAGTAATTGGTTTTATACAACTTTTTCTAACTATAAAGATTACTTTAAAAAACAACTAATTATATTTTGATAGAGAAAATACAATAATTCTTACTGAACAAAAAATTTATTTATTCTAGAAAACGTAATACAGATATTAAATAAGATTAAATTCTAAACAAAATAATAAATAAAGTGATGTTAAATTATATATGGTTATAAAAGATTATACTGGAGAAATATTTGGTTTTAGTAGTCAAATTATTGAAGGAAATATTGCAAATAATTTGCCAAAATTTACCCATTTCAATTAATAAATATAAATTTTAATTTATCTGGTGGAATGCTTGTAGGAAAAAATTAATATTTTCATGAAGAAACCAATATTATAGCTTCTTTTTACCTAATTTAGAATTTGGCACTCCTCAACTTTATGAAACAAAATATCTTTCATTTTTTGCAGTTCATTAAATAAGAATGCAGGAGTCAGAAATAAATATTACTGATTTATAATAATTTGATAGCTTTTAATGGTGCTGATGCAATAGTTAATTTACAAAAAAAGTTTATAAATTTTGATCTTTGGATATGTATTAAATAATATTTGATCTTTCAAAATAAATAGATATTTTAATGATTATAATTGAACATGAATTTTATTCTTTTCCAGTGAATGAGAAAAGCAAAAAAATTTAAATATTTCTAATGAAGATATTGAAAATTAATATCAATATTGGTGCCAGTGAGTCCATCCAAATCATCCTGTTATGTATGAGTCTTTAAATATGATGGAAAATCTAACAAAAATTAATTGATAATTATATTGCAAAATTATTTGACTTTGTAACTATAATAAAAGGGAATTATATTTTATCAAGAATAGAAGATACGTTTATTTATCCATCAGTTTTATTAAATTGAACTTCGTCTCTATCTGATAAAATTTATATAGAAGAAATATACTCAATATTGGAAATAGAAAATAAAAAAAGAAGTTTTTATTCTTTAGAAACCTTAGGATGTTTCTTTTTAAAGATTATAAAGAAATAATATGGGAAGGATATTTAACTATAATTTTTACACAGTCTTATATGGTGATATGGGACCCTGATACATCTACATACGACTCAGAGAGGTGACACAGGTGACACATATGTAACCATCCTGTCTGATCACCTGCATCCGTTCATGTCCATTATAAATTCCGACAGACTTAGGCAATTCCAGCAGAACAATGCTACAACCCACATGTCCAGAATTGCTACAGAGTTGCTCCAGAAGCACTCTTCTGAGTTTAAACACTTCCACTGGCCACCTAGCTATCCCGACATGTATATTATTGAGCATATCTGGGATGCCTTGCAACACGCTGTTCAGACAAGATCTCCATCCGCTCGAACTTTAGGGATTCATGGATAGCCCTGCACGATCCATGGTGTCAATTCCCTCCAACACTACTTCAGACATTAGTCAAATTCGTGTTGTGTTGTATTGCAGCACTTCTGGATGCTCACGGCGGCCATACATGATATTAGGCAGGTGTTCCGATTTTCCTTGGCTCTTCAGTGTATGATATGTAAACATTATTATCAAAGTATTGTTATTTTATATACAAAATTAATCCTGGAACACTGAAGGTGGAGAGGGAATGTTACTTTGCTACTAAACCATTATGAAGTTTGTTACTCTGCATGTTATTCAAAATAAGTCATAATTTATAGGTTATGCATTAGTTAATTATAATTATCAAATCTCCAATGATATGTTGCATAACAAATTAAGTATAATATGTCCTGTTTTATACCCGACTGCAGTCGTAAATTTTCCGAGGGTTTAGTTATCTAGGGTTAATATGGTGAAAGTGTATTATAACAGAGGCTAAAAACATTTGTTAAACATGTTTATTGCTAATCTGTGTTTATGAGCCGCTCCTAATTTCAGTATAAAATATTGTCATGGTTAGTATAAATATGGATGAAACGTTGACTTTTCGATTAAGTACCTGCCCAATGGGGCTCAAATTTTCCTCACACTCTACTATGCCATTAAGCATTATGCGGCACACGCACATTTTGCTGCTGATGTAATATGACATGTTCCATGTAAATACGCCACAAGATGGATACATTGAGCAAAACCTGTCCCTTGGCCTCCAAGATTACCTGACATTAGTCCTCTTGATTTTTCTGTCCAGAGTCATCTCAGAAGTGAAGTGTACAGCACTCCCACTAATACAGCTAAAAAACTAGAGAAGCCAGTTGTAAGTCTCGCCAAGATTTACGAGATGATGCAGTGGCATTTGGTACAATTCTTAACCGGTGCAGAACATAGAGTGGTATTGCATCCAAATGGTGGGATAACATGTAGTACACATCCAACAACAGGTGAGAGTGCATAGTGAAATGTTCCAAGCAACTTCCTGAAGCAGTATAGTAATTCTTCTTAAGGTAGCCATTAGGTGGAAGTTGAACTCAAGTAGATGGGAACTTGATCGAAAATTTTACATTTCGAATACGTTTATACTAACCAAGAGAATACTTCATACCCCTCTCATCTTTGGGACCCAAGCAGCTTCCTTGTCGGCTTAAACCAGCCTTAGCTAACAGTAAATTTGTAATTTCGATTGCTATCAACGTAGTCTCACAGTAAAGCTTTACTTAAAATGTTCGCATATAAAGATAAAATTTCCTAATTGGTGAGGCAATATGAAATGGAAAGCATCAGTTTGTAGTGGGCGTGTGACGTGTTGCAGCGTCAGTAGGCGGTTTACTGGGGCTGTGTATGGGAGTGAGCCTGCTCAGCTGCTTCGAACTGGCGTACTTCTTCACGGTGCAGCCAGCACTGCGTGTGGTCAGGAGTCGCCAGATGGCCTCCCAGCGCTGACCAGCCTGCATCTGCAGCTTCTTCATCACTGAACAGCTTGTCGCATCTGTCTCACATTTGCCTGGTCATCCTATCTTGTTAATTTGAATTTTTATCTGCCTCTAGCAATACTGGTTCTAGAACATTTTTCTGCACTACCCCACTCTCATTCCCCTTCCCACTGCCACAGATATCAGCTGCCTTTCCTTTGACATTTAGTTATACATATAAATCTATGGATGATGAAAATTTTTTACATCAATACTGCATAGACACTACACTGTACCACAAATAAATTTCTGCATCTTACTCCAATGCTTATTCCAATCCTAAATAAAAAAAAAAGAAATAATTCATTTCCATAATTAAATCAGAAAGAACTAGACCTGTTGTATTATTCCAGCTTCAATAAAAATTTGCTGTCTTTTGAACTGGATCGAAACAATGAAAATACAAAATTTCTGATATTTTTTAATTTATTAATGGAAATTTCAATTGTACAATTTAAAAATAATTTAGAAATACAAAAAATTCCAAATTCTGTATTGATATATTAAGCATAAGACGCCGTTTAACTGCGTAAATTGTATACTGTATATGAAGAAACCTCACCAATAAGTATTTAAATCTTAGAAGATCTCCCACGAAAGTAGTTCAAAACTGATAAATATGGTGAAAGGTTTTCTCTCTGTGTCATCTCAGAAGTGAAATGTAGGCCTACGGCACTCCCATTCATGCTTTTGACGAACTTGAGCAGCGAACTGTCCAGTCTCGTGACGATTTTCGACATGATTCTGTGGTGTCTGAAAGAATTCGTAACTTGCTGCAGGAACTCTAAAGGCCCTGTCTATCTACAGTAGTGGTTCCCAACTTTTATTAGACCATTACCCCTGACTGCAATCAGATATTAGCTAGTACTCCCACCCTCCCTTCAACATGAAATCTGTTGCCTTGCCTGCCCAAATTATCACAAAATTTAGCCCCAACTGAACTGTAGAATTTTTTGGAACACTTTTATTTTTAAAATGATGAAAGATGAATGATTTCAGCGTGTGCATGTGTGTCTGTGTGTGTGTGTGTGTGTATGTGTGTGTGTGTGTGTGTGTGTGTGTGTGTGTGTGTGTCAAAGGCTACACACTTCTTACAAAACTTGCTTCCCCTGCATTACTCCTCTCCACTGTGGCACTTGCTTGAACAGCACACTGCAACCCCATTTAAAATCAAACAAGTTTGGATGTGCGCACTATACTTACTGTTCGTAAATCACTTCAGTGCTGCATTCCTTACTTCTGAACTGGAAGAAATTGGACGACTTCAGGCTGTGAATACTTCAAGTTTAACCACAATAATAATAATAATAATAATAATAAGCCAGGGAAAAGAATAGGCCTTCAGTATGTTCTGCCAGTCGTAAAAGGCGACGAAAAGAACAAACCACTAATAGGGCTAACCCCCCTGTTAGTGTGATTAGTTGGTTCAGGACAGAACTAAAGAAGCCTCGGACAAGCGCCGTCATGGTTGGGGACGACGATTGAACCCTATGCCCGCCCACAATGGTAACGACACTGCTAGCCAACTGGAAAATGATTTAAATCCAAATAGATGTGTTTTGCAGGATATGCTTCCTGCAACCACCCTAGAAGGAAAACAAAGACAGAGGATGAGATGGTCAGATGAAGTTAATTGACACCTCATGTTCTGTTATTACCAAGCAACAAACCTAGGAACCAACACAACTGGATACAGATCACAAGTATACACAACATTTATTACCAGATACCCAGAATTAAAATTTTTAACAGAACAACGACTAGCTGATCAGATCTGTGTAATAATACAAAATAACAGGATACCCCAGTCAGAATTAGAAAACATCAAACAACAAGTACAACAAATACTGGAACAAAATAATGTGCCATCATAAGAAGAAGAAAATACAGTAATGGACTCAAACATCCCAGAGCAAACAAACAAAGAACAACACGCACCAATTAAACAATCAGAGGAAAACGAAATCTTAAGACAGCCACCAGAACAAGCACAAATAGAACACGAAGTGACACAGATGTTAGATATAGAAGAAAAATTTCAGCTAACATATATAGAATACAAAGACACAAATACAGACATTAGACCATTCTTGCATAGACCACCAAATAACCCACAAGTCGAAACAACAATAAAAACTATCAACACAATCATACACAACAAAATAAATGAAAACACAACTATGGAAGAGTTACAACTATTGGTTTATATAGGAGCACTCACTACACTAAATATACACACTAGGCAGAGATCAGAACCAACCAACACACAGAAGAAACCCACAAAACCAGCATGGCAACACAGGCTACAGATCAAAATAGAAAAACTGAGAAAAGACATCAGACAGCTAACACAATTTGTAAGAAATGAAATCTCGGAAAAAAAAACGAAAAAGGTTAGGTAAAATCTCACAAAAAGAAGCGACAGAGCAATTAGACGAAAAGAAGCAGAAATTACAAGCATTAGCCAAACGACTCAGAAGATACAAAAAAAGTGAAAATAGAAGGAAACAAAACCAAACATTCAACACAAACCAAAAGAAATTTTACCAGACAATAGATAACACACACATTAAAATAAACAATCCACCAAACATAACAGACATGGAACACTTCTGGAGCAACATATGGTCAAACCCGGTACAACATAACAGGCATGCACGATGGATACAAGCAGAAAAAGACACATACAAGATGATACCACAAATGCCTGAAGTGATAATTTTGCAACATGAAGTCACCCAAGCAATTAATTCTACTCACAATTGGAAAGCCCCTGGAAATGATAAAATAGCAAATTTCTGGTTAAAGAAGTTCACCTCAACACATTCACATCTAACTAAATTATTTAACAGTTACATTGCAGACCCATACACATTCCCTGATACGCTTACACACGGAATAACATATCTGAAACCTAAAGATCAAGCAGACACAGCGAACCCAGCTAAATATCGCCCCATAACATGTCTACCAACAATATACAAAATATTAACTTCAGTCATTAAACAGAAATTAATGACACATACAATACAGAACAAAATTATAAATGAAGAACAAAAAGGCTGTTGCAAAGGAGCACGAGGATGTAAAGAGTAACTGATAATAGATGCAGAGGTGACATATCAAGCTAAAACTAAACAAAGGTCGCTACACTACGCATACATTGATTACCAAAAAGCTTTTGATAGTGTACCACACTCATGGTTACTACAAATATTGGAAATATACAAAGTAGATCCTAAATTGATACAGTTCCTAAACATAGTAATGAAAAATTGGAAAACCACACTTAATATCCAAACAAATTCAAATAATATCACATCACAGCCAATACAGATTAAGCGTGGAATATACCAAGGAGACTCATTAAGTCCTTTCTGGTTCTGCCTTGCTCTGAACCCACTATCCAACATGCTAAATAATACAAATTATGGATACAATATTACTGGAACATACCCACACAAAATCACACATCTGCTATACATGGATGATCTAAAACTACTGGCAGCAACAAATCAACAACTCAACCAATTACTAAAGATAACAGAAGTATTCAGCAATGATATAAATATGGCTTTTGGAACAGACAAATGTAAGAAAAATAGCATAGTCAAGGGAAAACACACTAAACAAGAAGATTACATATTGGATAACCACAGCGACTGCATAGAAGCGATGGAAAAAACAGATGCCTATAAATATCTAGGATACAGACAAAAAATAGGAATAGATAACACAAATATTAAAGAAGAACTAAAAGAGAAATATAGACAAAGACTAACAAAAATACTGAAAACAGAATTGACAGCAAGAAACAAGACAAAAGCTATAAATACTTATGCTGTACCAATATTGACCTACTCATTTGGAGTAGTGAAATGGAGTAACACAGACCTAGAAGCACTCAATACACTTACACGATCACAATGCCACAAATATAGAATGCATCACATACATTCAGCAACTGAAAGATTCACATTAAGCAGAAAGCAAGGAGGAAGGGGATTTATCGACATAAAAAACCTACATTATGGACAGGTAGACAATTTAAGAAAATTCTTTCTAGACTGAGCAGAAACTAGCAAAATACACAAAGCAATCACTCATATAAATACACTCCTGGAAATTGAAATAAGAACACCGTGAATTCATTGTCCCAGGAAGGGGAAACTTTATTGACACATTCCTGGGGTCAGATACATCACATGATCACACTGACAGAACCACAGGCACATAGACACAGGCAACAGAGCATGCACAATGTCGGCACTAGTACAGTGTATATCAACCTTTTGCAGCAATGCAGACTGCTATTCTCCCATGGAGACGATCGTAGAGATGCTGGATGTAGTCCTGTGGAACGGCTTGCCATGCCATTTCCACCTGGCGCCTCAGTTGGGCCAGCGTTCGTGCTGGACGTGCAGACCGCGTGAGACGATGCTTCATCCAGTCCCAAACATGCTCAATGGGGGACAGATCCGGAGATCTTGCTGGCCAGGGTAGTTGACTTACACCTTCTAGAGCACGTTGGGTGGCACGGGATACATGCGGACGTGCATTGTCCTGTTGGAACAGCAAGTTCCCTTGCCGGTCTAGGAATGGTAGAACGATGGGTTCGATGACGGTTTGGATGTACCGTGCACTATTCAGTGTCCCCTCGACGATCACCAGTGGTGTACAGCCAGTGTAGGAGATCGCTCCCCGCACCATGATGCCGGGTGTTGGCCCTGTGTGCCTCGGTCGTATGCAGTCCTGATTGTGGCGCTAACCTGCACGGCGCCAAACACGCATACAACCATCATTGGCACCAAGGCAGAAGCGACTCTCATCGCTGAAGACGACACGTCTCCATTCGTCCCTCCATTCACGCCTGTCGCGACACCACTGGAGACGGGCTGCACGATGTTGGGGCGTGAGCGGAAGATGGCCTAACGGTGTGCGAGACCGTAGCCCAGCTTCATGGAGATGGTTGCGAATGGTCCTCGCCGATACCCCAGGAGCAACAGTGTCCCTAATTTGCTGGGAAGTGGCGGTGCGGTCCCCTACGGCACTGCGTAGGATCCTACGGTCTTGGCGTGCATCCGTGCGTCGCTGCGGTCCGGTCCCAGGTCGACGGGCACGTGCACCTTCCGCCGACCACTGGCGACAACATCGATGTACTGTGGAGACCTCACGCCCCACGTGTTGAGCAATTCGGCGGTACGTCCACCCGGCCTCCCGCATGCCCATTATACGCCCTCGCTCAAAGTCCATCAACTGCACATACGGTTCACGTCCACGCTGTCGCGGCATGCTACCAGTGTTAAAGACTGCGATGGAGCTCCGTATGTGCACGGCAAACTGGCTGACACTGACGGCGGCGGTGCACAAATGCTGCGCAGCTAGCGCCATTTGACAGCCAACACCGCGGTTCCTGGTGTGTCCGCTGCGCCGTGCGTGTGATCATTGCTTGTACAGCCCTCTCGCAGTGTCCGGAGCAAGTATGGTGGGTCTGACACACCGGTGTCAATGTGTTCTTTTTTCCATTTCCAGGAGTGTACATCGGCTACACCACTGCAATTTCATAACCACTTCTACAACCCTTTAGATCACATAACATCAACAGATACGAAGAAAGTAAATTGGAAAAAGAAAACACTACTTGGCAAGCACCCGTATCATCTAACACAGCCACACATCGATCAAGATGCATCCAACACATGGCTAAGAAAAGGAAATACATACAGTGAGACTGAAGGATTCATGATTGCAATACAGGATCAAACAATAAACACCAGATATTACAGCAAGCATATTATTAAAGATCCCAATACCGCAACAGATAAACGCAGACTTTGCAAACAACAAATAGAAACAGTAGATCACATCACAAGCGGGTGTACCATACTAGCAAATACAGAATACCCCAGAAGACATGACAATGTAGCAAAAATAATACATCAACGGCTTGCCTTACAACATAAACTTACAAAACAACATGTTCCCACATACAAGTATGCACCACAAAATGTACTGGAGAACGATGAATACAAATTATACTGGAACAGAACCATTATAACAGATAAAACAACACCACATAACAAACCTGACCTCATACTCACCAATAAAAAGAAATTAACACAACTAATCGAAATATCCATAACCAATACAACAAATATACAAAAGAAAACAGGAGAAAAAATTGAAAAATACACCCAACTGGCTGAGGAAGTCAAGGACATGTGGCATCAGGATAAAGTTGACATTATACCAATTATACTATCAACTACAGGAGTCATACCACACAATATCCACCAGTACATGAATGCAATACAGCTACATCCAAACTTATATATACAACTACAGAAATCCGTAATTATTGATACATGTTCAATTACCCGAAAGTTCCTAAATGCAATGTAACATATACCGTACAGTTAAACGAAAGTCACACTTGATCAAGGTCCGCGTCACCTTCCATTTTTAACCAGACATAACGTCTGAGACAAGAAAGAAATAATAATAAATCTCTGTACAGCACTATAGTAGCCCTTAAGCAATTATTTCTGTGTCATTCAGTCAAATAATTAATTTATCTATTTTGAAGCGAACAATAAAGCAATTTCCAGAATACTGTAGGTACTATGTACAACTTGGAGAAGACTTTACTTGAGATATTTCGCACTTGTCACGTATATGTCTCACTTTTATCATCAGCGATGAATAGGACAAAGTACAACATATGTGTATAATGGGTAGACTATCTGAGGAAGCTGTAACCTGCAGCACATTAATGCTGCATATTGAGAAAAAGTAATTACTGATAAATTATATAATCAGTATTAGAGTCCTACAAAACTCTGATAATACTAGTGATCATTTAAAAATAATTTAGTTTCACTACTGAAACAGAATCGAATCGTTTACTTTTTACCCCTCAGAAAATTTCATTTCACCTCCAGGTTGGGAACCACTGATCTACAGTCACTGCAAAAACTATTCGTCCGACATTAGCGCATAGAATATAACAAGCATACGTGTAAAAATATATCTAATAAACGAAGAATAATTATTTCCTTACATTGGTTAATACCTACATCTATAAATAGAAAGCTATTTGGCTTCATTTATGGCTTAATTTGTGAACAAATCCACGTAATTTAAAATCATGCCCCAGTTGATGTCAGACAAGTAGTCCTCTAGTAAAAAAGATCCCAGGATCCTGCTGTACCAACACACGCTACTCGCGCTTTCCTTATGCAGTTGCATTTTAGCCACAGTAGTGGACAGATCTCTCTCTGTTTTCACAGCCATTGCGCGATATTTACGGCATATGGGTCGAAAACGTCGAGGAAATACAGAATAAGACAGCGAAATCTGCATCAGGTTGTTTTGAAAACGAAAACCTTTTCAAGAAATCGTAGAAACCATTCGCAGACCTACCAGTGCCGTGAAGACCATTATATACACGTTTAATCTGAATAAAAACGTACGAAAACCAATCATGAAGCGATCCTCCTACAGTTCTATCCAAGATGGGAAAACGGAAGCTACTTAGAGAAGTCAAGAAAAACCCCAAATTCAGCGCTCCAAAACTTGCTACTGCAGTTCAGATGCATACAGGAAAGTGTTTCAGCACCGACTATAAGAAATGTGCTTTTGAAGCTGGGTATGAGGGCTGAACAGCTCATAGAAAACTAAACATCAGTAAAATCAACAGAAGGGAGCGCATTGCACTTGCAAGACAACCTTCTATAAGAAGATTGTATTTACTGACTAGAGTCGATTTTATCTGTATAAGTCAAGTGGGCAAGTAACAGTACAGAGAAAAAAGAATTGTGAACTTGAAGAGAGAAATATAACAGCCTCAAGTACTAATCTAGGGCTGCATGACTGCAAATGGCGTGGGGGTATTATTTTTTATTGATGGAATTAACGACCACAAGGTTAACATAAATATCCTAAAAACACATATTGTCAGAAGTGTTTATAATATGGATCTTTTCGAGGATTATATTTTCACACAAGATAATGGTCCAAAACATACAGTTCTAGATGCAAGGCTGTGGCTATTGTATGGCACTCCTTGCCGGACAGCGATATCATTGCAGTCCCCACACACTAGTCCAATAGAGAAGTTGTGAAATGTATTCTAGAGAAATGTGACCAATCATCAGACATGCAATATAAATTAGCTAAAGAACCATCTGCTAGACGGATGGCATAAAATTACAACGTAAACAGAATCTCTGGTGAAATCCATGCCAGTGAGAATGGAACAGGTTATAAAGGGAAAAGGAGGGCCTGCTAAGTACTACTCGTAACGTTGTATGTTCAACGTCATTTTCAGTACTGCAGACGAAAACTTATTTTAGATACTAAATTGCCTGTCTTTACTTTTGAATGTTTAACTGTGTTTATGTAAATGGAAATCTGTATTTCTTTATTCTGTTCTCCTTTTCACTGGTTAATAAACACGTCCCTGACCCTGCTGTACTTCATTCTGATGATTTTCCCCTGTCTACACAACCTTAAACATAAACTCATGTAGGTCTTATTAGACGAATACGTTTTGAAGTAACCTATGTATCTATGGACGACAAGAGTTGTTTATTTGTAGATTTATAATTATTCATCTGAACATTCTACACTGCTAGTACCGTGATGCGACTATCGTAAGATCAATGGTTTATTGTTTTATTATTACGGTAATTTATTATGAATTTGGAATAAAATTTAACTACTACACTTTCACTGGCAAATTACTCTAAAAGTTATCTGTCCATAATCGTCACTATATCTAATATACTTCCTAACAAACAGTTACATTGTGAGCTGACTGCCTTTTTGTAACATTTATCATCGACAAAGGTATCGGAAATATGCAGACATGTGACACGCCGGACATACGGCCGTTAATCTAAACACTTCATTTATTAACTGCTTTGCAATCCTTCATTGAAGACACAATTTTTGTAACACACACACACAAACAGAGAGAGAGAAAGAGAGAGAGAGAGGTGGGGGGGGGGGGCTATAACCGACTCCAGAACCTACCGTTCGAAACTTAACCTGAAAGTATTTTTATTGGAAATATATTTGAAACTATGCACTGAAAAGACAAAATCTGCCATTGACTCTGAATATTTTCTGCTTTGAGTTTCTAGTAATCAGAACACGCCATACATTGTCCGTTGAAGTTACAGGACTGATTGTGTTTCTGACGTAGAAGTGGGGTCAGCACAGTAGTTACGGTGGCACATTGAAGTAACAACTGTAAACAACAGATGTGCCTTCGAGCAGTTGTGAGCAGACAGTGTTAAGTACTGGACGTGCAGTTGTAGTGTGTCCAACGTTGTTGTGTCACAAGTGGTAGTCGTGCAACATCTCTAAATCAAGAGTTCAAGACATTCTCCAGAAGTTTTGAAGAAGTCTGAAATTCATAATGCACACAATTCTTTTCTCATCACGGGTGACGAGACTTGGTCTATCAAAACGAACCTACAACAAAACGATAAGTGCAGAAACTCATATGAAATGTCATCGCTATGACGACATAACCAGTGTTCAAACTAATGTGACAGGTGAGTTGAACAACTTTCAAAAAAAGGACTAAACTTAACCTTTCCCTATTTTTTGTTAATCCAGTCTCGAAACTTTTTCCACTGAAGGTACTTATTTGATTATTTAAATGAAACTCAGTCATTGTTTGTAGCTAAATTTAAATACACTGTGAGATAAATATGTGGCTAAAAGCGTTAAAATCCTAATCGAAAATAAAATTTAATGAAAGTTGCTGTTTTACGATTACACTCAAAATATCAGAGCTGTGAAATATCACTGGTTATTATAGTTTTAGATTTATCATCAGTTTGGTACGTTTCTCATCGACTTTCATTCACACACAACAAGATATACAGTACCGTAAGTAATTGGATTCAGGGCAGTCGAACACGTGAAAACATTTAACAATGATTATTTCAGAAATCTGTATTCATTAACTAGCTTTCGTCTGAGGCTAATATCTTTGGAAAGACCAGAATCCGGCTCCATTTTATCAGCTGAGTGTTTACTTACAGCCTTACATACTATGCCAACGAGACACATCTTACCATGAGCACATACTTATGTAAACTGTGTCACTTAGTACAAGCCTAACCACTATTAGGTAACACACACTTTGCAATACACGGTCTCTTTGATTGGTTTACTAAGCATTCCACTAGTAACAAATTTAATTCGAAAAGCATTCAAGGAATAAAGTCTGAATAATTATGTAGCACTGTAAATCATGCATTACACACATCGACAACATTATTTAAGGAAAAAAATGTTTGTAAATATGTAGTAATTGTGTTCACTGGGTGTGTATAGTGGTCTTGATACGCTACAAAAAGTGTGCAGTATTGCCTTCAAGTATGCTGACGTCTCGTTGAGTGACTACTTTAACGGAAATAAGTGTACATTACATTTTAACATGCAAAATGCTGAATGTTATATTTTATATCTTGTTAAGTAGGTCATCGGGAAAAATTAAGCCCAATTAGACAGGGATGTAATCGGAAAGTTTACATTTTCAATAAATTTGTACTGACAAGGACAAAATTTGATACTGCAGTCAGCAAGCATTCACAACCACAAATTCTCAGTTGTCTTGCAAACTACTCTTTTATGGATCCATATTTACTGGAATTTTTTTCCTTCAATAATCATTTTCACTCCTAATTACAATATACCTTGCATACAACTTTTGCACTTGCACACCTCTGAAGCCATTCTCAACTTGGTACCCCATGTGGCCACTTGCTTCTTAACACAGTCCTGACCCACAGTTATTATGGTGTTTGGAGCAAGCAACAGCTAAAATTTTATCAACTTACTATATTTTCATAATTGTGTGTCGAAAATCTGTGTTGCTGGAGCTTTTACTGACAAATCTGTACAACCCTACATACGAGGAGCATTTCAGTTCAAACACATAGCCACTCAGTTTGATCCAAAAGTGGAAGATGATCAAATTATCTACGTAGTCTTCCAGGTGTGGTATTCAGTTGCACCATATATCTACAGTCTTTACAGCTGATATGACACTGCACATAATTTTATGTGCCCATTTAGACTCACATGTGGTGAACATCACAACTGTAATTTATTGAACTTCTCTGTAAATGCATTAATAAACTTCACACCCTACATTATAGGAGAGTACAAATTTCTTTAAATACTGGAGTAAGATATGTCTAAGTCAAAGTAAGCAAAGACTTGAAATATCCTTACACGTCCTGACTTCAGCTACATGTCGTAATTGTACATATTTCAACTGCATTATCAGGAGGAGGGGGGACCATTTAATGGATAAGGTATATGTGACAAGGCTGTCTAAACAGGGGACATCCTTTCAAACATTTGAAAAAAATTAGTATCTGAAACCACGTGTTGGAACATTCTGGATGCCTCAGACTATTCACAGGGTGACCCCAAGTCCGTTATCATTTGAAGATGCACCAATTCGCGGAATAATGTGGGTAGAGAGGTAAAAATTGACACACATGCCTGAAATGACATGTGATATTATTGAAACCAAGAACGAGTAAAAAAACTGGCCAACAGATGTCACTGGACACCAACACATCTGTGACATAGCATTAGAGCCGTGTGTAAAATGAGCTGTAGTGAGGGAGTGAGTCAGATGCACTAGCAGTTGGGGCATGTTGATTTTACCAGAAAAGGGACTGCTAGTAAAGCTTTACCATCAGAACAGAGAATCCGCTACAGCAGCTTTACGATCCTATCGCCATAAGAAGGGTTCAAAAATGGTTCAATGGCTCTGAGCACTATGGGACTTAACATCGGAGGTCATCAGTCCCGTAGAACTTAGAACTACTTCAACCTAACTAACCTAAGGACATCACACACATCCATGCCCGAGGCAAGATTTGAACCTGCGACTGTAGCGGTCGCGCGGTTCCAGAATGAAGCGCCTAGAACCGCTCTGCCACATCGGCCGGCGCCATAAGAAGGGTATTCAAATGGATTAAGGTCCTGTGATAAATGTCTCTGTGAAGAAAATGATCTCGAAGTTTGAAGCCACAGGTCGTTTAGATGATCGGCCCTAGTGAGCGACCAGACGCAAGTACTAATGCTGCTCAGGCATTTCAGGAAGAAATGGAGGCTTCATTGGTTTCATATCAGCATACTGAAGTAAGTGCTTGTGAATTCAAACCGGCATTCCATGCACTACTGTTTGGAGACCACTAAGGCGTATACTCCAATGCTATCCATACAAAATCCAGCGTCTTGATGAAATGTTAGCCGCCAGTTTTGTGGCAAGGAGAGCATTTGGTGCGTGGCCACTTCAAAAAATGGGGGACGATGTCGATTGGTTGTCTAATATATTGTGGACCGTCGAAGCCCATTTCACACTCTGAGGGTCTGTCAGCACCCACGATTGCAGAAGTTGAGTTACCGAAGATCCTAGAACTTTCACAGAAACCCCGCTGCATGACGAGAAAGTCACAGTGTGGTGTGGATTGGCTACATCAATCGTAATTGGACCCTTTTTCTTCGTGGTGCTGCATTTCATACTGTCAGTGTGACATGTGTGGAGTATGCCGATACGTTACAAAATCCCACCACCCCTAGCCTGGCTGATAGACACCTACTGGAAGTTACGACTTTTATGCAGGATGATGCTCCACCCCATATCATTATGCATCTGAAATATCTCTTGCTCTAATCCATTTGGTGAGGATTGTGTGCTGAGACGCCACTTCCCTTCCATCATGCTTGACCTCTCCCAAGTCCCCAGACCTCAATCCGTGTGATTATTGGTTGTGGAGTTACTTGAAATCTCAAGTCTACCAGGATTGTCTGTCCTCATTAGAGAGGTAAAAGACAACATCCGATGACAGTTTCTCATGATACCTCCTGATGTGCTGTACAATGCTGCTCACAACATTGTCACTCGACTACAAGTATTTTTGATGAATGACAGACAACATCTTGAGCATATCTTGTAAAGGAAATTGTCTTTGCTAAAAATCTATTGCTAGGCGAATGTTTGATTTTGTATCATATGAAGCGCCATCTATTGGTCATTTTGTGCACTTTTTTGGATTCAATAAAACCTCATGTCATTTCAAGCATGTACATCGATTTTTACCTCTCTGTCTATATTATCCAGTGAATTAGCGCATTTTCAAATGTTAATGGATTTTTGGATTACCTTGTATTTCAAAGTAATTCCTAATATATGCAAAGTTAAGACTGGATTAAAATTATGGAATATAAAGAAGTTACATAATATTAACATTTAAATTTATCGATGTACAATTATTGTGTATTATGCTCTAAATAACTGTAGAAACTATATCGAATTGAATAGTTTATGAAACTAAAAATGGTTCAAATGGCTCTGAGCACTATGGGACTCAACTGCTGAGGTCATTAGTCCCCTAGAACTTAGAACTAGTTAAACCTAACTAACCTAAGGACATCAAAAACATCCATGCCCGAGGCAGGATTCAAACCTGCGACCGTAGCGTTCTTGCGGTTCCAGACTGCAGCGCCTTTAACCGCACGGCCACTTTGGCTGGCTTTTATGAAACTAAATTCTGCTTTATTTTTATTGGAAATGTAAATAAATAGTCTACTACGTATTCATTTTTTTTTAATATTAAAAATACATTTAAGAGCACAAATGGAAAACTATGAAAACTAGGGGAAAAATGTAAGTAGTAAAAAAGTAAGAGACGATAATTAAATGTGGTTTCAAGAGAGCAAGGTAAAATAATCTGCAAAAGTTCATCTTATAGTGATACAAATAAATTTCTTCTTTTGTCAGAACTGGATATAAATGTTCTAGCAACATTTCTTAAGTCTGTTTGATCCAACGGCAACTTTTGCAAACTGCTATGTGATTGAGCCTCTGCAGTGTGATTTTTGATCACAGTTAGTTCTTCAGTCGTCAAAGAACAGGAAAACTGCATTCTGCTTCGCACCTTGAAGCTGGGCATACAAGCATAAGTGTTAGCAATTCTTCAACACTAGGAGATAATAACATGTAACATAACAAGTTATATTTAGATCAGTTTAAAAAAGTTCATAAATTCCTATAAACTAGATGTTCTACTACACTGACGTGGTAAAATTGAATAAATTGGAATACACTTTCTAATGAGTATTTACTTACCATCATTCCTTTGCCTTTTAAAAAAAGGCAATATTGATGAACTGCCATGAACTCTCATCATAGTGGTTCCTCTTCACACATCATAAGCCACAAGCAATACTTTGTCAAATGCTGACCATTTATGTTGAGCCGTAGATAGCTTTTTGGAAAAAAAACCGGCGTGGTTACGTCATGTCACCGACGTGCTTTTGGAGGACTGCACCGATTGCAAAAACACTTGCATCTGCTGTAATAGAGATGCAGGCATCTGGCAAAGGGTGGGCAAGAGTGACACCAAGTGCTAACACTGACTTAAGGTCTTCGAAAGCTCTCACCATGTTGTCAGACCACTGTACTCTGTGATTGCCCGAGGTTTGTTTCCCGACCAATGCGCCTGTCAAAGGGGCTTGAATTGCTCCCGCCATCGGCAGGTTACGCCGGTAAAAACTGATAGTTCCTAAAAACCGATGTAATTCACGAAATGACACTGGGAGAGGTAGATCGCCAATGCAATCAACCCACTCCTGAGGAGGGCGTACACCTTCCAAGGAGACGGTGTACCCCAGAAAAGTGACACTGGTGCAGCGGAGTTGTGACTTGTCATTATTGATCTAGACTTCGTTACATGTCAATAAGTCCTGTATTGTGGCCAGGTGGAGTTTGTGTTCTCTGTCAGAGGAGGAAAAAATGAGTATGTCGTCGAGGTATGCGTAACAATATGTGCAGTTAAACAGAAGTGAGTCTATAAAACGTTGCCAAGTTTGGGCCACGTTTTTGAGACTATAAGGCATGTAACAAAATTCGTAAAGGCCGAAAGGTGTGATCAGTACTGTCTTTGGTATGTCACTCTGTTCCATGGGTCTCTGCAAATATGCCTTGCGGCAGTCCAAGACACTGAAAATGCGTGCTCCGCTAAGTACTTGCACAAAGTCTTGTATAAGAGGTATTGGATAATTGTCTAATACAGTCCGCATGTTGAGGCAGCGATAGTCGCCACAGAGTCGCACTGTGCCGTCCTTTTTGGGAACTAAATGTATGGGCGAAGACCAGTTATTGTCCGATGGACGAACAGTATCTGCCCACATTAAGTTCCTCCGCTGCGGCCTTAGCGAGGCGTAGTTTATGTGGCGGCAGTCGGCGCACTTTATGACGCAATGGTGGCCCGTCTGTTGTGACAATTTCGTGTGTTGTGCTATTCGTGATAGTGTTCAGCTGGGCTCGCGAACTCGCTCGGGGGCCATCGCGAAAGTTGATCGGTAGCATGTGAGAGCCACTAACCTGATGTGCCGAGGAAGCTGTTCGCGTCGGTGGCGACAAAGTTCCACGAGGTGCGTCTCCAGTGTCAGGGGGTGGCGGTGTCAAAGTCCTATGCAGTGCGTCGCCAGTGTCGAAGGCTGGCAGGCATTGTACGAGGCATCGTGCCTCGGTGAGGGCCTGCGCAGCTGTCGATATGGCGCGGTTCAGTTTGGTGTGGCGAGCGTGGAGATCGTCAACTACAGAACGCTCTGACTGAAGCTGGGCGATGGAAGTTGCGAGGCTGTCCGTAAATGAAGAACACTCGATGAGAGCCATATCGAAATCGTCGGGAAGCTGAAAGGGAGGGAGTGGGGGGGCTGAGGAGGCGACTGAACACACAATATGAGTGGACAAGGCGTTGTGCAATAATGCATCATACTAGAGGTCTGGAGACAGTCCAAAATGAAAAAGGAAGTCAGTGCCTAATACTGGGTCTTCTACGTCAACCAGATAGAAGGACCAAGTGAACTGTTCGCCAGGTATGAGTTCGATAGGTAACTCGGCCAAACTGTCGACACAAAGTGGCGATTTATTTGCTGCTCGAAGGAACGGTTTGGCTGGTGTTGTGTCCTTTACGATAAATGTGGGAGGTACGACACTAACGTCTGCTCCAGCATCGACGAGAAAGTATCGGCGTGAAACTAAAACCAAGTCATACAGACGTCCTCATAAGTTGGGCGATCTGACAGAATGCTACATCTGTGGGCGCCCTTGTATGTATCCAGAAGCCGTGGGCGTCCACTGTGGCCCGCATGCGGCGTTTGGGAATGTGCAGGGCTGGCGGCAGTTGCGAGCGGCGTCCCTGCAAGTGGAGTGGAACCAGCATATGCGTGAGTCAGCTGTACTCGTCCCGCCAGCCAAAGTGTCAGGCGAGGGGAAGGCGGGGAGAGCAGACGCTGGCCCGATTAGGGTGGGGAGAGGCTGCTGCCAGCCCACTCGTGATTTCCGTCTTGGCTGCTAGATGGCTGCTGTTCTGTGTGCTGTCAACGATATGCACACACCCGACCTCTACCACCCAACGGTGGAAGTATATTCACAGGATTATCAAACTCGGCAATATTGGGCACTGTGCTGCACGGAGGAAGGTGTCAGTGCTAGATAATGGCGTGTGCCTGGTCTGCCAGCCGTAGCTTATCCTCAAGTGACGCTGCTATATGTGGGAGCAAATGTAATTGTAGTTCTTGCAGCAGCTTCACCAACGACAATGCCCAGATCGCTAAGTTTGGCAAGATCTCGGTGCTGACCTGCGCACGCAAGTGTCGCCACAACTGTGATGGGGTTCTGTCGCCTAAAGTCTCGTCATAAATAATGTTGTGAATCATATCGGCTGGCGGACGAGAAAGGCATTCGATGAATAGTGCACGGGCAGAGGCATATTTGTTGCTCTTGGGTGGGTTCAGCAACAAGTCACTGATGAGATCAGGGTGGTCATGCAGGTGGTTCACTAAACACAGAAAACGAGTGCTGTCGTCTGCAATACCATGTATGTCCAACATGTTGCCCACCAAGGTAAACCATGTCATTGGATTGTCTGGTTGTAATGGCGGCAGCTTCAGAAAACGACCTAGGACCAGTGCCTGTGGGGGTGTAGGAAAGGCACAAATCATACGGGGATTCTGCACGGTGTTCGCTGATGTGAACTGTGCCTCAGTGACAGGCGATGTGTTGCGTTGTACGACCATTAGCTGTGCAGGCGAGACGTGATATCTAGTCGTTGTAGGCAGGAAATCTGTATGACCGCACGACGAGCACGGCACAGCAGGCGTGGAAGGATCAATGGCTGATGCAGACGAAATCTCGAGCAGAGGCACGAAATTGCAATTGAGCACCAAGTCACAGGGCAAAACCATGGCAGGTGCATTGCTCAAGGTGTGCATGGGGCGGCAGGATGGGTAGGCGTATACATACACTAGCAGGGTTGATGCGAGTGTCCCTTCAATGGGCATGGAGGGTGACACATTAAACGGCAGGCCACTCTGAGGAGGGGGAGGCCATGCATGTGGACCCCAAAACTGGACAGCTGCATGGACCATGTTGTGCGATGGGAACTCGGGTGAGGGGTTTCTGGGATCTTGCGCTGGAGGAGCATTCTGTCGAGCATAGAATGCCGTAGAAGGTCTCTGTGCCGATGTGTGATGTGCCAGCGGAGGTTAGGGTTGTCTGGCCAGTCGAAGCAAACGCCGGAGATATGAACATTCCCGGTGTATTGGTAGCACATGGGGTAAAGTGTTGTGCTTCACAGTTGACTGTCCATTCTGCAGTCGCGGTGTGCTGCACTGCCGGAAAAACTGGAGGTTGCAACATTGTCTATTGGTGAGAAACCTGTGGTACACAGTGAGCTAATGCAACGTATTTTTTGCTACTCAGGGGCACCAATGTGGGTTTTCTGTCTATAGTGACTGACCACGCACAGAAGGCTCCAACCTATTACGATTGAGCCCTTTTATTAAGGGGCTCATGTAATTACACAAAACACAAGAAAAACACTATAGAAAATCACAACAAGCACATCGTAACCAAAGTACTCAAGACTGAACCAAGAACAACGAGTCCCCAAAGACAGTTTACTCTGCACTTTGTAGGTGGCAGTTACTGGCAGTCAATGGTCACCACAATCTACAATTCCATCTCTCATGGTGATAATTATCTTGGCTAAACCTTGGGTATTTTTCTCTCCAAAGCCCTATTTAATTTGTTTACATATTTCAAAACTGACCCAGTGAATCATCTGGCCCATAAACTAAATCCCACTGTAATCTTTAAGGCAAACTTCTTTTGAGTGTATCTCTCTAAATCATTTGATCAAAAGATTTATCTAAATATACTAATGTCCTTCATTGGCTTGTACAAAAAACTTTCATAGTTCCATTTCCCCCTCTTTCAACAGACCCATTCAGAAATTCACTCTTAATTTTAGCTTGTTCAGACTCTGACCAAGATTTGTTCAAAAAACTTCAGAATCTCTAAATGTTACCTACTGATCAAAACTTTGATTAGGCCATGACAGTGTTACCACTTCAAGAAACTTTTAGACAAATTTAATCTTTAAATTATCTGACATGACAGACACAAACTTATTTTTACAGTGTTGCAAGAAATCAACAGGGTGCAAGTTGTCTCAAGGAAAGCTTTCACAGGTAAGCTTGGCCACATGATACCATTGTTAACACACACATTTCTTGACATAACATTCTCCTGATTTTCATTTACTTTTTTATCTAACACATTTACATCTTTTGTTACAGTCTGTTATACTTAATTTATTTTTGCATCTAATTTAGTTATCTTTCCCACTGTTTCAGTACCAGAATTACTAATTCTCTCCTTTACTGTTTTTTGCAGTCTTTATTCTTTAATGTCCTTTACCTGCTTAGAATTTTCTTTGAAAAATTCATTTTCTAAAACTATGATTCTGTTTTCAACTACATCTATTCTGGAATCCACAGACATTAGGCCAACCTCCAAATGATTCTTTAATTCTGAAATTAGAGAACAAATTTGCTGATTTATTTCATCCCTACAATTTTTCAACTGATTACTGTTTTCTACATCTACTACATACACATGGCATAACAACCATGAAGATAAGAGAAATTAGGGATCATACAGATGCATCTACATCTACAACTACATATATGCTTGGAAAGCCACCGTATGGTGCATGGCAGAGGGAACCTCGTTCCTCTACAAGTTCCAAAATGTTCAAATGGCTCTGAGCACTATGGGACTTAACTTCTGAGGTCATCAGTCCCCTAGAACTTAGAACTACTTAAACCTAACTAACATAAGGACATCACCCACAGCAATTCCCAAGGCAGGATTGGAACCTGTGACCGTAACAGTCACACGGTTCCACACTGAAGCTCCTAGAACCACTACAATTGATTTCCTTTTCTGTTCCATTCACCAATAGAGCAAAGAAAAAATGTCTGCCTGCATGCCCCTTACATGCTTCTTATCTTCATGGGTCTTACATGAAATGTATGCTGGTGGGAGCAGAACCATTCTGCAGTCAGCTTCAGATGCTGGTTTTCTCAATTTTTCTCAGTACTGTTCCTCAAATAGAACCTTGCCTTCCCTCCAGTGATTCCCATTTGAGTTCTTGAAGCATCTACATAACACTTGCATGTTGTTTGAACCTACTGGTAAGTACTCTATCAACCCACTTCTAAATTGGTTTGATGTATTTCATTAATCCGAGCTGGTATGGGTCCCAAACACTCGAGCAGCACTCAAGAATAGGTCACACTAGTACAGATGAATCACACTTCCCAAAATTCTCCCAATAAACTGAAGTCAACCATTCACCATTCCTACCACAGTCCTCACATGCTTGTTCCAATTCATATCACTTTGCAGTATTACGACCAGATATTTAAGGAATATCATAGTGTCAAACAGGATACTAATAATGCTGCAGCTGAACATTACAGGTTTGTTTTTCCTACTCCTCCACATTAATTTACATTTTTTCTACATTTAGATCTAGCTGACATTCACTAAACCAACTAGAAATTTTGTCTAAGTCATCTTGCGTCCTCCTGCAGTCACTCATCTTTGCCACCTTCGTATACACCATGACATCATCAGCAAACAAGTGCAGATTGCTGCCCACTTTGTCTGCCATATCATTTATGTATATAGAAAATAATAGTTGTCCTATGACACTTCCCTGGGCACCCCTGATGGTACCCTTGTCTCTGATGAGCACTCACCATTGAAGACAGTATTCTGGGTTCCATTACTTAAGAAGCCTTCAAGCCACTCACATATCTATGAACCTATTCCATATGCTTGTACCTTCATTAACAAGGGTACTGTGCCATACGCTTTTCAGAAATCTAGAAATATGGAATCTGCCTGTTGCCATGGGAAAGGGGCAAGCCGAGTTTCACAAGAATTATGCTTTCTAAAACTATGCTGATTTGTGGACATAAGCTTGTCAGTATAAGGAAATTTATTATATTCAAACTAAGAATATGTTGAAGAATTCTGCAGAAGAATTCTGCAGCAATTCTGCAGTTTATTGGTCTTCAATTTTTCAGGCATGTTCTTTTACCCTTTTTATACATAGAGGAGTAGCCTGCGCTTTTTTCCAGTCACTTGGGGCTTTGTTCTGGGTGAGAGATTCATGATAAATTTAGTTTCCATGTGTTCACTGTTTTTTTTTTTCAGATTTTAAAGATCACTACTGGGCTTTATTTTAGATTCCATTTCCTCTATTCAACCTAAAATTGCTTTCAACAAAAACCGCCCTGATGTGGTTTTCTTTCACTTTCTGAATGGTCTGTATCCTGACTCACTTATGACCTACCCCCCCCCCCCACACACCTGCCCCCCTCCCACACACACACACACTGCCTCATTAACCATGTCCTCACTTTTTTCATCTCTGTTATCATGTTCACAACCCTTTTGATCCAAAATATAGACATTTTACAATTTTTTTACTTATCTCACCTTTCTTTCTGGCACATTGTTTGAATTGGACTTCCAGTTTTCATTCATTGCTTACAATTTTTCTGTTAAGAAGCTTGGCCCAAAGTGTTTAGATCCATGTTATGTCTAAATTATTTGCATTGTCTTGCTGATGCTCTGTTTCTTAATCACATCTTGAAACAAATTTCTTTCCTTTATCTAAATCATGAAATGTGAATAGCCATCTTTATAGTTAAAGAATCCCTACATGACCATGCACTTGTAACACTGCTGCTGTCTGTATCCATTTAAAAGTCATGATTACAAAGTTCATCTATATTTAATTGCAGTTCTTCAGCCAGTCATATAGCTACATAAACAGGAATGTTAAAAAACAATTCTAAACTGGATGATAGAATGGAGCAAAAAATTTAATACTCATGTTATTTCATGACTGTATTTGTAGCTCAAAACTTTTTTCTTGTCCAGGGGATGATTTCATCTCTTTTATCATGTTCAAAAACCATCTGAATCAAAATAATGAAATTTTATGGTTTTTGACCTTATCTTGCCTCTCGTCCCAGCACATTGGTGAAGATACTCAACCAAATTTTGATCACATTTTCTTTTATTTTCCACCCACATTGACACTTGCCAAAGCAATCAAATTCATATATCAGTTTTCTGCCCATTGCTTGAGAGTCTTCTTTCAAGCAAACACATACTGATCGCTGTCCAAATTTGTAAGACATTCCAAATTTATTTTCATTATAAATTACAATTTCCAACACAAGAAGTCATACTTGGCACACATTCTGTCCACAGCAGGCAGGCCAGCTTACAACTTTGTGTCTAAGCAAAGAGTGAACAACATGAGCCTGAACCAAAGACCAACTATGATTGGTATGTATGGCAAACAATATATTACAGCATAAAGTTCTAGATTGTTTCAGAGCTAGCAACAGGTCAAATTAACATTCATACATAGCTTTCTCCATACACGAGAGAACAGTTACAAAGAAAACATGACTCTTGAGATTAGTAAAAATTAAAATAATTAGATACTATCGTACATAATTTTAAATAGAGTGGTGTAAAAATTGTGGTGTATGTTACATTGCCCAAATAATAAACATTTTATAGTTTCTTTCATATGACCGTTTTTAAGAAAAATTGATTTTGTCTGTGAAAAAATATAACAGTTCTTGATTTAATAGATAATGAAATATTGTGAGAAATTTCATAACCAAAATATTGTAAAGTTCAAAATATATGCCATTTATGGTCAAATAAAACAAATGGAATTTCTAAGATAGTAAAATTCGTTTAAAAATTAAAATCAAAATCAAAAGTAATGTTGAAAAGTATTACAGAAAAACTTGAGAAAGTGTGAAATTTAAATAAGTATTTCCAGACATCACACCAATCCCTTAGGGCTACCTCTTGTACTTCAGACTTGCAATTTTAGGTAAAACATGGCTGAAAAAAGAATGGAATCGCAAATTTCATTTAATGGGCTTCGTATCATAATCTACTAGGACCCCATAATTCTGGTTCATTATACTCTGTTTTGTTCAGAACAGAGTAACTTGCAGAATGGAATAATTGACACAAGAGACTAACAGTGTGGTAGAGACAGAGAGATTATTTACTGCATTCCACAATACAATAATGTAATCATTGTGTGTGATACTTGAAATGTACTTGGTGAACTAGTCTATCAGGTATGGGATGAATTACATTGGTTGAACATGGGGTATCTAGACAAGGACCAGGTTATCACTGAATCATAGAAATATAACAGGTTCCATTTTAAGAATCAGTTGGATAGGTGGTAAAGGGATTGTGAGGTACATTATAAGGGGCAATGAGTACTTTCATTGCTCTCAAACATCTGGGAGCAGTTAAGAATATTCCACATCAAAACCACATGAGGCATGCTACATATTTTAACAAGACAAAGACTGTGTCCCACATATTTAGGGGAAGTTCAGTCGGAAAGGAATATGACCCTCTGGAATTGAGGGAACTACAAACATGTAATAATGATCTCTGCCATATATGTGAGGGTCATTCAGATAAAAACCTGAATACTGTAACACAGCTTTATTGGTGATACGAGTGTAGTGCCTTACTTTTCTACATTGTTTCCACCAACAGAAATGCATTTTTGCCATTAGATAGGAAGCTTTCGGATCCCTTCATGGAAGAAAGAAGATGGATGCCCCACTAGCCAACTGCACACACTGTTCGATAACAGCAATGTCTTCAAAACTTTGCCTCCTTAATGTCTTTTTCAGTGTACCTAATGTGTGATGATCATCTGGGGACAGGTGTGGACTGCATTTTTGTGCAGGAGAGGACATAATGAATTGGTTATTGACATCACTTATTGCAATAATCAGTGTTGGCATCATCCAGCACCTTGCAATTGTAGGCCATATTCACCATCCTCCACCTATGCAGGTAGTCACCTTGCAATTGTAGGCCACATTCACCATCCTCCACCTATGCAGGTAGTCAATCAGCAATACACTATTTGAGTCCCAAAACACAGATGCCAAAACTTTCCAGGTGATAGTCAAGTTTTTCCCTTGATCGGTGCCCCCTGTCCACTTTTTCTCCTTTCCATACTCATATTCCTGTTCTCTGAAGTATAATGAAGGACCCTTGTTTTGTCACAGGTTATGATACACTCCAGAAAAGCTTATCTTTCTTCTTCAAAACAATTCAGAAGTCGTTAACAGATTCCTTTCTGCAGATTCTTTTGCTCCTTTGTGAGAGAACATGGAACCCACCTCACCTATAGTTTTCCGTGCCTAAGTGTGTCTGATAAAAATGTAATGACACTTCCAACATTTATCCCTATCTGTGATGCAGGCTTGGCTACAGCAATGCTGGGATCACCTTCCACTAGTTCACATAAGGCTTGAATACTACCTTCACTGACTGTTTGCCAGATTCCCCTAACAGTTTTGATTTTTCTCTTTATCACAACCATTTCAAAACTTCTGGATTCAATAGAACACTGGGGTTTTATACTGAGTAGTGATATGCTTATCTTGGTCACCAGTACAGTCCCTTATTTATCATATCATCACAAGTTTCAGGATAGCATCATCAAATTTGTGATATGGAACATAAAATATAAGATAAGTATTAAAAGTCATACCTTCCAACAACACAGTGAAGCTGAGAAATATGTGTGTCAAAATTGGTATAAAGTACCCTGTCACCTCCCACTCCGTCTCATAACATGATCAGTACCTGGATTGACACAAGCAGTTCGACATGGAACAAATTAAACAATTTTGCCAGTAGGTGATGTTAATAATAGTAGGCCTATGACAAATAACAAACAGTTACATGACTATGCTTACTAAAAACAAGTAAATGTATTATTTAACTTACATATATGTTGACTAATCATAAAATCCTTGGTAAGTGCCACAACAGCTATTTTGAGGAAATCGCAAAAAACTCCCAGAAAGCAATCCTTTTTGATATCCTTATTTTTTTATAGCCTAAACAAGTGAAGATAGTTAATCTACAAACATTTTTAGAGTAAAGTTACTGTAAAACACTTAACAACAACAAAACAAAATTGTTGATGGAACAAAATAAGAACAGGGCTATGTGCCAACCTCTCTAACATAAAAACTGGGCTAAGTCTACCACTTATATCTGTAAACAAAGGGGAGTGGGAAGGATAATAATAATAATAATAATTTTACTATTATAAAAATCTGGAAACTACTGTTTACAGTTTTTCTATAATAACCATTTTATTATGAAAAGTCAGTTAGGCCTACAGAAGTGCTGTGTTTGCAAACAAACTAGTTAAAGAACAAAGAAAAAATCAAGCACATTACTGTGTTCTTACAAGTTTTATTTCAAAATAAATGCCTTTTACGAAGTTTAAAAAATTACATTTTGTATTAATTTACCACTATTTTATAAACAAAATATTACAATGTTACAGTCAATAAACAGCTGCTGTGTTTACTCAGTCAGGTTTTAGTAAAATAGTTTGTTTTCTAGTTTGAGATAAGGTATCATCTTTCTTGAGTCCTCCTTCTTCTCAGTTTTCAATCTGCCTATTAGTTCAAGCTAGGCTAGATCTAAGCCTTTTATGTTTTTTAAATGTTTTTTATTCCAGTCTTTGAACACAATATCAATTCTTTTGATGATGACCGGTTTTAGTCCGTAATGACCATCCTCAGAACTTTTTTACACTATGTCCTAAAGTGATAAGGCCATAATGGCATCATCAAAACATATAAATATAGTCAGCATAGCAACTGATATTGTGATCAAAGACTGGAATAAAAAAACATTTGACAGTACTGGACCACTGTTCATATACGCGACTATATCGCAGCTGGTGAAACTAAGCCTTTTATGGTTTCCATCTTCACACTTTTTTTGAATACATTCATTTGCATGCACATTTTAACTTCATGGAATGTTGTTTGTAAACACTTTTCCTGGGTTGGTTTTGGAAACTTTGAGCCAAACGGCCTTGGAAATTTCTAACTTTTTTGTGATTAGGTGTTCTTTAGCTACTTTGGAGAAGTCATAAAAGTCATCATCATTCATCATAGTGGTTAGAAAAGGAAAACATTTGACAGTATTGGATCATCTATTGGATTATCTACCGTATGCAATCCCAAATTGTAACAAGAAAGTTGACGTAAATAATACACTTGGCAGTGTCACAATATCGGCAAAGGGAAAACGTGTTGTAAATCTATGGGTAGTGTGCGTGTATCACTTGCAGGAGTGGTAGAATATACATGATCATAATTCATCTCTGCTCTAGCTTTTTCAGTGCGTCTATGATGAAATTCTAGTGAAGTATGATGTACAGCTCTATTGGTTGAGTCATTCAACATTTTACTTTTGAGCAGATCACATGTGTTACGGGTATCTTTCCTTGGGCAGTGAAATCTCAGTTTGGAAAAGTGTTCTTTCAATACTTTTTTGTAGTACAAATATCTAATGTTTGTGTTTGGATAAAATGTAACAAAAGCCTCATATGCTTTGCTGTAATTTAAATCTAGGCTTAAAAATAGAAGAGAGCTTTTAGCCCTTGTGTGATGCTTTCATCCTTCAGTAAGCTTTTAATGTGTTCAACAACATGTTTTATATCAGCAGCTGTATATTTCCTTTCTTTGTTTTAATTTCCCCTATGTTCAATGTAGGTAACAACAGCATTCTTTTTTGCTTTTGCCAAGGTTTCCACTCTTTGCCTGGTAATTTAGTATATTTCCAGAAAGGTTTTTGCAAACTGGAAAATGTCCACCTTGATCAGGAACTGTAAGAAAACCCTAGCCTACCTGCAATTCTCCTCGGGTTCTTCGTAAGAAGACGCCTTCTTCTAACATTGCATACACTTATATTTCCCATCAAATAGAAGTTTTGCTTAACATTATCACTTACTTTGTAGAATTGATTGAACGTGTTTCGTTTGTGTTCCAATGCAATGTCTCTATATTGATAGTGGCAATGGCATGAAACCTATAACAAACAGACATGGGGATTAGAGGCATTAAATAATCTGTGACTGCCACAAATAACCTTTTTTGTTTGCTACTCTGCACAGTTAGTTGGTTTACTACAGTCCAGGAAGCAAGTCAGACATACCTTAACATGGTCTGCATAATCTAAACAGAGGTTAGCTTAAAATGCCACGGAAAAATCATAATCAAGTGAAATTCTTTCAAAAAGCCTTAGTCCTAAGGCATTAAAGTTATATACACTTACCTGATCGGGTGGTAGTTGTTTTTGAGGTACATTAACTTTCTTATTGTTCTCATATAGTGTTCCCTCAGCTCTTAGTTTCTTATTTATTTCTGACATTTTCTTGTTTCATCCATCACATAAACCACAATAGTAAACTCAACAGACAGGACTAATCACTGCAACTTGAACACAGTTGAACCTTAAACTAAAACCAACAGCATGGGCACATAGCCCGGATTTTGTTTCAGAACAGGTGGCACTTAGCACCTGGTGCATTCTAGTGGCAGTGTTTTAAACCGCTTCCACACTGATTACTGAATAGCCTGGTTTTTACTGATGAAGGTTAGGCACATAGCCCATATTTTGACAATAAAAGAATTTTTTTTTATTTTTAGCACTTAGACCACATTTTATAGTTGACATATATAAAAGCTTCTTAATAGAGGAATCATACTGTAACAGGGTCATAGTTGTTACATTCTAATCTGCTAGATTTTGAACATAGGAAATGGTGCAAATAAAAATAGCTCATTATATAAATTTCAGCCAAAACTTTAAAAGCAGTGTTACATGGCACTTCAAAATTACAAATATATCAATAAATTCAAACCTTAAAAATATGGAAGAAAATAATGGAGACACTTAACTATGATTGCAGGAAACCAATGCCAATTATGGTGTAGTAGAAAGTTCTGCTTTTAACACCAAAATCAGTCATTACAATTGCACTATCAAAATTGTCAGTGACTGTAGTTACAAATTCCTACCAGCAAGGCCATAGCTACAGTGCCTCAAACTGCTGAGGTTAGACTGCTAGGATTCAACCATTCTGAAATGCATTATCATTTCCAAAGCTTTTTAGAAGAAATAGTGAAGCAGATCAATAGTTATTAATATCTGTCCTACTACCTTTCATAAAGAGGGATCTAAATCCATGACAGTTTCATTGGCCATTCTTTATAAAATTATACTTCATTTGCTATTTATTGCAATGTTTATATCCTCTGCAAAGAAAATAAACTTAGCATCTGGTAATATTGTCATGTCATAACCAGAAGCAAGTCCCAAATCTGAAGACAGGGTTATCACTGAAATAGAACAGTCAACAATGAAAGCACATTGATTACAAACTCCAACATACAGCTAGAACAGAAATGAACTTCTGGACAAAGAGTCCTGTTGTTTATAAAAACATAAAAAATTTCAAGAATCTTCCAGAAATGATAAATACTAAATGACAAGTAATGCTAACCACTACTCCACACTGCATACAGTACAGCTTGTGGCAATATTGATGATAAGAGGTTGTTGCTGCATGTAATAAAAAGAGGGCTCTAAGAAGGAATCTTGTTGGACACCGTATGTAATTAGTTCTCACTTGGATGTTGACCAATAGCTTAATACAGGACTTTTTCCTAGTGACATCCTTTGTTTCCAGGCTGAAGATTGAGACTAGTCACAGAACTGGTGTTGTGTTGATATATAATTTAGATATATAATTTATAATCTAGTTTATGGGAGGTATGTGTTGTAAAGCAGTGTAAGAAATGTTAGACTGACACACATCAAGTGATGTGTTATTTTCTAAAATAAGTTCACTGAAGTGGGCAGTGGACCTTGAAGGATTTCTTGTAATTTGTGTGTCTCTCTTGTTTGTATCGTTACTTGATAGAATCAAATTTTTCTTCATTTTTGATCATTTATATTTTACTCACATAATCTCTATAGCTGTTTGTTATAAGATCTAGGTTGGTATACTTGCATAATTGATGGTATCATCTTGACATCTGCTTAATATGATTATGAAAAATGTATAGATAATGATTTGACTGTGAGTGTCCCATTTATATACAGTGTGTCCCAGCTATCTTGTCCGCCCATAATATCTCTGGAACAATAACAGCTATTGGAAAACGACTTTCACCGGCATCAATGTAGGGCTGGGACCTATGAATGTACATATTTGGAAACATTCTGAAACGAAAGCATATGTGTTTTTTAACACAAACTTATGTTTTTTTAAATGGACCTCCTATATTTTTCTTCAGCAATCCATAGTATCACAAAGCACATACATAATGACGTTGATTGCATTGCAATATTCCCATTACATCCCAAGATATTGAGATGCGAAGTTGACACTTGAAACACCTGACATACACTGCTAGCGTACGTCCTGAGGCTCAGGCATGAACCCCATGCTGCCCGTAATCGCGATGTGATTGACAAGTAAGTGTCCCTCTTGATAGGTATGGAGGTGTGATTACACATGTCAATCACATCACGATTACGGGCAGCATGGGGTTCACGCCTGAGCCTCAGGACGTATGCTAGCAGCGCATGTCGGGTGTTTCAAGTGTCAACTTCGCGTCTCAATATCTCGGGATGTAATGGGAATATTGTGATGCAATCAATGCCATTGTGTATGTGCTTTGTCATGCAATGGATTGCTGAAGAAAAAATATAGGAGGTCCATTTAAAAAAAAACATAAATTTGTGTTAAAAAACACATATGCTTTCGTTTCAGAATGTTTCCAAATATGTACATTCATGGGCCCCACCCCTACATTGATACCGGTGAAAGTCGTTTTCCAATAGCTGTTATTGTTCCAGAGATATTTTGTGTGGACAAGATAGCTGGGACACCCTGTATACTTAGTTTTAAAACTGCACCACCTCACAAATATTAACATTTGTATTTGTGAGTACATGTAACTGTGAGTGGATTGTCAACTGGAAGTTTCAGCCAAGAAGACACACCATTTCCATATTTCACACATGTTCCTACTATTCCCCTTCACTCAACACAACTTCCTCATATTCTTTCTCATCCCAATACCTAAATTATGATCTCTCAATAATTTTGCATGAGAAATTGTGCAAAAGCTTTGTCAATCACAGTTTTTATATTTTTACATATGTTAAAGCAAAATAACTGTACAGAAATTTCAACTATATTAAACTTTTTCAAGAAATCAGTAGACACTGACTTATAATCCACGAAGTCAGATAACATATGTAAATCACAAGAATTATCATACTGCAGAGTCATACTGGCAAATATCCCAATTTAAATGACTCACTTAATTAATTTATCTATTTATTTCATCTTTTAGCATTTTGTATGCTATTGATGTCTGTAGTAACCTTGAAGAAGCAGATGCAATAGCCAGTATTGAGGATGCCTGAAACGGAAGTAAATGGGCAAATATATGTAATGAATTTCTGTGATGTTACAATTCTACACACATACCAAAAAGTGTTGCATCACCCTGGTTACTGAACTCCTGTAGATAGATGTTGACACTGGATATTGTATTAGAGACACAGTCCCTTTGACTGTTAGAGATGTCATTAAACCCACCCAAAGATATAAACAACCATGCATGAGCAGCACCTATTAGACAGACATAACTAAACTAAACTAAACTAAGATGGGGTCTGACAGGAGATCATTTCCAGTCAGTCCACCACGAAGGAGGTACACAGCTCATGTTGTCTGTAGTTCAGCCATGCCTAGAAGGCCAATACTGCAGTTCGACTGTGTCTGCATTGTTACTTTGTGCCAGGAAAGTCTCTCAACAAGGGAAATGTCCAGGCATCTTGGAGTGAACCAAAACGATGCTGTTCAGACATGGAGGAGATACAGAAAGACAGGAACTGTCAATGACATGCCTCACTAAGGCCTCCGAAGGGCTACCACTGCATTGGATGACCTCCACCTCTGGATTATGGCTCAGAGGAACCCTGACAGCAATGCCACAATGTTGAATAATGCTTTTCGTGCAGCCACCAGACATCATGTTACTACTCAAATTGTAAGCAATAGGCTGCATGATGTGCAACTTCACTCCCAACATGCATGGCGATATCCATCTTTGCAACCACGACACTGTGCAGCACAGTACAGATGGGCCCAGCAACATGGCGAATGGACCACTCAGGATTGGCATCATGTACTCTTCACCGATGAGTGTTGCATGTGCCTTCTACAAGAAAATCATCGGAGATGTGTTTGGAGGCAACCCAGTCAGGCTGAACGTCTTAGACACTCTGTCCAGTGAGTGCAGAAAGGTGGAGGTTCCCTAATGTTTTGGGGTGGCATTATGTGGGGCTGATGTACGCTGCTGGTGGTCATGGAAGGCACTGTAACAGCTGTACGATATGTGAATGCCAACCTCTGACCAATAGTGCAACCTTAGCGCCACCATATTGATGAGACATTCATCTTCAAGGATGACAATTTGCACCCTCATCACGCACATCTTGTGAATGACTTCCTTCAGGATAACGACATTGCTCGACTAGAGTGGCCAGCATGTTCTCCAGACATGAACCCTATCCAACATGCCTGGGATAGACTGGAAAGGGCTGGACGACATGACCCGCTAACCACACTGAGGGATCTACACCGAATCGCCATTGAGGAGTGGGACAAACTGGACCAACAATCCCTTGATGAACTAGTGGATAGTATGCCATGGCGAATACAGGCATGCATGAATGCAAGAGGACATGCTACTGAGTATAAGAGTTACTGGTGTGTACAGCAATCTGGACCACCACCTCTGAAGGTCCCACCGTATGGTGAGTTTAACATGCAATGTGTGGTTTTCATGAGCAAGAGAAAGAGGGGAAATGATGTTTATGTTGATCTTTGTTCCAATTTTCTGTACAGGTTTTGTAACTCTCGGAACTGAGGTGATGCCACACTTTTTTTGATGTGTGTATTTAGTGATTTGTGGACTGAAAGTATTGATAATTTTGTTACATACATGTTTGTGTATGAGGTGCTATCCAAAATTTTCGGGACTGGCACTGCCATCTGTTGAAAACCTTACCTTTGGACTAATAGTCACCATCACCCTCGAAGTAGTTTCCATTCACATGTACACACCAGTCCCAGCACTTCTGCCACTGGTCAAGCGTTTTCTGGAAGTCCTGTTCTTTGAGGGTGTTTATCACTGCCAGCGATGTTTCTTGAATCCTCTCTAGAGTGTCGAACCAATGGTCTTTCAACTTGAATTTCAGTTTTGGGACTAGCATGAAGTTGGTGAAGTTGCAAGGTGCCAAATCTCGCTAGTACAGTGGGTGGGGTTCAACCGCCATGTTGTTTTTTGCCATAAAGGTCCTGGTGAGCAATTACATGTAACAGGGCATGTTGTCGTGATGCAGCAGCCAGTTCCCTTGACATGAAATATTGGGCCATTGTCACTGCATGTTTTCACAGTAGTATGCAGAATTCACCGTTTGGTTGGGTGGGACAAATTCTTTGTGCACAATTCCCTTGGTATCAAAGAAAACGATGATCATGTTCTTCACTTTGTACTTCACCTGTCTCACTTTTTTTGGGTCTTGGAGAGCCTGGGCTCTTCCACTGGGAAGATTGTTGCTTTGTCTCTGGGTCATAACCATAAATCCAGTTGAATCATTGCAAGGGTCTCCGCAGCAATTTTCCTGAGATTCGCACAGAATTTGATACACATGTGCTGCTCTGTTCGTGGATCCATTGTAAAATCACCACACACCAAACACAGAGTATTACGGAAATTCCTGGACATGCAACACATCCTCCCAGCTGAATGCCACTCCGCACACTGACTCATCAGATATGCAGCTCTCGCCACCTAGCAATGCAAGGATCTACTGCTCCTACATTCCAGATGGCAGCACCAGTCCCAAAAATTTTGGATTCCACCTCGTATGTGCATATCTTTGTCTTCTACCATGGACAGAATAATAATAACAGAGAAAAAAGTTAAATAATTTAGATTTGTATACAAAGTTAAAATGTTAGATCTTCTTTTGCACAATCAAAAGATTGCTCTACAGCATAGAAAGCCTTCTTTCTGGGCCAGCTTTGTAGGACATTTCTGAACATTTTTAAGAAGACGGTGTGTGCTTCTAGTGTCAGTGCACTGAACAGTTTTACTCTTAGTTTTGAAAGGACTCATCAATTTTTTCTTTGTGACATGTTTTGTGAGAGTGAAATGATTGCATTAATTCATAGCTGTCTTGGTTTTCTTTTGTGTACATGAGGCAACTAAGTATAAATAATGATGGGACTGTCATGACATACAGCTTTTTGAAAAGTGGCCTACAAGCTACATTGTTTTTGAAACTACCTGCTACAAGTCTGATAGCCTTTTCTTATCATATAAAAACTTTTTTTGCCCCAATGCAGTTGTCCCAAAGCAGTATCCATTATGTTGTGTGACTATGAAAGAATGCATAATAGGAGCTGAGCATCATGTTTTCACTCACAAATGCTCTAAAATTATGTAATTTAGTGCATGCAGAATTTTTGTGGAGGTTGCAAGTTAATTGGAATACAAGTGTACACCCAGAAGTTTAGGTAACATACAGTTATTTTCAGTACTGTGTAAACTAATAATAACTTTTTCAGTTATATTCTGGTTTATAGTTAATTCATTGTTTTTACACCAGATAGTAGAAATTCTTAGGTTGACTTTGCTTTGTTCCCTTAGATTCTGATGTTATTTACAGTTGTAATGAAAGTGGTATCATCAGCATACAGAACAGGTTTATGTAGCATGGTACTAGGTAAATCATTAATATAAATCATAAACAATATGGGTTCCAGTACAGAACATTGAGGCATAGTTCTTGAAACATCCGCAAATCCAGAGCCCATACCAATAAAGTGTGCCATCTGCTCCCTATTGTCAACACACAATTCTATAAGAGTAAGATCTGTGTCTCGAATTCACAGTGGCATATGCCTTGCTCAGGCCAATCAATAGGGCATCAACTTGTAATTATGCTTCAGAGGCACTGAGTATTGTTGAAACAACATTTTCAGCAGTTTTCAGGGTAGATGAATTTTTGCTGAAGCCAAACTGAGTGCTTGTCAGTATCCCATTGCAGATGAAACATTTGTAAATTTTTTGGTGCATGCAATGTTCTACTATTCTTAGAAGTATTTGCACAAGAGAAATAGGATGGTAGTTATCAACAGTGTAGATGAATTTTCCCTGAAGCCATACTGAGTGCTTGTCAGTATTCCATTGCAGATGGAATATTTGTAAATTTGTTGGTGCATGCAATGTTCTACTATTCTCAGAAGTATTGGTACATGAGAAATAGGACAGAAGAAATAGGACACATGACTTCTCTCCTTTTTTATATAGAGAGACAACTACTATTACCTTTAAGCAGACTGGAAAAGAACAACTCATAAAAATTAAAGTTATTACACAAAGGTTGTAGTATAATGTCTGCTATCCTTTTAATAAAAAAATTTGACAGATCATACAAGTCTTCTGATTTTGAGTATCTGAATTTCGCTGTAGCTACTACGACATCAGTGGCAACAATTTGCACCCATTTGATTGTATATGTTACATGTTTTTGTGCTACATGAATAACTATTTCTTCTTTATGTTTATTAATGCATAATTTATAGTTTCAGTTGCTTGTTCCTGCCCTTGTATTGGCTGTGAAACAGCTTCTTCATCCCACAAAAATGATGTCACTATTGTACTAAGAAAGACAGCAACTACATGATACCATTTGTCCTGGGTTTAGCCCTACTTGATTACGTCTCTAGTGCAATTTTCTCAGAGGCTTTTGGTGTACATATTAGTCTCTTTTTCTAACCATAAAATTGTATCACACAAAAAAAATAATCATTATTACATTCAGCACTGCTGTGTTGGGATATGGTGGCAATGATTTCACAACAGCCGGCCGTTGTGGCCGAGTGGTTCTATGCGCTTCAGTCCGGAACCGCACTGCTGCTACAGTCGCAGGTTCCAATCCTGCCTCGGGCAAGGATGTGTGTGATGTCCTTAGGTTAGTTTGGTTTAAGTAGTTCTAAGTCTAGGGGACTGATGACCTCAGATGTTAAGTCCCATAGTGCTCAGAGCCATTTGAACCATTTTTTTGATTTCACAACACTGATAACTAGTGAACCCAGAAATGCTTTTGCACTTGTTAAATACGTATGAGAATTGGATATACTTTCTAATCTCCTTCTCACTGCTCTCTCTGCACAACCCCTCCTTTTTCTCTCTTTGCCCTTCTCCTCCTCCTCCCCCTCTCTTTGTCCATCACTTCCCCCTCTCTTTGAACTTGTCCAACTCCTATCTCTCTCCTTCTCCTCCTCATCCCTCTCTCTATCCATCTCTTCCTCCCTTCTCCCTATGTTCATTGCACCCCTCTCCCCCTTTGTCCATCTCCTCTCCCCTTCTCTCTCTGAGCTTGAGCCTTATTTATTGTTATACGAAACAAAACCTTCATTGGGAAAGAGACCTGTCCAGCTGCTGGATCTGTGAGGATAATAACTTCAATGACAGTATTTCATATAGTTTTAATCTGTGAGAGGGTAGGCTTACAGAGGTTCAGACAATTCATATTCTGAAGTTGTATTGTAATCATAAGACAATAAGCCATAAACACACCTTTGCTGTTTTCTGTTAAAACCAAATGTGGTTTATATACCATAAAATTTTAAAAAATGTGTGGCCTATATCAATCCAAATCTTTATTAGAGTATCGAGTAAAAATTTGAATTAAACCAGTCAAGAATGTTCCAAGATTTTTGCTAATATTGTTTCCCCTTCATATATTACATATATTTATATACTGTATATATTTAAAAAATATATAGTCTCTGTCTGTCTGAATATTTATTTGAGTGTCATGTAAAAATGTGAAGTAAATCGATCAAGAACTTTCTGAAATTTTTGCTAACATCTTTTACCCTTAGTATATTATATTATATTATATATATTTTTGTATTAAATATATATTAAAATATGTAGTCTATGTTCATCCTAATACTTACCAGAGTACAATGTAACATTTTAAAGTAAATCAGCCGAGTTTGTTCCTAACAGCCTTCCCCTTTATGTATTATTATATGAGGGCATGCTGGAAATTAATGCATATGAATTTTTTATGTGAAAACGCTTAAAGCTTTTGAAATAAAGTAAGTCTTATTAACATTCTACATCTTTATGCTTCATGTCTACATATTTGCTGCTCTGTGCTACTTGGCAGTTCCAAGCTGCAGCATGCAACATGGTGGTGTGTATGTAACTACGTCAGTGTGTGAGAATAAGTTTGGTGTAATTAAGTTTCAGATTTGAAGCATTATGACATAAAGTCAAGTGCTGGCACAACATTCGGGAATGATAGAGAAGAGATGGCTGTGAGAAGACATCAGCCAATCGCACGCTGACTGACCCCTCTCCAGGATGACAACGTGACAGCAGTGGCCCCTTTGTGAAGAGGACATACGTGCCACGACCGACTGGCGACGCCCCAGTTCAATAACAGCTTCAAGACTAGTGACTTGGATAGAAGCATCAACACTAGTTACCTCACTTATAATTCCTATGTAGCACAGATTTGTGATTGTTTATACTGAAGAATATTGCTTACTTCATATGTCGCCCTTTGCTTGCGACACTTTAAGTAGTTGTGAAATTTAAGTATTGTCTCTTTCTTTTTGCAATAAAACTCATTTATATGACTTGCTTGATTTGACTGTCTAGCGAACCATGTATGAATGATTCCTAGACACCCCATATTTGATAACAGAGCTAGATGTAATATGAAGAGCTCATCCATACATACACAATGGGCTGTTCTGACCTATCCTCATTCCTGTGAGCCAGGACTGCCTCAATTGCCTCAATACCATAGGCTGAAGCATCAGCCGCCACAGCCAATGGGTGGTCCAGATAGAAGGGAGCCAGGCACGGGACAGACTTGAACATAGTTTTCAAATGGAGAAAAGCTTGATCACAGGCAGGAGTCCATTTGAAAGGCACCCCTTTGCTATGCAAGCGATTGAGGGCCTATGCAACGTCAGCAACCTGGGGTAAAACCTTTAGGTAGTAGTTAACCTTGCCCAAAAAAACCTGGAGGTCAAATAAATCCTTGGGGCAGGGAAGGGAGTTGATGGCAGCAACATTGTGACCCAACGAACTAATGTCATCTTTACTGAGCCAGCGTAAGCCCACAGCCTGCAGGGTGTGAAATAAGGTACGAAGGTTTTGCAAATGCTTGTCCCATGTACAGCCCATGACCAAAATGTCATCAAGATAATTCACACAAACCAGAATGGGCTGTGTGAGCTGCTCCAGGTACCTCTGGAAAATGGCCGAAGCCAAGGAAATACCTAATGGAAGGCGCTTGTATTTATATAATTTGAAAGGCGTGTTGATGACAATGATGTTCTGGGATTCCCCATCTAAGGGTAGTTGGTGGCAAGCCTCCACTCGCCACCCACAACTTTGGCGAGAAGGTCTACCTGCCAGGGAATGGGATAAGTTTCAACCATGTACTGGGCATGGATTGTAACTTCGAAATCCCTAAATAGGCAAAGGGAGCCATTGGGTTTCCTGATCACCACTAACAGGATCACCCACATGCTCGCTTTCAGAGGCTCAATGACGCCAGCAGCCTGCAGTAGATCGGGCTCTTGCCTGACTGCTGGACAGAAGACCACTAGAATGGGGCGAGCCCTGAAGAACCACAGCTGAGCATCCGGCCAGAGAGCAATGTGCACCTGGAAGTCCTAAGCACTCTCTTAAGTCAGATTGAAATGGAGAGGCACAGACTGAGCACAGATCATAGATATCCTGGAATGGGCTGGCAGTGGAAAAGATCTTAACTTCATCAGAAATCGAAAAGCTGAACAGTGTGAGGGCATCAAATCCAGAAATGTTTGAAGCCGAGGGATGGTCAACCACTAGAAGGGTCAGGAGCTGGGGAACGTGTTTATAGCTGGCTGGCATGAAGAACTGTCCACAGAGGGTGATAGAACCATCTGCATACTCGAACAATCACCAAGAGGTGTGAGAAAGCTCCAAGGAACCCAACTGTGTGTACATCACCAGATTGATCAAGGAGACAGTGGCTCCCGTATCGACCTTGAAACGAAAGTCTATGTTAAAAATGCAGAGTATGAGGAACAACTTCCACATCAGTGGGGCGTCCAGCGGAACAACTGACTGCAGCATGTGCATGGTATCCTGATGTCCCGTGAGTGAGGGGCTGGAGAGGGTTGAGTGGCTGTGACAGACAGATCGGAGATGTCCATCTTTCTGACAGAGCATGCATGTCTTCCAGCGATGGGGACAGTTTCCGCAAGAGTGGGCAGAAAAGCACTGCAGGCAAGACAGTAGTGACCCACACGACTGCTAACAAGGGGTGACCGGTGTTTCCAAAGCTATAGAGACATCAGACGAGGAGGATTCTCAATGACATTGCTCTCTGTGGGCTGTACCACGCCAATACTGCAAGGGAGGTGCCTGCGGGGAGGACTCTACTGCTTTCCCCTATGGCCTAGATTAGATTAGATTAGATTAGATTAGTTTTTCATTCCATAGATCCGTGCTGAGGAGATCCTCGTGGATGTGGAACATGTCTCAACATGAGACGCTCGTTTGCCAGTTGTGCGATTTCACAGGAGTGGGCTATGTGCAGAATGTCTTCCAGCGAGAGGTTGTTGAGTTTCAATGCAGCCATGTGGACCTCTGGATCAGGTGCCAGTTGAATGACAATGTCGCAAATGAAGGAGTCTGCATACAATGCCTTGCAATGTTGATTACTGCAAGTGAAGTTGTATCTGCTGCGGAGACCCTGCAAGTCCATGACCGAAGAACAATATGACTGACCGCTCTGTTTAAGGTACTGGTGGAACTCAATCCGAGATGCCACAACATGGTGTCGCTGGGAATAGTAGTTACTCAGCAGCACACATATCTTGTTAAAGGTGAGAGCCACAGGCTCTGACAACAGTGCCAACTTGTGGAGCAGAAAGAATATGTCTGGAGATACGCAGGGCAGAACTAACGACCACTGTAGGAAGTCAGCCATGACCTGAAACACTGTGAAATGTTGTTTCAGATGATTCAAGTATGTTTTCCAGTCTTCTTTAGCGTCGTTAAAGGGGAGAAATGATGGTGAACATGGAGAAGCATAAAAAAACAGGACATCCGGGAGGTGGTGCAGTGGGGCATCCCGTGTCATGACTTTGTCCATCAGCAACTGCAAGGACTGCTGTAAGACGTCTAACTGGCACTGCTGCTGCTGCTGTTGCTCCAGGAGACAGACTAACTTAGCCTCCATGCTACCGAGCCTCTTACCTCATCACCAATGTTAAAACCGCGGGTGGCACATGAGAGAGAATGGAGACACAAAGCCACCAGATGGGGGAACCGCTGGAGGTATTGCTAACAACAAACAGATGTGGCAGACGAACAAGCAGGGGATGACAGACACGACAACTGACCAGGACACAACACAAGGCAAGCAAGAACTGAGGTGATGAACATGGTGAGACAATAACAATGCAGGGACACTCCAAACACCGACGGTTTGTACTTAACACACAGAACTGGAATGCAATATGGCCATAATGCACACGCGAACTATGGTAAGTACCAGACTGTTGGGGTAGCACCCCGTGGCTGCAAAATTACTTGACCACAGGAAACGCGATTGGCTGTGGACTTCACATGCTACTCACATGCCGGAGCACAGAGACCCATAGTGGGTATCCAAGTCCGTACCCTGTTGTGTGAATTCAACTTCCACACCTTCCAACACCAGAGTGAAGGCCAGATGGTGGGGTACAGCTGGAAGTCTGATTTCCCCTGCAGCCACAGCATCCAGTCACACAGAGCCTCCTCTCCTATTGTCATGGCCCAAATACGTCGCTTTCGGAGGGTTAGGGGTGGGGGGGGGGCGAAGGAATGTTATGGCGTAAAGTCAAGCACCAGCATGACAGTCGGGAATGACAGAGGAGAGTTGGCTGCGAAAAGACATCAGTCAATTGAACGCTGACCGACCCCTCTCCAGAATGACAATACAACAGCAGCGGCCACTATGCAAAGGGGACATAAGTGCCACAACCGACTGGCGATGTCCCAGACCGATAACAGCTTCAAGACTAATGACTTGGATAGAAGTGTCAACGATAGTTAGCTTGCTTGTAACTTCTATGTAGCACAGACTTGTGACTGTTTATACTGAAGAATATTGCTTATTTTGTATGTCGCCCTTTGCTTACGACACTTTTATGTAATTGTGAAACTTAAGTATTGTCTCTTTTCTTTTTGTAGTAAAACTCATTCATACAACTTGTTTGATTTGATTGTCTAGCAAACCAAGTACGAATGATTCTTAGACACCCCATATTTGACAACAAATCAGACTTGAGATTTTTGGTAACAACGTTACCCCCATATACTGGGTGATTATAATTAAACTTCCCCTATTTAACATAACAGGGGAACTAATTACTGTATGAGTACCAAACTTGGTAGCATTAATGTCCAGAGTATGGGGCACATGATTTCCATGCATCACAGTGCCAATGTCCACTCCCAACTGTGGCCACCTCATGCTGTGATCAGTCATCATGATTCATAGTCTCATACACCTGACCAATTTGAACTGCACTTGTAGATGTGTCAACATGAGCATGGAAAAAAGGAGCAGGGCATTATTGGTGAAGCTCTATTATCAAAACAACAGTAATGCTACAGCTGCACTTAGAGGATATCGACTTCTGAAAGGATTATAGAAAGGTCCTCTTTCTCCACCTGCTGTGCAGAGCATGATGAAGAAGTTTAAATCAGCTGGAGAACTTGGCATCACTCCATGAAGAGACTGACAACCAGTTGCAACACAGGTGGTTGATGAAATGCAATGGCAGACAATGTAGCATGCAATTCCCGATCGTCAGGCAATGCACATGCTGTGTCATGACAGTTGAACTTCCCATGGTCCACTGTATGGAAGGTGTTTTGAAACATTCTCAAATAGTATCCATACTGTACAGCAGCTTGCACCACAGGATGCACAATGATGTGTTGACTTTGCTCTCCACTTTCTCACAAGGATTGAAGTTGATGAGGCCTAGTCCTGGACCATCCTATGGGCAGATGAAGCTCATTTTTCTCTGAAAGGTGAAATGAACACATAGTATTTCCAACTGTGGGACTTTTCACCTCCAGATGTGGTGTGGCTTCATGGCTAAGTTCATCATAGGCCCATTATTTTTTGAATAGGTTGGCACTCAAGGACCAAATAGGGCCCCATCACACATTGCTCGTGAACTTCACCTGCATCTCCAAGACACATTCGGAAACTATCGAATTATCAGCCAATCATTTCCAAATGCTTGGCCAGCCGATCACCTGATCTCACTCCCCATCATTTCTAATTGTGGGACTACCTGAACCATAGGGTTTACCAGGGGAACATTCACACATGTGCTGATCTGAAGCACAGTATATTATGAGAAGTAGCCAGCATTCCTACGGACATGCTTCGCTCTGCTGTACAGAATGCAATCTGTTGCTTTCAGACTCTTCTGGACACCTATGGGCACCATACTGAGCCCCTTTTGTAGGAGTAATGGTACTGGTATGTAATGGTATGATGTGCCAAAGCAGTGCATTAAAAGTGTTTCAGTTGAACTGATTCTGTATTATTTCTCTTCGCCATGTCCTTGACATTAATGCTATCATGTTCGGTACTTGAATGGTAATTAGTTTCTGTGCTATAATGTGTTAAATAGAGAATTTTAATTATAACCACCCAGTATTTCAAGGTGATTATAATTAAAGTTAAACTTTCAAAACGCTGTAGAAATAACACCACTGGTCAGAATTGCAATGGAATATTATCAGAGAAGGGGGAAAACATATGGCAGAAGAAAAAAGACATTGTGAAAATTGATCAATAGATGGCGCTGTATGTGTCAGAATACATAAATGAAAACACCTGTCATGCGCATGACCCATTGAAGTTGGTATAAACACTCAGGGTACACGGCTTTTCCACCTTTCACGTCTGCGACATTCGGTATCACTGTCTCAATGCAGGATGATGCTCTGTTTGTAAAGTTATATTACAAGAATCATGACTGTGCACACATTGCTCTGCAGAAGTCCCGGACACTAAGGGATTTGAAAAAAGATGTTGGAGCAATGACTGCTGTGGGTCTGGAGAAAATGATCAATAAATTTGAAAACAAGGGTTCTTTTGGTGTGCAACTTGGCAGAGGGAGGAAATGAACAGTGTCAACATCAGTGAAAGCAGTGGCCACCGCAATGCAGGAGGAGATGAGTAGTGTTGTGCAAACGTGTAGTGCACAGAGAATTGCCCGAACATTGGACATACCCACGAGCATGGTGCACAAAACCCTATGGAACATCCTTCTTTGCTATCCGTTCAAAATTACCCATTTGCATGAGGTGCTTCCTGCTAACCTGCCAGCAAGAGAAACTTTTGCTTTAGAATTTCTTGCTCACACGGAAGCGGAAAATGATTGGCCATGGAAGATTTAGTGGACAGACGCAGCCCACTTCCATCTGACAGGATAGGTCAATACACAGAATTGTAGAATATGGGCAACGGACAATCCACATGCAAATCAACCAGTACCACTTCATCGTGAAAAGGTCATTGTGTGGTGCAGGTTTATGTCATCTTTTATCATACGGCCATATTTTTTTTAAGAGACAGGTGCTTCCAGTCCTGTTACCTGTACCATCACTGGTAAGTGTTATGAGTGTCTTTTTTGCAACCATGTCATTCCAGCTCTCCAACAGCGTGGATGTATGGATGGGATCATTTTTATGCTAGATGGCGCACCCCCGCATATTGCAAATTCAGTTAAGCAGCTGCTGAAGCATCATTCCGGAAATTCTAGAATTATCAACCGCCATTTCCCTACAGCCTGGCCATCCCAATCATCTGATCTTAATCCATGTGACTTCTGGCTGTGGGGCTACCTGAAAGATGTTGTGTTCAGTTTTCCAACTGCAAACTTAACTTTATTGAAGGCACACACTGCGCAACACATTCTGAACATGATCCCGGAAACACTTTTATCAGTTGTGGTAATGTGCTGTTTCTCGATTTCAACTTGTTGCAGGAAAACATGGACAGCGTATTGAACATGTTTTGAGCCAGTCACATGGAAATTAATAATCCAATTTGATTTTGATTGATGCTTTTTATGTGGTTTCTGGCCTCAGGACAATTAGAAACCGATTTTTCCCATCTGATGTGATTTGACCTTGCCATGGTGGATGTGTTTATGTAACCAACAGTATCACACCTATACACCCATGCACACTGAGTAGTGCAGTTTGTTTAGTGCCAAACATACACCTTAGGCATTGTTGTATGGTTTATTTGTCATTTGCAGTTGACCACTATTAAATTATGATGCTTACAGCATAATCTATTGCTACATTTTGTAACTATTTATTTTTCTTCTGTCATTCGTTTTCCCCTTTCTCTGATAATATTCCATTGCAATTTGATGTCATTCTGACCAGTGGTGTTATTTCTACAGCGGTTTTAAAGTTTAGCTTTAATTGGTGATTTTTTCCACCATGTACAAACTGTAGGGATTGATTGATGAGGGGATACAGAACAAAAAATGGATAATGAACTTATGTATGGAAATGCATGGTTTCCATGCTAGAGACTGTTTATTCAATCATTCTTTGTTACAGAAACTGTGGTCTACATGCTGTACTATGCAGCTCCAGTTACAGTATGCATGGTTTCCTCCTAGAGGAGAGTACTGTTCCTCATACATCATGCCCTAGCACCTTCTCCTGCCATAGTAATTGGTAATGTCATGTTCAATTCACTTCTCTTGCTGACTCACCTTGCAGTGGATGTGATAGAGTGTTGTACACAATGGTTCTGTGTTCAAATTGAGAGCTTGCTGATGTGGTGTTTACATACAGATGGTAGGCAGCAAGGTTGTATCAGGAAACCTATCCTTGGTGACAACAACCACATCATTCAATGTCTGGACAGGGTCATTTCAGGAAGCAGGAAATCATGAAGGGTGTACCCAAAATGTTCAGACACGAGACTTGCAGGAAAACGTGATTAATACTGTGGAAGGCAACTGCCATGTCAGTATCAGGCAGTTGGCCCACCACTACAGGGTAACCCAGATGACCATGTGGAACATTCTCTATGACAATTGTTGCTACCATTATCATCTACAGAATATGCAGGGTTTACTAGAAACAGACTTTCCACTTCAGGACCAATTTTGTCACTGGTTTCTTCACCAGCCAACCATGGTTCTGGAATTTGCATCATCCATTCCATTCATTGATGAGGTGACCTTTACACAGAGTGATAACTTTCATAACAGTCATCTGTGGGATAGTATTGTGACAGTGAATCATCAGCATCAGTGCAGCCAAAATGTGTGGACCAGGGTAATTGCCAACCATATTTTGGGACCAGCCTTCCTTCCACGTTGCCTAACAGGCTGGAACTATTGGTGTTTCTTTCTAGTGACTTTGCGTCCCCGGCCAGAAAAAGTGTCATTGGTGACTCAATGGGTTATGTGGCTGCTCCACGATGGTGTTCTATCTCACTTTGCCATTAATGTCCGGGTGCATGTCAGTTGTGTCTTCCCTGGTTGATGGATAGGACAACGGGCCCTGGTTGCATAGTCTGCTCATTTTCTGGACCTACATGGCAGATCTACCCCCACAGCAGGGTGGTTGGTGTGTAATAATGCATTTGTGTTGTTTGAGGTGGAAACTGGCTGCCTGGCCTCGCCCATTCACAGTGTGAGTAGACAGGTGGGCTGCTCCTTCAGCAGGGTCTGACCAGGCACACGGGGATAGGGTTTACTAGTTATTAGGAGCTCCAATGTTAGGCATGTTATGGAGCCCCTTAGGCAGATAGCCAATGTATTCTTGGTATGTCTGCCTGGTGGCCTCATCTGATATGTGCAGGTGGCCTTGCCTGTAGCTATCAAGCATGCAGGTTGCAGTCATCTGCAAGTTGCAGCTCATGTGGGCACCCATGACACCTGTCACATGGGTTCTGAGGTGATCCTCAGTTCATAGAGATGTCTGGTGGAGGTGGTTAAGACTGATGGCCTCACATGGGCTGTGCAAGCAGAGCTCGCAATTTACAGCATTGCTCCCAGAGCTGATTGGGGTCCTTTGATTTGGAGCTGAGTGGAAGGTCTCAACTGAAGGCTTTGTCGACTCTGCGATGGGGCACCATGTCAAATGCTTTCCAAAAGTCTGCAGATTTCTAGACCTGTTATCATATGGTAATTTGTAGGACTCCCCTTGATAGGTCACTGGACTCGCATTCGGGAGGACGACAGTTCAATCCCCCATCCGGCCATTGTGATTTAGGTTTTCTGTGATTTCCCTAAATCGCTCCAGGCAAATGCCGGGATGGTTCCTTTGAAAGGGCACGGCCGACTTCCTTCCCTGTCCTTCCCTTATCCAATGAGAGTGATGACCTCGCTGTCTGTTCTCTTCCCCCACAACAACCCAACATCAACCTTGATAGGTCAGGGGCGCACTAAGCAAAGGAAGCAGCTACTCAGGTAGCAAAGATATTATGGAGTGCGCATAAGCGTTTTTAGGCTAGGCCGTAGTTTGAGGTGCATTGATGAACACTCATCAGTGGATATGCAGCAACAGAAGTCAAATGGCATTCAGAATAAAGGCATTTTGACTGTCACAACTTTATTGATAAACTGTCAAAGTAGTCATAATAAAATTCCCAAATTTAATGTCCTCCAGGAAAGTTCTCCCACTCAAATTAGTCTTGGGACTGAGAGCTGGTTGAAACCCAAAGTGGAAAGCACTGAGATATTTAGTGAGTCATGGAACATATATCGGAAAGACAGATTAGAGGCCATAGGAGGCAGAGTATTCACAGCAGTTGACAAAAATATTGTCTCTAATAAGGTTGAAGTTGAATGTGACAGTGAAGTTATCTGGTCATGTATAACAGGTGTAGGTGAAGCCGAGTTAATTGTTGTATGTTTTTGCCAGCCACGCAATTCTGCTGTGACAGTTCTAGAGTCATTCAAAGAAAGTCTACAGTCAATACTAGTTAGGGGCGTTTAACCTACCAATTATAGACTGGGATGTCTATGAGTTTACTGCTGGGGGTGCAGACAGTGAGTCATTTGAAATACTTTTGAACATGTTTTCTGAAAACTGTCTTAAGCAGCTAGCTTGACAGCCCACATGCAATGGAAATATCATGGTCCTTGTAGCCACAAATAGGTCAGACTTTATTGACAATGTCAGTATAGAACTGGAGATTAGCAATCATGATGTCATTATAGCAACTATGATTATGAAAGATAATAAATCAACCAAGAAGACTAGGAGATCGTTTCTGCTAAATAGATCAGATAAGCAGATATTAGCATCTCACTTAGACAGTGAATTGGCATCACTTAGTTAGAGTAAGATGGATGTAGAGGAATTATGGACAAAGATTAAGCAGACTGTCAGTCGTGGCCTGGAGAGTTATGTGCCTAGTAAGTAGATAAACAATGGAAAAGACCCACCATGCTTTAATAACAAAATTCGGAGGATGGTAGGGAAGCAGAGGTTGTTGCTCTCTCGGATCAAAAGGCAATGCACATATTATGACAAGAGAAGGTTAGTAGAGATTCATGCGTCTGTGAAAAGACCTATGCACAAAGCATACAACAACTACCCTTATCACACCTTAACAAAAGATTTGGCAGAAAACCCAAGAAAATTCTGATCTTATGTAAAATCGCTAAGGGGGTCTAAGACTTCAATTCAGTCCCTTGTTGACCAGTCTGGTGTGGCAATTGAAGATTGCCAAACAAAAGCCAATGTTTTAAATTTCACATTCAAGAAATCATTCACACAGGAGAATCGTACAAGCATACTATCATTTGACCATCAGACAGACACCCGTGTGGACGACATAGTAATAAGCATCCCTGGTGTAGAGAAACAATTGAAAGATTCGAAAGCAAATAAATCACCAGGTCTGAATAGAATCCCAGTAGGATTTTACAAAGAGTACTCTACAGCATTGGCCCCTCACCTAGCTTGCATTTATTGTGAATCTCTCACCCAGCAAAAAGTCCCAAATGAGTGGGCTCCAGTATATAAAAAGGGTAAAAGAATGGAACCACAAGATTACAGGCTAGTATCCCTAACTTCTGTTTGCTGCAGAATACTTGAACATCTTCTCAGTTTGAATATAAAAAAATTTCTTGAGACTGAGACGTTTACGTCCACAAATCAGCATGAGAAACACAGCTTGCCCTTTTCTCACATGATATACTGCTAATTATAGATGAAGGGCAACAGGCAGATTCCATATTTCTAGACTTCTGGAAAGCATTTGACATGGTGCCACATTTCAGGCTGTTAATGAAGGTATGTGCATATGGAATGAGTTCACAGATGTGAGTGGTTCAAAGACTTCTTAAATAACAGAACCCAGTATGTTGTCCTCAATGGCAAACATTCATCAGAGACAAGGGTTTTGTCAGGAGTGCCTTATGGAAGTGTGATAGGACCACTGTTGTTCTCTATATACATAAATGATTTGGCAGACAGGGTGGGCAGCAATCTGTGGTTGTTAGCTGATGATGCTGTGGTGTAAGGTAAGGTGTTAAAGTTGAGTGACTGTAGGAAGATACAAGATGACTCAGACAAAATTTCCAGTTGGTGTGACAAATGGTAGCTAGCTCTAAATGTGGAAAAATGTAAGTTAATGCAGATGACTAGAAGATCAAACCTATAATGTTCAGTTACAGTATTATTAGTGTGCTGCTTGACACAGTCATGTCATTTAAATGTATGGGCATAATGTTGCAAAGCGACATGAGATGGATGCAGCATGTGAGAACAGTGGTTGGGAAGGTGAATGGTTGACTTCAGTTTTTAGGGAGACTTTTAGGAAAGAGTGGTTCAGCTGTAAAGGAGACAGCATATAGGGCACTGGTGCAACCTATTCTTGAGTACTGCTTGAGTGTTTGGGATGTGTACCAGGACAGATTGAAGGGAGACACCAAAGGAATTCAGAGGCGTGCTGTTAGATTTGTTACCAGTAGATTTGAGCAACACTTAAGTGTTGCAGAGATGCTTTGGGAACTCAAATGGGAATCCCTGGAGGAAGGCAATGTTCTTTTCAAGAAACACTATTTAGAAAATTTAGAGAACTGGCATTTGAAGCTGACTGCCAAACAATTCTACTGTCACCAACATACCTCACGTGTAAGGACCAAGAAGATTAGATATGAGAAATTAGGGCTCATGTGGAGGCATACATACAGTCATTTTCACCTCGCTCAATTTGGGAGTGGAACAGGAAAGGAAATGATTAGAAGTGGTACAGGGTACCCTTTTCTACACACCATATGGTGGCTTGCAGAGTATCTATGTAGATATAGATGTAGATGTAGATGTGCTCTGTGGTGTAGGCTGCCCTCATGTTGATGTTCATTGTTCATATCTTTTGGTTGTGTGTGTCCCTGTACTTGACCTCTGACTGACATGCAGTTATCATAAATAGCAAACTGTATCCAACATCAGCCATTCAATATGTGTTGTGTTGATGTTGTGCTGGCATCAGTGATTCCACAGAGTGTGAGCAATGTAAACAGTGAAATTGAGTCATATTATTCCATGCAAAATATGGCACACACACTTAGAGATGTGGTATCAGTTCCAACAAGGAAAAGGATCATCATAGACTTCACACAGTTTACATGCAGGATATGGAGGAGTAAGTGTCACAACAAGTAGAAGATTATCTTGAAACAAGTGTCTAAACAAATAGAGCTGCAGAATGCATAAACCACACTCTTTGCATGGACAATTCTGCATGAGCAGTTACTTCATCCACATCACTTACACTGTGTACACAGTCTCTAGATTTCATTTCTGGCAGTAGATTATGAGACTGAGTGGTGAAAAGCCACAGTTTACAGCTTGCATTTTATTAATGAATGAAGTGGCATTTGTCCAGAATGGGATAACAAACTATCACAATAACCAAGTTGGGGGCAAATGAGATCTTCAAGCTATTGTGGAAGCAAGGCATCAGGTTCACTTTAGAAGCAATGCATAGATAGAAAGTATGTGTGACACTCTTACATCCATACACTTTACTGGACAAGTTAAGAGATCCAGTTAATAACCAAATTATACATGACAAAGTATTTGTTCTATTGGTGAATGCTACTATTCAGGAAAGACAACAGATATGGTTTACACTTTATGGGACCCAACCCCACTTTCTATGTCTCGTACGACAGTATCTAACTCAAACATTTAATGATGCATATGTGGCACTACAAGGCATTGACATTTTCCATACCTGTGAGCAACTTGCACATGTTGCAGGAGTGTAAGTACCAAACATGTGACAAAATCCAAGGGCAGCCAGATGTGATTGCATGAGTTTGTGATTCTTTGGGAAGGAGGACTTAAGAATCTGTAAGACTGAGTGGTAACCACATCCAGCTTCTTCTTCAGCATCAACAGGCAGATGGCTGTTGTAGGACAAAATGGTCCTAGCCTCAAACCATATTTGGTTATGGATATACAGGGTGACCATTAATAAAACCAAAAAACTGCAGGGATGGATTCCTGATAGGAAATAGAGGAAAAAAACTCCTATGAAAACATGTGTGGAAATGGACGGCATGTGTGCGCAACAACAACAAATTGTCCTAAACACTTTATACAGCTGCATCACATCCATGTCACAACAGATGTCCAAAGTGGCCTCCACGGGATGCAATGCACACGATCACTCATTGCGTTATGGATTGCCACACTCTTTTGCCTCTTACCTGGAGTTTGTACTAGGGTTTGTCTCAATATCCTGTAAAATACAGTCCTCCAAATCTGGTGTAAGCACAATCCACCATTTCCCTGTACATTTGTCTGCCTGGAAGGACACATGATCATACAAATGCCAAAAAAGGGCTTGAAATGTTGTGTGATGTGGTTGGTGTCTGTAAGAGTACTTCTTTTGATATAGTTGTGCTGCCTCTTGATCATTTCCATCTGCTTGACTATACAAAAACATCATCTTGGCTCATTCCCAACATGAATACTGGACCATTCTGCTGCTTACAGTATGCTGTGTCAATCACACAGCTTGCAACACATGACACAAGGTCAGAGGAATTTTCATTCGTCAGCACCATCTACTGTGGAAACGATGCATTTCTGGAAACTTGTTCATAGTCCCTTATTCCTCCATTTCCAGTCAAGGACTCATTCCTGCTAATGTTCATCATGCATGTTTACAGGACTATTTTTCTAGTTTTGATGAGTACTATCTACTGTATGAATATATCTCCCGTTTATGCATACACTATACATATACATGTTTAAAGCAATCTAGAAGTAATTACCATTATTCTCAGTGTGAGTAGATTAGTGATAGTCATAATTTGATGTTAATGTACCTCACAAAAGTAGCACGTTAATATATAACTTGACTCATTTCATGTCCCTAGAGGCTCTTTTTTGTGATCAAATTTATGGAATACAGTGTATGAATGAAAGAAGAACAAATACCCATAATGGAAGGAAGGGGAATGGTTGTGGTTAAGCTAACTGAGCATGAATCCAGCAAGTGGAGAATGATAGGATATATTGGAAAGTAAGTTCCCATCTTTGAAGTTCAGGGAAACTAGTACTGGCTGTGAGGATTCAAATGGCCTGTATGGTTAGAAGGTACTCTGATCTCTTGAGTAGTGCTCTAGAACATTCTCAATAAGAGGATACTTCACATCCCCGAGGCAGACAGTTCCTCAACATCCATTTATGCATTCTTCCATCTTTACATAAAAAAACTATCCAGTGAACACATGACAGGCAGTGAATGACATGAGTACTTCGACATATTGCTCCACATTTAACATTCACATGTTGCTTTGTATTTCAAGGTGTATGATTTACCAGTACTGGCACTGGAATAGTGGTGGTTGGCAGGTGCATGGGGCAAGTTTTACAGTAGGGACAGTTGAATGGGGAAGAACCTTGGGTAGGAATGGTGGTCTGACATTGTCATACAGGTTGACAAAAATATTGTGAAGATTAGGGGGCTGACAGAAAATGACAATGGGCAGTGTGAGTGTGGTATCAAGGCCTGATATGACAAAGTTGTGGACTTGGAATCCACAACTTTGGCATGGCATGGCAATGGGTAATGGGGAGGGTGCTTCTGACTTTTTTGGATGTGAGAGCTATGCTGGTTAGAAGGAAGCAGACAGATTTCCTTGAAGATTAGTTTGCGGATTTGGAAACTGGAGAAGTTACAGGACAGGAAAACATCAGGGATTTTACTGGGGGGCTGGTGTTAGAGCAGATATACATTTTAAGATAAAAAAATAGTGCACCATAAGGGAATTATCCAAATGGTATGGAAATCAGTTGTTGTCATACACATGTACAGACAAATAAATGATTACAATTTCAGGAAAAATATATGATTTAATTAAGAGAAATAGCAGGCAGGCTTATCTTGCTGAAAGGTAAGCACAGGATGGCTTGCCATGAAGTCAACAGATCAGGGCCTACAATATCATTAATGTACGGATGTGCTGTAAGGGTGCTACAGATGACAGCCAGGCGGGTGACAATCAGGTTGGTATCTCACCACTGCATGTGGCATCTCCAGATGTGTCTTTGCTGGCCACCAGGACTCAGTTCGAAGCAGAAATCATCACTGAAGACAGTTTTACTCCACTGAATGAGATTCTAGGCTGAAGCTGTGTCCAGAGATGCCCCAGACAGTGGTGGGATACCAATCAACTGCCATCTGCCATATGGCCTGACAGCCAGCAGTGATGGTCTGGGGTGTCATTTCGTTTCATAGCTGGTGGTGGTGGTTAGTGTTTAACGTCCCGTCGACAACGAGCTCATTAGAGACGGAGCGCAAGCTCGGGTTAGGGAAGGATTGGGAAGGAAATCGGCCATGCCCTTTCAAAGGAACCATCCCGGCATTTGCCTGAAACAATTTAGGGAAATCACGGAAAACCTAAATCAGGATGGCCGGAGACGGGATTGAACCGTCGTCCTCCCGAATGCGAGTCCAGTGTGCTAACCACTGCGCCACCTCGCTCGGTGTTTCATAGCTGGATCCCTTTGTTTTTCACCCATGACACACTTACAGCACAGTAGTATATCGACAATATTCTATGCCCCATTATATTGCCCTTCATAGCAAGCTATCCTGGGCTTACATGTCGTATAGATAATGCCTGATTGCACACAGTGAGAGTTTCTACTAATTGTCTTTGTGCCTCTCAAACCCTATCTTGACCAGCAAGGTCACAGCATCTCTTCCCAATTGACAACATTTGGAGCATTATGGACAGTGTCCTCCAACAAGCTGTAATGTTCGAATACAGTATCAATAGTGTGTTGCTTGAAACACATTGATTAAATATCTTGGTGTATCATAGCAAAGCAATATGAAATGAAACAAGCATGTTAGGTTTATTGTAGAAAAGGTGAATGGCTGACTTTGGTTTATTGGAAGAACTTTAGGACAGTGTGGTTCATCTGTAAAGAAGACCACATATAAGACACTTGTGCAGCCCATTCTTGAGTACTGCTTGAGTGTTTGGGATCCACACCACGTCAGATTAAAGGGACACATCAAAGCAATTCAGGGGAAGGTTACTAGGTTATTTACCAGCAGGTTTGAACAACACACATGTATTATGGAGATGCTTCAGGAACTCCATTGGGCATCTCTGAAGGGAAGATGATGTTCCTTTTGAGGAACACAACTGAGAAAATTTGGAGAACTGGCATTTTAAGTTGCTTTATTTTTGTTTATTCATTATTTATCTATTTATTTTTGAGTTCCGTGGATCCTTGACATGAATGTATTGGTAGGATGTAGAATGTGTCAGTTTATTACAGTAATAGCTACATGTAGATGATGCAACCAATTTAACATATACACTCCTGGAAATTGAAATAAGAACACCGTGAATTCATTGTCCCAGGAAGGGGAAACTTTATTGACACATTCCTGGGGTCAGATACATCACATGATCACACTGACAGAACCACAGGCACATAGACACAGGCAACAGAGCATGCACAATGTCGGCACTAGTACAGTGTATATCCACCTTTCGCAGCAATGCAGGCTGCTATTCTCCCATGGAGACGATCGTAGAGATGCTGGATGTAGTCCTGTGGAATGGCTTGCCATGCCATTTCCACCTGGCGCCTCAGTTGGACCAGCGTTCGTGTTGGACGTGCAGACCGCGTGAGACGATGCTTCATCCAGTCCCAAACATGCTCAATGGGGGACAGATCCGGAGATCTTGCTGTCCAGGGTAGTTGACTTACACCTTCTAGAGCACGTTGGGTGGCACGGGATACATGCGGACGTGCATTGTCCTGTTGGAACAGCACATTCCCTTGCCGGTCTAGGAATGGTAGAACGATGGGTTCAATGACGGTTTGGATGTACTGTGCACTATTCAGTGTCCCCTCGACGATCACCAGTGGTGTACGGCCAGTGTAGGAGATCGCTCCCCACACCATGATGCCGGGTGTTGGCCCTGTGTGCCTCGGTCGTATGCAGTCCTGATTGTGGCGCTCACCTGCACGGTGCCAAACACGCATACGACCATCATTGGTACCAAGGCAGAAGCAACTCTAATCGCTGAAGATGACACATCTCCATTCGTCCCTCCATTCACGCCTGTCGCGACACCACTGGAGGCGGGCTGCACGATGTTGGGGCGTGAGCGGAAGATGGCCTAACGGTGTGCGGGACCGTAGCCGTGCGTCGCTGCGGTCCGGTCCCAGGTCGACGGGCACGTGCACCTTCCGCCGACCACTGGCGACAACATCAATGTACTGTGGAGACCTCACGCCCCACGTGTTGAGCAATTCGGCGGTACGTCCACCCGGCCTCCCGCATGCCCACTATACGCCCTCGCTCAAAGTCCGTCAACTGCACATACGGTTCACGTCCACGCTGTCGCGGCATGCTACCAGTGTTAAAGACTGCGATGGAGTTCCGTATGCCACGGCAAACTGGCTGACACTGACGGCGGCGGTGCACAAATGCTGCGCAGCTAGCGCCATTCGACGGCCAACACCGCGGTTCCTGGTGTGTCCGCTGTGCCGTGCGTGTGATCATTGGTTGTACAGCCCTCTCGCAGTGTCCGGAGCAAGTATGGTGGGTCTGACACACCGGTGTCAATGTGTTCTTTTTTCCATTTCCAGGAGTGTATAAGCAGATACATGAAAAAGGACATCCACATGTCAAATAATTACACACACAAAAAGAAAAGGTTCAAATGGCTCTGAGCACTATGGGACTTAACATCTGAGGTCATCAGTCCCGTAGAACTTAGAACTACTTAAACCTAACTAACCTAAGGACATCACAAACATCCATGCATGAGGCAGGATTCGAACCTGCAACCATAGCAGTCACACAGTTCCAAACTGAAGCACCTAGAACCACTCGGCCTACATACAAAAATTCAGATAACAACACAGATAATAGTACAGTAATGACATAGATGATTGCATAAATAATAGTGTAGTAATGGCATAGATGATTACATAAGCAAATTTAAAGTAATTCTTCTAAAAAATATTCTGCGAACAAATGATATGCTAATCTACATAATCAGTTGTATTAGAAATACATGAAGTTAAACACAATTTCAAGAAGTATTACACATTATCAAAGAATGCCTGTAAAGAATAGAAAGAATTATCCAAAAGATAAAGTTTTAGCTCTGTTTTGAATTTAGTAAGATCCCCAATGACTGATTTGATATGGACAGGAAGTTATTGAACACTTTTATAATTGAATAATGAACTCCTTTCTTTTCCATGCTGAGATCTTTTAAATCTTTGTGAACATCATGTTTTCTTCTTGTATTTTGATCATGGTATGCACTATTCATCTTGCAAATTGCGTAATTTTTGTTCACGAAGCACATTAGTGACAAGATGTATTGACAAGGCATGGTGAGTGTCCCCAGCTGTTTGAATAAATTTCTGCAAGAAGATCTATGATGCACTCTACTCATAATCCTGATAACTCTCTTCTGTGCAACAAAGACTTTATTTGCTTGTGGTTGATTTCCCCAGAATATGAGGCCATATGTCATGACTGAATGGAAATAACTAACATATGCAGTTTAGATTGTTTCCATGTCACAAACAGACACAATTGAGCAAATGGCAAATGCTGCTGAATTCAGTCTTTTACATAGGTCAGTGATCTGGACAGACCAGTTTAGTTTGTTATCAATATGTAAACCCAGAAATTTGGAAGATACAACTTTTACTATTTCTTTGCCTGCATAACAATTCTACTGCCGCCAACATTAATTTTGCATAATGACTATGAAGAGGGGATAAGAGAAATAAGAGCTTTTATGGAGGTACATAGACAATCATTTTTCCCTCACTCTGTTTGTGAGCGGAATAGGAAAGAAAATAACTAGTAGTGGTATAGAATACCCTCTGCCACATACAATATGGTGGCTTGTGGAGTATGTATGTAGAAGTAGGTGCACCCTGAGATTATGAGCGCTGGTCATGAAGATATCCTCAGTAAAACTATACAAAGTCAGGGGCTGATCCTCTTGGAGTTGACAAATCCGTCTTCCATGCAATCTTGAAGGGGTTGACATAGGGTAGGGATATCCTTGTTCCCATAGCCATTAACCTGATCTGTTTGGCACTTGAAGGTGAAGAAGAATGGCTAAGGACAAAACTGGATAGTGTGTCATTGGAGAAGGATTATGGGAGTCTTCCATGGAGATGCTGAAGAAGCAATGTTCAAGGGTTTTGTACATATTCACCTTGAAGCTGGACTTGCAAAAATGCGGTTTCATAACTTACAATTTTGGTACCCTTACAAAGCTTTGGAAGCTTATTGCTATTAAGTACACACCCAGAATCAGTTTCTTGTACAAAATTGCTTACATGTTTTCACATAGAGTACCATGGTAGCATTTAAGTGACTTCCAGACCATTTATAATTCAGAGCACTTCACTAGCATATGTTGTCAGACTTTACAACTTGACATTAAAAACAGGAGTGCTTTAGTGGGCTTCTTAATAGAAATGCTGATCCCATTTACCAACTGTGCTATTCATTGAACTTACAAAAGGTGGGGGAAAATCATGAATTATTAAGCATTCTAGAACCTTTCTTGTACATTGGAGATATTTTCTTACTACAAACAGAAAGTACAAGATCTCCATAATTAAAGTTCCAGTTCCAAACTACTGTAGAAGGAGAACCACTGTTCACAATGATGTCAAATTCTACATCTACATCTACACAGATACTCTGCAAGCCACTGTATGGTTTACCACTACTTGCCGTTTCCCCTCCTGTCCCACTCACAAATAGTGTGAGGGAAGAACAACTGTGTACATCTCTGTACGAGCACTCATTCCTCATATCTTACCTTCAGGGTCCTCACACGCAGTGTATGTTGGTGGCAGTAGAATTGTTTGGCAGTCAGCTCCAAATTTGACCAGCATATTATTGATGCAGGGGAAAACTCATGGAACAAATAAAAATTTCATGAAAATTTTACCAATAGGTGTCACTGTAAGCATCATAATATGCACACCAACAGATGTGCAGCACATGGCTGTTTTTCAATTTGCATCTGATATGCCCCATGTAACTGTCTCCATGAAGGATCACACACTGCTGGTAAGGATCTTTTATTGTGACTGCACAAGTAGCCCTGCAGAAGATCCAAACACTAAAGGTTATGAAAAAGAGTTACCACTTGGTTTTAATCTGTGTGACTGCTGGCTGGGGGGTTACCTGAAAGATGTTTTGTTCATTGTTCCAGTTATGGACATAGCTGAACTGAAGGCATGCATTGCACAACACATTTTGAACATGATCCCAGAGACACTTCGATCTTTTGTGCAACATGCTGTTTCTTGATTTCAACTTGTGGTAGAAAACAGTGGACAGCATATTCAGCATGTCATGTACCAGCCTCATGATGATTATAAACTGATGTCTTTTCCCTTCTTAGATGGTTTTTGGTCCCAGAATAATAAAAAACCAATTTTTCCTATGTGGTATGTCCTTATCTTGGTGGACTGGCCTACCTAACTACCAATGCCGCGACTGCTGACTGCTGAACTTGGGCAGTAATGCACATTGAACAGTCTGAATGGTGTAATGTGCAATTCAAACCACAGTCACCGTATTATGATTCATCTGTCATATATAGTCAACACCATTTACATTAACTGTAAATGGTAAAAATTTGCATTGAATTTTTTTTGTTCCATGATGTTTTCAATGTGTCAATAATGTTCACATTTGATGTCATTCTGAGCAGTGATTCTCTTTCTACAGCATTTTTAAACTGGAACTTAAATTGTGCACATCTGTTTCTGAAAAGGCCTTGGATGACCCAATGGTACTGACCAACCGTAATGTCATCATCAACCAAGAGGCATCACTGGATGCAGATATGGAGAAACATGTGGTCAGCACCCCACTCTCCCAGTCATCAACTTTCATGAGCGGAGATGCTATTTCTCACAAGAGGAGGCCACGATGTTGGATCAAGGATTTACTTCAAACTTTTTACACCTTTAGTAGGCCATTAAAACAATGTAATGTGTAAGTAGTAAGGTGCACTACTCTGGCAATTTTGAAAAAATCGCATGTAGCTCCTCCATTGGCCTATCAAGGGCTCAGTGCACCCACTTGCCAACAGCACTTGGCAGACCTGAATGGTCACCCGTCCAAGCACTAGCCAAGCCCAACAGCTCTTAACTTTTATGATCGGACACCCGGTGTTGCTACTGTGGCAAGGCCATTGGCCTGTAGTTTACTATATTATGATGAAAAATACTTAATATTAGTTCCCATTTATAATTGTATGAAGTACCACATTTAAGTACTGAAAGTGTGCCAGAAATATTTACACCATTAACTATCCATTATAGCAAATGTTAGTTTATCAATTACCATCTGCAGTTTTAAATAGCCACAGAAGATACTGTCATGCTGCCAACTTGCCAAACCTGCTACATTTCATGCTATTTACAATGAATGCACTTGGTTGAAATTGCTCTGAGCACTATGGGACTTTACATCTGATGTCATCAGTCCCCTAGAACTTAGAACTACTTAAACTGAACTAACCTAAGGACATCACACACATCCATGCCCGAGGCAGGATTTGAACCTGTGACCGTAGCGGTCGCGTGGTTCCAGACTGAAGTGCTTAAAACCATTCGGCCACAACTGCCAGCAATGAGTGTACTAAATGATTTCCAAACCCCCCATATACATCTATACTCCACATGTGGCATGGCATGTGGTGGAGGGTACTTTGTATTCCACTGTCACTTCCACCTTCCCTGTTCAAATTGCAAATTGAGTATGGGAAGAGTTTCTCTATTTTTGTCTCCATGGATTTTCTGCCAGATATATGTAAGACAAAGCAATATATTGGTGGATTCTGCTAGACATGTTAATTCTTCTATCGATGTATGCTCTCAGAATTTTAATTGTAAACCACATAACACTTGCTGTGTAGTGCACACCCCTGGAGATGAATGAGAATTTCTCTATGCTTTTGTGCTTATTAAATGAACCTGTGATGAAATGCACTGCTTTTCTGTGGATCTTTCGTACCTCCTTTATCAATCCTGTCTGGCACAAGTCCCAGACTAATGAGCAATATTCAAGTGAGCTGGGCCAGGGCTCAAACCTGAGACCTTCACATATCACAGGCAAGTGCTCTACCAACTGAGCTATCCAAAAATGTCTCATGACCCCTCTCCATCATTTCTCCACAATACCCCTTCCTCCAGGAGTGCTAATCCTGCACATTATGCAGGAGAACTTTGATGAAGTTACGAATGTAGAAGATTTACTGTTGGAAGTAAAGCTGTGATAGTGGGTTGAGAGTCGTGTATGGGTAGCTTAGTTGCTTTGAGTCCTGGTCCAGTATATAGTTTTAATCCGCTAAGAATTTTCATATCAGTGCACACTCTGGTGCAGAGTGACAAATTCATTATGAAATATTCAGGAATTTGATGAACAAAGCTTTTATAATCTACCTCTTTCATAGGTGGATTCTTTCAGTGAACCTCCATCTACCTTTCCTGCAATTAGTTTAAAGTGGTTATTTCACTTTAAAATGTTCCATATAGGTGCCCCCAGATATTTTATGGGTGAAAGTATCTCCAGTAATTGATCTACAATTGCATAATTGTACAATAATGAGTCTTTCTGCCTACTTGTATGCTATACATTACATTTGTTAATGTTGAGCATCAACCATCAATCCCTGCACCAAGTGTCTATCTTCTGCAGGTCTTCCTTAATTTCTCTACAATTTTCTAACACTGTGGTTTCTCCATAAAAATCATCTGCAAACAGCCTCATTGAGCTTCCAAGCTTATCAACTAGGTAAATTATATACATTGTGAAAAGTAATGATGCTAAAATGCTTCCTTGAGATATACCTAAAGCTAATTTTGTGTCACATAATTTCTCCCATTTAAGAATGAAATGCTGTGTTCTGTTCCTTTGAACACTACGATTCAGTCACAAAGCTGGTATGAGATTCCATACACTTGTATTTTGTTTTGTAGATGACAGTGTGAATCTGTATTGAATGCTTTCTGGAAGTCATGGAACATTGCATCAGCTTATGTGCCAAATCTTTATTACCTACTGGGTCTCATGGACAAACAAGGTGAATTACATTTTACATAACTCTTGTTTACAGAAACCATGTTATTCCTACAGAGGAGATTTTTGGCCTCAACATGTGCCACAACACACAAGCACAAAATATGTCCTAGAATTCTGTGGCATAGTTATGTCTGTGGTATAGGCCTATTATTATTTTCATCTGTTTGATGATCCTTCTTAGAAGTGGGAGAGTCCTGCATACTTTTTTCTAGTCTCCAAGAACAGTTTGCTCCTCCAACACGCATACTTTTTTCTCGTCTCTAAGAACAGTTTGCTCCTCCAACACTGCTGCTAGAAGAGCAACAAGTTCTATACATAGAAACATATAGATAACTCACCCAGTCCTTCTGTCTTTCTTCTGTTGAGTGGTTTTAGTTAACTGTCTATCCTACAGTGACTTATTGACGTTTGTTGCAAGGCTTCAAAGAGGGAAATGCAGTATGATCTTCCTCAGTGAAATAACATTGGGAAAAGAAATTTTGTACTTTGGTCTTCTCTCAGTCACCCTCCATTGAGATGCCATAAAGATCCCTGAATGTCTGGAGAGATAGTTTTGATCTGTTTACTGCTTTAACATAAGACCAAAATTTCAGTTAGATGGCTGGAATTTTGAAAATGATTGGATGATAACTTCTCATTAAATTTATTGATACTGTGGACTAATGCTAGTTTCAGTCATGATAACATCAAAAATGTACCGGTATCACTGATGGCTCCAAAAAATCTGTTGACCCACATTCTCAACGTCATTTCTTGGTACACATGTGCTATTTTTTGAAATCAAGAGAGATGGCACAGTCATTAAGACAATGGACTTACATTCAAGAAGAGCATAGCTCAGTTCCCTGTATAACCATCCAGATTTAAGTATGGCATGGTTTCATTAAATCTGCTCAAGGCAAATGCCAAGATCATTAATTTGTTTGAAAAGGACATGTTTGATTTCTTTCCTCACCATTTCCCATTCTAAGCTTTTTCACTGTCTATAATGATCTCGTCAGTATTGTGACAGTAAACACTAATCTACCTTACTGTTACAGCATAAAAATCAGGCACATGGCTATATAAAAATTTGTAATTGAAGCTGCGTGTGGAACAGTCATCTCAGATATTGACATCTTGAGGGTTCGAGTATCTGTCAGACATCAGTGTCATTCTGAATGATATTTCAACAACATGACTCATTGTCTTCATCAGATGCTACCTGAGATTGCTCGTTGAACATATAAGTCCAGTATGTATGCGTATACATATGGTCTTCAATGGTTGGTTCTAAGCTTGCAGTCCCTCCAACTAGCAGCATCCTTAGGCATTCCCTCTGTTGGCCAGCATGCCTGTCTGCACACTGGCATTCTGTTTTCAGTCTGGTGTAGTTTCAGGTGGTTCCACTGCGGTCAACTCCCACTATAAACATTCTTAGGTCAAGTGCTTGTATTTTGTATTTGGGCCATCTATCTGTGCAATGGCATTCCATTTTAGGTCTGCTGTTCTAGCTCCCTTTGCAATCCACTTCCACTAGAAGCATTCTGCAATGTTCCATTTTCAGTCTGGTGCACCTGGTATCTGCCTCAGGTTCATTCCACATGTTCATACCCTCACTTCCTCTTTTTGTGGAGTTCTGCTGCTGCCCCCATTGCATTTTCAGCAACTCCTATGCAGGAGACCAGGCTCTACTGAGTTGGTACCTAGTGTTTTCCTTCAACTTTATCTATGTAGACTCTCATATAGTTTTGTCTCAGTATCTGGAGTCTGTTTCATCATAGCTGGGATGATTGAGTTCCAATCAGTGCTTGGCAATGGCTGATTTAGTTGCCTGCCTTAATCACCTGTGGCTCTGATGTCCACTGTCCATGGTGAACTTAAAATTTGTGTGGCATGAGTTCAGATGATCCAGAAACTCGTTTAACCTCTCCCTATCAATAAGCCAGATCACAAAGGTATCATCCACATATCTGAGCTGTCTCTAATGCCTGCTCTTCAGATCTCTCCATGAACATATTGGTAGAACAATGCTGCAGAATGCCAGTCTGTGAAGTTTGATTGCATGAGAAAAAAAGTACAACAGATGGAGGACCTCACATTGTGATTAACCTAAATGGTAAACAGTTTGAAGACACCACTTTGAAGATACTCAGCAAAGGTCTTAACTTCACAATGACTCCTATAAATGTACCACTTCAGGTTTCATCAGAGCAGGAGAGCAAGTACCCAACATATTTCCACCACATGTAACAGAACAAACTCACCAGGAGACCTGTAGGGCGCTCACCAAAACAGAACCTCCAAAATCAAACACCTCAAGTTGCACTCAAGAGGTTGCAGGAAGATGGCAGTATTGTGGTGTTGCCAGCAGATAAAGGTAACTCCACAGTTGTTTTGCAGCAGACTAACAATGATGAGACAGTGTGTCAACTTCTGGAGGGCCCTGTATACAAACTTTTGGAATGTAACCCTACATACGCTGGTAAGCCTGACAAGGTCATCAAACAACTACAACTGAGAGTGCCAGTTGCACTAGACTATACAGGCTGTCGAAAGTACAAAAAGAGGGCACGTCACAGCACCCAACTGTCAGCAACATTGACACACCAACGTACCTGAAAGTGTAATCACCACATCCGCAAGTCAGATTCTTGCAATATCTCAGGCAACTATATATTACAGAACCTGACATAATGGTCAGTTTTGGTACTGTATCCCTGTTCACTAGTTGCCACTGAAAGATTCATTGGAACTGAGTGTAGAGGAATTTGATGATACTCTGTTGGACCTGTTAAAGCATATATTGATGTCAATTTACTTTCTGTATGGAAGCCAATACTACGAACAGACCAAAGGTGCAGCCATCTGTCGCCAGACATTGCCAGTATGTTCATATAGAGATTTGAAGAGGAAACATTACAGATGGTTAGATACAAACAAAATGCTTTTTCAGGCATATGGATGATACTGTTGTTATATGGGCCTAACAGTAGGAAGAGGCAAAATGAGTTTCTGGACTATCTTAACTCATGTCATCCAAATTTTAAGTTCACCATGGAAATGGAAAAGAATGGCAAGATGCCATTTCAGGTTGTACTTGTTAAAAGAACAGAAGATGGGTTGTTTGACCAAAGTGTGTATCGCAAACATATCTACACACAGTGATTTATACCTGCAAGCCAGCAGCTGTTACCACTCAGTGCAGAAGAGTGGAATTCTGAATACATTGGTCCACAAGGCACACAACTTGTCAGACACAGATAGTTTGGCAGCATAAATAGAGCATCTGCCATCAGTGTTCTGGAGGAACGGGTACACAGGATTCATAAGGCCCTTCAGCCATACACTCTGTCATATGATCTAGAAGACGAGCAAGATGAGTCAAAGGTCATGGTGTACCTGCCCAGTGTGGGATCTGTTTCTGCCAAAATCAGCAGGATTCTTAGAAGCATAACATGTGTGTTCTGACCACCTACCAAAATGAGAGGACTACTGCGAAATGTGAAAAGATGACATGGGACCACGAAAACCAGGAATTTATAATATGCCTTGCCAGTGTGGCTTGTCGTACATTGGCCAAACCAATGCAACAGTAGACATCAAATGAAAAGAACATCAGAGGCATACCCAATTAAGGCAGGAAACTAAATCAGCCATTGCGAAACACTGTGTACAACTCAATGTTTTCAAGTATGATGAAACAAGGTTTCTGGTACAGACCCTCCAGATCATGGAAGGAGAAGACCATACTCCTAAATACCTGACCTGTTATACTCAATGGGCAGTCTCAGGTAGCACTTGTTGAAGATGACAAGTCAAGTTGTCAGAATATTCTCCATGAATTTTGCTGATGTCCATCAGAATACCTGACACCTCAAGATATCAACAAATCACCAGGAGCATCTGAAGAAATACATCTCGGATATTCATTGTCTCTATTAAGATTCTAGTTTTATTAGTTAATTTGTATAATAAGAGGAAATATCAATTGCAGTCAAGTCTCATAGCAACCTACAACAAAATTTGAAAAAGTTTTACATTATATAATTTTATTTATTGATTGGCAACTCCATGGAATGCTGTGTGCACAACAACCATATACAAGAAATTAGAAGGAAGGTCAGCGTTGGCCGTAATATTGATGGTTTATTGATAGCAAAATCGATTTTCAATCACACAGTGATCATTTTCAGTGCTGCGGTGTACAAATTAAACTCATAGGCACTGGTATCAAGTTATTATCAGTAACTAAAGCTAAGAAATGATCACAATTGAGGATCACAATCAGGATTTGCAAGAAACCTGAATGTGGGCTTAATTGCATTCATAACAGCTTCTGGTAATTAGTGTTTATGTGAATATGTCTCATTTATGTAGTTGAACTTACACCAGACACAGATTGTGCACTGGTGTTTGGTCAGTGGATACTTTGTTAAAAAAAAATTGCCCACACAGCATGCCTCATTGCCTCTAAATGATGTGTGTTTTTCCTGATAGCTCTCCCATAAAATAACTGAAGAGAATCATTCTTTCAGAGTAAGCCTGCCTTTTCCTCCTAGTGGTCTTCCATCCTCAAGTAATTCACCTTTCTTCTCTTTCAGCAAACAACAAAGCCTACCACCAAGCCTCTTTTGGATGTGGCCAACACATTCAAACTTTTGTATTGTTGTATTGTACGGATTTTTATCTGTTACAGCTTTGGTTGAAGAGGAGTCCATATCACCAAGGTATTTATATATCTACAATCATACTGGTCCTCAGATCTGGACAACATCCTCACAACTGCAGCAGCCTCCATGCCCCCACTTGAGCCACTACAATTTTTAGAGTATGCTACTGCATGCTTTTCTTGTCACAGTTTCTCACTGTCTTCATTGTTGGATATTTTCCTTGTTGAACACTCGTGGCAGTATTTAGAATTACTTTCTAGGTCTAAAACATTATATGACTCAATACCAATAACAGATGCAACTCTATAGAGAGATGTCCAATCTACAGACACACACAGGTCAGTAACATTTATAGGAGATTCACTGTCATTAGTATCTACCCCAGGATCTATTTCTTTTCGATTTATTTCTACCAATTCCTCCACTGCTTTCCTCATAGAAACTTTGGCAGTATCGCATGCATCATCAGACATTTCTTTGTTTATTTTTTTCAAACCTTGCACAAGGTGGAGGCATTTTCAGCAAACCACACAATAAATTACCTCCTTCCCTGCCCTGTCCAATGCATCTAAGAGCACATGCTAACCTAAAATTGCTTTCATAGGTACCAGTGCCAGTTTCTTTGGAGGAGGAAAATGAAAATTCATAGCCACACGAATTACAAATTAATTTAAAATCATGAGCTATTCCCACTGTTCTTTTTTTAAACAACAATCATGCATTCCATATTTTTACAGCTAACACAGGAGCATGAAAACTTTATATCCTGACAGAGAAACTCTAAATCAATAAGTCTGAATCCAGTGGAATCCATATCAACGTCATCCATGCACCTGTACAATTCTCCTTTCCCAAGTTCTGATGCTGAAGCTGAGAGCTTATGTTCTTCATTTCGAGCTGTTTCCTCTTTTTTGTTGGTAAATCGATTTCCATGAAACCTCCATTTCCTAAACACAGTTTTTCCACCACCCATCATGCATAAATCTTGTTTTCCATGTACAGGTTTGAGAATTCAACCTCCCACCTACTAATGTGTGTTAGTATTGTCAAAATGTAAATAAACCACATGCAAGAAAGTTTTCAGGCAGAGATATAGATATTACCCGGAGGTACAGATGTCAGCCAAAGATATCAAAAGAATATAGCCTTCACACTGACAAAACTTCCGCTGAAACAAGCAGTTTCCCAGATGTCAGAAGAGGTGGGAGTGGCCACTCACAACATAGATTAACCTATGTAGATCAAGAAAACAATATTCTTGAAAAATCGATTTTTTGGACCAAAATCCATTACATCCCCCCTTAATATCTTAGATGACAATGAAAGACCAAAAAATTACAATGATTGACAAGAAAGATTCATTGTTCTGTACATTGAAAAGAACTTTGTGCTAAATTTGCAGCCATGGAGCACTTGAAGAAATTGGTGGTATAAACAGTAAAATTTCTGAAGGTGTACCCGTTACTCCATTTTCGGTTGCAACAGTTTTCAATGGAAATGAACAAGGAGTATGGAGACTTTATATATTACCGGTAGTGCAAAGTATGTTGGTTAAGTCAAGGGTCATGCCTGTAATGAATTTTTTTCTTATTTAAGTCTCGCTACAGCTGAATATATGAAGGAAAAAGGTGTGCAGGAATGAAAATTAGAGCATCCAGAATGGATAGCAGACTTTGCATTTTAAGTGGTCTTGCAAGGTACCTCCTTTCTGGTTTGTTGGGGATGGATTTTAAAAGAAAATTATGAGGTAGAAGGGATACATTCTGACAAAGACAGTCAAGTTCCTTAAGCTCACTGGCATTAAAGAAAGTGTGAGTATTGAAGAATTCATTATGACTTTGCAAGAATTACAATTATAGTTTTTATAAAGGTTTTGAGGACACTGTCAATCTTACATCTGTTTTCGAGACCTTTTGCCATTTCAGTTGAAAGTGCCCCTGTGCATCTGCAGATGTAACTGATTGACCTGCAAGGTGATTCCAGTATTAATTGCAAATGTTTTTACATTAAAACTGTGCAGGAAATCTACGTTGCTTTTCTCAGGTAGATTTTCCAAGCTCCATAATGATGCTGCGAAAGTGTTACAATGTTTTGATCAACATAATATTGTGAAAGGCTTTTTCCTATTATGAAACAAAATAAGTCGCAGTTCAGTGACAACTTGAGTGCAAAATCTCACAAAATCACCTGTATTTCTCAGTGTGCCAACAGCCTGTACCAAATAAAAATTATATTATGTGTTCAGAGCACCAAGAATAACTAATTAATACTGAAAACTTGTTTCGTTTGTGATCTATGCTGTCAAGAAATATGAAATATAAAACCAAGTCATATGTGACTGTACTGTCATTTAAATGTAGCATATTTGCTGTTTCCCTTCTTCCCCTCCTTGCATTCAGACAGTGCAGCATGGTGGTGCATTTTTCGAAGACATCTATGACAAAAAATATTTCTAGTAAAATTATGCTCAAAGATCATAAACATATTTTAAGAATTAGTTTTTGAAACTCTCTCCCCATGTGATTATCATGTCTTTGGTCCCTTAAAAAAGGACTTGGGGGGTCAATGATTCCTGGCAGATGAGGATGTGCAGCAGGCAGTTACAGACTTCTTCACGCAGCAGAACATGATGTTTTACCAAACAGGTATCTTCAACCTGGTGTGTTGGTGGGATGACTGCATCACACTGATTTTGTCAGATTGGCTTACTGATTCTGGACTGTATGGCCTTTGAACAGAAACTTTTTGATTATCCGTTATATAAAGGGAACTGAACTCAGTCCCTTGACTGCAGGGACTGTATGTGTTTGGAGCATAATACGCACTGATGCGGCACTGGAAGTGATAGTCTTTTCACACTTTAATACTGTGAAAGGTACTGAATTTGGCTTGCTGCAGATCCACAGGAATTACAGCTGGTGGTGGTAATAAATGATCATGATATGACCTTAACATGCCAGAATTTAGGACTACAATCTGATCTACTAACTAACTATATCTCAGATTTTACAGGTGACGTAAGCTGCAAAATCTAGTATGAGGCCTTATAGGATGGGAAAACTTCTTAATTTTTTCCATTTTTGATTGCAGGAGTCCTCAGTAACATGCACTCACTCTGTTGGCAAGGCAGTAATATGATGCCTTTATTGCTTTAAGTCTCTTGACTGGCCCCTTAGCTTTGCCTGAGTTTATACCTGCTGGTGGCTTTTCTTATTCAAAAGGGGAGCTTGTCTTTCATCCATACATGACCTCATAAGGAGTGTGCTCAGTTCATTCATGAATGTGATTATTACAAGCAGACACAATGTGTGACACATATTTATCCCAATCATTGTGAATTTTATTAATGTAATTAGAAAGAATCTTCATGCTTGTCTTATGGACATGCTCAGCCCTCTCATTTATTTTGGGATGAAATGGTGTTGTTCACAACTTTTTGAATATGTAGAAGTTTGCAGAATTACGCAAATTCAGAAGACATAAAATTTGCTCCTTGGTCTATGAGAATTGTATTACGGATTCTGAAAGGTAGAACCAGGTGAGTGTTGTAGGTTTTTGCCTTTGTTTCCATTGTTGTCAGCAACTGGAACAAGTACTTGATAATGCAAAAAATGACTGATAATTGGGTAAATTGGTTTATGTTCTTGTGTTGTTTTTGGAAATAATCCTAAACTGTCCAATGCTACAATTTCAACAGGTCTGGAGGCCTCAGATAGGGTTTGCAGTTGAGTTATGGGTCTAGTCTGTTGTTCTCTCTGTGCACAATGAGTACAAGCATAATGTAATCTTCAACATCACATTTTTGGCAATGCCACTAATATCTTGTCACTCTTTGAGTATTGGACACCCACTTTCATCTACATAAAGTTTAAATTCTGTCACGAAATTGTGTGATAATATGGTGCTGGAGTACTTTTGCTATTACCAACTGATTTCCTTGTGGAGTTTGCTGACAGTCTGTATCTCACTCCTGCATTTTTTTCAATTTGGCAACAAGTACCTTATCTGTTTGAACCACACAAACATTTGCTCCTAGGGTACTGGCATTTTACCAGGCTTATGATGAACCTCATAAATATATTTGCTCAGCTTTAAAGCCCATTGTGTCAGCTGACTCCTTCAAATTTAAAAGGCGCAGTAAGGCAATGTGATCAGTGACTACTGTGGAACATATGCCATAAAGGAAGTACTTGAAGTTGTTTACTCCAAGTGCCAGAGCCAGAAACCCTTTCTCAGTTGTACTATAACTGAGTTCTTTTTTGAACTGACAAGATGTGTAACCAATTGGTTACTCTACCATCTTGCTCCTGATTTAAAATAAATTCCACACTGTGTTCACTAGCATCACAGGACAGGATAAATGTTTTTTTTAAGTATGGATAAGATAATGGGGGCTTACTTCACAACATCTTTAATTTGTTTCATCACCATATCATATTTGGTGGTCCAGCTGAATTGCACCCCCTGTGTCAGTAATTCTATTATAGGCATCATGGCAGTTGCATAATCTTGCACAAATCTATGATGATCATCAGCCAGACCAAGAAACAATTGAACTCTTTCACATTGTTTGGTGCAGGGACCAATTGTCTAATGCCTCTTTAAAATGTGAGTGTGATTTTATTCCAGCAGAACTTATTGTATCACTCAGGTATTGTACCTGACACTTTGCAAAAGACTGCTTCTCGAATTTCAGACTAAAGCTGGAACCTTGTAAATGTGACAGAACACTTCTTACCCACTCATCATGTTCATGTATTAACTGTGAAAAGACAATGATATCAAGATACTAAAACCATGGTGGTCTTCAACCCACTCAGTTATAAATCTGCAAACCACTGAAAAGGAGTGGGTGCTAGGCTGAATTCCGTAACACCTACAACCATCAAAAAGAAACGCAAAGTAAATCTATTTAAAAAAGCCGATAAAAATGCTCTTAACACCTTTTTAAGAGACAGTCTTCACGCCTTCCAAGCTGATCATGTAAGTGTAGAAAAGTTGTGGAATGTTTTCAAAGAGATAGTATCAAAAGCAATTGAGAGATATATACCACATAAATTAATAAGTGATGGTACTGATCCCCCATCGTACACAAAACGGGTCAGATCGTTGTTGCAGAAACAACGAAAAAAGCATGCCAAATTTAAAAGAACGCAAAATTCCAGAGATTGGCAAAGTTTTACAGAAGTTCGAAATATGGCGCGTACTTTAATGGGGGATGCTTTTAATAATTTCCACAACGAAATTCTGTCTCGAAATCTGGCAGAAAACCCAAGGAGATTCTAGTCACACATAAAGCGCACCAGTGGCAAGACACAATCAATCACGGCCGCCTGTATTAGAGGCCGGAGTCGTCAAGCTGACAACGTCGTAGCCTGTGACGTCAGTAGGCCGGCTAGCGTGACCAGCTAGGCCGAGACTGAAATTTAGATTTCGTCGAATGCAGACGACTTGTCAGATATAAATACGCAATCACTTTCTTTTTTTGTAGATTTGGTCCCTATAAATAACACAGTAACCTAGAAAAGCTAATTTCTCGCAGTATTACGCCGACTTTAGTCGGAATTACGCATTTTATTCTCGTTTCCTTGCAACGATGAACTTTTAAATAACTCACATGTGCTTCATAGCAGTATATTATTCTTACCCGAGATTTGGAGATACAAGTTCAGCAAACAATTTTGTGAGGTGCCTAGTAACATTATTTGCAGACTTGCAATTATTTCAGTCTGTTATTTGAAATGTATTGTCATGTTCCTTCCTATATAAATGACAAACTAATATAAAAGTTTCTGACAGCTGCAACATATCTTTCACACCACGTATATACGAGGGTGGCATAATAATAATAATTTTTAACGAACGTTTTTTGTGTATTGTTCATTGGTATGTTAGATTTCTTTTAAAATCACAGGCGATACAGAATCTATTTAAATACTTTCACACATCTTTCTGAGTCAGAATGAACTGGGGACCTTGCTGTAGGATTTGCAACAGAAGCATGACTGAAATATATCAGTGCATTAAAGTTTATTTCATAGTGGCCACCTCCTCCTTGCCAGTACTAATCGGAGCATTTAAGGACTGAGGTTATGGGTAAGAAAGAAATTTTATAATTTTGTGTCAAAAGTTATGTAATGTTTTTAATTTTCTATTAACTCCCTCCTTCTTGGAACATATTAAATGATCATTTTGGAGTTTGGTATAATTATTTAACAATATGTTACACATAATGGAAACCAGCTTTTTGTAGATATCAGTAAGTGGCCTTCCACAGAGACATGAATCTGTTACAAATATTTGCAGAGAAACATGTGATTTAACTCCTTGGCCAACCAGATTGAGTAGTAACTGCTTTTGATTTTGACAAGTGAGGAATTTTGTTTCATACTCTTCAGATATTAAAAGCTGCATAACTGTATATACAAAAGTGCCAAGTTCCACAACAATATCTGATGGCACAGTCAATCCACTTCGGATAAGGTTATCAAAATATTTATCTGTGGTATGTGTGCCTAAAACAAAATCAGTGCATGTTGTACAACTGAGCAATTTTGTTGTTTTGTGTGCTGCATAACCACAAACATACAGAAGCACAGATTGGTGTACATCAACAGTTTCATTGCCTATGTAGTTCAAGACACTAACAAACGGATTCACGTCATCATCTGTAGACATTACATCTGAGATGCTTACGTCATTCATTATTTCTGGAGAAAATTTTACTGGGCCACATTTTGCAGACTTTATTCCCAAAACACTCATTATACCGGCCAGTGTCGGTTGGTCAGTCAGTGTGCTCCCTGCCGCCGTTGGATAAGCAGCTGCAGCAGCAAGTCGTATACTCCTAGGTCACTCATTTGTTACATAGTTTAATTCTGAATTTCTTTGCGTGTTTTTGGTACTTGCATTGTTTAATTCATAAATTTCGGGCGTATTATAGTATTTGAGAATGTAGCATCGCGTTTTAGTACCTGAATAGTGTAAATTCGCATAGTCTCCTTCCGCCGCCGAGCAGTGTCAGCAGTGCGCAAGTAGCAGCATTACTGCATTTACTAGGCAATCTTGTATTTTAATAACCGTTTAAATTTTGTCGATTTGTTTGCGCTCTCTGTAGATTAGTTCAGACGTTCTTTGCAAAACAGTTTTTAGCATGGATAGGGACTGCAACTGCTGTGTTCGGATGCAGGCTGAGTTGGCATCCCTTCGCTCCCAGCTTCAGGCAGTGTTGGCTTCGGTCACACAGATTGAGGCTGTTGCCAATGGGCATCACTGTGAGGGTCTGGATGGGGGTTTGTCGGGGACGGCCAGCTCATCCCACGCAACCCCTGATCGGACTACGACTGTGGTTGCCCGGGATACTGCCCGCATTGAGGCTGATCCCTCACCTGTGGTAGAGTGGGAGGTCGTCTCAAGGTGTGGCAGGGGGCGAAATACATTCCGGAGGGCTGAATGGAAGGCCTCTCCAGTTTGTCTGACGAACCGGTATCAGGCTCTGTCTCAGGCTGATACTGATCTTCGGCCTGACATGGCTGCTTGTCCTGTTCCAGAGGTTGCCCCTCAGTCTGCAAGATCCGGGCAGTCGCAGATGGTGGGCTTACTGGTAGTTGGGAGCTCCAACGTCAGGTGCGTAATGGGGCCCCTTAGGGAAGTGGCAGCAAGAGAGGGGAAGAAAACCAATGTGCACTCCGTGTGCATACGGGGGGAGTCATTCCAGATGTGGAAAGGGTCCTTCCGGATGCCATGAAGGGTACAGGGTGCACCCATCTGCAGGTGGTGGCTCATGTCGGCACCAATGATGTGTGTCGCTATGGATCGGAGGAAATCCTCTCTGGCTTCCGGCGGCTATCTGTTTTGCTGAAGACTGCCAGTCTCGCTAGCGGGATGAAAGCAGAGCTCACCATCTGCAGCATCGTCGACAGGACTGACTGCGAACCTTTGGTACAGAGCCGAGTGGAGGGTCTGAATCAGAGGCTGAGACGGTTCTGCGACCATGTGGGCTGCAGATTCCTCAACTTGCGCCATAGGGTGGTGGGATTTCGGGTTCCGCTGGGTAGGTCAGGAGTCCACGACATGCAACAAGTGGCTACACGGGTAGCAGGGGTTGTGTGGCGTGGGCTGGGCGGTTTTTTAGGTTATATGGCCTCGGGCAAGTACAGAAAGGGCAACAGCCTCAACGGGTGCGGGGCAAAGTCAGGACATGCGGGGACCAAGCAGCAATCGGTATTGTAATTGTCAACTGTCGAAGCTGCATTGGTAAAGTACCAGAACTTCAAGCGCTGATAGAAAGCACCGAATCTGAAATCGTTATAGGTACAGAAAGCTGGCTTAAGCCAGAGATAAATTCTGCCGAAATTTTTACAAAGGTACAGACGGTGTTTAGAAAGGATAGATTGCATGCAACCGGTGGTGGAGTGATCGTCGCTGTTAGTAGTAGTTTATCCTGTAGTGAAGTAGAAGTGGATAGTTCCTGTGAATTATTATGGGTGGAGGTTACACTCAACAACCGAACTAGGTTAATAATTGGCTCCTTTTATCGACCTCCCGACTCAGCAGCATTAGTGGCAGAACAACTGAGAGAAAATTTGGAATACATTTCACATAAATATTCTCAGCATGTTATAGTCTTAGGTGGAGATTTCAATTTACCAGATATAGACTGGGACACTCAGATGTTTAGGACGGGTGGTAGGGAGAGAGCATCGAGTGACATTATACTGAGTGCACTATCCAAAAATTACCTCGAGCAATTAAACAGAGAACTGACTCGTGGAGATAACATCTTGGACCTACTGATAACAAACAGACCCGAACTTTTCGACTCTGTATGTACAGAACAGGGAATCAGTGATCATAAGGCCGTTGCAGCATCCCTGAATATGGAAGTTAATACGAATATAAAAAAAAGGGAGGAAGGTTTATCTGTTTAGCAAGAGTAATAGAAGGCAGATTTCAGACTACCTAACAGATCAAAACGAAAATTTCTGTTCCGACACTGACAATGTTGAGTGTTTATGGAAAAAGTTCAAGGCAATCGTAAAATGCGTTTTAACAGGTACGTGCCGAGTAAAACTGTGAGGGATGGGAAAAACCCACTGTGGTACAACAACAAAGTTAGGAAACTACTGCGAAAGCAAAGAGAGCTCCACTCCAAGTTTAAACGCAGCCAAAACCTCTCAGACAAACAGAAGCTAAACGATGTCAAAGTTAGCGTAAGGAGGGCTATGCGTGAAGTGTTCAGTGAATTCGAAAGTAAAATTCTATGTACCGACTTGACAGAAAATCCTAGGAAGTTCTGGTCTTACATTAAATCAGTAAGTGGCTCGAAACAGCATATCCAGACACTACGGGATGATGATGGCATTGAAACAAAGGATGACACGCATAAAGCTGAAATACTAAACACTTTTTTCCAAAGCTGTTTCACAGAGGAAGACCGCACTGCAGTTCTTTCTCTAAATCCTCGCACAAACGAAAAAAATGGCTGACATCGAAATAAGTGTCCAAGGAATAGAAAAGCAACTGGAATCACTCAATAGAGGAAAGTCCACTGGACCTGACGGGATACCAATTCGATTCTACACAGAGTACGCGAAAGAACTTGTACCCCTTCTAACAGCCGTGTACCGCAAGTCTCTAGACGAACGGAGGGTTCCAAATGATTGGAAAAGAGCACAGATAGTCCCAGTCTTCAAGAAGGGTCGTCGAGCAGATGCGCAAAACTACAGACCTATATCTCTGACGTCGATCTGTTGTAGAATTTTAGAACATGTTTTTTGCTCGAGTATCATGTCGTTTTTGGAAACCCAGAATCTACTATGTAGAAATCAACATGGATTCTGGAAACAGCGATCGTGTGAGACCCAACTCGCTTTATTTGTTCATGAGACCCAGAAAATATTAGATACAGGCTCCCAGGTAGATGCTATTTTTCTTGACTTCCGGAAGGCGTTCGATACAGTTCCGCATTGTCGCCTGATAAACAAAGTAAGAGCCTACGGAATATCAGACCAGCTGTGTGGCTGGATTGAAGAGTTTTTAGCAAACAGAACACAGCATGTTGTTATCAATGGTAAAGTAACCTCTGGCGTGCCACAGGGGAGTGTTATGGGACCATTGCTTTTCACAATATACACTCCTGGAAATTGAAATAAGAACACCGTGAATTCATTGTCCCAGGAAGGGGAAACTTTATTGACACATTCCTGGGGTCAGATACATCACATGATCACACTGACAGAACCACAGGCACATAGACACAGGCAACAGAGCATGCACAATTTCGGCACTAGTACAGTGTATATCCACCTTTCGCAGCAATGCAGGCTGCTATACTCCCATGGAGACGATCGTAGAGATGCTGGATGTAGTCCTGTGGAACGGCTTGCCATGCCATATCCACCTGGCGCCTCAGTTGGACCAGCGTTCGTGCTGGACGTGCAGACCGCGTGAGACGACGCTTCATCCAGTCCCAAACATGCTCAATGGGGGACAGATCCGGAGATCTTGCTGGCCAGGGTAGTTGACGTACACCTTCTAGAGCACGTTGGGTGGCACGGGATACATGCGGACGTGCATTGTCCTGTTGGAACAGCAAGTTCCCTTGCCGGTCTAGGAATGGTAGAACGATGGGTTCGATGACGGTTTGGATGTACCGTGCACTATTCAGTGTCCCCTCGACGATCACCAGTGGTGTACGGCCAGTGTAGGAGATCGCTCCCCACACCATGATGCCGGGTGTTGGCCCTGTGTGCCTCGGTCGTATGCAGTCCTGATTGTGGCGGTCACCTGCACGGCGCCAAACACGCATACGACCATCATTGGCACCAAGGCAGAAGCGACTCTCATCGCTGAAGACGACACGTCTCCATTCGTCCCTCCATTCACGCCTGTCGCGACATCACTGGAGGCGGGCTGCACGATGCTGGGGCGGAGCGGAAGACGGCCTAACGGTGTGCGGGACAGTAGCCCAGCTTCATGGAGACGGTTGCGAATGGTCCTCGCCGATACCCCAGGAGCAACAGTGTCCCTAATTTGCTGGGAAGTGGCGGTGCGGTCCCCTACGGCACTGCGTAGGATCCTACGGTCTTGGCGTGCATCCGTGCGTCGCTGCGGTCCGGTCCCAGGTCGACGGGCACGTGCACCTTCCGCCGACCACTGGCGACAACATCGATGTCCTGTGGAGACCTCACGCCCCACGTGTTGAGCAATTCGGCGGTACGTCCACCCGGCCTCCCGCATGCCCACTATACGCCCTCGCTCAAAGTCCGTCAACTGCACATACGGTTCACGTCCACGCTGTCGCGGCATGCTGCCAGTGTTAAAGACTGCGATGGAGCTCCGTATGCCACGGCAAACTGGCTGACACTGACGGCGGCGGTGCACAAATGTTGCGCAGCTAGCGCCATTCGACGGCCAACACCGCGGTTCCTGGTGTGTCCGCTGTGCCGTGCGTGTGATCATTGCTTGTACAGCCCTCTCGCAGTGTCCGGAGCAAGTATGGTGGGTCTGACACACCGGTGTCAATGTGTTCTTTTTTCCATTTCCAGGAGTGTAAATAAATGACCTAGTAGATAGTGTCGGAAGTCCCATGCGGCTTTTCGCGGATGATGCTGTAGTATACAGAGAAGTTGCAGCATTAGAAAATTGTAGCGAAATGCAGGAAGATCTGCAGCGGATAGGCACTTGGTGCAGGGAGTGGCAACTGACCTTTAACATAGACAAATGTAATGTATTGCGAATACATAGAAAGAAGGATCCTTTATTGTATGATTATATGATAGTGGAACAAACACTGGTAGCAGTTACTTCTGTAAAATATCTGGGAGTATGCGTGCGGAACGATTTGAAGTGGAATTATCATATAAAATTAATTGTTAGTAAGGCGGGTACCAGGTTGAGATTCATTGGGAGAGTCCTTAGAAAATGTAGTCCATCAACAAAGGAGAGGGCTTATAAAACACTCGTTCGACATATACTTGAGTATTGCTCATCAGTGTGGGATCCGTACCAGATCGGGTTGACAGAGGAGATAGAGAAGATCCAAAGAAGAGCGGCGCGTTTCGACACAGGGTTATTTGGTAACCGTGATAGCGTTACGGAGATGTTTAACAAACTCAAGTGGCAGACTCTGCAAGAGAGGCGCTCTGCATCGCGATGTAGCTTGCTCGCCAGGTTTCGAGAGGGTGCGTTTCTGGATGAGGTATCGAATATATTGCTTCCCCCTACTTATACCTCCCGAGGAGATCACGAATGTAAAATTAGAGAGATTAGAGCGCGCACGGAGGCTTTCAGACAATCGTTCTTCCCGCGAACCATATGCGACTGGAACAGGAAAGGGAGGTAATGACAGTGGCACATAAAGTGCCCTCCGCCACACACCGTTGGGTGGCTTGCGGAGTATAAATATAGAATGTAGATGTAGATGTATACGCAACTTCTTTTCAGATTCATATACCTGGGTTACAGAATCATTATAGTTTCCACCCGATAATTGACAATACCTACTAAACCTTGATTCCAAATGATCAGTTTGTAGTTTTCCCGTGAGAAGATACTGCACACCTACACCACTGAAAGAATATTCAACAACTTCTGAAATAACAGAAGTATTCTGATACAGTGCCTGATGTGTGTCTGTGGTCAGACAACTGGTAGTGTCCAAAGCCCTCCATCTCTCTAACCAAGCCAAAAATTTGTCATGAAATTCAAGCCTGTCATCAGAAGCACTAGTGAAAGGCAGACACAATTCATTTTGTTTGTGAATTCCCTTTGTACAGTTCTTAACATTAATAATATTCCACCAATGGAGAATGATTTCAACAAAGTGTACAGTTCCTGAAATTTCACCATATTCAGCTTTTAAGCCTGCAAGTGCTGTCTCATTAAAAATATTGCAGACAAGACTGACATTTTGTCTTTCTAAGCTACTGGGATACACTGACTTGTGAGTCAACCGAGGAGCTAATTTCAAAAGCTGGTCAAGTTCCTTTTTGTATAGGTTCTCAATATCTGAAAATTTTGGCATTAGCAGATCATTAGATGTTGAGTCAAAATTGGGAAATTTAAATGTTCTGCCACTGTCCCTCTGGTTCATCCAGTTGTTCCTAATACTTTTTAACAAATGAACTGTGTGAAACATTACAAATACAGGGGAACCACATGACAGAAAGGAATATGGACTGCTGGAATTTTTTACCAATAGTGAAAACATATTCCTATTCATTCTGTTGTTATCAGATATAATAACAACAACAGTCAGACCACATGAGGAAAGAAACTGCAACACATTAAGTGTTAATTTATGGAGATCTGAGCCTGACAACTGTTTGACAGGAACCAAATGAACAACTTCTTTGAAACTGCCATATAAAGATGATGTGAGAAAGGCAAGCACACACAGTTCTTGCCTCAGATGGGGCATTATTTTCTGCATATCCATTGAGTTTCCCCCCTTTAAACTGAATATATGGCTTAACATAAATTTCATCCACTTGCAGAATTACAAATTTTTCTCTCTCATCTAATTTATCCACAACAATTTTAAGAAAATGGGCATTCTGTGATTTATTGGTTGGACAAATCTTCAGTGAAGATGAAAGCTTCTGAATGTGTTTCACATGTGGTAAGGTAAGCAATCCACTTGACCGGAGTGCTGCATAGCATGCTGGAGATTGGTTGTAGATGATAAATGCATGCATCATCATATCAACCGAATATGTCCGCTTATTCGTTGCCAACAAATCTATCTGTTCCAACAGAAACAAGAGTGTGGCACAGCAATTTGGATTAGCTTCTGAATGCAGAGTAAGTTTCTTTACAATATTCTTTAATTCATTTAAAAGAGAACTAAAGGTGGGTGTGTAGCTATCACAGTTGATAACTCTACTCAAAATATTTTCAATTTGTGACCATCTGGTTACTCTAAGTGAGGAAGGTAAAATCCAGCTGAACTGCTCATGTAACAGAATGAAACCATTCACACACACACTTGAAATGAGTTTGTCATTAATTTCCATACTCGCTTTGACCTGAGGAATGTCTTCAGAAAAATCTATAGTATAAAAGAATATCTTATTCTCTTTAACACTAACACTCCACTTTCCTACACTGTTTATTCTATCCTGGTACTCAGCACACAAACATTGAAAATTTGCAATAATGTCCTCATTTAGCATGGCTTCATTCTTCTCCTCCTCTTCATGGCGTGCACGCTTCCTTCTTATTTCTGGGTCACACCTTCTTGGAGACTGCACCTTATTTAAATACGATGGTAATGCAGGGAATATTTTTGGCACAGTTTCTGATAAAAGCAATGGCCTTTGACGAGGAAACTCGTGACAGTTCCCATCAGAGTCCTTGAAAATCTCCACTCTTGATACATCACATTCTTCAAAATGTTTAATGCAAACGACACTTCTATTTGATGGAGTCCAGTCCTTTCTGGGGATATTTCTTGTCCACCGTTTTCTGTTTTCCTCTTCAGTAGGGAATCTGAACATTGAGATGTAACCCTCTTCCTTGCTGGATTTGTAGTTGCTGTTGCAACCAGGAACACAACATTTTTCTGGCATCTGCAAATAGAATGATGCATTAATTGCTAACATCTCAAATCAAAATACTATTATGTAAAAATAGCAAATGAGAATTTGAGTGGACTGGTTTTTTTCTACTGCTTGGATATCGCAAAACAGAAGTCTACAAACAGAATCAACTGTGTAGAAATATTCATAATATTAACACAAAATCACTTAGGAGAAGATTCTGATACTAAACTTATGAATTCAAAACTTTATTTTCAAATTGTATCTAGAATATAGTAGAACTTTTCTTGCATTTGTGTAGACGAAAGTCGTTCACGTAGCACACTTGCACATATGCATGTAAAAACACTACAAACTTCACAGAATTGTATACTTACATTGTGTTATATCTTCAACTGTAGTCACGAATACTTGCTATATGTCCAGTATAGCGTAATTACACTGTAATTTCGGATAAAACAGACGCCTTTAAAGTATGTAAAGAACTGCTTCCGTTCGCTACCTTATAGTCACAGCCATGCGGTAGGCCTTAACGTAACGTTGCCACATTTCAGTCCTCCGGCCTCTAATACAGGCGGCCGTGAATCAATACCTTCATTGCTCGATAACAACAGTGAAGTCACTGATGACAGTGCCAAAAAAGCAGAGTTATTAAACACGGTTTTCCGAAACTCCTTCACGAAACAAGACGAAGTATATATTCCTGAATTCCAATCAAGAACAGCTGCCTGATGAGAAACATAGGAGTAGATGTCACCGGTGTAACAAAGCAGCTTAAATCACTTAATAAAAGGAAGGCCTTCGGTCCAGATTGTATACCAGTCAGGTTCCTCTCAGAGTATGCTCATAAAGTAGCTCCATATTTAGCAAATATATACAACCACTCGCTCACAGAAAGATACGTAGGGGCCTACCTAAAGACTGGAAAATTGCTCAAGTCACATCAATACCCAAAAAGGGAAGCAGGAGTAATCCGCTGAATTATAGGCCTATATCCCTAACGTCGATTCGCAGTAGGGTTTCAGAACATATACTGTATTCGAACATTATGAAGTACCTCGAAGAAAACGATTTATTGACATATAGTCAGCACGGATACAGAAAATATCGTTCTTGTGAAACACAACTAGCTCTTTATACTCATGAAGTAATAAGTGCTATCGACAGGGAATGTCAAATTGATTCCATATTTTTAGATTTCCAGATGGCTTTCGACACCGTTCATCACAAGCGTCTTCTAACCAAACCACGTGCCTACGGAGTGTCGCCTCAGTTGAGCGACTGGATTCGTGATTTCCTGTCAGGAAGGTCACAGTTCGTAGTAATAGACGGAGAGTCATCGAGTAAAACAGAAGTAGTATCTGGCGTTCCCCAAGGAAGTGTTATAAGTCCTCTATTGTTCCTGATCTGTATTAACGACATATGAGACAATCTGAGTAGCCGTCTTAGATTGTTTGCAGATGATGCTGTCATCCACCATCTTGTAAAGTCATCACATGATCAAAACGACTTGCAAAATGATTTAGATAAGATATCTGTATGGTGCGAAAAGTGGCAATCGACCCTGAATAAAGAAAAGTGCGAAGTTATTCACATGAGTACTAAGAGAAATCAGTTAAATTTCGATTACGCGATAACTCAAGCAAATGTGAAGGCTGTAAATTCAACTAAATACTTAGGGATTACAATTACAAATAACCTAAATTGGAACGATCACATAGATAATATTGTGGGTAGAGCAAACCAAAGACTGCGATTCATTGGCAGAACACTTAGAAGGTGCAACAGGTCTATCAAAGAGACTGCTTACACTACACTTGTCCGCCCTATTCTGGAGTACTCCTGTGCGGTGTGGGATCCGCATCAGGTGGGACTGATGGATGACATCAAAAAAGTACAAAGAAGGGCAGCTCGTTTTGTATTATCGCGAAATAGGGGAGATAGTGTCACAGACATGATACGTGAATTGGAGTGGCAATCATTAAAACAAAGGCGTTTTTCGTTGTGACGGGATCTTCTCATGAAATTTCAATCACCAGTTTTCTCCTCTGATTACGAAAACATTCTGTTGGCACTCACCTCCATAGGGAGAAATGATCATCATGATAGAATAAGAGAAATCAGGGCTCGCACGGAAAAAATTTAGTGCTCGTTTTTCCTGCATGCCACTCGAGAGTGGAACGGTAGAGAAACAGCATGAAGGTGGTTCATTGAACCCTCTGCCAGGCACTTTATTGTGAATAGCAGAGTAATCACGTAGATGTAGATGAAGAATAAAGGATTGAGTCCAGAGCCACAACATGTCCTTCAGAAAATGTATCCAATGATTACACATATTGGCAATCACAGTCAGAGAAACCGAAACATTTTAAATTTAATCGTAACTGCTGTTACTGTTTCAAAAGTCTTTGGTGTATTATATGGTATAATGTATCCGAAAGGTATTTAAGAACCAAAGACGTGTTTATTAAAATAGAATATTGCAACAGACAAAAATCACAAATGCAAAACTACATTTAATTTAATCACATTTAATGTAGAAATTCAGTGAATGAAGTGATCAGGTCTCGCAGTGGTGTGAGACAGTGCGGGATGTGAAGAATGACTGTGTGCAGTATTGGTAACAGGACTGTAGTGTATTACGAAATAGCTCCCTATTTTGCGACTATGCATTGACGTTAGCTGTTTGCGACACATGGGAATTGGTGCCAGACAGTGACTTGAAGACAGATTTCTGACTATATCACGAGCGGCCGCTTTAATAACTTCGGCTATCAGAGCACGCTTCCAGAACCTATCCAAACTTCCATACGTCGCGCAGTCACAGTCCTGATACCCGCGCAATTCATGGTTCCCACACAGAAAGACAAATATTATATCATATTAGCCCATATGCGTGGCTGAAGGACATTGTATTGTGAAGATGCAGACACTGTATGAACACAGACATTGTAACCATCAACGATGTAAACTGTATGGTGTCCATGAGAGGTGCTAGTATAAGCAGCCACACTTGCATTTACTGGCTCTTTTCGTTTCTTCATTTAAGAAACTATTTGTAACACTCTCAATTGGAATTTCACTACTTCATCGTCGATAAAACCCATTAAGGACAGCATTGTACCATTGAAAAATGCAGTGGCTAAATGAAGACATGATAGAACTAGCAGACCTACCTCATTTTACATTAGCTGGCACATTTTGTAGAGAAGTACTCAGGCATGGTGGTAGGTGCATATACACTCCTGGAAATTGAAATAAGAACACCGTAAATTCATTATCCCAGGAAGGGGAAACTTTATTGACACATTCCTGGGGTCAGATACATCACATGATCACACTGACAGAACCACAGGCACATAGACACAGGCAACAGAGCATGCACAATGTCGGCACTAGTACAGTGTATATCCACCTTTCGCAGCAATGCAGGCTGCTATTCTCCCATGGAGACGATCGTAGAGATGCTGGATGTAGTCCTGTGGAACGGCTTGCCATGCCATTTCCACCTGGCGCCTCAGTTGGACCAGCGTTCGTGCTGGACGTGCAGACTGCGTGAGACGACGCTTCATCCAGTCCCAAACATGCTCAATGGGGGACAGATCCGGAGATCTTGCTGGCCAGGGTAGTTGACTTACACCTTCTACAGCACGTTGGGTGGCACGGGATACATGCGGACGTGCATTGTCCTGTTGGAACAGCAAGTTCCCTTGCCGGTCTAGGAATGGTAGAACGATGGGTTCGATGACGGTTTGGATGTACCGTGCACTATTCAGTGTCCCCTCGACGATCACCAGTGGTGTACGGCCAGTGTAGGAGATCGCTCCCCACACCATGATGCCGGGTGTTGGCCCTGTGTGCCTCGGTCGTATGCAGTCCTGATTGTGGCTCTCACCTGCACGGCGCCAAACACGCATACGACCATCATTGGCACCAAGGCAGAAGCGACTCTCATCGCTGAAGACGACACGTCTCCATTCGTGCCTCCATTCACGCCTGTCGCGACACCACTGGAGGCGGGCTGCACGATGTTGGGGCGTGAGTGGAAGACGGCCTAACGGTGTGTGGGACCATAGCCCAGCTTCATGGAGACGGTTGCGAATGGTCCTCGCCGATACCCCAGGAGCAACAGTGTCCCTAATTTGCTGGGAAGTGGCGGTGCGGTCCCCTACGGCACTGCGTAGGATCCTACGGTCTTGGAGTGCATCCGTGCGTCGCTGCGGTCCGGTCCCAGGTCGACGGGCACGTGCACCTTCCGCCGACCACTGGCGACAACATCGATGTACTGTGGAGACCTCACGCCCCACGTGTTGAGCAATTCGGCGGTACGTCCACCCGGCCTCCCGCATGCCCACTATACGCCCTCGCTCAAAGTCCGTCAACTGCACATACGGTTCACGTCCATGCTGTCGCGGCATGCTACCAGTGTTAAAGACTGCGATGGAGCTCCGTATGCCACGGCAAACTGGCTGACACTGACGGCGGCGGTGCACAAATGCTGCGCAGCTAGCGCCATTCGACGGCCAACACCGCGGTTCCTGGTGTGTCCGCTGTGCCGTGCGTGTGATCAGTGCTTGTACAGCCCTCTCGCAGTGTCTGGAGCAAGTATGGTGGGTCTGACACACCGGTGTCAATGTGTTCTTTTTTCCATTTCCAGGAGTGTATGTTCGAGAAGATATAGACTTCACAAACATAACCAAATTTGACAGCTTATCTAAAGAAACAGACATAGAACTCTCAATAGTAGAACTGCCAACAAGAAATTCTGTAATCATCTTTGTATACAGGTCACCAGACGATGATAAAAAGTTTTTTATAATCATATGTAAGAGCTATTCGAGGATTTGAAAACCCTCAAAAAAAACCGTATGTGGAGATTTCCATGTTGATTTCTCCAAACCGAGTAAATTTAAAGATGAAATCAAATATTTACTGAAGTCCTTTAACCTAAAACCAACTGTAACTAACCCAATGCGTATAACCACTACTTCTGCAACAACTATAGATCAGGTGTTTGTAAATATAAACAAATATACCTGCAACACACAGACTGCAAACACTGGTTTTATTGATGACAATGCCCAAATACTAACAATCGCTATTCCAGGAAACATAGAAGCCCAGAAAACTAGAGCTATTATCAGGAAGTTTAATAATCAATACGTAGACTACTTTTGTTCTCTCTTGAGAAGAGAAATCTGGACTGATGTTTACAGTTCAAAAAACACAGATGTCAAGTTTGACAAATTTATGGCCACATACAAACATTTTTTTGAAATAGCTTTTCCTAAACAAACCTCACTTATAAATTCTGTACACAAACCAAATAAATGGATCACAACAGGAATAAAAATATCATGCCAGAATATAAGGAACTTATATGAATACTCAAAGCAAACCACACATCCTGTATTTATCAACTACTTTAAGCAATATAAACAAATACTTAGACAAGTTATAACAAAAGCAAAGAAAATGGAAAATAACAAACAAACAAAAAATTCCAGGATTAAGACTAAAGCAACCTGGAGTATCATAAAAAGAGAAACAGGTACTACACCATTAGCCCACAAAAATATAGAACTTCATGACAACAACAATAAAATAATCAACCCCACAGTAGTGGCTCATAAATTTAACAACTACTTTTCTAATGTAGCACACCACCTGATTACCGAACATTACAACTCACAACCGAACAGCAATACACTCCAGTCAGATACAAAAATTCTTACAAGAACCCTATTTATGTCTCCTACAACACCTGAGGAATTATTTGTCATTATAAAAAGGTTACCCAATAAATATTCAGCAGGTACTGATGAAATACCAGATATTATCGTCAAAGCAAGTGTAACATCTATCGTAGAACCATTAACGGATATTTTCAATTCATCATTCATGAGTGGTATATGTACGTACATACATAAACTAATCCTTGTTCCACAGATCATGAGTACGACATTTCGTAATGATGTGGAACGTGTCACTTTAACATAAGTTTTCTTTATACAAAATAATTAATTCCTTTTTTTTACAGTTACTACTTAATATCTATGAATTCATCTATTGAGTAGAGGGAATTGTCATTCAGAAATTCTTTTAATTTGCTTTTAAATGTCGGTTGGTTATCTGTCAGACTTTTAATACGATTTGGCAAATGGCCAAAGATTTTTGTGACAGCATAATTCACCCCTTTCTGTGCCAAAGTGAATTTTATCCAGAATAGTGAATATCATCCTTTCTTCTAGTGTTGTAGCTATGCACTTCGCTGTTATTTTTGAATTGGGATGCTTTTATTAATGACAAATTTCATAAGTTAATTTATATATTGCGAAGATACTGTGAATATCCCGAGTTCCTTAAATAAATGTCTGCAGAGTGATCTTGGGTGGGTCCCAGCTATTATTCTGATTACACACTTTTGTGCAATGAATACTTTCCCTCTTTATGACGAATTGCCCCAAAATGTGATGCCATATGAAAGCGGTGAATTAAAATAGGCATAGTAGGCTAATTTACTTATATGTTTATCACCAAAATTTGCAATAACCCTAATGGCATAAGTAGCTGAACCTAACCGTTTCAGCAGATCATCGATGTGTTTCTTCCAATTCAATTTCTCATCAATGCACACACTCAGAAATTTTGAGTATTCTACCTTAGCAACAGACTTCCATTCATAGTCTATGCTTATCAATGGTGTTATGCCATTTACTGTACAGAATTGCATAAACAGCGTTTTCTCAAAATTTAGTGAGAGTCCATTTGCAGGGAACCACTTAATAATTTTCTGAAAGACATTATTTGCAATTTCCTCAGCTGATTCTTGCTTCTTGGGTGTGATTACTATACTTGTATCACCAGCAAAAAGAACTAACTTCGCATCTTCATGAATAGAGAATGGCAAGTCGTTAATATATATTAAGAACAATAAAGGACCCAAGACTGAACCCTGTGGAACACCATTCTTGACACCTCCCCATTTGGAGGACTCTGCTGGTTTTTGTAGACCATCTGTACTGTTAGTTTCAACCTTCTGCATTCTTCCTTAAGTATGAATTAAACCATTTGTGCACTGTCCCGCTCATACCACAATACTAAAGCTTATCTAGAAGAATTTCATAATTCATACAATCAAAACCCTTTGAGAGATCACAAAACATCCCAATGGGTGATGTTCGGTTATTCATTGCATTTAATACTTTATCAGTAAAAGTATATATGGCATTTTCAGTTGAAAAGCCTTCCTGAAAACCAAATTGACATTTTGTTAGTACTTCATTTTTACAAATATGTGATGCTACTTTTGAATACACTACTTTTTCAAGAATTTTGGATAAAGATTGGGTGGTAGTTGTTAGCATCAGATATATCCCCTTTTTTATGCAATGGTTTAACAATAGCACATTTGAGTCTATCTGGAAATATCTCTACTTATTTGTTGGGAACAAGCTTTTAGTACTCTGTTGGAAATGCCATCAATTCCATGTGAGTTTTTACTTTTGAGTGATTTTATTTTCCGAATTTCAGTAGGATAGGTGGGTTGAATTTCATTGTTATCAAATTGCGTAGGTACTGCTTCTTCCATATACTGCCTTGCACTTTCTATTGAATAACTGGAACCTATTTTCTGTACCACACTTAATAAATGATTATTAAAAATGTTTTCTACTTCTGACTTCTTGTTAACAAACTTTTCATTGTGTTTGATAGAAATACAATCTTCCTGTGCTCTCGGCTGCCGTGTTTCCCTTTTCACAATATTCCAAGTTGTTTTAATTTTATTATCAGATGTGCTAATCTCACCCATAATGCACATACTTCTGGACTTTTTAATAACTTTTCTTAATATAGTGCCATAGTTTTTATAATGTTTCATTCTCTCGGTATCATTACCCCTCCTAGCTATAAGATACATTTCCCTTTTCTGTTTACAAGATATTTTTATCCCTTTATACATGGTTTCTAACAATTATATTTCACTGTTTTCATAGGGAAACTGTTTTCAAATATACTCACAAAAGTATCATGAAATAGGTCAAATTTAAAATTAGCATCATGTTCCCTGTACACCTCATCCCAGTCTAACTGTTGCAAGCTTTCCCTAAAATTTTGAAGTATGAAATCATTAATGGAACGCACTATTTTCGAGAACTGTTTTGCATTACTGTATGGAGCTATATCATATACTGTAACTAGCTGCACATCGTGATCAAACAGACCATTCTTAACAGGAAAAATTTTTATTTGATTAAATTTATCTTGGTCTGTGAAAACGTTATCTATCAGTGTGCTGCTTTCCTGTACCACCCGAGTAGGAAAATCAATAACTGATGTCAAATTGAAAGATCCAACTAATACTTCAAGGTCAAGCTTTCTATCTGTCTCTTTCAGAAAATCTACATTTAAATCCACACCAACAATAATTAGCTTTCCTTTGCCTGACAGGTAGCACAATAAAGAATCCAAGTTATTCAAAAATATTTAAAAATTTCCCAATGTGGACCTATACATGGCTACAATAATAAAAGTACCTTTATTTAGGTTAAGCTCACATGCACATTCTTCTATGGGTTGCTCTACACCGAATTTTATAGTTTCTAAATTCTTCACAGTGTGACTGATTTTAACATATATGGCAACTCCTCCTCTCTCCATGTGCTGAAAGCTTATATCCACCTACATTTACCATTTCCGTACCTGTGACTATATGATGTTCAGACAGGCATAGTACATCTACTCCACCCTCAGTTTCTAAATGTTCTATACAAACAAGAAGCTCATCTACTTTGTTTTTTAATCCCCTGATATTCTGATGCAATATAGTAACATTATTTTTTACTGTGCTTATATGTGAGTCTTGTGACATACTGGCATTATTTTTCACTGTACTGTGGTATTTTCGCATCTCTAGTACCTGCCTGTCTGAACTTTCCATTAACCTTAATTTCTATCAAAGTAGGATACTTGGACCCTAATCTTAGCCTAAAACAGTACTCCCATGAGTTTCAGTGCCCCCTTCTTAAAGATTTTGCTATCATCCCTGCCAGTTTACCCTTCCCTTTCCTATTAAGATGCACGCCATGTCTCATGAAGTCCCACCTGCGAATACCATCAACAGGAACCAAACCTATGCTTGACAAAGTAGCCACCCAAAGCAGCTGATCTAGCTCCATATTGACCCTCCTGACAGAGCTATTCAATTCGGGCTGGTCACACCTCATGAAAGCAGGAACCATGTCAACATTTATGTGGTTCGTTGCAGATGCTATTCCCGAAAAATCTAAAAATGGTAAAAGTGACACCACTGTACAATAAAGGGGACAAGCATGAAGCTACAAACTATAGACCTGTATCAGTATTGTCAGGCTTTGGCAAAATTCTTGAAAAACTATTTCTTAGAAGGTTGAAACCCTTTCTAAATAAAGAAAAGTGATACGCAACACGGATTCAGAACTGGCAGATCAACACCTTCTTAAATGAAATTCTAACTGCTGTAGATAATAATCAACATGTGTCTGGCATATTTCGTGACCTTAGTAAAGCCATTGATGTAATTGATCATAATAGTCTGTTGCAGAAGCTAGGTAATTATGAAATATGAGGCCCGCAAAACAAGTGGATACATTCCTACCTTCATGACCATCAACAGATCACTCAAATAAAACACAAAGACATAAAAACACAAAAATTTTAATTTTTACAGTAATGCACAAAACATTACATATGGAGTTCCTCAAGGGTCAGTCCTTGGGTCAATTCTTTTCATTCTTTATGTTAATGATATGTAGGAAAAAATAACTAAAAAAATAATGCAACTTTTTGCAGATGGCTCAAATGGCTCTGAACACAATGGGACTTAACATCTATGGTCATCAGTCCCCTAGAACTTAGAACTACTTAAACCTAACTAACCTAAGGACAGCACACAACACCCAGTCAGCAGATGACACAAATATCGTAATAAAATCATGTGATGAGGAAAGCCTACAAAAAAACAGCTACAGGTATAACACAAAATTTAACACAATGGTTCAGAACAAACAAGCTAATAATAAATAATGAAAACACAGTGACAGTCAGTTTCCACAATTCACAGAAACTACATCCTGCAAGACCGATTTTTAAAATTGATGGAAAAACTGTCTCATCTGTGAGTGATACAAAATTTTTAGGTATACATATTCAGAAAAACCTAAAATGAGAGACATCTTAATCATGTAAATAAAAAGTTAAACACACTTAGGTATGCAGTAAGAATCCTCTCAGAAAATACAAGCCGTGCGTCCGTGATCATAATGTACCATGGCAGTATTCAGTCACTGCTGATGTAGGCATTATCTTTTGGGGAACTCTGAAGGTACAAAGGAAACATTAGGCTACAGAAAAAGATTGTTAGAATAATAAACCATGCTACATACAGAGACTCCTGTAGACCAATATTTAAAACTCTCAATATACTGCCTCTTCCTTGCTTAAATATGTATGAAATACTAAGTTTCACAAATGGAAATATCTTCAAGTACAACTGTGATTTCCACCCTCATGATACTAGGCAGAAGCATTATTTGCATGTCAATACAGTAAGTGCAAACATTTGTAAGAGAGGAGTGTATCATACTGGAATAATGCTGTACAATCACATGCCATCCTATTTGAAACAGATGCAAAATTTACAAAAGTTTAAAGTGAAACTGAAAGAGAACTTGCTTGACCATTGCTTCTATTCTGTTTCCGAGTTTTTAGAGTACCAGAAAAGTATAGTGTAACTGTGCAAATATTCTTAACCAATCTATCATTTTATTTCATTATATTAATTTTGTCATCAATATTCAACATGTATTGAATAATTTTTAATTATTTATATTTTCAAAATAAAAGTGTGTATGATGTTGTATATACTGTACCAACCTGACTTGTCCTACATCGTTTGTGCAAAATATGTGCCTAAACACGACTTACAGGACCAATAAAGAAATATAAATACAAATACAGATGTGTGCCGATCTAGCTTCTGCTTGAAGGCACCAATGCAAGTTCAGTTGGGTCACTTTGCTTCCTTTCGTTTTTTGTTTCTAAAATGTTTCAACGTCCACCCTCACAAAAACAGATAACTACTAGTATCATTACACACGAATGAATACAAAAGAATCGGAAGCTACAACAGCAAGCGTCAGATACCGCCAGATGCCCCGTAGCCCCTATTCCATTGGTCAGCTTGGTTTGCCGTCTCCGGCAGCCTGGTTAGAAGAGCTTCTGGGGCAGGAAGATCCGCTGGCCTCTTTGGATGAAAAACAAGGTGTTGGTGTGGCGACCAGCCTTCATGTGGGTTTTTTAGGGGGTTTTCCACACACCACTAGGAGAATACCTGGCCAGCTCTAACGTTCTGCCTCAGATACACACTACACAAAGACTGAAAACTCTCTCGCACTTCCTCACAAAATTTATTCTATTTGCAGACAGAATGGGTACACTGTTTTCTGTCCTTGGGGGGGGGGGGGGGGTGAATGGTGAATAGGATTTGAACTCCTTAAACACTCAAACAACCAAACAACAATTTTGGTTCCTATTTCTGATTTAACTCCTGCAACCCATTGCTACAGTTTTCGTGACAAGAAATATCTTTTGAGCGACGGTGTTAAAGATAAATGTAGCTATGAATGCATTCCTGTTACCCTTCAAGGATATTCTTTCACCATCTGAAAAGCTCCCCTGTGTCTTTTCCGTCCACTTGCTACTGCTCTTGTGCATGCCTGCATTTGCATGCTAGAAACATATGTACAGTTTTATACCATCTCAATCTCAGCTGTACTCCTACAAGGTGCACGTGCGAAACAGCTGCAGAATTAATCGCGAACATCTATCATCTTTTTTTATGGGATGCTATCTTATAGGTTATTCCGTGTACCGCTACCATTTCCTCCCTTTCCTGTTTCGGTCGTTAATGGTTAGTAGGAAAAATGCCTGTTGATAGTTTACGTATGAGCTCAAATCTCTATAATTTTGGAGTTACGATCTTTCGTGAGATATATGTAGGAGGAAGCAATATCCTGGTTGACTCTTCCAGTAACGTAACAGTAAATACATCGCCATGTACATTGTACAGCGCCTGTCTTGTAGTGTCTACCAGAGGAGTCGAATGATTATATCTTTGATGCTTCTGGTCTTACTAAACCTGCCCATGACGAAACGTGCAGCTCATCTTCTTATCTTCCCACATATGCCCTTCATACCCTGCTAGCTGCTTTGTGCGCGTAATGCACGCCTGGCCTATTAAGGAGAGTCCTGCAGTTCTCCACCAAACGGCAGTGGTCGATAACTCAGCAACCAGTACCGTCACATCGTCTGAGCCTCTGGTGTAATCTCTACAAGTGGCGCCAAATGACGGGAGAAAATACTGCAACAGCTTTCGCACATCGTGAGAGGGTAGCAGTCTTCACCAATTCGGCATCCATTTGTAAGTGCTGCAAACGTCCTCACAAAATAGGGTGAGTCGGATTTTGGAAGTAATATTTTAATCCCCTTTCTGCACCACTGACAGATTTAATATTGGGGAATAAAGGTCATTTTCCCCCCTCTACGGTTGTAGGTACGGACCTCACTGTGCTTCTTAAATTGCGATGGTTTCTTTACGACGAATTTCATTAGTGAGCATACTACTTATGTATTCAGACGGCGCAGTTAAAATGCCTCGTTCCTTGAAGAGGTACCTACTTGATGTCTGTGGGTGAACACCACATGTTATTTTATTGGTCACTTTTGTGCAATCAATTTCTAAGTTGCGAGTTACCCTAGAAAGTTATTCCATAAGACATTATTGAGTGGAAGATATGCAAACAGGCGGAACCTGCTCTGAAGTGGGACAAATTCTGAGAAGAGAAAGATAATACACAAACCAAATTCAAATTTTAATGGAGATAAAATATTAACACTACATAATATTTTTAATGTATTTAGGAATACGGTTACCATGCACACATGCTACTTTGTGGAGGGGGAATGGAAGTGATCCATAATTTTTGCTGTTCCATGACCCGAATGGACCTAAAGCAGTCACTGATCGCAACACAAGGAACACGGTGCTTAGGAGTTAGTAAGTTATCAGTGTGCCACATTTACACTATGTGATCAAATGTATCCAGACACTCACAAAAACATACGTTTTTCACATTAAGTGCATTGTGCTGCCACCTGCTGCCAGGTTCTCCTTATCAACGACCTCAGTAGTCATCGTGAGAGAGTAGAATGGGGCGCTCCGTGGAACTCACAGACTTCGAACGTGGTCAGGTGATTGAGTGTCATTTGTGTCATACGTCTGTACGCGAGATTTCCACACTCCTAAACATCCCTAGGTCCACTGTTTCCGATGTGATAGTGATGTGGAAACGTGAACCGACACGTACAGCACAAAAGTATACAGGCCGACCTCGTCTGTTGACCGACAGAGACCACCGACAGTTGAAGAGGGTCGTAATGTGTAATAGGCCGACATCTATCCAGACCACCACACAGGAATTCCAAAATGCATCATGATCCACTGCAAGTACTATGGCAGTTAGTCAGGAGGTGAGAAAACTTGGATTTCACTGTCGAGCGGCTGCTCTTAATCTACACATCATGCTGGTAAATGCCAACGACGCCTCGCATGGTGTAAGGAGTGTAAACACTGGACGATTGAACAGTGAAAAAACGTTGTGCGGAGTGACGAATCACGGTACACAGTGTGACGATCCGATGGCCGGGTATGGGTATGGCGAATGCCCAGTGAACGTCATACGCCAGCGTGTGTAGTGTCAACAGTAAGATTCGGAGGCGCTGGTGTTATGGTGTGGTCGTGTTTTTCATGGAGGGGGCTTGCACCCCTTGTTGTTTTGCTTGGCACTATCACACCACAGGCCTATATCGATGTTTAAGCAGCTTCTTGCTTCACACTGTTGAAGAGCAATTATGGGGTGGCAATTGCATCTTTCAACACGATAGAGTACCTGTTCGTAATGCATGGCCTGTGGCGGAGTGGTTACACGACAATAACATCCCTGTAATGGACTGGCCTCCACAGAGTCCTGACCTGCATTCTATAGAACACCTTTGGGATGTTTTGGAACGCCGACTTCGCGCCAGACCTCACCGACCGACATCGATACCCCTCCTCAATGCAGCACTCCGTGAAGAATGGGCTGCCATTCCCCAAGAAACCTTCCAGCATCTGATTGAACATATGCCTGCGAGAGTGGAGGCTGCCATCAAGGCTAAGGGTGGGCCGATACCATACTGAATTCCAGCATTACCGACGGAGGGCGCCACGAACTTGAAAGTCATTTTCAGCAAGGTGTCCGGATACTTTTGATCACATAGTATAGTGTGAGAACCTAGGGTAAGTATCGGCACAAGTCAAAATCTTTCTAACATAATTAATCTCTGTACTCAATACTTTACTAGATTTCATCCGATCACTTAATTATACAGATAGTAGAAATGCACCTGTGGCTAACATTGACAATGCATCTGCTCTGTTGGAAAGAACTGTAACAGAATTGCTGCAGTTTCCACATCAACCAAGAGGTATGAAAAATGGTTCAAATGCCTCTGAGCACTATGGGACTTAACATCTATGATCATCAGTCCCCTAGAACCTAGAACTACTTAAACCTAACTAACCTAAGGACAGCACACAACACCCAGCCATCACGAGGCAGAGAAAATCCCTGACCCCGCCGGGAATCGAACCCGGGAACCCGGGCGGGGGAAGCGAGAACGCTACCGCACGACCACGAGATGCGGGCAAGAGGGATGAAGCTCAGTGCGTTACCCTTTTTGATAAGTAGTGTTTCTGCCAGCAGCTATATAACCACTCCGCTTGCAGAGAGATGAGGAATCATATTTTCCACTGAGAAAGAGGCGCGGCGTTGCACACCTTACAAAGTGAACTGAAAATATTCTGCGTCGTTGAGACTGCAAAAACCTTCACAGCATTCATCATGTATGATCGCCCTCATTTCGGCATTTTACCCTTTAGCGATCATTTGCTTCTAAACCACAGGAAAGACTCTGCAGCTCACGTTTACAGACATCCTTAAGAGCTTCAGTTGCCAAAACTTTCTTGCATCTGATGGACTTACGCCTTCGGTGAGTTAGTTTCCTACAGCCATGTTATTCAAATAAATAATGACAAATAGTCCACAGTTCCAACTATCTTTTTGCCTTGAATGTTCCACCTCAACCAACTAAAAAGTCCCTGCAGGTCACTTCATCGAACATAGACAAGTAATTCCACGACCTACAAAAGTTTTTAAACGTTTCCAGAATGAGATTTTCACTCTGCAGCGGAGTGTGCGCTGATATGAAACTTCCTGGCAGATTAAAACTGTGTGCCCGACCGAGACTCGAACTCGGGACCTTTGCCTTTCGCGGGCAAGTGCTCTACCATCTGAGCTACCGAAGCACGACTCACGCCCGGTACTCACAGCTTTACTTCTGCCAGTATCTCGTCTCCTACCTTCCAAACTTTACAGAAGCTCTTCTGCGAACCATGCAGAACTAGCACTCCTGAAAGAAAGGATATAGCGGAGACATGGCTTAGCCACAGCCTGGGGGATGTTTCCAGAATGAGATTTTCACTCTGCAGCGGAGTGTGCGCTGATATGAAACTTCCTGGCAGATTAAAACTGTGTGCCCGACCGAGACTCGAACTCGGGACCTTTGCCTTTCGCGGGCAAGTGCTCTACCATCTGAGCTACCGAAGCACGACTCACGCCCGGTACTCACAGCTTTACTTCTGCCAGTATCTCGTCTCCTACCTTCCAAACTTTACAGAAGCTCTTCTGCGAACCATGCAGAACTAGCACTCCTGAAAGAAAGGATATAGCGGAGACATGGCTTAGCCACAGCCTGGGGGATGTTTCCAGAATGAGATTTTCACTCTGCAGCGGAGTGTGCGCTGATATGAAACTTCCTGGCAGATTAAAACTGTGTGCCCGACCGAGACTCGAACTCGTAGGTAGGAGACGAGATACTGGCAGAAGTAAAGCTGTGAGTACCGGGCGTGAGTCGTGCTTCGGTAGCTCAGATGGTAGAGCACTTGCCCGCGAAAGGCAAAGGTCCCGAGTTCGAGTCTCGGTCGGGCACACAGTTTTAATCTGCCAGGAAGTTTCATATCAGCGCACACTCCGCTGCAGAGTGAGAATCTCATTCTGGAAACATCCCCCAGGCTGTGGCTAAGCCATGTCTCCGCTATATCCTTTCTTTCAGGAGTGCTAGTTCTGCATGGTTCGCAGAAGAGCTTCTGTAAAGTTTGGAAGGTAGGAGACGAGATACTGGCAGAAGTAAAGCTGTGAGTACCGGGCGTGAGTCGTGCTTCGGTAGCTCAGATGGTAGAGCACTTGCCCGCGAAAGGCAAAGGTCCCGAGTTCGAGTCTCGGTCGGGCACACAGTTTTAATCTGCCAGGAAGTTTCATATCAGCGCACACTCCGCTGCAGAGTGAAAATCTCATTCTGGAAACATCCCCCAGGCTGTGGCTAAGCCATGTCTCCGCTATATCCTTTCTTTCAGGAGTGCTAGTTCTGCATGGTTCGCAGAAGAGCTTCTGTAAAGTTTGGAAGGTAGGAGACGAGATACTGGCAGAAGTAAAGCTGTGAGTACCGGGCGTGAGTCGTGCTTCGGTAGCTCAGATGGTAGAGCACTTGCCCGCGAAAGGCAAAGGTCCCGAGTTCGAGTCTCGGTCGGGCACACAGTTTTAATCTGCCAGGAAGTTTCGTTTTTTAAACGTTGACAGGCAATCCTAACCTTGCCCATTTAGCTGTCGCAAAGAATCCAAATACATTGTTTCTTTTAGCTTCATGTTGACTGCAATCAGGCACCAGTGATTGCCATTTACACAGATTAGAATGAAAATCCTTTCGAAATCGTCAAGATTCTTCTGATATATGGAATTATTTCGACAATTTTTTCCTTTCCAAATGCTGCCGGCTGTCTGAGAGCCAATGTGGAAAGTTTTCTCATGACGCCGAACAACAATTGCTGCAAAATAATGTATAAGAACGTTTATCAGCCAGTTTATATCGAAGAGAGATTTATAATCCTCATTTCGCAAGAATTGCTCTTTTTGTGGCTGAGTCGTTTCGCGGAAAACAGCAACGACAAAATCCACGTCGCATATTTTTTCTTAGTGGGCTGACTAGTTGAACAAGCCGTCCTTTAAACATACTATTACACAGTCAGAAACGTTATTACTTCCTGAGCACTTAAATTCTTTGTAACCATGCACAGAATACTAAACGACTGCAACATTAAAATTCTGTCTGAAATAAGAAGCTTTTTTCTTCTTCTTTCCTCACCAGAATTTCTCTGTAGTTGGACCATCATTATTTTCAGATTGCTTCTGTCTGCTCTTCCCTTTTGACTCTCCTGAAACTTCTTCCACTTAATTGGAACCACTGAGTTTAAACACCCTGAAAACAGATCGTACCTGGTCTCCATGATCTCTAAGAGCCGTCCGACTTCCTGTTTCCTGAAGTGAAGGAGTGATCTCATTTTGATCTGTCCGAACCAGTTTTTCGCTGCTGCATTGCTGCACAATTTCATGTCTTCTCCCTTGGGCAGGAGATCTATGGTAGTTCCAGACTACAAAGGCACAAATGGTGTATATCTCCTTAAAATATGCGTAGCAAAATCTTCGTCATGGAAAGGATTCTGGGCGGTATCAATTTCCAGCAATATTTGTTCTCTTAAATCACCAGTTTAGTATTGGAGGGCAGCGTGGAAGGTAAAAATCGTAGAGGGAGACCAAGAGATGAATACACTAAGCAGATTCAGAGGGATGTAGGTTGCAGTAGTTACTGGGAGATGAAGAAGCTTGCACACGATAGAGTAGAATGGAGAGCTGCATCAAACCAGTCGCAGGACTGAAGACCACAACAACAACAACAACATTTCTTGTACATTCGTTTTGAAAATCCAGTAAATCTATTCCGTTTCGTATAATGTTGAGGCTGGATGTATCTGTGTAGTACAGCGAATGGTCATTCGTGTGAAACTGATTTAGCACATCCAACGGTGACATCATTGCGCTGTTTATCAAGACCGTGATGAAACGTTGAAAAATGCAGAGCAGTTCTTACCACTTTTTTGCAGAAACCATTGCAGCCATACCCGCCGTAGTAAACTTCATAATGAAACTTTCACTCTGCAGCAGAGTGGCAGATTAAAACTGCGTGCCGGACCGAGACTCGAACTCGGGATCTTCGCCTTTCGCGGTAAGTGTTCTTGCTGATCTCATTTTGTTCGTTAATGTTAGTTGCATTTTTCCGGGGTGGAACCCATGTTCAAGTTCATCGTTGATCCGTTAACTCAGTTTTTTATTACAGAGAGCAGTTAATCGAAAACGCTGAGCTACTGTGCCAGCGTCGACTGAGCTATTCAAGTACGACTCACCAGTCGTCATCTCCGGCGGCAGAGCACTTGCCCGAGAAAAGCAAAGGTCCCGAGTTCGAGTCTCTGTTCGGCACACAGTTTTAATCTGCCTGGAAGTTTCATAATAAATTTCTTGCTGAACTTCGGAAGGCCTCGTTTCTTGAGATGCACAGATATAATCTTCATGAAGTGAGCACAACAAGCGGCGTGCAGCCGAACACTGGTCCTTAAAAGAGGTATTATCAGATACACTGTCAGTGTACAGGTTGTCCGAGTATTCCTCCAAGTTTACACCACAATTTTTTTCTAAAACAGCATATATACTACCTCATCTCCAGTCGACTACAGTCCTAGACACGGTTGGCCATTTGTCGCATTCTTTAACTAATATTGCTTAAAACATACAGACAAAGATCAACTGATTTGGCGTCATGCGTGGCTCTTACCATTTCGAGTACAAATAGAATTCTCCTTTTAATTTTTTTTACTGCAGCGTTAGTAATAAACGCTGTTTCACTTCACTTCCAGCTGCTTGCGAACTGAGCACCCTGTTGCGACGAAATATAAAGTTGCCTGTCTTGTTGTTTGTAACAAAGTAACCTGTTCGGAGCAAAACATTAAGACCCGAAGCGGCTTTGATTACACGCTGAATGCACTTGTCTTCTGCGTTCTGACTGAGGTACCGTAGTATTTTATCCAAATCATGATCACAAAAAGTTTACGATCCGGCTTTCTGCAAATCGCATTATTTCCGTACGTCTTACATATTAACCAAGATTTTCGTCGCAGAGGTAATTTAATTTATGATACAACTGCCTTGGAACGACATCTCTAAGAATACTTTTCATTCTTCCTCTCTCGGCACCTCTGAGAGCATAGAATATTTTATTCTGATTTGTGTAATTTCCGATTACATCAGTTGTGGCCACATAAACACGGACAATTCCGTTGTTAAGAACGCAGCCGAACTTCAAAGTCGTACTGTTGCTATACATAGCAGACGTAACTGAAATACAGCTTGTATTGTGCCTTTCGTTTGTGTAGACATTTGAAACATATGACACAAGGTAACTTCTGGCCATCAAGAACTTCTCTTTATCAATGTTTTGCGTACTTCGAAGACCACGGATACCAAATTCTATATCAACACTTTTTTTAAGTTACTACTTCATATCTAAAAATTCATTTACTCAATAGATGCATTTTTAGATATGAACTTATGTTAAACTGAAGCGTTCCCCATCATTACGAAATGTCGTATTCATGATCTATTGAACAGGTATTAATGTAATGCAACTATGCCTACTTCATTATTAAATGACGCTGACTGAGCATTCCGATCAATCACTTTTATGCAAGACATTGCATTTACTAGTTGTAGGTGAAATTTTACGTTTTGTTGTACTACACACGTATCTTTCTGCCGCCATTTATGGGGTCGACACACAATCACCCTTCAAACAGAGTGCCTCGCAATACTGGTGACTTCCTCGAATACAGAGACGGCTGCAAAATCATTAAAGTCAACGTCTTCGTAGCTCACGTCTCGTCTTTTGATCACCTGCGCGATAGTAAATGTGATAGCCATCATCCGAAAATCCTTTGAAATGCATTACGTTGTAGTAGCAAAGTTAACACCATCAGACTACAATGGCAAAACGTCAGACTGGAAGTAAACAAACAGCACATGCAGCGACGGCGGACATGCAAATGCTCTCGTTGGATGGTGACGCATCTAGAACGAAATTTTCACTCTGCAGCGGAGTGTGCGCTGATACGTAACTCCCTGGCAGATTAAAACTGTGTGCCGGACCGAGACTCGAACTCGGGACCTTCGCCTTTTGTGGTCAGGTGCTCTAACATCTTTTTTTATGTAAAATAAATCGGTTCTTCTTGCCGCTTAGATTTCAAAGAAGAATTTTAAATGGCAGCTCTTCGCTCTCTCTCTTTTTTTTCTATGTAGGAAACTTTCTCATCTGTCTTTGTTAAATGAGTTATTGTATCTACGGAAACATAACATGCCTTCTTCGGCAGTTGACTAAATTATAAATGTGTTTCAAAGCACTAACAGAAACGTTATTATTATTATTATTATTATTTTTTTTATAGAAGTTAAAGTGAACTTTTGAAATAAAAGGCATGAATAAATAAAAATACATGGTTAGATTCAAAGCATGACTCATAAACGTATGCATCTGCACCAAGATTTTCTTGAGGATATTTGCATATTTTATTCGATAATCGTGCAGTTGTTCAAGCTGATGATGTTGAATTTTACTCCTTTCTTCTCTTGTTCGATACATAGAAAACTGTATGTCCCCTTAACCAATTGGCAGCATTTCTTTTAGCATTGGGGTAGGGTACGTCCTCTGAATTGAGTAGGTGACTCGGTGTGATGGCGTCATGAGAGGTTCTGAGTATAATTGCTAGCATATGTACCAGACGTGTTCTGTTTCGTCTCATGTAAATCTGTGCTCCTCTGTATCGGTTAGGTTGCAGGTAGTGCTGTTTGGTGTTTCTACCAGATGTACGGCGTGCAACTTAGAACTAGTTGGAATTTTCCTATTAACAGCAAAGTATCCTACGGCTCTCACATTAGTCGGTAATCGTGGATCCCAAATATTCTTTCAGATGTTATGCCAGTTATACTGTCGAAATTTTTGCTGTATGCTGTTTCTGGGTTTCCTGTCAATCATTGTCTTGTATACTTCTTTAACTTTGAACATGTCTTTGTGGACAATTGTTGTGTTAATGTAGCTGTATTCAATGAGAAAATGTTTGAGGTGAGAGGGCTCATTCGGGATGTGGTGCACGTCGACATGTGGATCAAGACTGGGCGGGACTATTTCATTCAGAAGGTGACAAACTAGATTACTTCTTTACACAGTCTATATGTCTTGCAGATATAGCGGGCTTATGCTTTACTGTAGATATTGGTAAGATTGAGACTACCATCAAGCATTCTTTTCGCGATTTCTCGTGGTAATGGTAGTATTTGAGAGACATAGTTCACTTTGGACGTGATATACGTATTTTCTAGCTGTACCTTCTGTATTTCGTCTGGATTCCGTAGACTATGTTGGTGGATGCACGCTCACATGTTCGTCAATATTCTTCTGTAGTTGACAGTAACTGTTCGTAGTATATTGCGCGTGTATGTTGTGCCGAGGCTTTTCAGTGTGTCAAGTCTTTTCATGTGTTCTTGAGCTCCGATTTCATCTCTACAGCCGATTGTCAAAATTTCGGACTTTGCCATGTTTAGCTTAGCACCGGATGCAAGTTCATACTTCGTTATAATTTGAAGTGCAGTGTCTATTTCTTGTTCTCTTCTTACCGGGAATCCTACATCATCACCAGATGATTTACACGTTACATTTTCGCCGTTTATTTGTAATCCTTGCAGGACATGCGTTAAATTGAACAGGAGAGGTTCGATTCTCATTGCAAATAATATCACGGACATTGGACAAACTTGTCTTACCGAGCTACTGATCTTGATTGGGCTACTTAGTTGTCCATTTATATTGATTTTAGATGTACCATTCGTTAGCAAGTTGATGATCGTGGCTGTAAATTGCTCAGGAAAATTCCTTGCCCGCATTATGCTGAATAGGTATGAATGGCTTACTCTGTCGAACGCTTGTACGAAATCAAGTGGCGCTATGGTGCATCTTAATCTGCACATTTCCGCTATGGATATTATATCTCTGTAGTCATTTAGGGTTTGATAAATCTGTCTATGTTTGCCAACACTTGTTTGGTAGGATCCTGTAACCGTGTTAATTACGGAGTGCAGTCTTTGCATGACGACTCGTGCGAAGATTTTGTAATGACTGTTCAATAAAGCGCTAGGTCTAAGATTGACAATGCCCTTGCCTTCTGATTTTTTGGGGCCTAGGACCACGGTCCCCTCACAGAAATCTCTCGGGACGTGAGCATTGGGCTTCATGAGTCCATTTCATACGCACGTCATCTTCACTGCCGTTTTCTGTCTAAAAATTTGATACAGTTCAGCAGGTATGCCATCAGGTCCAGGTGATTTGCTCTTTGGACTTCTCAGTATGGCGTCTGCTACTTCGTCCTCTGTTATATCGGTGCTGGCTTCCTCCGGGCTGAGTCTACCTGATATGCTTTAGATGACGTCCCTGTCATCTACATCTACATCTACATTTATACTCCGCAGGCCACCCAACGGTGTGTGGCGGAGGGCACTTTACGTGCCACTGTCATTACCTCCCTTCCCTGTTCCATTCGCGTACGGTTCGCGGGAAGAACGACTGCCGGAAAGCCTCCGTGCGCCCTCGAATCTCTCTAATTTTACATTCGTGATCTCCTCGGGAGGTAAAGTTGGGGGAAGCAATATATTCGATACCTCATCCAGAAACGCGCACTCTCGAAACCTGGACAGTAAGCTACATCGCGATTCAGAGCACCTCTCTTGCAGAGTCTGCCACTTGAGTTTGTTAAACATCTCCGTAACGCTATCACGGTTACCAAATAACCCTGTGTCGAAACGCGCCGCTCTTCTTTGGATCTTCTCTATCTCCTCTGTCAACCCGATCTGGTACGGATCCCACACTGATGAGCAATACTCAAGTATATGTCGAACGAGTGTTTTATAAGCCCTCTCCTTTGTTGATGGACTACATTTTCTAAGGACTCTCCCAATGGATCTCAACCTGGCACCCGCCTTACCAACAATTTTATATCATCATTCCACTTCAAATCGTTCCGTACGCATACTCCCAGATATTTTACAGAAGTAACTGCTGCCAGTGTTTGTTCCGCTATCATATAATCATACAATAAAGGATCCTTCTTCCTATGTATTCGCAATACATTACATTTGTCTATGTTAAGTGTCATTTCCCACTCCCTGCACCAAGTGCCTATCCCCTGCAGATCTTCCTGCATTTCTAACATTCTGCGTGGTTTCTGCGACTGTTTGTTCTATATCGTGACTCCCTACCACTTTCGCGCAACGACGCTCTGAGCGTTTATTTTTTTTTTTTTTTTTTTGACTAGTTTGAACCTGGGACCTGTTGCTGGTAAGGAGACGCCAGACTACACACGACATGTAGAGTTCAGAAGAGTTCAGTGAGACTAGCGATGATATAACCAAATACTTAATGATTTCAGCGTCAGCTCCACTGCACTCCCTGTAAAAGAATCTTAATACTAACTAAATTTAGTGGAAGGGGTTCAAGGCTTTCCTATTTTTAGTTAACTGGTAAAATAACGTCGAAAAAGCAGTTAAGTTTACCATTGGAAATTTTATTCTACTCAGAAAACATTGTTCATAAATTGCACTATTGATAAAAGGAAATGTTTTAATACAGGATGATAAAAACCAACTGCGTTCAACAAAAATGTGAACGAATATTCCCTGAGTCGGTTTCCAAGTTCTACAATGGATCGAAGGATGACCTGTGCCATATCACATCTATAATCTAGGTTTAAATTAAGTTTCACAAGAGAGAAAACTATCAAAATGGTCTACAGTGACCCTCAATTATCTTTAATTACTTATCTAACTTGTCGTAAATTACAGTGGCTGATGTGGCTTCTCAATAACTATATAACAGAAAAATCATCGCGTTTTAGATTTTTTACTTCAAGTGACAAATGTGAACATCATGAGCTTTAATTGACGACACTAGTATTACACAGAAAGGGGGTGTAACAGATGAGACTTCTGCAGTTCTGAGTGAAGCTTTATGCGCTGTTATGCGGCATCGCGTGCGTTCATAACCTTGTCAGTGTTCGTCAGGGGGCGGCGGACAGCACAGCTCCGCTCACCTCGCCTTCTCGGAAGCAGCTCTTGTCCTAACTTCTCCTTACTACAATTTACCGAAGTTGGTTCAAAAAAAACTATCTGGCTGTGTTTTCATCTGACCAATCAGGGTCTCAATGTTAACCTTAAGCTCCGCCTACAAAAATTCTGTCTATCCAATGAGAAACGTTATACTTTTCGTGGTGGGGCAATGTTTTTAAAGTTTGCAATGTAACAGAGACGCGAAAAAGTCTCATGCTAAAGCTTGCAGCTGGTGTGGTCCTTTTAGCGTTATCGTAAGATCTATACTGTTCTTCTGGAGGGCTCTAGCTTTTAACATTGGCTGGGGGGTGGTCCTGACGTAATAGAGACGCGAAAAAGTCTCACGCGAAAACTTGCGGGTGGTGTGGTCCTAGCGGTTAGCTGGCGACGTGGGTGTCTGTCCGTCCCTTATCGTAGGGCCTTCCAGCTTAACACTGTTCTGCTCTCGGCTTCTGTTCCTGTTTCTCCCCTCAGAACTGCGTCTGTCTCACGGTGGGAAGGTATGATATGCATTTAGGTATTCTTGTGTTAGTCTGTGGTATTCCATTTGCTCACTCGTTACTCGTATTACTTTGGTTAATTTAATGTCACGATTTATTCGGAGCTATGTGACATACTACTGGATTTGCTTATCATGTCAGGGTTTTCATGGAAGGTGTTGGATTTGCCTGACATCTTACACATTTCGCTGCAATTTTCTAACGATGCAGCTTCTCTGTATACTACAGCATCATCCGTGAAAAGCCGCATGGAACTTCCGACACTATTTACTAGGTCATTTATATATATTGTGAAAAGCAATGTTCCCATAACACTCCCCTGTGGCACGCCAGAGGTTACTTTAACGTCTGTAGACGTCTCTCCATTGATAACAAAATGCTGTGTTCTGTTTGCTAAAAACTCTTCAATCCAGCCACACAGCTGGTCTGATATTCCGTAGGCTCTTACTTTGTTTATCAGGCGACAGTGCGGAACTGTATCGTACTCCTTCTGGAAGTCAAGGAAAATAGCATCTACCTGGGAGCCTGTATCTAATATTTTCTGGGTCTCATGAACAAATAAATCGAGTTGGGTCTCACACGATCGCTGTTTCCGGAATCCACGGTGATTCCTACAGAGCAGATTCCGGGTTTCCGGAAATGACATGATACGCGTTTATCAGGCGACAGTGCGGAACTGTATCGAACGCCTTCCGGAAGTCAAGGAATATGGCATCTACCTGAGAGCCTGTATCTAATATTTTCTGGGTCTCGTGAACAAATAAAGCGAGTTGGGTGTCACACGATCGCTGTTTCCGGAATCCATGTTGATTCCTACAGAGTAGATTCTGGGTTTCCAGAAATGACATGATACGCGAGCAAAAAACATGTTCTAAAATTCTACAACAGATCGATGTCAGAGATATAGGCTTATAGTTTTGCGCATCTGCTCGACGACCCTTCTTGAAAACTGGAACTACCTGTGCTCTTTTCCAATCATTTGGAACCTTCCGTTCCTCTAGAGACTTGCGGTACACGGCTGTTACAAGGGGAGCAAGTTCTTTCGTGTACTCTGTGTAGAATCGAATTGGTATCCCATCAGATCCAGTGGACTTTTCTTTGTTGAGTGATTTCGGTTGCTTTTCTATTCCTTGGACCCTTATTTCGATGTCAGCCATTTTATCGTTCGTGCAAGGATTCAGAGAAGGGACTGCAGTGCGGTCTTCCTGTGTGAAACAGCTTTGGAAAAAGGTGTTTAGTATTTCAGCTTTTCACGTGTTATCCTCTGTTTCAATGCCATTATCAACCCAGAGTGTCTGGATATGCTGTTTCGATCGATAGTGTCGGAAGTTTGTAGGGAAGCAGCCTACTCACGCTGTATAAAATTCTCATCAGTCTTTCCATTGTGTGCCAGCCTAGTCCACTGTAACTAGCTCTGACGTCATAAATGTTGCGCAATACTTTAAAAATCAAGTAAATAACCTGAAACGGTTCTACCATGTCAGGAATCATACTAAATCAATATGTGTTGAATATCAGTTCAATAACTTTAACCATTTTCGAAATTTGGACGTTTTTCTGTAAAGATTATTGGCGCAACAGAAAAGAGCTAGAGACTTAAAATTTTATATTTAGATTCCTTTTTCATAATAATTTAATAGAAACAGTACTTTGGATCTCACAAATTAAGATTTTAGTTGAAATTCATGATTTTCTAGTTTTTGTCTAAAAAATTAAGGAAGCAAGATAGATTAAGTAGGCTAATAAATAACGCTAGGATGTTTATATTTAAGTAGAATGGAGATCCATTATAACCATAAAGATGTGAGAAGTTTCATTTGAATAACTGTAAAACTATAGCGGTAGCGTATCTCCAAAGGGCACGTTCAGAGCTCGTCTGCTGCGTGCAGTGTTATTAAATTAATTCTCTCGCCCAAAAAATTTTACTTAGCCACGTTAGACTTTTATTATGATTACTTACCTGTGTGCTGATTGCACATTTAAATTGAGAGCTTCATCGGCCATCAGCAAAGGAAGCGATGATTTATTCAATAACTTAATGTGGTGCATTACTAGCCCAGCGGCTAGTCGGGAGAGCCGATTTGATCAGGCGTTCCCTTAGCCGTCCGCACCGCGGCTTTATATATAAGAACGCTGCGCGAGGAAGCAAGGCCCCAGTTCTCTCGAGACACTGAATCGATGTGTCGGGAGTCGCGTCGTATCGGTATCATTGCTATAAACAGCCTTGGATGCCATATTAAGTTAATCAGGTTACGCGTAACCATTAAATCATTTTCAAGTGAAGTGTTAATTCTGGGATGACTTTAATGATCTATCTTCAGTTTGCGTATGTCGTATTTTTACGTGCCGTCATGGGACAAACATTCTACCATTATTTAGCGTGGCGTTTGATGAACATTATCATCAAATTATGGCGAGCATTCACTTAAACATTTAATTAGGACAGTTATAGTTGCATCAGCGCATTACACTCTGAACTGCTCTGGTAGTTGGATTGTGTGTTTTTTTTTTTTTATCTGTGACTTTCAGAATATAGCGAACGTTTTTTCACGATCGTTTTTGATTACAAATCCCAGACAATCTCCTAATTCCTCAGAGCTATAAGCTGTATCTATAAGTGTATTTCTCAGATGAAGTGGGCACTAGGAATTCTAAGTACAGGCTTCACGTTTTGCTAATCACTTTCTGGTTGCCAAATTGTAGTTAGAGAGCCAGTGTTGAGAACAGCAAAAGACAGCATAATTAATAGGAACATTTATATAACAATTAATTCTACCTGCCGCCCCACATATGCTTAATCGGCCGGGAAACTGCAGTGTTTCTACATTCAAACATTTATACAACAGTAAATTTTCCACCAGCCGCCCCACATACGGTGCATCAGCCGGGAAACACAAACATAGCATTATTTCAAAAAGCAACAATTAATTCCACCCGCCGCCCCACATATGGTGCATCGGCCGGGAAGCTAGAAACTGAGTAATAGTGAAAGTGATTTTTAAATATTCGAATACGGGAGTGAAATGCGACACGCATCTGAGTGACAGAACAGTGATAGTGTCACATGTGCATGTGGACGACGCAATTGGATTAACAACGCATCTGGATTGACGGAGCTGCCACTGAGTCTAGCAACGCTGCCGGCATCGCGAGAAGCCAGTTTCGCCTCACTGCAGTCGTCCGCCGGAGCAACCGGAGCCGCGCCTGCAGTTGCGGGCCTCGCAAACACAGAGCAGCCGTTGAAGTGCCGTCTGTAGTTCAGTGCGCCACGTCGCATCAGTAATCCTGGTACGCCGCGCCGGCAACGCCATACGTCGTGCAGAAGGAACTAAGTTAAGTGAAAAGCTGTTACAAATTTTACACTCCTGGAAATTGAAATAAGAACACTGTGAATTCATTGTCCCAGGAAGGGGAAACTTTATTGACACATTCCTGGGGTCAGACACATCACATGATCACACTGACAGAACCACAGGCACATAGACACAGGCAACAGAGCATGCACAATGTCGGCACTAGTACAGTGTATATCCACCTTTCGCAGAAATGCAGGCTGCTATTCTCCCATGGAGACGATCGTAGAGATGCTGGATGTAGTCCTGTGGAACAGCTTACCATGCCATTTCCACCTGGCGCCTCAGTTGGACCAGCGTTCGTGCTGGACGTGCAGACCGCGTGAGACGACGCTTCATCCAGTCCCAAACATGCTCAATGGGGGACAGATCCGGAGATCTTGCTGGCCAGGGTAGTTGACTTACACCTTCTAGAGCACGTTGGGTGGCACGGGATACATGCGGACGTGCATTGTCCTGTTGGAACAGCAAGTTCCCTTGCCGGTCTAGGAATGGTAGAACGATGGGTTCGATGACGGTTTGGATGTACCGTGCACTATTCAGTGTCCCCTCGACGATCACCAGTGGTGTACGGCCAGTGTAGGAGATCGCTCCCCACACCATGATGCCGGGTGTTGGCCCTGTGTGCCTCGGTCGTATGCAGTCCTGATTGTGGCGCTCACCTGCACGGCGCCAAACACGCATACGACCATCATTGGCACCAAGGCAGAAGCGACTCTCATCGCTGAAGACGACACGTCTCCATTCGTCCCTCCATTCACGCCTGTCGCGACACCACTGGAGGCGGGCTGCACGATGTTGGGGCGTGAGCGGAAGACGGCCTAACGGTGTGCGGGACCGTAGCCCAGCTTCATGGAGACGGTTGCGAATGGTCCTCGCCGATACCCCAGGAGCAACAGTGTCCCTAATTTGCTGGGAAGTGGCGGTACGGTCCCCTACGGCACTGCGTAGGATCCTACGGTCTTGGCGTGCATCCGTGCGTCGCTGCGGTCCGGTCCCAGGTCGACGGGCACGTGCACCTTCCGCCGACCACTGGCGACAACATCGATGTACTGTGGAGACCTCACGCCCCACGTGTTGAGCAATTCGACGGTACGTCCACCCGGCCTCCCGCATGCCCACTATACGCCCTCGCTCAAAGTCCGTCAACTGCACATACGGTTCACGTCCACGCTGTCGCGGCATGCCACCAGTGTTAAAGACTGCGATGGAGCTCCGTATGCCACGGCAAACTGGCTGACACTGACGGCGGCGGTGCACAAATGCTGCGCAGCTAGCGCCATTCGACGGCCAACACCGCGGTTCCTGGTGTGTCCGCTGTGCCGTGCGTGTGATCATTGCTTGTACAGCCCTCTCGCAGTGTCCGGAGCAAGTATGGTGGGTCTGACACACCGGTGTCAATGTGTTCTTTTTTCCATTTCCAGGAGTGTACTCAGCTGCACTAAAAGACTGTCGGAAATGGAACCGCCAGAAGAAACTGAGGTTAAAATTAAATCAGAACCTATGTCTGTTGAAGGAACTGTAAATCCAGACAACGGTTCAAGTGTAAATATGCATGAAAATAGTAATGTTAAAGTGAAATATGAAGTATTGTCTCCTGACAGTTGTGTCAGAAGGGGCAATGATTCAATAATAGAGACCCCTGTAGTAAAGCAGAAATCAGAAATTGTTAATTTATTGGATGATAGTTTATCTGATGAGTTAAAAACGAAACAGCCATTAGAGGTGGTAGAGTTTAAACAGGAGAAGTTAGATATGACTGATCAATCAGAAGTTTCATTTAGTTTTGATGATTCTGGTGTTGGAGCTAGTTATTCGTCACCTGAGTGTGATAAAAAGCCAGCTAGTGAGCAACCCAAAGATACTGGGGCTATTGATTTAAATGTTATATTACAAGCAATAGCTGCCAGTAATGCAAAATTGTCAGCCAGTAACGCTGAATTAAAATCTGATATAATTGAGGTAAATAACAATATCGTGGCCAGCCAAACTAATTTTAATAAACGATTGGAGGAAATGGACAATACCTTCAAGGCTGGTTGCAATAAGTTGAAAGAGGATCTGGACAGTTTGAATTATAAAATTGATTACAACCATGAGGTTATTAAGAAAAAGGTTGCTCAACAATTTTCTGAAATGTATAAAACAGTAAAATCCGAAGTTGCTGAGGTTCGCAAAGACTTCCAAATGGAAGATGGGAAGCTGGAGCACAAGTTAACAGAAAAGATCGAGGCGGGATCTGAACTGTGCTCAGATAGGTTTAAAGATGTTAATATAAAAGTAAACATATGTCAAGCAGAAGTAGATGCAATCAAAACTGATTCTACTCACATTGTGCAAAGAGCAGATAATGTTGGTTCAAATGGTTCAAATGGCTCTGAGCACTATGGGACTCAACTGCTGAGGTCATTAGTCCCCTAGAACTTAGAACTAGTTAAACCTAACTAACCTAAAGACATCACAAACATCCATGCCCGAGGCAGGATTCGAACCTGCGACCGTAGCGGTCTTGCGGTTCCAGACTGCAGCGCCTTTAACCACACGGCCACTTCGGCCGGCAGATAATGTTGAAATGAGAGTAGAAAATATTAGTACTAACATTGCTAACATTGAGAGTAAAGTAGCTTCAGTAACTACAGGTAATGATAGTATGCAACAAGTTGTAGCTGCAAACGCCTCTTTTATCGGGTGTCGGCAGTTCTTGCGGTTCGGTCCAGATAAAAATATCCACCCGCTAGATTTCTGGAACGATTTTGAAGATGTGATTCCACCAACTTGGTCTGAACGAGAGAAAATCTCATTTATTAGAAGCCATTTAGCAGGTGACGCCATGCGTTGGTCAGCTGATGTTATGTTGAAATGTAAAACATTAGCGGAATTTAAAACAGCTTTCACTAATGAGTATTGGTCTAGTAATAAGCAAAATGAAGTGTTGAGAGAATTTTGCAGTGGGAAACGCTTCAATGTAGGCAAGGAATCTATTAAAGAGTTTGCCAGGTCATGGATCTCACGTTTGTCACATTTGGCCGAAAAGCTCAAACCTGAAATGATAATACTAGGTCTTGAAGCCAAACTGCCATGGTATTGGCAAACTAGAATTATATCTGCCCCTAGAGACAATCTTGATCGTTTCATTGAGTATTTGGAACGTGTAGAGCGTGTTGCTGCCAATGAGGAGCAAGCACGTAATAACAGAAATGCTAATAACACTAGTAGTAATTTTAAGAACGAGCAGAATGGTAATGTAAACATCAGAACAGTAGGTGTTCGCCATCCTAAGAGAGGTAGGAATTGGAGAAATAATTATCAGAACCAACAATCTCATCCAAATAATAGTAATTTTGTGCCGAACAAATTTATGCAGGTAAACAACAGTGCGGAAAGCAATACTGTGCCAGTTAACTATAATGGAAATAAAGGAAACAGTAGTAGGCCGAGGCAGGAAAACTAGTTCCCGTCTATGAGGACACTGGCGCGAACCAGGCGGTTACTTTTCCTAAGCCAGTAGTTACAGTACTTGGTAAGACAGATCAGAATACATAAACTGAACATGTGGATGAAGGGTCGGTAGCATCTAAGGATACAGCAGAAATATTAGATCACTCACAGTATTTGATAGATACCGTGTTAGAGACGCTTTCTAAGTGGGAAGAGAAAGAGAAAGCGCAGTAGTGTAACGGTAGGGAAGAGCTACAAAATACCGAATTGTCAAGTGAAGAAGCAGAAGAAATTCATGCTTATATTTACGATGAAGATGATGTACTCATATCTAAAGTGCCTGTGCAGGATGTTGACACTGTACTAATAGATTTAGGAAAGGAGGTAAGTGAGAATGTAGAGGGTAGCCTGTTGGGTGTCGATGAACCCAGTAGCTGTGACCAGTTGTCATTTGAGAAGGAACCCGACGATAATAGTGAAAATGGTTCAGCTGTAACTAGTGTTATGCCCGGTCTGGAGGCGCAGAATCGCTCAGACTGCAGTAATTTGGGTCATATTCAGCAAACTAAGTGTAATGAAGTCATGCGGTGTTTCGATTTGAAATTAATAGACCGACTGGAAAAGGCAGCTGAAAATATAATTCAGGAAACCCCTACACACTTTGACCTAAATGTAATGAAGACAGATGTCGATCACTTTAGTTGGAGACAAATCCAAAAGGAACTATTGGATGAATTTGAGGAACCACCTGTACAACCTAGAATAAGCCACCCTATAATAATAGTGAATATGTTGGGTATCAATGTACGTTGTCTCTTAGACAGTGGAAGTGAGGTGAGTGCGATATCTCAGTCCTTCTTTGATGCATTACCTGGTAAAGACAAGCTTACAGTAATGAGAGTATCAGGACTAAGAATAATTGGTGCTGCTGGCAAGGTGTCAAAAACGGTAAAGCAAGAAGCTTTACTGCCCTTTAACATTAATGGTAATTTAACTGATCATCCACGCTTAATTGTAAACAATCTCAGTATTGAGGTTTTAATTGGCATAGATTTCTTATCAAAATATCAGAGTGTTGTTGATTTTGAAAGAAGCCAGTTAAAAATGGTCTTGCCGATAACCGGAGTAATTACAGTACCTTTTAGTGATAAACAAGTAGTAACTAATGATGAAACTTGGGAGCTGCCTATACGAGTTCTGAAAAATAGGAGATATAGGAACGAAGGTGTTAATCTTAGTAAATACCAAGGACCTTTCAGGATCATAGGAAAACCACATGCCAATGCATATAGGCTAGAGTACCCTGAGAGTAAAAAGCTATTAGGTCTCAGGAACGTGATCGACCTAAAGAAGTTCATAGGTAGTGAATGAATTCTGTACGGAGGAGGTCGTTCTGTAACCTCTACACAGTGTGTCAGCTGTGCAGTCCCAGCTGTGTGAGATCTTCTTTCCCATTTCAGATCTCACTCACTCTTCATCTTTTCTATCCACCTAAAATTTCGACCTCTTCTTTCCAACACATTAAATTTTCCGTTATGGTTATCAAGCCAATAATAAACTAATGAATTCTGTAGGGAGGAGGTTGTTCTGTAACCTCTACACAGTGTGGCAGCTGTGCAGTCCCAGCTGTGTGAGATCTTCTTTCCTTGTCAGGTCTCACTCATTCTTCATCTTTCCTATCTACAAAAATTTCGGCTCCTTACTTTGCAATACAAAAATTTTCCGTCATGGCTATCAAGCCATGAGTTCTGTAACCATTCTATCCACCGATTAGTAAAAAAAAAAAAAAAAAAAAAACTACTGTGGCAAACCTAACTGTGACATAAAAGCCCGCATCTCGTGGTCGTGCGGTAGCGTTCTCGCTTCCCACGCCCGGGTTCCCGGGTTCGATTCCCGGCGGCGTCAGGGATTTTCTCTGCCTCGTGATGGCTGGGTGTTGTGTGCTGTCCTTAGGTTAGTTAGGTTTAAGTAGTTCTAAGTTCTAGGGGACTTATGACCACAGCAGTTGAGTCCCATAGTGCTCAGAGCCATTTGAACCATTTTGTGACATAAAAAACAGAGAAGTATGATGTAATTAAGATACAAATGTATTTGAGTAACAGTTATGTATAGAACCCTGGTAATATTATAAGTACAAAGTGTTGTTTTATTGGAAATGGTCTCACAATAATATTTAAAAAAGATGTACAAATTCATGTTCAAGCAGGATCTGAAGTGGCAATGAAACCTATTGTATGCTGTAGAGCTAACTAGTTAATAGTAAAAGAGATTGCTTATTGTTATGAAAAGAAAATGCAGATAAATTGTAAGAATAAACTCACCTTGTGTAGCAAGGAATGGCAGTATAATAGAATTGAATAGTGTTTGTGGTTGAGACGTGAAGGACACGTCTTTGAAATATTTATAAGGTTGGAGCTGGCCGTTATTTGGTGTAGTGTGTGACAGGACACACCTACATGTGTTGAGGTTATGAATTGGAGGCGTGAATTCGACCATAGGTTCCCTTATGTTAGATGAGACAGAGCAGCTCATGGTGTCCTATAGGTTTAAGGAATTTAGCATTACGCTCGTCCATAATTCCTTAATGCACTTTAGTGGTAGGTCGAGAGAGACTACCTGTGGATTCAGCGACCGATCGAGTGGAAATGGATTGCCACGTGAGCAAACTGATCAGCTGCAATACACTATAGACATGAAATAAATGTGCTATCCTATGCTTTAAATGTTAATAGAGTGAGTGTTAAATAAGTACATCCACTAGCAACATAATTGAGTAACATAATGGCAGACGTGAAACATTATTTATAGCTCAGCATAAATACACTTCGATGAAGTAAGTACATAATTGCAGATGTGGAACTGACACAACAGCAGAGGACCAATAAGTGGAGTTAGTAGTCAACTAAACGTAGTGTGTTTTGAGCACTCAGAATTGTACTATTATCACAAGTTACTCACACGTACAAAAAAGCTGAGAAGACAACTACTAATCAAATATACTCATACTATCTCTAAGAATAAGGTAATTGAAGATGAGTCAGCTAAGTAAATAAAATACAGATTTATCAGGAATGTACCGAGCATTGGTTCAGTGTTCCGGCCCAGAAATAATAATTGAAATTAAATAGGATTTGTGATTGTATGCCTTGAGCATAAATTTTCTGTAGTACGTGACTAATGGCGTTTTGAGCCATTTGTTTACCGATTTTATGACAGTTAAGTAACCGCGAGAGTAAAATTGAAAAAGTTCTGTTAACTTTGCTCCAGTAACATATTGGAAGATAAAATGTATACATCCCCATTTCATTGTGACCCACCCTTAGATATTAAGTGAACAGAGACAGGCACTCTTTTTGTTTGTTCTACAGGACAAACCAGATAATGGCAGCCTGGTAGCTGCGTGAAAGCGTGGAGTGACTTGGACACAACTCACAGTGACCCTCCCCCTTTCCCCATGTAATTTAGAGTGAACGTGAAGGACGCACGCCATAGCAACTTCCCCTCCTCTACCCTTGTGAATGGAAGTGTAGAACGCAAGCCAAAGCAGCTACAACCACGTGTGCAAAAATGAAATTGTCATGATTGTAAAATTTTCTTTCAGGTTTAGAAAAGACTGCTAAGATATAATCACCTGTTTATGTATCATGAATAACTGTGTTATTTTCTTTGAATTTGTGTATGTAAAAATGTATTTAATGGATTTAAGATTTTCATAATTTTACATATTTTATGTGTGTGTTTGTCTAAGGCAATATGTATGCCAAAGCGTTTCATTGATTTTGCTTAAATTTTGAGGGATAATGTTGCTTAAGAGGCAGTGAACATGCCTGTAATTTAAATAATTGAATTAGGTAATCAGTTTTCTTTTAATATTTCTATATGTTTACCTTTCAATTTTAAATTTTCATAGGGAGTTAAGCAGTACTCTTGCTTCCCTTTTTGTAATTAATTTTTTTTTTCGTTCATTAACATTAAAAAAAATTTAAGTAGAGGGTGATGTAGGGAAGCAGCCTACTCACTCTGTATAAAATTCTCATCAGTCTTTCCATTGTGTGCCAGCCTAGTCTGCTGTAACTAGCTCTGACGTCATAAATGTTGCGCAATACTTTAAAAATCAAGTAAATAACCTGAAACGGTTCTACCATGTCAGGAATCATACTAAATCAATATGCGTTGAATACCAGTTCAACAACTTTAACCATTTTCGAAATTTGGACGTTCTTCTGTAAAAATTATTGGCGCAACAGAAAAGAGCTAGAGACTTAAAATTTTATATTTAGATTCCTTTTTCATAATAATTTAATAGAAACAGTACTTTGGATCTCACAAATTAAGATTTTAGTTGAAATTCATTATTTTCTGGTTTTTGTCTTAAAAATTAAGGAAGCAAGATAGATTAAGTAGGCTAATAAATAACGCTAGGATGCTTATATTTAAGTAGAATGGAGATCTGCTATAACCATAAAGATGTGAGAAGTTTCGTTTGAATAACTATAAAACTGTAGCGATAGCGTATTTCCAAAGGGCAAGTTCAGAGCTCGTCTACTGCATGCAGTGTAATTAAATTAATTCTCTGGCCCAAAAAATTTTACTTAGCCACGTTAGACTTTTATTATGATTACTTACCTGTGTACTGATTGCGCATTTAAATTGAGAGCTTCATCGGCCATCAGCAAAGGAAGCGATGATTTATTCAATAACTTAATGTGGTGCACTACTAGCCCAGCGGCTAGTCGGGAGAACCGATTTGATCAGGCGTTCCCTTAGCCGTCCGCACCGCGGCTTTATATATAAGAACGCTGCGCGAGGAAGCAAGGCCCCAGTTCTCTCGAGACACTGAATCGATGTGTCGGGAGTCGCGTCGTATCGGTATCATTGCTATAAACAGCCTTGGATGCCATATTAAGTTAATCAGGTTACGCGTAACCATTAAATCATTTTCAAGTGAAGTGTTAATTCTGGGATGACTTTAATGATCTATCTTCAGTTTGCGTATGTCGTATATTTACGTGCCGTCACGGGACAAACATTCTACCATTATTTAGCGTGGTGTTTGATGAACATTATCATCAAATTATGGCGAGCATTCACTTAAACATTTAATTTGGACAGTTATAGTTGCATCAGTGCATGAGACTCTGAACTGCTCTGGTAGTTGGATTGTGTGGTTTTTTTTTTTATCTGTGACTTTCAGAATATAGCGAACGTTTTTTCACGATCGTTTTTGATTACGAATCCCAGACAATCTGCTAATTCCTCAGAGCTATAAGCTGTATCTATAAGTGTATTTCTCAGATGAAGTGGGCACTAGGAATTCTAAGTACAGGCTTCACGTTTTGCTAATCACTTTCTGGTTGCCAAATTGTAGTTAGAGAGCCAGTGTTGAGAACGGCAAAAGATAGCATAAATAATAGGAACATTTATATAACAATTAATTCCACCCGCCACCCCACATATGCTTAATCGGCCGGGAAACTGCAGTGTTTCTACATTCAAACATTTATACAACAGTAAATTTTCCACCAGCCGCCCCACAAGTTCCATGCGGCTTTTCGCTGATGATGCTGTAGTGTACAGAGAAGTTGCAGCATTATAAAATTGCAGCGAAATGCAGGAAGATCTGCAGCGGATAGGCACTTGGTGCAGGGAGTGGCAACTGACCCTTAACATAGACAAATGTAATGTATTGCGAATACATAGAAAGAAGGATCCTTTATTGTATGATTATATGATAGCGGAACAAACACTGGTAGCAGTTACTTCTGTAAAATATCTGGGAGGATGCGTGCGGAACGATTTGAAGTGGAATGATCATATAAAATTAATTGTTGGTAAGGCGGGTGCCAGGTTGAGATTTATTGGGAGAGTCCTTAGAAAATGTAGTCCATCAACAAAGGAGGTGGCTTACAAAACACCTATACTTCAGTACTGCTCATCAGTGTGGGATCCGCACCAGGCCGGATTGATGGAGGAGATAGAGAAGATCCAAAGAAGAGCGGCGCGGTTCGTCACAGGGTTATTTGGTACGTGTGATAGCGTTACGGAGATGTTTAGCAAACTCAAGTGGCAGACTCTGCAAGAGAGGCGCTCTGCATCGCGCTGTAGATTGCTGCCCAGATTACGAGAGGGTGCGTTTCTGGATGAGGTATCGACTATATTGCTTCCCCCTACTTATACCTCCCGAGAAGATCACGAATGTAAATTAGAGAGATTCGAGGGTGCACGGAGGCTTTCCGGCAGTCGTTTTTCCCACGAACCATACGCGACTGGAACAGGAAAGGGAGGTAATGACAGTGGCATGTTAAGTGCCCTCCGCCACACACCGCTGGGTGGCTTTCGGAGTATAAATGTAGATGTAGATTTAGATGTAACTTAAGACCAGAACTTCCTAGGATTTTCTGTCAAGTCGGTACATAGAATTTTACTTTCGATTTCACTGACCGCTTCACACATAGCCCTCCTTAGGCTAACTTTGACATTGTTTAGCTTCTGTTTGTCTGAGAGGTTTTGGCTGCGTTTAAATTTGCAGTGAAGCTCTCTTTGCTTTCGCTGTAGTTTCCTAACTTTGTTGTTGAACCATGGTAGGTTTTCCCCGTCCCTCACAGTTTTACTCGGCACGTACCCGTCTAAAACGCATTTTACGATTGCCTTGAACTTTTTCCATAAACACTCAACATTGTCAGTGTCGGAACAGAAGTTTTCGTTTTTATCTGTTAGGTAGTCTGAAATCTGCCTTCCATTACTCTTGCTAAACAGATAAAGCTTCCTCGCTTTTTTTATATTCCTATTTACTTCCATATTCAGGGATGGTGCAACGGCCTTATGATCACTGATTCCCTGTTCTGCGCTTGCAGAGTCGAAAAGTTCGGGTAAGTTTGTTATCAGTAGGTTAAAGATGTTATCTCCACTAGTCTGTTCTCTGTTTAATTGCTCGAGGTAATTTTCGGATAGTGCACTCAGTATAATGTCACTCGATGCTCAGTCCCTACCACCCGTCCTAAACATCTGAGTGTCCCAGTCTATATCACGTAAATTGAAATCTCCAACTAAGACTATAACATGCTGAGGAAATTTATGTGAAATGTATTCCAGATTTTCTCTCGGTTGTTCTGCCACTAATGCTACTGAGTCGGGAGGTCGGTAAAAGGAGCCAATTATTAACCTAGCTCGGTTGTTGAATATAACCTCCACCTATAATAATTCACAGGAACTATCCACTTCTATTTCACTACAGGATAAACTACTACTAACAGTGACAAACACGCCACCACCGGTTGCCTGCAATCTATCCTTTCCAAAAAGCGTCTGTACCTTTGTAAAAATTTCGGCAAAATTTATCTCTGGCTTCAGCCAGCTTTCCATACCTATAAATATTTCAGCTTTGGTGCTTTCTATCAGCGCTTGAAGTCCCGGTACTTTACCTACGCAGCTTCGACAGTTTACAAATACAATACCGATTGCTGATTGGTCCCCACATGTCCTGACTTTGCCCTGCACCCTTTGAGGCTGTTGCCCTTTCTGTACTTGCCCGAGGCCATCTAACCTAAAAAAAACCTCCCAGTCCACGCCACACAATCCCCGCTACCGGTGTAGCCGTCTTGCTGTGTGTAGTGGACTCCTGACCTATCCAGCGGAACCCGAAACCCCACCAGCCTATGGCGCAAGTCGAGGAATCTGCAGCCCACTTGGTCGCAGAACCGCCTCAGCTTCTGATTCAGACCCTCCATTCGGCCCTGTACCAAAGGTCCGCAGTCAGTCCTGTCGACGATGCTGCTTTCATCCTGTTAGCGAGACTTGCAGTCTTCACCAAAGGACCCTTTCCACATCTGGAATGACTCCCCCCGGTATGCACCCGGAGTGCACATTGATTTTCTTCCCCTCCCTTGCAGCCATGTCCCTAAGGGGCCCCATTATGCTCCTGACGTTGGAGCTCACAACTACCAGTAAGCCCACCCTCTGCGACTGCCCGGATCTTGCAGACTGAGGGGCAACCTCTGGAACAGGACAAGCAGCCATGCCCGGCTGAAGATCAGTATCAGCCGGAGACAGAGCCTGAAACCGGTTCGTCAGACAAACTGGAGAGGCCTTCCGTTCAGCCCTCCGGAATGTCTTTCGCCCCCTGCCAAACCTCGTATTCTTTATCTTTTCCAGTGTTCGCATGTCCATTTCATAGAAATCTGCTTCATCATCGGTGTCTGTTTCTCGTTGTTGGTTAGATTCTTCTTCGCTAATTTTAAGGTTCGGTGCATCAGTGGCTTCCGTAATGTCGTGGTCGTGGTCCTCATCTTCCTTATCATGAGCTCAGTTTTGGGAATAAATGTCTTTCCGTTTGTCATTTATTCTCTGTGGTTCTTCTGTAGTTTGTTTTTCAGTTACTATTTTACTCTTTGCAGTCAGCTTTGTATGTGCAGGGAACACTAAGTTGTTATTTCCACTATCTGACGGTTCTCCTGTTCGTGACTTCTTTAACGTTTTTTGACTGCTGTCATGTGTTTCTGGTGGTAAGTCTTTCATTTTCTGTCGCACCTGCTTGGCCTTGTCTCGCATGTCAGGTGCAGTTTCGTCCGCTCCCTGGTGAACAATCCTGCGTGTTTTACTGTCCTTTGTATGTTTGTCTACTTGTCTGCCATTTGTCTCTACACTTTCGATATCAGGCACAGAATGTTTTTCACTATGGCCATCTTCAGGGCGCCTGTTTGGGAGCTGTTACGCGCGACTTCGGCGGCGTTGCAGTGTTCTTGTTGTGCTGGTTGTTCAGTTATGATGGCCTGTTGATTGGCTTTCGGTTCTTTTATTTCCATTCGGCTGTCAGCTATTTGGTTCTCGCAGGCAGGTCTCTTGATATTTGTGTTCGTGGCCGAGGTCGTGCGTACAGCCGCAACTCGCCTTTGCATGCATTGCGCGCGAACATGTCCGCAGAACCACAACTTGCACACGTTCGTGGTTTCCCCTCATATACCATGATAGCTCTAAAGCCACAAACATTGACATAAGGTGGAATATGCTTTACTATATCGATTTTAATCTGTCGACCATTGAGAAGCTGAAATTTATGAGCAGCGGACCACCGCTCGGCAACATTACTTGTTATTGTTCCATAAGGTATAAAAACTGAATTAATTTGCTCGGTGGTTATTTCAAATGGCAGTTCAAAAACGCGGATGGTTGCAGTACCAAATCCAGCATGGGAAATTTTAACTTCACCTAAATTGCCGTCTGAATGCTTCAATTTAAAGGTACCTTCACATGATTCAACAATTTGGTCGCATTTTGCAGCTTAAGAAACACAGTACTACTGCATATTGATGGGTGAATTCAAATGATATCATTATCTGTTAACTTAACCGTCTCCTCCATAAATCTCTCTATTTCAAACGAGTTGGGTCTTGCAAAACTGTTGTCGAACATAAACTTCAACGTATCCTTTCTTACTAGTTCAGCCATTACCACTTTCAACAGACAGTCGATGACAAGTGACAGAGAAAACGCTCTATGGCGTTAAACTCACTACAACAGCGCTCGGCCAGCATCAGCCGCGATGTAAACAAAAAATGGTTCAAATGGCTCTGAGCACTATGGAACTTAACATCTATGGTCATCAGTCCCCTAGAACTTAAAACTACTTAAACCTAACTAACCTAAGGACATCACACAACACCCAGTCATCACGAGGCAGAGAAAATCCCTGACCCCGCCGCGATGTAAACACAGCACATCCGCACAGCACGGTCGCCGAAGCCAGACTCCCATCTGCGAGCTACCCAAGCACGACTCGCGACCGCTCCTCACAGCTGTAATTCCGCCTGTACCTCGTCTCCTGCCCACCCGGCTAGTCACGCGGTCTAACGCACTGCTTCCCGAGCAGTAAGGCGTGCCGGTCCATGGCAAGAATCCGCCCGGCGGATTAGCGGCGAGGTCCTATGTGCCGGCCAGCCTGTGGATGGTTTTTAAAGTGGTTTTCGATCTGCCTCGGCGAATCCGGGCTAGTTCCCCCTATTCCGCCTCAGTTACACTACGTTGGCGATTGCTGCGCAAATACAGCCTCCACATACACGTACACCATAATTACTCCACCACGCAAACATTGGGGCTACACTCGTCTGGTATGAGACGTTCCCGGGAAGGGGGGGGGGGCGGGTGCTGAGAGGAGGGGGGGGGGGAATCCACTGGGGGCCAAACACCACAATAACCCTAGGTTCGGTGTGGAGTGGCAGTGAGGTGGGTGGAGTGCTGTGACCTGTTGTAGGGTTGTGAACCACTGAGGACTACGACGGGAAAAAGCCTCTCCGTTGTTTCTAGGTCCCCGGTTCAATACACACACAGTACAATACACACCTCGTCTCCTACCTTCCAAACTCCACAGAAGCTCTCCTGCAGACCTAGCAGAACCAGCACTCCTAGAAGACAGGATATTGCGGAGACATAGCTTAGCCACAGCCCGGGGGATGGTTCAAATGGCTCTAAGCACTATGGGACTTAACATCAGAGGTAATCAGTCCCCTAGACTTAGAACTACTTAAACCTAACCAACCTGAGGACATCAAACACATGCATGCCCGAGACAGGATTCGAATCTGCGACCGTAGCAGCAGAGCGGTTCCGGACTGAAGCTCCTAGTACCGCTCGGACACAGCGGCCGGCTCTGGGGGATGTTCCCAGAATGAAATTTTCAGTCTGCAGTAGCCTGTGCACTGATATGAAACTTCCTGGCAGATTAAAGCTGTGTGCCATACCGGCAGCCATACTGGCGGAATTAAAGCTGTGAGGATGGGTCGTGAGTCATGCTTGGGTAGTTCAGATGGTAGAGCACTTGCTCCCAAAAGGCAAAGCACCCGAGTTCGAATACTGGGGATTGGTGCGCTCTACTAGAAAAGACCCCTCAACCTCAATGGGTGCACTGCCGAAGACATGGTAACGATAACAGTTCTAGTCAAAATTCGAGAAATCGTTGAAAAACAATCTGCAGAATTTTGTGACTTAAAAGGTCTTCAGTATGAAAATAGGACACAAAATTAAAGAAGAAAAACTGTCTGTTTACATAGTCGAACTAGAACATTATCAAAGCCAAAATAGCCTACCTCTTTCCGGTGTAGCAGAAAACGAAGTGGAACACAAAGGCAAACTGCTCAAGCAGGCTGTCATTGAAAACTACGTTGACGACGGTGCGACGAAGAGTATTAGTTTTATTATGATGAGCATTTCTCCCTATGCAGGTTGGCAACAATAAACTGTTTTTGCAGTCAGAGGAGACAGTTCGGACAGAAATTTCGTGAAAAGACCTCGCCATAGTGAAAAACGCCTTTGTTATAATGACTGCCATCTCAACTCATGTATCATATCCGTGACAACCTGTCCCCTATTTCGCGACAATACCAAACCAGCTCTCCTTTTTTGGACTTCTTCGATGTCCTCCGTCAGTCCTGTCTGGTAAGGATGCCACACAGCACGGCAGCACTCTAGCAGATGAGGAAGAAGCGAAGTGATGGCAGTCTCTTTAGTAGTCTGTTGGATCTTCTAAGGGTTCTGCCAATAAAAATGCAATCTCTGGTTTGCCTTACCCACAACATTATCTATGTGATCGTTCCAGTTTAACTTGTTCATGATTGTAATTCCTGGGTATTAGTCGAATTGACATCCTTTAAATTTCTGTGATTTATCGTGTAACCGAAACTGAACGAATTTCTTCTTGTACTCATGTGGACTACCTCACACTTTTCCTTACTCTGAGACCATTGTCACTTTTCACACAATACAGATATCGTGTCTAAGTCATTTTGCTATTGGTTTTCATCTTATGACAGCATCATTTACAAAAGAATAGACTTCATTTGTAAATGATGCTGTCGTAAGATGAAAACCAATAGCAAAATGACTTAGACACGATATCTGTATTGTGTGAAAAGTAGAGGGCTTCTCAGATTGTGTCCTAAATTCTTTATGTAGATACAAACAGTGGAGGGCCTATAAAACATCCTTGGGGAACGCCGGATATCACTTCTGTTTTACTCGATGATTTTCCTTCGATTACTACGAACTGTGACCTTTCCGACAGGAAATCACGAATCAAGTCTCACAACTGAGACAATACTTCATAGGCATGCAATTTGATTAGAAGTCTCTTATAAGAGACGGTGTCAAAAGCCTTCTGCAAATCTAGAAATATGGAATCAATTTGAGATCCCCAGTCGATTGCACTCATTACTTCGTGCGAATAAAGAGCTAGTTCTGTTTCACAAGAACGACGATGAGTACTGGCTTTTGGTACGGATCTTTCGTCGAGCGAGCGGTTGTATATAATAGCTAAGTATGGGGTTATTCTATCATAATACTCTGAAAGAAACCTTATTGGTATACCATCTCGACCATAAAACTTCCCTTTATTAAGTGTTTTAAGCTGCTTCGCCACACCGAAGATATCTACTGATATCTATTCGTGTTGACACTTGTTCTCGTTTCTAATTCTGGAATATTTACTTCGTTTTCTTTGGTGAAAGAATCTCGGATTAAAAGCATCTCGCCTTGAAGTCCGCGCTACGTGTCGAGCTTCAGTAATGCATCGCCAATCTTGGAGAGTTTGTGTTCTTTCAAATTTGGCATGCTTTTTTCGTTACCGGTACTTCTGTGATAGTGTTCAGATCTGCTTCGTGTAACATGGGGGATCAGTACCTTCTTTTATTAATTTATCCAGTATAAATCTCTCAGCCACATCTGGTCTACCCTTACATAGCTGGGAAGGAGTAGAGACTGTTTCTTAGGAAGGCGTCAAGTGAATTTTTATACCCTTTTCTTAAATAAATATTTTTTCGTTTACTTTTGGTGGATTTAGATGTTGCGGTTGTCAGTCTTTCTGTACCGACCTTGCGGTGACTAATCCTGTATCAGTCATGATGCTCCCTATCTGTTCAGTGTTATTTGTTGCTAAGTTGTCAAGTATGTTGCTGCTAAGCGGTCAAGTATGTTTTCGCAACCATTTACACTTCGAGTGGGTTCCTGAAGTATTTGCTCAAAACAATTTTCGGATAAAGCATTTTGTACAATTTCTGACGATGTTTTATATCTACCACCGGCTTTGAATATCTATTTTCGTCAGAATATCGAGGGTAGATTAAAGTCACCACTATCTGAACTGAATATGTGGGGTACATATTTGTGATGAGACTCAGTTTTCTTTGAAGTCTTCAATAACTGAATCATCTGAGTCGGGAGTCGGTAGAAATCTATACAAAGTTTGTCTAATATCGAATAAAGGCAGAGATCTCTAACCAGAAGAAGCAATTGGCAAAAACTGGTTGAACAAGAAGACAGGATCTGACATGCTAATGGCTGAAGACCATATCGTATACTGTCCTTCATAATGAGTAGACTAAGCATGGCAAAATAATTACCAATATTGCAATGGGAAAGAACTGAATAATATTAAATAAAGCAGGGCGAGCAAAACCGTAAACATAACTGTTTGTGTTTATTTTGCTACCATACTAGTGTAATATCGTTTAATCGCTGGACATTATTCTGCATCTGTAATAACTCTGCAATAATTTTTTGTATTTGTGCCTTTTTCTGTTCTTACCTTACCATTAACTACTGTCATTCCTTAATATTGGTAGCTATCAACACATCCAACTATTTTTATTTTGCTGTTTTACCACTAGTTGTAACATCTGTTCTTAATGTCAAATTCAAAAGTCAGAGACAGCGTGATTGTAGTAATTTCAAAATGAATCGCAGCTTCGTGTGGTAACATTGTAATTCTTAAGTTATTTTCTCTGCTTGCTACGTAAACACTGCAAATAATCCCTTTCTTCGTTTATACTCTGAACTGTACAATCTACTGATAACATTCTGTTGGTATCGCATTTCAGAAAGAGAGTGAAATGGTTCTTACACATTACTAATGGGTCCATAACTGCCTCCTATCATCCAATAATCCTTCTAGATTTCCAAACCTCTGCAATCTCTTCTTCAGCGACAGTGGGACGCGCAAAATTCTGGCATTGCCTGTGTGGTGTCACCGCCAGACACCACACTTGCTAGGTGGTAGCCTTTAAATCGGCCGCGGTCCGGTAGTATACGTCGGACCCGCGTGTCGCCACTATCAGTGATTGCAGACCGAGCGCCGCCACACGGCAGGTCTAGAGAGACGTCCTAGCACTCGCCCCAGTTGTACAGCCGACTTTGCAAGCGATGGTTCACTGACAAATTGCGCTCTCATTTGCCGAGACGATAGTTAGCATAGCCTTCAGCTACGTCATTTGCTACGACCTAGCAAGGCGCCATTATCATTTGCTATTTATCTTGTGATGCATGTACCGTCAGACCGATGTTCACCAATTATGGATTAGAGTTAAGTATTCCAGCAGCTACGTACGTTATTGGCTATATTCATTACCTTGTCCTGTTCCAGACCTCACGCCAGCCTGCGTGAGCTTAAACGCGTGCCTTTCAGCTTCACCTCCTAGTGGCTTGGCTGTCTTGCCAAGTCACAACAGCCTGAGTAATGTATTTTCCCAGAAATGTGGAACATTGTCCTCTGCCACAGGTAGGTTCAACGTTGCCTAACACCAATCAGCAAACTGCCCAGAAGTAAGCTAAGATGGTGCTGTAGTACCAACACTTGTCGAACATTAGTAACAACTTACCTATCTTCTCTAAATAAGGAGTGTAATACGTATGCAGCAAGTGACACATTAAGATGGCGGATATTTAATTACTTACTGACCTTCGAAAGTAACGACCGAAAGATACATGCAGCAATAGGCATGTTGTAAGGGCTTATATTTGTTTAGTTACTGACCTCAGAGAGTAGCGACCGAAAGCACCCATCGCGTACTTTGTGCCATATTCAGTTGCCGGTATCTCGTAATCGCAGTGTTCATCTGGTTACATGGTTTGTTATTACATTAAAGAAGAAGTGTACTAAATATGCCTCAAGTGGTATGATGTGACGGCAGATATTTATTTAGTTATTAGCAGAGTAACTACAGCGGTGCGGCCCCATTGACGTCATCCAAGTTGGAGGGCGTGGTGTCAGCTGATGACGCGAATACCGTTATCCAAGATGGCAGCTGTGACATCAGCTGATGACGCGAGTACCGTTATCCAAAATGGCGGCTTTTGATTGGATAGTGCCTCGCCCCCCTGCCACGCCCCCTGCAACACCCCCTGCCCCACCCCCCTGACTGCCCTCCTGCCGCGCCTCCTGCCACGCTCCCCTGGCGCGAAGTTTGAATTTTGGTGGGAAGTTAAATTATGTGGTTCTACGGGTCCCCTGCCCCCCCCCCCCTTTCCGACTTTTTTGCATGATGGTGCTTCATTCTCTTGGAAAATGGGCGGGAATTTCGAATTTTGGAGGGAATTTTGCTCGAAGAGCTTACTCCTGAAGCTGAAAGGAGTTAGTATGGTGTTGCCCCCACCAGAGGCTGCTCATGATACCATTCAATTCGAATATAATTTGTTTAAGTTGGCATAAATTGGTTTCAATTTATTATCTACCTACAGCATTAATGGCTTAGTTTGGTGTTACAAGCACAAGAGGCTGAGGTATAAGTTGTCGGTGTGGAAGGAGCGTGAGGAAATGTTGGTCCCAGACAGGGGAAGTTTAATAGCTGTATTACATGCACTCATTCAGCCGAGGAGTGCATCCACAGCTCACTGAATGAAGAATGGAAGCGAACATTAATGCTTGAACAAATGAAGAGGAAGAATATGGTCCTGCAAATAAATGCTTTGCATAACACAATGCATGGAAACATCTATCTCAGCTCCCTCCACTCAAGAGACAACTGCCTCCGATCCACCAGACCAAAGAACTGACCTAGTTCTCGAGTTCAGCGCCAGAGGGCGCTGCGATAGGTCACTTGATCATGCAGTTTAGTCCATAGGAGCATAGCATCACGATGACGTCATACGTTTTTCTCAGCTGCACGTGTGCCCCAGCCTCCTCATCCCCCCTGGTAGTCTGGTGGGGTAAATTGGCGGGAAAAGGAATCAGCCTGTTCTGGGCTGCCGGAGAGAGGAAGGAATGTACTTTATTTTTTGAACAATTTATTTTAGGACAGATTTCACATAGTTTATTTATTATGCTGATACAAAAAACTCACCCTGAAGTGCTTGTGGTCACAATATACAGTTTACAGACCAGGAAACTACGCATAAATAATGCAGTACACTGATGTACAGAGATGCAAACAACTCGTAAATTACCGATATAATCCAGTACACAGCACACAGCCGTGCAAGCTACCCATAGATCTCTGAAATAATGCATGAAAACATTCTCACAACGCTTAAACACCCAAAAGTAATGCAGTGCACAAACACTCAGTGCATGTACAAAACGCAACTTATGAGCGACTCGAACCCTGATTCTACTGGATGGAAAGACTAAGTGCACCCCCTAACACATGGAAACTGTCCAGATGCGGGAGAAGAATGGTTAGGATAGTGTACTTTATTTATTTTGGTCAGGAAACTGACGCAAATATCCATCCCAATTATGTAATTAATCACAAATATTGGTCCTAATTACACAACTATATGCATAGCGCTGCACAAGAGTTGCTTAAAGTCGCAAAAACTAACGATACCATAAAACTGGTCTTATCCTGCTGGGGGGAAAATTTTCGCAATACCACTCAAAACTGACGCAAATATCGATCTTAATTACTTAATTAATCACAAATATTGGTCCTAATTATACAACTATACCCATAGCGCTGCACAAGGGTAGCCTAAAATCGCAATATAGGGCAAAAACTGACGATACCATACAACTGGTGTTATCCTGCTTGGAAAAAATCTGGTAATATCACCAGAAATCAGCGACAGAGACACTCAAACTCTACCCTACACCTACAAGCTAGGGGGAAAAGGCTGGGGCGTAAGGTACAATCTTTATTCTTTTTGGTGGGAAATACGTTCAACTGACTAGATGCTGGTGTTGGACAGAGAGGAGTTTTAAAAAAAGTGTATTACCTGCAAGCATACAGCACCTATCGCTATTTGACATCAGAGTACACTACAGACGCTCACTAAAAATCACCCTACAGCCCAGCTAAACGAAGCCAATACACGCTACAACAGGTGATGAAAAAAAATGCGTCACAGTTCTAATTACACTTCGAAATTCTTAAAAAACCAGCACTTGTAACGGGTACTGGAGAAAATCGTCGTCCTAAAAGACTGCAATTGAACTTGCGTTTTCCTCAATGTACAATCACAAACTGCCGAAAATCCAACTACGGGATGGAAGGACAGAGGGAGCTACTACAACAGCAGCCTTGCCACACATGCTGGCTGCTGCCCGCCTTGATACGATCGCCCTTCGCCAACACAAAAGCAGGTATAGTTAACTAGGAGATAAAAGGGAGGCTTTTTCAAATGCACCGTCGTCGTCTGAAGTATGCTGGCGCAGCTGCCCCTAATGGCTAGGAGGCGCCGCTGTCACACACTAGAAAGGTCCCCAATGCCTCTCGTTCTGGGATGGAAAACACTTTTGTTTAACATCATGTAGGATGCTCCAGCAGAGGCCGATGCAGAACCGCCCTCTCGTAGGAAACTTGCCCGCCGTTCTGCACTTGATTATTTAACATCAACTCGACTCCTATATTAAAGCAACTATTAAAGAAAAACATTCCCCATGTTAATAAATCTCCTCTTTCCAAGAAAATAGACAAAATCCATTTTCATTTAGTTTTATGAGCAAAATCGATATAGTTTTTTTAGTTTGACTGCACTCGTATCTCATTATTTTGTCACGTCCACCGAAGTGTACCCCCACCGACCACAAATGATCATCCGTGAAGACCTTTATATGGAAACTCGAAAAAAGAAAATAGAGGAAACTGATATTTCCACTCACGAATACTTACGTCGATGATGCAACGGATTCCAAATCACCCATATAATTTACAAAGTCAAATATGGTGCTTCTCACGTCTAGAGAACCAGCAAATGTGTCTTCCACATGGTAGATGCACACACCACAATCAATGTTCTCACAACTAAATAAAGATGCGAAATGTGAAGAAGCAGTCAACCAAACAATTACATGGGAGGGAATAATGGCCCAGTGCAAACACACGTCCATATTGAATCTTCTCAAATTTCCACTTGATCACGAAAGCTGTCCAACACGTACAAGTACTAGTTCGCTATTCGGCCGTCTAGAGGACTACATGGTTAAGTCAACTACATTCCTGTATTGCAACAGGCCCCTCCATTTGGATGGCTCCTGCCATTAGCAGGGAACGTGAATCATTCCCGCCACAGGCCACTGCCGCACCAAGCATGCATAGACAGAATCATCCTACTAATTCGTTCACAAACACACACACACACACACACACACACACACACACACACATATATATATATATATATATATATATATATATATATATATATATATATATGATTGCTATACTTACAATTAAATGTTAGGATTGCGATTTCAGTTGAACAACATTCGACAATGAGCGAAGTATCAGAAATACACCCTGCTGACTGTTGTGGCCTGGAAATAGAAATATGTGTACCATTATTATGACTTGACATACTCCTCCCTTTGCTATCACAGTATTTCACGTCAAATCCATATCTTCCTTATGACTGTACATAGTCATTTCCTTTGCACATGTCGGAACACAAACACATACTTTATAAGCCTGATGCTCAAGGCGAATCTATCACATATCCCCTACTACTAAGTATAATACTTTGTCAATAACTGATTGTTGGCGATATGAAATAATACCGACCAAAAATCAACGATGGGTGGACATGTCTCATATGTTTTCTTGCGAGTGGTACCACTGTGTCCTAGAAAGAGAGGTGTAATCGTCTTACAAACAACGACATGTTAGAAAACACAACCATACTAACATCACAAGTGGTCTTGGCTCTACATGTGCATACAAGTATCCATGTTACAAGCAACACCCACTTTATGAATCGAGTTATCCATTACTTCTGAATGAAGTTTTTTTTTTTTTTCAGAGAAATACCGTGACACTGAATACAGCCGTTGATCGCCAGAGTGCATAGTATCAGAACAACAGTGCAGTTACAGGTTGCCTATAGCGCAACCTCGTAATAAAATTTCCGAATTTTGAAAGTGATTCGGCTAATGAGCGTGGTATGAAACCAGTATTTACAACTCCCTCACGCCACTACCGCTAGATATTTCCCCAGTATTTGTAACGCATTCTGTCTCGATGCCATGTCAGAGGTTCAGTAATAGATCGACTGGGTTATAGGCGATGCCCCTCCACAAAACTCTTTCTCCAACTCAAACAAGCAGTGTCAGTCAATCATTATGTGGTAACCAACAGCGTGCCAGTTGATGGATGGGATGGAAAAGTCACCGTTGATGTACTGATATAATAAGCACCACAGTTGATAGTGCGAACAATTTTAGCAATTTTACAGTAATTTCAACATCGACCAATGTTGCAACAGCATGTTTTCCAAGTTTCAGTAGATAGCTAAACCACCCCTTCTCCACTATTTGGGCAATCATGGCCCATGAGTATCACCTGGCTGTAATTCGATAGGCAGATGGCTGCCGCTGATGTGGTTGCCGTTGGTTTTAACAGATAGCGCCTAAGGCGTTTCTGTACGCGAGCTGAACACAGGGTTTTAGTTTATGATGGATAATGTTGGTTATATTTAATTTGGTGGTATTCTTTTAGATATTTGAGAGATTGAAAGGTTCATTCATGTAGGACCTCCCCACCCCCTCCCCTCTATTATTTATTTTATATTGACACAAGGTTTGAGTTGTGCTTAATGCCACTGCTGGCTATAGGCGTAGTATGGCAATGTAAAAAAAGTTTGGAGTTTAAAAAAAAATTAAATCCTTTAGTGTTAATGTATACGGAAATATTATTCCGTTTGATAGTCGTAATTACACCCTGTTAGATGCTGAGTATATTATTATTAAATTACGACCATGCAGTGCCCCCTAGCAAGGGCGCTTCGCTGCTAGTTGACTTTTTTAGCGTCAGTATACGCTCTGTTTCAAGACTGCTTGTGTTGCAGTCATATGTTATTCGACACTTTCTTTGAGTTGTCAAGACTGTACGACTGGTTGGTTAGGAAGGAATTGAAGTTTGTGGTATGTAACTCATATGACCAGATCTCATCGTCTGTAACGTTGAGACGTGTTGAGTGTGCTGTTCACTTATGTTTTGTACTTTTTTGTAACAGATGTCTGGAGATGGGCGTAATCCCGAAACACGTAACATGTTCTAATAAAAGAGTCGATTGAACATCTCCTGACTTTATTGCGATTGTACAGCACTGATTGCCAATTATTAACGTAAAAACGATCGCAGGTCTCAGACGGGATTTTATGTCCTGTATATCACACTTTGAGAGTGTCATTGCGAATGGGCGAGCCGGTGTGGCCGTACGGTTCTAGGCGCTTCAGTCTGGAACCGCGTGACCGCTACGGTCGCAGGTTCGAATCCTGCCTCGGGCGTGGATGTGTGTGATGTCCTTAGGTTAGTTAGATTTAAGTAGTTCTAAGTTCTAGGGAACTGATGACCTCAGATGTTAAGTCCCATAGTGCTCAGAGCCATTTGAACCATTGCGAATGTATACAGACGACTGTGCATTCATTGTTAATTCTCGAACACATACAGCACTCTACATAATTCTAACACTTCGAACATAGTGCTTAATTTACGATCTATCTCTATGCTGATAGGAGTCACAGAGAATTCTCGCAGTCTAAGGATAAAATAAGAGACTGAAAGATCTCCCACAGTGTCATTGACCAACCCACTCTGCAGCACCATTTCTGATTTTATCTGCAACTGACCAGAAGTAGACCGCTACATTCCGAGTCTAGTGAATGAATGGAACTTGCCGAGTCCTCGTCCATCTAAGTGTACAAGATTTCTCGATATGTGCCCATGTCGAGGAGGTTAGCACTGCTTATTGATGTATAGTAAGAGATTTGAAAGTGTGGTGATGTAATAGCAGCCAGTTAAGATGAACAATAAATGGGTGATTTTTATGCGTGTTGGAGTTCCAGACTGATGGAGTTCGTAGCAGTTTTACATAAATCAACCACGCTATCAACTTTAAAGTATTGTTTTAGAGTCTAGGATCAGTACGTGGAAGGTATTGGTGAGAGAGAACATAAATACACGTACTCCTAAGGCTACAACGTTCCACACTTAAAACAGGCTATAATATCATATCACTTGAATTTCCGACCTATCAGTCGTATGGAATGCAGACCTGTCAATATTCCGATAAAAGAAATATATTTCAAGCACATGACATACATCCTTCTTCCCGGTTTCTCTACGATAAACTATGGTATCGAACTGTAAAACGAAAAAACTACTTCCTTATAACATTGGCTCTGTGTGATACGAGCACAATATAGCTTTCCAGATATGTACAGCGTCCACTGTTCACATCCAATCACGGTTCAGTAATTATACTATGCCTGCATCAGTCCTATATAAAATGAATGTTACTAACAGGGAATACCTCTTAGAAGGAAACGGATAAACGCTTAGCAGCAGTGTCCAATGTGTGAAATTACAAGTCATTCCACCACTAACTCTGTAAACAGCACATCTGTCAGGCAAATGTATACAAGGGGATTACAGTGCCTCACAAACACCTACCACTAACGTAGAATAATTTTGTGCAGCGTACAACATTATACGACACCCATGAACGAATGTAACAGGTACTATGTCAAAAAAGTCTCAAACGGTGCAAGTCTGATAATATTTTCTTAGATTTGCTTGTGAAATTCGTCAGCACACAAGTGAATGAAAGAAACTCAGATACCCACACTTCACTAGATAAAATTTTTATCAATTTTTCATCATTTGTTTATGTAAATGTACTTTGTCATCGGATTATATGTGAAGTGCAATGCAATTTTATCCATATGACTTTATTTTTAATGCAATATTGAATATTTAACTGAACTTTAAAATCTATGACTCTGAATTCTTAACCCTAAATGTTCTCTGTTGAAATCTGAGTCATAGGCATATGTTTAACTAATTATTGACAAACCTACCTTTTAATATTTTTCTTGCTTTTGCTGACTAGAACATCCATGCCCAGACAGACCGTAGGAAGTATTAATGTATTCTATGTATTGTTGAATACCAATCCTCCTCATTAATTAGATCAATTGTGACATATTTTCAGATGAAAAACCAAACTTGTATAAGCTCCATACCCAATGAATACCACACACACAAATATCCATAAAACTATATGAAAAAAGGTTGCAGTTGGTGTGAGACACCACTCATGAAAAGAGAAGAAAGGAACTCATCTAGTGGCGAGTACCAAGATAATATTATATTAATGTTATATATTGCAAAATAGAGTTTATAACTTTTCATGTACTGTATCTTAAAAATTCATCTTTCATAACAAGCTATTATCTGAAGAAGTAACGTAATTCTCAAGTAAACTTAATCTTCGTATCTCTGACACATTAGAGAACAGTCAATGTTTTCTTTGATACCTGAAAATATATTTTTCATATATACCTGTTACAATTCATATGGTAGAGTATTGTAAATTTTATATCTCCCTGCTAATCAAAAGTAATTTTAACCAAAATGTGGTTACAAAGGATTTATAGACTTTCTGTACAATCTTTGATGTCTCATGCAACATATTTCCATAATGACACTTTATGTATTTCCAAGTTTTATAATGAAGTTTCTACAAACCTTTTTACACTTGATAGATTTCCAGAACATTCAGCTACGGTCGCAGGTTCGGATCCTGCCTCGGGAATGGATGTGTGTGATGTCCTTAGGTTAGTTAGGTTTAAGTAGTTCTAAGTTCTAGTGGACTGATGACCTCAGATTTTAATTCTCATAGTGCTCAGAGCTATTTGAACCAGAACATTCAACTTCAGTTAAAAGTTTTTTAGATAAATAATTTTAATGTATGTCACCTATAATAATACAGTCTTGTAACATTCTGTGTCCAATATTGTATAAGGGCGATATTGTAATGAATCAGGATTTTACAGATCTTTTGTTCAGTTTACAAACTATACAATACCACCCTGGCCAGATGTGAATTGGTTTTCATAACTAAATTATATTTTTAATAACTGTGATGTTCATAGTTTTTTCCAGTCACCAGGTGCAAATATAATTTTCTGTTTTCTATACTGATATATTCTTACACTTCGATCCACAGTGTGAAAATTGCTTGGGAAATAATTAACAGCAAATGCTTTGAAAATAAATCTGCATTATTCTTATAATTTTTACCATTTCATTTTAATTGCAAACAAAACATATGTTTCTATTTATATTTTTATTCATTTTACTATCAACATGATATCGTTATTGCAGTAGAACAAGATGTTTCCAATTTTTATATATGCCACTTTTGTGAACCTTGTTATCAGGTATTGTTACCATACTAAAAATTTTCAAATAATTACATACATTCAAGTGGCACTATATAAACTAAATCCGATGTATAATTTAAAAAATGGATGTTATCTTAATATTATTTGGACTTATGGAATGTTCTTGAACAAAGTACTTGCTTAATAATGTGGTTGTTTGGTGCCAGTTAAGTCATTTCGGTTTAGTCTTACGTATTTCAGGTCACATTTGTGTATACTGTTTTCAACATGACTTGTGTGCACATCAAGAGAAACTGCTTGCAATACGTGATAGGTTTACATTCTGAATTTTATGTTTTGATATTTACTTGTGACACTTTGAAACTACATGTGAAATGTTATGTGGAGGGATGAATACAAAAACTTTTGAGACAGAAGAACTATTATCTACATGCCTTGTCATTTCACAGTGCAGACCTCCAACACCATATAACTATGCTGCTGGACGCTGATGCTTTCTTGAAAAGCTAGCAGGAGACACCTTTGTCCTTGAACGCTCAGAACTGTACACAACGATGCTTATATTAACATTCAATCATAAAAATACTATCTGTGTCATTTGGATGCAAAACTCAGCATTTGTCTGCTAGTGCCATCAGACAGTGGCATGTTGTAGCTGCACTAACACGACCTCGAACTGTGTGAATGGTACAGCTGCAGTGTGCAAGTATCTCTACGAATGTTGACATGTGGGTTACTATATAAACACTGTGATGTTATGAATAGAACTAATCATGTGAATCTGGTCTAAATATGTGAGACAGATGGATATGAAAACAGGGTCGAGGATAGAGAGTTTGTGGATATATTATATAACATAATAATTCGGAAATATAATGGGGATGACACAGAAGTACATGACGGTATGCTTGATAGATGTACCGATTTTGAAGGACAAGAAGAACCTGAACCTGAAGGTGTTTGCTCAAGCGGTACATGATGTTCACCGCCACTGCAACAGGAACAGCCCCAGCAAAATGAGTATGAACTATCTTCAGCCAGACAGTGCATTAGAAGATATTGATGACAGTGTACTAGAGAACATTTATGAAGACTACATCCAATCGTGTCTTCAATTCTTATAGGAAACTAATGAGACGCTATAAGTACATTAAAAGCAAATCAAATCGCAGATAATTCTAAATTATGTTTTTTGCAAAAGGAGGGCAGGAACTTGTCTCAAAGGTACTAGACTGTCGCAATTACAAGCTATAAAAGAGGATATAATATTGTAATTTGATAGAGCAAGGTCTTATGGATATACAGTGCACTATTGGCATCTGCAAATGTGGGCACTTGGAGCATTTAAAATGCTTCGCTTGGACAATTTCAGAGCTTCGATTTCCTTCATTGATAGTCTTAAGGCTTAATATAGTATTTCATTCAGGTATATTACTACATTTGTCATACCTAACGACATAAAATAAAATTATAGTATACGTCAGAAGGCGCAAAAGTTTGTAGAGGATGTGACCGGACACAACAGTTTGTAGAGGAAGTGAACATGTTTCTGATGGAGCTGGATGTGCAGATAGGAACTATTTGGAACAGTGATCAGCGTCAGTTACAGTATGCAATGCCTTCACCTTCAACATTGTCTCACAGAGGAGAGAAAACTACAGCTAATGTGTTGCAGTCTGTACATAGCTCTACTCAGAGCTACACAAACGATGTACCTTTATCAGTGACAGGCAGATTTGCAAACAAGTTGTATACCTGACTTCAAGAGGCACAAGGCACCTTTGACCCAATTATTCCAAAGAAACTTGAAACAACCTGCCCATGAAACATTAATGTGTAGACAAGCAAAAGTGGAAAAATCACTAAAGAACACATGAAACTTTCTAATTTCGAACATGTAACAAGTGAAAAGAGTCTGTTGCTGTGCGATGTGCAATTTCTTGACAGGTCATACAGATTGTACCCTTCTAGGTGCAAGTGTTCCAAACAAAGATGTTAGACTGAAGATATTGCCACCAAAAACAATAAAATATTTCCAGCCTCTTGATGCATACTTCCTTTGGCAACATAAGCTCTGTGTCAAATGGGTTACTGATTTTGTAAGACTAGAACGTGTCAAACCAATAACAAAGATACATTATCAAACTTCACTCTGTGATTTACAATCAGTTTTCTACAGCAACGCATATGCTTATGTTGCAACATGCTTGGCAGGAGGCAGGTTAAGACATTGACATCCCTGTATCACCACTTGAATATGTAATTAGTGTAACTTTTGATATTGGACTGTTAGAATGCGAAAGTGATTTTTGATGCAAAACTGTGGCTTAAGTGAGATATCCACATTGTTCTCTTCCACTATGTTTTAATCACTTCATCAAAATCTCTGGTGTGTGCTATGAAAAGTAATGTAAGCACTGGCCAGGTGTGTAGGACATGTGTGTTTTAGGCTATTGTAATAACTTTGTTCTGAAGGTTTTGGTACTGTTGATTGAAAATATAACGATACACTGACCTCACTGATTTGTGTATACTTCCTTCCTATGGTAGTGGTATCTTTTTAATTTGTTTTTCTGTATTAAAATGTCACTTGTGGTAGAAAACAACGTTTCGCATGAAAGTGACTCATACCACTGTTTTTTTATGATCGAATTTTGTTTTAAGCATGGTTTTGTGGTGTTCCGAGCATAAGAGGACAAAATTGTCCCCTGTAAGTGAACTTTTTACTATTGTTTGGTGCTTTTTCTTTCAACTCACATATTTATTGCCTGTCAAACTTAATGTTTTCTCAAATTTACATTATGTACATTATAAACATAAAATTAATTAACACACTCTTCAGTCTCTCTGGAAAAGTGCATTGACTTGGTGATGCATTGCATATTTCAGATAAGAGAAGGCTTATTATATGGGGACAAATCATTATACTCTATTGAAAACATCATCTAAACCAGATGAGCTTTTATTTCTGAAAGAATATATAATTTTCTTCATTTCAGAAGGAGAATTTGGTGATACGAGGGTCACTCCAAAAGAAATGCACACTATTTTTTTTTAAATACATCTTTTATTTTACATGTTTGAAAGTCTTATAGTGTGTACATACATCCTTTAAGAACAATATTTTCATTTCTCCACATAATTTCCATCGCTCTCAACTGCCATACGTCATCTTGGAACCAGCGTCTGTATACCCACACGGTAAAATTCTGGACCAACCTGTTGGAGCCACTGTTTGGCAGCGTGCACAAGAGAGTCATCATCTTCAAACCTAGTTTCACAAAGAGAGTCTTTCATTTTCAAAAGAGATAATAGTCACTTGGAGCGAGGTCAGGACTGTGAGGCGGGTTTTTCAGTGTTGTCCATCCAAGTTTTGTGATCACTTTCATGGTTTTTTGACTGACATGCTGTCGTGCATTGTCGTGCAACAGCAAAACATCCTGCTTTTGCCGGTGTGATCAAACACGACTCAGTCGAGCATGAAGTTTCTTCAGTGTTGTCAGATATGCATTAGAATTTATGGTGGTTCCACTTGGCATGATGTCCACAAGCAAGAGTCCTTCGGAATCGAAAAACAATGTAGCCATAACTTTTCCAGCAGAAGGTGCGCTTTTGAATTTTGTTTTCTTGGATGAATTTGCGTGATGCCACTCCATTGATTGCCACTTCGTCTCTAGCGAAAAATGATGGAGCCATATTCCATCGCCTGTCAAAATTCTTCCAATTCATGTCCACTATTCTCGTACTGTTTCAAAAGTTCGCTGCATACCGTTTTCTTGTTTATTTGTAAGCCACTGTCAACATCCTGGGAAACCAACTGGCACAAACCTTTATTAACGCCAACACTTTCAGTATTCTGCGAACACTTCCTTCCCATATCCCAGCGTAGCGTGACAAACTGTTCACTGTGATGCATCTGTCAGCAGACACCAATTCGTTAACTCTCTGCACATTGTCTGGAGTGTGTGCAGTACGACGCCTGCCACTGCGTGGACAATCCTCAATATTGTCGTGCCCACTTTCATCATGTAACCTGCTTGGCCACCAATTAACTGTTCTGCGATCGACAGCAGCATCTCCATACACCTTTTTCAACCTCTTGTAGATGTTTCCCACTGTCTCGTTTTCACAGCACAGGAATTCTATGGCAGCACGTTGCTTCTGACGGACGTCAAGTGTAGTAGCCATCTTGAAGACATGCTGTACTGGCGCCACTCACGGGAACAGGTCGAACTAAGTTTGAAAACAAGCGGGAAGGATGTATCTACACACTGTAAAACTTTCACACATGCAGAATGAAAACTGTATTTTTACAAAAATAGTGTGCATATCTTTTGGAGTGACCCTTGTACATTCCTGTGATAGCATTTTATCAGAGTTGCTTTCTCAACATACAGCTGCGATGTTTCTCTTGAACTGTTTGTCCCGATATTTTCTACTATATTTAAGAAGGGCTTATTAAATTTGTTTGCCACTTTGACACATCATTTATAGCCCTTCATTCAGTTCAGTAGTGATGTTATCCTGTTGTGTGGCTGGCTGACCTGTTTCTTGTCTCATTACAATCCATATAACCTCATGCTTGATGCTGAAATTACTAATTTCTGACATTATGTGCATGTCCCTCGATTTTTTTTTTTAATTTTAGTTCTTGTAGTGTGCAACTACTGCCGGATCTCTACTTATTCTTGCCAACAGTTACATTTCCCTTTTATATTGGCATTTATTTCATTATAAATTTCATTCTAGGTCATCTCCTGTGAACAATAATTAAGAAAATTTGATCTAGAGTTACACTGAATGCCGCTGAGGAGTATCCATGTCAAAAGTCTTATTGCGTTTTGTGAGTGCATTCTGTTCCCTTAACACTCCAAAAACACAAAGAAATCAAACTGGGATTATCCCAAATGACACCATTTGCAATAGCATGATCTCTGTTTTCAACAGCATATTTACCTGAGTGAGTCAGTATTTTGTATATTCCATGATGGTTGTTAAATAAGCTTTCACAACATTTTGAGAACAGAAAGTAACCCTAAAATGGAACTTAAATACATACATGCTTTTAATAACAATCAAGGCAGAAAATGTCATTTCTAAAATATAAAGAATAATGCCCAGTACGTACCTCACACAGGTAGATCATTTGGCATCAGATTAAAACATGGTAACATTGAGGAACAAAAAGTTCTACACATCAGTAATAGCAACACACCTGCGTGAAACAAAACACCATGTTAATGACTCAAGTATCAGCATTCTACATCTACAACAACCCACAGACAAAGAAAATTAGGTTCCCCTCTGCCCCCCCCCCCCCCCCCCCCCGCACACACAGAGGTAGATTAGGTGGTGGTATAAGTTCATAGCCTTTTTTCATAAGTTTAGTAAACACAACAGATACACATAACTGAGAATTTAGTAATCAATAATATATTCTCCTTTACTATTTGAAACAGTCTGCCAACGCTGGGGTAATTTTCCAATTCTGCAACTGTAGAAATCTTGTGCTTTTGGAGCAAAGAACTCTTCTCAAACTGCATTTTCATCAGAAAAGGAAAATCCTTGAATGATTTTAGATAGAGAGTGGAAAAGATGAAAATCTGAGTATGTAAGGTCAGATGAATAAAATGGGTGTGGAAGGACTTCCCAACCCAACTAAAATACGGTGTTTTCTGTCAGCAGAAAGGAGGCGTGCGTTATTGTGGAGTAGTATCACTTCGCACAGTCTTCCTGGTTGTTATTCTTGGATTGCCTCTATAAGACGTCTCAGTTGTTGACAATGAATTTTAGCAGTGATGGTCACATATCGGAGAAGCAATTCATAATAGACCACTTTGTCACTGTTCCATCAAATGCATAACATGATCTTTTGTGGATGCACATAGTTCTTTGTACTGGGAGTTGCTGCTTTATTTGGGCTCAACAATTCCTTTCTTTCATTTCTCATCACCAGTAACGATATAGGATAGGAATTGTCGGTGTTGTTCATGAGCCAGCCGATATCGAGCAAGCAGAGATGCACATATGCGCACCTGCTGATTTTGGGATTTTGACTTAGAGCATGCAGTACCCATACACCCAGTTTTTTACCTTCCCCACTGCAAACAAATGTCACATGATGGGGTAATGATCACAGTTCATCACATCTGCCAATTCTCTAGTACAATGACATCAATAATTATAGATTAATGCGTTTAAATGATCTTCACCAAACCCCAAAGGTCTTCCTGAATGTGTAGAGTTCACTAAGTGGGTTCACTGATGTGAAAATGATCCTCCTTAAAACGAGAAAACCATTTTCTTTCTGTGCTCTGTCCAATAGTATTATCCCCATATATGGTGCAAATGTTTCTCGCTGCCAGCACTGCTGTCACCCCTCTGCTGAACTCAAGCAGAAGAACATGTTGGAAATGTTCCTATACCTCCACTTGGTACTCCATTTTAATGTCCACAGATCCGCTCACTATCTCCAAATGACAGAATGAAAATATATAAACTCAAATTGCAATGGTGAACTACAAATAAAAAATGGCACCCTATAAATGAACCCATAGTTACTGGAATACCAACATACGAAACAAAAACACTACGAACTTATGCATCAACATAATATATTACCTCCCTCCATCCCTCAGTATTATTTAGCTGACGTAGCTAGGTATTCACATGTTCCATGATTTTTTTCTAAATACACAATTGTCTGGCTGTCTCATAAAACCAGCAGACCAATTCCCACAACAAGAGTCTGTACTATCTGTCAGATGTATGTGAAATTCGTTGAAATTCGACATAATCTGTTTTCTACTCCATAATGTACTTTGGACTTTCATGAACATTTTTGTATGCAATACATTAAAATCAGACAGTCGTGAGACCTTCAAATAATGTTCTGAATGTTGACGTGTGACTGTCAAATTTCGCAGCTACGCATATACTGCCACAGGTGAGCAGTCATACCTTGGGAATTACACAGTCTAGAAGACTGTGAATTGTTTTCTTTTGTGCCTACTGCTACGTCTCAGTAGTTGGCATTACGAACAAACAAATCAGTCCTGTTTCTGATACTACTTTTTGTTGAAAGTAGTGTGATTATCGGCTATTTTTGTAGTAAGCTAACTTTCATTGCTTTTTATACGTAAATAAAAAGACTAAGCGTAAATGTAACTCCAAGAAGCGCCAATTTGCGGGTAACAGATATGTGAGACCTGCATTTTCTTCTGAAGTTCTTGGAAACACGTGTGCTAGCAGTCAAGTTCGCAGAAGGAGAGGGGTGTCAGATATGTGAATTATTAGGTGATGGAGACAGCAAGGCTTTCATTACAGTACAAAACAGTAAGCCGTAAGATGTTCCTATACAAAAACTTGAGTCTATAGGGCATGTCAAGAAAGGGATGGGAACATGTCTGCGTAACCTAAAACCCAAGCTGGGTAACCCAAAACTGTCTGATGGCAAGTCAATAAAATATGCTGGAATACTAACGGACAAAGTAATTGATAACTTACAGGAATATTATGGGAAGGCCATTAGTGATAACTGTGACAACGTAGAGAAGATGAAAAGAGCTGTGTGGAGCACTATCTTTCATCGAATATCAACTGATGAAAAGTCATGTCATGCTTTGTGTCCACCTCCACCAAACACTGGGTGTAAATATAGGCAAGCTGAATTTATGGTACCCTGCATGAATTTACACATAAACATTCTCTTCCTTTGGCAGTAATGGAGGCAATCAAACATATTTACAGAGATTTGGCAAATCCTGAGCTACTAAAGAAGTGTTTACATGAGAAGACCAAGAATGTGAATGAGTCCTCCAATAATGTGTGGTACCATGTGCCTAAAAATGAATTTGTTGGCATTATGACTCTAAAGTTAGCAGTGACTGATGCTATAATAACTTTTAAAGGTGGGAAATATGATAGATGTAAGGTTCTGGAGAATTTAGGGGCAAGATTTGGACAGAACACAGCTAAAGGACTGCAGGAACTGGATGAGCTTCATGTACATGAAGCAGAGTTAGCTGTTCAGCAAATGACAAAAGAAACAAGAAGGAAAAGGAGAAGGCAAGCACTGGGCTGTTGTGATACTGAAGAAGACACAGACCATGGGCCAGGGCAATTCTAGTGCATAAAAGATGTAGAAACGTAAGTCTGTATAAGAATTTGTAATAAAAAAGTTTTTAAACCTCAGTAGCTCTGCACTACATTTTGTGCAATACATGACCCGTTTCCTAAAAAAGTACTGATGATAGAGACATGCAATTTTCACAGCACGCCAAGTGTGATATTCGACACATATGTTACTAGAATAATTAAAATATCCTGAGTTGTTTCGTTTTTATGTTCATTTTGTTCATTTATTCACAAAATTCTGTCAAAAAATTGAGTTTTTGTAAAAAAAAGATAACAAGCCCCACAATACAATTTTAGTAATAACTCAAGTTCAGTGTATCTAGAAAGGTGCATTTAGTATTTATGGAAAATTTTAAGTTGGTGTCTTAAAACGTTCCCAAGATAATGGATCACAAAATTCGATAGTTTAACATTGGCAGCATAGGACATACAATGCCCCCTTAAGAGCATATATATGGGTTTATATTATTTAAAGCTATCATCATAGTGTTGGCTCAGATGATTCTTAGTTAAACCCTGACATTTGTGTAAGTATTAATACAACCACTAACTAGTTAGTAAGCCACCTATTTTAGTACCACTACTAAAAATACACCCATATCAGAACCCTAACAAACAGGATCCACTCATTATTTAAATATAGAAAATGTAGAATAATCATTACCATTAGCTATTTCTATCATTAAAAGATATGGTCTCTCCAGATCCTGAGCTCAAGTATGTCTGCAACTTCATGGTCCATGAGGAATAATCTTGGCTGATATTCTAGCAGTTGACTCCAATGATCTTCTACAGGTCTTTGTCCCATCATTCTGGTGGTCTTCCTCTGTCTCTGTCTCTTAGATTTCATTCCAGCACCACCTTTGTCCAGTAGTCATCATTTTTTCTGGCAACATTGCAGGCTCATTGCCATTTCCTTGTGACTCTTCTTTCCTGGATGTTCTTGACATTGATAACTGATCTAATGTCTTCTGCCGTTTTTTTCTTATAAATCCCAATGTAGCCCTTTCTTTTTTTCAGTTTCAACATTTTTTTTGACACAGGACCAGCAAAGTTTTTAATATTTCATGAATCATTGGTTAACAAATCTGTCACAGGCGTAGTAAATATGTACTGCAACTGTGTCAAATTTATTAATAAACACTTCATGAACTACAACTTCCTATGCTTTGCTTTGCAGATCTAAGTTTTCATCTTTTCTATTCATGAAGTGTCCAGGTCTCCCAGCAGTAATTTAAAACAGGGGAGAGACAGATAAAAAGAATTCAGCTTTACTACATGTTTGATCTGAAGATAGTTGAATGTTTTCCAAATGCTTTCCAGATTACCTTGATACAACAAAAAATTTCTGATCTTGTGCCTCCCATCATATTTACAAGCTTCTCAAGATAACTGCACTCTCTGACAGTGTCCAGTATTGCATTCCTGCGTTGTACATTTCCTACCATACTCCATTTATTAGATATCAGTTTTTTCTTGGAAAGGTTTACGTTCAGTCCCCCTGCCTGACATTCCAAGGTGACATCTGTTTGTAGTTCATCACAATCATTTTCTAAAAGAACAATGTGATCTGAAAATCTCAGGTTGTTAAGTCTTTTTACATTGATTCCAACACCTTTTCCTTTCAGTTCAGTATTGCCATTGCGATTTCCAAGACGACAGAAAATTGTTTGGATGAGATACGATTACCTTTTCTCATTCCTCTGTGAATTGGAAACTCTTGAGTGGGTTCCTGAACGCTAACAAAAGCCTTAGAAGTTCCATATATACAATGCAAAAATTTTTATACACTGTCTCCACCCCTTGCTCAGCCAAGGCTTGCACTATAGCAGAATGGCTAACTGAATCAAAGATATTTTCAAAATCTACAAAAGCTGTACATCAGCATTCTGAAACCAGTTACTTTGTATGGTCACTTACCAGAGAGCAAGAATATGGTCCATCGCACAGAAACTGCTGAGTAATCCTGTCTGCTCAATGGGTTGAGCTGCGTTAGCGATGAAACTGATATGATTTAATAATATTCTTGTAAAAACAGATTAGGCTTATGGGATAATAATTTTTTATATTGTGAATGGTTCTATTTTTCTGGAGCAGTATTATCACTCCTTTGAGGTTGGGATTCATGATGGTCAATAGATGAAGTAAAGATTTTTGAAAATTGCTTTGGAATTTCCTCATTAACAAACTTCTGAATCTCAACAGACAGGACACTGTAACCATATGTAGTGCCATTTTTACAAGGTATCAGTAACACATTTGACTTCCAAAGGAAATAGTCCAAAACTCTGTGTGCAGCACAGGGGTCAGATAATGTTTTAATTAGCTTTTGTTTTGCATTCAGGTGTCTGCAAAGATTCCTGATGAAATTTAGAATTTCCTCTCCATCAGTACGTCTACCACTATTTCCTCTATTACAATAATATATTTCTGGTCAATATGAGCAAACTGGATCTTAGAAAGGTCTCAATGTTTTTCATTAAATCTACCTCAGTCAGTAGCAGCCAGCAGAGACACAAGCAGCCACAGGGAAGTAGTCGGTTTTGTGCATTTTACGACTGCCTAAACAGGAGAAAATTGTATAGTTTCATCTGTATGCTTTGCTAGTTTAATTTATTGAGTTTCTGCATGTTAATTTAATATTTAATAAACCCAGTTGTTGTGTGTTCCTTCGTGTCTGCAGCCGAGTTCCATAGCACATGTTGATTGTCCTTGCTTGTCTGTGTAGCATAGTTTTCCATGGTCTTTAGTGCAGACATGGACTGCGACAGCTGTGTGCGGATGTAAGCCTAGTTGGTAACACTTTGTTCTCATCTCCAGGCTGTGATGGCTTCAATTACACAGCTTGAAGCTTCAGCGGATGGGCATCACTGTCGTGGGTCAACTGTGTATATCCAGTGGATGTCAACATGTCTGAATCTACTGATCTGCCCACTCTGGTGAACAGCCCAGTTATTGCTTGCAATGAGGTTGACTGCTCCCCGTGGTCTAGTGGGAGGTCGCCTCAGGGTGTGGCAGGCGGCGAAAGACTTCCCTGGGTGTTGCATGTAGGACCTCCCCAGTTAGTCTGACAAACAGCTTCCAGGTACTGTCTGTTGCTAACACTGTCCCTCAGCCAGATATAGTCGCTTGTCTTGTTTTGGAGGGAACCTCTCAGCCTACAAAATCTGGACAGTCGCAGAGGGTATGATTATTAATAGTTGGGAGCACCAACATTAGGTGTGTTATGGGGCCCCTGAAGGACATGGCTGCCAAGGAAGGGAAGAAAGTCAATGTTCAATCCATGTGCATACAAAGTGGGTCATTCCAGATGTGGAAAGAGTTCATCCTAATGCCACGACATGAAGAGCACAGGGTGCAGCCAAGCGCAGGTGGTGGCTCAAGTCAGTACCAATGATGTGTGTTGCTTTGGATCGGAAGAGAGTATCTCTGGTTTCGAGTGGCTAACAGAAGTGGTAAAGACAACCAGACTTGCTTGTGAGATGAAAGCAGAGCTCACCATTTGCAGCATAGTCGACAGGACCGATTGTGGACCTTCTGTACAGGGCTAAGTGGAGGATCTGAATCAGACGCTTAGACGATTCTGCGACCGTGTAGGCTGCAGATGCCTCGAATTGCGCCATAGGGTGAGGGGGTTTCGGATTCCGCCGGATGGGTTAGGAGTCCATTACATGCAGAAGGTGGCTATATGGGTAGCAGGGGCTGTGTGGCGTGGACTGGGCGGTTTTTTAGTTTAGAGGATCTCGTAGAAATACAAAAAGGGCTTCAGTCTCCAAGCATGCAATTCGAACATAGGAATAAAGTAGATACAGGAACCGTTGGTGTAACAGCTGTAAATTGTCGTAGTTGTTTTGAGAAAGTACCAAAGCTCCAAGAGCTAATAGAAAACTGATGCTCAAATCGTTGTAGGCACTGAAAGATTGGTAAAGCCAGACAGCCGAAGTTTTTGCGAAGGACCTAACTGTGTTCCGGAAGGATAGGCTAAACACAGTTGGCAGTGTCTTGTTTGTTGTTGTTAAAAGTAGTTTATATTGTAGCGAAACTGAAGTAAATAGTTCCTGTGAGGTAGTGTGGGTAGAGGTCGTTCTTGGCAAACGGAAAAAATAATAATTGGATAGTTTTACCGACCTTCCAATTCAGATGATACAATTGCTGAAAGGTTAAAAGAAAACTTGAGTTCAATTTCAGAAATGTACCTTACCCATACAGTTATCACTTTAATGTACCCTCGATATGCTGGCGAAAATACATGTTTCAATCTGGAGGTATGCATAAAACATCAACTGAAATTGTGCTAAACACATTATCTGAAAATTATTTCGAGCCGCTTGCTCACGAGTCCACACGAGTAGTAAACGGTTGTGAAAACACACTTAACCTCTTAGCAATAAATAATAGTGAGCTAATAACGAGCATCAAAATGGACTCAGGGATTAGTGAACACAAGGTTGTCCCAGCGAGACTGAATATTGTAACCCCCAAATTATCCAAAAATAAACGAAAAAGTACCTATTCAGAATAGCAGATAAAAATTCACTTGATGCCTGCCTGAGAGACAATCTCCACTCCTTCCAAATTAACAATGTAAATGTAGGCAGGTGTGGCTTAAATTCGAAGAAATAGTATCGACAATAACTGAAAGATTTATACAAAATAAATAAACAAACGACGGAGCTGATCCCCCTTGGTACACAAAACGGGTCTGAACACTGTTGCAGAAACAACGAAAAAAGTATGCCATGCGATCATTTACAAAAGCTCGTAATTTAGAATGGGTATCACTGCGAGATGCTTACAATAGTTTCCACAACGAAACTATACCTCGAAACCTGGCAGAAAACCCAAAGAGATTCTGGTCATATGTAAAGTATGCTAGTGGAAAGACACAGACAATTGCTCCTCCACACGGCAGCAATCGAAATACTATCGACGACACTGCTGTGAAAGCAGCGTCACCAGTACTGAACACGGCCTTTCGAAATTCCTTCACAAAAGAAGACGAAGTAAATATTCCAGAATTCGAATCAAGAACAGCTGCCAACTTGAGTAACTTAGAAGTAGATACCCTCGGTGTAGTGAAGCAACTTAAATTACTTAATAAAAGCAAGTTTTCTGCTCCAAACTGTATACCAATTAGGTTCCTTTCAGAGTATGCTGATGCAATAGCTCCTTACTTAACAATCACAAACAACCGCTCGCTACACGAAAGATCCATACCTAAAGACTGGAAAGTTGCACAGGTCACACCAATAATCAAGAAAGGTAGTAGGAGTAATCCATTAAATTACTGGCCCATATAATTCACGTCGATATGCAGAAGGATTTTGGAACAAATATTGTGTTTTGAACATTATGAATTACCTCGAAGAGAATGCTCTATTGACACACAGTTAAGACGGATTTAGAAAACATCGTTCTTGTGAAACACAACTGACCCTTTACACACACACACAGTGTTGAGTGCTACTGACAAACGATTTCAGACTAATTCCGTATTTGTAGATTTCCAAAAGGTACGCTGTACCACTCAAGCGGCTTGTAGTGAAATTGCGTGCTTATGGAATATTGTCTGAGTTATGTGGCGGGATTCATAATTTCCTGTCAGAGCGATCACAGTTTGTAGTAACTGACAGAAAGTCATTGAGTAAAACAGAAGCGATTTCTGGGGTTCCCCAAGGTACTGTTATAAGCCCACTGATGTTCCTTATTTATATAAACGATGTAGAAGACAGCCTGAGCAGCCGTCTTAGCTTGTTTTGCAGAATATGCTGTCGTTTATCGTGCAGTAAAGGCATCAGAAGATTAAAAAAAATTGCAAAACGATTTAGGAAAGATATCTGAATGGTGCAAAAATTAGCAGCTGACCCTAAATAATGAAAAGTGTGAGGTCATCTGTTAAAAGTAATCTGTTAAACTTCTGTTACATGATTAATAAGTCTGATCTAAAGGCTGTAAATTCGACCAAATACCTAGAATTACAATTACGAACAATTTAAATTGGAAAGAACATGTAGAAAACGTTGTGGGAAAGGCAAACCAAAAACTGCGTTTTATTGGCAGAGCACTTAGAGAATGTAACACATCTGCTAAAGAGACTGCCTACACTACGGTTGTCTGTCCTCTTTTGCTGTACTGCTGTGCTGCCTGGGATCCTTACAAGATAGGATTTACAGTGTATGCCAAGAAAGTTCAACGAAGGGCAACAGCTTTTGTATTATCGCGAAATAGGAGAGAGAGTATCACTGTTTGTGATGGACACAATTAAAACAACGCGTTTTCCGTTGCGGTAGAATCTTCTCACGAAATTTCAGTCACCATCTTGATCCTCCGAATGAGAAAATATTTTGTTGACGCCGACATACATAGCGAGAAACGATCATCATCATAAAATAAAGGAAATCAGAGCTCACACGGAAATATATAGGTGTTCGTTATTCCTGCTAGCTTTTCGATACTGGAATAATGGAAAATTATTGAGAGGTAGCTCAATGAACCCTCTGTCAGGCCCTTAATTGTGATTAGCAGAGTATCCATGTAGATGCAGGTATAGATATCTCCAGTTCTTCTTGAAAAATTTTACACAGATTGCAATGATCTATCATGCCGTGATCAGATTGTATTTTCACTCCCCTTCTCAGTCTAAGTAAATTTCTAGTTTTTTCACTAATTTTTCTAAGTTGAATTTTATTCTTTCTTTGGGAACCAGTCTCATATGCACTTGAAACAATCGTTTTTCCAGATCTTATTCTGCCAAATCTTTAATTATTTTCCTAGAAGGCTTGCTGGACGCTTTCTTTGTTGTCTTGAAGTTTTATGTGATAAATAGTATTTCTATTCAGTGTCACAAGTTTATACCTTTTATTTCTTGCATTTATCTCAGTACTTTTATTCACAGCTGGTGCCCTTTGTCAGTGTTGAATTTGTTTAAAACAGAGACATCTTTAACAATGTGAAGACAATTCTACAATACAAGGCCATTCTCATTTTTAACAATGAAAGTGGAGCTTCTCAGTGTACGTTTCTGGCTAGGATGCTTTTTGATACATGTGTTCATTACAGCCATTATTGGGAAATTTTCACATTTCATTAGTCACCGTCCTCTCTCATTCCTCTTGTCTATCCCATACTTATCACCTACCATTTCACCCTAACTGTGTGTTCCTATTTTAGTGTTAAAACTGTCAGAACTAATTTAAAGTGATAATCCCTTCCTTTCTCATATCTTTCAGTGATGCTGTTATAAAACGACCCAATCCATCGCTCTGTGTAGATCGAAGTGGGAGCATAGACCTGTACAGCATGAATTTTGTATCTAGAAAACATATTGCGAAACAATGGAGCTATTCTGTGGGATGGCCCTTCTAATGCAGATAATTTACAATCAATGTTTCTATTTATTTACTAAGGATCTAACTCCATTTTGTTTTGTATCAGGGTCACCAAAGACATAGAACACATTTTCCAATCTAAAAAGGACACAATCTAATTTGCACCACATTTCGCTTGGTCCAGTGACACTCGATCTTTTCCAGTTCCTCCTTAATTTCTTCTACTCCATTGTCGCCTGACAGTGAATGGCAAACATAGGTACAGACCTGTAGTTGGTTAGTTACTTACATGTTCTGTAGACCATTTGAACAATTCTTTCATATAATGACAGGAAATGAGACAGTTTACAGATATATTTATGTCATTCGTGTTAACAGTAATGAATATATTGTTTTTTTATCCTACTCATGAAACTACACTTGAAAATCTGGGTCTTCTTATTAATACCTCTTTCTGTTGCAGATGTAGACATCAAAGTTCCTCCTACCTAGAGATTCGACTGATACTTCACTGGGACATTTAATGTTGATGTCATTCAGTATGAACTTTGAGTTTGAAGGTGATGAAGCTTAATCATGTCACCTGCTTCTTCGACAAATTATCGATGAAGTGTTTTGATGGGAAAGACACCCTTAGGCCACGAAACCTAATTAAAACCCATGGAGTCGAAAAAAGTAAGAGGTGGCCAAGGGAGGGTGATAGAAAAGTGGGTAGAAGGAGGCTGGCAGAAGTAAGTAGCGGTACTACCACCCTCAGCTTGCGGCCCCAAAGTCACGATATATGTACTCCCAAAATGGGAATATTTATATACCATTTGTAATTTTTTAATATTAAGTCGGTACTGTGTTTTGGAGTATGTGTTGCAGGGGAGGGGGAGGAGGGATGTGGACAAACAAAAAAAGAGAGAGAGAGTGAGTGAGCACATGTTGACAGTGACAGAGCTGGAGGTTGCTAAGAAACTTTTTACTAAGAAACTTTTTAATAATAGAACTGTAAGTCAAAATAGTGCTGTAGTCACAATAAAAACTATTTGGAATATGTTAGTAATTACAAATTATATATCAAATACGCCACTGTTGATAATATGCTTTTACATGTGGTGTCTTTTTTTAACACTTATCATCTCCTAATATGTGATCTTTGCATAGTTCAGTGTATAAGAGATTTATGCGATTTAAATACAATTCGAGAAAGCACCTTGTGATCACCCAAAGGAATTTACATAATAATGTTCATTTGTCAACTCAGAGCATCCACTTAACTTTGAGCTTTATGGTAAAATATTTGTTTGTGTCGTGTGGTACTGGCTGGCTGCAGAGGACAAAGTTGTACATATATATCGTCCATGATTTATTTATTGATATAAGTCCACATTATAATGGAAATATAATTATTTGAAACAGTGTCATGTGAACAGTAATAAATGTAATTGGTTATAGCAAATTGTGTTCTGAATTGTTATCCAAATTACAAAAGAATATCTTCGTTCTGCAACTTTTGGAGCTCTGCTGCAGTTATTTATGACCTGGAACACAACTCTTTTCTGATCATCACCTCACTTTTTTTGAATTTTTGATACATATTATTAAAAGGATAATGGATAAAAAGGAATGGAGTCATTTTAATGTCAGAGGTATAGAAGAAACAAGAGTTTTATGCATCCACAAAGAGTACTTTAACACAGACTGTTTTACAGTATAGATAAAGAAAATATTTCACATTTTACACAACATTCTCACAGATAAATGTGCGCAAAAAGAATTCATTCATAATTTTTTTGCATTTAACTGCAGATACTTGTATAATATTATAAAATATATCTAGGCCCATGAATAGTTTCTAATTAAAATGGTATTTCCAAAACTGTAGCAATTTGACAATTATATTTGCATGATCAATATATAATATTCACAAAATACCCATATATTTCTCATGTGGAAGTCACCAGTGCCAGTCAGAATCTATTATGAATATTTTCCCCTGATAAATTCCAATATGCATTACAGGTGCTTATGTAAAGCAGATCATATTTACTTGTGTTTTGTATTAAGTAATTTCCTGTGAGAAAACAGTTTCTCTGGAAATATGAGTTAATTCAAGTACTGCCTGAACAATAATATTTTATTGTTTACATAGAACAAAATTTGTTTCAAAAGAATTAATTTGTTAAAATGTAGTCAACAGACTATGCACAATTTAACTGAGCTTTCTGTGTAGAATTTTGTGCAAAATTTTAGAAACATAAAATGTAACAAAATAAAGTAAAATTTACTTAGAAGAAGAAAGCTTAAACAGGAAAACGTTTTTTACATTAAAAGCTACTACACCAGAAGGACTACTTATCTTCATAGAATCTAACAGCAAAGGCAACTGACACCACATCCATTAACATATATGTTAGCCACAACATTAAGCTTCTTATTAATTAATATTCTATCAGCTTCCATTTGTTAAATTTCATTATTTGTGCCAATTTGATTACAAACATGCTAAAAAAATAATGTGCTCAGTGACGCAATGTTACACTGAGGTGAGTACATGCAACTTCTTTGGTTTATTTTAGACAACTAAAATTCTGCAGGCTGTAGCCTGTCTCACTGCATTAGAAGTTGCACCAGTGGCCAGGTGTTTTCAATATAGTTTCAGTCGATATTTAAAGAATTTGACATATTTTACAATTTTTTACGGAATAGGTAGGTATGTTATTCACAAGCTGGAGACAGTGAAATGTCAATCTTCATGTGAGTAGAGTCTCTTAAAATATTTCTCAGTAGGGTAACAACTACAAATGAAATAATGAATAGGGGACCACATTCAATATTTCTTGATAAATGCTAGTTGAGAGCGAAATATAGACTTAAGTATCAATGATTAATCTGTAGAATGCCTTGAAATACAATCATCAGGAAATTGAACTAATTTTAAATTTTGATAGGTAATTATTCACATGACTACTTTCACTTAAATAGAATATTTACAAAAAATAAACATATAAGATTAGGGTTTAATGTTGCCCCAGTAATGTAGGTCAACAGACACAGAGTAGAAGCTTGAGTGCATGAAGGATGGCAAAAGAAACTATTAGTGTTCTTGTCATTGAAACAACCCCAGAATCCTTCCTAATGGATTTTTGAAAAAAAAATGGAATGCCCAAATCAGTATGGGCAGATGCAACCATGAACTATTATCCTCCTCAATGAGAATTCCATAATCTAACCACTGTGCAACCTTCCTTGGTACAATATTTGCATTCAACATGTGAAAGGTATTGTATGTACTACAAAAATTGCCCAAAGACTCAGCTAATCCATAGTTAATGAAGAGATACAAACTTACTAATAAAATCTGAAAATAAATAACTTTCCTACACTGAGCAGCAAGCACACTTGGTATCTCTGAACTGACCTCAACTACTGTAAAAATTAGATTAGACAGTATCATTATTTTCTCGCCAAATACACAAAATCATTCACATTGACACATGAACACTAATGAAGATTAAATTAACATAATAAAGAGACAAAACCTGAGTAATATATTCATGGAACATAACACGTCATTGGTTATAAACTTCATTTTTTGTAGTGGTATTGTTGTAAATTACAATTTCTCATTAATTTATTTTATGAACATAAGTATTATACACAAAGTAATACATGACACACAATCCTTTCAGGTATTAGAATAATAACAGATATGATTAGAAAGATTGCTGGAATGAGTATATAATTTAATTTAATATATAACAATGAATGTTAAGTAGAAACTACTAGACAGAAAACAGTAATGTTACAGTTAAATTAATCCATTCTTATTCACAGGTTGCATCTGAAGCTAATGTATGCATTTTGTAAGAGTATCAGATAAAAAAGTTAACTATTTTACAGGATACAGTGTATCATGATGCGATCCATTAACTATTTATAATTTCTGGTATAATTTGATTCTTGGTCCATCATTCACACAGTAGTAAGTTTCTCATCATAGGATTTTCTCTGCCGAAATCTGTAGGTATTTTTGAACTTTCAAGCTTTTGTTTGAGCTCCATAGAGTGGTAAACCATTCATAAAAGCACAAAAAAAGTGAAAGAGGTTGACTTTGTCTTGAAAATAGAAGAAAATATTCACATGAATGGAAGAGTATTGATGGGTTGTAAAATATTTTTGAAATCGTTTTATCCAATATTACAATAAACTAATTTGTTGAATATACTGTAACAATACATTTGAATATTAGAGTAATTTCTCAGTATAAATCAGTAACATATTTCCCAGAAGTCCAAGTTAAAACATTTATTTTTAGCTCCTGGCCTGTTTCAAAATGTTTAGTAATGTTAGGTTAGGAGAATTATACATACAGAAGTGAGCCAAAGATCTACACCAAAATAAACTAACATCGGTCCTTGTCACGTTCATAAGAAATGTTTTTAAGTAAATAATAACAAAGGCTGAATTCTTCTGTGCATAAAGCTATTGAAATAATCTGAATATCAGGGAGAAGAGGGAAACAACATTAGGGTACTTCATATAAAACATGTTGTTTCAATGATGATGTATCATATAACCATTGCTGTCAGGCAGAAGAAGGGTATGATGCACTAGTTTATAGTGGTAGCATTTGGCTTTCAGTTAATGAAACTTACGGTTTGCTGGGAGAAATGTGATAGGACGAACTTCTGGCAGAAAATACAGCATCAGATAATAAATAATAATGATAGAAAGAAAATAAATTATAATATTATAGTGAGGAGAAAAATCTTCAGTAGTATTCTTACTCATCATAAAGCATGTAAAAGAAATTTATCACTGTAGTACTGAATGGAGCTTGTTGAAGCTATATTGGCAAGAAAAGGAAACTAATGTAATTAGTGAGAGGAGCTGTGTAGCAATAATTTGAAAGTCTCTGAAAAACATGTTGAATTCATAGAAGATTCTCTAAGACAGTGACTTGTGGTACTGCTTGGTAAGACATGAGAGCATACATTCCAGGACTGTGTCACAGATAGCCACAGTAATACATCAATTTCTCAAACTTAGGGCCCCAAGCAGCTCCTAAAACTAAAATAAATGTATGTTATTCGCCATTGACTATAGAAATTATTTCTTTCACAGTTACAATTTCGGCCTTTGAGGCATTTTCAAGTGGTAGTGCAAAAGCTAAAATACTACGAAAGTGAAGCACAGAATGCATATACAGAACTGCACAAGCATGTCATATAGACAGTAGAAAATTACAAAAATGGTGAAAATAATACATCACTTACATTTTGCTTCAGTACATGTCAGACCTTAAAATACTCCAACATGCATACATGTCGTCGCCAAAACTAAGCCTTTTCACTTTAAATATAGAGTAACATCAAACGAACGAAAAGCTCTACACATTGTTAAATGGTGTACAGTATGTGAAATGTTACCAGTGTTAACATCTTTCATATAAATCACTCAAAGTCAATGTTCTAGCACACTGTTTGCATGGCGAGAAGAAACATTCACAGGTCAGGCTGTCTGTGCACTTACCAGATATTGTACATTCCAGTGATAACAATTATGAACTTCATATCACAACGTCTTTGTACATGCGCTGACAACATATAGCTTTCTGGATGTACACTGCTTTGCATTTACAAACCCACTTCCCACCGTCCATAAACCTGTACGCACTCCATACCCCAGTGAAACTTCAACCAACTCACTCTCGCACACAGTGAAATCAGCCCCAATATTTACCTCTCATACCAACTGTAACTTTTCCTACGCATCCCAACACACACTAGGGCTTCTCTCTCCTTTTCCCTCTCCATGCATCCTCATCCCTTTCCTCTTGTAACCACACCCAACCCACACACTAAACTCCTCCTCATTCTCTGTCTTCCCTACCTTCTGTATTCCCACACCCATCCAAACCTCTACCCACACACCAAACTCCTCCTCACCCTCTGTCTTCCCCACCTGCTGTATTCCTACCACCCACCCAAAACCTCTACCTTCATCTCCATATTTTCTTACCTAACTGAACCCTAACTTTTCTGTCCACACCTCTCAACCATATGGATCATATTCTGTCCTCCTGAAAGACTTCTCACCCAGATTTTAATTGGAAGTGCCATTCTTCAATGCTTTTCCTTGGAAGGATTTCACCATTATGTGACGTGTCTTTAAATTTATATATTACGTTTTTTCCCAGTCTGTACCTGATTTTTAATTTAAAACAGAAAAACGTCCCTAATGTTTCTCCTCATTCTTCGCTATGTATTTTTTTTTTATTTTGTTTACTGAAGAATGAAATATTGTATGACTGATAGCCCAGCCCCTGCACATAAAGAGTGAGGGGATGAAATAACAACAAAGGAAATAGTATACACTGGAACTATGTAACAGTACAGTACAGCAAATTTTGACAATAAAATACAAGATGCTACCTCATAATTACAGTATGTCTCTTCTTACCAGGCCTTAATATGAGTAATTTAGTTATGTAAAAACGTGTTTATATATAATAATAAATTCCAAAGAGCGTAAAATACTTCTGATAAAAGTCAAATTAGTGTGAGACCCAAGCCAGTATGGGACCATTTTAACAGATAACACACATATATCTACTCTACTCTGTTATAAAGAAATTTGTCTATCCTGTCTCCTTGCACCTTATGACTATACCACCACATAGAAAGCTGTATATTGGAAACAGATGTAAAAAGATGTTATGATATGAAGCTTACAATTGTTGTCACAAGAATGTACTGTCTCTGATAAGTGCATGGACAGTCAGAAATGAATGTATTATCGCGCCAACAGCCTTTGTTCACAAGTAAAGAGAGTGTTAGCACATAGATCTGTAGTTATTTATGTCAAGGGTGTTAACATAGGAAATACTTCACATCATTTACATCATTTCACAACATAGACAGCTTCACATTCGTTTGACATTACTGTATTCCTACAGTGAAAAGGCTTATTTTTGATTACGACATGTACACATGTTGGAGGTTTCTAAAACCTGACATGTACTGAAGCAAAATGTAAGTGATGTATTATTTTCACCATTTCTGTAATGTCAGGGAAGGTTGGATAGAGTGTAACACGGGACTTAGTAGTGTAACATTTAGATTTTTTAAGTTACCATGTTTGTAACTTTTTTTTAACATTTTTACAATTCTCATTTGCAGCACTTTTGGCCAGCATACTTTGGAAGCAATTGAAATTCATCTTTGTTGTCTGGTAATGAAAATGTGCTTTGAGATATGTGAAGTAAATTTTTATAATAATATAATACTCTGCACATTTTTCAAAACTTCCAAAAGTATATAAAGCTGTCGTGTGGGGCACAGCGTAACAGTTTAATGTGTGCTTCACTGTAGCAATGTTACAGTGATGTGAACAGTGCAATCCCTGTTCTGGAAGCGATTGACAATGATGCGGGTCAACATGAGTCACAGAAAGACGCTTCTGCGCAATATACCAGCTGGGGAAGACGCACTCTACTAAGACTCTGTTGGTTCTGACATTTTCCGAGGTTTCCTTAGAGTTGATGAAAGAACGAGCAACCAAAAAATAGGAAGAGGGTAATAAATAACATTAGAAGAGATGAGCCAGTTAAAATACTGTTTGAGGATCATTTGAGACCATGTGTGATGATACAGGAAAAGAAAACTAAACTCAACAAGAGACACACTGTAACAAATTATATTTATACTTAATATTCAAAATAGTTAGAACAGTTTCAAAGCCTCACTGAGTCTGTGAGCTTTATATGATTGTTACAGAACAACATCTAAAAGAGTAATGTATTCACAAACATAGTTTTCGAGTTAAAAAAAAATAATTTTTGTGCTACACTGTACCCCACCTTCCGCTGCTACTGCCTACATGACATGTTTGTGCAGTTCTGTATATATATTCTGTACTTCATTTTTGTATTATTTCAGATTTTGCAATACCACTAGAAAATGCCCCAAAGGCCGAAATTGCAATTATGAAATAAATAATTTCTACAGTCAATGGCGAATATGTCCCTTGAAAGAGTCTGTATGATTGTGATCCATGATCATGAGAAGTTAACCTAGAAACTGCGTTATTACAAATAAGTTTTGGAAGAGTTTTCAGTGACCATCCTTCAACATCAAAAAATTCGATTCATGTCAAAAGATGAAGTGGGCAATTACACCCTACAATCTTAATTAACTTAGAAGTACACTCAATTCTAATTTTTCTTTAACATTTCCATTCAGTTCCAATGAGGAACCAGTTTTTCTGATAGAGGAATATTCAGTGCCTTTAACAATATGGCACATCATTTTTCTAGCCTTACCTACCTCCATTTAAATCAATGTTATTTTAGGAAAACGCATAACCACGAAGAAGACAGTCATGCATTTCATTAGTAATATTGTGTATTAGGCTATTCAGTTATAAATTAATCATTTCCCAAGGTACAATGGAAAAAGAGACTTACCCACTAGTCTTATTTATCTATGTTTTCCAGCACAGTATCTCCCCTGTCGGCCCTACGCTTGATGACCACCATGTAATTCAAACTCTTTACATGTACATATAAAAGTATTGAACACAGTCTCCACCAAACTTAATACAAAATTAATGCATGTTTTAAGGAAATTACACATAACTTCCCAATATCATTCAACATGCTCTCTACACCAGAGTTTCACAATCCCATGTTTGTACTCAAATTACATATTTATTTTAATAAAACTGTCCTGCTCGGTTCTATTCAGAGAAATTTTTGAAGATTGGATCAACTATCAAACAATAATATCCTTCTGCGATATTTCAATAAGTGTTTGTCTCTTTATAATGTTTAATGAATGAAATTATACTGTTTTCCTCATTTAAAGCCGTTATTTGCATAAAATTTTCATTCTTAATAGGTAAATTGTCATTGAAAGGTACAAATGTTAGCTGAGATGTAATTTATTTGTGACTATACCTATCTTCCAGAAATGTATTATTTTAAGACTGTTGACCATATGTTTACAAAATAATCCCTTCTATTATTTGTGAGAATGTATTAGTGTAGGTTAACCTACAGCTTCTAAACTAGTAGAACATCCTTTATAACAACTTATCCAAATCCTGAGTTTTCCACTGAATTTTAAATTAACAATGACAAATATTGTAATTGGGTTCAGTAACTCTAGACCCAAATTTGAATTTTACTAGCTCTTATTTGCTCCTGCTACCATCATCAAGACTGTGATTTTATTGGCTCTGCTGGTAAAACACACAAATACTTTTAGATTTCTGTTAATAATTCTGCAAACTTTCAATTTTTAGAGTATTTTAAATATTTGTTTGAAATTTGATACAATACACTATTAATTAACAACAGATCCTTTCTCTGAACACGTTTCCCTGTTGTAATAGATATTTGTTATATCCTTATTTAGCAGGTGCAAAATGCAATCCAAATCCTTCTGCATTCAAAATTCTACAATGTATTTCAGTATACATTTTCCTGTAATGAAGATCATTGCAGATGTGTAGATTTTATTACAGTAATACAATTTCACACTACCTCTCATTTGTACTTGCTCTGAGATATTTAAAATTTGTAATAAAGAAAAGTATTTTAACTTAACATATACATTCATTTAATAATAATTAACAACAGTATATCTAGGCATTCTTGTCTTTCACAGAAGATCTAACGATGTTAGTGTTCTGATGGTATGCATCAACAACATTGAAAATATTGCACATAAAGTAAATACACAGACTGAAACATGCATATAAAATGTTACAATGTTAGTGTTCTGATTGTATGCATCAACAACATTGAAAATATTGCACATAAACTAATTACACAGACTGAAACATGCATATAAAATTCAAATAAAATCTGAAAAGTATATGCTAAACATTTCTTTCCTGCCTAAGTAATATTCAGCACAGTCAAGCATTTGCTTAAAAATATAAATACTGCTCATTCCTGTTGCCTCCATAGTTACATTCAGAGGTAGATCATATGATCTGATTTCAAGTAGATGTCAAGTCTGAATCGTAAATTGATTCAAGCATATCATTCTGTAACAAATATTAGCACTAACACAATTTCCACTTTCAAATAAATGATACATTACAGTGAACCTTAAATGCAACAATTGAATTTTCCCATTTTAAAAAAAGGAATTTATTCAACATATTCTGTATTCAGAAGAGAAAGCCTGTAAATAAGTCAGTTAATTTGTATAAAAACTCTAAGTCTTTATGCTAGTTCAAACTGTTTGCAACAAGGTCATCATGATATGAACAACGTTACAACAATATTATACAGTGAAGATTGCATGACAGTAGCAGCACAGTAAGCATAGGTACTTCCCAATTCATGAGAAATCGAACTATCAGATGTATTAAAGAAAAAAATGAAAAATAAGCAGTAGTTAAGATATTGCTGCCAAATTAGAGATATTACTTAGGAATATTTAAAACTTGGTGCATGTGAAGTCACTGAGAAATAGAGAAAGGAGAAGTATAAATTCATATGGCATATAATAATGCATCAACTGGAATCATTGTAGGTAGAGAGAGGTCTAAATGGGAAATAATATAGATCGAATACTCGTTGAAATTTAAAATAAGTGAATGGCAGATTATTATAATACTTCAATTCAAAATTGAAAGTAAATTTACAGAATTAAGAATAGTAATAAACAGCAACTTTTACTTCCTACAATTTATTCAGAGTGTAGATCAATCAAATACTTTATAGGATTCCCATTTTTGTTGCACTTTTAATAATGAGATGCCTACTTAAATACTCTTTTATGCAAATGCATACTTGTTTTTATTATCTGTTCAGTATAAAAACCACACACATAACATGCTTGTCAGTATTTCAGCAAAGAAACATTTCTAGTAATGTATTATAATTATGAATGCTTCTAATTACATTACAAAATTTCCATAATAGTTAAAAAACGATAATTTGCAGCAACTTAAGTAAATTACGAAAAAAACAAGGGGAACACATTTTCAGTCATCAGAGGACAATAAAAAAACGATCATCCATAACGAAAGAATAGTTAGTTACAATAGACATTCTGTAACTGAACCACTTGTTTATGCATAGTGATATACACAAGCAACTCATTTTTGTATGTTAATATTTCATGAAACTGTCTTCAGAATTAGTCAGTTCAATAGAGGTAGAGAGAAGCGTGTTCCCTTTATTAACACAAGACATATTATGTGATTACTGCAGGTTGGCTTTAGTACTCTTGTAGCACCAACAATCTGATGGTCAATAAGATATCAATGAGTGCTAAGAAATATAATTTCATGTATTGATATTATATGTAATGATACTCCTTGCCATTATAGGCAGAGCACCTACTCACATTTTACGAATATTTTAAATATATCTTTAGAAAGTATGGTACTTAAAGAAATGATTTAACATATTTCTAATGCACTATTAAGTGAAATTTTCGATTAGTGTCCAATTCCTTCAACTGCAGCTACTTTTTTGGTTATTAAGAAATATCTTTCTGTGGTTAAAGTTAATCACATCCTGTAAATGAAAACAGATCCAAACGTGATACTTATAATGATCTTCACAGATACCTTTGAGATATGTTCTTTGTGTGTTTTCAATGAAAAATCTTAGGATATGAATAAAAAATATTATTGTTGAAATTTGATATGAATATTAAAAAAGACTTTACCTGAAAAGTTCATTTCATAGACAAATGTTTACTATTATGAACAACTGTGAAGTATTACCTGGTAAGGGAATCTCACTTACAAAAACTGCCATATATTTATTTTAGATGTGAAAAATAGTTAATATTTCAGGTGAATGCAGTTTTATATCTTGAAATTGTAGTTAAGTTTAAATTCAGATCTATGATTTTTATGTACTTGTTACTTACAGTTGCAATGTATTGAAATAATAAAAGCTACATTTTAACAAATGATTTATTTGTTATATGCATTTCCTTCATTTTTTCAGTACATTGTTAGTATTTATAGTGCATGTTGTTTTGCATGTTAAATTTAGACAGACCAATACTAAAATCACCAGCTGCAAAACTATAGGAGTTAGAGGTTTTAAATGAGTCACCTATTCTGTATTTTTTTGGAGTACAACAGTTCTACATCTGAATGTAGCTGACAGTATATGATAAATTTTGTAGTTAATCACTGTTTGTAAATCAACTCTTCTCTCATGTTTAAAAGCTCTTTATCTGTACTGGCTGCTCTGTCACTCCAAAATTTCTTTCTTTCATTTTCTTTTAAGCAGAGTTGTAAAATAGAATGCAGAATGGGTATGTGTATTCAATTTATAGCTACTACTTTGGTTCACATTACAAATACCCTTCATGATAAATTATCAAACTAAATCAAAATAGTATAATAATTATAAACTACGATTTTCCACGTTTTCAGTACACTAAATACATATACAGGGCGGCCACAAACAGTCTGAAAAGCTTGTAAGGGTTTTGCAGGATAGGTTGTGCTGAGAAATAATTGTTGAGAAAAAAATTTAGTAAGTTGCACCATTTCTGATTTAATTAGCCAGTTAGACCGTTTCAGATGCAAATTCAAGTGGCCCATCAGAAAAAGTGCCATTAAATGTGTTCTTAATTTTGTTTCCTCAAACTGAAAAAGAGAGTTTTACAATGATTGGACATGGAATGGTAATGTGGATCAAAACTGCTCCAAAGGCTGAACAGTCTCATGTGCCGTTGCCTCCACTAGGAGAACAACTGAAACTAATTGTATCTGGTGGGCCACTTGTATTTGCACACACAATGGTCTGACTGGCTAATTTCAATGCTCATTAACTCCAATTTTTTAACGATTATTTCTTAGCACAACCTTTCCTACAAGACCCTTACAAGCTTTTCAGAAAGTTTCTGATCATCCTGTATAAACAACACATATATTTTTATAAATTGCAGATCTTAGTTACAATTTCCACCTTAGAAAAGATATTATAGAGCTTTCAGAATTTTGTATATCTTATATATTACAGACTACACACTACAGAAGTCAGAGGCAGCACATCAATGATTACCATATAGGTCAGATAAAGTGTTGTGCCACTTCAATAATGCAGTCATTTACTGCAAACATTTTGTGAGCCCAATATCAATATCAACATCAACATCCAAAGCAGGAAAAGATACACACAGTAAATGTCTGGATAAATACATAGTACCATTTAGTAATCTACACATGTATGATATATACTAAATCATTTGAAAGATTACTGCACTATTTTTACAGTGACATGAACTGTCTTTATTTTCTCTAATAAACTAAAAAGTAGTAACATTTTAAAGAGATTTTGGCTGAACATCATGACTAATATCTCTGCATAATAACCACAGAGCAAACAACATTCACCAATGTTTTTTTCACTCATTGTTGCCATCTCTGAATTATAAATAAGTAATGTTACTACCCATGCCATCATTTGAGGGAAGAATGACAACCTTTGTCTTAATGAAACTTAACTGACTGCAACAGAAAATATGTTGCTTTGGTTCATATACCTTTTTATGAAGAATATTAAATGAGTGAAACCATTGTGTGTCTGTACTTTTTTCCAGAGAATATGAAATGAGTGAAATAATTGTCTGTCTGATTTCACAACAAATTGGTGATAATATTGTTCTTGTTCAGATTTGTAGACATATATAAAATACATGGCACTTAATATATAGTCGTAATATATCATATCACTTACATCATATCTGCAAATTTTGACTTTACTGGATATTTTACGTTTCCTTACAACATCTGAGATTTTATGATTACATACATAACATACAAAGTTTCTATAGATATAGCCACTGTTAACATAGAACACATATTTAGAAAAGCATGACTGACAGCTTGTTACTGGTATTCACCATATAAGATTAACTAGTATTCAGACAAAGACTGTCTGCAATTTATGAATTTAAGATATGCTGTCTGCATTCATTATTACCTTTGTTGAATGTAAAAGCTATATTAATTTTTTATATGATGAGAAACTGATAGATTATGTATAATTAGTTGGTGGCTTGTGTGAGGGTGTCTTCCAACACCCCCCTACATTACATTTTCGAATGCCAGACTTCAAAGAAAAACTGTGTAAAATTACAGCTCTGAAAAACTCCAGATATAATTTTGATATTGTGTCTACCAGTATTGCTGTCATAATATGTCATATTAGCTACAATAAAACACATCCATATAAAGAATAAAATATAGTGGAACTTGTCCTTCATGATATAGTTAAAACAATGAAGCAGATTATGTATTACATTACTGCATTTCATATATAAGCAGTTCAATTGACATATTTTTAAATTTATTATTTTTAAATTTTTATATTACTTTTTGATATTTTAGGCCTTTCTGCAATGAAAATGCATTCAAAGAATGCTGCAGGCTGTTCCGTGGATGACTTCAGAGATGAACATTGGGGTTCCAGCACTAAGCCCTCCATCAGTTTTCTCTTGCTCATTCTGGTCATATTCACAGTCGAAGTATCGGCTCTGCAAAAATAAACAAATATGGAAGCCAAAAGTTAAATATATTGTTGAGAAAAAGGTAGATATACAAGATTAATAATAGTCAATGTTAAAACAGTGTATGCTTAACATGTTGCTAATGTCAGTCTTCATCTATTAAAGTAAATATAATGTGTATTAGGCTACTATAAAAATTATTTGTGTAAAATTCTGAAGTAGTTAATGAGTTTTTACAAACCTCTTCATGAATTTTTCCACTACATATCAGAGTTATTAATTTCCTTAGATGTATCAAAACTTGCATATGTGATTCTTCAGACAACAGCTGCAGTTTTGTACATGTACAGCTAAACTTTCTGCTGGTTACAGATTACAACACGATGTCAAATGAAGTATTGCATATGGGTGGCAATGAAGTAGCATTTATTTTATCTTAAGAACTTAAGGAAGTGAAGAAAAATAGGAAAAGGACCCAACCACAAAGAGAAATCGAATACCCTGATAAAATCATTACATTCATGTGATGAAGGGTTATTGGAAAATCATTTTAGAATGGAAAAAAACAATTTATGAGTATCTTTTGGTGCTTCCTGTATACATCAAAATACGCACTTGATTCTAAAATAGCTCTGAATGAAGGCATACTAATTGCATGAATTGTCAGTTGCAATTTCATTACAAAAATTCAATTCAATTAACAGAGCCAAAACTTATAGTAGTTATGAAGGTATAAAGAACTTTTGAAAATGTTGGTAATTTTGCAGGAATATTGTCTGCAGGTCCTTTCATTTCTTTCGGAAAAAAAATTGGGTTACTGTTATTGAAGTCACATTAATGCTAATCAATGTTAAAAATTAGTTGTTAAAGACCAGTACGAGATACCTATCACTTCTAAATTTATCTCATTTTAAGTCTTTATGAACTATTTAATGGTATTGAAAGGTATCAGTACGTACTCTTTCATTAAAGCTGTATGCAATTTGTGCAGCAAATTGTTTCTAGCAACTTGTCTTTGACATTTTTCTCCCTATAAGCATTCTTTGTGACCATTTCATCCACCTTCCCTCTGGGAACGAAGGATGCTCATGTGTCTATTTATTTATTTACCCTTTATGCAGTTCATTTCTTCCTCGTTCCCCACCTTTGTGTGTGTGGTTGTGTAACCGAGAAGTAGTGAATGTTTTGAACCACACTCCTCTGTAGTCAGAGAGTATCCTATGTCATTGGGCTGTATTGCCAACATAGTATTTGGACTACTTGGGAAGGGAGGGGGGGGGGGGGGTGGACCAGTGGACCAGAGACATAGCTCAGGGACAGGAGGTGAATGCTTCGACTTGACGAGAGGTACAAGTATTGGCAGGTGCCTCTTCCTTCCCACCTCCAGCTGACTGGGGTCCCAACGCACTGGAGACTTGGCTTTTGGCTCACTGTCCAAGCAGGGCTGGTAAGTAATGGATGTGTTTGGATAATGTATTATGTAGAGCCGTCTCGATTTGATATTTCGCTTAGTTGAGATCAGTTATTCATTGCAATGGCATTTAATGTCCACAAACCATGATTAGTCGGAATTTTTCTGTTTATTTCGTATGATTTTTAGGTGCACTGTGTAGCATGCTTTGTTCTAAGCAGAGACCACTAGGCCTTGAGTCCCTGCTGGGATTCGTAGTATAAAGATATGTTATATTTTTTGGCTACATCCTCCCTTCCTTCTAGCCACAAGTTATACATTCCAATTCATTTATTCGTTTGGTCTACACTCAATTCTTTGTGTGTCTAATAGATTCTGGCCACCCACCAACACAAGCTCTCTAACTCAGTCGCAGTTCATTTAAACCATGTTAATTGCACAAATCGTTTCGTCCTGAATTTACTGAGCCTCCATACGCCTGTCTAAACGGAATCTTGAGAAAGCTATATTAATTTTTCATAACTAACTGATATGTGCTCATCCTGCACCACACTGGCTATTGTGTACATGTTCACTCCTATGATACTAATTGTAGCACATAATAAAAGAAGAATTAGCAAGGAAGATGGTTATCTACATATATGGACGATTTCTGGTCATCATTGGGTTCTACTTTCTGTGCCTTTATATGTGGTAGCAATAAATACACAGGACACATCTGTGCATTCCCCCCCCCCCCCCCCCCCCCTCCTATTACTCTGAAATACACTCTAGGCTCTTCCATATTTTCCATGTTTGTAACTGGATCACTGTAGCTTAACTGTTGCTTGCATCCATGATGCAAGCCACGTGTGTGAAAATAATTTTATTATCTCTTTAGTCTGTATCCCGATAAGCTAGGCTGCATCTGATTGAATTGTGTCCTTGCTGTCCTATTCTTGAAGTAAATGTCACGTCAGGTAAATAACAAAGCCACTGTGCCAATTGTAACACATATTTGTGAAGTAGTGAGAGGATCATGTTATATAATAAATCAGTATTTTAATCAGGGGCAGCTTGCTATGAGTTAACATTACCCATGCCACTTAGCCACTTCCTTGTCCCCCCATTTAATCTAATCATGAAAGAAAACAGTAATGATCTTGAGATGTACAGGAACTGATAAGTATAAGAAAGACTGACCCCTCAGCTAGTATCTAGCATTTGGATTGCGCACGACATTATCTTCCAGTCGAACCTGTATGCCTAACGTGTATTCAATCAAGTCCTTAAAGTCATTATCCGCTGCTCCAAAAAATTGTTGTTCAATTGTTTTGTTGTCTTACTCATGCCAAGTACTGCATCCTTATTATGTCGATTGGCATACGAGCGACCGAAGAGAGTGCATGTGACCCAGATCTGGCTACAATAGCAATACATAGCCAGCACCTTGTCCAAGAGTTTATGAGATTAATTTTCCATCCCATAAAAGAGCTCATACACGACGCGATTCTTTCGTTATTCCATACGAAATATGAAGAAGTTGTAGGTGTTACCTACCAGAGAATAAAGTAATTTTATTATCGTCTCTAAAATTATTCCTCATATCGTACTCACAGTTTCCTCTAAGAGACAAGATAAGGGAAATAAGGTCTCATACGGAAGCATATAGATATTCATTTCTTCCACGCGCAATTTGCGAATGAAACGGTAAAGGGAAAAGCAGCAGTGGTATAACGTACTCCCCGCCGAGAATCGTATGGTGGCTTGTGGAATATGTACAGGATGTTCCACAATTCCTGTTGCACGATTGTAGAGATTGGAAAGGGAACCACAGTAAATCAAATTTAAGTCCGGAAACGTCATCCACCGACGCCACAGAGCGTCAATATTATAGGCGCCGGCGCCTGTAAATGTATGTACGTGTACAGGTTGATTCCGTCATGATGTTACTAACTTTGTAGAATGGTGGAGAAGGATAAATTTATCAGTTTGAGGTAAGGGTTCGTCTATAGCAAACGAACGAATCGAAAGTTATAAGCGAAAACAGATCTAATACCTCTGATAGTGGAGTACATATACTGGTACTGTTATTGCTAAGACTGCAGACTAGGCGACTTTCAGAGGTGGTAGTATGGACTAAAAGAAGGAAAAAAATATTCATTGAACATGGGCTCTAAAATACATTCCTGAGGAGAGCTATTAGCACTTGTTCATCTTTGCTACCATGAAACACATTTCCTGTATGGAACAAAGCTCACAGCTCTTAAGCACTTTACAGCCATGTTTACTAGACCTTTTTCTTGTGTTTGTCTATACTACCACATCTGAAAGTAGCCTACCCTACAATGTTAGCAACAACAGTTCCAGTACATGTACCTCATTGTCAGAGATATCAGAACGGTTTCTGCCTATAGCTTTCAACTCGTTCTTTTCCGGTACAAGGACCCTTACCTCAAATTGATATATTTACACTTAACCCTCATCCTATAAAGTTTGCAACATCATGACCGAATCACCCTGTGTACACATACATTTACAGGCATCGGCGCCTATCGCTTTGATGCTCTGTAGCGTCAATGCATGGTGTTTCCAGACATGGGCTTCTATGTAAAACTTGATTTGCCAAGTCCCATCTACAATATCTATAAGTGCATAACATGAATTGGAAAACACCCTGTATGTAAATGCACTGTTTTCTCCCTTTGATGTCTATCCTTCTAAAATTTGCTCCTCCGTTTGCAAATGAATGGTCGTTCCTCAGACCAGTTATGTAACTGAATAGTCACATACGAAGTCTACTTGCGTTTCAAAACTCCATCTATTTAAGTAATAAAGAAAGGAATGAAGCACTTTGCACGCGAAGGAAAGTAGAGAAACCTACTTTCAACAAGGTCTTACTTATTGGCAGTAGTGGAAGTCCTTGGGCGGCAATGGGGCGCCAGAAAGTTAAATAGCTTCCAGCTTTGTGCGAGGGGCTATACAAGTGTGAGTTTGCAATGCATGTAGCAACCCAGATTGAGCTGGACACATGCTCCCGCTGTTTCCAGGGCCTCCAAAATTTGGAATGTCCACACTTTCAAAAAGTTCGTTGTAGTATTTTGAACTGCTGTTAATTAATCTGCGGCGGTGGCTTTTAATTGTCACTTTTAGTCTGAGGAAAGTGGTTAGATGGCGTGGTCCTCGTCACTGGCGTTCGATAAGTTGTTGCAGGCAGTCACAGATATTTGCATTAGGATCAGTGCTGGAGATTCAGCAGGCCAATTCAAACGCATTTGACTGTTACACACGCCAAACAGTCACAGTTTAAACTCTGGTGCAAGCGACTTTTATTTTAAAAGGCAGTTACAGTACTATTATAACCCTCGTTAAAATTGCAAGCAAACAGCAGAACCTAGATCTTCAGCAACTCGATAGCCGTTCCGATTCATATAGTAAAAGGTGTAAAAATGGGCACAGGTGTAATTATGGGCACCCCTCACTACGAGGGTATGGGAAGTGCTGCGGTCTGGCGACCAGGACCGAAAACGGTGCCTGTTGTTGACAGACCGTAGCAGTGAACAGTTGGAAGCATTGTTTGAAGCAGTGTAGTCACAGCGTCAGTTATTGTGTGAATTGGTGTTTGTTCAGGACTGCAAACGTTTGGCAGGTATGTGAAATCGTTTTCTTTTTATATTCTTTGATTAGTTCAAAACAATTTCTCAGTGATATCTAGAATAAAGGAATCCTAAGCTACTTTTAGAAAGACGTTTTATGTTACTCATGCTTTTAGGTTTGACATGGTGGTGGCCATGTTGCTTAAGAATGGTTGGTGTAAATATGGGCCCACTGGGTTGGTTTCAAAATGCGCCCCTATTTAAGGAGGGCCCATAATTACACCATCTCTTCTCTTAAACAATATAAAAGATTTAAATAATTTTTTACGTATATGGTTAGTCGAATTTTGTTTAAATTTCATATGTACAACTCACACAGCAACAAACAAACAAATAGTATTTTCAAGTTGCGATAATAGACCTGAGTGCTTTTGTTTGTCCTTGCAGAATACTGATCACGAAGAAGTGCTATGAATGTAAGAACCAGAGGCATCAGTGGGATAAATCTCAGATGGTACATGCCATAGCTGCTGTGAAAGCAATGGAGGCTTCTGTGAAAGGTGCTGCAAGAACATTCGGAGTGCTTCGTAGCACTTTGCAGAGATTCCTTAGATGTGATAAAATCCCTGAGCAAGCAGTTCAAGAGACAAAGTTTGGAAGGAAACCAATTTTAAATGCAGACCTCGAAAACCAGCTCGTTTCTTATCTCCTTGAGATGGAGCGAAAATTCTTTGGATGCACTTTGGCAGATCTGAGAAGAATGGCATTTTCAGTTGCCCAGTGAAATAGTTTGATAACCCCTTTCAAAGGAGGAGAAGCAGGATGAGCTTGGGCTCACTTTTTTCTTGAGAAACACAAGGCCTGGCTTCAATTCGCAAACCTTGTGGAACTTCATATGACAGAGCCTTAGGCTTCAATAAATAGAATGTGATGGTTTTCTTTGATTTGTTGGCAGACGCTTTCCACAAACACTCATATCCAGCAGACCAACTGTATGACATGGATGAGATAGGCCTGTCCATTGTCCAAAGAAAAATTCCAAAAGTGATGGGGATGAAAGGGAAGAAACAAATTGAAGCTCTAACGTCTGCAGAAAGGGGGACTACAATCACAGTTATGAGCACTTCAAGACATTATGTCCCACTGATGATAATTTTCCCTAGAATGAACATGTCCCAAGCTCTAATGAGAGGCTACCCCTTTGGTTCAATTGTTAGAACCTATCCATCAGTATGGGTTCAAAACAATTTGTTCACCAAATAGTTTGTTCATTTCATTGCGAAAACATGTCCGACTGAACAATGGTCTGTTCTCCTCATCTTGAATGGTCATTATAGCCACGTTCGAAATCCAGATGTGATTGACTTGGTGAATGAACACCACTTGACTATCATCTCAGTTCCTCCACATTGAGCCCACAAACTGCAGCCTCTAGATATGACGTTCATGGGACCTCTGAAATCGCAATACAACGAGGCAGTGAGAATATGGTTGCATCACAATGGGCATCCTCTCACACCTTACGACCTTATGGAGGTTTCTGGCCAAGCCTACCTTTGTACCCAATCAGCTGAGATAGCAATAAACGAATTCAAAGTAATTGGGTTATACCCTACGAACCGTTACATCTTCACCAACGCTGATTTCATAGCTGCTGAGTTGGTTGCAGGAAAAATTGCTCCACAGAGGAACATAGACCTAATGTTTCTGGATCACATGCTCCTCTACTTGCTATCTCTGGACCACCGACGTCATCTGCTTCTTCTTCGAGTTATCTTGATGTACAACCACATCAAGCTCTAGCTATGCCAGTTGACGAAGTCATTGAAACACCAGCGACTTCTCCTGGGACTTCAACAAATGCAGTTTCACCATTCTAAATATGTCCTGTCCCCAGCATTAAGGAGAAAACCACAATACAGGGACAAAAAGCAGCAACTGCCTGCCACGTCACTGGAACGCCACACAAAGATCAATTGAAAAAGTCGCTTGACAAAAGTGATGTCAAGAAGACGTCGTTGAATTTCTCTAGGGTTAGAAGCCAACCTGCTGACAGAGGTGCAAATTCTAAAGGCCTTCAAAAAGAGGAAGTTTATTCTACAAAACTATCCGATTTATCATCGGACTCTTCAGGCTCCTGCAGCTCTCACCTTGTGGACAGTGATAATGAGCTTGATGTGAACGATGGGGATACACCAGACTCAAGTGATACAATTGCATCTTTTGTGATAAAAAGTTCTCTCAAGACAGGAGAGGAGAGATGTAGATTAAATGTGTTATGTGCCAAATGTGGGCACACTTAGATTGTGCTGGCTGTGAAGGAGCTACTTACGTTTATGATTACCGTAAATAATTTCAGATTTCATGCATAAATGTACGAAAGTTGGTTTTTGTAGACTAGTCTACCATTTTGTATTGTTTTAACCCATTACATTAAAATATTTCAAAAGATTTCTCGCACCTTTTTATGGATGCCCGTATTTGCACTACCATTTTTTTAAAGTTCCATTTTACAAGCTTTTTGTAAATCTTTGTTTTCGAATAGAAATAATGGATACTAATCGTTGTTTCGCCTCTCAACATTTTTAAACTTGTTATAGTTGTTAATGAAGGTATAAAATCTAGAATTTTTACAAAGCGAAGTACCTTTAAATCATAAACAAAAGAGAGTGTCCATATTTATACCTTTTCCTCTATTATCTGCAGCTTGATGTAACGACATTGCCACATAACTGAGGTATCTCTTGGACATGACGGAGCATCCTCCACCTTGTATGACTATTAAAAGACGTTGTAAGCAGATCACTTACTAATTTAAAGTTAGTGGGGTGATCTTTGAACAATGTTGCTCTGGGATTCTAGAACCCTGACGAGCGAGCGCTGGTTGAGAATATCGAAACATGTCCTTATTGCGAAATATGTATGTCTCTTTCTTAATTTTCATCACCATTACAGAGTGAAAGTTATACTGTATAGTAATCCAATGGAAGTGAGTTTCCATTAATTTTTCTATTCGTGGTGCTTGTTTCAAAATTAATCAGAAGCCTGTGAATTTCTTTTTGGTAAAGAAGCACCCACTTAACTGGATGGAATTAGGTGACATAATAAGATAGGTCCAGATGTACAGAGTGCTGTCATGATCACCAGTCCTAAGCTTCCTCTATACTTTTACCTTTCCGTACTGTAATTTGAGGAAGACTTCTTTTCAATGTCTTATACCAGTTATTGAAATATTAGGAATTTATTTATTGTGTTTACGTCGTCAAGTTCATTGAGGAAATTAGACGCCTGGAGATCTGTGTGTATGGAAAGGCGATTTTGTAGATGCATAGTTTCTGCGCACATAGTCCGATTCAGGCAAACTAAACCAATTTCAGTAAACAATCGAGAGTTTTTGCTGTAACATAACACGGATTAAAGAAACATAAGAATTGTTACTAAATGCACTGATGTGAAAATATAGCATTAGTTTCAAGATACTATGATATCTCGTGTAAATAAACGAATGGATACAGTGGGTCTAGAGTGATTCAGCAAGTTGGCTATCACCGATGTGCCGAAGATGAAGGCCTACAAACCACTAGCGAGGATGTTGCAGGTTACTCAGGATGGCCGTACTGGGATCAGAACCCCCTCTCTTCGATTACTAGTCCAGCTTGTCATTGCGCCATCTTGTGCAGCCACAGTCAGAATCGTTAATTATTGGAATTTATAAAAGTGTTCTCCATCAGCGCGCTGTGTCGTGAAACGGCAGTTAAATGCACCCTGAGGAAGTGCTGTGAAGGTCTGCATCTAAACTTTTTACGGCATAGCAACGTATATTTCACAAAACTGTAGATATCTGACACTTACTGAAAGTGCTTGATTTTGCATACCTTTTGGTGGAGTTCCACTACGTCAGAGATCCGCGCTTGGACAATTTCATCGATGTAGTTTCCAAAGCTTTCAGTGTGTGTCTGTGTGTGTGTTTTGCTTGCAGTATTGGCAGGGATTTAGCCAAATTTGCTTATCGAAACGGTAAGTTATATCGGTTGTTAAATACGTTACTGTATCCAAGTGAAGAAAATAAGGAGGCAAAACATCAGGCACAAGTTCGATGACTGGGCAACATTTCGAAACGCTACTTGACATTTAACAGAAACCTTTTGAACGCCTTTGTTTGGTGAATCATTTCAATACATGTCTCCTTTGCAGGTTGGCTATCTGCTTGTTTGCAGACTCGCCGATTCAGCTGATCCACCTGTACAACATGCGAATGCCAAACAGCTGATTCTAAATTTTTACAAACATGAACAACATTATCGCGGTTCATGTCATTGTTTGGCTAACAGAGCTCTTCTGACTCTTGTTTGATAAAAAATCAGAAGATCGATGTAGAATCAAAAACATGTTGCCCTGTACCAAACTATAACACTATACTTTGCATAGCACAGTTGTCCGAGCATTCGGGAGGACGACGGTTCAATCCCGCGTCCGGCCATCCTAATTTAGGTTTTCCGTGATTTCCCTAAATCGCTCCAGGCAAATGCCGGGATGGTTCCTTTCAAAGGGCACGGCTGACTTCCTTCCCCGTCCTTCCCTAATCCGATGAGACCGATGACCTCGCTGTCTGGTCTCCTTCCCCAAAAAAAACCAACCAACCAACAGTTGTCCGACTGCACTTAGAAATTTCCATTCAACAGCTTTCCCGCATGTCAGTGCTTGTTTTACGTACACTCTTTGACATAAAACTCGACCGGCGGCCGGCCGCTTCAGAGGCTAAGTCTGCGCCGATCGCGACATGGGACAAAAAAACTGGCCAACTCGCTAATTCTCCAAGTCCGGTTATCTGCACAATCTGGCAACACTGTAGACTGCGGCACTTCCTGGAAGAAAACTTGTCCCATGGTAGAGAAACCCTAGGCTGATTACGTCTGTGGTCTAGCGGTAGCGTGCGTTGTTTTTGTTCATAATGTCAGTGGATCGAAGGCAGCTGGCATAAAATATTTTTATATTTTTATAGCCTCTTCTGCCTGAATGCTGAAGACGTGAATGTAATGGTAGCGCAGACTCAACCTATTTCGCTTTCTGACACACCAATATCAAAATTTTATCCAGTAACGATTTTGCGGCAGATTTCCTGCAGACTGTCCTCCTCTGGACGCCGTATGCGGCAAAGCTCCGGGATCCATTTGCTGGCTACTGGCAGCGGCCGTGGCGACAGCAGCGGCGCTGCACTCCCCCGTTCTTTATCGAAAGCGCCTGCCACCGCTCATCGCTTTTGATGATTTAAAACGCTTTATTATTAAATGTTGCTCCACAGAAAATTTCTACAATTTCCATTCACGCTCAAAAGCAATGGAGACAGACGCCCTGATTAGTAGGTGGGTATTATATTACATTAATCGGCAAGAGCTGAGTATGGCCCGAAATTAATTTTATAGACTGGGACGAAATTAAACCACCTCACTACATTCGATGAATTTATAAATGCTTCATACCTCGTTTCTTTTCCTTTCAAACTCAATTATTTGTGCAACTTTTGGTCAATGTTTGGATGTTTTCGTCAAGCCAGAGTGAGCGTCTGTGGTGTAAAGTGTATTACAGTTCTTGTTTCATTCCTTATGGTAAGTCTATGCGATAAACTGTGTGAATACCTTGCAATGCATGCTCTGTAGCAGTGCAGGAACACTGCACGTTTGGAGTTCCATGTATGGGTTCATGAAGTATTTATTGTTGATCGGAAGTGATAGTTAAGGTCATCAGATTTAAACCAGAAAAATTTGTCGTTTTGAAGGTTTCAGAGAACGGAAAGGAATTGCTAACGCCGGTGTTAGAAAACGTCTACAGTTAAATGCTACTGCAAAAATTTGGAAGAGGGGAACTATATTAATCAACATGTGCACTTCATAAACAACCTTCTGACATGTTAGACCTATATGACGAACAAAGCTCAAATTTATATCGTTGACAGTCGGTTTGAACCTTTTCAGGACCTATTTTACAGTGAAGCACCTTGGCATTTGCAAAGCAGACATCCATGATATTAACTTAATTTACTAAGTCGAAATCGGATGAAGATTGATGTTTAAAGGCATTCTTCAGATTTCGCATAAGGAATTTTTGCTAGCAGTTTGCAACTCCATTAATTAAAATGGAAAATAAAAGGCTGCAGTCAGCGGCTTCTACCGTGATTCGAACTGCTATGTCATATAGTAGGAGCACTGCAACGCACAAGGGAACCTCTGAGCTAACGACACACTGGCGACAAGAGGTGGATTATAGTCACTGCGATGTTGCCTGGGCCTCAAAACGCAACCTTAAACACACAAACAGAGGAGGAGGAGATTACTGTTTTAACGTCCCGTCGACAACGATGTCATTAGAGACGGAGCACAAGCTCGGATTAGGGAAGGATGGGGAAGGAAATCGGCCGTGCCCTTCCTAAGGAACCATCCCGGCATTTGCCTGAAGCGATTTAGGGAAATCACTGAAAACCTAAATCAGGATGGCCGGGCGCGGGATTCAACCGTCGTCCTCCCGAATGCACACACAAACAGGTGTTACTTATGTGAAGAACGCCGTTCTTGGAATCCAGAAATTAAATATACTTTCTAATTGTGTCATCTTACAGTGGGTTATATCGTACGAGTCTTCGATGTGGAAAACGAATGTCAAGTGAATTTAGCGAGGTAATGCCGGCCTACATACGGAAGTAAATGCACTATCAGAGTGTTGACAAATACTTGCTACGACGCCGCCATTTCTCGTCTCTCTGACGAGGCAGCTCTTCAGCGAAATGCTTGCCGTGATTCTCCGATACGGTTCTTCAGAGTGGAGACGCGCGCGCACGTTTGGTTTTTATGCGGCGTTCTCCCCCGATGGTTTCTGACGTCGCCTTGTGGGCTATGTATACATTTGAGACATTCAATTATCATTAATCCAGAATGCTACAAGTTTCAGCTTCCGGCGTGGAAGAAGGCTGTTGACGCCGACATTATATCATTTCAACGTAGGGAAAGCAAAACGGATCATTCAATGTTTCTCATTCAACATAAAGCATGTGAGATAATTTTCCGTAACGTTCATAATCAACTAAAAAAAAACGAAGTAAAAATACATCGGAAGCTTATTCGAATTGAATATAATGTAAGATACCAATCGCTTTGCACCTCGATGTCGAATTTGTCCACGTGCAATCTTTTGCAGCATACATATAGAATGTCATGATTACCACGAGAATGAAGAAATATGTTGGTAAGGATGGAAGCAAGAAGAGACGCAGTCAACAAATATTCGATTCCTCATGGCATTAATTTCATTTGAGACGTAAGAAGAGGTAAAGCGGGAATTTACTTTCGTTAACACGAAAGATATGCCGCACATATTGATAACGAGGAAGTCTGCGTCTTCATACGTTTCCTCCTTGAAATCTGTATGCTCTATTATATACTAAGTAGCCCGATCATTGTTTCAGTAATGTTACCCTCTTGTTTGACCCCGTAACGATGAACAGATTCCAAATGCATGTCTCTGCATGAAAGTAGCTGTTCGAACCCTTTCTGGGTTGTTTTTTGTGTTTTATTGCTTGGAATTCCTGAAGCAGACCACTGTGCCTTCCCCCCTCGTGGGTTAGGTCTCAAAACTAAACCGCTTTTTATTCAATGGCATAATTTATTCAGACAGCATCAGCACAAGACTATCAAACAAAGCCTTCCATTTACAGTTGCAACACTCTAACCAGCACTGACCGAAGTGTAATCCACGGTCATGGTCCGAAATTAGCAGCTGTCTTCTACTGTGGCAAAGTCCGTACTACACTTTCGATTCCGCAGCACCATTTTATCTGGTAACACTGTGTAGTTGCAGAGTTGTGCCAACATGTCTGTCCTCACACTGTCAACTTTATGTATCTCACTTCTCCTGTAACGTAGATCACGAGGAGCCGAAGTAAATGAGTGTATTCTGCATGACGTAACATTCAGTATTCCCTTCTTTCATAGCCACTCTTCATGTGCATCGATACCAAATAGGAATGTGAAAACTCTTGCGAGTGAGAGAATGACAATAACAATCGTAACAAGAACAAGCAAATAATGAATGATGTTTATTCCAACGCAGAACGAGAATGGCTTTAAATATAAAAATCTATATCTACATCTATATCCATATCTATTGATCTTTGAGTTGGCACAATGCAAATATATTCTTAGCATTTAGTTACTGAATTTAGTTCTGTATGTTTGCAGAGAAAAGGAAAAGTCGGACTTCTCGCTAGTGTAATATAATGTGAACCAGCAACTATCCTTTCCTTAGAACACGACTCAAGCAGGTCCTCAATTAGGTACCAAGGCACTGCTGCATTCTGTTCCCTGACATTGCTCTGATGACGGTTAATGCAGATAGTTCCGATTATGAAATACAAAACGTATTGCAGGTTAGTTCCTAGGATAGCAACATTAAATTTGCGTTGTAGACGGCACATGAACGTGACGACTATCCATATTACTCATCAATATAAAAAGACAATATTATGGGAATTTAGCAGGATTACTCAACATGAATTCTGAAATTGGGTGACTGACCGCACAGGTGCTAAACGTCGTCAAGAGTATACGATGTCCTAATCGCATTAGGAATATGAAGATCGTCTTCGACAGCTCGCAACTTTCATATTGCTATCTCCACCCTACTCCAGACAGCCCTCGGTGGAGTTGCACTACGTTGCCGATGTTATGGAAGGCCTTCAAACCGACAACAGACCACATATTGAAAAATACAAGCGAATTCTCTTGCAGCGTAAGCTTATTGTAACTAATCTAAAAATTATTGGAGAGGAACATTGGCCTATTCAAAAAAAGTAAAATGTTACACACTGTTGACGTGAAACGGACATCATCTGTGTCCTGTCTTGTGTCCTACTCATCTATAATATCAAGTGTACTATCAAAATGATTATATATAATGGATGATAATGTAATGCATTGATACCAGATGGTGGGGGCCGGCCAGTGTGGCCGTGCGGTTCTAGGCGCTTCAGTCTGGAACCGCGTGACCGCTACGGTCGCAGGTTCGAATCCTGCCTCGGGCATGGATGTGGGTGATGCCCTTAGGTTAGTTAGGTTTAAGTAGTTCTAAGTTCTAGGGGACTGATGACCACAGATGTTAAGTCCCATAGTGCTCAGAGCCATTTGAACCAGATGGTGGGTTCACAACAGTATTGATGCGAAAATAAAACAGAAGTTCGCAAAAGTGCAGTTGTGCATTTTCGTACGTTTTCACCTCGATATGTACAGTCGTGCTCAAAAGTATCCGAACGACCTGAATTGCATTTCGCCTGATTCGCATGCAACCGGCATAACGCAGCTGTCTAGCAGGTCCTCTAATCGCTCCTTGGTACAGTCGTTTGACTATTGAAAATGGTTCCATTAAGTCACCACTAGAAAACACTGCTCTGTATCGCAATAACTCAAGATGTAAAGTAATACCACGATACTACAAATATCAGGGAACACCTTATCACAGATAAGACTGTCCTTAAGGCTTGTAAGCTCACATTTATTACAATAAATGACATACCTGAAATGTTACCACTCTCATTATTACGCCAGATTGGTAATGCACGTAGTTCGTCGTATTCATGATTTCCTCTTCAAAGTAACATACCGTACTTATTATTTAACACAAAATGACATTAAAAATTTAAGCTATTCACGAGCAGCTAGTTGAGAATATGTATGAACTTTAAATGACACGACAAACCGTCTTGTTCCGCATATGGATTCAAACCCAGCTCATGCAGACTAAGCAAAGATTTCGTGACTGACGGAAACTAACAGTCATTCCTGATTAGGCATACAGAGAGTGATATACCTCGATTTTAGACAGTATCCGTTAGCAAATATCAACTTTAAATTGCATAACGCAACATTTTTAACAGACGCGAATTCCTACCCAGCATCTAAGGTCCCTGTTAACGAACTGCGAGGGATGTTAAATATTGCTTCTTCACAAGTAACTTACTTGAAATGCCGTGAGGTAAAGCTTTGTGTTGGACACGGATTCGAACCCAGAACCTAATCGGATTGCTTTCGAAGCACAGTCAAATGTGACATATCGGATTTTCGCGGCAGTAGCTAGATGTTTTAACTGAAATGACGAGACGAAACATTAATTTTTTCCTTCCCAGGACTCCAACCCAGCACCTATCGCTGTTATATTCTAGAGAAAACGAACGTTAAATATGGGTTTGTTGCACCAGCAGTGACATGTGAGCATGTTTGAACTAGAAAGAATATGACGAAGAGTTCAGCGCTCACTGGGAATAGAGCCCCACACATATCGTTGTTGACTACACACAAAGAGACGTCAGCTACCGAATTTTTCTCCACCAGCTGCTCAGAATAGCATCTTGAACTTACAGTCATCTCGCAAATAGTTCTGTGTCTCACTGGGAGTTAAAAACGTCAGATATCGTTAGTGTTGACAACGAATGAAAATACATTAAAAATAAAAATTATTATCCACCTGCAGATAGGTGTTCTCGTGCTAGAGCTTGATAATACGTAATTAAATCTTTAGTGCCGGGCCAGGATTCGATCCCATTCACGCGTAATATGTGAAGGTGTTGAGTAATCTGCAGTTTTGAACAAACAACAAATTGTAGCCGAGCTGTATTGCCACGAAGGGATCAAATTCCGCGTTAAGGGCGGTCTGAGTTGCATTCCCAGTTCAGAACCAATTTTATCGACATACAGAAGCTCGGATAAAAGATGGAATAAGTTTCCTGTGATCATACATAGCATTTGTTTCGTCACTTGAAATAAATAACTAGTATAAGAAAGGTTACTACATGTCGCCACTCCAGACTTTATTGTGGTTCAACCTACCGTCTACTTGGTAGAGAAGGAATATCATCTTTAATGTGAATTTTCAGACCACGCTGCCATTATATCTTCATCACTTGGTGTAGCCAGGAGAGAATGGAATCTGTCTCTCCCTATCTAAAATCATTGACAGAAGTGGGAATCGAACCCAGACCATAGGTATAACAACATACCATCCGTCCAACAGACCACGAAATCCTCTTCTCTGCGACTCATTTTTCTATCGTAACGCCGTTGCGCCACACTGGATGAGAATTCTGACACACAGGCTCCCTGTAGTAATTTGCAGCATGTTTAGTAAATTCATTTACTTGGTTGACCGAATCACCATGAACTAGCTGCCTCGGCTACCCAGTGCATACATTCGACTCTATTTTGTAATCACCGAAATAAAATCACGTAACTGCCACCTACACAGAACTGCCAACAGTGTAGGATGCAGGAGTTTAAATAGGAAGTGTTCCTTTCCACTTGAGCTATTCTATTGCGCTATCTGTTACTAGAAAACGTTGTTCAGTCCAAAAGAAAAGCTGTAACTGTTTGTCTCTCAGAAGTCAAGACCTGGCCATATGCATAATCTCACAGTGCTGTGGAATCCAAAAGTTCTGGAGGAATAGTTGTCGATCTCTGGAGCTGTTGTAGCTACGTGTCAGCTTGTATCATAGATAAGATGTCGCGAGTTCGAATATATTCAGTGCTACATTTTTTAAAACGCAATTCTGCTGTTTGCTGAAGTTATCAATCTAATGGAACTTTGAGCATAATTCCCTTCACTTCTCAACCCAAAGTAGCCGCATGTGGAAAAAGGGCCAACTACTGTGACATTTTGTTCTGTTCAGGTTTAATAGACAGCAGGCAGCAGATGCATCTCGAAGATGTGTAGGGAGAGCGCATCGTGCCATAATATGCCAGAAAAGTGTTTCCTACAATAGCTGTCGTGTGGTAGTGAGATTTTATTCTTCTTCAAAGTTTGTTTGACAACTTTAACTCAGAACAAGTTTTCTACATGCATGTAATCAATAAACTGCATATGCATTGTCAGACTGTCATAGGTAACATCAGAGAATTCGCATATTTCGTTGATGATTAATTTCTCTCTCATGTTTACTATTATTTTAACAACACTAAAGGAAACCTTACGAAAATTGTGCACTGTATTATAAGAAATGAAATAAAACTAACCACGATAACCTTGCGACGAAAGTCTGTTTTAATAAAACCGAGTATCTGTTCACAAGCATGCCTCTATCGACACGAATTAGTAAAATACTACTCACTTAGATTTTGATTGGGTCTGTGTTTAATTGGTATGCTGTGTCATACTCAAGAGGTTAGCAAATGTGGCATTTAATAAATATAGTTACGTATTCCTAGAAACCCAAAATTCGCTTGTCAGCAACGGAAAGAGGCGTTACCTGTTGTGCAGCATTGTAAGTTTTTCAACATTGCACTATGAGCTGAAAGCATTTTCTTGCAATTTCCTTATTGATGTTTGATCCCGCTGCTTGTAGCTCTTTCACAGAAGGGATAAAAACGTTGTAGTCAGTGAGACTGGAACTGCGAACCATAACAGACACTGTTTCAGAGGTCAGCACGTTACCACAGAGCTGGCGAGGAGGTATGGGTCTCAGCTTCCTCTCGAGGATACCAGAGGTAAAGTAAATACGTTTGTGCCTCTTAAAAGTAAATGCCTGAACCCACGCATTGCACCTGTGATAGTTCGTTCCACCAGACCATTGTGGCCACATTACCCAGCCCCAGGAGTGTGCTGTAACTGATGATGTGCTTAGCTTACAAAATTAGTCACGGTGGAAAAAATGCGAGTCTATTAAATGGTCAAGTAGAAGCAAGCTTCTGACGAAGAGATTATGCTATTCTCAAATCAGCAGGATGTAAAGACTCTTCTAGGCATCATAGGCTGGATGTCAAGCCATTTTGATTTTTCACAAATTCAGCAAATTTCTTAGTTCGAGAAAATCCACTGTGAAGTGTGAAGTTGCCGGATAATTCGATTATTACTGTCATTATTACTATCATTTTATTCATACCGCTGCTGAAACACAAGTGCTTTAACATCATTTAATGCTTTTTGGTCACTATAGAAGTAGTCTCCCAAGAACAGGTTCTTTCCCTGTCTATGGAATCCTTTTCATGTTAATATCAAACATCAGCAATTACTCGTAGATTACATTAAAACTACAGTAATTGACGAAGACGTTACTTGATAACAAAAACGCGCTGCCTTTCTTCATTTACTTTCGCCTAGAAATGGCTATCGAGTCCTGACAAACCAAAAGGCAAGAGGTCTTACTGCCTTCCGATATACGTTGCTGTTAGTTCTTCCACATGATTTGGTCGAATGACCTGTATCAAGTTGTGTACGACAGACAATGTTTTAGAAAATCTATTGTTTCCCTTTGCACTGTGAGATTATGCATATGGCCAGGTCTTGACTTCTGAGAGACAAACAGTTACAGCTTTTCTTTTGGACTGAACAACGTTTTCTAGTAACAGATAGCGCAATAGAATAGCTCAAGTGGAAAGGAACACTTCCTATTTAAACTCCTGCATCCTACACTGTTGGCAGTTCTGTGTAGGTGGCAGTTACGTGATTTTATTTCGGTGATTACAAAATAGAGTCGAATGTATGCACTGGGTAGCCGAGGCAGTTAGTTCATGGTGATTCGGTCAACCAAGTAAATGAATTTACTGAACATGCTGCAAATTACTACAGGGAGCCTGTGTGTCAGAATTCTCATCCAGTGTGGCGCAACGGCGTTACGATAGAAAAATGAGTCGCAGAGAAGAGGATTTCGTGGTCTGTTGGACGGATGGTATGTTGTTATACCTATGGTCTGGGTTCGATTCCCACTTCTGTCAATGATTTTAGATAGGGAGAGACAGATTCCATTCTCTCCTGGCTACACCAAGTGATGAAGATATAATGGCAGCGTGGTCTGAAAATTCACATTAAAGATGATATTCCTTCTCTACCAAGTAGACGGTAGGTTGAACCACAATAAAGTCTGGAGTGGCGACATGTAGTAACCTTTCTTATACTAGTTATTTATTTCAAGTGACGAAACAAATGCTATGTATGATCACAGGAAACTTATTCCATCTTTTATCCGAGCTTCTGTATGTCGATAAAATTGGTTCTGAACTGGGAATGCAACTCAGACCGCCCTTAACGCGGAATTTGATCCCTTCGTGGCAATACAGCTCGGCTACAATTTGTTGTTTGTTCAAAACTGCAGATTACTCAACACCTTCACATATTACGCGTGAATGGGATCGAATCCTGGCCCGGCACTAAAGATTTAATTACGTATTATCAAGCTCTAGCACGAGAACACCTATCTGCAGGTGGATAATAATTTTTATTTTTAATGTATTTTCATTCGTTGTCAACACTAACGATATCTGACGTTTTTAACTCCCAGTGAGACACAGAACTATTTGCGAGATGACTGTAAGTTCAAGATGCTATTCTGAGCAGCTGGTGGAGAAAAATTCGGTAGCTGACGTCTCTTTGTGTGTAGTCAACAACGATATGTGTGGGGCTCTATTCCCAGTGAGCGCTGAACTCTTCGTCATATTCTTTCTAGTTCAAACATGCTCACATGTCACTGCTGGTGCAACAAACCCATATTTAACGTTCGTTTTCTCTAGAATATAACAGCGATAGGTGCTGGGTTGGAGTCCTGGGAAGGAAAAAATTAATGTTTCGTCTCGTCATTTCAGTTAAAACATCTAGCTACTGCCGCGAAAATCCGATATGTCACATTTGACTGTGCTTCGAAAGCAATCCGATTAGGTTCTGGGTTCGAATCCGTGTCCAACACAAAGCTTTACCTCACGGCATTTCAAGTAAGTTACTTGTGAAGAAGCAATATTTAACATCCCTCGCAGTTCGTTAACAGGGACCTTAGATGCTGGGTAGGAATTCGCGTCTGTTAAAAATGTTGCGTTATGCAATTTAAAGTTGATATTTGCTAACGGATACTGTCTAAAATCGAGGTATATCACTCTCTGTATGCCTAATCAGGAATGACTGTTAGTTTCCGTCAGTCACGAAATCTTTGCTTAGTCTGCATGAGCTGGGTTTGAATCCATATGCGGAACAAGACGGTTTGTCGTGTCATTTAAAGTTCATACATATTCTCAACTAGCTGCTCGTGAATAGCTTAAATTTTTAATGTCATTTTGTGTTAAATAATAAGTACGGTATGTTACTTTGAAGAGGAAATCATGAATACGACGAACTACGTGCATTACCAATCTGGCGTAATAATGAGAGTGGTAACATTTCAGGTATGTCATTTATTGTAATAAATGTGAGCTTACAAGCCTTAAGGACAGTCTTATCTGTGATAAGGTGTTCCCTGATATTTGTAGTATCGTGGTATTACTTTACATCTTGAGTTATTGCGATACAGAGCAGTGTTTTCTAGTGGTGACTTAATGGAACCATTTTCAATAGTCAAACGACTGTACCAAGGAGCGATTAGAGGACCTGCTAGACAGCTGCGTTATGCCGGTTGCATGCGAATCAGGCGAAATGCAATTCAGGTCGTTCGGATACTTTTGAGCACGACTGTACATATCGAGGTGAAAACGTACGAAAATGCACAACTGCACTTTTGCGAACTTCTGTTTTATTTTCGCATCAATACTGTTGTGAACCCACCATCTGGTTCAAATGGCTCTGAGCACTATGGGACTTAACATCTGTGGTCATCAGTCCCCTAGAACTTAGAACTACTTAAACCTAACTAACCTAAGGGCATCACCCACATCCATGCCCGAGGCAGGATTCGAACCTGCGACCGTAGCGGTCACGCGGTTCCAGACTGAAGCGCCTAGAACCGCACGGCCACACTGGCCGGCCCCCACCATCTGGTATCAATGCATTACATTATCATCCATTATATATAATCATTTTGATAGTACACTTGATATTATAGATGAGTCGGACACAAGACAGGACACAGATGATGTCCGTTTCACGTCAACAGTGTGTAACATTTTACTTTTTTTGAATAGGCCAATGTTCCTCTCCAATAATTTTTAGATTAGTTACAATAAGCTTACGCTGCAAGAGAATTCGCTTGTATTTTTCAATATGTGGTCTGTTGTCGGTTTGAAGGCCTTCCATAACATCGGCAACGTAGTGCAACTCCACCGAGGGCTGTCTGGAGTAGGGTGGAGATAGCAATATGAAAGTTGCGAGCTGTCGAAGACGATCTTCATATTCCTAATGCGATTAGGACATCGTATACTCTTGACGACGTTTAGCACCTGTGCGGTCAGTCACCCAATTTCAGAATTCATGTTGAGTAATCCTGCTAAATTCCCATAATATTGTCTTCTTATATTGATGAGTAATATGGATAGTCGTCACGTTCATGAGCCGTCTACAACGCAAATTTAATGTTGCTATCCTAGGAACTAACCTGCAATACGTTTTGTATTTCATAATCGGAACTATCTGCATTAACCGTCATCAGAGCAATGTCAGGGAACAGAATGCAGCAGTGCCTTGGTACCTAATTGAGGACCTGCTTGAGTCGTGTTCTAAGGAAAGGATAGTTGCTGGTTCACATTATATTACACTAGCGAGAAGTCCGACTTTTCCTTTTCTCTGCAAACATACAGAACTAAATTCAGTAACTAAATGCTAAGAATATATTTGCATTGTGCCAACTCAAAGATCAATAGATATGGATATAGATGTAGATATAGATTTTTATATTTAAAGCCATTCTCGTTCTGCGTTGGAATAAACATCATTCATTATTTGCTTGTTCTTGTTACGATTGTTATTGTCATTCTCTCACTCGCAAGAGTTTTCACATTCCTATTTGGTATCGATGCACATGAAGAGTGGCTATGAAAGAAGGGAATACTGAATGTTACGTCATGCAGAATACACTCATTTACTTCGGCTCCTCGTGATCTACGCTACAGGAGAAGTGAGATACATAAAGTTGACAGTGTGAGGACAGACATGCTGGCACAACTCTGCAACTACACTGTGTTACCAGATAAAATGGTGCTGCGGAATCGAAAGTGTAGTACGGACTTTGCCACAGTAGCAGACAGCTGCTAATTTCGGACCATGACCGTGGATTACGCTTCGGTCAGTGCTGGTTAGAGTGTTGCAACTGTAAATGGAAGGCTTTGTTTGATAGTCTTGTACTGATGCTGTCTGAATAAATTATGCCATTTGATAAAAAGCGGTTTAGTTTTGAGACCTAACCCACGAGGGGGGAAGGCACAGTGGTCTGCTTCAGGAATTCCAAGCAATAAAACACAAAAAACAACCCAGAAAGGGTTCGAACAGCTACTTTCATGCAGAGACATGCATTTGGAATCTGTTCATCGTTACGGGGTCAAACAAGAGGGTAACATTACTGAAACAATGATCGGGCTACTTAGTATATAATAGAGCATACAGATTTCAAGGAGGAAACGTATGAAGACGCAGACTTCCTCGTTATCAATATGTGCGGCATATCTTTCGTGTTAACGAAAGTAAATTCCCGCTTTACCTCTTCTTACGTCTCAAATGAAATTAATGCCATGAGGAATCGAATATTTGTTGACTGCGTCTCTTCTTGCTTCCATCCTTACCAACATATTTCTTCATTCTCGTGGTAATCATGACATTCTATATGTATGCTGCAAAAGATTGCACGTGGACAAATTCGACATCGAGGTGCAAAGCGATTGGTATCTTACATTATATTCAATTCGAATAAGCTTCCGATGTATTTTTACTTCGTTTTTTTTAGTTGATTATGAACGTTACGGAAAATTATCTCACATGCTTTATGTTGAATGAGAAACATTGAATGATCCGTTTTGCTTTCCCTACGTTGAAATGATATAATGTCGGCGTCAACAGCCTTCTTCCACGCCGGAAGCTGAAACTTGTAGCATTCTGGATTAATGATAATTGAATGTCTCAAATGTATACATAGCCCACAACCGACGTCAGAAACTATCAGGGGAGAACGCCGCATAAAAACCAAACGTGCGCGCGCGTCTCCACTCTGAAGAACCGTATCGGAGAATCACGGCAAGCATTTCGCTGAAGAGCTGCCTCGTCAGAGAGACGAGAATTGGCAGCGTCGTAGCAAGTATTTGTCAACACACTGATAGTGCATTTACTTCCGTATGTAGGCCGGCATTACCTCGCTAAATTCACTTGACATTCGTTTTTCCACATCGAAGATTCGTACGATATAATCCACTGTAAGATGACACAATTAGAAAGTACATTTAATTTCTGGAATCCAAGAACGGCGTTCTTCACATAAGTAACACCTGTTTGTGTGTGCATTTGGAAGGACGACGGTGCGATCCCGCGCCCGGCCATCCTGATTTAGGGTTGCAGTGATTTCCCTAAATCGCTTCAGGCAAATGCCGGGATGGTTCCTTAGGACGGGCACGGCCGATTTCCTTCCCCATCCTTCCCTAATCCGAGCTTGTGCTCCGTCTCTAATGACATCGTTGTCGACGGGACGTTAAAACAGTAATCTCCTCCTCCTCTGTTTGTGTGTTTAAGGTTGCGTTTTGAGGCTCAGGCAACATCGCAGTGACTATAATCCACCTCTTGTCGCCAGTGTGTCGTTAGTTCAGAGGTTCCCTTGTGCGTTGCAGTGCTCCTACTATATGACATAGCAGTTCGAATCACGGTAGAAGCCGCTGACTGCAACCTTTTATTTTCCATTTTAATTAATGGAGTTGCAAACTGCTAGTAAAAATTCCTTATGCGAAATCTGAAGAATGCCTTTAAACATCAATCTTCATCCGATTTCGACTTAGTAAATTAAGTTAATATCATGGATGTCTGCTTTGCAAATGCCAAGGTGCTTCACTGTAAAATAGGTCCTGAAAAGATTCAAACCGACTGTCAACGATATAAATTTGAGCTTTGTTCGTCATATAGGTCTAACATGTCAGAAGGTTGTTTATGAAGTGCACATGTTGATTAATATAGTTCCCTTCTTCCAAATTTTTGCAATAGCATTTAACTGTAGACGTTTTCTAACACCGGCGTTAGCAATTCCTTTCCGTTCTCTGAAACCTTCAAAACGACAAATTTTTCTGGTTTAAATCTGATGACCTTAACTATCACTTCCGATCAACAATAAATACTTCATGAACCCATACATGGAACTCCAAACGTGCAGTGTTCCTGCACTGCTACAGAGCATGCATTGCAAGGTATTCACACAGTTTATCGCATAGACTTACCATAAGGAATGAAACAAGAACTGTAATACACTTTACACCACAGATGCTCACTCTGGCTTGACGAAAACATCCAAACATTGACCAAAAGTTGCACAAATAATTGAGTTTGAAAGGAAAAGAAACGAGGTATGAAGCATTTATAAATTCATCAAATGTAGTGAGGTGGTTTAATTTCGTCCCAGTCTATAAAAAATATAAAAATATTTTATGCCAGCTGCTCTCGATCGACTGACATTATGAACAGAAACAACGCACGCTACCGCTAGACCACAGGCGTAATCAGCCTAGGGTTAGTCTATCATGGGACAAGTTTTCCTCCAGGAAGTGCCGCAGTCTACAGTGTTGCCGGATTGTGCAGATAACCGGACTTAGAGAATTAGGGAGTTGGCCATTTTTTTTGTCCCATGTTGCTATCGGCGCGGACTTAGCCTCTGAAGCAGCCGGCCGCCGGTCGAGTTTTATGTCAAATAGTGTACATGTAGTCAAATTACCAGGTAGATTAATGATATGTCATGACTGATTTTCTACATACAGGCCTTCATTGTTTAGGTAAGGAATGATGTGTCAAGAATGATATATGGCACGGACCCAGGATCTAGAAACGAATCGGAAATGGCGTAGTTTAAGAAACCATCCTGGCTTCCAAGTGGGGTTGTTTGAAGAAACCATAAAAAAAAATTTGCTCCAGTTACGAAAAGTCAAGTGTAATCAGTAATGAGAGTATATTGTTTGAATAATGTGTCGGGTAGGCCATAGAATACAGTAACGCTGGATCAAGATACTTAAAATTCAGTTGTTTCCAAAACATATATTTAGATTTTTTGCATATGGTATACCGCTGCTGCAATAAATTACATGAGACGCATTTTATATGTGTATTCCACCAGAGTGGCGATTTATTTTTTTCTGCTATTTAAATCACTAAAAAAATAAGTTTTTCGGCGATAAGTCCGCAGGGTCCTACGCTAAATCGATGATACCGTCATTCTCTGTAATGAAACATCGACAAAATTAATGAATTCCACCAACAAATTAATAAAATACACAACAACATCAAATTTACCGTCAAACATTAAACAAAAAATAGCATCAACTCTCTAGACATAAAACAGCTAATAATAAAGTTATCCATAACTTTGACGTATTATGCAATACAACCACAATTGAGCGTATAATATATGATTCATCATGTCATTCATCAGCACATCAGGCGGTACATTTTCATGCCCTGATAGCTCACGTCATTTGCCTCCTACATAGAGAAAGCGTGAAGACAGAACTGGATATAATTAAGGTTGCCAATAATGGCAACAGGACTAACATAGTCGATAAAATGTACAGAAATAAAATTGAGGCCAAGTAGGCAAATGAAAATGAAGAAATAACGTTTGAAAAAATAGAAAGAAAGAAGAAAGAAAATTGCGGTACAGTTACCTGAAGAATGTTTCTCGAAAAATAAGGTACACAGCTCATAACCTCAATCTTAAAACTAGCTTTTCCACAGAAAATAAATTACGAATGAACGTAATTCACAGAACAGACAAATCTAAAATATACTGTCAGTCAGAAATATACAAAATTAAATGCAGCAATTTTGACATGTTCTATATCCGACAAACAGGTTGAAAATTTAGTACAAGATATAAAGAACATATAAACAAATGCAAAAACAACGTATCCAAATTACTACGCATCGTAGAGAAAAACTGCATTTTTAACGAAGGAACCGAGCTTCGAAATAAAAAATGTATTGAGAACTAGGGAAATATTCCTTCCAGTGCGTAGATGATTCAGAACAAAAGGCGGCCCTAAATTTTACCTTCAATAAGAAATCGACTTTCATTAAAGATAATGAAATGTAACCAAAGACTATATCTCCATCATAATTATAGATACATAATACGACACCTGTGCACTAACATCATAAATATGACAAAGCAGAATAAGCTCATAGTTCATAAACAACATTAAAGACCTCATAAAACTAAGCAAATAGTGTCCATACCATCAACAAATGTATATCTATGTATATGTATATTTGTGATGACTTAATTTTATATGGGTACCACCTGAGGATGAGCAATACTCGAAAGTTGTAGGGGAGAAATACAACATAAAAAGAATAAATTGCAGATCTAGTCTAATACACATCCAAAAAATGGATTTCATGTAATGTAATAAGAAAAGTATTGAAAACAAAGATACATATAGCACGAAAAGTGAACAAACAAACAAAAGTTTTCCACTGAAACTAAAATAATTATTAGGAGGTACGGTCACCCTAACTGCCACATATGTTTGGAAGTGACGTGGCATTTTCTCTAAGAGATGGTGCAAGACCTCATTCCTCACAGCTGAAGGACTGCAATTCGTCTCCCCAGTGTCTCCCATATATGACCTACACGTCGGGCGGGGTGGCCGAGCGGTTCTAGGCGCTACAGTCTGGAACCGCGCGACCGCTACGGTCGCAGATTCGAATCATGTCTCGAGCATGGATGTGTGTGATGTTCTTAGGTTAGTTAGGTTTAAGTATTTCTAAGTTCTAGGGGACTGATGACCTCAGAAGTTAAGTCCCATAGTGCACAGAGCCATTTGAACCATGATCTACAACAGATATGGCCAGTATTTGCTTTCCTGGAACGAGTTCGCACACCGGGCATAAATCTGTGTCTGGCTGACGTTTCGCATTTCCCTACAAAAAAAATAGCTCTGAGCACTATGGGACTCAACATCTTAGGTCATAAGTCCCCTAGAACTTAGAACTACTTAAACCTAACTAACCTAAGGACATCACACACACCCATGCCCGAGGCAGGATTCGAACCTGCGACCGTAGCAGTCCCGCGGTTCCGGACTGCAGCGCCAGAACCGCTAGACCACCGCGGCCGGCCATTTCCCTACAACTAATCCCTATGTAATAAGTGTATGAAAGAGATGGGTATGAGCTGAAGGTAAGTGGGAAACAGTGGAAGACGCGTAATCACTAGAAAGGGACCGGTTCTCAAAGTCGAATATCGCAGTTCACTTTTACGTCCATCAGTAGGGTTTATTGTCAACTTCTGTACGCCCATCAATGTAGTAAGTATCTCTCTTGACCGAATAAGTGGGTTAGTTGATGGTAATGTAATGAACAGACCAAAGAGGAGAAAACAGTATATACACAGGCATTTAACTCAGAGCTGTGATGTTTGAAAATTTATACACGTGTGGATTTTGTAAGGGACAATCGAAAAGGTTCTGTTCGAAGGCCGTGCAGTCCACAATCGGTATGCCAATCATGCAAAATAGCCGAGAGCATTGAGGCAAGCGCCCCATCGACGCATCAGGTTGGGGATACCCGTTTCGTAAAACACCGTATCTTGCTGCACGAACAAGTCCGTAACTGCCTGCTGCGTATCCTCGTCCGCAAGGAATCCTCTGCCGTTCAAGGCCTTTTTTAAGGGACCGAAAGTGTGATAAACTCATGGGCAGAGATCAAGACTACAGAGCGGGTGCTCGAGTGTCTCCCACTTGAGTGAGGCTGATCTCTCAGATCGACCGGCGTCTTGAGTCGAATCGCGACCAACACGGAACCTGGCGCACCATTCCATAACGGTGGTTTTCAGCACATTTTTCATTCTCCAATGGATGTCTACAGGTATTTGTCCTTCGACAGCCAACAAAAGAATAACAGCACATTGTTGATGTTTGGACGCATTTGGTAATAACGTTGCCATACTTCACGTTTCCACATTTACCGCACGCACATCGGAATGACACGAATGACACACTAATCCCTTGCTTACACGTCGAAGCTTAATACCCTCATTGGCGTCGCGATGCGTTCCCTATATGCTGCAGCAATGCCCTCAAACGAAAACTTTTTGATTTCCTCTTACGCATTATGTGATATACACTGAAGAGCCACAGAAACCGGCACACATACCTAATATCGGCCGGCCGCGGTGGCCGTGCGGTTCTAGGCGCTGCAGTCCGGAACGGCGGGACAGCTACGGTCGCAGGTTCGAATCCTGCCTCGGGCATGGATGTGTGTGATGTCCTTAGGTTAGTTAGGTTTAAGTAGTTCTAAGTTCTAGGGGACTGATGACCTAAGATGTTAAGTCCCATAGTGCTCAGAGCCATTTTGAACCTAATATCGTGTAGGGTCCCCGCGAGCACGCAGAAGTGCCGCAACACGGCTTGGCATCGGCTCGACTAATGTCTGAAGCAGTGATGGAGGGAACTGACACCATGGATCCAGTAAAGTACGGGTGGATGGAGATCTCTTCTGAACAGCACGTTGCGAGGCATCCCAGATATGCTCAATAATGCCGATATTTGGGAAGTTTGATGGCCTGCGGAAGTGTTTAATCTCAGAAAAGTGTTCCTCGAGCCACTATATAGCAATTCTGGACGCGTGGGGTGTCGCATTGTTCTGCTGGGATTGCCCAAGTCCCTCGGAATGCACAATGGACATCAGTGGATGCAGATGATCAGACAGGATGCTTACGTGCGTGTCACCTGTGAGAGTCGTATCTAGACGTATCAGGAGTCCCATATCACCCCAACTGCACACGCCCCACACCATTACAGAGCCTGAACCAATTTGAACAGTCCCCAGCTGACATGCAGGCTCCATGGATTCATGAGGATGTCTCCATACCCGTACATGTCCATCCGCTCGATGCAATTTGAAACGAGGCTGGTGCGAACAGGTAACATGTTTCCTGTCATCAACAGTCTATTGTCAGTGTTGACGGACCCAGGCGAGGCGTAAAGCTTTGTGTCGTGCAATCATCAAGGGTACATGAATGGGTCTTCAGCTCCGAAAGCCCATATCGATGATGTTTCGTTGACTGGTTCGCACGCTGGACACTTGTCGATTGCCCAGCATTGAAATCTGCAGCAATTTGAGGAAGGTTTGCACTTCTGTCACCTTGAAAAATTCTCTTCAGTCATCATTGGTCCCGTTCTTGCAGGATGTTTTTCCGGCCGCAGCTACGTCGGACAGTTGATGTTTTACCGGATTCGTGATATTCACGGTACACTCGTGAAATGGTCGCACGGGAAAATTCCCACTTCATCGCTACCTCGGAGATGCTGTGTCCCATCGCTCATGCGCCGATTATAATGCCACGTTTAAACTCACTTAAATCTTGATAACCTGCATTATAGCAGCAGTAACCGATCTAACAACTCCGCCAGATACTTGTTGTCTTCTATAGGTGTTGCCGACCGCAGCACCGTATTCTTTCTGTTTACATACTTCTGTATTTGAATACGCATGCCTATACCAGTTTCTTTGGCGCTTCAGTGCATCTGGAGCCTGCAGCCAGACGCATGGAGCTACACAACTTAAAATAAAGCCGTCCTCAACAAAAAGGTTGAGTTCAACACCACATTGCTTTACTACTGGACATGGTAATACACTCCTGGAAATGGAAAAAAGAACACATTGACACCGGTGTGTCAGACCCACCATACTTGCTCCGGACACTGCGAGAGGGCTGTACAAGCAATGATCACACGCACGGCACAGCGGACACACCAGGAACCGCGGTGTTGGCCGTCGAATGGCGCTAGCTGCGCAGCATTTGTGCACCGCCCCGTCAGTGTCAGCCAGTTTGCCGTGGCATACGGAGCTCCATCGCAGTCTTTAACACTGGTAGCATGCCGCGACAGCGTGGACGTGAACCGTATGTGCAGTTGACGGACTTTGAGCGAGGGCGTATAGTGGGCATGCGGGAGGCCGGGTGGACGTACCGCCGAATTGCTCAACACGTGGGGCGTGAGGTCTCCACAGTACATCGATGTTGTCGCCAGTGGTCGGCGGAAGGTGCACGTGCCCGTCGACCTGGGACCGGACCGCAGCGACGCACGGATGCACGCCAAGACCGTAGGATCCTACGCAGTGCCGTATGGGACCGCACCGCCACTTCCCAGCAAATTAGGGACACTGTTGCTCCTGGGGTATCGGCGAGGACCATTCGCAACCGTCTCCATGAAGCTGGGCTACGGTCCCGCACACCGTTAGGCCGTCTTCCGCTCACGCCCCAACATCGTGCAGCCCGCCTCCAGTGGTGTCGCGACAGGCGTGAATGGAGGGACGAATGGAGACGTGTCGTCTTCAGCGATGAGAGTCGCTTCTGCCTTGGTGCCAATGATGGTCGTATGCGTGTTTGGCGCCGTGCAGGTGAGAGCCACAATCAGGACTGCATACGACCGAGGCACACAGGGCCAACACCCGGCATCATGGTGTGGGGAGCGATCTCCTACACTGGCCGCACACCACTGGTGATCGTCGAGGGGACACTGAATAGTGCACGGTACATCCAAACCGTCATCGAACCCATCGTTCTACCATTCCTAGACCGGCAAGGGAACTTGCTGTTCCAGCAGGACAATGCACGTCCGCATGTATCCCGTGCCACCCAACGTGCTCTAGAAGGTGTAAGTCAACTACCCTGGCCAGCAAGATCTCCGGATCTGTCCCCCATTGAGCATGTTTGGGACTGGATGAAGCGTCGTCTCACGCGGTCTGCACGTCCAGCACGAACGCTGGTCCAACTGAGGCGCCAGGTGGAAATGGCATGGCAAGCCGTTCCACAGGACTACATCCAGCATCTCTACGATCGTCTCCATGGGAGAATAGCAGCCTGCATTGCTGCGAAAGGTGGATATACACTGTACTAGTGCCGACATTGTGCATGCTCTGTTGCCTGTGTCTATGTGCCTGTGGTTCTGTCAGTGTGATCATGTGATGTATCTGACCCCAGGAATGTGTCAATAAAGTTTCCCCTTCCTGGGACAATGAATTCACGGTGTTCTTATTTCAATTTCCAGGAGTGTATTTTAGTTGATGTGTCCGTGTCTTCCTCTAACAGTTGATAGAACTTACCCACTAATTTATAGGCACACATATAGCCTAACATGGATTCCTAACCATAGCGCAATTTGGTATTCTTACCATTAAAAAAATCATTTTCAGAGGTGAAAGATGCACTAAGTGTCGGGGAGAATCCGGAGATCGGTTGGAGATCGAACAGCAGTAGTTTGGATTTATAATCTGATCATTATGCGCTGAGCTACCAAGTCTCACGTACTCAGATTAATGTCTGTTAAACATGAACAGTGACAAGACTTTATTCATAGTAGGCAAAGGCTGAACAAAATACTTAAATAGCTGTCACAGCGTCTTTGTGCATTCAGGGACAGTAGTTTAGAAAATATTTTTTTCAAATCTCAAATTCCACGTTTGAATAAATCGATCCTAGAGTTCTGTCAACTCAAGTTGCAAGTAGTGACGCATATCGGCAGCCAAAAGCGTGAACAGTCTGACAAATAATTCGGTATCTGTCGTGAGTCTTTGCGAATTCAGTATTCAAACTTCTTTCAAAACTATTCATGTAACACTCCAGTTACTGAAATCAATCCGTCACGTGAGTTCCAAGAATGAATGCCTTGAGATCATGAAAATCAAATATACTTTATCAGGGATTCAATGTTTGTTTGAAATCATCAATGCTGTTCGGCATATCTGTGATCAATTGTCTCACTTCCATGGAGAGGTTTTAGGAACTTGGTGACGTAGACCATAAGAAAATACGAACGTAAGGAATATCAGACAAGCTGTATGATTGGACTGAAGAGTTTCTAGCAAATAGAACTCAGTGTGTCATTCTCAATGACGTGAACGTAGCTTCGGGTGTATCTCAATGGAGCGCTATTGGACCATTACTTTTCACAGTAAATGCAAATGACCTAGTGGATAACGTCGGAAGTTCCATGAGGCTTTTCGCGGACAATGCTGTTGTATACAGAGAAGTCGCTGCGCTAGAAAATTATAGATAAATGCAGGAAGGCCTGCAAAAGATCGAGGCTTGGTGCAGAGACTGAAAATTGACCCTCAATATAAACAAATGTATCGTATCACGCGTAAATCGGCAGAGAGACCCATTATCGTATGATTACACGATTGCAAAGCAATCAATTACGTGCATAAAATACGGATGCGTCTGTAGTGATTGAAAGTGGAACGCCGACATAACTAATTGCACGTAAGGTAGACTGAAGTTAATTGGAAGAATCCTTAGGAAACACAGTTCACCCACAAAGGAGGTAGTATACAAACTGTCAATCGACCAATACTTGAATACTGCTCGTCAGTCTGGGATCCGTAGCACTGATAGAAAAGAACCAAAGAAGAGCAGCGCGTTTCGTTATAAGTTCATTTAGCAATCGTGAAAGCGCCACTGGAGATGCTCAGTCAACGCTCGTGGCAGACGCTGCAAGAGAGGTGCTCTGAATCACGGTGTGGTTTCCTGTTAAAGTTCCGAGAGCCTTCATTCCTAGAAGATTCAACCAACATGTTGCTTCCTTCTACATATATATATCTCGCGAAAACACCATAAAGGTAAAATTAGAGGAATTCGAGCTTACACAGAGGCTTAACAGAAATCGTTCTCCTCGCTAACTATTCGCAACTGGGACAGGAAAGGGGGGTAAGTGACAGTGGTAGACTAAGTACACTCCATCACACACTGTAAGGTGGCTTGTGGAGCATAGAAGTAGATGTAACTGTGAGGCCTGCAATCTGCCGAGGATCACGGAGACGCTTAGTCTCTCTTCCACTAATCTCTAGGTATGGCGCAAGAAGACGTGTATCATGTCATCTTTGTGGCTGGTATTTTAACTCCTTTAGGAATATAACTACGCTGTCGTATATCAACTACTGTGAGTGGCTTTCAATGACCTACATCTAGTATGCAGGGTGTCCCAAGAGGGATGGTCAATACTAACGGCTATGACAGAACAATCATTCGAAATAAAAAAATTCTAGTAAACAAGGGCTCTAAAATGCATACCGTAAGAGCTATGAGCATTTCTTGATCCTCGATACTGTGATACATAACTCTTCTAGTACTACCTCTTTGCTTTCCATCTTCTGATAGGTGATAGTATAGACCAAAACATAAAGAAGGTCTAATAAACATGGGCTCTGAAGTGCGTACCTTAAGAGCTATGAGCACTTGTTCATCTTCGCTACTGTGAAACATCTCTTCTACTGAACAAGTGCTCATAGCTCTTAAGGTATGCATTGTATTTCACATGTTTACTGGACTATTTTTTTCTTGTTTTGGTCCGTTCTACCTCCTCCCACTACATGAGAAGCAAAACACTTGCGACAGAAGAGGTTTGTTCGAGTCGAAGATGAAAAAGTGCTCATAGCTCTTAAAGTGTGCATTCTAGGGCCCATGTTTACTGGAATTTTTTGCTTCGAATCATCGTTCCTATCATATCCATGAATATTGAGCATTCCTACTGGGACACCCTGTATACTCCGAAAGCCACTGTATAACGCTTCTACACCTGCATCTGCATATATACTCCGCAATCCACCATACGGTGCGTGGCGGAGGGTACCTCGTACCACAACTAGCATCTTCTCTCCCTGTTCCACTCCCAAACAGAACGAGGGAAAAATGACTGCCTATATGCCTCTGTACGAGCCCTAATCTCTCTTATCTTATCTTTATGGTCTTTCTGCGAAAAATAAGTTGGCGGCAGTAAAATTGTACTGTATTGTGCCTGGTGGAGGGTACATCGTACCAATAGTGCCGATATCCTTTCCTATTCCATTCGTGTACTGATCGAGGGAAAAATGACTGTACGTATCCTATCTCCCTTTTATCTTCTTCTTGTGATCCCTCTGTTTCTCACACGTTGGTGGCAGTATAATAGTCGCACAGTCTTCCTCCAAAAGAGGTTCTCGCGAGAACTACGTCGTCTTTCTTCCAGGTTTCCCATTTAGGTCACCCAAGTATTTCTGTTACACTTTCGTATGAGCTCTTCCGACCTGTTAGCGACGGGTCTCTAAATGATTTTGATGTCTTCTTATGCGTACTTGATAAGGACGCCAGACACTGAAACAACACTCTAAAACTGACGTAACCGGCAACTTGTATGCGATTTCTTTTACAGATGCACCGCATTTTCACAGAACTCTTTTAACAAATATAACTCCTCTATCCGTTTTTCCTAATACTTCTTTTACAAGATTGTGCCACTTCATACTGTTTCCTAATATTACTCCTACATTGAAGCGCCAAAGAAACTAGTACGGGCATGCGTATTCAAATACAGAACAGGCAGAACACGGCACTGCTGTCGGCAACGCTTATATAAGACAACAAGTGTCTGGCGCAGTTGTTAGATCGATTACTGCTGTTACAATGGCAGCTTATCGAGATTTAAGTGCGTTAGAACGTGGTGTTATAGTCGGCGCACGAGCGATGGGACACAGCATCTCCGAGGTAGCGATGAAGTGAGGATTTTCCCGTACGACCATTCCCCGAGTGTACCATAAATATCAAGAACCCGGTAAAGCATCAAATCTCCGACATCGCTGCTGCCGGAAAAAGATCCTGCAAGAACGGGACAGACGACGACTGAAGAGAATCGTTCAACGTGACAGAAGTGCAAACCTTCCGCAAATTGCTGCAGATTTCAGTGCTGGGCAATCAAAAAGCGTCAGCGTGCGAACCATTCAATGAAACATCATCGATATGGGCTTTCGGAGCCGAAGGCCCACTCGTATACCCTTGATGACTGCATGACAAAAAAGCTTTACCCCTCGCCTGGATCCATCAACACCGACATTGGATTGATGATAACAGGAAATATCCAGAATGAGATTTTCACTCTGCAGCGGAGTGTGCGCTGATATGAAACTTCCTGGCAGATTAAAACTGTGTGCCCGACCGAGACTCGAACTCGGGACCTTTGCCTCTCGCGGGCAAGTGCTCTACCAACTGAGCTACCGAAGCACGACTCACGCCCGGTACTCACAGCTTTACTTCTGCCAGTACCTCGTCTCCTACCTTCCAAACTTTACATAAGCTCTCCTGCGAACCTTGCAGAACTAGCACTCCTGAAAGAAAGGATATTGCGGAGACATGGCTTAGCCACAGCCTCGGGGATGTTTCCAGAATGAGATTTTCACTCTGCAGCGGAGTGTGCGCTGATATGAAACTTCCTGGCAGATTAAAACTGTGTGCCCGACCGAGACTCGAACTCGGGACCTTTGCCTCTCGCGGGCAAGTGCTCTACCAACTGAGCTACCGAAGCACGAAACAATCTCATTCTGGAAACATCCCCGAGGCTGTGGCTAAGCCATGTCTCCGCAATATCCTTTCTTTCAGGAGTGCTAGTTCTGCAAGGTTCGCAGGAGAGCTTCTGTAAAGTTTGGAAGGTAGGAGACGAGGTACTGGCAGAAGTAAAGCTGTGAGTACCGGGCGTGAGTCGTGCTTCGGTAGCTCAGTTGGTAGAGCACTTGCCCGCGAGAGGCAAAGGTCCCGAGTTCGAGTCTCGGTCGGGCACACAGTTTTAATCTGCCAGGAAGTTTCATAACAGGAAATATGTTGCCTGGTCGGACGAGTCTCGTTTCAGATTGTATCGAGAGGATGGACGTGTACGGGTATGGAGACAACCTCATGAATCCATGGACCCTGCAAGTCAGTAGGGAACTGTTCAAGTTGGTTGAGGCTCTGCAATGGGGTAGGGTGCGTGTAGTTGGAGTAATATGGGACGCCTGATGCGCCTAGATACGACTCTGACAGGTGACACGTACGTAAGCATCCTGTTTGATCACCTGCACCCATTCATGTCCATTGTGCATTCCCACGGAATTGGGCGATTTCAGCAGGATAATGCGACATCCCATAAGTTCAGAACTGCTACAGAGTGGCTCCAGGAACACTCTTCTGAGTTTAAACACTTATGCTGGCCACCAAACTCCTCAGACGTGAACATTATTGAGCATATCTGCGACGCCTTGAAACATGCTGTTCAGAAGAGACCTCCTCCCCCTCGTACTCTTACGGATTTATGGACAGCCCTGCAGTATTCATCGTGTCAGTTCCCTCCAGCACTACTTCAGATATATTAATCGAGTCCATGTCACGTCGTGTTGTGGCACATCTACGTGCTCGGGGAGGGGGAGGGGGGGGGCGGAGGGGCTCTGCACGATATTAGGCAGGTGTACTAGTTTCTTTGACTCTTCAACGTAAATACTTACACGATGTGACGTGTTCAAGATGTTCACCACTAATCTTGTAAACAGGCACTATCGAGTTGTTTTTCCGTATTATAGGCATTGTCTTACATACAGGGTGGTCATACACAATCTGAAAAGCTTATAAGTGTGTTGCACTATAGTCTGCGCTGAAAAATATTTTTTAAGAAGAAATTCGATACTTTGCGCCGTTTCCGAGTTAATTGACATTGTATTAACCTATCAGGTCATTGGGCCCTCATATTCAAGCGGACTGCCAGATACAATTAGTGTCAGTTGTTCTCATAGCGTAGACGATAGTGCACGAGACTGCTTAGTCTTCGTCTCTGTTTCGATCCTTACTACGGTCACATGTCCAGTTTTGGAATCGCTCTCTTGTTTGGTTTTAGGAAACCAAACGAAAAACACGTTTGGCGTCACCATCTCTGACGGATCGCTTCAATTTGCTCGCGGAACGGCCTGATTCGCTAACTTCAATGCGATTTAATTCGGAAATGGCGCAACGTATCGAACTTTTTTCTTAACAATTATTTCTCAGCACAGTCTACCCTGATACAGCCTTACAAACTTTCCAAACTGTTTCCGACCACCATGTACATACACATACAAAGAGAGCTGCCATTGATTACAGCAAATGGAAATTTTGTCTAAGTCTTTTTGCACTTCATTACGATCGATCAATGGTGATACTTGCATATAGACAACACGATCGTCTGCCAACATTCTTATAGTGCTGCTGATCCTATCTGTTGTTTATGTGTATTGAACACATCACAGGTACTATGACGCTTCCTTGGGAACAGCCGATGTTACTTTAGGTTTTGTGGAATATTCGCCGTCCACTACAACGCACCGTTTTCTATAAGTCAAATATCCCTTAATCAATTCAGATATTTACGGAGAGCCTCTGTACCATCGTATATTGGTTAATAGTCGGCTAGTCGAGGATGTGGTACAGTGCCGAATGCATTTCGTGGTTCTAGGAAGACGGAATCTACCAGTTCACTGCATCTATTGGTTGCAGGATGTCGTCTATTTAGTTACATAGAAGTAAGGCTACTTCCAGTACACACGGAACGATATGACTTCACCACATTTCTGACAAGTGCATAGACGAAATAAAGTACCTAATGAAATGGCAGTTCCCCGTTCATGCCACGAACTGTGATTGCGCAGAGCTACAAACCATGTAGAACCTACTGGATTGTCACTATGTCCTGCATCTTGCACAGAAGAAGATCTAATTGCGACTCCGGGAGCTACTGAAGGCGCGAGATTTTGGTCAACAGTAGTGTAGCTTGATAATTCTTCTTTTCATTCGTGTTTAAGGGTAACTGCCATGTCTTGTATTTGTTTCTGACTCAAGTAAATAAAAAAAACTTAATAAAAGCACCGTGTTAGAGTGCTGACTGGCCGTCGTGTCATCCTCTGTCTTCTGGCGTTATCTGGATATGATATGGAGGGCTTAGAGCCAGCATACCACCCTCCTGGTCGTTGTCGGCTCCCCAGACCTTGGAGCCACTAATATTCACTCAAGTAGCTCCTCAATTGGCCTCATGAGGCTGGCAGCATTCTTGGCAGTAGCAGGAATCGAAGCCAGATCCTCCGCATGGCAGTCTGATGCTCTGAACACTTAACTATGGAGGCGGAATATAACGCACCTAATGCAGAATCTAAATCTTACGTAACACAACTCGTATTGCGAACAAACGGGTGAGCATATGAGGAGACAGGCAAGACCGTTTGCGAGGCTTACAGGCTGCTGTAATGGTCTACGACGTGACACTAGGTATCAAAGAAGACTGTGGGTGTTCAGCACATTACATCTCTCTTGTGTGAAATGAAACTGTCGATCCACGAGAGTTGTGTAAAATATTTAACAATCGCATCTTGTCAATGGTCGGCTAGCTAAATAAAAATTGGCACAGGTAAATATGTAGAACTCATCAAAACTTGTGTTCCGAAGCAACTACATCACATGCAGTTTCAGAAAACAAGCAAAAATGAAAATGAATCAGTTATTGCATCATTAAAGAATAAAGACTCCAGTGAGAATGATGAAATTTCAGGTAGGATTATGAAGACCAGGGCACCATACACAGAGGGGTCCAGAAAAATGTAGACACTCTTTGATAGTCAATATTAATGGAACAGAATGCTATACCGCAATTCTTGCACGGCGGGATGGGGGGGGGGGTTGTTTTGTGTTTTCAAAATTACAGTCATTAGCAGCAAAACAACGGCGATACCGCTGAACTGTTGACCGCACTACGGTTGTCAGTGTGTTTGGGGTATCTGTGTGATAGCCGCACAGGACACCTCGATGGCTTCTCGTAGCTGCTTCTATTGAGAAATTGCGTTTTTCAAGGTGCCCCATAGGTAGAAGTCAAGAGGTGTAAGGTCAGGAGACTGTGGTGGGTACTCAAAAGCCCTTCTTCGAACCATCCATCGTCCAGGTAGATTTTCAACTAAGTAGGCTCTGACAAATCTATGGTAGTGAGGCGGAGCGCTATCATGTTGTAGGTAAAATCTTTCATTTCCAAACACCACTCAGATGGCAGGTAAAATCGATGTTTGCAGCATATGACGATGCACCACATCAGTTACAGTACCTTCAAAGAAGAACGGGCCAATGAAACCACGCGATGGCAGACCACACCACACATTAACACCCGGTAGATTACCTTCTTTGTCCCCGTGAACGTACACGCAGTTGTGGAGATTTACAGTACCGTTCAGTTTGAATTGCGGCTCGTTACGCCAGATAAGCATCCCTGAAAAAAGTTCATCCTCGCGAAGAATGTCTTCCAACTACTCGCAGCAGCCGGCCGTTGTGGCCGAGCGGCTCAAGGCGCTTCAGTCCGGAACCGCGCTGCTTCTACGGCCGCAGGTTCGAATCCTGCCTCGGGCATGGATGTGTGTGATGTCCTTAGGTTAGTTAGGTTTAAGTAGTTCTAAGTCTAGGGGACTGATGATCCCAGATGTTAAGTCCCATAGTGCTTAGAGTCATTTGAACCATTTGAACTTGCAGCACTCCATTCTTCGATCCGGGTCGTCCTCGTTCATAGCATGCAGCGATCCTCGAATGCACACTTCGCACTTTGTAGCCTTCAGAATTCGTCGTACGCTTGATCGGCTTACCCCGCTTTCACGTACACCCTGCTTCACAGATTTTTGAGGTGAGCTAGTAAAATGTTGCAACACAGCAGCGCTGGAAGCCGGACTTGTTGATGTTTTTGGCTGGCCAGATCTGTCCTTATGCACATCCTGAACAGTACCGTTGGCTTAGATTTCTCCCGAGTACGATAAATTGTTGTACGTGTTGGTGGCTGAGTTCCGCACGCATTACGCAATTGCCGTTGTACCTTCATTGTGTTTTCGTACTTCCAGTAGCACTCAATACGGCCTTGCGTTGCTGTACTGTCATCTGCTGGAAAACGCGCCAAGATCCGTTGAGAAAACAATAGACTACCCTAATGCGCAGCCGGCCGGAGTGGCCGTGCGGCTCTAGGCGCTACAGTCTGGAGCCGAGCGACCGCTACGGTCGCAGGTTCGAATCCTGCCTCGGGCATGGCTGTGTGTGATGTCCTTAGGTTAGTTAGGTTTAATTAGTTCTAAGTTCTAGGCGACTGATGACCTCAGAAGTTAAGTCGCATAGTGCTCAGAGCCATTTGAACCTAATGCGCAAAATTGCAATGATACGTCATTTTGTTCCAAAGATGTTAACTACCAAAGAGAGTTCGCATTTTTCTGGACCCTTCTGTATTAGTTCAGTACTCTATTACCTGTGTAGTGTGTCTTTCAGGTGTGGTCAATTTCCTGACAGATTGAAATACTTTTTAACCACTTTGTAAAAAGGTTGAGAGAGACAAAGCAGACAATTACCGGCCAATTTCTTTGCTACCAGCGTAAAGGAGAGTAGTGGCACAGCTCAGTGCACATAATTTGCTGGCAGACTCTCAGTTTTGTGCAATTTGGAACACTATCGCAGAGTTACCAAAAGTGCGTTGATGTTTCACTCTCTATTCCAAGTAATACCACACATCTTCTATAGGATTAGGATCTGGTGATTTACGGGGACACTCGAGTTCTTGTTAGATGGAAATTTCAACACGATGAAGATTAAAAGACAAGTAAACACTTGATCAACGAGAATCTTGAAACAAATGCCCTGGTTCATGTTCAAGGTAACCCAAATGAATAGACCCTAGTCATGGTACGAAAAATAACTCAAAACCATCACATCACCACCTCCTGTCTGAAGAATACACTGCATACGCTGCAAGTTAACCGCCTTATTGGGCCGCCCATCTTTTGAAACGAGAGAACATCGCAAATCGTTGAAACAAACTACACGCCTTCAATCAGCCAGTGTCCAGTTTATTTGTTTTTTGGTCCATCGAAGACACGCAGCTTTGTGTGCCGCCGTGAACGATAGCCTTCTTTGAGGTAGGCGACTCCAAAATGCGATTTGTTCACTCGATAAGTGGTTGTAATGGGCCTACCTTTACCGACAGCAGCAATTCCCGTGAAGCTTGGAAGTGAATGACAAGGCCTCAGTCGGTTAGGATATTTTTACGCCTACTGTTCTTAACAATGTTACCGGTCTGCGAATGTCACATTTTACTTTGCAAACAAGTTGGACAGCCCACGCTGAACAGGCAACTTCGTTCACGTTATGGCCATGGGAACGTCCAAACACAGTACCTCCTTTCTGCCATTTTGCTACACATCCACGTTCATCCGTCTTAATGCGCTGATTCCCAACAACTGGCTGTCACATGCAAACTTGTTCACTACTAACGAGGAGAACGCGGCAAGTGCCATAGTCCGATTCCCCAGAAACTTCGCTCAGTGGAAGAGGTGTCAAAATAAGCGAACACCTGTCTCGGGCTTATCCCTGGATATTCGACCGTTTTTGAGAAAACAGCCGTCAAAGTTTTCGACGTAAATTAGACTCCTTTTAGAGCTCGATAATCTTAGGTAAGTAATGGTACTATGGCTAGCGTCGCGGCCTGTCAGGTTTGCGTCCCGTGTTCGAAACCCAACTATTCTTTTTACTTATTTTATTTCTTCATTTATCTACCCATGCCCGTAGAAGGTTACTACACGAATGTTTCTTATCAAGTTAGGGGATACAAGGGCGTTACATTAATAGTAAAATTACAAAAAAATGGTTCAAATGGCTCTGAGCACTATGGGACTTAACAGCTGAGGTCATCCGTGAGGTCATCAGTCCCCTAGAACTTAGAACTACTTAAACCTAACTAACCTAAGGACATCACACACATCCATGCCCGAGGCAGGATTCGAACCTGCGACCGTAGCGGTCGCGCGGTTCCCGACTGAAGGGCCTAGAACCGCTCGGCCACAGCGGCTGGCGTAAAATTACACTGGACTTCACAGTGCCATACAATTGTTGTATTATATATATATATATATATATATATATATATATATATATATATATATATGTGTGTGTGTGTGTGTGTGTGTGTGTGGTATTTTCAAGGGTTACAACCTTTTTAAATTCTCATTTTCTTATATTTCATTCTTACATCAATTCTTATACTTTGTTCTTATGTTTCTTCAGAAAGATTTGGTGTAGTCCCTTGATTGATACCGATCGTAGAAACATTCTGAACATAGAAATTCCTAACACCAAGAGCGTAGCGAGAAGGCAGGTTTGCCACGATGACATTTCTTCGTATGAATCTCACTCGGGAAGATTTCACGCCTTGGCAATAATTTTGTGGCAAATCTCACGTAACGAATCACATTTCCGAAAACTGCTGTTTGCATCTGATTATGAATTAAGATAAACTACAAAAATTTAACCTAAAATAAGTTCAAATAATTTTCTCATCCATTTATTTTTTTAAATTCATTCACCAGATGTACAATTAGTAGACAAATAAGGAGAACGTTATTTCAATATACACTGGAAAACATTCGAGTAGTAACATTCTACGAACATGTGTAGATAAATGAAGAAAAAAAATCAGATTTCGAACACGGGACGCAAAAAGTGTGAAGCTGCGAAGCTAGCCACTGTGCTAAAATGCACATAAAGTACCTCGAAAACGTGTCGGTTTCACAGAAATGATCGAGGATCTATGTATAAACCAAGATTCGTGTTCACTTATTTTGACTCCTCTCCCACTGAGCCAAGTTTCTAGGAAATCGGGTTATGACACTTGCCGCGAACTTCTCGTAAGACTTAAGTCAGTGGTGCAGGATAAGATGTCCATCTGGCACCAGTGCTATCGCAACTACGTCGCTCTAAGGCGACCACTTATGCTCTTTTAAGACAGTAACTTAAATTCTGTCCCGTGAGCTTATGCTCGCCTGTAAGAAATTCGTCCAGCATAACATTTTCCACCTGGAAGAAACAAGCTAGACTACCTACATCTCTGAAGAGACGTACATCTGTATCTTTGGGCATTCACCACATGTCACGTTCCTCCGACTTCTTGTATGTCCACATGAGGACCCAACCACGACCAAAATGATACAGGGTGACAATTATTGAACTATATGAAAAAAAACTACGGCGTGCACACACTTTATTCAATATGTAAACGTCACTACAGATGTTGTGATTTGGCTTATGACATTTTCAACGTGCGTGCCAGCATTGGCGATGATGTGAGACAGACAAATAGCAAAATTCTGCAGGACCCGCGTAATTGTCGGAAAATCGACGCTGTTGATGACTTCCTGAATGGCTGTTTTTCAGCTCAACAATGGTTTTGGGGTTATTGCTGCACACCTTGTCTTTGATATAGCTCCACAAAAAGGAATCGCATGTGTTCAGATTCGGAGGATATGGCAGCCAACCGAAGCCCATGCCAGTGGCCTCTGGGTACCAAGAGCAAGCATGTGGTCCCCAAAGTGCTGCTCCAGGACATCAAACACTCTCCTGCTTCGATGGGGTCGAACTCCGTCTTGCATGAACCACATCTTGTCGAAATCAGGGTCACTTTGGACAATGGGGATGAAATCATCTTCCAAAATCTTCACCTACCGTTCGGTAATCACTGTGTCATCAACGAACATCGCACCGATATTCCGTGCGTGGACATTTCACACCACACACTCAACCGTTGAGAGTGAAGAGACTTCTCGATCGCAGAATGCGGATTCTCAGTCTCCAAAATGCGCCAATTTTGCTTATTGACGAATTCATCCAAATGAAAGTGGGCTTCGCCTCTAAACGAAGCCATACAGCGCATACTAATTTCCATCATGCCCCGCGGCCAACCGTGCGTTTTGAACGTCCTAACACCTAACGCATACCGTTCAGAAGCTATGACGATTTTATTTCATACAGTTCAATAATTGTCAACCTGAATCTTTCTCCAAATCTCCTGTGACTGCATCGGCTATCACTTTGCGACAAGGATTGTTCTGCAAACGAACTGTGGTCGTGGCCAGAGAGATATCACCATCGTATTTTGTCTAAGAATGAGAGGCATGGATGTAAATCAGGTAAGCTCTCATAAATGTAACGCTGTCACGCCTTCTCTACCACAAGCCACATGTCGGTGAGTGCCCGAGGATACTTCTAGTACCACTAACCGATCCTGCTCCATCCCTGTTCTATTCGCGAAATGACCGTGGAAAGAATGAGTGTCAGTAAATCTCTGTGTTAGTTCCAATTACTCGAATTTTCCCGTTGTGGTCATTTTGTGAGACGTATGTAGGGGGAAGTAATACGTTGTCCAATTCTTCCCGAAAAATACTCTCTCGAAATTTCAATAGTAAACCTCTCTAGGACGCACAACGCCTCTCACGTAGCGTCTGCCATTGAAGTTTGTTGAGCATTAGCGTGACGCTCTCGCGGCGATTAATCTGTTCATCGTTGGACCTTGTCTAACTCTTCTTTTATTCTAGCCCTGTGAGAGTCCCAGAATGATGAGCAGTACTCAAGTATCGGTCAGACGAATGTTTTGTAAGCCAGTTCTTTCGCTGATGAATTACATTTCCTTAGGATGCTTTCTATGGCTCTCAGCCCAGAATCTGCTGTTCCTACTATTTGTGTTACAGGTTCATTCTACTTAAGGTAGCTCCGGATGGTTACTCCTAGGCAATTTACGGTAGTTACTGTTTTCAGCAATTTGTCATCAATAGTTTACCTGTATAGTAGTGGATTTCTTCTCCTACAGTTGTTACATCTATTTATGTTCAGGGTCAACTGCCAGTCCCTGCACCATTCATCAGTCCTCTGCAGGTGTTCTTGCCAATCACTACAGTCTTCTGGCTTGCTACATCTATATCTACCTACATCTACATCGTTACTCTTCAGTTCACACTTAAGTGCGTGACAGAGGGTTCATCGAACGACTTCCACACTATTTCTCCACCGTTCCGTTCTCTAACAGTGCACGTGAAAAACGAACACTTAAATCTTTCCGCGAGAGAAGTTATTTCTCTTATTTTATTGCAATGATCATTTCTACCTATTTACGAGGGTGTCAATCAAATTTTTTTTCGATTTCGAGGAAGAACGTTAAAACTTCGTGAAAAAATTTCGCCGCAACGAAAAACGCCTTTGTTTTAATGATTGCATCCCAACTCGCTTGTCATGTCCGCAATACTCTCACCAATGTTTTGCGGTAATACAAAACGGGCTGCCCTTCTTTGTACTTTGTCGATGTCCTCCGTCAGTCCTAGCTGTTATGGATCTCATATTGCGCGGCATTACTCTAGCAGTCTAGCAGAAGACGAACAAGCGTAGTGCAGGCAGTGTCTTTAGCAGAGCCGTTGCATCTTCTCAGTGCTCTGCCAACAAAACGCACTCCTTGTTTCGCCTTCCCCACAACATTATCTATGTGATCGTTCCAGTTTAAGTTGTTCGAAAATGTAACACCTATACATTTCGTTGAATTTACTGTCTTTAGGTTTGTGTGATTTATAGTGTAGCCGAAATTTAGCGGATTGCTTTTAGTAATCGATGATTTCGCACTTGTCATTATTAAGGGTCAATCGCCACTTTTCGCACCATACAGGTATCTTACCTAAATCATTTTGCAATTTGTTTTCTGATAACTTATCTATACGGTAAATAACAGCGTCATGTGCAAACAACGTAAGACGCTGCTCAGGCTGCCTCCTATATCGTTTATATAGATTAGGAACACCAGCGGGCCTATAACTCTTCCTTGGGGAGCGCCATACATCACTTCTGTTTTGCTCGAAGAGTTTCTGTCAATTACTATGAACTGTGACCTTTCTGACAGGAAATCACGAATCCATTCGGACAACTGAGACGATACTCCGCAGGCACGCAATTTTCTTAGAAGCCGCGTTTGAGGAACGTTGTCAAAAGCCTTCTGGAAATCTAGGAGTATGGAATCAATTTGAGATTTTCTATCGACAGCACTCATTACTTCTTGAGAAACAACAGCAATTTGTGTTTCACAACAACGATATTTTCTGAATCCGTGCCGTCTGTGTGACAACAGATCGCTTTCCTCGAGGTAACTCATAGTGTTCGAACACAGTATATGTTCCAAAATCCTGCTTCAAATCGATGTCAGCGATAAGGGTGTGTAATTCGTGGATTACTCCTACTTCCTTTCTTGATATTGGTGTGAAATGTACAACTTTCCGGCTATCTTACAGACAACTGCATTATCTGCGAACAACCTAAAGCAGGTTTCGACGTTATCTACAAGATCATTTGTGTAAACTGTAAACAGAAACACCCGTGATACACTTCCTTGGAGTATTTTGAAATTATCATTTCATCTGTTCTATAAAGAATGACGTGTTGAGTTTTATCTGCAAGGAAGTCTTGAATCCAGTCACAAATCTGGTCCAAACCTAGGAAAGCTAGTACTGCTTTCACCAAACGGCAGCGCAGAACTGTGTCAACTGCCTTTCTGTAATCAAGGAACACACCATCAACATGAACGCAGATATCTACAGCACTGTAGATCTCATGGAGAAGCAGAGAAAGAGTTCTGAAAGATCTCTTTTTGCCGAATCTTTGTTGATCTTCCTACATGGCTAAATTATCACTGAACTGTCTGAAAAATTATTTTGAGGATAAAAACAGACCTCGTTATGTTCTGCTCGCAGTGTAGAGGGAAGCATGGTTTGAATACGGTATGTAGGTTCAAATGGATGTACGTTACAGTAGTTACACAGAGATTAGCAGTTCTTTTTTTACTTCGAATAACACTTTTGGAGTGTACGAGAGATCAACATTGTTTCTTCTTTTATGTTTTCAACTGCAGTTCCCTTTGCTCCCACACTTCTTTCACTCTTCGAAGATGTTGTTCCTCCCCTTCTTGTGTAAACTTTCTTCCAGTTCTTGCTTTTTTCATGTCCTTAAGGAGAGCCTTTTCTACAGGATCATTAAAAATCGTTGTTTTCTGTTGCGTCCACGTCGACTCCTACATTTTCCATATATAAATCTTATTATTTCCCTCAATTATGTGTGTTTGTATTTGTAATTGTTTAGTAATCCAAAGATTCGTTTAGTTACTCTGTCATTATTCATCTTGAATATGCATCCACAGAATTTGAATCTCCTTTTTCTCACTGCGTCTGTCACCTTTTCGACTTTCAGATATAGATCTGTATTAAATCTTAATCTGTATTCTGATCCACATGCTGCTTTTTGGTCCTAGTTCTTATCTTAGTATTCTTCTTTCAACAATTTGTAATTTTTCGAGCTCTCCATTCGTATTCAGTTCAAGAGTTTCTGCTCAATAGAGTATTTGGGTCTGATTACTATTTCCTAATGTTTCAGTTTTGTGTGAGAGGATAAAGATTGTTTGGTATAGATGTTTCTTGCTATTTGAAAGGTCCTCTCCATCTTATGTATTCTAGTCTCTGTTGCTGTCTTTTCCTTCATGTTGTTTAATATTCATTCTCCTAAGTTTTAAAACAGTCTACTTTAGGAACTGTGTTATTTGTTTTAAGATTCTGAGACGAAATAATGATGTTTCTCATGAACTGTGATTCTTCAAATGATTTTTGTAATCCTATTTTTGCAGCTTGGCGTTGAAAGTTTTGCGACTTCCTTGTGTACTTTCAAGTGAGTCTGTGATAAATGCAGTATATCTGCAAATGCTACAAAATCTACAGTGATCTTGTTTGACTTTCTTCCTAGTTTATATCGCTAGTGTTTATAGTCTTCCTGCTAACTCTAACCAATTTCGCTAACGCACAGTTAAAAAGCAGGGATGGCAAGCCATCTCCTTGTATTATTCCTGAATTTATTTCAAACTTTTCTGTCATTTCTCCTATATACATTACTTTTGATGTTGTGTTTTTTAAAGTTGCCTTAATTATTTCTGTTGTTTCCCTGTCTTGTCCAAGCTCTTTTAAATTTTCTATGATTCAGTTCTATCAATAGAATTATACGCTTTCTTTTTAAGTCTACAAATGTTAGCACATATTTAAGGCTTCTGATTTTCCTAATTTCTAAGGTGTGCTTTAAGTTTATGACTTGTTCTATCATGATCTGCTTTCCCTGAACCCTGCTTGATACTCCTTTAACTTTGGATCAATCAACAGACTACTGTAAACGAAACTATAGCTTCGTGATACAACCTGATGGTCTGTAGAGATATATCGAACTTGTTTTGGCCAGTCGTTGCAATTTTGTTACTGAGATTGATAGTTTGTCGGCAAATAGTTTCAGTACGTTTATGTGTTACCTTGTTACCGTACATCTCTTAATCAAGTTGTTAGTTATTCTCATAACCGAGTTCAATGTTCATGACAACTTCCATTCGAGCTCCATGTATCCCGTTTTATTTTTAGATACTTCTGTTTCCTGAGCTCCAAGCGTACAGCAATGCCATAACATCTGGACTTTTTACCTCTAACTAGGTTCTAGTGCTCCTATCATTACATTCATCCTGCATGTGATGCATATTTTTGCTTGAGGTAGTTTATCTATTTTCTTTAACAGAGTTTCCAGGCTAATATCTTAGAGCCCTGGCATCAAGTCAGAGCCCCGTGGACTTCATTTAGTTTCATGGTTTTCGGTAACGTCTCAAACCAATTTCATTAGCTTCCTGTTCTCTATAATACTTCTAGGCTGTTTGCCTCAGTCTCGAGAGGCGGCTAGCCATCATACAGGGTAAGTTATCAAAAGCTCCGACTGTGTCTATCATTATGACGGTTACCCATCTTTCCTACGATACGTTTAGCACTTGCTTACTGATGCCCCCACGATACAAACACCAACAATTTGTCCACGTTAGAATTAACTTATCTCCGAACGAAGAACACTGTTCTGACGGCGACTGTTGTGCTGCCATTCATGAATACCATTCCAGGAGGTGTTTTCCAACGAGATAACGCTCGCCCACGTACTGTTGTTGTAACCCAAAATGTTCTACAGAGTGTTGAAATGTTACCTTGGTCTGCTCGATCACCAGATATGCCTCCAATCAAGCACATAGGGTACATCATCTGATGACAACTCAAACATTACCGACAAACAACATTAACTACCTTTGTATTGACCGATCAAGTGCATGGAACTCAATCACACAATCCGTGTGATTGCAGGCTTTCTCAGCGCATGAAATGAAATCTTCTCGAGTGATCATCTGAGCGGTATCATCGTCTTATCGCAATGTATGAAAATGATGGAAATCACCTTTCGGGGGCAAGTGCTCTACCAACTGAGCTACCGAAGCACGACTCACGCCCGGTACTCACAGCAAAGTTCCCGAGTTCGAGTCTCGGTCGGGCACACAGTTTTAATCTGCCAGGAAGTTTCATATCAGCGCACACTCCACTGCAGAGTGAAAATCTCATTCTGGAAACATCCCCCAGGCTGTGGCTAAGCCATGTCTCCGCAATATCCTTTCTTTCAGGAGTGCTAGTTCTGCAAGATTCGCAGGAGAGCTTCTGTTAAGTTTGGAAGGTAGGAGACGAGGTACTGGCAGAAGTAAAGCTGTGAGTACCGGGCGTGAGTCGTGCTTCGGTAGCTCAGTTGGTAGAGCACTTGCCCGCGAAAGGCGAAGTTCCCGAGTTCGAGTCTCGGTCGGGCACACAGTTTTAATCTGCCAGGAAGTTTAATTTGAACTTGTAATCAGGATATTGGAAAGCAAATTTAAAAAAATTACCAACATTTAAAACCAAATGCATTGCACTCCCAAAATGCAGCAACTCCATGACTCTGGGAAGACAGTCTCAAATAATTAGTAGGTACGATATGTAAATCCATTCGCCGCTTCCTCTCGTTGGCAAGTAAATCTGTCACTCTCGAATTGAAATTTTCGGCTGTACACACAAATGAATTTTCACAAAGTAGCACCCCTAAGGCACTCAGCCATACAGTTTACAATTAAATTCAATATATATCTCCTCTTTTCTACTTGTTTGTTGTCGCTGTCAATTGTTTGTCTATACTACGAATTTAATTTCTGCTGAATGTTGGTTTTGCCTAGAAACGAAGGACTCAGAACATCATTCATGTGTCGCTTTGACATTTCATGTGCTTCCATTTTAGATCATATATACACAATATCAGTTGCTCCGGTCTTACACCAATGAAAATCTTTCCCAAATAACACACAAGGAAACCAATAAACAGACTTGTTTTCTTCACAGCCACAAAGACATTAGTTCTTTTAATAAACTTCCGGATTGAACTTACAGCATCGATGTTATGTTTGCTTATGCAGATTTAGATTCGAAAGTGGCCTACCTAGTGTTTTTATCTGAATTTTTTCACTGGGAGTCCTGCCGCTAAATGGAGTTTCTAATAATTCACTTACTTTATTGAGGTTTGTAAGTATCACAGTACTGCATTTTCACTTAAAGAAAAAAACACTCTACAGAAAGCTATACTGTTTTAATTACCTCACCTCACAATGAAATTCAACGCGTATGGTACGAACGTTACGAACACAAACAGAAATACTACATTGTCGTTTTGAAAACAGGTGTTCAACACATGATGAGTACGTCAGTTTTTGTTCTGTACCAACGCCCCTGCAGTTGTGGAATATACAGATATTAAAATAATGCCTATTAGTTTCAAAATCTAATGGCATAATTATATTCAAATTATATGTGGCCACAAGAGCACAAGAACCTGTGAACATCCTAACTTATGACACATTGTGGATTTATTTGTTAGTCTTCTGTGAATCCTATTAAACGTAATGTAGGTGCTGTAATCAGAAACGGACGATACTAAATAAACTGCTTTATGCTACGATGGTACTCCAATAGACGCCGTAAAACTTGTGCACGTTTTAAGCAGCTTCTGCGCATGAGCAACTGACCTAACGTAATCGCCTTACGAGCCAAATACATAAGGATTTGATAAACAACATGCACCGTCAGGGTGTGCACAGTTAGCCCTGAACACTCAACTACAAGTTTACATCAATGCCACCGTGTAGTAGCAAACTGCAGCAGACTTTTATCCCCCTTCGCTTAGCATAAATCCCGCTAGACGGTAGCACACTTCTAAGATACACCTATTCACTCACTGTATGGTAAAATTAAGATTGGACGTCAGTATATATTATACACTACTGGCCATTAAAATTGCTACACCACGAAGATGACGTGCTACAGACGCGATATTTAACCGACAGGAAGAAGATGCTGTGATACGTAAATGATTAGCTTTTCAGAGCATTCATACAAGGTTGGCGCCGGTGGCGATACCTACAACGTGCTGACATGAGGAAAGTTTCCAACCGATTTCACATACCATAAACTGCAGTTGACCGGCGTTGCCTGGTGAAACGTTGTTGTGATGCCTCGTGTAAGGAGGAGAAATGCGTACCATCACGTTTTCGACTTTGATGCGGGTCGGATTGTAACCTATCGCGACTGCGGTTTATCCTATCGCGACATTGCGACGTTGGTCGAGATCCAATGACTGTTAGCGGAATATGGAATTGTTGGGTTCAGGAGAGTAATACGGAACGCCGTGCTGGATCCCAACGGCCTCGTATCACTAGCAGTCGAGATGACAGGCATCTTATCCACATGGCTGTAACGGATCGTGCAGCCACGTCTCGATCCATGAATCAACAGATGGGGACGTTTGCAAGACAACAACCATCTGCACAAACAGTTCGACGACGTTTGCAGCAGCATGGACGATCAGCTCGGAGACCATGGTTACCCTTGACGCTGCATCACAGGCAGGAGCGCCTGCGATGGTGCACTCAACGACGAACCTGGGTGCACGAATGGCAAAACGTAATTTTTTCGGATGAATCCAGATCCTGTTTACAGCATCATGATGGTCACATCCGTGTTTGGCGACATCGCGGTGAACACACATTGGAAGCGTGTATTCGTCATCGCCATACTGGCGTATCACCCGGCGTGATGGTATGGGGTGCCATTGGTTACACGTCTCGGTCACCTCTTGTTCGCTTTGATGGCAGTTTGAACAGTGGACGTTACATTTCAGATGTGTTACGACCCGTGGCTCTACCCTTCATTCGATCCCTGCGAAACCCTTCATTTCAGCAGGATAATGCACGACCGCATGTTGCAGGTCCTGTACGGGCCTTTCTGGATACAGAAAATGTTCGACTGCTGCCCTGGCCAGCACATTCTCCAGATCTCTCACCAATTGAAAAAGCTTGGTCAATGGCGGACGAGCAACTGTCTCGTCACAATACGCCAGTCACTACTCTTGATGAACTGTGGTATCGTGTTGAAGCTGCATGGGCAGCTGTACCTGTACACGCCATCCAAACTCTGTTTGACTCAATGCCCACACGTATCAAGGCCGTTATTAAGGCCAGAGATGGTTGTTCTGGGTACTGATTTCTCAGGATTTATGCACCCAAATTGCGTGAAAATGTCATCACATGTCAGTTCTAGTATAATATATTTGTCCAATTAATACCCGTTTATCATCTGCATTTCTTCTAGGTGTAGCAATTTTAATGGCCAGTAGTGTAGATATACTCATATAAAAACGTATTTTGTGGGATTCTGTATAGTATATTAAGTATGTAGTAACTTAAGTTTTGGATTTTATCGTACAGTGTTCCATTTGAGGCGCTGAGAACCATAAACCACATCATCGTCAATTGGGGCACTGTAGCGTTTATTCATGCTTCTGACAGCTGTTCATCTTATGATGGGTGAGGTTTATCTGTGCTGTAGGCCCACAGTGTATATATGAACATTTACATAAAGCTGTCTCACTGGTTTGTCTGATGTTCCGACAATCTTGTGCTTTTGGTCCTTATGATTTTCAGCTCCTCATTTGTAGTCAAGTGACCATGTCGGTAGACAGTACTACTTGAATTTAATCATTTCCACAAACGGTAGTTTGTGTTTAGAGTTGGTTGTAAACTGCAGAGGAATCAGCATTCGTGTGCAATATCAGCATGAACTCCGTTGAACCAGTTTTAAGTACAAACAGAAAAGGAAAATCACAGGAAAAGTTATCTGCAAAGGAACAAGGGCCTCCCAGACCAGATCCATTGACTGAGAAAGTGATCAAATCAAATAAGTGTGAATACAAGCCAACATTTAACAAAGAAGTGTATAGCAAGCGTAAGTTGTCGTGTGGGTGCAACGTAAGAATGTATGATTTTCAGCTCGGAAGTTAATTCGTTAATTAACACATGTTTTAGGGATCTTGTACATTTGTCCGAAAACCTAAAACAGCATGAACACGCCCACTTACACAAAAATGCGAAACAGAGAGTAGCGAAAGCTTAAACATTATTTCGTTCTTGCTCTAAATTGTACATAATTATATACAAAACAACAATATTCCACAAAAGCATAACTGTTATATAGGATATACTATTAGTTTCACATTCTCATATTTATCTGAATGTAGAAACTTGTGCACACCCAGAATGTATACCCACGAGCCGCCACTGTATGTAGCCGCCTGTAATGATATTTAAGTGCATTACTTCTTTATTTGATTTCATTTAGCCTTAACTTGCGTTTTCAAATGCATTAGCATTAACTTGCAGACAGATTGTAATACTGGATTCCAAGAAGCTTGAGCCCAGAATGGAGTCTAACAGTGTCGCTAGATCGCAGACTTGTGTGTCTGTAGCTTCTGCACATTACCGCTGTCTAGGGTGAGGAACGTTTAGCTCTGAGTCAGAGCAACCCTGGCTCTACCCCTGCCATAACAAGCATAGAGAAACCAATAGCGTAGCCTTTTACACAGCGTTTATGAGGGCAGAAAGTGTCAATCTAGAGTTGGCTCCAAATTTCAGAGAACTTAAGCGAGAACGCGTGCTGCATAACGCGCCTCTTCAAGTCAGGGAGCACATACTCGGAAATAATGTTTTATGCGTAAATAGTATACATTTCTCTTTTTGTAGTTGATACAAGTGGTGCTACGGCACATTGGCACTAGCCCAGAAGCCGCCCTGCGGTTATATACTTTGACAATGCCTGAATCTCGAACCTAAAAATAATAACCAATATTAGCATAATTAATACCTTTCGTATCTAGCAGCAAAGTAATGGATATTTTCCGCAAACACTCCACAAACATTGACACTGTGTAGCACATTTACGTTAAATATTTGGGTACAGTGTATATGCTTTAGAGATAGTGTGTGCTACAGTATTTGTTTGACGTCATAACTCCGTTACGCAGACCTCATTTTTGCTGTTCCTACACACATGCATTTCTACCGTGTCGGTGATTGCTAAAAGTATCGATTGGGTACTTTTGCAAGCCCCAGCTTGTCAGACGAACATTCTGTCTACTTCCATATGCAAACCAGCGCCTATGCAACAAAGTAACAGTTATATTAATACAGCAGGATAAACATATTTTTTTACCACAATACCATCAGCCATGTTATTTTGTAGGTCTTGAGAAAATAAGAACCAATGTATCAAATGAAAACTATTACCTACCTGTCTACAGTTTTAATTATTTAACGAAGAAATCGGGACTCTGTTGTATCATGTCCTGCAGTATATGGTTGACTATTTTTGTCTGTTAAGCTTCGACTTATAATTACAGCATATACCCTACACATTTAGGCTGACAACTATTGAACTTTATGAAATAAAATCGTCATTATTTCTGAACGGTTGGCGTTAGGACGTTCAAACTGCACGTTGGCCGCGGGGCATCATAGGAATTAGTATGCGCATGCGCACGCACCTAGCTGTTATCGTGCAAGTGAAAGTGTCACGGTACAGCGTGCCTGAGTGTATAGCGCTTGCGAAGGCCTACTATGTGAAAAATAACAGCCCAACTGCAGTTCGAAAGAAGTTTGCGACCGCGTTCAAGCTGAAGACAACCGGCCCAAGTGTGCTAAACATCAAGAATTTGACTTGCAAGTTTGAGAGAACGGGTAGTTTTCGTGATGTCAGTGTTGGCAACGTCGGTCGTCCAAAAAGGGGTGAAACACCTGAAAACATCGAGAAGACATGCGCTGTGTTTCAAACCAGCCCCAGAAAATCGCTCAGACGAGCTGGACAGCAGGTGGGAATCAACCGGGAGACACTGCGACAAATTGTTGTTGAAGACCTGCATCTCTTACCATACAAAATTCAAACCCATCAGCCATTAAGCCCCAGGGCCATGGAACAGCGGTTGTGTTTCTCTAACACTATTGTCACAGAATTACCGAACAGGACTTTGATGTGAATATGGTTTGGTTTAGCGATGAAGCCCTCTTTCATTTGGGTAGGTTCGTCAATGAGCAAAACTGGTGCATTTGAGGGACTGAGAATCCCCACTTCGAGATCGAGAAGTCTCTTCACCCTCAATGGGTGACTGTGTGATGTGCAGTCTCCAATCACAGAATAATTGGTGCGATATTCCTTGATGGCACGGTGGCTTCCAAGCGGTATGTGAAGGTTCTGGAAGATGATTTCAACCCGATTATACAAAGTGAACCTGATTTCTACAAGATGTGGTTCATGCAAGACGGAGCTCGACCCCATCGAAGCAGGATAGTGTTTCACGTCCTGGTCCTCACTTTGGGGACCGCTTTCTGGTTCTGGGATACCCAGACACCACTGACATGGGCCTCGATTGGTCGCCATCTTCTCCAGATCTGAAGACATGCGACTCCTTTTTGTGGGAGTATATTAAATACAAGGTGTACAGAAATAACCCCAAAACCATTGCTGAGCTGGAAACAGCCATTCAGGAAGTCATCGAGAGCACCAATGTTCCGACACTTTAGCGGGTCATGCAGGATTTCGCTATTCGTCTGCGCCACATCATCGCCAATGATGGCAGGCATATCGAACATGTCATAACGTTAATCCGCATATCTGCAGTGATGTTCACAAGTTGATAAAGTATGTGCACGCTGTAGTTTGTAACCAATTTACGTTTTTTTTTCATATAGTTCAATGATTGTCACCTTGTAAGAGGAAGAATATGTACTATTGCACTGTGGGAGCAACGTAAATGTTGTAAGCATGTACACATGTCGCTCTTGCCAACTGTGACCAGCCATATAAAGTGGTGAAACAGCCCAAAATGCAAGCAGTAAAGAAACTGTTAGAATTAGCTGCCTGGATTAAAATAGCGCAACTCGTTTCGAGTAATTGCATGGCTGGCTGCTCTTAACATGATTAGGGGCACTATCACCACTATAAAGAAAAACAAAGCTTTGCTACCCACCAAAGAGTCAATTCAGTAGCTGTAAGCACTACAAAGCATGACCACTGCCTGTGTTTTAAATCCTTGCAGAGTAAAGTGATTCCAACACCAAAAACTGTTCCATGTATCAGCAACACCATTCAGCCTGTCACGTGACATGCTTACCGAATGTATAGGACAAGCGTTGATGACATAATGATCACCTCACCTGCCAAAACTGACAGTGAGCTACCCACTGTAGATGTGCCTCCAGATGAGTAAGAAAAATGTCATTTTATAATTTCTTTTTTCTCAGAATACTAGAATAGTGTGCAGCTTCCACCAATGTATGTGTCACCACTATACTACAAATTAACACAAAGACTGTACAGCACCAGGATGTGACACAGCTGGCCAGCTCCATACTGAATGCATTTTGCGACGTGCTGCATCCTCCGCCTGTCTCAACACGCCAGCCACGCCATACGAACATAGAGATGTCGCTAGCCTTGACGATACATGTCAGATAGTATGCCTGGCCAGCACGTGTCTCGAGACAGTGCGCTCTCATTCCAATTTAGTGGTATACAGTACACGTAATTAATAATGCAGTATTGCTTGAATTGGAAAGTCTTCTACAGGGTGTCCCACAGGAAAGATGCCCCACAAACATGTGTAATAATTTCGCTGAAATTGCACCGAACAATATGTGAAGTTTGACGTGGCAATACTGCACTCCGCAACATCGTTTGATCCAACAGTGTGTTTCCGCTCGTCGCTGTGGCTGGAGCTCAGTGCTCAATGTTTGGTGACAATGTATCGCTATTCTGTCGAAGACAGCGCGTTTCTCGTGAAACAATATTGGATTATTGGTTCCATTAAAATACGTCAGGAAATGTTTGTTGAACGGTTTGCCAAACATCATATACCATCTAAATGCTATAATACAAAAGAAAATATCGGAAGAAAAAGTGTCTGACGTGAAACAACAATTGTTGGCCTCTCCTTCAAAGTCTGTTCGATATTCACCTCAGGAAGCGGAATGTCATGGAGAACATGTCACAGAGCTGCGAAGAAAGCCGGCATGTTTCCATACAAGTTTATAGTCGTTCAGGAACTGAATGTCAATGACAAACGCAAACGCATTATATTTTTGCCATTTGTTTCGGTAATATCTTGCTCAGAGGTCAGGAATATTGCTATAGACATGGTCCAGTGATGAGCCATGGTTCCACCTCTCTGGCTAGATAAACTCTCAGAATACACGTCTGTAGTGTAACGAAAATCCACATGCACTGGTCGAGCAACCCCTGCATTCAATAAAGATTGGCGTGTTCTGTGCTAAATTAAAGTGTCGCATTATCGGACTTTTTTTTTTCGAGTGTACTGTGACAAGCACAGTTTACATCGAAATGTTTCGGGAATTTGTAAAGCAGTTGGACGATGAAGAAATTATCCTCAGCTGGTACCAACACGATGGCACCACATGCCAAATATCTTGAGTGGCCATGGTTGAAGTCGAATCATTTTCCCCCGGCAGAACGATTTCAAAAGGACTGTGGCCCCAAGAGCACCTGATTTCGCACCATCTGACTTTTTCCTCTGGGGTGCCCTAAAATGCAAGGTATACAGGAACAGACCACACAACTTGGAAAATTTATGAGTGAACATCATCCGTGAAATCCAGGCAGTGGCACCAAAGGTTCTGGCAGCAGCTTTCTAGAATCTGCAGCGTCGTGTTAAAGTGTTTACAAGTTAATGGCGGTCACTTCCAGTACCTTTTGTGATTCACCTTTATTTCTCCATGAACAAGATATGCTATGTTCATTTCAAGTCATCTCCTGATTTTTATGCGAAGCATTTAAGTGTAATTTAAGCAAATGTTTGCTTGTGTGGCCTCTTTCGAGTGGAAAACCCTGAAAAAGCACACAGACTGCAGTATAATAGTTCACAGTATGCTGTTGCAATAACGCTGCACCCCAATCCACATAGACACAATGAATCTGCGATATGTGTGCAGAATTAGCTAGCACTTCTGTCTGGTAGTAGTAATTGTAGACAGTGTTTACACACACACAGACACACACACACACACATATACATACATATATGTGTGTGTGTCTGTGTTTGTAAACACTGAACGGGTTAACCAACCTCATAGCAAAATAAGCTTTCAACATATTTCCTCGTGATAATTATACCCCACACCTATTAATCATACCTGGTAAGTCTCCCAGTCTGACAAGCAAATCCTGTTTTATGCACATAACGTACAATGAAAATCCGAAACATGTCATGCAAGTGATAAAAATTTAAAGATTGTATCGTACATGATGGGTAATTGCAGTTATTTTTACAAATGTATATTGACGTTAGCATAGCGTGGTGGAACTGTAACGCATTTAAACATACAATGTTTAGCGATGGAGCACTAAGCTAACACATCGAAAAGCAATATCATGATCATGTGATCAGATTATAAGATCTTAATAGATAATGCAGCACGTCTGCTCGACACTTGGGCTCCTTAAGGTACCCATAGCTTTACCAAGACAGTCAACCCACTATAAATGTATAGCTATTCTTTGCATTCCTATCGTTACTGTCATAGAGACAAAGACTCTAACAAGATTTTGTCCTTATTCTTAACACTAGCAAACAAAGCCGTTAGCAATATGGTGCTTCTGTCAGCCATAGTAACAGAAGAAAACAATGTATTGTAGTACTGGTAGAAAAATGTCGGAATCGAGACCACTTACTGCATTAAAGGATTCACGATATATCTGTTTATAAAGCTCCATTCACTTCTGAATCTGCTTAAAAAGGGATAGTTGCATTGCATCTAAATGTGGCGGACTAGATGTTATCCCATGCACAGAAGTAGCAGTTAAGCAAGCGAGTGGATGGCTACCAGTTTACGCCTTGGAACTGAATGGAGGTGCAAAGACCAACAAATACTGTTTACAACTGTACTTTGTGCCAGTCACTTCCACAGAGTAGCATTTAACGAATAAGTTATGGAACAGCTGCTGCGTGGCGTTTAACAGTGTTCTGTAATATGTCTACTGGGGTAACAAGGCTCTAAGCAAGGTTCATGTGTTATGCATACGAAAATGGGGACTGAAAATGGAGGACAACAAAGACATGAAACGAAAAACTGGAGTATATGGTTTAGACAACAACAATAAACGAAAAATATAAACTACAACTGGAAAAAGCAGATGGTATTTCAAATTCATAAGCAAGTTCTACATATTACTTTATAACCAGGATGATAATAACACTAACTGTAAATGGCAATGGTAAGTAGCCATGCATTGGAGTACTGGTCGAAAAATGTTGACCTTGAGATCCTTTACTGCATTAAGGGTGACACGAAAAAAAAAACATCTGTCTATAAGGCTCCATTCACATCTGGATTTGCTTAAAAAGGGTGGCTATATTGCATCTAAATGTAACAGACTAGATGTTGTACACCTGGAACGATAACAATCGTTTTTTGTGTTTAAATACAGTGGAATAACAGTTTTTAATGGTAAATCGTTTGCAAAAACCTTAAAATTACCTTATAGTTCTACGTGAATATACGACGTTGGAAGTGGAAGCGGTCAACGGCAGCAGATATAATTTGTGAATTGTACATGCCTCATATCGAAAGTGGACTTTTTTTTTTTTTTTCAAGCCTCCACGCCCTGCGCTGGTAGGCCCAAGCTCATGTAATGTGTTTAATACGAATGCCAATGGCCGTCGATGCTTAGGCCCTGCTTTCGTGTGATACTGCATACGTTGTATCAATGCACTTGCGATCTCTCAATAATGTGAACACTGTGGCGTGATTCCAATCCCTGAAATTATGCACCCACTGTGCAATCGCATCTAATAGTAAAAGCATAAGCATAATGTCTGGAGCTCGAGCAAGCCACAGTGTTCACACTATTGAGAGACAGCATGTGCGTTCTCACAATGTGTTCAGTTGGTTGGTTGGTTGTTGATTTGGGATGAGGCGACTAAACAGAGAGATCATCAGTCCCTTCGAATTAGGCAAGGATGGGAAAGGAAATCAATCCCTTTCAAAGGAGCCATCCCGGCCTTTGCCTGAAGCGATTTAGGGAAATCACGGAAAACGTAAATCAGGACGGCTGGACATGTGTTTGAACCGTACTCCTCCCGAATGCGAGTCCAGTGTGCTCGTGTGCAGTATCGTGCAGAAGAAAAGCCTTGGCTTAGTCGGCCATTAGCATGTGTATCAGGCTAGTAGTGCAGGGTGTGCAGGCTAGAAAAAAGAGGGTACACTCCCCAGATGAAGTGTGTACATCAAATAACACGTTAAATCTACTGCCGTGGACCGCTTCCAATATCGTATAGCCATCTGGAACCTCAAAGTAACAATTTTTTGCAAACGAATTACGATTAAAAGCTGTTATTGCACCGGTTCTAAACTCTGTAATCAGTTGTTATGTTGATAAGTGTGCAACATCTAGTCTGGCCCTTTTAGATTTAACTTAACCATCTTTTTTAAGCAGACCCAAATGTAAATGGAGCTTTATAAACAGACTTTTCCGTGCGTCCCTTAATGCAGTGAATGGTCTTGAACCCAATATGTTTTCGGTCAGTGTTCCAAGGTAGGACTTTTTTTCATTGATATTTACAGTAAATGCTACTATCTATATCTGTAAATAAACTTTCCTTGTGCATTTGCAATAGCTTATTTTCTCCAATAGCAGTTTATATTCTTCCTTTATGGCATTTGTCTAAGCTATATACTCCATTTCTTCATTTCTTCACTTCGATGTTCTCCAGTTCCAGTTTTCTTTTTTCGAATAGACAACATGTTAACCGTACTTAGGGGCTTATTACCACAGTGGCATTTCACTGCATACAGAGAGGCGCCAGATTGAACATGACAGCTGGATGATGCCATGGGGCCGGCCGGGGTAGCCGAGCGGTTCTAGGCGCTTCAGTCTGGAACCGCGCGACCGCTACGGTCGCAGGTTCGAATCCTGCCTCGGGCATGGATGTGTGTGCTGTCCTTAGGTTAGTTAGGTTTAAGTAGTTCTAAGTTCTAGGGGACTGATGACCTCAGATGTTAAGTCCCATAGTGCTCAGAGCCCTTTGAACCATTTTTTTATTTGATGCCATGGGCCGCTTCTGCTTCAAACGTCATGCAGCTGAATAGAGCTTTACGTTACAATTCTTTGCAACAAATTACTGTTAAAAGCTGCTATTCCATCTGTTTTAGGCCCTACAAACGGTTGTTATGTTGCTAGGTGTACAACAACTAGTCTACCGCATTTAGATGCAATGTAACCATCGTTTCTAAGCAGCTCCGATTGAGAATTTTTTGTGCATCCCCTTAATGCAGTAAATGATCTAGATTTCAACATTTTTCGGCCAGTACTCCAACGAATGGCTACTTACTATTCCTATTTACCGTAAATGCTAATATCTCCTTGTTTTCAAAGCACCATGTAAACATTGCTTATGCATTTATGTATTCCTTTATCCAATTGGAGTTTAAATTCTTCCTTCATGGCAATTATCTAAGACATATACTCCATTTTTTCTATTCTTGAATTCACTGTCCTTCATATCTAGTTCTCCTTATCGTATACATGAGATATTAACCGTGCTTATGGCTTGTTACTCCAGTAAACAATCAACACAACATCATCAAACACTACGCAGAGGCTGTTTTGTAAGTTATTTATTAACAGATACTGCATGGAAATGATTGCAATAGTGTACAGTGGTAAATATTTTTTGTTGGTCTTTGCACAGTGTCAAACACATGAACGATTCTGTTCCCAGCTATAAGGTTCTAATTCAGAGCAAAATGGTAGCCATCTATTCACTTGCTAAACTGCTGCTTCTTTGCATAGGAGTAGGTGTTTAACATTAAGTCCACCACATTTAGATGCAATGTGACCATCCCTTTTCAGCAGATCATGATGTGACTAGAACTTTATTAACAGATTTTTCGCATATCCTTTAATGCAGTACTCCAACCTATGGCTATTTCTGGTTGCTATGGCTGGCAAAGGCACCACATTCCCAGTGGTTTTCTTTGATAGTGTTAAGAATAAGTACAAAATGTAGTAAGAATATTGTCTCATGACAGTAACTATGGGAATGCAAAGAATAGCTACACATCTCTTGAGACCTGACTGTCTTGCTGGCAAAGACATAGATACCTAAAATATTTCACGTGTAGAGCAGACTTACAGACTTAGCGTATTATCTATTAAGAGCTCATAAGGTGGTCACATGACCATGACAATGCTTTTCGTTGTGTTAGCGTAGTGCTCTAATGGTGAACATTATATGTGTGGCTGTGCTACCACACTACGCTAATGTCAATAAGCATTCGTAAAAATACACATGATTACCTGTCATGTCTATCCACTCTATAATTATTTATCAACAGCATAACACATTTCAGATTATCGTGGTGCGTTATGTTTAAAATGCGGGATTTGATCGTCATCCTGGGACACTTACCATGTTGAATTAATAGATGTGGGGTATCGTTATCACAAGCAAATATGATGGAAGCTTGGTAAAACAGTCCAGTGTTTACATATACATGTATTCGCAACTACTAGCAGACTGAAACTCTAGCTATTTCTGCACACATGTCGCTGATTCTTTGTGTTTTATGTGGAGTGTGACACTGCGCCATCACAATAGCATACTATGAACTACAATTCAGCAATTTGTGTGCTTATTTTGGCTTTCCAATTGGAATACACTTATTTCTCAAATAAAATGTCTCAATACTTACAGTATGTATAAACTGCATACCGTTAAATTGGAATGAGAGCGTACTGTGTCAAGACACGTGCTGGTCAGGCATGTTAACTGGTCTGTATCATCGAGGCTATTAGCATCTCCATGTGCGTGTGGTATGGCTGGTGAATTGAGTCAGTTGGAGGATGCAGCACCTCCTGAAGTGTACTCAGTATGGAGCTCGCTGGCTGAGTGACATCCTGGTGCTGTACAGTGTCTCTCCATGTTATTTTACAGCTATACGTTACTATGCGGTACCAACGTGTACATGGATGCAGGATGCATGTTATTCCAGTATTATCAGGAAAAAATTACTCAAAAAATGACTTTTTTCACATCTGGAGGTCCATCTACAGTGAGTATCTCAGCCGGCAGTTTTGGCGGAAGGGTGCTCATGACCACAATGTGTGTCCTCTACATTTGGTGAGGGTGTCACGTGACAGACCGAATAAAATTTCAGATATATGGAACTTTTTTTTGCTGTAGGTATCAGTTTAGTATGCGATGATGACAAAGACAGGAAGTGGTTATGCTTCTTAGTGCTTGCAGACAACACATGGACTCATTGTGGATAGTAAATGCTTGCCTGCCTTTCCAGAGTTGGTTGGCTGATTCGACTGAGAGGACCAAACAGCGAAGTCATCGGTCTTCCCAGAGTACATCATACTGTAGGCATTACCCCTAAACTTGTTAAAGAGAGCCATGCAATTAATAAAAAGAAGCTGTGTTATCTTAATATCAGGTAGCTAGTTTTATAATTTTTTAAACCTGCGTTTTGGTCTGTTGCCTCACTTTTTATGGCTGGACACAATTGACAAGTGCAACATATGGACAAGCTAACATCATTTTCGGTGCAAATGCAGTGCAGTAGTACAATGTAGTCTACCTTGTATGTATAGGGTAAATACTATTGTTATAAATCGAAGCTTCACAAACAAAAATAGATCCAGCAAATGCTCCTGGACATGATGCAACAGTTTCTCGATTTACTCGTTAGATAATTAAAAAGTATAGACAGGTAGATAACAGTCTGCATTTTATGCACTGGTTCATTTTTGTTAAGACCTGTGATTTAAAATTGCTTGACGGTATTTCGATAAAAGAATATGTTTATCCTGTTGCTTTAATATAATCCTTGCGTTATCTCATAGGTGCTGGTTTACATACATGACAGTCAACAGTACGTTCTTCAGACAAACTAAGGCTTGCAAACATACTGTAACATACGCAATCGCTACAGCATATTCACGGCACCTGAATATTTAATGTACACACGCTATAGAGTGTCGATATTTATGGCATGCTTAGAGAAAGTCTCCTGTACTTTACTGCTGGATACAAAAGGCATTAGTTACGTTAATATTGGCTACGATTTGTCGGTTCAGTCACACACACACACAATTCTCCTGAAAGACTAATATTTTATGTAGAATTCATACAAGCACTAATGCCAAAAGTATCTTACGTCCATATTTACCACCATTTGCTATGATGGCACGCACACTGCAGTATCAGAGTATTTCACCCCGCCGCCGGCCGAGGTAGCCGACCGGTTCTAGGCGCTTCAGTCTGGCACCGCGCTACTGCTACGGTCGCAGGTTCGAATCCTGACTCGGGCATGGATGTTTGTGATGTCCTTAGGTTAGTTAAGTTTAAGTAGTTCTAAGTTATAGGGGACTGATGACCTCAGAAGTTAAGTCCCATAGTGCTCAGAGGCATTTGAACCATTTATTTCACCCCGCCATTTTTTTAAATCTAACTCTCACTATAACGCGTATTGGTGTCAGCTGTTCAGGAATCATTAATGCACAGCACTCTATTATTTTTTAAAATGCAAAAGCACTTCCACAAGATTAGATATATTTATACATCTGCCAGTTCTTTATTGGGCTGGTACATGTACACCTTGGTCTGTTCTACCAAATGGTTCAAATGACTCTGAGCACTATGGGACTTAACATCTGAGGTCATCAGTCCCCTAGAACGTAGAACTACGTTCTAGGGGACATCACACACATCCATGCCCGAGGCAGGATTCGAACCTGCGACCGTAGCGGTCGCGCGGTTCTAGACTGAAGAGCCTAGATCCGCTCGGCCTCTCCGGCCGGCGGTCTATTCTACCAGTTTTATCAATTTCCAATTTGGCATCCTGCAACACTGCTAGTTTTGTAGCCAGTTTCCATTCGACTGACATTTTTACAGTCAAAGTATCTTTCGGCGTTGCCTGTGTGGTGTATGTATGGTGTACGTGCGGCGTATGTACAGAGAAAACGTAGTGTATTTGTGGTGTAATTGACGCGTATGAGTGGCGTAATTGTGAATTGTGGGGCATGAACCGTAATTATGTAATACGTGGTATAACTGTGGTGTATGTGGATTAATTGTGGTGTAGTTGGGGCGAATGTACAGAGATGAAATGCAAGTTTACCAATTATACAGCTGGTTTACCAATTTCTAGATTTGGCATCCTACCAAACTGCCAATTTCCTACCAATTTAAGAAAATCTTATACAGTTGACAGTTTCAAGACTCTGCTGCAGCTGCAAGTTTTACTTAAAGAAGTCTAGTGTGGGCTTTAATCATCATATGTCGCCGGCCGAGTGGTCGAGCGGTTCTAGGCGCTACAGTGTGGAAGCGCGCGACCGCTACGGTCGCAGGTTCGAATCCTGCCTCGGGCATGGATGTGTGTGACGTTCTTAGGTTAGTTAGGTTTAAGTAGTTCTAAGTTCTAGAGGACTGATGACCTTAGAAGTTAAGTCCCATAGTGCTCAGAGCCATTTGAACCATCATATGGCAGCAAAACGTCGTAGGTATTCTGATGTGAAAATGATTTACACTGAAAAAAATTTGTTCCTATTTTGGTCACCACGTGCAAGTCTGGCACTGAAAATGCAAGAAGAACCTAAGGTAATGTTTCCATTTGCAATGGATTAGGAATGGGACGTGGCCAAAGATGGTCTATCATCTGAGAAAGGGATAATGTTGATTTTTTTTACTAACCACCGCTTAAACATTTTGTTCAGTATCAGCACTGGAGACGTCGACTAGAGGTAGCAGCAGCCCCGGTGGAATCTGAGCTAAGTGTTCCTGTGTACTAGCTTTCAGATCAGGTAGAGACCAAATGTCTCCCTGATAAATACGTTCTTTTCGATATCCCCAGAGCCAAAAGTCACCTGGATTCAGATCAGGTAGTCTTGCACACCATGCATCTGGAATATCTCTGGGGATAACATGTTCGTTGAAGTTTGCATTAAGCACATCTATCACTGGGCGAGCGGCATGAGGTGTTGATTCATTTTGTATGAAAACAGTGGTTTCCACACAGTTGCGCTCTTCCAAAACAGGACTCGCATTCTGTACAAGGAGGTCTTGATAAAGTGCAGACATCGCTGTACACCTGACAGGCCCTCTGGGTGTATTCTCTTCAAAGAAGAATGGGGTCAGAATACAGGCGCTTGTGAATCCATATCACACAGTCACATACGGCAAGTACAGTGGCACTTCGCGCAGAACACACAGTTTAACAGTACCCCAAATTCGGAAGATCTCATGTATTCACTGCATCATGTAGCGTAAAATGGGCCTCCTCACTCGACAGACTATTGCCCGACCACATGTTATCAATTTCGATCCGTGCCAGGAACCAAAGAGCAGAATTCAGAATGTATATATCGTGTATCATAAGATTTCAGTTGCTGCACCGTTGGATCTTATACAGGTACCAGTGTAATACATACTGCAAAACGATCTGTACTGCTGACCATGGGACAGACAATTCTCGTGACACTGCACAAGCACTAGCACTACACGAGGCACGTGCTGCGTGGTCAGTTACAGCAACAGCAACCTCGTCAATAACTTCTGCTGGGGAAAGATGCCTTACTCTTCCAGCTGCCACATTAAGCTCATCCGTGTTTTCGTTTTTCATTATCATCTTCTTTAAACCATTTAATGGTATTGGGCCTCTCCTCAGACCTTTCAGTCGGCAATATTTTCTCAATGCAGCATTGTAATTGCTGCCGTTCACATAAAACAGTTTCATTAACAGCACACGGATTCTCTTCTCGATAGCCACACTGTTCACTCAAGTTATGGTTTGTCAAACGACAGCATGGATGACATATCATCATACAATGCAAAAATGGTTCAAATGGATCTGAGCACTATGGGACTTAACTACTGAGGTCATCAGTCCCCTAAAACTTAGAACTACTTAAACCTAACTAACCTAAGGACATCACACACATCCATGCCCGAGGCAGGATTCGAACCTGCGACCGTAGCGGTCACGCGGTTCCAAACTGACGCGCTTAGAACCGCACGGCCACACCGGTCGGCCTCATACAGTGCACAGCGCCAGGTTTACACCTGGTGTCCCAAATTGGAACTAATTTTTTTCCAGCGTAAATCAGTTCCGTATTAATGCATTAGCATACCTACCAAGTTCCGCATTAATACGATAATTACAGTCCAAATGGTTCAAATGGCTCTGAGCACTATGGGACTTAACATCTGAGGTCATCAGTCCCCTAGAACTTAGAACTACTTAAACCTAACTAACCTAAGGACATCACACACATCCATGCCCGAGGCAGGATTCGAACCTGCGACTGTAGCGGTCGCGCGGTTCCAGACTGAAGCGCCTAGAACCGCTCGGCCACATCGGCCGGCAATTACAGTCCAAGCCGGACCTCCACGGGTACCTGCACTTTAATTATAACCACTCAGTATGTACAGGGTGTTTGTTTTACCTTGCGACAACTAAACATCTCTAAAACGAAGCATCGTATGAAAAAAATGTTACAGGTGAAAAGTTAAATGTTTCCTGTATGGGCGGAGTCAGCTTTGTATTTTACAGTGGGAACCCACACCCCATTTTATTGCATATTCGGATTCTACGCCATAAAATACTTACAGTTTAGTGAAAGTGTCGTTTCACATTCGCAGCTGATGGAGCTATAATCAACAAATATCAGGTGCGCCTGTTTTTGCGATTGAGAAAGATGCATGTGATTCTGCGTTTCATTTACGGTGTAAATGTAAACCTCTGTGTCCTAACTGTCGATATTTGTGTTCGTAATTGACTTTAGAGCTACAAATTTGATTGTGTAGCACAATATGGTTACCCATTTCAAGGTCGGTTAGCAACTGTTGTGCGTGGCCCAGGGACACTGACTTAAATGCAATAGTTTTCTGTTTCCGTCAGGACGCTTGATTTCAGTAAGTCCCCTTGCCTCTCACCATTGGGGTTCTCGATTCCGGTGAATATCCACGGCAGGTGCATTTGTCACCCTCACTTCATGGACGTTTTACCTCATTACAATGTATGTGGTCTGTATTCCGCTGGTAGCCGTGTAGCGGCCAGTGCAAGAGTTATGGTGGTTGGGTGGAAACAGATCGAAATCATTCACCCTGGTAGTGGGGTTCCAGCATTTCAGTGGCTTGGGGACTCACCACAATCAACCCAATAGGGAATAGAGACTACGTTACCATACAAGCAGCTTATTTGCCAGAGATGTCAATGTCTAGCCGTATTATTTGTACTGTAAAATCACATTTGCAACACTAAAGTAAATTTCGAAAATAAATATCAACTGTTATTACACAAAGGTTTACATTTACGCTGTAAATGAAATGTAGAATCAAATGTTTTGGCTCTTAATTGCAAAAACAGGCACACTTTATATTTGTCGATTACAGCACCATCTATCACGAAAGAGAAATAATGGTTTGAGTAAACTGTACGTATTTTTTGGTGCAGAATCCAAATATCGCGGACTCCCATTTTATGAAGTGGCGGATTCCCGTTTTAAAATAAAATCTTTACCACGCCTGAGTAGGAGGAGTGCTTAGGAGGTGTCCAGTTGTAGGACAGATGGATGTCCCGTTTACTAATATTTTCTTTTCACCTAGAACATTTTTTTTCATACGATGCGTCGTATTCGAGATATTAGCTGTCTCCAGTTAAAACAAACGCCCAGTGCATACATCGCAAACTCCCTCCAACTATTACTTCTTTCATCTTCGCAGAGCCAGTCATGCGCATTCATGGTAACTGCTCATCAGGGGGCCTTACCTCCAACATATCGCACAAACAGAACGTGGAGTATATTGAAGATTCTCCAGGGCACGGTGGCCATCCAGATTATTTAGTGTGGACCTTATAGGATAAAATCCACTGTCCAAACCTCTCACACTGCATCTAAATTCAGTAGACTGTTATGACTCTACCAGCACCAAATCGTGGTTGTAACAATGACTACCAAACCTAAGTATAAACACATTAAATACATATAGCGCCAACTGTCTGCCGAGCGCTGTTGGCAAACGGGACTTTATAAATGAGACTAACGCTCAGCATGCAATGCAAAACGTGATGACGACGGTAACAGCACCCTATCCAAGATGGCGACCTTTGTTTGGACCGATTTGAAAGGTAGAATTAATTCCCCTATAAATCCGCGCAGCAATGGGTGTGTGGATTTGGGCCGACACTGCACGACCCCACGGAATCTCTGAGGTACGGATGAGTGGAGTGTTTTGGGTGGGACACGTTGGAAGAGTGAGAACATAGCCAGAGAAGTGGCAGTGCAGACAGACCTGGCAGTCGAGGCAGCGGCAGTGGTCACTCATCTTGCAGGTGATGCCCCACTGCGCGGCGACGGCGCGGTACAACTCCTTACTGGACTTGTGGAGAATCTCCGTCCTGCCCGTGGGGGTGCCTGCTTCCTGCTGCGCCGCCGATGCTGCCGCTGCTGCGGCCGCAGAGCTCTCTGCCTGCGCCGCCGCCATGCGGTTCTGCAACATGCACACGGCAACTTGCAAGTGCTGAACTTGCATCCGCGTCACAAAGCAACGCCATGTAGAGCGGATTGGGGTGTTGGCGAACGCGCAGATCGGTGCATAGGGCGCGTACGCATGGTCGAGACATTCGCAATAACTCTGCGCTTTTTGACTACTGGAGATTCCTTTGCGAGCTTGACATACCTGTTGAATACACCCAAGCGAAGTGTATCAAGAATTGTCAGTGAACTTAATAGTATAACGTTTATAATTTTCATGCTAGGTAAGTGTAAGCACAACTAAATAAAACTAATTTCCTCATTCCATACGCGTTTCGCCTTTATTTTCTTGAAATGTATCATCAGTGGCAGTGTTTTTAGATGCTACTCTACATGTGTTCTTGTTCTACACTACTGCCCATTAAAATTGCTTCACCAAGAACAAATGCATATGATAAATGGGTATTCATTGGACAAATATATGTATTATACTACAACCGACATGTGATTACACTTTCACGCAATTTGGGTGCATAGATCCTGACAAATCAGTGCCCAGAACAACCACTTCTGGCCGTAATAACGGCCTTGATACGTCTGAGCATCGAGTCAAACAGAGCTTGGATGGCGTGTACAAGTACAGCTGTCCATGCAGCTTCAACACGATACCACAGTTCATCAAGAGTAGTGACTGGCGTATTGTGACGAGCCAGTTGCTCGGCCACCATTGACCAGATGTTTTCAATTGATGAGAGATCTGGAGAATGTGCTGGCCAGGGCAACAGTCGAACATTTTCTGTATCCAGAAAGACCCGTGCAGCACCTGCAACATGCGATCGTGCATTATCCTGTTGAAATGTAGGCTTTCGCAGGGATCGAATGAAGGATAGAGGCACGGGTCGTAACACATCTGAAATGAAACGTCCACTGTTCAAAGTGCCGTCAATGTGAACAAGAGGTGACCGAGACGTGTAATCAATGGCACCCCATACCATCACGCCGGGTTATACGCCAGTATGGCAATGACGAATACACGCTTCCAATGTGTGTTCACCACGATGTCGCCGAACACGGATGCGACCATCATGATGCTGTAAACAGAACCTGGATTCATCCAGAAAAATGACGTTTTGCCATTCGTGCACCCAGGTTCGTCGTTGAGTATACCAACGCAGGCGCTCCTGTTTGTGATGCAGCGTCAAGGGTAACCGCAGCCATGGTCTCCGAGCTGATAGTCCATGCTGCTGCAAACGTCGTCGAACTGTTCGTGTAGATGGTTATTGTCTTGCAAACGTCCCCATCTGTTGACTCAGGGATCGAGACGTGGCTGCACTATCCGTTACAGCCATGCGGATGAGATGCCTGTCATCTCGACTGCTAGTGATATGAGGCCGTTGGGATACAGGACGGCGTTCCGTATTACCCTCCTGAACCCACCGATTCCATATTCTGCTAACAGTAATTGGATCTCGACCAACGCGAGCAGCTATGTCGCGATACGATAAATCGCAATCACGATAGGCTTCAATCCGACCTTTATCAAAGTCGGAAACGTGATGGTACGTATTTCTCCTCCTTACACGAGGCATCACAATAACATTTCACCAGGCAACGCCGGTCAACTGCCGTTTGTGTATGAGAAATCGGTTGGAAACTTTCCTCATGTCAGCACGTTGTAGGTGTCGCCACCGGCGCCACACTTGTGTGAATGCTCTGAAAAGCTAATCATTTGCATATCACAGCATCTTCTTCCTGTCGGTTAAATTTCACGTCTGTAGCACGTCATCTTCGTGGTGTAGCAATTTTAATGGCCAGTAGTGTAGTTTTACAGCTGTATTTCTGTTTTCTGTCATCCGAATTTTCTTTATTACAGCACTAAATATAAACAATCGTTTACTTCATGTTACGTTTTGAATTAAGTAAACTACACAGAGGTGACAAAGTCAAGTGACAGCGATATGCAAGTCTACAGATGGCGGTACTATCGCTTACACAAGGTATAAAAGGGTTGTCACTTCTACTCAGCTAATTCATGGGAAAAGGTTTCCGACATGATTATAGCCGCGCGGCCACCATCAGTTACGAGGGCATTCTGGGAAGTAATGCCTCCCAATTTCTTACGTCAAAACGCTGAAAGCATTTTAAATAAAACGGACGTTATTAGCATTAGTCATCTTTATTCTTCATGCTTACATATTTGCAGCCCTCTGCCGGTAGAGGGCTCCGAACTGTAACGTGTAACGTGTTGTAACTGTGTTTGTGCCTGGGAAACAGCGTGCTGTAACCGAGTTTCGAATTGAAAGACTTCGTCTACATATAGAGCACTCTCTCCTTCAGCATGACCACACAAGAGCGCTGCGACATGTGCGACAATCCGACGCCTTGGGTTCTCTGTCATCGATCATCCTCCATGCAGTCCCGACTTAGCCCCATCCGATTTTCATGTGTTCCCAAAACTTAAAGAACACTTTCGAGGCCTTCACTTTCATAGTGATAAAGCGGTGCACGCAGAGGTGAGGTTGTGGGCTCCGTCGACAAATTCAAACTACCTTCAGTGACGCTAGCAACAAACTGGTCTCTCGTTGGGATAAATGTGTTCGTCGCCAGGGTGACTGTGTTGAGAAATAAACCCGGCAACCCGTGCTAGGCGTGAAGAATAAAGACGTAGAACGTTAAAAAAGTTTGTTTTATTTATAAAACTTTAAGAGTTTTAACATAAAAAATTCGAAGGCATTGCATTTCAGCAAGCCCTCGTATTTTGATGCCCAAATAGCAAAACTCATCGACTCCTTTGAGTGTCTCGTTTCCTAATCTAATTCCCTCAGCATCGCTTGATTTCATTCGATTTCATTCGACTACATTCGATTACCTTTGCTTTACTTTCATAAATGTTCATCTTACAAGCCTTTTCAACACTCTGTCAATTCTGTTCAACTGCTCTTGCATCTCCCGAAAAGTGTATGGTAAAAGGATGGATATAGGCACACCAAACGTGAAAATTAATATAATATTACAAGCAACTAAGGACGAAAGAACAACAAAAGTTAAAGTTTGCATATCTCTCACTGACGTACTGCAATCCCTTCTGAACCTATTACTCTCCATTATCTTTACACACTGCTCGCCATTAAAGTTGCAACAGGAGTAAGAATACGAAATAACGAAATTTTATTTTGTGCATACACGGTACAGTGGACTAATACACGATTTAATTTCTAGATGACAGTGGGTACAGAAGGTGTGAAACTTACTACACGTAGCTGTCACCGCCGGCAACGACAATGGCTCTGCACCCGAGACAGGCCAGACTCGATCATAGTGGCTAGCTAGTGGCAGTGTGCTAGTCCTTCGGCAACCCGTGATCAAATGTTTTCAATGGTTGTGAAATATGGAGAACGTGATGGTCAAGACAACAGTCAAATACCGTCTGTATAGGGATAAATCAGTACAGCATGGGCACTGTACGGCATTGTTATCTTTTTAGAAGATGACGCGACGGCGCCCTCGAGGACCGACCACATGCACTGGTCTTCACACGTCAGAAATGTAACAGCTGCTGACCAGATTACTAGCTTTGCGAACCGGTGGAGCTCGTGTTGTGTACCCAGTGCACACCATGTCACCAAGCCAGTTGCTCGGTCCATATCACGAGGACGAATGTGTCATCAAATTAACTATTCCTTGATACCTTAGTATATATGAAACAATTGCTCCAAAAATGGTTCAAATGGCTCTGAGCACTGTGGGACTTGACATCTGAGGTCATCAGTCCCCTAGAACTTAGAACTACTTAAACCCAACTAATCTAAGGACACCACACACATCCATGCCCGAGGCAGGATTCGAACCTGCGACCGTAGCGGTCGCGCGGTTCCGGACTGAAGCTCCTAGAACCGCTCGGTCACACCGGCCGGCACAATTGCTCCACCTCGGCTGTTTTATGCTCCTTTAATATTCCGACAAGCGCGACGTGTTTCGGGCATCACACCCATTTTTGAGCTAATTTTCCCGAACAGAACGACGTATGTAACATGCGTATTTCATATACGCTATGCGATCAAAAGTATCCGGACACGTGGCTGAAAATTACTTAAAAGTTCGTGGTGCCCTCCATCGATAATGCTGGAATTCAATACGGTGTTGGCCCACCCTTAGACTTGATGACAGCTTCCACTCTAGCAGACATACGTTCAACCAGGTGCTAGAAGCCTTCTGGGGAATGGCAGCCCATTCTTCACGGAGTGCTGCACTGAGGAGAGGTATCGAAGTCGGTCGCTGAGACCTGGCACGAAGTCGGCGTTCCAAAACATCCCAGAGCTGTTCTATAGGATTCAGGTCAGGACTCTGTGCAGGCCAGTCCATTACAGGGATGTTATTGTCGTGTAACCACTCCGCCACAGACCGTGCAATATGAAGAGGTTTTCGATCATGTTGAAAGATGAAATCAACATCCCCGAATTGCTCTTCAACAGTGGGAAGCAAGAAGGTGCTTAAAACATCAATGTAGGTCTGTGCTGTGAGAGTGCCACGCAAAACAACAAGGGTGCAAGCCCACTCCACAAAAAACACGACCACACCATAACACACCGCCTCCGAATTTTACTGTTGGCACTACATACGCTGGCAGATGACATTCACCGGGCATTTGTCATACCCACACCCTGCCATCGGATTGACACATGGTGTACCGTGATTTGTCAGTCCACACAATGTGTTTCCATTGTTCAATCGTCAAATGTTTATGCTCCTTACACCAAGCGAGGCGTCGTATGGTGTTTACCGGCGTGATGTGTGGCTTATGAGCAGCTGCTCGACTTTGAAATCCAAATTTTCTCACCTCCCGCCTAACTTTCATAGTACTTGCAGTGGATCCTGATGCAGTTTGGAATTCCTGTGTGAAGTTTTGCATAGATGTCTGCCGATTACACATTACGAACCTCTTCAACTGTCGGCGGTTCCTGTCAGTCAAGAGACCAGGTCGGCCTGTACGATTTTGTGCTGTACTTGTCCGTTCACGTTTCCACATCACTATCACATCGGAAACAGCGGACCTAGGGATGTTTAGGACTGTGGAAATGTCGCGTACAAACGTATGACACAAGTGACACCCAATCACCTGACCACATTCGAAGTCCTTGAGTTCCGAGTAGCGCCCCATTCCGCTATCTCACGATGCCTAATGAATACTGAGGTCGCTGATATGGAGTACCTGGCAGTAGGTGGCAGCACAATACCCCTAATATGAAAAACGCACGTTTTTCGGGGTGTCCGGATACTTTTGATCACATAGTGTATACTGAGGCATCAAAGAATACTTAAGTTCGTTATGAAAGGAAGTGTTGAGGGCACTGGAAGAGGAAGACTTAAATATCGTAGTAAGCAGGTTCAAATGTATGAAGATTGCAGTAGTCATGTAGATATGGCCAGACTTGCACAAGATAAAATAGCGCGGAGCGCTGCATCAAATTAGTCTTTGAACTAAAGACTACAACAGCTTACGGGCACCATTAAAAGATAAACGAGGTATTTCAGAAATGGTGATTTTTGTCGACCAAAGTTCGCGAAGCGCCTCTCCTGTTTTCCCACGAAACGTACAGAAAGTGACTGCAAGATTTTACAGGGACATTTTTTGTGTTCTGGAATAACTCACCAAAAATAAGTACCGAAGACAATGTTTAATGTAGAATATAAGATATTACGGTGATGCAATTTTTTCGTGTAAAAGCTGATAATCTGCTGACGTGGTCGGGTAGTGCGGTATGGTGTTAACAGAAGTTGGACAACTTCTGATACATTTGGATGCACAAGGGCAGTCAAATGAAATGGAGACAGATGGAAAAAAGTAACATTATTTCGAAAATAATCGCCGTAACTGTTAATACATTCATTTCACTGTGAGACAAGGCGCTCAATGCCTTCATGAAAAATGTCTGCAGTCGCCTACGGAACCACTTTGCCCGCCGGCCTGTTGCCAAGGTTGTTTCGACCACGCTGCATAAGTTTCGCTGCCAAGTCTTTACAAATTCCCCATACAGTTTCGATCTCTCCCCATGCGATTTCCACATTTTTAGAGCCCTGAGGAAAGACTTTCGTGGCCTTCGATTCGCTACGGACGGAAGAGAGGCACGCCTGTGTACAATCATAGTTCCGTAGGCAACCGCAACCATTTCTCCACGATGGCACTGACCGTCTTGCTTCACATAAAAAGATATTAAAAGTTGTGGAGAGTACTCTTGAAATTATATATTGTTTATTTTGTTATTGATGCAGCAAGACGTTGGTTGTGACATCGACCAGTAGAGTGGTACCATGTAATACAGTAAGGTGACGCACGGCCGTCGCGCTGACATTGCTTATTGAACGCCCCTTGTATAACCAGAATGAACAAACATGCCGAAGTGCGATTTTCGCCAAGTTAGGGCGGACAGTATGGCGAAATTCCTGACGTTCGCAAGTAATTTTTATCGTTTATATCACTGAATTACGACACCCACTTAATTTTTTAATGAAACTATATACTTTTTTCTGTGGCATTTGAAACAAGCTTCTAAAACAAGTTCAACGACATAACACGTAATTGAATTGATCAAATAATATTAAGATAGTACCACCGCAAAACCACTTTTCCGCCGTTAGGAGAAGAGGTTCAACAAACGTCTTCCCTATCATACCAAATGCGAGCAAAAGTGTAGCTCAGAAATAGTTCTTGTGTTTACCCGTGCGCTTGAAGCCCATCATTCTGTATTCTGCTGCTGTAGCAATCAGATACCTCACTCGTAAAGCTATTGAGCCAGTCGCAATGCATACGACGATCGAAAATGTGGATAAAGTTTATGGCGCATGGTGTCACAGTATTAAAGCAGCGGTGCGGCTATATGCTGAAAGTAGCCAGAGCGTGCCAAGGACTCACGGTTTATCTCTCTCTGCAAACACAATAAGAATATTCTAGAAAACGGAAGTGCGGAGAATAAAATACGCCAAAGAAAAAGAAGAGCAACAGATGAAAGAAGTGAATCTAACATCTTAGCAGCGGTAACAAATAATTTAAATGTCACTTAGAGGCATCTTGGAAGTACGAGAGGGATCAATCAAACGATTGTTCTGCGAACACTACAGTCCATCGCACTTCATCCCTTTCACATTTCGTTGCATCTACAGCTTCATGGCAACGACTTCTGTAATTGATACAGTTATCCGAATATTATCTACGAAAAGCGCAAAGTCATGCCGGATATCTATGCAAAATTTTGCTTAAGGGAGAAGCATCGTTTACAAACCAAGTGCAAGTCAGTCGTCGCAATATGCACTGATCGTCATTTGAAAATCCACTCTAACTGAAAGAAGTGGATAAAAACAACGCACATGGTCTGTCAACGTTTGGTGCGTGTTTTTCTAGAACCGCACCATTGGTCCCTCTTTTATTGAGGAAATTATAAATACACTCAACTATCTCGAGTTCCTAAAATAAGCTGCTGCCGAAGTTATTGGAAGACATTCCTCTGGATATAAGGCAGTCTATATCGTAGTAACATGATGGAGTCCCATTCTGCACATGTAATGACAGACCCTCTTAAGAGAATATCTGGACAGCACTCGAACGGTCGTTCAGTAAACGCGAAATGGTCTGCACACTCACCAAACATAGCATTTCTAGACTTTTTTTGCGGCGAAAACAAAAACAAGAGGTCTGTTAGGAAGCATCAACGAATCCCGGAGGTATGAAACGCCTTCTAACATGGGCCTGTGCTGCCATTAACTCCAGGTGAAAGTCAACAAGCAGTATTGTTTCTCCAGAATCACTTTCTAGCGAGTAGAAACTCAAGGTCAACATTTTGGGCACTTGGTACGGCAGCCGTGATAATAAACACACGAACCGTACATGAGTCACGCGTTTGTTTACATTTGGTGTAATAGGCCAGACGTTTCTGGAACCCTTTCTCCTGACGGCGCACCGTGGGCCAACTCACTTCAATACCTGGACACTGTAGGAAAATGGATGTAAAAATCATACAAAACTGTGTTCTTATTTTGGCATTGCTGATTACGATTTCGATGTTGGAATTCCAGATTCAAAACGGCGGATCTAATTTAGCGGATTAATAATTATATATTCACTGGATTCGAGTAAAACTTTGGATATAAGATATTTTGAGGTCGCTGATAACGAATAGAAGTCAAAACTGCCATACTGAAACTTTTGTTCGATATTTTACATTTTTCAATCGAAATCGTAGCCACATTTGTCGCTTGCATCATTATCGCTTTCAGAAGGATCAAAATGGTTCAAATGGCTCTAAGCACTATGGGACTTAACATCTGAGGTCATCAGTCCACTAGACTTAGAACTACTTGAACCTAACTAACCTAAGGACATCACAAACATCCATGCCCGAGGCAGGATTCGAACCTGCGACAGTAGCAGCAGCGCGGCTCCGGACTGAAGCGCCTAGAACCGCTCGGCCACAACGGCCGGCTCAGAAGGATCGTTGTTGGATTATCTACTGGGAGATGTTTCGAAAAGCATATCTTTTACCTCAGGTGGCATCTTTTGGAATCTCGAGATGACTGCATCGTTTTCTCACAGGAATATTGCGTACAAAATCTTCTCGGTAACGCTGGATATCCTTATTCCGAGCTCCCGTGCATTTTCAGATAGCTGACCAATCGGCAATGGAGCAGCTTCGATAATGCAATATGCGTGAATAAAAACTACGTGGAGTGATGTCGGCATGGGACATTATTACAGAACACTGTGCATTATTGCACAATAATTCAAAAAGGTGTCATTTTCCACGCTTTTCCAGCGTCTTTAAATTTGTATTTTCTATTCGGTTTGATTCACAAATGTTGTACTATTGGTTTGACAGCTTGGCATTGCAGTTTTCTATTGCAGGTAGAATTATTTAAAATACGTTCACAGTTACGTCATTAAATTTCTAACCGTGAAGGTAACATAATATATTGTATTTTGTACAGAACCACAATGTCACTTGAGAATGGCCTAGCAGGTTGAAACTACACTCATGTTCAGAAAAAACACAACACCTAGAACGATCAGAGATTTTATATTCACAGGACATGTACATTAGTATGTTCTGCAGAAATGATTAGCATTTCAGTCACCTCGGATCAGCATCTGTCCTGTTGCCTACTAGGCACAGGGTCCACCATGGGCCCTGGTAAATTGTTCCATGCGTGATGGCATCGACACGTGTCAGGCGCAAATGGCGTCCTTTTGTAGAGCCATCCACGCTGCATTCACCTAGTTCCTAAGTTAATCTCTGGTGGTTGGGATTTGGTCACAGCACTGCACTCGTCGTTTCACCATATTCCATACACCTTCGATTGACAACAAGTCTGGTGATCTGGCGGGCCAGGGCAAAAGGCTGACTTCTTGTGACACCAAGAAGGCACGTGTTCGTGCAGCAACATATGGTTCAAATGGCTCTGAGCACTATGGGACTTAATATCTGAGGTCATCAGTCCCCTAGAACTTAGAACTACTTAAACCTAACTAACCAAAGGACATCACACACATCCACACCCGAGGCAGGATTCGAACCTGCGACCGTAGCGGTCGTGCGGTTCCAGACTTAAGCACCTAGAACCGCTCGGCCACAACGGTCGGCTCAACATGTGGTCGTGCATTCCCTTACTGAAAAATGGGGTCTGGGGTGTCATACAGAAGCAGTATGGCTACGGATCGCAACATGTTATTGACGTAGGTGACATTGGTAACAGTGCCCTGGACACCACCAACTGTGATTTTTGGATGTACCAATACTACCCCCATCATAAGGCCTTGAGTGAGGTCTGTACGTCTTGTGCGATTGCACTGTGATGCCGCTCCCCCTGTCTGCGACGAACCAAAATGAGACCACCATTTTCAAACAAGCAGAACCAGGATTCGTCCGAAAACATCATGTGTGTCATCGTAACTGCCGTCTGTGTCACGTCAGCTGTGCAGCGAGCTACGTTAATTTAAGTATTAACTGTATTTTTCTTACGTGTCACTTCTTCTTCCGTGTGTTTTTGCTTTTAGGAAGCTTTAATTGTCGAGTGCTAGTAACAGTGTTCCACAGATTTCGTGTTTGTTTTGAATACAGTCAGAGAGGGTCCCTTCAGTCAGCCACAGTGCCAGTAGTGCTAGTGTTTGTTTTGAATCCAGTCCAGAGACAGATAGTGCTATATTCATTGTTTTCTACAAGAAGTGTCTAGTAACCACAGTTTAGTCAACTATCAGCCGTCTTTAGTGAATTAGCAGTCTAGTTAAAAGTTGATTAACTCTCTACAGTAAATTGATTTCTTAGGATGGATAGGATGTGTGACTGCTGTGTACGGACGCAGGAGGAGCTGGCCACTGTTCGCGAACAGCCGCGGTCAGCCGTCTTCAGGCTGCTGCCTCGGAGTGTAGCGGCAGTGGGGAGTCTGGTGCGTCGCATGGTACACCCCAGGTGTTACATGCTTCACCCACTGTCCCTGCTGTCGAGACATCTTCGCGGGTACCGGACGCGGTTGGGCCACCCTCTCCCCAAGGGGAATGGCGGGTTCAGCGGCGTTCGCGGCGCACGAGGCGAGGCGGAGGGTCAATGTGGAGGCTGGCAGTGTAGCATCGCCCGGTCTGCCTGTGAGTGGACATGTGGCCGCCTCTTCAGCAAGGTCCGAGCAGTGATTGGGAGCTCCAACGTTAGGCGGGTGATGGAGCCCCTTAGGGAAATAGCGGAAAGGTCGGGGAAGAAGGCCAGTGTTCACTCTGTCTGCTTGCCGGGGTCTCATCCGAGATGTGGAGGAGGCCCTGCCGGCGGCGGGCGATAGAGAGCACTGGGTGCACCCGACTGCAAATTGTTGCTCATGTCGGCACCAATGACTCCCGGCGTCTGGGTTCAGAGGTCATCCTCAGTTCATACAGGTGGTTGCCGGAGTTGGTGAAGGCGGAAAGCCTCGCTCGCGGGGTGAAATATGAGCTAATTATTTGTAGTACCGTTCCCAGAACCGATCGCGGTCCTCTGGTTTGGAGCCGAGTGGAAGACTTAAACCAGAGGCTCAGACGATTCTGCGGAGATCTGGGGTGCAAATTTCTCGACCTCCGCTATCGGGTGGAGAAATGTAGGGTCCCCCTGAATAGGTCAGGCGTGCACTACACTCGGGAAGCGGCTACAAGGGTATAGCGGAGTACGTGTGCAGTGCACATGTGGGTTTTTTAGGTTAGAGAATTCTCTCCCTAGGCCCGGCATGAGGCCTCCTGAGACGCGGCAAGGTAGGAGTAGGCAAAATGCAACAGGGAATAACAACATTAATCTGCTAATAGTAAACTGTAGGAGCGTCTATAGAAAGGTCCCAGAACTGCTCTCATTAATAAACGGTCACAATGCCCACATAGTACTAGGGACAGAAAGTTGGCTGAAACCAGATGTAAACAGTAATGAAATTCTAAACTCAGATTGGAATGTATACCGCAGAGACAGGCTGGACAGTGAAGGGGGAGGCGTGTTTATAGCGATAAGAAGTACAATAGTATCGAAGGAAACTGACGGAGATCCGAAATGTGCAATAATTTGGGTGAAGGTCACGGTTAAAGCAGGCTCAGACATGGTAATTGTATGTGTCTATAGGCCCCCTGGCTCAGCAGCTGTTGCGGCTGAGCACCTGAAGGTTAATTTCGAAAATATTTCGAGTAGATTTCCCCACCATGTTATAGTTTTGGGTGGAGATTTTCATTTGCCGGATATAGACTGGGAGACTCAAACGTTCATAACGGGTGGCAGGGACAAAGAATCCAGTGAAATTTTTTTAAGTGCTTTATCTGAAAACTACCTTGAGCAGTTAAACAGAGAACCGACTCGTGGCGATAACATATTAGACCTTCTGGTGACAAACAGACCCGAACTATTTGAAACAGTTAACGCAGAACAGGGAATCAGCGATCATAAAGCGGTTACTGAATCGATGATTTCAGCCGTAAATAGAAATATTAAAAAAGATAGGACGATTTTTCTGTTTACCAAAAGTGACAAAAAGCAGATTTCGGAGTACCTGATGTCTCAACACAAAAGTTTTGTCTCAAGTACAGATAGTGTTGAGGATCCGTGGACAAAGTTCAAAATCATTGTACAATATGTGTTAGATGAGTATGTGCCAAGCAAGATCGTAAGAGATGGAAAAGAGCCACTGTGGTACAACAACCGAGTTACAAAACTGCTGTGGGAGCAAAGGGAACTTCACAGCCAACATAAACATAGCCAAAGCCTTACAGACAAACAAAAATTACACGAAGCGAAATGTAGTGTGAGGAGGGCTATGCGAGAGACGTTCAATGAATTCGAAAGTAAAGTTCTGTGTACTGACTTGGCAGAAAATCCTAAGAAATTTTGGTCTTATGTCAAAGCGGTAGGTGGATCAAAACAAAATGTCCAGACACTCTGTGACCAAAATGGTACTGAAACAGAGGATGACAGACTAAAGGCCGAAATACTAAATGTCTTTTTCCAAAGCTGTTTCACAGAGGAAGACTGCACTGTAGTTCCTTCTCTAGATTGTCGCACAGATGACAAAATGGTAGATATCGAAGACAGCGGGATAGAGAAACAATTAAAATCGCTCAAAAGAGGAAAGGCCGCTGGATCTGATGGGATACCAGTTCGATTTTACACAGAGTATGCGAAGGATCTTGCCCCCCTTCTTGCAGCGGTGTACCGTAGGTCTCTAGAAGAGCGTAGCGTTCCAAAGGATTGGAAAAGGGCACAGGTCATCCCCGTTTTCAAGAAGGGACGTCGAACAGATGTGCAGAGCTATACACCTATATCTCTAACGTCTATAAGTTGTAGAATTTTGGAACACGTATTATGTTCGAGTATAATGACTTTTCTGGAGACTAGAAATCTACTCTGTAGGAATCAGCATAGGTTTCGAAAAAGACGATCGTGTGAAACCCAGCTCGCGCTATTCGTCAACGAGACTCAGAGGGCCATAGACACGGGTTCCCAGGTAAATGCCGTGTTTCTTGACTTCCGCAAGGCGTTCGATACAGTTCCCCACAGTCGTTTAATGAGCAAAGTAAGAGCATATGGACTATCAGACCAATTGTGTGATTCGATTGAAGAGTTTCTAGATAACAGAACGCAGCATGTCATTCTCAATGGAGAGAAGTCTTCCGAAGTAAGAGTGATTTCAGGTGTTCCGCAGGGGAGTGTCGTAGGACCGTTGCTATTCACATTATACATAAATGACCTTGTGGATGACATCGGAAGTTCAGGAGATCCTGAAATGCAGGAGGATCTGCAGCGAATTGACGCATGGTGCAGGGAATGGCAATTGAATCTCAATGTAGACAAGTGTAATGTGCTGCGAATACATAGAAAGAAAGATCCCATATCATTTAGCTACAATCTAGCAGGTCAGCAACTGGAAGCACTTAATTCCATAAATTATCTGGGAGTACGCATTAGGAGTGATTTAAAATGGAATGATCATATAAAGTTGATCGTCGGTAGAGCAGATGCCAGACTGAGATTCATTGGAAGAATCCTAAGGAAATGGAATCCGAAAACAAAGGAAGTAGGTTACAGTACGCTTGTTCGCCCACTGCTTGAATACTGCTCACCAGTGTGGGCTCCGTACCAGAAAGGGTTGATAGAAGAGATAGAGAAGATCCAGAGTAGCGCGCTTCGTTACAGGATCATTTAGTAATCGCGAAAGCGTTACGGTGATGATAGATAAACTCCAGTGGAAGACTCTGCAGGAGAGACGCTCAGTAGCTCGGTACGGGCTTTTGTTGAAGTTTCGAGAACATACCTTCACCAAGGAGTCAAGCAGTATATTGCTCCCTCCTACGTATATCTCGCGAAGAGACCATGAGGATAAAATCAGAGAGATTCGAGCTTACACAGAGGCATACCGACAATCCTTCTTTCCACGAACAATACGAGACTGGAATAGAAGGGAGAACCGATAGAGGTACTCAAGGTACACTCCGCCACACACCGTCAGGTGGCTTGCGGAGTATGGATGTAGATGTAGATGTGATACCAGTCCTGTCCCCAGTGACGTCGTTCCATACAGCATTGTGTCTCGCATGTTTCTGCATATTCGTCAAAAGTAGGCGCAGAAGTGGACGACGTGCCGTAATAAACGGGTACGGACTGTCACCACTGATAGTGTATAATGTGTTATACTGCTCCACTGTTGCGCCAGAGCCGAGGAGAACGCAGATTCGTCCTGCAGTGTCATTCATATGAGATGCCGATCTTCTCGGGGGATGGACTAAGTGGTGCGACCTGACACATCTCGTCGTGTTCTACGGCCCTCCGTGAATAATTCTGCATACATCACTTGCACTACCGAAACACGTCGTCCCACACGAGCCGCAATTTCCCGGATACATGCATCACATTCTCTCATGCCAATAATGCGCCTTTTTCAGACTGACTGATTTGGCGGTACGGTTCGCTCATACGTCTGCGAGGCGTCCTGCACATCTGCTCAAGTCTCTCTGATCCATTACCTACGGTTTATGTCGACAATGAGAGCCACAGGCACATTTTACAGGTATGCGATGTTGCGCCGCGATATCGATTTTAACCTTGAACCCGCCGGCCGACATGGATCAAATGGTAATCATTTATTCAGAACATACAAATATAGGTGTCTAGTGAATGTGAACGTCCTATCTCTAGCCGTTCAAGATATTCTATTTTTTTTCTGAACATGAATCTATTTGTGAACAAATATAATTAATACATGAAAAGTGGAAGATTCCACCTACTTTTAATAAATTCTTTGCTCGGTACTCACTATGAAGAATATGCACAAGAATTGTCTACAGTAAGGCACTACAGTACAGCAGACAAATGACTGTCTACTAAAAACGTGCAAATATGTGCAAGCAAATACATTTGAGCTCGTTAACTAAACTATTGCGGTAGTAGGAGAGCCATTCAGAAAAATGGTGCCACGCAGAGGTAATTTCTTAGCCAAAGATTTCGGATAATGTCGGTATCAGTTCAGTTTTACAGAGGTTAAAAATGTAATGAACATACCTTCGTGAGTGCTACCCGTCTTATTTTATCCTGACAACTGGATAGGATCGCTGTCATATATTAAACAGGTCACACAAGTGTGCGTGTGTGTGTGTTTGTGTCTGTTCTTTCGGACTTGTCCGAAACAAGAGACACCATTTTTGATCCAGCAGCCAGTATGAGTTAATACACAAAGGAATTGCAAACCACGGCTGAAAGTAGGCATTGATGATCAGTGGGGAAAGCTGAAAATTTTGACCGGGATTCGAACTCGGGTGTCCTGCTTATTAGGCACAAATTGTCAACTTTTCCCATTGATTTCAATCAAAGCCCACTCGTAGTCAAGGTCTGTAATTCCTTTGTGAATCTGAAAAATGTGTCGCTGTCCGATTCACTGTTTACCGGCAATTGTCACGGCGCGTATCATATTGACTTCCAAGCTTAAAAGCCACAGCACCACTGGACAAATATGCGTCAGTGCAATCTTCACAAGATTTCGCGGGACTAAAGTTGGAAAGCGTAACTTTTTCTGTTTCTAATTTATATATGTTTTGAAGCGAGCTGGCCCACTGTGCAGTGGGACAGTGGTTTGCAGTTCTGTTATCTTGATACCAATTGATCAAGTTGGGTTGTTTTGGGGGAAGAGACCGAACAGCGAGGTCATCGGTCTCATCGTATTAGGACCGGGAAGGAAGTCGGCCGTGCCCTTTCTAAGGAACCATACCGGCATTTGCCTGGAGCCATTTAGGTAAATCATGGAAAACCTAAATCAGGATGGCCGGACGTGGGGTAGAGCCGTCGTCCTCCCGAATGCGAGTCCACTGTGCTAACCAATGCGCCACCTCGCTCGGTAATTGATCAAGTCCCATACGTGTTATATCCATTAAGTTCTCTTAGAAGCTTCTTTCAAATGCCACATAAAAATATATATAGTTCCATTAGAATAAGAAACAAAGTCTGTGTCGTAATAATAATTACTTGCCAACGTCAGAAAAATTCGCCGTATTGTCCGCTCTAACTTGGCGGAAGCCGCACCTCCATATATATTTATTCATTCTAGACATATTTAGGATAGCCTGTCTTAGTTGCCTCATCCTGCATTTGGTGAAAGTTTGGTAGAGAACAAATGAGGGCGTGCTGAAAAGTAATTTCTCCGAATTCCTTACGTGAAAACTCTCAAAGCTCTTTAAATAATACAAACTTTATTAACGTTCTACACCTTTATTCTTCATGTCTACACATTTATTTCTCAACATAGTCACCCTGGCGACGAACACATTTCTCCCAACAAGAGATCAGTTTGTTGATACTGTCACTGAAGAATGTTTGATTTTGTTGATAGAGCTACAACCTCACCTCTGTTTGTACCGCTTCATCGCTATCAAAGTGAAGTCCTCGAAGGCATCTTTAAGTTTTGGAAAAAGATGAAAATTGGATGAGGCCAAGCTGGGACTGTATGGAAGATGAGCGATGACAGTGAACCCAAAGCGTCGGATTGTTGCAGATGTCACAGGGTCGACATGAACCTTACGTATCGTTTGTTTCTGGCTGGTCCATATGGCTGCAGTCCGACTTTGCTTATGATATCATCAATAGCATGCTAGACGAGCGAGTGCAATGCTTGTTATACGCCACTTAAATGGCTTATCACAATATCTGCGTATATGTCGAATGATCAGAAGGATTAGTCATTGTACTGCAACAGAATACCGTCACAATGGAACAATAAATTAGAAATGCAGATAAACTAACTATATTTATTTTTAGAGGCTTGCTTAGCCAGGATTAGTTGTAGGACAATTGTTTATTTCTCAGATTCAAATTGTCTGAGTTTAATGAGTCACTTATTTACTTTATGATCTGAGCACATACCACATTAAAATGACAGAGAATAAGTTTCGAAAGGAATTAACATAAAGTCTCGTACAATTTACTGAAAAATTGCTCCTACACAACGAGTGCAAAGTCACCTAAAATCTTCATTGCGACAGGGTCTGCAGCTGCGATGAATTTTTAAATGATTTTGTGGTGCCTTCAGCTGACTTGTACAATGCTTCCGTTTAAGATACATGAAAATGTCCGAAGGCCAAATTTGTAAGTCAAATAAAGAAAAGTCAGCTGAAGGTATCAAAAAATCATTTTAAGAAATAATATAAAATTTTGAAACACAGAGCTCTCTAAAAGCTTAGTTTAATCAAGAATGTTTCGCAAACACTGTGGAAAGATACTTCATTTACGTGGAATACTGCTTGGGAAATGTTACAAGGTTTTCTAATATGTGAAGACCGCAAATGCGAATCAAATAGGATCAAGACGCACGAAGCAAAATAATTAATTAGACAATATAAGTTGCGCATCAAATACCGCACTATGTGAGCTGCTCAGAAAGTAGACAGTGCTAACGTGATAAGTGGCACTTAGCAAATGTACGCCAGACCACGTCAATCGCCACTAGATTAAGGTCGCCCTAATCGGCGTCAACAAGTTTGCAACCCACTTGGCACCAGGACTAGAATCCCACACCCTCCACAGTAGGATCCCAAGTGTTTGAAATTATCTTCCTATAAACCTTACTTAATGCTACTGTCAGTGTGATCACCAATGTGTTGCTTTATTTACTTGAATACAAGGGAACCCTGAAGAAATTTATTCTTGGCTTACAGAATGCATCTGATCATGCAAGAGGTTGCCATCAGCTGCTAACCATGTTCCACGCATTCGTCGATCCCTTCACGCCGAGTCACGATGGCCATCCAGGAATATCGCACCGATTATTCCGTGACTGGACATTGCACACCACACAGTCACCCGCTGAGGGTGAAGAGACTTCTCGATCCCGAAATGTGGAATTTCACTCCCCCAAATGCGTCGGTTTTTCTTGTTGACGAACCCACCCAAATGAAAGTGGGCTTCGTCGCTAAACCAAACGGTGCATGAGAATACTAATTCCCATCATGTCCCGCGACCAACCGTGCAGTTTGAATGTTCTAATGCAAACCGTTCAGAAGTTGTGACGATTTTATTTCACATAGTTCAATAATTATCACCCTCTACATTCACAGAAAATGACTTTCTTGGAACATGCGATATCTTTGAAATGTACAAAATTGGTGTGACAGTTCAATAAAACTTCCTCATGGAGTTTAGGTCATAAGGTCGACCTAGTCACTACGCTAGGAGGATTATAGCGACTTTGGACCATACAAAAAGCTCTATAGTGAATTTGGACCAAATTTGACCTTTTACTTCCAACCCCCCTCCTCCCTCACCCATACCATTCCCTCCACCTCTCTTCCATTCCCATCACCTCTCCCCTTCCTCTCCTCTTTCCTCAGCCACGCCCCTTCCCCTACCCTTGGCCTCCCTTTGCCCTCCACCATCCTCCAACTCGCCCAACCCTTCCACCTCTTTTATACTTAATTTCTTGGAAGCAGGTCATTCAATTACACTACAGCAAACACACATATTTATCTCACCCAGTTACACCTCAGTATTTTACTGCCATATCAGCTCGTCCAATCACATTTCTCGACTCCTCTCTAAGCCACACTAATTTTCTGTCTAATGTCTTGGATGTAGGCCAATTAGAGACCTTCCTATTACAAGGATGGGCTGAACGTTACATCGTTCTTTTGCAGTAATGATGGCAACTGCGGACTGTCTGCATGTCGCCGGACATATTTGCGCTGTTGCAAATGGCGGTTCGTTTTCCATACCATCAGAGGCCCCAAAAAGGTGAAAAATTACTGTACTGTCAGCAGTTTTGCTAGAATCGCCCACTCCATGTGGAAGCTAGGAGATATGAATCCACTTAGAGAAAAATGAAGTACCTAACGAGGAATGCTGATACATTCCAGTTACTGAACACAGTCGCAAATAATATATCTACGAAAGAACTAAACAAGTTCAGAGCAGCTATTGGAAATATATAATAAATGTCAACAGAAGAGGGGATGAGTGAGAGGGAATATGCGAATAATGATGAGGCCTGAAAGGACGACAGTAGTGCCACTGGTGAGGAAGAGGCAAAAACTGCATGATGAGTGAAGTGTTGTGTGATGTCTGTTAATAAGAGCATATTCAACTGTAGCTTAGCTTTAACTTAGTTTAAATACAAATACGTAATTTATTAGTAATGATAATTGTGATGACTCAGTGTTTTGACGAGTTGCCAAATAACTGGACAATTCATTACAGATGGCTGAAGTGCAGGCTATTTACACACTCAGCACAAGCAAAACTCTTAGATGTCCTGAGGCAGCCACGAACCACAATTAGCTAGAGAAGTTTACATAAGAAATAACATAATAGAATTATCTCTTTTGTTTTTGTGATTCTTCAATTTCTCCACACGTATTTCATGATGAAATAAATCTCGAGTGAACAGCCTGGTGTGAGTGTACAAAGGACAAAATATTTCGGCAAAATGGTCGATTGCCAAAATATTGTGTCCTTTGTACACTCACACCAGGCTGTTCATGCAAGATTTATTTCGTCTTTTGTTTTTGTTTCATTACTTACTTAATTTTATATTACTTTCTTAATGTAATTGTGTTTGATTGTATTATTTAGTATTTTAATACTGCATGACTAGAGTTTAAGAGAAAAAAGAAACCTACCACTTAGAGAATCTTCAATGTATTAATGTGTTGTACAAACTGCTTTAAACTCACCGGAGGGCAGGTTTTATGATTGCTATAAATAAATGGTTTTGAGAGGATACTATTGGCTTATTTTGCTATATTTTCTGTTTTTAATGTATCTATTGTAAGCAGTATGTGCCTAAACACACCGAATGTGTGTTCACCTTGTGGTCGTTGCCAACAGATGGTAATTGGATAATACTAGTTATCTTTAATTCACACGTGAACATTTCGTGGAAATAAAGATTCTAAGGTACAGCGATTCCTACAGCTAAATCATTAATTTTTTTTGTTAAAAATGTTGATATATACTGACCAGCCAGAAAATTATGACCACCTACTTAATAGCCAGTACGCCCACTTTTGTCGTGGATAACAGCGGCAACGCATCGTGTCATGGAAGCATTGAGACCTTGGCAGGTCGCTCAAGTGTGTTGGCAACACATCTGCACACACAAGTCACCTAAATCCTGTAAATTCCGGGGATGGGAGAGGGGGCGATGACCTCTGACGGCACATTCAATCACATCCCAGATGTGTTCGATCGGGCTCAGATCGGCGAATTAGGGTGACAACTGGAGCTCGCCACTGTGTTCCTCGAACCACTTCACGCGGCCGCTACGGTCGCAGGTTCGAATCCTGCCTCGGGCATGGATGTGTGTCATGTCCTTAGGTTAGTTAGGTTTAAGTAGTTCTAAGTCTATGGGACTGATGACCTCAGATGTTAACTCCCATAGTGCTTACAGCCATTTGAACCATTTGAAACCTCCTGGCCTTGTGACATGGCGCATTATCTTGCTGAAACATACCACTGCCGCTGGGAGACATGATCGTCATGAAGGGGTGTACGTGGTCTGCAGTCAGTTTACCACACTCCTTGGCCGTTATGGTGCCTTGCACGAGCTCGACTGGATCCATGAATGCCCATGTGAATGTTCCCCAAAGCATAGTGGAGCCGTCACCAGCTTGTTTCCACCCTGCAGTACAGGTGTTGCCTAGAAGACGACGGATTCGCACCCTCCCATTGGCATGATGAAGAAGGCATATAGATTGATCAGACGATGCAACGCTCTGTCACTGCGCCAACGTCCAGAGCTGAGGGTCATGTGCCCACTTCAGTCGCAGTTGCCGATGTCGTGGTGTTAACATTGGCACATGCATTCGGCAAACGCTGCAGAGGTCCATTGTTAGGAGTATTCGGTGCGCTATGTGTTCAGACACCCTTGTACTCTGCACAGCGTTAAAATCTGATGTTAGTTCCGCCACAGTTCGCCGTCAGTCCTGTTTTACCAGTCTGCCCAACCTATGACGTCCGACATCTGTAATGAGGGGTGGCCGCCCAACCCCACGACGTCTGGACGTGGTTCGCTTGGTTTCGCCACGTGTTGAAGACACTCAGCACAGCACTTCTCGAACACCCGACAAGCCGCGCAGTTTCCAAAATGCTCGTGTCGAGCCTCAGGGGTATCAAAATCTGTCCACGGTCAAACTCGGTAAATCGTGCGCCTTTCCCATTCCGAACACAGACAGCACGCTCACTGATACTACATGCACCATGTGTGTGTCTGACTAGTAGTCATTCCTCGCCAGGTGACGCTGCTATTGCCTGGACGGGTTTATATCGATAGTAGGTCGGTGTTCATAATGTTATGGCTGATCAGTGTATTTGAAAGGGAGTCTGAAGTATTTGTGCGAAAAATGTAAAAAGGTTTGCCTCCTTACGGAATTTTATTAATAGTGTCATCTGCGACGTGAGGCAGCATCTGTTATTGTAAATAATGTTAGAGGAACGTTGCGTACGAAAATCGAATTTTGGTCACCTAATTTCTTTTAGAAATTTTTCAGTAATGGTTCATTTCACCAACCGCCATTTTAGGGAAGAAGATGATGATGCATTACGCTGCACACTGGAAAAACTGGAATTGTCATTGTTTTCTGACAAATATGGGTTGTTATTCACCTTTTGCTGGCTTCGCTTTTGGTGAGCAAAATCGGGCAAACATTATATTATAAGCATTTTTAGAGGATATTACTTATACATTACTGACAGATTTTCTGATAGATTTTCTGTTTTCAATAGAGCTATTCTGACCAGTATACATCTAAATATATGTGTTTTGACCTTGTAGGCACCTCAGGCAGATGGTAGCGTTATGCCACAGCTAGCTTTATTTCGTATTTTAATAGTTTCTGAGACACAAGATTTGAAGCTACAGACACTTCCATAGCTAAATTAATAACATATTATCCAGAATGAGATTTTCACTCTGCAGCGGAGTGTGCGCTGATATGAAACTTCCTGGCAGATTAAAACTGTGTGCCCGACCGAGACTCGAACTCGGGACCTTTGCCTTTCGCGGGCAAGTGCTCTACCATCTGAGCTACCGAAGCACGACTCACGCCCGGTACTCACAGCTTTACTTCTGCCAGTATCTCGTCTCCTACCTTCCAAACTTTACAGAAGCTCTTCTGCGAGCCTTGCAGAACTAGCACTCCTGAAAGAAAGGGTATAGCGGAGACATGGCTTAGCCACAGCCTGGGGGATGTTTCCAGAACGAGATTTTCACTCTGCAGCGGAGTGTGCGCTGATATGAAACTTCCTGGCAGATTAAAACTGTGTGCCCGACCGAGACTCGAACTCGGGAGTTAGTAGACAGGCCTTCATCATGAATAATATCGACTAATTTTACATTATTTGACAGTCACTTTCCGCTACTAGGATATCCGCTGGATACTACGAGTAGGTGCACTAGCAGATCGGACCAGTGCATTCGATCGTTCACACAAGTTTTCTTTCGCCAGGATTAACTAAGTTTGCATTCTAGTACTTTTGACCGCCTCCTGAGTGCAAATGAAATCAAATTTTGATCAAACAAATCACCATTAGTGGATCAAACACAGAGAGTTGGATTTACGACATGTAGACACCGTTCAACCACTTTCGAATGCTCGACCTGTACCACTCGTCCGTGTAGATCCAGATCAGAGACAGGTCTACCAACGGCAAGATGACACAGAAAATTACAGCTTTTGCGAAACAGACGAAAGAATCCTCTCTGAGGTTGAGCAAACACTGAAATCATAGTGCAACATCTATACAAAGAAGAGTGAACTTTAAAGTGTACTAAACACTGCAGTAGTTGACCACAACTACTTCCTCACTGTTGTCAGAAGTGATCTGGCAACTGACTAAACCTTTCAAAGGCACGCTGGCTAACATTTTAACAAATTAATGCAGTAAACACAAGACAGGGCAGTAGGGCTGTTATGGGATGCTATTTTGCCTAAATCAGAGTTTATAATGCTAGCTACAACAACCAGATTGGAAAATAGTTGGATTTGGGACCGAGGAGCGTTTATATATATTCTCTGGTATTCCAGATATGGTCAACAGGACTAAGGTCTGTTGATCTAGGAGGTCACACAAACACCCTCGTGTCCATGTCGTTTCTCTAAAGCCTTTCTGCTACAATTATAAGGTAATGAGAATGTCTTGCTAAAGACACAGGTTGCCTGTGAGTGTGTCTAGGAGGAGAGGGCCATGAGTAGGCAGACAGACGTATGTACATAATACAAATTCGTCTGTATATTAGTCCTCACCGGTCAGAAAGGATAGAGGACGAGTCATAAAGCTTATGTAAACATCCGCCACAACGGCACTTATCTCTATCAGTTGTGTCAACAGCACCCTGCTAGCAAAAACAATCCATAGCCCCACGTGGTTGTTAAGGAACACGTGCGCTTTCATGAGCGTGTACCAACATTTACCAAATGGTTCCAATGGCTCTGAGCACTATGGGACTTAACATCTGAGGTCATCAGGCCCCTAGAACTTAGGACCACTTAAACAGCCGCGCGGGATTAGCCGAGCGGTCTTAGGCGCTGCAGTCATGGACTGTGCGGCTGGTCCCGGAGGAGGTTCGAGTCCTCCCTCGGGCATGGGTGTGTTTGTTTGTCCTTAGGATAATTTAAGTTAAGTAGTGTGTAAGCTTAGGGACTGATGACATTAGCAGTTAAGTCCCATAAGATTTCACACACATTTGAGCATTTGAACTACTTAAACCTAACTAACCTAAGGACATCACACACATCCATGCCCGAGGCAGGATTCGAAACTGCGACCTTAGCAGTCGCGCGGTTCCGAACTGGAGCGCCTAGAACCGCTCGGCCACCGTGGCCGGCTACCAACATATACCGCGAGTCATCAGTCCAGGTTACCACTTACCATGTTTGCAGTACGCAATGGCGATGCTCTAGCGTCCATACTAATTCTGTATCCTGAGACGCATTGTGAACATAGGAAGATGAGTGTGAGCGGTGGCTTCTGCTCCCCACAGCGGAGGAGGGACGATTTTGGTTTAATGTCCCGTTGGTGATGAAGTCATTAGAGACGGAGAACACGCTCATATACGGGAAGTGTGGGGAATGTAAGCAAACATGTCCTTTCAGTGGAACCTTTCCGGAATTCGCCTTACACGATTTAGGGAAATGACGGAGAACCTAAACATGGACAGCCTGACTGGGATTTGAACTATCGTCCTCCTGAATACGAGAACATAATCTTTAACATCTGCGCCACATAGCTCAGTCCCTAGAGCGAGGAAGAGGTTTTGTATGGTAAGGCAGCACTCTAGCCGTATTGTGTCGTCAGTGGAGAAGTTGTAACAACATAATGAGTCGGTCAAATGGTTCAAATGGCTCTGAGCACTATGGGACTTAACATCTGAGGTCATCAGTTCCCTAGAACTTAGAACTACTTAAACCTAACTAACCTAAGGACATCACACACATCCATTCCCAAGGCAGGATTCGAACAAGCGACCGTAGCGGTCGCGCGGTTCCAGTCTGTAGCGCCTAGAACCGCTCGGCCACTCCGGCCGGCTGAGTCGGTCAGCAGAGATCTCTGACTTCGAACGTGGACTAGACACTGGATCCCACCTGAGAAACAAATTCATCAGAGACATTTGAACCCTTCTAAAACTACCAAAGTCGATTCTGGTGACCTGATTGTGAAGTGGGAAAAGGAACAACCACAGTTAAATAAACACCAGGCAGACTTCATGTACTGACAGACAGGAACCATCCAGCATAGCGAAGGGTGGTTGTCAAAAATGGCATGAAATCAGCAGAAGGAATCACTCGAGAGTTCCAAGGTGCTACTAGCAGCGCAGTTGGTACAATGACTGTACGTAGGGAGTTAAAAAGAATGGGATACAATGGTCAAGCACCTCCTTCAAAAGCCACAGATTTCTGTAGTCAATGCTAAGTGACATTTCAGATGGTGTAAAAAGTGACGTCACAATGGATGACTGGAAACGAGTGTTTTGTAGTGAAGAGTCGCGCTGTATCCTGTGACAATTCGACGGAAGGGTTTGGGTTTCGGGAATGCTTGGAGAACGTTACCTACCATCATGTGTAGTGCCAACAGCTGAAGTACGATGAAGGTTGTGTTTACGGCATGGGCGTGTTTTTCGATGTTGGGGTGTGGTCCCCTCTTTGCGGTTAAGGAAACGCTAAATGTGGAAGGGTATGAAAACATCTCACTTCATTTTTTACTGCGTACAGTAGAGGAGCAGTTCGAGGATTGTATCACCATGACAATGCATCTTGTCACAAAGCAGCATCTGTGAGGTAATGATTTGTGTACAAGTTCATTCCTGAAATGATTGACGTGCCCAGACTCCCACCCTGAACCCAGTGGAATATGAGGTGAGTTAGAAAGTCGACTTCACTCTAGACCCCAGCGTCCAACATTACTACCTTCTCTAATTCCGGCTCTTGAGGAAGTATGGGCTGCCATTTCTCCACAGACATTCCCGAGCGGAGTTCAAGCTGTCATACAGGCGAAGATTGAACACACCACATACTGATGTCCACTAATAGGTGTACACTAACACTTGAGAAAATTGTAACAGTCGTAAAGAATGGCGAAAATGAATTCCAAATCGAAGATGTGTGGTATAATGTACCAGAAATTACAGGGTTACCGTACACGTATGCCCATTAGGTTCGTATTCGAGAGATGGGATTGGGGGTTTCATTGGACCATGACTACCCAAAGAATATTTTAGTCAAAGATTTTAAATTCTCCGCTACCATTTAGGAAACAAAGTAGCACGAGAACCTAGAGTCTTGAAAATGGCAAGGAGTTCTACAAAATTACTATCTACACTACTGGCCATTAAAATTGCTACACCAAGAAGAAATTCAGATGATAAACGGGTATTCATTGGACAAATATATTATACTACAACCGACATGTGATTACACTTTCACGCAATTTGGGTGCATAGATCCTGACAAATCAGTGCCCAGAACAACCACTTCTGACCGTAATAACGGCCTTGATACGTCTGAGCATCGAGTCAAACAGAGCTTGGATGGCGTGTACAAGTACAGCTGTCCATGCAGCTTCAACACGATACCACAGTTCATCAAGAGTAGTGACTGGCGTATTGTGACGAGCCAGTTGCTCGGCCACCATTGACCAGATGTTTTCAATTGATGAGAGATCTGGAGAATGTGCTGGCCAGGGCAGCAGTCGAACATTTTCTGTATCCAGAAAGACCCGTGCAGCACCTGCAACATGCGATCGTGCATTATCCTGTTGAAATGTAGGGTTTCGCAGGGATCGAATGAAGGGTAGAGGCACGGGTCGTAACACATCTGAAATGTAACGTCCACTGTTCAAAGTGCCGTCAATGTGAACAAGAGGTGACCGAGACGTGTAACCAATTGCACCCTATACCATCACGCCGGGTGATACGCCAGTATGGCGATGACGAATACACGCTTCCAATGTACGTTCACCGCGATGTCGCCAAACACGGATGCGACCATCATGATGCTGTAAACAGAACCTGGATTCATCCGAAAAAATGACGTTTTGCCATTCGTGCACCCAGGTGAGTCGTTGAGTACACCATCGCAAGCGCTCCTGTCTGTGATGCAGCGTCAAGGGTAACCGCAGCCATGGTCTCCGAGCTGATACTCCATGCTGCTGCAAACGTCGTCGAACTGTTCGTGCAGATGCTTGTTGTCTCGTAAATGTCCCCATCGTTGACTCAGGTATCGAGACGTGGTTGCACGATCCGTTACAGCCATACGGATAAGATGCCTGTCATCTCGACTGCTAGTGATACGAGGCCGTTGGGATCCAGCACGGCGTTCCGTATTACCCTCCTGAAACCACCGATTCCATATTCTGCTAACAGTCATTGGATCTCGACCAACGCGAGTAGCAATGTCGCGATACGATAAATCGCAATCGCGATAGGCTACAATCCGACCTTTATCAAAGTCGGAAACGTGATGGTATGCGTTTCTCCTCCTTACACGAGGCATCACAACGACGTTTCACCAGGCAACGCCGGTCAACTGCTGTTTGTGTATGAGAAATCGGTTGGAAACTTTCATCATTTCAGCACGTTGTAGGTCTCGCCACCGGCGCCAACCTTGTGTGAATGCTCTGAAAAGCTAATCATATGCATATCAGAGCATCTTCTTCCTGTCGGTTAAATTTCGCGTCTGTGGCAGGTCATCTTCGTGGTGTAGCATATTTAATGGCCAGAAGTGTATGTGTCTCTCCAGGTCGCTAGCCCGAACGGATGTGCTTCCGCCCTGTCCGGCTGCAACAAGCATTCCAGTCAGAAAAAGGCTCCAGTTCACAGTCTGACAGTAACTGTTGTCAACAACAAATCCAACACGGTTTGTGAATCCACAAGCTGAACCGAAAAAGCACAGTAAGTTAACGCGAGACAGAAAGGAGAAGACCCTCCACTAAGGAAAATACCAGAATGACTGACATCCCGATCTTAGTCGGAAACGAGTGATAGAAATACTAGATCCCTCAACTTACATGCTCACATAGCCTTAGTCTGTAGAGCTGTGTCCTCAGTCGTAGTGGTAAGCGAAATACTTATACTGTTGAGTGTACACTTCATTTTATACTGTGTAAATTACGATGTTGTCGAAGTTGTAACAGTTTTTTATTATTACATTTCCTTAACCGATTCCACGATACATGTAATACTCAAATTTTTAGATGAATGCTTCTAAAATGCTGAATTACAATTTAGGGAACATACACGTTGAAAGGTAAATTTGTATGTGCATTTTAAATGGTTTAATGCGTCTATATACATTTAATTGGTTTTACGTTGCTTTATGTACATTTATTCATTTGGTCACTGTTATTAATTATTTTTATTTTTATTCTTGTATTTGTAGCACCGATGATGGCTGTTAATCAGTTGAAATCGATTTGCAAAAGTAAATAAAGTAAACATGATCTTGCGACTGGTTGCTGCTCATTTGGTAATTTTAAATTGCTTCGAAGTTATTACAAAGCTGGTAAAATTAATTATTATTATTATTAGTATTATTATTGTATTGATTTTATATATGTCACTGAAATTAAACATTTCGTTATTATATTAAATTCTTTTAGATTTTTATTGTTACTATTATTATTATTATCAAATTCTTAGACTCTGCGATACATTTAACGCGGGTGACAGCAAGCTATATTTGAGTGGAGGGACAGGAGAGAGAATAAAAAATTGTGTCAAACCCTCACCCTCCCACCCCCCGAACCAGAATCGAATGTTATACTGCGCCAAGGCCCAGCAGCACCCTCTATAGTGTGTTCAGCAATGATAGTGTTGAGCCAAACTCGTTTTGTGAAGAGCGGCCAAACGCAATGAAAACTTGAAAACAAGTTATAGTTCACACCACTGACGTCAAAGGCTACAATATCAATATGTGAGTGATTTCGAACGGAATAAAATGACTAGTTTCCGATAAGTGTTTCTATCACGCCGTGCAATTTCGTCCGGTATAGGGCATGCTGCTACGACAGTGATGGGTGCGTGGTACCTGTCGGTAGAAGACGCATCGATGGCCTGGTGTTCGCCAGAGTAAAGCAGGGCCGACCCCAGGCACCGCACAGCTGCGACTAGTGCGGTATCTGCCAGCGAGTGCCAAATCATGCTCGCTACACGGCTGAGCACTTAACTGCCGTGGGGAGGGGTGGATGATTGGATACGCCCAGTAGCACATTCAACAAGAGGGAAGGCGAGCTTGCAACACTGCCTGCTAGTCTATCCTGTGGAAGACTTCATCGCTGCGTAACAACTGCAATCTACACCCATTTAAACCTATTTGCCGTAACCTAACCTTGGTCTCCCTGCAATTTGTACACCCCCCCCAATCCGCCACACACACACACACACACACACACACACACACACACACACACACAGTCGGCCGGGGTGACCGAGCGGTTCTAGGCGCTACAGACTGGAACCGCGCGGCCGCTACGGTCGCAGGTTCGAATCCTGCCTCGGGCATGGATGTGTGTGATGTCGTTAGGTTAGTTAGGTTTACATAGTTCTAAGTTCTATGGGACTGATGACCTCAGAAGTTAAGTCCCATACTATCAACCGATCCTTTCTTTTAATCAAGTTTTACTATAAATATAATTTCTGCTCAATTGCAGTAAATACCTTTTCATCAGCGATCTACTCATCTAATCTTCAGCATTCTTCTGCAGCACCACATTTCTCTAGCTTCCATTCTCTTCCTGTGTGCACTATTTTTCTTTCACTTATCACTTTCATACGAGGCTACACTCAAGACAAAGACCTCCAGAAAAGCTTCCTAAACTTAAATTTCTATCGATATTAACAAGTTTCTCTTTTTCAGTTAGGCTTTTCTTGGTATTGCTAATGTGCATTTTTACATCCTACCTACACAGGCCATCGTCAGTAGTGTTGCTGTCAAAACGGCTAAATTTCTTCTATTACGATGGGCGTCCCCTATGGATTTCCACTTTATTTTTCTCGTCATTCACGGTGCGCCATTTCATTGATCATCACAGTTTCAAATACGCAGTTCGTTGGTATTACCGTAGGTGGCAGGACAATCACTAGAAGTGTAATCCCTGCATAGTACAACCAAATTTTCCAAATGCCGTCATAACGTGAGCGGACAACATGGAGTGTGATCGTCAAGGAGAGTGCAACACGACATTGTTTCTGTGGAAGGAGGGTGTAAACACTGCAGATATCCACATGCAGTTGGTGGCAATGTGTGGAGAGTGTGCACCGTCACGAAAAGTGCTATTTCAAAAGGATAACGCTCGTCCCTAAAAGAGTCAGAAAAACACGACTGCCATCGAAAATAGGTTTCCAGGTACTGCCACACCCCCGGCGATGCAGAAACCTCCGCAAAGACGCCATTTCACAAACTTACAAGAACTGCGAGCAGCTGTCCTGCGGTGGGTGTGACAGACGCCAGAAACGGGGTTCGAGGAGGCCTTACAGAAGTTAAACGGAACAAGTTAGGAGAATAAGGTGGGTATGGCAGTACCTCGAACACCATTTCAGTGATGGCAGCCGTGATTTCACGGCTCGTAAGGGTACGAGCGTTGTCGTGTTGCAAGAGCACTTTTCGAGACGGTGCACACTCGCCACAAACTGCCACCAGTCGCGTGTGAAATATCCGTAGTGTTTACGCTGTCCGACAGAAACCACATCGTCCAGCACTCTCCTTGATGATCACACTCTGTGTTGTCCGCTCACGTGATGACAGCTTTTCGAAATTGGCTGTATTGTGCAGGGCTTACACTTCTGGTGATCGTCCCGCTACCTTCAATTAGACCAAGGTGCTATACAGGGTGTATCAAAAACAATCATCCGATATGGCCTGTCTATATTTCTGAAACTAATAAACATAAACAATGAATTTTGTTTTTCATGATCGGGAAACTCAAAAAAAAAAATTTTCATACTTTTTCATAGGTGTTCAGTATGCCCCCCCTGGTGCACGGCGTATGTCAGTGCGGTGTTCAAATTGTTCCCACACTGCAGCGAACATGTCTACATGTACAGCCGTGCTCAAAAGTATCCGAACGACCTGAATTGCATTTCGCCTGATTCGCATGCAACCCACATAACGCAGCAGTCTAGCAGGTCCTCTAATCGCTCCTTGGTACAGTTGTTTGACTATTGAAAATGGCTCCAACAAGTCACCAGTAGAAAACTCGGCTCTGTAACGCAATACTTCAAACTGTAAAGTCATACCACGATACTACAAATATCAGGGACACCTTATCACAGATAAGACTGTCGTTAAGTCTTGTATTCTCTCATTTATTGCAATAAATGACATACCTGAAATGTTACCACTCTCATTATTACGTCAGATTTGTAATGCCCAAGTAAGTTTGTCGAATTCACGACTTCCTCTTCCAAGTAACATACAGTACTTGTTACTTAACACAAAATGACATTAAAAATTTAAGGTATTCACGAGCAGCTAGTTGAGAATATGTATGAACTTCAAATAACACAACTAACCGTCTCGTTCTGCATATGGATTTCAAAAATGGTTCAAATGGCTCTGAGCACTATGGGACTCAACATCTTAGGTCATAAGTCCCCTAGAACTTAGAACTACTTAAACCTAACTAACCTAAGGACATCACACACATCCATGCCCGAGGCAGGATTCGAACCTGCGACCGTAGCAGTCCCACGGTTCCGGACTGCAGCGGCAGAACCGCACGACCACCGCGGCCGGCTATGGATTCAAACCAGGTCATGCAGACTAAGATTTCGTGACTGACGGAAACTAACAGTCATTCCTGACTAGGCATACAGAGAGTGATATACCTCGATTTTAGACAGTATCAGTTAGCAAATATCAACTTTAAATTACATAACGTAAACATTTTTAACGGACGCGAATTCCTACCGGGCATCTATTGTCCCTGTTAACGAACTACGAGAGATGTTAAATATTGCTTCTCCACAGGTAACTTACTTGAAATGCCGTCAGGTACAGCTTTGTGTTGGACAGCGATTCGAACCCAGAACCTAATCGGATTGTTATCATGCACAGTCAACTGTGAAATATCGGATTTTCTCGGCAGTAGCTAGATGTTTTAACTGAAATGACGAGACGAAACATTAATTTTTTGTTTCCCAGGACTCCAACCCGGAACCTATCGCTGTTATATTCTAGAGAAAACGAACGTTAAATATGGGTTTGTTACATCAGCAGTGACATGTGAGCATGTTTGAACTGGAAATAATATGACGAAGAGTTCAGTGCTGACTGGGGATCGAACCCCACATATACCGTTGTTGACTACACACAAAGAGACGATAGCTACCGAATTTTTCTCCACCTGCAGCTCGGAATAACACCCTTGAACTTACAGTGATCTCTCAAATAGTCCTGTGTCTCACTGGGAGTCAAAACTGTCAGATATCGTTAGTGTTAAAAACGAATGAAAATTCATTAAAAATCAATATTATTATCCACCAGCAGACAGGTAATCTCATGCTAGAGCCTTACATAATGAAAACTTAAGTGCCAGGCCAGCATTAGAACCCATTCACGCGCAATATGTGGAGATGTTGAGGAATCTGCAGTTTTCAACAAACAACAAATTGTAGTCGAGCCGTATTGTCACGAACGGATCAAATTCCGCCTTAAGAGCGGTCTGAGTTGCATTCCAAGTTAAGAACCAATTTCCAAAAAATGGTTCAAATGGTTCTGAGCACTAACATCTGTCGTCGTCAGTCCCCTAGAACTTAGAACTACTTAAACCTAACTAACCTAAGGACATCACACACATCCATGCCCGAGGCAGGATTCGAACCTGCGACCGCAGCAGTTACGCGGTTCCAGACTGAAGCGCCTAGAACCGCACGGCCACACCGTCCGGCAGAACCAATTTCATCGACATGCACAAGCCCAAATACAAGATGGAATAAGGGTCCTGTGACCCTACATAGCGTTAGTTTCGTCACTAGAAATAAATAACTAGTATATGAAAGGTTACTGTGATATAGTTCCCACATTTCGCCACTCTTGACTTTATTGTGGCTCCACTTTACGACTACTTGGAAGAGAAGGAATATCATGTTTAATGTGAATTTCAGACCACAATGCCGTTATACCTTCCTCACTTGGCGTAGCCAGAAGAGATTAGAATCTGTCTCTTTCTATTAAAAATCATTGGCAGAAGCTGGAATCGAACCCAGACCATCGTCATCGGAACCTATCCCCAATCCAACAGACCACCAACGCCTCTTCTGTATGGCTTATTTTCTATCATAACACCGTTGCGGCACGCTCGATAAGAATTCTGACAAACAGGCTCCCTGTAGTGATTTGCAGCATGTTCAGTACATTCATTTACTTGGTTGACCGAATCGCCATGAACTAGCTGCCTCGGCTACCCAGTGCATACATTCGACTCTATTTTGTAATCACCGAAATAAAATCACGTAACTGCCACCTACACACAACTTCCAACAGTGTAGGATGCAGACATTTAAATAGGAAGTGTTCCTTTCCAGTTGAGCTACTCTATTGCGCTATCTGTTTCTTGAAAACGTCCTGCAGTGCAAAAGAAAAGCTGTAACTGTCTGTCTCTCAGAAGTCTAGATCCGGCCATATGGATTCTCTCACAGCACTGTGGAATGCGGTAGTTCTGCAGGAACCGTTCTTGACTTCTGGAGGCGCTCTAGCTAGATGACAGCTAGTAGCGTCTTGGTAAGTGTCGCGCACCGCAGATAAAACGTCACGATTTCTATTGCATTTGCTGCTACATTTTTTACAACGCAATTCTGCTGTCTGCTGAAGTTACCAATTTAATGGAACTTTGAACAAAATTCCCTTCACTCCCCAACCCAAAACAGCCGCATGTGGACAAAGGGCTAATTTCTGCGACATTTTGTTCTTTTCAGGTTTAATAGATGGTCAGGCAGCAGATGCATCTCGAAGCTTTTGTATTATGTATGGGGAGAGCGCATCGTGCCAAAACAGTCAGAAAAGTATTTTCTACATTACCTGTCGTCTGGAAGTGGCATTTTGTTCTTCTTCAAACCTTGTTTGACAACTTTAACTCAGAACAAGTTTTCTACATGCATGTAATCAATAAACTGCATGTGAATTGTCAGACTGTCATAGAGAACATCAGGGAATTCGTATGTATCGTTAATGATTAATTTCTCTCTCATGTTTATTATTGTTTTAACAACACTAAAAGAAACCTTACGAAAATTGTGCAATGCATTATAAGAAATGAAATAAAACTACCTACGATAACCTTACATAACCTTACGACGAAAGTCTCTTTGATAAAACTGAGTATGTGTACACAAGCATGCATCTGTCGGCACGAATTAGTAAAATACTACTCACTTAGATTTCGATTGGGTCTGTGTTTAATTGGTATGCTGTGTCATACTCAACAGGTATGCAAATGTTGCATTTCATAAATAAAGTTATGTATTCCTAGAGACCAAAAATTTGCTTGTCAGCAGTGGAACGAGGCATTAACTGTTGTGCAGCATTGTAAGCTTTTCACCATTGCACTATGAGCTGAAAGTATTTTCTTGCTATTTTCTTATCGATGATTGATCTGACTGCTTGTAGCTCTTTCAGAGAAGGAATAAAAACGTTACATTCAGCGAGAATGGAACCACGAACCATAACAGACGCTTCTTCAGAGATCAGCACGTCACCGCAGAGATAGCAAAGCGGTATGTGATTTGCAATCCTCTTACGAGGCCAATAGTGGCTAGAAGTCGTAAACCGCTATTTAAAGGACGAGTTTAGTTGCGATTTCCACATGCAACGACTTTCCTGGGCTCAAAACCGTAAATTTACAATCTTTTGTTACACTTCAGATTATTCAATGGAAATGACAGGAAAAATCAAGTGAACTTTGAGGCCTAATTCCGTGCACACCAGGAAGTAACTCGTCGATCACAGAGTTGCCAAATATACCTTGCCTTGTTGCCAAATCTAAGTTACAGTACTAGCAGGAAGAAGACGAACCGATGTGATCCAACAGCGGGCTGGGAAGTGACCATAGCTGGCCTCTGAAAGACGTGGGTGCTACGTCCTGGAATACGTAATGCGTCTGATTCGCATTTCTGTAACCAGGTTTAGGTACTGGACTGTAGTTACAAATAATACTCAGAACTGACTGCAAACTAAACATCATAAATCAGTAATTCTCATAGTTGTTTTTATATTACTTTTGTAACTGTACTCAAAACTAAGAAATTCATTCACGGATGTTTTTGTGCCTCGCCGATAGTCGAGCACACAAAACAAGTAAAAATAAAAAAGTATGTGTGTGTGTGTGTGTGTGTGTGTGTGTGTGTGTGTGTGTGTGTGTGTGTGTGTGTGTGTGTGTGTGAGAGAGAGAGAGAGAGAGAGAGAGAGAGAGAGAGAGAGAGAGAGAGAGAGAGAGAGACAGAAATAAAGATAAAAAGGAATGAGATAGAAAATTTTTGTAAAGAAGTCTTTCCTTAATAGTATAACATCATTACGAAATGTCGTATTCATGATCCATGGAACAAGTATTAATCTCATCTAATCTAATCATATCATATTGCTGCCTAGCCCTGAAGAGTCATGAATTACCGAAATTTTCGCCAATATCAGTAACCAAATCTAAACTTGAAAATAAAAGACGGCAGTTTTTGCAATAAACCGGGACCCCTATCAAGACCCTTTCATCCCTGTTAACTAAGCACGAAAGATGTCTGATATACCTCCATTCAGAAGTAACAAAGTGTGTATGCATGTAAATATGAAGTGCATGATGTGAAGTTCTGTGACGGAGGTACGAACCTAACACGTAATCGGATTGTTAACTAAGAAAATCAATGTTAAGCATCGGTTTTTCTTGCCATCTGCTAGGTGTTTGAATCTAAAATGACGATACAAATTTTTGTGCCTGAGCGACAATCGAACCGCACTCCTATCGTTCTTCTTTATCGTCCACGAATATAGCTTAAGTATCAATTTCTTGCTCACCCACAGTGAAAGATGTGCGTGTTTGACCAGAAATTGTTGGCAACACATGAACAGACATTAAAAATAACGTTAATTTTTACTAGCAGGCCGGTGTGCACGTGATAGTGCTTGAATTCAAATTATTAATATTTTTGTGCTGGATTAGGATTCGGTCCCACGTACTCACCTTTGGAGGAGACCTAGAGAAGATTGCAGTCTTGGAAAAAGGAACGAAATAATTGAACTATACTGTTCCGAGAGATTCAGATCCTCGAAAGAGGAGATACGAACTCGAATCACAGTCCAGCACAAAATTTTTCAACGTCTCTAGTTCAATCAAGTACAAGTAAAATAAGAGCCCTGTTTCTTTAAATGGCTATCGGTTCATCAAATTTAATACAATTTTGTAATGTAAGTAAGTTTACTGGCGACAGTATTTCTGTTTACAATGACGTCCGCCTATGTCATTTCTCAAAGCAAACCGGCTCTGTTCAGTTGGGAATGAAGCAACGTGATTTTTAATGCGGATTCTGGATTATAACGTCTTTGTCTTGAGGTTACCAGAAGTAAAGTAAATCTGTTTGTGGCTGTTAAAAGTAAATGCCTGAACCCACGCATTGCACTTGTGATAGTTCGTTCCACCAGACCATTGTGGCCACATTTCCCAGCCCCAGTAGTTTGCTGTAACAGATGATGTTCATAACTTACAAAATTGGTCACGGCGGGAAAAAAGGGGGGCCTATTAAATGGTTAAGTAGAAGCAAGCTTCTGACGCGGAGATTATGCTATTCTCACGTCAGCAGGATGAAAAGACTCTTCCAGGCATCATAGCCTCGATGTGAAGCCATTTCGAAATTTTCACTAATTCAGGAAATTTCTTAGTTCGAGAAATCCACTGTGAAGAGTAAAGTTACTGGATAAATCGATTATTACTGTCATTATTACTATAATTTTCTTAATACCGCTGCTGGAACACATGTGCAAGAAGATCACTTAAGGCCTTTTGGTCATTATAGATGTAGTTGCCCAAGAACAGGTTCTTTCCCTGTCTACTGAATCCTTTTCATGATAATATCAAACATCAGCAATTGCTCGTAGATTACATTAAAACTAAAGTCATTGATGAAGACGTTACTTGATAACAAAAACGCGCTGCCTTTCTCCATTTACTTGCGCTTAGAAATGGCTGTCGAATACTGCCAAACCAAAAGCCAAGGGATCTTACTACCTTCGGATATACGTCGCTGTCAGTTCTTCCATATGATTTGGTCGACGTGACCTGTTTCAAGGTGTGTATGACAGAGAATGTTTTAGAAAATCAATTGTTTTCCTTTGCAGTAAACAGAAAGATTTTCATTCTAAGCTATTCAAGTTCAATATTTTCGCAATTTTAGTTCAAATTTAATATTCTCTTCTATAATGTAGGAAAGTATTTCACAGTTGCAAAATCCGCATCCGACTCATTGTCCTTACACTTAGTTCAAAATGGTTCAAATGGCTCTGAGCACTATGGGACTTAACTACTGATGTCATCAGTCCCCTATAACTTAGAACCACTTAAACCAAACTAACATAAGGACATCACACACATCCATGCCCGAGACAGGATTCGAAGCTGCGACCGTAGCGGTCGCGCGGTTCCAGACTGTAGCGCCTAGAACCGCTCGGCCACTCCCGCCGACTTACACTTAGTCGCTGACCATAAATTCTAGCTCAGAGTGACACCAGTTTAAGTAACCTAGGCCGGCCGTCGGTGGCCGAGCGGTTCTAGACGCTTCAGTCTGGAACCGCGCGACCGCTACGGTCGCAGGTTCGAATCCTGCCTCGGGCATGGATGTGTGTGATGTCCTTAGGTTAGTCAGGTTTAAGTAGTTCTAAGTTCTAGGGGACTGATGACCTCAGATGTTAAGTCCCATAGTGCTCAGAGCCATTTGAACCATTAAGTAACCTAATGTAGCGAAGACTGTTTCCCAGTGCTCTTTCTCACCGGTAAATCTGCAATTCACTCTTTGGGCTCCATAAGTACACTGTAACAGTGATTTCTGTGTGTATGCAATGCATACGGATTGTCGAATTAAATTGTGCTCTCTCTTCCAGTTCTGTATACAATATGCCCGACTTAGAGAGGCCCTTCATCATTACAAGCCCTGGGCGTTGCAACATCATACTGACAACAGTAATGTGCTTATACTGACAACCTCACTGTTCGATTGACCTGGTTTTGTAATCGTTTAAATAAACCAACATGACCTTCCAGTGGGAGATATTTCGTCCCTCTTTTCCTCGTGTGAAATTTGCCAGTAAGCTTTTTGCCTTCCAACCAGCGAAATGCGGCAGAGTACGGCCGGTAAACGATTCACAAACCACGATTTAGTGCCGTTAAGACGATTTCTTTAAACATTGGCGTAGCTAAAGGAATTTAGTTTCTTCTTAAATCGTCTTATGCAGCAACGTTCACAGATATCTCAAATAGGAAAAGCTCTTTATCCAGGTACGAAAGTTGTAAAACAAACTTGCCACAGTTTGTGTCAGGTTGACCTTTTCGTCTGATAGCACTGCGTAAGTATTTTGTCTAAGAGGTACCACAAGTAGTGTTCCTGTAGCTGTGGGAATCATTGGTTGAAAACGAGTTTAACACCAGTGGGTACAGCACTACTAAATACTCAAAATGATTATCAACCTAAGTCTGAGTTCATCCACAAAGTGAGGCATATTTATAATATTGAAGCTAGACTGTGTATCCTTGTCTTCCTTGAGTGGGCATCGGAAGGCGTTTACACACACTTATACGAGGGTAATCCCAAAAGTAAGGTCTCCTAAGGGACACGCATGTGCCAACGTAGGCACAAATGAGAGATCCTTAATTTTAATGCTAAGCAGAGACCACAGTAGTATCTGCATAGTGGCAAAGTGATAAAGAGCAAGAGAACGAATACGAAGGTCTCAGGTTCAATCCCTCGTTAGGCCCACGATTTATATGTGCCATTTTGCACTTATTTGCCGTCAGGCAGAGTTTGTTGATGTGAAAAATGCCGAGTTGCACTGAGGTCCGAAAGCCACGTTAAACTGTAGGTTTCCCCATTAACTGGCTAGGTAAGTTAACTCAAAGGTCGGAGGAAAGCAACGGCATACCACCTCCAACAAGACCGTGCCTATTAAAGCACTGTGGTGTTCAAACCACTCTTCCGATTGATAACTGCTTTACTTTCTATGGGTTCCAAAGTTAATGATCTTCGGGTTATTAACATTTTTGTGCTTTCATGCTGTAGCTTTGGCCGGCCGAAGTGGCCGTGCGGTTAAAGGCGCTGCAGTCTGGAACCGCAAGACCGCTACGGTCGCAGGTTCGAATCCTGCCTCGGGCATGGATGTTTGTTATGTCCTTAGGTTAGTTAGGTTTAACTAGTTCTAAGTTCTAGGGGACTAATGACCTCAGCAGTTGAGTCCCATAGTGCTCAGAGCCATTTGAACCAAGCAGCAGCTCTGATACCATCAAACGTAAGTAACCGTCCGAGCACTGTCACCATTCGAGTTGTCAAGGTGGTAGACGACGATGCTGTCGACCCTAGCATACCTCCATGTGACTTTATGCGTATTTCGAGATAAACTTTTATACACTTGGTACGCATCCAAATTGATATCTGATAGAGCTGTATTTAGCAACATGAGTCAGGTATGTTTTCCGTGCAATATATCGGACAACACGTCAGTGCAGCGAGATTTCGTTTGTGTGATGCGCATGGTGCAAGAAATATTTGTGTTTTGCTTGCTTCTGTGATAGGTTTCACCCCACTGAATGCAAGCAAGCTCACGAATAGACTGTCAATAACTGGAATTACGCAATAATACACTTAAAAGTTGTATTTTTGCATTATGTGTACCAATGAAAATAACAGTAAACAGATTATATGCCTACTTGCTTAATAGTCGCGCTTCTCCATGCTTTCTTAAAAAATAAAAATCAAAAGAGAGAGACAGAGAGAGAAAACAGAAATGTATTTCAAATATCAGCTCGGTGACGCCGTATTCGTCTCGTGATGTAAAGCAAGGATAATTGATAGGTAATATCTCGTTGCACTAGCGATATGTATGGCTAAAGGGTTCTTTATTTTCTCTCTGCAAACAACCAGAACAGAATTCAGTAACAAAGTGGTAAGAACACCTATGCAGTGGGCCAATTAAACACTCAGATTTTCTCGGTTATTTTGTTAATCGTCTGTGATGCAGTAACATCCTTGATTACTGATTAGTTATTACTACCGTTTTTATTGTTATTCGTCACCTCACAACAGCTTCCCTATCATTCATTGCTGCCGATGCATGTAACGAATGGATCAGGATGAATGGAATATGAGATGTTTCGTCACGGAGAATACACACATTTATCTCGGCGTCTTGTGTTCAGGGTAATATGAAAATCTCAATAAGAGAAGACAACAATGGAATGCCGGTGATGCAGGCAATAGCACCCAACTATTTTTGTCGACTTAATACCATGACGACTAGACTGTGATTCGAGTTCGTATCTCCCGCTTCGAGGATCTGCATCTGTCGGAACAGTATAGTTCAATCATTTCGTTCCTTATTCCAAGACTGCAATCTTCTCTAGGCCTCCTCAAAAGGTAAGTATGTGTTTCCCATTCCTCATCCAAAACAAAAATATTCATAATTTCATTTCAAGCCCTATCACGTGCACGACGGCCTGCTCGTGAAAATTAACGTGTATTTTTAATGTCTGTTCATGTGTTGCCAACAATTTCTGGTCAAACACGCACACGTCATACTGTGGTTGAGTAAGCAAATGATACACACACACACACACACACACACACACACACACACACACACACACACACACATACATACATACATTTTTTTTTATTTGTTTGGTGTGCTCGACTATCGGAGAGGCACGAAAACGTCCGTGAATGAGTTTCTTTGTTTTGAGTACAGTTACGAAAGTAATATAAAAACAACTATGAGAGTTACTGATTTATGATGCTTAGTTTGCAGTCAGTTCTGAGTATTATTTGTAACTACGGTCCAGTCCCTAAACCTGGTTACAGAAATGCGAATCAGACGCATTACGTATTCCAGGCCGTAGCACCCGCGTCTTTCAGAGGCCAGCTATGGTCACTTCCCAGCCCGCTGTTGGATCACATCGGTTCGTCTTCTTTCTGCTGGTACTGTAACTGAGATTTGGCAACAAGGCAAGGTATATTTGGCAACTCTGTGATCGACGAGTTACTTCGTGGTGTGCACAGAATTAAGCCTCAAAGTTCACTTGATTTTTCCTGTGATTTCCATTGAATAATCTGAGTTATTATAGCTTGAGGTGTAACAAAAGATTGTAGATTTACGGTTTTGAGCCCAGGAAAGTCGTTGCATGTGGAAATCTCAACTAAATTCGTCCTTTAAATAGCGGATTACGACTTCTAGCCACTATTGGCCTCGTAAGAGGATTGCAAAACACATACCTCTTCGCTAGCTCTGTGATGACGTGCTGACCTCTGAAGAAGCGTCTGTTATGGTTCGTGGTTCCATTCTCGCTAAATGTAACGTTTTTATTCCTTCTCTGAAAGAGCTACAAGCAGTCAGATCAAACATCGATAAGAAAATCGCAAGAAAATACTTTCAGCTCATAGTGCAATGGTGAAAAACTTACAGTGCTGCACAACAGTTAACGCCTCGTTCCGCTGCTGACAAGCAAATTTTGGGTCTCTAGGAATACATAACTTTATTTATGAAATGCAACATTTGCATACCTGTTGAGTATGACACAGCATACCAATTAAACACAGACCCAATCGAAATCTAAGTGAGTAGTATTTTACTAATTCGTGCCGACAGATGTATGCTTGTGTGCAGATACTTAGTTTTATCAAAGAGACTTTCGTCGTAAGGTTATGTAAGGTTATCGTAGGTAGTTTTATTTCATTTCTTATAATGCATTGCACAATTTTCGTAAGGTTTCTTTTAGTGTTGTTGAAACAATAATAAACATGAGAGAGAAATTAATCATCAACGATATATGCGAATTCCCTGATGTTCTCTATGACAGTCTGACAATTCACATGCAGTTTATTGATTACATGCGTGTAGAAAACTTGTTCTGAGTTAAAGTTGTCAAACAAGGTTTGAAGAAGAACAAAATGCCACTTCCAGACGACAGGTAATGTAGAAAATACTTTTCTGACTATTTTGGCACGATGCGCTCTCCCCATACATAATACAAAAGCTTCGAGATGCATTTGCTGCCTGGCCATCTATTAAACCTGAAAAGAACAAAATGTCGCAGAAATTAGCCCTTTGTGCACATGCGGATATTTTGGGTTGAGAAGTGAAGGGAATTTTGTTCAAAGTTCCATTAAATTGGTAACTTCAGCAGATAGCAGAATTGCGTTGTAAGAAATGTAGCAGCAACTCCAATAGAACTTGCGACGTCTTATCTACGGTGCGCTACACTTACCGAGACGCTACTAGCTGTTATCTAGCTAGAGTGCCTCCAGAAGTCAAGAACAGTTCCACCAAAACTTCCGCATTCCACAGTGCTGTGAGAGAATCCATATGGCCGGATCTAGACTTCTGAGAGACAGACAGTTACAGCTTTTCTTTAGCACTGCAGGACGTTTTCAACAAACAGATAGCGCAATAGAGTAGCTCAACTGGAAAGGAACACTTACTATTTAAATGCCCGCATCTCGTGGTAGTGCGGTAGCGTTCTCGCTTCCCACGCCCGGGTTCCCGGGTTCGATTCCCGGCGGGGTCAGGGTTTTTCTCTGCCTCGTGATGGCTGGGTGTTGTGTGCTGTCCTTAGGTTAGTTAGGTTTAAGTAGTTCTAAGTTCTAGGGGACTGATGACCATAGATGTTAAGTCCCATAGTGCTCAGAGCCATTTGAACCAACCTATTTAAATTTCTGCATCCTACACTGTTGGAAGTTTTGTGTAGGTGGTAGTTACGTGATTTTATTTCGGTGATTACGAAATAGAGTCGAATGTATACACTGGGTAGCCGAGGCAGCTAGTTCATGGCGATTCGGTCAACCAAGTAAATGAATGAACTGAATAAGCTGCAAACCACTACAGGGAGGCCGGCCGAAGTGGCCGTGCGGTTAAAGGCGCTGCAGTCTGGAACCGCAGGACCGCTACGGTCGCAGGTTCGAATCCTGCCTCGGGCATGGATGTTTGTGATGTCCTTAGGTTAGTTAGGTTCAAATGGTTCAAATGGCTCTGAGCACTATGGGACTTAACTACTGAGGTCATCAGTCCCCTAGAACTTAGAACTACTTAAACCTAACTAACCTAAGGACATCACACACATCCATGCCCGAGGCAGGATTCGAACCTGCGACCGTAGTGGTCACAAGGTTCCAAACTGACGCGCTTAGAACCGCACGGCCACACCGGCCGGCGGTTAGTTAGGTTTAACTAGTTCTAAGTTCTAGGGGACTAATGACCTCAGCAGTGGAGTCCCATAGTACTCAGAGCCATTTGAACCATTTGAACCACTACAGGGAGCCTGTGTGTCAGAGTTCTTATCGAGTGTGCCGCAACGGTGTTATGATAGAAAATGAGTCAAACAGAAGAGGCGTTGGTGGTCTGTTGGATTGGTGATAGGTTCCTATGATGATGGTCTGGGTTCGATTCCAGCTTCTGCCAATGATTTTTAATTGAGAGAGACAGATTCTAATCTCTTCTGGCTACGCCAAGTGAGGAAGGTATAACGGCATTGTGGTCTGAAATTCACATTAAACATGATATTCCTTCTCTTCCAAGTAGTCGTAAGGTGGAACCACAATAAAGTCAGGAGTGGCGAAATGTGGGAACTGTATCACCAGTAACCTTTAGGGTCACAGGACCCTTATTCCATCTTGTATTTGGGCTTGTGCATGTCGATGAAATTGGTTCTGCCGGACGGTGTGGCCGTGCGGTTCTAGGCGCTTCAGTCTGGAACCGCGTAACTGCTACGGTCGCAGGTTCGAATCCTGCCTCGGGCATAGATGTGTGTGATGTCCTTAGGTTAGTTAGGTTTAAGTAGTTCTAGGGGACTGACGACGACAGATGTTAGTGCTCAGAGCCATTTGAACCATTTTTTGAAAATTGGTTCTGAACTTGGAATGCAACTCAGACCGCTCTTAATGCGGAATTTGATACCTTCGTGACAATACGGCTCGACTACAATTTGTTGTTTGTTGAAAACTGCAGATTCCTCAACATCTCCACATATTGCGCGTGAATGGGTTCTAATGCTGGCCCGGCACTAAAGTTTTCATTATGTAAGGCTCTAGCATGAGATTACCTGTCTGCTGGTGGATAATAAAATTGATTTTTAATGAATTTTCATTCGTTTTTAACACTAACGATATCTGACAGTTTTGACTCCCAGTGAGACACAGGACTATTTGAGAGATCACTGTAAGTTCAAGGGTGTTATTCCGAGCTGCGGGTGGAGAAAAATTCGGTAGCTATCGTCTCTTTGTGTGTAGCCAACAACGGTACGTGGGGTTTGAGTCCCAGTCAGCACTGAACTCTTCGTCATATTATTTCTAGTTCAAACATGCCCACATGTCACTGCTGATGTAACAATCCCATACTTAACGTTCGTTTTCTCTAGAATATAACAGCGATAGGTTCCGGGTTGGAATCCTGGGAGGCAAAAAATTAATGTTTCGTCTCGTCATTTCAGTTAAAACACCTAGCTACTGCCGAGAAACTCCGATATTTCACAGTTGACTGTGCTTCGATAACAATCCGATTAGGTTCTGGGTTCAAATCCCTGTCCAACACAAAGCTGTACCTGACGGCATTTCAAGTAAGTTACCTGTGAAGAAGCAATATTTAAGATCTCTCGTAATTCGTTAACAGGGACTATAGATGCTCGGTAGGAATTTGCGTCCGTTAAAAATGTTTACGTTATGTAATTTAAAGTTGATATTTGGTAACTGATACTGTCCAAAATCGAGGTATATCACTCTCTGTATGCATAGTCAGGAATGACTGTTAGTTTCCGTCAGTCACGAAATATTAGTCTGCATGACGTGGGTTTGAATCCATATGCAGAACGAGACGGTTAGTTGTGTCATTTGAAGTTCATACATATTCTCAGCTAGCTGCTCGTGAATAACTTATATTTTTAATGTTATTTTGTGTTAAATAACAAGTACTGTATGTTACTTTGAAGAGGAAGTCGTGAATACGACAAACTTACTAGGTGCATTACCTATCTGACGTAATAATGAGAGTGGTAACATTTCAGGTATGTCATTTGTTCGATATATCATGAATACGACGTTTTGTAATGATGTGGAATGTGTCATTTTAATGAAAGATTTCTTTACATACCATGATTCAATTTCTTTACAACAGTTTTTTACTCTCTCTCTCTCTCTCTCTCTCTCTCTCTCTCTCTCTCATTTTCTTTTATTTTTATCTCTCTCTCTCTCTCTCTCTCTCTCTGTCTCTCTCTCTCTCTCTCTCTCACACACACACACACACACACACACACACATGCACACACACATATTCTCTTTTTTTATTTGTTTGTTGTGCTAAATCCATTGTGAAATGTGAAGCTACCCGATAATTCGATTAGTACCGTCATTATTATTGTCATTTTCTGCATACCGCTGCTGGAACACATGTGCTTGAAGATCATTTAATGCCTTTTGGTCATTACAGAAGTAGTTGCCCAAGAACAGGTTCTTTACCTGTCAACGGAATCCTTTTCATGTTAATATCAAACATCAGCGATTACTCATAGATTAAATTGAAACGAAAGTACTTGATGAAGACGTTGTTTGATAACTAAACGCGCTGCCTTTCTTCATTTACTTGCGACTAGAAATGGCTGTCGAATTCTGCCAAATCAAAAGCCAAGGGATCTTACTGTCTTCCGATATGCGTCTCTGTCAGTTTTTCCATATAATTTGGTCGTCGTGACCTGTTTCAAGGCGTGTATGACAGATAGTGTTTTAGAAAATCAATTGTTTTCCTTTGCAATAAACAGAAAGATTTTCATTCTAAGCTATCCAAGTTCAAAATTTTTGCAATATTAGTTCAAATATAATATTCCCTTCTATAATGTAGGAAAGTATTTCACAGTTGCAAAGCTCGCATCCGACTCATTGACCTTACATTTAGTCGCTGGCCATAAATTGTAGCTCAGAATGACATCAGTTTAAGTAACCTAGTGTAGCGAAGACTGTTTGCCATTGCTCTTTCTCACTGGAAAATACGCAATTCGATCACTGGGCTCCATAAGTACACTGTATCTCTGTCACAGAACTTCATATCCTGCGCTTCATCTTTAAATGCATGCACACTCTGTTACTTCCGAATGGAGGTATATCAGACACCTTTCGTCGTTAGTTAACAGGGTCGAAAGGGTCTTGATAGGAGTCCTGGTTTATTACAAAAGCTTTCGTCTTTTATTTTCAAGTTTAGATTTGGTTACTGATATTGGCGAAACTTTCGGCAGTTCATGACTCTTCATGTCTAGTCAGCAATATGATATGATTAGATTAGATTAATACTTGTTCGATATATCATGAATACGACGTTTTGTAATGATGTGGAATGTGTCATTTTAATGAAAGATATCTTTACATACCATGATTCAATTTCTTTACAACAGTTTTTTACTCTCTCTCTCTCTCTCTCTCTCTCTCTCTCTCTCTCTCTCTCTCTCTCTCTCTCTCTCTCTCATTTTCTTTTATTTTTATCTCTCTCTCTCTCTCTCTCTCTCTCTCTCTCTCTCTCTCTCTCTCTCTCTCTCTCTCTCTCACACACACACACACACACACACACACACACACACACACACACACACATGCACACACACATATTCTCTTTTTTTATTTGTTTGTTGTGCTAAACTATTGGTGAGGCTCGAAAACATCCGTGAATGAGTTTCTCAGTTTTGAGTACACTTACGAAAGAAATATAAAAACAACTATGTGAGTTACTGATTTATGATGCTTAGTTTGCAGTCAGTTCTTAGTATTATTAGTAACTACGCTCCAGGCCCTAAACCTAGTTACAGAAATGCGAATCAGACGGATTACGTATTCCAGGCCATAGCAGCTGCGTCTTTGAGACGCCAGCTATGGTCACTTCCCAGCCCACTGTAGGCTCACGGCGGTTCGTCTTCTTCCTGCTGGTACTGTAACTTAGATTTGGCAACGCAGCAAGGTATGTTTGGCAACTCTGTGATCGACTAGTTACTTCCAGGTGTGCACGAAATTAAGCCTCAAAGTTCACTTTATTTTTCCTGTCATTTCCACTGAATAATCTGAGTTATTATCACTTGAAGTGTAATAAATGATTGTAAATTTACGGTTTTCGGCCCAGGACAGTGGTTGCACGTGGAAATCGCAAGTAATCTCGTCCTTTAAATAGCTGTTTTGCGAGTTCTAGCCACAGCCGCGTACTTGCTCTGGCTGTGGACAGACTGGACATGTACGTTCCGAATGTATTCCAGAGGAGAGTGACGCAGTTACCGGCGAGGGAAGCAGTCCCACCCATGACGATCTACATCTACATCCATACTCCGCAAGCCACCTGACAGTGTCTGGCGGAGGGTACCTTGAGTACCTCTATCGGTTCTCCCTTCTATTCCAGTGTCGTATTGTTCGTGGAAAGAAGGATTGTCGGTATGCTTCTGTGTGGGCTCTAATCTCTCTGATTTTATCCTCATGGTCTCTTCGCGAGATATACGTAGGAGGGAGCAATATACTGCTTGATTCTTCGGTGAAGGTATGTTCTCGAAACTTTGACAAAAGCCCGTACCGAGCTACTGAGCGTCTCTCCTGCAGAGTCTTCCACTGGAGTTTATCTATCATCTCCGTAACGCTTTCGCGATTACTAAATGATCCTGTAACGAAGCGCGCTGCTCTCCGTTGGATCTTCTCTATATCTTCTATCAACCCTATCTGGTACGGATCCCACACTGCTGAGCAGTATTCAAGCAGTGGGCGAACAAGCGTACTGTAACCTACTTCCTTTGTTTTCGGATTGCATTTCCTTAGGATTCTTCCAATGAATCTCAGTCTGGCATCTGCTTTACCGACGATCAACTTTATATGATCATTCCATTTTAAATCACTCGTAATGCGTACTCCCAGATAATTTATGGTATTAACTGCTTCCAGTTGCTGACCTGCTATTTTGTAGCTAAATGATAAAGGATCTATCTTTCTGTGTATTCGCAGCACATTACACTTGTCTACATTGAGATTCAATTGCCATTCCCTGCACCATGCGTCAATTCGCTGCAGATCCTCCTGCATTTCAGTACAATTTTCCATTGTTACAACCTCTCGATACACCACAGCATCATCTGCAAAAAGCCTCAGTGAACTTCCGGTGTCATCCACAAGGTCATTTATGTATATTGTGAATAGCAACGGTCCTATGACACTCCCCTGCGGCACACCTGAAATCACTCTTACTTCGGAAGACTTCTCTCCATTGAGAATGACATGCTGTGTCCTGTTATCTAGGAACTCCTCAATCCAATCACACAATTGGTCTGATAGTCCATATGCTCTTACTTTGTTCATTAAACGACTGTGGGGAACTGTATCGAACGCCTTGCGGAAGTCAAGAAACACGGCATCTACCTGTGAACCCGTGTCTATGGCCCTCTGAGTCTCGTTGACGAATAGCGCGAGCTGTGTTCCACATGACCGTCTTTTTCGAAACCCATGCTGATTCCTACAGAGTAGATTTCTAGTCTCCAGAAAAGTCATTATACTCGAACACAATACGTGTTCCAAAATTCTACAACTGATCGACGTTAGAGATATAGGTCTATAGTTCTGCACATCTGCTCGACGTCCCTTCTTGAAAACGGGGATGACCTGTGCCCTTTTCCAATCCTTTGGAACGCTACGCTCTTCTAGAGACCTACGGTACACCGCTGCAAGAAGGGGGGCAAGTTCCTTCGCGTACTCTGTGTAAAATTGAACTGGTATCCCATCAGGTCCAGAGGCCTTTCCTCTTTTGAGCGATTTTAATTGTTTATCTATCCCTCTGTCTTCGATATCTACCATTTTGTCATCTGTGCGACAATCTAGAGAAGGAACTACAGTGCAATCTTCCTCTGTGAAACAATTCTGGAAAAAGACATTTAGTATTTCGGCCTTTAGTCTGTCATCCTCTGTTTCAGTACCATTTTGGTCACAGAGTGTCTGGACATTTTGTTTTGATTCACCTACCGCTTTGACATAAGACCAAAATTTCTTAGGATTTTCTGCCAAGTCAGTACATAGAACTTTACTTTCGAATTCATTGAACGCCTCTCGCATAGCCCTCCTCACACTACATTTCACTTCGCGTAATTTTTGTTTGTCTGCAAGGCTTTGGCTATGTTTATGTTTGCTGTGAAGTTCCCTTTGCTTCCGCAGCAGTTTTCTAACTCGGTTGTTGTACCACGGTGGCTCTTTTCCATCTCTTACGATCTTGCTTGGCACATACCCGTGGCCACACTGCTACGACACCGAGTTTCGCTTTGGAGACCAGTGGCGACAGAAAAGACGACGACCAAAGCTTGTCAGTTACCACTAGCTCTACTGAAGTAACGACCGTCGTTCCGTCGCCTGAAGCGGCGCCCATTACAGAAGCAGGATGTCTTTCCAAAAATGACGGAACTATTGAGCAAGATGTACAGAGAGACGAGAACGAGAGTGCTGCACAAGATCCCAACACGGCTTCCGAGACTGAAGAGCGACAGGAATCCGGATCTCTTCCCAAAAAGCATAAAAAACGGAGGATAGCTCCACCTGACGCTCCTCAAAAGGTACAATCAGTGCGTGAAAAGGCACAACAAATCGGTCGCAAAATCAGTGGTATGACATCCGTCAATTTTGACGTAGACTCACAGACCCCGCATACAGAGGGAAAAGACGAATTTCGAAAAGTGAAAACGCAGACGCAACAGGATGGCGAAACGAAACGGTCCACAAGTAAAGAAACAAAGAACAGGACTCCATCTCAACGTGGGCCAGAGATAGAGATGTCTCAACGCAGTGATATGAGAAACTGGGCAGATGACATTGAAGAATTTCCCGCAGATGAGGAAATGAAGGAAGTGGCACATTACCAGGAAGAAAGATTCCAGTGCAGAAAGACAAGCAAATGAGGGACGAGACATCGTCTCGGCCAACACATGGAAAACCTTAGGCTTCGTCGACAGTGGGCCATAACGACTTGTCTACTTACTTAATTAATCATGAATTCATTACAAACTTATAGAATCGGGACTTTGAATCTAAACAAGATCCATAGCGAATTAAACCTTAAGAACTTGCAAGACATGCTCTATGCCGCTGATATTGATGTTATTATGTTACAAGAAGTAACAGATATTAGTCCGGATGCCATCACATGTTACAACGCAGTCGTAAATCCAGGGAGCGACCGTGACCTCGGAACAGCGATACTCGCCAAAGAAGGAATTATCATCAAAGATGTCGAGAAACTGGTAAACGCCAGAAGTCTGGCTGTCACCATTCACAATACGCGTTTTATAAATATCTATGCACCATCTGGCACCGGCAACAGGAGGCGAAGAGCTGAATTTTATAAAGATGATATAGTTCCCCTTTTCGGTGGCCGCTACGAGCACGACGTTTTTGGAGCCGACTATAATTGTTTGCTGTCTCCAAAAGACCAGACGCCGCATTTTAATAACTGTGCAGAACTCGGAGCCGTAATTACAGAACTCCGCTTAATTGACACCTGGGAGCTCAAGAACGGTGCATTGCCGGGTTTCACTCATATTACGAATCATTCCGCTAGTCGCATCGACAGGATCTATGTAACAGTTGACCTGGAAACGCACGTCCTCCAGACAGAGTTATGGCCCACTATCTTTTCAGATCACGCTGCATACATATGTACCATGAACCTAAAACGGCAAGAAACGTATAGGGGACGAGGCTTGTGGAAGTCGAACGTGGAACACCTAAAAGACCCTGAATACCATGAAATATTCAATAACGTATGGAACGCGTGCGAGAACAAATTCATTTCATATACCTCACCACTGGCATGGTGGATGAAATGTGTGAAACCCGCGATAAGAAATCGCTGATGAATTACTCCCGCGAGAAAAGTGTTTGGCAAAAACGGACGATAGAATATTATTTCCAAGTCCTTCGTGACCTATACCAATCTGATGTGTCCGTAATCGCCAACTACGTGGAAATAAAACGGATTCAGGCTAAACTTCTCGGACTGAAGCGGAAACAGCTAGAAGGTCATCAAGTAAGAGCAAGACTTCAAGATGCTGTAAAAGGAGAAGAAACATCTATATATCATGTGATTAATGAGAGGAAGGGGCAACGCAGGAAAATAATAACCGAATTAAGATCTTCTGACGGCAGATTATTGACGCAGCAAAGTGACATCAAGAACGAAATTCACAAGTACTTCACAGAGTTATTAGGCCAAACGACAATGGATATCCCGGTGGACAATGACTTCGTGACGGGATTCACACGCAGGCTCGACCCGGTAGAAGCAAACAACTTGTTAACTGAAATTACAGAAGAAGAAGTCGCAGACGCTATAACACGAAGCCCGAAAAATAAGTCTCCTGGGTCTGACAGAATCCCGGCGGAGTTTTATCAAATGTTCAGAAGGCAGTTGATTGCCAAATTAGCGTGTATCTGTAACGAATTAATGAATCCCGCCAATGGCGCCCCACACGACTTTCTAGAAGGAACCATTGTTCTAATCCCGAAACAACCTGCACGAAACTCTGTAACAAATTTTAGGCCTATCACTCTCCTAAATTCTGACTATAAAATATTTGCCCGCATCATAAACGAAAGATTAAAATCAGTATTGAACACAGTCACTGGATCATATCAATCGAGCGTAGGAAAAGACAGATCAATTTACCAAACACTGTGCGACTACAGAGATATTATTTCCATTGCCGCAGCCTGTAAAATAAAATGCGCCATCGTATCATTGGACTTTGAGAAAGCGTTCGATAGAGTCGATCATGCTTACCTTTTTCACACCATGCGTGCCATGAACTTTCCGCAAGGTTTTATCAACATTATTACAAATCTTCTGCAAAAGTCAACATCGACAGTTATGGTAAACGGTCAGTCCAGTAGGCCCATTGTAATGAAAAGTTCGGTGTGACAAGGGTGCCCGATGTCTATGTCACTCTTTGCAATAGCAATCGAGCCATTACTTTTTCGCCTGAGCCACAACTTACAAGGATTCACTACACGCGGCCGTAGGATTGTCTGCAGGGCATATGCCGATGACGTTGCATTTATTGTCAAAGACAACGACGAGATAGAGAAAACACTCGACATAATAAACAAATATGAACAAATATCTGTTGAGAAACTGAATAGAAATAAGTCTGGCATAATGAATATTGGAAGCGGATTAGGAGTTCCCATTCATGGGCCAATAAAGGAGATTGTCACCATGACATTTCTTGGGGTGGAGTATACAAGGAATATTCGGCAGACCATTGCAGTTAATTACAGAAGAATCCTCAACACCATCCGTGCCTGTATACGCCAGCACAATATCCGTACTCTTGATGAGATACAAAGAGTGGCTCTCGTCAACATTTATTTGTCCTCCAAATTAAATTACGTGGCGCAAGCCCTGCTAATGCCGAGGGAAGTGGCGAACATGATTTTGGCTGCTTTTGGCCACTTCGTTAGCCGCGGCCACATCTTCAAAGTCAAGTACCAAACGTTGACACTACCGACTGGTAACGGTGGATTGAATCTCACAGACGTGTACAATAAAGCACAAGCATTGTACGTCTGTAAAACATATAAACTGTGGAAGCGGTCAGTCAACAGTGTCGCCGCATTCTTGTTAAATGAAACAGCGCCGCCCAGCCAGGACGCCCCAATAGACGTTCACCACATCGCAAATGAAATTTACCACCTAAAACATTTCTTCGTAGAATATAGCTACATTAGACTGGGAACACCCGAGAAAGATATCATCAAAGTCAAGAAAACATACCAAAACTTAATGAACTTTCAGACCAAGAACATCATAGAACAAAATACGTCGGTCACTCTTGGCATGATATCTGGAGGAACATACACCACCCGTATTTACCAACAAAAGTGCGGTCATTGTGGTACTATTTTGTGAATAGGAAATTTCCAACGAACTCCAGACTACATTCCAGTCACCTGGCTGATTCCCCTTTGTGTACCACTTGCAACCTGATTGATACAGATGAACATCAATTTGTCTGTGGAAATGCGAATAATATATGGTTGTCAATCAGAAAAAAATTAACAACTATGCAGAGAAAACCGCCGTATTTGATAACGCCAGCGTGCCTTTATACCCGGAAGAAGAGCTATACCCCACCTGGAAGAAAAATGCCGTCAACTGGTTGAAGGGACACGCGGTATTTTACCTGCTGTCCAGTAAAGAAAGGAGGGAAGGAGATTTTTGGACGTACATTTCCGACCAGCATCACAAGCTACTATGCATGAATAATTATTATGATACATACGCCAACTTCCTCAGAAGAACAGTCATGTGAACTCCATTTTCGATGATGCGATTCTGAACATGAAGAAACGAGAGACAATTTGATCTTTGAAAAACAAATACGATCAAGTGACGAACATCACTATCTGGTTTAGACTTGGATTTTTTTCTAAAATGCCAAGGAACCTGTAATTAATTTTAGTTTGTTTTATTACTTTTAAATGTCAGTTGAAAATTATGTACTACTGTGGAACGTTATGACTAATAAATTGGAAGGGAAAAAAAAGGTGGTCAGTTGGATAGATAATAGTTTCATACACTTATGGTCTGGGTTCGATTCCAACATCTGCTGATGATTTTTGATAGGGAGAGACAGATTCTATTCTCTTTTGGCTACGCCACGTAAAGAAGGTATAATGTCATTGCGGTCTGAAATTCACATTAATCATGATATTCCTTTTCTATCAAGTAGCAAGAAGGTATAATGTCATTGTGGTCTGAAATTCACATTAATCATGATATTCCTTTTCTATCAAGTAGACGTGAAGTTGAACCGCAATAAAGTCAGGTGTGGCGACATTTAGGAACCTTTATGATACTAGTTATTTATTTCTAGTGACGAAACGAACGGTATGTAGGGTCACAGGACGCTTATTCCACCTTCTGTTTGAGCTTCTGTATATCGATAAAATTGGTTCAGAACTGGGAATGCAACTCAGACCGCCCTTAACGCGGAATTTGATCCCTTCGTGACAATACAGCTCGACTACAATTTGTTGTTTGTTCAAAACTGCAGATTCTTCAACATCTCTACATACTGCGCGTGAATGCGTTCGAATCCTGGCCCAGCACTAAAGTTTTCGTTATGTATTATCAAGCTCTAGCATGAGGACACCTATCTGCTGGTGGATAACAATTTTGATTTTTAGTGTATTTTCATTCGTTGTCAACACCAACGATATCTGACGTTTTTGACTCCCAGTGAGACACATAACTATTTGCGAGATCACTGTAAGTTCAAGGATGCTGTTGGAGAAAAATTCGGTAGCTGACGTCTCTTTGTGTTAGTCGAAACGATATGTGTGGGGTTCGATTCCCAGGCGGCACTGAACTCTTCGTCATATTATTTCTAGTTCAAACATGCTCACATGTCGCTGCTGGTGTAACAAACCCATATTTAACGTTCGTTTTCTCTAGAATATAACAGCTGTAGGTGTCGGGTTGGAGTCCTGGGAAGGAAAAAATTAATGTTTCGTCTCGTCATCTCAGTTAAAACATCTAGCTACTGCCGAGAATATCCAATATGCGCAGTTGATTGTGCTACGATAACAATCTGATTAGGTTCTGGGTTCGAATCCCTGTCCAACACAAAGCTTTACCTCACGGCATTTCAAGTAATTTGCTTGTGAAGAAGCAATATTTAACATCTCTCGTAGTTCGTTAACAGTGACAATAGATGATGGGTAGGAATTCCTGCCCGTTAAAAATGTTTACGTTATGTAATTTAAAGTTGATATTTGCCAACTGAAACTGTCTAAAATCGAGGTATATCACTCACTGTATGCATAGTCAGGAATGACTGTTAGATTCCGTCAGTCACGAAATCTTTGCTTAGTCTGCATGACCTGGGTTTGAATCCATATGCAGAACGAGACAGTTCGTCGTGTCATTGAAGTTATTACATATTCTGAACTAGATGCTCGTGAATAACTTAAATTTTTAATGTCATTTTGTGTTAGATAATAAGTACGGTATGTTACTTTGAAGAGGAAATCATGAATACGACGAACTTACTACGTGCATTACCTATCTGACGTAATAATGAGAGTGGTAGCATTTCGGGTATGTCATTTATTGTAATAAATGTGAGCTTACAAGCCTTAAGGACAGTCTTATCTGTGATAAGGTGTTCCCTGATATTTGTAATATCGTGGTATAACTTTACATCTTGAGTTATTACGATACAGAGCAGTGTTTTCTAGTGGTGACTTGTTGGAACCATTTTCAATAGTCAAACGACTGTACCAAGGAGCGATTAGAGGACCTGCTAGACAGCTGCGCTATGTGGGTTGCATGCGAATCAGGAGAAATGTAAATCAGGTCGTTCGGAAACTTTTGAGCATGACTGTACATCTACATCTACATGGTTACTCTGCGATTCACTCTTAAGTGCCTCGCAGAATGTTCATCGAACCATTTTCATATTACGTCTTTACCATTCCACTCTCGAATGGCGCGTGGGAAAAAGGAACACCTAAATCTTTCCGTTCGAGTTCTGATTTCACTTATTTTATTATGATGATCATTTCTCCCTACGTAGGTGGGTGTCAACAAAAATTTTTCGCATTCGGAAGAGAAAGTTGGTGATTGAAATTTCGTAAATAGATGTCGCCGCAAAGAAAACCGCCTTTCTTTCAGTGACTGCCACCCCAACTCGCGTATCATGTCAGTGACACTCTTACCCCTATTGCGCAATAACACGAAACGAGCTGCCCTTCTTTGCACTTTTGCAATGTCCTCCGTCAATCCTACCTGGTAAGTATCCCACACCGCGCAGCAATATTCCAGCAGAGGACGGACAAGTGTAATGTAGGCTGTCTCTTTAGTGGGTTTGTCACATCTTCTAAGTGTTCTGCCAACAAAGCGCAGTCTTTGTTTCGCCTTCCCCCCAATATTATCTATGTGGTCTTTCCAATTTAAGTTGCTCGTAATTGTAATTCCTAGGTATTTAGTCAAATTGACAGCCCTTAGATTTGTGCGATATATCGTATATCCAAAATTTATCGGATTTCTTTTAGAAGCCATGTGGATGACCTCGCACTTTTCTTTGTTTAGTGCCAATTGCCACTTTTCGCACCATATAGAAATTCTCTCTAGATCATTTTGTAATTGGAATTGATCGTCTGAAGATTTTACTAGACGGTAAAGTACAGCGTCATCTGCATAAAATCTAAGGGGGCTGCTCAGCTTATCACCTAGATCATTTATGTAAATCAGGAACAGCAGAGGGCCTATGAAACTACCCTGCGGAACGCCAGATATCACTTCTGTTCTACTCGATGATTTACCGTCTATCACTAAGAACTATGACTTCTCTAGAGGAAATCACGAATCCAGTCACACAACTGAGACGATACTCCAAATGCACGCAATTTGATTAATAGTCGCTTGTCAGGAACGGTATCAAAAGCCTTCTGGTAATCAAGGAATATGGAATCGATCTGAGATCCCTTGTCGACAGCACTCATTACTTCATGGGAATAAAGAGCTAAATGTGTTGCACAATAACGATATCTTCTGAATCCATGTTATTTATGTATCAATAAGTCATTTCTTTAAGGTGATTCATAATATTCGAGTACAGTACATGCTCCAGAATCCTACTGCAAACTGAGGTCAGTGATATGGGTCTCTAATTCAATGGATTACTCCTATTTCCTTTCTTGAATATTGGTGTGACCTGTGCTACTTTCCAGTCTTTAGGAACAGACCTTTCAAGTGGGCGGTTGTATAAGATTGCTAAGAAAGGTGCTATTGCGTCTGCATACTCTTAAGGGAACCTGATTGGTATGCCATTTGGACTGGAAGAGTTGCCTTTCTTAAGTGATTTGAGTTGTTTCGCAACACCTAAGATATCTACTTTCATGTCACTCATGCTAACAGCTGTTCTGGTTTCGAATTCTGGAATATTTACTTCATCTTCTTTCGTGAAGGAATTACGGAAAACTGTATTTCGTAACTCCGCTTTAGTGCCACCATCATCGGTAATATTTCCATCGCTATCACCCAGTGACGGTATTGACTGTTTTTTGCCACTGGTGTACTTTACATACGACCAGAATCTCTTTGGGTTTTCTACGACATTTTGAGAAAATGTTTCATAGTGGAAACTACTAAAAACATCTCGCATTGACGTCCGCGCTAAATTTCGAGCTTCCGTGAAACTTAGCCAGTCTTGGGGATTCTGCGTTCTTCTGAATTTGGCATGCTTTTTTCGTTGCTTCTGCACATGTGTTGTGACGTGTTTTGTGTACCATGACGGATCAGTTCCGTCTCTTATTAGCTTATGCGGTATGAATCTATCTATTGCTGTCGATATTGTATCTTTGAATTGGAGCCATATCTGGTCTACACTTACACAATTAGCGTGGGAGGAATGGAGACTCTCTCTTACGAAGGCATCAAGTGAATTTTTATCTGCTGTTTTAAATAGATATACAGGGTGACTCAAAAAGAATACCACAACTTTAGGAATTTAAAACTCTGCAACGACAAAAGGCAGAGCTAAGCACTATCTGTCGGCGAATTAAGGGAGCTATAAAGTTTCATTTAGTTGCACATTTGTTCGCTTGAGGCGCTGTTGACTAGGCGTCAGCGTCAGTTGATGCTAAGATGGCGACCGCTTAACAGAAAGCTTTTTGTGTTATTGAGTACGGCAGAAGTGAATCGACGACAGTTGTTCAGCGTGCATTTCGAACGAAGTATGGTGTTAAACCTCCTGATAGGTGGTGTATTAAACGTTGGTATAAACAGTTTACAGAGAAGGGGTGTTTGTGCAAAGGGAAAAGTTCTGGACGGCCGAGACAGAGTGATGAAAATGTAGCACGCATCCAGCAAGCATTTGTTTGCAGCCAAGGAAAATCGACTCGCAGAGAGCTGCAAATTCCACAATCAACTGTATGGAGAGCCCTACGAAAAAGGTTAGTTATCTAACCTGAACGTCAACTACCCGAGGCGATGGATCGGCCGCCAGGCAGCCCGTGACAGAGCACTTCATCACTGGCCTCCAAGAAGCCCTGATCTTACCCCCTGTGATTTTTTCTTATGGGGGTATGTTAAGGATATGGTGTTTCGGCCACCTCTCCCAGCCACCATTGATGATTTGAAACGAGAAATAACAGCAGCTATCCAAACTGTTACGCCTGATATGCTACAGAGAGTGTGGAACGAGTTGGAGTATCGGGTTGATATTGCTCGAGTGTCTGGAGGGGGCCATATTGAACATCTCTGAACTTGTTTTTGAGTGAAAAAAAACCTTTCTAAATACTCTTTGTAATGATGTATAACAGAAGGTTATATTATGTTTCTTTCATTAAATACACATTTTAAAGTTGTGGTATTCTTTTTGAATCACCCTGTATTTTGCGTTTGTTTTTAGTGGTTTTGGTTGATATGGTTTTGAGCCTCACTACAATGACATTGTGTTCACTAATCCTTGTATCCGTCATGACGCTCTCTGTAAGATCAGGATTATTTGTGACTAAGAGGTCAAGTGTGTTTTCGCAACCATTTACAATTAGTGTGGGCTCATGAACTAATTGTTCAAAGTAATTCTCAGATAAAGCATTTAGTACAATTTCGGAAGATGTTTTCTGTCTACCACTGGCTTTGAACATGTATTTTCACCAACAAATCGAGGGTAGATTGAAGTCTCCACCAATTATAACAGTATGAGTGGTGTACTTATTTGCAATGAGATTCAAGTTTTCTTTGAAGCGTTCGGCTATTATATCATCTGAGTTGGGGGGTCGGTAGAAGGAGCCAATTATTATTTTGGTGCAGCTGTTAAGTATAACCTCTACCCATAGTAATTCGCAGGAACGATCTATTTCAACTTCACTACAAGATAAACTACTGCCAACAGACACAAACACACCACCACCTACTTTGTTTAATACATCCTTTCTGAACACGGTTTGCGCCTCTGCAAAAATTTCTTGAGTTACAGCCTCCACAGCTGCTGTTATGCGGTGTCTCAGTTCATTCATTATTGTTGATAACGGAGGCAGATAAACGGAGTCTTTTATTAACCTCCACAAGAAGTAATCCATACAGTCGGGTCCGGTGACTTTGGAGTCAGTAATGTAAAGCTGAAGCCTTTGGTTCAGTGTCGCCGATTCATCGTTCATAATCATTTGATTGGCCCGCCCGGTTAGCCGTGCTGTCTAACGCACTGCTTTCCGGGCGGGAAGGCGTCCCGGTCCCCGGCACGAATCCGCCCGGCTGATTAGTGTCGAGATCTGGTGTCCCGGCCAGTCTGTGGATAGTTTTTAAGGCGGTTTTCCATCTGCCTCGGCGAATGAGGGCTGGTTCCCCTTATTCCGCCTCAGTTACACTATGTCGGCGATTGCTGCCCAAACACTTTCTTCACGTACGCGTACGCCATAATTACTCTACCAAGCAAACATTGGAGTTCCACTCATCTGGTGTGAGACGTTCCCGGTGGGATCCACTGGGGGCCGAACCGCACAACAACCCTGGGTTCCGTGTGGGGCGGCGGTGGGGTGAGTGGACTGCTGTAGCCTCTTATGGGGTTGTGTACCACTTGGGCTACGGCGGGGACGAAGCCTCTCCGTCTTTTCTAGGTCCCCAGTTCAATACAATACAATGCAATACAAATCCTTTGATTTAAAAATTCCCGCCCTTCTAGATGGCAGTGTGGCGGTGCCCCAACTTGTTGGTAAATGAAGTCGTTCGAATCAGTCTCCAACTGCGGGAAAAAAAATCTCAAGCATATCGAGATAGGTGCTTCCTGTAAAGTGTTCTCGACAAAGAAAAATGGACCATACACCTTTTCCTGTGGAACTGTACAAAACACATTAAATTTTGCAGAGTCCCTCTCATGTTGTACAACTTCATGCGGCTGTTCCGTACCCCATATTCTCACATTACAACAGTTCATCTTTCCATTTGGGATGTTGCCTCGTCACTAAACAATAAGCGTAAAAGAAAACTGTCATCCTCCATCTTGCCAAGACCGAAATTACAGCCGGCCGGGGTGGCCGAGCGGTTCTAGGCGCTACAGTCTGGAACCGCGCGACCGCTACGATCGCAGGTTCGAATCCTGCTTCGGGGATGGATGTGTGTGATGTCCCTAAGTTAGTTAGGTTTAAGTAGTTCTAAGTTCTAGGGGACTGATGACCTCAGCAGTTAAGTCCCATAGTACTCAGAGCCATTTGAACCATTTGAACCGAAATTACAGAACTCCACACGTTGTTGTTTATCACCTTCATGAAGAGCTTGCAGTAGCTGAATTTTGTATGGTTTCATACGTAAACATCGATGCAAAACACGCTAGACGGACATCGGGGGCATGTTGAGCTTTCGAGCTGTACGGCGAACAGGTTTCTGCGTACTCCTTGTGAAACTATGGCGGATGCGTTCGACGTCTATGTCAGACACTCGAAGACGGCCCGGCGATTTGCCTTTACACAAACAACATCTCGGAATTGTTCATGCCATCGTCTAGTGCTCTGTGCTGTAGGAGGATCCCCACCATACCCAGTACGAAAGTCACTCTGAACGGTTATTACTGACCCGCACTGCGTAAAACATAGGACACAAAGCGCTTTCTGTTGTCACGACACCATTTTTACTAGAACAGAAGTGGGCGCAGACTGCTGCTACCAATCGGGAACCATGTAAAACTCCAGAGTTTGCTCTTACCAACAGCAAGTTGTTCACGCACACACATCAAATAACATAATAGTTATGATTTTTTTTAAATGGAAGTTTCTTTTTGATACATCCTGTATACTGTAATGGTGAGTCAAATACAGCACGACAAATGATAGGGAAAAATAAGGCTTAAATCAACATGGAACGTCCCTCGTAGTTTCCGTGACTCATTTCCCAATGTAATTCCCCCAGCACAGCCTGATTCAAATCGACTAGATTCTATCGTTAACTAAATCCAGCCAAAATATTTTTTGAATAAAGAAGAAATGAAGGATTGTCAGTAATGACACAAATCTAAGGAATCCTTCATCATCCGACCAGCATAAGCGTAGGAGCGTTTTATTTTTGCAGCTTTTGAGTGAGTGGTATTAGTGATAGTTACGGAGCACAACTCGCGGACAATGCAGGGTCTTACATTAGCCAGCTAGTCACTGTGCTGTAGAGTATTACTGCCATCTTGTAACGAACCATCACTGCTCCGTCCACAGGGTTGCCTCGGCGCTGGAGCTCTGTACCGTATGTGCGTGTTGTGCAAAGTCAAATACACGAGAGCTTATATGAACCGTTTGAAAATCATCTAAGAACGCTTTCTTTATTTGTAAGGTAGGCGGTTAAAGTGATATATAAGCTACGAACGGTAGGGTCCTCGAAACAGTCGCAATTCCAGTAGAAACACTTAAAAAGTTGGCGCATAAAATAGCTGCCGTAACGACCGAACCATATAACGAATGCCCAGCACTTTTAAAAAATTTCCAAATATTTGTAAATGGGAACATGAAGTTTTTCTTGCACTACAGTCAGATAAAGAACCAATGCACACTCCAACTTATAGTGCAATGTCTGTAATACAGGTACGTGGCAATACCTTGAAGAAACCTCTTAGTTATAGTTTCACGCCGTCGAATGTGATATGGATTGAGCGATAAATCTACAGAACATTCGAGAATATACGCAGCCGAATTTGTCCATACTCCAACATATTATTGGAATCATGCCATATATCCTTGTGATTCTGGCAGTCTCTGTTGGTCCTTGCTGTTCTCTTGTTGATAATACAGGGTGGCGCACGAAATGTGTAAACATTTTGTTTTTGAATATAAACTTTATTGTCAATACAATCTGAAAGGAACATATACTACAATGAAGAGCCGTCCATGGAGATTTGTTCTAACTCAGCACATGCTCAATAGGTCCACCATTTCGTTTCCTAACTTCCTTCAAACGGACACTGAAGTTAGTGATTACCCTGCGGCACAATCTTCCGTAATTTCACTGCAAGCTTGAAGAATAAGTCTTCTGAGCTCCATTAAATCACGTGGAGGTTTCGGGAAATTTTTTTCCTTTAGGTATCCCCAAAGAAAAAAGTCACATCGATTGAGGTCTGGACTATTTGGGGGCCAATTTTGTCCCTCATTGAAGCAACCTGGAAACCTGAGTGAAATGATCCGCATGTCGAAATGCTCGTGTAAAAACTCCAACACAGTGTTTGCAGTATGTGGCCTTGCTCCATCTTGCATGAACCACTGCGTGTTGAAGGGCAAGACAGTAGCAGGAAGCTGTGGAATGAAGCTATTGCGAAGCATGCTCAAATAACGCTCGCTGTTCACAGTTTCTTCAAAGAAAAATGGCTCTGAGCACTATGCGACTTAACTTCTGAGGTCATCAGTCGCCTAGAACTTAGAACTAATTAAACCTATCTAACCTAAGGACATCACAAACGTCCATGTCCGAGGCAGGATTCGAACCTGCGACCGTAGCGGTCGCTCGGTTCCAGACTGTAGCGCCTAGAACCGCACGGCCACTCCGGCCGGCTCAAAGAAAAAGGGTCCAATAAGTCCGTGACTGGAAATTGCTGCCCACGCTGTAATCCTGGGAGCATAATGTTGTCGTTCATGAAGCACTTGTGGGTTTTCAGTGGCCCAAAAGCGTACATTTTGTTTGTTAACCACAGCGGTTAAATGAAAATGCGCCTCGTCTGAAAACCAAACGTTGTTGAGAGTTTCTTCCCTATCCTCCGCCCACTGAGCAAACAGTAGTCTCTGCTGCTTATGTTCTTCAGTAAGCTTCTGTGCACAGGTCATCTTGTATGGGTACATATGGAGGTCACTTTTAAGAATGCGTTGAACGGAGCGTCTGGATATTCCCAGTTGCACTGCTGCCTTTCTACACGATTTCGCGGCATTTCTCTGTACAGCAACTCGTACCGCTTCAATATTCTCCGGCAAACAAACTGGCTTAGGCCGAGGTCGCTTCACTTCCAATACTGTTTCTTCCGGTACAAATTTAGCGTACAACCTGTGGATGATCTTCTTGCAAGGGAGCCATCGTGTGTTAAACTGTTGTACAAAACGCCTCTGAGTCACAACAAGGCTTTTCGTTTCATGAAAAAGTAACACAATTGCCGATCGTTGCTGTGTCGTCAGTCTTCCATTGTCAGCCATTGCTGCTTACTAGGCTCCTAGCGGCATATCGTGAATTACACGTCATTTCGTAACTAATTTGTTTTTCCAAGCTCTGCTGGTACTGCTGTAGAGATCCCAGCGGGATATCTAATGTGCGTCGTAAATTGTGAAAGAAACAATTGGTAACACATTTCGTGGACCACCCTGTAGATATAGCGTCAGAATCCGGTGGATGATTATTTGATAAACTACTGGTATAATCGGGTGGTGAGTTGTCACACTCATTTCCAGAGAGGTCTGTAAGGCAGGAGTCAGTCTGTAGGCTTATCCTTCGGAGCGTTAACTGCTTTTGGAGACTCCAAAAAAAAAAATGGCTCTAAGCACTATGGGACGTAACATCTGAGGTCATCAGTCCGCTAGACTTAGAACTACTTAAGCCTAACTAACGAAAAGACTTCACACACATCCATGCCCGAGGCAGGATTCGAACCTGCGACCGTAGCATCAGCGCGGTTCCGGACTGGAGCCCCTAGAACCGCTCGGTCACAAAGTCTGGCGTAGACTACAAAACGAGGATTCTTCGTGATGGCATATGCCAACGACCTACTCACATTGCTCTTTGGCGAAATAGAATGGAAATCGATCAAAATATCGGAACAGTTTTTGAAAAAAAAATTCCACAATTATGCGAAAGCACAGAACTTTCAAGAGCATACAATGAATGAAGGCTTTTACAACCGGATATCTTAGCTACTTGTGAAACTTGCGAATTATGTGGTAGTGGTTCACGGAACATTATTGTTTCTGAGGTTTCGTCCAGAGCTGCGTTGGACTTCAGAAGTGCTCGTGTTAACGAACAAGTTTCGTGGACCACGGCCATATGACCCGGAATTTCCAGTTTCAACAGCATGCCAAAAATAAAGCTATTTAAATTTAAAAGGATGCATACAGTGCAAATTTAGGGTACACTTCTAAGTAGACAATCTTATGTTACATATTTCTGAATGTTTCTAGATGAAAAATGGAGTTTTGCCCCATATATTGAGCAAGTAAACTGGTCAGTTATGTCAGTATTTAATAAATTATTTGTATACTTCTTGTACATTTTCACCTTGAAGTTACCGTTATAGTGTTTATTATAACAATTTACCTTCTTCATTCGTGGACTATGTCTTAGGAGGGTGGGCCCTCAAATTTAAACTCTTCAAACCAGTCATGTCCTTAAGACGAATCCAAAGAAGTACTATTCTTTGAAGTAACTGGGCATTTAGGATCATTGCAACTAACGCATTAATAATAATTCTGGGACTATAAATTTTGGACTTACCTATTCGGAGTTAAGCTGCATGTTCTTGGTTAAAGTAAGTGAAAATCGGTAAAATTAGATAGATAACACCGTTGGCGCATTGTCCTGTAACCATGAAATCAATTAAGACAGTGACTGTCAAATAGTTTAGTTTCATGGCAGATTCAGTGTCAGAAACGAATGGATTAAATATAGCACTTCTGAAAGATAACGGTGGCCATTAAGGATTGAGCTGCTAGTCTTCCAGGTTATATGGCAATGGTCCTTGCAACTTTTCTGTTCCTAAAGTTTTGTCCAGAGCTGTGCTGTACATCTTCGGTAGTATTCCTGGTTCCGATGAGTTTTACCGTCTCTGCGCAATCAGTAGCACCTTCAGAGCAACCGTGGAAAAAACGTTACGAACGGAACAGTTTAATGGACTCCGGCCATACAAGCTGGAAGACTCAGCAACAGCTAAGACATCCGGACGTGGAAGCCATCGTTTTTGATAACTAATGATCGTATTAAAAATAGTGGTGATTACAGTAATAGCGATAGTAACTGTAGTGGCAGTGGTGATCATGGTGATAAAGGTGAAACTAATCATGATAATGGCAAACAGCTTTGCTGCAGTGGTAACGTCGGTTTCCATCAGATCACCGAAATCAAGCGCTGCCGGGCTTGGCTAGCACTTGGATGGAAAATCATCAGGGTCAGCCGACGGCTGTTAGCAAACGGGATGCACTCAGCCTTGTTAGGCCTATTGAGGTGCTACTTGACTGAGAAGTAGCAGCTTGGGTCACGAGAGCTGGAGAGCTAACAACGACCGGGAGACGTTGTGCTGACCAAATGCCCCTCCACTTCCTCACCCAGTAATGCCTATCGGCTGAGGACGACACGGCTATCGGTCGGTAACGTTGGGCCTTCCAGGGGGGAAATTAGTTTTAGTTTAAACACGCTACTGGCAGTAATGATAATAGTAAGCACATCAGACAAAAAATTAATCAACCCCTAGGAAACACGATGCTGATACCGTATATCATCGCCTGTCACCTTGATAATGGCCTCACTTCTGCGAGGAAGGGAAGCTTTAAGTTTCTTTAGGTGTGATAAGCCAGCTGAAGTGATTCATTGACGATTAGACACCGTAGAGCTACCAAACTTCGCGAACGTATATTTCTATGCTTCACTTGCAGATTCATATAGTCCAAAACATTGAATCTCCATACCGCGGGGAGTGGCCGCGCGGTTTGAGGCGTCATGTCACGGACTGCGCGGTCCCTCCCGCCGGAGGTTGGAGACCTCCCTGGGGCATGGGTGTGTGTATTGTTCTTAGCATAAGTTAGTTTAAGTAGTGAGTAAGTTTAGGGACCGATGGTTCAAATGGCTCTGAGCACTATGGGACTTAACTGCTGAGGTCATCAGTCCCCTAGAACTTAGAACTACTTAAACCTAACTACCCTAAGGACATCGCACACATCCATGCCTGAGGCAGGATTCGAACCTGCGACCGTAGTGGTCGCGCGGTTCCAGACTGTAGCGCCTAGAACCGCTCGGCCACCCCGGCCGGCAGGAACCGATGACCTAAGCAGTTTGGTCCTTTAGGAATTCACACACATTTAGACATTTGAAACTCCATGGCAGCTTAAAACTGTATGTCAAACAGGGGCCCGAACTCGTGGCCTTTAACTTTGCGGGAAAGTGCTGCCAGTAGGTTTCAGATCAGTGTATTCTCCGCTACGGCGTGAAAATTTCAATCCGATCCAAGACATTTTCGAAGAGATTAAGATTGGGTGACTGAAGGAGCTAGTCGAGGTGCAAAAGGGAATCTTAGCTTTCGTCAGTCGAGGAATGTATGCATGCAGCGTTGTAAACACGGCGATTGTCATCTTGGAAAAGGAGAACGTCTATACAATACTCATCATAAAGATGTAGAAGAAAGGGCGTCACATAGGCAGCGAAAATGTTGAGATAAACATCCTGTTTCTTGGTCACGGCAACCTAAATGAGTGGGCCCCAGTCATGTTTCGAGAAACACCCTCAAAAGGTCACAGAAAAACCTCTGGTCTTAAATACACCCTCCACACTCTATAGATTAACCGCCCTCGATGTACTCAACGCCTTGTAGTGTTTGAAAAAGACAAAATCGTGACTCGTGGGTCTACACAACACGGATCCAGTCAGTTGCCGTCCAGTGTCTTTGTTATTCGCCCCATTGAAGACGTGCAGCTTCATATACCGCTGTGAGCAATGGAATTTTTCGAGGTACCCAACTGCAAAAGGCATTGCATTTAGCTCCCTTCGCAATGTTCACTTGGAAACTGGTTGTGTTGGACTTACGTTCACTGACAGTAGCAATTCCTGTCGCGTTTAAAACCATTTGTCACCGAAAAGACGTGAGAGTCGTTCTGGTCCCTGTCAGTTGTGTTCTTTTTACAACCACTGTCCTTGCACTATGTTATACGGCTGACAGTGGTAAACTATTCCTTGTAGACACGTTGGACAGTCCGTGCAGTTACGCCAATAAATCGGACAACTTCATTTACGGTGTAGACATGGTGACTTCCACAAACGATAGCTCCTTTTTGCCATTCTATCACGTATACGCGTCGAGCCATGTTACTGCGCTGATTCCATATAACAGACTGGTACAAATACACAACTTCCAAGTCATGACGTACGTCAGCTGTGGAGAGGTCACATGACTACCTGGTACGTAATACATACCATCTACAGCGCTCCAAAGCGAACAGCGCCGTCTTTTAAAGAGGCGATTAATATTTTCTCTGGTGAGCTATCTAGTGGTGTTGGCAGAATATACGAAGTGCAACATTTTTTTTCTCGGCCAGTTTCGGGTTGGAAAATGAGGAATTTGTTGTGGGACATTGTGGCATAATCCCGGTTCAGCCCCTGTAGTTTCATTACGTTCCGATTGGTGGTGGCGCTAGACATTGCCTTCAAAGTGGCATCTGTAACGGAGGTACATTTCAAGCAAAGAGATGGCACTTGAAACGTCCCTTTAGAAAAATTTATACATGACTGTGCTTTAACTGACACACAATATTTTTAGCGCAACGCAATCTGACTTTCAAAAATCCCTACAAAAGAATGGCCCTGACTAACATTAACCTATACGTTTCACAAATCACTTACCTCACAAAAATCTTGGTTACTCGAACTACTGCAATACAGCGAGCACCACTACTGCCAGCTAAATAAAAGATTCAAACTACGGAAGGCACTAACTACTGATAGGCATAGTTAGCAAATGAAAGATTTTAATAGAGAACAAACAATGTATTTACCTTAATAGTCATAATATATATATCAGTTCATGACAAATTTCAAAACTCCACCATCTCTTTCCCCACATCCACCACTGCTGGCGGCTCACCTCCAACTGCGCAACGCTACGCGCTGTTCACATCCAGCTGCCCAACACTACAATGGCAGAACAACAATGCAAACTAGCCACAGACTGCACACAGCACAGCCAGTGATTTTTATACAGAGGTGGCGTTACCAATAAAAAAACCTAAACAGCCTACTTACACACTGAGTTTCTTCTGGCGGAAAACCAGAGCATCGCACATATTCACAGGCGCTTGCAGAATGTATTCGGAGACCTGGCAGTGAATAAAAGCACGGTGAGTCGTTGGACAAGGCTCTGCCTTCATTATAATAAGATTATGCAAACCAATTCGATCTCCCGCGTGCCGATCGGGCGCACACGTTGTGACTCCTGTAATGTTCGAACGAGCGGACACTCTCATTCGAGGTGATCGGTGGATCACAATCAAACACCTCGCTGCTCAAGTGGACGTCTCTGTTGGTAGTGCTGACACACTCTTCCTCTAGTTGGTGTATTCAGAGACGTGTGCCCACTGGGTTCCTTGCCACCTAACAGAAGACTATAAAGACCAACAAAGGACCATCTGTGTGGAATAGCTTGTGCATTACAAGGCTGACCGTGGCAATTTCTTGTCGAAGGAGTTATTCTCTTTGATATCCCGCCTCATGGTGTAACGAACAGCCTTGCTACCTCAGGTTACTGAAGAAATGGCTTCAGCGTGTTCGTCGAAACAAGCGACCTTCTCCGTGACAACGCCAGAGCTCACACAAGTCTGCGCACCCGAGAGAAGCTCATAAAACTTCACTGAACTGTTCTTTCTCATCCAGCCTACAGTCTGGATCTCGCACCTTCCGACTTCCAAATTGGAAATTTGTGGTAAGGACTATGGGACCAAACTGCTGAGTCCTCGGTCCCTAGGCTTACGCATTACTTACTCTAACTTAAACTAACTTACGCAAAGGACAACACACACCCATGCCCGAGGGAGGACTCGAACCTCCGACGGGGGCAGCCGCACGAACCGTGACAGGGCACCTCCGACTTCCATCTGTTTGGCCCAATGAAGTATGACTCCATGAATAGCAGTACATGGATGATGGGGAGGTATTCATGCACCAAGACGCTGACTCCGACGTCGACCAATAGAATGTTACAACTGGTCCTCTCAGTAAGATGGCGTAAGGCCGTCACACTGGACGGAGATTACGTTGAAAAATATGGTTTTTCAGCCAAAAGAGTGGAGAATAATATGATGTATTTGAATTCTGAATCAAACCAGCTTGCTTTCAGATAAAAATGTGTTGCATTACTTAGTGAACGCTCCTCGTAGGTAATGGCGAAATCAGTAATAAGAATTATAGCAGTAACAATGTTGTACAAACGAAACAGAGTACTTTTCAGTCGGCACAGACACGAAGCATATAAAAATTATGTAGTCATGAGTGATAATCTGGTTATGTAGAGAGGGATAATGGCAATTTTAGTAGAAGTAATATAAGAAGTAAGCTGCAAAGACAATAAACTATTATAGGGTACAGCAGGGCTATTCCACTCTGAGAGCTAATCCGCCTGATGTAAGAAATGTTGCAACAGTGCGCTAGTTCCTCTCTGAGCCAAGGTCGTTTTGTTTTCAGTATGTGCCAGTATCTCTGTGTTCCCGCAAGTGGTTGTAGTAGTGGTGTTCTCTGTTACATTATTGACAGGACAGTAAGGGAACTGTGATGGATTATTGCAATAGTAAAGTCATACAACCTAACAAACTAAGGTGTACCATGCACAATAACGTAAAATTCTAATCTCTTATTGTTACATGTATAAGAATACAGATTATGCGGTGTGTGTATCAACAAATATTGCTGACTTTTTCCACAGAAGTCTGATTTGCACATGGAGCTATTCCGACCCGTGCACGTGGAGCTTCTCCGCTCAGTCAGATTATTAGTTTAATTGATGTTTTACTGCTAAATTCTAGAGAACACGTTTCCTTGGTTTCTTTTCGGATGGTCCGTACATACAAAAGGAAAAAGCCAAGCGCTTCATGGACCGAGGAAGATATGAAACAAGCAGTAACAAGTGTTATAGTCAGCTTCTCTGTGCTACATGGTTCCACGAAGAGTGTGCGGGAGAAAAAGGACGAAAAATGTTTACTTGTGGCAAATGCTTGTGATTTTGTCACTGAAATACACTAGGCGGAACAGCCACTTGACTGGATGGAAAACCCCCGCTACTTTTATATATTGAGATTTCTGCCTTCTTCGTTTAGTAATTTGTTCGTGTCAAGGATTTTCGACGTTTTATATACTGGAACGTATTGTCAATTAACATACCACAATGGCAGATTCAGAGATTTTCTAAAAAGTCTCGTGTCAAATTATGTAGGGCTTACAGTTGATACGAGCTAAATATCTCCATTGTATCCTATACCAAGACGAAAAAGTGTTAACAACACATACGTAGAGATACAGGCTGTTTAATTACCCAAATAAAAGGCTGCAACTATAAAAGAATAAATAAATGATCAATTTTATCTTTCAGTTGTGAACGATATCAACATGTGGAATCAGCAAATTTTAAACTGAATCCTGAATTTCTTTACGAATCATCGGTCACATTCTCCTTCCCCTTTAAAGAGCCTTTTTATGCAGAATAGAATGCTACAGATGTAATGTCAGAAGTAAAATTTTGAATATTTGTATTGATCTGTACCCTTCAAAAATATTTTTACACCTCATTTCATGTAATGTTATGAATACAAAACATTACAGTGAAATCAGAGGTGACACTTCGAGCGAACATTATGTATGAACTTTTTTTTTTTAAATGTTTGCGCAGATGTGTTACGCAGTGTGTTTAGTATACCAGTCGATCGTGTCACGTCGCAGTTTTCATTTCTGAACACATAGTGAGCACATAAAGATGCCTAGAACAACAGAGTCTCCCACCAAGTGTGAAATGCGTTTTTTCATTCGATTTCTTCATGTTGAGAAGTTTCACCTAATAACGTAACTGTCATGTGTGACAGTAAAGAACGGCAATGGTGCAGGAACTTTGAAGCAAGACACACAGAGACATTCGTGATGCAGGCAGTCAGGTAAGGAAGCAAGTGTCAGCCGATGACATTGTTGAGCGAGTGCAGCAGGCAATTCGAGAAAATTGTTCACGAAGGGAAATTCAGAGCAAGTATAGATGAATGTTGTCATTAGGTACTGTCGTTCTTCATGAAAACGCTAGACAGCTCACTACCACAATGCATCTGCAACAAAGACGATCCTGCACGGGAAGTGTTTGATCACCCACCATACAACCCAGATTTGGCTCCCTCTGATTTTCATCTCTTTGTTTACATGAACCGCTGGCTATGAGGAGAAAATTTTAGCACAAATAACGAGCTGCAGAACAGCCTAGAGAATTGGGGTAAAAGCGCTGGCGGCTGCCTTCTGTGATGAAGTTACTGAAAAGTTGATTCAACGCTGCAACAAATGTCTTAGACGGAGCCGCGGCTATGTAGAGAAATAGCTGGAAGATGTAGCTAAACGTTGCAAACAAAAGATTTTTCATTTTCACTGTGGTTTCTGTTTCGCGACCTGTCGAACCTCTAAACAAAAGTAGCCCTCGCACTTGATTGTAAAGTAATTTCCTTGAAATTGTAGAAGAAACGAGATTGCAATAGCATCGCTATTATGTTCGTCGAACATCTGAGTCCAACATCATCGTACCCAGCAACACATGACATGTTAACACCGGTAAGAATATTGTCTGTGTGGTGTGCATACTGTAAGACCTTCAGTACACACACCCTCAGATTATTTGACTTGTCGCTCTAACAAAGTAGGCGAGTGTCAGCAATATGTCTCGTGGTCTTATCGTGGCGTGTTTATCTTCTGCCGTTAAGTCAGACGATAGAAATGCCACTTGCACGCTTAGAGTAGCAGATTGACGGTGACCAACTTTAAACAGAACTGGATTAATTTTCACACACATTTATTAAAAATAATAACAAGCATAAAAATAACTTAACTTGATTCTGGATGCCATTTACAATTGACAATCTGAAGTTCCTTTGGTATTGGTACATTAATCTTTTTCTCACATATATCTCTGATACTTGACAGAAGTGTCTATACATTTATCTTCATGGCTATGTACAGCATTATCGTAATCTTATTAGGCGCAGACTAAAACTTGACTATAGACTGGTACAGACAAATGTAGAACTCGTACAGACTGGTACAGACTAATGTAGAACTCGTATAGACTGGTATAGACTAATGCAGACTGGTACAGACTGGTGCAGACAAATGCAGACTGACTAATCGGAGGTCACTCGTTATAATACCTCGCGCGTTCATGTATCACTGCGTGAGTGTGATCCACGAGGAAAAAGGTTCTACGTTAGCAACAATCTCCTTGGCTGCATTACATATTAATATGCAGATCAGCGGAAGCAGAATTTGGTCCGTCTCTATGGCAGCGCCATCTTGTAGTGCGGAGACGGACGAGCGCTGCGCCTGCGCTGTTGTGCTTAGTGGGGCACGCTCTAGTGGGAAAGTTGTGTACGCGCTGACTACGTGGAACTATGTACACAACAGTCTGGAAGAGAAGGACAGTCTATTCTGGAAGAGGTATACTGTTAAATAACTGATATACAATTCATTTTCTGAAAATCTGTTGTTAAGATTGGAGCTGCCTATTCGCATACACAATTGGTGCGAGCGGTGACATTTTCTTGCGTCACTGTGGTGAAAACGTTTGAGCCTCATTATCAGTGCAGTTATGGTGGTTCTGAATAGGTTTAAAAATGGGACTAAATCGGTCGGCATTTTTCTTTTTTACTGCCCACTTTTTAATCCTGCAGATGGATTGCCAGAATGTGAGAGAACTCTGCAAGGCATGATGCAATAAAACCTTTCTCGTGCTTTCAGTTTAGGCATAACTTTCTCGCAGCCAGCTATTTCGTAGCTAGAAACAGGTGAAAATCTTGCACCAAAACAAAAATATCAGTCAATTTAAAGGATTGACAATTAATTTGGCTTACAAGATTTCCTTGCTCCAATAATATTGAATACTTTGAATGCAGATGTATCAAACTTAAATGTTTCCGTCATATCTGCTTGCATTGCAACGTCGATACAGCAGTTTGTGACATTATAATTTGCATATGGCTCTTTAAGTAGTTTGTAGATAATTTCAGCAGTCGCACCTAAAGGGCTACATGAAGGAGTAGATCCAGTTATAGCTACTGTGTACATTATGTGTGTGTGTGTGTGTGTGTGTGTGTGTGTGTGTGTGTGTGTGTGTGTGTGTGTGTTGGGGGGGGGAGGGTGGGAGGGTGGGTGGGTGGGTGCTTGTACAAGAAGGGAGAGAATGAGGGGGTGGGGAATTTAATAAATTCGTCTCGCTTGTAATAAGACACAATCATCACGAAATGGTCCATTAGGCTTTAGGAATTCGTGCCTCATATACAGGGTGACTTTTCAGTATATATGGAAATGTCACATTTTGAAAATACAAACAATTTTCAGACTAAAATGCCTCATCCCTCTTTTCTTTTTTGGGCAACATTTCAATCAATTAGCAACGTCAGTTTTATTTGCAGTTATGAACTGGGCAACCAGTCACTTTTTCAGTTTGATACGATTTATTGCACCATTAATTAGTTTTACAGCCAAGGTAAGCTCATCATCAGATGGAGGTTTTACAGCATCATTTTTCTGGACCATTCGCAGCTAGACGCATGGATCGTGATGACTGCACTAGATCTTTGCATCCATGACGAATTCATTCCGATAATGTACGTTGAAGCCACCTTAGACACAATCACACACACAGTACTTTTGGTACACTTGATGTGCCGCATCCACTATAGATATAATGAATATTTTTTGTTGACAGGAACGATCTTCGGAAATTGTCTGTGGCTGTAACAGGCAGCTACGTGGAAGAACTGCTGGTGCATGTTGACAATTCAGACAAGGAAAACTATGTCTCATTCGCTCGACTGCCTGCCAAACCCAGAGAGAATATGGTGTTTCTCTTTCGTCTGGTTCCTTACTGAAATTTTCCTAACATTTTGCGATTAATGTTCTTCGTCTAGAGATAGCAACTCCATAAAATCTTCATCGTGTGATCATTTTTCATATTAAATAGCTGGTTTATGTTGTTCTTATTTATTGTTCGAGAGCTACAAAACAACAGCAGTAGTTCCATAGATATTAGTTTGAGTGAAAAAAATGGTACACAGCTGTCCTATTCCTTTTGTATTACGTGATTTTCTGTACACAAAGGAAAGATACTGCTGTATCCACAGAGCATAGAGGCTCCAAGCGGCGAAGTCAGCAGGGTTGCCAGCGCAGCATGGGTTTGTGCCGAGATGACACCATAGTTCCACTCCGGCGTACAGAGGGCGAAGTGGACAGGCAGAGGTAGCCGCCGTATAGCACTATTTTGGTGCGCCAGTCACATATGCAGAACTGGAGCACTGCAGTATCCGCCCGCCCGCCGAGTATTTACGGGACTGCAGGGCCCGACGACAGGAGTGCTACCTATGTCTCATGCCTTATAAAGCCACAACGCACCGAGCGAGGTGGCGCAGTGGTTAACTCACTGGACTCATATTCGGGAGGACGACGGTTCAAACTCCCGTCCGGCCATCCTGATTTAGGTTTTCCGTGATTTCCCTAAATCGCTTCTGGCAAATGCCGGGATGGTTCCTTTGAATGGGCACAGACGATTTCCTTCCCCATCCTCCCGTAATCTAATGGGACCGATGACCTCGCTGTTTGGTCCCTCCCACAAATCGACCAACCAAGCCACAACAAGGCTGTTTCTAGAATACACAGCGTTGGTGCGGGACCTCACAGCATACAGAATGTGGTGCTGAGAATGGCACTCCACCTTCCACGAGACTTTCCCCCGGAGGAACATCACGTCGTTGCCGACATCTTACCTCTTCGCCAGCGATTTCAGGAGACCGCTACGTCATTTTATCAAACATCTGAGACATCGAGGAACCGTCTAGTGGGGAAACTCGGGCACAGGCCAAACTGGCACGCGTCCTTACGCCGTCCAGACCTCCTGCGTCTTTAGCGGCAATCAAAGCTTCATTTTCAATCCATTTTCTAGGGCGGAACTAGAACAGCCAGTCTAAAGACGTTCCCTAAGAAGAACAATTAACTTCCACTGATGGCATACTGTGGAACGCTGTTAAGACTCCAAAAACTTACGGAGACGCGGCACGTGCCGCGATCCAAATAGATGCACAAGGCGACGACAACAAAGCTAAGTGGATAGTCAGATAGAGTTCAATTGGTGAGTCAATGGATCTACTTCTGGGGCCGACCTCTCACCAAGCAGTATGACGGTCGCCTCCACCCGTCTTCGACAGCTGCCGATCACTCTCCAATATCATCGCTCAGCGAAAGTATGTAGAACTTTTTAGATGTGTAACTTAACCTGATTACGACTTTAATACAAATGGATTACTAATCCAATATTGTGTCTTTCGTCGGCCCTCTTCGAAAGAGAATTAAATACCATATAACTTTATTCAGTAATTAATGTAGTTAACTTTTACTCAGGACTGATATATTTTTGCGTGCTCAATACACCAGTTAGCATTTATTTACCTGTTTGTTTAATACGAGGACCCTAATGGGAACGTTGCACTGTATTACCTGGAGCAGGTTGTCCGTTAGATCATGAGAGTGCACACATCAAGAGCTCGTCCACAAAATAAGTAACACATAGCAGCTACGAGAAGCTACAGGGGATGGATAGAAATATAGGAACACCAAAAACACAGCACATTACTATGACCAACAAACAGTTGGCATTCAAAACGGCTTCCAGTTGTCTCGAACTGGATACATAACAGTTCCTGTAAGTTTTTCAGCGAAAAATTATGACATTTTTCCTGCAAAATAATGGCAAGTTCAGCTAACAATGATGGAGGTGGATAGCGATCACCTACCTTTCTCTCTAAAGTAGACCGCAAATGCTCAATAACATTGAGATACGGTGACTGTAGCAGCCTGGGGAGATGCGTAAATTCATCCTCGTGCACACAAAATCAGTCCTGGACGATGCCAGCTATGTGAACAGGAGTCGTCTTGGAACACAGCATCACTTTTGGGGAACTATCATTGTACTGTGTTGATGGACCTGACTAGGCAAAATGGTCGCATAATCGTTGGCAGTAATGCAACCTTGCAGAGTAACTATGAGTAGTGGAGCAACAAGAACGTCACCCCAAAGTAGGTAACCCCAAGGGCCGCCGTCACCCCAGGGGTAGCGACACCCCAAAGTACCGTTATCCAAGATGGCGCCCGTGACCCAAGTACGAGTCGTCAGCTGATGACGGGATTGACGTCAGCTGATGATGTGAGTACCGTTATCCAAAAATGGCGGGAAGATAGGTCAATTGGGCTACCTCCACTAACCTATGCCTGCCCATCCTATGAACTAGCGAGAAGTTTGAATTTTGGCGGGAAGATAGGTCAGTTGGGCTACCTCTACTAACCTAAGAAAATGGCAGCAAAGAAACGGTACAGCAGGCTACCTCCACTAACCTATGTCACCTCTTCCCAGGAACTGGACATAAGTCTTTATTTAAACAATTACAAGCAGTACCACCATCAATTTTGTTAGCCATCCTCTTGCAAAATTTTGTTGAGCAGAGTTGGTATGGTGTCGCCCCACTAGAGGTTGCTCATTTAATTCGAATATAATTTCTATAGATTTGTTTAAATTTGTATAAATTTTATTAAATGTCTATAAATTTGTTCAAATCCATTTAAAATTGCTTAAATTTATTATCTACCTACAGGATTTGTGTTTTGTTACCAGCACAAGAGGTTGAGATATCAGTTTCTCAGTCCTTTAATATCTCTAATACATGCATTCATTCAGCTCTGTACGTAAGTGTTTATTCAAAACATTACAAACAGTACCGCCATCACATGTGTTTGCCATCCTCCACGAATTATGAATTTTTTGCTCTAATAGCTTACATTCAATTCGAAAATAATTATTATAAATTTCTTTAAATTTGTTTAAATTTATTATCTACCTACAGCATTAGTTTCGTTTCACCACCGCAGGAGGCTGAGATATCGATAGCTGTATTACATGCACTCATTCAGCTCTGGACACAAGTCTTTATTTAAACAATTAGAGCCACTGCCACCATCAAGTGTGGCCGTTGTCCAACATTGCGGCTTTTGGCAGAAAGATAGGTCAATTGGATTACCTCTACTAACCTAAGAAAATCGCGGGAAATAAAGGGCGCTTGAGCTACCTCCACTAACCTAAGTCAACTCTTCCTAGGAAGTGGACATAAGTCTTTATTTAAACAATTCCATGCAGTACTACCATCAAGTGTGTTCGCCATCCTCTTGGAATTTCGAATTTTGCTCTAAGACCTTACATTCAATTCCAATATAATTTCTATAATTTTTTTGGTACCACCACAAGAGGCTGAGATATCGATAGCTGTATTACACGCACTGGACATAAGTCTTTACTTACACAATTATACGCAGTAGCACCATCAAGTGTGCTCGCCATAATCTTAGAAAATGTTCATCAATTTTATTCTAGGAGCTTACACTCAATTCGAATATAATTTATTTAAATTTATTATCTACAGTATTAGTGTCATGTTACCGCCACAAGAGACTGCGCTTCGCGATATGTCATGTTGTCGCCAGGCTGTATGTGTCTGTCGCACGCTGAGAATACGATCGACAGGCGACTACCCTAAACACACGCTGACGTCAGCCGAACACAAACATTCTTACTTTCTCTTACAAAACTCAGGTCCGCCTGGGCCAGCCTTTCGTGGGGCCGAAGTCCCACAAAGCTTTACATAGGTAAGAAAAGGGCTTCGTTACGCTTTCAACTACCTAGTTTCAACAACTTTTCAACGACTCCTAACAAAATTTCCTACATATATCGAGGGAGCTATGTCACCTAGTTTATTACGCTGATACAAAACACTCACCCTACCGGCGGTCTGGAGGGAGGGAAAGTAAGTGTGAAAAACGAATCAGCCTGTTCTGAGCTGCTGGAGAGAGGAAAGAGTGTACTTTATTTATTTTTTGGACAGTTTATTAAGCTGCGGATTTCAAGTAATTTATTTATTACGCTGATGCGAAAACACTCACCCTAACGTGCTTGAGTCACAATATACAGTTTACAGATCACGAAAGTACTCCTAAAAAATGCATTACGCTGATGTGTGCAGACGCATACAACTCGTAAATTACGAGGTCGCGCAGTGTCTAGCACACTAGACTCGCACTCGGGAGGATGACGGTTCAATCCCGTGTTTGGCCCCCATCCTGAATTAGGTTTTCCGTGATTTCCCTAAATCGCTCCAGGCAAATGTCGGGAGGGTTCCTTTGAAAGGACACGGTCGACTTCCTTCCCCATCCTTCCCTAATCCAATGAGACCGATGACCTCGCTGTCCGGTCTCCTCCCTCAAACAACTCAGCCGAAATAATCCAGTACACACCATGCACATCACTGAAATAATGCATGCAAACACGCTCACAACGTTTAAACACCTGAAAATAATCCAATGCACAAATACTCAGTGCAAGTAAAACTCATTAACCGCTCGAACCCTGATTCTACTGGATGGAAAGCCTAAGTGCACCCCCTAACGCACGGAAACTCTCCAGATGCGGGAAATCGACCCAAATATCCATTTAATCACATAATTAATCACAAAGATCACTAGATCCGGCTGTTCGACTGAGATGAGTTTAAAAAAAGGGTATTAGCTCCAAGCATATACCATCTATCCCTGTTTGACGTCAGAGTTCACTACACACGCCTACTAAAAAATCACCCTAACCCAAGCCTGTAGGAGATCCTCTTCCGTAAAGGCTGCCTTCTCATCCATATACAATCACAAACTACGTGATCGAGCTACTACGCTAACAGTCTCACGGCACCCGCCTAGCCGAAATGCCTAGCCGCGAAAGCCCCGCTTTCCCCTTCAAGCACACCCTGTTCATCTCTAATGCGTGCGAATCATCGTTGACACAGCCCCACAACGCCTCGCGTTCACAGACTTGGTTTTTACGTCACGTAGTACGCTCGAGCAGGGTCGGACGAGAGTCACCGTTCAGCGTTCGATTATTATTTATTTAACATCAATTTCGCTCCTATAATAAAGCAAAACATTTCCGATCACAATAAATGTCCTAATTTTCAAGAAAATACACAAAGTCCAGTTTTATGAGCAAAAATCCATAGATATTTTCAAGTTCGACTTAGAAACTCATCACCTCTCCGACACATTTAAGTCTAAACCGATCGATATTTCCACACACGAATACAGTTTTCCGTGATTTAGCAGATTCCAAATCATGCCGTATAATTTACAAAGTCTAATAACGTCTTTCTCATATCTAGACAACCGGCAAACGTGTCTTCCACCTGCTAGATGCAGACTCCACAATCGACCTCCGCTCAACTAACTAAAGAAGTCAAATGCGAAGAAGCACTCGACCGAACAATTTACATGATAACAGAATAATGACCCAGCGCAAACACACATCCATATTCAATCTTGTCAAATTCCCACTCGATCACGAAAGCTGTCCAACACATAGTAAGTATTAGTTCGCTATTCGGTCGTCTAGACGAGTACACGGTTAAGTCAAATACATTCCCGCATTGCAACAGCCCTCTCCGTTCAGATGGCCTCCCACTATCAGCGGGAAACTTCAATTATTCCCGCCACAGGCCTCATATAGACAGAATCATCCAACCGCATCGAACACATATATATTTGATCGATATATTTACAATTGAATGACATTCAACAATGAGCGAAGTATCCAAAATACACCCTGTTTACGACTCTGGAAACAGAAGTATCTGTACCATTCTGATCACTTCACATAGTCTACTCTCCCATCTGCTGTCACAGTATTCCACGTCAAATCCATGCCTTCCTTACCACTGGACATAGTCATATACTTTACACACATCTCAGAGCACAAGTACATACTTTATAAACCAGATGCTCCCAATTTAGAAAATTATTCTGCAAAGGAACGTGTTATGAAACCGATATTTTCAACTCCATCAAGCCACCATGGCTAGATATTTATCAAGTATTTGTAAATCTTTCTCTGTCTCTATGCCATGTTAGAGGTTCTGTGATATATCGACTGAACTATAGGCGATGCTTGATTGAGAAGGATTGCAAACAGTGGATGATGTCGTAAGAAATGTACACTAGCTATACAGATCTCTAGTGCTACGCTATCCGCTAGAAAGGCAGCATCCGATTTTGAATCAAGTCCTCGCATTCAAGCACATACCTTCGTAGGATCCTATTGCGAAGTCCTTTATTACAGCCACTAATGAATCATATTTATAGCACTCTCATATCCCAAAACGACTCACCTTTCTCGAGCCGATCTGCTACTGTAAATTCCCAACCTTGTTTTAGTTAGCCCCCATGCAACTGCTGCCATTTCTCCAGCTTTACGATCTGATCGTTCTAATTTAAATCGAAACTGAGTAGGAGTCGGGGAAAATATATCTACCACCTTCTGCAACCCGTATTGAAACAGGCTACGCTGCGTTACTGCAACAGGACAGTGTTTTAACCATTCGATGGAAACCGGAACTGCTAGAAGGACAATGATTTTTTTCTTCCGTACTGCGATGCGCCCTCCCCCCCCCCCCCTCCCCCACCGCCCACCCCAAAATACAATCAAGTACTACAGATCTGCGTCCGTTCGCATCTGTCTTCGTAATTCTGTAGCATCCAACAGAGAAATTTTACAAACTTTAAAAGCTCTACTAACTTCATCCGATAAACAACTCGATAAGATTTTCACCGCATCTCTCTATTACCATACATTGAAAACAAAATACCGCATGCGTGCAGCCATCGAGCACATGCGACGATCCTATTAAATATACACGTTTTGATCAACTGCACACCTCAGTTTAAAGTTTCACCACCTGCACCGTAGGACAATGCTCGTATCCCAATGTTTATACTGTAAGTCGCAAGAGACGTACCCTATGACCCTGTCTCTTTGTTTGAAACATTAACTTTTCTGCTCTAACACTCTTTGTACAATGTCAAACATTTTATTTATTTTTCCCTGCCAAATACTAAACTGACATTAACACAGTGTCTTGCAGAAAGCTAGACCTCGCACAGTGACGCGATTGACGTCAGCTGATGACGTGAGTACCGCTACTGAAGATCACGGGAGAGTGCCGAGCCTCCCTGCAAAGCTCCCTTTGCGGGAGGTTTGAGTTTTGGAGGTGAGATAGGTCAATTGGAACACCTCTAGACTTCGCATGGTGTAAATAAATTTTTTACTGCTGTTACTATAACACACACTCGATGATTTTAAAGAAAATTCACTTAGAAGATAACGAAACTGGAATAGTTTTACCACGTTGCGTGGGTTCCCAAACTACAGTTCGAATCTGATTGCTATGCGTTCCGTTTCGACTGATTCCTCATATGTAGTCATGTACGCGATTTCTGTTTTGGTGTCGCCCGTCAACAAGCTGTTTCTTCAACTCGAACAAGCGTTGTCAATCGATCATTATGTTGTAACCAACAACATGCCAGTGGACGGAAAAGACACCGCCGATCTACTGAAATAATAAGCATTACAATTGATTATATGAACAGTTTTACCAATTCTAAATTATTTTCAACTCCGACCAGTCATGTGAGAGCATGTTTCCCAATTTCAGTATCATAGCTAAACCACCTCTTCTACACTTTGTGAATCTGGATAGATGACTGTACAGTACGTCCATTCATTGTTAATTCTCGAATACATACATCATCAAAGTACACTCCTGGAAATGGAAAAAAGAACACATTGACACCGGTGTGTCAGACCCACCATACTTGCTCCGGACACTGCGAGAGGGCTGTACAAGCAATGATCACACGCACGGCACAGCGGACACACCAGGAACCGCGGTGTTGGCCGTCGAATGGCGCTAGCTGCGCAGCATTTGTGCACCGCCGCCGTCAGTGTCAGCCAGTTTGCCGTGGCATACGAAGCTCCATCGCAGTCTTTAACACTGGTAGCATGCCGCGACAGCGTGGACGTGAACCGTATGTCCAGTTGACGGACTTTGAACGAGGGCGTATAGTGGGCATGCGGGAGGCCGGGTGGACGTACCGCCGAATTGCTCAACACGTGGGGCGTGAGGTCTCCACAGTACATCGATGTTGTCGCCAGTGGTCGGCGGAAGGTGCACGTGCCTGTCGACCTGGGACCGGACCGCAGCGACGCACGGATGCACGCCAAGACCGTAGGATCCTACGCAGTGCCGTAGGGGACCGCACCGCCACTTCCCAGCAAATTAGGGACACTGTTGCTCCTGGGGTATCGGTGAGGACCATTCGCAACCGTCTCCATGAAGCTGGGCTACGGTCCCGCACACCGTTAGGCCGTCTTCCGCTCACGCCCCAACATCGTGCAGCCCGCCTCCAGTGGTGTCGCGACAGGCGTGAATGGAGGGACGAATGGAGACGTGTCGTCTTCAGCGATGAGAGTCGCTTCTGCCTTGGTGCCAATGATGGTCGTATGCGTGTTTGGCGCCGTGCAGGTGAGCGCCACAATCAGGACTGCATACGACCGAGGCACACAGGGCCAACACCCGGCATCATGGTGTGGGGAGCGATCTCCTACACTGGCCGTACACCACTGGTGATCGTCGAGGGGACACTGAATAGTGCACGGTACATCCAAACCGTCATCGAACCCATCGTTCTACCATTCCTAGACCGGCAAGGGAACTTGCTGTTCCAACAGGACAATGCACGTCCGCATGTATCCCGTGCCACCCAACGTGCTCTAGAAGGTGTAAGTCAACTACCCTGGCCAGCAAGATCTCCGGATCTGTCCCCCATTGAGCATGTTTGGGACTGGATGAAGCGTCGTCTCACGCGGTCTGCACGTCCAGCACGAACGCTGGTCCAACTGAGGCGCCAGGTGGAAATGGCATGGCAAGCCGTTCCACAGGACTACATCCAGCATCTCTACGATCGTCTCCATGGGAGAATAGCAGCCTGCATTGCTGCGAAAGGTGGATATACACTGTACTAGTGCCGACATTGTGCATGCTCTGTTGCCTGTGTCTATGTGCCTGTGGTTCTGTCAGTGTGATCATGTGGTGTATGTGACCCCAGGAATGCGTCAATAAAGTTTCCCCTTCCTGGGACAATGAATTCACGGTGTCCTTATTTCAATTTCCAGGAGTGTATATTAGACAGCGCTCTACATATTTCTAACACCTACAGCATATCGCGTAATTTACGATCTATGTCTATGCTGATGGGTATCACAGAGGTATTTTGTTTTCAATGTATGGTAATAGAGAGATGCGGTGAAAATCTTATCGAGTTGTTTATCGGATGAAGTTAGTAGAGATTTTAAAGTTTGTAAAATTTCTCTGTTGGATGGTAAAATTTCTCTGTTGGATGCTACAGAATTACGAAGATAGATGCGAATGGACGCAGATCTGTAGTACTTGATTGTATTTTGGGGTGGGGGGTGGGGGGGGGGGGGGGGCGCATCGCAGTACGGAAGAAAAAGTCATTGTCCTTCTAGCAGTTCCGGTTTCCATCGAATAGTTAAAACACTGTCCTGTTGCAGTAACGCAGCGTAGCCTGTTTCAATACGGGTTGCAGAGGGTGGTAGATATATTTTCCCCGACTCCTACTCAGTTTCGATTTAATTAGAACGATCAGATTCGTAAAGCTGGAGAAATGGCAGCAGTTGCATGGGGGCTAACTAAAACAAGGTTGGGATTTTACAGTAGCAGATCGGCTCGAGAAAGGTGAGTCGTTTTGGGATATGAGAGTGCTATAAATATGATTCATTAGTGGCTGTAATAAAGGACTTCGCAATAGGATCCTACGAAGGTATGTGCTTGAATGCGAGGACTTGAATCAAAATCGGATGCTGCCTTTCTAGCGGACAGCGTAGCGCTAGAGATCTGTATAGCTAGTGTACATTTCTTACGACATCATCCACTGTTTGCGATCCTTCTCAATCAAGCATCGCCTATAGCCCACTAAATGTATCACAGAACCTCTGACATGGCATAGAGAGAGACAAAGCTTTACAAGTACTGGATAAATATCTACCAGTGGTGGCTTGAGGGGGTTGAAAATACGGTTTGAGCATCTGGTTTATAAAGTATGTGCTTGTGTTCTGAGACGTGTATAAAGGATATGACTATGTCCAGTGGTAAGGAAGGCTTGCATTTCACGTGGAATACTGTGATAGCAAAGGGGAGAGTATGTGAAGTGATAAGAATGGTACAGATATTTCTATTCCAGAACCGTAAGCAGGGTGTATTTTGGATACTTCGCTCATTGTCGAATGTCATTCAGTTGTAAGTATAGAGATCAAATATATATATGTTCGATTTGGTTGGATGATTCTGTCTATGTGAGGCCTGTAGTGGGAACGATTCAAGTTTCCTGCTGATAGTAGGAGGCCATCTGAACGGAGAGGGCTGTTGCAATGCGGGAATGTATTTGACGTAACCGTGTACTCGTCTAGACGACCGAATAGCGAACTAATACTTACTATGTGTTGAATAGCTTTCGTGATCGAGTGGGAATTTGACAAGATTGAATATGGATGTGTGTTTGGGCTGGATCATTATTCTGTTATCATGTAAATTGTTCGGTCGAGTGCTTCTTCGCATTTGACTTCTTTAGTTAGTTGAGCGGGGGTCGATTGTGAAGTCTGCATCTAGCAGGTGGAAGACACGTTTGCCGGTTGTCTAGATATGAGAAAGACGTTATTAGACTTTGTAAATTATAGGGCATGATTTGGAATCTGCTAAATCACGGAAAACTGTATTCGTGTGTGGAAATATCGATCGGTTTAGACTTAAATGTGTTCGGAGAGGTGATGAGTTTCTAAGTCGAACGTGAAAATATATATGGATTTTTGCTCATAAAACTGGACTTTGTGTATTTTCGTGAAAATTAGGACATTTATTGTTCAAATGGTTCAAATGGCTCTGAGCACTATGGGACTCAACTGCTGTGGTCATCAGTCCCCTAGAACTTAGAACTAATTAAACCTAACTAACCTAAGGACATCACACACATCCATGCCCGAGGCAGGCTTCGAACCTGCGACCGTAGCAGCAGCGCGGCTCCGGACTGGAGCGCCTAGAACCGCATGACCACCGCGGCCGGCGACATTTATTGTGATCGGAAATGTTTTGCTTTATTGTAGGAGCGAAGTTGATGTTAAATAAATAATAATCGAACGCTGATCGGTGACTCTCGTCCGACCCTGCTCGAGCGTACTACGTGACGTAAAAACCAAGTCTGTGAACGCGAGGCGTTGTGGGGCTGTGTCAACGATGATTCGCACGCATTAGAGATGAACAGGGTGTGCTTGAAGGGGAAAGCGGGGCTTTCGCGGCTAGGCATTTCGGCTAGGCGGGTGCCGTGAGACTGTTAGCGTAGTAGCTCGATCACGTAGTTTGTGATTGTATATGGATGAGAAGGCAGCCTTTACGGAAGAGGATCTCCTACAGGCTTGGGTTAGGGTGATTTTTTAGTAGGCGTGTGTAGTGAACTCTGACGTCAAACAGGGATAGATGGTATATGCTTGGAGCTAATATACTTTTTTGACTCGTTTCAGTGGAACAGCAGGATCTAGTGAGTTGAACATTTTTCCCCCAGCTTGTAGATGTAGTGTAGAGTTTGAGAGTTTCTGTCGCTGGTTTCGACTGGTATAATTTTTCTTCCAAACAGGACAACACGATGTCAGTTTTTTGCGTACTTCAAAAATGGTTCCAATGACTCTGAGCGCTATGGGACTTAACTTCTGAGGTCATCAGTCCCCTAGAACTTATAAGTACTTAAACCTAACTAACCTATCACACACATCCATGACCGAGGCAGGATTCGAACCTCCGGCCGTAGCGGTCGCGCGGTTCCAAACTGTAGCGCCTAGAACCGCTCGGCCACTGCGGCCGGCTTTTGCGTAATATTGCGGTTTTTGAGCACTGCTATGCATATAATTGTGCAATTACGACCGATCTTTATGATAAATTATGTAATTAGAATGGATATTTGGGTCGGTTTCCCGCATCTGGAGAGTTTCCGTGCGTTAGGGGGTGCACTTAGGCTTTCCATCCAGTAGAATCAGGGTTCGAGTGGTTAATGAGTTTTACTTGCACTGAGTATTTGTGCATTGGATTATTTTCAGGTGTTTAAACGTTGTGAGCGTGTTTGCATGCATTATTTCAGTGATGTGCATGGTGTGTACTGGATTATTTCGGTTGAGTTGTTTGAGGGAGCAGACCGGACAGCGAGGTCATCGGTCTCATTGGATTAGGGAAGGATGAGGAAGGAAGTCGGCCGTGTCCTTTCAAAGGAACCCTCCCGACATTTGTCTGGAACGATTTCGGGAAATCACAGAAAACATAATTCAGGATGGGGGCCGAACACGGGATTGAGCCGCCGTCCTCCCGAATGCGAGTCTAGTGTGCTAGACACTGCACAACCTCCTAATTTACGAGTTGTTTGCGTTTGTACACATCAGTGTAATGCATTATTTTGGAGTACTTTCGAGATCTGTAAACTGTATATTGTGACTCCAAGCACGTTACGGTGAGTGTTTTTGCATCAGCGTAATAAATAAATTACGTGAAATCCGTAGCTAAATAAATTGTCCAAAAAATAAATAAAGTACACTCCTTCCTCTCTCCAGCAGCCCACAACAGGCTGATTCGTTTTTCACACCTATTTTCCCTCCCTCCAGACCGCCGGCAGGGTGAGTGTTTTTTATCAGCGTAATAAACTGGGTGACATACGTCTACATCTACATCTACATCTACATCTACATCTACATGACTACTCTGAATTCACATTTAAGTGCTTGGCAGAGGGTTCATCGAACCACAGTCATTCTATCTCTCTACCATTCCACTCCTGAACAGCGCTCGGGAAAAACGAATACCTAAACCTCTCTGTTCGAGCTCTGATTTCTTTTATTTTATTTCGATGATCATTCCTACCTATGTAGGTTGGGCTCAACAAAATATTTTCGCATTCGGAAGAGAAAGTTGGTGACTGAAATTTCGTAAATAGATCTCGCCGCGACGAAAAACGTCTTTGCTTTAATGACTTCCATCCCAACTTGCGTATCACATCTACCACACTCTCTCCCCTATTACGTGATAATACAAAACGAGCTCGATGTATGAAGGAAATGTGGTTGGATGACCTTGAAAATTAGTTGAAACTAGGTAGTTGAAAGCGTAGTGAAGCCCTTTTCTTACCTATGTAAAGCTTTGTGGCACTTCGGACCCACGTAAGGCTGGCCCAGGCGGACCTGAGTTTTCTAAGAGACAGTGAAAATGTTTGTGTTCGGCTGACGTGAGCGTGTGTGTAGCCTAGTCGCCTGTCGATCGTATTATCAGCGTGCGACACAAACATGCAGCCTGACGACAACGTGACATATCGCGAAGCGCGGCCTCTTGTGGCGGTAACATGACACGAATACTGCAGATAATAAATTTAAATAAATTATATTCGAATTGAGTGTAAGCTCTTAGAGTAAAATTGGTGAACATTTTTTAAGATTATGGTGAGCACACTTGATGGTGGTACTGCGTATAGTTGTTTAAATAAAGACTTATGTCCACTTCCTAGGAAGAGTTGACTTAGGTTAGTGGAGGTAGCTCAAGCGCCCTTTATTTCCCGCGATTTTCTTAGGTTAGTAGAGGTAGTCCAGTTGACATATCTTTCTGCCAAGAGCCGCAATGTTGGACAACGGCCACACTTGATGGTGGTAGTGGCTCTAATTGTTTAAATAAAGACTTGTGTCCAGAGCTGACTGAGTGTATGTAATACAGCTATCGATATCTCAGCCTCTTGTGGTGGTGAAACGGAACTAATGCTGTACGTAGATAATAAATTTAAACAAATTTACAGACATTTAAAGAAATTTAAACAAATTTAAAGATATTTATAAAAATTATATACGAATTGAATGTAAGCTATTAGAGTAAAAAATTCGTAATTCGAGGAGGATAGCAAACACATTTGATGGCGGTACTGTTTGTAATTGTCTAAATAAATACTTACGTCCGGAGCTGAATGAGTGCATGTAATAAATATATTAAAAGACTGAGAAACTGATATCTCAACCTCTTGTGGTGGTAACACAACACTAATTCTGTAGAAGGTAATAAATTTAAACAAATTTATAGACGTTTAAGGAAATTTATACAAATCTAAACAAATTTATAGAAATTATCTTCGAATTAAATGAGCAGCCTCTAGTGGGTCGACACCATACCAACTCTGCTCAACAAAATTTTCCAAGAGAATGGCTATTAAAATTGATCATGGTACTGCTTGTAATTGTTTAAATGATGACGAGGTAGCATGCGTACCGTTTCTTTGCTGCCATTTTCTTAGGTTAGTAGAGGTAGCCCAACTGACCTACCTCCCCACTAAAATTCAATCTTCCGGCCAGTTCCTAGGACGATGTAACTTAGGTTTGTGGAGGTAGCCCAACTGCTCTTTCTTTCCTACCATTTTCTCAGGATAGTATAGGTAGCTCAACTGACCTATCTTCCCGCCAAAATTCAAACTTCTCGCGAGTTCGTAGGACGGGGTGACTTAGGTTAGTGGAGGTAGCCCCATTGACCTATCTTCCCGGCATTTTTGGATACAGCTGACGTCACGTACTTGTGGCACGGACGCCATCTTGGATAACGGTACTTTGGTGTGGCGCCACCCCTGGGGTGACGACGGCCCTTGGGGTTACCTACTTTGGGGTGACGTCCTTGTTGCCCCATTACTCATAGTTACTCTGCAAGGTCGGATTACTGCCAACGATTTTGACACCATTTTGGCTGGTCATGTCCATCCCACAGTACACTGATAGTTCCCCAAAAGTGATGCTGTGTTCCAAGACGGCTCCGTTCACATAGTTGGCATCGTTCAGGACTGATTTTGTGTGCGCGAGGATGAATTTTCGCATCTCCCCAGGTCGCTACATTCGCCAGATCTCAATGTTATTGAGCATTTGCAGTCTACTTTAGAGAGAAAGGTGGGTGATCGCTATCCACCTCCATCATCGTTAGCTGAACTAGCCACCACTTTGCGGGAAAAATGACATATTTTTTCGCAGAAAAACTTACAGGAACTGTAATGTGTCCAGTTCGAGACAACTGGAAGCCGTTTTGAATGCCAACTGTTTTCTTACACCGTATTGGTCATATTTATGTGCTGTGATTTTGGTGTTTCTATATTTCTATCCATCCCCTGTAGCTTCTCGTAGCTGCTATGCATTACTTATTTTGTGGACGAGCTCTCGATGTGTGCACTCTCATGATCTAACGGACAACCTGCTCCAGGTAATACAGTGCAACGTTCCCATTAGCGTCCGCGTTTTAAACAAACAGGTAAATAAATGCTAACTGCTGTATTGAGCACGCAAAAATATATCAGTCCTGAGTAAAAGTTAACTACTTTATTACTGAATAAAGTTATATGGTATTTAATTCTCCTCCCAGGTTCGATTCCCGGCGGGGTCAGGGATTTTCTCTGCCTCGTGATGACTGGGTGTTGTGTGATGCCTTAGGTTAGTTAGGTTTAAGTAGTTCTAAGTTCTAGGGGACTGATGACCATAGATGTTAAGTCCCATAGTGCTCAGAGCCATTTAATTCTCTTTCGAAGAGCGCCGACGAAAGACACAGTATTGGATTAGTAATCCATTTGTATTAAAGTCGTAATCAGTTTAAGTTACACTTCTGAAAAGTTCTACATCCTTTCGCTGAGCGATGAATTTGGAGAGTGATCGGCAGCTGTCGAAGACGGGTGGAGGCACCCGTCATGCTGCTTGGTGAGAGGTCGGCCCCAGAAGTAGATCCATTGACTCACCAATTGAACTCTAGCTGACTATCCACTTAGCTTTGTTGTCGTCGCCTTGTGCATCTATTTGGATCGCGGCACGTGCCGGGTCTCCGGAAGTTTTTGGAGTCTTAACGGCGTTCCACAGTATGCCATCAGTGGAAGTTAATTGTTCTTCTTAGGGAACGTCTTTAGACTGGCTGTTCTAGTTCCGCCCTAGAAAATGGATTGAAAATGAAGCTTTGATTGCCGCTAAAGACGCAGGAGGTCTGGACGGCGTAAGGACGCGTGCCAGTTTGGCCTGTGTCCGAGTTTCCCCACTAGACGGTTCCTCGATGTCTCAGATGTTTGATAAAATGACGTAGCGGTCTCCTGAAATCGCTGGCGAAGAGGTAAGATGTCGGCAACGACGTGATGTTCCTCCGGGGGAAAGTCTCGTGGAAGGTGGAGTGCCATTCTCAGCACCACATTTTGTATGCTGTGAGGTCCCGCACCAACGCTGTGTATTCTAGAAACAGGCTTGTTGTGGCTAGTTCTAAGTTCTAGGGGACTAATGACCTCAGCAGTTGAGTCCCATAGTGCTCAGAGCCATTTTTGAACATAAACTAGCTATTTAATATGAAAAATGATCACATGATGAAGATTTTATGGAGCTGCTATCTCTAGACGAAGCACATTAATCGCAAAATGTTCGGGAAGTTTCAGTAAGGAACCAAACGAAAGAGAAAAACCATATTCTCTCTGGGTTTGGCAGGCAGTCGAGCGAATGTGACATACTTTTCCTTGTCTGAATTGTCAAAATGCACCAGCAGTTCTTCCACGTAGCTGCCTGTTACAGCCACAGACAATTTCCGAAGATCGTTGCTATCAACAAAAAATATTCTTTATATCTATTGTGGATGCGGCACATCAAGTGTACCAAAAGTACTGTGTGTGTGTGTGTGTGTGTGTGTGTGTGTGTGTCTGTGTGTGTGTGTCCAAGCTGGCTACAACGTACATTATCGGAATGAATTCGTCATGGAAGCAAAGATCTAGTGCAGTCATCACGATCCATGTGTCTTGCTGCGAATGGTCCACAAAATGATGCTGTAAAACCTCCATCTGATGATGACCCTACAATGGCTGGAAAACTAATTAATGGTGCAATAAATCGTATCAAACTGAAAAAGTGTCTGGTTGCCCATTTCATAACCGTAAATAACTCTAAGCACGTTAGGGTGAGTGTTTTTGTATCAGCGTAATAAATAAATTACGTGAAATCCGTAGCTACATAAATTGTCCAAAAAATAAATAAAGTACACACCTTCCTCTCTCCAGCAGCCCAGAACAGGCTGATTCGTTTTTCACACCTATTTTCCCTCCCTCCAGACCGCCGGCAGTGTGAGTGTTTTGGTTCAAATGGTTCAAATGGCTCTGAGCACTATGGGACTTAACTTCTGTGGTCATCAGTCCCCTAGAACTTAGAACAACTTACACCTAACTAACCTAAGGGCATCACACACATCCATGCCCGAGGCAGGATTCGAACCTGCGACCGTAGCAGTCGTGCGGTTCCGGACTGCGCGCCTAGAACCGCTAGACCACCGCGGCCGGCTGAGTGTTTTGTATCAGCGTAATAAACTAGGTGACATACCTCCCTCGATGTATGTAGGAAATGTGGTTGGATGACCTTGAAAAGTAGTTGAAACTAGGTAGTTGAAAGCGTAGCGAAGCCCTTTTCTTACCTATGTAAAGCTTTATGGGACTTCGGCCCCACGTAAGGCTGGCCCAGGCCGACCTGAGTTTTCTAAGAGAAAGTGAGAATGTTTGTGTTCGGCTGACGTCAGCGTGTGTTTAGGATAGTCGCCTGTCGATCGTATTATCAGCGTGCGACACACGCATACAGCCTGATGACAACGTGACATATCGCGAAGCGCAGCCTCTTGTGGCGGTAACATGACACTAATACTGTAGATAATAAATTTGAATAAAATTTGAGTAAAATTGGTGAACATTTTTTTAAGATTATGGCGAGCACACTTGATGGTGGTACTGCGTATAATTGTTTAAATAAAGACTTATGTCCAGTGCATGTAATACAGCTGTCGATATCTCAGCCTGTTGTGGCGGTAGGAAAAAAAAATTATAGCAATTATATTGGAATTGAATGTAAAAAAATGGCTCTGAGCACTATGGGACTCAACTTCTGAGGTCATCAGTCCCCTAGAACTTACAACTGCTTAAACCTAACCAACCTAAGGACATCACACACATCCATGTCCGAGGCAGGATTCGAACCTGCGACCGTAGCGGTCTCGCGGTTCCAGACTGTAGCGCCTAGAACCGCACGGCCACCCCGGCCGGCAATTGAATGTAAGCTCTTAGAGCAAAATTCGAAATTCCAAGAGGATGGCGAACACACTTGATGGTAGTACTGCATCGAATTGTTTAAATAAAGACATGTCCACTTCCTCGGAAGAGTTGACTTAGGTTAGTGGAGGTAGCTCAAGCGCCCTTTTTTTGCCGCGATTTTCTTAGGTTAGTAGAGGTAGTCCAATTGACCTATCTTTCTGCCAAAAGCCGCAATTTTGGACAACGGCCACACTTGATGGTGGTAGTCATCAGCTGACGTCACGTGACGTCACGTACTTGGATCACAGCGGCCAACTTGGATAACGGCACTTTGGGGTGACGGCGGCCCTGGGGTGACGGCGGCCCTTGGGGTGACCTACTTTGGGGTGACGTCCTTGTTGCTCCACTATTACTACATTGCCTAAGAAACAACACGATATGGGGACCCAAATCATTACCGAACCCCCATCATGTCTTATCTTTGGACGTAAACTCCAAAAAAAGTTGAAAACAGTATGAAACAAGACAATTCGAGCTAATGACAGCCTTCCATTGCTTCGTAGTCCAGGGTTCATAGCTTCGGCACCACATTTTCTGTCACGGCCATTCGCATGGCTGATGAGTGGTTTTGAAATTCCAGCTCGCCCTTAAATTCCCTTCTTCTGGAGCTCCGTTTTTGTTGTTTTGGTGCTAACAGGTTTGCGAGTGCGAAGGCCAGTTCTGTCGTCTTATCACTTTTCATCAAAATCCTCTTTCGTCGGCCTTTTTGAACACCAAACTACAGAAGCACCAATCATATGACTAGCAAAAATTTACCCACGTTCAAATTCACTTAGCTCCGACATAATGCACTCACAACTACATAGAACACTGATCTGACCACCACTGACACTTGCAACGTATTGAGGGCATTGCACAGATGTCGTTAGTGGTCAGATACAACAGCACAACCTTCAGGCTTGGTTAGCATCTGTATTCATGTTCAAGCATGCATTTCTCGCGGTGTTTCCATATTCTTGCCCAACCCCTGTATATATCCATGCCACACGAGGTTTCAGTAGCTTGTAAGCAGATCAGCTGGCAGCAATGCCGCAGCGTGAACAACTTACATTAACATAATAACAATGAAACGGCTCGTGTTTACCACTATGACTTCGCTACTCGTGTTGTGCATACGCACAGGCACTTAACTCGTATTGTGCTCCCTCCCCTTCTGACAGCGGACATGTCCTGGGGCGACCACAGTAGCTCGCCTTCGGCAGGCGTGGATCCAAGGGAACTGAGAAGAGTCGGGCAGTCATTGGGTACACGACACAACAACCCCCCCCCCCCCCCAAAAAAAAAACTTTTAGTCAAATTGTTTTGTTTTTACAGACATAAATTTTCAGATTTGTCATGTAACTTTTGAAGAATAAAGTAGAATGTCTCGAAACTTCCTAGGTATTCTACGAGCGGCGTGCATCAGTAACGCAACACGTTTCTTTGTCAGCAAATTTCAGTTGAAAAAAAAGCAGACTTTGTTTCGGGACATCGTAGAATATTTCCGCTTCAGCCCCTATAATTTCATTAAGTTCCGCTAGGTGGCGGCGCTATAAGTAACTTCAAAATGGAGTCTGCAACAGAGGTGCGTTGCAAGCAGAGAGCTGGTATTGAGTTACTTTTAGCGGAAAACCAGAGCATCGCAAAATTCATAGGCGCTTGCAGAATGTCTCCGGAGACCTGGCAGAGAACAAAAACACGGTGAGTCGTTGGGCGAGGCGTCTGTCATTGTCGCAACAAGGTCGCGCAAACCTGCCTGTTATCACGCATGCCGGCCGGCTGCACACAGCTGTGCCTCCTGTAATGTTGGAACGTGCGGACACTCTCATTCGAGGTGATCAACGGATCACATTCAAACATCTCGCTCCACAACTGAACGTCTCTGTTGGTATTGCTATTCACAATATACATAAATGACCTTGTGGATGACATCGGAAGTTCACTGAGGCTTTTTGCAGATGATGCTGTGGTGTTTCGAGAGGTTGTAACAATAAAAAATTGTACTGAAATGCAGGAGGATCTGCAGCGAATTGACGCGTGGTACAGGGAATGGCAATTGAATATCAATGTTGTGGTGTCACCACCAGACACCACACTTGCTAGGTGGTAGCCTTTAAATCGGCCGCGGTCCATTAGTATACGTCGGACCCGCGTGTCGCCACTGTCAGTGATAGCAGACCGAGCGCCACCACACGGCAGGTCTAGAGAGACGTCCTGGCACTCGCCCCAGTTGTACAGCCGACTTTGCTAGGAAAGGTTCACTGACAATTACGCTCTCATTTGCCGAGACGATAGTTAGCATAGCCTTCAGCTACGTCATTTGCTACGACCTAGCAAGGCGCCATAGCATTTGATAATTAATATTGTGAAGCTTGTACAGTAACGAGAGATGTTCACCAATTGTGGATTAAAGTTAAGTATTCTACCAGTACCTCCTGTTTTGCTAGTCTTATTTCTCTGACATGTTCCAGACCTCACGCCAGTCTGCGTGTAATTAAACGCGTGCATTTCGGCCTCCTCTAGCAACACGGTGTTGGCTCTTCTGCCAACACTTCAAATGTAGACAAGTGTAATGTGCTGCGAATACATAGAAAGATAGTTCCCTTATCATTTAGCTACAAAATAGCAGGTCAGCAACTGGAAGCACTTAATTCCATAAATGCCGGCCGAAGTGGCCGTGCGGTTAAAGGCGCTGCAGTCTGGAACCGCAAGACCGCTACGGTCGCAGGTTCGAATCCTGCCTCGGGCATGGATGTTTGTGATGTCCTTAGGTTAGTTAGGTTTAACTAGTTCTAAGTTCTAGGGGACTAATGACCTCAGCAGTTGAGTCCCATAGTGCTCAGAGCCATTTGAGCCAATTCCATAAATTATTTGGGAGTACGCATTAGGAGTGATTTAAAATGGAATGATCATATAAAGTTGATTGTCGGTAAAGCAGATGCCAGACTGAGATTCATTGGAAGAATCCTAAGGAAATGCAATTCGAAAACAAAGAAAGTAGGTTACAGTACGCTTGTTCGCCCACTGCTTGAATTCTGCTCCGCAGTGTGGGCTCCGTACCAGATAGGGTTGATAGAAGAGATAGAGAAGATCCAACGGAGAGCAGCGCGCTTCGTTACAGGATCATTTAGTAATCGCGAAAGCGTTACGGAGATGATAGATAAACTCCAGTGGAAGACTCTGCAGGAGAGACGCTCAGTAGCTCGGTACGGGCTTTTGTTAAAGTTTCGAGAACATACCTTCACCGAAGCGTCAAGCAGTATATTGTTCGCTCCTACGTATATCTCGCGAAGAGACCATGAGGATAAAATCAGAGAGATTAGAGCCCACACAGAAGCATACCGACAATCCTTCTTTCCACGAACAATACGAGACTGGAATAGAAGGGGGAACCGATAGAGGTACTCACGGTACCCTCGGCCACACACCGTCAGGTGGCTTGCTGGAGTATAGATGTAGATGTAGATGTAGCGCTGACACACGTCCATCAGTTGGCGTATTCTAAGGTGTGTGTCCACTGGGCACCACATAGTAAAGGACCGTAAAGACTGATGAAGGACCATCTGTGCGGAGTAGCTTGCGCGTTACGAGGGCTGATTGTGGCACTTTTTGTCGAATATCGTCCCACGGGATGAAACATCGGTTTGTCACTTCGAACTGAAAGCTCAACGGCAGTCCGTGAGTGTCGCCACACCATCTCTCCGACGTCGAAAAAGTTCAAAGCAGCATCCGCAGCCGATAATGTCATGGGACAGTCTTCTTGAACTCTGAAAGGATTATTCTTTGATATCTCCCTCATGGTGCAACGATCAACTGTGAAGTGTGTTGTGCTACCGGCAAGAAAGTGAAGAAACAACTTCAGCGAGTTCGTCGAAACAAACGAACTTCTCCTTCTTCATGACAACACAAAGCCTTATACAAGTCTGCGCACCCAAGAGGAGCTCACGAAACTTCGTTGGACTGTTCTTCCTCACCCACCCTGCAACCCGAATCTCGCACCTTCCGACTTCCATCTGCTTGACCCTATGAAGGGTGCAATCCGTAGGAAACAGTTCGTGAATGATGGGGAGGCTATTGATGCAGCAAGACGTTGGTTTCGACGTAGACCAGTAGAGTTGTACCATGCGGACATACAATCCCTCCTAGTAATGAAGCGTAAGGCCGTCGCACTGAACGGAGATTATGTTGAAAAATAAGGTTTTGTATCCAAAAGAGTGGGGAATAATATAGTGTATTTGAATCCTGAATAAAACCAACCTGCTTTCAGAAAAAGGTGATGCGTTACTTTCTGAATGCCTTTCGTAGAAATTTGTGTGCCCACGTGGGTGTGCCTGTGGCGTAACCGACTGCAACGAACATTCCAGCAAGCAAAAGGCACACGTTAACAGGCTGAGCATACTTTCTGTCAGTAACAAGTCTGACATGGTTCGTGAGTCCACGTGCTGAACCGGCAAACCACAGTAAATTGTCAACGTCCTTGCCTCATGGAATACACCTGTTCCTGCCACATCACCGAAGCTAAGCAACGCTGGGGGTGGTCAGTATTTGGATGGGTAACCGGTCGAGTACGTCACGCGCTGTTGGCAATTTTTATCTTTGCATTTCCGGCAAAAGGGAGTAGAGGGATGGTATAAAGTTCCCGATCACCACACTTTGCGCTAGTGTCTAGGATTAAATTCCAGAGCTCTCCACAGTGTCTCATGCACTGAGGGTATGTGACACTGTTGATGGTCCGTCCGTCAGATGGCGCCGATAAACTTTGCGCCCCTCACCCCACCCCCGCCCCTCCCCTGAATAACATCTATAAGGGGCATTTTGTTGCTTGACACAGGTCGACAAAAGCATATTTTAATCGGAAAGTGCACAGTTCGCGACTTAACACAGGTCAGTCCCGTTTTCGGCAGTTGATACACATGGGTATGGTCCCCATCTAATTTTCATTTGGGTTTCTGTTTCACTGTTTCTTAATTAAGGATCAGTTCTGATTCCTAATTCCATTCTTTCGTTTTAGACATGACAATCATCATTGAGGATGGTATTTTTATCAATTGACGATGGTATTTTATCAATTGAGGAGGGCCGAAAATTATACCCTATCACACCAATTGTTATTCTGCGGTATTCTGTAAACTATGACATATCATTTGTAAGTAACTTTCTTTTGGTATGAACTTACACATTGAATGTATCAAGTATATATAAGCCCGTTCTTGTGGGGCGTATGTGATCCACACCAGGTTCATAGCTTGATGCTTAATATTTTCTTCCTTGCTTAAGCCTAGTCATTCAGTATTTACGATATCTCAGATAACTGCAACTCCTCATTATCAAAGCATTAATTTAGAAAACTGTTTTGTATAGATATTTGTACCAGAAGATGCTGCTTAAAAGTTGCGAGACCGGTTGTGTGGGTTTATAAGTGACCTGAACATTTACAGCTACGGCAGACCATGGGACATGTCATTCACTTTCGTAATAGTTTTAAACCCTGTATTTTTTAAAATACTGTTCAATTCATGAATTGTCTAGCAACCAAGCACAACTATTTTAGCTGTAATTGCCCCAGTTTTAAAATTATCTGTTAAAGACATGTGTTCACAAAGGTAACGGGTCATTGAGAATGGTGACTGCGTACTACCAATTTATAATGTGTAAACTACAACGCTGTCTGAGTTTTGAGCATTTGTTGTTATTATAGTACTTATATCAGTTGCACGTCACATAAAATACGTCTCAAACTTTCGGACAAAGTATTTTAAAATAGCTTTATTCTCTGAACTGCAATATCTTGAAAAGAATGCTAATGCGATTTACCAAGCACTGAGATAAACAAATTATAATTATAAGGGGCAATCAAGAAGTTTCGGGTTCAGGGCGTTGCTGCAGCATATATGCAATGTAGCGCGACCCAGATGCAGGTATATAAGCACCGACATGTAGGCAAGAGATTACAGTGGTATTCGTGTCTTTCCGGCTTGTGTGCGGCAAATGCTGAAACGTGAGCTATGGCGACGTTATTATCAAATGCGTCCAAACAGGACCAACGTGCTGTTATTATTTTCTTGGCTGCCGAAGGCCAAACGCCGGCAGACATCTATCGAAGAATGAAGAATGTGCATGGGGCAGCATGTCCGTCCAACACCACCGTTGTGGAATGGTTGCTTCGTGATGACGCGCGTACCCATATCGCAAAAGTCGTAACGCAGAAGTTAACGCCAACTCAAGTGGGAGACGCTAGAGCACCCGCCCTATAGTCCTCATGTCCCCCCATGAGATTATAACGCCTTCGGTTCCTTAAGAAAGGCACTGAGGGATCGACGATTCCTGTCGGACGAGAATGTGCAGCATACAAATACGGACTTCTACAGTAGGACACAGTGTTCTACCAAATTTTTCTTCAACCTGAGGCGTCGGAGGTACGATTGCTTCATGCTCACGGTGATTTTGCCTGATTGGCATCCTGATTGTGGACTGTACGGCCCTCGATGGGAAACTTTTTAATCGCCCTTAATATTATTATACAAGGTAATTCACCTATCTTCCCCAGCCCAAATAACTTATTGCCCAAAATAAAATATGTGTCAAGAAAATGTTATTTAGCTACCAGGGGAACGTTAACAGGCATGCTTGCTGTTCTAGTAACTTTGTTCGCTTTGAAGATATGAATAGCAGTACGTCTTTTTTTAAATAGCACTCTAAATTTTTGATTCGGTAATCGTCTTCCTCTCCTCAACACGTGTTCAGAAACGTATCACACTGTACTGTTCACGTCAATATGCCGTTATTAAAACGTAACACGAAACTGACTCTGACTCTCCTGTAGTAGCACACAGTGCAACTACCCGGGGTAACGTAAATCTTCTATTTGCTCGTGTTGACAGTAAGCAAATGGAAGTACAATGAAAATGGACGCCGGTCATTCAGTCCACCGTCTGCAGCGAACAGAAGAGAAGGTAGAAATTGTACTCGTTTATAGAGAATGTATATAAGTCAGCACAATAGCGACCGCAGTAATGTTTTCTTATTTCTCATAGTGGTACATGTAGTACAGTACTACAGTAATTTTAAACGATGTATGCAGGAAAGGAAGTCCATTAAAAACTGCTTTTATTGTGGTTGCAGGTAGGCGTTTGACTGACAGTTGACTGAACTACCGGTGTGCATTTTCCTTGTGTTTCCATTTGTTTACTGTCAACTCCTGCAAATGTACAAGTTACTTTACCCCGGGATATCTGCATTGTGGCCGGCCGCGGTGGTCTAGCGGTTCTAGGCGCTCAGTCCGGAGCCGCGTGACTGCTACGGTCGCAGGTTCGAATCCTGCCTCGGGCATGGATGTGTGTGACGTCCTTAGGTTAGTTAGGTTTAAGTTGTTCTAAGTTCTAGGGGACTGATGACCATAGATGTTAAGTCCCATAGTGCTCAGAGCCATTTGAACCATCTGCATTGTGTACTAGTGTAACAAAATCAAAGACAGTTCTGAGTTACGTTTTCAATAACGTCATGTTTACGTAAATGACACTCTGTGATATGTCTTTGAACGGATCTTCAGGAGAGGAAGTGGATTCTCGAATAATAAAATATAGAGTGCTACTTAAAATAAACGTACTGCTGTTCATGTCTTCGTAACGAACGAAGTTACAAGAACATCAATCACGCTGGTAGCTAAACAACATTTGCCTGATATATTTTTTATTTTGCTTTTGGGCACTAAGTTATTTGGGGTGATCAAGATAAGTGGGATACCTTGTATAATAATATAAGGTGCGATCAAAGGCCGTACAGTCCAGAATCACGATGATCGTGGGCAAAACCACCGTGAGCACTGAGTCAACATTCCGCCAATGCACCAGGCTGAACATACTCGTTTAGTAGAACACCGTGTCATGCTGTGTGAAGAAGTCCGTAATCGTCTGCTGCACATTCTTGCCCGACACGAATCATCGACCCTTCAAGGTCTTTCTCAAGGGACCGAAGGCGTGATAATCGCATTGGGGGAGGGGGGGGGGGGGAGAGATGAGGACTATAGGGCGTGTGTTCAAGTGTCTCTCAAAAAATGGTTCAAATGGCTCTAAGCACTATCGGACAACATCGGAGGTCATCAATCCCCTAGACTTAGAACTACTTAAACCTACCTAACCTAAGGACATCACACACACCCATGTCCGAGGCAGGATTCGAACCTGCGACCGTAGCAGCAGCGCGGTTCCGGATTGAGCTTCTAGAGCCGCTCAGCCACAGCGGCCGGCCGCAAAGAAAGGAATGCGACTACAATCCCTTGCCTACGTGTGGATGTTTATATACCCGCATGCTGGTTAATATCCCCCTGGTAGCTAAACAATATTTGCTTCATTCGTATTTTGTTTTGTTTCGGAACAAAGCCTTATTTGAGATGTTCAAGCTAAACTTTTAATACATTTTATGGTAATTAAACAATTTATTGTTATTGTTATATTAAAACATGTCACATTTTGTTTTTATTCTTAAATGGGCAACACTTTCCTGGTAGTCTGCAAAATTTTGTACAAGTGCGCGCTGAAAAGTAATGTCTCCAAATTTTTTACACAATAAGTCTTAAAGCTTTTTACATAATACAAACGTTATTAATATTCTACATCTTTGTTCTTCGTGTCTGCATATTTGCAGCCCTCTGTCGCTAGAGGGCTCCGAACTGAAGGGCGGAACATGGCGGTGTGTAACGTAACTAAGTCGGTGCGCCACGCGGAGTGGTCGCGAGGTTCGAGTCCTCTCACGGGCATGGGTGTGTGTGTTGTCCTTAGTGTAAGTAGTTAAGTAGTGTGTAAGTCTAGGGATTTATGACCTCAGCGGTTTGGTCCCTTCGGAATTCACATACATTTGAACATTTATGTTGATGCGTGATAAAAAGCGTGCTGTAATTGAGTTTCGAATTCGAAGATTTCTTACACGCATGGGGTACACTCTCCTTCACCATGACAATGCCAGACCACACACGAGCGCTGCGAAATCTGCAACAATTCGACTGTCATCTATCATCCTCTTTCGATCCCGATTTGGTACCATCCGATTTTTATCTGTTTCCAAAGCTTCAAGAACACCTTCGATGACATCACTTTGATAGAGATGAAGCGGTGCAAGCATAGATCAGGTTGCGGCACCATCAGTGACGATATCAGCAAACTGATCTCTCGTTTGGAGAAATGTGTTCGTCGCCAGGGTGGCTATGTTGTGGAACAAGTATGTAGACATAAAGGATAAAGATGTATAATTTAATAACATTTGTTTTATTTAAAAAGCGTTAAGAATTTTCACATAAAAAACTCGGAAACATTACTTTTCAGCACACCCTCGTAGACCGCCAGGAAAGTGTTTCCCGTTTCACATTGTTGAAATGTTCCGTCTAACACTGGCAGAAAATGCAGCTCATGTTAGTTTCGTTACTGTTATTAAAATCTAAGGTAACTGTGGCACGTTAAAAGGGGGGGGGGAGGGGGGTGACGCTAAGATTAACTCGGGGGGGGGGGGGGGGGAGGAGGTGAGGAGAGTGTAATGAAGTGTGACTCCCTCCCAATAACCGGACCCAGGACCCGCGCCTGGTGTTGGAGCCGACGTAGTAAGAAATAGTATATTTTGAGTAAGAGAGCAGGACTTACCTCAGCCAGCACGTGCTCGTACGAAGGTGGCGGGGAGGTCGGGAACACGAGGGGCCCGGAAGAGCTGGGCGAACTGGTGCACGAGGGCTGCCTCGGCGCCGGCGCCGGCGTCGGGCTGTGGGCGGAACCAGCGCTGGCAGAAGCCCGTTGGGGCGTAATTTCCTGTATCTTTGAGCATTCGTCCATTCTCACGTAGTTGCTGCCTGCGGCGGCTGCGCTTCCGCTTCCACGTCGCCACAATTTTAGCTTCTTCTTTACCGTACTGTCAATTTTCTCGTATCCTTTCTCCCTTCTGCTCACTGTGGCATAAAATTATTCCCACTCTCTACAAAGAAATTTCGGAGCTCGCTGTTGAAAGCCTGCTCGAAGGTGTTACACTAGCCACCTGGCCTTCTATTTGCAGGTACTGGTGGAAAAGCAGTAGGCTACGCTATAATAGATGCTCCTCGAACGCAGGTCTTACGCCGCACCAACCTTCCACTGATGCGTCCTCAGTGTAACGGTCTGAAATGAAAACAAGAAACTTCTGCTGCATACTTAAAAAATTTATAGTTTTATTTTAATCTATTTCATAAGGCCACCGAAAATCACACACAAACGTAAAACTTGTTCTTACACTACTGGTCATTAAAACTGCTACACCACGAATAATACGTGCTACAGACGCGAAATTTAACCGACAGGAACAAGATGCTGTGATATGCAAATGATTAGCTTTTCAGAGCATTCACACAAGGTTGGCGCCGGTGGCCACACCTACAACGTGCTGACATGAGGAAAGTTCCCAAACGATTAGTCATACACAAACAGCAGTTGACCGGCGTTGCCTGCTGAAACGTTGTGATGCCTCGTGTAAGGAGGAGAAATGCGTACCATCACGTTTCCGACTTTGATAAAGGTCGGATTGTAGCCTATCGCGATTGCGGTTTATCGTATCGCGACATTGCTGCTCGCGTTGGTCGAGATCCAGTGACTGTTAGCAGAATATGGAATCGGTGGGTTCAGGAGCGTAATACGGAACGCCGAGCTGGATCCCAACGGCCTCGTATCACTAGCAGTCGAGATGACAGCCATCTTATCCGCATGGCTGTAACGGATCATGCAGCCACGTCTCGATCCCTGAGTCAACAAATAGGGACGTTTGCAAGACAACAACCATCTGCACGAACAGTTCGACGACGTTTGCAGCAGCATGGAGTATCAGCTCGGAGACCATGGCTGCGGTTACCCTTGACGCTGCATCACAGACAGGAGCGCCTGCGATGGTGTACTCAACGACGAACTTGAGTGCACAAATGGCAAAACGTCATTTTTTGGATGAATCCAGGTTCTGTTTACAGCATCATAATGGACGCATCCGTGTTTGGCGACATCGCGGTGAACGCACATTGGAAGCGTATATTCATCATCGCCATACTGGCGTATCACCCGGCGTGATGGTGTGGGGTGCCATTGGTTACACGTCTCAGTCACCACTTGTTGGCACTGAAGGCACTTTGAACCGTGGACGTTACATTTCAGATGTGTTACGACCCGTGGCCCTACCCTACATTCGATCCCGGCGAAACTCTACATTTCAGGAGGATCATGCACGACCGCATGTTGCAGGTCCTGTACGGGCCTTTCTGGATACAGAAAATGGTCGACTGCTGCCCTGACCAGCATTCTCCAGATCTCTCACCAACTGAAAGCATCTGGGCAATGGTGGCCGAGCAACTGGCTCGTCACAATACGCCAGTCACTAGTCTTGATGAACTGTGGTATCGTATTGAAGCTGCATGGGCAGCTGTACGTGTACACGCCATCCAAGTTCTGTTTGACTCAATGCCCTGGCGTATCAAGACCGTTATTACGGTCAGAGGTGGTTGTTCTGGGTACTGATTTGTCAGGATCTATGCACCCAAATTGCGTGAAAATGCAATCACATGTCAGTTTTAGTATAATATATTTGTCCAATGAACACCCGTTTATCATCTGCATTTCTTCTTGGTGTAGCAAATTTAATGGCCAGTAGTGTATATTATCTAAATAATTAAATAAGCTAACTGATAATGATTAAGCACATTTATAAAATATTGATTCATCTTATATCTTTGCCTTCGTTGCACGAAGACCCATGACGAAGATGCGCCGATGGCAGGGATCATTGACACATACACCGATAAGCCAAAACATCATGACCACCTGTCTGATAGCGTATTGTTCCATTTTTTAAACACAGTAAAACAGAGATTCTGCTCGGCACGGGTTCTACAAGTCCTTGACAGGACGTCAGTAGTATGTGGCTCCAGATGCCTACGCACAGGTTAAGCAATTCCAGCAAATTACGGGATGGTGGTTTACGGGCACACATCTGGCGCCCGATATGTGTTCCAGTGAGTACAGATCAGGACATTTGCTGCCCAAGACATTAATATGAGATCGCTATCATTCCCCTCAAACCACTGTAGCACGATTCTGACCTCGCAACAAGATCAATTCTCCTGCTGGAAGATATCGTCGCCGTAAAGGGGAGACTTTGAGTATGATGCGACGAAGGTGGTCCAGAATAATGTTCACACAGTTCACTACTGTCATGTGCCTTCCATTACTACAAAAGATCCCATGGAAGCCCAATTCAATGTACCCCGAAGCATAATTCCGCGCTCACCTATCTGCATCTGTCGCCAAATGTATGTTTCGTGCACCCATTCGCCTCGATGACACCACTGACCTTGTGTAGCAAGAAATGCGACTCATTCGACAGGCGACACGTTTCTACCGATCCACGGCGAAAACTCAGCGATGTTGTGCTCACTGCAATCATAACTGACAATGTAGTTGGGACAAAACAGGAACACGTAGGCGTCGTGTGATGTGGAGCTCCATGTTCAACAATGGCTTTTGAACGGTGTGCTCCGAAACACTTTTCCCTGCTCCAACGTTGAACTCTGTCGTCAGACCTGCCACAGATCGCTGCCTATACTCGATTGCACAGTGGGGGATCCTCCGACCTATACATTTTGTGATGAGACGTGGTCGTCCAACACCATAAAGCCTACTCTTTATTTCACCATTTTTCAACCACTTTCCGCAAGTGCTCAGGACAATAGTATAATGTGTGTGAAATCTTATGGGACTTAACTACTAAGGTCATCAGTCCCTAAGCTTACACACTACTTAACCTAAATTATCCTAAGGACAAACACACACCCATGCCCGAGGGAGGACTCGAACCTCCGCCGGGACTTGCCGCACAGTCCATGACTGTAGCGCCTTAGGCTGGGACAATAGTACGCCAATAGGAGACCAGCTTCGCCGTTTCAGAGATTCTCGTTTCCAGCTGCAGCGCCACAACAATGTGTTCTTTGTGAAAACCGCTTATATCAGTGGATTTGCACATTTGCAGCCCGTATCTTCGCTATAATGACTGCCCATTCGTCTATCTTCCGCTTACATTCTTTCCTTACTGCGTCACGTGCCCACTACACCGCCAGGAGGCATTCAACCTCGCGGAGGGCAGTGGTCATAATGTTTTAGCTCATGAGTGTAAGTTTAGCGGCTGCGCCACGAGCGGCAGTAGCTTTGCGATGTCACCGCCAGCAACGCAGTTCGGCAGCCTGGGGAACTACCAAGAGATTAGCATCTATGGAGATACTCTAACTCCGAAAACGTGAAGCCATCGACTTACGCACCCCGCCATATGTCTGCTACCAAAACATTGTGAGTAGTATGCGTGTACTGCAGTGTTATTCATCGAAATTCAAAAATAAAATTGTGTAAAAATGGTTACTCGTGTGACCTGCGGATGTATAAAGAGAAACGGGAATTATGTAATACAATCCAGATTGTTGCTATAGTAGCTTAATGATGTATTTGTTGTGATGGATTCTTTTCGGTTAGATTGCTATCTTCAGACCATTTGCGAAAGTCACAGAATAGTTTTTATTTTGTTATAGTTCTGGTTAATCGTGTTTTCTGATATGCAAATTTGGTACTCATGTCCATATCTCATCAGTGGTCGTTGTCAGTCTGTATGTTGCCGGGTAACGACAAGCGCCGCACGTCGGCCTGGAACGTTACAGCAGAGAGGGCTGTGAAACGACGTCAGCCAATAGTACGCTGAATAGGATGACACCACGACAGGGGTGGCATCTATACGAAGAGAATTTAAGCGCCGTGCCGCGTAGCCGCGGGCAGTGGAAAACGGGTCGACATACAACCGCTATATATCGGTGACTTATGAACTGAACTGTTTTGATTGCATTGAAATTGTGTATACCGAAGGACATTGATTATTTGCATGTCGCCATTTGTTTGCGACTCACCTTTCTGAATACGCAAAGTTAAGTATTGTCAATTTAACTTACTGTAATAAACTCCATTAATACGATTTGCTTGAACTGTTGTCTAGCGATCCGAGAAAACAGCTTCCTAGCCCTTTATATTTGACGAGTGGACGGGATACTATACTGTATCGTATAACAACGTGTTGTAGACTTAGTACTCTTATGCTATAAGCTATTTTGTGGTTTCCTTCTGTTGTTAATCTTTCTTTTTTGTAATTTGACGTCTTATTGGCATATCTGACATAGCAGCTGTAACCATATAGCGTCTTTGGTCAATTGTCACAACTGTCTATCTGTCAAATCCGACGATAAAACGTCCAAATCATAAAAATTAAAAAGACGATTAACAACGGAACCAAACCACGAAACAGCTTATAGCATAAGAGTCCTAAATCTACACCATTTGTTACACAATACAGATTGACAGCAACCACTGATTATACCAGGTAATCAAAAACTCATTATAAATTTGAAAACTGAATAAATCATGGAATAATGTAGATAGAGAGGTACAAATTAACACACATGCTTGGAATAACATGGAGTTTTATTAGAACCAAAATAATACAAACGTTCAAAAAATGTCCGACAGATGGCGCTTCATCTGATCAGAATAGCAATAATTAGCATAACAAAGTAAGACAAAGCAAAGATGACGTTCTTTACAGGAAATGCTCAATATGTCCACAATCATTCCTCAACAATAGCTGTAGTCGAGGAATAATGTTGAGAACAGCACTGTAAAGCATGTCCGGAGTTATGGCGAGGCATTGGCGTCGGATGTTGTCTTTCAGCATCCCTAGAGATGTCGGTCGATCACGATACGCTTGCGACTTCAGGTAACCCCAAAGCCAATAATCGCATGGACTGATGAGGCCTGGGGACCTGCGAGGCCAAGCATGACGAAAGTGGCGGCTGAGCACACGATCATCACCAAACGACGCGCGCAAGAGATCTTTCACGCGTCTAGCAATTTGGGTTTTTTTTTTTTTTTTTTTGTTCTAATAAAACCCCATGTCATTCCAAGCATGTGTGTCAGTTTTTACTTCTCTATCTACATTGTTCCGTGGTTTATTAAGTTTTCAAAATTATACTGACTTTTTTATCACCCGATATATGGATGTAAGTATCAAATCTGTATATCCGAAAATGCGATTAACCAACATTATAGTTAAGTGAAAAATAATATTATGTAACTTTCGCAGATCGTCTGAAGATGGCATTGCATCCTAAAAGGATCCCTCACAATAAACACATCATTAAAATACCATAGGCGCAATATGTATTTCATTACATAATGTCCCTAAGAGATATCTTCGATGATGCTGGACCATTGGATTGTAAAAGAAACTGAAAGTCTGCTGTTACTTTCTACAGGTAAATGCTTGAGATGAAATAACACTTTTGGTTTAAACATGGACTCGTCGTAGGCTCACGAAAGAAAGAGCAAGGTAAAGCCTGTGGATCAAGCCTTTATGACGAAATAGAGCACATCAGTAAAATACAGCATAATCGCACTAGACCTTTCGGTTTTTTTTTTTATCATTTCTCTCATACACACAAAATGTAAGTTGCTCCAAATTTTACGTAACTGACTAATGTTTCAGTGTATGATTTATTTGAGACGATTTGATGTTCGGCTTGTTTTTTCGGTTGTCGGCAGCTGATGACATATCATCTGCCTATGCATGATATATTATACTTAATTATTTACGTCTGAGATAATTGAGTGAGTGAATGTTGTGACTAGATAATAAGTCATTCATTTAAAATTTTCAACATATTAATCGTTTTTGTTTGTTCATGTATGATAATTCTACTCCGTGCTAACTGTTACGTTGGACGAGTTTATTTTGGGAAGTGCTGCTCCAGAAGGTAATAATAATTTATGTGCATCAAAAACTTTGACATGTAATGCTAATTTTATGCATCTGTTTGTTTTCTAGTGTTGCCAAAAGACGTTTCCTCCATTTTAGATGCACCACCTCCTGCCACTGTTGTCCATTTCAAGAAAAAGTTGTAAGTTCTGTGTGAAGTAAACATGCAAAACAGGAAGAAAATCGAGCTTCGGCAGCCAAACTGTCGCCTGTCAAGCCGCGAAATCGTCATTTGAATCATGTGAAAAAGGTCCTGCAGAAGAAGAACTACAGAAATGAAGAGCAGCTTTGAAATCTTTTGCATTAACACTGAAATTTCAGTCTACAAGAGCATATGATTATATCAGCATTATATCTGATACTTGTTTGCCACATCCTAGAACAATAAGTGATAGCAAAGTGGGGCATCTGGTTTTACGAGTGATGCAATATTCATGTCCATGGAATTCCTTTGAGTTAGTAAAGTTATGAGTAAGTGTTTAAACAAGACTTTATTTATGAACTTTTCTGGATGTCCTGGAAACTACTGCAGATATACGTCTGGGATATGTTTTATTAGATTCACCAGATCAATAACAACAAAATAAATGGAAATCGTGTTTTACTTTAACCTCGTACGGTTTTGTGATGGCTTCATATTAGCGAAGTTGCAAAACTTCAGGCAAAATCTTTTATTAGCCGTAACTCCATAACTAAACATTTGCGGACCTATATTTATACATTTTTTTCTTTAGTTTTACTTGTAGAATAACATATTAAAATATTTGTATGTCTTTGTGAATCACCCTGTATGTATTCCCAATTGTGAAAAATTGTCAAACGAAAATGATAGTGTGTAGAATAACCTAAACCTTCCCAGAAGGGAAAAACGTGTGAGAGAGACAAAGATAGGCTTCACCTGACATTACGTGCAAGCTCTTGATTTTAGTGATAACGCTTAATTGCACCTAAGCTCAACAAAGAATATCCATACAATATTGTCGTGTTTGTCAAACTAAATATTTAGCGTTTACATTCGCCGGCCGCTGTGACCGAGCGGTTGTAAGCGCTTCAGTCCGGAACCGCGCTGCTGCAACGGTCGCAGGTTCGAATCCTGCCTCGGGCATGGATGTGTGTGATGTCCTTAGGTTAGTTAGGTTTAAGTAGTTCTACGTCTAGGGGACTGATGACCTCAGATGTTAAGCCCCATAATGCTTAGAGCCATCTGAAGAGTTTGTTTACATTCTGAAAAAAGTACATTTTCGTAGTGAAATGATCAGAAGGATCTTATGTCATCTGTACCGCTAATAGCTCGACTTAAATTAAAAATATCGGCTGTTTTGCCACGATGTAGTCAATGCTCAATGAAATATATTTGGCATCAACAAATTAAGTTCTCAACTAGTTGGTTTTGTCTATTCCTCCATGAAAATATGTGGTGTATAAGTACATACCCAAATGTGACTGTCGATTTAGTGGCTTTAAGTAGAGAGGGCAAGTATCACATAAGATTTTAAGGGAGAAACTCTTTTTTTGGTTTCAAAAAGATGGCGGACTGCCGCACCCTCTGGCTTCAGCGTAGGTAACTCTATCTCCCTTTGTTGTAACCTCCTTGGGAACTTACAAGGGGGTTAGAATAACAAAGCGACCGTCTGAACTATTGATTACGACATCGCTCCGTCCCGATGGACTCGCCGAATTCATTGTCTCGCATTGCTGTACCGTCATTGGACTTTGGCTCTTGTCACCAGTGCCGGCCAGAGTGGCCGAGCGGTTCTAGGCGCTACAGTCTGGAACCGCGCGACCGCTACGGTCGCGGGTTCGAATCCTGCCTCGGGCATGGATGTGTGTGATGTCCTTAGGTTAGTTAGGTTTAAGTAGTTCTAAGTTCTAGGGGACTGATGACCTCTGAAGTTAAGTCCCATAGTGCTCAGAGCCATTTGAACCATTTTTTCTTGTCACCAGTGCTCGACTACAGGAGAGAAATCGGGGAACATTTCCTCGGGATATTCGTGCTACCGAGGTCTACATCGCGTGGAAATCTATCAACTTGCTCACATTATATAAAATGTTACTGATTACATCATGTGATAGACTCTGACTTCATGGACTTCAAGTGTCACTTCCTTCTACTCAAAAATATGTTCAGATGTGTGTGAATTCCTAAGGGACCAAACTGCTGAGGTCATCGGTCCCTAGACTTAGACACTACTTAAACTATCTGAAACCGACTTATGCTAAGAACAACACACACACACCCATGCCCGAGAGAGGACTCGAACCTTTAGCGGGAGGGGCCAAGCAGTCCGTGACATGGCGCCCTAAACCGCGCAGCCATTCCGCGCGGCTCCTTCTACTCTCTTTATTTTCTTGTGGCCTTAATTTTCCTGGATATAAGGATCCGTCTATTTAGCTTATATTGATGTTTGATGACCAGTAAATATTGTAAATCTAAAAGTGTTTATTTATTGCTGTAGGTTGCAGTAATTTCAGATTCGGAATGAGGACAGTGATAAGCGTGACCTATTATTAGAAATCATCCTGGTATTTGTATACGACGTAGGATTTATTTTTTTTTGTTTTGATTTAAGGCACTGTTGACACCAAGTTAGTTACAGCTGAAGCAGCTACTGAAATGTGGATTGAGCAATGAACTGGTCATAGAGCAGTGATAGAGCATGCTGGTATCCTGTATGAGTAATTTGCAGAAATTTAAAACGGAATGACAGAACAGCCACTCGAAACACGACTCATGACATTGTAATTACTGCTTGTCTCCACTGCGGCCCATCGCGCAATATTTGAATGAGAAATCGTACAACCGCAGCAGAAGAGACGCTAAATATCATGCAACTACATTAGGACGTAAACGGTGAACACAGATAATGTTTGGTCAGTCCTTTCACAAAGAACCACTGGAGAATTTCAGCATCTACTACATCAGTGAGGTACACAGGCTGGCGATCGGCAAAAGCACGCTGTATGATCTCCTCCCCGCGCTGATCAGTTACTGATCTTGATAACGTTTTGCAGCAGCAGGGCCAATGTAGCTCAGGGTGTGGCCTTCGCAGATCTGGCCGCTCGTCATGCCGTGTTTTCCCCTCAACGATCAGACTCGAAACATCTCCAACTAATGTTGATATTGTGCGCCCGATGTGAAGGTCTTGTGCCCGATGGTCTAGAAATAAAGCGCATGTCCTTAAATCGAGAGGCAGCGGGGTAGAATCCCGGTTGGACCACGTAAATTTTCAGTCTACCTTTAATCTAGCCTTCATCTCTCAACAATATGAGCAGTCACCAGGAAGGACACGTAGTTCGGATTCCTCTTTCTCGGTTGGGTAACTGGAGTAGATTAGGGACTCGCAAATCGCCGAAGTGTCCAACTGAAAGACTTGCTCCCGGTCATTGAGCCACATGCAGTTAGTGTGAAGGTGCGCACTCGGCACGGTGAGGCATGTGCTGCCACCTGAAAGCGACCAGTGAAGGGCATATGGACAGAAAGGTTGAATGAGGAACAAAACAGCTCCAGTTGCAAGTGCTTTTTTTTTAATCATCGTTAATCCAGTCCATCATCCACGTTGATGAAATAGATGACTAAACAAACCACTTACAATTGCGGCTTTTTGTTCTTCATTGGTGTTCTACAGTTGTGTAGTAACTCAAAACTTCATAGTGGAGAAACTAACTTGTAGTATTTTGCAATGGGTAACACCCACTTATTTTATGGTTAGAGGTCTGTGCGCAGAAATAAATACTTTATAACATTAACTGAATTTCCTGTTGTGCATGGCAGAATGCGAAAACAATAATAAATAGGAAATACTTTTCTATGTTTTGCAACGTATTATTTCGGCAAGGAATCGGCTTTCGGTTTCTTATGCCATCACCAGATGATAAAAAATGGTTCAAATGGCTCTGAGCACTATGGGACTTAACTGCTGAGGTCATCAGTCCCCTAGAACTTAGAACTACTTATACCTAACTAACCTAAGAACATTACACACATCATGCCCGAGGCAGGATTCGAACCTGCGACCGTAACGGTAGCGCGGTTCCAGACTATAGCGGCTGGAACCGCTCGGCCACCCCGGCCGGCTCATCAGATGACAGTTCAATGACGTAAACACAGATATTACCTAATTCAAAGACACAAAAGACACAAAAATGATGGCATACAGAGTATTCACAAAGGAAAGCAATACTTCTTATGTCACGCAGAATCATTTCCAATTACTGAGAAATGAAAATAAGGTGTACGTGGGTCTCGTTACGTCTAACAACAGACGAAAAATAAAGTCGAATTTAGAATTGTTATACAATATCCAAAACTGAAAATTAATTTTCCTCTCTGTTAATTTTAGTATCAATATTAGATAGTAGCGTTAAAGCCAACTTTATTTTTCATCTGTTGTTAAATGTATTGATATTCACGTAAAAAGCTTTATTTTCAATTGTAGTTAATCGTAACTATTGCTGCACGAGTAAAAGGAAATACGAGTACTTTCCTTTGTGAACACTCTACATGTCATCATTTTTTGAATCCTTTGTACCTTCTGCTAAAGTCGCACGTCATTTTATCTATGTTTGCGAACTGTAGCTGTCAGAGGACGATGGCTCAAGAAGCCTAATTCTGAGGCGTGACCAAATAAACAATATTTTGCAGAACATTATGAACGCCTTTCGTATTTCATAGTATTAATAACAACTTTACGGATATAAACCTGCGCCAATACACATTATCCGTAGGCATATCTGCACATATCCACAATAAAAAAACTATCTGTATTACATGTGATCGGTAATGATAATAATTATTATTCTTTTAAGTCACAATTGTTAACGATGTGAGGTGGAGTGCTACAATATAGACTTAAGTGCTCTCTGTCCAGGAGATGCTAGACGTTTTGTTGACGTCTGCAGTGACTAAAGATTACGACATGCCTTTATTCCTGGTTTTCCTCACAATTATACGATTATCCCGCAAGTGCTTACGTCTGAGTCATTCCTGTTTAATTTACACTGACAGAAATCTCTTATGCAATTACCAAAAGCTGCCACAAAGCTACATGAATACTCTTCCAGGAAACTCCATCACCGGCCGCTGGTGCCGAGCGGTCCTAGGCGCTACAGTCTGGAACCGCGCGACCGCTACGTCGCGGGTTCGAATCCTGCCTCGGGCATGTATGTGTGTGATGTCCTTAGGTTGGTTAGGTTTAAGTAGTTCTAAGTCTAGGGGACTGATGACCTCAGCTGTTAAGCCCCATAGTGCTTAGAGCCATTTGAACCATTTTTTGAAACTCCATCCATTGGAATCTCTGCTTCATGATTTGACTCCCATTTGTTTATCACATATGACACGAATACTGTTCGGTATAAAATCAGTGAATCGATCAACATACCTCTTAAATATCGTTACAAGCACTCAATGCAAAGCTTATTGCACTGAGAAGTGTGGCACGGTAACATGTGTTAACATCATGGCGGGTTAAAATACATTTGATGAATGATATATGACTGACTTTAAACAGTGTGCAGAATTTGACGATAAATTGTAACACGACTTCATTTGACTTCTCAATGTTGTGGATGAGTATCGCAAAAAGAATTCACAAAATCCGTTTCATTAATTTCGACTGAAAGGTGAAACTTGCGGAACTTATCAAGAACGTGACAAGAAATTTTGCGTTAAAATCTGGTCATAACAGGCATCTTGGTTCTCAGTCTACGGAATGTAAATTACGAGGTCTGACTTCAGCAGACAAAATTGGGTCAGTGGCACCCCTACCGTTTAGATCTATGGGTTAGAAGAGATTGCAAAATTTTAATGAACGCGGATGCAAATAAAAGACTTGCGGACGCCGTTAAGACACTACGGTTCGGTGTGGATGGCGACTTGATTTCTCTTAGCCGCTGAGACACCGGCAGGGTATGGACAAAAATATGGAGACACCACAAACACAGCGCCTAACACGGCGTAGGAAAACGTTGGCACTCACAACAGCTTCTAGTTGTCTCGGAATGGACAGATACAAGTCCTGGACGGTTTTTAGTGGAATCGTATACCATTCTTCCTGCAAAATGGTGGCAAGTTCAGGTAACGAAGATGGACGTAGACAGCGATCACGCACCCTTCTTTCCAAAGTAGACCACAAAGTCTCAATAATATTGAGATCTAGCGACTTTGACGGCCACGGGATTTGCGACAATTCTTCCTTGTGCTCACAAAATCAGTCTTGGACGATGCAATCTGTGTGAACAGGCCCCTGTCGTACTGGAACACAGCATCGCCATTGAGGAATAAACATTGTACCATGGGATGGGCATGATCAGCTAAAATGGTCACATCGTCCTTGGCAGTAATGCGACCTTGCAGAGTAACAACGGGGCCATGGAATACGATGATATAAATGCCCAAATCATCGCCGAAAGCCCGCCATGTTTAACTCTTGGGAGAAAATCGTGGCCAAAAGTTGTATACAGTGTGCAGCGAGACTAATCTGACCAAATGACATTCTACAATTTCTCCATAGTCCAGGTTTTATGGCTTCGGCATCATATTTTCCTGTTACAGGCATTGGCATCCCTGATTTGTGGTTCTGAAATTACTACTCACCCTGAAATTCCCTCCTTCTGGAGCACCCTTCGTGTTGTTTTGGTGGTGACCGGGTTCGCGAGTGCGAAAGTCAGTTCTGCAGTGACTCTGGTAACTGTCGTCCTCTTATTTTTCATCACAATCCTCTTCAGTGACCGTGCGTCACGATCACACTTTCGTCCGCGTTACGACACAGAGGATGACCTTTTTCCGCTTTCTCTGTATGCGATATAAATCTTCAATACGGCTCCTCTTCAAACACCAAACAGAGACTACGGAAGCACCCACCATATGGTTACCAACAATTTGCCCAGTTCAAATCCACTTCGACATATTCCACTGACAACTACACCGTACAATGTTCTGACCAGCACTGATACTTGAAACGCATCGAGGGCATTCCACAGTGCAACCCTCAGGCATTTATGTTCAAGCACGTGTTTCTCGCGGAGTTTCCATATTTTTTGTCCAACCTTTGTGGTTATGCCACAGATCGTGAATCCATCACATCGGCCTGCAACTTACTGTACAAGAAGTCTGTAGAGTTCTATATATCTTGATCATTCCTAACGAACTGAAACTATTACAGTTTTCCAGAAATGTCCTGCACAGAATGATCCGAAAAAAGACAAGGAATTTCTTGAAGGAAGTCATTTTCCTGTGTAGGCTGTTGCTTCATTTTGGGATAAACACCTTATTATATTATTTAGTAATTAGCACATTTCGCCGACGCGGACAAATAACTTCACGGAAGAAAGTTACAGCGGCTGTTGAGACGTACAGACATAAGTTTAATTACACAAGGAATTTGTTCTCAGTTCCGCATGCCATGTTTCCCTAATTATACAGGGTGAGTCACCAACTATTTCCACCTAGAATAACTCCGAAAGTATGATAGGAACTGAAAAGTTTGTGGGACAAATGTCGCATGGGACAACGGGAGCCATAATATGACGTTGGTTTTTTGATACTAGGTCGGGTCGCGTCAGAGATATGAAGATCAACTTTGTTTTTGTTTTTAATGGGATGCCATTGTTTGGTACTTATTTTCTGATAGGGGCTATCGAGACAAATCCAATGATGTGTAACAGTAAGGTCTTTGAAAGTCAATGAAGGTCAAAAAGGTGGCATGAACGTCCATTTACAGAAGGTGTTCGAAGTGATGACCGTTGGTATCAATGCAGTGCTGCAAAATTCTTGTCATGGATTGAGTGGTATTCCTTATCACTTCGGCACATATCGAAGCGCATGCTCTGACAATTCTCTTACGTATATCGTGCGAATAGTAAATATTCGTCGAATACGGCGTATCCATCTAACATGCCATTGACATGCAAACACCATTCGACGGTTTCTCAATACAAAACTGGTAGGAACGGTAAGACTAGCATCCTCGAACCAAGCTAATGTGAATTATGTATTCCTTCGAAGAACAAGTCAATATGCTTTTCATTTATGGAGAATGCCAACGAAATTTAGTGAGAGCAAGACACTTATACGCTGAAATATATCCTCAACGGACTCACCCTACACGTCGTAAATTTAAATACGTATACGATAATTTGAGAACAACTGGATCTTTAACGCATCGGATACATCTCCGGCAAAGGAAAGTTATTAACGAGGAAACGGAAATTGGTACTGTTGCCACTGTGGTTAGAGATCCTTGTGTCCGCAGCTCGTGGTCGTGCGGTAGCGTTCTCGCTTCCCGCGCCCGGGTTCCCGGGTTCGATTCCCGGCGGGGTCAGGGATTTTCTCTGTCTCGTGATGACTGGGTGTTGTGTGATGTCCTTAGGTTAGTTAGGTTTAAGTAGTTCTAAGTTCTAGGGGACTGATGACCACAGATGTTAAGTCCCATAGTGCTCAGAGCCATTTGAACCAATTTGATCCTTGTGTTAGTTCGCGCCAAATCGCAAGGGAATCTGGCATGAGCCTGAGTGGTGGTGTTCGCGTTCTGCATCGCCATAAATATATCTTTACCAAATCAGTCTCCACCAAGGATTAACTGGTACGGATTGTATGCGTCGCATTGAATTCTGCCGATAGGCTCAACTTCAGGTTCAGAGGGATGACACGTTTATTAATTTGATTTTATTTACTAACGAGGCAACATTAACGAACCATGGAAATATTAATTTGCATAACATACATTATTGGGCAACTGAAAATCCATAGTGGCTGGGGCAAGTTGCACACCAAAAACTGTGGACGGTGAATGTATGGTGTGGGATTCTGGAGGACAGAATTATAGGCCCCTATTTCATCGAAGGAAATCTTAATGATACGAAGTACGCCACATTCCTGCAAGAAACATTAGGTCTGTTATTGGAAGAAATTCCATTAGGAACAAAGAACAGGATGTGGTATCAACATGATGGGTTTCCGGCACATTTTTCGCTGATGGCTAGAAATGAGCTGCAGAGACAATTCCGAAATCGTTGGATTGGACGCGGAGGAGATGTGTCGTGGTAGGCTTCTTCGCCCGACTTGACGCCTCTGGATTTTGTCTTATGGGGATTCGTACAAGACATCGTTTATAAAGACGTTCCAACTACACCTGAAGATACACGAAAGAGAATTGTCAGAGCATGTGCTTCGACAAGTGCCCATGTGATAAGGAATACCACTCAGTCCATGATAAGAAGATTTCAACACTGCATTGATACCAATGGTCATCACTTCGAATACCTTCTGTAAATGGACGTTCATGCCAACTTTGTGACCTTCGTTGACCTTCAAAGACCTTAGTGTTACGCATCATTGGATTCGTCTCTATAGCTGCTATCAGAAAATAAGTACCAAACTATAACTTCCCATTAAAACAAAAAAAAAAAATACAGTTGGCCTTCATACCTCTGAAGCGACCCCACCTAGCAACAAAAAGCCGTCATATTTTGGGCCCCATTGTCCCATGCAACTTTTGTCCCACTCAGCTCCTGTCATACTTTCGGAGTTATTCTTGGTGGCAATACTTAGTGACTCACTCTGTATAAGCAGAGGCCTCTGTCTTTTTACATACAGGATTCCTACTTTTTTTAAGTGTTCGTCTCGATATCCCCATCGTATTTCGAAATGCAGAATGCTCTGAAAACCCCAGATAATCGAAGTATTGTGTCCTACAGACACATCACAGAGTGCAGACGGGAACCAACGTATGCGACCGTTGACCAGCTCAGTGTCTGACAACGCGCACTTCCGCCACGTTCGTGCAGGCGCGGTTTGCAAATGTATAACGAGACGGCTGTGCTGTAATAATTAACAGGCATTGCGACCAAACATTGCAGGAAAGCAACAAAATGATCTCTGTACTTCATACACTTACGATTTCACCTCCATCGACAGCACATTTATACTGAGCGAACTAGCGCAGTGGTTAGCACATTGGACTTGCATTCGGGATGACGACGGTTCAAACTCGCGTCCGGCCATCCTGATTCAGACACTCCGTGATCTCCCTAAATCGCTTAAGGCAGATGCCGGAATGGTTCCTTTGAAATGGCACGGCCCATTTCCTTCTCCATCCTTCCCTAATCTGAGTTTGTGCTCCGTCTCTAATGACCTCGTTATCGACGGGACGTTAAACACTAATCTCCTCCTCCCCTCCAGCAGCTCTATGGAGAAGGATGTATCCTACGTACTGAGAACTGTTGTAGTTTAGCAGAACGTTCCATTCCAATACCTTAGAGATCGAGCGAGGTATTGCAGTATTTGATGCAAGTTACGCCGACGGAAAAAAAAAAATCGCAACACCAAGAAGGAATTGTGCAACATAAACGAAGGTCGGTTGGCGTGTTTTTGCTTTAAATATACGCGGTGACGGGCTGAGCGTTAGTACTTTTGAGACTGGACGTGGTGAGTTGAAGTTAGTCAAGAATAATTACTATTAAAAACAGTCTTGATCACGATTTATTTTACAGGTGACCGGTTTCGACCACTACTGTGGTCATCTTCAGACCTACAAGGTGTATACAAAGCACTAATTAGAGGGCTACATGCATTAATGAAAATAACATAGAGTTATACGGCTATAAAGCTATAAAACGTTGAATTACCAATGGGTTGGAACGCCTTTCTGTTGGAGAATCACAACTGGAGAAACCAGTGCACGTCTTACTTTATATAATGGAGGCTCCACCCACTTCTGACTGCATGATGTCATTATTAACCAATGAGTTATAAGTCGAATTACAATTTAAAATTTCTTAGTTAAAAGAACATTGTCAAGAATTAGAAATAAATATACATTAAACTTAGCTTATTTAACAGCTATTGTCAATTAAAAAGCGTTAAAAATATTTAAAATGTAGGAAAATGAACTTCAGTTTGGCAGTACATGGGTTGCCCTCTCGTGGCCTGTCAGTGAACCATTTGGAACCACTGGTTGCTATGGTGAAGTTAGACGCCGTTGCAAAGATGAAGGAGCAAGCTTTTTCCACTGAAGTTGTTGCAGAGTCGATAGTTGAACTAGTGGTTGCCATGGTGAGGACAAACGCCGATGCAAAGAAGTGGCAGCAGGCTTCTTTCCAATGAAGTTGTTGTGAAGTGGAATGGAAAAGACTATGGCGTCAGATGATGTATTATTGAGCAGCAACTTGTCTTTATTGAAACGAAAAGAGTAAGCTACAATAATTTGTAGCTGATATATATATATATATATATATAACTCATGCTGCACAAATACGCTACAAAGTAGTTGACCGTATATGTGAAATATTATCTATGAAGTTAGTATGTAGATTACAAGTGCCATTTTTTTATACGGCATTGCTATTCCTCAAGTTACATACCAGTCATATATGCAAATAAAATTGAAAGAATTTAAAATTATAAAATTATTAAATTATGAGCCATTGTCAATCATAAAATAAAACGATGTGAATTGGCAGTCTAAAAGCATAAAAGCAATAATTCTAAAACAGATAAAATAATGTTTGGTAAAATACAATTACAATGTAAAGATAAAATGTAATGACTGTGAGAAACAGTATATTGGCCAAACTGGCCGAAACTTTTTAACACGGTTCAGAGAACATACTACTGGTGCAGCACGTACCAAATCAATATTCGGTCAACATCTTGATGAATACAATCATTCTGAGGGTTGCATTTCTAGCAATTTGAAAATATTACATACTGTGCCAAAAGGGCCACTGCTAAATACCTTAGAAGAAATTGAAATTTTTTCACTTCACAAAAATAATCCATTATCTGTTTTAAACGAACAACTTCAGTTCAAAGACAAACATTTCTTTGAGCTTTTCGATGATCTGCTTTAGAATGTCTACTCTTCTGTATTTGTTTTTAAAAAAAGGTCTTTCAAATTAAGACTTTTAGAAAAAAATTTTATCTTTACATTGTAATTGTATTTTACCAAACATTATTTTATCTGTTTTAGAATTATTGCTTTTATGCTTTTAGACTGCCAATTCACATCGTTTTATTTTATGATTGACAATGGCTCATAATTTAATAATTTTATAATTTTAAATTCTTTCAATTTTATTTGCATATATGACTGGTATGTAACTTGAGGAATAGCAATGCCGTATAAAAAGTGGCACTTGTAATCTACATACTAACTTCATAGATAATATTTCACATATACGGTCAACTACTTTGTAGCGTATTTGTGCAGCATGAGTTATATATATATATATATATATATCAGCTACAAATTATTGTAGCTTACTCTTTTCGTTTCAATAAAGACAAGTTGCTGCTCAATAATACATCATCTGACGCCATAGTCTTTTCCATTCCACTTCACAACAACTTCATTGGAAAGAAGCCTGCTGCCACTTCTTTGCATCGGCGTTTGTCCTCACCATGGCAACCACTAGTTCAACTATCGACTCTGCAACAACTTCAGTGGAAAAAGCTTGCTCCTTCATCTTTGCAACGGCGTCTAACTTCACCATAGCAACCAGTGGTTCCAAATGGTTCACTGACAGGCCACGAGAGGGCAACCCATGTACTGCCAAACTGAAGTTCATTTTCCTACATTTTAAATATTTTTAACGCTTTTTAATTGACAATAGCTGTTAAATAAGCTAAGTTTAATGTATATTTATTTCTAATTCTTGACAATGTTCTTTTAACTAAGAAATTTTAAATTGTAATTCGACTTATAACTCATTGGTTAATAATGACATCATGCAGTCAGAAGTGGGTGGAGCCTCCATTATATAAAGTAAGACGTGCACTGGTTTCTCCAGTTGTGATTCTCCAACAGAAAGGCGTTCCAACCCATTGGTAATTCAACGTTTTATAGCTTTATAGCCGTATAACTCTATGTTATTTTCATTAATGCATGTAGCCCTCTAATTAGTGCTTTGTATACACCTTGTAGGTCTGAAGATGACCACAGTAGTGGTCGAAACCGGTCACCTGTAAAATAAATCGTGATCAAGACTGTTTTTAATAGTAATTATTTACAAGACATTGATCACTGCTGTTCCCATAATGCATTCAAAAGTTAGTCAAGAATACCTTTAAGACGACAAAGACGCCATTATCAGCACCTCACTGAGTTTCAGTGCGGTCGTGTAACAGGGCTACGAGACGCTGGAACTTCCTCCTCTTATACTGCAGAAAGACTGGCAGGAAAGTACCACACAGTACTTGATTGCTGGTAGTGGTGGCCACGAGAATGTACGGTCATAAGAAGACCGGGCTCCAGACAGCCACGTGGCACTACCGAGAGGGTAGACCGTCATGTACGGCTTATGACTGTGTCGTAATTGTACTGCATCTGCAGCAGCAGTTTGAGCAGCACTTGGCCCCACAGTGACACAACGAACTGTTAGAAAACGGTTACTTCAAGAATAGTTCCGAGCCAGAACGCTGTAGTGCGCATTCCGCTGACCCCAAACCACCACCATTTGCGACTTCAGTGGTGTCAAGCGAGAGCTCATTGGAAGGCAGGGTGGAGGTCTGTTGTGTTTTCTGATGGAAGGTTGTTCTGCCTCGGTGCCAGTAATGGCCGTATGTTGGTTAGAAAGAGGCCAGGCGAGTGCCTGCAGCAAACAAGTCCGCGACCTAGACACACTGTGCCTGCATCTGGAGTTATGGCCTGTGATGAAATTTCGCATGACGGCAGTAGCACTCTCGTGGTTATCCCACGCACCCTGGTTGCTAATTTGTACGTCACTCTGTTGTGCTATCATTCATGAACAGCATTTGAGGGGGTATTTTCCAACAGGATAACGCTTGCCCACATACCGCTGTTGTAACCCAGCAAGCTCTACAGAGTGTCGACATGTTGCCTTGACCTGCTTGATCACAATCGAGTACATATGGGCTACCATGCTAACGTCGATCAGTTGTAGAATTTTGGAACACGTATTGTGTTCGAGTATAGTGACTTTTCTGGAGACTAGAAATCTACTCTGTAGGAATCAGCATGGGTTTCGAAAAAGACGGTCATGTGAAACCCAGCTCGCGCTATTCGTCCACGAGACTCAGAGGGCCATAGACACGGGTTCACAGGTAGATGCCGTGTTTCTTGACTTCCGCAAGGCGTTCGATACAGTTCCCCACAGTCGTTTAATGAACAAAGTAAGAACATATGGACTATCAGACCAATTGTGTGATTGGATTGAGGAGTTCCTAGATAACAGGACACAGCATGTCATTCTCAATGGAGAGAAGTCTTCCGAAGTAAGAGTGATTTCAGGTGTGCCGCAGGGGAGTGTCATAGGACCGTTGCTATTCACATTATACATAAATGACCTTGTGGATGACATCGGAGGTTCACTGAGGCTTTTTGCAGATGATGCTGTGGTGTATCGAGAGGTTGTAACAATGGAAAATTGTACTGAAATGCAGGAGGATCTGCAGCGAATTGACGCATGGTGCAGGGAATGGCAATTGAATCTCAATGTAGACAAGTGTAATGTGCTGCGAATACACAGAAAGATAGATCCTTTATCATTTAGCTACAAAATAGCAGGTCAGCAATTGGAAGCAGTTAATACCATAAATTATCTGGGAGTACGCATTAGGAGTGATTTAAAATGGAATGATCATATAATGTTGATCGTCGGTAAAGCAGATGCCAGATGAGATTCATTGGAAGAATCCTAAGGAAATGCAATCCGAAAACAAAGGAAGTAGGTTACAGTACGCTTGATCGCCCACTGCTTGAATACTGCTCAGCAGTGTGGGATCCGTACCAGATAGGGTTGATAGAAGATATAGAGAAGATCCAACGGAGAGCAGCGCGCTTCGTTACAGGATCATTTAGTAATCGCGAAAGCGTTACGGAGATGATAGATAAACTCCAGTGGAAGACTCTGCAGGAGAGACGCTCAGTAGCTCGGTACGGGCTTTTGTCAAAGTTTCGAGAACATACCTTCACCGGAGAGTCAAGCAGTATATTGCTCCCTCCTACGTATATCTCGCGAAGAGACCATGAGGATAAAATCAGAGAGATTAGAGCCCACACAGAGGCATACCGACAATCCTTCTTTCCACGAACAATACGAGACTGGAATAGAAGGGAGAACCGATAGAGGTACTCAAGGTACTCTCCCCCACACACCGTCAGGTGGCTTGCGGAGTATGGATGTAGATGTAGATGTAGATACCACCGGACGACAACTACAGCGCATCCACACACAGCATTAACAGTGCCAGTATTGACCGACCAAGTGCAACAGACATGGAACTCCATCCCACAAACGGATACCCAGCACCATATGACACAATTCATGCACATTTGCAAGCTTGCATTCAACATCCTGGCGGTTACACCGGTTATTAATCTACCAGTATGTCACGTTTCAAGTGGCTTATTTACATTGACCTGTGATCGTGCTATGTTAATCACTTAAATATGTTACCTAGACAAATTTATTCCCAAAATTGCATTACTCTACATTAATTATTTTTTGGTGCTGCGACTTTTTTCCCGTCAGTGTCCTTGCAAAATTTCTACTGCTTTGCCATAGACGTGGGGATCCTGCTGGCCGCGGGAGCACCTCAGCATCACGCAAGAAGTTCAAATATGTGCCATGTGTGAACGAGCACTGTCATGTTCAAAAATGGCACCATGATACTGCAGCATGAGCGGTAACACGTAAGGATGCAGAATGTCTGTCAAGTAGCGTTGTGCTATCAGTTCCCTCAATCATTACCAGCCATGACCCTAAGTCATATCAGATGGTTCATTACACCATAGCCGGCCGCGGTGGTCTCGCGGTTCTAGGCGCGCAGTCCGGAACCGTGCGACTGCTACGGTCGCAGGTTGGAATCCTGCCTCGGGCATGGATGTGTGTGATGTCCTTAGGTTAGTTAGGTTTAAGTAGTTCTAAGTTCTAGGGGACTGATGACCACAGCAGTTGAGTCCCATAGTGCTCAGAGCCATTTGAACCATTACACCATGACCCAAGGAATACAATCGCTGTGACTCTCCAGAACATTGGAAGAATGTGACCTCACCCCAGGTCACAGGCATATTCGCCGATGATGGTCATCTGTGATAGTGCAGAACCGCGATTCATCGTTGAATACAATCCGACGCCATTCATCAACAGTCCATCCGTTCTGGTACTGTATCACATGAAATGCAGCCATTGGTGTTGCGGTGCTAAATGTAGCATATGCATGGGACAGCCATTCCTAGTCCAGCATCTGTTAGTCTCTGACTAAAGATGCGCCATGACATATGATGTCGCAGGGAGTCCATCACTTGTTCTCAGATGGCAGGTGCAGATGTGGAGGATTACGATATGCTTGGTGCACAATACGGCCATCCGGCCTTGTGGTGGTCGGACGTGGTCATCCGGGACCTAGAAGACGAGTATGCTTCCTTCACACTCCCATGCAGTCCAACATCGGACTGCTAACACATCCGAATACTGCAAAAATCTCGGTATTGCACTATTCGAACAGCCAGTCAAATACATCCCCACAATGAGGCTCTTTTGAAATGTCAGGTGCTGATAATGCTGTCTCACATGAGCATGCAGTCCCTGTGTACCGTTCACACGAACAACTCTAATTGACTCTTGTGGCTGTTCTACCTGTCAGAGACACTGACAACGCTAATAATTTACATAAACGCCTTTGGTGTATAGGTGTATGAAGTTGCATTGACATTCGACCATGTCTTCTGGGTGCTTCAGCTTTGTTATGAGGCAGTACGTACGCGGATTGCATCTGATGGACGGCAAAGCCTGACAACACAGAGGAGTTTTGGTGGACGAGTACCTGCATCACCATGTCATCCTTTCCCTAGCGGTGCCAGCTAACTCCCCGGATTTAATGTAGAATATGCATGGGACGCACTGGACAGAAAGCTTAGAGTTCTAGCACTGCCACTGTAGACAGCTGCTGGGGACCAAAGGGCTCTTGGCCAGCAGTGGGATGTGTTACCTCAAAAAAGCGTTGAGTGGTCTGGAAACGAGGGATTAAAATGAGGAAGTACCACGGCGTGCGGTAGACGTTTGGCTGAACTCGGAAATCGGTCACGTGATGTCTCTCGCTCGCTGTGTAGTACGATCTTTTGTCTCGACCACCAAATTTACGAAAGTGTTGAAGATTCAATCGTTTACGAAAGTGTTGAAGATTCAATCGCACCTAAATATTTACGATAAGCAAGCCTATAAATTTGACTGCTGCTCGTTGTAATTCGCAGTGATTTAAGCTGTGTTCGTAGTTTCTTGCGTAATCACAGCCTCGAAAATTGCAACGTTTTCCGAATAAACAGCAAAGTATTGGTGACAAGCAAGACTATAAATATGTTTTTTGCGCATTTCACTCGCAGCTGTGCTCTTAGCTTCCTCCCTAACTATATCCACAGAAATCGCTACATATTCGGAAAAACGGTAAAATATTTGTGATAAGAAAAAATATAAACGTCATTGCTGGTTGTCTCATTCGCAGCAATTTCCTTTCGTTTTTTAATTATACTTAAGTCACGAAATCGAAGAAATTCAATTCTAAAAAAAAACGCTTTTAGATGTTAATAACTTCGAATATTACGGAGCATACTTATGTTACATGAATAAGAATGTGCCACAATTTATTACAAAAGAAAATATGAAAACAATAATTAATATAGATCAGGACGCAAACCTACTTTCTTCGACTCCGTAACGGAACATCTCTAACCACATGACGACAGCGATGATTTACAATTTCGGGCATTATCATCAGGACTTTTGCAGCTGATCTGTCATTAACTGACATTTAATTATAACCAATCGTCTCTAGAGTGAAGTGTTTGTGATAATCTTTAATGCGCCGTTGCGTTTAAACGGCATACTGTCACAACACGCGTGTTCTAATATGGAAACAATGACATACGATGAATCCAATATGGCGTTTCTAAAGTAGCGAATAGGAGACGTCACCTGACTGATTCCCGATTCCAGCCAAACACCAGCTGAAAGCGGTCGTGGCTTTCTCAGTTTAATCACTCGTGGTCTGGAATGGGGAACCGTCGAGTGTCCTTTATTGCCGTGCAAGTGCATCACATCCCATGCTCATGTTCTGCGTGCCATCAGTGGGTAACCCATATAGTGTCCATAGCTAGATACATTGTATACGTACCACTGCCACGAGTTACAGCGTTTTAACTTACTTTTGTGCACGCATTATCACTATTTCTCATGTAATTTAATGATTAACAAAGAAAATTTATACACGCCAATGCACACACTTTTCAAAAACTGGGTACGTTAAACGTCCACACTAGAGCTACTTTCGCGTTACTGTTTTAATCCCATCGCCGAACTGAACATTTTTTTCCTAATTAGTAACAACATTACCAGAATAAAAACAAATACTAATAGCGATGAGGAGGAGAACAAATTGAATAACACCCAATATCCAGTAAACTAAGCTCCAGTCAGTGACGCATTGCGCATAAACGGTGCATCAAACTGAAAGTTTTAACTATGAGCACTTCATAAAGTCATCCTGTTATTCCTGTGAGCGCCAATTAACAAAAATGTTGTTCTTCTTTTGACCAATAACAGACTGGTGTGGAAAACTTAAGAACGAAAGTAACTTTCGCATGATATGTCACTGCAAACTAATATAGCTCAATGAAACTGGGACCATACTTAGGAACAACTACTACATTATGGTACAGGATGTAGCTGGAACAAGTACACAATGAGACAAACAAAAACCCAGCTCGCGCTATTCGTCCACGAGACTCAGAGGGCCATAGACACGGGTTCCCAGGTAGATCTGCACTCTTCGCGATTTCACGCATTATTATCATTAAAAATGAAGTCAGGGCCGAATGCACCCCTGAAAAGACGAATATGGGGAAGAAGTACAGTGTTAAAATAACGTTGGCCGCTCAGTGCACCGTGTTCAAGGAGCTGGAGGTCAGTACGCCCTTGCAGTATCATGACTCCCCACACCATAACACCAGGAACACAAAAACGATACTGCTCGACAGTGTTGCTGGGATCATTACATGTTCCCACCTCTCGTCATATGACGGTACGTCCAAATCACTGCTCTGACTGAATCTCCTCTCACCTGAGAAGAGCGCACAATCCCACTCCTCGTTGGTCCTTTCCCTATGCTCTTGGCATCACCGCAAACGGTGCCGACGATGTATAGGTGTCAATGTAGCACAACGTACTGGTCGTTGGGCAAAAAGACCATCCTCATGAAGTCACCGTGCCATTGTGGAGGGTGTTTTAAAAGTTCCAAAATGAAATGTCCAAATACTAAGCGTGCTACAATCAAAGTCCAGACGGGACGTGCTAAAGTTAAAATCCTGAGAGGATGAGCAAAAGCTGAAGTTCCGAAGGGATGCACTAAACTTTAAGTCCAGTGCTGATGTAAAACAAAGACAAATATTACAAACTCGAATTGCTGGTCACAGCTTCAGAGGCCACACCTCTTCAGTTTAGAGGCCACGAATGGCATAGGTCCGTAGTGGGCAACTCCACGAGGCGAAGGTCGACGTGGACAGTGTCACCGTCATCGTGGACGCACCATAGACAGATGCTGATTGTGGGAATGCTTTTGCAATCGCCACCTAGCCCAGGAAAATCACTCAGAACAAACTGGTCAAACAAAGCTCGGGCGCTGGTATTAATACTGCCCAAGTGCCAGGATACTGCAAGTACTACCGTCAGTCAAGTTGCTCACAGAGGAGAAAAGTTCCAAGGGATCTGCGGCCTCTAGTCGCACCTGTGTTGCTGCCTGGTGACCGGGCAGTCATGGCCATTCTTTGTCAATCGTCTGAAGAACTGTCCCCTGCAAGGCCTGCACCCGCATAACCTATCTGTATTGTTGGTTGTTGGGTGAGTAGGCACAAGGTCTCTACACAGCAGAAGCACCCACCATACGAGTACCAACAATTTGCCCACGTCCGAAGCCACTTAGCTCCCACGTAACGCACTCACAACGACACAGAACACTGTTCTGACCACGACTAACATTTTCAATGTAATTAGCACACCGCATAGGTCCAGTTTGTGGTCAAATAAAACAGCGCAACCTGCAGGCTTATCTAGCATCTGCATATACACTACTGGCCATTAAAATTGCTACACCACGAAGATGACGTGCTACAGACGCGAAATTTAACCAACAGGAACAAGATGCTGTGATATGCAAATGATTAGCTTTTCAGAACATTCACACAAGGTTGGCGCCGGTGGCCACACCTACAATGTGCTCAAATGAGGAAAGTTTCCAACCGATTTCTCAAACACAAACAGCAGTTGACCGGCGTTGCCTGGTGAAACGTAGTTGTGATGCCTCGTGTAAGGAGGAGAAATGCGTACCATCACGTTTCCGACTTTGATAAAGGTCGGATTGTAGCCTATCGTGATGGCGGTTTATCGTATCGCGACATTGCTGCTCGCGTTAGTCGAAATCCAACGACTGTTAGCAGAATATGGAATCGGTGGGTTCAGGAGGGTAATACGGAACGCCGTGCTGGATCCCAACGGTCTCGTATCACTAGCAGTCGAGATGACAGCCATCTTATCCGCATGGCTGTAACGGATCGTGCAGCCACGTCTCGATCCCTGAGTCAAAGGATGGGGACATTTGCAAGACAACAACCATCTGCACAAACAGTTCGACGACGTTGGCAGCAGCATGGACTGTCAGCTCGGAGACCATGGCTGCGGTTACCCTTGACGCTGCATCACAGACAGGAGCGTCTGCGATGGTGTACTCAACGACGAACCTGGGTGCACGAATGGCAAAATGTGATTGTTTCGGATGAATCCAGGTTCTGTTTACAGCATCATGATGGACGCATCCGTGTTTGGTGACATCGCGGTGAACGCACATTGGAAGCGTGTATTCGTCATCGCCATACTGGCGTATCACCCGGCGTGATGGTATGGGGTGCCATTGGTTACACGTCTCGGTCACCTCTCGTTCGCATTGACGGCACTTTGAACAGTGGACGTTACATTTCAGATGTGTTACGACCCGTGGCTCTATCCTTCATTCGATCTCTGCGAAACCCTACATTTCAGCAGGATAATGCACGACCGCATGTTGCAGCTCCTGTACGGGCCTTTCTGGATACAGAGAATGTTCGACTGCTGCCCTGGCCAGCACATTCTCCAGATCTCTCACAAATTGAAAACGTCTGGTTAATGGTGGCCGAGCAACTGGCTCGTCACAATACGCCAGTCACTACTCTTGATGAGCTGTGGTATCGTGTTGAAGCTGCATGGGCAGCTGTACCTGTACACGCCATCCAAGCTCAGTTTGACTCAATGCCCAAGCGTATCAAGACCGTTATTACGGTCAGAGGTGGTTGTTCTGGGTACTGATTACTCAGGATCTATGCACCCAAATTGCGTGAAAATGAAATCACATGTCAGTTCTAGTATAATATTTTTGTCTAATGAGTACCCGTTTATCATCTGCATTTCTTTTTGGTGTAGCAATTTTTATGGCTAGAAGTGTGTGTTCAAGAATGCATTTCTCGCGGTGTTTCCATATTTTTGCCCAACCTCTATATGTGACCCCCACGATGCAGCCAGCATTGACACAGCTTGACTTCCAGATGGCGCCTGGGAACTGACCTAAAACTGTGTTGCAGAATGTAATAGCACAGAATTTCAAAAGTTAGATTGTAAAGAAGTTCGTGGAGGGAAATATCTCAGAAACACATCAAAAGGCTTTGACCCGTTGTTTTGTCATCAAGCCTAATTGGACCTCCAAGAATCACACAAACGTCGAATTTTTGGCAGCAGTTTAGTTGTATTAATTTATTAACCATTATTTGTATCATCATCAATAAAGTATCATAAAATTTATCTTATTCATGACAGATAAAATAAGAGGTTTAGAGAGAGGGCTCCTATAGTCTGTTAAATTCTCGTGGGATTTATGATTAATGACACAAACTAATTCAAAGTCACTTTTTGATCACGAGGCAAAAAAATGTGCTCTTATACAACGCCTCCTTAACACTGTACAGAAAGGTTTACACCGTTCCGCAAGTTCAGTATTCAGTGGATTGCAGAACAATGCACCGACTCAAGAGAAAAGATCCACTTCAAATTGCCAAATTTAAGTTGAAATGGTTCCATGACGAACAATCATTTTCACTCTGTACAGAAGATCCTAGTGGTTATTTAGAAACTTTCGCTGTATTATATTACTCGTGAGTAAACCATGTCGCAAATCTTCTCCTCTTTTGTTACTCAGTATGCCTTTAATATTCTATGTAATGACTCATTCTATGACTGTGTAGTTATGGTTGGGATGGTCCTACGAAACCTGAAAAACCGGACAAATAAATAAGATTAATAGCTCGGAAAGATAACGCGTATAAAAGGGAAACGACACCTTTATTACAGTTCTTGCTATACGCGTTCCCATTCACATACAGCAACTTTTTTTTGTTTTGTTTTGTGCTGTCCTCGTTTTATCAAGATACATAATACATCCGGCCGGCCGGTGTGGTCGAGCGGTTCTAGGCGCTTCAGTCTGGAACCGCGCGACCGCTACGGTCGCAGGTTCGAATCCTGCCTCGGGCATGGATGTGTGTGATGTCCTTAGGTTAGTTAGGTTTAAGTAGTTCTAAGTTCTAGGGGACTGATGACCTCCAATGTTAAGTCCCATAGTGCTCAGAGCCATTTGAACCATTTTTGAACATAATACATCCCAAATACTTTTACCGCGTGGCTATCCATCGTGTACCGCTGTTACAGACGTTGTATTTCGGCAGTGTCACCTGTACAAGCAAGCTCCAGAGCGAAACCAGTGCTTGTGTCTTAATTCCTTACCATTCCATTTAGTTCGACAAAATCCGTGCCCAAGCTATTGGAGACGTCGCGTGCGAAACGAGCTAGCGTGATGCGCGGTACAATTGGAATACAAGGCAACATGTGGATACATGTTATGTAGCTACACATTTATTTGTATCACGTGATATTGCTCTTGTAGACGTTATCACTAATTTAATTCTTCAAGTTGAAGGAAAACAACTTCTCACCCAGTAACACACTTGTAAAACCTTTATTTACGGTGACTGGTATCGGTAAAACTGAGTTACCGTCATCTGATCTGTGCATAGTGTACTTGAAGTGTAAAATATTAAATTATGAAAACTGCATAAAATGTCATAAATATGACACATAGAGTGAATTATTATTAAACATACCACAGTAAAGGTTAATGAAAGTACCCAGTTAGAGCCATAAACGTACTCCATATCTTAATTAGGTGGATAGTTGATGTAAGATACATTGATAAGTCAAAGTTAAAGCTAGTATTTACAATATGTTACACCAAGTGTGTCAAGTGCATCCGTACTATATTACAAGTCACTGAGTACATCACTGGTACTAGAACGCCGCTGAACTGATACGAGTCGAAATTAGTAGAGAACATGTCGGCATTTAGCGCCGCTAGAGGTCGTTTGTATATTCAGGTCATCGCCAATTGCAAATATAAATATGTAATCTTAATTAAATGTGGTAACTGATACCAGTTATAAAATTGTACAAAATGCATGTTTGACCATCAGCTGCTTTTATTTTAAACCAGGATTTCGACCGGTTTCAGTCATGGACCATCTTCACAGATAAGGGTTAAAAGGGTTTAAGCCACAAAATTACATCTGTCATTACTTAAATAATGTGTAGAGCATGTCATGAATATCAATATACGACACAGGACTTTTAGAAGCAACCATGCTAATACCAAGTACTGCTCTGTGTACAGTTGGCATTAGTATAGTTGCTTCTAAAAGTCTTGTGTCGTATATTGATATTCATGACATGCGCTACACATTATTTAAGTAATGACAAATGTAATAATGTGGCTTAAACCATGCATTTTATGCATTACTTGATGCTGTTGATAGTCACCTTCCAAAAATGTTTAAAAGTTATGAAATTGTTTGTAATAGGTAAAAGCTAAAATACACTCCTGGAAATTGAAATAAGAACACCGTGAATTCATTGTCCCAGGAAGGGGAAACTTTATTGACACATTCCTGGGGTCAGATACATCACATGATCACACTGACAGAACCACAGGCACATAGACACAGGCAACAGAGCATGCACAATGTCGGCACTAGTACAGTGTATATCCACCTTTCGCAGCAATGCAGGCTGCTATTCTCCCATGGAGACGATCGTAGAGATGCTGGATGTAGTCCTGTGGAACGGCTTGCCATGCCATTTCCACCTGGCGCCTCAGTTGGACGTGCTGGACGTGCAGACCGCGTGAGACGACGCTTCATCCAGTCCCAAACATGCTCAATGGGGGACAGATCCGGAGATCTTGCTGGCCAGGGTAGTTGACTTACACCTTCTAGAGCACGTTGGGTGGCACGGGATACATGCGGACGTGCATTGTCCTGTTGGAACAGCAAGTTCCCTTGCCGGTCTAGGAATGGTAGAACGATGGGTTCGATGACGGTTTGGATGTACCGTGCACTATTCAGTGTCCCCTCGACGATCACCAGTGGTGTACGGCCAGTGTAGGAGATCGCTCCCCACACCATGATGCCGGGTGTTGGCCCTGTGTGCCTCGGTCGTATGCAGTCCTGATTGTGGCGCTCACCTGCACGGCGCCAAACACGCATACGACCATCATTGGCACGAAGGCAGAAGCGACTCTCATCGCTGAAGACGACACGTCTTCATTCGTCCCTCCATTCACGCCTGTCGCGACACCACTGGAGGCGGGCTGCACGATGTTGGGGCGTGAGCGGAAGACGGCCTAACGGTGTGCGGGACCGTAGTCCAGCTTCATGGAGACGGTTGCGAATCGTCCTCGCCGATACCCCAGGAGCAATAGTGTCCCTAATTTGCTGGGAAGTGGCGGTGCGGTCCCCTACAGCACTGCGTAGGATCCTACGGTCTTGGCGTGCATCCGTGCGTCGCTGCGGTCCGGTCCCAGGTCGACGGGCACGTGCACCTTCCGCCGACCACTGGCGACAACATCGATGTACTGTGGAGACCTCACGCCCCACGTGTTGAGCAATTCGGCGGTACGTCCACCCGGCCTCCCGCATGCCCACTATACGCCCTCGCTCAAAGTCCGTCAACTGCACATACGGTTCACGTCCACGCTGTCGCGGCATGCTACCAGTGTTAAAGACTGCGGTGGAGCTCCGTATGCCACGGCAAACTGGCTGACACTGACGGCGGCGGTGCACAAATGCTGCGCAGCTAGCGCCATTCGACGGCCAACACCGCGGTTCCTGATGTGTCCGCTGTGCCGTGCGTGTGATCATTGCTTGTACAGCCCTCTCGCAGTGTCCGGAGCAAGTATGGTGGGTCTGACACACCGGTGTCAATGTGTTCTTTTTTCCATTTCCAGGAGTGTATCTTCTGGAAACAGAGTATACGTAAGCATAAAGACGTAAAACAATAAGTCGAAAAAGACAACATTTAGTTACAAACTGCAACCTATGTCGTATTTCAAAATCCTATTTTACGTACAACATCAGAGACAGGACAAAATAATCACATAGTAACCTTTATTGATGGTTTAAATAGCTCTAAGCACTATGGGACTTAACATCTGAGGTCATCAGTCCCCTACACTTAGAACTACTTAAACCTAACTAACCTAAAGACATCACACACATCCATGCCCGAGACAGGATTCAAACCTGCGATCGTAGCAGCAGCGCGGTTCCGGACTGAAGCGCCTAGAACCGCTCGGCTACAGCGGCCGGCCTAACCTTTATTGAGAATATGCTTGTACAACAAAAACCTAGTAGACGACGTGATGGCACAGTATAGAGCCCCATACGTATCTCATTATGTAAACGACGAAGGGGCTATATTTCTTTAAATAAATTCAACACCAGTGTCTTCGATATACACTTACAGCGGTAAACGCATTACAGGAGAACATCTGCGCAAAAAAGTTTTTAGATGTACAACATGAATAGTGGCCCGACGTCTGTGTAAGATTTTGGCCTCTCAATAGGAAACATTAAAATCTCACACCGAAGATGATGGTATGGCAGCAGTAACAAAGAAAATTCACTGAACACTAGAAGTGTTATGTAAAACATGCATATAGTCAAAAGTATGACGTTTAATTACGCGATATAATGGCCGTGGATGTAAGCAAGCACAAGATATACAATTCAGGTACATAACGGTCACAGCAAAATGTTTAGTCCATGCTAATCCAGCTTAAGACAGACGAAACAAGGTGACGTCCAGCTCTAAGGTAATGTGAAATGTAAAGTATACTCCGCGATCCATAGATCATGATCTACGTATGGTGACACATGAATACCAAAAAAGCCGCTAAGTAGGCTATAGCATTTAATTACACATTTTTAGTGTTTATTCCATGCGTAAACCAGCTTAAAACAGGTGAAGTATAAGTTACGACATTTTATTAAAATGGCATTTATATTTGCGATTGATGATGACATGAATACACAAGCGATCTCTGGCGGCACTAAATTCCAACATGCTCTCTTGTAACTTGCGCCTCCTGTCAGGCCAGCGGCGTTCTTGTATCAGTGGTGTACTCAGTGACTTGCAATATAGGACGGATGCACTTCGCACTTGGTGAGACATATTGTAAACACTTGCTTTAACTTTGATATGCCAATGCATCTTACGTCAACTATCCACCTAAGTAAGATACGGAGTACATTTACGGCTCTAACAGGATACTCGTGTTAACCTTTACCGAAGTATGTTTAATAATAATTCACTCTATGTATTATAGTTACAACATGGTATGCTATTTTTCAGAATTTAATATTTTACACTTTATATACACTATCCACAGATAAGATGATGGTAACTCTGTTTTACAGAAACCAGTCATCGTAAATAAAAGTTTTACAAATTGCGATATTGGCTGAGAAGTTGTCTTCCTTCAAGTTAAGTATTTACACATCGCCCCTTTCTACTCAGTATGCGCAAGTTAATTTAATTCTTTATCTTCTTTTACGTATATTTTTGGAACACAATATTTCAGACATTACTACACTCCAAAATATAAAAATAAATTTTTACACACAAACAACATTTTAATAGAAATTATAATCCTCATGTGTGTCTTCATGTGTGACTTACTCAGAAGGAATGTAATAACACACCTAAACGTAGATATTGTCAACAAAAAACGTGATTACAAGAAGAACTGTTCCCCTTGAACGAATTTCAACGAGGAGAAAATACCTGCAACTCTATACATTAATAGTCCTGCATGACATGGTAGTTTCGAAAGCATTGTGGTAGACGCAATCCCATTTTTACGTGCATGTAAACTTTGCACTTTTTTTTAGGCGTCCGATCGATATGTATTGGGAAATGGGCCCAATATTGCGCTCGCAGTCTTGGAGTCTGAGAGACGTTTCACCTAGTGATGGTTTTCCAAGCTTTTCCTAGTCCAGCAGCTGCACACTTTTTAAGATTACCTCTGTTATTCTTATTCGGTAATCAACATATGTTTCCCTTCTGACCGTATATTGCTTTTTGAATAATGTACATATTGAACCGAACCATATCTGACACTTAAAAAAAATGTTTAACTTCCGTACGCAAGAGTGTGACTCGTGATGTTTAGGTTTGGCTCGCATTTGTTTCCTCGATTCAGACTCGTCAAAAGCACGGCAAGGAGGTAATAGCGACAGCGTTCAACCACGCCCAAAATGGCTCTGAGCACTATGGGACCTAACTGCTGTGGTCAACAGTCCCCTAGAACTACTTACACCTAACTAACCTAAGGACATCACACACATCCATGCCCGAGGCAGGATTCGAACCTGCGACGTAGCGGTCGCGTGGTTCCAGACTGTAGCGCCTAGAACCGCTCGGCCACTCCGGCCGGCTCAACCACGCCCATGAAAGAGCTGTCAGTAGCTGAAAGGTCTCCGAGCACTTGCTCGCTTTGACAGTATGCCACAAACGAAGAAACTGTAACACATTGTATAGTGACCTTCCAGTAATGAGTAAGGAAGTCAAAAGAAAGCCAAAAGTTACGACTGTCAGTCCGTGGTCTGAGTCCGGTCCCTCAAGGAGGAGAACAACACATTTCACTGCTTGCCGCCTTTCGCGTCCATAGCACTAATTTCCGATTCACCGCATTAGCATTGGCTCTGAGCACTATGGGACTCAACTGCCGTGGTCATAAGTCCCCTAGAACTTAGAACTACTTAAACCTAACTAACGTAAGGACATCACACACATCCATGCCCGAGGCAGGATTCGAACCTGCGACCGTAGCGGTCGTGCGGTTCCAGACTGTAGCGCCTTTAACCGCTCGGCCACTCCGGCCGGCCATTAGCATTGATTCGGAACTCTTGCATTAACATGCGCAGCTCAAATTTCTATGGCGAATCACACTATAAGACGATAGCCCAACGGGAGATTCTGTGGCTTTAGAGCCATCCTCATCAGGCCATATGTATATTAAGTTCGAAGCTGAAAGGGGAATTAGACAGACCGTGTCCTATAGGAACCCCAGGAGAACGTATTGGGAGGCGTATAGGAGGGACCTCGACTCAAGCCTATCGGACAAGGAATCCAGTAGAGTTTGAGAAGGTAGCAGAGGCTACCTCTGCCATCATGACCTCATACCATGACAACTGCTCAATCACCAAGAAGTGCACGAATAGGAATGTATCTTGGAACAACAACTTGGAATCACAGAGGAAACAGGTACGAAGACTGTTTAACCTTGTGAGAAGGAAAGAACAATGGGCAGAACATTGGGAGGCCCTTGTCAAATACAATCTTGCAATTAAGAAAGCAAAGCAGGCGTCCTGGAAGGTATTCTGTGAGGAAGTACAAGGTGCGTCTGCTCAGGCCAGACTTCACAAAATCCTCACTAGGATACCAAATAATCCAGGAGGAACTTTGACGAAAGAGGATGGGGAGTATAAAAGGACAGCACATGAAACGCTGAAACTACTCCTCAAGACTCATTTTCCTCAATGTACTATGACAGACAACATAGACCCAGATGAGATCACCGTGAGATATCGGTTTTCAGGTATTTGAAGGGAGAACTGGGAATCTGCCAGAGAATGTGTTGACCGTAGTAAAATCCAATGGGCGGTGGGAACACTCCAACCGTCAAAGTCACCTGCCCAGATGGAGATTTTCCAGAGCTTCTGCAACAAGCAGAAGTGAACTTATTCCTATGCAGGTTATTTAGGGTTAGCCTAGCAGCAGGAATCATTCCTAATGTCTGGAGGGCAGTGAATGTTATCTTCATTCCAAAGCCAGGGGGAATTAATCATACCAAGGCCCTTGGCCTTGGTATGACCAATCAGTCTGTTCTCCTTTCTTCTTAAAACGTTAGAAAAACTGGTCAACGTGCATGGTGGGGAGACCAGGTCAACTAGAGTTCCTCTACACATAAACCAACATGTGCATACCAACCAGGAAAATCGCGTGACACTGTACTCCACCAACTTGTTGGGAAGGTGGAGAAAACACTACACTTTCAGGAAATAGCTCTCTGCATCTTCTTGGACATCGAAGGGGCTTTTAGCAACACGACCTTTGAATCCATGGTTAAGGCAGCATAGGTGCATGGCTTGGAGACCACCATTTGACGGTGGATTAGAGCCATGCTTAGTGGTAGAAAGGTAGAAGCCACCATGATGCAAGAAAAAATGGTAGTCAACACGACCAGTTGCTGTCCACAAGACGGGGTCCTGCCCCCTCTACTGTGGAACCTTTTGATGAATGTACTCATTGTAAAATTAAACTCTAGACAGTATTTTTGCCAGGGATACGCAGACGATCTTGTCATAGTAATACCTGGCAAATTCTCAAGTACAGTCAGAGCTATGGCACAAGGAGCACTGAACATTGTGCAAAATTGCTGCAGGAAACAGGATCTAAGGGTCAGTCCTAAGAAGAATGTTGTAGTACCATTTACGACGAAGCAGATCCAACACACATATTGGAATCTGAAGCTTCACGATGGAACTCTACCAGTGAAGGGGGCAGTGAAACATCTAGGGGTAATCCTGGATGAGAAACTATCGTGGACCCCTCACATAAGGAGCACCTGTTCCAAGGCGAAAGGTACTCTAATGAGTACCAGGAGAACTAGTGTTAAAAACTGGGGATTAAGCCCCAAGAGTATGTATCAGATATATACCACAGTAGTAAGACCTGTGATCACTTATGGAGGTATAGTGTGGTGGAAAAAGGTAGAACAGCAGGTAGCTCCTAAGGAGCATGCGAAGGTGGAGAGATTGGCCTGCTTAGCCATTACAAGCGGAATTAGCAGCACACCCACTGCTGGAATGGAAACCATGCTGTACATGTCCCCATTACACCTGTGGGTAAAGATGAAGGCGGCAGCTGGAGCACACAGGTTAGAGACCGACAAAAACTGGAACTCACTGGGGCATTCGGGATCTCACACTAAAATATTAAGTGAGGTACACATAGGTATGGTTGGGGAAATGCTGACCAACTATAGAATAATTCCCAGCTGCTTCAGCAAGCCTTTCAGTGTAGTAATTGGAAGAAGAGAGCTCTGGGAGAACACATTTCTACACCGTAATGGGGACATAGTATGGTTCACTGACGGTTCGAAAACAGACCAAGGTGTTAGGGCCAGGGTACACAGAGTGCAGCCAAGGCTGGAGAGTGCAATCTCTTTGGAAAGATGGCCACTGTGTTTCCAGCAGAAATATCTGCTGTCAGGGTGTGCATGGAGGAGAATTTGCGGAGGTGCTACAGAGTTCGTAGCATTTTCATTTATTCAGACAGCCAAGCAGCCCTGAAAGCACTGGCAGCCTCTGCAACAAGATCAAAGATCGTGGCAGAATGCCACGAAGTCCTTCTAGAGCTCAGGGAGAGCAATGGGGTAAAGATGAAGGCAGCAGCTTCTGAATTTTAAACACTTCCGCTGGCCACCAGACTCCCCAGACATGAACTACACTCCTGGAAATTGAAATAAGAACACCGTGAATTCATTGTCCCAGGAAGGGGAAACTTTATTGACACATTCCTGGGGTCAGATACATCACATGATCACACTGACAGAACCACAGGCACATAGACACAGGCAACAGAGCATGCACAATGTCGGCACTAGTACAGTGTATATCCACCTTTCGCAGCAATGCAGGCTGCTATTCTCCCATGGAGACGATCGTAGAGATGCTGGATGTAGTCCTGTGGAACGGCTTGCCATGCCATTTCCACCTGGCGCCTCAGTTGGACCAGCGTTCGTGCTGGACGTGCAGACCGCGTGAGACGACGCTTCATCCAGTCCCAAACATGCTCAATGGGGGACAGATCCGGAGATCTTGCTGGCCAGGGTAGTTGACTTACACCTTCTAGAGCACGTTGGGTGGCACGGGATACATGCGGACGTGCATTGTCCTGTTGGAACAGCAAGTTCCCTTGCCTGTCTAGGAATGGTAGAACGATGGGTTCGATGACGGTTTGGATGTACCGTGCACTATTCAGTGTCCCCTCGACGATCACCAGTGGTGTACGGCCAGTGTAGGAGATCGCTCCCCACACCATGATGCCGGGTGTTGGCCCTGTGTGCCTCGGTCGTATGCAGTCCTGATTGTGGCGCTCACCTGCACGGCGCCAAACACGCATACGACCATCATGGGCACCAAGGCAGAAGCGACTCTCATCGCTGAAGACGACACGTCTCCATTCGTCCCTCCATTCACGCCTGTCGCGACACCACTGGAGGCGGGCTGCACGATGTTGGGGCGTGAGCGGAAGACGGCCTAACGGTGTGCGGGACCGTAGCCCAGCTTCATGGAGACGGTTGCGAATGGTCCCCGCCGATACCCCAGGAGCAACAGTGTGCCTAATTTGCTGGGAAGTGGCGGTGCGGTCCCCTACGGCACTGCGTAGGATCCTACGGTCTTGGCGTGCATCCGTGCGTCGCTGCGGTCCGGTCCCAGGTCGACGGGCACGTGCACCTTCCGCCGACCACTGGCGACAACATCGATGTACTGTGGAGACCTCACGCCCCACGTGTTGAGCAATTCGGCGGTACGTCCACCCGGCCTCCCGCATGCCCACTATACGCCCTCGCTCAAAGTCCGTCAACTGCACATACGGTTCACGTCCACGCTGTCGCGGCATGCTACCAGTGTTAAAGACTGCGATGGAGCTCCGTATGCCACGGCAAACTGGCTGACACTGACGGCGGCGGTGCACAAATGCTGCGCAGCTAGCGCCATTCGACGGCCAACACCGCGGTTCCTGGTGTGTCCGCTGTGCCGTGCGTGTGATCATTGCTTGTACAGCCCTCTCGCAGTGTCCGGAGCAAGTATGGTGGGTCTGACACACCGGTGTCAATGTGTTCTTTTTTCCATTTCCAGGAGTGTATATTGAGCATATCTTGGATGTCTTGCAACGTGTTGCTCAGGGCATGTAGTTGTTCACGTCGGTTCTGCTACCTTTCTTAGAGAAGGATGAGAACATTTCATATGCCCCCGAAACGTTGCTAACTTTCAGCAAGTTCCCCTTTTTCCATTACGCTAGCAACCAATATCTGCATCATTTATCTTTTTAGTGGTGTAAAAATTAAGCTGGGGCGCTATATCTCGATTCCCCTTTTTGATGAAAAACAGGTTGAAAACATTGTTGGTGTTTCAGTTTTCCTTTGGTAGTTATTCGATTCTGTTTCCGTCAGCAGGTGCCATATGTAGTAGTTTTCTTCGCCCATAACAGCCGAAAAACACAATGAAATCTTTTTTAACTTCTGTGGAAATTTGAGGTAGAATGGGTGAAGGTCTACAAAAGTTGAGAAAGTCAGGAAGAAACAGAATTCCCACTGACATTAAAGCAGACAAGCATTGTTCCCGCATGCGGCCACTAATCGCAAATTAAGCCGGCCGCGGTGGCCGTGCGGTTCTGGCGCTGCAGTCCGGAACCGCGGGGCTGCTACGGTCGCAGGTTCGAATCCTGCCTCGGGCATGGATGTGTGTGATGTCCCTAGGTTAGTTAGGTTTAAGTAGTTCTAAGTTCTAGGGGACTGATGACCTAAGATGTTAAGTCCCATAGTGCTCAGAGCCATTTGAACTAATCGCAAATTAATCTTTTTGTGTGTTTTGGACAAGAGGAAATGTCGCAGTTCCTCAGAAACGGAGAACCAAAGGAGAAATAAATTAAATTCAATGCTACAATGACCCAACCTTGGGTCATTCCATGTCAAATCCCCTAATTTCGCAACACTTTCCTGCTCGACCATCAAGGATTTCGACGACATTTAAGGTGAACATTTGCACATGCCACGATGAACATTTTTTAAGTTTAACGTTCGTCGAGTTAATAGAGGGCCAGATATAGTCCCTTTTTTGACTTCATGCGCGACTTTGCGTAGAGCGAGAGTGAATTTCTAGCGACTTTGAGCTGTTATAGCTCGGGCAATATTTTGTTGAAAGAAATGAAATTTGGCCATCTTGTACAACGGTATGCGTTCACTTAATAATTATAATGAAAAGAATTTTAGGTGCCAAATTCGGCCAGAGAATTTTAGACAAAATTGCCCGAAAAAATTTCAGAGTTGGGCTTCTTATACTATGTGATCAAAAGTATCCGGACGCCCCTAAAAACATACGTTTTTCATATTAGGTGCATTGTGCTGCCACCTACTGCCAGGTACTCCATATTAGCCACCTCAGTAGTCGTTAAATATCGTGAGAGAGTTGAATGGGGCGCTCCGCGGAACTCGCAGACTTCGAACGTAGTCAGGTGATTGGATGTCACTTGTGTCATAAATCTGTACGCGAGATTTCCACATCCTAAACATCCCTGAGTCCATTGTTTCCGATGTGATAGTTAAGTGGAAACGTGGACGGACACGTACAGCACGAAAGCGTACAGGCCGACCTCTTCTGTTGACTAACAGAGACTGCCGACAGTTGAAGAGGTTCGTACATCTACATCTACATCCACATCCATACTCCGCAAGCCACCTGACGGTGTGTGGCGGAGGATACCTTGAGTACCTCTATCGGTTCTCCCTTCTATTCCAGTCTCGTATTGTTCGTGGAAAGAAAGATTGTCGGTATGCCTCCGTGTGGGCTCTAATCTCTCTGATTTTATCCTCATGGTCTCTTCGCGAGATATACGTAGGAGGGAGCAATGTACTGCTTGACTCCTCGGTGAAGGTATGTTCTCGAAACTTCAACAAAAGCCCGTACCGAACTACTGAGTGTCTCTCTTGCAGAGTCTTCCACTGGAGTTTATCTATCATCTCCGTAACGCTTTCGCGATCACTAAATGATCCTGTAACGAAGCGCGGTGCTCTCCGTTGGATGTTGTTTATCTCTTCTATCAACCCTATCTGGTACGGATCCCACACTGGTGAACAATATTCAAGCAGTGGGCGAACAAGTATACTGTAACCTACTTCCGTTGTTTTCGGATTGCATTTCCTTAAGATTCTTCCAATGAATCTCAGTCTGGCATCTGCTTTACCGACGATCAACTTTATATGATCATTCCATTTTAAATCACTTGTAATGCGTACTCCCAGATAATTTACGGAATTAACTGCTTCCAGTTGCTGATCTGCTATATTGTAGCTAAATGATAAGGGATCTTTCTCTCTGTGTATTCGCAGCACATTACACTTGTATACATTGAGATTCAATTGCCACCCTGCACCATGCATCAATTCGCTGCAGATCCTCCTGCATTTCAGTACAATTTTCCATTGTTACAACCTCTCAATATAAAACAGCATCATCTGCAAAAAGCCTTAGTGAACTTCCGATGTCATCCACAAGGTCATTAATGTATATTGTGAATAGCAACGGTCCTAAGACACTCCCCTGCGGAACACCTGAAATCACTCTTTCTTCGGAAGACTTCTCTCCGTTGAGAATGACATACTGCGTACTGGTATCTAGGAACTCTTCAATCCAATCACACAATTGGTCTGATAGTCCATATGCTCTTACTTTGTTCATTAAACGACTGTGCGGAACTGTATTGAACGCCTTGCGGAAGTCAAGAAACACGGCATCTATCTGGGAACCCGTGTCTATGGCCCTCTGAGTCTCGCGGACGAATAGCGCGAGCTGGGTTTCACACTATCGTCTTTTTCGAAACCCATTCTGATTCCTACAGAGTAGATTTCTAGTCTCCAGAAAAGTCATTATACTCGAACATAATACGTGTTCCATATTCTACAACTGATCGACTTAAGAGATATAGGTCTATAGTTCTGCACATCTGTTCGATGTCCCTTCTTGAAAACTGGGATGACCTGGGCCCTTTTCCAATCCTTTGGAACGCTACGCTCTTCTAGGGACCTATGGTACACCGCTGCAAGAAGGGGGGCAAGTTCCTTCGTATACTCTGTGTAAAATCGAACTGGTATCCCATCAGATCCATCGGTCCTTCCTCTTTTGAGCGATTTTAATTGTTTCTCTATCCCTCTGTCTTCGATATCTACCATTTTGTCATCTGTGTGACAATCTAAAGAAGGAACTACAGTGCTGTCTTTCTCTGTGAAACAGCTTTGGAAAAAGACATGTAGTATTTCGGCCTTTAGTCTGTCATCCTCCGTTTCAGTGCCATTTTGGTCACAGAGTGTCTGGACATTTTGTTTTGATCCACCCACCGCTTTGACATATGACCAAAATTTCTTAGGATTTTCTGCCAAGACAGTACATAGAACTTTACTTTCGAATTCATTGAACGCCTCTCGCATAGCCCTCCTCACACTACATTTCGCTTCGCATAATTTTTGTTTGTCTGCAAGGCTTCGGCTATGTTAATGCTTGCTGTGAAGTTCTCTTTGCTTCCGCAGCAGTTTTCTGACTCGTTTGTTGTACCGCAGTGGCTCTTTTCCATCTCTTACGATCTTGCTTGGCACATACTCATCTAATGCATATTGTACGATGGTTTTGAACTTTGTCCACTGATCCTCAACACTATCTGTACTTGAGACAAAACTTTAGTGTGGAGTTGTCAAGTATTCTGAACTCTGCTTTTTGTCACGTTTGCTAAACAGAAAAATCTTCCTACCTTTTTTAATACTTCTATTTACGGCAGAAATCATCGATGCAGTAACCGCTTTATGATCGCTGATTCCCTGTTCTGCGTTAACTGTTTCAAATAGTTCGGGTCTGTTTGTCACCAGAAGGTCTAATATGTTATGGCCACAGGTCGGTTCTCTGTTAAACTGCTCAAGGTAGTTTATATTAGGCATATTAAAATCTCCACCCACATCTATAACATGGTCGGGAAATCTACTCGAAATATCTTCCAAATTTTCCTTCAGGTGCTCTGCCACAACAGCTGCTGAGCCAGGGGGCCTATAGAGACATCCAATTACCATGTTTGAGCCTGCTTTAACCGTGACCTTCACCCAAATTATTTCACATTTCGGATCTCCGTCAATTTCCTTCGATACTATTGCACCTTTTATCGCTATAAACACGCCTCCCCCTTCACTGTCCAGCCTGTCTCTGCGGTATACATTCCAATCTGAGTTTAGAATTTCATTACTGTTTACATCTGGTTTCAGCCAACTTTCTGTCCCTAGTACTATGTGGGCATTGTGACCGTTTATTAATGAGAGCAGTTCTGGGACCTTTCAATAGACGCTACTGCAGTTTACTATTACCACATTAATATTGTTATTCCCTGTTGCGTTTTGCCTATTACTGCCTTGTCGCGTCTCAGGAGGCGTCTTGTCGGGCCTAGGGAGGGAATTCTCTAACCTAAAAAACCCACATGTGCAATCCACACGTACTCCGCTACCCTTGTAGCCGCTTCCTGCGTGTAGTGCACGCCTGACCTACTCAGGGAGACCCTACATTTATCCACCCGATAGCGGAGGTCAAGAAATTTGCACCCCAGATCTCCGCAGAATCGTCTGAGCCTCTGGTTTAAGCCTTCCACTCGGCTCCAAACCAGAGGACCGCGATCGGTTCTGGGAACGACACGACAAATAGTTAGCTCATATTCCACACCGCGAGCAACGCTTTCCGCCTTCACCAACTCCGCCAACCGCCTGTATGAACTGAGGATGACCTCTGAACCCAGACGGCAGGAGTCATTGGTGCCGACATGAGCAACAATTTGCAGTCGGGTGCACCCAGTGCTCCCTATCACCGCCGGCAAGGCCTCCTCCACATCTCGGATGAGACCCCCGACAAGCAGACAGAGTGAACACTGGCCTTCTTCCCCGACCTTTCCGCTATTTCCCTAAGGGGCTCCATCACCCGCCTAGCGCTGGAGCTCCCCCCGTGTGCCTGCTCGAACCTTGCTGAAGGAGCGGCCCCGTGTCCACTCACAGGCAGAGCGGCGATGCCACACGGCCAGCCTCCACATTGACCCTCCGCCTCGCCTCGTGCGTCGCGAACGCCGCTGAACCCGTCACTCCCCTTGGTGAGAGGGTGGCCCAACCGCGCCCGGTGCCCGCGAAGATGTTTCGACAGCAGGGACCGTGGGTGAAGCATGTAACACCTGGGGTGTACCATGCGACGCACCAGACTCCCCACTGCCGCTACACTCCGAGGCAGCAGCCTGAAGACGGCTGACAGCGGCCATCAACACGTTCAGCTGTTCGCGAACAGTGGCCAGCTCATCCTGCGTCCGTACACAGCAGTCACACATCCTATCCATCCTAAATCAATTTACTGTAGAGAGTTAATCAACTTTTAACTAGGCTGCTGCCGGCCGAAGTGGCCGTGCGGTTAAAGGCGCTGCAGTCTGGAACCGCAAGACCGCTACGGTCGCAGGTTCGAATCCTGCCTCGGGCATGGATGTTTGTGATGTCCTTAGGTTAGTTAGGTTTAACTAGTTCTAAGTTCTAGGGGACAAATGACCTCAGCAGTTGAGTCCCATAGTGCTCAGAGCCATTTGAACCATTTTAACTAGGCTGCTAATTCACTAAAGGCGACTGATAGCTGACTAAACTGTGGTTACTAGACACTTCTTGTTGGAAACAATGAAAATAAGCACTACCTGTCTCTGGACTGTATTTAAAACAAACACTAGCACGAAGGCACCACACCTGATTAAAGGGACTCACTCTGACTGTATTCAAAACAAACACGAAATCTATGGGACACTATTACTAGTACTCGAAAATTAAAGCTTCCTAAAAGCAAAAACACACGGAAGAAGAAGTGACAAGTAAGAAAAATACTGTTAATACTTAAATTAAGGTAGCTCGCTGCACAGCAGATGTGAAGCAGACAGCAGTTACGACGTGTAATAGGCAGACATCTATCGAGACCATCATACAGGAATTCCAAACTTCATCAGGATCCACTGCAAGTACCGTGACAGCTAGGCGGAAGGTGAGAAAACTTGGATTTCATGGTCGAGCGGCTACTCATAACCCACACCTCACGCCGGTAAATACCAAACGACGCCTCGCTTGGTGTAAGGAGCGTAAACATAGGACGATTGAACAGTGGAAAAACGTTGTGTGGAGTGACGAATCACAGTACACAATGTGGCGATCCGATGGCAGGGTGTGGGTATGGCGAATGCCCGGAGAACGTCATCTGCCACCGTGTGTTGTGCCAACAGTAAAATTCGGAGGCGGTGGTGTTATGATGTGGTCGTGTTTTTCATGGAGGAGGCTTGTACCCCTTGTTGTTTTGCGTGGCACTATCGCAGCACAGGCCTACATTGATGTTTTAAGCGCCTTCTTGCTTCCCACTGTTGAAGTGCAATTTGGGGATGGTGATTGCATCTTTCTACACTATCAAACACCTGTTCGTAGTGTACAGCCTGTGTCGGAATGGTTACACGACAATAACATCCCTGTAATGGACTGGCCTGCACAGAGTCCTGACCTGCATCCTATAGAACACCTTTGGGATGTTTTGGAACGCAGACTTCGTGCCAGACCTCACCGACCGACATCGATATCTCTCCTCAGTACAGCACTCCGTGAAGAATGAGCTTCCATTCCCCAAGATATCTTCCTGCACCTGATTGAACGAATGCCTGCGAGAGTGGAAGCTGTCATCAAGGCTAAGGGTGGGCCAACACCATACTGAATTCCAGCATTACCGATGGAGGGCGCCACGAACTTGTTCTCATTTTCAGCCAGATGTCCGGATACTTTTGGTCACGTAGTGTATATTTCAGGGACCAAAGGTACGACGAACGTGGAATTTGGAATGTAGTAACTTAACGACACAAGCTTTTCATATGTAAAGTTTCATTTATTTGTTTTCCAATACTGAGTAAATTAAGTGTAAAGTTAAAGATTTTGTAAAAAGGTAAAAAATGCGGTACTTTTGACTTGATTTTGTTGAATACTATGTTCTATAAAAATTTTCAAACTGGTCTCATTAGAAAGACCATGCTTTTAAGCGCCTACAAAAGTATATTTGATTATACAACGCAGGCTAACAATGCTAGATAATTTGAATCAAACTTCCATGCGAAAATTGCGACATGAAATAAATGTAAACTTTGGATTCTTCTATCTTGTAGCATAAACGCACGTTGAACATGTAACTTAACACGCAATAGCTTGGTGGCCCTAGGATGTGGAATATAATATTTCAGCCACCTAACATTTTCCAACGATCTGCAAATTCGTCGAAAAGATGATGATTTTTGTGGAAAGGTGAAAATGGTGTATATTGGGCACTTCTTTTACAAACCGTGTTTTAAGCTCCCCTAGAACAGCAGCTAAAATTTTCAACATGGTCTAATAGTGCTATATAAATTCAGGCAAACTAGCCGGAAAAATCGCCCTACAAATAGAGATTTGATTTTTGGTTTCATGTATCTCGTTGATTAAAGGCCTGATAGACATTAAGCTTTGGATACAACGACATAGCAACATAATGTTTTCCGGTATAAAATATCGTTATGCACTGCTGTCTAAAACTTGATTTTCGTAAAAAATACATTAATAGATCACACTCAGTTTGCTTTTAGAAAATCTGTTTTCCATAGTTGATTCCAGACTAACCAAAGCTGGAAAAAGCATATTTTCAAGCATTCAGAAAATCACGTTCGATTTTCCAATGTACGCTAACAATACCTGAAAATGACGGAAAATTTGAGGAAAAGTACCAGGGCAACAGGCTACATCCCCATAGCAACTTGTTGTCCGTGTTTCGTTGCATGTAGTTTCTATTTTTAAATTGACAAGTAATATCTCATTACACTGCGTTGATACATGGAGAAGTTGTCACAAGCGCTCCAAGAACATGGGCCGGTAACGCCATCGCCACAGCCGTGCAATACCAGCCACGGGCGGGTTTCTTCATTCAGTTTCCCAGGTCTCTACTTTGCTTTCTGAATTTAGGATCAAATGCTATTGCTGTGGTACCTGTCTGCTTACCTAGCCACTTGATAAGTACCTTGTCTCCAATTCTCAAATCTATAGAAGTATCTCTTATACGCTGCAAGCAAAAAGTAATATAAATTTTGATTTTAACCCTATCAACATTGTAGTTTACATTTTTCGAAATATTTGAGACACTTTCTCCAGTTCATTTTCTGGAAATTGATGCTGTCAGCCAGATGACGATATTGAAGGGACAGAGAGCGTGGAAAAGAGGCATTGTTCTGGTACCCAACAAGCATAATGTCTTTCGAGCCCATAAAATGGATGAGCCGGGCCTTGGGGATGCACAAATTTTATCAGCGCATCTATTTATTCCGTTGATGTGTCAATAATATTGCAGTGTTCGGAAACTTAAAATCAAAATTGATGTTTATCAAGTTACCTTCCATTAGGAATGTGGAATGCACTCAAGGACCGTGATATGATCTTCAAAATGATGGAGCACAGCAGTCAGTCATTCTTTCCTTCGAGGTTTTATTGAAACAAACCTAGGTTTCGGCTAGTGCCTAGCCATTACCAGTGCACTATTTCAGAGTTTCAATACATGTTCTAGTACGTCAGTCTACTGTTGTTCGGGCTTTTGTCACATTTCATTGACTAGCCGAAATCTAGATTTGCTTTAATAAAGCCTGAAAGGAAAGGACGACTGATTGCTGTGCTCCACCTTTTTGAAAAGTGATGTTACTTTTTGTTTGCCAACTATGAGATATACTCCTACTGATTTGAGAATTGGAGATAAGTTATTTATCATATGGTTTGGTAAGCAGACAGATACCACAACAATGGCTTCAGAGCCTAAATTAAGAAAGCGAAGTAGAGGCCTGGGAAATTGAAGGAAGCAACCGACCCGTGGCTGGTATTGCACGGTTATCGGGCGTGACACCTGTGGCGATGGAGTTACCGGCCCATGTTCTTGGAGCGCTAGAGACAACGTCTCCATGGATCAACGCAGTATAATGAGATATTACTTGTCAGTTTAAAAATAGAAACCCTGGAACTTTCCCTCAAATTTGCCGTCATTTTCAGGTATTGTTAGCGCACACTGGAGAATCGAACGTGATTTTCTGAATGCTTGAAAATATGCTCTTTCCATCTTTGGTTAGTTTGGAATCAATTATGGAAAATAGATTTTCTAAAAGCAAAGTGGATGTGATCTTCTTCTTATTCGTGGATGGATCACTTAGGACCACGCGTAATCAACATTTGTTGGCCTTCCTTTTCGCCCAGTATTCCTTCATACGGAACGAATGGGCTAGTTTTCGTTGCGCAGACAACATATGTCGGTTAGTTTATACGAAAATCAAGTTTGAACCGATTTTGTAGAAATTTAGAAAGCAGCACATAACGGTATTTTATACTAGAAAACAATATGTTGGTATGTTGTTGTACCAAAGGTTTCATGTCTATCATGCCTTTAATCAACGAGATATACGAAACCAAAAACGAAATATTTATTTGTAGGACTATTTTTCCGGTGATTTGGCCTGAATTTATATAACTTTGTTAACCCATGTTGAAAAGTTTAGCTGCTGTTCTAGGGGAACTTAAAACACATTGTTTCGAATAAGAGTTTTTGAAGCTTCGATAACAAATGGTTTGTGAAAGAAGTGCCGAATATACACATTTTCACCCCGTCATAAAAATCGTCATCTTTTCGACGAATATGCATAATGTTGGAAAATAGTAGCTGAATGAAATTTTATATTCCACTCCTTGTGCTACCAAGCTATTGCGTAATAAGTTTCATGTTCAGTGTGCGTTTACTCTACAAGATACAACAATCAAAAATTTACAATTTTTTTATGTCGTGATTTTCGCATGGAAGTTTGATTCAAATTATCTAGCACTATCAGGCCGCGTTGGATAATCAAATATACTTATGTACCCGGTTAAAACCATGGTCTTTCTAATGAGCCCAGTTTGAAAAATTTTACAGAACATAGTTTTCAACAAAATCAGGTCGAAAATAACTTTTTACAAAATCTTCAACTTTGCACTTAATTTTTCAGTATTGGAAAACAAACAAATGAAACTTTACGTATGAGAAGCTTGTGTCAGCCAGCCGGTGTGGCCGAGCGGTTCTAGGCGCTTCAGTCTGGAACCGCGCGACCGCTACGGTCGCAGGTTCGAATCCTGTCTCGGGTATGGATGTGTGTGATGTCCTTAGGTTAGTTAGGTTTAAGTAGTTCTAAGTTCTAAGGGACTGATGACCTCAGATGTTAAGTCCCATAGTGCTCAGAGCCATTTGAACCATTTGAAGCTTGTGTCGTTAGGTTACTACAAGCCAAGTTCCACGTTCGTCATACCTTTAGTCCCTCAAATATAAGAGCCAAACTTTGAAAAATTTTCGGGCTATTTTATCTAAAATTTTCTGGCTGAATATGGCTCCTGAAATTCTTTTCATTATAATTCTTCAAAGATTAGTTGCGTGATTTGGGAGCAGGGGACCAAACAGCGAGGTCATCAGTCCCATAGGATTAGCGAAGGATGAGGAGGGAAGTCGGCCGTGCCCTTTCGGAGGAACTATCCCGGCATTTAGTGTTTTAGGGAAATGACGGAAAACCTAAGATGGCCGGACGCGGGTTTGAACCGGCGTCCTTTGTGCTAATCATTCCGTCATCTCGCTCGGTAAAATTCTTAAGAGAACGCATACCGTTGTACAAAATGGCCAAATTTCATAGCCCGAGCTATAACAGCTCAAAGTCGCTAGAAATTCACGCTCGCTCTGCGCAGAGTCGCGCAAGGAGTCAAAAAAGTGACAATATCTCGCCCGGTATTGCTTCGACGAACGTTAAACTTTACCAGTGTTCATCGCGGACATGTGCTAAAGTTCACATCAAATGTCGTCGAAATCCGTGACGGTCGAACAGGGAGGCTTAGGTGAGTTGACATGGAATGACTCTCTCATAATAATGCAAGGTATGTTTTTCCTGGAGACCACAGTTGTCACATTGCACACTTTTTTTCAGCTAATTAAAATTCACATTTCGGTCGTAGCTGTGTAATTATCGATAGGAATTTAATGTTACGGCAAGGCTACAATTCATCTGCCTGGGCTAATATGGGTGTTTATCCTCTTCCTTTGCCGTAGCAATTTAGGAAGAGAGATTACGGTTTAATATTCGGTCAACTGCGAGGTAATTAGAGGGTGATGTCAAGAATGGACTAAGGAAAAAAATCGGCGGGTCCTCCTCCAAAGGAGCCATGACGACACTCGAATTAATGGATTTAGAGAAAACAGGAAATACTTCCATCTGAGTGGATGGGCGGGGATTTAAACCATCGCCCTTCACGCAAGGGCGCCCATTCCCGCGCATAAGGGGAGGCCACGACCCCTCCCAGCTCTCAGAGAAAGGAAAAAATATAGTTCATCGGGTGTTTTTCTTCCGAGAAAATGATTTAGAAGACTGTATTACGCAGATTTTTAACAGGGCCAGTATTGGAACGTTTTATGGCTACTTACAAGTCGTCATTCGGTTTCCAAAATATTTAAAGTACTTCACTCCCTTCCCCTGCAAACTATCTTATGTGCGCTCTTAACGAGTGAGCCAACTCTTTCGCACACTGGCTCTATCTGGAGTAGAAGTCCATGTCTGCGTATGAACTAGACGTTACGCCACGCAGATTGTTCAGAACGGCTTCCAGCAATATACAACTGCTGTAAACTGATACCGAATGTGCTGTGAGTATTTAAAAGCCAATACATCAAACAGCCGGATGCACGCGAATGCTTGTCAGAAGCTAACCAGAATTCAGAATCAATTACAGTCATCTTCGCTCCCCCTCTCCCCCCCCCTCTCTCTCTCTCTCTCTCTCTCTCTCTCTCTGAAGGACGCGCGCGCTCACGCACACATATGCACGCACGCGCACATACACTTGTTTTATTATTATTATTATTATTATTATGTTACCTGATAAAGTGTAAATTTCGAAGTCTCTTGTCAGATATTCCGTTAGCAGCTGTTGCCTACTGAGAGCCCACCCCTCAATCCCAACCAAAACGAGTCAAAATCGAGGGAATATTTCCTTTTCTACACATTACATTGGATATAAAACGCGTCTGCCCCGAATTTAGCCGTTATCATGAAATCGAGTAATCACATCGTAAGCTTTTGTCTCGTGGATAATCTATGATAAACGTGTAAGGGCTCTGTTTGAAAAAAGAAATTTAGAAAAAGAATCTACAGGCCACGCATGGACAACAGCGCTACTTTTGAGCAAAGCACAAACTATTGCGACTCGAAATATCTACATTAGACATTATCTTCAGCCAAAAGTCTGAGCGCCTGCAACATACGGCACACAATGAAGAACGAATTAATTTCGAAGATCACTAAGTAATTATTGCTGCACTCTAGTGACATCGCACACAACCACCACGCGCAAGGACTGTCAGACTATTATTCTTTTTATTATTTTTTTCCCCCTCTTCAGGATCGGATCAATATTATCTCGGTGAAATGAGATCGCCATGGAGCTCTTGGTGCCTTCATAAATCTTACGACAAGGAAATGCTTCTCCGTAGACGCAGAATTCTTGTTACTGAAAGTATTTATTCATTTATTTATTACAGAATATACTACGACAGTATGCGGATTTGGTTTTCAGTAGCCCAACACGTTCTAACTTGCTGTATGTTGTGTGTGTGTGTGTGTGTGTGTGTGTGTGTGTGTGTGTGTGTGCGCTTCCTGGGCACGCTCTTGCAAGTGGGCGTGGACCTGGAGCGCGTCTCCCCCTGCGTGTGCGCGCGCGCGCGCGCGTGTGTGTGTGTGTGTGTGTGTGTGTGTGTGAAGCAGACAATGCTCAAGGTAATCGTAATCCAAACAAAACTATCATCCACTCAATTTTGATCCGAAACCGGTCTTTGCTAAATAAAACAAAAAAAGTAGCGGACGTAAGCGGGTATCCTGCGGCGTAGTACAGTATACTAAAGTGAAGGGCGAAACAGATTTAAAGTAGTCAGTATCACGGAAATCATTCAATTAAATTCGCTATCGGTAATGTACGGGCCAGTAGCTGTAACAGCTGATACAGACGCACTGCCTATAACAAGAAATGTAGCTTTATTAATTTTTTACGAGTCCGCAGATTGAGGAATGAGTACCATTTGGGATACTTACTCATATAGCAATTGAGGAAGTCCATTTAAAATTTTCTTCCTACAAATGCATTTGGCAGAAAGGAGCAATCGCGTTCACTTAGAATCAATGAATTTTCGTTGTCATTTACAAACTTCCTGTACTAAAGGCGAAAATGTCTAACAACACGTCATAAACTGAATAGTTATAAATAAATGGAATATTTGTAAGAGGAAGATGCAAAACGGTTCGCAAATCAGCAAACACCTGCGAATATGCCAGAATTGTGCCCGGCTAGCCGAACACCTGGCGGCGTATGTAGGCAGTCCACTGAATGGCTGTTATTGATTTCCACTTGCGCCCTCGCGTTTCCTTACAATATAAACGCACGAAAAACAGTAATGCAGAACAGAATCCACAGCAGTAGAATGGAGAAAAATACCTTCTCTTCGTCGGCGCTCCCCAGCGGTGCAAGTACGCGAGTTGTGCTGCAGCGCGCAATAAAATCACACAGCGTCCACGGAGCGTGCCTGACGCCGCAGCGAGCGCTTCGCCATCTTGCCGTCGGCGACGGCGTCGGCGCCGTCATCTGGCGGTGTAGTTCCAAAACTGTCCAACTCTTTTAACAGCTTTCGATAGATAAGTATCATTATCAACAAGCGGGAACAACTCACTCGCACCTCACTCAGACATTTTTTTTCGTATTATTGTTATCAATTTTATTATTTCTTCCCAATTAACGAATTCGTCCAGTGTGCGTGGGTGGGTGTGTAGTGCGCGCGCGCGCGCGCGCTTGCCTCGATTTTCAACGGAAATTACCTTTACAGTGTTGGCCTATCTGACAGCGCTTGACACGAGGGGCGTGCAATATTGATTTCTCACTCTTCCACATCTCCACTTGCCACATGTCGTTCACACTGGCTTTATATTTCATAACGATGTCGACGTGGCATTCGCAATCATAGGTGCGTTTATAATTTAATAGTCACTCGCAAGGCCGTTTCGAGAACATTTTTCCCCCCAAGCGACATATCATTTGACACCCTCCTCAACCCCCGCCACAGCCGCCGCTACTCATCCCACGGTCGTAAACTACCTTTCAAATTCTAATCATCGTAGAAGTGTACTGGCTTTTCATTTAAAACAAATGCTACATGGACATACCACTGCAACTCAAAATAATTCAAAGTCTTAATCGTAGTGCTAAATATTGAGAAACAACTCGTTTCTATTTTTTAAGACAATTTATGAGACATTAAAAAGTTTTTGGCGAAAAAAACTGTTACATGTGCAGGGAGGATCACAATTCATACAGAAAGCTAACAGGTGGAAGTACACGACAACGGAAGCAAAAACGTTCCGGTAATCGCAGGACCTGTTTAAGGCCCAAGCGCCCAGTTGACAGGGGCGCCAGAGCCGCCACAACTGTAAGATTTCTGTGTAGGACGTATCACAATTAGTAGCAGCCACTTGGGGCGCCCGGAGAGGCGTTCAGGTGCAAGATTAGTATGCAGTGTGTACCACAGTTAGTAGCGAAAACTGACGTGGTTGAAAGGGTGCAAGGTGAAAAAGGACGTTGGGCGTGGGGGAGGGGCAAACGGTAAGTTGTGTGGAAAAAAGATCTCCAACCGCCCCTGAGTAATCGTGACTGCACAGACAAGCTGTCGTTACGAGCCACCGCAGACTTCAGTATTAAATATAGTCCCATCTTGTGCAAATGTTTATTAAGTCCCCATCTAATTGGGCTCAAATTTCATTGCTAGCCTGCCTTACCTAGCACAAAGTTGGGGAATGTGGCACGTGCATGATGAAACAAACGCAAATTTTTCTGGTGAAATAAGACATCTAACTCGTTTGCATCATCCGAGACGGATATATTGAACACACCCTGGACTCGGCCTGTAAGGTCACCTGGCCTCAGTCCTTTGGATTTTTCTGTTTCAGATCATCCCAAAAGTTAAGTGTACAGGATTCCCATTAATACAGTTGAGTAATTAGAGCAGTGAATTCTACTGCCTTGTCAAGATTTACCAGATGATCTGGGGTGTTTGAAGGAATTTCTAACTCACTGCATGTGAGTGTAGATTTACCTCAACATTATTAGATGACATGTGGAACACTTCTTTTAATATGTAATAGTGTAGTGTAAATTTTGATATGTAAGGTACTGAAGCAGTATTTTACTTCTTGTTAAGGTACACCTTGGGTGTAATTTGAGACCACTTACATGTGGACTTAATCAAATAATTGCATTTCAAATATGCTGGTGGCCAAAACTTGAAAGATGAAATTAACTTTTGCACAATGTGACACTGCCAAGTAACATAGCTCAATGAAACTTGGATCATACATAGAAAGAACTGTTACACTATGGTACATAAGTTAAATGGAACAAATACACAATGAGACAAACAGAAATGACACTTTAATTAAAAAACAATAATTACACTTAAGTCATTGCAATTTATGATAGCCTCCTAGACATTATAAAAAGTGGAACACAGTACTTAATAGAGAGTGATAACTATGGATGGCAATGCACAGTCTCGTGCTGGCCACAAGGTTCGTAAGGAGTTCTTGTGGTCCAGGCATTCCCTTCCTCCACCAGCACAGTTCACAACAGCTGGACGGTCGTGGTGCATGTGGAAGTGCTGTAATAGGACTTCCCAATGCATCCCATATGTGCTCAGGCAACTGGCAGTTCAGTCCATGTAGACACACATATTTAGAGAGAGTGTATCAACATTATTTTGTAACGTATAAACCTTTATTGTTTAATGAAACTACATTGTCATAAGTGTGTGTGTGTGTGTGTGTGTGTGTGTGTGTGTGTGCGCGTGCGCGCGCGTGGGGAGGGGGGGGGGGGGGGAGAGGGAGATTCGAGTGAGTGCACCAATATATCATTCTGTGCAGCACAAGTGTAAATTATGTGATGACAATGTGTTAATTTTTAGCATAGAATGTGAAGTTACAATGTTTAAACTTTTCGATGATTATATTTTACATATTAGTTAATACTGAGAGAGAGAGAGAGAGAGAGACGGGGGGGGGGGGGGGGGGGGGTAAAAAAATTTAAAAAAATAAATTTTTATGGTTACAGCTATACTCAAGCACCTATGTCTATGCTGTAAATTCTCTGTTGTAGATTAGACGATGTGTGCTCATCTCAGGCAGTATGCTGATCACACACCACTTGAATACAGCTGTCCACTGACACTTATAAAAGATGAAACAGTGACTACTGTACAGGCCATTGTCCACCAGGAAAAATGGAGATATTTGCATAGTTTAGTAACTACAAACGGAAGTAGAAATTTGTATTTGTTTTTGCGTGTTGAAAAAATTAAAAACTTAAACAGAGTGAGAGACTTTTACGACCTCTCAATGTCAGGGTCAATAAGACAAACCACCAGCTAAGTTGAACAGTGGAACAAGATAGTGGAAATGACCAGCTGCAGAATCTTCCTAGTGTTTGTTTGACATAACTGAGGAACATCTAAGTTGTAGGGAGATCTGAGTCACTGTGAGTACACATTAACCATTTTTCCATCTCCTTTATGTTATGCATACACACAGTGAGTTGCAGACGCCACCTGAGTCACTGATGAAAGCTAGATGATTTCCTGTCACTGGATGGTTAATGATCATCCAACTTTTATCTTAACTAAAAATATGAGGACTGAAACAAGCAGTCTCACACCAAGCTCATCACACTAATAGGACACAGAAAAACAATGTTAATCACAAGACTGTTTTTCTGTATCCTATTAGCATGGTGGTCTTGGTGGGACTGCTTCTTTCAGTCTCCTTATTTCACTAAATGCATGAACTGGTTGCCTGTTGATGCAGCAATCATTCTGTCTCCCATCGGTGAACGAGAGACACCAATCTTATGTCTTCCTACTGGATAGTTGACAACAGTGTTTGATCCCAGCATATATCATGGCTGCAAGAATACACAAGAAAATTTTCTGACTCCACGCCTAAATGCACTGGCTGACACTTAGAGGAATGTATTCTCATGAGCGCTTGAATTAGTAGTAGTAGTAGTTGTTGTTGTTGTTGTTGCCTTCAGTCCAGAGACTGGTTTAATGCAGCTCTCCATGCTATTCTATCCTGTGCAAGCTTCATCTCCCAATACCCACTGCAACCTACATCCTTCTGAATCTGTTTGGTGTATTCATCTCTTGGTCTCCCTCTACGATTTTTACCCTCCACACTGCCCTCCAAAACTAAATTGGTGGTCCCTTGATGCCTAACAATACTGTATTGGACACACATTGCTACACAAAAATGACAATCCTAAATGTATAGTTGGGCGAGCAAGAGGCAAATGAAAGAAGTTTGGGGTTTTATTTTTCGTTGACAACAAAGTCAATGGAGACCATGCACAAGAGTTGGACAATTATGAAACACTTCAGACAATTAAAGCTGTTGCAGGATTGGAGGACGAACAAATTTGCATAACTGTTCCCAAATAAGGATCATTTCACTGAAATCCCTATTGCACATATTGTGCTTTTAAAGGTAGTGGTGAAGAGGGATACTTACTCGATGGACACTACTTTCCTGCTCAAATCTGACAGACAGAAGTCTACAAGTTAATATTTTTTTAAAAAAAGCAGTGTTCTGGAAAGGGTCATGAGTATAGGCAGGAAGCACCAACAATGAAATTCTCTGGGTGCTTTATGCCTGCAAGTAGTAATAGCACTTGCTTTATTTATGTATGGCAACTTTCAGCAGTCAGGCTGTCAATGGTGGGTTAATAGCTCTTCCACTCACAGGAGAGCAAGCAGCAAAGCAGCTCCCTGAGCTCAAAAATCCAAATAGATGCCTGAAAGTGATGGTGGTTGAGGCAAAATGATATGTCACTGTTTAGGCAATATCTCCCAGTGTTGTTGGAGACATCCTCTTTTATGTCTGCCATGATTAACTCAGAGAAGGAACGCAGCTCTGATGTGATGTCATCCCTGCCTAAAGGTGCTACATTGCTCACAGCAGCAGGTCAATATTTTCCTTTGAAAGTGCTTGTAAAGTATTGTGCAGGGCTCATAGATTTGTCTCAGAGTATGTGAGTAGAAGCAGGTAGATGTCCATTTGAAGTTCGTAGAATATTTCACCTGAGTGTACCGTAGGAAAATGTAAAACACACACTAAAGAAGTATGAGTAGAGTATGAGAGAGCATTGAACATTATCTGCTGTATCAGTGTCGTGGCACAGTGGTCAAGGACAGAAACTGGCAATTCATCGGCTCGGGTTTGATTTTCTCTCTCTCTCTCTCTCTCTCTCTCTCTCTCTCTCTCTCTCTCTCTCTCTCTCTCTCTCTCCTCCCCCCCCCCCCCCCTCACACACACACACACACACACACACTCCCCTCCCCCCACCCCCACAATGTTAAACTACTAATAGAAAAAAAAGGTGCATTGTGGTTCATCACACATGCAGATCAAACTCTTTTCATGCACCTACATACTAAATTGCCTCGTAGACACACTTCCTCTCTTTTTCCTCTTCGTTTATGTTGTATGGTATTATATTTTGGGGCAACTCTTCCCATTCTAAAAGGATATTTTTGGCTCAGAAATTGGCAGTTCGAGCAGTACGTGGTGTAAGTTCGCGAACCTCTCGTGAACCCCTGCTCAGTAGTCTGGGTATTTTGACATTGGCCTCTCAATACATATTGTACTGTATTTCTTGTTAACAATATCAACTTATTCCCAAGAATCAGCAGCTTTCACTCCATTAATACTCGTCAGAAATCGTCTGCATTTCGATCGCACTCCCTTAACTCTTGTGCAGAAAGGTGTGCAGTATACTGCTGCATCCATTTTGAATAAGCTACCACAAGACTTCAAAAATCTTAGCAGTAATCCACACACTTTCAAATCGAAACAGAAGAGTTTCCTCATGGCTCACTCCTTCTATTCTGTTGAGGAGTTCCTTGAAAAATCAAGCTGATTCTTAAGTTATATTGTTGACTGCACTTACTTAAACTTATGGCATGACTTTTTTTTGGTTCATAAACATTTTATTTTTTATCAGTTATTACTTTTATGTTGTAATTGGATGTACTAACACGTTTCATGACTATGGAGATTTGCTCCTCAATTTGGTCCTACGGAACTAGACATATAGATAAACAAACAAATAAATAAATAAATAAATAAAAAGAATGATCCCACAGCAGTACTGAAGTGTATGCACCGCCCATGTTTAGAAGGCATGAAGCTTCCCATCACCATAGAAAATTGCATGCATTAAGTCCCCACATAGCAGGTCTTGATTTGGGAGTATTCAGTGAATTCAGTGAGAGCTGCTTCAGTAAGTGTTACTACGGATATGCTGTACCCAACTCATTTCTCAGCTGTATCTGTTCTTCCAGTAGTCCTTGTCCCACAAGGTATGCAAGACAATTTATATTAAGTTTGGAAGGTAGGAGATAAGGTACTGGTAGAAGTAAAGCTGTGAGGGCATGTCAAGAGTCATGCTTAGAAAGTTCAATCGCAAAATCACTTGCCCGTGAAAGGTTAAGGCCTCAGATTTGAGTCCCAGTCTGGCACACAGTTTTATTCTGGCAGGAAGTTCCAGCACAGTATTTTAGAACTCACTATTTTCAGGTGTCTAACAGGTTATCATACTTACATCAATATATTTATAGGATTTAAAAAGAAAAGATTTCAGATTTAAATTGTAATAGATACACCAATTTGTAAATGAAATTCAGATCCTCATAGAGTACACTGTTCCAGTTCACATGGTGGCCCAGGAGCAGTGGAGTAAACAGGAGCACAGGTGGAAAAGTAGCAAACATACAGGCAGTCTTGCAGCTAGGCCACAGCATATGTAATCAAACTCCACAGGCTGAACAAGTGTTACTTGCACCCGAAGGGGCAGCATTGGAACAGCCTGTCTTAGAGAATGCACACTATACATGTTCAAACAATGTCATCTGTAACATGTTAAATTCAGGGAAACTGTTGCCAGTAGACATTGTGTCCTCAGAAGGAAGTGTAAATGTATTCCTGAACTATAAAAACTTAGTGCAGATAGTGAGCCCACTTCTTAACATAAATCACAGCCTGTACTGCAATTTTATGTGTGACACATGTTTGTATCTTCATTATTGGTTTGTAGTGTTATATTTCATAATCCATGTTTTACATATATGTCTATCAGAGTAAAAATATAATTAATTAATTACATATTTTGTTATATAATAGTTTAAACTGTGCAGTTTCTCTTTGACAGCAAATAAAATAAAGGTGCCCTCAGAAGACTGTAAGTGGTAACTCGAGTTTTTTCAACAAATAATTGTGTGCATTTTGAAGTGAAAAAGTATATTTCATACAATATATTTATAACTCGGTTATGCAACAAAATGTAAACCGACGGGAATTTTATAACGAGTGTGTGTGTGTGTGTGTGTGTGTGTGTGTGTGTGTGTGTGTGTGTGTGTGTGTGTGTGTGTGTGTGTAACTTTGGAGTGGCAAACTCCTACTATGCTTTTTTTTTCACATTTTCCCATCTGTCTGATACCAAACAGAAGAGTAACTTCCTATAGAAACATTCAGCAAGGATAGGTCTTCTAGTCATCAAAATATAAATAATATGTAAGTACTCACTTATTTTTTAATAAATAAACACAAATTTTTCAAAAATAATTTTATTTTAAAATCATTTCACACTTGGCATATTAATGAACTTCATGTGCAAGACTGCTTAAAAAAAGGCACATAAGAAATTTAAACCACAGCAGTACGAGTATTTATGTTAACAAGACTACACTGGAACCCATTTCACTCCAAAATTTTAAAATCACAGCCACACAAAATTAAAATTTCTCTCAATTCTGATTAATAATAACAGCAATGCCATACACCTGCAAAAAAAAAAAAAAAAAAAAAAGAGAAATTTAATAAATCACCTGCTAATTTTAAATTCTCAAGATTCAGTTTACAGTATGAGAGAGAGATACCAAATGATCATGAATTATTGGATGATTCTTACAAGCACTGAAAATAAATTTCTAAATGGGTATCTTCTCAAAGAGGGAAGTTCTTGGAGCTACTGTGAAATTATCAAATTATGTACAGTCATTCCCTATAAATATTACTATGAAATTACTGATAACCATGCATAAAAATATTCATATGTAAAAAAGTATCATTCAACTCATATAGTAAGATTATATACAGCTTATTCAATAGTTCAGTTTGATTCAAATTTCATATTAACATTCATTTTGAAAACAAGAAGATGTACACACTATACTACTGTTAAAGCAACATCTAAAGTAGGCAGACAGTTCCAGCTTGCATGCCTGCCAGCAAGCAGACAGGCGCCCACAGGCAGGGGTGGGTAGGGATGAACAAAACACCTGACTTGTGAGCAGTACGGCTGTCAGGCCATTGCATGTACGACAGTTCTGCACAGCCAAATGCACACGGGCAATGTTGGCCAAGTGGCTGTGTAATAAGTATGTAATAGAGCTGTCTTGTGGGTACCCTATACTAGCTGTGCGTGCCTGCCTGCGAGTGAGCTGAAGAGCACCTGGTACTGAACCCACACTATGGGGTAGTGTTGACACAGCCTAATTTAAATAATCATCACAACAACAGAAATGACAATTTCTGATGTCTTCAATTACTGACTATGGAAAAAAATGTGTATTGAAGAAAATATGATGTTCAAGTCTACAATTATTTATGAATGATGTGTTCTGTTATGACATCTGTCACACAAACAATAAAAATCAGTTGGAGTCTGAACAACACCCATAGTCAACCACTCCACAGAAGCCTCAATTTACTTTCACTGTTGAACAAAATAATCTTCAGCATAGACTGAAATATATAGTTTCCTGTTTGTATCGATGAACAAATGATAGTCATTCTCTGGTGAAAGTGTTATTATGGTGCATGCTGATAATCTCCCGCAGCTTCACCAATTGTAGTAGAGGGTTTTTTTGGGCGCACGGCAGCAAGGTCTTCAGCGCCCACTCAGTAACAGATTGAGATGGGTGTCAAGAAAATATTCAGAACAGTAAGATAAAACAGAATGTAAAACACAGGTAACAAGGTATGAAAAATATGCGCCTACCCACACCGAAACGTGGGACGAAACATGTCGTCAGCAGTAAAACATGGACAACACAGGAAGAAAGTGGTAGAGGGAGCTAAAACAATATAGCAGATGGAAGTGGCTGGCTGACCGCAAGGAAACAAGGGAGGAGCCAGACACTCTTCAATACACTAAAACCTCCAGCCTAAAACTTTAGGCCAGAGTCCAGACACATCACAAAACTTTAAAACCCTCGACACACACGTTTCATCGTTAGCTAAAACACAAGGCAGAACCCCATCAACTTGTGCTTCTGCCCTTGGATCACGGTATAAAATGCAGTCTGTTAAAATGTGCCGGACAGAGATGTGCACACCACAAGCATCACAAAACGGGGGAACCTCTCACCATAATAGAAAGCTATGTGTGAGAGGACAGTGCCCGATCCGAAGACGTGCGAGGATCACTTCTTCCCACCTGAGCAACCGGCAGGAGGAACGCCACGGCTGAGTTGTTGATTTCACCAACCGCAGTTTATTGGCCATCTCCGCCAGCCACTCTTCCTCCCACAACTCCATGCAGTTCTTGTGGAGTGCAGAAATGACAGACTGCAAGGGAATAGGACACTGGACCACATCCTGCTCTTTGCAGGCCTCCTTGGCAGCCCGATCGGCCTGTTCATTGCCCCATATTCCTACATGACCAGGCACCCAGCAGAAGGACACCTTACCCCACCATTGGAGCAGGTAGAGTTGGTCATATATCAGCTGGACCATCGCCTCAGTTGGGTACAGATTCTGCAGTGATTGTAAGGCTGTAAGAGAATCAGAGCGGAGGAGAAATCGATTGCCCCGAACACAATTCATCAGCTGCAGTGCCTTCAGGATCGTGTGGAGCTCCGCTGCGAATACAGTATATTCAACAGGGAGGCAAATCCGGGTAACATGATCAGGGAACACTACAGAACAGCCAAGGAAATTCTCCTGTTTGGAGCCATCAGTGTAAACGACGGTAAAACTGTGATGCACATCTAAATTGTTAAAAAACAGAGATTGGAATGTAAAACCTGGTGTACTATCTTTCTTAAAATTAGTCAACCCTGAAATAAGTCTGGGTCTCCAGAGGAGCCAAGGTGGAAATCTGTTCCAACCACAACATAAAACATGAAGACCAGCCATATCCATCGCATAGGGGCAATCCTGTGCGCGAATCCCATAGGGCCGCATCGCACATTGCCGGTTATGAAATACCCGTGCCAGAGGAAGCTGAGCAATGGTATGGTATGCAAGTGTGTATGGTGTGGACAGAGTTTTATACGCCTGGTGCACCTTAAGTAGCTGTCGCAGCATATGAAGTGGCGTTTCACCAGCCTCTGCACAGAGGCTTGGTATGGGGCTAGTTCTGAATGCCCCAATGGCCAACCAAAGCCTTTCATGGTGCACAACATCCAACATCTTTAAGTAAGAAGGCCTCGCAGACCCATACACCGTGCACCCATAATCGAGCCGAGATCGCACAAATGGCCTGTAAAACTGGAGCAGACAAGTCCTGTCAGCTCCCCATGTACTGTGGCTAAGACATTTTAAAATACTCAAAGCCTTAAGTGACTGTCGTTTCAGGTCTTTAAGATGAGGTAACCACGTAAGCTTCGAGTCAAAAATGAGCACCAGAAATCTCACTGTGTCTTTAAAAGTAAGGATAGTGTCCCTCATCCACAACTCAGGAAAGGTTAAAAATCGAACGAGAATGGTGAAAAAGAACACATACAGACTTCTCAGTGGAAAACTTAAAACCGCTCTTCTGGGCCCCAAACGTCTAAGAGTAAGTTGCAACTGACATGTTGTCATTGCAAGGCTTGAAGAAGAGCAAAACAAAGAGAAATCATCCACAAACCAGGAACACTGGACAGGACTTTTCACTATGGAGGTAATGCTATTAATAGCGATGGCAAAGACAGTGACACTTAAAACACTACCCTGAGGGACACCGTTCTCCTGCCCAAAGTGTTCAGACAGGACATCACCAATTCGGTATCTAAAATATCGTGGCGAGAGGAAAGACTGAATAAAAGGAGGAAGACAACCAAGAAAACCCCATTAGTGAAGCTGCTCCAGATTGAGATGTCTCCAAGTGGTATTGTAGGCCTTCTTGATGTCAAAAAACACACCTAGAAGGTGGTGACAGCGTAGGAAAGCTAGTTGGATAGCCGCCTCCAGGAGGGCAAGGTTATTGAAGGTGGAACGAAACCTCCTGAACCCACACTGAGAGCGACTAAGGAGTTGCCGGGATTCTAACATCCATACAAGGCAGCGGTTGACCATCCGCTCCAAGGTCTTTCCCATGCAACTAGTGAGGGCAACACTACCCCAGGTTTTAAAAAAGGAATTAAAACTGCCTCACACCACGAGTCAGGAAAGTGACCTGACGCCCAAATGGCATTAAAAAGTGCGAGGAGGATTTCTTTGTTGCACCTTGTGAGGTGCCATAGCATACTGTAATGAATCCTGTCGTGACCAGGGGGTGTGTCACGAGCTGCAGACAATGCAGAATCCAGCTCCCACATAGAAAATGGGCAGTTGTAAACTTCATGAGAGGTGGACTGGAAGTCCAGACTAAACCTCTCAGCAACTGCTCTATGGCGCTGGAAACCCGGATCCTGACCGGTTGTTGCAGTAACCGTGGCAAAATACGCTGCCATAGTCTGGGCAATGTCTCGCGGATCCATGTGGAGAGTGCTGTTATTCATTACAGAAGCCATGGGGCACCTCCCTCCTCTCCCAGAAATTCTCCTGATGGTCTCCCACACAACAGAACTTTTGGTGGAACGATTAATGGTGTTCAGGAACTGTTGCCATGACCTCTTCTTGCTCTCACGAATAATGCGGCGACTTTTTTCCCTCGCCACCCGAAAGGCTGCAAGAGTCTCAGCAGTCAGCCGACACTGCAACCGACGCAGATCCACCCATGCCTCAACATTCGCACAGTGTTCGAACTGGGCCAACTGGCTATAAAGTGTTCAGTCGGCTCCACTGAGCACCCATCTTGGTGGTCTCCTTTCGGGGCCCATGCCATCTGGCAAGTGAATCCAGATTGGGAAGTGATAACTGCCGTGCAAGTCAGCAACCACTTCCCTTTGAGCAATGGCGGCGAGAGCTGGTGAGAGATGAATGGCAGAGAATGACCCAGTCGATGTGCAGAAGTGAGTGCTCTGTCCTCCATTGAGCAAGTAGGCACGGGATGACAGGAGAAGCCTTTCAATTGCTCTGCTCCTGGGACAGGTAATTGCAGAGCCCCAAAGCACATTGTGGGCATTAAAATCACCACAAATAATGAATGGTTGGGGGGAGCTGTGTAAGAAGGTCGGTGAGGGCTACTTCATCAAGTGCATCATGTGGGTCAAGTAAAGGGAACAAACAGTCAATGGATGACGCACGCGCACAGACAAAGCGACGGCCTGTAAAGTCGTTGTAAGCAAGAGAGGCGAGGAGTGGTAGTCCGTCCTGACGAAAATACCTATGCCTCCTCTAGCTCTCTCTCCATGCAGGTCGTCCTTTTTGTGAAGTATATAGCTTCGTAGCTCAGGGGAGTATGATGGATGGAAATAAGTCTCCTGGAGACACAGACGTAGTGGTCTACCCTTAGAGAGTAGACGAAGTTCCTCCACATGTGTCCTGAACCCCCGCAAGTTCCACTGAAGTATGGGAGCCATCTATGACGGGGGTAGCACCTTCATCCTGTCTCTCCAATGGGGTAGGGAGACTACAGCAGGTGGAGGGGCAGGCGTGGGGTGATGGGTTGTTTTTTGGGGAAGGAGACCAGACAGCGAGGTCATTGGTCTCATCGTATTAGGGAAGGATGGGGAAGGAAGTCGGCCGTGCCCTTTGACAGGCACCATCCCCGGCATTTGCCTGGAGCGATTTAGGGAAATCACGGAAAACCTAAATCAGGATGGCCGGATGCGGGATTGAACCGTCGTCCTCCCGAATGCGAGTCCAGTGTCTAACCACTGCGCCACCTCGCTCAGTAGGCGTGGGGTGAGATGATTGCCCAACACATATGTCATACTCCATGAGCTCTGGGGAAGAGTTAGATGAAGCCTCATGTAAAACGACATCTGCATGGTAAGACGGTTTACCATGTGATTTGACCCGCTGTTGCTGCTGTATAGCAGATTTCTGCAGTTTGGTGGGCTTTGGGGTAGCCGACGTGGGAGTGATGATGACCGTACCGGGCTTTGGAACATCCTCAGCTGTTGGAGGCGCCAGGGGCTGGCCCAAGTTTGCCACTGTACCTTTGTCTGCCGTCCGAGGAGGGGCTACAGGCTCTGAAACACTGACTGCATTGCAAGTGCACTGACAGCTGCAGGTGTTAGTGCCAACACTCACCACCTCTGTCTGCATAGAGGCATCGTCTTTTGGAGTAGGCTTCTGAACCATGGATGCAAAAGATGTAGCAAATGTGGGAGGTTGCATCGACTTTTAGATCTTTTTGGCCTCACCGTAGGGGATAGGCTTGGTTTTTTTATTTCCTGGACTTTGCGTTCCTCTAAAAATATTCGGCAGTCCCTACTCCATACAGGGTGGTTTCCAGAGCAATTGATACATTTGGCTTGAGATAAGCAATTAACTCCTTCATGAGCACCCTTACCACAGTTGCCACAAGTCACTTCGCCTTTACACCCTAAGGTGATATGCCCAAAACGCTGGCATTTAAAACAGCGCATTGGGGTCGGGAAATAAGGTCTCTCACTAAGGTGAAGGAAGCCAGCTGTAACATGTTCAGGAATTTTCGTGCTAGTGAAGGTCAGAATGAAGGAGTCGGATTTGACAAGACTGCCATCAACCCTCCTCATGATATATTCTACATCAACGATACCTTTCAGAGCCCACTCACGTTGCAGTTCTTCCTTGGGAATGTCGACTAGATACCGGCATGTCACAACAGCTTTGGTACAATTGAAGATGCTGTGCAGTTCAGTGTCTATGGCATACTCCCCAGGGCATTTAGAAGCTTGGAGGTTAGTTGCTTGCAGGGAATTGGAAGTTTCCACTAGCATGGTCCCATGTAGCAAACGCTACACTGATTTTAAGGAGCCACAGATGCCCTCCAAACCCTTTTGTATATAGAAGGGCGAAACCTTCTGAAAACTACCCTCCTTCCGCTTCACAATGAGAAACACGCTCTGATTACCAGAATGCATTCTGTTGCTAAAGACTTTACTTGTTAAAGATGTGCCAGAGTCAGGGGGACTGACAGCACGGGCCCTCTTGAGAGACTGGGTGTTAGAACCTTCCAGTGGCCCATCCTTTCCGCTGGGAGGAGTAAAAAGAGGATTTCGAAGGATCCATCTCTGTCCCACGAGCAGCTAGGGAACTAGAAGTCCACCTAGACAGAGCACCGCATGCCTAGGTAAGCCTTATACAACTGAGGTGCGGCAGGTTCCACAGAGGTTGCCCACTAACATCTGTTCCACCTCAACAGCCATGCATCTCATCAGCGCGCAGCACACCTTGAGATTGAAGGGTTGTTTATAGAGGTTTATTCCATCCTCGCGACCCAGGCAGTCAAGCCAAGATCCCCATTCCCTGAGACACACAACGTTCCACCGCCGCGCCGCACGGTGGTCGCTGAAGTATGCTCAGAGCTTACGGTAACAGGGGACTGGCGACACTTACCAGCCCTCAGCTCAGGAACCCCAGGGTCGCCAAGCCCGTACCCAGCAAATGAATGCTGAGCCCCTGGGGACAGCTTCACCAATTGAAAAGTCCTAGCTCAAATTAATATTTCAGTCATTCAGAACACAGCACAGCTTTTCCAGCCAACTAATGACTACAACCTTTTACATACAACAGACACACAGTTATACCTGGCATCTGAACTTGCATTAGTAAAAACAAAACAGTGTGGCTACATCTACATCTACATCTACATCTATACTCCGCGAGCCACCTTACGGTGTGTGGCGGAGGGTACTTATTGTACCACTATCTGATCCCCCCTTCCCTGTTCCATTCACGAATTGTGCGTGGGAAGAACGACTGCTTGTAAGTCTCCGTATTTGCTCTAATTTCTCGGATCTTTTCGTTGTGATCATTACGCGAGATATATGTGGGCGGTAGTAATATGTTGCCCATCTCTTCCCGGAATGTGCTCTCTCGTAATTTCGATAATAAACCTCTCCGTATTGCGTAACGCCTTTCTTGAAGTGTCCGCCACTGGAGCTTGTTCAGCATCTCCGTAACGCTCTCGCGCTGACTAAATGTCCCCATGACGAATCGCGCTGCTTTTCGCTGGATCATGTCTATCTCTTCTATTAATCCAACCTGGTAAGGGTCCCATACTGATGAGCAATACTCAAGAATCGGACGAACAAGCGTTTTGTAAGCTACTTCTTTCGTCGATGAGTCACATTTTCTTAGAATTCTTCCTATGAATCTCAACCTGGCGCCTGCTTTTCCCACTATTTGTTTTATGTGATCATTCCACTTCAGATCGCTCCGGGTAGTAACTCCTAAGTATTTTACGGTCGTTACCGCTTCCAATGATTTACCACCTATGGCATAATCGTACTGGAATGGATTTCTGCCCCTATGTATGCGCATTATATTACATTTATCTACGTTTAGTGAAAGCTGCCAGCTGTCGCACCATGCATTAATCCTCTGCAGGTCCTCCTGGAGTACGTACGAGTCTTCTGATGTTGCTACTTTCTTGTAGACAACCGTGTCATCTGCAAATAGCCTCACGGAGCTACCGATGTTGTCAACTAAGTCATTTATGTATATTGTAAACAATAAAGGTCCTATCACGCTTCCCTGCGGTACTCCCGAAATTACCTCTACATCTGCAGATTTTGAACCGTTAAGAATGACATGTTGTGTTCTTTCTTCTAGGAAATCCTGAATCCAATCACAAACCTGGTCCGATATTCCGTAAGCTCGTATTTTTTTCACTAAACGTAAGTGCGGAACCGTATCAAATGCCTTCCTGAAGTCCAGGAATACGGCATCAATCTGCTCGCCAGTGTCTACGGCACTGTGAATTTCTTGGGCAAATAGGGCGAGCTGAGTTTCACATGATCTCTGTTTGCGGAATCCATGTTGGTTATGATGAAGGGGATTTGTATTATCTAAGAACGTCATAATACGAGAACACAAAACATGTTCCATTATTCTACAACAGATTGACGTAAGCGAAATAGGCCTATAATTATTCGCATCTGATTTATGACCCTTCTTGAAAATGGGAACGACCTGCGCTTTCTTCCAGTCACTAGGTACTTTACGTTCTTCCAACGATCTACGATAAATTGCTGATAGAAAGGGGGCAAGTTCTTTAGCATAATCACTGTAGAATCTTAAGGGTATCTCGTCTGGTCCGGATGCTTTTCCGCTACTAAGTGATAGCAGTTGTTTTTCAATTCCGATATCGTTTATTTCAATATTTTCCATTTTGGCGTCCGTGCGACGGCTGAAGTCAGGGACCGTGTTACGATTTTCCGCAGTGAAACAGTTTCGGAACACTGAATTCAGTATTTCTGCCTTTCTTCGGTCGTCCTCTGTTTCGGTGCCATCGTGGTCAACGAGTGACTGAATAGGGGATTTAGATCCGCTTACCGATTTTACATATGACAAACTTTTTAGGGTTCTTGTTTAGATTGTTTGCCAATGTTTTATGTTCGAATTCGTTGAATGCTTCTCTCATTGCTCTCTTTACGCTCTTTTTCGCTTCGTTCAGCTTTTCCTTATCAGCTATGATTCGACTACTCTTAAACCTATGATGAAGCTTTCTTTGTTTCCGTAGTACCTTTCGTACATGATTGTTATACCACGGTGGATCTTTCCCCTCGCTTTGGACCTTAGTCGGTACGAACTTATCTAAGGCGTACTGGACGATGTTTCTGAATTTTTTCCATTTTTGTTCCACATCCTCTTCCTCAGAAATGAACGTTTGATGGTGGTCACTCAGATATTCTGCGATTTGTGCCCTATCATTCTTGTTAAGCAAATATATTTTCCTTCCTTTCTTGGCATTTCTTATTACACTTGTAGTCATTGATGCAACAAGTTAGATTGCACAGTAATTCAGGAACTTGTTGATTTGTATTCAGATGGAACAAAGTTAAAATCTCTGTCTATGCATCCTAATTAATGTTCCCCTGAATCACTTTAGGCAAATTCTTGGATAGCTCCATTAACATGGCCAGAGCCAATTTCTTCCTCCATTCAACTACTTGGAAGATGAGGGGAAAAAAAGCCATATCTTCACAATCACACTGATCAGTGGGGCAACCTTTGATTATTCCTGGATAGCAGAGTTAATCAATCCTGGTATGACACCTTCAATCACCAACGCATCTACTTGCCTTGGAAGTTAATGCAGTAATTTTCTTCTAAATAGGTAGATCATGTTTTAACTTTACAACACAAAAACTGATGCAGGGGAAAACAAATCCCCTCCAATGCTCTTTTAACATTTGATACAACTGATTTTTAAGTAATGATTGTCCAGTAATTATTTGCATGTTCACTGAATAATACGCACATGTTTATTGCTAAACCGCTTTGTCACCACTATGTGCAAATGAAGATATATTAGAATGGTGTGTCATATGTTCACTCCTTTTTTGACAGGAACATTTGACTTCTTTAGCAGGGTTAAAATCTAACTGTCTCTGGTACAATCAACCTTATTTAACAATCAACAGATGTGATGTCACATTTATGATGCATTGATACAGTACCTTCATCAATGTGTACTAAAACAGTGTTCTTGTAAATAGGAATTTTGTATCTGTGTTAACCACCACTAATAAAGTTCTTTGAAATAAACTCACTCTCAGTGGTTTTAGGGCAGATGGTACAAGTTTTCGTTTTACTGCAGTTTACTCAAATTTCAAATTGACTTGCAGTTACTGTCTACTGTTCATGATTCTACTTCCCATTTGCCTTTTACTTTTATAACTTGTAACTATACTGTTTCACAATATGATAATTGTTTCATATTGCAAGCACGATGATGATGATGATCATCATCATCATGTTAATGAAGAAAGTGCTGATACAATAATATCAGTGACTACAGTGATACATGTCTGTTGTTTTGAAAATTCACCATAAGGGGAAATAAAACATGAACTTGTGTTTTCCAATAATTCTGGTTGAGTAGAAATTCCTCTGTAATGATTCTTCTATCTTTATCATGTTCCAACAAGTTCCCGTCTTTGCATCCTCTAGTAAAATCAAATTAATCATACCCGAAATTTCAGAGAGTGTGTGTGATATAATAAAGTATTACAGCATGGAAATCAGATTTCAGGAGATTTAACTGAAGCTTTGACTAGTTTAATGAAATTCCTTTTCATAAAAATTTTCAGCATTCATTTCTCATGTATGTTGCCTCTGCTTTCATAGAAGTCTGATCAGAATTACATAGTATACAGTATTTGTCTTTCTGATCATTACTAGCATTCAACAATTCAGAAGCTACAGTAGCAAACAGTCAGAAGACAAATATATTTATCTTCAGTGTCACCTGGGTTATAACACAACAGAACTAAATAACTGGTTGTGTAAGGATATAGAGAACCAAACTTGTCAGAACTCATACTGACCAAAATTTAATTGGGAAGAGCCTGTTAATAAGGTATGCAAAAACATTTCACAGGTCTCTTATCTAGAGACAAAACAAAGATATGAATAGCAGTGATTATGTGATACATTTTGGGCTCTTCCAGTCACATATTTTGTATGGCTGACTGATGTGGGGACACTCTTCCACATCATTAACATTTTCAAAAGAAAAAGAAAAAGATTGTTCGTATGTGTAGGGCTGGCTCTATGGAATACTGCTGTCCTATTTTTACTTGGCTCAGGGTACTAACAACTGTGAACTTTAATATTTATGCCTCTGTTTTCTATATCAATAATATCTAAAAATATATTGCCATAAATAAATTCATCACAAAAATAGCAGACGTAAGGAAAATTTTAACATACCAAGGGCACAGGCTACCAAAAGCTAGAAATCCTCAGATTGTTCCATACATTATCACTCTCTGCTTGGTCAGTATCACTGGAAAACTTAATAAGCTTCTGACAAACAACCAACTGTGCAATATGAATGAGTCCTCTGACATGCACATTACTGATTTTAATTTTCTGAATAACATCTGTACTTGCTGAATCATCTGTATTGTATTTATGTACTTGCAATGAAGCCTATTGTAATGTACACTACACAATGAACAAAGTACTTAATATCAAGTGAACTGTGTGAAAATTAGCTCGAAAACCCCTTGGAAAAGTTTCTGTGTTCAACGTTCGTTCTTTTTAACCATACTTATTTAGCTACAATTTGGTTCACTGCCATATTTTTAGTCGTGTGGTGGAGGAATTTCACGCAGATACCCACACAACAATGCAGCACAATCGAAATTCAAGAAATCCCACAAAAGAACAAATGTAATCGATATTTTATCTCAATCAAGAAAAAATGTATTAAACTAATGTTCAGCACTGCTAAAATGCAGAAGCACGCAGTGATTGCTGACAGCAGGGCACCAGAACTTAAAGTCAGAGTTTTGCTCCAGATAAATGAACAGTATTTTCATACTGCGACAGCAAAATTTTGTGAGACTGGGAATATAGTATTTTAAAATATGTGCATAGTGAAACGTGCAAGAGAAACATAATGAAACTTGTCACTGTGCCACAAAAGTGGCAACCTCCTCTTAGCAGCACCTTTGAAATGACTTTGAAGAAGAAAAGTGATATTCAATATCTACTTCAAAGGGCTGTGGAAAACTTTGTGAAGGCAAATATTCTGCTCCACAAACAGGAAAAATGAGAATTTTCTGCAATGGATGAACAAATTCATTCAATGTGAGCAGTGATTACAAGATAGTAAAAAAACATGAAAGTCAAATTATATTTTCCAAGCGGAAGTTTTATATTTAACAGAGTAATGATCAAATAATAAGCAGAGTGGTAATAGTTTGTTTTAAGATGCAGGTAATATCCCTTGTTTGAAAATGAGTGAGATTATTGTGTCTTTACTACAGCACAAAGATTATGTGATGGAGGAGCTGGCTGGTAAGGATGTGGTAATATAAGCCAATCAGAAAAGTGACAGAACTGATCATCATGTTTTTGCTGTCCTATTGAAGATTGCTGAAACAAAGGTCAAAAAAATTTTATAGTTGGTGTACACATTCTGGACACCACTAATCCAAGTGTGCTGGTGTAAATAGTTTACTCTATAACAATACAACACTTGATACAACAATGAAAAGGCAATAATAAGTGATACTGCACATGAACAACTACACCAACTCTTTAAAAGCAGTTGGGGTCACTTGCGCAGTTTTCAATGCTGGGCACAAAAGCTGAATCTATATACAAATGTGTTTTCAAAAGAACTGTTGAAGCTCTATACAGAATGCAATTTTTGTAATTTAAAGAATTCCTTCCTGAACACCAGAAATGAGAGGTCTCTGTATTTGGAGTTTCTAAAGCAGAATAGTTTGGGGTAATCTAAAAGTGCTCACACAGTATGAAGCCATTGGGTTTCTGTGAAAACTCATTCAATGTAGCTTTATGGGGAGTGTCCAAAAAGTAAAGCAATTATATTTGTAAAAACCAAGATATTGTTAGGAAAATTTAAAATTATTTCAGGCACACCAGTTTCATTATCTCCACATTCTTCTGAGCAACCTTGCCATGCAGTGTACGCATCCACATTGTTTTAGATATCCAGCCCCCTTGTTGGTCATAAAAGGTGATTGCTTTCAAACTGGTCTTGATTTTGAGGAACAGGAAAAATTCTGCCATAGCTAGGCAAGGACTTTCGGGGGGATGGGATAGTATTGCCAATTTGAGCTTGACCGTGAACTTCCAGACATGTAGAGGGGTGGGGCTGGGGGTATTGTAGTGGTGCAACTGTCAGGTATTGGCATTTTCTTTCTGTGTTTGGAAGACCTTTCTTAGTACTGACTGTCTGCCTTTTAGGTACGAGTTCTTTGTGAGCTACAAAAGACTGTTACAATGAGTTTCAATTTCAACTTGCTCATTCAGAGGGGAACCTGAGGTGTGCCATTCATAAGTATGGCACTCTTTCTCTGGGTCATAGCCGAACACTTTTCTTTCAATGCTGGTAATGACACTGTCCAGCAAATAAGGTTTAATTTGTAAACATTCCAGCGTTCACTTGTGATCACCTCTCAGTTGTTCTTGTGATTGTCAGTTAATAGTTTTTGGATCAGCTTGGCCAAAATTTTCCTCACGTTCAAACTGTCACCAGCTATATCTTAGACATTGGTTTAGGGCCAATTGTATAAATATCACTGACTGGGTATCAATTTTTACCTTCATTCAGAAACTGAACTCTGTTCAGAGATCTGCTCTACTGTGTAACACTAAACTTGGATCTAGTGAACGAGGTTAAGTGTTGATCTAAATTAGCACAAAACATGCTTGGCAACACTGCTAGAGAGCAGTTACTCAAATGATTACTGTATCATGCTTCAGCCAAAGATATTAATCTTACATCACACATACATACTATTTATAAATGAAGGTGTCATATTGCAAAGATTGAGAAAGTACACAGAAAAAGATATGATCTTGAAACTTCTCCTCAGTCAAAAAATATTTATACCTGGAAATTATACTCTCCCAATATAAGGACACAACAGGAAGCAAAAAGCTGATGAAGTTACTGCAGCCTACAAACAAAAAGCCTGAAAAGAAATTACTGTTGACTTTAATTCACAAAATATTGAAGCAAATCATGACTAGGAAAGTTTGAGAATGTGATATGACATTATCAAGGAAAGGACCAAGAAAACATTCACACATGAAAACGTATAATGTTAAGACACACTTTACAGTTATTACATTTCAGTTTCATATGGATACTTGTGTTGTTGTAAACTGAAGCAAGAACAGTGTCAAAACTTATTGAGGTCGAAATACATAAAAACAGAGGTGATACTTGCACTAGGTTTACTGTTACAAAAAATGGACAGAAGCCAACTGCACCCTGAAGCCACAATTTACTCATATTGACAACCGCTATGACGATAATGCAGATTTTCTTCCTGAAGTTACAGTGGTGGTTTGTATAGATTTTAATATGCTCAGATATTTTTTTAAAAACTAATTTGCTAAATAAAACTTATTTTTTAATATTATTCATAACATTCTTGTTCATTTCTTGTTCTGATACAGATTTAAACAACACTGAACGCTCTAGTTGCTCCCCATCATTAAATGAGAAGCTGACTGTAACTTCAAATGAAAACATTGTTCTCCTTGTTGGTGACATTGAAAATGAAGACAAAGCAGAGAATTTTTATGTTGAGCTGGTAAGAACAATAGGGTAACTTATCTGTGACAGCAATACATAACATATTTTGAAGTAAAAGTAACATCTAATTACAAGAAGGCATGCAACACACAAGATGCGATTTTGTTATAGAATCTACAATCTTAGAATCCTATCTAGCAAAGTCCTTGATATAAAATGCCAATTTTACAAAAAAAAAAAAAAAATATTGGAGTACCTTAAAAGCAAGCATAAAATAAAAATACACGCCTGCTTGTGCAACATAAAAGAAGAATGGTAACACTGAAACCAGAGAAATTAAGAGAAATTAAAAGTAAATCAGCCTTTCAAACACATTTCGTAAATTAATTCCAATTTTGTAACTGTTTTTTTTTTTTCGTAAATACGTTGTTGACATTCGTGTGTCGTCGTAACTGCTGTCTGCGTCACGTCTGCTGTGCAGCGAGCTATGTTAATCTAAGTATTAACTGTATTTTTCTTACCTGTCGTTTCTTCTTCCATGTGTTTTTGCTTTTAGGAAGCTTTAATTTTCGAGTGCTAGTAATAGTGTTCCATAGATTTCGTGTTTGTTTTGAATACAGTCAGAGAGAGTCCCTTTAGTCAGCTGTAGTGCCAGTAGTGCTAGTGTTTGTTTTGAATACAGTCCAGAGACAGGTAGTGCTATTTTCATTGTTTCCAACAAGAAGTGTCTAGTAACCACAGTTTAGTCAGCTATCAGCCGCACTTTAGTGAATTAGTAGTCTAGTTGATTAACACTCTACAGTAAATTGATTTCTTAGCATGGATAGGATGCGTGACTGCTGTGTACGGATGCAGGAGGAGCTGGCCACTGTTCGTGAACAGCTGAGCGTGCTGATGGCCACAGTCAGCCATCTTCAGGCTGCTGCCTCGGAGTGTAGCGGCAGTGGGGAGTCTTGTGCATCACATGGTACACCCCAAGTGTTCCATGCTTCACCCATGGTCGCTGATGTCGAAACATCTTCGCGGGTACCAGGCGCGGTTGGGCCACCCTCTCCCCAAGGGGAGTGGCGGGTTCAGCGGCGTTCGCGGCGCATGAGGCGGAGGGTCAATGTGGAGGCTGGCCGTGTGGCATCGCCTGTTCTGCCTGTGAGTGAACATGTGGCCGCTCCTTCAGCAAGGTCCGAGCAGGCACACGGGGGAGGGGTTTACTAGTGAGTGATAGGGAGCTCCAATGTTAGGTGGGTGATGGAGCCCCTTAGTGAAACAGCGGAAAGGTCGGGGAAGAAGGCCAGTGTTCACCCTGTCTGCTTGCCGAGGGGTCTCATCCAAGATGTGGAGGAGGCGCTGTCGGCGGCGATAGAGAGCACTGGGTGCACCCGACTGCAACTTGTTGCTCACGTCGGCACCAAAGGCTCCTGCCGTCTGGGTTCAGAGGTTATCCTCAGTTCATACAGGCAGTTGACGGAGTTGGTGAAGGCGGAAAGCGTTGCTCGCGAGGTGGAATATGAGCTAACTATTTGTCGTGTCGTTCCCAGAACCCATCGCGGTCCTCTGGTTTGGAGCCGAGTGGAAGGCTTAAACCAGAGGCTCAGACAATTCTGTGGAGACCTGGGTGCAAATTTCTCGACCTCTGCTATCGGGTGGAGAAATGTAGGGTCCCCCTGAATAGGTCAGGCGTGCACTACACGCAGGAAGCGGCTACAAGGGTATAGCGGAGTACCTGTGGAGTGCACATATGGGTTTTTTAGGTTAGAGAATCCCCTCCCTAGGCCCGAAAAGATGCCTCCTGAGACGCGACAAGGTGGCAGTAGGCAAAACGCAACAGGGAATGACAATATTAATGTGGAATAAGTAAGCTGCAGTAGCGTCTATAGAAAGGTCTCAGAACTGCTCTGATTAATAAACGGTCACAATGTCCACATAGTACTAGGGACGGGAAGTTGGCTGAAACCAGATGTAATGAAATTCTAAACTCTGATTGGAATGTATACCGCAGAGATACACTGGACAGTGAAGGGGGAGGTGTGTTTATAGCGATAAAGAGTGCAATAGTATCGAAAGAAATTGACAGAGATCCAAAATGTGAAATAATTTGGGTGAGGGTCATGGTTAAACATGGTATTTGGATATCTCTATAGGTCCCCTGGCTCAGCAGCTGTTGTGGCAGAGCACCTGAAGGAAAATTTGGAAAATATTTTGAGTAGACTTCCCCACCATGTTATAGTTCTGGGTGGAGATTTTAATTTGCCGGATATAGACTGGGAGACTCAAACGTTTATAACGGGTGGCAGGGACAAAGATAACATATTAGACCTTCTGGTGACAAACAGACCCGAACTATTTGAAACAGTTAACGCAGAACAGGGAATCAGCGATCATAAAGCGGTTACTGCATCGATGATTTCAGCCGTAAATAGAAATATTAAAAAAGGTAGGATAATTTTTCTGTTTAGCAAACGTGACAAAAAGCAGATTTCAGAATACTTGACAACTCAACACAAAAGTTTTGTCTCAAGTACAGATAGTGTTGAGGATCAGTGGACAAGAGATGGAAAAGAGCCACCGCGGTACAACAACCGAGTTAGAAAACTGCTGCGAAAGCAAAGGAAACTTCACAGCAAACATAAATATAGCCAAAGCCTTGCAGACAAACAAAAATTATGCGAAGCAAAATGTAGTGTGAGGAGGGCTATGCGACAGTTTTATGTACTGACTTGGCCGAAAATCCTAAGAAATTTTGGTCTTATGTCAAAGCGGAAGGTGGATGAAAACAAAATGTCCAGACACTCCGTAACCAAAATGGTACTGAAACAGAGGATGACAGACTAAAGGCTGAAATACTAAATGTCTTTTTCCAAAGCTGTTTGACAGAGGAAGACTGCACTGTAGTTCCCTCTCTAGATTGTCGCCACACAGATGACAAAATGGTAGATATCGAAATAGACGACAGAGGGATAGAGAAACATATTTAAAATCGCTCAAAAGAGGAAAGGCCGCTGGACCTGATGGGATACCAGTTCGATTTTACACAGAGTATGCGAAGGAACTTGCCGCCGCCGCCGCCTCCCCCCCCCCCCCTCCCCCCTTCTCCCTCTTGCAGCGGTGTACCGTAGGTCTCTAGAAGAGCATAGCATTCCAAAGGATTGGAAAAGGGCACAGGTCATCCCCATTTTCAAGAAGGGACATTGAACAGATATGCAGAACTATAGACCTATATCTCTAATGTCGATCAGTTGTAGAATTTTGGAACATTTATTATGTTCGAGTATAATGACTTTTCTGGAGACTAGAAATCTACTCTGTAGGAATCGGCATGGGTTTCAAAAAAGACGATCGTGTGAAACCCAGCTCATGCTATTCGTCCACGAGACTCAGAGGGCCATAGACATGGGTTCCCAGGTAGATGCCGTGTTTCTTGACTTCCGCAAGGCATTCGATACAGTTCCCCACAGTCATTTAATGAATAAAGTAAGAGCATATGGACTATCAGACCAATTGTTTGATTGGATTGAAGAGTTCCTAGATAACAGAACGCAGCATGTCATTCTCAATGGAGAGAAGTCTTCCGAAGTAAGAGTGATTTCAGGTGTGCCGCAGGGGAGTGTCGTAGGACCGTTGCTATTCACATTATACGTAAATGACCTTGTGGATCACATCGCAAGTTCACTGAGGCTTTTTGCGGATGATGCTGTGGTATATTGAGAGGTTGTAACAGTGGAAAATTGTACTGAAATGCAGGAGGATCTGCAGCGAATTGACGCATGATGCACGGTGGCAATTGAATCTCAATGTATACATGTGTAACGTGCTGAGAATACATAGAAAGAAAGATCCCTTATCATTTAGCTACAATATAGCGAGTCAGCAACTGGAAGCAATTAATTACACAAATCATCTGGGAGTACGCATTAGGAGTGGTTTAAAATGGAAGTTGATCGTCGGTAAAGCAGATGCCAGACAGATTCATTGGAAGAATCCTAAGGAAATGCAATCTGAAAACAAAGGAAGTAGGTTACAGTACACTTGTTCGCCCACTGCTTGAATACTGCTCACCAGTGTGGGCTCCGTACCAGATAGGGTTGATAGAAGAGAGAGAGAAGATCCAACGGAGAGCATCGCACTTCGTTACAGGATCATTTAGTAATCGCAAAAGCGTTATGGAGATGATAGATAAACTCCAGTGAAATACTCTGCAGGAGAGACGCTCAGTAGCTCGGTATGGGCTTTTGTTGAAGTTTCGAGAACATACCTTCACCGAGGAGTCAAGCAGTATATTGCTCCCTCCTACGTATATCTCGTAAAGAGACCATGAGGAAAAAATTAGAGAGATTAGAGCGCACACAGAGGCATACCGACAATCCTTCTTTCCACGAACAAATTGAGACTGGAATAGAAGGGAGAACCGATAGAGGTACTCAAGGTACCCTCCGCCACACACCGTCAGGTGGCTTGCGGAGTATGGATGTAAATGTAGATGTTAGTAAATGCTACCCTTGGATTGAGACTCTTGTTAGCTTCATTTTCTGCTGGTGCTGTGTAATTTCTTCATAGACTCTTCTCCTGACAAATACAGTGTCATTTATTTCAGGCTCATCATCCAGTGAACTGACAGCTATTTCATTTCGTGCAAGTCTAATGCTGCAGCTATAGTAAATGCTACGCAATTAATTTACTCTGAGTCCTAATTTTAAATAACTCTGTGGTTTGCAAATCGACACAACTACCAAACAAGAAAGAAATGGCAAGTGAAAAAAAAAAAACAATTCTGAGAACTGACCTGGGATCAAACCTGAGATACTCTGGACTGTATTCCAGAATGCAACTACTGAGCCAGCACTAGATAATTATTAACTGAATTATATATGCTTGCTACTAGTTTTGTTCATCAACATGCATGCAGTTGTCATAGCAGTTTAACCACTTGTTTTGTAGATACACATTTAATCTGAATGGTGAAGTTCCTGCTACTTGAGCTTCAGAAACATTCTGTAAGAGGTGTTCAATCATTACTGACTGCTGTCGAACTATATGTACAAAACTTCTCACAGTAAAACTTTCGAATTCCTCTTTCTTATTACGTCATTAAAGACTATAAAATGTTTTAAAATAATCAGATTAATTACAAATTGTCTCCAAGAAGATCACTTATTATCTGCATTCACTACTTACAAAGCTAACAATTTCGTTTACCTAACCTTATCAGATTAAAAAAAAAAAAAAGTGTGTGTGTGTGTTTGGTGACTGATTATACTTGATCTGTGTCATTTCACCAGTCAGTTATGGCCCCAGTTCATGATCATATAACCTGAGATTAGTAGTTATACAATGTAATTTCCAAGTTCATCTTGATATGAGGTAATTTTCTGCGTTAATCTAAGGTCAACTGGTTTCACACAATTGGTCCCAAGAGCCTATGCTATGATCTGCACACTCACTCAACAATTAGTCTTCATAAGATGAACATGACACACATTTGGCCACTTTTGTTGGCTGATGGCCACACACAATGGGATTCATCTTCCACCTCTTTGCTGCCAAACTTTAATATCTTTAACCACCTTAAAACTTAAATAATTTAGTACATATTGGCTAAACTACTGTAGAGTTTAGCACAGAACTTTAACATGTATGGTTATTCACACATTTACTCCATCGTGTGTACTGACACAAGGAGGAAGTTTACATAAATATCAATAATGATGCTGCCAGAGCTCAGAGCAGACTGAGGTAAGCAGCACTGCAGATCTATGAGTCCTCTTTATCTAACTTGGCCATTCTGACTATTTTCGAACCAATAAGGACACTGGAGAAAAATTGCATTACTTTTCAAACAAACCTTGTACAGTCAAACCTCCATATAAAGATTATCAATACAACGATAAACCCGGGTACAGCGATAATTTTATATGGCACTGGCTGAGTTCCTATATGTACTATGTTAATGACCCCTCATTACAATGATGAAGTAAATTTAGCAACACCCCGTTATAATGAAGACAAAATTGAGGTATTTACTATTTCCTACTCCTAAGAAGCTCACTATAACGGTAAGTATTGTTTATTTAGCTACTAGACTTTCAGCGCTTTACTATGGAAACTTCACTACATACTACAGTACTGTATTTATTCTAGCAGTAAAGAGAAAAGCGTACAGCTGCAGGCGAGCTGTGCTGAGCGGCAAACATCAAAGAGTTCCTTTGTTTGAATGAGTGTTTAGTTTGGCCATTTTTGAGCTTCAGTAGCAGAGAGAAGTGTTTTCTTGGGCTCACACATAGCTAATGTCCGTGATTTTTGCAATCTGAATATTTTTAGTTGATGTAAACACTTTGGACGTCACTAAGATTTGGACAATGGCTGGAACTCAAACAAGTAAGGAGGTTCTCAAAGACATATAGATAACAGAATGAAACAAGTAGACATGGGGAGGAAGTATGGACTTGCACAATCAATGTTAGCTACATTACTTAAAAAATAAAAAACTGAAGAAAGTTTTGTAGATGGCAAATTTAACCCTCCAAGAAAAAGAATGAAGATGGCTGTGGCTGCTACTGCTGCTGATGTGGACAGTGCTACACTGCAATGGTTTAATGATATGCATGTGCAGAATTTACCAATTAATGGTCCGTTGATATGTTAAAAGGCCTTAGATTTCACAAAGTTGCTTGTTGATTCTAATTTTAAGGCAAGTAATGGATGGTTGCAAAGATTTAAGGAAAGTCGATCATTTTAAAGTAATTTCAGGAGAAGAAAAATCAGCATCTTAAGGTGATGCAGAATTTTGTATGAAAAACACCATGTGTAAACTGTTAGAAAAAATACAGTCTTGAAAATTTGTACAACACAGACGAGAATGTGATTGTGAACTGATGGAAAAACGCAAGAATTTCCAAAAGTCAAGTCGTTGGTGAGAATATTGTGGTCGATGAAAAATGCAGGATAATATTCAAAGTGACCTGGAGATTTATTCAGCAGTTACTGGTATAATGATAGATGTTTCAACAGTTGAATACTTGTCAGTGGATTATGAAGTGTTCGTGATTGAAGCACAAGCCAACAAATCTATCTTCAAAGTGTTAAAGGGTAATTCGCCTGTTGAAGATTCCTATGATGACAGTGATGTTATAAGTGTGACCCCCGCTCTGATGGAGCTAATAGGTCAGTTGGAAACCATTCAGCAAGTAGCATCTTCAATCCCCAGTGTTTCAGCACAGCAAATGATTGCGTTAAAGGAGATAAAGACAATATTCACAAGAGAGCCTTTAAGAAAAAAGAAACAAAGGAAACTAAGTGAATTTTTCTGCACACGAACTTAAGATATTTTACAGGTACAATATTAATAAATTAAGTAAACAAAATGTGCTTCATTATTTGTCTTTCAATGTTATTTTTCATCAGAAAAGCGCTACAGTAATGTACTTCGCAGCCACGAAAACATGACTTCTTGCTCCAAGTCAAAATAAAAAAACCTCATTAGAATTATAACTCTGGTACAACGATTTAATTTTCATGGTCCCATGAAATTCTTTATACTGAGGTTTGACTGTATATCAGAATTCTTTTGTGAAGTGTTACCTCACAGTGCTATTCCCTTCTACTTCTCTTCTTCAGGGTCATTTAAAGATTAATATTTTGACACATTTTGTTGATGAACATATAGTTGTTCACTGCAGTGACAACACTACAAGCCAGCTAAACGGTAAGGAACAACAAAAGAAAACACCATAAGCAATATCAGAAAATACCCTATTTGGATATCACTTTTTAAAACAAAGAAACAAATCATTTTATGCCCTTTTATTCTGTGTAACAGTTTACAACAGCACTCATCACACACTGTCAAAGTAAGCTGTCAACCCACAGTGTAATACAGATTTACAGTTTAAAAAAAAAAAAAAAACTGTTCATTTGTAAACAATGGTCAAAATAATTGAGGAATTAGTTGGCAAAACGCACTTTATATAATCTCTTAATTCACTCTGCTATAAACAATAGTACGGGACACTATAGGATAACAGGGTGTCTACATGGACAAGGAAAAATTATTCCCAGATTTTTCCCGCATTTCCCAGTTGAAAATACACTTTCTCCCGGGTCAAAACACACTTTTTCCATACTAAGTGACAGTATACTTTTTCTCGGCACTTATCAATCCTTTTATGGTTTATGGTTTTATACACCGGCGTAGAATTTCCCGGCACTTTAGAAAATGAAACTCAGAGGAAAAAAACACTTTTGGAAAGATCTTTGATGTGCAGCAACATGTACACTGCATATCTCCGTGTTACGAAGGTATAAATTCGAATTCCACCAAACACCGCATGTTACTTTCCGAAGCATTAAAATCGAGATTGCGACTCGCTTTTGTAAGCCAGTCACAGTTCATGTCACCTGATCTCGCCAGCTGATGACAGCATTTGATACGTGAGGTAGTCAGCCAATAGCAAGATCACTCTTAAGTAGTGCGAACACACAAATAAGAAAAATTAATGACTTAAATGAATGTACAATGGTTGCTACAAGAAAAGCAAAGCTATCACATATAATATTGGTCTCTAAGATTAATAAGCTGCAAGAGAAGCTAAGCTTCCACATATATTGTTGATCTTTTTTGCGCGTCATACATCACATAAATGTGCCAGTAAAATTTTTTAATAACGACGTAAATGTCTGATCTTCTGCGCTCGAAATTCTTCATATGGTCGTCCCCAAAGAGTTGATTTTCAAATGACAGTCAAATGCTCTGTGATTTAAAAAATTCGTCGTACACTTTCTCACACAGTTTATCTCGCATAAAAGGAAATTTACTTTGAAAGTAACGCTTTTCAAAGCAATATTGGCAATATTTTTCCGTGACCTATTAGAAAGGTACGTTTCAGCAGTTGCCAGAGAGCGCCAGATAACAGGCGTCACTGCACTTGTGCAGCAACGATGACACAGGAAGCCCGCATGTTCGTACATGTGAAACATTAAAAGATCTTGCATTAAAACGAATCTAATGTAAAAAACCGTCACATCACGCTCATTGGAGGCAATTTGTTGTTAAGAAGCACTGCACAGTCTTCCTAAAGCCTTTGACACACTTTGCTGTTGGCAGACGCTTGTATGAGCACTGTGTTTTGTTGTTGTATATGGTGCATTTTCATTGCGACTTAAGTTTTATTTTCGTTTTTTTTTCTCTCGTTCATGTTTTGTGGCTGCAGTATTATTCTGCAGAAGTGGGATACAATAAATTGTTTTGTTAGAGTATTGGTTCTTACCAGTCAAAATCACAAAAATTAAACTGAAAACTAAAACAATGAAAAATTCCTGGAACTCAAAAAGATTCCCGGGTTTTTCCCGGTTTTCTCCCGGATGAAAAAATTCCGAGGTTTTTCTCGGATCTCCCGGTTGTCCCGGGTCGTAGACACCCTGGATAAACAATAATATACCAGAGCATATGAATGTAATACGCAGTAATTATTGTCTGTATGACTCAAGACATCAGTCATACTCTTGCCTTATGGCATGCAGCCCACAAAATGTGTTCTACGTGGAAAACTCTGTCAGTCATAAAAATTTCAAACCTTCTTGTCATTTATCTGCCATTCAACTGTTTCACATAAAGATCCGTGTAACCACCAAAGTTGATATCTGTTCATCAGCCCACCATCACAGTATTGGGATGGTTCAACATGAACACTGCTGCAGACATTCCTGACGGATATCCTGTATTCTGATATTCCTTGCAAGGCTCAATGTAATCAAGGAGTTGCATCCTGCCATCTATTACAACAAGCTACGCACAAGAGGGAATCATTAATTTTGACTGTGCCAATGCACAATGTTACACTAATTTACTTCATATACTTCTTTTTGTTTAAAAGCAAGCAAACAGTCATAAAAATCACTCTTTGGGAAACTCGAACTGCCTTTGCTATGTCACATTACTGCAGCACTATATTTCTATTATTGAACACTAGCACTGGACACCTACAGCTTCTGAGGTTGCAAAATTTGTGTGTTGCCTCACTCACCAGCAATGTATTCAACCGATGTGTCAAAGTGATGTAAGCTGCCTTTTTCTCCGCTCGCAGGAATACTATGTGGTCGTACTTCAAGCTGCCCCAAAACACGATAATCTCTGACCAGGATGTATTAAAACATTGTAATGAATCCATTAACTGATCTTACCAGTGTACAGTAACTACTTCAGTTAGCAAAAAAGTTGTACAGGATTCTTTACTTCTAAACTGCACTGCCGTGTTGTTCGCTCCTCTTTGTATATTTTTCAAAATTATCTCACCTTTATTAGTACAATCTTAACATATCCAGTAGGTACTTTAGTAGCGACATAAGACTGTGAAAATATAGAAAAATCAATAACATGGGGACACTTCAGACACTGTTTAATTACCTTCTATAACAGAGTCCTCATGGAGTTACTCTTTTTGGATCACGAGGGAACAATGATGTTTTACGAATATTATCCAAACCCAAGTACAACATCACAACTCTTTCCAATCCAATTCCACCTCCTGCATGTGGTGGGCATCCATAACGGAAAGAATCAATGTAAGGTTTGATCTTTTCAATATCTGAAAGAATATTGGAAAAGAAAAATATTAGGATTTCACCTGAATCTGCAGCACTATAGAAAAAAAAACACTGAAATGGAGTCTTCATTTTGTGGTTTTTATTTCATATGACAAAGTTTAACTAAGTTTCATAATACAATTATCCTGAGTACAGGGATTTAGAGATGTTTTACAGAGATAACTTATAACAATCATGGCAGACTGCAAAGAAGCAAAAATAAACAGTAGCAAAATATGGCACTTGTTACACAAGAAGACATGATCAATGGAGGCAGAAACTTAACAACTGGTTTTGCTCTGAACATCAAACAAAGTGATGAATAAACTGAATAAGTTTGTCCAACAGGAAATAATTACAACTTACCAACACCAAGTAGTTTTGCCCTTTCAGTCAAAAATTCTGGGTCATGAATTCTCTGTGCACCAGAGAGTATTTCTTCGCCTCTCATGAACATATCATAAGAGTTTGACTTTTTCTGCAAGGAAAAAAATTCACTTGTGAATAGATGACAGAAGAAAAGCAGTCACAAGGAACCTGAAGATTAATAATTATTTAAGTAACAACACAAACTGAAACATATAGAACAAAATTTTAGCATTTAAATTGAGGGAATGTTTCCATCAAATTTGTAAGGACGGATTTAAACAAATTCCCAGGAAACAGTATCAGAAAAGGTAAATCCTTTATTCTTGTTCAGAGAGCATAAGAGTTGTGCACACTCAACAAGTTTAAATACAGCTGCACAAAGACAGTGAAATATTTTAATCAAAATAAAAAATTATACAAATCATCAGAATTAAAATTACTCAGATATAAACTGTAGAACTTACATTGTCTTTTGGATCGGGCATAGTGTAGAAGGGCCTCACTGCAAGAGGATATTTATCCAGAATATAAAAATCAGTGTCATACTGCAAAATAAAAACTTATGTTAAATGCACTTATAGTGATTCAACAATATTTACACGTTTTTCAGAATGTTGTCTTTAAGAGTAATTAATATAAGATGTAGCATTTCTGGATAAGTAGAAAGATAAAATGCTCACTGATGCACAAACATTTTTAATCTGCATTTAAATTTTAATAATTGATGGACGGTAATGCATTAATATCACTGGAACAAGGTAATCAGCTGATCAAATCATCTTATACATGATGCCACTTACAGTAAATGTAAACCAATGATGTATTGAAAATGTTGCTCTCTAAGTGATAACGTCAACAAAAAGTAAAAATCTACTTTAAAAAATAAACGTGAAGCTTTCCTCTGCCTACTGAATAAGTTCACACAGCCAGTTACAAGAGAACTTACTGTTTACATGGAACTCAAACCACAATGCAGGTTGTCTTCTTTCCCATCATATAAAAAATGTTACTGGAAGTGAAAGATACATTGTATTCCAGTAAAACCCTATGATGTACCGAGATTTGAATGTAGAACCCTTGGATTTCTAGTAAGGAGTAGTATAAAAGCAATGAGATACTACTGAAAAAACTTTCTACATTTAATAAGGGGACACCTTCTGTTCAGAGAGATTAGCGGTCTTCCTTTTAAAAACAGTTCTTCTGCACGCCAGTTATGATAGGCAGTTTCAATCTATACGGCCATCTTCAGATCTATGCAATATTTACAATCTGTAAGTAATCTATGATAAAATTAAAATATATATGAAGTTCACAATTATTCAATGCAATTCAACTATATTTTAATTTTCTATACTCTAATCTGGGTTTATTTAAACACCATACCCTTTTGCCTCCTGATATTTTGTGATAATTTCTTAGTGGAGTGCAGCAAATGATTAGTGCTGTCACCTAAAGGTGGGCTTCAGTCTAAAACCAATAGTGGGGGGAAAAAAAGTTCAATGGCAAAGAAATTGCTTGTTGTTTCTGGCTTCAGTCACAATTTTAACCTTTAAAAGTGCTCTAAACTAACAATTTTTAAATGATACATTGAATTGTTACAAAAGTCTCTGTGCTAAAGCAAATCTCCATGCAACAGAAATGCGACTTTTCTCATTACTAAGAAACTATTTTTGCCATACCATAATAGTGTATGACTGTTAACCAAAATGCAATGCTAGGACAATTTTTGTCAAAACAGATCAACACAATGGCAGTGCACAAACAGTATACTATAAACCTGTTCATGCACTCTGTGAGATAATGGTACAAGACTGAAACAAAACGAAATGAGACTGGTGCTACAAATTTGTGTACTTTTCAATACATTCAATTGGTGGTTGTCAACTTCAAAGTACAACCCATCTCATTCAACACAAGTCAAGAGAGTGAGTGAGTGAGTGTGTGTGTGTGTGTGTGTGTGTGTGTGTGTGTGAGGAGGGGTGGGGGGAGAGAAGTTGAAATACAGAAGCAGAGGTAACTACAGAGGAATATGATGGTTAGAATTATTTTGCGTGAGCTAACTGAATAAAACAGAACTGATAAAATAACACACATATGAGAACAGATAAAAATACTATTTCATTTAAGATGCAACAAATAATTTTCAATACATCTCACTTTTACAAAGGATGTGTATGCCTACAAATATGTTTTTGGAAATAACAGAATACAAACTTACTTTCGCCTTAACTAAGCGTCCCAGTAATTTCTCATTAGTAGTACTAAGATCATCCTCATCCCCCATTTCAACTCCTGCTTCACGTAACATCTTCACACCTTGACTAAATTCAAGTTTCAGAGGTGGATCAATAAACCGAAATGGTTCCACAGGAAACTGTTGTGCTACAGCAGCTATTTCATCAGCGTAACTGTGAGAGATTGCAAACAATAAAATTAATGGTATGTAATTTTAAACTTATAAAAATATAGAAGTGGTACACACAGTTACAATTCCCTCTACACACAATTAGAGACAGCATTCAATTGAATGATACACGACTGATAAATAAAGTGTTTTGATTTAGGGTGCTACACATCTTGATTCTTTGTGTCTTAACCTCAGTAAATTAGAAAAAACACATGCACACACAAATATTATATATAGTTACTGACTGTCCTTTTTCATTTTTTGTCAACTGTTTAATTTCTGGTTGTAAGTTTCAAAAATATAAAGCATAATATTGCAACTCTTCAATTTTACACGTGGTGCTTCATTGGTAAAACTTCTACACATAAGGATGGGCTCACATCACCAACAATGAGGTAAGCTTTCACAGTACAGAACTGTTTTCATTGTAGTCTTAAGTTCAAAGACTGGTTTGATGCAACCCTCCACACTGTGCAAGCCTCTTCATCTCTGCACAACTATTGCAACTTATATCTACTTGAAACAGCAAGCTGTAGTCAAGCACCTCCCCTCCCACATTTCTCTCCATTACCAAATACATGAATACCTGATGCTTCATAACGTGTACCATCAACATCTCCTTTGTTTCAGCAATGTTGTCACACATTTCTTTTCTCCCAAATTGATTTGGTGCCACTTCATTAGTTATATGATCTACCGAGAAAATCTTAAATATTCTTCTGCAGCACCCTATTTCAAAATCTTCTAGTCTCTTCTTGCCAGAACTGTTTGTTGTCCTCTTTTCACTTTTGTTCAAGATTATGCTACAGACAAATACTTTCAGAAAAACTTAACAGTTTATATTAAATATCTACAAATTTCTCTTTATCAGGAATACTTTTCTTGATATTACTAGTCTGGAGTTTACATTATATCTATTTCAGCCACAATCAATTATTTTGCTGCCCAAATAGCAAAACTCATCTACTGTTTAATGTCTCATTTCCCAACACAATTCCCTCAGGTTTGCCTGATTTAATTTGACTGCATTTTCTTCCCCTCTTTTACTTTTGTAGATATTTACCTCATAACCTCTTTTTATGACGATATACATTTCTGCAGTGACACGGGCGCATACTTTCAAACGGCCGCCAATGCAGCAGCACTATATCGTCCACAGAGGGCACCTCAGACTTACGTGCATGCGCGCGCGTGTGCGTGTGTGTGTGTGTGTGTGTGTGTGTGTGTGTGTGAGAGAGAGAGAGAGAGAGAGAGAGAGAGAGAGAGAGAGAGAGAGAGATCAGAGCCCACCATAGGCCCCAGTCTATTTAAGGCTAGCCGAACTACGATCGGCCTCAGTTCTCTATGTGTATTGCTCCAGCTATCTGTGTACGTATTGGTTCCTGCTGAATGGTCATAATTGCTAACCGTGTTACAGAGGACAGTTCGTCGAACGGCAAGAATCATTCGCCATGGTGTTACATCACCTATCACAGACAATCAAACTCAGATACTTCAATCACTGGCTTCTGTTTTGTCTAGCCAGCACGCTCCTCAGTCTGCATTGCCTGCTGTTTTGCCCTCCGCAGCCCCCAAGGTTTTATCCGCCTCCCTTTTCTATGCACGATGAGTCCGTTGAGTAATGGAATGTATACGAGAAATAACTGCGACAACACTTTCAAGATTTTGGGATTACTGACACTATTCCATGCTGTGCCTTGCTCATTTCATGGATATCACCAAGAATGTATGAATGCCTATATCAATTCACCCCTTTGCAGGATCTCTCTTTTTTAACATTTGATCAAATTTGTGAACTTCTTCCAAAATACTACAATAAGCACACCCATGTTAACGCATCCCGGTTTGAGTTCTACAGCTGAAGGAAGCAACAAAATCAATCCCATCAAGCATGGGCCGCTGAATTCCATGGGTTAAGTTGTCACTGTCATTTTCTGTCCGATGTGCATAAACAGCTGTATGCTGATCAGGTGGTGAGAAACGCTATAATTCATTTAGCTCTGGGTCGTGAGGCGCGAGAGTGTGCCCTCCACTGTGAAAATCCATACCTTTCTGAGTTTTTAGCTACTGTACAGCTGTCTGAGGTTTTGCGAGCTATGGATAACCAAACTGAGTCATGGTGTGAGGTATCAGCAATCCACCCCTCTCTTCCACACCAAGCTTCAGATAGTTCACAGGTGGAAGATATGGTTCAGTCTTGTCTTGTGACAGCCAGAGCGACAGCACCAGCAGCAGCGAGTACTGTTTGTATAAAGCGTTTATTTTGCATTTTGTTTACGACCTTCCACTAAGGAAGGGATTCTATTTGTGTTTATCTGCTCTGCATAGTAACTAACAGTTCTTGATAAAACTTTACGTAGTTTTCGTGTTAGATTTCTTAGTGTTTTCTTGATCGTTTAGAACAGAAAGCGCCCTAAAACCGTCTTTTGTTTGTTTCGCGGCCGTTAGCCACTAGTCACTTGAATCGGCAGTTGTCTTGTGACAGCCAGAGCGACAGCACCAGCAGCAGCGAGTACTGTTTGTATAAAGCGTTTATTTTGCATTTTGTTTACGACCTTCCACTAAGGAAGGGATTCTATTTGTGTTTATCTGCTCTGCATAGTAACTAACAGTTCTTGATAAAACTTTACGTAGTTTTCGTGTTAGATTTCATAGTGTTTTCTTGATCGTTTAGAACAGAAAGCGCCCTAAAACCGTCTTTTGTTTGTTTCGCGGCCGTTAGCCACTAGTCACTTGAATCGGCAGTTGTCTTGTGACAGCCAGAGCGACAGCACCACCAGCAGCGAGTACTGTTTGTATAAAGCGTTTATTTTGCATTTTGTTTACGACCTTCCACTAAGGAAGGGATTCTATTTGTGTTTATCTGCTCTGCATAGTAACTAACAGTTCTTGATAAAACTTTACGTAGTTTTCGTGTTAGATTTCTTAGTGTTTTCTTGATCGTTTAGAACAGAAAGCGCCCTAAAACCGTCTTTTGTTTGTTTCGCGGCCGTTAGCCACTAGTCACTTGAATCGGCAGTTGTCTTGTGACAGCCAGAGCGACAGCACCAGCAGCAGCGAGTACTGTTTGTATAAAGCGTTTATTTTGCATTTTGTTTACGACCTTCCACTAAGGAAGGGATTCTATTTGTGTTTATCTGCTCTGCATAGTAACTAACAGTTCTTGATAAAACTTTACGTAGTTTTCGTGTTAGATTTCTTAGTGTTTTCTTGATCGTTTAGAACAGAAAGCGCCCTAAAACCGTCTTTTGTTTGTTTCGCGGCCGTTAGCCACTAGTCACTTGAATCGGCAGTTGTCTTGTGACAGCCAGAGCGACAGCACCAGCAGCAGCGAGTACTGTTTGTACAAAGCGTTTATTTTGCATTTTGTTTACGACCTTCCACTAAGGAAGGGGTTCTATTTGTGTTTATCTGCTCTGCATAGTAACTAACAGTTCTTGATAAAACTTTACGTAGTTTTCGTGTTAGATTTCTTAGTGTTTTCTTGATCGTTTAGAACAGAAAGCGCCCTAAAACCGTCTTTTGTTTGTTTCGCGGCCGTTAGCCACTAGTCACTTGAATCAGCAGTTGTCTTGTGACAGCCAGAGCGACAGCACCAGCAGCAGCGAGTACTGTTTGTATAAAGCGTTTTTGTACTTATTTGCTGCGCTTAGCTTTTAAATAGTTTTTCTGGGAAAACCTAGCGTAGTTTTCGCGTCTCGTATTTCAGTGAGTGTTTCTTGATTATCAGAGTAGCTCATCAGAAGATTATCTTGGGAATTTGTCACCGTATAGAGTAGGGTAAACATAGTCATGTGTAGGGGCTGTGGTTGTTGTAAGCGGACGCAAGGAGAATTGGCCACTCTTCGGGGGCAGGTGGAGGCTTTGTCTGTTAGGCTCATCGAGCTCGAGGCGCAGGCGTCGGCTCGTAGTGGCGTTGGGGCAACTGTGGTGAGACCTATGCCTACTTCGGTGACCTTGGAATCACTAGGAACCCCTGATGTCGCTGCGTCTTCCGGCAGTGAGCATCTTACCGGTCAGCCATCACTCCAGGGTGAATGGCGGACAGTGGTGGGCTCGCGCGTGCCTGGCCGAAAGGCGAAGGTGGGATCTGGCCGCGTGGCAGCTGCCTTACCCCTTTCCAACAGGTACGGGGTGCTTCCTAGTGGTGATGACATCGTTTCCGAGCTACCACAGGGTGCCTCGCCTGTTGGGCCAGTGGCCGATTCTCCGGCAAGGTCCCGACAGTCACAGAGGGCGGGCCTATTAGTTATAGGGAGCTCCAACGTTAGGCGGGTTATGGAGCCCCTCAGGAAAATAGCGGGTAGGTCGGGGAAGAATGCCAGTGTGCACTCGGTGTGCTTGCCGGGGGGTCTCGTCCGTAATGTGGAGGAGGCCCTTCCGGCAGCTATTGAACGCACTGGGTGTGACCGGCTGCATATAGTAGCACATGTCGGAACGAATGACGCCTGCCGCTTGGGTTCTGAGGCCATCCTTGGTTCCTTCCGGCGGCTGGCTGATTTGGTGAAGACAACCAGCATCGCACGCGGAGTGCAAGCTGAGCTTAATATCTGCAGCATAGTGCCCAGAGTCGATCGCGGTCCTCTGGTTTGGAGCCGTGTGGAGGGTCTAAACCAGAGGCTCAGACGACTCTGCGACTATAATGGTTGCAAATTCATCGACCTCCGTTATTGGGTGGAGAACTGTAGGGCCCCCCTAGACAGGTCAGGCGTGCACTACACACCGGAAGCAGCTACTAGGGTAGCAGAGTACGTGTGGCGTGCACACGGGGGTTTTTTAGGTTAGAGGGACCCCCCCTTGGGCGAAACGATAAAATACCTGACGGCTTACCAGAGAGGACATTATCATCGTTGATAAAGAATGTCCGTCCTCAGAGACCAAAAACAGGAAAAGTTAACGTAATATTGGTAAACTGCAGGAGTATCCAGGGCAAGGTTCCTGAATTAGTATCTCTTATTGAAGGAAATAGTGCGCATATAGTATTAGGAACGGAAAGTTGGTTAAAACCGGAAGTGAACAGTAACGAAATCCTAGACACAGAATGGAATATATACCGCAAGGATAGGATAAACGCCAATGGTGGAGGAGTATTTATAGCAGTAAAGAATTCAATAATATCCAGTGAAGTTATTAGCGAATGCGAATGTGAAATAATCTGGGTTAAGTTAAGTATCAAAGGTGGGTCAGATATGATAGTCGGATGCTTCTATAGACCACCTGCATCAGCAACCGTAGTAGTTGAGCGCCTCAGAGAGAACCTGCAGAACGTCGTGAAGAAGTTTCGTGATCATACTATTGTAATAGGGGGAGACTTCAATCTACCAGGTATAGAATGGGATAGTCACACAATCAGAACTGGAGCCAGGGACAGAGACTCTTGTGACATTATCCTGACTGCCTTGTCCGAGAATTACTTCGAGCAGATAGTTAGAGAACCAACTCGTGAAGCTAACGTTTTAGACCTCATAGCAACAAATAGACCGGAACTTTTCGACTCCGTGAATGTAGAAGAGGGTATCAGTGATCATAAGTCAGTGGTTGCATCAATGACTACAAGTGTAATAAGAAATGCCAAGAAAGGAAGGAAAATATATTTGCTTAACAAGAGTGATAGGGCACAAATCGCAGAATACCTGAGTGACCACCATCAAACGTTCATTTCTGAGGAAGAGGATGTGGAACAAAAATGGAAAAAATTCAGAAACATCGTCCAGTACGCCTTAGATAAGTTCGTACCGACTAAGGTCCAAAGCGAGGGGAAAGATCCACCGTGGTATAACAATCATGTACGAAAGGTACTACGGAAACAAAGAAAGCTTCATCATAGGTTTAAGAGTAGTCGAATCATAGCTGATAAGGAAAAGCTGAACGAAGCGAAAAAGAGCGTAAAGAGAGCAATGAGAGAAGCATTCAACGAATTCGAACATAAAACATTGGCAAACAATCTAAACAAGAACCCTAAAAAGTTTTGGTCATATGTAAAATCGGTAAGCGGATCTAAATCCCCTATTCAGTCACTCGTTGACCACGATGGAACCGAAACAGAGGACGACCGAAGAAAGGCAGAAATACTGAATTCAGTGTTCCGAAACTGTTTCACTGCGGAAAATCGTAACACGGTCCCTGACTTCAGCCGTCGCACGGACGCCAAAATGGAAAATATTGAAATAAACGATATCGGAATTGAAAAACAACTGCTATCACTTAGTAGCGGAAAAGCATCCGGACCAGACGAGATACCCTTAAGATTCTACAGTGATTATGCTAAAGAACTTGCCCCCTTTCTATCAGCAATTTATCGTAGATCGCTGGAAGAACGTAAAGTACCTAGCGACTGGAAGAAAGCGCAGGTCGTTCCCATTTTCAAGAAGGGTCATAAATCAGATGCGAATAATTATAGGCCTATTTCGCTTACGTCAATCTGTTGTAGAATAATGGAACATGTTTTATGTTCTCGTATTATGACGTTCTTAGATAATACAAATCTCCTTCATCATAACCAACATGGATTCCGCAAACAGAGATCATGTGAAACTCAGCTCGCCCTATTTGCCCAAGAAATTCACAGTGCCGTAGACACTGGCGAGCAGATTGATGCCGTATTCCTGGACTTCAGGAAGGCATTTGATACGGTTCCGCATTTACGTTTAGTGAAAAAAATACGAGCTTACGGAATATCGGACCAGGTTTGTGATTGGATTCAGGATTTCCTAGAAGAAAGAACACAACATGTCATTCTTAACGGTTCAAAATCTGCAGATGTAGAGGTAATTTCGGGAGTACCGCAGGGAAGCGTGATAGGACCTTTATTGTTTACAATATACATAAATGACTTAGTTGACAACATCGGTAGCTCCGTGAGGCTATTTGCAGATGACACGGTTGTCTACAAGAAAGTAGCAACATCAGAAGACTCGTACGTACTCCAGGAGGACCTGCAGAGGATTAATGCATGGTGCGACAGGTGGCAGCTTTCCCTAAACGTAGATAAATGTAATATAATGCGCATACATAGGGGCAGAAATCCATTCCAGTACGATTATGCCATAGGTGGTAAATCATTGGAAGCGGTAACGACCGTAAAATACTTAGGAGTTACTATCCGGAGCGATCTGAAGTGGAATGATCACATAAAACTAATAGTGGGAAAAGCAGGCGCCAGGTTGAGATTCATAGGAAGAATTCTAAGAAAATGTGACTCATCGACGAAAGAAGTAGCTTACAAAACGCTTGTTCGTCCGATTCTTGAGTATTGCTCATCAGTATGGGACCCTTACCAGGTTGGATTAATAGAAGAGATAGACATGATCCAGCGAAAAGCAGCGCGATTCGTCATGGGGACATTTAGTCAGCGCGAGAGCGTTACGGAGATGCTGAACAAGCTCCAGTGGCGGACACTTCAAGAAAGGCGTTACGCAATACGGAGAGGTTTATTATCGAAATTACGAGAGAGCACATTCCGGGAAGAGATGGGCAACATATTACTACCGCCCACATATATCTCGCGTAATGATCACAACGAAAAGATCCGAGAAATTAGAGCAAATACGGAGACTTACAAGCAGTCGTTCTTCCCACACACAATTCGTGAATGGAACAGGGAAGGGGGGATCAGATAGTGGTACAATAAGTACCCTCCGCCACACACCGTAAGGTGGCTCGCGGAGTATAGATGTAGATGTAGATGTGTACACACGATCACAGTGTCAAGGCGGTCAGCCTTGCTCCCAGTAGCAGCCGCACCAACAATGAAAACAGGGCAGTAAACAGCATACAAGTGGATATAGGAGCTGCAATAACCTTGTTAAACTCGCAACTTTGTAAGGACTCCGACTCCCCTCAGCTTCTCCCTGTGGCACAAAAGTTAGTACAAGGGCTGTTCAAAAGTAAGTCGACTTTTCAAATTGCACGAGCAATGTAAATTCGATTATCGATGTTTTTTTTATGTTGGTACACATGTCCCGAACATTCGATCACAGTTTCAAGTGTACAGCAAACTTCATTTGTTTTTGACAGATGGAAAGGTTAACGTGTTTTAATGTGCTCAGCGATTTTTGATTATTATAAAAAAAAAAAAATGGAGCACAGAATTTGCATCAAATTTTGTGTGAAAAATGAAATCTGTGCTGTAGAACACTTGAAATGTTGCCTGCTCTAAGTCAAAAAAAAATTTTAAAAGTGGTACAAGCTCTTCAAAGATGGCCAGGAAGGTGCTAATGACGAACCTCGCTCTGGACGCCCCAGCACATCAACAACAGATGATAACGTCAAAGCTGTGAAGAAAATTGTTTTGGAAAATCATTGAATTACCATAAGAGACGTTGCTGAGGATGTTGGCATATCGATTGCCTCGTTTCATGCAATTTTTTCGGATGTTTGGGCACGAGATGTGTCAGCGAAGTTTGATCCAAAACTTCTCAACTTTGATTAGAAGAGTCGTCACATGAGCATCCTCGCTGAGGAGCTCTCGAATGACATCAATGTTCCTGATGTGCTCAAAAGGGTCATAACTGGTGACAAAACATGAACTTACGGTTATGACATCGAAACCAAAGCCCAGCTGTCCCAATGGAAACATCTCAGATAGCCAAGACCGAAAAAAGCACGCCAAGATCGATCAAACGTCAAAGTTTTGCTCACTGTTTTTTTCAATTACTGTGGTGTACTGCACCATGAATTTTTGCCTCAAGGTTGTACAGACAATAAAAGGAGTATTACATTGACATTATGTGCCATTTGCAGAAGCAATACACGAAAAACATCTGGAGCTGTGGAAAAACAATTCATGGCTTTTGCATCACAACAATGCACCTGCTCATTCATCGTTGCTTGTGAGAGATTTTTTGGACAAAAACAACACAACAATCATGCCTCAGCCACCATATTCACCGGATTTGGCCCCCTGCAACTTTTTCCTGTTCCCAAAACTATATAGACCTATGAAAGGATGAAGATTTTCAACAACTGAGGAAATAAAAAACTGCATTGCTGGAAGTACTCGAGGCTGTACCAAAAAATGCTTACGAGAAGTGCTTCGAGGATTGGAAGCAGTGTTGGCACAAGTGTATTGTCTTTGAAAGGGATAACATGAATATTGATGAATAAATAAATACTTTTTCATAAAAATATAAAGTCACCTTACTTTTTGAATACACCTTGTAGATTAAAATAAAAAGAGGATTCCTAGTCTCTGGCAGTTTTCTGCCTTATTGACCAACAAGTCAGTAGTCTGGTCACTTACATTTCTTATTGTAGATAATGCGCATACAGAGAATCCTTTTGGATTAGATGCTTTTAAGTTGTTTGGTTTTACCATTTCAGATGAAATGAATTTAATGTCTGAACAAGTGTTGCACACCCAGTTAGATGCACTATGTTTTGAGTTTTCCTCTTCGTTCTCTCCTGGATTGGGGTGTGCTAACAATTTTCAAGCACGCATTACCATGAAGCCTTCTGCTCGACCTTGTTTTCTTTGGGCCCGTCTGATTCCAGTGGCACTAAGAGAACGAGTCAAATATGAATCAGATCGCCTCTCGCAATCTGGCGTTGTTCATCCTATTGCATCAAATGATGATCTACCCCTTTAGTTATAGTAAAGAAACCGTTGGGACGGTTTCACCGCTGTGGCAATTTTAAAGTTTCTGTGAACTCACAAGCTATAGTGGATATATACCAGATACTGTGTCCAGATGAACTCTTTGAGAAGTTATCAAGTGGTCAATATTTCTCAAAAACTGACTTGTCAGATGCCTATTTACAACTCCCTTTAGATAAAAAGTCACAACATATGTTAGTCGTCAGTACCCCTTTTGGCCTGTACCAGTACTTGTGGTTGCCTTTTCAACATTTTTTGGAACAACTTTCAGTGTCTGTGCCAGGTTGTGCAAACTATTTGGATGATACTGTAGTTTTCAGTGCCTCCACTGAGGAACATTTACAAAATCTCTGTAGTCTTATTTTCTGTCTTCCAAGTGGTCGTGTTGCAGTGCAATTTAGAGAAATGTCAATTTTTTCAACCTTCTATTGTTTATCTTGGGTTTGAAGTCTCTCATGAGGGTCTCAAACCCCTGCATCAATGTTTCCAATATTGTGTCACTTTCACGTCCTACTTTACCCAAGGATCTTCCATTTTTTCTAGGCAAAGTCAACTACTACCATAAATTTTTTTCTGGAGCACCAGCAATCGTGCAGCTCTTATTACATGCATTGCTGTGCAAAGGGACTCAGTTTCACTGGTCAACGGCTTGTCCAACTGCGTTTTGCACCCTTAAGACCATGTTGATGTCTGTGCCCTGCTTAGTGACGTACCACCTGGTCACCGATCACAAACCACTGGTTTCCTTAATCAGACCTTCTGTGTCATTACCAGATAAAGCAACATATCACATTCAACATTGGGTTCTTTTCATTTCACATTACGAGATTCATTTCCACTCTACAAATCAACATGAAAATGCTGATGCTTTGCCCCACCTGCCGGTTGATCTGCACCCAAGATTTGATGTGTTGGAATGGCTTTGTTCCCACAGTGACGTCACTGCAGAGCAGCCAGTTGATGGTTTTCCTGTAACTAGCACATGGATCCCATTTTGCAGAAGGTCATAACAATTGTACAACATGGATGGCCTGATTCCCCACCTTCTCATGTGTCTCACCCCTCCATAATTACTACATCTTTCAACACTGATTCTCTGTTGTGGATGGTGTTCTGCTTTTAGACATGGATCACGCAGCCACTCAAGTAGTGATTCCCTCAGTGCATTGTTCAGAGGTTCTCCATTTATTACACGCAGATCATTGGGGTGTATCACACACAAAAGCATTGGTCCATCGACACGTGTTTTGGACTGGCTCGGATGGTGACATTACCCACGTGGTTGTCTCCTGTTCACAGTGTGCGACACACCTAGCAGCTCCCCAGGTGTCACTGCCTCCTTGGTTGATGCCATTGCATGCACGGGACAATATACACGTGGATTTCACTGCCCCCTTTCTTAACACTTATTGGCTGTTGACCGTTGAAGCATATTTTCATTTTCAATGTGGCATTCATCGTGTTTCCACATCCACAACTGCTGCTGTCCCAGCCTCATCCAAATTCGTTTCACACGAAGGCTTGCCCACAAAATAAATGTCCGTAAAGGGTCCACAATTTTCATCGCAAGAGTTTGCGGCATTTTGTCATTCCCATGGTATTTGTCACATCCTCACCCTGGCATTCCATCCACAACCTAATGGTGAGGTGGAACGCCTAGTGCGAACATTCAAAACTGAGATGAAAAAGTATGTTGCCAACTCTTCGTCCCACATTGCCTTAAGTCAGTTTCTCTCCCTGCTCCATTTCACACCATTCAGCGAGAAGAGACTGGTGCAGCTACTTCACACGTATCATCTGCTACACTTCCTGTGCTCTCCGTCCGGAGATCAAACTGTGCAATCGCTGCACCTCTTGCAGATGGGTCTTGCTGCCTGGGCATACAGTTTTGGACATCATTTTAAATGGATTTGAGCTGTCATCGCCAAATGCTCGGTGCAGCACCTCTGCGACATCAGCATGGAGGACGACTTCTGCTCAAGGCACCATGATCAGTTTCAACTTTGCTTGGACGGCTGGGCACCCCCCTATGTCACACCATCACCTCAGAGGTGATCCACATTGGGCATCAGATCACTTGCAACTGCTGGTTCCCCACTTCTGTGCAGGCAATGGCATCCATCCTCTGTGGCCAGCAGTTCCTCTACTGCTTCTGACACCATCGCCAGGGATTCTGTCACCTGTTCCTGAGCAGCAGCTGATACCAATATCATCAACACCGCATGCACCAGCACCGGAGCCAATGTCCAATGTCAACATGGAAAAAATCCACAATGTCGCTGGTGTTGCTGTATGGTTTGACACGGGAAGGTGGGCACAGAATCCATTCACACCCGAAGCACTCCAAACCATAGTACACTCCCATTGCAGTGCGACCCCTTAGCCAGAGCCCAGTGGACACAGAGGACAGCACGGACGTTCTCAAGAATCCGTGATCTCCTTAAGAGAGGAGGGATGCAGCAGTGACACGTGTGCATCCTTTCAAAATGACACGTGTGCGGCAGTGCTATGTCATCCACACTCTTTCTCCCTCTCAACTATAAGCCCCCTTTCATGTACATCAACTATTATAACTGCTGTCTGGTTTCTGTAAAAGTTTGAGATAATATTTCAATTCCTGCATTTTATCACTGCTACTTTCAGTATTTCAAAAAGGGCAATTCCATCAACATTATTCTAAGTCTACAAATGCTATAAATATAATTTTGCCTTTCTTCAGTCTATCTTCTATGTCAAGGCTGCAGTACTGCCTCACGTGTTCCTCCTTTTCACATGAAACCATACCGATATTCACTGAGGTTGGCTTTGATTGGTCTTTCCATTTTCTTGTAAACAGTCTGTGTCAGTTTCCAGAATGAGATTTTCACTCTGCAGCGGAGTGTGCGCTGATATGAAACTTCCTGGCAGATTAAAACTGTGTTCTGCAAGGTTCGCAGGAGAGCTTCTGTAAAGTTTGGAAGGTAGGAGACGAGGTACTGGCAGAAGTGAAGCTGTGAGTACCGGGCGTGAGTCGTGCTTCGGTAGCTCAGTTGGTAGAGCACTTGCCCGCGAAAGGCAAAGGTCCCGAGTTCGAGTCTCGGTCGGGCACACAGTTTTAATCTGCCAGGAAGTTTCATATCAGCGCACACTCCGCTGCAGAGTGAAAATCTCATTCTGGAAACATCCCCCAGGCTGTGGCTAAGCCATGTCTCCGCAATATCCTTTCTTTCAGGAGTGCTAGTTCTGCAAGGTTCGCAGGAGAGCTTCTGTACAGTTTGGAAGGTAGGAGACGAGGTACTGGCAGAAGTGAAGCTGTGAGTACTGGGCGTGAATCGTGCTTCGGTAGCTCAGTTGGTAGAGCACTTGGCCGCGAAAGGCAAAGGTCCCGAGTTCGAGTCTCGGTAGGGCACACAGTTTTAATCTGCCAGGAAGTTTCAGTCTGTGTCAGTATTTCACAATTATGCCTTATTAAACTTCCTGGCAGATTAAAACTGTGTGCCGGACCAAGACTCTAAGTCGGGACCTTTGCCTTTCGCGAACAAGTGCTCCACCAACTGAGCTACCCAAGCATGATTCACGCCCCATCCTCACAGCTTTACTTCTGCCAGTAAAGCATTTGCCCGCAAAAGGCAAAGGTCCCGAGTTCGAGTCTCAGTCCGGCACACAGTTTTCATCTGCCAAGAAGTTTCATATCAGCGCACACTCTGCTGCAGAGTGAAAATCTCATTCCATGCCTTATTAAATTGGTAGTTCTGTAATTATCACACCTGTCAGCACCAACCTTCTCTGAAATTGAAATTAATACATTCATCATCATCATCTTTCAGTCTTTGGGTATTTGCAACTGTCTCAAGTATCTTGCATGCTGGGTGGAATAGTTTTCCCATGATACGTTCCCTCAAGGATCTTAACAGTTATCAGGGAATGTGGTTCACCCCAAATGCCTTGTTTTGATTAAGGTCTTTCACAGCCTCATTAAGTTCTTCTTGCAGTGTCAGCTCCACCATCTCAATTTCATACACTTCCTCTGCTCTTCAAGTTTGTTTCCTTTGTATAGTTCTTCTATGTATTCCTCTCTCTTTTCTGCCTTGCCTTCTTTGCTTAATATGAGTTTCCCACCTTAGTTTTTAATATCTGTACAGCTGCTTCTGTTTTCTACAAAGGTTTCCTTACTTCTTCTGTAGGTGACATCTTTCTTTCCCATCGTCATGCATGCTTCCACAGCTTTGCTTTTCTGCTCTAGCAGTTTCTCTTTGCTATTTTACTCTTCCCATCAATCTAAATTTTTAGACACATATTCCCTTTTGCCTGCTCAGCTTCTTGTGTTTTTACATTTTCTCCTATCATCCATTAAATTCGGTATCTTGAGTGTTATCCAAGAATACCTATTCAACCTTGTCTTTTTGCCTAGTTGTTCCTCTGCTGTTAGCAGTATATCCTCACTCAAATCTGACAATTTTTGCTCTTTAGTGTTCTTTCCCCAGTTTCAATCAATAGTTACTTAATCATCTGTTGTATTTCTCAACATCATCTGGTTTTTTTCAGTTTATCCAGGTCCCAGCTCCTTCATATCTTACCTTTCTGCAATTTCTTCAGTTTTAATCTACAGTCCATAATTAATAAATTATGGTCACAGTTCACATCTGCCCCTGGAAATGTTCTGCAATTTAAAATCTGTTTTTGAAATTTGTCTTACCTTTACGTAATATATTTGAGGCTGTCTTATGTCTCTTCCATAGACAAAACATTATTTCGTGATTCTTAAATCTAATTATGCTTCATTCAGTTTATACCAGGTGGTGTCCCAATTTCACTCCTTTGCCTCAGTCTGCTTTCTTCTATTCTCCCTTTATTCCTTTTCCTACTGTTGAGTTCCAGCCTTCAATCACTATTAAATTTTCCTCTCCCTTAAAAATCTGAATAATTTCTTTTCCTTAGTCATACCTTTTTTCAACCAGTGGGAATGTAAACTTACACTATTGTTGTTTTTTTCTTTTTCTGGAGCCATAGTCATGTAAAATTTTCAAAAGATATTTCTGCCATTTGACTGTAAATAAGGTGTTTATTTCACTATCTAGTTACTAGGCCATCTTCAAGTGTTACAATTTCAAAAACTGTCCAACATGTGTGAAATCATCAGACAATTTTTGACACTGAACACCTGAAAATGATTTAAGGCTGAAATAAAGATAGTGAAATAAACACACTGAATACAGTCAAATCACAGAAATATCTTTTAAAAAATTATACTATTGTGGTGAATGTTGCCTTTGTACCTATCATGGCTGTGATAATGCAGTCACACTGCTGTTCATAGCAGCTCACATGCAATCCTATTTTTTCATTAATTATTATACTTGTTTCTACATTACTCCTGTTTAATGTTCAGTTGATGATCTTGTACCCACTTGATCATAAGTCCCATTCTTCTGTCACCGCATTTCACAAATGTCCGCTATATCTAGCTTCAACTTGCCAATGTGTCTTTTCAGATTCTCTATTCTACCTACAAAATTAAGGGCACCAACATTCCATGTTCAGACTCCTAAACACCAGTTTTGTTTTTCCCAATGATAACATCCCACAGAGTAGTTCCTGGTTAGAGAACTGAATGGGGGACTATTTTACTTCTGGAATTTTCCAAATGGACGCCATCATTATTTAACCATACAATAGAACTGTGTGCCCTTGGCAATGCTATCATCCGTTCACAGCACCAACACAGCAAGGCCATACTGACAAGGCTAGATCAGTCAGTCAGAATAGAGAAGGAAATTGGCTGAATTCTTTCCAAAAGAACGATTCCAGCATTTACCTTGACTAATTTAGGAAAATCTAAATACTGGGCACCGGAAATGATATGACTTGTTTTCGATTGTGTTAGAAATCATTCTGAGATCATAAAATATTGTTATAGAGTGTAACACACCACACGTTGTAAAATCAGTTAGACTAAGTACTTGGTTTTACAATATATGATGCATTCCACACTGTAACCATATTTTATGACCTGAAAATTATAGCTCACACAAGTGGAACAGGTCACATTATTTTATAAACACACTATACAGACACACACGTTGTACTGTAGGTAACTAAATATATAGTATATGAAAACTAAATTAAGTTGCCAATAATAATTGTAAAAAATTAGTGATCTCTACTTAATGTACAGTTTCCTCTTGAGATTTTTTGAAATGGAAAAAAGAAATTAGCACTGCCATCAATGGCCTTGTGCTTTCCAGAATAGCACAGGCACTTACTATACAATTACAATGTTCAATTTATCAGTGAGGGGATTGTCTCAAATTTGATCACAGTTTTAGACACCATACCTGCTGAAGCAGCAAGTAATGTGAAAACTTTAGCACTATAGCCACACAAATGGATAATACCAATGTTATACAGAAACATTAACATTGTTATAAACAACTACATATATCCCTTCAATAGTTGACTTACTTGTCACGTAGACCCTTGAAGATCTGTGTGAAAGTGTTCCCAATAGTGTCTATCACTTCATGGTAGTGGTATTTAAAAGCCATTTCTAAATCAAGTCCAACAAATTCTGTTAAATGGCGATGAGTATTACTGTCTTCAGCACGAAAAACTGTAACAAAGATTTCAGTATGACCAGTTAATATTTTTTTATTTATTTAATTTTTTTTTGGGGGGGGGGGGGGACAACTCATTTTCTGAAAACAACATAATACGACCATTATATTAGTTCATCAACTGCAAGCAGATCTGTAGCATAGTTTGAAAACTATTTTCTTTCAACAACAAGCAGTCAAACAAATTTGGAAAGAAATGATGAAAACAGACTAACATGACTGTTGATTCTGCTTTGATCAGTCTGTCCAGTACACTTTCCTAATGATTAATATATCTGTCTTACAACTGAAAACCACATTTGAAAACGCTTCCAAAATAACTTCTTGCTGTCATATATTATACATTATCATGCCAAATATAATCTTCCTTGGCAAACAGCAGATTACATGACTCTGCAGATAGTCTCATTCATATAAAATACATAAAGAGACATGCATTACATGAAAGTTATGTAAGAATATAATGGCTTTTTCAGTTGTCAAACCTACTGGCTGATTTTCTAGGTCCTCTGCTAATGAAGAAAGTATGCCTTTATTTTGAAAAAGTATGTGAATTAACTTAAGACAGTCAGATACAAAGAGACCCAAACATTAGTGGGTGTTAATGTTTTACACACACAAAAAGTGCTGCTGGATTTGAATATCAGTATTCCAACCAGAGATCTTTAGGTTGATACCTTGATTCTTTACACAGCTACATCACCAAGCTACTCATAAGTAACACTAAGTATAACATTTTAAATACTAACTGTGGCTAGTTCTTGACAAGATGTTGAGAATTTAACATGATAAAATGTAACAACACAACTACATCTCACCTGCTCCCACAGTGTACACCCTGTCAAAATCCGCTGCAATAGCCATCTGTTTGTAAAGTTGAGGGCTCTGCGCTAAGTAAGCTGAGCTTTTAAAATACGAAACAGTAAAGACATTAGCACCACCCTCACTTGCAGCTGGAATTATTTTTGGTGTATGTATCTCAACAAACCCCTGCAAACAAAGGCAAAATTTATCAAAAATGTCCAGCTACAATGAATGCACTCATTTACAAAAGCCAAAATTATTTCCGCACGAAATATCTTTCATAAATTACCACACTCATTTGCATTACCAAATTTACAGGCTGAGCTTCATGAGCTGTAATCCTAATTATTCTAATTCCAAAAGTCTCGAACATATTATACATCAATGACAGCTACTCACACTCAAGGCAGCAAGTTTACTTGCCTATAGTGTTTCAGTAGTCTGAAACCTTATCAATCTAAAGTAAACTTGTTTGTTTCACGAATACCTTTGACATTTGTTTCTTAGCAAAATACTCTTTGCTATACGGTTCATGGTATTATTTTTCTAAGAACAGTGTAATTTTAGCACATTCGTATACAATTAATACAGGACGCAGGAATCTGCTAGACATCCTTTTCTCTACAGACACTGAGTAGTTTCCATGAATTTTCACATTATTTTTTGCTTTGTCAGTTTTATTGCAAATTTACATGCCTAATTTTCCTTCACATTATACTATATAATTCCTTTAACAGTAAAGTTCACTACTTATACTTGTACAACAAAAGGCACTGTTCAATATACCTGGTTGAATAAAAGGTCCCTGAACAGTTTACAAACACCTGCTTCCAATCTAAAAATAGCCTGGTTTGCTGGAGTTCGTAGATCCAATACCCTGTTATCTAAGCGAGTATCTTGATTAACTCTAATATTCAGGCCTTCCTGTGGAAACAAAAGAGAATATTTCATATAGAGGAGATAAATAAATGACAAACTATTAACAAAATTCTGAAACCTTTAACATAAGGAACTACAAAAAAAATATTTTACAAATCCTTTCAAGTTTCACTGGTCATTTACAGAACTCCAAAGAAATTCCAGATGATTTAGCGAAAAGAAAATATGCAGCCTCACATTTTATTTCAAAACATAAATAGAAACAGTCCAGTTATTTGTCAAAGGAGGTAAAAACCAAGAATGAATACTATTATCATAATGGTAAGAAAGCCTGGATTGGAAAAAGGCAATAGAATGAATGAACTGATTTGTTTATATGTGTGTATAAATTAACCCAAGAAACTTCATAAAACATGTTCAGCACTAATAAAGCAACAGTTTAAATTGAGGCCCTTTCTCCTAGGATGAAAAAATGGTCACTGCAGTTGATCTTCAGTTCATGTCCCAGTTACTTGAACATGAAATTGCCCTAAGGACATGTGAAATCAATGGCGCAAGAAAAGAGAACCACAATCATGATTTGGCATTTTCCCCACAGCACTCTGAACAAAATCTGTGCTTGAAACAATCAATTGTTGAAACAACAACATTCATTTTAATAGCTTCAACATGAGGAATAATGTTTATAAAATCAGTCCACACCTGTCTGCAAATGATGGATGATCATACGTAAGCTGCCTGTTACATGCAGGGTTGGTTACAAGTGCAGTATCAGTGAAATGCACCAGGTATTTGAGTCACATACTAACTCTGTGCCTGTTTGTTTATACTGATAGAGTGATCCACGGGCTACATAAGCAAAAAATTATCTACAACTTTTAGTTCTACCTATCTAGTAGAACATCTATTTCTGTAAGCACATCATTTTTTGTAGTACTATTGCAATAAACTCTTTGTTTTTCCTGGTCTATTCCATTATGGGGATTATGGAAAATGGCTGGATGAATATGAATCCACATTTCCTTTACAAATTGGGAGGGGGCAAGGAGGCAGTTGTGAGACTGTGACAGAGTTATCCAAGAAATACATTCTATAAATTTGGGAAGAGAACTTTATGCCCACAATGCCAAAATTAAGAAGAATAAACACAAAATGGTCAATAAAACCAAAATCACTTAGCCATTTAAGAGTTATAACTACACTACAAACCAACATGACTTCAGCTCAGCATCAACTGTTCCATGTACCGTACTCAGCATAGCGGAAGCACCTGGAACTATAGCTGTGGAGCACTTAATGCAGTGTCATAGAAGAACTTTATTTTTCTTTCAAATGCACAGTTGTCTGAGGAGTTAATTGAAAACAGTCAGAACATTTGTGATCTCCCTCATATATTTTAATGTGTTATCACTAAGTGAACCTCACTGCTGTCTGCAACAACACTCCAAGACTTGGAAATGTGGATGATGTTTGTCCCCCCTTCCTGCCACCATATATTTGATTCTTAGTTTGTTGTTGCTTTAGGGGTGCAAAGCAGCTGTCATAATCGCCTGTGTCATAACTTAAAAAGGTAAATTACCGAACGAATTTGAAGTCAATAATATTCAGAGCCTAGTCAACTGGAGTAGAGGGATAGCTAAAAATAATCACTTCCCCTTTGAACAGGCTGCTCAAAAAGTCGAAAACTAAATTTCCTTCAGCACATCACTATGATGAACAAAAAGTAAAACATGATCTACAGCCCTTACTGTATTTGCTAAAATATCCAATAATTCAGATGGCAAACAGTGATTAAAATGTAAACGGTTATAAAATTGGCATTGGGTCAGAAAATGGTGCACTGTTAATGGTTGGTTGCAGTAAGCACAGAGTAGTGTCGGATCTCCACTTAACAAATGACAGTGACTGAAACGACAGTGCCCAATACACAGCCTAGCTAAAAGTATCTCCTCATGATGAGAGGCCACCATACATAAGACATTATTCACACACCATCACACCTCCACCCCCCCTCCACCCCCACTCTCTCTCTCTCTCTCTCTCTCTCTCTCTCTCTCTCTCTCTCTCTCAAAGCCACCTTCTGACTTACGATTAGAGAAAGATTGATTAACAACATTATTTGCTGAAAATCATTGAGAACATATATCAACAACATACCATACAGGCACAAGACCTGATTAATCAACAACAATTGAATACTCTAAAATATTATTATTATTATTTCTTTACTTTCTCAGACGTTAAGTCTGGTTAAAAATGGAAAGTGACGCGGACCTTGATCAAGCGTCACTTCCTTTTAACTGTACGGTATATGTTATATTGCATTTAGGAACTTTCGGGTAATTGAACATGTATCAATAATTACAGATTTCTGTAGTTGTATATATAAGTTTGGATGTAGCTGTATTGCATTGATGTACTGGTGGATATTGTGTGGTATGACTCCTGTAGTTGATAGTATAATTGGTATAATGTCAACTTTATCCTGATGCCACATGTCCTTGACTTCCTCAGCCAGTTGGATGTATTTTTCAATTTTTTCTCCTGTTTTCTTTTGTATATTTGTTGTATTGGGTATGGATATTTCGATTAGTTGTGTTAATTTCTTCTTTTTTTTGGTGATTATGATGTCAGGTTTGTTATGTGGTGTTGTTTTATCTGTTATAATGGTTCTGTTCCAGTATAATTTGTATTCATCATTCTCCAGTACATTTTGTGGTGCATACTTGTATGTGGGAACGTGTTGTTTTATAAGTTTATGTTGTAAGGCAAGCTGTTGATGTATTATTTTTGCTACATTGTCATGTCTTCTGGGGTATTCTGTATTTGCTAGTATTGTACATCTGCTTGTGATGTGATCTACTGTTTCTATTTGTTGTTTGCAAAGTCTGCATTTATCTGTTGTGGTATTGGGATCTTTAATAATATGCTTGCTGTAATATCTGGTGTTTATTGTTTGATCCTGTATTGCAATCATGAATCCTTCCGTCTCACTGTATATATTGCCTTTTCTTAGCCATGTGTTGGATGCGTCTTGATCGATGTGTGGCTGTGTTAGATGATACGGCTGCTTGCCATGTAGTGCCTTCCCCTTCCAATTTACTTTCTTCGTATCTGTTGATGTTATGTGATCTAAAGTGTTGTAGAAGTGGTTATGAAATTGCAGTGGTGTAGCCGATGTATTTATATGAGTGACTGCTTTGTGTATTTTGCTAGTTTCTGCACGTTCTATAAAGAATTTTCTTAAATTGTCTACCTGTCCATAATGTAGGTTTTTTATGTCGATAAATCCCCTTCCTCCTTCCTTTCTGCTTAATGTGAATCTTTCAGTTGCTGAATGTATGTGATGTATTCTATATTTGTGGCATTGTGATCGTGTAAGTGTATTGAGTGCTTCTAGGTCTGTGTTACTCCATTTCACTACTCCAAATGAGTAGGTCAATATTGGTATAGCATAAGTATTTATAGCTTTTGTCTTGTTTCTTGTTGTCAATTCTGTTTTCAGTATTTTTGTTAGTCTTTGTCTATATTTTTCTTTTAGTTGTTCTTTAATATTTGTAAAATCTATTCCTATTTTTTGTCTGTATCCAAGGTATTTATAGGCATCTGTTTTTTCCATCGCTTCTATGGAGTCATTGTGGTTATTATTATTATTATTATTATTATTATTATTATTGCAGCCATAATGCTTTCCTGTGTACAGCATCACAGCACCAGTGTATTCAGACTGAATCACATGAGATTTGTTTCATAGCTTCAGTGTAACCTACACTTACTTCACTGTTGTCATCATCCTTCACTGGACGAGCAGCATCTTCAATTTGCAAAGGCAGCTGACTTTTAGAAGCACTGACAACAAAAACTTGTAATCCATGCAATTCCACTGTCTTCTGAGTACAACCGTCAACAGTACGTGGGACTTTAGAAACAACAGCTTCAACGTCTATTATGGATTCTTTTGTTATGCTAAAAAGAAAAGAAATTACAGTATCTCAAAATAAGGTACAAAGCTTATCTAAATTTTTATGAATGAAGTGAGTATGTTTCATGTGAATGTCATACAATCAACTACTGATCCTGAATTCAACATACAAAATATGTAACTAACATACTTATTAGCATTAACCAAGCCACGCAGCCATAATCTCAGGAGCTTACTGGTGAAGGATGAAAAGGAGGAAACTGCACCAATCTCAGTAGTAAGAATGCCATAGTTGAAAGATGTAAAGTATCAGAAATTGTTCAAAGGTATATACTGAAGTAGAATAAGAGCTCTGAGGCTAGTATCATCATGCAAGGAAAGCAAACGAGAGGAAAGCAAACGAGAGGAAAGCAAACGAGAGGAAAGCAAACGAGAGGAAAGCAAACGAGAGGAAAGCAAACGAGAGGAAAGCAAAAGAGAGGAAAGCAAAAGAGAGGAAAGCAAAAGAGAGGAAAGCAAAAGAGAGGAAAGCAAAAGAGAGGAAAGCAAAAGAGAGGAAAGCAAAAGAGAGGAAAGCAAAAGAGAAGAAAGCAAAAGAGAAGAAAGCAAAAGAGAAGAAAGCAAAAGAGAAGAAGAGGAAAAAAGAAGAAAGGAAAAAAGCATACAAAAAATATACATGGTAACACTTCAAAGTTATGTATGTCACTATCAACAGCAAAAAATGGACAGACTGGATTCAGAAAGCTGTTGCACTCAGCGACTGTTATATTGAGTTCTAAATTCTAGATTGCAGCAATCAATTGTCCTTTTAAAATTTTATTGTGCAGATCTAGATTTCAGCTAGAAGCAAGCCATTTTCAGTTCAATGAACTGTGGATGAAGCCTGACCAACAGGGAATTTCATGCATTGAACTGAATTGAACTGTGAATGAAGCCCGACCAACAGGGAATTACATGCATTGACCAAAAATAATAGTGCATTGAGAATGGCTAGCTTCTAGTCGAAATCTAGATCTGCACAATAAAATTTAAAAAGGACAACTGATCGCTGCAATCTATAATTTACAAGCTTTTACATTAACCTGTATAGAACAGAAATCAGAGTGATCTAGACATACTGCCATTTCCAACATTCCTTGTTTAAGAGCGTACAAGACCTTATAGGAAAGAGTTCTCGGGTGATACGCCACATTATCATGGTAGACATGTACAGTATTTCACAAACAGAATCAGTTGTCATTATCCAGTGGATTGATGATTGATTTCTGTCAGAAATATGTTCATTTTATAGCCAAGGACTTACTTCATTCCTTTCTTGAACTGCACAAGTGGAACAGGTGTTCTATCCAAGATCTGCATACTATGATGCCACACTCACTTTGCTACTCTCTCTTTCGAGCAATCCCAACTCTCCTAAGTAGCCTAAATTCTACTGTCTGATCGTCAGATTCCAGTCACTGAATTTTGGGTGCAAGGAGTGAGGGAATCCCATAAGCATTAAGTGAACACACTTCAGCTTACCGGCAGCTTCAGCAGCACATCTGATGAGATAACACTCATTATCATGTTGAAATATTATGTATAGCTGCCATGACAATTTGGTCATTTGCTCAATACCTATTAATACATTGTCTGCACTATGAAAAACTGGAAATTATCATATTCCTTTGTTTCAGTTATTTCTAATAGACATAAGCACATACTGAACATTGAAAAACGTCCCCCTATTCTGCATTTCAGTCAAATGAAAACCAGCAGCTACGCAAAGGTGGTATTCACAGTGACAGGTGCATCCAAATATCTGGAACACACTGTGAATGGTTTCTAGCTGAAAAGGGTGTTTTCACAGGAGCAAGAAAAAGGTGTTGAGAACAACTGCCTTGTTAGTTGCATAAGTGTATGAAATTACACAGTAATAACAACTAGAACAAATAACAATGGAGAATCATCTATTTCCTGTCCACTGCAATAATGTCATCATTGAACAAAATGTTGTAGTAGCAGAAACTATTATTCAGAACCTTCTATAAGCACACTACAAAACTATCCATGGCTAATTGCTGTACCATAACGTGTGCGCAAAGTAGATACCAAAATTCTCTCAGATAAGTCGAATAACATAGAAAAGAAGGCATCTTTGTCGGACCTGACACCATCTTACATGCTAGAAATGCCAAATGTTGTTATACCCTCAAGAGTTCAGAACTACCCAATTGTAAGCAAGATGATCTCCAAGTTGTCTGACTTCCGGAGTCATTAATGAGCCAACTGAAAACATAAGTTTATGACATTCTTAAATGTTTAGTGTTATTTTGAGCCATTCCAGAAACTTGAATGAATATACTGTTTTGCTGCAAAATAATCTCTATAACACACAACTCACAGCAATATACTACTTTTACATGAAAGAAATGATACTGCTCACATTACGACAGAACTATTTGCTATGCCACATTAATGTGCTTTGTGGCTACGATGGTAAGTGTCCAACAACAAACCCAAATCTTTAGTTTCTTTATTGTGGAACCTGCAGCATATATTACGTCACAGGAGGACATTATGCAAAGAATTAGAAAACAGTATGCTGCTTCATATTTTATTTTAGTATATAAGCTCATTTCGGCTTTATTGCCTTCATCAGCACATGTACTGACATTGTAGATCGTAGACATTGTAGATGTAGGCAATATCTGTTAGATAGTAAAAAACATTATACGTGCAACAGCAAATTATCAAACAAGTTTAAAGCGTTGCTGAAAATAATATTATGACCAACAACTACAGACAGCAAAAATGGTTTACTCAAAGTTGACTCGAGTCCACCTACAATGTCAGGACATGTGTTAGTGAAGGCAATACATTTGAAATAAACTTATATACTAAAACAAAATATCAAGCAGCATACTGTTTTCCAGTTCTCTGCCGAATGCTTAGGATTCAACCCTTTGTTGCACCCAAGATTTTTTGCTGTCACTTATCTTTTATCCACCTCTGGGAATTATTCATCAGTGTAAAAAAATTGCAATTCACACAAAAAATGCCAAGTCACATCATTAAATTTTAGCCCCCCCCCCCCCCAAATGGTTAGATAAATCAGTTCAAAGGCTGGAGGAAGGCAAGGCTATACCATCTCCAAAGGGGCTAGGTCAAGTAAAGCAATGGAGTGTTGAAACCAACCTTTAGACTGAGGGGTGCTTTACTTAACTGTGCACTACTGTTTTCAATTTCAAAGTGCGTTCTTTTGACATTACAAGTTTCATTAACTCTAGATCCATGGAAGCTGTCAAACTGACCATTCTGAAATTTTATTTGTCTACAACAACAATACTTTTTTCTGTGTCTTATTTCTTTTCAACGGAGATTACATTACAAAAATTAATGACATGTTACTGTACTTGTTTTTTTATCTCACTGTATATTTAGAGCTGCGTCAGCAGCTTTTGACCACTTAACATTTCTTTATGCGCCTATACCATCCAAGAGCACTGCACATCCTCAATGATGTTGCACTTTAGTGTGATATGATGTTACAATGTATGCTGAAGCCTCTGAGCTGATTACTCCATCTTGCTGTGCTTGAAGTGTTTGGTTGTGTATAAATCACAATACAACCACCAAAAATAGCTCATACATTGTCTGAGCAGAAAGTAATAGAGCAACTGCAACAAGTTACAGAGTAAGAGTCCAAAGGTAGTGAATCTCAAAGACAAGTAGAAACTAATAGTGACACTCGCACTCCAGATAGCACTGAATCAAGTGAAAGTAGTCCTGATGCATCTGCGGAAGTTACACCAAGAACTGGTACAGTAACAAGACAAAATTCTTCATAAAAAACAACACATTGCTCACGTAGGGATGCCATGTGAATACAATAAAGGAAGAGGTGGATATCCATTATCTTCACCTTTTTTTGTGGGCCATTCTGAATTTGGAAAAGATGTGAGATTAGGTGCATACCTGAAATGCAACTGGAAAACTACAAAGGCAATTTGTTTTTATTCTGCGCAGCAGGGGAATGTAACTTGCAAAGAGAAACTTCATAATTCACAATGCAGCTAATTTTTGGCAGCTGTTCATAGACAACACAACACTAAAAATATATAAACTGATCCGCAGAGAGAGAAGCACATATGCAATGTCGAAACAATAGCTGGTGTGTCTTCCTTTCTGAGCTAGACATATTCACTGAAATTTTATGTGCATGTTTTGAAATGAAATTTATGTCCTTTATTTGATCAAAAGCTCACAGTTCTCTTGTGATATAATGACAACAGACAGGTTCAGATAAAATATGAAACTTTTAAATTCTGATATAAAAATTTACACAGGCCAACGAAATTTTTTTAAAAACTTTTTTTACTTTGATAGCTGATCTTTATAGATTTTTATGAGCTGAATCCAAATCTAACCTTAGTTTTTTTTTATCGCCCATAGTTTTCGAGCAATCTGCTTTTTATTATATAGTATAAAGATCCTATGCTATAAAGTAAACGAGAAAATTAATGAAATGCTTTGTTACAACATAAGCATGGTTTGTATTTACAGTTGTTGTTGTTGTTGTTGTTGTTGTTGTGGTCTTCAGTCCTGAGACTGGTTTGATGCAGCTCTCCATGCTACTCTATCCTGTGCAAGCTTCTTCATCTCCCAGTACCTATTGCAACCTACATCCTTCTGAATCTGCTTAGTGTATTCATCTCTTGGTCTCCCCCTATGATTTTTACCCTCCACGCTGCCCTCAAATACTAAATTAGTGATCCCTTGATGCCTCAGAACATGTCCTACCAACCGATCCCTTCTTCTGGTCAAGTTGTGCCACAAACTTCTCTTCTCCCCAATCCTATTCAATACTTCATTAGTTATGTGATCTACCCATCTAATCTTCAGCATTCTTCTGTAGCACCACATTTCAAAAGCTTCTATTCTCTTCTTGTCCAAACTATTTACCGTCCATGTTTCACTTCCATACATGGCTACACTCCATACAAATACTTTCAGAAATAACTTCCTGACACTTAAATCTATACTCGATGTTAACAAATTTCTCTTCTTCAGAAACAAATAGAAAGTTTGAAAAGGAACCTCTACGTGGCACTCCAAGAAGCACAGGAAAATGATGAAAATAGTGTTGATGAAACATGGACTCAGATTAAGGACGTCTATTGCAATTTGAGCAAACAGGTCCTTGGCTTTAAAAACTATTTGAAGAAAGATTGGACATCTGAGCGTACATGGAATTTGATCAGCTGTAGAAAGGAGATTAAGGTATAACTAAATATGAGTAAAACAAGATAACAGAAAACTCAAATGCAAGCTGAGTATGCAGCTACTGACTCTCAAAGAGGAGTGTGAGGAATGATAAGAGGAAGTAGATGAATGAGTAAGCTTTGAGAGCAGAGACAGCCGCAGCAAGGGGCGATGCAAAAGAACTGTACCTCATCACAAGAATGTTGTCCAAAAAAGGTTTCAAAAAGAACAGACCTGTCAAAAGCAAGGAGGGTCAACTGTTGATGATAAAAGAAGATCAACTTAGATGATGGAGAGAACATTTTTCTGAAGTCTTAAACAGACAGCAACCTGAAGAGAGGGAGAGGCAATGAAATTTTCCAGATGCCAGTGACAGAATCAATGTCACACCAACTAAGACTGAAATTAAAATAGCTCTCAAACAGATGAAGAACGAGAAGGCTCCAGGAATGGATAATATTGCACCTGAGGTGCTAAAAGCAGACATTGACACCACCTTAAATCTACTGCATCCATTGTTTGAGAAGATATGGTCAGAAGATAAAATACCAAAGGATTGGAAAGAAGAGCTGATTATTAAATTGCTGAAGAAAGGGGATACTACCAACTGTAATAACTGGCAAGGCATCACCCTCCTATCTGTACCAAGTAAAGTACTCTGTAGATTGATGCTAAATCATATCAAGGACTCAGCCGAGGCACAACTGAGAAAAGAGCAAGCTGTGTTTAGAGAGCACAAAAGTTGTGTCGATCTCATCGACACACTGCGTATAATACTCCAGCAGAGTGCAGAACACACACTACCTTACATTTATTGGTTTTGAAAAGGCATTTGACTCTCTTAATAGGAGAGTTATGTGGCATACCTTGGAATACCGTCAAAGATAATAAATATTATTAAAGCCATGTATGATGGGAATGAATTTAGGGTGCTACACAATGGGAACCTTACTGAATCTATCCAAACAAATGCTGGGGTGAGGCAGGGATGTATTCTGTCATCTACCTTGTCCTTGTTGGTACTGGACAGCGCAATGAAGAGAGTTGTTGATGGTAGGAGAAGAGGTATTCAGTGGGGAATTCAAGCCAGGCTTCAAGACCTTGACTTTGCTGACAATATCTGTCTGCTCTCGCAAAGATTGCGTGACATGGAAGAAAAGATAGAAAGACTGAAAGAGGAAGCAGAAATTTCAGGACTTAAAATAAACGTTCAGAAAACTAAGGAAATGAGTATGCGATCTGAGAAACAAGTGAAGCTAACAGTGTATGGAAAGGAATTGGAACAAGTAGACTCCTTTGTATATCTAGGAAGTACCATCTGTAAAGATGGAGGGGCCGAGGAGGATGTAAAGAGTTGAATACGGAAGGCAAATGGAGCCTTTGTGCAACTGTACCCTGTCTGACATAAAAAGAACATCTACATCTACATTTATACTCCGCAAGCCACCCAACGGTGTGTGGCGGAGGGCACTGTACGTGCCACTGTCATTACCTCCCTTTTCTGTTCCAGTCGCGTATGGTTCGCGGGAAGAACGACTGTCTGAAAGCCTCCATGCGCGCTCAAATCTCTCTAATTTTACATTTGTGATCTCCTCGGGAGGTATAAGGTGGGGGAAGCAATATATTCGATACCTCATCCAGAAATGCACCCTCTCGAAACCTGGCGAGCAAGCTACACCGCGATGCAGAGCGCCTCTCTTGCAGAGTCTGCCACTTGAGTTTGCTAAACATCTCCGTAACACTATCACGGTTACCAAATAACCCTGTGACGAAACGTGCCACTCTTCTTTGGATCTTCTCTATCTCCTCCGTCAACCCGATCTGGTACAGATCCCACACTGATGAGCAATACTCAAGTATAGGTCAAACAAGTGTTTTGTAAGCCACCTCCTTGGTTGATGGACTACATTTTCTAAGGACTCTCCCAATGAATCTCAACCTGGTACCCACCTTACCAACAATTAATTTTATGTGATCATTCCACTTCAAATCGTTCCGCACGTATACTCCCAGATATTTTACAGAAGTAACTGCTACCAGTGTTTGTTCCGCTATCATATAATCATACAATAAAGGATCCTTCTTTCTATGTATTCGCAATACATTACATTTATCTATATTAAGGGTCAGTTGCCACTCCCTGCACCAAGTGCCTATCCGCTGCAGATCTTCCTGCATTTCGCTACAATTTTCTAATGCTGCAACTTCTCTGTATACTACAGCATCATCCGCGAAAAGCCGCATGGAACTTCCGACACTATTTACTAGGTCATTTATACAGGGAGTTACAAAAAGGTACGGCCAAACTTTCAGGAAACATTCGTCACACACAAAGAAAGAAAATATGTTATGTGGACATGTGTCCGGAAACGCTTACTTTCCATGTTAGAGCTCATTTTATTACTTCTCTTCAAATCGCATTAACCATGGAATGGAAACACACAGCAACAGAACGTACCAGCGTGACTTCAAACACTTTGTTACAGGAAATGTTCAAAATGTCCTCCGTTAGCGAGGATACATGCATCCACCCTCCGTCGCAGCCCTGGAAAATGGCGTATTGTATCACAGCCGTCCACAATACGAGCACAAAGAGACTCTACATTTGGTACCGGGGTTGCGTAGACAAGAGCTTTCAAATGCCCCCATAAATGAAAGTCAAGAGGGTTGAAGTCAGGAGAGCGTGGAGGCCATGGAATTGGTCCACCTCTACCAATCCATCGGTCACCAAATCTGTTGTTGAGAAGCATACGAACACTTCAACTGAAATGTGCAGGAGCTCCATCGTGCATGAACCACATGTTGTGTCGTACTTGTAAAGGCACATGTTCTAGCAGCACAGGTAGAGTATCCCGTATGAAATCATGATAACGTGCTCCATTGAGCGTAGGTGGAAGAAGAAACTAAAATGAGCTCTAACATGGAAATTAAGCATTTCCGGACACATGTCCACATAACATCTTTTCTTTATTTGTGTGTGAGGAATGTTTCCTGAAAGTTTGGCCGTACCTTTTTGTAACACCCTGTATATATTGTGAAACGCAATGGTCCCATAACACTCCCCTGTGGCACGCCAGAGGTTACCTTAATGTCTGTAGACATCTCTCCATTGATAACAACATGCTGTGTTCTGTTTGCTAAAAACTCTTCAATCCAGCCACACAGCTGGTCTGATATTCCGTAGGCTCTTACTTTGTTTATCAGGCGACAGTGCGGAACTGTATCGAATGCCTTCCGGAAGTCAAGGAAAATAGCATCTAGCTGGGAGCTTGTATCTAATATTTTCTGGGTTTCATGAACAAATAAAGCGAGTTGGGTCTCACACGATCGCTGTTTCCGGAATCCATGTTGATTCCTACAGAGTAGATTCTGGGTTTCCAAAAACGACATGATACGCGAGCAAAAAACATGTTCTAAAATTCTACAACAGATCGACGTAAGAGATATAGGTCTATAGTTTTTGCGCATCTGCTCGACAACCCTTCTTGAAGACTGGAACTACCTGTGCTCTTTTCCAATCATTTGGAACCTTCCGTTCCTCTAGAGACTTGCGGTACACGGCTGTTAGAAGGGGGGCAAGTTCTTTTGTGTACTCTGTGTAGAATCGAATTGGTATCCCGTCAGGTCCAGTGGACTTTCCTCTGTTGAGTGATTCCAGTTGCTTTTCTATTCCTTGGACACTTATTTCGATGTCAGCTATTTTTTCGTTTGTGCGAGGATTTAAAGAAAGAACTGCCGTGCGGTCTTCCTCTGTGAAACAGCTTTGGAAAAAGGTGTTTAGTATTTCAGCTTTACGCATGTCACACTCTGTTTCAATGCCATCATCATCATCCCGGAGTGTCTGGATATGCTGTTTCGAGCCACTTACTGATTTAACGTAAGACCAGAACTTCCTAGGATTTTCTGTCAAGTCGGTACATAGAATTTTACTTTCGAATTCACTGAACGCTTCACGCATAGCCCTCCTTACGCTAAGTTTGACATCGTTTAGCTTCTGTTTGTCTGAGATGTTTTGGCTGCGTTTAAACTTGGAGTGAAGCTCTCTTTGCTTTCGCAGTAGTTTCCTAACTTTGTTGTTGAACCACAGCGGGTTTTTCCCGTCCCTCACAGTTTTACTCGGCACGTACCTGTCTAAAACGCATTTTACGATTGCCTTGAACTTTTTCCATAAACACTCAACATTGTCAGTGTCGGAAGAGAAATTTTCGTTTTGATCTGTTAGGTAGTCTGAAATCTGCCTTCTATTACTCTTGCTAAACAGATAAACCTTCCTCTCTTTTTTTATATTCCTATTAACTTCCATAATCAGGGATGCTGCAATGGCCTTATGATCACTGATTCCCTGTTCTACACTTACAGAGTCGAAAAGTTCGGGTCTGTTTGTTATCAGTAGGTCGAAGATGTTATCCCCATGAGTCGGTTCTCTGTTTAATTGCTCGAGGTAATTTTCGGATAGTGCACTCAGTATAATGTCACTCGATGCTCTGTCCCTACCACCCGTCCTAAACATCTGAGTGTCCCAGTCTATATCTGGTAAATTGAAATCTCCAACTAAGACTATAACATGCTGAGGAAATTTATGTGAAATGTATTCCAAATTTTCTCTCAGTTGTTCTGCCACTAATGCTGCTGAGTCGGGCGGTCGGTAAAAGGAGCCAACTATTAACCTAGCTCGGTTGTTGAGCGTAACCTCCACCCATAATAATTCACAGGAATTATCCACTTCTACTTCACTACAGGATAAACTGCTGCTAACAGCGACAAACTCGCCACCACCGGTTGCATGCAATCTATCCTTTCTAAACACCATCTGTGCCTTTGTAAAAATTTCGGCAGAATTTATCTCTGGCTTCAGCCAACTTTCTGTACCTATAACGATTTCAACTTCGGTGCTTTTTATCAGCGCTTGAAGTTCCGGTACTTTACCAATGCAGCTTCGACAGTTTACAATTACAATACCGATTGCTGCTTGGTCCCCGCATGTCCTGACTTTGCCCCGCACCCTTTGAGGCTGTTGCCCTTTCTGTACTTGCCTGAGGCCATCTAACCTAAAAAACCGCCCAGTCCACGCCACACAACCCCTGCTACACATGTAGTCTCTTGCTGCCTGTAGTGGACTCCTGACCTATCCAGTGGAACCCGAAACCCCACCACCCTATGGCGCAAGTCAAGGAATCTGCAGCCCACACGGTCGCAGAACCGTCTCAGCCTCTGATTCAGACCCTCCACTCGGCTCTGTACCAAAGGTCCGCAGTCAGTCCTGTCGACGATGCTGCAGATGGTGAGCTCTGCTTTCATCCCGCTAGCAAGACTGGCAGTCTTCACCAAATCAGATAGCCGCCCTAAGCCAGAGAGGATTTCCTCCGATCCATAGCAACACACATCATTGGTGCCGACATGAGCGACCACCTGCAGATGGGTGCACCCTGTACCCTTCATGGCATCCGGAAGGACCCTTTCCACATCTGGAATGACTCCCCCCAGTATGCACACAGAGTGCACATTGGTTTTCTTCCCCTCTCTTGCTGCCATATCCCTAAGGGGCCCCATTACGCGCCTGATGTTGGAGCTCCCAACTACCAGTAAGCCCACCCTCTGCGACCGCCCGGATCTTGCAGACTGAGGGGCAACCTCTGGAACAGGACATGCAGCCATGTCCGGCCGAAGATCAGTATCAGCCTGAGACAGAGCCTGAAACCGGTTCGTCAGACAAACGGGAGAGGCTTTCCGTTCAGCCCAAGACAAACCAAGCTGTGCTTGTTCAATAGCAACATAAAGTCAGTCCTCCTGTATAGTTGCGAAACATGGAAGGTAACAAACATGATTGTAAATGAGCTGCAAGTCTTCATAAACCGGTGTCTTCGGCAAATTACAAATGTGAGGTGGCCAGATGTTACATCAAACGACAAATTGTGGGAGATGACAAACCAGCGACCAATCTGTGAACAAATAAAGGAAAGAAAACAGAGGTGGATTGATCACACAATACGCAAACTACAAGGACATGTTGAAGAGGCAGCAGTGGATTGGAACCCACAAGGAACACATACACATGGCCCCCCGAAAAAGACATGGAAAAGAACGGTGGAATAAGAAGCTCTGAAAGCTGGTAAAACATGGAGTGAAGTGAAATGTTTGGCTGCCCACAGAACCAGATGGAAGGTCTTCACTGCTGCCCTATGATCCAACAGGAACAACAGGAAATAAGTCTGTCAATATGCTGGTTCCAACTGCCAATAAGTTCTTTTCTTTTAATCTACAGCCAAGCAATTCAGCTTTTTCTTTTGTTAAGCCCAGATCCCTAACCAAATCCTTAAGCTCTGTGTGAGTAAACATTTTGGGCTGTAGACTTTCTGTATTACAATGGAATTCATCATCTGGTTCATCTAAATCAGATTGTACATCAGAAAATACTTCTGTTGGAATAGAATTTAAATCATCTGGTGGTTCAGGAACGAGCAAATCTACACCATGCCCTACTGGTCGACGGCGGGCGGAAGGTTAGGGTAGCTTATTATCTTCTTGTTTTTCGAATTATGACCAGTAATATCAACACTGCAAAAGTGGCAATCATTGGAATGATTTCTTGGCTTCCTCCATATCATACAAACAGCAAATCTAAAGGCTTTTTTCTTCTTTTTGGACCATTTTCTCAGATCTTCAACACACACATAACATACCTTATGCGGCGCCCAAGATTTATCTTGATCACCAAGTTTAGATACAAAATATGATAGATAAACCTTTCTCACAAAGTCTGTAATGTTTCTTTGGTGTTTTTTACTCACAAATTCACCACAAATATAACAAAAACTGTCAGCAGAACTTTTACAACCACGATTGGAAATTGTACTGAGCACATGTACAGGAGATAGGAAAGTTGGGTTAGGTTAACAGTAAACAAAACACCATTTGTTAACACAAAAATAGAGTCGACCTTTTTTTGCCTGGTTGGCTGGTTGTTTGGGGAAGGAGACCAGACAGCAAGGTCATCGGTCTCATCAGATTAAGCAAGGATGGGGAAGGAAGTCGGCCGTGCCCTTTCACAGGAACCATCCCGGCATTTGCCTGGAGCGATTTCGGGAAATCATGGAAAACCTAAATCGGGATGGCCGGACGCAGGATTGAACCGTCATCCTCCCGACTTTTTTTGCCAGCAAATGTTTTTCAGCAGTGCTACCAACGTCATCTACATTCATTACACCTCCCTTTTAATTTATTTTAATTACATAAAAGTTGTTAAATTCTTTTAAAAAAATCGCATAATTTAATAAATTTAACAGTAAAATGTGAAGAAATGGTGGGTGATACAGTTTTTTAAATATCATATTTGGATTTACCACCCTAAAAAACGTAAGAATAAGGTATTTTCAGCAAAACAGTTTTTCATCATTGGCCTGTGTTATCAATAACACTAAAAACAGACAAGTTAACTTTGGTGCACAGAAGTTTGTAATAATTTCATCGAAAATCCTTCTCTAATACACAGTCTGAGACAAAACATTAAAATTGATGAACAGCTCTTTCCCAATTAGGTCAGATGCAGATTTACACCATACATGACTAGTAAGGCAGATAAATGTAACATTAAATTATCATCAGCATGGATGCCGATACCAAACAACTATTCATTGGATTTCCAAACAAGCAGAAAACTTGTTTTTATGAAGCTTATAGCACCACTCCATACAAACGGAAGGAATGGTACAATGCATTTTCTCCTCACGTTTGCACCTTATCAAAATATTTAAGAGTACGGAAATAGGTCCAGTGGGTACAGTGAACCACTCAAGAAGAGAGATACCAACATCAGTAAGAATGACGAAGTATCACTATTTGAAATTGCCATGATGAAATGTGATGAAAACCTCATCCACTTACCGAGGCAAGAAAATTAAAATTTTACTCAGAATGATTCCTTCAAGTGTAGGAAATAGGAATGAGTTGAAACATCTTCCATAAAATTCATTATAAAAAGAAATATTGAGTGTATGTACTGGACCAGATGCCTAGAAATGAATAAAAGTTGCTTCACAGTGATATCTGTACAAGATTTTTACAATTTATTGCACTTCACTGGAATAAATACATGGATTCTTCACAGAGTAGTTACAAGAAAAGATATCAGGCAAACTAGCATCTTTACCATCTCAGTGACACACTACGAACGTGAAATACACTGAGGTGACAAAAGTCGTGGGATACCTACCAATGTTGTTGTCAGATCTTTTGTGCAGGATAGTGCAGCAAATCAATGTGGCATGGACTCAACAAGTTGCTAGAAGTCCCCTGCAGATATATTGAGACATGCTGTCTCTATAGTTGCCGGTAACAGTGGAAGTCTTGCCGGTGCAGGATTCTGTGCACGAACTTATCTCTCAATTATGTCCCATAAACATTTGATGGCATTCATGTTGGGCAATCTGGGTGGCCAAATCATTCACTCAAATTGTCCAGAATGTTCTCCAAAGCAATCGTGAACAATTGTAGCCCAGTGACATGGCACATTGTCAGTAATAAAAATTCCATCATTGTCTGGTGACATTAAGTCCATAAATAGCTGCAAATGGTCTCCGAATAGCCGAACTTAGCCACTTCCAGTCAATGATCAGTCCAGCTGGGCCAGAGGACCCAGTCTATTCCGTGTAAATACAGCCCACATCATAATGGAACCACCACCAGCTTGCACAGAGCCTTGTTGACAACTTGGGTCCACGTCTTTGTGAAGTCTGCAACAGCCTCAAACCCCATAATCAGCTCTTACCAACTGAAAGCGAGACTCACCTGATCAGGCCACGGTTTCCCAGTCATCTAGGTTGCAACTGATATGGCCACAAGCACAGGAGATGCACTTCAGGTAATGTCGTGCTGTTAGCATAGGCACTCGCATCACGTGTTTACTACCATAGCCCATTAACATCAAATTTCACAGCACTGTCGTGACAGATACATTCATAGGACATCCACATCAATTACCGCGGTTGCTTCTCTGTTAGCACTAACAACTCTAGATAAACATCACTTGTCTCAGCCATTAAGTGAAAGCCATTACCCACTGTAGTGTCCGTTGTGAGAGGTATTGGCTGAAATTTGGTATTCTTGGCCCACTCTTAAACCTATGAGTCCTGGAATTCCCTAACAATTTCTGAAACGGAATTTCCAGTGCATCTAGCTTCAGCTACCATTCTCTGTCCAAAGCCTGTTAATCCCCATGGTGCAGCCATAACAACATCGGACACCTTTTCACATGAATCACCTTCGTATAAATAACAGCTCCACCAATGCACTGCCCTTTTATACTGTGTGTCCACGATACTACTGCCACCTGTGTTTGTGCATATTGCTCTCACATGACTTTTGTCACCTCACTGTATATACACAAAAAGGTATTACCTGTAAACAGCACTGGGTCAAATATTACCTGTATCAGTAGTGGGTCAAATAATGAAGATGAAACAACAAGTAAGAACCATAGATGGTAGTGCAGAGAACATGGCAACATATGTCACACGTGTAAGAAAACAGTCTGAGCAAAAAGTACAGAAGTAGTCTCAAAGCAATGCAGTGTATTCAAGATTCTGGGTAACAAAGAGAGGTACTTTATATTGTCTTCCTGTCCCTACATGAACTTGTTACAAATAAAAATTTAAGTTGCACATGTTGCTGGCTGCATTCATATTTTTGGTGATAAATAAGAATTTTTGCAGCCAATATCGCGTATTGAAATATTTTTATTTTCTCAATGATCAGTTTCAACAGAGACTAGCTACCATTTTCGTATCTACAATACACCAGGAGAAAAACATTACTATGACATCTGCAACCAATATACAAGTGGAAAAATATAATTAACAGCTCACAATATTTGTCCATATCTTCTGGAAATAATATTACTGTGTATGAATCACAAAACTGTAAAAAGAGCACACTCCATTCATAAAACAAACATTCCACATTGGCTTGTCAAATATATATAAAACAGAGTAAATAAAAAGTCAGTAACACAAACTGTGTGCCTCACAGTGGAAGTGAGTTCATCTGTGGAGCTATTATAAACATTTTAGATTGTATGCAAATATACAAACAAGTTAAGCACCAAAGTCAATATGTTTGGAAGGAAGGAAGACATCCCAACGACATCAAGGTCATTAGAGATGTAGCGCAATATCAGATTGTGTTGTGTTGTGCCCTTTCAAAGGAACCATCCTGGCATTTGCCTGCAGCAGTTTAGGGAAATCACGGAAAACCTAAATCTGGATTGAGCCATTGTCGTTCAAAATGCGAGTCCAGTGAGCTAACCACTGCGCCACCTCACTCAGCCGTCAAAATATTCTCAATGACCAATTAGAATTAGCAGACAATAACTTCAACATTTTCTATGACATATTATGAGGTTGTCATCCCCTCTTCCCATTCTCCATCCCCCCAGTCCCCTCCCACTATCCATTATGACCCTCCCACCCCTGTGCTTCTCTCTTTAAGCAATTTTCTTACAAGAATTAACAGTCCTTGTTCTTCCCTCTTCCCCCTGTCTGCCTCCTTTGCTGCAGCTCCCTATACATAGTCAATACATGGTTTCTTCTAACATGAACTGTTACATATGGCCACTATGTCTCCCTTTTGTTTTTCATATAGATGACTTACGCTACATTTTCATCTCGTAAATTAATACAGCTAAATCATTTGTCAATATGTCTCGATATGCATACAATCTTTTTCATGACTAGCACCCATATGATACACTCATTTAGTATACAATTAACTTATTTTTTGGTAGGTCATCCCAAGAAGTTACATTAAATTGTATCTGTCTTAGTCACACTGGTCCTCTTTTTATATAAAGAAAACTTATAGATGTTAATAACCACATAGCTAACCCACCTGTGCTACTGATATACAGTACAGTCTGACTTAACATATAAAAAAAAGGAAAGGAAGTTCTTAAGATGTTTTTATTTAGAAAAAATTTTTAATACAATGCATGGCAACTCATGCTCACACTACAGTATTGATAGTACTCTGGTGGCAAAAACTACGGCTTGTGCAGTACCTTACCCAAATAGGCCAGCAAACAGCCCCCCCCCCCCCCTTTGTAATACTACATAAGAAGGTAAGAAGGCCATCCACAGACTGTATCATTACTGTTATGCCATTTTATTTATATTCCTGGAAAAAATACTGTTAGTTTTCTATAATGCACTGTTAGTAAAATGACTCCTGAATGGCTTTGTATTCTGTCAAAATGTCTTGTGAGTTAGAGCACAATACTCTTCTCATGTATTTTAGCACCATTACGGACAACTTTGTATTCTGTCGAAGTATCTTATGACATAGAACATGCTGTTCCAGTGGGCACACTCACTGGAGGGCAGCTGGGCACATACAGGCACAGCCGTGCCCACCAGGCAGGGTGCACAGACTGCACATGCATGCAGTGAAGCAGTCTGATGTATGCTTAAAGGTATGGGAAAATAGTTCATGGGTGTATAGTCAACACTGTATATTATAAATCCACAGGCAGGACACATGTAACAAAAGAATTCAGTTTAAGTGAAAAATAGTAATACTTTATAATAGTCCACGGGTGTACCACCAGTTCACAGTGTCCAAAAGGCACAATATTTCAGCGATCAGACATGTCACCATCGTCAGGTGCACTGACAAATTGAGCTGCTGAAGGCACATGGCCAGCTAATAATCCCTTGCCCCGCAAGATGCTCCATCCATGGTCCACACTCGTGGCCGTATCTGCGGCCATGCATCGGTGTCTGCAGTTGCGGGAATACTAGCATCAGCATCTGTGATGGCATTGATGTAAGTTCTCTGTCTGCCCTGGTTACCAGATAGTTTTGTTTGCTAAGGTCCTTCTTAATTAAACTCAGTGCTGGTTCTCAAGCCCTGTGAAGATTATAGCCACAATCTTGGTTGATGAGATCATCCCAGCGATGAATTTCTTTGGCCTCTCTAATGACACTGCCCCAGTATTTGGAAGTATGTGCCAAGATCCTGGTATGTTCATACTACATCACGTGATTCTCAGGACAGTGCTCTGCAACCGCTGACTTGTTGGGATACGTCAGTTGAATGTGCCTCTGGTGTTCTCAGCAACGATCTTCAACAGTGCGCACTGTCTGTCCAATATATGTCTTCCTACATTGACATGGAATCTGGTATACAACAGCCTTTCACAAACTGTGATCATCTTCGACATTTCCCAATAATGCTCGTGTTTTATTGGGTGGGCAAAAGACAGTTTTTACTTGGTGCTCCTTCAATATGTGCCAGTGTACAGTATAAAGGCAGTGGCTGCCTCTTTCTCCGTGGCTGCTACTGTCTCCACAGGTAGTATTGCTGTGGTGAGGTGGAGAGCACACCTAATCGTCCATTTTGGGCACACATTTTTTCGGAATACAGTTCTGAGGTGTTCCAGCTCCTGGGGTAGACACACTGCATCTGAAATGGTACACAGCCTGTGTACTAGTGTTTTTAGTATCCCATTCCTCTGCCAAGGGTGGTGGCAGCATTTACATTCAAATACAGGTCAGTGTGTATTTTCTTCTGATACACACCATGGCCCACAGTGCCATCAGTTCTTATTTTGACCATGACGTATAGGAATGGTAATCTTCCTTCTGGTTCAATCTCCATACTGAATTTGATGTTGGAATGTATGGAGTCAAACATGTAAGGAAAAAGAGTTTGTCCCTTCGATAGGGCCAGATGACGAAAATGTCATCCACATAACGGAAAAAACACGTGGATTTCCATTTGGTTGACACTAGAGCTTCCTCATCAAAGTACTTCATATACAATTTCATGACCACAGGTGAGAGTGGGCTGCCCACTGTGAGTTCTTCCATTTGTTCGTAGTATTCTCCATTAAACAGAAAATATGTGGAAGTCAGGACACACCTGAAAAGATCAGTGGCCTTGGTATCAAATTTCTCATCAATAAACTCTAGCGACTGTCATAGAGGTACCCTGGTGGATAACAAAATGACACAAAAACTCACCAGGATATCTAAGCCTTTCTCCCTGAAGTTGTCAAGCTGTTTTACAAAATCTACAGAATTGCAAATATGATCAGAGTATTTACCCAGATACGGGCTTAGTATTTGTGTCACATATTTTGCCAGTAAAGAGGGAGGTGCCCTAATGCTGTTGACAATGGGGCGCAATGGAGTATAAGTCCTTGAGGTAACAGTTTCTCGGTGACACCCTCTGGTGGATCCGCAACCTTGAGAAGATCCCTTGTCTTGTTCTCCCCCTTTTTTGTGGGGTCAGCATTGATCTTCCTGTAAGAGTTGTCACCTAGCAGGATCTGCATGTTCTCAATGTATTCCTTGAAGGAAAGGATAACAGTAGCACTGCCTTTGTCAGCAGGTATGACGACAATCTCAGGGCACTCACACAGGTCCCAAATCGCAGCCCCCTCTCTTCTGGTAATGTTTTCAGACGCAGAGTGACTGCCCCATGAGCCGGAACACCTCAGAACTGTAGTAAAAAAAAAAGTCTCCCAGAATGGTAGATTAGGCATCCTCTCCAGCCCACCACAACAGTACAGCCTGTGGAGATGGAAGAAGCAACGGAGGAAGAGGCAGCCACTGCCTTTATACAACACATGTGCGCACTATCAGGAAAAATCAGACGCGTACTGAAGAAGCAATGAGTAGACACCGTCTTTTTCCCGCGCAATAAAACACGAGCATTTTGGGAATTGTCGAAGATGATCTTGGTTTGAGGAAGGGTGGTATATACCAGATTCCATGTCAATGTGGGATGATGTATATTGGACACACAAAGCGCACAGTTGAAGATTGTTGTGGAGAATACCAGAGGCACACTCAACTGATGCAACCCAACAAGTCAGCAGTCATAGAGCACTGTTCATCCGAGAACATGTGATGAAGTATGAACGTACCAGTATCTTGGCACAGACTTTCAAATACTGAGACAGCATCATTAGAGAGGCCACAGAAAATCATACCAGGGATGATCTCATCAACTGAGATTGTGGTTATAATCTTAGCAAGGCTTGGAAACCAGCACCAAGTTTAATTAAGAAGACTCTCAACAAACAAACCCATCTGTGGGCCAGGGTGGACAGAGAACTTATATTAACATCATTACAGATGCCAACCCTAGCGTCTCTGCGACAGCCGATGTGTGGCCACGGACGGAGAGGCTCGCAGGGTTATTAGTAGGCCATGCTCCCTCAGACGCTCAGTTTGTCAGCACATCTGATAATGGTGACCTGTCTGATCACCAAAATATTGTGCTTGTTGGACACTGCGAACTGGCAGTACACACGTGGACTGTTCAGTCAACAAATACACTACAAGAAACTCAAGAATCACAAGACGTTTCTTTTTATTACAAGATATGAAATATTTGGAGTGAGACCCATTATTGCTGCAAGACGCAGAATATTCTTCAGTGTTGGGTCGTGGAGCTCAAATCTTTCTGTAATTTTTACCCTCTTCATAACAAAAACAGTTGTTCACAACAGCATATAGAGGAGCATTTCTGTATAGCTTTGGACACTTTTCTGCATGAAGATGATGGGACCACCTTAACAAATTGGTTGTGTTGTAATATCTGTCCTTGAGCAGATGGTGCGCAAAACGATTCGAATTCATTTTCTTGGTTACATAGGTCTCTAAAGCTGGTCTAGAAAGACTGACAAGGTTGCAAAATATTTTGCTGATAACCCACAAAACATGAGTAAGGAGGTAATTACAGTAATGAAAGGCTTTCGAAAAATGTTTAATTTTGTGCAGTGAGCTGCCTTTCAAGCAGATAGTTTGTCCATGAATGCATTTATTTTGTCATACATGCGAGCAATAAAAATATCCTTTACTTGAAGCGATAAATTTAATGGATCCTGTGATATCAGTGAGAAAGGCAAAGTCTGTCATCACTGAGCAATGGCTGCGTTTCCCCTTTCATTTCCACAAGTGGGGTGATTTCCTTCTGAATAGCAAAAAATATGTTGAGAACTTTGCCTCTACTAATCCACTGTATCATGCAATGATAGGGTATGTCACTATATGCTGCTTCAAGGTCTTACAAAAATCCCTTGAACTGGTGGCGATTGACACCATGATGTCTTACAAAATTCACACATTGTATCATGACCTTCATGATGTCGCCATATTGCACACTTTCAATGCAAAGGGCCTCCTGATGGATAAAACAGTGTACACTTGATAAGTCCTTCTCAGCTTCGGTCTTGATTTTTTTCTTTCACACGAGAGAGAAATTCTTGCTGACTCCCAACCATCCGTGGAGCTCCATCCGTCACTGCAGAATAGAGCCTGTCCCACGGCAGACACAAGATTTCATTGGATTCACATACCCCCTCAAACATATGGTTGTGTAATCCACAGGTATAACATCTAATAGTACCTTGAAAACCTGTAATTTGGAGTCAACAGCCCATACAAATATTGCATGCTGTGCATAGTTAGTCAGTTACATTGGTAGTTTCATAAAGTGCTAATGAATAAGCAATGGAAGTCTGACGTTTCTCTTCAGTTGGTTTTTCAGAGCCACATACATCTCGGATCCAACAAGAAACTGTTTGCTTGGAGAGGCAAACTCTTACAAGTTTTCTTATCCCTCCTGGCTCTGGCCCTCTGCTATGGCCAGCAAATAGGATTTGAACAGGGGCCCCACTGAAAATTACACAACACTTCATGCAATATTGTGTGCAACTTTGGAGCTTGCTCATAAAGCTGCATCAGTTGAATGGTCCTCCTTGTCAGCTAACTTAAATTAACTGCATAAAATATAAAAACTGAAAGTGACACATATGAAGAACACTTTTTTCTACAGTGAGCCAGTGTTGGAACAATGTGATGTAGAACATAAGACTCTTCTCACGTAATTGAGCACCATAGAACCCAATGGTGGATAAATTATTATAGATGCATTGCTCTTTTTGGGTGATGTTTATCCATTAGGTACTTAATGATGTACTCCAATAGGTTAGCATGTTTCTTTACTTTTTAGTAGTGGTCCTTACTGTTGCACATTAGCAGGCAGTCCACCGATATAACCGGGTTACCATTACTGGATTCGTCATTAATCCAATGGGGCACACCCCTATACCTAACTTTCTTAATAAGTACGTCTCTATGGTGGTTCCTCTGATAATCCAAAGCTGCTGCCCTACACCTGATAGTCTTAATTGTGTTTTAAGAATAGCTGTGAAAGTGATGTATAAATGTACTGCATACCTTACATACTACTTGCTAAGTATGTCATATTCTCTAATACATCTGTATGTTGGTGCCTCTGATAATTCAAAGCGACTGCCCTACACTCTGTCACCTTAAATAGTTGTGGTTGTATAATGCCTATGAAACTGTTGAATTAAAATGTCCAGCCTGCCTTATACACTACTTGTTAAGTATGTTCATGTTACATTTGATTGGCCACAGGTCACAAAAACAGGTCTCTCACATCTATGGTATCCTATCCATGGGTGCTTCATACCACCAGCTCACAGTTTTGGGGCATATTATGTTTTTGTTTTATTTTTTGTTCATTTTTATTTTTTCTGTCAATATTATTTTCCAAGAATATTTGAGAGTTGGAGCTGTAATCCTAAGGTAGTTTGGCCTGAAAGTATCTCCTGAGTCACTGGCTTACACTTCAAATGTCTGTGTGCCACATCTCTGGTATAGTTTGTGGATGATCCTGTAAGTGTAGGAACTAGGTCTCTATGTGTTGGTACCTTCAACAAGAAAAATTTATATACATGGATAAATGAGCTATAAATGTAGTAGTGTACAATATAACTGTATTGTTGATACAGGTGAACTGACAGTCTGTGCCCTATTGTGGGATATTATCTAAATGCTTATGGTTTTTTTCCCTTAGACCACTAGATAATTTTCCATTACCACTCAAGCACCTGTTGACCAAGAGCGTAACCATCCATTAACACTAAAGCTGCATGCCTGCTGAGTCTTTCCTGATGGGCCGTAGTTATAACAGCTCCACAAACAAACTCGTTTCCACTTTGGGTGCACTGTAGGTCTTATGGACTCTTTATTTACTCGTTTTAAGTATTTGACAAGCCAATGTGGCGTCTCTGTTTTATAAATGGAGTGTGCTCCCATTATGGTTGCGTGATTCATGCACAGTAATATTACCAGAAGGTATGTACAAATATAGTGATGTGGTTATTATGTTCTTCCACTTGTGTCTTGGTTGTACAATTATTCAGATGTCACAGTACTGTTTTTCTCCTGGTATACTGTAAATCCAAAGATGGGAGCAAGACTGTGTGAAAACCAGTCACTGAGGAAATATAAATACTTTAACACGTGATCTCTGCTGCAAAAATTCTTATTTATCAAAAAATAAAAATGATTATTACAGATGAAAATAACCTGCAACTTCAGTCTGAAAGTTCTTTTCACAATTTTTTCCCCTATTGACAATGTGTTAAAATACAAAGATAACCCACCTCAAGCACTGTAATGAATCTGACCACCGCCACAGTTTTAGGTATACAAAAGGTCTAGCATTTAAAATAAATCATGTCAGAGCATTTAAACAAACAGTTTATTAATGTTCTTATGCTCCACTGGATGGTTAAGAGAGATCTGCTTCCGTGCAGCTAAATGGGGAACAATATGGTGAAACACATTAAATTTAGACATTCCCACCATATACTACTGACGAAAATTTTTAAGGTTTCCAGCTGGGTGATAGTGTTAAGATGTTAAAACAATTCGAGAGTGTCATACTCATCATCTGTTGGCACCAGAAAATGATTAGTATGACACCCATCAAAATGTCATGGTATCTTAACCCTGCTAGCCACCTAGTCACCCAGAGAGCTTTTTATCAATATGCTGAAATGTTTTGAGCAGTGGAAGGAACAAAAGGAAGGTATGTGTAAATTCAAATGATGTCAAAAACTAATTAAACATATGTAGTAGGTACACAAACTTGCAGCATCAGTCTCATTTTTGTATCAATTCCATCCATAACATTAACTGCCACAAGGCAATAAGATATCTGCTGTTAACTGCTCATGCACTGCCACTGAGTTGATGGATTTTGATGAAACTAGTAACAGTGCAAATACAAGCTTCAAAGTATAAAAATCACACTAAAGCCCAACGTCAAATTCTCCTTTAGTAATAAGAGCAGTTTTTTTTTCCGAGATAGCAAATCGATTTTGGAGCTGCTTGACCAACTTCTATACATCTTGGACTCGATTAATTTCAGGTTTTGGGAGACTAAAGAGGAATCTGGAATAGCACTATCACTGGTGGACTGATATGTGACTATGACATTGAAGTAGTGGCACACTTAGAAGGCAAAAATACTTATAAACATGATATCAAAAATAAGGCATTCGTGTGGTACAGGTGCTTGGCATGATTTTTAGGTTGCCACTTTCACATATTTAATTAACAACCTTCTCGGCAATCACAAAATAATTGATAACTAAATATTAGCATGTTCCACAATGTAAAATGATTTTATACGACAACAAAAGGAAAAGAGTGTCAATAATTATGAAACAGAAAACTAAAGATGAATGACTTACTTTGAAGCAAATTTCACCATTTGTTTACTAATTTTTTCTCCCACGGCAAACAGGCATTGCACAGTGTACTCCTGCTGTCTAACAACAATAAAGCACTGTTTTCCTGTAACAGAATCATAACAACACCTTCCGTAACACTGAAAGCAATATTAAAGAATTTTTACTATATATACCACAAAGGCACTAATGAATACAGTGGCCTGAATGCTCAAATACAGTCGCGTAAAATTAACTTTACCCAGTACAAGATACTGTTCTAGAAATAATGATATCTGACACCACAAACGAAAAACTATTGCGCCTGTGCCTATACCTACACAATCCTACCCCCCGTACTGCATGGCTGTTCACATCCATCACCTTAATTTCGTACCAGGTCAAGAAGTCAAATGAAACCCCAAAGCTCTTCTGTTTTTAGTCTTTCTGCATTATCAGTAACCCCTTGGACACATACAAAGTTACACTACAACTGGCAGAGATGATTTCATGGAGAGTTGTTCACAAAATTTAAAGATGCTGGAGTGAGAAAGTTGTGACAATGAAAGGCTGTCTTCTACAACTGATGCACTAATCCTTGTCAATTACACCTAAGACACCCACTCCAGTCTTCAATGTGAACCATCTTTTGGTTTAGCATCAACTGAACACTCACATTCACCTGCATACTGGTGATTCACTCATTGCCTTATCTCTGTAAACCTCTTAAGTTCAAATGTGACTGAATACGCAAGACATGACAGCCTCAAAAAATTAAACAGTACAAGATTTTATGTATGCAAATTATTGTGATTCTGTTCATCTTAACCCATTAGTGCTAAATACAGGGTATAAACATGGACAAGGAAAAAAAAATTCCCGGATTTGACGGTTAAAAATACACTTTCTTCCAGGTGAAAATACACTTTTTCCACGTTAAGTGACAGTATTCTCTTACTCAGCACTGTAAAACTCATCAGTCGTTTGAATGGTTATGGTTTTATATACCGACATAGAATTTTCCGGCACTCCAGAAAGCGAAACAGTGTGGGGGGGGGGGGGGGGGGGGGGGGCGACGACATTACGTTTTGAATGAAACTTTGATGTGCAGCAACATGTACACTGCATATTTTCGTATTACAGATGTTACTTTCCAAAGCATTGAAATGGAGATTGCGATGCGCTTTTGTAGACCAGTCATAGCTCATGTCACGTGATCTCACCAGCTGATAACAGCATAGGAAACGTGATGCAGTCAGTCAATCTCGTGAAACATACTAAAATGCATAATACGGCTTAAAGTGCACATTCGTATGTCCAGGTTTGGGTGTAAATTTTCTTGTAGTGCCAGTACTGTATTATCTCATGTTTGATTCTTTATTATGGCATAATACCATATGTGCACTTGAAATGCAGCAAACAGTTGAAACTAGCCAAATAGTGTAAATTAAACACTTCATTTCAAAAAAATTGACTGCCTCAGTGGAAAAGATTAATAAAAGCCAAATCTCTTTAGCAAACCAACAAAAATAACTTCATCATTCTGCAAGGCGATTAATGCTTGACTGTCAGAAAGATGGAAATAAAATCTGAAACTAATAACATATTTTAGCCTTCTGTAATTATGCAAATGTATTTTAATTCATTTGCTAGCACCTGACCACAAAAATCGGTTTTGTTTTCATGTAACATGAGAGCAATAAACAAAGAGGTAACAACAAAATCACTAAACGTAAACTCAGGTCATGTGGAGACGATCCACCTCCCCACCACAACTCAAACTGCTCTGTGCATCAGCCCCGGATCTACGATATTTCCGAACCAGGGCAATACTAGATAGTGGCACCCAGCCACACTTCTGCAACTAGAAGCAACTGCACATGAGCAAGAGCCCGCCCACAACTGCTCAAACGAATCTAATTTAAACAGTTGTCATGTCATGCTCATCTGAGGCAATTTTTTGTTATGAAGCATTGCATAGACTTTATGAAGCCTTTGACACACTTTGCTGTTGGCAGACGCTTGTATGAGCACTGTGTTTTGTTGTTGTATATGGCACATTTTCTTTGCAACTTAAGTTTCATTTCCATTCTCTTTTTATCTCTCGTTCATGTTTTGTTACTGCAGTGTTATTCTGCAGTAGCGGGATACAGTGATATCCTTTGGTAGAGTATCGGTTCTTACCAGCCAAAAAGACAAAAATTCAACTGAAAACCAAAACAATGAAAAATTCCTGGAATTCTAAAAATTCCTGGGTTTTTCCCAGTTTTCTCCCAGATGAAAAAATTCCCAGGTTTGTCCCGGATTTCCTGGTTGTCCCGGGTCGTATACACTCTGTAAGTAGCATATAATTATGCAATCACAACTCAGCTCTTATGCTATCTACCACCATCATCTTTACCAGATTAATGTAAAGGTTTTAGAACTTCTCTGCTGTAAACTCTGAAGGAAGGTTCAAAGATCAGTGCCATATGCTACTTTTAGATTGTTGATGAGCTGTATTGACTCTCATAACTTACGAACACCTCTGTTTATTATGGAGTTGTCATATGCAAAAGAAAAATTTGATATTCTTTTCTAGAACATCTAGATTTAGAACCAGCATATAGTGAGAACCACATAGTCATTCCAATGCAAACTCATCTGCAACACGGTCTGGGACAGAAAACAGGCCTTTCTGGCACTTACTTTATCATTCTTGAAAATAGTTTTCAGACACTGTAACTCATGTTAGATTTTCCTGGTTAGAAAAACTGGAGGCTCCATGCGTGAGCTTGCCCTGTCCATTGTTTTTACATGTTATATGGTGACAAATCAAACCATGTATATAGAGAATGATGTGAGTGGGCTTTCTGCCAACATTATGACCAAGTGATGCAGCACTCTTGCATCCCTCCAGAATCGAGAAACAGTAGTTGTCAGTCTTTTTTTCTTACTTGATATCTAGATGTATAGAGCTAAGATAACAATACTTATTGAATCCCACTTGCCCTGCATCCATACCTTGAAGGTATTGTCTACAAATGAAAATAAACAGGTTGGTTTCAATGGTAGTGAGTTTCTCCTAAAGTTCTCCGTGAACATACAGTACTGACAACCACAGGTGACAAAGAGCTGCCCCTAGCTACGACATCAGTTTGTTCACTCTTCACTGAATAGAAAATAAGCAAATGTAAGCAAATGTTTCAAGAGTTTAGCGATAGGTGTACCAAATTTCCAGGTGACAGCTGCGAGTCTGTCACAGACCCATCTGTGAGAGGCAATAACACTGGAACAGACTGTAATGTCTCTGCCCAAAATAAGCAATACTTGTAAAAATTGTATGAAATCAGTGGAGTTCGATATATTGTATTCATATTTTCTGACCGATGGACTGAGAACAACCATGAGGTATTTAACCAAGTCACTTTTTATGTTCTCCTCCAGCGTAATGTACAAGGTCCTTGTCAAACACTAGGCTGTCCTTTCATCATCAGTAAACACAATGTACTGTATCAAAACACCAATTGTAATGCATACCACTGAGTGCTCTTATTGCAGGAAGCAGAAAGGTGTAAGTGGACACACTCAACATTGGTTTATGAGGGATATGTTGTGTGGTAAAAGTAGGACATAGAACCAGATACATGATTCAAGGTTACATCCATAAAACATTTTAAGCTCACAGTATTGCAATATAGGTCACTTCACAGACTACACTACTGATCAATGAATGATAATGTCTACAAACATAGCCTTAGCTAAGAAATGTCCTTTGTGTTAATGTAAACCTTCATATCACCTAAAATACAAGGAAAATTTTGAAAATTGAATCATATTTGGTACACTTTTCTTTGATTTTAGGAAAAAGCTATAAGAATAACTCTACTACAGAGGGGGAAAGTGAACAAAGAGAATTAATTATTCATTGTCCTCATATGCAACTGAACAAGATTATTTTGTATCATGACTGATACTTATCAACCCACAAAAGGAATGCCACTACAAACCATTACAGGTAAAAAACATTTTTTTTAATAAATAAGACTACAGGCAGATAAAATTTTCTCAGTTTTCAAGCAACAGCAAGGGAGATAAAATTCTCATGTTTTCAACAATTTTCACAGCCATCATCCTCAAGAGTTAAAACTTATGACAGGTAAAATAACTAAGATGTATGCCACATATAAGCAAGAGAGCAGCATTCAATATGTTCCCGGGGTGGGCATAATTAACACAGGTGCAGAAAGGTAAGTTAAGCAGCCTGCCACAGCATCAGCCCACCGTGGATGCAATGGTGTTAGCAGGTGCAAGGGACCAACACTACATTCAAAACGGCTACACCCATTGACCTGGAACAGTTAAGCATTTTCCTCTGTGTCCAAGGCCACACTATGCCTCATAAGGTGTGTAGCTCTCTTCTCTGTTGAAAGTTATTGGGCCATAAGTGAAACTCACTGCTTTTTCTTAGAGTGAAATCCCATTAAGTAGCCACATGTACCAAGATCTTTGTCTTCTCAAATAGTGTTTTGTGGCTATTCTCTTTGTTCTCTAAGACCAATGTCACCTTTAATGGGGCAGTGAATATTATGAAATGATGAATGGTACACTGATGGGCTCTCCACTTCACCAACCAGTAGAAATTTCTTCATGGATCATTCCGAGGAATATGTTCTCAGTTCCACACAACTTCACCCATCTGGTACACTGACAATTCCAGTTTAAAATGATATTGCATTCAACTGTCACAGCAGCAGTTCATGCATAATATGAATGATGTACTTTCAAAAATCAAATGTACAGTCAAGACGGAGAGGGAAAGCAAGCCACCTTTCTAAGCTGTGTTAGTTGAGTGCAAGGCATGTGGCTTACTCAGTCAGTTGGTGCACAGGAAGAAAGAAAATAAGAACAACAATAATAATAATAATAATAATAATAATAATAATAACATGAAGAAGAAAAAGAGTTGGAACACAATACAAAGCAACATAATATACAGGGTGGTCAGAAACAATCTGAAAAGTTTGTAAGGGTGCTGCAGGGTAAGTTGTGCTGAGAAATAATTGTTAAGAAAAAAAATCGATACAGTGCACCATTTCTCAGTTAATTAGCATTGAAGTTAGCCAATCAGGTTGTTACAATAATTGAAAATTTGATGGTAGTAAGGATCGTACCCAAGCCAAAGGCTGAGCAGTCTTATGCACTATCATCACTGCTATGAGAACAGCTGACACTAACTGCATCTGGTGGACCACTTGAATTTGCATGCGCAATATCCTGATTGGCTAAATTCAATGCTAATCAACTCAAAAATGGCACACTGTACCGATTTTTTTCTTAACAGTTATTTCTCAGCACTACCAACCATGCAACACCTTACAAGCTTTTCAGACTGCTTCTGACCACCCTGCTTATTTGAAGGGACTTAATATCACATATTACTGATACTAACACAAAATTTTGGTCAGTTTATTACTTACCTTTAGCTCTACTAGTATGTAAACGACCTCTAACCCAAACACACTGACCAGCAATCTCATCCTTAATATCTTTAACATGGACAAAGTTCCTTTGAGTCTTTTCCGCACTCTGAATCATTGGAGGCTGACCATACTTTCCTGCACAAGAATCAGGCTCTGAAGAATCATCTTGGGCTGCCTGTCACAAAAAGACACAAGATAAAGGATTTTCAGCATTGCATAAATATGTGGGTACAAGAAACTGCAAGAAAATTACCTACAAAAATCTTAGGAAGTATAAAAGTTTCCCTTTGTGAAATCAATTTCTTGCATACACACACACACACACACACACACACACACACACACACACAAGAAAAAATTGCAATGGAAAATCCAAAATAGAATATAACAATATTATGAGAAGAAAAGTTGCTACTGGCCATATAGCGGAGATACTGAGTCGCAGATAGGCACAACATAGAGACAAAGGCCGATAGTTGAAAGCTTTAATTGAGAGAGTCTTTTGTTGTGCCTGTCTGTGACTCAGCATCTCTGCTATATGGTGAGTAGCAACTTCCATTCTTGTAATATAGAGACACAATTTGTAGAATTCTAGGGTGCCCAGAAAGGGTACATCACAATTACTTCATTATATTTTGGCAGACAGACTCATTGTCATCTTCAGGTAACTCAGATGAAACCACCTGAAGATGGCAAATAGTCCGTTTGCCGAAATATCATAGAGTAATTATGACAAGAACCCACCGGGCACCTGAGAATTTTATAAATTACAAATATGTCAGGAAAACATCAGATCTCATACCAAGAAAAATCAATTTTCAAGACCATAAATGTGATATGTCTAAATGTTCAGTAATGCAATTTAAACCTACAACACTTCCTTTATTTATATACTTCTCATAGTGGGTATTGTGTCAACACAATTTTTGGATTTCAGTCAGAAATTTATCTTCAAAGTAAGCTACATTTTGAGGAAATGAATTTCTGTTTATGTTCTTTTAGTTTAAGCAACGCATATTCTTACTGAAAAGAGAAGCTGAAAATAGGGCTTATAGGTTTTTGTGCTTGAAACAAAATTCTCACTTTAAAAAGAAAATTTGGGATCATTTGGAAAAAAAAACACAAGACACTAATAACATTCTGTTTCCACTTTCAATCTTCTGTTACAAAAGGCTGCAACAGAACACGCAAAATATTGAAACGCAACAGATCAATCAAATTACTGTTGTAATACCTATTAACATAAAGTGTTTAAAAGACTGAAAATAATTTTGTCATTAAGAGTTGTGGCCATGAAGGGAACATCTTATGGTCTTACATTATGAAGAATTTTTGCCCTTATTTTACACATTCTGTTCCTTTACACATTTTGCATCATAACTCTGATAAACGCATAGCACCGAGAGAGGTAGTGCTGTGTTTAGCACATTAGATTCGCATTCAGGAGGACGATGGTTCAAACCCGTGTCCAGCCATCCTGGTTTAGATTTTCAGCAATTTCCCTAGATCGCTTAGGGAATGTGCTGGGATGGTTCCTTCGGAAGGACACAGCCACTTTCCTTCACCATCTTTCCCTAATCCAAGCTTCTGCTCCATTTCTAATGACCTCATTGTCAACAGGACGTTAGACACAAATTTCTTCCTCCTCCTCCTAAATGCATAGCCACTTGATTTTTAAACAGGAATTTGATAACTGACTGAATTATTAACTTTCAATAAAAACACACAACTTTAATATTACATATAAAATGAAACAAAGTCCACAATTTCAATATAAAAATGTACTAGTATGACTCTGGAAGTGACATTAGAGCTTTCTACAATGTCTTTGCATAACCTATTAATACTAACTTAAAGCTTTCATCTGGTCCAGTCAGGCCATTAACATCTTTATTACAGTGACTCAAAGTCATCTTCTGTCAATTCAACTGCAACGTTTTCCAAGTATCATTCACCTACTTCAGCCGAACATGCTAAATTCTTTGATCTTGATCTTGAGTACTCTGATGGCTAGATAAAAATACCTGCCCACATTAAACACACCGACCACTGAACTAAAGTATCTTCATTTTTCCACATGTTGCCACTTTCAAACCAAAGAGTCTCACTCTTACAGGCTTGGTTTCTGCATAAATAGCAACTACAGCAAAAAGCAGTAACAACCCAAACATAGTCAGGTGGCGCAGTGGTTAGCACACTGGACTCTCATTTGAGAGGACAACAGTTCAAACCTGTGCCCGGCCATCCAGGTTTAGGTTTTCTGTGATTTCCCTTAATCATTTCAGACAAATGTCAGGATGGTTCCTCTGACAGGGAATGGCTGACTTCCTTCCCCATCCTTTCCTAATCCAAGCTTGCGCTCCCCCTCTAATGACCTAAATATTGATGGGATTTTAAATACTAATCTCCTCCTCCTCCAAACATACTCCCACATTAACTTTACTGCACTCAAAGCTCTACTCTGCAAACCTGACACAAAGAAGTATTTCCTTTCCTGCTCGGTATCTCCTACAGACTTAAGTAATTTAACATACATTCACTTACATTTTTTGCCATGGCCTTTACTGAGAAACATCTTTCACAAAGCTCTTTCTGCACCCATCAAACTGTTATATCACTGCCCACTCAATCTGGATAACATCCTAGAGCACCATATGGAACTAGCATTCAAGAACACCAGAATTATTAATCAAACCCCTACAAACAATCCAGGTTTAAAAACTGCCCCATACACTGACCCACTGCATCTTGCTCCAGACTAATCACACGCATTTCACAGTTCATAGGAGGTCAAGTCACCTGTCAAAGCAGCAGCATCACTCACGAGATTTACTGCCCTCCTATTCATCATTATTTATGGGCATAATTACCAGTAGGTTGTCCACATCATTGGAAAGCCACTTTTGAAACCTCCTGCATGTTACATTCCCTCCAGTAGATATGATTTCCTTGTTTTGTTTATGGACTGAACCAGAAAAGTTCTTTCTGAGAACAACCCATACCACATTTCAATTAGTATTTTGACCTGGGTGTCTCAGAGCTAAATTTTGCACACAGTGAAATTCCATTTTACATAATGCTAAAGGCAGCATCTGCAAACAACATTCTGTTACTTATTACTATACCAAATGTGCCACTTTAACATCCTGCACACTGCAGCAACAAAATCTCAAAATGTATAATATATGATGATGATGAGTTGGGGTGACGGGGTGTTCGACATCATGGTTATCAGCGACCTGACAAAAAGTCAACATGCAAATCTCATGGGTGGGGACGAAGGTTGTCCCCACACGCAGAGCAGTTTATGATGTATTAAAGCCCACCAGTTTAGGGATGAGGCCTGCCCGTTCACAAAATTTCACCACTCTTGTTTGCAACACTGGTATCTGTGAGAATGGTGGGCAGATCTCCAGCGAGTCCGTGGGCTGCCCTAACATCAGTATACAGGACACACGTAGCCACAATATGCTGAACTGAAAGCGGCACGCCATGAACTTCACAGAATGGTGGATCCTCCTGAAAGAGGGGGAAGCCATGTGTGAAAGGACTATGCCCTAAGCGCAGTCTGGAAAGCAAAACCTCCTCCAAGTAGTGAGGCTGACATGAAGTCCGTCAAGCCTTTGTGGTCGATTTGAGCGACTGCAAAATGGCTCTGAGCACTATGGGACTTAACTTCTGAAGTCATCAGTCCCCTAGAACTTAGAACTACTTAAACCTCACTAACCTAAGGACATCACACACTCCCATGCCTGAGGCAGGATTCGAACCTGCAACCATAACGGTTGCACAGTTCCAGACTGTAGCGCCTAGAACCACTCAGCCACCCCGGCTGGCTTGAGCAACTGCAGTTTGTTGTCTGTCACCTGCAACCATTCAGACTCTCACTGATGCATGATGCATCTGTCAGAAAATGAGATAATGGCATGCAATGGGATGGGACATTGTTGGACAGCACCATCCCAACATGCTTCCTTGGCAGCTTTATCAGCCACGTCGTTACCATGTATCCCAATGTGGCCATGTACCCAGCAAAAGATCACCTCCTTCCCATGGTGTTGGAGCCGCTCAAGGAGTCGTGGATGAGCTGAATCAGTGGGTCTACCTGATACATTTGGTGAAGTGCCTGCAGAGCACTAAGAGAGTCCGAACACACAAGAAAACTCATACGGTGATGTCTGTGAACCCTCTAGTGCCATTAGAATGCCATATAACTCCTCATCATAATTTGTAAATTGTTCTGGAAGACGCACTTTAAAAACAATGTCAGGGAAAACTGCAGAACAAAGAGAGCATTCCCCTGTTTGGATCCATCTGTATAAATAACAATCAAACTATGGTACATACTTAAAATAGATGAAAACAAAGTTGTAAAAACCAAATCTGAAGTACAACTTTTCGTGTACTGTGTCAAGCTTAATATCACTTTGGGCCTCTGAAGACACCAAGGCGGCAGTGCATTCCATCCCTGGGTGTCTATTTTCATGCCTGAGAGATCCAGATCTTTGAGACAGTCTGTAGCACGTATACTAAATGGCTTGGTCACTAGGGGCAGATTTCTGAACAGTTGTTCGAAGGTGGATTGGATCACTGAACTAAATGCCCATCAGTTTATAATGTATTAAAGCCCACCAGTTTAGGGATGAGGCCTGCCCATTCACAAAATTTCACCACTCTTGTTTGCAACACTGGTATCTGGTATGATGCTGAGATTTTCAGCGCCTGTCGAGCCAAAAGGATACATTGCCGAATCCAGAGTGGTGGTTCACCAGCCTATGCACACACTCTCTGAACTGGGCATGTATAATATAGTGCAGATAGTATGCTTGCTGTACAACTATACATCCCCCAAAAAAGTTTCAACATTAAAATGGCAGCAAAGAAAGTGTAGTTGTATTAATACACCAACAAACTTTTGCAGACCAAAAAAACTGAAAATACCATACCTTTTGCTGTAATCTCTCTTCTTTCTTTGCTTTCTTTGCTGCCTCTTTAGCTTCTTTCTTTAATGCCTGCTTCGATTTTTCTGGTGATCTGTGAATTACAAATTTCATCAGCTATCAAGAATATCAAAGAGGGTTTGAGGCACACACATTCAATATGTTGTAGCAACATGTGCATCTTTATAAAAATGTCAAATGCATGATAAATAACTGTTAGCTTTTTAGATCCAACTAGCAGAAGTGATATGTTACAGATAGATTCATGATAAAAATATATGAGAGTATTTCTAACACACACACACACACACACACACACACACACACACACACACACACACACGAGAGAGAGAGAGAGAGAGAGAGAGAGAGAGAGACTTATTTTCAAAGAGAGTTTAAAGGATCATACAACACAAGATTACGTTTGTAAACAGAGCAGTTGCCCAATTTATGGGAAGGATGAGGTGATTTCCATAAACCACAAAAACCCAAATTACACAGGATCACAGTTTGAACTAACTTGTCCATAACTGTCCAGAATTTTTTAGTAACTTTAACAATGCTTACCATCATGCAATACAAAGGGGGTGGGGCATGTGGCATATGACCCCAGCCAGACAGGAGCCCTTCAATTTGACGCTGGGGCCTTGCATACTAACAATTACATTAAGCAGCTTTTGGTCTTGTGAGGCTGAGTGAATCTTCTTCTAGACCTTTTCCTGACTAAAAGACTGAAATGGTCACTGGGACTCAAGCTCAAGGCCAGCAATGGTGAGCATTAGACCACAGAGGAGAAATCTCATTATCTAAAAGCAGTACCACAGGAAGCCAACACTCAGATTCTCAGCACGAGCTGCACAGGAAGCAATGACATACACTCCTGGAAATTGAAATAAGAACACCGTGAATTCATTGTCCCAGGAAGGGGAAACTTTATTGACACATTCCTGGGGTCAGATACATCACATGATCACACTGACAGAACCACAGGCACATAGACACAGGCAACAGGGCATGCACAATGTCGGCACTAGTACAGTGTATATCCACCTTTCGCAGCAATGCAGGCTGCTATTCTCCCGTGGAGACGATCGTAGAGATGCTGGATGTAGTCCTGTGGAACGGCTTGCCATGCCATTTCCACCTGGCGCCTCAGTTGGACCAGCGTTCGTGCTGGACGTGCAGACCGCGTGAGACGACGCTTCATCCAGTCCCAAACATGCTCAATGGGGGACAGATCCGGAGATCTTGCTGGCCAGGGTGGTTGACTTACACCTTCTAGAGCACGTTGGGTGGCACGGGATACATGCGGACGTGCATTGTCCTGTTGGAACAGCAAGTTCCCTTGCCGGTCTAGGAATGGTAGAACGATGGGTTCGATGACGGTTTGGATGTACCGTGCACTATTCAGTGTCCCCTCGACGATCACCAGTGGTGTACGGCCAGTGTAGGAGATCGCTCCCCACACCATGATGCCGGGTGTTGGCCCTGTGTGCCTCGGTCGTATGCAGTCCTGATTGTGGCGCTCACCTGCACGGCGCCAAACACGCATACGACCATCACTGGCACCAAGGCAGAAGCGACTCTCATCGCTGAAGACGACACGTCTCCATTCGTCCCTCCATTCATGCCTGTCGCGACACCACTGGAGGCGGGCTGCACGATGTTGGGGCGTGAGCGGAAGACGGCCTAACGGTGTGCGGGACCGTAGCCCAGCTTCATGGAGACGGTTGCGAAGGGTCCTCGCCAATACCCCAGGAGCAACAGTGTCCCTAATTTGCTGGGAAGTGGTGGTGCGGTCCCCTACGGCACTGCGTAGGATCCTACGGTCTTGGCGTGCATCCGTGAGTTGCTGCGGTCCGGTCCCAGGTCGACGGGCACGTGCACCTTCCGCCGACCACTGGCGACAACATCGATGTACTGTGGAGACCTCACGCCCCACGTGTTGAGCAATTCAGCGGTACGTCCACCCGGCCTCCCGCATGCCCACTATACGCCCTCGCTCAAAGTCCGTCAACTGCACATACAGTTCACGTCCACGCTGTCGCGGCATGCTACCAGTGTTAAAGACTGCGATGGAGCTCCGTATGCCACGGCAAACTGGCTGACACTGACGGCGGCGGTGCACAAATGCTGCGCAGCTAGCGCCATTCGACGGCCAACACCGCGGTTCCTGGTGTGTCTGCTGTGCCGTGCGTGTGATCATTGCTTGTACAGCCCTCTCGCAGTGTCCGGAGCAAGTATGGTGGGTCTGACACACCGGTGTCAATGTGTTCTTTTTTCCATTTCCAGGAGTGTACAAAAGCCTCAGGCATGTACAATCTTATGATAGTACTCAGGAGCTAAAATAATGTATTACCATAAAAAAGCTAGAAAGTTTCATGGAAATCAGTGAGGCTAATTACTGTTACCAGGACCAAATATTCTTTAAAAGTAATGGCTGGGTGGCAGAGTGAGGAAACCGATAAGGAAGTAGGTCTTGATGTTAAATTTAACAAATTTTCTGTCAAATTTTTATCATGGCATGAAACAGCTTTCCTACAACTAATTATGAGTGACATTAAAAAGCTCTGTAGGAAATAGTGGTTCTTCAGTTAAGCACAAAGTGTCATTCCAGAAAAGACAAGTTTGTTCAAGGGTTTGCACGTGTACTCTTCTGGACATTTATTCCACCAGTTGGAGACAAACAAAGGAAAGCAGGTTTGAGCTTAATGTCCTGTTAATGATGATTAGTGACTGAGTAAAAGCTCAGACTGGAGAAGTGAATTGGTGATGTCTTTTCCTAAATCAGGATGGCAAGCAGGAATTTGAACTGTACTCACCCAGAAAGTGTGTCCAGCACCTTAGGACTGCACTACCTCACTCATCTTATCAGTTGGAAATACTTATAATGGATTCACAGTACGCTAATTATCTTATGAAAACTGTCAAAGATCAGAAGAACACTGATCATTGGTAACAGAGCACCATAATCAAAAATATATACATCATCATCTAGTGAATTTAGCTTTGGATCAGGATGAGTTTTGTGTGTAGTTAAGAAAACAATTTCATTTGATATAAAGATTTTGTATAAAATATGAGACACACAGTGCAGGTTACAGTCATTTCTTCATGGCATTCTTTCTAAGCTTATTGAACAGAAGTTAGTCAACACTTACAATAATAAAAAATGGGGAAAAAATAAAATAAAATCTAAAGTATGTTTCTTTTTCACCAACGGAAAGAAATGTTATCTGAAGAATATTACAGCCCATGATCAAGTTTGAAGCACTTGTGTACTGGCCAAGCATAAACATGATAGCAGAATACTCAAATCTGATTAGCGTACTAACTGTGTGTCTAAAACAGTGTTTGAAATTTGCTGAATAGTTTGCAACAAAACTGAATGGCATAGAGAGACCAAAAAAATAGCAAAGGAAGAATATACAAGACAATTATTGTCACACGTGTAGGTCTTGTGAGAACCAAACATCATATTGTCTCTCAGCCTGTATCATTGTTATAAACGTCATGCAAGAATAACTGTCAGTTGTTTCTCCTGCATAGTATCCATGACTGGGGATTAAGATCATCAGATAACATTAGTACATTCCACTGCCAGAGTGGAGTGTGAATGTAAATGCAGCTCCAGCTAGAGCTACATTATCCAGAGGAGATTCAACAAATTATTGCCAATGATACCATTAGTAGTGGGTAACTACCTCCTCTGCCTGAGAGGAATGGAAAGGAATCTCCTCAATATTTATTTGAAATTATTTTGAGACACATTAATCTGAAAAGCTGACTAAATATTTGAAAGCTAATTTTACAAAATACAAGTCTACCGTGGAAACCAACAAGACACACTGCAATGCTACAGAAGAATGCTAAAGATGAAATGAGTAGATTGAATAACTAATGAGGAGGTACTGAATCAAACTGGGGAAAAAGAAATATATGCACAAGTTGATTAAAAGAAGGAAGCAGTTGGTAGCACTAGAGCAATAGATGCAAAATATTGCACACAACTAATTAAATGTATGGTTGTAGTAATAAATTACAAATTATATAAAAATTGAAAGTAAAACAAAATGTATGTCTTATTTTTTTATGTCAGCTACTGCAGATTGATTTTAGTGACATGTATAGTAAAGAAATGTTTTATTTGCTCCTCATAAATTATTATTAGAGCATAAGTTATTAGCTAGAAATACAATATAAAGGGCTATAAATAAAGAGATATTCCTGCCAAGAATTACATTTTATTATAATTTTGTTTTCAGTTCCCTTGCTTTGAGTGGAGTAAACTCACTGGTTATGTCACTGAAGTCAAATTTAGCAGCTGTCACCAAGAGAGTTGAATGATGACACTCTACATCACTTACACTCAACTTTGAATCATTTTTTATTGTCTTTAATTTGCTGTAACTGCATTGATAAGATGTTGCAGTCACTGGAATTGTAATAAAAAACTTGAAAACTATTTCGATGTTTGAATAAGCATCTCATAGCCCGTGCTCTGGAAGAAAGAGAAAACAACTTCAACATAGCCTACTGGGAAGCTGTGTCATCAGCTCTTTCTACTGGAGTTTGAAAGCTGCTATTTCATTAACTAGCTCTGCTTTATCGATGTTCCTGCTATATTTGCCACCAAAATCTGCTGGATATTTTTGAAAATACGATACAGAGCTGTCATTTAAGATGTTTCTGACAGAAAATTAAGTGAGATGGAATTTTACTCATTGTATTGTATTTATTGGCCCTATTGTCTACAAAGCATCTAATGCATAAGACATTAGACAAGTCAGTTCACAAGTGAGATCTGTTTCCCATTTCATCTATTATTCTATGAAATAGTTTGAAGACGTCTAGCTCAAATAGTTTCACTTCAGTCCTCAGTTGTCAGAAACTGACAATAATCAGAAGCCATCGGTCAAACAGCATATTTGCTTCAGCACCCACTCGAAAACCTTTGAGATCCTACAGTGCCATAGCAAAGTAGCAGCAAAAACTCCACTGCTGAACATGCACTCGAGTAGGCAGTAGCTGTATGAAGCAAGTGCACTCTTCATACACAATTATGTGACACCTGTTTGTCAGTAGTCATTTCTTTATGATGGTACTTGGATGAAAAGACACTGTGAGAACAGCATGCGTTTGTATCTGGGATCAAGGGAAGTCCTTTTCTCACAGGCAGAAGATAGGAGCATGTGCGGTTGGAGAATTCATGTATCTCTCCTGGTTAATTCTTAAAGTGGCCTTTATTTTATAATTCAGCTTTTGTGCCCTTTATGTGCCTGCGCACTAGGCAGGAGCCAATCTTGTCATGGCCTCGGTGTATTTCTCATATGTTCATAATAGTCATTAAAATACTTGTCAGAGTTTTGTCCATCGTATAATACAGTTATTCTGAAATTACCTTGCAGTTTTTGTTTTTATAATGAAAAGTGGGTTAAATATGGCAAAGTGTGTTAAATAAGGTGCAAACAGCGACACAAGGCTACACCACTGATCAATTTGCTACCACAACTTTTATTTCACATTCACATTTGTTGACTTTCCAACTTTTAAACACCTTCCAACCTAACCTAGACCTCAGGCTATGCTACAGATCAATCTGTCAATACAGTGAAGATTTTGGAGGAAGCAGGTGTGGGGGTGTTCACTACCACACACTAGACAAATACTCAAGAATCAGTTGAACATGTGTTTTATAAGCCTCTTCTTTCATGGATGAATTACATTTAGTTAAAATTCTTCCAGTGAATCTCACAGCCAGGCATCTGATTTCCCTACAATCAGTTTATGTGGCCATTCCACTTTAGGTCACTCCAGACAGTTATTCTAATGTACTTTACAGCTGTTACTGTTTACAGTAATTTTTCATCAATAACGTAATCAAACAGTAATGGATCTGTTCATGTATTTATACACAATATGTTACATTTATTTGCGTTCAGGGTTAACTGCCAGTCACTGCGCCAATGACTGATCCTCTACTGGTCTCCCTGGATTTCACTACAGTCTTCTGGCATTGCAACCTACCTGTTGACAACAGGATTGTCTGTAAAATGATTTACAGAGCTTCCCAAGTTATCCAATAGATAATTTATACTAGAGACCTGCCCCAGCTTTGCATGGATAGCACTATGTATGTATGGCCAGATGACTTGTTTAAAATATGTATTGACATACACAAATCTTTCTCATGAATCGGTCCATCTATTAGTGACAATCATATCAAAATCCCTACTTAGTTCCTGAGATTAGCCTTCACCTGCAGACAGAAAAATGCAGCTGGGCACTTCAATTTATAACACACACATAGATTCTGGTCAAGTTTGCTGCTCTCTGGAGTTGTGGCGGCTGTTTATTGTTTGCCTCCCAGGTACCACCTCCTGTCTAACAGAACTCTTCCTATTTACTATCACTGCCACAAGATGTCACTTCAAACACCATGGAACAGATAACATACACATTACACGCTCATGATTACTACAAACAATAAATTATATCAAAATCCCTGTAGTAGTTCCTGAGACTAGCTGTAACAAAGAGAATGAAAAAAATGCAGTTAGAGACTTTGATTTACAATACGCATAGATTTTAAACAGGAATGGATCTATAACACTCCCTTAGGGTGCTCCAGGAATTCTCTTTACACCTGTTTGATTTCATCCCATTAAGAACATCATACGACATTATATCTGCTAGAACATTCTGAATTCAGCCACAAATCTGCTCCGATAGTAAGCTCGTATTCTGTTTGCTAAGTAACAGTGCGGAACTGTATCACACGCCTTCTGGACGTCAAAGAACATGGCACCCAGGTGACCAATACATCACAGAACCACGTACCACCTCGATAGCGAAGTTTTTTTCATCAATGTTTGCCACACTATCATGTAAGAATATGTGTGTCTCAAATGGGTATATGCTGTCTAGATGACCATTTTTTCTGAAAAGTAATATTTACCAATTGTTGCAATTAGTTTCTAATTAGTCAGTTATATATTCCACACACCATATTAATGAAAAAAATACAATTTAGTACATACTATAAATTAAATTCATCCAGCACATTTTTCTGTTTTTTATGTTATGGCTCTCTCTGGAACTAGAATAGAGATTTTGATATGTTTCCCACTGATAGACTGATTCACAAGGAATGTTAACATGTATAATTTATTGTTTATGGTAATAATGTATGTGCAAATTACGTATTGTCATCTGTTCTATATTTAGCTGGCATTTAGAGTGACACCTCATGGCAATATGGGAGCTATGAGATAGTCAATTAGAGAGAGTTGGTGAGACAAGCAGTGCAGTACACAGACACGACAATATCAGAGAGCAGCAAAGCTTGACCATAATTTAAAGATGTTATAAATTAAAGCCCCCCCCCATGTTTTTTCTGTCTACATGTGAAGACTAATCTCAGGCTCTACTGTAGGCATTTTGATATGGTACTCACTAATAGACAGACTGATTGACAAAGAAGGTTTGCCTACATTATTTCCTATCATAAACAAGTCATTCATTCAGCAGTAGATACTCAGTTTATTTCCCGAAATATTACACTACTTGCTAGCTATCTGTTGGGACATAGTTTATCAGTTTTTTTTCATTCATTCAAATATTCCTCTTTGGTGTATGAACAGTTGTCAAGAGGTATTGTATCCACTAGACATATAAGGGGCGATCAGTAAATTTCCGTTTGATGAACACACAGTCCAGAATCGATATTCCAATCAGACAAAATCACCGTTAGCACTGAAGCAATCGTCCCAACGACGTACTTCATCCCAACAACGTACTGCACTGAAGACATCCAAAACACCTTGTCCTGCTACGTGAATATGTCTGTTGCCACCTGCTGCACATCTTTGTCCAACAGGCCCTTCAAGGCCTTTTTTAAGGGACCGAAGGTGTCATAATCTCAAGGAGAGATATCAGAGCTTGAGGGCGCGTGCTTGAATGTCTTCCACTTGAGTGGGTGTAAATTCTCTGTTAAAACATTTGTGATATGGGGACGTGCGTTATGATGAACCAGCAGTGCCCCTTATACACAATGGTGGTTTTCGACAGAAGTGCTGCCCCATACACATTCTTCATTCTCCAGTGGAAGTCTACTGGTGTTTGTCCTTTGGCAGCCAAGAAAAGAACAACATGTTTACCCTGTTTGGACACATTTGGTAAAATTGTCGCCATAGTTCATGTCTCCACATTTATCGCACGCACGTTAGAAATACAAGAATGTCACAGTAATGTCTTGCCTATGTGTCAGTGGTTATATAGCCACATCAGAGTCGTGCTAGTTACATTACGCTGCAGCAACATCCTAAAACGAAAATTTTTCCCCCTTATACTATCAAATAGTTTTATGGTACACAATACCACTCTTGGAATTAAAGACAGATTAAAATGTCAACAGATACAATTATTTTTTATGATATTATTTTGTGAAAGTAATTTGTTCTCCAATTGAAACAGATTGTTGACAGCAGGTCACATTAGAAACTAAATTTACAGAAAGTATGCTATTAGTATTCCTAAAACTGAAACAGATTATAATGAGATACAATGTGTTAACTCCACGTATTATTCTAACTACTTTCTTTTGAGTAATAAATTCTGTCAACCTCCACATAAATCTGTCTAAAAATATTGTACTACATAACAATAATGACAATAGCATTGCGTCTTCTAGTCTACCGTGTCAATGCCGCCCTTTGTGGCACTGTATGTCATTATAACTTCAGGCTTCTTTACTTGCAATGACGACACCACTGGTTGGTCATGGAGAGAGCTAAGGATGGTAACAACTTTGTTTCCCTTAGGGACATAAGAGACTGTCATCATATCTGGCTGAAAACCAAATAATGTACAGTATACTTCACATCCTTTAGATGTAATAAAATCAGCAAGCAGTTCACCTTTGTTTTTTCAGATAATACCGAGTAGTGTCAGGTCTCTTGACAACAAATAATGAGTTAAATCAAGAGATGTAAAAAAAAAAAAAAAAAAAAAAAAAAAAAATCATCACAGGTGATATGACGTCCAGACTTTTCAGTTCAATCACCAGGGTTTTCACAACATTCTCTCCACATCGCATGGCTCTGATTTCTTCCTCCTTCCCAAAATACACTTTCATCTTCCAGCTGTAGCTTGTCACACTGTCACAAATTACTCAGAACTTTATTCTGTTTCAACCAGGTTTTAATGGGAGTATTGTCGAAATGGACAGCGGCCTCGAAATGTGACCAACTGTTCATTCACGATCAAGCACCATACTGGAAAGTAGGCATCCCTATGGGTAATTTCCTCAATTCAGAAACTTCTCTGATTGATTCTAATTTGTCACTTGATCTATGCTCATGTTGGGCTGCTGCATTGTGTAAGTGCAACACCTTCAGAATAGCATGGAAGCAGTTGTGAGACAATTTCACTGAACAGTGATCAGTCATTCTCAACATTCCAAAGCTGACTGATATCTTCATTTCTTGACTTGTAAACTCCAGTCAGGATCAGAACACCAAGAAACTTTCATTTCAGGCGTACTGGTATCTATATCCACCAGTCCTTGTCAACGATTCGGCCTTTCTTGTTGGTCCAATACACACTTTGTCACTGAAGGGTACACAAAAGAACAACATAAAAAAGCTTCTTCATTATCAAAGTTACTAACTGAATAACTTTTAGGTCCCTGGTCTTCTTTCAATACATTCTTTTTGCTCCGTCTACCAGCTTGAGGAGCTGTAGTCCATATTTTATTCCCATTATGAGAAAACAATAAGTCACACACAACAGAATTTCCACTAAATTGTTCTTCTCCATCTTCATAAAGGGTTCCTTCATGATCGCCACCTTCGTGTAGTTCTGAGTTTTCAGCGACATCTACCTCTACTACCTCCTCCTCCTCCTCATCATCATCATCATCATCATCATCATCATCATCATCATCATCATCAGAGGAGAATTCACATTCACTAGGGGGGGTTTCAGAATTATAAGACTGCTCCAACAATTCCCTTATCTCCTCGCCTGATAGTCCTCTTCTCCATTAACGTTTTCTGTCTGCAGAACAGACAACTGTTATGAAATAATGCACCGAAATAAAAATGAGCTTATCACAAGGAGAATTGTTGAACACTGAAATAATGACAGTGAGTCAACAATGGTAAAGGACGTACCAGGCCCTGCACAGACAGACATCTCATTGTTGCAAAATTTCTTCTAACCACATGGGCCCACAAGGCCCATACAGGAGGAAATGTGCACCAACACTTCAACATAAAGCCATTGGCTTCTCTCTCTCTCTCTCTCTCTCTCTCTCTCTATCTCTCTCTTTTCTTTTTTTTTTTTGCAAAATTGTGACAAACTTGACAAATTGGGGAAAGTCATAAAATTTCATTAAAATAAATTGTTGGTTGGTTTTGTGGGAGGGGATCAAACACCAAGATCATTAGTCCCATTGGATGCCCTTTCAGAAGAATCATCCCAGCATTGGCCTGAAGCAATTTAGGGAAATCACGGAAAAACCTAAAGCAGGATGGGTAGATGTGGGTTTTCTTCTTTTGTCTTCCCGAATATGAGTCCAGTGTGCTAACCACTGTGACACCTCACTCGGTAAAATAAAATGTAAGTCACTAATAGAGAAGATGTTAAACATAACAGATGGGCCTCTGAGGGCTGATGGTAGGTAAAAGGTTACGAGTTTCTCACCGTGATTTATTTATTTATTTATTTTTAATCAGTAAGGACTTAGAAAAACATATATTTCTATCATTTATTAGCTCCTGTCAGTTTACTATATTTACTGGTGTCTTTTTGTACAAAACTGAACCAACAGTCTCTTCTAGAATTTCAGACCAAGTTCATTTGCGGAAAGCTCAACAATTTTTTTAACTTAAGATTACCATTTCCCCCTCTCACAAATCTTTCTTATTTGGCTTAAGGATGTGGTCTTAACACATATAAGGAACAGATGGAGAGCCAGGGCAAAACCTTATTGAACTACTACTTTAATTTCTTCCTTTGTGATGTGCTGGGTTTCTTCAGTAAGTTACTTGAGTTACTGAGCGTAGCTCAGATAAATTCCAATTTTCTTTTAACAAGAGGCCAGGTGCTGTACCAGTAATGTCACAGAAATTCACTGCTGATCATTAAAGTAGCACCACCAGGAAGGGCAGCAAATAATAAAATTTTACTGATCGTGCACACACAGAACAGCAGGAAAATTATCTGAAGGTGTAACAGGTGCAAAATCTACTGCACAGAGCTGCCACCTGTGATAGCATAAAACAACTCTAACCTGGCTGGTCATAAAATTGAACTTAGCCTGGACGTCAGATACAGGTGATGTAAAAGCATATCATGCCATATCCGCAGTTTTAAAGCTATCAGCGTAAAAGATGGTAGCACCCTGAAACTCCTGAAGAAGACCCCAAAAGGTCATGATAGCAATTGAAATTTTAGCACCTTGAAATAGATCAGGCTTAATTTATGTCTTGGGCATCTACCAGGGGGGGTAAGAGGGGGCGAGGAGGGCGGAGGAGGGGGGAGGAGGGGGGAGGACGGGGGAGGACGGGGGAGGAGGAGAGGATGGCTAGGGGTCATGGGAGATACACGAGGAACTTCATGTGTAATTGACGTCCACAATCCTTATAGATGGGGTTAACATTACAGTGTGAAGACGTGCCTGAATCACATGCATTTGAAGCACCACATGGAGTTTGGGGACATATGGTTTCAAGTAGTATCAATACATCACCACAGTGACCTTTTCAGGCAATGAGTCGCCTTCAAAGGCCAAGGTGATGACCCCAATATCAACCCTACTGTCCTTTGGTCCCCACTGGACATGATGGACAAAAAACAATTCACACCCTATTGCTCCAAATTGGCACATAACTCACCATGGGTCTGTAAAAGGAGGATGCGGTGGAAGATAATACTATGTACCATACTGAGGCTTCTGAGGGGTGGACAGTTACAAGAATGTCACCCAGCTTGTCTCAGGCAAGCAGCGCCTGTGACTGAGCATGGGATGCTGTTTTAATCAGAAGTGAACCAATCTTCAAATTTAAAATCGCTGCTACTTCCTCAAACAAGTCCTCGAGGTGTTCAACATAGAATAATCGCTTTATGGACAAACAGGAATTCCTGTCGGTCCTAGAGCAAACTTAGTACTGTGAGAAGCATTTCTCAGTTTGTCCTTTATCCCGTGTTCCTCCCATGGCATACCCAGGGAAGGAAACTGTGGTGTCACATCTCTCTACACTGTAGTAATCCTTTCCTTGAGAATAGGTTGCTGGGGCCATAGAGAAACAAGCAGAATAAAGTTTGAGCTGTTTTATTTGCAAGTCATTCTCCCTGGTGCCACCCACTCTGAATGGGGACTCTCCTCACAGGTGCCACCCAGCCACAGGAACAGCTACCTGGCCAGTGAATCATTGGACAAAGTCCCCATGCTCCAGCCATGATGGGCACATACTCAGGCACCAATAGTGTGATCCCTGTGCGGCCAGGGGGCCACCACCGTGCAGGTACTTGACTTGACAACCTCTACGCCTACCCCCATCAGAATGGCTTCCCAGTTGGGTTCTTAGTGTTTTACGTTTGCCAGAAAGGAAGAAGAAAGATACAAAAGGTGGAAGGTACACCACAATGGGCAAACTTCCACACACCATCTGCAGTTGCGTAAAATTTTGAAGAGGAATGGTAGGTCAAAGTCAACAAGGGGGACCATGTAATGAAAGATGAAATGTTGTATAAAGTGCCAGAAGAAAGACACGGGAGAGAACACAACCAAGTGTCCAAAATTATAAACCGGATCCAAGCAGGGTCAGTACCAAGACCACGATCCAATAGAAAGGCAGAGGGGAAAGAAGAATAGTAGAAGGATAGACTTGCAGCACGGAAAGGAAAGTAGTGCTGCAAGGGCCAGGGCTGTTGTCGGCCAAGTACATACTCACAAAAGAGATGTAAATCCCCTGTAGGGTGGTGGTGGAGCATGAAGTGGATAGTGCACACTGAAAACCCCACGTAGAAGAAAAGTGTGTCTGTGTGTGTGTGTGTGTGTGTGGGGGTGGGGGGGGGGGGGGGGGGTTGCTGGATTATGGTGGTCAACTCAATGTACTCAGTGACTTGCCTGGAGATGTGTAAATGTTGCAAATGGTGATCGCTGGGGTCATTAGTGCTCACACCACTATTGCTTCCAACCTTTAATAAAGGGGAATCCACTCAGTGACCACATCTGTGCCAATGGATGTAAGGAATTCTCTAGACGCCCTCTCAGGGTCAGCACAGTTCCAACAGAATGTACAATAACCACAGAGCACTGGGGAATGGTTATCAGTGAAGTGTATTTCTTACAGCATAATACAAAATGCAGGGGGAGGAAATAAGGTGGTATAGTTCTGGCAGGTGAGAACAATAGGCATTACTGTTCCACTGAATGATTATGTTACAGGTGTCCAAGTTAGGCATCAAGAGGCAAGGAGGGCTGATCATGCCCCCAGGATCACTGCCTGTAACTGATAGTGGTGGAATCACATCAGGTTTAAAATCCAATAATGTGGAGGGGGGAGGAGGGGGGGGGGGATATGGCACCTCCAAGGTCACTAGGGTAACCTTGTCCCAATTCTTCTTCTGCTCCTTTGCAGCTTCTGGTAGCTGGGTTTCTTGTGAGGGCCTATCTGCAACAAGTGTAGGGACGGGTGAAGATTAGGCAACCCCTGACACCCACAGGTCACAATCCTTTCAACTATCAGCTGGTGTTGGACCTCTGATCTGTCCCTTTCCAGGAAGAATGGTCCCAAGAGGGTGTCTTGTAACTGATAGATGCTGGAGAGGCAAACTGTTCCTCAACCAGGTGTGGGAAGTGGTTCACAAAGATGGTTCCGTGGGAATCACAGGAGACGACAGCAGTGAGAGAACTTGTATTAAAACAGTTACGGCGGTGGTAGTGATAGCTGGAACTTTCACATAATTTGACTTCGTATCAATAGGTGTGGGCGTTGATATTTTTTACATGCCACAGTATACAACAGGTGATCAATAGATTTACATTCCTGTATTTTATTTTATTTCTTGAAGACTGGGCAAACCAGCTAATGTGAAGGATGGTATTACATGTAGTTGACATATGAAGGTGCTTGTTCAACACAACTAACTACTTGGGGCGATCGTTCGTACTTGCCACATTCTGTGTCCACCATGCAGCAGGATGACATGTGACCAAGGGACAAGCATCGAAAGCACCTCACAGGTGGTGGGACATAAGGTTTCATGTCACATATATACATCATTACTAACTCCTTCAAAGACTCCCATAACAGTGCCTATATCTATTATATTATCCTTGGGACCTTTTCAACATGTCGGACAACATGCAGGCCTCGCCGCTCAAGATTAGCCCATACCTCCTCATCTGTTTCGAGCGCAAGGTGATTCCTTGGATCATATTCAACATTTTTTGTGTGGCCATGGTCACTGGTATATCACCCAGACATTAACATGCCGGAAGAGCTGCAGCATGTGCAGTAGGAGACACTCTAATCAATTGCAATCCTTGATGTATTTTTCCTAACAACTTAAGTTCTCCACATTTTTTCAACTGTTCCACAAAAAATAATGGTTTTGTCACAGGCACAGTATCCCCATCAGTTCAAGTACATATGAAGTAATGAATAAAGTGTCTTGCTCCTATAAATCTGGCTTGTCCCTCTACCCATAGGGCAGCCAGGGCAGGGAAAGCAGTAGGGTTATAACTGTCAGCACTTAAGTTTCAATTCCTGTCTGAAGAGATGGCCAGATCAGAACAGCTGTTGTTCTGGTGTAATTTAACATGTTTCATGTGGGAAACATCTGCCATGATGCCACCTAACAGAATTCCTAAAGACATAATGATATTGTGACATCACATATACTCGACATAGTTGAAAGTTGGCGTGTGAGAAGAGAGTGTTTTGAAGCAGGTAATTTGCTTGTGGAATATATAGATGCCAGAAATTTGTTGAGTGTGTTGTCTGTAAAACACTGCTGTTAGTGTTAGTTGTGTAAGGGATACAATGGAGAAGTTTAATTACAGTATGTTAACAGAGGAAATATGCGACATACGAACATCTTAGCTATTCAAAGAACATACTAAATGTCAAAAATAAGAAGAAAGCCTATGAAACTGGCCAAAGTGACTTCTCCTCACAATAGGGCCAAATCCATATGAAGTGGTCCAGTGATGGTTACTTGACCATTTTTAAATACTTTAATTTTTTTATATGTTGATTGCACCATATCTGAGAAGTTCAAAACAGTTTTTTAAAATAATTTATGTTGCACCTTAACTGGATGGCGGCCATTTTTATTTGTAGGCACACGACGATTTTTCAGTCTGGAGACATTAGCGAAAATTTGAATATCTCTGCACTGGGTTAAGTTACAACATTGCAATTGACATAATTGTTTTTAGAAACGTGTTCTCTACAACATTGTCTATTACACAAAGTACCCTAAATTCAAAAATAACCAGTCAAAATGACCTCCAAATTATGGTATCCAAATTTTCAAAAACCCACTTTTTAGGCCCAAAAATAACAAACAAGGAGTGTTTTATGAGAGACTATTCCCCCCCCATAGTTAGATATCATACACAACTAGTCTCATATAGAGTAAGAACACTTACAAATGTTTTCTTGATTTTTTATGAATTCTTGAAATTTGAAAGTTTTCATTTTTTGTAAAGTTTGGGTTTAGTTATCTCAAGTGGGACTGAATATAAAAATATGATTTTTGCACAGTTTGTACACCTATGTGACAGAACAAAGATACGAATTTTTGAAAATGAGGAAATAATTCACATTACTCTACAACTGATCTTATGGCTGTTGCCTATTTAAATGGTCTATTGTTTCATTGTAATAAAATTGAATTGTGACATATATTTAGTTAACACTATCACCCAATATTCATTTAGTTTATTTATTTTTAATAATGCAATATTAAACAATATGAGCTTTCACTTTTGTTCTATGGTAATAAAAATGCTCATTTATATTTAGGTTTATTGTCAATAAAGAAGTACATTGTTGCTGGGTGAGGCATTGTAGAAGTACAGTATTGCTGGGTGAGGCACTGTAGAAGTACATTATTGCTGGGTGAGGCATTGTTGTAGCCAGTCTGTTCTGAAACCTCTGTTAGGGTGGATGTACATACTTCATAGAGAGTGTAGAATGTGTTATGTGCTTTGTTCTGTGTGTAATTTGTAATTAATTTTGAGAGATTAGCTGGAATGCAATACCATGGATGAACAGTGCTCTGTTGGACAGATAGCAAGTGAAGTGTCTCACAAAACAGTTTACGGTTCAGTTTCAAAAATCTTGAAAAATGTCAATGACTTTGATGAAACTTTCCTGGCAGATTAAAACTGTGTGCCGGACTGAGACTCGAACTCAGGACCTTTGCATTTCGCGGGCAAGTGCTCTACCAACTGAGCTACCCAAGCACGACTCACGCCCCGTCCTCAAAGCTTTGCTTCTGCCAGTACCTCGCCTCCTACCTTCTGTAAAGCTGTGAGGACGGGGCGTGAGTCGTGCTTTGGTAGCTCAGTTGGTAGAGCACTTGCCCACAAAAGGCAAAGGTCCCGAGTTCGAGTCTCGGTCCGGCGCAGTTTTAATCTGCCAGGAAAGTTTCATATCAGCGCACACTCCGCTGCAGAGTGAAAATCTCATTCTGGAGACTTTGATGAAGTTAGAAAAACTTTGTTTAAATTTCGAGTAAGTTCTTCTGTAACATCAGTGTGTGATTATCATGAGAAGAAATATATTCTAAAGTACAACCACATTTTTGGAAGAAATTGCTGTGATCCACTTAAAGTTCATAAAAAGCCTATTACTAGGGTTTGCGGGAAATAAAACTTGAACATTTGTTCTTGTTATGTGAGATTGAATCAGCTTCTCAAGTGAAACATAATGTGATTCCTGGAAATTCCCTGTGCCCAAATTCTTACTCAAATATATTTGTGTAAATCCAGAACCAGAATCATGTAACCTTGTTAATGACATTTATATTACTAATGAGGAAGCAGTTAGCATATTGGATTTTGCTTGTTCTAAGTTAGACGTATCTCCTGCTTCGAAAATAATAAAATTAAGTAGCTATTGAAAATTAGGTACAACAAATTACAGACAAAATCAGAAAAGCCTTGGAATCATGCTTTAATCTACATCTACATCGATACTCCGCAAGCCACCCAACGGTGTGTGGCGGAGGGCACTTTACGTGCCACTGTCATTACCTCCCTTTCCTGTTCCAGTCGCGTATGGTTCGCGGGAAGAACGACTGTCTGAAAGCCTCCGTGCCCGCTCTAATCTCTCTAATTTTACATTCGTGATCTCCTCGGGAGGTATAAGTAGGGGGAAGCAATATATTCGATACCTCATCCAGAAACGCACCCTCTCGAAACCTGGCGAGCAAGCTACACCGCGATGCAGAGCGCCTCTCTTGCAGAGTCTGCCACTTGAGTTTATTAAACATCTCCGTAACGCTATCACGGTTACCAAATAACCCGGTGACGAAACGCGCCGCTCTTCTTTGGATCTTCTCTATCTCCTCCGTCAACCCGACCTGGTACGGATCCCACACTGATGAGCAATACTCAAGTATAGGTCGAACGAGTGTTTTGTAAGCCACCTCCTTTGTTGATGGACTACATTTTCTAAGCACTCTCCCAATGAATCTCAACCTGGTACCCGCCTTACCAACAATTAATTTTATATGATCATTCCACTTCAAATCGTTCCGCACGCATACTCCCAGATATTTTACAGACGTAACTGCTACCAGTGTTTGTTCCGCTATCATATAATCATACAATAAAGGATCCTTCTTTCTATGTATTCGCAATACATTACATTTGTCTATGTTAAGGGTCAGTTGCCACTCCCTGCACCAAGTGCCTATCCGCTGCAGATCTTCCTGCATTTCGCTACAATTTTCTAATGCTGCAACTTCTCTGTATACTACAGCATCATCCGCGAAAAGCCGCATGGAACTTCCGACACTATCTACTAAGTCATTTATATATATTGTGAAAAGCAATGGTCCCATAACACTCCCCTGTGGCACGCCAGAGGTTACTTTAACGTCTGTAGACGTCTCTCCATTGATAACAACATGCTGTGTTCTGTTTGCTAAAAACTCTTCAATCCAGCCACACAGCTGGTCTGATATTCCGTAGGCTCTTACTTTGTTTATCAGGCGACAGTGCGGAACTGTATCGAACGCCTTCCGGAAGTCAAGAAAAATAGCATCTACCTGGGAGCCTGTATCTAATATTTTCTGGGTCTCATGAACAAATAAGGCGAGTTGGGTCTCACACGATCGCTGTTTCCGGAATCCATGTTGATTCCTACATAGTAGATTCTGGGTTTCCAGAAATGACATGATACGCGAGCAAAAAACATGTTCTAAAATTCTACAAGAGATCGACGTAAGAGATATAGATACCAACATTATTTCTAAAGAAGAAGAAAACCTACCACCAGCATCATCTGACGCTTAATAGAGAAGTTAAAAATTAAATGCTGAGTGACATCTAAACAGGAAAAAGTTAAAATTTTCAGTTTGCTCCCTGACTCATGGTCAAGAGAAAAAATAGTTCATGAATTCAATGCTTCTCATCGTTTGGTTAAACTAACCCAAAAATTAGTGAAAGAGCAAGGCATTCTTCCAGTTTTAGGAAAGAAGAAAGAATCAGGTATAAGTGAAGAAACAATTAAACAGATCCAGCAGTTTTTTGAAGATGATGAAAACAGTAGAATGTACCCAGGTTGCAAAGATAGCAAAAGAGTTGTTATAAATGGAGTTAAAGTAACAAAGTAGAAACAAATAGTACTGTCAAATTTAAATGAACGTCATGTAGCTCTAAAAAATTCTCGTCCTGAATGCAAAATTGGAAGGTCAAAATTTTGTGACCTCTGCCCTAAGTGGTGTATTTTGGCTGGATCCTCAGGGACACACTCCGTATGTGTTTGTTTATATCATCAAAATGTCAAACTGATGATTGCGGGTGCAAAACTCAGTGATCTTAACTACAAAGAGTTACTAGATTTAATGGTCTGTGACACTAACAGTTATGATTGCATGACAAGTTTGTGTAATAAATGCACTGGTAAGGAAACCATTATTGAATTGTTTCATGAATATGAGGAGGAAATGCCAGACAGTATTACCTTCAAACAGTGGGTCACAACTGACACGGCAGAAATGATAACAGTGGTTAAATCTCAGCAACAGTACTTGGAATCTTTAACTGATAACTTACAGAAACTCAAAAGTCACCACTATGTTTCTAAAATCCAAAGTAAGTTTTTGAAAGAAAAAAAAGCAAAACTTCATGAAACTTAATGCAGAGTGCTAGCTGATTTTGCAGAAAATTTTACATTTGTGATTCCAGATGCAATACAAGGGTACCACTGAGTCAATGACCAGGCAACAGTGCATCCATTTATTATCTACTTTAAAAATGAGAAAGATGAAGTTTGCAGTTCTTCAGTTTGCATTCTAGGTGGAGCACAACACTTTGGCTGCACATGTGTTTCAAAAGTATGTAACAAATTACACAAAAGAAAATGTTGCCGAGGTTGAGAAGCTGATATACTTTTCAGATGGAAGTGATAGTCAGTACAAGAACAAAAAGAACTTTTCAGATCTTTGCAACCACAAAGTACACTTTGGGTTGGAGGCTAAATGGCACTTTTTTGCATCTTGCCATGGTAAAAATGCATGTGATGGAGTAGGAGGTACAACAAAACGTGAAGTAAGTAAAGCCAGCCTACAAAGACCAACCACAGACCAAATTCTCACAGTACAGGAAATGCATGTCTTTTGCAAGGATAATATTAAAGGCATTACCAATTTTCTGATCAAGAAAGAAGAAGGGGCTCTGCATATTAAAACAACACTTCAAACCAGATTTGAAAACTGTATAGCAATAAAAGAAACAAGGCAGTTCCACTAATTCCTTGGCATTGCAGAAAACATAGTTTGATGCTATGTAACATCAGAAACCAAAATTTATGAAGATCATTGTGTCAGTAAAATTACATCTCTGTCTTTAACATTGAATGACATAGTGGCATGCGTGTATGATGGACAGTGGTTGAAAAAATAAGTTTGGAAAACAATTATATTTTTGTGCATTTTTACCACCCGGCTGCCCCAAGAGCATCATTCAAGAAATCTACTAGTGACAAAGTTTGGATACCAATGAAAAATGTTTTAAAGAAACTTTCAGTGCTTGAACTTATCACAACAACTGGGAGGTCTTATTCTATATCACAGAAGCTGTCTGAAGAAATAAGTGTTCTTAACATTCACTACAAGGTTTAGGAACAGTCACATCTTGAAGGGTGTTAATTGAAAATAATTTTTTAAGTATGTCAAAATAATATAAATGTTAATTTCAGTGATGTTTCCACTTTTTGTATATAATTCAGTCCCAAACTTCAATAATAATTGATTATATCCCGCTAATATAATAAGACCAGTTGTAGAGTAATGTGTATTATCTCTTCAGTCAGATATCAATGTTGAAATTTTTACAGTACGTTGCTATCATATAGGTGTACAAACTGTGCAAAAATTATATTTTCATATTCAGTCCCACCTGAGATAACTAAACCCAAACTTTACAAAAAATGAAAACTTTCAAATTTCAAGAATTCATAAGAAATTAAGATAACATTTGTAAGTGTTCTTACTCTATATGAGGCTAGTAGTGTATGATATATAACTATAGGAAGAAAATAGACTCTCATAAATCACTCCTTGTTTGTTATTTTTGGGCCTAAAAAGTAGATCTTTGAAAATTTTGATACCAAACTTTGGAGGTCATTTTGACTGGTTATTTATGAATTTAGGGTATTTTGTGTAATAGACAATGTTGTAGAGGACACTTTTCTAAAAACAATCATGTCAATTGCAATGTTTTAACTTAAACCAGCGCAGAGATATTCATATTTTTGCTAACGTCTCTAAACTGAAACATCGTTGCGCACTTAGAAACGAAAATGGATGACGTTCAGTAAAGGTGAAAGGTAATTTAAAAAAAAAAAACTGTTATGAAATTCTCAATTATAGGGTAATCACGTATAAAAATATTAAAATATTTAAAAATGGTCAAGCAACCAACTTAATTTTTATTGGACCACTTCATTTGGATTGACCCAATAGCAGTGGTTGTACATGGAGATTTAGCAGTCCCAACCATATAATGTCCACCAATGTCTTGTGAAGTTGTCAAGTTGATCAACACATGGACACTATAAGATCCACTCAAAACTTGAGAAAACTATGATAATCAAATTCAGCCACCAGAGGTGCTTCTCATTTGGCACTGTCAGTCATGAGGTGTGTGTTACTTGAAAGCTGTTATGGACAGAGTGAGCTTGATGCTCCTCACTAAGGAACAAGTGATTCAAGATACAAATATAGATTACCATCAACTTCAGAAAAACAATTGGAGGGATAAGTACAAGAGGTACAATTATGTAATGTACCATTTGACAAAATTGCTCTAAAACCTTTAATATATGCCTGTTTGCACCACATTTCTTTTACAGTTACAGCCTACATCTACATCAACAGTGAACAGTTTAAAATGATTAATTTTTGTGATCCAAAAGTTGCTCTGAAATCATACTACAACGAAATGTCTGACACATGATACAGATCAACAAATGCAAACTAAGACCATTGTGGATAATTGAGCGGGACGAAATGTTATGGTAAGTACCTACATTACATTACTCTGTACTGCTACTGACAGCTAATGTATATCATGTAAAGTAGGCCTACATATGACTTATTCTAGTGCCATGTTTCATGAAATAAATAGAGCTGAAGAACAAAAAATTGCAACAATATCAAATGTTTCCTGGTAAAACAATCGATCATTGCGTCCACTACATACTTCAATTCAAATTTGTGTTAAAATCGCCTTCCATCAAACTCTATGAGTTACAAGCACATAACCATAAGACGAACACATTCCCTAAAGTCCACAGTGATTTCACATCTTTATTAGCGACCAAAATCAGAAGAAAAATTAGTACGAGCACAACTCTTCAACTACATGACTTATTATGTGTAACAGCTAGAAAGGATTTATTTTCAAGCATGAACGTATTGGCAATAAACGGCGAGAACTTTGATACAAGTCTAGTTAAAATCTAGTAATAAACACTCTTACCCTTCCTGTGTAGAAGACGTGGTTTCATCTTTAGTGTTAACCATTTCGTGTTTGCTGTACACGCCCACACTTACTGCACGTGGTTACGCACTACTGACGAGTGAAAACTTTAATTCCTTTAAACAGTTACTTTCTTTTGCAACTAAAATTTCATTTACTCAATTACCACAAAAAATTTCCCTAAACTTTTGGAAACCGGAACGATATGGTCACCTCCCTATTCACACAAACCTAACATTTCCTCTCAAGTAAACAAATCAACACATGTATAGTTCTATGTGTGCATACAGTCAACGATAGGTATCGATATCACATCAAAAGTTGGTGAGATATCGATTATAGCTTCGATCGTTGTAGAAATTCACCAATATGACTGAAAGGGACGGGGCGGAAAGGAGCGTCAAACCATTTTGAATGTCGGAATTCACGGAAGTCGTCAACGAAATTGAAGAGGTTGGAATGGGAAGCCAATTTTGAACTTCCTCTGGAAGAAACGTTTGGGGTCAACGTGGAGGAGACGGTGTTGTCGTCTGCTATTTTCGCCGCACTCACGAGCGGTATAGTGGACGTGGTGCCTTTCCATATTCTTAGTAATCATTATTTTATTAACTTCGTCTTCATGAGACACTGCAAATGTCCCATCACGACACAGACATAGACTTTTTTCCACGAGTATACTTTTATACTTCTATATGAGAGGTTCTGTTGGTGGGTAAGTTTAAGGGAAAGTCCTTTATGCAAAGGAAGAAGAGGCCTAAAACTGAACATTGCGGAACGCCATGAAAGTGAATTGCTTGATCTCACATATTTAAACGTAATGTTTCCTGCCTTTGAGATAACTTTTAAAACAGTCATGGCCAGTTCCTCTTATTCTATAGGAATAAAACGTTTGCAGCAAGATACTGTGAATAACCATGTCAAAGCCCTTGATTAGATCAAGAAAACTGCCTCAGATTGGTAGCTTTTTCTCAAGAAGACTTAAAGTATAATCTAGAAATTATTGTATTGTATCAGCTGTAGCTTTCTTTCCATGGAAGCCAAACTGTGCAGAAGGCTAAATTTTCCTGTTTCTCAAAACTGAATTTAGTCTGATGGCCATGGTGTATTCAAATACTTTGTTGAATACTTGGTCAATTGCAGTTGGCCTGTAGTTGCTAGCATCTTCTTCACTTCCCTTTTTGTGTACGATGTGACTTTTGCAGTTTCAAATTTATTTGAAACTGTGCCATTCAGGAACAAGAAGGTTATAAATGGGACAGTGCTTTACTAATAATAGATATGGAGAAGGCAGCATGGGATTATATCTGTTCCTTTTTCTTTATTTTGGCATTAATTACTTTTTGTGTCTCTGTTCCTGATCTTGGTGCGAAGAACAGTGAGTCAGTGCATGACGAAGGATTTAAATTAGTCAGTCATTTCTTTTTAGTTGGAAACTGATGTCTGATTTACTTGACAACTGTATGTTTCTATCAGGGTTTGTATTAATAACTTTTCACATGCATTTAGTTTTGTTTGATGATGATCTGAGCAGGTTCTCTGTTAGAGGCTTTTTGGCTGTGTTAACTACATCCTTAAAGAGATTTTAATTTGTAGTGAAGCACTTGTTAAATTCTTCATTATTGCCAAACTTGGTTTTGCTGAGGAAAAAAGGTTTCTCTTCCTTTTAGTTGATGTAGTGATACCTCCAGTGATCCATTTGCAGGATTCCCTGCTTGTACATATACTCCTTGTTTTGTAATTTACTGTAAATGTAGAAAGTATTTAAGAGACAGCTTCAAATTTGCTATCTACAGTTGGGAATTGATATACAGTCAGCCAATTTTCTCTCTGTGTATGGGTCAGAAAGATGTGCACATGGTTTATCACAGAAGTTTTTGCTTTTTTTAGAGTATTTTTGTGCTCAAGCTTGCTCGGTGGCAAATTTATCTGTACAACTAATACCTTGAAGTCAGAGAATTCTAAGATTACAGAATATACAGTGCCCTACATATCACTTACTACTTCATCAACAGAACTTACATTATGATATATTAGCCTTGTTAGAGATTTAATCTCCAGATCAAAACTGAAGCAGTGTATAAGCTTTTTAAAGCATAAATGGTCATTATTATCTGAGAGAAAATTTATAAAGTCAGCAGAGATTCGGAGACCGTGATATTGTCTTATTCTCAATTTCTCTATTACTAAGGCCAAATTCTTATAGAAAATGCTCATGTTGCTCGAGTTTTGCAGCCATGTGACCTATTGTCATTTTCCATTTCATGGTTTGGACATTTTGTGCTGCCTGTGCATCTTCATGGATCAAGTAAATGTTGCCCGCTGCAAGCATGAAGTGGTGTCTGACTGAAAGACTGCCACAATGCCACACAAAACTATTATTACTAGAATCTATATGTTTGTACATATCTTTTGCACGTACACGTTTTGTAAAGTAAGACCCCTGCTGTGTTTTTGTGTCTATACAGGAAGGCTAATCTCAGGAAATACTGTAATGTTTTTGATATGGATTCCACTAATAGATACACTGACTCAAGATGGCATTGTAGCTTACATTTTCCATCACTGTCATGAGGTATCACTCCAGATGCCAATTCAATATGGAACCCACAACATTGGTTCCTCCTGGTGTAGTGCTTAAATCGTTTAAGTCATTTATTCAGTTGCCTAATGGTGTTCTCTCAACGTTAATCATAACTCTACACAGTGGTCCATAAATAAAATTATATTATGCCACACAAGTCGGCCAGCCATACCTGTGTGAAGCCAGGACAGGATCCTAGTATGTGTATATTTTTGCCAGCAAGTAAATGTCAATGTTTTGGAGTATTTGGACAAAACGATTATTGTTGCTTCAGTTCTCAGCAATTTACCATACAGACTTTATCAAGAACACCCATTTTAAAGTTTGCTGTGTGTGTTAATAAATTTTATCGTTGCTAGTTTCTTAATTCTAATTCTGTTTGACTTTGGTTTTTTCATTGATCAAATCTCATAACCTCACTTTTGTCGTTTGGTATTGGGCTAAGTAAAGTAACATGTGGATGTCCCTCAAGTGTATACACAACACCATTTGATGGTGACGTTATCTACTGTTCTGTTCTATTAAAGTCTAATGCGAATCAGCCTTAACACAACTGATGGCGATGAACAATAGTTCCTGTTCGAATCCCAGTCTCACACACATTTTCAGTTGCCATGGGTTGACTGCATCAGTGAAGTGAGTTTCATCTTCCTATGGGTATAAAGCATCCTGGAGTGAGGTACCTATCGGTTCCTCCAATATTCCTGTCGTTCCTGCAGAAGTACAATCGTCACATATCACATGAAAGAAAGTTCAGATATAGTATTCATAAAAATCAGAAGTGTAACATCAATGATACTAAGGTTTGAGTCGACCCTAGAGATGTGATGGACAACCTAATTGCAAATCCATCCCAAAGTGACCCAGTAAACACGAGTTTCCAGCACAACATTCGTTTTACCAATGATCACAGTCTGTTGCAGCCTGTAAGTGCAGGTCAAAGTAACACAGCAGAAACCAAGACATGAAAATGTATAGCCAGAATTTCAGTTGAAATCGAGTATGAGTGTTCTGACATGTGTACTCCAATATTCATCTACATCTACATCATACTCCACAAGCCACCTAATGCTGTGTGGTGGAGGGTAATTTCTGTACCACTATCTGATCCCTCCAAGCCTGTTCCACTCACGAATAGTGTGTGGGAAGAATGATTGTCAATAAGCCTCTGCATTGGCTCTAATTTCTCGAATTTTCTCCTCGTGGTCAATCCATGAGATGTATGCGAGTAATACACTCCTGGAAATTGAAATAAGAACACCGTGAATTCATTGTACCAGGAAGGGGAAACTTTATTGACACATTCCTGGGGTCAGATACATCACATGATCACACTGACAGAACCACAGGCACATAGACACAGGCAACAGAGCATGCACAATGTCGGCACTAGTACAGTGTATATCCAACTTTCGCAGCAATGCAGGCTGCTATTCTCCCATGGAGACGATCGTAGAGATGCTGGATGTAGTCCTGTGGAACGGCTTGCCATGCCATTTCCACCTGGCGCCTCAGTTGGACCAGCGTTCGTGCTGGACGTGCAGACCGCGTGAGACGACGCTTCATCCAGTCCCAAACATGCTCAATGGGGGACAGATCCGGAGATCTTGCTGGCCAGGGTAGTTGACTTACACCTTCTAGAGCACGTTGGGTGGCACGGGATACATGCGAACGTGCATTGTCCTGTTGGAACAGCAAGTTCCCTTGCCGGTCTAGGAATGGTAGAACGATGGGTTCGATGACGGTTTGGATGTACCGTGCACTATTCAGTGTCCCCTCGACGATCACCAGTGGTGAACAGCCAGTGTAGGAGATCGCTCCCCACACCATGATGCCGGGTGTTGGCCCTGTGTGCCTCGGTCGTATGCAGTCCTGATTGTGGCGCTCACCTGCACGGCGCCAAACACGCATACGACCATCATTGGCACCAAGGCAGAAGCGACTCTCATCGCTGAAGACGACACGTCTCCATTCGTCCCTCCATTCACGCCTGTCGCGACACCACTGGAGGCGGGCTGCACGATGTTGGGGCGTGAGCGGAAGACGGCCTAACGGTGTGCGGGACCGTAGCCCAGCTTCATGGAGACGGTTGCGAATGGTCCTCGCCGATACCCCAGGAGCAACAGTGTCCCTAATTTGCTGGGAAGTGGTGGTGCGGTCCCCTACGGCACTGCGTAGGATCCTACGGTCTTGGCGTGCATCCGTGCGTCGCTGCGGTCCGGTCCCAGGTCGACGGGCACGTGCACCTTCCGCCGACCACTGGCGACAACATCGATGTACTGTGGAGACCTCACGCCCCACGTGTTGAGCAATTTGGCGGTACGTCCACCCGGCCTCCCGCATGCCCACTATACGCCCTCGCTCAAAGTCCGTCAACTGCACATACGGTTCACGTCCACGCCGTCGCGGCATGCTACCAGTGTTAAGGACTGCGATGGAGCTCCGTATGCCACGGCAAACTGGCTGACACTGACGGCGGCGGTGCACAAATGCTGCGCAGCTAGCGCCATTCGACGGCCAACACCGCGGTTCCTGGTGTGTCCGCTGTGCCGTGTGTGTGATCATTGTTTGTACAGCTCTCTCGCAGTGTCCGGAGCAAGTATGGTGGGTCTGACACACCGGTGTCAATGTGTTCTTTTTTCGTCAGTCAACACTTTTGGACGAGTTTGGCACACACCTTTCTCTTGTTCAAATCTTCAGTCTCAATGCGGAAAACGGTTGTTTTTGACATGTTTAGAGTTTGTGCTATCAATTGAAGGCTCAGCCGTCCGTCAGAGTTCAAACATTCGCGCACACGCGCCACATTTTCATCAACTCGTGCGGTTGATGGCCGTCCACTGCGAGGTTCGTCGGTGATCTCCTTTCGGCCCTCCATGAACGACTTCTGCCATAGGAAAACTTGTGATTTGGACAAGCAATCAGTCTCAAAGGCATGCAGAAGTAATGGAAATGTTTCGGTGGTGGACTTCCCAAGTTTAACGCAAAATTTGATAGCGTACCGTTGCTCTACAGAATGATCTTTTGTGCTGTTTTACATAAACTCAAAACGGGGTTGACAGAAACGCACGTCCTGACTCTCCGGCAGCTCGCAGCCGAATGAGACAAAGAGCGTTTTGAAGCTAACACGCCCCTCCACTTAGCCCAGCCAGTTACAACACGCTGTGGTGTACCGTTGCGTCAGAAAAAAATTGGTGGCATTACTTATGGAACGCACTCTGTATGTGGACTATTTTGGCAAGAGATACACGTACAAGGTGACAGACAATGGACTTTGAGCATAAAATAGGGAATGCTTGTCACTTTCCTGCAGGATATACACACAAAACATTTCTGGCTTACTAAATTTCCTGTTACTGTTTCCAGAAACAAAATTATGATATAGATTGCTATATTTGTAATTTATTTGAGAAAATGAATGATTTTGATTATGTAGATATTTTGCAATACTTTGCTGATATGATAGTTCCCTGTTTTGGATATCAATACGGTAAAAGACATAAGGTTCATAAGCAGAAATAAGAAAATAATCCTTAAACACTTCCAGAGCAACGGAAACTTTTCACCCAAGAGAAATATGGCGAATGATGAAACAACAGGCATCTGCAGAAAGACAGAAGTGCTATGCTCAGACATCAGAGTTCTAAATCCAAGTGGTATATATATCACAGCTCACAACTAGGCTGCTTCGACGTTTAGTAACCAGAAATTGACATCATGAGACTGTCCATTCTGTCCACGCTTGGTTGCAAAGCCAGGTTATTTCCTTTCACATGTCAGTTCTGTATGTCTGCTTACAACATATAGTTTGCAACCACTAGATGAAATTGCTGCCCATAAGCCTTTACCCATGCATGAAATCATCTCGTTTGTGGTTCCTAAACCTTCCTGTGACTTGCTATCAGATTTCAAGTCTGAAGCATTGTTTATGTTTAATGAGTGATAACACGCCGTTAAAAGCTTTGCATTTAAAACTTCGCTAATATTCTGCGTCTTTTACCTTCTGGGTAACTATATTTTAGTACCTTACATAAGCACTTGAAGTAATAATCTGTATTTATAACCAGTCTGTGACCAAACTAAGATAGCAACTTCTCCACTTGACGGTAATAACTCTTAAGGAAGTACATGCCAAGTTCCACAACGTCTGTGCCACTTAACATGTCTTCCAGCACTTTATCTGGATTAATACTGAGAACATCTATATTCAATTCATTCTGAAGTCCTTTACTGTAATAAAAATTGCTGTTTTTTCTCAATACCATCCATATTCCCCTTAAATTTTGAGGTCACTTTCGTTATATAGCTCTATCCCACGAACACAGCATGAATTATAAAAAGCTGGATTATCATGTGACATAGTGTCATTAGTCATTACAGTGCCCCTCCCCCTTCTCTTATACATCAGAAGTAAAAAAGACAGCAAGCACATGTCTCCATTATTTGTGGAATAAAATAAAAATGATAGCCCAGAAACATAATAGTCAGTATTCATTTCATCAAAGACCCGAAAACTGTATGCCATCAAGTTAAGAGTCCTCAAGAGTCCGGCCTAGACATATTTTATGTTGTCCATACTTCAGTAGCTGTTCATCTTCAAAGTCACTCATGATAATAAGAACAAAATCTTCATATTGAAAATTTAAGTCTATCTGTTCTTGCCATTAAAAATATAGTGCTGCATTGTCACTTTGTGTCTTCATCTCTTCAATCCATAATGTCACACTCATTGCATTATTGTCTTGTTCCTTGGTTGTCAAAATTACTTCTGATGTTACGTATATCTTTATTGTCCAAGAATTGGGCTGCTCCACATCTATTGCAACTGGAGCACTTCATACATCTTGGAGAATTCATACAGTAGGATCACCTTCTGATGCCATTTATGTGTACACTCATCAAATTTTACAAGCATTAAATAAGAAAATTGCAGTGACTGATATTTTCTGCGACCTATCTATGGCATGACTGTGTGAATCACAATATTCTCAAAGATAAACTGAGGTTTTATGAGACTGATGGTACAGTTAGTCAATGGATATCATATCTGACCAAACGTATGCAGGCAGCAGTACTTATTAGATTAATGATTGTAGTTAGAGGACATTATTCTGACAGCGGAGAACTCAGGTTCTGAAAGGCTCAATTTTAGACCCACTATAGTTCTTTGTATTTCTAAACGATCTTGTGTCTAATACACAACAAGCTGAATTAATTTTTCTCCAGATATTATCAGTAATGGAATCAATCCAAGCTTACACACAGCAACAGACGAAATGGTGAATGATGTCAATAAAAGTAGCATTGACTGGTTTTATGTTAATGGTCTCACCCTCAATTACAAAGACATAACATATTTAGTTCTGCACATCTAGAGCTACTGCAGCAATGGTTATTGTAACTTATGATGAGGAAGCAGCAAATAGTCGGGGAAACTTCAAAGTTCTTAGTTGTCCATATCAACGAAAATTTAAACTGGAAAAGACACATTTTGGAACTCCTGAACAACTTAGTTCAGCCACATCTCCACCACATCTCCACTTTGAATCATCTGAGATCTTGGGGGGATATAAATCAGTAAGTTGACATATCTTGCATACTTCCATTCATTAATGTCATGTGGAATGTTCTGGGGTAGCTCATCTTTAAGGAAGAAAGTCTTCGATGTCCAAAAATGTGCTGTAAGAATAATATATGGTGCTGCCCCATGGCCACCCTCTTGTTGACATCCGTTTCAAGAGTTGGATGCTTTGACTACTGCCTTATAGTTAATTTATTCCCTCATGAAGTTTTTTGTAAATAATACACTGCAGTTGAAAGGGAGCAATGTTGTACATAATTACACCAGAAAAAAGAGAGTCAGTACATCATATTAAGGTTGCCTTATCACAAAAAGGGGTCACAATTCTGCAACCAAAATTTTTCATCACTTACCCAGTGATGTTAATTATCTGACAGACAGCAATATAAAATTGGAAAACAGACAGAAAAAGTTTCTTTTGACTAGTCTTTCTATTCCATAGAAGAATTGCTATTATTGTAATGTGTGAAAGGTGATGGGAGGTGGGATTTCTAACTTGTATCCCAAGGTCCTTTTTTTAAAAAAAAGTCTTGTAAATGATCAGCATTTACCCATATTTATAAAATAATTTGTGATGTAAATATAAAATAACTCATCCCATATTATTAAAATTTATCTTGCAATTCTTCCATGGAGTATGAAACTAACTAAATAGCCTCCATGAAGGAAAAAGCTATAATACGTGTCTATTCAGACAAATGAATTTGTGAATTCGATAATTTCATGTATATGAAAAATAGCATTATTCATCTTATTTGCAAACTTTACTCTCTCATTACTGCTCAGAAATGTCCTTCCAACACCTACAACATGTTTCATGTGTTAACCATGAATCTGCTATTTGTTATCGTCACTTTCATGTCTGATGGGCAGGCAGTGCCTATTTTATTTTTTCACATACTTCTGAGAAAACATTCAAGTCTATGAGCTAAATAGTGATAATAAAGGACACTCTATTCCTGTCACTGTTGTTCCAAACAATCCATTATGTAATGAGTATGCTGCATTTATTCATAACAAATTTTCTACTACTCAAATTCTTAAAAAAATGTTAAACATGCTTTGAGAGGTACTTATCTAGTCAGATCAAACATGGTTCACCAAAAAATTACTAACACAATCTAACTAAAATACCAACCTCCAACACTGAAATTCTCTTTCTTCATGCTTAAAATAAACACTATGGATTTCTTGAACTTGTTTTCACTGTGCATCATACACATGGACTGACAATGCTTATCAAATTTTGTGGGTCCAACCTAGGCCAGGTTTATACTGTATATATTTTTGGTTACAACCCAGGAGTAAATTTTTAAATTACATAAAAGTCTTAGCAGTTTACTGAAACATTAAAGTTAAATTTTAATTAAACCATAAAATTCACAACAAGAAAGTTATGAACTCATTTTAACATTTCAAAAATCCCTATTGCTGGTTGACAGAAAACTCACACTTTCTTCTGCTTATTGCTTAACGATGGGGCAAAAAACGAATAGAGATAAATTATCAAAAAGTTGTAGATCAGTTACTTCACACAGTAAAACAACATAACAGCTTGCCTCTATTATGCTGCCAAGACACTACACGAAAACTTGCATCAGAACTAGGAGCCATACCTCCCCATTGACGTCAGCGCTTGCTTGATGCTGAGAGAGGCACAGCTGTAAGAGAATGTTGAAAGACGTGATGTGCAACATATAGGTCTGAAATTTAAATACATTCTCACCAGTCATGAAAGTCTCAGACCCCAGACATTTTTGCAATTCCTTATATTATTCCAGAGAGCATTGAAACACCAGGACTCTCTGAGATAATCCTGGACATATGGTAAGCCTAGAACTGATGGAGAACCTGGCACAGACCCTTAGTTTTATTATGGGGGGGGGGGGGGTTGAGCATCAAGGTTTGTTACTGCTTTTGCCCATCCACAGATACAATTTTACAGTCATCTCCAACTGTAATGTGCTATACATATGCAATTTTTATAATAATAATAGTGTAATATATAAAATAATAATAGTAAATGGTTCAATTAAAAGATAATATTTTAGTTTAATAATAAAACTAATAATATGTTTACATCAGTGGACAGTACAACGCCTACTCTCACAAATTTGATAGCACTGTAATTTACAATATATGAAAACAAAGTGTCCTCTCACAACTAATAATATTTCACTGAGCAGTACGATTGTGAACACTGAGCTGCATACTGTAGCCACACAAGCATGTAAACAAGAGGATGTTGTCTCTATCATCCCCTGTGCCTACATTCAGGGAGTCCACATTCCAATGTTTTTTTTTTCCTAAACGTGGTTTATTTCAGTTTCTCTCTTTCCTTATTCAGCTTCCTGCAGTTTTCCAGTTGTACTGGGTGGACTAGGTATGGCGTAGCACCTGTTCATTTATACAGCTCGTTGCACAACACTGGTGAATGGGCAGTAGTTGATCACATGGTCATATAGAACTAGAGTATACGCGGCAGTGTGTTCTGGGAAATTTGTCAAAGATTCAAATTGAATTTGCACATCTACAAGTCCAGACCTAATTATCTCGTCCTGTTGTGAGCAGTGGATTACGATGATCGGTGACAGTTCCTTGAATTTTCGTGAACTGAGTAGACAGCCTCCTCCTTCTTCTTCAGCACTTTTATCGTAAGAAGAACGAAACCTCGTATACATGTCATATGACAGACTGTATTCATTTTAGTCCCACTGCAGGTGTAAATTTTCATATGGGTAGAATTTGAATTCAGGTAGACCCTAACATTAGTTATCTTGCAGTTGTCGAATACAGTGGAATCACTTGCTACATTTCCTCTTCTACCAGTCTGAAACGCTAGTGTGATGAATCTAGGCATCTCTAGATGCGAAGAGGTTTTAATAGCCCATGTTTGTCTGCTTGCAGTCGGTAGCATGGGTTCTCAAAAACCTCCCATGAGCGAAATGTTCATGATAGAAATGTACCGGAATTCAGGGCTTTTAAAAGCTCCAAACACTACTCGTTTGATATACTCATGTGAGCATTCTCCATATTATCGTGCTGATTGTGATCATATTCTCCTCTTGAGCTCCTTGATTGCATGAGTTTTTGTTCATTGCACTCTGTACCAGAATGAGTCCCTGTTTGGCGTTGATAATAATCTGCCTCAAGGCCTCAAAGTAACCCATGAGCATTTTTAGAGGTAAATTGCTTGTACTATGCAACTGTTCTATCCGTCGGATCGTCAATGAACCATCTACCTTTTTCTAAACCATTCAAGTCCGTGGATGATGCAGAGTTGTATGTTTTAAGAGTTGATGTGATGCCGACATTGCGTTTACAGGCGATCTCAGATCCATTGAGTTCATTGTGTATCTCTCGAAACAGAAATGCTAAAGCATTACATGTAAGCCTGGATCTCATTATATCGCTGCCGTCGGTTTTCTCGAATGACCCCTCCAAATATATGAAACTCTTCCATGGAAGCATTAGCGCGTCTTGGTGCTGGATGACAATCCTAATTTAATGATGTCTTTTAAATGTGGTTGAAGTGAAAGGTTTATTCGAGAAGTATTCGTGACGTATAATTCGCTCATCATACTCTACTGGCCTGGTTATATTCAGTGAGGACGTCATTGTGAGTTTTCAAGCCAACTGATTTAAGAAACTCGTAGTTCGCATGTATTATCACTTAGCAGATCGTCAGCGAAGTGACATGCTCTTGATGGCATGCACTGGTTTTATACCATACGCCATGGTGCGATTTGTGCTTCTACCAGGGGGGGGGGGATGTCATAGGGTGTTAGTAGAATTATATATGTTACTAGCTTGGACCGTGGCGTTATGCATGGTTAAACAGCTATTTATAAATAGATGTTAATGCCAAAACTCACTATTGACGCGTATGCACTATCAGAAAAGCCATCCCTTGTTGTATCTTTAAAAGTACATTATAGGTAAAGCTTATTTATAAAATCATCTACATACGAGTACAGATATACCAGGGGAATTCAAAAAGTAGAGGCACATTTGTGAAAAGTTGTACTTATTCTGATGATAGAAAACTATATTAATAGTGTTAAACGTAAGACTAATTTAAAACTTTCAGTGTTCGGCTCCACAAATTTACATTATATGTAAAGTTTTACTCCAGTGCGTGGGAAATAAACATCCCAGGTTGGGATGCGTAAACTTAAACCAGAGGAGTGGATGGTCTGATGCAGAGGGGGGCAAATCCCCCCCCCATCCACCCCTGCAAATCGCACACTGCCATATGCCCATCCTGCCTTAGATGTAATTGTGCAATGATTTCCTCACCAGTTCGTTGCAATATTACACTTGACTTGCACTGTGCTGACAGGCAGTATGTCCACAGTCTCATCTGACTTGTAAAATTTACTAGGATTCTTCTTCAAAGCCCGTCCTCTTGTGAAACCCAGTAGGCGCGCTACTACACCTTTCTGGTTAAAGTCAAGCGTTGCTTTACAATCCCTATTTCAGATTTAAATATACTGACATTTGCACGCAGCTCAATAACTTTACCAGACTGTTTTAAGACTTCGTTTAAATCGCCAATACCATACACACCAGGTTCTACTCCCACAATGTCTTTTTCACCATTAATATCCAGATGCAGTTGGTTGTCTCTGTGATATTTGGGATACTGTTGTACGTTTCTAGTCCAATCAATGCAATACTCCATTCACCAATGTTCATATCAATTGGCAAGAAGTAATTTGCTCGCAATACAGATTATCGTTCTTTTAAAGTCAATGCGTACGACCTTGCATGTGAATCTCAACCGATGAAGGAATGTTTAAAGCTCCTCCTTATATATTCTGCTTCTTCTTTGTAAAGACAAGAGAAACATGATGCATAGATGTCCACAGAGGTGTGTGTTAAAGTCATGATAGTGCTGAAAATTGTGGAGAACATGTCTTCTGCCAGTGAAGTATCATTGTAATTCTTCTGGTGGTTGCAGATCACCAAACGAGTCGAAATAGTAGCTGGTATCTGTATTTTTCATAACGTATGACACCCAGTGGGTGCCACGACCTCCTGAAACATCGAAATTCGCAATACCATATTCAACAGTTTTCCATATAGTTTCTAGTAATGTATCCCATATAAAAACACTACAGAATCTTGGAATGTTGAATTTTTTTCTAACAAACTTAAGATAATCATTATTTGTGACTGGCCTATCCGGTAGGACTGCTAATGAACTTTTTTTATTTATGAACAGACCAAGGCCTTTCCTGTAAGGTTACAAGTATAGTCCTTCTCCAATGGCTGCGGTTTCCATCATACGATTATGTCTTCTTGCCTCTTCTAACTGTGCTTGGATGTTTTGTGCATTCTTGACTGTTCTGGCAATAGCTGCAGCGCCCCCGGCGAGGGACCCTATTGTCGAGAGCACGGAGAGGACTGGGATGAGGAATGGAATAAAACCACAGACGTCTTGGTAGAACTCGAGGTGCTTTAACCGATCCTCTTCTTCTTCCCACCACCTTTCTGCTTCAGAGCGTTTTTAGCTGCATACATCACTGTCAGGATACAGTTTTTCAAGCATCCCTTCTTCTTCTTCATCGTTGTCTGCTTCTTCTTCTCCTTCTTCAGTGAGTGATCTGCAGCATTCATAACTTGCTTGAAATTCATGACTCATAAATTTAGCTTAATTTTTCCATGCATGGTTTTACCATATACAAATGCTGCAGTGCATTGACCTATACCAATATCCTTTCTTCTGTGTAAAGCCTTAGACTTATCAGCTAAAATCTTGTCCTGTGACTTGGAGAGATCTTTATTTCCAATGTATGCACCGAGCGTGGTGGCGCAGTGGTTAGCACACTGGACTCGCATTCGGGAGAACGACGGTTCAATCCCGTCTCTGGCCATCCTGATTTAGGTTTTCCGTGATTTCCCTAAATTGCTTCAGGCAAATGCCGGGATGGTTCCTTTGAAAGGGCACGGCCGATTTCCTTCCCCATCCTTCCCTCACCCGAGCTTGCGCTCCGTCTCTAATGACCTCGTTGTCGATGGGACGTTAAACACTAAGCTCCTCCTCCTCCTCCAATGTATGCTGTGCGGTGTTCCATACATGCTTCGTCGAGCACATTAACATCCTTATCACCTCGCGCCAAGCATTTCTGACGTTTTGTTCCAGGTTCACAGTAGTTATAACCCGGAATGTGTAATTCCACTTGCAGTTTGTCTAGAATACCATAAGCTCCTCTAATGCATCTCCTAGCATGCATGTTATGCTACTGTGTTGGTTTTGGCTCTATGCACCCCATTATATTGCAAATCATGAGTCAATCTGACTATTTTGTGCTGCAGGAAAACCTAGCCATTTAACTAGTACTCTATTTCTCCAAAGCCTTATGACTCTCTCCACGAGAAACACATCTTGTTAAGAGCTCTTCTGCACTTCCTTGATGTAGAAGCAATCTGCAATTTCTTCGCCTTTACTATCCTTCAAGATGTTCTAGGATTTGTTCTTTGCATTTTGGAGACTGTAAATATCTCTGTTGACCAGTTCGGTAGGTATGATTTCTCAAATGCCATTTTGTGTACTAAGATACTTACCAAACCACCTACAATAAATTTCTGTTTGCGTGGATCCAGCATTTTAATGCGATAGTACACTGTATACATGAGTCCATTATCACGATCATCGTCCATTGAGTAACACTAGAATATTCTGTGATGGCACGTATGATGGATCACAGTACCAACCTACATCATGCTGATTAAGACCCCAGGTGCACTTCAGCGAGTCAGGGGTGGCTGAGTGTCTTCAACCGACAATAACAGCTGATTGTCCTGCTCCATCAAGGTGGCCAGGTGCGCCACAGGACCCCAGGATGGTGCCGCTGCTGCAGGCCCTGACAGTCTGGGACACATCACTGTTGCAGATCCCAACAGGCTGCGCATCTGCTGATGAGCAAAGATGAAAAACGGTTACAAGCGATGACATAAGCACAAAGATTCATCTTCCTCACACAGCACTAAACACAAACATTAAGCAGGGGGGTACTTACTCTTCCGCAGCTTGTTCTTATTCTGTTGCTGCTGAGGCTGTCCGGCGCTGGACGATCTCGACTGACGCTTCATGCTGAGTGACTGACTGACTGACTGACTGACTGACCGCAATTGAGGCTGCAGAGCTGCTGGGCCCGCCTAATTCCCTATTGTGATCGGATATTGCGTTCATATTGATTTCTGCCTCTGGTGGTATAATTGTGTTACGGGAGTGCAATTGGGCTTTTCTTCCAGGAGGACGAGGCTCCAGGTCCCTGAAAGGGCACCGCCATTTTTAATTTCGCGTCAATTCCAGGGTGTGGTGGAACATCAGCACAACCCTAGGACAAACAAATTTCCTCTAAAATTCGAAATTCCCACCAATAAGGGAAGTTGGGGGAGGGTGGGGAGGGATGGAGGGAGGGGGCTGGGACCCACGTGGAAACTGAGAAAAACGCATGACGTCATCTGGGGATGGGGGTTGCGATACTTGGTGGGGGTTATTAATTGATCCATTTAATTAATTTGGGTAACAATTTGATATCAAAATTGCGCTGATACCGCCATCGCCCTACTCCTCATAGAATCTGTGGCTGCAAACTCGACTCCAGTTCACCACTAGCAATTGTGAGTGAAGCTTTGACAATGGCAGCCACTCATGCGGGGGAAATGTCTGAAAAATCACCAAATGAATGTTGGCCAATGAACCTGAGAGAGAAGACAGTAGACATTACATTTATATTTCATTTTTCCAACGACTTTTTTATTTACTTGAGGTATACTATAACTATTATATTCTGGATAGCCACTAGTATCAAATTCATCTACAATTTCTTTTATAAATTAATGATGGTCATATCCTGATAAATAATGTATATAAATTGGTACAAAAATAGGATGTTTTTATTGTAAATTTCAGTTATTACATAATACAGGGTGTGGCAGCGTTCATAGCGTAATTTGACTTGCATGGTACAATGACATACGGCAGGAATGTGCGCCGGCTCGTGCCGCATTGGTGTACTAATGAGCTGCCATTTCGAATATAACAGTGATATGAAGCGGTGGAGTGCACAGCATCATGCCTTTGCTGTTGAAAGCATAACGACTCTGTTATTGCTACCCAGCGTCTATTTTGGCAACGTTTCAACTTGTGACATCATGGAAAAGTTCCAGATGGATGGACCATTGTGAGGTGGGTACGTGCATTTTGAACAACAGGTTCCGTTTGCAATGGCAAACCGGGAAGAAGTGAAAAAACTGTGCAGGCACCAGAAGCCATGGAAAATGTTCATGCTGCACTATTGCGTAGTGCAAAAAGATCTGCTGGCCGCCATGCACAAACTGTGCATATGTCTGATCGCTCATTCAGGAGAATATTGCATGGAGATCTCCATTTTTACCCACATAAGCTGCAGATTGTTCAGGAAATTAGGTCTCATGATTGGGTTCCATGCAAAACATTCTGCTTAACCATGCATAATCCCCTGCGCCAAAAGTCACAAATGTTGTGCAGAATCCTGATGTCAAATGAAGCTCATTTCGAATTATGTGGTTCAGTAAATAAATTGAATATGCGTTATTGGAGTGATGTAAACCCACATCAACCGCTCATCAAGCCCTTGCACCGTTCTCATGTCACAGTGTGGTGTGGACTTGCTTCCTTTGGGATTATTGGACCTCACTTCTTTGAAGATGACGGGGGTGTGGCTGTAACTGTCATCAGTGAACGCTACCTAAAGCTGCTGCTAGACTTCGTTCTTCCCCATTTAGGTATGGTCAATGTGGATGTGAAATAATTATGGTTTCAACAAGACAGAGCGACCTTCCATACAGCCAGAATTTGCATGGATTTCTTGTGACAGACATTTCCTGGTAGAGTACTTGCCTGTTTTGGTGGCATTTCTTGGCCACCTCGCTCACCTGACCTTTCATGTGCAGACTTTTTCCTTTGGGGCTACCTGAAGCAAAAAGTGTTCTGAACACGTTGTGCCACCATTCCTGAGTTGAAGGATCGCATCAGAACTGCCGTCGGCATTGTCCCAGTGAATACATTATGCCAAGTTACGGAAAGCTTCCAACGCTACCTGGATGAACGTGTTGTGCAGAGGGGGCATCATTTGACAGGAGTCAAATTCAACAAGTAATCCACACAATGGACAATGACATACACATTAGTAAATGGCATACCTTTAACTATTAATTGAAATAAGAGATCATAAATAAATTACAGTTATAGCATGATGGTGTGTTTTTAAAATCCTACAACGAATGCTCCAGCATCCCGCAATTTCATATACATTCCATCTTTATTAATTTTTAATGTTTTTTACATTAACTTAGGTTTACTGTGTATTTATTGTTCTTCAAAAATTAAGGTTTTCATTTCTGTACTTTCAGAATATATTTCCCCAACTTCTTCAAATCCATTTTTATCGTTTCTACAAATTTTTAAAACCATTTAGTGCACTATAAATAACTTGATTTATATAATGTCCATTTATCTATTTGATGTAATAATAAAACCACTTGGTTTTTGTTGTTTATATTGTATAGGAAAGGAATTTTCTGTATCAGAAAGACAATGGCTCAGTTTTAGAAACAAACTTTCAAAATCCATGTAAATAATGCAAGGAACGTTTTAGTATATTAAATTTTATGTATTGATCTTATTATGGTAGATCAACTTTTAATGGATTATTAATTAAACAATTATTTTCGTGATCATCAAATTTTTCTTTACCTTTAGAATGTAATAAACACAGATCACAAATTAATTCATATTGCTCATTTGTATCAATTTGAGTTGAAACAACTTTAGACAACGCTTTTATTCCACAATAGGGCGAATTATTTCCTTTTTTAAACTATAATAAATCAATAAGTCATTCTTTTTAAAACTTGTTATTTATAATGGATGTACTTGATATTTTCCATCAAAAGAATAAGAATTAACAGAGACATTAACTTTATAATTTTCAACAGCAAACGAAATATTAGTTATTTTTTCTTTAAGATCTTTCCCAAATTCTTTATGATTGCATTTTCTACCTGGATTTTTACATATCTGTCTGTATACTGAATTTAATATGCAAGCTATAGACCAAAGAAAACATTTTGGATCATTATTTTTTACATTAATGGAAGCTTGTTATTTCTCTTATTATTCTGGTAACTCAATAAATGATGAGCCTCTTAAAGGAGGCCAGCTTGAAAATTAGCCATTTGTGTTAAAGCCCTGTTTACCCTTTCTCAAATACTCTGATATATCTTTTCCTACAGTAATTATATAATTTTGGGTTTGATGTCCATATTCCATAACTTAATTATTTGTAGGCATTATATATTCACCAAAAAAATTAAAATTTATTTTAAAACCTTTAAATATTTTGAATTACAGAACTGCTTACATACTTTTTGGCTTTGCCACATTTTAGATATGATTACTTTCAATTGAGTTTCTGTTATTTTCGAAATTTATAGTTAGTAATATATTTTGAATGATTTTACAACCAAATAATGTTTAATTGCTTTTTATATTTTTGTTTTCTAAAAAAAAACTTTCATCAAAAGGGAAGATTTTATTGGTTTGTCTAATTCGTTGTGGGCTTGTGTCACTTTTAAATAGTTCCTCATTTTCAAATTTAGAAAATGGTAAATTTACAAATTTTTTCTTTCGCTCCTGATTAAATGATTACTTATAAATATAATAAAGTATTGTTTATTTGATTTACCCTTTTAATTTTCTAATTTATAGTAATCAGAAAGTTCATTTACAGTGAAATTTCTTTAAAGAAAATCTCGTGCTATAACTGCATTGAACATAATCTGATTTCTAGAACTTCAACATTGTAATTTTTTATTCCTTTGTATTTTAGATTAGAAGCTGCCTCTAAAAATTGCAATCAAATTCATCAGCTGGTTTATTATATATTTTTGGCAAAATAATTTTAAATTTGTCACTAAGCTTCGAGAAAATACTTTTACTGTTTTGTGTTTCTATATTCACAGTTGGTAACTTTATAAAAAGTATTTAATTCTAAATGGCTAATATTTTTAAAATTGTTTTTATTTGCATATTTCTTTGTGAGGAAAAATTTAATAAATTTGTTTAGAAATAATATTTAAAAAGAAGAAATTTGTTTAAAAATTAAAGAATATGATTTTATTAAAAATGAGAACAAAGTTTATTAAAAATGTATTGTATTTTAATTAATTTTTCTTTTTTCAAAATAATTAAAGTTATATCCATTAATTAGTTCATTATATTTGTTATTCAAAATAACTTTATTTCGTTACTGTCATCCATTGTGGCTGAGCGGTTCTAAATGCTTCAGCCTAGAACCGCGCTGCTGCTACGCTTGCAGTTTGGAATGCTGCCTCAGGCATGAATGTGTGTGCTGTCTTTAGGTTAGATAGGTTTAAGTAGTTCTAAGTTTAGGGGATTGATTACCTCAGATGTTAAATCCCATAGTGCTCAGAACCATCTTAATTTTATTGTATAAATAATTTTATTCCAGTTCATAATTCTTTATAAGGAAAATCAAATTTTTAGCATTGTTGAGTTTCTTAGGAAATAAATCCATTTACAGAAGATTAAATTTCACCAAACAAAATTATTTTTGAATCTAGTTGTGCACTTTTAACTTCATTGTGTAGTCATATAGATTGTTGTTGTGGTCTTCAGTCCTAAGACAGGTCTGGTGCAGCTCTCCATGCTGTTATATCCTGTGCAGACCTCTTCATCTCTGAGTAACTACTGCAACGAACATCCTTCTTAATCTCCTTAGTGTATTCATGTCTTGATCCCTCTCTACGATTTTTGTTCTCCATACTACCCTCCAATACTAATTTGGTGTCTCCTTGATGCCTTGGAACATGTTCTACCAACCGATCCTAACTCCTAAACAAGTTGTGCCACAAGTTCCACTTCTCCCCAATTCTATTCGTTACCTCTTCATTAGTTACTTGATCTATCCATCTAACCTTCACCACCCTTCTTCGCACCATATTTCAAAAGCTTCTATTCCCTTCTTGTCTAAATGGTTTATGGTCCATGTTTCACTTCCATACACAGATACACTCCATACAAACATTTTCAGAAAAGACTTCCTGTCACTTAAATATATACTCATTATTAACAAATTTCTCTTGCTGCCCCATTCTACATTTTATATGCTCCCTACTTCGACCATCATCAGTTATTTTTATGCCCAAATAGCCAAACTCACCTAGTATTTTAAGTGTCTCATTTCCTTATCTAATTTACTCAGCATCATCTGAAATAATTTTATTACATTCCATTATCCTCCTTTGAATTCACTGTCCATTCTGTTCACCTGTTCTTCCAAGTCCTAAAGTCCTTTCCTCTCTCTGCCACAATTACAATGTCACCTCAAATTTTATGGTTTTTAATACTTTTCCTTGGATTTTATTTCCTACTCCAAATTCTTCTTTTGTTTCCTTCATTACTTGCCCAATAAACAGATTGAATAACATGACAGATAGGCTACAACACTGTCTCAAGCCCTTTTCAACCACAGCTTTTCTTTCCTGCCTCTGACTCTTATAACAGCCATCTGGTTTCTGTACAAATTGTAAATAGCCTTTCGCTCCCTTTATTTTACCCCTGCCATCTTCAGAATTAGAAAGACATTATTTCAGTCCACATTGTCTAAAGTTTTTTATGTGTACGAATGATATAAATATGGGTTTGCCTTTCCTTAACCTATCTTGTAAGACAAGTTGTAGGGGCAGTGTTGCCATATGTGTTTCTACATTTCTATAGATACCAAACTGATCTTCCCTGAGGTCAGCTTCTACCAGTTTTTCCATCCATCTGTAAAGAATTCGTGTTAGTATTTTGTAACTGTGACTTATTAAACTGATAGTTCAGTAATTATCACACCTGTGAAAACCTTCTTTCTTTCGAAATGGAATTATTATAGACTTCATCAAGTCTGAAGGTATTTCGACTGACTCATACATCTCGCTATCATATAGGTAGCAAACTACATTTATGCACAATTTTATCTGACGGTTAACTGTAGTTATTTCGTAAAGAATAACAAAAACACTTAGTGAAATATCAAAACGATTAAAAGTTAAATCATTAAAAGAAAAATCTTCATTTTTATAATTAACAACAACAACAACAAAAAATTTTGTTAATAAGAACATTATACTCATCATATTTAAGAATTTTGGTTCATTTATAGTTGTAAAGATAAAATCAATTATTTGTTTATCATAGACTATATTTTTAAATCTATTAAATTCTTATCTAAAGAATAATAAAAAGGTGAATTGATATTATTTACCTTTTTATTATAATCTTTTATAGTGTTGTCATAAATTGTATTTGCATTTTAAAATATCGTTAAAATATTTTTAATTCATTTTCTAAATAATTTTCATATATTATTTTTACCTTATAGCCAATAATATCTACTTATTAAATTTAAAATATTTTGAAATGTATATTATCTCATAATAGGTTTTTCAGAAATAAACGTAAATGACCACAAATAAATTCATCTTAAGTTTGTAGTCTTGTAACATTATAAAATATTTATAATAACAACCCCAGTGAGTATCAAATTTATCAGAAATATCTAAATTAAATTTACAACATTCAAAAATTTTTATTTATTAGGTAATGCATTAATCACAAAAATGCCTCTAAATCAACGGTTTGTAGCTTTTATATATTTCGATTTTGATATTCTATATCATTTTATTTTCATTGAAAAATTATATCTTTTCTAAATTCATTATCATTTTTATTTCTATCATTTTTAGCTACACCAGCCATTCTACGAGCTATTGTGCCAACACTAGCTAAATACGGTAATTCAGCCAATAACAATGCTACAAATCCACTTTCATGATTTGTTAATCCAGAATATGTCTTTTACTTTTTATAAGAGTTTAGTAATTTAAAAAAACTAATACATAATGTAGTAGGTATACTTTTACCAAATTTCCATCATTCTTTCTTTTCTGATCATCAGTTAAAAATAATCATCACTATATGAAATTTATTTAGTTTAATTTAATTACTTTAGTATTAGTGTTAACATTCAACATTAAAATACACAACTGTACAGTTATTCTTTAATGTATATAATTTATATCACTTTAATAAATTCATTATTTAAAAAAATTAGAATGTATTGTATTATAATAATCTACAAAACAATTTCATTTCAACAACTTATAGAATAGTATTAATTAATAATTATTAATTCATGTATCAAATAACTGATTCAATAGTGCTATTGAAATTATCAACACTTATAGCTATTTGTAAAACTTGAAAATTATTATGAATGGGAAGAAAACACGGTTTAAAAATGATAGGAGTGCCAAATATTAGACCTGTTTTATGAGGATGTGTAATAAGTGCTTCTTAATGAGAATAATAGCTATATTTATAAAAATTGATTCATCTGATGAACATAAAAGGAGTTATTTATGGCAACTTATTAGCAATAATTTTTTCCTTAACTGAAATAGGTTTGTTAAAGAAAGGCATTGCCACATTTCAGACATATATATATATATATTTATATTTATATATATATTGAAGTGAAGTTTATTTATATGTATGTGTGTGTGTGTGTGTGTGTGTGTGTGTGTGTGTGTGTGTGTGTGTGTGTGTGTATAAACTTCGATTATATATTTATTTAAAATTTTATCTTCTTTAATATGTATTAGGTATGGAGAAATGTTTTTTAACTTACATTGATGAATAGGATAGTCAAATATTTCTCCATGACAATATAATACATCATTTCTTGATATCTGGATTTAAAAAAAATAGTGTAGAAACGAATTAAAGAAACTTTTTATGATTAGCTTCTCCAGGAACATTAATTTTTTTTTGAACTGATGAATTATCACTTAATTAAATAGCACAACTCATTTATTATTAGAATAAATAAACCGAAAATAGATTCTGAACCAAAAATAAGGATTCAGGAGAAAAAATTAAAAGTAACTGTAGGAAATTCTATTCAGTGCACAGTAAGCAGACCAAGTAAATCTGGAGATATGACAGTCATGACTGTCAATTATATTTTAACTTGAGGATGGATAAATTTTAATGAAATAAATTATTCATATATTTATTCTAAAAGTGTACTCAGAATCTGTAAAATTGTATAAGTAATAGAAAATTAAGATAATAAAAATTTTGTTACTTTTATCGAAAATAATGATGAAATTGAAGATAATTCAGTAGTTGTATTTGATGGCTTTATTCTTGGAAATCTATATATAGCTAAAGACTATTTTACTAGAGGAAGACATGAAGAAAAAGATAGTTCTTATTTAGCCCAAACATATTGAAAAATACCAAAACAATTAGTAGGAATTAATTTAAAGTTTTTAAATATTTTTAGACAACAAATATTAATTTACATCATATGTATCACAAATTTACAATAGGAGAATTAAAATTCGATGTACCAAATGTTGAAATAATGATTAACTTTTATTTATTACAATTAATGTGATAAGAAAAATAAAGGAAAAATATATAAAATAAAATTAAGATCTTTTGAAAATTAAATAGAAACGATTAATAGAACATTAAATGTTAAACATGAACTTTAAACATTAAACATAAAATGTTTTTAAAAAAATACTATTTTTTCTACTTAATAAATATTAGCAAAGTATGCTGTGCTAGTGCTTTCCATGGCGTCGGAGGGACCGGTGAGATCGAGGTCCTCAGCGGACGCCAGAATCTCCACCTCATCCTCAGACGCAGAGTTGGAAGGTTGCGGTGGGACAGGTGCCACCGCAATGTCAAGATACTTGGGAGCCTTTTTCTTCAACTGCTTTGCACCCTGTGCCTTTGGAGGGTCCGTCTGGGAGGGCCCCACTGGGTCAGTCTCAGGGATGGACGATGACTGTGAAGCCCTATGACCAGCGACCGGTTGTTGTTTCAAAAATTTGTGGGTGTCCACTTTGGCACTGGGCAAAGCCTGGGATGGGAGGGCCCCAAGGGACCCCATCCTGGCTAGAGTAGCCAAAGAAGTCTCAAGCTTCTCCGGCTGGGAAGGGCGAACGAATGTCCCCGATGGTTGGGGTGGTGTTGCTCCTGAAGTAGATGGAGCAGGAGCAACAGAGGGGGAAGTGCCCCCCACAACCAAGGGGGCCAGTTCATTCTGACATAGCTGAGAAGCAACAGTGCGTGACGACACGGGAGAGGATCGTACCGGTGTTGCAGCAGTGGCATAGGTGGATGTCATGGGCACAGGATGTAGCCACTCGTATTTCCGCCTTGCCTCGGTGTAGATCAGGCAGCCCAGAGTCTTATATTCCATTATCTTCCTTTCTTTCTGGAAGAACCTACAGTCCGGTGAGCAGGGGGAATGGTGTTCTCCACAGTTAACACAGATAGGAGGCGGGGCACATGGAGTATCGGGATGGGAAGGACGGCCACAATCTCGACAGGTGATGCCGGAAGTACAGCAAGATGACATGTGCCCGAACTTCCAGCATTTAAAACACCACATCGGAGGAGGGATATATGGCTTCACATCACAACGGTTAACCATCACCCTAACCTTTTCGGGTAAGACATCACCCTCGAAGGCCAAGATGAAGGCACCGGTGGATACCTGATTATCCCTCGGACCCCGATGGACGCGCCGGACGAAGTGAACACCTCGTCGTTCGAGGTTGGCGCGTAATTCATCGTCGGACTGCAGAAGAAGATCTCTGTGGAATATAATACCCTGGACCATGTTGAGACTCTTATGCGGCGTGATGCTAACTGAGCATCCCCCAACTTGTCACAATTGAGCAACATCCGGGACTGGGCAGAGGATGCCGTGTTGATGAGCACAGAACCAGAGCGCATTTTGGACAAGCCCTCCACCTCCCCGAACTTGTCCTCTAAATGCTCCACAAAAACTGGGGCTTGGTCGACATAAACGATTCCCCATCAACCCGCGTACACACGAGGTACTGGGGTGAATATTCTCCACTTCCTTCTTTAGCCAGACGTTCCTGCCATGGAGTGGCCAGGGAGGGAAACGATCTCTGATCAAATTTCTTCCCGTTGAGGTTAGTCTTCGATCACTTAGAGACTGCTGGTGGAGGCCCACCAGCGAGAGATGATGTACCACGCTTCATTGCAGGTCATCCGCCCTGATGCCACCCACTCTGACCAGGGGCTCTCCCTACGGGCGCCACCCAGCTGCAGCAAAGACCACCTGGCAGGATGGCCTTTGCCGGGAGTCCCGATGCCCCAGAGGGATAGGCATCTACTCCTCGGCATGCGTGGGGAGGTAGCAGCTCAGGCATCAGCAGTGCGATCCCTGTGTAGTCAGGGGGCTACCACCAAGAGTGTACATGACGACCCCACCACAACGGACTGGCTACCATGCTGGATGTCGGGTGACGAAATATCCATGTACATCATGAGGGCAAAGATGGAAGTGCACACTGGAGGGAATGTATGCCACCCGGAACACACTGCAGTGGATGTGGCCGGAAGCTCGATGTAAGTCCAACTCCATGAAAAATCAGGTGTGCTAGATCCTAGGGCAAGATGGATATAAGATGCACCATGTAAGGTGTCCTTCCCCATATGGTACGCACTAATGGAAAAATTTAAAAATGGAGTGGTCAAACCCCTTAGCAGACCATCACATTAAAGGCCGAAACAGTTGAGGCTCCTTTTAGTCGCCTCTTACGTCAGGCAGGAATACCACGGGCCTATTCTTACCCCGGAACCCACAGGGGGGGTGCCCGACTCGAACTCGGGACCTTTGCCTTGTGTGGGCAAGTGCTCTACCATCTGAGCTACCGAAGCACGACTCACGCCCGGTACTCACAGCTTTACTTCTGCCAGAACCTCGTCTCCTACCTTACAAACTAAATACTTTAATTAACAAATCACCTTTTGAAATGGAAATTCCTCATTATCATTTTTCTGCTCCAGGAACTTAATTAGAAGAATGATTGTCTAGAGGTGATAAAAGACTAAATCCACTAGATGAAGCTTGTGAAAAACAAGACATTGCATACAGAGATAATAAAGATTTGGAAAAGAGGCATGTAGCAGTCAAAGAAATTAAATTAACAGCAAAAGAAAGACTGTATGCTGAAGAATCTCATTTGGTGAAAAATTAGCAACAATGGCAATTACAGGAGTAACACATGGAAAATAGAAATTAGGAATGAGACTCAATGATAATCATAGGGGACTATAATCTTTTAATAAGGGTGTTTTAACATGTTTTTGAAAATTTTATATATATGAATGAACAAAATTGGAAGTTATCAATTTTATTCTTTTCTTGTTAATGAAAAATTAAACGTATTTGAAGTGTTTATTTCCGAAATATAAAAATTAATATGAGTATTGAAGATGGTTGGATCATCAAATTGAAACTCAGTTGTATACGAGTTTTAAAACCATTCAAACTGATGACTCTGATTGCCCGACAGATGATAGAAAATCTAATAAAATGTTAACTGATAATTATCTCGTAAATTTTTTTTATTTTGTAGCCATGAAACTGGAAAATCATATTTTACCAAGAATAGGACACCCTTTTATTTCGTCATCACTTTTATTATATTTAAGTTCATCCCTTTATGAACAAATTTATATGGAAGGACATATACCTAATAATGGTAAAGGAAAAAGTAATAGGAATGAGGTATGTTTTTAAAAGTTTTAAAGAAATTATCTGGGAAGAAGATTTATGTGTCATTCTTACTTTTAGTACTAGTGTTTGAGGTGCTGTTGTTAGGTGGTTTGATAACAATGAAGCTGGACTGAAAATGAAAACTGCATTACCAAATGAAGGAAAAAATTGTTATTGAAAATAGAGAAATTGGAATACGTATTGTTAAATATAATCCAACTATGAACTTGAATTAGAACAAGCAAGATTACAAAATCCTAAAATACCAATATGTTTCTTTGAATGACAAGCTATAGAAATCTGCGAATGGAATAATAAAAACAATTTTGAGAATTTGATATTTCTTATTTTGTTTTTGGTCTTTTTCAAACATAAAGATGTAAGAATCGAGTGATTGTTTCTTCATTGTTTGATAGTTTTAATTAACAGAATGTTAATCTAAGAAATGGAAGAAATGAAATTTTCCTCAACAAATGTGGACTTTAAATTCTAGAAATAATTTCTAAAACCTTATGATCCATTTCATGATTTTAAATGAGTAACACAATATAAGGGAGATTTGTTTATAAATCCATATAATCTTGTTAGAAATTATCCTATTTATGTTATAAATACGACTAGAAGAAAATATGTTGAGCCAAATCAAAAACCAATGACAAAGTTACGTGCTAGTTTTAATGTTAAAATTCCTAATGAAATATTAGCTTATTCACTTGTATAGAAAAAGGAATTTCACTTATGATGTGATATTGAATGCTAATTTTTAAAATATTTATACTGGTTTGGTTGTGCAAAAGAAGTTTTTAGTGTATTGGGTGAACAATTATATACTCTTGTTTTTTTATAAATTATCAAACTCTTTTAATATTTCATCAGAAATAAAATAAAAATTACTTACCGTATTTGCATTTATATGATAATTAATAAAATTTTTAAGCGTGTAAAACAGATTTTACTATTTCTTCCACAACTATAAGGAGTTTTTATTATACCTATAGAAATCAAATTCATATGTATTTTCATAAAACATTCTTCAATATAATTAATAACATCCTTATGTCCTATCCTTTTCAAATGTTCAATGATTAAATATGGTGTAAAATAATATTGACAGATGTGACACTTAATTTGTTTCTCCCCTTTCTTATTATTGATTTCAACAGAAATATTTTTCCTTACTTTTAAATATATCCCGTACATTACTCATTTTTATTCATTGTCGTTTATTAGATTTAAAAAATGGAAAAAAGAACTGCATACTAAATTTGAGAGGGCTAATTTATAAGATTTTTTGGTTATTTGTTATTAGGAAAAATTGATTAAATTTCAAAGAATCATAAAAACATTTATTAAATTTCTTAAATGAAAAATAAAAAAATAAATTTTTCTTGTGTGTTATTTTGAATTCTTCAGTCTTTTTCATATTCAGTTAAAGCTAATAAATTTTCTAATTTTTTATATTATATGAAAATTGCAGACTTACCCATAATCTGGTGCTGCATCAGATATTCTCATCTACTCATTCGAAAACGACAATTTAAATTTAAAGCATATTTACCAAGTTCATGTAGGAATCAACATGACTTTCAACGAATTGTTACTATAAGCACTGATTGCTGGAATCACATACAATATGGCTTTCTGGTTATTGATAAGAGAAGGAAACTGAATAATGATTCACATAAACGAAACTTCTAGGAGTTTCTGCGTAAAAAGTAGTGCACTAATGTACTACATATCAGTATTCTGTAGACTATGGACAAATTTTCACATGTGATGATCACTGGGCCTAAGGGTGTGGAGAACATGCTTCTGTATACTGAGAGAAAAATCGAGACAATCAGTTGAAAAATAATGTAATGGAAAGTCTTATCTAGCTAGAAATGGTGAGATGTTGGAGTGGTTGAAGGCTAGAATCCAGCAATGTGAAGTATGTGTCAATGAGGTAATTGATCGAGTCAACACAAAACTAATAAATATGATATATCAAGGCCATAGGTAAGGTACTAGACTCTTTTCGCCAATAGTCTCACAGTACATATAAGTTGTATACCGAAACAAAACTAACTTAGTATGCAACAGCAGGTCAGTTACAAGGTGTAAAGTTATTGAATTTCAGAAAGCTATTTGACAGAAATTACGAAGGCTGTAATTAGAACAAATGAAACAAGAACAGTCTTGCTCTGAAATGCTTAAACCAGTAACACAAAGACTGAAATGGCTCTCACAGTCAATGAAAGGAGGTAGAAGGGTAGTAGAAGAAGGAAACACTATTACCGATTACATTAACAAACACCATGATAGAGAGTTCGACAGTATATATGGGTTTAGCAATAATGAGTGGAATCATTCTGTTTCTAATTCCAGCACTCGCAGGGCCATTAGCAGTTGATTCGTTGGCTAAAGGAGTTTCTTTAATAACTCGAACAGTGAAGAAAGTACAAAATGCAAGGTAGCAATTACAGAAAGCTAAAAGTAATAATAGGACAATGGAGACCATCACTATCAGTATGGAATTATATTCAAACCATGGTATGGTATGGTATAGTACGTTTATAAAAAGAATCCTTTAACTATACTACTGGACAAACTGCTTTCCAATAGAGATCTGGTTAAATTCGCTAAGAAAATCAAAATCTCAAGATTTGATGGAGTGTTTATGTGAGATTCATTGCCAAAGACAACGTGGAGGTACAAGGAATGTGGGATTGTCAATTTAGATGTTACAGGAGGATATGGTACTCACTGGGTTGCGTATGTTTGAAAAAACCGAAGTACCATCTACTGCTTTGACTCATACAGTGATTTGAAACCACCTGAAGAATTATGTTAATTCCTTACTGACAACAACCAGACGTTCTACCATTTTCGACGCTACCAAGATTTCAATTCATATCGCTGCAGTCATATACAGTCAATGTTTCTCATGACAATTGCATAAGATAAAGCAGTATGCACATTACTACATCAGCTACTACATCTCGATGTGATTTCGTACACTCTTACTTTGAAAGAATGATCGTTGACATTGGGAGCTAACTACTTTTCCCCAATAAATCTAAGCCAGGGGGAGTGGATGATACTGACGCTTTGAATGCCTGTATAAAGCGTGCAGACATTAATATTCTTAAAACGGAGAACAGACAAGAGACTTTAAACATAAAGGTTCAAAAGGATCACTATTTGATTTCTCTTTGAGTCAAATATTGGTGACTAATACTGATGAAATTTATGATTCGAATCACAAACTGAATATCCACCTGTCAGCACAGTACGTGTTGAGTGTAGTATGGCAACGAATTCATACCTTAAGGATAGTTTAATTAAGATTATCTACAGATTTTTTCCCATTGTGGGTCAAGGTTATAAAACTGTGGTGTCTGGCAGTTAATATATGTCCCTGTGACTGTTCAGACATTAGACCATCTTTAACTGAATATCACAGATGACAATGGGAATCTAGTAGACTTTTTTGGAGTGAGGAAATTACAATGTATCTTCGTCTGAAGTAGCATCATGGGTTTCAAGCGTAAATAACGTGCACACAGCCAATGTGGATATCTTAAAGTGACAGGCTTGAAATCTCACAGTGGTTTAGCTCGATGTAACAACTCCCGTTCAGTGTACCGATCGGATCATTTGTCAAGAATATTTCTCTCACAGACCTTTTGCTTCAACAACCTACAACAATAACGATTAGATACAAATTCTTATTTAACATCAAGATGAGTTAACACTTTCAAGTAACAGTTTCCTATATTTAGAGAGAAGAATTATGATCACCAAGAAAGAAGGAAGTGCTCTGTCAACAGCAACATCAGAATGTACACCTAATGGATTCTTCTTTCTGTTTCAAGAAATCAGAAATGAACTCAATGGTACTGAGCTCATCTGCACAAGAAACGATGAAATCGCATCGACTCTCGAAACATATTAATCTGTGTCAACTTCGGATGCAGGATGATTCATAGATAGATAGATATATGCGCACTTTAGCGTCTGTATCCTGCTCAAAATATTAATGGGCTTATTTGAGGAATATAATCTAGTCATTATGAGATAAGTAGGAACTGATTCTAGTATGAAGTGCTACAGATAATAACTAACAGATTCAATAAGAACAAGAAGGAATGGACAAAGTTTCACTGGATAAATTGGTGTGGAAAGTACCACATTTATCACTATCAGACAAAGAGCACCTGAAACTTTTGCATGTGTTTCATACAGGTGCCCAGGCGCCATTAACTTTATGCTCACTGGAACTTTATGAATATCCAATCCTTCCAGTCATGGACATTAAATACGTCTGTTCAAATAGGAACGCCTCTATTTATTGTTCTAATGCTGCAGATAGACGATAGGGTGGAATAAGAAAAAGGACTCAAGCATATTTGCCAACTGTAAACTATCCAATACTAAATTGTTCCTAAATTCATAGTATTTTACATATAATAACTTACAGTTTGACTGGAAGAACAACAATATTAGTCTAGTGTATGATATGTGTGCAAGTTTCCGCTCTTCTTACCATGAAGATGGTGACAGACCCTGGCGCAGCCCAAAATCGCTCTCGTCGTGAAAATACACGTCTGGGCGCAGTGCTGAGATCGACTACCCGCAACTTCGCTTCACAATTAGCAATGTAGCGAAAAAGAGGAACGCTGAGTTCTCACATATACGTGCCAGCTGCTTTCGTACTTTTTTTCTTTTGCAGGACAAAGTTGTAGTCGTACTTTTTGCATCCAGTCTGCCAGCGATGTGCATCTATACGGTTTTTTAGAAATCGATTACACCACAGCGCACACACCTGCATTTTAGCAAAACATGCACTTTCGTGCACTGCCGTGGGACCTGCAGCCCAGTTCTTCACCAGCCTCCATGCTAAACACATCCCACAGAACATTCCCTGCATAAGACTGCTGTTACAACCACTCCGCAACTATAGACAGGTAGATGACAGTTCGCGTTTGATAACTGGTTCATTTATTCTCTTGAGACCTAGGAAATAACACTGCTTCACACTACTGAAGCGAAAGATATATTTCTCCCTGTGGCTTAATGTAACACTTACCTAGTGACACAGGCGTTATTTTAAACACAACATGTCGTTCGATGAGCAGATGGAATGTCTGTTCTGCGAAACTGGTGCATGCAAATACAGCTAACCAATATTTTCAGCTTTTTTCTTATACATAACACATTAACCATACTTTTAGGGGTTTACGACTACAGTAGCCCGTCTGGAGGACATCACTCACGGATTATTATTTTATTGTATGCAGAGAGGAGCTGCATTAAAATGTGACAGCAAGTTGCTGTGGAGCGCTTCCGAATTACCATTACACCAGTTATTCCATCGGTTTTTAACTCTGCAAAAACGGATGTTATGTCGCTGTTATTTGTTTCTTAATGCAGTAAATGACCTCGATTCCAACATTTTTTTTGCCAGTACCCCAATGTCTGGCTACTCGCCATTGTTGTTCTCAGTAAAATAAATGTCTCCTCATATTTAAAGCTATATGTCAACCTTGTCTGTGAATTTTCAGTGGCTTCCGTTTTCCATACACTATACCACTGTAAATAGGAGACCCTTCTAGAGATTTTGGCACGATAGAGAATACGAAAACCAATATTCTTGTACAATATATTTGTATACATTTATATGCAGAACATAACTCTCTGTTGTGCTTGGTGTAATTTTAATAAACTCCAGCTTAACTGTTAATGTACAATTTAAATCTACACTGGAAATTTCTAATTCTTTCTCGAGCCAGTAATCTGACAAATGAAAAAAGAATGTATGTTCTTGAATTTGAATATATATATAATTTTTTCTTATAAAGTATCTGTTTTATGGCTTCAACATTTAGTTCTGTTCCTTCCTGCAAATCTCTAACTGAGAGCATTAATTTTACCTCTTATTCTGTGCATAACACTAGTGATATAACACTCCACATCTTCCTGTGTGTGCACTGACAACTTCTCTCCTGCACATTCTTCTGAATTTTCCACATAGAGCTTTAAATTTAGATCTTTTGTAAAGAAATTAGCATCAAAAGTTCTTATTCCATTGTTTTTAAGCTATACAAATGGTTATTCTGTTGCTGTTGTATGACCCTGAAAAGTAATACGAACTTGGTAGCAGAATATATATATGTATGTATACACACACACACACACACACACACACACACACACACTCACAGACACAGACACACACACAAACACACACACACACACACACACACACACACACACACACACACACACACACACACACACACACACACACACACACTGAAGAGCCAAAGAAACTGGTACTCCTTCCTAATACGTGTAGGGCCCCCTCAAGCACGATATGGCATGGACACGACTAATGTCTGAAGTAGTTCTGGAGGGAACTATCACCATGAATTCTGCAGGGCTGTAAGAGTACGAGCGAGTGGAGATCTCTTTTGAACCTTATGTTGTAAGGCATCACAGATATAATCAATAAATGTTCATGTCTGGGGAGTTTGGTGGCCAGCGGAAATTTTTAAATTGAGAAGAGTGTTCCTGGAGCCAGTCTGTAGCAATTCTGGACGTGGGGGGTGTCCCTGAAGTGTTGCTTGAGTTGACGAAGTCCGTCGGAATGCACAATAGACATAAATAGATTTAGGTGATTGCGCAGGATGCTTATGTATGTGTCACCTGTCAGAGTCATATCTAAATGTATCAGGGATCCCATATCACTCCATTTGCACATGGCGCACACCATTACAGAGGCTCTACCAGCTTGAACAGTCCCCTGCTGAAATGCAGGGTCCACGGTTTCATGAGGTTATCTCCATGCCTGTTCACATCCATCCGCTTGATATAATTTGACGCGATACTTGTCTAGCCAGTCAACATGTTTCCAGTCACCAACGGTCCAATGTCGATGTTTATGGATCCAGGCAGGGCGAAAAGCTTTGCGTCACGCGGTCATCAAGGGTAAACGAGTGGGCCTCCAAAAGCCATATAGGTGATGTCTGTTGAATGGTTCACACGCTGACACTTGTCGATGGCCCAGCATTAAAATCTACATAAATTTCCGAAAGGGTGCACTTCCGTAACAGTGAAAGATTCTCTTCAGTCGTCCTTGGTCTCATTCTTGCAGGATCTTTTTCCAGCCGCAGTGATGTCAGATATTCGATGTTTTATCGGATTCCCGATATTCATGGTACACTTCTAATGGCCTTATGGGAAAATCCCCATTTCATCGCTACCTCGGAGATGCTGTGTCCCATTGCTCATACGCCGAGTATGTTATCGCTAAGAAGGTAAAAAGTTTTAATTTAAAAATTCTATGTTGTATTTCTATCAAAATATTCATGCAGTGCATTCTATATCATAAAGCCCACTATCTTTACAATTTTTTTATTTCTTTATATTTTAGTTTAATAATTCCTTCTTCAGAATAATTACAATCATATCCATAAATTAATTTATTACATCTCTTTGGATAAATAATTTTTGAATCATTACTAAGTTCCATACAAATTTCCTCCCTACAGACAGTATTTAAATATCTGAAAGTGTAATATTAGATAAAAAATTACTTCTAACTCATTATTTTCCGAAGAATTAGAACTATTGAGATTCTTAAGAATGACTCCAGTTCTATAAAAATTTTGTAGAAGATATGAACTATAAAAATGTTGTTGTGGTCTTCAGTCCTGGGACTGGTTTGATGCAGCTCTCCATGCTACTCTATCCTGTGCAAGCTTTTTCATCTCCCAGTACCTACTGCAATCTACATCCTTCTGAATCTGCTTAGTGTATTCATCTCTTGGTCTCCCTCTACGATTTTTACCCTCCACGCTGCCCTTCAATACTAAATTGGTGATCCCTTGATGCCTCAGAACATGTCCTACCAACCGATCCCTTCTTCTGGTCAAGTTGTGCCACAAACTTCTCTCCTCCCCAATCCTATTCAATACCTCCTCATTAGTTATGTGATCTACCCATCTAATCTTCAGCATTCTTCTGTAGCACCACATTTTGAAAGCTTCTATTCTCTTCTTGTCCAAACTATTTATCGTCCATGTTTCACTTCCATACATGGCTACACTCCATACGAATACTTTCAGAAATGACTTCCTGACACTTAAATCAATATTGGATGTTAACAAATTTCTCTTCTTCAGAAACGCTTTCCTTGCCACTGCCAGCCTACATTTTATATCCTCTCTACTTCGACCATCATCAGTTATTTTGCTCCCCAAATAGCAAAACTCCTTTACTACTTTAAGTGTCTCATTTCCTAATCTAATTCCCTCAGCATCACCCGACTTAATTAGACTACATTCCATTATCCTTGTTTTGCTTTTGTTGATGTTCATCTTATATCCTCCTTTCAAGACACTGTCCATTCCATTCAACTGCTCTTCCAAGTCCTTTGCTGTCTCTGACAGAATTACAATGTCATCGGCGAACCTCAAAGTTTTTATTTCTTCTCCATGAATTTTAATGCCTACCCCGAATTTTTCTTTTGTTTCCTTTACTGCTTGCTCAATATACAGATTGAACAACATCGGGGAGAGGCTACAACCCTGTCTTACACCCTTCCCAACCACTGCTTCCCTTTCATGTCCCTCGACTCTTATAACTGCCATCTGGTTTCTGTACAAATTGTAAATAGCCTTTCGCTCCCTGTATTTTACCCCTGCCACCTTTAGAATTTGAAAGAGAGTATTCCAGTCAACATTGTCAAAAGCTTTCTCTAAGTCTACAAATGCTAGAAACGTAGGTTTGCCTTTCCTTAATCTTTCTTCTAAGATAAGTCGTAAGGTCAGTATTGCCTCACGTGTTCCAGTGTTTCTACGGAATCCAAACTGATCTTCCCCGAGGTTGGCTTCTACTAGTTTTTCCATTCGTCTGTAAAGAATTCGTGTTAGTATTTTGCAGCTGTGACTTATTAAGCTGATAGTTCGGTAATTTTCACATCTGTCAACACCTGCTTTCTTTGGGATTGGAATTATTATATTCTTCTTGAAGTCTGAGGGTATTTCGCCTGTTTCATACATCTTGCTCACCAGATGGTAGAGTTTTGTCAGGACTGGCTCTCCCACGGCCGTCAGTAGTTCCAATGGAATATTGTCTACTCCGGGGGCCTTGTTTCGACTCAGGTCTTTCAGTGCTCTGTCAAACTCTTCACGCAGTATCGTATCTCCCATTTCATCTTCATCTACATCCTCTTCCATTTCCATAATATTGTCCTCAAGTACATCGCCCTTGTATAGACCCTCTATATACTCCTTCCACCTTTCTGCTTTCCCTTCTTTGCTTAGAACTGGGTTTCCATCTGAGCTCTTGATATTCATACAAGTCGTTCTCTTATCTCCAAAGGTCTCTTTAATTTTCCTGTAGGCAGTATCTATCTTACCCCTAGTGAGATAGGCCTCTACATCCTTACATTTGTCCTCTAGCCATCCCTGCTTAGCCATTTTGCACTTCCTGTCGATCTCATTTTTGAGACGTTTGTATTCCTTTTTGCCTGTTTCACTTACTGCATTTTTATATTTTCTCCTTTCATCAATTAAATTCAATATTTCTTCTGTTACCCAAGGATTTCTACTAGCCCTCGTCTTTTTACCTACTTGATCCTCTGCTGCCTTCACTACTTCATCCCTCAAAGCTACCCATTCTTCTTCTACTGTATTTATTTCCCCCATTCCCGTCAATTGCTCCCTTATGCTCTCCCTGAATCTCTGTACAACCTCTGGTTCTTTTAGTTTATCCAGGTCCCATCTCCTTAAATTCCCACCTTTTTGCAGTTTCTTCAGTTTTAATCTACAGGTCATAACCAATAGATTGTGGTCAGAGTCCACATCTGCCCCTGGATATGTCTTACAATTTAAAACCTGGTTCCTAAATCTCTGTCTTACCATTATATAATCTATCTGATACCTTTTACTATCTCCAGGGTTCTTCCATGTATACAACCTTCTTTCATGATTCTTAAACCAAGTGTTAGTTATGATTATGTTGTGCTCTGTGCAAAATTCTACCAGGCGGCTTCCTCTTTCATTTCTGTCCCCCAATCCATATTCACCTACTATGTTTCCTTCTCTCCCTTTTCCTACACTCGAATTCCAGTCGCCCATGACTATTAAATTTTCGTCTCCCTTCACAATCTGAATAATTTCTTTTATTTCATCATACATTTCTTCAATTTCTTCGTCATCTGCAGAGCTAGTTGGCATATAAACTTGTACTACTGTAGTAGGTGTGGGCTTCGTGTCTATCTTGGCCACAATAATGCGTTCACTATGCTGTTTGTAGTAGCTTACCCGCATTCCTATTTTCCTATTCATTATTAAACCTACTCCTGCATTACCCCTATTTGATTTTGTGTTTATAACCCTGTAGTCACCTGACCAGAAGTCTTGTTCCTCCTGCCACCGAACTTCACTAATTCCCACTATATCTAACTTCAACCTATCCATTTCCCTTTTTAAATTTTCTAACCTACCTGCCCGATTAAGGGATCTGACATTCCACGCTCCGATCCGTAGAACGCCAGTTTTCTTTCTCCTGATAACGACATCCTCTTGAGTAGTCCCCGCCCGGAGATCCGAATGGGGGACTATTTTACCTCCGGAATATTTTACCCAAGAGGACGCCATCATCATTTAATCATACAGTAAAGCTGCATGCCCTCGGGAAAAATTACGGCTGTAGTTTCCCCTTGCTTTCAGCTGTTCGCAGTACCAGCACAGCAAGGCCGTTTTGGTTATTGTTACAAGGCCAGATGAGTCAATCATCCAGACTGCTGCCCTTGCAACTACTGAAAAGGCTGCTGCCCCTCTTCAGGAACCACACGTTTGTCTGGCCTCTCAACAGATACCCCTCCGTTGTGGTTGCACCTACGGTATGGCTATTTGTATCGCTGAGGCACGCAAGCCTATAAAAATATACACATTAAAATTACATACCTTTTTAAAAAATAAAAACTAGTTAGTTTCTTCATTTTTAAAAATCAATTAAAAATTATTTCTTTATAAATGAGTGAAAAAATAAATAACTTCACTGTGGTTTAAACTTTCTGACTATTGTAAAGCAAGTAACACAAGGGCATATTATAAATTAAAAAATGTTTTAATTAATTATATAATTAAACACATATTTAATCAGAGAAAATTCGAAAGAAAAATACGAGAACAACTTATTCTGACATAGAAAACAATGATGAAATATTTAAAAAAAGGTGAAGCTAAACAAATAAAGGAAATATTTTCTTTTTGTATATATATATTTGGGAAAACAAAAAATGGAATATAGTGAATCAGTATCTAGTTAATGATACCTCTGAAAACAGACTACAAACTACAAATTTCAAAAATTATATAAACTTAATTGAACCAGATTATTTCCCAAATGCAGTGATATCAAAAATTATCAAAATAGTGAAAGAAAATTAGAAATTATATGAAGGTGTGAAAATAAATTTATATTTTGTTGTGAGTAGAGAATACAGACCAGTAATGGTATTATTGAATATGGACTACAAACAGAAAATGATACGATTACTACAGAAAAAGATTTGATTGCAAAATTTAAAAAAGGAAGACAGAAAAAATGGCAAAAATATCTATTTTTTAAAGTATGTTAAAATGTAAACGAAACCATCTTTTATTGATGCTGAAAATTATGACACAAAATGTTTTTGCATTCAATAAGATCACCATTATATCCACAAAGAGTTAGTAAATATAAAAATTTTAGTCTTATTATCGAGGAAAAACCTTAAAATTTTGAATACCTAATTGTAGTATCACATTTAAAAAATCGAGAGTTAAATTAATATACACATCACCATTTATTCCTTTAATGGAAAATATGAAGTACACCCATTAAAAATAACAAAATCTACGAAGGAAAACCTTAATAATATATTCTATCTTAAAGATGAAAATAACTCAGATTACTATTGGATAAAAGATTTATCTAGTCTTGTTTCGGTAAAGATAACAAAACATGAGCAAGCAAAATTTATCTCTGACATGTGGTTATTACATTTTAATAAGAGAGAAAAATCGAATGGTCACACAAAACTTTTTTAAAATAATAAACCATTAAAATTAGAATTACCACAGAAAGGCTTGTATGTAAGTTTTAAAAATTAGCAATTTGCTCAAAAAGATAGTTTTGTTATTAATGATGATTTAGAAAGTTTGTCATCAAAATTACGTAAAAACTGTCCTGAATTAACATAAGATGATAGTGTTAATGATGTCAATGGAAAAAAAATAAAATGTGTATAAAAACTTAGCAGTGACCAATAAATGAAATCGAATTAAAATTAAATAATCAGTTGTATACTGTAAAATATAAAAAGCATGATTGAAGTGGTTCTTCTTATTATATTAAATATATAAATGGGTTTGGTGAAAATACTGTAGTGTAAAAAAACCCAACTCTCATACAAAATTTATATAAATTTAAAAAAGTTGGAGAAATTGACAGAATTTACTCAGAAGGAGAAGAAATGAAAACTTTAATGTTTGAAGAACAATCAAGACATAAGAATTAAATTTGTTTTTTGTGTAGAAAACGTTATACAAAAAATAATAAAATAGTTCATTGTCATGATCAATTACAGGGAAATATGCGAATCCATTATATATTAATTGCAGTTAGAAACTGAAACACCCAAGTTTTTCCCCAATTTATTTACATAATTTCTCACAATATATTCCCACTTATTTGTAAATGAAATAGGTTATGATGAATAACAAGTAGATTTAATACAAAATAATGAACACAGATATATTAGTTTTAGTGAAAAAACTGAAAAGATAGTAATACTGCTTATCAACACTTTTAGATTTATATGTTTAAGTCTTGACAAACGTTCTTCAAATTAAAGAAAAGAAAGGAAAAAATTAAAAAAATTTTCCAGATCTAGTACATTTAGTAGTCAGAAAAGGAGTTTATCCTGATGAATATATAAACAGTTATGAAAAATATGAAGGAAAAGAACTTCCATCAGAAGAAGGATTTTATAATAATTGAAATGGATGTGACATTAGTGAAGAAGACTATAAACACACTAAACTAATTTGTGAAAATTTTAACACAGAAAATCTAGGACAAAATCATGATTTATGTTTGAAAACTGATGTTTTAATATTAGCTGAGGTTTTTAAAAATTTTAGAAAAATTTGTGTAGACGCTTATGATCTAGCCCCTCTTGGTATTTGTTTGCTCCAGGTTTATCTTTAGGTCGATGTTAAAAATGACTGGAGAACTACTTGATTTAGTACACAATTATGATATGATTTTAATAATTGAAAAAGGCATAACAGGAAGCATATCACAATGTTGTAAAAGATGTTGTTATTATGGCCTTCAGTCCAAAGACTGGTCTGATGCAGCACTTCATGCTACTCTCTCCTGTGCTAGGCTCTTTGTCTCTGAATCTGATTCTGAATCTGCTTACTGTATTAATCTCTTGATCTTCCTCTACGATTCTTACCCCCCACCCTTACCTCAAACACTAAATTGGTGATCCCTTGATGTCTCAGAATGTTTCTTATCATCTGATCCCTTCTTTTGTGCACGATTCTCTTGTTTCCCCAATTCTATTCAGTACTTCCTCATTAGTTGCGTGATCAACCCATCTAATCTCCAGCATTCTTATGTAACACGACATTAAGAAAACTTCTACGCCCTTCTTGTCCAAACTATTTATCATCTATTTTTCACTACCATTCATCGCTACACTCCATACAAATACTTTCAGAAAAGACTTCCTGACACTTCTTCAGAAACGCTTTCCTTGCCATAGCCAGTTTATATTCTATATCCTCTCTTCTTCAGCCATCATCAGTTATTTTGCTCTTCAAATAGCAAAAGTCATCTCCTGCTTTAAGTGGTTCATTTCCTAATCTAATTCCCTTAGCATCACCTGATTTAATTCGACTACATTCCATTATCTTTGTTTTGCTTTTCCTCTTTTCAAAAGACAGTCCATTCCATTCAACTGATCTTCCAGGCACCTTGATGTCTATGCCAGAATTACAGTATCATTGGCAAACTTCCAAGTTTCTATTTCGTCTCCCTGAATTTTAATTCCTACTCCAAATTGTTCTTTGAGTTCCTTAATTCTTGTTCAATGTACAGATTGAATAACATCAGGGATAGGCTACAACCATGTCTCACTCCCTCTGAACCAGTACTCTCCCTTCATGCTGCTTCACTCTGGTTTCTGTACAAATTGGAAGTAGGCTTTTGCTCCCTGTATTCTATCCCTGCTAGATTCAGAATTTCAAAGAGAGTAGTCCAGTCAACACTGTCAAAAACTTTCTATACTCACACAAATGCCATAAATGTAGGTTAGATTTTTCTAAGCATATTTTCTACGACAAGTCATAGGCTCAGTATTGCCTCACATGTTCCAGAACCCAAACTAATCTTTGCACAGATTTATTTGTACAAGATTTTCTATTCTTCTGTAGAGACTTCGTGTTAGTATCTTGCAACCATGACTTATTAAAATGATACTTTGGCAATCTTCACACCTGTCAGCAACTGCTTTCTTTGTAATTGGAATTACCACATTCTGCTTGAAGTCTGAGAGTATTTCCCTTGTCCAATACAGCTTGCACACCATATGGAAAATTTTCGCCATGCCTGGCTCTCCCAAGACTATCAGTAGTTCTGATGGAATGTCGTTTACTCCCAGGGCCTTGTTTCGACTTAGGTCTTTCATAGCTTTATCAAATTCTTCTCACAGTGTCGTATGTCCCATCTCATCTTCATCTGCATCCATGTCCCTTTCTAGAATACTGCTTTCATCTTCCCTCTATAGACCCTCTATATACTCCTCCCACCTTTCAGCTTTCCCTTCTTTGCTTAGGACTGGTTTACCATCTGAGCTCTTAATATTCTGCTTCTCTTTTCCCCAAAGGCCTCTTCAATCTTCCTGTAGGCAGTATCTGTACTTCCCCTAGTGAAATATGATTCCAAATCTTCAACTGTCGTAGTCCTGTCGTCCTCAGTTGTGTGTAATATTACAGTATATTTATAATTTTTATTTTTGGAACATCTGACTTCAGCTGTATGAAACACAATTGTCGTGCCATTTGCATTTTGCCTTCATTCTCTGCAAGGCATCTTCAGTGCCCTGGAATATGTACATATTTTTACTATTTAGTTTAGATTTTGAGGCAATGTACCTATAGATTATCAACAGTATTGGTGGCTGGTTTATGCAATGGTGTGTTAATAGTGAAAATTCTACTTATAGTCGTTTGGACAAATTTCTACATATTATATTTCTGGTCCACTTTTGGTGCTGTTTCTTCTTATTATAATAGCCACTTGGGGTTAGGTTAGCCCTAGGAACTGAGCACTTGTTTTGATGCAATGTTTTGGTGTGTGTTGCCGATTGTCAGATATTGTTGGCAAAGATCGAATATTATTGCCAACTTTCCAGCGTAATTTTTGCTGTGTGGGATTTATTTGTGAGTGCGTGTGTTTGTGTGTGTGTGTGTGTGTGTGTGTGTGTGTGTGTGTGTGTGTGTGTGTGTGCATGTGTCCATAAGGCAAAGAGAGGAAGGGGAGGAAGAGAGAAAACAGAAACATAATATGTAGAAAATCATCCATGCAACCTGCAAGTAGAATTTAAAATATTACTACATCTTTGCAAAAACCAACCACCAGAACCTTTGATAGCCTATAGGCACATTGCCTCAAAATATAAACTAAGCAGTAAAAATATAAACATATTCCAGGCCACTGAAGATACCTTGCAGAGAAATAAGGTGAAACGTTTACAGGCCGAAAATTGTGTTTCATTCAGTAGTAGCTAGACAGTCCAAAAGTAAAAATCATCAGTATTCCATAATACGCTTCTAAATTCTTCCATTTGTCATCGAGCCATTCCTGCATAGCATTTTTGCGCTTACTGTGTAAAAGATATGTTAAATCAAATAACAAATATATGGAAGATTTTGATAAAACTAAGATGTGGAATTGTTTGAATATTTTTTGATGCAAATAATGTATATGCTGTGAGTCAATATTTTTCATATGCTGGATTTGAATATGTTGTCTCACCTTTGCTCGATTCCAAAAAAAAAAAATAATCAAAATTTCTGACACTTTACGAATAGGTTATATTATCAAAGTAGATGTAGAATATTCAAAAAATTTAAGCAATCTACACAATGATCCACCATTAGCTCCTGGAAACAAAATTGTACCCGGAACTACAGAACAAATAATTAACTAGTTTAGGTAATAAATATGATGAAATCGTTCATTACAGAAATTTTAAATAATATTTATGTTGGGGATGAAATTAACAAATGCACATAGTGTTTTAGGATTTAAACAGTTTGATTGGTTGAGAAAGTACACTCCTGGAAATGGAAAAAAGAACACATTGACACCGGTGTGTCAGACCCACCATACTTGCTCCGGACACTGCGAGAGGGCTGTACAAGCAATGATCACAAGCACGGCACAGCGGACACACCAGGAACCGCGGTGTTGGCCGTCGAATGGCGCAGCATTTGTGCACCGCCGCCGTCAGTGTCAGCCAGTTTGCCGTGGCATACTGAGCTCCATCGCAGTCTTTAACACTGGTAGCATGCCGCGACAGCGTGGACGTGAACCGTATGTGCAGTTGACGGACTTTGAGCGAGGGCGTATAGTGGGCATGCGGGAGGCCGGGTGGACGTACCGCCGAATTGCTCAACACGTGGGGCGTGAGGTCTCCACAGTACATCGATGTTGTCGCCAGTGGTCGGCGGAAGGTGCACGTGCCCGTCGACCTGGGACCGGACCGCAGCGACGCACGGATGCACGCCAAGACCGTAGGATCCTACGCAGTGCCGTAGGGGACTGCACCGCCACTTCCCAGCAAATTAGGGACACTGTTGCTCCTGGGGTATCGGCGAGGACCATTCGCAACCGTCTCCATGAAGCTGGGCTACGGTCCCGCACACCGTTAGGCCGTCTTCCGCTCACGCCCCAACATCGTGCAGCCCGCCTCCAGTGGTGTCGCGACAGGCGTGAATGGAGGGACGAATGGAGACGTGTCGTCTTCAGCGATGAGAGTCGCTTCTGCCTTGGTGCCAATGATGGTCGTATGCGTGTTTGGCGCCGTGCAGGTGAGCGCCACAATCAGGACTGCATACGACCGAGGCACACAGGGCCAACACCCGGCATCATGGTGTGGGGAGCGATCTCCTACACTGGCCGTACACCACTGGTGATCGTCGAGGGGACACTGAATAGTGCACGGTACATCCAAACCGTCATCGAACCCATCGTTCTACCATTCCTAGACCGGTAAGGGAACTTGCTGTTCCAACAGGACAATGCACGTCCGCATGTATCCCGTGCCACCCAATGTGCTGTAGAAGGTGTAAGTCAACTACCCTGGCCAGCAAGATCTCCAGATCTGTTCCCCATTGAGCATGTTTGGGACTGGATGAAGCGTCGTCTCACGCGGTCTGCACGTCCAGCACGAACGCTGGTCCAACTGAGGCGCCAGGTGGAAATGGCATGGCAAGCCGTTCCACAGGACTACATCCAGCATCTCTACGATCGTCTCCATGGGAGAATAGCAGCCTGCATTGCTGCGAAAGGTGGATATACACTGTACTAGTGCCGACATTGTGCATGCTCTGTTGCCTGTGTCTATGTGCCTGTGGTTCTGTCAGTGTGATCATGTGATGTATCTGACCCCAGGAATGTGTCAATAAAGTTTCCCCTTCCTGGGACAATGAATTCACGGTGTTCTTATTTCAATTTCCAGGAGTGTATATAGATTTATATACAGAACTGAGGATTAAAACAGAAAAAGATTTTGGAAAAGATTTGTAAGAAATAAATGAAAATTCAATATGCATGAAAAGATGTTGTTGTTGTTGTTGTTGTTGTGGTCTCCAGTCCTGAGACTGGTTTGATGCTGCTCTCCATGCTACTCTATCCTGTGCAAGCTTCTTCATCTCCCAGTACCTACTGCAACCCACATCCTTCTGAATCTGCTTGATGTATTCATCTCTTGGTCTCCCTCTACGATTTTTACCCTCCACGCTACCCTCCAAGACTAAATCGGTGATCCCTTGATGCCTCAGAACATGTCCTACCAACCGATCCCTTCTTCTAGTCAAGTTGTGCCACAAACTTCTCTTCTCCCCAATCCTATTCAACACCTCCTCATTAGTTATGTGATCTACCCATCTAATCTTCAGCATTCTTCTGTAGCACCACATTTCGAAAGCTTCTATTCTCTTCTTGTCTAAACTATTTATCGCCCACGTTTCACTTCCATACATGGCTACACTCCATACAAATACTTTCAGAAACGACTTCCTGACACTTAAATCTATACTCGATGTTAACAAATTTCTCTTCTTCAGAAACGCTTTCCTTCCCATTGCCAGTATACATTTTATATCCTCTCTACTTCGACCATCATCAGTTATTTTGCTCCCCAAATAGCAAAACTCCTTTACTACTTTAAGTGTCTCATTTCCTAATCTAATTCCCTCAGCAGCACCCAATTTAATTCGACTACATACCATTATCCTCGTTTTGCTTTTGTTGATGTTCATCTTATATCCTCCCTTCAAGACACTGTCCATTCCGTTCAACTGCTCTTCCAAGTCCTTTGCTGTCTCTGACAGAATTACAATGTCATCGGCGAACCTCAAAGTTTTTATTTCTTCTCCATGGTGAATTTTAATACCTACTCCGAATTTTTCTTTTGTTTCCTTCACTGCCTGCTCAATATACAGATTGAATAACATCAGGGAGGGGCTACAACCCTGTCTCACTCCCTTCCCAACCACTGCTTCCCTTTCATGCCCCTCAACTCTTATAACCGCAATTTGGTTTCTATACAAATTGTAAATAGCCTTTCGCTCTCTATATTTTACCCCTGCCACCTTCAGAATTTGAAAGAGAGTATTCTAGTCAACATTGTCAAAAGCCTTTTCTAAGTCTACAAATGCTAGAAACGTAGGTTTGCCTTTCCTTAATCTAGCTTCTAAGATCAGCCGTAGGGTCAGTATAGCCTCACGTGTTCCAATATTTCTATGGAATCCAAACTGATCTTCCCCAAGGTCGGCTTCTACTAGTTTTTCCATTCGTCTGTAAAGAATTCGCGTTAGTTTTTTCCAGCCGTGACTTATTAAACATAGTTCGGTAATTTTCACATCTGTCAACACCTGCTTTCCTTGGGATTGGAATTATTATATTCTTCTTGAAGTCTGAGGGTATTTCGCCTGTCTCATACATCTTGCTCACCAGATGGTAGAGTTTTGTCAGGACTGGCTCTCCCAAGGCCGTCAGTAGCTCTAATGGAATGTTGTCTACTCCCGGGGTCTTGATTCGACTCAGGTCTTTCAGTGCTCTGTCGAACTCTTCACGCAGTATCATATCTCCCATTTCATCTTCATCTACATCCTCTTCCATTTCCATAATATTGTCCTCAAATACATCGCCCTTGTATAGACCCTCTATATACTCCTTCCACCTTTCTGTTTTCCCTTCTTTGCTTAGAACTGGGTTTCCATCTGAGCTCTTGATATTCATACAAGTGGTTATCTTTTCTCCAAAGGTCTCTTTAATTTTCCTGTAGGCGGTATCTATCTTACCCCTAGTGAGATAAGCCTCTACATCCTTACATTTATCCTCTAGCCATCCCTGCTTAGCCATTTTACACTTCCTGTCGATCTCATTTTTTAGACGTTTGTATTCCTTTTTGCCTCCTTCATTTACTGCATTTTTATATTTTCACCTTTCATCAATTAAATTCAATATTTCTTCTGTTACCCAAGGATTTCTACTAGCCCTCGTCTTTTTACCTACTTGATCCTCTGCTGCCCTCACTAATTCATCCCTCAAAGCTTCCCATATATATATATATATATATATATATATATATATATATATATATATATAAGAAAAAGATATAAATTTAGTCTCAAATTTAGATAAAACTGATAATTTGCTGTTTGGCCAGGCTTGTAATAGAGGTTGACTTCAACTTGTCAGGTATAGATTTGGAAAGTTATGCTATTAACACAGGCTCCAGGGAAAGGGATTCGTGTAACATTATTCTCAATGAAAATTACTTCGAGCTGATACTTAGAGAACCATCTCATCAAGATAATGTCTTAGGCATCCTAGTTACAAACAGAGCTAAACCTGTAGAATCTGTTAACGTAGTGGAAGGTGTCAGTAATACAAATTGCAGAGTATCTGAGTAGTCAGCATCAAATGTTCAGTGCTGATGACGAAGATGTGTAATATAACCGTCGTTCAATATGCCTTAGACAAGTATTTCCCGATCAAGGTCTTAAGGGATGGGGAAGACCTACCATGATTTAATAGCTGTCTTAGAAATCTGATATGTAACAGGGAGAGTTTCATCGCAGTTTAAAGAGAAGTCACAATCTAGCTGCAAACAAATGCTGAACGAAGCGAAAATGAGCATAAGGGGAGCAACGAGAGAATGACTTTTAAAGAAAAATTTTGACAACCGATGTGACTAAAAACCTTAAGATTTTCTGGTCATATGTAAAATCAGTAAGTGGTTCGAATTATTCAGTTACTCAGTGACCACACTGGCACCGAAATGGAAGATGACTGAGGGAATGTCGAAATACTGAACTCGTTCTTCCGAAATTCTTTCACTGTGGTGCTTCCTTTCAGTCATCATGCGAATGTGAAAATCGCAGATATTGAGATAACAACGTGAAACAGGAAACCAATTATAAGAACATAGAAGTGGAAAAGTATCAGACCCAGATGGGATACCTGTAAGATTCTACAAAGATTATGCGTAATAGCTGTCTCCCCTTCTAGCAGAAATTTATCGTAGGTTGCTGGAGTAACGAAGTGTACCTATCAACTGGAAAAAAGGGCAGGTCATTTCCGTTTTCAAGAAGTACCTTAGACAGATGCACATAACTACAGGCCTATATCGCTGACATAAGTCTGTTGTGGAACTACGGAAAATGTTTCATGCTTAAGAATTATGACATTTTTGGAGAACGAAAATCTCTATATAAAATCAACATGGATTCCGCAGACAGAGATCTTGCGAAACTCATCTCGCTCTATTCCTTCATGAGAGTCATAGCTCTGCAGACAGCGACGATCAGGTCGATGGCATGTTCTTGACATCAGGAAGGTATTTGACATCGTCCTGCACTGCCGTTTAGTGAAAAAAATTACACGAACTTACCAAGTATTGGACTACACTTGCGACTGATCTCAAGACTTGCTTGCAGACAGAATTCAATAGACTTAACGAAATAAAAATTACAGATGTAAAGGTAATTTCTGGAGTACTGCAAGGAAACGGAAGAGGTCATTTCTGTTTACAATGTATTCGGGTGTATCATAATTAATGGCGTAAATACATACAGCTGAAAGTACACGATACTAGAAGCAAAAATGTCTCTGCAAACATAGGGTCGATAATGCATACCTAAGAGCTATGACACGGCCGCCTGTATTACAGGCGACCGTGGCTATTAGCAATTTTTCATCTTCGATATTGTGAAACAAATCTCTTCTACTGCACGTTCTTTGCTTTCCAACAACTCTTCTAATGATCAAGTGCTCGTAACTTTTAAGGTATGCGTTTTAGAACACACGTTTGCTGGACATTTTTTACATATTTTGGCCTATACTACCGCTTCCCAAAATATAGAAAGCAAAGAACTTGCAGTAGAAGGGATTTGTTTCACAGTATTGAAGATGAAAAATTGCTCATAGCTCTTAAGGTATGCATTTTCGACCCCATGTTTACTGAGACTTTTTTGCTTCTAGTATCGTGTACTTTCAACTGTATGTGTTTACGCCATTAATTATGATACACCCTGTATAAATGATGTAGTAGAAAGTGTTGGAAGCTCTTTAAGACTGTTCACATGTGTTGCAGTTGTCTATAAGAAAGTAGCAACATATCGATTTGCTGACTGACCTACAGGGGATTGATGAATAATGCAGACTCTGCCAGTTTACATGAACGTAAATAAATGTAACATATTGCGCATACATAAGAAAACAAATCCACCACTCTACAACTACACTATTGCTGACAAATTACTGGAAACAATATATACGTAAAATATTTTGGACTAGCTATCCAGAGCGACCTTGATTGGAATCAGCGCATAAAACAAATAGTAAGATAAGTACATGTAAGACTCGGATTCATAGGAAAAAATCTTAAGGAAATATAGTTCACCCAATGAAGGAAGTGATTCACAAGGCCCAAGTTCGACCGATTCTAGACTATCAACTGGGGTCCTTGCCAGATAGAACTGATAGAAGACAGAGAGAGAGAGAAAGAGAGAGAGAGCGAGAGAGAGAGAGAGAGAGAGAGAGAATATCGGAGGAAGAGCGATGCGTTTCTTTTTGGGATCGTTTAGTTGGCACAAGGGCATTACAGAGGTGCTCAACAGACTCCAGTGGCAAGAGATACAGGAGAGGAGTTACACATCATGGAGAGCTTTGCTATTGAAACTTCGAATGAACACTTTCCAGGGAGAGTCAGACAACATGTTACTTCCTCCCACATACACTTCAAGAAATGACTATGACGAGAAAATTCGAGAAATTACAGCTAATACGGAGGCTTACCGCCAATCATTCTCCCCACATGCCATTTACGAGTGGGAAATCAGTTACTTGTTCTACATGTACCCTCCGCCACACATTATTAGGTGGCTTGGGGAGTGTGTTGTAGATGTAGACAGCGTGATCATTTTTATTTATCATCAAACATCGCTAGCAGTGATAAATCAGCCATACAGTTTCAGATAGCATGACCATAAGCAACGAACATGATCATGTCTTTCGCATATTTTTAATTTCAATCAGCATAATAGATATAGATTCGCATTTGTTTACTTTACGGACATTCATTGTGGTTTTACTTTTTAATAAAAAGCATTACAAAGTTTGTGTCTTTTCACTTCGTTCCCACTGGATGCAAGCGTCTAATGAATTTATGGTCTTTTTCACATCCCCAGTTAGACCTTCGAGCGCTTCAGAAATTTTCTACCAATCATATTTCTTTTCCTTCGACATCTTCGCTATTTATCTCTTCGAGCAAAGAAGCATGTATTTTATCTACATTCTTCTATCAGCAAAATTACATTTCCTTCAGCTCAGACTGTCGCTCACATGACTTATTTCAACAACAGAAGTAGACAAGATAGCAAGCAAAATTTTCTGTACCACTAGCGCTGAAGCGGAGAAGGCGTGAACTTCCTTTCCTCGGTGGTTCAAAAACCGACAACCAGCGGATCACTAGCGAACACCTGTGAATGCGACCCTCACATGACTGAATGCCGTTTGCATACATGTGCAAAGAGAATTCTAGTTCGCTGTTCCATGTTGCACGTTTGGTAATGTTCGCTTCGATATGAAGGGGGCTTAAAACTGTACTTGATATGGATTTTATGTCAATTTGACACTATCTGATTAACATTGAGAGTTTCCCGAACTACTTTCATATATGTTTCCGTTGGGAAGCTGTGGCGAGTGCGCCGGTTCTATATCACTACAACAGCCGCAGTGCCAAGCCTGTGTTCTAATTAGCGAGGTAATCCCGTTGGCTGCTCGTCCAATATGTGACATATTCAACATACTCGGCTGCGATAAGACATTACTCCAGTGCAAAAAGCTTTAATAAAACAACCGGAGAAGAAATTGTGGGCTCTGCCAGAAACATCATACTGTGAGCAAACTGAAAAGACAACAGAGATATCTATCTTTTAAGGCTGCAGCTTACACCAAACATTGAGGCCCATTATCAAAATTGTTCCTGCGTGACTATCCAAAGCCACACAGCTCAACGTTTGTATTGCGCAATTATTACCCATTATAAGTAATGAATCAATCTGTATGCACACAAAATGCAAGAGAGGCAATGGAGGTTATGGTATATTGAAAAAGACATAGTTATTCAACTCATTATTCGTGTAGATTAATTATTAAAAGGTCAAGATATTTTTTTTAACTTATATTCATACTTTATAAGTTCCTAATCCACTATCCAACATAACTTGTAAACTTTGAAGGGTTTGTAGGGGAATCTCTGGAGGTCTGAAAGTGAAAGAGAAGTTAACCAAAGATTTTCGATTTGTGTATTAATGAGATCCATAGGCAATAGATCATATTGATGATAAACTCTATGCTGTGGTACATGTTTATTCAAGGAAAGATTGTTGGCATTTGTTTAAGAAACTGAGAACACTAATCACACCCCCAAAGTACATTTACAGAGTAAGAGTCAAAATACAATACTTTACTTGAAGGAAAACTGTTCTGCATTTCCCTCTACTGTATCCAGTTTGACACAGAATAGGGAGAAATTCGCAGCTATAAAACTGTTAATTTGCCAATTGAAAGCAGCGAGCAGAAGTGTTTTCATATGTAACAAGATCTTTATTAGTCTTCCAGCATGTAACTGACGCAATCGTGATTAAACTTGTTTCTCTTTAATAACCCATTCTGTACAGACTAAATATAAGAAATCAATTATAAACCAGTCAGTAACCTGCTGTACACACAGTATGAGTTACCTGAGACATAACATCTCCTTTAATTAATGAACAAAATTACATGCCCCTCAGTGTTCTTTAACTTGTCAGAAACCAATATATGACAACTTGAACTGGTCACGAATTGAAATGAATGTTACGTTCTCTTTGTGGGTGGTTCTTTGCTGGAACTGACGATAATGATTGTATCAGCTGCAAAGAAAATTAATTTTGCTTCTTGATTAAAATAAAATACCATAGTAGGTCATTGACATAGGTCTAGGGAAGTAACTGGTGCATGACTGAACTCTACAGTATGCCCATTGCGATTTCTGTCCATGTATTTGACATGACATCCCTATAAGTATTGTGACGACTGCGATTCTACCCTGTCACTAAGTATCGCCAAAATACCCGAAAAGTACCGTGTTAACTAATGCAGTCCAAATCAAGTCGTATCTAAATAGACGTTTCTGCAAATTTTACTTCCCAACATAATATCTGACCGTGCATTTATCCCAGTTTAGCATAGAATAACCATATCAAATAAGATTTAGGGACATTGACAAAAAAATTTGTTTCTAACATCAATAAACAAAAGAATACCAAAGTTGAGTGATGAACCCACAATTTTTTACATGGCTCTCATTCAAAGTAATCACAACCCATGTGGTTTGACAGCCACCCACCTTTGAATTACCCACTATATAATGTTAGCACCAATAGCAAGCGAGCTTCACTGTCATTGGTCGACGTTTAAGAAATTAATGGAGGGCACCCTCGTCCAAGTAGCAAAGCATTACAATACTTCTGGTAAATGCTACGGCACACGAATTTACACACATACCCTCCAAAAGTTATAAAAAAATACACATGCAGCGGCAGCGGATTTAAAATGTAAAAGAAAATAAAAATGGAAATAATTAAAAGGGAAATGGCTACTGCTAATGAAAGTCAACAATGTTTACATAGCACACACCACTTCGTGGGGAACACTTTTATTCTAAAGAAGACAAATGTTATGTGTATGTCAGCCAAAAGGAAATTAAAATTGTTTGCAATAATTTTGAGTCTTTGAGAGGAGAGCGCTGCTTTTAAATCTTATCTTGTGTGTTGTGACGATGGTCACGATATCGACGACAGCTGGCTGGTCCTGGTGAAACGCTGAGATCTGCTCCCACGGTCGTGTGATTGCAGCTGATGATTTTTCCTCGTAATTGGGCGGGCAGTGGTATTCATTAAGCTGCAAATCTGATTTCAGTGGCGTTTTGCAGGCCACAGGCTGGTCGATGTAATTTTTGTTACAGATGTCTGTATGTGCACAGTATTAATGTTTCTGGCACACACAATTTAAGTTTACTTATGCCACACACAGTTTATAAAACTTGCCGACGGCGAATTCTATAGAAAGTCAGTTTGTATTATGACTGCCGCGATCGCGAAAAACCGTACTGGGCGGGGATGTACTCACACACAATAGACAGTTCGCATAAGTTCATAACGACTGTTACTCATTATAGGCGTCCGACAGTTCATCGAAACGCGAATAAATATGTAAGTTCACAGTACTTGAGTGTACGAAAACACAGTCAAAATACAACTGCAGTTCAATTCACAAACACAAAGCTACAATACCGCCCATTCTCGGTTGCATTGTCATAGTTACTTCGTCTCACGGCACAGTCTCAGTATTTACTTCGCCCAGTTTCTACACTCACTATTATCGTATCACGTACTGGTATAAAACAGTCATTCAAAACGTACATCGCTTGCCACTAAACTCAATGTTCACCAGTTCGTAAAAGTCACAACTCCCACAGTAAAACATGTGTCCGCCTCCCTAGCTACCCAACAACACACAACCCCCTTTGTTGGATCGACTATCGATATTGCTCTCTCTCTTTCTCAATACTGTCGCCCACAGTTTATACAACATCAAAGTAAATTACATATCTTCACACAACTATTTTCTACCAAACTTATTACAGTAAATGATAAACACAAAAAAATTAAAGCTTTCCGCAATCAATATACTCTAAACATATTTATCTACTTACAAAAAAGAAATAATTTCCAGTTACATATTACATCTAGGAAACAACTTTTATCTCAATATTACAGGACAAAAGAAAAAATGCGCTACAACATCAAAGATATATGAACAGACGGGAAAAAACAAGATATATATATATATATATATATATATATATATACACTCCTGGAAATTGAAATAAGAACACCATGAATTCATTGTCCCAGGAAGACGGCCTAACGGTGTGCGGGACCGTAGCCCAGCTTCATGGAGACGGTTGCAAATGGTCCTCGCCGATACCCCAGTAGCAACAGTGTCCCTAATTTGCTGGGAAGTGGCGGTGCAGTCCCCTACGGCACTGCGTAGGATCCTACGGTCTTGGCGTGCATCCGTGCGTCGCTGCGGTCCGCTCCCAGGTCGACGGGCACGTGCACCTTCCGCCGACCACTGGCGACAACATCGATGTACTGTGGAGACCTCACGCCCCACGAGTTGAGCAATTCGGCGGTACGTCCACCCGGCCTCCAGCATGCCCACTATACGCCCTCGCTCAAAGTCCGTCAACTGCACATACGGTTCACGTCCACACTGTCGCGGCATGCTACCAGTGTTAAAGACTGCGATGGAGCTCTGTATGCCACGGCAAACTGGCTGACACTGACGGCGGCGGTGCACAAATGCTGCGCAGCTAGCTCCATTCGACGGCCAACACCGCGGTTCCTGGTGTGTCCGCTGTGCCGTGCGTGTGATCATTGCTTGTACAGCCCTCTCGCAGTGTCCGGAGCAAGTATGGTGGGTCCGACACACCGGTGTCAATGTGTTCTTTTTTCCATTTCCAGGAGTGTGTGTATATATATATATATATATATATCGCAAAATAGCGATGTCTTCACATGTGCCCCCATTTTATCATGAGATGTTCCCAAAAACCTCTCAAGATAAAATGTCCATGACCCATATGAGACAACTGACCTCATAAAGCTAGATAATATTCTGGTATATGTTGAATTGACCTATCCAAAGCTTCTATTTACAAATATTACCTCAGTAATTTGTTATATTATTTAATAACGTATAATCTACCTGACAATCATGAAAACAATATTCAACAATATTCCTACAGAATAATGATTTCAATTAAGCAAACCAATTAAATGAATGATTATTTTATATTCTGAATCCAGCACTAAGAAATGTATGAGTAGTAACGATTTTTAAAAAATTCTCATATAAACAAATAATTACAACAAACTTATACAATATAACTGAAGACTAATCTCGTTAGTCCATTCCTCACTGTACACATCACTTTTTATCAGATACTTTTGAGTCTTTGTAACAAGTCATGTTTCCACACAAAATTTATGGCTCCAAATTATCGAGTCTGTCATAATGTTGTGTATTTTAATGTACTCAAATAATTGATTCTACAACTCAAATTCGATTGCCTATAGCGACTAATATAATCCTATACTCCTTAAACATGTCCCTCAGTTCATTAAATTCTGGTTCAGATTAAAAAAAAAAGAAAAGGGAGAAGGGGTTCATCACCCAAACCTTATGCCCTGGGTTTATATGGTTTCAAATGTACTATATTCTTCAGACCAAACTTCTTTTTTGACTTTGGATACACCAGATAATAAGCATTCGGATGCGGTATACCCACTACCTCAAACGGACCTTTAAACACATCAAAAAACTTTGATATTTCACTGTCAATCTCCTTAGATTTTTCATAAGTCTTCACCAATACCAAGTCTCCCACCTTAATTTCAACCTTCTTTAATTTTTATCATGCTTTCTCCTCCTCTCCTCTAACCTCTTTTCCACTAATTCTCGCAGTCTTTTCTTCTTCTCATCCCAACTTAACTCATCCCTCGGTGGAAACGACAATTTCTCCTCTACAAAACTCAAGGATCTTTCTCCCTTCATAATCTTATATGGGGTAAACCCAGTTACATCATGAGGCACTGTGTTCATTACATCCTCAGTATTTTCCACAACATCTCCCCCGGGAACTGTGATTATTACTACAATACGTGCGGCATAACCTTCCTATTTCCCTCATATAGCGCTCCGCTGGGTTCCCGGCTGGGTGGTAAGTTGATGTATATATTACCGCTATTCCCTGGTCAGTAAGACCTTCCTTCCAATCCTTACTAGTAAACTGGGATCTGTTGTCAGAAAGTATTGCTTTTGGCTTACCAAATTTTACAAAATAGTCCTTTTCAAGTTTAGTCAGAATCGCCCTACCAGTGGCTTTACACAAAGGGTACAACCTAATAAATCTAGAAAATACTTCCAATACAACAAAAATGTAGGCAAAACCTCCTTTTGTCTTTGGCAAAGGGCCATAGAAATCGACAGCTAATAACTCCATCAAATCATTAGGTTTTACGTTCTGCATAGGAAGCCAGCACGTCTGAGTTGTAGCCTTGGCTCTCTGACACTTATCACATGTCCTACTCCTGTTATTTACTCTTTTTACCATGTTGTCAAAGGCCACACATTCTCTTAATTTCTGTATTCATTTCCTTGCACCTATATGCCCAAAATTCAAATGAATGTAGTCAATTATTTCATCAATTCGGTCACTAGGCCAACACAGCTTCCAATCCTCTGAACTTTCATTAGTTCGCCTGAACAAGATTCCACCATGCACTTTGTAGTTTTTCGGCAGTTTATCATTACCATTTGGCATATCTAACTCTCTCTTAATCATTTTCCAGATCTCATCATGGTTTTGATACCTCCTCATGTATTTACATGTATTTTCTATTTTCTTTTCCCCTTGAACTCCCTTAATATAGAATAATTTCACATGCTCTTCATCTATATCTTGTCCTATTTCCCCATTTTCCCCTAAAGGTAACCTGGATAATGCATCTACAACTTTATTTTGAGTACCCTTAACATACTTGATTTCAAATTCAAACTGTTGCATGAACACTACCCATCTTGTCAACCTAGTATGCATCAACCTAAATTTCTTGAAAAATATCAAAGCCCTATGATCAGTATATATGATGGTTTTATTTCCCCACAGATAATCCCTAAATTTTCTAAATCCCCAGATTATTGCCAAAGCTTCTTTTTCTGTCACACTATAATTGTTTTCATACTTAATTAATGACCTGCTCATAAATGCAATTGTTCTATGATCTTCCCTCCCACATTCTCCAAAATCCTGAAATAATTCTACTCCAGTACCATATCCACTAGAATCAGTCCCCAAGCAAAAAGGTCTAATAACGTCAGGATGATGCAAAATTCTATCCTCTTTTATAGCTTCCTTAAGCTGCATAAAAGCTTCCTGACACTCACTGGTCCAAACAAATGGCACTTTAGGACTCAATAACTTATTTAAACTTGGATTGTTAAATACTTGTCCTGATACAAAATTTCTATAAAAGTTACATAAACCGAGAAAGGACTTCAATTGTTTCGATTCTTTGGAGATGGGCATTCTTTAACAGCTTTGATCTTCTTAGGGTCAACTTTGATACCCGTAGTGGACAAGATTCTACCTAAAAACTTTATTTCCTTCCTCACAAACTCACATTTCTTAAGTCTAAGGGTCATGCCCCCGTTTCTCAAAGCCTGAAACACATCATCCAATAAACTACAATGTTCCTCCCATGACTCAGGGGCAATCAACAAATCATCTATGTACACAGTTATTCTAGAACTCCACTCTGGTCCCAAGACTTGGTCCAATGCTCGAATGAATACGGAAACACTAATATTCAAACCAAAGGGTACTACAGTATATTGGTAACATTTCCCATTTACCAAAAAGGCCATATACTTCCTATACTCCTCCACAAGTGGAACCTGCCAGTACCCGGCCGTGAGATAGAGGCTAGTCATGTAGTTCATATTATAATACTTCCGTAATATCCCGTCCATATTTTCGGGGCGATCGGTCTCTCTACTCACTATGTCGTTCAAAGCTCTAGCATCAATAACCACTCTTACACCACCATCTTTCTTGCCCACCACTATTAAGGGACTATTGTATCCACTCTTGCTTCTTTCTATAACTCCACAGTCTACCATTCTTTCAATCTCTTTACATACAGCTGGTACCTGTGGTCTAGGGGTAACGTCTTTGATTCTTAATCAAAACGTCTTCGGTCCCGGGTTCGATCCCCACCCCTGCCTAAATTTCGATAAATAATCAGCACTGGCGGCCGAAGACTTCCGGCATAAGAAGTCAGCCTCATTCTGCCAACGGCCTTGTCAAAGAGGGTGGAGGAGCGGATAGAGGTTCAGGGCACTATCTTGTCCTAGGGGTCGGAAATTGCCCCTAAAGGCGGAAGAATCAGCAATGATCAACGACATGAGGATGCAGAAGGCAATGGAAACCACTGCATTAAAGACACGTAACGTGTATCCACAGGACATGTGGCCTGTATTTGAAGAAGTGTCATGATGACCTCTCCATTGGCAAAAGATTCCGGAATAGTCCCCAATTCAGATCTCCGGGAGGGGACTGCCAAGGGGGAGATTACCATGAGAAAAAGATTGAATAATCTACGGAAGGATAACGTTCTATGAGTCGGGGCGTGGAATGTCAGAAGCTTGAATGTGGTAAGGAAACTAGAAAATCTGAAAATGGAAATGCAAAGGCTCAATATAGATATAGTAGGGGTCAGTGAAGTGAAGTGGAAGGAAGACAAGGATTTCTGGTCAGATGAGTATCAGGTAATATCAACAGCAGCAGAAAATGGTATAACAGGTGTAGGATTCGTTATGAATAGGAAGGTAGGGCGGAGGGTGTGTTACTGTGAACAGTTCAGTGACTGGGTTGTTCTAATCAGAATCGACAGCAGACCAACATCGACAACGATAGTTCAGGTATACATGCCGACATCGCAAGCTGAAGATGAACAGATAGAGAAAGTGTATGAGGATATTGAAAGGGTAATGCAGTATGTAAAGGGGGACGAAAATCTAATAGTCATGGGCGACTGGAATGCAGTTGTAGGGGAAGGAGTAGAAGAAAAGGTTACAGGAGAATATGGACTTGGGACAAGGAATGAAAGAGGAGAAAGACTAATTGAGTTCTGTAACAAGTTTCAGCTAGTAATAGCGAATACCCTGTTCAAGAATCACAAGAGGAGGAGGTATACTTGGAAAAGGCCAGGAGATACGGGAAGATTTCAATTAGATTACATCATGGTCAGACAGAGATTCCGAAATCAGATACTGGATTGTAAGGCGTACCCAGGAGCAGATATAGACTCAGATCACAATATAGTAGTGATGAAGAGTAGGCTGAAGTTCAAGACATTAGTCAAGAAGAATCAATACGCAAAGAAGTGGAATACGGAAGTACTAAGGAATGATGAGACACGTTTGAAGTTCTCTAACGCTATAGATACAGCAATAAGGAATAGCGCAGTAGGCAGTACAGTTGAAGAGGAATGGACATCTCTAAAAAGGGCCATCACAGAAGTTGGGAAGGAAAACATAGGTACAAAGAAGGTAGCTGCGAAGAAACCATGGGTAACAGAAGAAATACTTCAGTTGATTGATGAAACATGTTCTGGGAAAATCAGGAATACAGAAATACAAGTCGCTGAGGAATGAAATAAATAGGAAGTGCAGGGAAGCTAAGACGAAATGGCTGCAGGAAAAATGTGAAGACATCGAAAAAGATATTATTGTTGGAAGGACGGACTCAGTATACAGGAAAGTCAAAACAACCTTTGGTGACATTAAAAGCAACAGTGGTAACTTTAAGAGTGCAACGGGAATTCCACTGCTAAATGCAGAGGAGAGAGCAGATAGGTGGAAAGAATACATAAAAAGCCTCTATGAGGGTGAAGATTTGTCTGATGTGATAGAAGAAGAAACAGGAGTCGATTTAGAAGAGATAGGGGATCCAGTATTAGAATCAGAATTTAAAAGAGCTTTGGAGGACTTATGGTCAAATAAGGCAGAAGGGATAGATAACATTCCATCAGAATTTCTAAAATCATTGGGGGAAGTGGCAACAAAACGACTATTCACGTTGGTGTGTAGAATATATGAGTCTGGCGATATACCATCTGACTTTCGGAAAAGCATCATCCACACAATTCCGAAGACGGCAAGAGCTGACAAGTGCGAGAATTATCGCACAATCAGCTTAGCAGTTCATGCATCGAAGCTGCTCACAAGAATAATATACAGAAGAATGGAAAAGAAAATTGAGAATGCGCCAGGTGACGATCAGTTTGGCTTTAGGAAAAGTAAAGGGACGAGAGAGGCAATTCTGACGTTACGGCTAATAATGGCAGCAAGGCTAAAGAAAAATCAAGACACTTTCATAGGATTTGTCGACCTGGAAAAAGCGTTCGACAATATAAAATGGTGCAAGCTGTTCGAGATTCTGAAAAAAGTAGGGGTAAGCTATAGGGAGAGATGGGTCATATACAATATGTACAACAACCAAGAGGGAATAATAAGAGTGGATGATCAAGAACGAAGTGCTCGTATTAAGAAGGGTGTAAGACAAGGCTGTAGCCTTTCGCCCCTACTCTTCAATCTGTAGATCGAGGAAGCAATGATGGAAATAAAAGAAAGGTTCAGGAGTGGAATTCAAATACAAGGTGAAAGGATATCAATGATACGATTCGCTGATGACATTGCTATCCTGAGTGAAAGTGAAGAGAAATTAAATGGTATCCTGAGTGAAAGTGAAGAGAAATTAAATGATCTGCTGAACGGAATGAACAGTCTAATGAGTACACAGTATGGTTTGAGAGTAAATAGGAGAAAGACGAAGGTAATGAGAAGTAGTAGAAATGAGAACAGCGAGAAACTTAACATCAGGATTGATGGTCACGAAGTTAATGAAGTTAAGGAATTCTGCTACCTAGGCAGTAAAATATCCAATGACGGACGGAGCAAAGAGGACATCAAAAGCAGATTCGCTATGGCAAAAAAGGCATTTCTGGCCAAGAGAAGTCTACTAATATCAAATACCGGCCTTAATTTGAGGAAGAAATTTCTGGGGATGTACGTCTGGAGTACAGCATTGTATGGTAGTGAAACATGGACTGTGGGAAAACCGGAACAGAAGAGAATCGAAGCATTTGAGATGTGGTGCTATAGACAAATGTTGAAAATAAGGTGGAATGATAAGGTAAGGAATGAGAAGGTTCTACACAGAATTGGAGAGGAAAGGAATTGTGGAAAACACTGATAAGGAGAAGGGACAGCATGATTGGACATCTGCTAAGACATGAGGGAATGACTTCCATGGTACTAGAGGGAACTGTAGAGGGCAAAAACTGTAGAGGAAGACAGAGATTGGAATACGTCAAGCAAATAATTGAGGACGTAGGTTGCAAGTGCTACTCTGAGATGAAGAGGTTAGCACAGGAAAGGAATTCATGGTGGGCCGCATCAAACCAGTCAGTAGACTGATGACCAAAAAAAAAAAAAAGTACAGCTTCCCTCAACGCAAATGGTATAGAAAACGGCATTCTTGCAAAGGGTTCATGCGGTTTCACATCTAATTTACACTCAAAGTTCTTAACTTTACCAGGTCTGTCTGAAAATACCTCTCTATTTATCCATAATACTTCCCTTAACTCTTCTTTCTGTTGTTTACTTAACCCTTCTACCATGTCCATCTGGTTCTTCAATTCTTCTATTATCTCTCTCTCCTCTCTGCTACCCCTATAATCCAAGTTCAACTCTAAATCTCTCATATTGACTCCTACTGTCATCACTCTCATTTTCAACTGACCAACTAAATTATTGCTACCAACTATCATTCCATCAAATTTCACACTAATCCTTCATTATAAAAAGTGACAAAACCGTCCCCACAATTTACTCCTGCTTTACACTCTGTCAACCAGTCTATGCCCAGGATAATTTCCACACTGAGCCCAGGAACAACAAAAAAATTATGTACTAAGCTTATGCCCCCAAATTCAAATTCTAAGATGATCTGTCGCTTGACCGCTTTGCTCAACTTGCCCGTAGCACCCATTATTTTTAACCCCAACAAAGGTACGTCCATTACCTCATTACCTTCCTTTATACAGTTATAGAATTCCTCTGATACAGCACTTATTTCACTACCTGTATCCAAAAGAGCCTTTTGTTCCCTACCATAGGTTTTCATTTTCACAAAAGGTTGTCCAGCTTTAATATCACCCATATCTTCACCTTCATGTAACAAATCTCTTTCAATATTATCATATTCCCATTTTCTACAGCCTATCTCTGAGCTTTCCTCTTCTCTTGACTCCCTTCTAATCGCACATAAACTCTCTTCCTCCTTGCTACAAGTTGCCACATCCTTATCCTTGCCAATAATAAACACATTAATTTTTTCCTCCTCATCAGCATCTACACCATGGTTCAAGGAATCGGTAGAAATCTCTCCCTCAATAACTTCAGAAACTGGCCCGTTCTCTTCCCCTTTACTCCTATGCAAATTACTCTGGAAAAGAAACACATCCTCTGATACCTCTTCTTCTCCCCCTTCACTGTCACTACTACCACTACTTGTCTCTTCCTCCTCACTTTCAATACTTTCCATTTGTATCACTTCATTCTCCTTCTCCCGGTCTCTTTGCTCATTTTCATATTCTGTAACACCACCATACATATGAGAAAATACCTCCATACATGAACCTCCCAATTCTATATTATTCCCACACTTAATTTTGGGCCCTACCTCTTCACTTACTAAGTTCTGACTTCCACACCCCCTATCACCATGATTAGTATTACTATTGCTGCACATCACAAAACATCTGACATCATTGTGGCAACTGGCAACATTGGTAGGCCCTGATACTTGACCCGCCCCAGCATGGGCCCTTACTATTGCGGTGTACTGTTTCCCGTATTAAAACTTCCTCTCCTATCATAACCTCTACCATTACCCTTAAAATTCCCTCGACCTCTTTCTCCCCTACCCCTCACTTCCGCTAACAGTACAGCAAACATACTTTTTACCCCTCCTGCTCCATCTACATGTTTATCAACCTCTGGTTCTGTCTTAATTACTGTATCCTTTTCCATAGAAATTTCATGTTCTTTATTTTCCCCTTGCTTGTCATCCCACACTTTAAAACTGGCTACACGTTCATTCTCTTTAATAGTCATCTTGTCTATTTTCTGATCCTAACACCAACAAGCCACTCCCACTAAATATCAAAATTTTTGAAACTGAGATCAGAAGATTGCAATTCTTTAAGACAGCGTCAAAATACCCTGTCCTGTCACTCCACGGTCGCCATATGTGACGACTCCGATTCTACCCTGTCACTAAGTATCGCCAAAATACCCGAAAAGTACCGTGTTAACTAATGCAGTCCAAATCAAGTCGTATCTAAATAGATGTTTCTGCAAATTTTACTTCCCAACATAATATCTTACCGTGCATTGATCCCAGTTTAGCATAGAATAACCATATCAAATAAGATTTAAGGACATTGACAAAAAAATTTGTTTCTAACATCAATAAACAAAAGAATACCAAAGTTGAGTGATGAACCCACAATTTTTTACACGGCTCTCATTCAAAGTAATCACAACCCATGTGGTTTGACAGCTACCCACCTTTGAATTACCCACTATATAATGTTAGCACCAATAGCAAGCGAGCTTTACTGTCATTGGTCGACGTTAAAGAAATTAATGGAGGGCACCCTTGTCCAAGTAGCAAAGCATTACAATACTTCTGGTAAATGCTACGGCACACAAATTTACACACATACCCTCCAAAAGTTATAAAAAAGTACACATGCAGCGGCAGCGGATTTAAAACGTAAAAGAAAATAAAAATAGAAATAATTAAAAGGGAAATGGCTACTGCTAATGAAAGTCGACAATGTCTACATAGCACACACCACTTCGTGGGGAACACTTTTATTCTAAAGAAGACAAATGTTATGTGTATGTCAGCCAAAAGGAAATTAAAATTGTTTGCAATAATTTTGAGTCTTTGAGAGGAGAGCGCTGCTTTTAAATCTTATCTTGTGTGTTGTGACGATGGTCGAGATATCGACGGCAGCTGGCTGGTCCTGGTAAAACGCTGAGATCTGCTCCCACGGTCGTGTGATTGCAGCTGATGATTTTTCCTCGTAATCGGGCGGGCGGTGGTAGTCATTAAGCTGCAAATCTGATTACAGTGGCGTTTTGCAGGCCACAGGTTGGTCGATGTAATTTTTGTTACAGATGTCTGTATGTGCACAGTATTAATGTTTCTGGGACACACAATTTAAGTTTACCTATGCCACACACAGTTTATAAAACTTGCCGACGGCGAATTCTATAGAAAGTCAATTGGTATTATGACTGCCGCGATCGCGAAAAAAACCGTCCTGGGCGGCAATGTATTCACACACAATAGACAGTTCGCATAAGTTCATAACGACTGTTACTCATTATAGGCGTCCGACAGTTCATCGAAACGCGAATAAATATGTAAGTTCACAGTACTTGAGTGTACGAAAACACAGTCAAAATACAACTGCAGTTCAATTCACAGACACAAAGCTACAATACCGCCCATTCTCGGTTGCATTGTCATAGTTACTTCGTCTCACGGCACAGTCTCAGTATTTACTTCGCCCAGTTTCTACACTCACTATTATCGTATCACGTACTGGTATAAAACAGTCATTCAAAACGTACATCGCTTGCCACTAAACTCAATGTTCACCAGTTCGTAAAAGTCACAACTCCCACAGTAAAACATGTGTCCGCCTCCCTAGCTACCCAACAACACACAACCCCCTTTGTTGGATCGACTATCGATATTGCTCTCTCTCTTTCTCAATACTGTCGCCCACAGTTTATACAACATCAAAGTAAATTACATATCTTCACACAACTATTTTCTACCAAACTTATTACAGTAAATGATAAACACAAAAAAATTAAAGCTTTCCGCAATCAATATACTCTAAACATATTTATCTACTTACAAAAAAGAAATAATTTCCAGTTACATAGAAAACAAGTTTTATCTCAATATTACAGGACAAAAGAAAAAATGCGCTACAACATCAAAGATATATGAACAGACGGGGAAAAAAACAATATATATATATATATATATATATATATATATATATATATATATATATATATATATATATATATATATAGCAAAATAACGATATCTTCACAGTATGTATTACTTGGACATCCTAATGCAGCTTTCTACATGCTGTTCCTGAAATAAGAAGAATTGTTCGTGAAGCTACTCCACATAAGAGAGTGGGACACATCTTCTGCTGCTCGTCGCACACTGGTCCTCGAGTTATCTTCCACTGAACGTAGCACATGCTCCTCCATGTCAGGTGTGCGGATTGTGTGGGCCTTCTTCTGTCAGTCTTCTGAGGTGCAAGGGTACCTGTGTCCCTCAGACGCTGGAAAAGTCTGCCAGATAGCTTATCAGAGGACAACCTGCACTGTGGGTACTTTTCAGCGTAGAGGGCATGGACTCGCAGGCTATGTTCATTTGCTTAACCATAGCAGAATATCAAATTCACCATTTCACTTTTTAAGTAGTACGCTTCCATTGCTAACAAGGAGGGGAAGAGAGAAAATGTATGTGCACCACACCATTTATACGTACAATCAGCGGAATAATAGTAAACACATAAGTTGGTTGATTGGTTGTTTGGGCAAGGAGACCAGACTGCGTGGTCATCGGTCCCATCGGTTTAGGGAAGGATGTGGAAGGAAGTCGGCCGTGCCCTTTCAGAGGAACCATCCCGGCATTTGCCTGGAGTGATTTAGGGAAATCATGGAAAACCTAAATCAGGATGGCCGGACGCGGGATTGAACCGTCGTCCTCTCAAAAACACATAAGTGAATCCGTGTTTAGGAGAAGGTAAAACGCCATAATATGTACCAAGGATTGATAGTACTGTACAATAAGGTACACAAACACGACGAAAACTAATGTAGCCTACAACACGACTCAAACCACACAGCTGACTGCAGGCCACCTAATGATAGGTACAACACTGTGAATAAGACATCGTAGTACCCTGCTGACACATTTGACAGAGCGCCAATGCAACGACTATGCTAATATCCACAACTAAGAGTCGCGCAATCCTTCCTATAAATACGGGTTTATCTCGGAAAGTATGCATTTCCAGACCCATGTTCACTGGACTTATTTTTCTTGTTTCGATGAGTACTACCATCTCTCAAAGTATTTGACACTTTTTTTTTAAACACTATCTTATCTACAAGAAGGGTAGCAGAAGCGATCTGCAAAAATACTGTCCAGTATCCTTGACATACATAAGTTTTTTGTAGAATCTGAAAACATATTCTGAGCTCAAACATGATGCATTACTTCGAACAGAAGACCTTATCCGTGCCAACCAGCATGGATATCGAAAACATCGATCATATGGTGCCCAACTCACACTTTTTTCACATGGCATACTGAAAGCCATGGATCAAGGCAGTCAGGTAGATGCAGTATTTCTCGACTGCTGAAAAACATTTGGCTCAGTACCACATCTACACTTATTATAAAAAGTACGACTGTATATGGTATCAAACAAAATTCGGATTGTGATTGAGAATTTCTTGCTAGGGAGGACACGGCATGTTATGTTGGATGGAGAGTCATCGCAGATGTAAGATATAATTTTGTGTGTGCTCCAGGAAAGTGTATTGAAACCCTTGCTGTTCCTATTGTATGTTAATGACCTTGTGGACAATATTAATAGTAACGCCAGACGTTTTGGAGATGATAAAGTCATCAATAATGAGGTACCATCTCAAAGAAGTGGCACAATTATTCAGTAAAATTTTCCAAAGATAGAAACTTGCTTTAAATATTCAGAAATGTAAAATTGTTCACTTCACAAAACTAGAAAAAACGTAATACCTATGACTATAGAATCAATGTGTCACAGATGAAATCGGTCAATTAGTACAATACCTGAGTGTAAGGCTCGTTTCACACTGGGACACTTGTGACGGTCAACGGTGACGGTCACCGGTGATTGTGGCGAACACTCCTGGGTCACAGGTGTCCCACACTGCAGCTGTTGCCAACAGATTAGTTGGTGAAATGGACTCGAGCGAGGAGGAACTGTTGTTAGTACTTTTAATGAGGAGGAGGAGGAGGAGGAGAATGAAGACAAAACGTTCATTACACATACATCCACTGCTACGTGATCGGCTGGAGAAAGGATTGTATTACACCCTTTATGACGATCTGAGACAATCCGAGAAGAAGTTTTTTCAGTATTTTCGAATGTCAAAAACTTCATTTGATGAACTACCAGAAAATGTGAAAGAAGCAATCACAGGAAAAGACACTATACTAAGGAAGGATTGTCCCTGCAACAAACAAAAACCACCATAGTATTGTAGTATCTAATATACAAAAATGAATGTTTGTTTGGTTTTGTTCGTATTTTATGCGCAGCCGTACCGTTCATCCGATTGCGATGAAACTTTGTCACTTGCGCGAAAGTTATAGGCATAGTACAATTATTAACATTTATTAAAATTATAGTTGCCGGGTGTTTCAGCTGGTTATCTATAATGTCTATGTGTGCGTGCGTGTGTATGCTTGTGTGTAACCTGCATAATTTTGTAGTTTTGCTCCATATGCTTTATCTTTTTTTTACAGGTACTTGGGGGCCGGATCATCTGCTTACATTTTCAGTACAGAATTGGAGTATCAACTATCTCGTATATTATACGAGACGTTTGCTCTGCCATATGGCGTAAAATGAAGTCAAAATATTTTCCCGACCTCTCGAAAGATCTATGGCTTGCCTCAGCTGAAGGATTCCATAAGAGGGCCAACTTTCCTCATTGTGTGGGTGCAGTGGACGGGAAGCACATCAGAATTGTAAAACCCACTTCCAGTGGTTCACTCTACTATAACTATAAGAACTATTTTTCCATTCTGTTGTTAGCTGTTTGTGATTCGACGTACAAATTCTTATTTATAGACGTTGGAGCATATGGGAAATCGTCCGACTCAACTGTGTTTCGTAATACAGTATTAAATAATAAACTACAAGATGGTACGCTAGATTTACCTGCACCAAAACAACTGTCATTATCGTTTGAAAGACCTATGCCATTCATGTTAGTAGGAGATGAAGGTTTAGGATTGTCAAAATTCATTTTGCGCCCTTATGGTGGAGAGTATTTAGACATTAAAAAACGTGTGTTCAACTATGGACTGTGCAGAGCTAGAAGGAACATTGAGTGTACTTTTGGAATTCTTGCAAAGAAGTGGCGCATTTTCTATCGACCACTGGATGTTAAATTAGATTTGGCAGAGCCTATTGTGAAGACATGTTGCCTCCTCCATAACTTTGTGCGTGATCGTGTGGAATACAGTTTGAGGACACGTTAACTATTCAGGGATTGCAGGACATGTCACCTTGCTAATTCCGTGGAGGAAATATTGCGAACAGTATCAGAGAAGATTTCGCAAACTACTTCATCAGCCCTGAAGGCGAAGTGCCATGGCAGCTGCAAAAAATCTAAGTGCTAGAAATGTTATGTGAACATTAATGTCGTTAGGCCTAAATGTTCATTGGAATTGTATTTGAAATGTGCAGTGTTCAATTATTACCATGTTAACTGTAACAAACCATACTGTTGCGTTCACTGAACTGATTAAAACTTGCAATTAAAATTATAATTGCAATGCACTTTTTTGTATTACAGTTGTGTGTACCTAATTGAACAGAACCCAAGCACGAGCACTGTTCTTATTTGGGTGTCAAAAACTTGTAAGTCAATAGTATTATGGTAAATAAATAAAATTCATTATTATAGTAACAACATATGCGTAAATTATTGTTGTTTTGAATAATATTTTAACTCTATTTTTCGGACCATAAGGCGGAACGCCTTATTAGACTACGAAAAGACGTACCCTTAATTTTGTTATGAAAATGTTGAAATAAAACTATTTATTTTATTTTGCTTTCATTCGCCCTGTAGGGGTGAGTACATGGTTTCTGCGCTCATCCATTTTGTCCATTCTTCTCGCATTGAGACTATATAACAGTATACTTGCTATTGGTAATGCAAAAGAAAAGGGGTGAGGGATAGCATTCTCGTTGTAGGTTATTAACCTCCTAGCCTCGTACAGGGGTAGAAAATATATTTCGCTATTCTTGTGGTCCGAAAAATACGGTATTAAAATGAAAAAAGAATATATAACTTACCAATTTTGTTTCTTTCATCTATGCTCTTTCCATCGAAATCAGGCACAAACTTCGTAATAATTTCTTGCCACGCTTTCATTTACATGACTTTGTTACTGTAGTCATCGCTTTTCATATCCCAAATAATGGGACGACTTTCCACTTCACTTATAAAATCTTCTGTGCTGATGAACTCTAAACTCATGGCTGCACTGTGTGGAGAACCACTGGGCTCAGCAGCGGCTGCCTGTCTGTTGACAACTCTGCACTGCTGTGTCTGTGATCGGTGTCCCAGTGTGAACACTCCAATACAAGCTAATACATGTCCGGCGGTGACGGCAGCGAACACAGTGTCGGTGTCCGTCACATGTGGCGAGGGTGACTCACTGCTGGGTCACTGTGACTCGGTGACTCGGTGCAGTGTCCCGGTGTGAATGCTCCAATTCAAACAAATGTATCTCTATCAGTGACCGTCACCGGTGACCGTCACAAGTGTCCCAGAGTGAAACGAGCCTAAGACTTTGTAGGGATGGGAAATGGAATCACCACCTAGGCTCAGGCATAGGTAAAGCAGATGGCAAACTTCAGTTGACAGGTGGAATACTAAGGAAATGCAGTCAGTCTACAAAGGACATTGTTTAAAAAGGAGTCATGCAACCCATCCTAGAATAATGCTCAAGTGTGTGCTACCCATACCAAACTAGACTAACAGGAGACATTGAATGCATACAGAGAACACCAGCATGAATGGTCGCAGGTTTGTTTGGCTCATGGGAGAGTGTCATGGATGCTGAAAGAACTGAAATGGCAGACTCTTGAAGGTAGATGTCAAATATCCCACGTGAGGCTACTTATAAAGTTTCAAGAATTGGCTTTAAATGATGACTCTGACAATATACTACAACTCCCCACATATTGCTCCCATAGGAATTGTGAGGAGAAGGTTAATTATTAGTTTGGTACATATGTTCTTAGCGTTTTTTGTTTTGCACGCTGGTATTCCGGTTGCTATGGGTTTATTTATCTAGCACCATACTTTTATCTGTAGTTCACTCTTGCTATTTGAGTTTACATATTGTCATTTTGAGATTGTGAGTGGAGCCGTGAAAGCTAGAAAATGGAGTGCCAAGTGGAAATATCGGAACATTTACGGCATATTCTTCTGTTTGAGTTCAATTGAGGGGTGACAGCAGTGGAAGAAGCCGGAATAATTTGTGCCGTGTATGGGGATTATGCAATTGGATGCAGCACGGCAAGAAAATGGTTTTCTCCTTTTGAGGAAGATCTTTATGGTATTAGTGACTCTCCATGTTCAGGAAGACCTTCGAGGTTTGATGAAGATAGTTTAAATGCATTTATGCACAATGATCCAAGTCAGAGTACTCCAGAACTGGCAAATTTGATGAAATGTGATCATCTGTATCTTCCTGGTGACGAGAATTGGTATCTTTATGCTAAGATAAGGAACAGTGAGGAATGATTGAGCCCAAACGAAGCAGAAACTCCCCATACAGGGACCTACCCGCATCCACAGAAGGTAATGTTTGACATCTGGTGGTACAGCGACGGTGTGGTGCACTATGAATTGCTTCCCGTAGGTGTGACCATCACTGCTGACATTTATTGTCAACGACTGAGATGTATTGCTGACGCAATCCAAGGACAACGATCAGGGGGACTGTGTAAAGTGACGCTATTTCACGATAACGTCTAGATTTTACACCTTTTACGCTCTCTACCGAACAACTTTCGAGGAACTTCCTTTCCGGATGAAAATACGCACCGGACATGGTTCGACGAGTTGTCGTCTCAAAACCACATGATTTATACAGTTGCGGAATCGAAAAGTTACGCCAGAGCTGGCAGACTATTGTAAATAGTGAAGGAGAATATATTATTTATGACTAAAGTCTCTATTATGTATATCTGTTGTGTTTATTGAACTCATAGAAAAACGTTACTCACCAACCCAATATAACGCACACAGAGGTATTTGAACAGTCATTCTTCCCGCGCTCCATGCACGAATGGCACAGGAAAAAGCTCTAATAACTGGTACAATGGTATATACCCTCTGCGAAGCACTTCACTGTGATTTACAGAGTATGGCTGTAGATATAGAACGGTGAGGACAAGATGCATATGCACTTTATGAATGTGGTTCCATTTCTCGGTACGAAACAACCCTGTGGCAGACTATTAAAGAAAATGGCATCGTCTATGGGGCGTTAAGCTCTAATCCTTGTTAAGGAACTAATGCTTTACGGGCGGCTATGCATGCTACTACACTAGTTCAACAAACAGCAGAAAGAGAATAATATTGACTATTTGTGATTTTACCTGCCTATACGGGGCGAATAGTGTGTTCATTTATTAAAACCATCACATCTTACATTGAGATAACTTATTGAGATGTTTGTACAGTTTCATAGCAGACTTTTGATTCAGTCATGTAGGCATACTTTGAGTCAAGTCACGCATAATTTTTAAAATATGAAACAAATATTGATGTGATTTGATTTCTATCCGTTTTCTTGTTTATACAGTTAGCAAGTAGCATTAAGTGGGCCGATGATTTCCGATTTTTGTAAAAATATCGTGCTTTTGGGCTAAAGTAAAACGTAAAATGGAAAAAGAAATACGTAAAATGAAATATCGTGCGCTGAATTGATTTTCTTTTCGTATTGCTAATCCAGTTCCCGGACTGAAGACCCAAACACTTTAGTAAATATCTGTCTGAAAAAATCCAGTGTTGTTATTATTGTTGTAGCTCCGCCTCAAATAAGAAATAATGTTTAGGTCAATGGTATTAAGGTGAATCATGAACTTTACTGCACACATAATATGGAATGTAAAAAATTGTGTTCTGCGTTAGCGTATAAATTGTTTACGTATGATAAATCAAAATATTAGGTACCAGACTACCAGTGGTAACTTGTTTACAAATACACTCGGTGTGATCTTGTTCAAGTTCTTCATCTGTGCACGATGTTGTTAGTGTTTAGATGAACTGCTTTGAGACGTCAGCAGTAGATATGCACACGTACTATAGTTTTGTGCGTACGCGGAAAAGTAACGCGTTTGACGCATAAACTGGCAGGCGTAAGTATTTTTTTCTGTTCACAGCTGATTTGCACGTATATGGCAAAGGCAATAAATAACGGGAAGACAAAGTTCGAGCGCCAGTACAATCTTTCCGGCCCATAGTTACCGAAGAAGGATGCGCTACACAGTGTATGCAGTTGGAAATAACAGATGACAGCGTTTTTTGTTAGCAGTACCTGTCATTCGGTTTCACCTGCTTTTATTCTATACAACGTTTAATGCATCGGAACTGTTTTGGTACTTCGTGTTCCACTTCTGCAGTTGCGTGAGACATGACTTTCCGTCAATATTGTTGTTCGTCCAATCTTTCAAATTGACAATGTTTGTTGTATTTCAATGAAATATATGCCAACAACACCGAAGTGAACCGTGTGCAGATACTTCGACCACGCTTTTCTGTCCTCGAACGTGAGTTGTGATCTGTCAAAAAGTCCCATACGTGTTACATTGCACCCGGGTATGTTAACAGAACATGTTTTCGATCTACGACGAATGCTGAAGGAATGGAAGAAGAGGAAAGTTGTGAAGATATCTGTTGAAACCGGCAGTATTCTCAGTCACCGAAATGAGGTCTCCGAGAAAATTTCAACACTTTTACAACCTGGCATCCTGGATATCGTACACAAACCGCATGCAAGAATTGAATGTTGCACGATGCATACTTTGTAGCTTTCCTGCTTGAACGTTGTTACGACAGTTTCTTCAGAGCTCAAACTCTTGTTTGTGTCGTTAAAGGTTAGTTGTTGTAGTTCTTGTATTAAGTATCGAAACCTTTATTCCCAGTCAATGTGTTGATCCTCTTTGCATAATGTTGCTTGAAGATGTAGCAAATGGAACTGTACATATAGCATTAGCAAAAGGTTTGAATCAAGATTTGTTGCTGTTTTGGTGTATAATTCTGTGAAGTAATGTAGTATTTATGTACATTAGGTGCTTATACTTATGTTGTCAGTAGCAGGCTTCTTTTATTTCGTGTAATTCATTTTGTAGTGCATACGATTATTAGTTGATGGTATCAGAATTGCAAGTGACACCTCCAAAGAAATTTATGCGACTTTTTCACAAGTAAATTTGGTTGTGGTTTTTATATTATGTTTCAGATGATGTGACGACAAATTGCCATGCGCAAAAATCAATTCTTTGCATTTGTGTTTGTGTCCTTTTGTTTGTGGACTGTAGTGACATATTATCTGTTCCAACACCGACCTCTCGGAACGCGCTTCCCAGATGTAAGTATTGCATTGATTTAGTAATAACATTGTGTTCTTGCTATGAAAAATTTCTATGCTTTGATATGTCTGTGCTTGTTATGTGTTCAGTGTTTGTACTTTTTGATAACTTCAGTGTTATAGCTTTGGTGGATGTCTCCATGCTTTACATTCTTGATACTGACCCCATATGGTGTGGGCATTTTATGAAACACACATGGCAACCTGTTATGACAGTGCCTGTGGCACCCCATACAGTTATTGTGAGAAGTGTTGTAGCACAGTCGTTAGCTTAGGCTTGGAAGGTGGGTTCACTTTCTAAATGATATAGGGATTGTAGGAATCTGCCTAAATAACCATCATGTAAATGAAAACAAAAGTGGATTGTAAATTTAAAATACTGAGGCTTACTCTCTCATATTGGTACAATAGAGAGAACTGTGTATCATTATAAATTTGACATGATGTAAAACTCTCCTTCCTTGCCAAACTGAACTACCTTTTTTTTTTAAAAAAAAAAAAAATAGTGATCTCAGAAGTTCTGAGATTGTCCCTTTCCTGCCCTCCATCCATTAGTAGTGCAGTAGGCATAAGCATAGTTCATGTTATTAAAAGTGGGTTGTAGATGTTTTGAAATTGTAATATTGATAGTTAAGAAAAATCTTGTTACTATGTAGTGGTCATGTCCTTTGGTATGATAAAAGTAAAGTTGTGAGGTCATGCAGAAGTCGTTACTCCAGCACTATTTCAAAATAACAAAAATATGAAAATCATAATATTTACATATCAAAAGCTGTATAGTTAAGTGTCTTTATTGTGATGAGGGGGGGGGGGGGGGAGAGAGAAAATTTTAACCTAATGAAACATCACAATCATGCCTTTTTCCATTAAAACAGTGGAAAGTCCATTCTTTTTCATTGTGCCCATTGCAACTTAATGCCTCCTCTACTACATCACTATTATTCAAATCTACATTTAAGTTGATAAGAATTGCCGGGTCGACAGAAGCGTCCGATCCTACGCGTCGGCTTTGACCCGTGACGTAAGGGTGTTGTGTGTGACGTCATGACGGCGCGGAGTTTGGTTTGAGTGTGGCTGTCTCCAGTTCTGTTTTATCTTATTTTATTTACTTTTCTGATCTGTTCGTTCTATCTCGTGAGATTTTTTTAAATTTAAAAACACTTATTACTTATTTTAATTATCTGTTTCCTCCAATTTCCGTTTTAGTTTATTATATTTATCTTTCTGACCTGTTTGTTCTATCCCGTGAGATTTTTTTTTTTTTTTAAGACAGAAAACACTAATCAGCTACTGAAGCATCTTTATCTTCTATGGGTTGCAGGGGTTACGACCTCTGGGGAGGTGAGTGGGTATTCATGCATGGCTGTCTTCACTTACACGTTGTAGCTACGCAAGGCGTCTAAATTTGTTTATATTTAGTTTGCCCCCCCATCCAGAACACCCCATTTCCCGTGCTTGTCCCGTTAGTGTCATTAGGCTTGTTGTGGAAAGTGTGTGTGTTTGTTTTTGTTTCCGCCATATTTGTGACGTCATGGGTCAAAGCAGACGGGCGGGATCGGACGCTTCCGTATTTCCGAATTGCCAACATCCACATACCCATTTGTGGAGTGCATTTATGTTGCAGTTCATGAGTTTGTACACAACAAGTTGATTACAGACATTATGGTGGTACTTGGTACCAGTATCTTTGATATGAAATTTTATTCCTTTCATCTGTAGGAGAGAGACTGTATTCAAAGGAAGCTTTCACAGAATTATTTACTGTTTTAAACTATCCAAACCATTATGTTTCAATTGGAGTGTACAGGTGATGTACAAATGTTTGTCTGTTCACACAAATGGAGACACAGCTATGTATGTAGATTAAAGCAAAAGCCATTTCATTACAGGACCATATGTGCAATTTTTGGTACTTGTCTTTACATTGTACCCTGAAACTGACTAGACTTTTGTTTGTTTGTGATGCTGTAAAGTGACACAGAATTACCTTTTTTAAAAAAATTTGGAACTATCTGTGCTCACAATCACTTTATAACAAGTAAATGCATCATGTCGGCTTAAAAACTGAAATGAGAAGTCTTTCTGATAACACAGGAGAAAATATTTTGTACCTAAAGGGTGATGCAGTGGAGCTGTGCAGATAACATGAAAAGAAAAACAGGAAAGTTGGACTTTGTTCGAGTAACTCTGGAAATTGGGATAAAGTTACATTTTGAGTAGTAAGGCCATTCCATGCCAAGTTGTCTAACTTCGGGAAAAGGTTCCCACGTGGCAGTCACCGATTTTGCTGACTTTCTGTGTGAACATTTGCCCATGTTCCCAGTGAGCATTGGTAAAGTTTCACTTTGATCAGTATAATATTTCCAGAGACAGCCATTTGTTTGACTCCATAGTGCAGCTATGTAAAAGTACTGCCCTGAGTTTTCAGCAAATTTGAGCATATTGTCATCTCTGGCAATATTTTCTTGAAAGAGACAAAACTAGGCCATCTTGTACAACTCATTGCACTCTATTAATGAAAACAATAAAAAAACTATTTCTTGAGCAATTTTCATATGGATCATTTGAAGCAAAGTGGGCTGAAAAAAAAGAGACTCTTGAAAAAATGTGTAGTTTAGCTTTTTATACCTCCGGAAGTAATTGTGGGATAAACCTGACTGAAACTTTGCAAGTTATAACTCGCCAATACAAGGTTTTAGAATATAAAATTTCATTCCCCTACTGCTTTCCAACAGTTTACAAATTGAGGGCAAATTTGAATATTTTTGTAAAAATGTCAAAAATGGCTGCTTGTAGCCTGTCTTTTGAAAAGGGGGGGGGGGGGGAAGGGGTCTCTCCTGAAAACTTTTTCAAAATGTTTTCATCAGAATGGACATGTTCTTAAAAACTAAATTTGCTTTTGCAATGCAAGTATATAAAGCCCTAAAACACGACAACAAGATGGAGGTGTACTTAAAATATGCCCATATTCCACTGGTCCTCAAATTAAATCTGACATTTTTTATTGTTCTACAGCTGTTTAGTACTTTTTGGGGGAAGGTAATGCTAAAGTTCTTCACGAGGTGGAAGTGGGAAGTGAGATTGAGTTGGAAAAACAACAACTGATCTTGACACATTTCAGCCTGTTTTTCTGCTATGATAACCACTGAATCAAACTGGTTATGCACTTCACAATTTAACTGTAACTACCAAGGTGCTGGACATTATGGTATTAAAATTGTTGCATAACAAGTGCAACAGACATTGTATAAAGTGCCTTCAAGTTTTACACCACTGTCACATTAAGTTTTGAGGAAGTTCATAATAGTCTAACTGACATTTTTAGTAAAGACTCTTGTTATAGAGAATTTTGAGTATGTCTTTTTTATTGTGAAATGCTGTTGGCATGCTTGTTTAATTTCAGTGTATAAAGTATAACATATTTTTCTTCATATAGTTTGTGGTTTATGTGATGTGATTAAAAATTATTTAAATATGTTGTTATGGTCCATGGTGGCTTAACAACTTCAGGCTGTTTTTCAGGTCAGAAAACTCGTGCATCCCCGTTACCATTGGGGCAATGCACAATAGTTGTGCATCAGCAGTAGCCACCAGTGGATTTCTTTACCACTGGATCCCAAGCCTGATGATTCATTTCTTTGTGTGTCAGAGGACAGGAGAGGCTTGTGGCTACAGACTTGAGTGGAAATTTTTAGGCCTTCATTTTGTGCACGCTTGTTCTGATAGGCCACGCTGCTTACTTTGAATTCGGTTGGGATTATGGAAGTGTCCGATTCCACCCGTCTGCTTTGACCCCTGATGTTATCAATGTGGCAGAAATGGCTTTTCTGAGCGTCTCCAATATGGCGCCTATGATGGCACTACATACACACAGCAACAAACACGAAAATACGTATAAATAAGACAATAACATCTCTCTCCCAAAATAAAATCATAGTAACGGGACAACTGCGGGAAACTGGGATTTTTGGGAGGGGCCAAGCTAAATATAACAGAAAAAAAAACCACCAAGATCCCAAAACACACAAAATGATGAAAAAAATAATGAAAATCTACAGGAATCGGACACTTCCCTTGAACTATATAGGTCAACCGCAGCTGATTATACCAAAACACCAACGCCTACAGCAAAAACTACGGAAATTGGAATCAGACATTTCGCTTGACCACAGCTTACAATACCAAACCATCAATACCTACATATAAAACTACGAAAATTGGAATCGGTCTTTTCCCATGACCTATATAGGTCAACCATAACTATTGATACGAAAAAATCAATACCTACAACTACAAAAAACAAAACCAAAACCATGCAAAAATTCAAAAGTCAAACACCCTTGCGTAAATTGAGACGCATTCAATACACAATAAATACACAAAACGTTACAGCTCGAGAAAAATAGACCCAAAAAAACAATTATTTACCATCAAAAAATTGCGGCGCTGCCGAGTAGATCAGACATCCCAAAACACACACACACACACACACACACACACACACACACACACCCCTGCAAACACAACCAACTTATAAACTGCATGCTGTAATGACATCACACCACAAAACCCTTACGTCATGAGTCAAAGCAGACTTGTGGAATCGGACATTTCCATTGACCCCTTCCACTGACATTTGCACAGTGGGGAGAGAGAGAGAGAGAGAGAGAGAGAGAGAGAGAGAGAGAACTGTTCATGATTGTCAATAAATGCTGCACACTGTTGTGTCCAGCAAAAAATCTATGGGTCCTTCACATACCATCTGCAGAAAGTCAAGGCAATAGTTGTGAACGTGTGCCCACAACAGTACTATGAACTCCAGCCACAATTCAACTGGCAGTTCAACTTATATTGGTCTCTCCTGTGCAATCAGGTCAGTCCATGAGTGATAAGAATGGCATACCACTTTGCAGTGCCATTAAAGATCAGTTTCTCTGCGGTATCTTTGAGTATCCTGCTGTGGCAATTAAAAAGACTTACTTCTTCATACACACTTCCTGCTGGAAATCTTGTGATATTACATCTTCTTGTAGCTGATGTCTGAACCACTGTTATCTTCAGGTATATGAGAATGTAGGTGTAACTGTTGTTCAGACAGCTCTTCACACATAAGAATGACATGTGTTCAGTGTTTGCAACTCTTTGTGAGTGCTGGGAGTGGTTTGTTTCGAGTGTGCATGGCCCCACATCTGTTATTGACATCTGCTATTGGATAGAAATAGAGAATAATTGATACAGAATTCTGAAAGTCTTCTGTAAGTACAGTAGATTTCTCAATACCACATGGTACTACTGACATACAGTAAAATGTAACAAATGCAGAAAATATGATTAACTGCATGTACATGGAAAAATTTTTGAAAACTTGATACCATCATGCAACTTTCTGCTCTTCTCTCAATTGCTTTGAGTGTCAGTTGACACACAATATTTGAAGGGAAATCTTTCTGAGTACAGTCATGCTGCATATCTGCATCAACCTTGCTGTATGCATGCAACAGATCTTTTGGCACACGGTACATTGTCGACTATGATTTGAGCCCGGAATATGCAAATTAAAGTTCAGGCTTTGTCGGTCCATCTTTGGTAATTAGTAATGTGTTCCATACCTACTTATCAGGACACTGGAGTCACTCTAATGAAACTTCAGTACTCTACAATGCCCAAACCATTAATTTATGAGCATGGGTTCTCTCTTGGAAGAATAACCCCTCAACCTAATATGCCTATCTAGTGTCACTTTTACACATCCTCTATGGAAACAATTCTTAATCAAAGGTTTCATCATATTGACTGTACCTACTTGTAATGTGCATTGTGAAGCTCGCTGCTTGCTAAAAGCTCATTAGTTTGTGTATTAATTACATCTGAATGTGGTGTTTCCAGCTAACTAATTTTTTTTTTATGTTTTGTAGGTGCCCAGGCTGTCAAACACAAATTCATAAGAAACCGATGCCCCATAATACAAATTTTCCACATGGAAGCTTCAAGTAGCCCAATCAAATGTGAATGATGATTGAAATGTATGACGTATTTGTCGAGGAAACAGTTGCTGCTGCAATTTGTTACCCATTATTGCTACACTTCTTGGTATAAAACTATGCCAAGTGAAGAAAGAGAATGGGTAAAAAATTGCTGGAACTGTGACAGTCGTGGAGATGATTAAACTAGAACAAAAGTTAGTGATACTAATGAAGGAAATCATAAAGGGAAATAATAAGCACGAAACAAGTATCCCATTAAAAGTTGACCAAAATTATGCAGAAAGTAGCTGAAGAAAAATACAGTTAGTAAGTTGATGGTATGTGATTTGTGGAATCACAGACTGAATAAGCATTTAAAATGGAGGAAAGAAAGAAATTGCCTCCAAATAAATCAAATGCCGTACTAAAATGTGACATTTCAGTGTGTAAGTTCAGTGTTATAACTGGAAACAACTCTGTAATTATATTTTTGAGTAATATTCTGCAACAAATTCGATATGGAGTTGCATGAATGTTTGAACTGTTCACGGTATATAGGCTAAGTAATTTACTGGGTAGACTGATCAAGCAACTGTCATAGTATTAGTGAAGAAGTAGAGGAATTGGCATGTCTACCTTCTGGTTTGTGTTAGTAGTGTAGTGCTACTTTTGGTCAAAGGGGTCTTGTATCAAATGTTTCAGTTGCCATATAATTTTTGTTCTGGTAATTACAGGGCGTGACAATTGTTTCAGTTCTTTTCGCTGACATTTGCTCAGTGAAGAAGAGTGAATTTTATAGAACCAATGTGGCAGTCAGTCTTAGTGTTGCATGAGAAAATTGTTCATCTCATATATTCAGTACCCCTCCAGATTCCAGCTATAAATTACTGTAAAACATTTGGAGAGAGAGGTTGGTGAGGGGGGGGGGGGGTCCATTCTACAGAATAATAGCAACCCTAGAATTCTTTGGAAAATCCAGCCACAAACATGGAAAAAATAAACAGGATATCCATGTGCGTAACTCCCCGCAGCTGTGTGGCAAGCATAACAGATGTAAATAATGTACATTTTTGAAGCTAAAATGGCAAGTTATTAAGAGAAAGCAAGAGAAAAGTGTACAGGGATGGGACGCTCCTCAAAAACATATGATTTAAACACAGTTCGCTTCGTAGCAGAAGTGTAGCTCATGTTCATGTTCTACAGCTAGAGTAGAGCACAGTGCAGGTTTCAGCCTGCCTACCCCTGCCTTGCAGCCTGCTCATATGGTACATGTGCCAGCCCAGCTGTCTCACTGCACTGTGAAGCTGAGGGCAAGCTGCTGGTCCAGCCCAGTGGGATGACATGCTTTGTCAACTAGTCACTTCCTCAGCCCACTGAAGTTACTCATTGGATCAACCTGTTGCCTCTACTGCAGTTCATTCTGCATGCCTCTACAATGCCCTGAATTTATCCTTGTGTATTATTATTTCAATTAACTGTACAGTTTTACGTGGGCAGCAGTTTAAGTGAATGTTTGAGCTTCACTCTAGTGTCAGTTTATCCAGTCTTTTCATATCCACCCAGTCACATTATCTACATAGATAGCTCTTTTTATGCTCAGAAGAGAGTATATAATACCAACAATAATCACAGAATATCTTTCCCTTGGATAGACTCTTTAAGTCTACTTATTAACAATCCAAATAGTGCATATCAAGAATATCATACATTGATGGAGTTAAAGACACCACATTTTTGTATTGTGGAATTACTGATAGTCACAATGTAAGAAACCAGTGACACACAGTAGGAATCAAGTATGACACAATCTCATATTTTCTCCCCATAAGTTTTGGGATGTTGCAGATAAACATAAGATGTTCTGCAGCACATGCAGTGAGCTAGAGTGATTAGTCTGTAACCAGCAAGCACAGCATAGTGTACTGTTGAGTTGGTGGGTTGGATACTATCCTGCCACCTATGGTGTGGTAAGCTGCACTTGGCCCACAACTGTAGCGTGTGAGTCTGTATGTGCCATTGCATGTTTTATGGGCAAGACAGCTTGAAACCTAAACTGTGCACAACTCTAGCATCAGCCTCTCACTCTTTGAAAGCACTGGAAAATTTGAAAGCTGAAGCAACTGTGCACCATAAACTGCATGTGACGTACATTTTTGTGATCTTGTGTATATGATAAATTGTAATATAACCTTTATACTCATAATTGTGATTTGACTCAGAATCCATATGCTTAGTAAAATTAGGAGCGAGGATGAGAATAGTGTGTCATGTCATTTGTGTATGATTAATTTTGAATATAAAGATGTTTGATACTTCTTATATCTGAGCTGTTTTCTAACAACTATAAATTGGTGCACACATACGTTCGTGCACACGTATGTAAATCAGTAAATACATGAAGAGATCATAGCCTTATGATTCTGTTGCAGAAGGCATCTGTTGTAGAGGACCCTTTAGCAAGACTGGAAAAAAAGTTGAAGGAACATTTAAAAGCCAACAAAAACTTATTCAGAGAAATACAGGAATTTGTTTTTAAGGAAGGTAACAATATTTTTTTTATCTCAAATATTTGAAGGCTTCATATTGTTGTGATTTTAAATATTTAGCTAAGGTTTGAAGAAATCACAAATATCCATTTGATTCTCAAGTTTTAAAGAAAAACGTATTTAAGTTGACATTTACATAATTATTGTTGTTCAAATAATATTGTTTTTAATAATTAGTATAAATAATAATAATAATAATAATAATAATAAATATTTTTATAATCTTCAAATTTCATATATTTTGCATTGCTTAAATATGAGAATGTTTGCAATACTAATCAACAATATTAATTACAAAGTTGTACTACAAAATGGGGGTCAAGAGATATGAAAAGCCAAGCTAATTAGAGAGATTGTTGTATAACTAACATGAAATCTTGAAATGTAACATATCCCATAGGCATGTGGAAATAGATTATACTACTGGAGCAAGATGGGAAACTGTCCCACAGAGGTAGAGATCAGGAGGACGAATTGGATACAGAACAGTGACAGATGTTCCTGTCTCATCACTTTCTTTCGTACAATACCATATTGCCATCAGTGATAGGACTTGCTTGTGTTGTAAATACTCCCCACCCACCTTCCTCCTCCTCTTCCTCCCCTACTGCTGTCACTTTTTCCTATATTGCTGTCACACCTAACATTTTGTGCCTGACTGTTTCTCACCACATCTTGTATATCTTTACTGTTTTGTTAATATTCAGGACTTCTTGATCAGGGTAACTGGTCCAATCTGAGAATCTCATTTGTTTCCATTTACATTGCCTTATATCCATTTGCTTGCGGCATTTTTGAGAGGCTTTCTTGAGTGTTGTTTGACATGCTTCTTTTTTATATCCAAAAATATGAACGGGAATAGAAAAAAAGAGCTACAGGGTTTGAATGTAAGCTTGGAAAAGTGTTCATAGAACTTATTTTAAATTCGTAATCTAGCTGCTAAACTTCCACACTAACAAAAGAAGAGTGGTAGCTTGGTTTCTTCTAATACCTGCTTATTCAGTGAAGCATTTTTAAAGGTACTTGGTATGTGGACATCTACCCTGTTGCCAAGGTTTTACAGGCTGCAGATGGCTGTTAACCAAACATCCAAACCATTATCTAGTTGGACATTGGTTTTCATAAATCAAGGGAAAATACCATGAATAATAACTTGTGAAGTTGTTGTATTGAACATTTTAAAAGTATCACTCTTGAACTCAAAATACAGCATAAATAAAATGTGAAAGCAGTTTCCAAAACAAAGAAAATATGTTTGAACTTAAAAAATGTTTGAAATTTACAGATGGATATGTTTGTTTTATAAAAAAAACTAACAGTATCAGTAGGGGATTTTTTTTTTTTTTTTTTGGGGGGGGGGGTTGTTTACCATTACCATGAGCAGCAAATACTAAGAAGCTGGCATCAATGGTAGTGGCATAAGAGAGCAGTTTTTATTGTACTGTCGTGGGCCCACTCTTGCCTGGGATTAAAATTTTATGAGAAATGGGTGTCACTCATCCTGCAGGCCACTCTTAGTATGACAATGAGCTAATGAGGAGTGTGTGAGCAACAAAATACCACCAAAGAACTCCCCAAACTTAATAGAATTTGGGTCAGATTATTGAGTTGGCTACTTCGTGCACAGAATTGTTCATTGTTGAAGATATGAGTTCACAAGATGTGCCCTGTTGCTCAAGTGTCATAAATTTATTAGTTATTGTACTGGCATAAATATCAACATAAGCATGACAGTTGTTATTTGCATACAACTGCCTTGTCACAGTTACACGTGGAAAGAAGTGGATGTTTTTGCATCTACTTGCTTCCCTTACACAGACAATATCTCACGTGAAGAAATCTGTATCACAGATATTGGATGGGTGATAATAAAATATTGCTTCTAGTCAAACTGAAACACAAATATTGTCATTTCACAGTTAGAAGTTAGACTCATTTGTATAGTGAATGGTCCTCTCCATTGATGCACAGTTGAGTGGAATTGTTGACATACAACTGCAAATACTGCTTCCTGTGATGAGTGATGCACACGTGGCTGTCTTATAAGCATGTCTTCTAAGTAGAGTACTCGGTGATACAATCCATCAGACTTCTTGTAACAAGAGCAGATCACGATTAAAACCACATAACAGCAAATATTAGTCACTGGTTAATGTCGTAGACATTGGCTGAACTTTTCGGATGCCAACCCTATGTTTAGAAATTGATGCTGTAGTTTATCAACAGCACAAGGATAAGCATTTAATTGACTCTCCACACCTGTCCAAGTTTGTTGTGTCTCTAACATCTTGGTGGCCCTTAATCATAGTTGAAATCATAAATGTAGATTCTACCAAGTTATTTCTCTCTGGTAGACTCCCTCCCTATTGTAGCACTGACTGTCATTCTACTCTGTAATATACTACAGGGTTATTACAAATGATTGAAGCGATTTCACAGCTCTACAAAAACTTTATTATTTGAGATATTTTCACAATGCTTTGCACACACATACAAAAACTCAAAAAGCTTTTTAGGCATTCACAAATGTTCGATATGTGCCCCTTTAGTGATTTGGCAGACATCAAGCCGATAATCAAGTTCCTCCCACACTCGGCGCAGCATGTCCCCATCAATGAGTTCGAAAGCATCGTTGACGCGAGCTCGCAGTTCTGGCATGTTTCTTGGTAGAGGAGGTTTAAACACTGAATCTTTCACATAACCCCACACAAAGAAATCGCATGGGGTTAAATCGGGAGAGCGTGGAGGCCATGACATGAATTGCTGATCATGATCTCCACCACACCTTATCCATCGGTTTTCCAATCTCCTGTTTAAGAAATGCCGAACATCATGATGGAAGTGCAGTGGAGCACCATCCTGTTGAAAGGTGAAGTCGGCGCTGTCGGTCTCCAGTTGTGGCATGAGCCAATTTTCCAGCATGTTCAGATACACGTGTCCTGTAACATTTTTTTCCCAGAAGAAAAAGGGGCCGTAAACTTTAAACCGTGAGATTGCACAAAACACGTTAACTTTTGGTGAATTGCGAATTTGCTGCACGATTGCATGAGGATTCTCTACCGCCCAGATTCGCACATTGTGTTTGTTCACTTCACCATTACGAAAAAATGTTGCTTCATCACTGAAAACAAGTTTCGCACTGAACGCATCCTCTTCCATGAGCTGTTGCAACCGCACTGAAAATTCAAAGCGTTTGACTTTGCCATCGGGTGTCAGGGCTTGTAGCAATTGTAAACGGTAAGGCTTCTCCTTTAGCCTTTTCCATAAGATTTTCCAAACCGTTGGCTGTGGTATGTTTAGCTCCCTGCTGCTTGCTTTATTCGTCGACTTCCGCGGGCTACGCGTGAAACTTGCCCGCACGCGTTCAACCATTTCTTCGCTCACTGCAGGCTGACCCGTTGATTTCCCCTTACAGAGGCATCCAGAAGCTTTAAACTGTGCATACCATTGCCGAATGGAGTTAGCAGTTGGTGGATCTTTGTTGAACTTCGTCCTGAAGTGTCGTTGCACTGTTATGACTGACTGATGTGAGTGCATTTCAAGCACGACATACGCTTTCTCGGCTCCTGTCGCCATTTTGTCTCACTGCGCTCTCGAGCGCTCTGGCGGCAGAAACCTGAAGTGTGGCTTCAGCCGAACAAAACTTTGAGTTTTTCTACGTATCTGTAGTGTTTCGTGACCATATGTCAATGAATGGAGCTACAGTGATTTTATGAAATCGCTTCAATCATTTGTAATAGTCCTGTATTCCATTATCTGTTACGTACCAGTGATAAAAGCAGATTGCAATATCACCAGTTGAGTTGTGATGGTTTGGCACAACGTGATGCTAATAACAATATACTCAAAATTTGTAGCAATCAGTACATGCTTATACTGTTTTTGTGTTTTGTTTTCAATTTTTGAACTCTGTTTACATTTTTTTGTCTGTCTTGAAATGCACCTATAATTTTTACATTACCCTGAAAACTTTACACAGTATGTAAAACATGTAAAGGTCCAGACTTCCATCAATGGTGCTATTTATTTCTGTTTTTTGTAGCATACGGCTGCTTCCTGAAACAATAATGATAATTGCATGCCATGTGCATTTTATTACATAACACAATGCCATTTTAAATATGGGCATAAACCCACATTGCATAGAATTACACATTTTTGTGAATCGTAGTGGCATAAGAGGGCAGTTTTTATTGCACTGTCATGGGCCCACTCTTGCCTGGAATTAAAATTTTATAATGAAGCAACACAATAAATCACTCGTCATATTTGTGCTTCTTTCATAAGTTACTGAAGAAGTGTCTCTTTATCTCAGCAATATATAAAAATGTCGTAATTTTTTAGCTGCAAACAACCACATTGGAGAAAACTCACTTGTTGGGAATGAAGCTCAGAATGAAGTCCTGGGAAGTCGACAGAAGAATAGCAAGGTTGGTTTCACATTGGCACAGGTGATTTTAGAACACGGATTCAGATTCTAGGTATCTTGTGTATGTTAATTTACTAGTTTTTCATCAGTAGTCTTCTTTTATATGAAGTTAATAGTTTTTGCTACATAGTCCATTTTTTTCTAAATTAGTTGCGAAGCAAGCAATTGAATTTTGTAGGTCATGTTTCATTTTATTATAATGAATTCTTTCAGTTTTCTGAACAAAACTATACTAATTATGGAACAAACGTTAGTGATAAGCCACTAATGTGATTTAAACTGCAATTCTGACCTGTGAATGGTTAAAAAAAATTGAAAAATATTTGATCTGTTGTAAAATCAATTTGAAGTCAAAATTGTGTATTCACTCTAACTTTGGATGAAAAAGAAGCTAGTAATGTGATAGTTAAAAGCTTAAACTCTCCTTTTACTGACAAGACTGGTGTCTTTCTCCTAGATGACAGAGACAGAGATTCTCTCTCTTATATAATATCCAAAAATTATTTGCAACAATGACTGGCTCGTTATTCGAAGTTGAGGCATGTTATGTTTTCCAGTTTCTGTGAGCCCTTTATGTAATTGCATAAGAAGCAGAACATTTTCTTATATGGTGTTGAATCATACATGTGACAAAGTTATAATGAAGTATGTCGTTATAAATAGCATGTTGTAATTAAAATGTATGTGATATTTTGTCATGTGGAACTGGTATGGAATCATTAAACATGCACACTGGAAAGACAAAGACACAGAGAGAATCATTTTATAATTTTATCGTACACCATTCATGAACGAAACAAAGAGGTGACCAAATGATGCTGGTACCAGGTACCTTTAATTGTATGCTGGGAATTGGCTTGTGGTGTATAAACGTGTCAAATGCATATGTTGGACAAGTTTTATTTCAACTTGATCCCTATCTAAAACTCTTTTTAAGTGAAATGACAGAACAAAGTTTTACATAAAAGACCAATTGAGTGTCATGACGAATTTCTGTGTGGGCTATTGTAATATATTCAGGACATAATTTTTCTTTAATTATTTGAGGAATTTTGTTATTGACAAGAAATTGAAAACTTTGGCAAGCATTTTGTATAGCTGTAGTTGGGAAGGAAATGACTTACACTTTGTAACAAGGTGTGTGTAAAGTAGACTAGTGGTAAATAAATAGAAAGTATACCACATAATTTTAATCTTCTATCAGCTATCTGTAATGAGCATACAGCTGTTCATTTAAAATATGTGCCAAAAATAATGTCATCCCAAAATAACTGACCTGTTTCAGGGTTTTTCACAGTTGCATCATTATTTTTCATATTTTTAACATCAGTGTTATGGTTTCTATACAGAGAGCTTAGCTTAATGATAATTATACCTTTGGATATGCACAGAATGTTAAGCATTTGATGATTGTTACTAAATCTGTCTTCTCATTTCTGTCTGCATGATACTTGTAAAGTAGTTTGTACTTTCCTAATGAAGAATCTTATTTTACGCGTCCTGTAGTGGAAATGGTACAGTGCACGTAATGCATGGTTTAATAATTCATATAATAATTATCTGTTTGTGAGCTTCACAATTTAGAATTGTATGTCTGCCTGCATGGAAAAGCTTTAGTTACATATTTCTTTTATATTAAGATCTAACTTGACTGAATAAGGCTAACTCCGTTGCTGTTCTAGGTTGAACAGTTGAAAGATATTGCGCAACAGAAACTACCAAATGGTGGCCCTGTCATTGCTATAGTTGTGTTTGCGTGCAATCGTATTACCGTCAGCAAGTGTATTGATCAGTTGGTGCGTTACCGTCCATCACGCCATCAGTTTCCTATCATTGTGAGCCAAGATTGTCGCCATAAAGCCACAGCTGATGTTATTGATTCATATAGCAATGAAGTTTTTCATATAGAGGTAAATTACTTTCTCATCTTTGTTGTGTGCTGATTATTATATACAATATTTAATATCTCATTATGTTATTCAAATTGTAAAAAATCTTCGGAAACAAATGTATGTACCTTTTATTAGTATTTACCCTTTTATTTGGCATTCCATCTTTGTTGAAAAGTGTCAGTGTTGGTGTATTATTGTATTGTGTTGTTGACTAAACACACTGGCCAGTTAATTTAAAGTTTTGTTCAACTTTATCTTAGCAACCTGATCAGTCAGAGATTGAAGTACCTCCAAAGGAGAAAAAGTTTCGAGGTTATTTCAACATAGCACGGCATTACGGTTGGGCTCTAAACGAAACATTTTTCAGATTTGGGTTCAACACAGTCATCATTGTGGAAGGTAACATATTGCATTATTACTCACCTTCTTTTTTTTCTGTCTTTTCTTCTTTTGCAATGTTCAATGTAGTTTGTGTTCTTTACAGTCTGTGGACAAAAGAGTATATTGTGGGACTTGACTGCAGCTTCAACTGGATAAATAACTAAGGCATAACTAAAAACTGCATTTGTTATTTTTACTGAAAGCACATCGTCACAGCCACTGTAGTGTGAATGCAAAACATTTCCACCATATCTGATCTGTATATTAAGTTTATTTTTGAGCTACATAATTCCTCTTGAACTTTTTCATGCATATCACTATTAGCACTCGCAAGGACACAGATAGTGTGAACCCAGTGCTAAACAGAAATAAATGATTGTGTTTGATATTTATACCTCTCAGGTGTTTGTCAGAGAATGGTCTGCTATGAGTCTGGAATAGTTTGATAATTTTTATCGTTTTGTCGGTCTCTGTGTCTTCACTAACAATGGATATCAGTATCAGATGAATCCGTCAAAAAAGTGTACAGGCTGTACGAGGGAGCAGTAAAGGTGATGCCCGGAGGAGCAGGTGTAGGTACCTCCTGGTTGTTTTTTTTTTTTTTTTTTTTTCCCTACTGGTATTCTCGCTTTACACCTTAGTCTCCAGAAGTAGGAAGCTGTCGGCCTGTGTGTGTCAAGCTGAACCTGGCAAACTGTTCCATTAGACACTGCTGTCTGTCACATGTATGCACAATGCATTACAAAGCAGTCACTTGAAAATTATATGATACCCAAATTCAGAAGATAGCACATTGCAATAAATATTTTATAGCTGGAAGTAAACAATCATTTATTTAAACATTATTATGGCTGTGAAATCACCTGGAGGTATTGCTTTTGGGTGGGGGGGGGGGGGAGTTAACAGCTTTGGGGAGGGAAATAAATATGAAATATAACATTTTATGCAATTTATTGCTGTTTAATTGTCATGTTCTGTAGGCCTGGTATCTGAGAAACCGTTTGAAGCAGTGAGAAAGCTTTTAATTAGCTTTTCTCAGATACCTTCATTCAGAAAGGTGTTTCTTTTTTTTTTTTCCCCAGCTTGGCATACATACTTCATCCAGTCTTCCACCACAATGTAATCAGTAGCTTTCTCAAGTAAATTCAGCACATCTTTCATTTTGATGTACAATTTCTGGATCATAAATTTTCTGTTGGACAATATTGACAGTGATGAGGGGGGAAACCTCGTACATCTACATCTACATTTATACTCCGCAAGCCACCCAACGGTGTGTGGCGGAGGACACTTTACGTGCCACTGTCATTACCTCCCTTTCCTGTTCCAGTCGCGTATGGTTCGCGGGAAGAACGACTGTCTGAAAGCCTCCATGCGCGCTCTAATCTCTCTAATTTTACATTCGTGGTCTCCTCGGGAGGTATAAGTAGGGGGAAGCAATATATTCGATACCTCATCCAGAAACGCACCCTCTCGAAACCTGGCGAGCAAGCTACACCGCGATGCAGAGCGCCTCTCTTGCAGAGTCTGCCACTTGAGTTTGCTAAACATCTCCGTAACACTTTCACGGTTACCAAATAACCCTGTGACGAAACGCGCCGCTCTTCTTTGGATCTTCTTCTATCTCCTCCGTCAACCCGATATGGTACGGATCCCACACTGATGAGCAACAGTCAAGTATAGGTTGAACAAGTGTTTTGTAAGCCACCTCCTTTGTTGATGGACTACATTTTCTAAGGACTCTCCCAATGAATCTCAACCTGGTACCCGCCTTACCAACAATTAATTTTATATGATCATTGCACTTCAAATCGTTCCGCACGCATACTCCCAGATATTTTACAGAAATAACTGCTACCAGTGTTCGTTCCGCTATCATATAATCATACAATAAAGGATCCTTCTTTCTATGTATTCACAATACATTACATTTGTCTATGTTAAGGGTCAGTTGCCACTCCCTGCACCAAGTGCCTATCCGCTGCAGATCTTCCTGCATTTCGCTACAATTTTCTAATGCTGCAACTTCTCTGTATACTACAGCATCATCCGCGAAAAGCCGCATGGAACTTCCGACACTATCTACTAGATCATTTATATATATTGTGAAAAGCAATGGTCCTATAACACTCCCCTGTGGCACGCCAGAGGTTACTTTAACGTCTGTAGACGTCTCTCCATTGATTACAACATGCTGTGTTCTGTTTGCTAAAAACTCTTCAATCCAGCCACACAGCTGGTCTGATATTCTGTAGGCTCTTACTTTGTTTATCAGGCGACAGTGCGGAACTGTATCGAACGCCTTCCAGAAGCCAAGGAAAATAGCATCTACCTGGGAGCATGTATCTAATATTTTCTGGGTCTCATGAACAAATAAAGCGAGTTGGGTCTCACACGATCGCTGTTTCTGGAATCCATGTTGATTCCTACAGAGTAGATTCTGGGTTTCCAAAAACGACATGATATGCGAGCAAAAAACATGTTCTAATATTCTACAACAGATCGACGTCAGAGATATAGGTCTATAGTTTTGCACATCTGCTCGACGACACTTCTTGAAGACTGGGACTACCTGTGCTCTTTTTCCAATCATTTGGAACCTTACGTTCCTCTAGAGACTTGAGGTACACGGCTGTTAGAATGGGGGGCAAGTTCTTTCGCGTACTCTGTGTAGAATCGAATTGGTATCCCGTCAGGTCCAGTGGACTTTCCTCTGTTGAGTGATTTCAGTTGCTTTTCTATTCCTTGGACACTTATTCATGGCCCATTTCTGTTACTATGCTGTCAGGTTCAAATTTATTGTAAAAGTGCGCATGACTTCCTCCAACTCTGACTTTGCATAGCAACCCAAGCTTGAAACAAGTTTCTCTTCAAGCCACTTTGCAATTTCTTCCTTCTTTGTATTTGACTTAAGAATTTTCTCCTTTCTTCTTAAATGCTAACAAACATGTAGATGACACAGTTCCCTTCTAAGCCACATAATAAATCTAGCTGGGCTCACATTCAGGACAGCGATTCAAATGCCTGTCTGGCCATCTAGATTTTGATTTTCCATGATTTCCCTATATTGTTTAAGGGAAATGCCAGGATGGTTCCTTTGACAGGACACATCCAATTTCCTTCTTATCCTTCCCAAGTTGATGCTTGTACTGTCTCCAATGACATCTTCAGTCGAACATTAGACCCTAACCTTTCTTTCTTCCGATAAGGGAAATGCATCTATATTTCAATTCAGCTACCTATTTCTGAACTGTTGAAAATGAAGCATCACACTTTCTATTATATTTCGCCAGCTTTGGATAAGTTTCAGCAGGGTAAAAAAAAAAAAAAAAAAAAAAATTTTAGGGCAGTTTGGTTTTCCAGTTTATTTATTTGAACAAAGTACACACTAAAAACTACTTGAAAATGCCTTATGAACAAAAATTCTCTGCAGATCTGTTTAAAATGTGAATTAATTCATATCAGTGCCAAAAACATTCCAGGTGGAATGTTTTTCTCCGTGTTCTCATACTATATGAAAATAATCCTTTATTGCATTGCATTGCTGTTAATATGTTCATATACTGCTAGTAGCATATACGTACTACTTTATTAGTTTTCATTATGTTGACCATTCACAACTGTCTTATCACTTACAGTTTTAATGTGAATGTCACATCACATCTTTGTGCCAGAAGTCTGTACTACTGTTTAGTGTGAGCAGAAAACTCTGCGCAAACCCTGGGGATTTATGTGCTGGAGGCAGTATGTCCTATTGCATCAGCTGACTGTTGCCATACTGCGGGCAATTGCACTGGCTAACTGACAACATCGCCCCTTTCCACACTCACTTGTACTTTGTTGTCAATCACTTTGTTATTCTGATCCAGGTACAGAGTATAAATTTTGTCATGTATTTGTAACATGGCTGGAGGTGTTCCTTTAGCTATATACAGCTTGCAGATTTGAGATTTTCCTCTTCCAGTCTTGCTGGAAACTCCACTAGAGTAAAAGCAGTCCATACTGCTGCTACAACATCTGTTGCAGCAAATGTGTGATAGTATGATGATCGTGCTGTAATGCTTGTATGTGTCAACATAACTTAACCAATCTTCACTCTTCCACAGCTTCAACAGCATTTCTCCCATACACTTCACATGACCTTCCTGGCTGTCGACCTCCACCTCTCTGATGTCTCCATCCATACCTCTGTCAATATAAAGTCCACTAATTACCATCAGTAAGTACATTTTGACAGCTGTCATCCCTTCCACACCAAAAAATTACTCCCATACAACCTGGCCACCTGTGGATGGTCTACCTGCAATGACAAGAATTCCCTTGCCCAGTATGTGAAAGGACTCACAAAGGCCATCACATAGAGGCACTATCTCTCGAACCTAGCCTGCAAACAGATTTCATGCACCATATCCTAACACACCCCTAATCCTTTCATCACCCCAAAGAACCAGCTGCAGAGGATCCTGCCCTCCCACCCCCCTCCTCCCGGTCTCATCACCCAGTATCATTCTGGACTGAAGCCACTGAACCATGTCCTTTACCATGTTTTGACTATCTATCATTGTGCCCAGAAATCAGAAATGAGGGGCACCCTACCTCTGCTAAAGTGGTATTCTACCACCAGCCTATCCTACACACCACCATAGTCCATCCATATGCCACTTCCACTTCCAACCCTTTGCCACAGGGGTCATATGCCTGTGGAGGACCCAGGTGAAAGACTCGACAGATTTATGCAACTAGCACATCCTACTCTTGTCCCGTCATAGGTTTATCCTATCCCATCAGAGGCAGGTCCACCTGTGAAAGCAGCCATGATGTATACCAGATCTGCTGCACTTTCTTCACAGCATTTTGTGTGGGCATGACCACCAACCACCTATTCACCAGAATGAATGGTCACCAGGAAGATGTAGCTCGCTCAGTTTTAGTGGGTGCCTCACAACCTATGCCTTCTGAATCCCCCCTCCCCCAGCACCAGCGTTTCTGAGCTACAAAGATAGGTGTTATACCTACAACACATCCGTCATTCCCTCAGTCATCCTGGTCTTATTCTCCGCTAGCATCCTGCACAGACACACTCTCCCAACACTCTCCCCTTCCTCTGTTTGGTCACCAGTTTCCAATCGACTCCACCATGTCATCGTCAGTGTAGATTGCATGAACACACCAGTTCCAGTAACCTTGTGTCTTCTTATGCACCTGCCGCCTCATTCCAAGCCATCAGCCATGCTTCCCACCCCCCCCCCCCACCCCCCCTCACTCCTTGCCTCTTTCCTCCCCTAACCATGTGCCTGTCAGTGACTTGACACTTCTACTGTTTAGTGAGATGTTTTTTTTTTTATTTCTAAATTATTTACATGTGTCTGGCAATGAGTTAGGTTAAAGAGAGAGAGAGAGAGAGAGAGAGAGAGAGAGAGAGAGGGAAATATCTAAGAGGAGCTGTAAAGCTCACAGGTCTAGTCAGTCAGAATGAGTCAAGCTAAAGAAAGGTGTGTATCATAAAAAAAGCTTATTGTTAGTATTGAGAGGTCCAATTGCATGGCAAGTCAAGAAACGTATTGCATTTTCATACATTTCATACATACATCTCACTTAAAAATTGTAACAGTAAAGTTGAGAGGAGATGTGGCATATGTGGAGCTATACTGAGTGCCGTACTTTCCATTCAGCATCCATGAATGATACTGAGACTGTAAAATTGTCATTTTATTGCAATGTGTATTGCATATAGGGATACAGTGTGTTCACTTTACCTTCCATGAGGTAAATCTGTAGACAGGTAGCTCTTGTTAATTTTACCAAATTACAACGCTCCATGTTATATACTTAAGAGCAATGCTCATATAATGTGCTGTGCTGGTTTACAATATTTTACCCTGGGAATAAAACTGTGCAGAGGTTTATTGCACATCTTTTGAAAACAGTGTGAAGAACACTTTCTAAAATGGTTGTAGGTTCTTATTGTATGTACTCTACAGTTAATTAAACTCCAATTTATGTATCCACTGTGGCACACAAATAGTAGACTCTGCCGAAAAGGCTCTTGGAATGCATGAGCCCAGTCATCTAGTCATGTTAGAGATCCACTTGTCCCTTTCTAAATGGAAGAATTTTGCATAACAGCTACAAGAAATTTTATAGCATTTCTGGATTACAAGTCTGCAGTGTCATAATGTAATTTTAACCAAAAAAGTGACTGTCAAATGTTCCTAGAAATATAAATGATTCTGATAATTCTATGTATGTATGAATATTGTTGTGCTGATGCAGGTGTCTCCCAGTAAAACCCATGTACTGAGACAGGTGCAACCTTATTTTGCAGATTTTGTTTGTGATCCCTGCCGTGTCGTGTGAGGCCTGCTTTTAGCAAGACAGCCATAAACCCTTCAAACAGGCAACCATAAAATTGGTGTCTGCCAGCAGGATCAATATTACTCCCCTTCATACCTATAAAATACCATGATGTTCTAAAATAAATTACAGAAGCAAATATTTGCTACATTACTCATCCTTTTGAACTGCTTTTAGTGAGTAGATAACAGAGCAATTGATGCTGTGTGTTGCAATACAAGCCTAGCCACCTAGCCCACTCTTTTGCCTGCTATATACCTCCTGTAGTGTTGTGTTGATTGAAACAGCACTGAATGCAGCTCATGTTCACTGTCTCAGATGATATATTTCACTCCTGAGAACTTACAAAGCCACCTATGGTGCCCCCTCTATTTTTACACTCAATGAAAATACAATGAACTCTCATAGTGGAAGAGGAATTATTGATAAACTGAGAAGAAGTAAGAAGCCTGAACAACAAGTAACAGCTTCCATCATTGGCAGAATAGTATATTACTTCTGACCAGTGACACACAATAAAGAAAAAAAAAGGTACAGATGAGGTGAGACTGAACAGCTAAAAACACAAGAAGTTAGACGAGTAGCTGTCTGAGGTCACTCATTGTTGTTCTTCTTCAGTCTTCTGTCACCTATCTTCCAACAGGTCAGCATATATCCTTGTACAGTGATGGTTACTGTCTGCCACACATGCACCGTACCAAAATTACAGGCAGCAATTGAGCCACTACCAACACATTTGCAGTACTGGCTAACCCCAGGAAAGCAATGAACAATGGAGGCTACACGATAGACCCACAAGGGTGGAACTCTAACTTTTCAGCAGGGCTGATGTTTGAAAGCTCAAGGAACCTCCTAAGAACTCTGGATGATAGGTATGTCTCTTGGTAGGATTCCCTTGAGGTGCTTTTCCATTGCCAGCCTTCAAGAAAAATTGCACTTCCAATCTTTTCCTCATTCCTCAGAGTACCACAGTCTTTATAGTAACTGAGCAACAGCTTTGAAAAAACTGATAGGAGCAGCTTGAGCTCTTGGTTACGGCTCACAAATGACAAGTTCTAAACATGCATTGGAGAAGACTGACACTACAGGTGTGTGAGCCTAAAAGTTCTAAAGCCATACGTATCATTCCCAGTCACGTCCAGGATTTATTTATGCCTCTTTATGTGACTAACCTCTGATAACTTTATGTGCGATGCGTGCTAAGTTGATTGTTGTTCAGACACCATCTTAAACCCTATATCTTTACATAACACATTAGATAATAGGGTTCATACATCAAGAGAAGAGAAAACCATTCCTAATAAACTATTTTAGCATTCAAACTAACAACTGGCTGAATGATGCCTCCCTTTCAATGTGGAAAGGGTAGTTTCTATAGAAGGGGTACTACAAAATATATGAAGCCTGTTGATTATATAGTTCCTGCTCTGATGTTTTTAATGGGCAAGAAGGAAAATGATTCTGTGGAAGACGAATAAAAATAAGACATAGCCCTATCTTCAAAGTCGGTAAGAGGTCTTTACTCTATAGTAGTACTGTGCTGAGAAATAAATACTATAAGCGTCCTCTGTGGAATGAGAGAGATCAGTTGCCACAGAGAAGCACCACATCGTATGCTCCATACTACTGACATTACTTTTTCATCGACAAGAATGCAGCATGTCAGAAATGGTCACAATGTGCAGCCATTTAGAATCTACATTTGTTCACAGTTTGCCATCTTTATGTCCATTGCTAATGTTTATTGTAAATCATCCTGGAAACTTGTTATTCGTTACACCATTCCTTAAAGAAGTATCTGCAATGATGTAGTATAATACTTTGACTTCCACCAAGCTAATTGTCTGTGTTTATCTCAGTCGTTTCTAGCATATTTACTGTCTTAACATTTCTCATTATTGTACCTTGATCCCTTCAATTGCACAGAAACCTGTTTCTGTTGCCTTTGCGTAGCAATTTCAGTCTTCATGCAGTTTGCAATTTTAGAAAACAGCTGAAATGTAAATTGAACAAATCATCATCTACCATTCTGAAACTGTATTCAGATGATGAGGTTATTGGCACAAATATTTGAGGTAGTGGTCGAGGCTTATAGAAATGTGGCAACAAAGTGAACCTTGTGGAAAATTTTACATGTATTTAATGTATGGGTATCGTGGAAATGATGTCTGCCACAATAACAATAAAGTATTAGACTACAGGCGGTATAGAGCAGGCAAAAGAGTGGGCTAGGCTTATATTGCATCGTACAGCATCAATTGTTCTGTTATCTAGTCGTTAAAAGCAGTTTAAAAGGATGATTAATGTAGCAGATATTTGCTTCTGTAATTTATTTTAGAATATCATGGAATTTTGTAGGTATGAAGGGGAGTAATATTGATCCTGTGGCGGACACCAATTTTATGGTTGCCTTTTTGAAGCGTCAATGGCTGTCTTGCTAAAAGCACGCCTCACGCAACATGGCAGGGATCACAAACAAAATCTGCAAAACAAAAAATGGGATTGCACCTGTCTCAGTACAAATATCTCAATCTTTCAAGAGGAGACTGATGTCTGTTTTCTTCTTAGGCAGTGGTGAAAACATATTCCTTTACTCTCAAGAAATTATGGTACAAAGAATAATGCCTCTTTCCTCCACTTACAAAGCCTGGAATTGGCTGTCAGTCTGATGGGTACCAGGGGCACTTGGGAATTTAGGAAATGAGTTAGTGGATGTGCTAGCCACAGTGCTGTACACCCTGCATGCTATAGCCTTATGTTAGTGGGAAGACCGAAAATAAACTGTGGCTGGGAAAATCAGCTATTTGGCTATGGTGTACCACCTCCTGTTCCACTGAAGTGTGATGAAGTCCTGTTCAATTGACAACAGATTGGCATGTAGCACATGGTTTCCTCCTCTGGTGAGAGGACCCACCATTGTGTAATACTTGTGCTGTACAGATTTCAGTATGCCATCTTCTATAAATGTATTTTATATTGAAACAAGTGAACAAAGGCTAGTTTACAAACTGATCTGTCCTCTATTTTAGTGAATGATGAGAGGAACATGGTAAGACATTTAAAATTTCATTAAGTGTTTGACTTGCTCCTTAAATTATGTGGGAGAAGGTTTTAATGTGTTGTCAGGGTAACTACCTCATCCAGGAGTTTGCTTCCTTAAAAAGAAATAACACTAAAAAACCACACAGTCCTTGTTTGTGCTTTACTATTTTTCCTGTTATTCTACAGTACAATTAGGATGTTAACAATGTATTTTAAAATTGACAGTTTTACATTCTGTGTGATTGGGTATAAGTGGTTAGGTGGGTGTGTGGAAAATGGAGGAGTGTAAGTTTGCAGTTCTAAGTGAGTTTGTAGTTTATGAGCTTTTAGTTTTACCAGTTTTAAACACATTCATCTCAGATTGCTTTAAAAGGGCTGCTAATGAATTTGAAGTCAAATCCCCTAAACATACATAAGTGACCTTGTGTGCAAACTTTCTTCGTACTAGGTAGCTCATAACTGATAACCAGGACCTGATAAATAGTTGGCAAAATGTGCTAATGCACAATGCCTTCTAACCCTGTGGTTCATCTTCTGGTGCGTTCACAGTCAGAACATTCTTTTACTTTGACTGTTGCCTACTTTTATAACTATTATCAAAAAACTTCTAAATTATTACTTGTGTAACAAATAAGTCTAAAAGATACTTTAATGACATTTATATGTACAGCTGCAAGTACACCTACTACAAATATTCACAGCTCCCCATCCCATTTTTCTCCCCATTTATCAGCATATCACTTAAACTGTTATATATGTATGTAGTTTTTCTTTCTATGAAAGCAATCACAGAAAACATGTCAAAGATGCACAATAGAATCATTGAAATCTCTTTTGTAAAAGCACTCTGACACAATTAGAGGAAAAACATTTTATTAGTACAATCTGTTCTCATACCGGGTGCATCCCTAGGTGATGGATAGGGTAAGGCTCTCCAGATATACATGGCTGGTGGGAAATAAAATACAACCCATGGACAAACACAAAAATCAAAATCCAAAGATGGCTGTCCCCAGATTTGACAGACTTTGGTCAGCATCTGTCCCCAAGGTTGGGGGGGGGGGGGGCTGAGAAAAATCTCCAGGGCTAACAACCATGGTTTTAAACCAGTTGTTCTAACAATAGGAGTCACTCCACACATAATATTACCAATCATTGAAGAGTGTGATGTGAAACAAAGTGTGCGAGTTGACAGTTGGATTCTGTGGAGCCTGCAGAATTTGAGAGGCTATTTGGAGTGTCTTGGAATATCAAGCAAGATTAAGTATAGGAAACCAAGTTACATAGCTACTTTCAATACAAATTCTCTTCTAAAAACTAGAAAATTAAAACACCTTACAGACACCCTCAAGAGCACAAAATTCTCATAACAGCAGTACAAAAAACCAGATTTGTAGATGAAAACAGTTTTTATTCTGGAGGCTTCAGAATATACAAAGTAAAGGTAGGCAAAACAAATTATGAAAAACAGACTGCATCTTGGAACTGACTTCATAATAGACAAAAATATTTTGGACTCCATTATCAACTTTGAATCTCAATCCAAAAGACTCTCCAACTTACCTTCAAGTCTGCTAATAAGTATATACCATCGTGAATGCACATGCCCCATAAATATGACAGTCGAAAAGACAAATGAAAGGTGGAATGTTTTTGGGACCAGTTCAGTGATGATTTGCAGAAAATCCCAGAAAAACACAATGCCCTACTTTTGGGATGCTTCAGCACCTAGGTAGGGAAGGAGAAGAAATGCAAACAAATTTCTGGAGACTACCCAACACATAACAGAACCAACCAAAATGACATCAGACTGATAGAATTATGCCAAGCACACAACATGATTCTGAAATCTACAGCCTTTAAAAAGCTACCTTGAAAACAAGGAACACGGGTCTCACCAAACCCACACGTAGATGAATTCCAACTTGATCACATGACAATCAAACTGAATTTCCATAAAGAAATACGAAATTTCAAAATCCTTAGAGCAGCCACTCTAGATCCTGATCATTACCTTTCTAAAATAAAACTCAAAATCATCCCTAAAAGGAAAAAGGCAACCAGTTACCCCAAAAGAAGAAAATATGATCCAGAAAAGATAACACTCCAACGAGTTTCCCCTCACAACTAAAGACACACAAAGTCAAAACTGGGATGAAATGGAAGAAAGCCTAATAAGTAGAGCCAAACAATTAGCGCCCATAATCAAAGTCGGAAACAATGCCTGGTGGACAGAAGAATGTGATAGACTGCTTGAACTAAGAAGAAAAGCATGGCAACAGTGAAAGTCACAGAAGAGTGAACAGAACAGACAAAACTTGAATATAAAATTAGTGATGAAAAAATCAAAAGAATAAAAGAAGCCCAATAAGACCACCTCCTCTTTCAGGTCAATGATGACTTCACCAAAAACAACACAAAGAACTTGCTTTTTTAAAAAAAAAGCAAAAAAAAAAAACCAAATACAGTTCACTTACTCTACAGCTCCAAAACAAAAATGGAAATACTGCTCACAACAACAGGGATATTTGCAAAATATTGGCAGAGTATTTGAGAAACCTTCTTAACTCTAAAGAACCCATAGAAAAAATGGATCTCAACAATAACCAGTCCTAAATCTGAACCACCCTCCACTGAGAAACTACAGTCAGTCATCTCAAATCCTAAAAACTGTAAAGCCTTGGGAGGAAACCAAATCACAGCTGAACTTTATTGAAATGAAATGTCAACAAAAATGCCATAGACTCTCTCTGAAACATCTTTGAAGAAATCTGGGCAAATGAAAGAATCCCATATGAATGGAAGACAGCTCTCATCCACCCATTCCATAAGAAAGGGTCCAAAACAGATCCCAACAACTACAGAGGGATCTCATTCCTAGATGTAACATACAAGATATTCTCTAAAGTCCTACTAAACAGGGCAGAACTGCAGTTAGTCCATCAACTTGGAGAATACCAAGCAGGTTTCAGGAAAGGGAAATCCTGCCCAGAAGAAATCCTAAACCTTAAAGACCTTATGCCCTACCAAAAAGCAAGAGCAAAATCATATGTTATCACTTTAATTGACTTTCAGAAAGCATACGAATCAGTAGACTGGGAATCTCTCATCTCTTTAATAAAACAAATAAACCTAGACAACAAAATCTCAATTTTAATCAGAGAAACACATAACAAACACATACTTCAAAGTCAGATTCCTGTGAAAAGTCTCCAACCCTTTTGTGGTTAAAATTGTTGTATGACAAGGAGATGGACTCTCTCCACTGCTACTTAACTGTGCCGTTTAAAAGTAATCAGAGAGTGGAACATGAAGATCCATAATGGAATCTGACTAGGAACAAAAAACAAAAGCATCAAAGTCAATTATCTAGCCTTTGCAGATGATGGCCGTAATTAGCCAAGACCTGGGAAGAAGCCAAAGAACAGACCCTCAAACTACAAAAAACAAGCTGAACAAATAGGTGTCTCATAATCTAATTTGAAAAGACCAAGATAACGACAAACATAAAAAAAACCACCAAAACATTTTAAAGTGGGAGAACAAAAAATTGAAATCATCAAAGAATTCAAATATCTTGGAGAATGGATCAGCTGGAATGCCTATGAGAAAAAGGCAATGAATCTAGAAGAAGTAAATTCGAACTGGCCTTTCAACTCACCAAAAACACATATAACAAAAAGTCCCTGTCATGGAATGCAAAAATAAGACAATACAACACAGTAATCAAACCGGAAGCCCTGTATGCAGCCGAAACATAGTCAGACACAATCCATGGCCTAGTTGAAATGTCAGAAATCAAAGAAAGGAAGATATTTAAAAAAAATCCTTGGCCCCAGGTTCCACAACAACGAACTGATTGAAATCAAGTATGAAACCCTTTACCAAAGTACCAAAAAATTTTCAGCCGTAGTGAGGAAAAGGAGAATTGATTTTTATAGACACATCTTCAGAATGAACTCAAATAGATTAAAAAAAGAAAAGTTGTCTACTTACACAAAAAAAAAAATAATTGGTGTAAGGAAATGGAGGACGACTTGGAGAACTACAAATTACAGAAAATATGCTTGTGGAGGAAAAGGGGGCAGAAAAAAAGGCAAGCAAGAAAGAGAAGTTCCAAGTCAAAATGAAAACCAAACAAACAATTCAAATCACTGAAAAAGAAAGGAAAGCAAAATCAGAAAGAATGAACCAATAGTGGGATAATTGAAAGGCACAGAACATTAAAAACTGATTTAACATACCCAAAGTAGGGTGAAATGATGATAGTAGTAGTAGTACAATCTGTTTCTAGTGTGTTTACAGAAATATTTTTGTGTAATAGTTTTATGAAATCCCTACACCTACATCTACACTTAAAACTTTGCAAACACACTGTGAAGCGTGTTGCAGATGATTCTTTCCATTGTACCAGTTATTAGGGCTTCTTCCCATCCCATTCACATAGGGAGTACAAGAAGATGACTGTTTGAATGGCTCCATGTGTTCTGTAATTAATCCAATCTTGTCATTGTGATCCGTATGGGAGTGATATGTAAGGGGTCGTAGTATATTCCTCAATTCATCACTGAAAGATTGTTCCTGAAACATTGTAAATAGACTTGCTCTGGATAGTTTGTGTGTGTCTTCCAGTGTACATCAGTTCAGTTTCTTCAGTATTTCTGTGTCTCACTGCCACAGGTCAAACAAACCTGGGACCATTCATGCTACCCTTCTCTGTATGCAGTCAGTATCGTCTGTTAGCCCTATTTGGTACAGGTGACATACAGTTCAGCAGTATTCTAGTAGTAGTGATTTGTAAGTAACCTCTTCTGTAGACTGACTGCATTTCCCTAGTATTCTACCAATAAACCATAGTCTGCTACCTACTTTACCCACAATATAACCTTTTCTGTGGCACTAGGAAGGAATTTAAATTTAAATTTTCTGGAGGATAGTTACTGAAGATCCATACTAGTATCTTACCACTTCTTATAATCTGATTCCCTTAGTACAATTCCCAACCAGGGTTATGGGTACCAGCAGCACTGCTATTGATAACATTTTCATAGATACTACCACATTAGCAAATCGTAGTATAAATCCAATATTTAATGACCTTTCAGATCATGATGCCCAGTTGCTTACATTTAATATAGTGGGATCTGATTCAACTAATAACAGGAAGTGGGAAATTATACGAATAATAAATGAAACAGGAATTGAAGGTATAAAAAGCTGTTTGAAGAATACAAACTGGAAAGATGTATACAATTCACCCGGGATAAATGCAAAATAGTCATTTGAAAACTGCTGCCCTAAGAAAGTAATCATAGCAAATAGATTAAATGTTTCAAAACCTTGGCTTACAAATGGAATAAAAGTATCTTGCAAAACAAAGAGAAGACTGTACTTAATGTCAAGGGAAAATGATGACTACAGAGCTAAGTCACATTACAAATTATATTGTAAAATTCTAAACAAAGTAATCAGAACCTCAAAATGTATTTATTTTCAAGAAAAAATAAATGCCTGTAATAACAAGATAAAAACTATATGGAACATAGCAAAAAGTGAAACAGGAAAAACTAATCAGGCAAATGAGGAAATTATGTTAAATGTAAATAATGAGTTGATTAGAGATGCCTCAAAAATTGCAGACACTTTCAACAACTTTTTCCTTTCAGTAGCAGACAGCTTAGGTTTGCATAGTTCCTTAGCAGACAGCTTAAAATATTTAGAAAATGCATTTCCGCAGAAGTTTGACAAAATTCAACTATAACCTACCTCACCGAAAGAGATTTCTAATATTATTAGCTCTCTTAAAAACAAATGTTCCAGTGGTTATGATGAAATCAGCACTACCATAATTAAATGTTGCTCCTCAGAACTTTATGACAGATTGAATTACTTATGTAATGAATCCCTCCACTGTGGTACTTTTCTAACTAGGTCTCAATATGCTATTGTCAAACCATTACACAAAAAAGGAGACAAATCATCAGTGGAAAACTTCTTTCCCATTTCATTATTGGCAATATTTTCAAAAATGCTTGAAAGGGTTATGTACAATAGACTTTATAAACACTTAGTACAGAAAAATATTCTCATTTGCAATCAGTTTGGATTTTGGAAAGGACTGTCAACTGATCAAGCTATATTCACTTTTACAGATGATATATTAGAATCAATAAATCAAAAGTTATTACACTTGGAATATTCTGTGATCTGGTTAAAGCTTTTGATTGTGTTAAGCATGATATCCTTATACAAAAGTTAAAATATTATGGGATAACAAGAGTAGCAGGCTCATGGTTCTGTGTGTGTGTGTGTGTGTGTGTGTGTGTGTGTGTGTCAGGCTTACCACATAACAATAGTCATTCAAAATATGGACAAGGGGTGCCCCTAGGGCTCTATTCCAGGTCCCATGTTGTTCTACATCTACATCTACATCGATACTCCGCAAGCCACCCAACGGTGTGTGGCGGAGGGCACTTTACGTGCCACTGTCATTACCTCCCTTTCCTGTTCCAGTCGCGTATGGTTCGCGGGAAGAACGACTGTCTGAAAGCCTCCGTGCGCGCTCTAATCTCTCTAATTTTACATTCGTGATCTCCTCGGGAGGTATAAGTAGGGGGAAGCAATATATTCGATACCTCATCCAGAAACGCACCCTCTCGAAACCTGGCGAGCAAGCTACACCGCGATGCAGAGCGCCTCTCTTGCAGAGTCAGCCACTTGAGTTTATTAAACATCTCCGTAACGCTATCACGGTTACCAAATAACCCGGTGACAAAACGCGCCGCTCTTCTTTGGATCTTCTCTATCTACTCCGTCAACCCGACCTGGTACGGATCCCACACTGATGAGCAATACTCAAGTATATGTCGAACGAGTGTTTTGTAAGCCACCTCCTTTGTTGATGGACTACATTTTGTAAGCACTCTCCCAATGAATCTCAACCTGGTACCCGCCTTACCAACAATTAATTTTATATGATCATTCCACTTCAAATCGTTCCGTACGCACACTCCCAGATATTTTACAGAAGTAACTGCTACCAGTGTTTGTCCCGCTATCATATAATCATACAATAAAGGATCCTTCTTTCTATGTATTCGCAATACATTACATTTGTCTATGTTAAGGGTCAGTTGCCACTCCCTGCACCAAGTGCCTATCCGCTGCAGATCTTCCTGTATTTCGCTACAATTTTCTAATGCAGCAACTTCTCTGTATACTACAGCATCATCCGCGAAAAGCCGCATGGAACTTCCGACACTATCTACTAGGTCATTTATATATATTGTGAAAAGCAATGGTCCCATAACACTCCCCTGTGGCACGCCAGAGGTTACTTTAACGTCTGTAGACGTCTCTCCATTGATAACAACATGCTGTGTTCTGTTTGCTAAAAACTCTTCAATCCAGCCACACAGCTGGTCTGATATTCCGTAGGCTCTTACTTTGTTTATCAGGCGACAGTGCGGAACTGTATCGAACGCCTTCCGGAAGTCAAGAAAAATAGCATCTACCTGGGAGCCTGTATCTAATATTTTCTGGGTCTCATGAACAAATAAGGCGAGTTGGGTCTCACACGATTGCTGTTTCCGGAATCCATGTTGATTCCTACATAGTAGATTCTGGGTTTCCAGAAATGACATGATACGCGAGCAAAAAACATGTTCTAAAATTCTACAAGAGATCGACGTAAGAGATATAGGTCTATAGTTTTGCGCATCTGCTCGACGACCCTTCTTGAAGACTGGGACTATCTGTGCTCTTTTTCAATCATTTGGAACCCTCCGTTCCTCTAGAGACTTGCGGTACACGGCTGTTAGAAGGGGGGCAAGTTCTTTCGCGTACTCAGTGTAGAATCGAATTGGTATCCCGTCAGGTCCAGTGGACTTTCCTCTATTGAGTGATTCCAGTTGCTTTTCTATTCCTTGGACACTTATTTCGATGTCAGCCATTTTTTCGTTTGTGCGAGGATTTAGAGAAGGAACTGCAGTGCGGTCTTCCTCTGTGAAACAGCTTTGGAAAAAGGTGTTTAGTATTTCAGCTTTACGCGTGTCATCCTCTGTTTCAATGCCATCATCATCCCGTAGTGTCTGGATATGCTGTTTCGAGCCACTTACTGATGTAACGTAAGACTAGAACTTCCTAGGATTTTCTGTCAAGTCGGTACATAGAATTTTACTTTCGAATTCAATGAACGCTTCACGCATAGCCCTCCTTACGCTAACTTTGACATCGTTTAGCTTCTGTTTGTCTGAGAGGTTTTGGCTGCGTTTAAACTTGGAGTGGAGCTCTCTTTGCTTTCGCAGTAGTTTCCTAACTTTGTTGTTGTACCACGGTGGATTTTTCCCGTCCCTCACAGTTTTACTCGGCACGTACCTGTCTAAAACGCATTTTACGATTGCCTTGAACTTTTTCCATAAACACTCAACATTGTCAGTGTCGGAACAGAAATTTTCGTTTTGATTTGTTAGGTAGTCTGAAATCTGCCTTCTATTACTCTTGCTAAACAGATAAACCTTCCTCCCTTTTTTTATATTCCTATTAACTTCCATATTCAGGGATGCTGCAACGGCCTTATGATCACTGATTCCCTGTTCTGTACTTACAGAGTCGAAAAGTTCGGGTCTGTTTGTTATCAGTAGGTCCAAAGGTCCAAGATGTTATCTCCACGAGTCGGTTCTCTGTTTAATTGCTCGAGGTAATTTTCGGATAGTGCACTCAGTATAATGTCACTCGATGCTCTGTCCCTACCACCCGTCCTAAACATCTGAGTGTCCCAGTCTATATCTGGTAAATTGAAATCTCCACCTATTCCTATTCCTATTGTTCCTATTATATATTAATGACCTTCCATATGCAGTGTCACAAAATGCAAATTTTGTCTTATTTGCAGATGATACAAGTATTGGTATAAAAAACAGTACCTGTGAGCTCACTGAGCAATCAGCTAATGAAATATCTGTATCAATGGGTGTTTCACAGCAAATGGATTGTCACTGAATTTTGACAAGACCCAATACATATAGTTTAGTACCTCACAAAGAATACCTGGCCCTATAAGTATAATGTATTCAAACAATGAAATTAAAGCTGTAGACAGTGTCAAATTTTTAAGGCTACAAATTGACCACAACCTAAATTGGAAAACTCACACTCTAGACTTAATGAAACGCCATAGTTGAGCAACATTTACAGTACGCATGATAGCACAAATAGGTGATTTAAAATGAAGAAGTTATTTTATTCAGCCTACTTCCTTTCACTAGTGAGTTATGGAATCATCTTTTGGGGAAACTCATCTCACAAAGAGAACATTTTCAAAACTCAGAAACGAGTCATTAGAATTACATTTGGTGTCAGTCCTAGATCATCATGCAGAGACCTCTTTAAAAGAACTGGTATTCTAACTACTACTTCTCAGTAAATATACTCATTGATGTCTTTTGTCATTTCCAACATGTCTGTTTTTACAACAAAAAATGCAAAACATGATTATAATACCAGATCCAAAAACAATCTGTATAAGGACTATAAAAGCTTAACATTAGTACAAAAACGAGTCAAATACATGGGTACTCATATAGTCAATAACTTATCAAAGCATATCAAAGGTCTTGTAAGTGATAAAGATTGGTTTCAGAGTGAATTAAAGAACTTCCTGGTGGCCAACTCCTTCTACTCCATCGATGAATATCTTCACAATGATTATAGCTCATAACTCTGTCTGCATTAGAATTGAACAATATCCATATATCTGAGGAAAAAAAGAAAAAAACCTTTGACTCTTTCCATATCGCAGAGACTTCTCTCCAAGGGATCCATGGAAAAGATAAATGTAATGTAAGGTAAGGAGGGCAGGCCCATTGCTGAGACCGTCTTTTACTCCCAAGAAAAATCTGCAGTACTCATGTAATGGCAGGCTGAGTGGACCTGGGGTTGTCCTGGAGAAACTGGAACGAGGAAAATTAATTGCTTTTATCTGGTATTGAACCTGGGACCTCCAGAGCTAGAGTCTAGTGTTCAACCCTTTTTTTATCTTATTTCGTCTATATTGTTCATTGAATTTGTTCGTGGCAGACGTCCGATGACACTAGTTCATGTTGTTCATTGATCCGTTCACTCAGTTTATTACTAGCTAAACCCTCTGACCGAACTCGCTGAGCTACCGTGCCGGCTACCCACTAGACCACAATGGCCTCATGAGCCTATGTGGTAGCTCCATTTTGTACACCTACAATCAGAATCCAGTTGTGATTCATTAATACTGTAGTCAAAGGATACTACATTTTTTCAGTTGTGAAGTGCACAGTTTTACACGTCTGGATGTTTAAAGAAAGTTGCTAGTCGTTGCATCTCTTTGAATTCTTACTAGATCCTACTGAATATTTGTGAGACTTTTTTCAAACACTACTTCATTGTAGATAAATGCATCATCTGTGAAAAGTCTGAGGTTACTATTAACATTGTCCACAAGGTCATTAATCTACAACAGGAACAGCGAGGATCTAAATGTACTTCCCTGACATACACGCACGCGTTAGTTAGTCAGTGAATCACCATCCATGTTAACATGCTGTGTCCTCCCTACCAAGAAATCTTCAGTCCAATCACAGATTTAGTTTGATAGCCCACACAGTCATGCATTTTATAATAAGCATAGATGTGTTACCAAGTCAATAGATTTTCAGAAATAGAGAAATACTGCATCTACTTGACTGCATTGATCCATGGCTTTCAAGAATTCATGTGACAAAAGTGCAAGTTGGGTTTCACCCGATCGAGGTTTTCGAAATGCATGCTGGTTGACATGATTGATGTCATTATGTTTGCATTTGTGTAGGATGTGGAGTGGGGTTGATGTCAGCATTGGAAAGGTGTATAAAAGTAAAAGAGCTACCTAGAAATATTTGGATTTATTCGAAATGATGGTATACAGAGAGGGCTCATCCTGGGGAGTGGAAGTTACAGGGTGGCTGCCAGTCTCAGATTGGGGCCTGATTATGGGAATAGGCAGTTCACAGAGTGCAGAGCCAGAGGCTCTGCCTCCCAAGAGAGATTTCTGCTCTAGTCAAGGTCTGGATTACAAGAGAATCAAGTGACTGTGTTTTGCTCTCCAGAACTCTCCAATGACCAAACATTATTCCCTCCTCCCCATGCTCCAGCATGGTTGAAGGCATCTCCTGTTAGTGGCTTTAACTGGACAGAACTGTCTTGGTTCTGAAAGGCAGGCAGCTTGGGTCACATAGGCATGACAAAAGTTTATGTTGAGAGAAAACTTATTCCTCAAGGAATATGCAGTTTTTTGTGTTGTCTAACAAATATTAGTCTCGTTGCTACATAGTTTAACCAAAAGCTAAAAACATAAAATACATTGTCAACATAACAAAATACTTAATTCTGTGAAAATCGCTGTATTTGGGTGACAATTATAATGAATCAACATCTGAAGCAAATCGGCTGCCATGAATGTCTTCTTGGGGGGCTCCAAAAGTATGGGAATTGCATGGGGAGAGATCAGGACTGCATGGAGAATGTGTAAGGGCTTCCCAGCCAAACTTCTGCAGCGTACTCTATACCACCTTGGCACCATGTGGGCAGGCCCACACATTTGACGAACCTGCCACACCTGGGTACAATAATGGTTCCATAGGCAACCACAAACATTTTTCCATGAAGGAATTGACCATCTTGTCTCACAGTGGAGCAAATGTATTAACAGATATGGCAATTACTTTTGAAATAATAAACAGTTTACTTACTTTTTATCCATCATCTTATATTCATTTGAATGCCTCTTATAACAGTCGAACAATAACACAATGCTCTGTAAAACTGAAGGATGGGATCGATAAAGTACCATAACATATTAACTACTCTGTGGAAAAGATTGAAAGTAGAGGAGTTTGTTGCCAGAGGTGTCCAATTCGTGCACAGAAAGCTGGATTACGGGAGTGGCCCCACAACATGGGGCAGTAGAAGGAGCAGGAAAAGGCAGTATTTGTCAGTCAGCAAGCAGTCACAGTGCACTGTGGTGGTGTTCCTCACGACATGGCCTCGAGACAACGTTTGGATACCTTCACATGGGGAAGTATTATTGGAAAACTGGAAGAAGGATAAAGTGTAATGTGTGTAGACGGGAATTTGGTATTGGTTTCAGCATTGTTTCACATGCATGTGGAGCATTCTGAACCCGAGGTATTACTGCTCACAGGAAAGGAGGTGGTCGACCATGGTCAACTACAGCAGCAGACGACTGCTACATAGTGCAGCAGGCAAGAAGGGACCCACAACAAACAGTGGATGCAATTGGAAACACATTTAATAAGGCTGCAGGCCATGCAATCTCATGCTCCCCAGTGACATAGTGAGTGCATGGGGGTGATCTCTGTACCCGACAACCAGTATCATAGTGTTCAATTACACCCGTACATCAGCAGCACTGTTTGAATGATGCCAGGAGCATAGAGACTGGACCAATGAGGAGTAGTCACATCTTCATCTCAGATGAGAGCAGATTAAGCCCAGATAGTGAATCTTGGTGTACCTTCATATGGCAAGAGGTGGGAACATGCAGGGCACCCAAGAATGTTGTCGAACAAGATGATTTTGGTGGCCAAAGTGTTAGGGTGTATGGAGGAATAATGTTATATGGACATGCTGACATTTAAATATTTGAACATGGTCCTCTCAACTGTCAATGTGATTGTGACACTGTACTCCTTTCCCATATGAGTCTTTTCAGTAGAGCATTTGACCCCGAGTTCATTTATATACACCGAAGAGCCAAAGAAACTGGTACACGTGCTTAATATCATGTAGGGACTCTACGAGCATGCAGAAGTGCTGCAACTAGGTGTGGCATGGACTCAACTAATGTCTGAAGTAGTGCTGGAGGGAACTGACACCATGAATCTTGCAGGGCTGTCCATAAATCCGTAAGAGTACAAGGGGTGGAGATCTCTTCTGAACAGCATGTTGCAAGGCATCCCAGATACGCTCAATAATGTTCATGTCTGGGGAGTTTGGTGGCCAGCAGAAGGGTTTAAACTCGGAAGTGTGTTCCTGGAGCCACTCTGTAGGAATTCTGGATGTGTGGGGTGTCGCATTGTCCTGATGGAGTTTCTCAAGTCCGTTGGAATGCGCAATGGACGTGAATGGATGCAGGTGATCATACACGATACTTGTCAGAGTTGTATCTAGATCTATCAGGGATCGCATATCACTCCAAACTGCACACACCCCACACTATTACGGAGCCTTCACCAGCTTGAACATTCCCCTGCTAACACGCAGGATCCATGGATTCATGAAGTTGTCTCCATACCCATACATGTCCATCAACTTGATACAATTTGAAACAAGAGTCATACGACCAGGAAACTTATTTCCAGTGATCAACAGTCCAATGTCGATGCTGACGAGCCCAGGCGAGAAGCAAAGTTTTGTGTCATGCAGTCATCAAGGGTACATGAGTGGGCCTTCAGCTACGAAAGCCCATATGGATGATGTTTTGTTGAATGGTTCGCACGCTGACACTTGTTGATGACCCAGCATTGAAATCTGCAGCAATTTGTGCAAGGGTTGCACTTCTGTCACGTTGAACTATTCTTTGCAGTTGTCATTGCTCCCATTCTTGCAGGATCTTTTTCTAGCTGCAACAGTGTCAGAGATTTGATGTTTTACTGGATTCCTGATATTCACGGTACACTTGTGAAAGGATCGTACACAAAAATACTCACTTCATCACTACCTCAGAGGTGCTGTGTCCCATTGCTTGTGTGCTGGCTATAACACCGTGTTCAAACTCACTTAAATCTTGATAAGCTACCATTGTAGCAGCAGTAACTGATCTAACAACCGTGCCAGACACTTGTTGTCTTATATAGGCATTGTCACCGCAGTGCCATATTCTGCCTGTATACATATCACTGTATTTGAATATGCATGCCTATTCCAGTTTCTTTGGCATCTCAGGGTAGATGCAGTATTACTTACCTGCATTGAACATGGAGTAGTTCTTGGAACAAGGGGATATTTGGCGAGTGGAGTGGCCTGCCTGTTCCCCCAACTTAAATCCCATCGAGCACATGTGGGATGCACTAGGGAGATGCATTGTGGCACCTCCATGTGCACTAATGCGGAGGAATGGAATGCCCTGCCACAAGAACTCTCTACCATCCTTGGTGGCGTATGGAAGCACATTGCAGAGCATGCACTGCCACCCGTGGTGATCACATGTCTTATTATGAGCCATGTTGCGCCTTTTGTTATATCCAGGAGACCATCGTGAATTTTGGTGACGTCAGTGTAAATATTGACTCTCAATAAAAGCATTATTTCTGTTTGCCTCATTGTGTATTTCTTTCAGTTACTTTCTGTATCATACTGCAGCAGTTCTTCGTATAATGGTCCATGTTTCATAAAGCCTGGCAGTGATGCATCATGCAAAAGTTACTTTTGTCCTTAAATTTTGCACACTGTTGTATATGAGCTCTGGAAACAACAATGGAAGAAAATCTTTGCAGCAGTTTATGTAGTACTTCTTTGACATGTTTGCTGTGAACATCACTCAATAATTGGAAAACAGTATACATATTTAAGTTTTGGGACATTAAAAGAGTATAAAAACAAAGCTGCCACTCTTCAGAATGAGTACTTTGTGCTGCGCATTTAAAGTATATTGGGTTGAAATGGTTTCATTACTATGGAACTGTTTGTTTTTCTTTTTACCCTGAACTTTGTCTTCACACCTTGCAAGTTTAATCAAAATTAGTAGACTCTGTGACAGTGGAAGATCTGTTCACTGCAGACATTTTCTAGCATTACCAGAAAATGTCAGGCACTACATCTGACACAAAAGCAATGTTACTTACACTGCAAATTGGGTATTTAGCAGATATGTTTTATTAACAGTCGTTGACATCCAAGAGTATGAATCTTGTGCATGCACGCGCACATGCGCACACACGCACTGATTCATTTTGATGAAACTTCTTGCACTGTAAGGACATAGAACACAAGCAAAAACCATTGTGCAGTAATATGGCATGACAAGTATTTTCTTGCTTCCATGGTTCTCGGATGTACTGCCAAATCCAACTGTCGAAAGTCCATGATAATTTGGCAGACAGCTGTCCTTCCACCATCGGGTGGTGGTGATGGAATGAAATGTCTTCTGCGAGCTTGCGGTATTTATACCTGCTAATCCAGAAGTCAGGCCCTGCCGGCCCTGATTGTGGGGGGTGCATGCAGCTACGATGGTGGAGGGGAGAGCATCAGTTGCCATCCACGCACCATCTCTGTGCATCTTGCGTCCAGGTGTCACTTTTTGCTTTCATGGTGCTTAGTATTAGCTCCATGTCCCTACTGATTAAATTGTCAGTCATTATAATTTCAATTGCCTCTTTGAAAATGGAAAAATGCAAATGAAGTCCCATGCTTAATGACAGAGCGTAGGGGAATTATGTGGGAGACCCACACCCCCGTACTAGGCAAGGTCCTAATGGACGTGGTTTGCCGTTGCCTTCCTCCAACCATAATGGGGATGAATGATGATGATGAAGATGACACAACACCCAGCCATCTCGGGGCAGGTGAAAATCCCTGACCACACCGTGAATTGAACCCAAGACCACATGCTCAGGAAGCGAGATTGCTACCGCGAGACCATGAGCTGCAGACTCTTTGAAAATACAGTCTCAAAATTGATTGATAGTAGCCAGGGCTTTCATTTACTTGTAATGTGTTTTATGTGCATTTTCAGTGCAGTGTTCTGCTATTGCAGACTTATTGGGCTGCAGTGTATGGATGTGGCACTCGTGTACTATAGGTCGATCTTCAGTCGTGCAGATTGTTTGCCCAATGTAAGTTTTAGCCTCATTCCCACAAAACTTGGTACACCCATGCTTTTTTTGGAGACCCAGATCATCTTTCGCTGTCCCTAATAAAGCTCATGTTTTGACTGGCAGGTGGAAAACTGTTATTATGTGGTGTTTACACATTAGTCTGCCAGTTTTTGACAAAATAAAATGCCAGTTTTCTGCCCGCCAGCCAAAACACAAGCTTTATTAGGAACAGAGAAATATGACCTTGGTCTCAGAATAACAGGGATGTGCCAGGTTCTGTGGGAATGGAAAAGACGTTGGGGAAGATATTGCACAAATAATCCATGCAACTGAAGATCGATGTATAGGATGTGAGTGCCGCACCTGCTTGCTTCAGCCCAAAAGTGTGCAATAGCAGAATACTACATTTAAAATGGATATAAAATGAATTAACAGTAAACAAAAGTGCTAGCTACCTCTGATAAATGGTGGGACTTCATTTTCTAAGAGGCAATTGAAATTCATGTGACTGATTATTTAATCAACAAAGACACTGGTTTCCGAATGAACAATGGATGGGAGCCACTGTTGCAGCTGCACACAGCCCCACACCAAGCATGGCACAGTGCCCGCGAGACCTAAACTCTGGACTGGCAGGTATAAATACTTTGAGCCTGCACAAGACATTTCATTCCATCAGCACCACCTGATGAGGGTGGAACAGTTGTCTGCCAAAATGTCATGAATTTTGGGTGATTGGATCTGGCAGTATACCTAGAACCATGGAAGAAGCATGTAGCTGGGAAAGCCGCAGATCACAAATATTTTCTTAATAATGTGAGCAGTTTCACTTTTATTTTGACAAAGTAATATTTTAAAGTAGTTTTTTAGAAATTTAGGAATTGTGGTAACAGGCTTTGAAATGCTCAACGACCTAAGTAATAGTATGTTATGATTCTAAGGAGCACCTGAGGATTGTTGATGCATTTTGCTTTAATAAATAAAACACTTTGTAACCAGATCCTCATATTCCATCACGTAGATAAACTAGTTAACATTAAAAAAGACATTATATTCTATGTTGTACGTCAATTGGATTCATTCTTACAACAGCTAAGTGAGTGGGACAGCTGAAAGAATGTTTGAGCTAAGCACATTCGTTAGCATGACAGATTGGCCTTATAATCACTATAAGTGATTACTGATTAACTTCCTTAGAGAAAAAGAAGTGGAAAAAGTTTTTCATTCAATTGGGGAGCAAGTGTGATTTATGTTCCATGCTCTTCTTCATTTTTGGATGATAGGAACCTGTACAATCTTCTTTTCCATTAATTTTGCCATGGTTATTTGAGGAAAGAAATACCAGAAATTCTAACTTTCCAGTCTATTCCTCCAGTTACAGTTACAAGTAACTGACTTAGCGACAACTGTTGTGTTGGAAAGAGAGAACTTTTGTCACTGCAACATATGAAATAGTTCAGTATAATTTGTGAGTGGGATATTGTCAGAGATTGTAGTCACTGCTGAGATCATACCAAGTAAGGTAGTTCAGGATTAATACATTGGAATCCCTTTAATGAGGAATGGGGTTCAAATTGCAGTCTGGCAATGTAGGTTTTGGTTAATTGTGATTTCTCTAATTTAAGACAAATTTGGGCGTGGGTCCATGAGAAAGACAAGATCAGTTTCCTGCCACATCCTTGTCCTTGCTCTGCCCTCACTGCAAATAAGATTTTAACCCATAATCTTCCTTACTTCATGCTTTTCAGGCTTCATGCTGTCACAGGGTTTTTCACATGCTTCCCTGTCAAGGTTGACCACAGAGTACCCTAATTCAGGTAAACCACTGCATCCTGATCAGCTATCATAGACACTAATGTGTTTGTAATGTTGTGCTATTGACCATCACAAATTTTAACTATGGATAGGTGGGATACAGTGCACCAAATAACAATTCACTGGACAGCAAAAAGTGGTTGAGCAACCATACCACCTAGAACTTGCAAGGGGATACAGAAACCACTGTCCTACATGTGCATCCCTTCTTGCTGCATACAAAAGAGCAGAAAAATTAGTATTTGTGTGCAGGACTACTGCCATTGAATATTAGAAGCATGGGAAAAATCAGTTATTTTGATAACTCATATTTCATATTGGCACAGAGTATGGGTATGTTGAAAATTACATGAGGTGAATCACCCAGCTTGCAAACAGAGAATCATTCAGGCGGAGGATGAAAGTATTCTCATGTGGAGGATGTTTACACGGGATGATTAAGGGACCTTTGATAAATGTCATAGTCTTCTATTGGTGAATGGCGAAGGAGCCTACAGACTCATAATGTGCGTCCATTTATTCACCTATGAAACCCTGCAGCCAGTCTGTACCTACAGTAAGATAGTGCACTACCCTATTATTTCTGCATTATTTGATTTCAGAATGGTTTGAGGAACACTCCATAGACATAAGGATGCTTGCGTTCTTTTTTATCTTTGTATTTTAGTTTCTTGGTAACTTCTGTGGATAACTTCTGTGTCAGGATACATTTACAAAGTGGTGTTAAACATGGTATTAGTTTTTTATAAAAAATGTAGTTTTATGAAAAAATACATTGAGAATTGTCCATAGCTTTTACTTTAACATATGCACTTTGTATTGCAGATGATCTCGATGTTGCTCCAGATTTTTTTGAGTATTTCTTGGGTACTTACTCACTTTTGCACATGGATCCTACCTTGTGGTGTGTGTCAGCCTGGAATGATAATGGAAAGGCTGGTCTTGTAAATGAATCTGCCCCTGATCTCTTGTACCGTACAGACTTCTTCCCAGGTCTGGGATGGATGTTGACCAAAGAACTGTGGAAAGAACTGGCTCCAAAATGGCCACTGTCGTAAGTTCTTTTTCCTCTATTCATCTTTGCAAGCTATCTGAGACAAACACATTTAAGAAATGACAACTATGATTTGATTTAGGTTTTGAAATTGTAATGGAGTTTGAACTATTTAATTTTTCAGTTACTGGGATGACTGGGTCAGGCAACCTGATCAGCGAAGAAATAGGGCCTGTATTCGGCCAGAAATATCTCGAACGAGGACATTTGGCAAAGTTGGAGTTAGCAAGTATGTTGTAATAATTATATGCTTCTGTTTGGGTTATCTCAAAAGTGTGTTCTATTTCTTTTTTCTGAAAAATTTAGTTTTACTGTAGTGTTACACTTACAACATGAGCAATTAATATTATTATTTTTCTGTGTTATTATTTTTCAGTGGCCACTTCTATGAAAAACATTTGAAATACATTAAACTTAATGAAAAGTTTGTGCCTTTTACTAAGATGAATTTGAACTACCTCTTAAAGGTAAGATATTTCACCAATATTACTATTTCCCTGACACTAGATCTTAGCAAAATATGTACTGTATGGCATAACAAAATGTGTAAACTGCAGGTAACGTACTTCACTCCTTAGGGAAAATAGTGCCCTAGAATATTTAATGGTGAAATCCCAATGAGTGTGACTCTGTCAAGACTGAAAAAAAAATCCAGTTATATATACACATGAACCTGCAAAAAGCATATCAGTATTCAAAAACACCTGCTGTTGTCCTGAACTGACATGTAAAATGAATCAGTTAGTTACATGTTTCATAGACCATTTGGATGATTCTTTGACTTGAAATTATGTGGAATGAGTCAGTTTACAGGATATGTGTGCATGATTAGTATTAACATTAATGAACACATTACTTATTTTTGGTCACTCTCTCTCTCTCTCTCTCTCTCTCTCTCTCTCTCTCTCTCTGTCTTCCTACCTGTCCTACCTACCTACCTACCAATCTTTTCTGACTACCAGTGTTTAAATAGAAAATCATTGGTGGAACAGTGGAATAGATGTCCAGCAGAAGTGATGTTTACTTAGATTTAAAATTTGCTTTGCTACCTGTTAGACATTTTATGGTATTGGGCAAATGATAAAAAGTTTTTATTCTGCACATTGAACTCCTTTCTGAGCCTCACATAGCGTTGATGTTGAATTATAAACGTTATTTTTCCCTCTAGTGCTGTAGGTATGGATATCACTGATCTTGTCAAATTGTGATGGATTATTTATGACACATTTCATTAGTAAATATATGTATTGTGATGGCGGAGTTAAAATGCCTAACTCCTTGTAGAGGTGTCTACACGACATCCATGGGTAAACACCACATATTAGTCTTATTGCTCGCTTTTGTGCAATCAGTACTTTCGTCCTGAGTCGTGACTTACACCAGAAAATTATTCCATAATACACTATCGAGTGGAAATATGCAAAAATATTTCAGGAGCTTAATTCATTTCTTTCGGAGGCTAGCAGTTATACAAAGAGCAAAAGTAGCTGAACTTATTGTTTGAGAAGCTCAGTACTATGCTTCTTTCAGTTAAAGTTTTCATCAGTATGAACACCCAAAAATTTGGGAGCACTCTTCATGATTTACTGACTCCTATTCATGTGCAACATCAATTGTTGTATGGCTACTTGTTGTACAGAACTGAATATAGTGTGTTCTTTTGAAAGTTAGGGAAAGTCCATGTTCAGAGAACCAGTTAATAATTTTTTGGGAAACATCATTAAAAATGTCTTCTGTTGCTTTCTCTCTAATGCGATTTATTATACCACTAGTATCATTCCATTTGATGAATGTTAAGTGGAAGGACTTTCACACATATAAAGAATGGGAATGGACCCAAAATTGAGCACTTTGGGAATTCCTTTGATTTCTCCCTGGTCATAAAAATTTTCTCCACTGCCAGCATTTTTTGAATTATTCAGCTTTATTTTTGTTTTATTTGTTAAGTGTGATTCAGCTAACTGTGCGTAAAACCATCAATTCTGTAAAACTTCAGTTTTTCCCAGAGAGAAAATTCCTTGGAAAGAGTACAAAGAATACCAAATGGGGATATTTTGTTACTTAAGGCTTGTACTGTTTTATGAGTGAATGTATAAATAGTATTCTCAGTTGAGAAACCCTTCTGGAATCCAAACTGTAATATGTTAAGTAAATTGTTTATACTTAAGTATGAGACTACTCTGAAGTTCATTACTTTTTTGAATGTTTTGGAAAAAAGATGTTAGTAAGGAAATTGGAAATTGGTGGTAAGGTCTTATTGGACCAAACTGCAGAGGTCATCGGTCCCTAAGCCTAGGCACTACTTATTCTAACTTAAACTAACTTACGCTATGGACAACACATGCACCCATTCCCGAGGGAGGACTCAAACCTCCAAGGGGGGGAGCCCCATGGACCATAACAAGGCGCCTAAGACCACGTGGCTATCCCGCCTGGCTGTTAGTAAGTAAACTGGAGAATAATTATCTAAGTTTGCTGTACCATCTTCCCTATGAAGAGGTTTAACAGTTGTGTATTTTAATGTGTCTGGAAAAATTCCCTGTGCCAGTGATGCATTACATATATCACTAAGGACATTACTTATTAAGTTGGAACACATTTTCATAATTCTGTTTGAAAGTCCATCATCAACACGTGAGCTTTTGTTTTTTTAGAATTTTGTAATTCTATTAATTTCAGTGAGGAATTTTGGTGCTATGAATAGTCGCTTAAAGTTTTGTTGACTGACATTAATGTATTCTATTGCTTCTTCAGCTGAACCATTTAATTCTATTTTTGCTGCTACATATAGGAAGTGGTTGTTAAAAATACTTGCAGCTTTTGAATTATCAGTCACAACATTGTCATTTACTTTAATTGTTACAGTATCTTGTACACTGACAGGCTGTTCTTTCCCCTGTTTCACAGTATCCCATATAGTTTTAATCTTATTATCTGGTTTATTTATTTCTGTCAGGATGTAGATACATCTGGACGTTTTAATGACCTTCCTTAAAATACTACAGTATTTTTATGTAGTATGCAAATGATACCAGATGTTGACATACTCTAGCCTTTATATAAATCTCCCTTTTCCTCTTAAATGAGATTTAAATTCCCTTAGTGAACTACTGCTGTCTTTTTTCTTTTTATTTTGTTTTTGTGTTTTGTTTTTATGGATCTTATGGATAACTTTTTAGGAAAGCAGCTTTCAACTGTTGACACACATTTACTATTGAATCAGTCTCTTTCTGTGTATACCTTATCCCCTACCACTTCTTTAAACATACTTTTAAAATATTGCATCGTGTTTTCATTAATAAGCCTCCGTGCTTTGTATGAACCTGCCTCAGGGCTATAAGGTATCATATTGTTTATTTCCATCAATTGTGCATCATGATCAGATAATCTATTAACAATTGCGTACACATTAATTGTTTCTGCCTGAGCACTGCATATAAAAATGGTAACAATCAGTGTCCAGCTATCTTGCTGCATACAAGTTGGAAAATTGACTACTGAAATGAGATTGAAACACCCAAACAATGATTCTAGTTCATCATTCCTGTACATATCTTTTAAAAAATCTACATTGAAATCTCCACAAACTATTAACTGTTTCTTCTTGTCTGACAGGTAGCTCAATGGTGCATCTAGATGTTTCATAAATAACTAAAAGTTTCCTAGAGCAGTTCTGTAGACTGTTGCAATTCAGAAGGTGGTGTGACAATCAGTCATCATATTGTTGGACCCTGCTTACTGGTTTCATCTCTTTTTGCTAAATGACACTTAAAATTCCCCAGGGTACTTTGTATATTCCTCATGGAATTAATTGTGCATTTATTTAGTAGAACAGTCTGGGCAACCTTGGCATATGGAGCTCCTCGATTTCAGTATGTTATAAAAAAAAAAGTGTGTATATTGTGTACAGAGATCTGTCAGTTTGTCGCACCTCAGTATGTCATGTGAGAAAGATCTGCCAGTCTTTGTCGTGGCATCATGAGGGTTGTCTTGATTGTGGTACAACCTTTTGCCAAACGTATGAGTGCTTTCTGTGACTTCCAAACAATATTAAAGATCTTGTACATTGCAACTGACTAATCTTCTCCTCTTGTCCTTACCTTGTAGAAAACATTAGTAAACCCTTCTTGAGTTAATACGTTGATTTGTACATTGAGCTAAAGAACATATTTTCTCACAATTACATTGCTGTATGCACTGAAAACAACATGAAACATGTATAGTGTAGATTGGCATAATTTACCTTTAACATTTCATAAAGCATAAGCCCTCATCAGCCAGAAGCACTTCATGTCTTGAAAGTTTCACTTTTCATTCTAAAAGTATAAGCTTGGAAGAATTTCGATTTTCAAGAAAATCTTAGTTTTTGTTTCATCTGACCTGTTTAGATTTTTAAATTGTGATTCAAAACAATTTAGAATCAGTTTTGAATTTAACTAGAACAAGTACATTTAATTTACTTTCTTAAATAATAGGTGGAAGTTGAATAGATTTTAAGAAATATGTTTGCCTGAAAATTGGCAAAAATGTAACTGTATGAAATTACTGATCTGAAAGATAAAACTTCTGAGCAGTGGAGGAGTTCATGAAGGATGTGACAAGAATGGAGTTCATAGAGGTTATGATTGATTCCTCAGGATATAAGCAGTCAAAGGAAAATGAACATCAGTTCTTTCTATGGATTCCAAGTAATGAATGTCTTTTTTATAGTAATGAGAAATATTTTTTTAAGTTTCAGTCCATAGTTTGCAAAAACAAATATAATGGTAATCAGTTGTCCTAGGTTACATATAAATAATTCAAGGAATAGCAATTCTCTGAATAATTCACCAAAAGTTGAGGTGGAGCGGTTGTGTTGAGTGGAGTGGGCGAAGGGAGAAAGGAGGTGAGGAGTAGGAGGGAGGGAGGGAGGGAGGGGGGTGGGGAGAGAGAGAGAGGGGGGGGGGGGCAGAAGGTACTGGGATAAGAATATAGCTCCTGTGAGCTCATTCTGGCTGCAGAGAATCTTGTATTTTCCATATAGCACAGGTTGTGAAGCAGCCATAGAAAGCCAGCATTTGTGTGTAACACTTGATAGTCGACACTTCTCTTGGTCACAGTTTTGTGGTGACCATTCGTATGGGTGGACAGCTGATTGGTGGTCGCTCCCACATAAAATGCTATGCAGAAATTACAGCAGAGCTATTGTATGACATGACTTTTTGCTCGGGTGGACTTACTTCTGATAGCATGGGCCTGTAACAGGATTGGAGAAGATGTACTGGGTGGATTTATTGGACAGGTCTTGCCTGGGACTTCCACAGTGGCATGACACATGTGACAGTGGTTCTCTTCAGATGGTGCCAGTTGTTACATGTACTCACTGCCTGAACTCCAACCGGTCTGGTTGCCCACCCTTAATCACTCATGACTTGGAAACATGAGAGATCATATGGTCTAGGATACTGTGCAGATTGGGTGGATGGTGGACTACCACTTTGGGTGGGAGGGGGGATTTGGCAGGAAGGGCTCTGGGTAGGATATTCCTCATTTCCAGGCATGATATAAGCAGCTGAAGCCCTAGTCTTGTTGAGATGCAATGTAGGCATGTTGTAACCAAGTGGAACAATGTGTGAAACTATTTTTAAAACCAAGGTTTTTTGTATGAGGATTACGATTAGTTTTTGACCTAGCAAGTTCATATCTAATGATATTCAGAAAACCATTGTGTATATTCTTTTCTTTTGCCAGTTTTGTTAATAACAACGTTTAGTTTAGTCACATTAGGAACTTCATTGTCCATCAGCTTGCCACTTTATAGTCAGTATGAGTGAGTCTCTTGAGAGAGAGAGAGAGAGAGAGAGAGAGAGAGAGAGAGAGAGTGAGTGAGAGTGCAGAGATGATTTCGATATTTTGTTTGGTGAGAAGAGTACCTCTGCATTGTATTGGGTGCTACTTTTAAGCAGGTATTTAAAACCTGCCTTTACTCAGTAATACTTCATGTGTTCATTTTCTGTTCCCATAGTTTCTGTTGTTGCTTTGGTAAAGTTAAATAAAAATCAAAATAAATTATTTGGTATTTATTTACTTGTTATCTCTGAGTCAACAGCTGTCTGTTCTTTTGAGTCTTGAAAGCCAAAGATTATGGTGCTCTCTGCATCCCCTTATGGTGTTCTCCTCTGATTACACATGTCGTTTTAGGAAGTTTAATAACTGTTTTGTTGCACTAAAATACATTGTATTATAAGTTTCACGTTTCTGGTGGTTATATTACTTTGTTACTTTTTTATGGCTATATTGTGAGGCACTTCCGTATATTAATATTTTTTACAGGATAATTATGATGTCCAGTTTGTAAAGGAAGTGTATGGCAGCCCAGTTGTAACTTATCAAGAACTAAAGAATGGGCCCATAGTACATGATGGACCAGTACGAATACCATATTACACGAAGGATAGTTACAAGAGGACAGCAAAATTACTCGGATTAATGGATGATTTTAGAGTGAGTGACTTATTTTCACCATATATGATGTATTTATCTGGTTTGTGTTACTCGGCAAGGCAAAGTGGACATCTGGCTGTTGCAAGAATTAACTTGATCATGTGATGAGGTACAATTGCATTCCAATTCAAAGTAGCACTTGTTATCTTGCAGTGAGAGCATAAATTTTGATTTTGGAAAACAGCTTTGTGGGAAGCCATGACAACTTTCTGTTAACGTCATTCATTAATGACAATGAGAATGAGGTATTGGTGATAGTGGCAGCAGAGAAGGCAACAGAAGGTGCAAGCAAATGTTGATAAACAAAATTGAAGGAAGTCAGTGGTGTGCAAATTACAGAAGGTGGGACGTGACACTGAGTGGCGCAGCATTCAAGTATTTGCTGTAAAGTAGAATAAGTAAACTGCACACAATAAATATTTCAGTGATGATATAGGTAAATGTGTTATTAAACAGCAATTTTTGCAATACAAAATACCACAGTTGCAAAAAAACTCACAGCTCCCCCCCCCCCTCCCCCCCCCCCCCCCCCCCCTCACGACTGAGAAAAAGCTGTTTCATCTACGGGATTTGCTTCTAAAAGTTTCCACAATAACTAAGTCATTATGTGCAGATGGGAGAATGTACCAGCCGAAAGACCATTCTGCAGTAGACTTTTTATGAAAACTTAACATATTAGAATTAAAGTGGTCAGTGATTCATTCAGACTAACTGTGGATTCATAAGAACTGCACTGTGAATATTGCAAAGTGACTGTGTCGAAGAGTGTTGGCTAACAATAGTGCTGGTCAACATTTCATTGTTATGAATGCACAGTTTCATTTTTTGTTCACTTCTCAATTGCTATAACAGGAAAACAGATTATCATGTAGAAATAGAGAGAGAAAAAATTAAAGATACATAGAAGCAAGGAAAGCCATTATACTGAAGTAGCACCAGCCCACTGCTGTTTAACAAACATAAACATATTCCATAGTAGGCTGTAATGAATAAAAATCACATTATACCGTACAACAGACCACATTTATGTTTATTAAACATCTGGAGGCTGTGGATCCCCACAAATACAAAAGAAATTTTAATCACTGCTGTTTTTTCCACTGGCAAAATTTTGCAAGAAAGTTGTTCCCTACCTACTTCTGCCTTACCGTACAGATTTAAATCCCAAAGATCTGGTCTGCAGTCTTGCAAACAATAAGCTCTGTAGTTGTAATAAAATCAGGCATCTCACTCTCTAAGTTGAAAGAATAAAGGCTATCATCTTTGCTACTAATAAATGAATGTCATGCATTACGGATGGTGTGTGTGCCAATACTTTTACATGCCACTGGCTGGATGCACAATGCCAGTGCTGCAGTCTGGCAAGTGGACTAGGTTGGGGTGGGGGTTGTGTCAAGTGGGATGGGTAGAGGAGAAAGGTGGGAGGTAGGTGGGGGTGGGTGGATAGTGGTTTGGAGGGAGGCAGCAGGTTTGCGTGCTGAAGGTTTTGGGGTGGGTGTGTGGTTGGGGGTGGGGAGAGGGAGGTATGTGCACGGGCAAGGCATGTGATGCATGGGTGTCAGAGCTGGTGGGGAGAGGCACCCGCTGAAGGTGACATGAGGATGTCAATTGGGAGCAGGTAGTGGAGCGGAGAAAGGGGGAACTCTTGGGTGGAGTGTGTGGGACAGTGAGTTACTGGAGACTGAGGCCAGGACAATCTGTATAGTTCAAAGAAGCTGTTGGTGGAGGGAAGGATCCAGGTCTTGTGAAGCTGCCACTGAAATTGAGCATTTTATGCTCAGCTGCATATCGTGCCAGCAGGCTGTCAAATTTGTTCTTGTTAGTTGTCCAGTTTAGCTACTTACTGCAGATTTGTTTCTTTGCATACAGCTTAGTAGATAATCTGTTCAGAGAAAGTAATTTTGTTGTATATAGAAATGCTTACGTAACGCCCACTTCTGATGAAATTGGTGAGGATTTTTTTTTTAAACAAATAACATTAGCATAAAATAGAAGATATTCGGGTACATATATAGCTAATTATTCTCCTAATATGTCAAAAAGTTTTGAGAGTTTTGTACTTTATCTTGATTTGAGAAAGATGGGCTTTCATTTATACTGTCGCACTGTGTCCAGTATTTCAAGAAGCTGGGCCTCATGAGGTAACATACTTTCATACTCATGAGTCAAGAGATGTTAGAAATCCACACATCATGAAATGCAGTGATAATATGTGCACTAGAAGGTGCCCTGGGAACATAGCGACTTGTTTCATTATGATGGAGATTGATACTGTGGAAGGAACCATCCAACTTTTATTGTGGTAACACCTCACATTGCTAGACAAATGCTCTTTGTGGCCCATGGTGGTGGTCCAACCCTTCAGCTCAGTTTCTTTCACGTATAATCAAAGTCTGGGGAGCAAGGCGGCCACTCTAGATGTGTTAAGTCTGTATGTCTGTATATTGCAAGTACGTGTGCACCATGTCAGTACTGAATGGTTATGCCTGTAGACTGCTACTGTTACAGTATCTCCAGAAAACAGGTGTAGCAATGTACATGCCACTGCCTTGGACAAGAACACTGGGATTGAAATATCACCTTTTCCATTACATCACCCCTGTATGAACCAGATGTACTTATAATGACAGTAGCTTTCAGTGCTTTTGTATCTACATAGGGCGTGACAATGCTGCGAAACAGTTACTGTCAGCACAAATGTAACTGTAATAGTAGATGGTAGCTCAACCAAATAGCCAGGGAGCTAAACCCCAGAAGAGGAAACAAAACTTGACGTGCAAGTCAATCTATGGGGGAGAACTGATGGGTACGGCTTATCACTGCCGATAGGGAACATCAGAATCAATGGTTCTGCCCGTACAATACTTTGCACACACCTTCCATGACAGAGTGCCACATTGCTCTGCCATGAGACTCATACTCGCTCATCTAATTCCATATTAATGGTTGCTGGCAGGGATACTAAATACTGCCATCCTTTAAGGACACACAGGGTTGAAAATAGCCCCATTTGTGCCATGACCTCTATTAAACTGGAGAGGGCGTGACATTCCCCGGCATTGAATCTATCCCTGAAGTAAGCAATGCTGATGCCTCTGGAGTGGTGGAAAATTGTGAAAGCTGACGTAATGGCTATTCCATCTGCATCATTAGGGGTAAGGCCACAGCCACGGGTGAGTGGGGGAAGGAGGTACTGGTTCCAGTTCCATGGGCTCCGCAGCTGGAATTACAGTAGTGTTTGTCGCCAGTGTCCTATTCTGCAGGCAAAAGTAGGACAGTGGAGAGCGTAGTGGGGATTGCAGTGGGCATGCATGCTGCCACACTCTGGAGCCTCCTACTGAGAGAACACCATGAACGACCCCATCGTCCAAATGGCACAGAGGTGGTGGCACTGTGGGTCCAACAGATTGCAGATGAAACTGATTGGAATGATGGGTCAGCTGCTCCAAACTGATATCCACGACAAACAAATGCTGAGCCTTGTGGCTCACCACTATACCAGGGAGCCACCCCTCCTGGCAACCGAAAGACCTTATGTGGCATACCCATCAGGAAAGCTCTGTGGGCCGCGACAGTCTGGGGCATGCAACTTGGTTTGCAACAAAGCGAAAAGACCCCAAGGCGGGTGCCCATGTGGATGCTCCTACTGAGTTCAGCCATTTCCTGGTGTTGCCCAGTGCGTGATGAAAAAACTAGACACTGCATTATTGTGGAACAAGGCAGATGTGGACTTCATCTGGGTCTTGAGCGTTCAGTAGAAGCACTCCGCCATTGAGTTGGAAGCTGGGTGAAACAGGTCAGTAGTCAGATGCTGGATACTATTGCAAATGCAGAAATCTTCAAACTCCTGTGGCTCAAATTGCCAACCATTATCAAATACAAGGGTCTAAGGGGAGTCCTCTGTAGTAATAATGAAAGGCAGTGGATGAATGGTAGCTGTTGACATTTTGGAACTCAATTTGCCAACATCCAGGAAATTGGACAAATCATCTACTATCAATAACCACATGCTTCCCAAAAAGGAACCCATAAAATGGAGATGCACCCTCTCCAAACGATGCTCTGGGACTGACCAAGGGAAAAACTGGAACTGCGACCCAGTGTAGTTCTGTGCACAGGTCACATAAGTCCACACCAGATGTTCAGTATCATGATCAATTGCTGGACAGTAGATGGGACACTCTGCCAAAGCCTTCATACGAGACGTACCCCAGTACAATGCACTCCACAATTGGTGTATTAGAGGATGCAATGCTGGAGTGACAACCACTTGACAGCTTTGCTCCTCCATGGCAAACATGAAACACCATTGGAATATGTTCAGGTGCCCATGTAGGACAAAAAAGTAGGCCACACTGACCCCACTACCATAGGGATGTCCTTGGGTAATCCGTTCTGGACTGTCGAAACAAATTTCCTAAAAAGTTGGGCAGTGGATGCAGTGGTCATGAGCTCCTGTGCTGTCAAAGGAAAATCAAGCAATGTCTTCTCCAAGGTATCATCCAATGTGAAAATGAGAGCCTTCTGCCAGTTGAACTCTGAATTTGGTTTCACTGGAAACTGTGATAATGCATCCGCATTAGCATGCTGGATGGTGGACATGTAATGAATGTCATAGTGATAATTACTGGGAAAGAGCACCACCACTACAATCTGTAGGTATCCTATCCATTAGCTTGGAATGAGGGTTGAATAAGAAAACCAGCAGCTTGTAGTTGATGATAAGTAGGAACTTCACTCCATACAAGAAAATGGAAAAATTTTTCAATGCAAAAATGATAGCCAAGGTGTACTTTTCCACCTGTGAATAATTATGTTGTGCCATTGAAAGTGTCTTCAGTGGGTAAGCAATAGGCTGCTCAGTGCCATCTGGGTTCCAATGTGAGAGGATCACACTATGCCATTCTGGGATGCGTTGGTGGCCAGAGTTAATGGTTTATCCTGCATAAAAGAAGCCAAAACACAAACAGAGCACAAACACTCCTTGAGGGACTGAAAAGCCTGTAACATTCCATGAATATTAAAAATCTGACATCTGTTTGGTGAAGCCAGTTAAGAGGAAGGCAGATGTTCGAGGTCTAAAAAGTATGGGATATCCTTCAGGTGTTGTGCTTGTTTGTAGGCATGAGGCCATCTTTACTAAGCACATAACCCAAAAAATGCATTGTAGGGAAATAAACTACATTTTTCTGACTTCCAACGAAGTCTGTTCTCCAGGAAGTGTTGGAAAGTTGCATAAAGATTTCATAAATGCTCCTCTTGTGTAGAGCCTGTGACTTACATGTCACTGAGGTAATTTACAAGACAGGGAATGTCCTAAATCAACTGCTCCAAATACCATTGATAAATTCCTGCCACAGATGAAATTCCAAAAGGCAAGCGATTAAACTGGTAAAGCCCAAAGATCTTGTGAACCACAAAGAAACTCTGAGAACCAGTGCCCAACGGCAACTGGAGGCAAATGTCAGGCAAATCGATGCCTGAAAAATATTGGTTCCCTGACAACTTCTTGAATGCCTCCTGATGCGGAATACCATATGAGTCAGCAACACATTGCATGTTGGCTCTTCGTTGACAAATGCCACAGAGGTGCATCGACCCATCCGGTTTCTGAATCGCCAACAAAAGAGTGCCCATTGACTTGATGAAATAGGAGAAACAATTCTGAGGCCCTGCCAATGTTGCGACTTGACCCTGACCACATTTCGCATGGCAAAGAGAATAGGTTGGGGGTAACAAAGTTTAGGTGTTATTGACAGCTTAAGCATGATGAGTGTCTCAAAATTTTCTGCCCAATCCAAGTTATTCTCAAACAGTTTATCATGTAGCTGTAGTAGAGATTCCAAATCTTGAAAGGTGACCAATTGAAATGCTAAGTGTATGTCAGTCTGGAAGCCAAAAACAGAAGTGGTGTTTAACCCAAAAAATATTTTGCACCAACAGTGAATTAACCACTTACTACACAAGTTGCCATTCCAAATTCTTATAGCATGCTGATACAGAGAATTGCTTCCTCAAAGGAATACACTGTTTGCTATAACACACAACTTGACATTGTGCCATTGCAGTGCAGGACAGCCCCAGAGCCAGTACGTGTCTAGTCTAATGAGGCTGACAGTTGCTCCCATATCTTGCTGAAATTCAATAGATCAGTCATCCATGACCAGTGTTAGCAGAACACACTGGGGGCAAAGCTAGTAGGGTTTCAGAAACAGCTTCTAAGTCCAGGGAAAACACTGGTCCCTCTGAGAGCCATCCTGTGGCCTGTCAACTGTGACAAACTGATGCAAAATGGCCGACTTTCCAACATATCCCACACACAGCATTTAAATACAAACCCATGTAATATGGACCACATGGCAATTGGGGCAGCACCGCCAAATTGCCCATTGAGTGGATTCAGATGTGGAGGGATGCCTAGAACCCAAAAAACTTTGCGAGTGAGGATAATGACTCTTCAACTTATGTGTACCCTCCAGGCTTTCTGTGGGCAAAGTCAGGGAACACCATGATAGCACCATGCTCAAATCATCAATGGCACATCAAAGAGTGGCTCATCAGAAGATACAGTCACATGGCCAACACTACAGTGTACCAGGGGCTGTGTACCACACATGGCTAACTTCCACACGTGCCAATTGTTGGAAAGTACATCCCTTTCCACAAAGTTTATGTGATTCGGTGATCTGTGTAATTTCGCTGAAGGAGGTGTCTGACTAGCCAGTGCCTTAGTTCAGACTTTAGTGCCAGGTGCTATCCAAACAATCATGTACCTAATTAGCAAGTCCATGTAAGGTAACACATTGGGGACACTCGAACTGATACTTGCACAACAGACCTTGCAGGCCAGCAATCCAGGCCGCTTATGATTGCCCGGGGCACTTGTGGTGCTGGTTCAACTGCAACCGTACTGCCACCACATGGGTTTGATATCCAAAATATTGTGACAACAGCCGACAAGAGCTCATCAAAGTTACGTTTCTCGTGCTTCGTGGAGGGTTTCAAATTTTGCCTGATTTTGTAGAACCCCACACTACTTGACAATAATGATGTGGCCTTATCAGTGGTATTGAAGATAAATCCTACCTGGCAGTGAAGCGCCAACTGGTGCAGATAATTCACCCACCAATCTGCAGAGTCATTGGAACCGGCGAATAGCAGTAGGGGAGAAGGCTTCCCTTCAGGTGTCTGGCCCACTAGCGGCATGTTGTGAGAGTGGAGCAAGTCTACAGTCTGTTTGAGTAGTTCCTGCATCTGGTCCTGCTGTAACTTTTGTTGCTGCACCTACTCCTGCCAGCATCGCAAAAATGTCAGGTCCATGGTGGCTACAAAGTAACACTAGGGGGGGAAAAAAAAAAGTTCACACACACACACACACACACACACACACACACACACACACAGGAATGTCCTATGACACCACTTCTGTATCTGCACATATAATGAGAACATCTTTCCATGCTTTTGTATCTGCACAGGGTGTGACAACCCCATGAAACGCTTGCTGTCAGTACAAATGTAACTATACTATCCAATGGTGGCTCAACAACAAAGCTGGAGATATGAACCCTGGAAGAGGGAATGAAATTTGATGGGTGAGTCACTCTACAGGAGAACAGAGTGTCCAAACATCACACAGAGTTGAGCATGGAGATAAATACAGGCATGATCAATGTGACTGACTGAACACTTGTCACATGGAAACAGAGCAAAAGCCAGGTGCGAGGTAGTTGAAATAAGCATAACTGATGGGCGTGGCATATAGCTGCTGGCAGGTGAACACCTGGGTCAGTTGTCTTGCCCATACAATGCTTGACATGTGCTGTCCATGGCAGCATGCCATGCTACTTTGCCATGTGACCCAATCCAGCTCACTTGCTCCCATAACGATGTCCACTGGCGGGGATACTAAGCTTGCTAAACTGGTACTCATCCATCAACAGGACTCTACTCCAGTGTCCTTGTGTCCATTCATGGTGAGAATTTGCTGATTAGAGTAGATTAGATACACATTTTATTCCATAGATCCATAGTGAGGAGACGTTGAATGCTTCATAAACAAGAATACGTAATACACATTTATAAAAAAAAAAAAAAGATGTGTTAATGTTTATTCAACAATGCCTAAGTGACATGCTCCATGGAAAAGAATCGCAGGACGGAGGAGGAGTTGTGTGACATAAATGAAAATTGGTTGTTGCGTTTCTGCATCTGAAAGATTGTTTCAATTCAGATTTCACGCCAGTCACACGAGAGTGGCTCAGGTAGTGCCGCTATGAAGATGACGATCATATTTGCTTTAAATACATGCTGTAATGGTCATGAGCGGTAGCTACCTTTGAGATTGGATGACTTGATGTGAGTCGAGAAAGTCTTTAAGGTGATGAAGATGCCGTTATCACCATTTCACTCAGTTTGTACAAGGTCTTGTAATAGAGCTTTAAGAAGCTGGATGTTCTTTCTGCAATACTACAGAAAGACGTGGCAAGAATGTAACCACTGTACACGATTGCTGGCAGTGGTGGCCACGAGAATGTATGATCGCAAGAAGACCAAGATCCGGAGACCACATGGCACTACTGAGAGGGAAGTCCATTATGTTCAGTGTATGGCTCTGGTGCATATTAATTTGCATCTGGAGCAGCAATTTGAGCAGCAGTTGGCATCACAGTGACACAACGGACTGTTACAAATTGGTTACTTCAAGGACAGATTCGAACCAGACACCCTGTAGTGTTCATTCCATTGGCACCCAACCACCTTCATTTGGGACTTCAGTGATGTCTAGTGAGAGTTCATTGGATGGCAGGGTGGAGGTCTTATGTTTTCTGATGAAAGCTGGTTCTGCCTCAGTGCCAGTGATGGCCATGTATTGGTTAGGAGGAGGCTAGTTGAGGACCTGCAACCAACCTGTCTGCATGTTAGACACACTAGACCTACAATTGGAGTTATGGTCTGGGGTACAATTTCGTTATTATCCCACGCATCCTGACTGCAAATTTGTATGTCAGTCTTGTGATATGACTTGTTGAGCTGCCATTTATGGGCAGCATTCCAGGGGATGTTTTCCAGCAGGATAACGCTCATCCACATACCGCTAATTTAACCCAACATGCTCTACGGGGTGTCAGCATGTTGCCTTTGCCTGCTTGAACACCAGCTCTGTCTCCAGTTGAGTGCATATGGGACATCAGACAACTCCAGTGTCATCCACAAGTAGCATTAACCATACCTGTATTGACCAATCAAGTGCAACAGGCGTGGAACTACATCCTCGGAACTGACATGTGGCACCTATACAATAAAATGCATGCTTGTATTCAACATTCTGGCAGTTACACCGCTTTTTAATGTACCAGCATTTCACATTTGCTGTGGCTTATCTCATGCTGACATTAACCTGTTATCTTGCAATGTTAATCACTTAAGTATGTTATCTAGACAAATTTACTCCAGAAATTTCATTACTGTATGTTTTGGTGCCGCAGTTTTTTCCCCTTAAGTGTATTTTCATTTAAGAAGTAATAACAAACTTGTCACAAATCTCATAAATGTTTAATACACTGTGCTGGCTATGATAATCCCTAGGCTATTGTAGCTGCACATCACCATTCAGAAAATCAGTTTATGACACTTATTCATGTTGATCACATTACTGCACTATTTGCAGAAATCAGATCTTGTGTAACACTGTATTTGACATTATTATTAATGTATACATGAAGCAGTTCTACTAAGAAATTTGTCAGTGTAGTAGAAGTTGCCCACTAATAAGTACTGTAGGCTCCTATTATACTGAACTTTATTAGAAGTTAAATTGTTGTATGGCTGCTGACAAGTTGTTGAAAATGTGTATTTCTGAATAATCAACACATTTCTCTACCAAAGTAAGTGATTTTAAATTGCTATGGAAATTAGTCTTATTTTAGTATTGATTCAATGAACTGAGGTGTTAGTTTGCAAAAGAGATACATTATTTGACATACTTTATTAAGGAAGAAATATATTCTACATCTACATACATACTCTGAAAGCCAGTGTATGGTTCATGAAAGTACCTTGCACCGCTACTACTTATTTCCTTTCTTGTTGCTTTCGAAAATAGAGTGAGGGAAAAATGACGCATTGCTATTTGAAATGTATGTTGATGGCGGTGGAATCTGCAGTCAACTTCAAATGTCAGTTATAAAAATTCCCTCAACAGTTTTTCACCAAAGTAACATCATTTCCCCTCTGCATTTGAGATTAGAAAGCAATTCTGTAATACTCACTTGGTGACTGAACCTACCAGTAACAAATCTAGATGCAAACCTCAGAATTCTCATATTTCTTCTGTTGATCTGACCCAATGGAAATCCCAGAAACTGAAACAGTAGTGAAGAATGGATCACACTAGTGTTCTATACACGGTCTCCTTTACAGGTGAACCACACTTTCCTAAAATTCTCCCAGTTAACTGAAGTCAGCCGTTTGCTTTCTCTACTACTGTCCTTACATGCTCATTATTGGGAAGCTGTATTTAGTATCTCTAGTACCTTGAATAGGCCTCTGTTGGACATTCTTGAATTCACCACACACACAATGCAAACTACGTGCTTGGCCTGGTGAGTTACCCCAAAAAATCATCCCATATGATATTATGCAGTGAAAGTACGCAAGCTTTTTTAATTTTTGTGCCTAATGTGTCTGTCATCATCTGCATTGTAAATAAAGACATGTTTAGGTGCTGCAGCAGTTGCTCCCAACTGAATTCCTCATGAGTTATGAATTCAACACTGTCAACCTTTTCTATCTGATAGTCATCATATTTTATACATATTCTGGAAAGAAACATCTTAAAACTTATGAGGTGAATATGGTGTGTCTGTTCAGTGTTGAGTGACAAAGGGTTGGCTGGGAACCTTTCGTTGTTCATGAAAATTTCATGAGCCAATCCTCCTAAAACTAGGTTTGGCTGTTGCAATTTTTGTGTCATCGGAAAACAGAATAAACTCAACATCTAGTAATGTTAAAGATCAAAGATAATTAACATACACAAGAGAAAATAATGGCCCTAAGGTAGAATCTTGTGGGGACACTCCATGTAATTTGTTTTCAGTTGGCTGCTAACAAATAGCTTAATACAAAACTCTTTCCTGTTCACACCCCTATGTTTCCTGCCGGACACATATGATATGAATCATGTGTGACATTTGCTGTTACACCGTAACATCACCATTTGCTTAAAAGGATATTGTCACATCGTAGCTACAATAGGGTCCAAACCTGAAAACGGTCATTGACGAAGTACAACACTTTGTACTGAAAGCACGTTTCTTACGAACACCAGTGTACAGCCAGAACAAAACTGAACTCATGGACGGAGAGTGCCACTGTTTATACAAACACTGAATAATACAGAATGTACAAACATTCCAAATGTACAAACATTCCAAATGTACAAACATTCCAAATGTAATTTATTTCAAGAAGCTTCAGAAATGATAAATACTAAATAGCAAATAACTACAGGTGGTTAGGTTTGTGCCAGTTACCAGCAGCACACCAGCCAGTGGTGCTAATCGCTACACTGCAGTGTGTACACCACAGCTCGTGACATAGCTACCTTTCCTGGAGAAACAGAGACTGCTTGCTCCAGAATTCCTCATTGAAAATGACAACAGTGCCTTGGATCTAGATCTTGTCAGGGCTGAGCAGCTGCCACCAGCTGCCCAGTATTGCGGCTGCAGAGGGCACTCGTAGTACTGAGTTGCTGAAGGTGTGGCTCAGTGGGTGTGCTCTAATGGATCTGCTGGATCCCACATGACCGCTATCGGCATTGCATGGAAACTTGCTGTTCCATTGCCAATTGTGTGATGTGGCAGTAAGATGGTATTAATATGTGAGACCCCAGAAACATAATCCAGGCATAAATAAGTTATGTTAAGACTTCAAAAAGTTTTGAAAGTGGATATATCACTGTGATGTAGCAGAAGCACTTTAAATATGGTGTGTGATTATTGAAAGGAGCAATACAGCAATGCGTAAAGCTATTATTTATGGTGATTATGAGATTAATAAAAACTGATTGTTGTCTTGCATAACTGTTCTCTGTGTGCCAGAGATCTTTGGGAGAGGACTGCAAACACCAACATGCCTCCCACAGCATCTCAAATATCCTATGTGTGATTCAGATGATCCTCATAATGATGACCATTCTGTGCACTATGTTTCTTGATGTTGAAGACGTTTGCTTTCCAGATGAACCCTGTGTGGTGAAGCATTGTTGTCCTGTACTATAGAATAGTCACCTATTAGACTGAAATAAATGTTACATAATTCATGTCAAGTCTACACAGTCACAGTACCATTTAGAAAGACATCTAATGACATACTGCCTCCCACAGAGGCAAAGTTTCTTTTAAAACCATTCCTTTCACAGATATTTGTCAGATAATAATTGGTTCTGGCTTAGCATAATGTCCTCCATTGGTCAGATATCCAGTGCCCATTTTGGTGTGTCCACTGCAGATCTTCAGCAAGCTGTGAATGCACTCGTGTAGTTAATTGTGTCATATACATATCAGCTTCATGAAGTCTTCTCAAAACAGTAGTTAATGATATAATCCTTTTGGTGGCTGAAGCAAGGTTTGACCAGTGTTTAGGCGGGCTTTATTTAGCTCATGTTCCTTTCCTTGTGTAACTCCAAATATTGATTTTTGGTGCCTTTCATAGCCAGTGGCCATTCTTGTCTGAACCTCATGGTTGTTGAATGTATATTATAACTTGTTGCTACTGTCTTATAAATAAGAGAAGGACAAATACTATGGATATTTATACATGTGGTCACCTCTGTCGGAGTTTGACATTCATTCATTATGCCAATGCCCATTCCCCTACTTCCCCAAAAATTGCACTTTTTCTTATAAATGATACTGTGGTGCCATTAAATCAGGTTTGCTTGCATTCACAAGCATGTTGTTTTCTGCTATGTATGAATGATGCCAGCAAATTTTACAGACATTGATTTGGCTATACTACTATTCCTCAAAAAGGACGACCTGATGGGAGAGAGAGCTAGAGGAAGCGTATGTAATTTCCTCAGTACCGACTACCACTCCTCGCCTCTGTCACTTACAATGACTTTACAAGCAGTTGCTGTATCAGTGCATGTCTGTCATCTGTTGACAATATGTTTCTTTTACTTTCATCTTGTGCATACTTGCATAAATGTGGGACAGAGCACTCACTTTTGTACAGCAACTGGGTCGTTCTCTGCCATTGATCTCTCACTTTGCTCTCCAGCTCTTGCTCACACTGCTCAATGGGAAGTGGTTGATGTCTTGCGTGGAAGTGATCACTTCCCGATCTAGATTCACCTGCCAGATGGGGTGGAACCCGAAATGAAACTGCCATGATGGGTGCTGGGCAGAGCTGACTGGACATTTTATAGCCAGTTGGTCCAGTCTGAACATTGTGTGAATGCCGAGGCATGTTGTTGTTGTTGTTGTTGTTGTTGTTGTTGTTGTTGTTGTTGTGGTCTTCAGTCCTGAGACTGGTTTGATGCAGCTCTCCATGCTACTCTATCCTGTGGAAGCTTGGGCATGCGTGGATCATATTACCAAAATGATCCTCCGCACTGCTGCAGCATCCATTCCACAGTCCACGCAACAACAGAGGAGGCAACCTATCCCTTGGTGGAGTGCCGAATGCTGCTCTGCAATCAGGACCAAGTGTGCAGCTCTGTGTAGTTTCAAGTATCGGCCAACTGCAGAAAATCTTGCAGCCTTTCAGGTGGTAAGGGCAAAGTGTCGCTGAATTATTTGAGAGAGCAAGAAAAGGTCGTGGCAACAGTTCCTGAACACCATTAATCGTTTGAAAAAGTTCTATTGTGTGAGAGGCCACCAGGAGAATTTCTGGGAGAGGAAGCAGGTGCCCCATGGCTGCTGTAATGGGGAACGGCACTCTCCAAACCAATCCATGAGGCATTGCCCAGACTATGATGGCGTATTTTGCTACAGTTACTACAACAGCCAATCAGGATCCATGTTTCCAGTTTGGACTTCCAGTCCACCTCTGATGAAGATTGAAACTGCCCATTTTCCATGTGGGAGCTGGATCCTTCATTGTCTGTGGCTTGTGACACATCCCCTGGTCATGACAGAATCCATTAAAGTATGCTCCGGTACCTCACAAGGTGAAAGAAAGATATCCTCCTCGCACTTTTTAATGCCATTTGGGCATAAGGTCACTTTCCCGAATTGTGGCGTGAGGCAATTTTAATTCCTCTTTTAAAACATGGGAAACACTGTACATGCTCAAGTAGTTACCATAGTGTTGCCCTTAGTAGCTGCATGGGAAAGTCTGTGGAGTGGATAGTCAACTGCTGCCTTGTCTGGATCTTTAGAATCCAGGTAACTCCTTAGTCACTTTCAGTGTGAGTTCAGTAGGTATCGCTCCACCTCTGACAATCTTGCCCACCTGGAGGCACCTATACAACAGGCTTTCCTATGCCGGCATCACCTTGTAGGCATATTTTTTGACATTGAGAAGGCCTGTGATACTACTTCGAGGCATCTTGTCCTGGAGCAACATCATGAATGGGGTTTTTGTGGTTGTCTTCCCATGTTTGTTCAGCCCTTCCTCTCACCATGATATTTTAGGTACCGAGCCTGATTGCTTTGAGAAGGAGAACGGTGTCCCTCAGGGCAGTGTTTTAAGTGTGACTGCCTTTGCCATAGCTATTAATAGCATTATGTCCATAGTGAAAAGCCCTGTCCAGTGTTCCTTGTTTGTGGATGACTTCTCTGTATTTTTCTCTTCTTCAAGCCTCGCAATGACAACATGTCAGGACCGATGGCCTTCGTAGTCTGGTCCCTTCAACCCCCCACAAACCAACCGACAACACGTCAGTTGCAACAAGCTCTTCGACATTTGGATGAATGGATGCAGAAAACTGGTTTTACGTTTTCTACCGAGAAATCTGTGTGGGTTCTTTTTAACCATTCTCATTCCATTTTAAACTTTCCTGGATAGAGGATGAGGGACACTGTCCTTATTTTAAAGATACAGTGAGGTTTCTGGGTCTGATATTTGACTCTAAGCTTACGTTGGTTGTTACCACATCTTAAGGACCTGAAAAAATGGTCACTTACAGCTTTAAGTATTTTAAAACGTCTTAGCCACAGTACGTGGGGAGCAGATATGACTTGTCTGCTCCTGTTTTACAGGGCATTTGTGCGATCTCAGCTCGATTATGAGTGCACAGTGTATGGGTTTGGAAGACTTTCTTATTTAAAGATGTTGGACCTAGTGCACCATGGAGGGATTCGGTGGGCCACTGGGGCATTCAGAACAAGCCCCACACCTAGCCTCTGTGCAGAGGCTAGTGAACCACCACTTGACATCAGGCAAGGGCTACCTACCATGCGCCAGGTATATAATTACTGCCCATACCTTACACACCCACCCACCTACCATACCATTGCTCAGCCTCCACTGGAAAGACTTTTTCGTAACCAGCAACAGTCAGTGAGGCCCAATGGGATTCGTGCACAGGATTTCCTTCTAGAGATGGTGTGGCCAGTTTTCATGTTTTACATCGCAATGGGAGCAGATTTCCACCTTGGCTTCTCCAGAGGCCCAGGCTTATTTTAGACTTGATGAATTTTAAGGAAGATTGTATGTCAGATTTTACATTTCAATCTCTCTTTTTTAACATTTTAGATATACATCTAGGTTTCACAGTAGTGTACACTGATGGCTCCAAACAAGGGAATTCCCTCGGCTGCTCTGTCGTGTTCCCCAACTATGTCACCAGGATTTGCCTTCCTGTCGAGTATACTATTTTCTCAGCGGAGCTCCATGCAATCCTGAAGGCACTGGAGCAGATGCGTCGTATTTGGGGCAAACAGTTTTTCATTTACTCAGATTCCCCCTAGTGTCTTACAATTGTTACAGAACCTGTACCCAGCTGAGGGGTTGGTCCGGCTGATATATTGACCAACTGTACTTCCTCCAATGGTAGGGTAAGCATGTGTCATTCTGCTGGATGCAAGGTCATGTAAGGATATGGGGAAATGAAGAGGCTGATCGGGCTGCCAAGGAGGCCTACAGAGGACAGGACGTGGCACAGTGTCCCATTCCCTTGCAGGCTGTTGTTTCTACACTGCACAGGGAGTGCATGCAGTTGTGGGATGAGGAATGGCTGGCAGTGATAGCCAATAAGCTGCTTTTAGTGAAGTCAACAACCTGACTGTGGCGTTCCTCCTGCCAGTTTCTCAGGTGGAATGAAGTGACCCTCACGCGTCCTAGAATTGAGCACTAGCTTTTTACTACTACGAGACAATCCCCCATTTTGTGATGCTTGTGGCGTGCACATCTCTACTCACCACATTTTAATGGAGTGCATTTTATATTGTGATGCAAGGGCAGAAGCAAATATTGGGGGGATCTACTCTCTATTTTAGCTGATGATGAGAGGAGTGTGACTAAGGTTTTAAAGTTTTGTTATGTGTCTGGACTCTGGCCTAAACTTTAAGGCTAGAGGTTTTAGTGAGTTGCAGGGTGCCTGGCTTCTCCTTTTTTTATTCTTGTGGTCAGCCATCCTTGTCCATCTGCTGTATTGTTATAGCTCCTTAACCACTTTCTTCCTGTGTCATTAATGTTTTACCACTGATGCAATACTTCCTTCCATGGTTCTGTGCAGGTGTGCCCATAGTTTTCCAACTTTTGTTACCTACATTTTACGTGCTGTTTTATCTTCCTGTTTTGTGTATTTTACTGACACTCGTCTCAATCTGTTTTCATGCAGGTGCTAAAGACCTTGCTGCTGTGTGCCCATACAAATATGTCCATATCGAGAGAGCTTCACTACAGCAAAAGTGTGTCACAAAATACAAGGAGCATGCCAAAATGACAGTTATTGAAAGATATTCATCACACAAATAAACAAAAATATAAAAGTGCAATTTCAAAGCCATTAGGTCATCTCTTGGGTTGACTGATGAGTCCAAAGAGGACTCATCCCTGGAGGTAATGGAGTAAGAAGTCTGTGGAAGGGAACCAACAAGTCCCTCCTCTAAACCCACAACTGCCATGTATCTGTAATCTCGGAAGGAAGAAAAGGCAAATGTAGAAAAAATGTCGCAAATAAAGTGGCTCTCATAATGCAGTGGAACCTAGATAGTTCAGGCTCCGTATGAACCAATTGAAAATTTTGACAGGGGGCAGACCACTGTGCCTGTGTCTACAAAAGACTGGTGCCCTGTATCTTGGGTTACTGCTTGCACTCAAGGAGAGAGGGCAATTGCAACTCATGTTTTTGCCTTGACATTTCACCAGAAGATGATGAGTGTGACTGTAGCTCTCTGCAGAAATTTACCTGGGAGGGCAGGGCGGGGGGTGGTATAAATGAGTTGGTCTTTGGTCTGTTTAGAGATGTTATGCCACAAGAATTAAATTTTGGCAGTTACACAAAAAGTTATATACTGGAGACGTGAAAGTTATCCATGGTGTATGACAATTATGTAATGACTAAAACCTCTGTACTCCAGACTCAAGGTTGAGGGGTTGGGGGGGGGGGGGGGGGGGGTAAGGATGACATGCCCCTCCTTGTGGATACCTGTTAGAATAACATTTTGAAGCATAACAGTTTTACACTGCCATTCAGCTGGTTACCTGAACAGTTTTCATGAATGTTTATATATCTAAATAGAGCCACTCTTCTGCCTTTGGCTTTTCAATACTTTGACCAGTATCATATCTGAACATATTGTTTTTTATCTAATACTTTTTATTTACAATTTTTATTCTTTGGTTTGTATTTGTAATATAATAATGAAAACACTATAGCTTAGTATCTGTTACTTATATTTTAGCTTTATGGTTTTGATATTTGTCGTTGCTCACTACCAGCATATTTAATAAATGTTCAGAGAAATCTTAACTCATTTTCCTTCTTAGTTATATTTATTGAATGAGTGGCTGCCTGAACATAAAGTTTTTAGTTATTTATTGGAATTTATTTCCAGACAGATATTTGAAGGTTTGTTAATGCACTTAACTATGTTTATACAGAGTGGTGTCCCACGTACTGGATATCGTGGTGTTGTGAGCTTCATGTACAAAGGCAGGAGAGTATATTTAGCACCAAATGCCAACTGGAAAAGTTACGATCCAACATGGAGCTAGCATAGGGGAGACTGTAGGTGAGTGTGGAATATATAATTACTTAAATGAATATCATTTGACTCTGATATTGAATTCACATTGTCAGAGAATCTGTATGTCTGACGTACTACATTTTGAAGCTGAAGCAGTCATAAGTGAAGCTGAAGGCTATGCAGGCTGGGTTTGATAGGCCATGCTATGGAATCCTAAGCAGGAATGGAACAGGTTGTATAATATAAGAGACAGGGAGACCAGAAGAGGTGAGGAGCATTCATCAAACTCTTTATTAGAGAGCTTCTGCCATATAATGATTGCAAGTGACCACATGGCAGTGCTGAAAATGATAAAGCTCTTCAGCTGTCCTTTCAACACTGTGATATTGGTGTTGTGTCATGGAATTTTTTGAAGGAAGGTGAATTGAAATTTGAGGTGCTGTATTGTGGGAAGGTTACATTGGGATGCTTATGTGGCAGTGGGTGGTCAGTCTTGATTGGCAGGGATTGGGAGCAAGAACACACAAGGTTTTTTGTTAGTATGTCAGTTGGGAGGATGACAGAAATGTTTCTACTGTACATTGTGAGAAAAGGTAATCGCGCCTGTAACAAATACAACATTATTGTGTGAAGCTAAAAATGATTTTTGGAGATGACTGAAACGTCTTTAAAGCACAGGATATGGAAGTAAGCATTGTAAAAAACTGTAAATGGGGTAATAGGCATCTAACAAAATAATACATAATAAAACTTGGGATGGTAGAGTTCAGGCTCATTCTGTGCACCTGACGTCACACACTCTCCGGCAGCCAGTGTGCATTCAGTAGTGTTTTCAGTGTTCTGCTGTGAATGTAGTAGCCAATGTGAATGTTTTACATGATCGTAATGAGTTATTTAGTGAATTTTTATTCCATTAGTTGCAAGTTGTCATGGGAGATGATTGGGATAAGTGATAAATTCTATTTAAGCAAATGAGGGACATAGTTTGCAGGATATGAGCTTTCTTCAAGCACAAAGCCCCTGTTTGCATGTACCACAACTCTTACTTGGCACTGGCAACACTGCATGCCGCAGCCATGCATCGACCTGCACAGACCACCATTGTTCACAAATCGGACTATAAGAGCCCTTTGCCTTTTTTCTCTTGTGTTTTTGTTGATATTTCCAATTTTGTGTTTGCAGTGTATAGATAGAGCCAGCCCAAACAAAATTTATTTAGTATGTTTATATGTTTAAACTTTCCATCATTGTTGGGGCTATGTGGACTGCAGTCATATAATTTATTGGGAAAAAAGGAAAAACTGTCTCAGGTTGCAATCAATGTTCTAAATTTTATTATACCATGATTGATTTCAAGGCTTCTTGTGTCCTCATAAGATGTAACTGATGCATATACATCAAATTGTTGTGTGATATGTTCATCTTTGGACCATATCTTACTGACATCAGTTGTCCTTCAACAGTGTGTTTTGGCAAACCAAGGACACACTGTACCACGCACGAAAAGAAACCCTTACTACTGAGGATGTAATTTTTTGACTGGTTTTATAAGCCCTTGGTTTGGTGGTGCAAATTATTGAAGGACAACTAACATCAATGAGACATTGTCCTGTGATGTAACAAATATGTTAAATTGTGGTGTAATGAAATGAAGAGAGTTTAATTGCACTCTGAGGCAGTTTCTTATTTTTTCTTAACTGCTCATGGGTATTGCATGTGATGCCCAATGTTGAAGATAAAACTTGTTTTGGTTATTATAACAAACAAGTTGTTGCCTTAAATTATGGTTTTATGTCTATCAACTGATGGAGCGACCTCAGATTGGTCTATTGTTATATTCATTTGAAGGATAATTATTGACAGTTTAGCACTGCACAGCATGGTTAGTGCTAGATGCAATCAATATTCTTAATGTTTTCTCTCTGTCTCAGTAAATATCCTTGCACTGAATTATGACACCAGACCAAGTTCAGGTTTTAGTATTAATTTAACACACCAAATTACAATTAACACAGCATTTTGTTTGAAATGAAAATCAAAATTACTTTTTCAGTTGACACTGGGTGTCACTTGAAACATATGAACAGTTTTTGTTATGTACAACACAAAAAAACATTTAAAACAGATTTAGAAACCTTGGAGAAGTCGCCTGTTGACTCTTGGCAGGGAAACCTGTTACATGATCAAAAGTAGGCATATTATCTGAGATGAGTGAAAGAGATTGAGTGGAATGTAACAAGTCAAAATTCATACGCTAGATAGTTACTTAATCCTATGACTATATCATTTTGTTACTTAGAGAGATTGTCCTTGCAAGACTGAACACATCTTATCATCTTGCTGGAAATAATAGGATGTATCTTAAATATTGTTGAGAAATAAACTTTATTAGCAGATGCCCGAATATATTTGTAGTACTGGATGGAAGCCTGTAAAAGAAGTATATCAGACATTAAATTAATTAGATCATGTGCAGTATGAATAAGTTATAATGTGTGTTACTTAAGCAGGAGAACCTTTTAGGCCAGGTGCTCATATGCTGTTAACATATGAAGCACTAACCTGTGAAACAAGGAGATGACCAGACTCAGGGACCGAGCGGGGTGGCGCAGTGGTTAGACACTGGACTCGCATTCGGGAGGACGACGGTTCAATCCCGCGTCCGGCCATCCTGATTTAGGTTTTCCGTGATTTCCCTAAATCGCTCCAGGCAAATGCCGGGATGGTTCCTCTGAAAGGGCACGGCTGACTTCCTTCCCCATCCTTCCCTAATCCGATGAGACCGATGACCACGCTGTCTGGTCTCCTTCCCCAAAACCAACCAACCAACCAGACTCAGGTTAAATCCATGTGCCTGACAAATGATGCTTGGCCTGTTACACTTGCCATTCAGAATGTGATGTGGTTTCCTACAACAATTTAGGCAACTACATGGCTGCTTCCACAGTTCATATACATTAGGCATAAATAGTTGAAATTTAGAAACCCATGACACACACAGACAAATGTCTCTCTTTTTTTCTTCTCACCTGTTCCCTCGAATACTTCCCCTTCGTACTTTTTTATATCCTCCATGTTGTGCATTTTTACTGCATTTCACTTAAAGAATGAGCATAGGTTTGGATTGAACACAGCCATCCACAAAAATTAAGTGCCTTTGTACAGGACTCTTCTATTACAAAAATGATGGTATTTTTTCCAAAACATGCACTGATCAGAAAAGTTACAGGTCCACACAAAATATCTTGATAAGTTTTGGGGTGAATATGTGCCTGGTTCAGTTTTGGATACATCTACTCAGCATCCTCATGCCCGCGGAGTGTTCTTCAAACCATTCTGACACAATTGCTTAATTACTTTGTTGAAGGTATTTCTCATCTGTGGGGTACGCCAAGAAAACACCCAAATGTACTTGATTGGACAGTAGATTTTGTATAATGTGCCAGTAAGAGGTGATTATAGGTGTTTCAAGGATACCATTTCATCCCTTGCAAGTACTTTTTGTGTATGAATACCTCTACACAGGGCTGAACAGTGACCTGTTGGCAAATGGGATGTCTTCTACTCATGGGTTTTGAGTTACTTTGACACTGTCATCCACTATGTACCACCTTGTGATAGGATTTATCAGTTCATATGAGCCTTTTTTGATGCTTTTGGTATTCAATGGCAGTGTTTTGTGCTCATGCTATTCCCTCTGCTCTGCTTTATGTAGTAATCATAGGTAGACATTACAGAGAGAGGGTTCTAGATGGTATGACTGCTCACTGGTTGTGCAGCATTCAATTGACAGGGGATTTGCTCCACTGAGATCGATGTATGTACTATTAAAATCCAAATAGTCATTGGCAACCCCAGTCATCAACATGCGGCCCACAGAAGTTGACAGTGCAGCAGTGGCAGTTCATCAAGGTATGGTACACCTGTCAACTTCAAAAAGGGACCAGCATATTGTACAGATTTAAAAAAAAAAAAAAAAAAAAAAAAAAAAAAAGTGATTAGATTTTACAAAAGGAATAGCCTGTGCAAAATACTTGCACATAAACAGACAGTGAATATTTGACCTCTGTTGTGAATAGTATGATAGACAGAGGGAAACTCATCAACAAAGGACCAGTGACTGTAGCCCATAAAGATATTATTGATGTAGGTAACACCAGATTTCATTCTGCTGCAGTAATGAGGAAAAAATTTAACTGATTTTTTCATGGGAACTATTGACCCATTCATAGTATTTCCATGATATAACATCAAGAAAGGGCTGCCATTTTTGCTGATTAGATATCATCACTGTCCAAACCTTTCATAATAAGGATGTGAAAACCACATTAAAAAGCTTCGTGACTGGATAACAATTCTTTTTTAAATTGGTATAGGATAATTTACTGCCGATAGTGCAAATTGGTTGCTTACCAAGACACACTCCAGACAGCTGGACTAAGTGTAACTCACTGATACAAAGACTGGCTGACTATGAAACAAGAATATTGACTGAAGCCTTGAAGGCTGTGCTGGCATGTCATCAGCACCAAATAGGACGGAACTGGGAGGAAACTCACGTGTAGACTTTAGTGTGAATGAGAGCATAAATAACAATATTACAGATGACACTTCTTGGCAAATTAAAACTGTGCACCGGATCAGGACTCAATCCTGAGACCTTTGTATTTCATGGGCAAGTGCTCTACTGTCTGAGCTATCCAAACACAACTAGTGACGTGCCCTCACAGCTTTACTTCCATCAGTACCTCATCTCTTTCCTTCCAAACTTTACAGAAGTTCTCCTGCATAACTTGCAGGACTGGCACTCATGGAATAAAGGATGTTGTGGAGAGGTGGCTTAGCCACAACCTGGGGAATTGTTTCGAGAATGAATTTTTACTCTGCAGCATTGTGTGCACTGCTACGGCAGAAGAACTTTTGTGATGTTCAACATTCTGTACCTAGTTATTAAACAATTTCGTAAATGACCCAGCTGAGAGAACAAAGTGAGGCAGTGCAGTTGTTGGCACACTGGACGTACATTCGGGAGGATGACTGTTCAAACCCTCATCTGGCCATCCTGATTTAGGTTTTCTGTGATTTCCCCAATTGTGTAAGGCAGATACTGGGATGGCTCCTACAAAAAGTCACATCTGATTTCCATCCCTATCAGTCCCCAATCTGAGCTTGTACTCCATCTCTAATGACCACATTGTTGAAAGAGCATTAAATACTAATCTCCTCATCGTCAGAGAGACACCAAGCTCATGGAGCTATGCAATAAATGTATGTGAGTATTGCTATAAGTGTCCAGGTGCAGAAAGATACTATCAAAGAACAATGAGTTCTAAAGAAAAAAAAATTTTCCGATCGTATTTCCCTCAGAAACATTGTACATAATAGCTTTATAGATTGTGTTGTATTAACTTTAGTAATACACACACACACACACACACACACACACACACACACACACACACACAAAAACCACTGTCTTGCTACAGAGGTTGGACACACTTGATGGGAGAAGCAATCTGGGTGGTGTGTATAAGGAGGAGGCTGGGGCAGGGAGACGGAGGGAAAGCATGGTAGGAGTGGGGAACTATAAAGTGCTGCTTATGGGAGCACACAGGGACATTGTGGGGACAGGGTAAAGCAGGTAGGTGCAGTCAGGGGCCAGACTGGGAGGACAGGGGTGGGAGGTCAGGGAGTGGAAAAGGAGAGAAGTAAAGATTCTGTGATGCATTGGTGGAATAGAAGACTGTGTAGTGCTGTAGTGGGAGCAGGGAAGGGGATTGGTGGGTGAAGGACAGTGACTAACGAAGGTTGAGTCCAGGATTGGGGGGTGGGCATTACTGGAACGTCAATGTTTTGCAGGGAGAGCACCCACGTGCGCAATTCGGAAAAGCTGGTGTTGGCAGGAAGGATCCAGATGGTGCAGCCTGCAAAGCAGTCACTGAAGTGAAGAACATTGCATCGAGCAGTGTGCTGAGCATTTGAATGTTCTAGCTGTCTCTCGGCCACAATTTGTTGGTGGCCATTCATGCGGACAGACAGCTTGTTGGTTGCCACGCTTATGTAGAATGCAGCTCAGTGGTTGCAGCTTAGCTTGAGGATATTGTGTGGATTTGGTGGGCAGCGGAATACTACTGTGAGAGGGGTGGGAAGAAGAACATGTAGGATATTCCTCATTTCAGAGCACGACAAGAGGCAGTCAAAACCCTGGTGGAGAGTGCGATTCAGTTGCTCCAGTCTTGAGTCATGAGATGAATACTCCTTTGTGGCCAGAGAGTAGGGCTTTGGGAGCTGGTGGGTGACTGAAGAGATAAAGCATGGGAGATCTCTTTCTGTACGAGGTTGGGAGGGTAATTTCATTCTGTGAAGGCTTCAGTGAGACCCTTGGTCTATTTTGAGAGGGACTGCTCATCACCACAGATGCAACAGACATGGGTGGCTAGGCTGTGTGGAAGGGACTTCAGAGTCTGGAATGAGTGGTAGCTGTCGAAGTGGAGGTATTGTTGGTGGTTGGTAGGTTTGATATGTACGGAGCTACTAATGTAGCCATCTTTGAGGTGGAGGTCAGCATAGAGGAAGGTGGCTTGTTCGGTTGAGGAGGACCAGCTGAAGTGAATGGGGGAGAAGGTGTCCTCACCTTCAATCCAGATCACAAAGATGTGAACCTGAACCAGGTGATGGGTTTAGGGTTCTGGATGGTTAGGAAGGATTCTTCTAGGTGGCCCATGTATAGGTTTGCATAGGATGGTGCAATGCAGGGGTGCTCATTGCCGTACCATGTTGTTGTTTGTAGGTGAAGCCTGAAAATTCCATATTATCAAAACCATTCTCAGAAGTGCTAGAGGAAGTTTTCAGATTCTTAAACTGGGAAAAAGGAGGAGGAATGAGTTACATGAACATATTTGAACCACCACTCTTTCACTTAGTGTGAGTTAACCTAACTGCAAAACCGTATTCTATACTTGGAGTCGTATTGAAGGAAGTTAATTTGATTGCTGTAGAGCTGATATTATGGGAAATATTCCATTGATGTACACTGGGCAACATTTAACTAATGTGCTTTTTCCCTTATTTATCATCAATGTAGACAATATGATGGGCAGTTCCATTTCTCATGGGAAATAACTTTTACAAGTAGGCACTTTCACTGTGCTAATTATCAGTATGGCAGTGGCAGAATATTTACAGTAAACAGTCACAGCTAGACTCCGACACAACGTACAGCTGAGCATATTGACTTCAGTATGTACATAAGCTATCAGTACACCATGTCTTATGATAGGTGACACAAATAAACAAATGTTCCCTAAAACACTGTATTGTTCAGTATTGGCTCGAAGTAAAATTCATAATGTTTAATACAGTTCAGATGCTAATTGATCACACAGGTATACTGAATGTGTGATTACTGGCAACAAACATCCACATATATGTTAACTGAGTACATAATTGCAGAACACAGCCAAGATGTTGCTCATAAAATAAGTGGGCACAGGCTTCTACACAATACTAACTAGCTTCAAGTTCCTGAACTTTTGCATAGAAGTTGCCTCTAAGATTACCAGGTGCAGACTGAGGATTTTGGGGTGAGGTAGGAGTTATAAAGACTAGTGTATGAACACTGTCGTATTTTGGTTACTACATAATCATTTGGAAAACAGATAGGTTACATTTTGTTAATGGATGAGCTGTATGTAAAGATAGTAATTTGGTACAGAGCCGAGTGGATGGTCTGAATCAGAGGTTCAGACAGTCCTGCGACCATGTAGGCTGCAGATTCCTCGACTTGCGCCATAGGGTGGTGGGGTTTCGGGTTCCACTAAATAGGTCAGGTGTCCACTAGACACAGGAGGCAGCTACACGGGTAGCAGGGGCTGTGTGGTGTGGGCTGGGTGGTTTTTTAGGTTATACGGTCTGGGAAAAGATCAAAAAGGGCTCCAGTCTCAAAGGGTACCGGGTAAAGAAACGACGAGAATCGACCAAGCAACAGTCGGTATTGTAGTTGTAAATTGTGGTAGCTGTGTAGGAAAAGTACCAGAGCTTCAAGCGCTGATAGAAAGCACTGAAGCTGAAATAATTATAGGAACAGAAAGCTGGCTAAAGCCGGAGATAAATTCTGCCAAAATTTTTACAGAGGTGCAAACCGTGTTCAGAAAGGATAGATTAAATAAGGTAGGTGGTGGAGTGTTTGTGCCTGTTGGTAGAAGTTTATCTTCTAGTGAAGTTGAAATAAATAGTTCCTGCAAATTACTGTGGGTAGAGGTTATACTCAACAGCTGTACCAAAATAATAATTGACTCCTTCTACTGACCTCCCGACTCAGATGATATGATAGCTGAACGCTTCAAAGAAAATTTGAATCTCATTACAAATAAGTACCCCATCCATACAGTTATAATTGGTGGAGACTTCAATCTACCCTCGATTTGTTGGCGAAAATACATGTTCAAAGCCGGTGGTAGACAGAAAACTTCTTCCGTAATTGTACTAAATGGTTGCAAAAACACACTTGACCTCTTAGCCACAAATATTCCTGATCTAATAGAGAGCGTCATGACGGATACAGGGATTAGTGAACACAAGGTCATTGTACTGAGGCTCAAAACCATATCAACCAAAACCACTAAAAATAAACGCAAAATATACCTATTTAAAGCAGCAGACAAAAATTTGCTTGATGCCTTCCTAAGAGAGAGTCTCCATTCCTTCCTAGCTAATTATATAAGTGTAGACCAGATATGACTCAAATTCAAAGATACAGTATCAACAGCAATAGATATATTCATACCACATAAGTTAATAAGAGATGGGACTGATCCACCATGGTACACAAAACACGTCAGAACACTGTTGCAGAAGCAACAAAAAAAGCATGCCAAATTCAGAAGAACGCAAAATCCCTAAGACTAGCTAAGTTTCACAGAAGCTCGAAATTTAGTGCGGATGTCAGTGCGAGATGCTTTTAATAGTTTCCACAATGAAATATTGTCTCAAAATATGGTAGAAAACACCAAGAGATTCTGGTCGTATGTAAAGTACACCAGTGGCAAAAAACAGTCAATACCGTAACTGCGCGATGGCAATGGAAATGTCACCGATGATGGTGCCACTAAAGTGGAGTTACTAAATACAGTTTTCCTTCGTTCCTTCACGAAAGAAGACAAAGTAAATATTCCAGAATTCGAAACCAGAACAGCTGTTAGCATGAGTGACATAAAAGTAGATATCTTAGGTGTTGCGAAACAACTCAAATCACTTAAGAAAGGCAAGTCTTCCGGTCCAGATGGTATACCAATCAGGTTCCTCTCAGAGTATGCAGATACAATAGCGCCTTTCTTATCACTCATATACAACCACTCACTTGGTGAAAGGTCTGTACCTAAGAGACTGGAAAGTAGCACAGGTCACACCAATATTCAAGAAGGGAAATAGGAGTAACCCACTAAATTACAGACCCATATCACTGACCTCAATTTGCAGTTGGGTTTTGGAGCATATACTGTACTCGAACATTATGAATCACCTTGAAGAAAATGATTTATTGATACATAACCAACATGGATTCAGAAAATATCATTCTTGTGCAACACAGCTAGCTCTTTATTCCCATGAAGTAATGAGTGCTGTCGACAAGGGATCTCAGATCAATTCCATATTCCTAGATTTCCAGAAGGCTTTTGATACCATTCCTCACAAGCGACTATTAATCAAATTGCATGCATATGGAGTATCGTCTCAGTTGTGTGTCTGGATTTGAGGTCACTTTCCATAGTGATAGACAGTAAATCATCGAGTAGAACAGAAGTGATATCTGGCGTTCCGCAAGGTAGTGTCATAGACCCTCTGCTATGATCTAGGTGATAATCTGAGCAGCCACCCTTAGATTGTTTGCAGATGACGCTGTAATTTACTGTCTAGTAAAATCATCAGACGATAAATTCCAATTACAAAATGATCTAGAGAGAATTTCTGTATGGTGCGAAAAGTAGCAATTATCACTAAACAAAGAAAAGTGTGGTGCTGTCATCCACATGGGTACTAAAAGAAATCCGATAAATTTTGGGTATACAATAAATAACAGAAATCTAAGGGCTGCCAATTTGACTAAATACATAGGAATTACAATTACGAGCAACTTAAATTAGAAAGATCACGTGGATAATATTGTGGGGAGGGCGAAACAAAGACTGCACTTTGTTGGCAGAACGCTTAGAAGATGCGACAAACCCACTAAAGAGACAGCCTACATTAGACTTGTCTATCCTCTCCTGGAATATTGCTGAGCGGTATGGGATCCTTACCAGGTAGAATTGACGGAGGACATTGAAAAAGTGCAAAGAAGGGCTGCTCGTTTTGTGTTATTGCACAGTAGGGGTGAGAGTGTCACTGATATGATATGCAAGTTGGGGTGGCAGTCACTGAAACAAAGGCGGTTTTCTTTGCGGCAAGATCTATTTATGAAATTTCAATCATTAACTTTCTCTTCTGAATGCATAAATATTTTGTTGACACCCACCTATAAGGGGAGAAATGATAATCATAATAAAATAAGAGAAATCAGAGCTTGAACGGAAAGATTTAGGTGTTCCTTTTTCCCACGCGCCATTCGAGAGTGGAATGATAGAGAAGTAGTATGAAAATGGTTTGATTAACCCTCTGCCAGGCACTTAAGTGCGAATTGCAGAGCAACGATGTAGATGTAGATATGTGGTGAGTTAATAAAATGTAGGAGGGTGTGTTGAAAATTAATGCCACCAAATTTTTTATGTGAAAACTCTGCACCTTTTTTAAAAATAAAACAAACATTATTAACATTCTACATCTTGATTCTTCATGTACACATATTTGTAGCCCTCTAACACCACTGTGCTCCAAATTGTAGTGTGTAACACGGCAGTGTGTAATGCAACTATGTTGGTGCCTGAGAAACAGCATGCTGTAATCAAGTTTCTAATTTGAAGAGTTCATCCACACTTGGAGCAACCTCCCATTCAGCATGACAATGCCAGACCATACACAAGTGCTGCGACATCTGCAACAGTCTGATGCCTTGGGTTCCCTGTCAGTGATTACCCTCCATAAAGTTCCGACTTGGCCCCATCCAATTTGCATCTGTTTCCAAAACATAAAGAACACCTTCAAGGGCTTCACTTTGTTAGTGATGAAGTGGTGCAAGCAGAGGGAAACACTGAACAGTGACAGTATCAACAAATTGGTCTCTTGGGAGAAATGTGTTCATCACCAGAGTGACTATTTGGAGAAATGAATATGTAAACATGAAGAATAAAGATTTAGAATATCAATAACATTCATTTTATATAAAAAGCCTTAATAGTTATAACAAAAAAAGAAGAAAAAAATTGGAGACATTACTTTTCAGAACATCCTCGTAAAAGTTCATGTAACCATTTTATATGTCAACATTGGGAACAATCATTTACTAGTACATACACCATTTACAGACTTTTAAGCATTTATGCACATTTATAATTATTTGCTTGATTGATTAAGGGTGGTAGGCAGACGAATGGGCTGACTTGGATCAGGAAAGGCACCACAGGACATTTTAATTTCCACTGTCTATAATTTTACAAATAAATTCATAAAACTTTGTCAATATGACCAGGAGGGATTCAGGATTCACACTCATAGCAGTGGAAGTCCAGAAATAAAATAATTTTTTTTTACATGTGAAATTTCATCATTTTTTTCATTTACTATTGGCTGCATTTGTTGCTATAGGTATACTTTTCTTCATAAGTAAGAGATATTCTTCAATGAATTTTGCACAATATACAAACCACACTTACAGGTGTGTGAAACTCTAGAATTTATTTAATTTTTTCTCAATTTTTACCACAGTTTTTAATGGATTTGGAAAATTCTAGAGTTTTGCGTTAAGGAGTTTGTGTTTAATAAGCATACCAAGTTTGAAAGTGATAGGATATTTATTTTGGATGTTACATTTACCTAAGCACAGAAATTTGTTTTTTGCTGAAAATGGCTGTTACAGTTTCTGCTTGTATTTGGCATTCTTTTAGTACAGCCCAACACCATAAGCAGGTTCTTTTTCATTTTCTAAATCAGTTTTCTTTCTTTTCACATTCCTATGATGCATTCTTCTTGATTTTATCACCTCCAAAAATGATTTATCTGCTTCCACTACAAGCTCTCCGTCTATAGCATACAAAGCTTTGATGCAATGCACTCTGGGCTTAATTCCCATTTTCTTTAAAACATATTTCCTGCTTTGCACACCATCAGTAAAACATTAAACTCCATCGTAAACACCAATAGCAAGTGCATTTCTTCCCACAAAAATGGCTTTTGGCAATCTATCCCATACACATTGGTTAAAACTTTCATTTGGATTTTGGGTACCACCATGAAGACATTTATTCAATAATTTTTCATTTGCAAGGTCCCTGAATATAGGTTTGATGGCTTCCATTACAGCAGTTGGTAGAGAATTCCTGTGATGATATTCTTCACCACCAGCAATTGACCTTTGGTACACACACACACACACACACACACACACACACACACACACACACACACACACACCAATATTCACTGCCTTTTGGGCACAAGTTGTGGGTAGGGTTATAATCTGTGGACATTTTGCGGAAGTTTAAGGCCCAAACTGCTTGCTTCATATTTTTCAAGTCCCCTGTGTTCCTTCTTATTGCCAGGCCATAATATGTCTGTAGCTTGTCAATTTCTGCATCCGTCAGTCGCCCTCTCCCTTTTATTCCCTTCCCATCAGGTAATTTTTTTCGTAACAAATTTTGTCTCAACCTTCCAAGTCTAGTGCCAAGTCTTTTCTGTACACATCCCACACATTCTAACTTCTGCACAATAGTCTCAGCTCTATATGGATCACATTTCTGAAACTCAAGGAAAGCTTTGCTATCACCATCACCAAGACACTTCACATATCACAGGCCACGGGAGGCAACAGATCTGGTAAACTGCCCTTCCACTTGAGCTTTTATAGTTCATATTATATTGATCATCTGGAATCCCTTTCACGCAGCTATTACAAAATTTGCTCAACATTTCAGCATCTAGTACTTTGCTAGTGTCAGCAGATGTTGTAACACCACCATTCAATGAAGTGTGCCCTCTTTTTTGCCAGGTACCATCAAAAGTGGCCACTATGGCCCTGTCACCATCATTTTCGATAATAGATTCTTCTGCAACACTGTTCATTGATGATTCTGCAACTTGCTGGAGAAGGTGAAGGATTCAGCACATGCCATATGCTACTCTCAAATTCATTCATAACCTTTGTTTATGATTTTAGATGTTGTGCAAGATGCACAAATGTTGCATTTGCTGCATATCACAGATATGTTCATACCAAGGCGTTTCCTGGCACTCTCATCTTCCACCACAGAAACACACTTCAAATGAAAGCAATGCTTGCAGATAACATTGTCCAATATTAACTGTGACAGTATGTTAACATCAACAATAATATGACATGAATGTTCAGATTCACAGCCTCCATTTCGATTTGCACAAAAAATAAGTTTCCTTCTTGAAGTACTCGGCAGTGGTTTTTTTACTGGCTCTGAGAGGTTGCAGTCTTGAGACACTGGTGTAACATTTGTGATAGCCCCCTTTACTGTGTATCTGTTGCCCTGGTGACGTTGATTACGGTTGAAGCAATGAATTCTAGGCATCTTGTGCGATAATTTGCCACAAATGAACACAAAACAACACAGCCAAATGAAAATTGTTTCGAAATTCACACCACCACACTGCAAGCTTTTCAAAACAGAGAACAAACAAAATCAATGATCAAAACAATGCACGTCGATAGCAGCAGAGAAAGTATCGATATCAATAGTCTTTTGTTTCACGTATGACAATCTCTGGCACAAATATAAACATTCGAATTCTACAGAGCAGAATACACTTATGAACGACAGAAGAATGCTGTGCAAAGGGGTGTGATTCTGCATCTTGGTACACTTAAGACCAAATAACATGCCTTATAATCTCTCAAATATATATGTTTTATACATCAAACTATTCAGGAAGATGTGCACTACAAAATAGGCATATTTTTGAAAAATTGGATTTTTTAAAAATTTTTGACGTCCTACTCCTCTTAATGGAGGATGTTATTCATGCCAGCAGAGTTTGAGCACTAAAAGTACAGTGATAAAAGCTGTAATGTAACAAGTACAATGGCTAAATTCACAATGGAAACTCTAGGTGCTTCCAAAATTTAATGTTAATTGTCTCATAAGATAATTAGTTTCAATTAAAATTATGTTACTATAGTGTTTGGATGCCAGTCTTTCTAATGAGTAGTACCTATGTATCTAAGTGACTGATTAGTTCATACAAAATCTATCCTTACAGGTCTTTATGATAAGTTCAATTATTCATTACTTTTAATTAATAAAGTTTCCAATACAACTAAATATGCTGTTGGAACCAGTTGACCAACAATTATCATAGGAAAAATTGAGTTAGCAAGAAATATAGTGCGATAGTGTGAATAGTGTTTGGACAGATTTGGGCATTTACTACTCGTACCCAATGATTGTAACTAACTTCAAAATGGAAAAAAAAAAATGAATTATTAGTAGAAGTGCCATAAGAACAGATGGAAAGATTCTAGATTGCTCTGTTTCAAGATAACATGCTGTTTACCTCTAGGGGAGGTAAGATAAACTTAAACAATGAGTGGAAGAATGTAATAGAGTATGTTTGGAAGTAGGCCTGAGAATCAGTTATAATTTGACAAAACCAATATACAGTTAACAGTTGAGTATAAAGTAGTACAAAGTGACTCTGAAGTCATGTAACCAGTTGATGACCTGATATGTAAAGCAGTTTAAGATAACAACTGGATGGACAGGAAAGAAAAAAAGATTTGGGGTGTTTTTCATAAACTACATCGAGCATAAACTCAAATTCATCACAGTGCTCTTCAGATCTCTGTAGTGTGATTCTGGGACTATGATATAGATAGGTGTCCTTAAAAATAAAGTGACTGGTGAGGAAGGAGTCTGTCAGAGAGAGATGTACATGATCAACAATGATATTAACATTAGAGCTGGTCAGTGGATTCAGTTATCCATTGAGTAATGTGGAGTACCAGGTACTGTGTGCCCACTGGTTACTTTTGGTGCTGCTGTAGATGCAGATGAGAAGTCTGGGTCCAGCCAGAGCAAATAAAATGACAGCTACTTGACTTAAATATAGCTAGATAGCTGATTTGGTTAATGGATGAGTAAATTAGAGCTACCAACTAGTGTGCTCCCTGCAGTTATCTGCAAGAGGCAGTGGGGAAAGAGATGAGGCAGTCATTTGACAAAAGACAGCAGATGGGCATTGACACTATTTTCTCATATGCTGAATGTATTGAACAGAGAGAAGCATGTATATTGAAATTTATATTGATTTGCAGATTCTTCTTGATCAAGTCTGAGAATATTATTCCATCTCTAACTGAAAAATAATAATTTTTCTACGTGTGAAATATAAAAATGGTTGTATGGCAGTTTTTTGAGAAAGAAGAGCACCAAAAACAAACTATGTAGCCTGTGTGGGGTCCTGAGACACAAGTGGAGGAAAGTGTAGTCTCCACAATTATGTAAAGAAATGTTACAAAAATTATAATAGTGATGAGGGGCCAAGAAAATAATGAAATATTGAAGTACGAAAAATGAATATATGTATGTGAAAATTTCTGAAGATATTTGTGAATAAATTATTTAGTAAAAATGTATTTATTGTTAAGTTTTCCTATTATTCCTATGGTGGGTTGAATATGCACCACCTGGAATCTGACGTTTCTCTCCAGAATAAAATCCTTCGCCAAGAAAGACATGTCCATTTTGTAGATTTGAGCAAAGTGCAAAAATTTATTTAATTTATACTGATCACAAAATATTTAGTATGATAGTCTTATAAATTTGTATGAGTAGATGAATTTTAGGACTGCAGTGATTTTTATTAATGTATAATTAGTTGACAATGTACTAACTTACTGAGAATGCATAAAGAGCAGCAGAAGTTGTCTACAGCTATTTTTTTGAAACCAACAAACAGCACAGTTTAATTTAAAACAGAAGAAAAAGTTTGATACCTGTATCTTAGTGGTTAATATGGTTATGATAACACACTATTTTTGAGGCCATAGTGACAAATTATCATTATATTTAGCATATCAAAAAGTATGTAAAGTGAAATAGATGCCTGGCCATGTATGTGGGATTTGGGGAAACAATGCTACCCTGGGGCCACAGAGGCTGTGTGTTTGAAATTCCCTCACTCCCCATTCAACCAGAGCTACTTGGAGTCTCCAACTGAAATGGCACAGAAGCTCTGCCTCTGTAAAAGTTGCCCCATGCTAAATGACTTAAACCACAGCTCTTATGATGTTTTGTGTAACAACCACAGATCTTAAAGAGGCCCATATAAAAATCCTTGGTAGTGTAGCAATACAGCTCCTACATATGTACATGTGTCTTGAAGGCATTCTCATGAAAGCCATGTGTCTACTGACTATCAACAAGCTGGCACAAAACAAATCATTTCCAGTGTTCTACAGACAAATCACAATATTCCCATGCATGCTCCATTTGTATCTGAGATTAATTAATTAATTAATTAATTCATCCATCCATCATATTCTGTGGTCCACATCAAGAAGAAACACCTTCAGGGATGTGGAATGTGTCAAGGTATACATTAACATGAGAAGAAGACACCACAGAAAGATAATCTGTGTACTGTATTAACAATAAACTCTCGCTCCACAGCTTAGTGATATTCATGCTTATGCTATCTAAAATTAGTTGAGTAAATTAATAAGAAAGCTGCTACTTTGACAAAAGCTGTTGCCTCCTCAGTTTTATTACACAGCTGTTGTTTATTGCTATTAGTAGCTAAGATTACGATGCTGTTTTTCAGAGAGAACTTTTTTACATCTATAAATACTGAGTGCTCTTTATATTACATTATTACTTTTCTTACAGCTTTATAACAAACACTGAAATTTTCAGTCTGAGTCTAGAGTCTAGATACTCTGATAATTTGCTGAAAAAGTGGATAATGGGGTACATTTAAATTTGCTTTTGTAGTGGTAGGGATTCACAATTTCTTACTTTATGGTAGAACTTTTGTATATCTTATAGACCTGATAATGACATAGGTTAAACAATAATAGACATACAGGTTGTCATTTGCCACATTTCACCTTGCTCTGAAGGCACATGTTACTCTATCACATGCTCTCCACTTGACCTTGGAGTGCTCATTGTTCTGCTTAATCTGTGTATGACTGCTGACTACATAATTTGAATCCATTATGTAGATACATACTTATAAAAGTAAAAATTTTGTTTGCAGGTGGCTGGTTTATAGAGAAAATTGTGGTCGACAATAAAGTCCACCTCCAGGTCTTGACGTGGCTTCTCAGAGCTGATGCTGTTTCTTCCGAGAATTATACTGTGGTGGTGATCTGCTTGCAGGCAGTAGATGAAGAATGTTGAACAGAGCCTAAATGATTGTTTTGTAAATTTAAAAGCAATGTGCTGGGGAGACAAGTAAATAAATAATTAAAAAATGGCATGTGGTTCATGCTTTGTGGAGCTAAAAGCTTGTGATATGTAATGCGAAATTGTCACTCAGACCATATATGTGCTGTCATTCTCTCTATTAAACCAGTCTCTGTTTTGCAGAACAAGCTGTTTTCAGAATCTGGTTATTCCTAGACCCTGTGGGTTGCTATTTATTTATGAGTTTTGTAATGACGGAATTTCAGTGATACACTACTTAGGTACATCATTAACCTGCCATTTTGCTTTAGTGGGGTAGCTTATTTTCTAATAGAAAACTTGTGTCACAATAGTAGAGTCATCTGTACTTACATTAAATTTGAATGTACTATGAAGTAAGGGAGAGAAACGGGGTGGGCTGGGAGATTGCGAAAGGTTTTAGCAAAGTGTGTTAATATTTTAAAATAGATTGTAAGTATTTTGGCATTGAGTTTTTTTTAATTCACTTATGAAATAAGGTATGAACTACATTGTAACTTTTGCAGAAGTATTTAATGATGTGTCATTTGACAAAATTGATGTCTGAGTTAAAGATTTCTCTCTGCAAGTCAAAAATCGATTTTGGCATTTTGTGTTTAACTGTAACCATAACCTCAGTTTCTGATTTCGAGAATCTGATGTGCTTCTTCATGATAAATAATGTGAAACTTTTTTTAATAGCCTTTGATGTCCACCAGAAAACTGACTAAAACTCTTTGCCATATACTGCATTTAAAATCTACTGATGTACGTGTCATATTACCTTTGCTGCACGAGAGGCTGCTGGTCAGCTCTATAATCTGATCTATGTATGTGAAAATACAACATGTAAATGTCATCTCTTATACTGAGTGATTCCATGAATTGATAGTACAACAGATCTAACAAACTGATTTATCTTTTTCAGTTTGTGCTGTAATTTACAATGTAGCTTTTTTTAGGGGTATTTGAGTACAAAAGATAACCATACAGTCTCACTTTATATCCAGAAACTTTACCGATCGGTATGGCTTGCTAAATATGTAAATCAGTATGATTATCCTTCGATGAAACCACACCACATGTATTTTTGAATACATTAGACGCTCCTTCTGTTCGCCTTCCCTCCTCCTTACCCTCGTGCCCCCCCCCCCCCCCTCCCCCCTCCATATCTCACTGTAATTCATACTGGCCCCCTGCCTCCTCTCCTTCGTGTCTCCATTCCACTCATGTTGCTGCTTAATTCCTTCAAGTCTCCCTGTTCTTTTTCACATTTCATATATGTAGAAGACCAAAACAGTCAATAGACCAGTTAGGCTGCACTGCAGTTTTTGGTCTTTATTTTTTTGCAAGCTTTGGGACTAATTTGAGTAGTGCTATTAATGTGGGTCATACAGGAAGCCTGTGCATTACATTAAAGTATCATACTTCTTAATGAGCACTGCTACAGGGATATTCAAACTTTGATGTAAAATGCGTAATCCACTAAAGGCCTTTTGATTGGGTGTCAGTTTACCTAGGAATTGTAAATATTTTAAATTAATGTCAGCACATAAAGAAAAGCAAAACATTCTTTGTTTGCTATTATTCTGGATAGTTACAGAAGTTCTGCTTGTTGTCAGAGGTACAAAGGTGTCATAGTAATGTTTCTAAATGCATCTGCCAATTGGAACAGTTACTTGCTGAAAGGGTCCTCTCAAAATTAAAACAGAACATTTTGAGCAGAGTTCTTTTCTACTACATGATGGTGTTGTACAGGAATCCTTGCTTTCCTTCATTTGGCAGGAGGAAATGTACAATGTGATAAGAATGTGAAGGAGAAGAAGAGAAAGGAAATGTCATATTTTGGCACACATTTCATGTACTAGTAAGCATTCAGACTGGGTCGCTGAGTGCGTGATATCATTACACACACACACACACACACACACACACACACACACACACACTCACTCACACTCACACTCACTAAAACTTGATGTAAAGAAATTGAATTGAAAACTTTATTTGGCAAGAGAGACAACAAATCTCATTTGTATATGGAGTGTAATGATTAAGGTAATAACTACAGTTCCAGTGGCAACACATCAGTTCTAGAATGCGTAGTGATGCACACAACAGGAGATTGATAGATTCCTTGGTGATTTTTTTACAGATCTGACACAGGCATCATTAATACAATAGGAACTCTGTAGCTGAATAAAGATAGTGGCAAACTATATCTCTCCATGTAAGGAATGAGACCTTCAATGAATCACATTCTAAATCTTTAGCCGTGTTGTAGTTTGAACAGAAACAGTATGTCCCATACTGATTTTTGTAGTGCCACTGAGAATTCTTCCCTTCGTCAATGATATAATTTTTTGTTGTCATTTTCCACTCTTGAGCACTTTTTTTTTTCATTGTGGCTAACAAGACTGACATGAAGAACTAACCAAAGCTCATGTCAGACACAGAGAAAATTATTAAAACTAACAAGAAATAACAGCAGACTGTTCAAAGTAAATGTCAATTAATAGAAATTGCAGGAGCAAATATTGAAAAATATGTTCACTACGCTCACTAAGAGATGGCAGCTTGGAAAGGCATGGAAAACGGTGGGAGATACTGTGTTAATTGTTGGATAAAATTGTCACAAAAGTGCAGCAAAGGGTAATATGCAAACTTCATAGTAATTCATTTGTTACCTGTCTTGTGGTTTAAGTATACTTAATGGTACAACATTATATGTTTGCTTGTTTGGTTTGGTGCAATATAGTAGTTGATAAGCTATTATTTTTCAGGTAGTAGTACTTTTAAATTTAAAATTAGCTACAGAAAACTTCCATGACGTTATCCTTTTATGGATGGAAAAGGAAACATTTTTATTTCATCAGTGTTACCAAGTGTGGGGTGAATATTTGCACTGTTAAACATCACTTTCAGTTTTTAAGAAAATGTATGTCGCACCTAGAGAAATAAGCTTATCACTTTTTGACTGTGACCACCCATGTTCATTTATTTGGTAGTGGTACTGTGCACAACACGTGGTGTTACAGTTCCTTATTGTGTAATATAATTTTTGCGTTGCATATCAAAATCATTCCTAGCCATGTATGCACACACATGATGGTGAGACATTATTCCCTTTTAAGCTCAGAAATTGTCTTCTCTTATGTTTACTTTTATTCCCCTGTACTAATATTGAATGTGTATCACATCATTGTGTGTGCTCTCATGTTCTGGTCATAGTAGTGCATTTACAGCTACTTTGTTCATCTTGACAATAGGTCTAGTGAAAACTGGTAAAACATAAGACTGGTCTGTTCAGTAGCAGTACTTTGCAAAATGAAGACTTTATTAAATTGTTATTGGTTATTATTTTTGTGTCTGAATTTGCAGTTGTGCTATAGGTGGTTGGTTTTGTGTGTGTGTGTGTGTGTGTGTGTGTGTGTGTGTGTGTGTGTGTGTGTGTGTTTGTAAGTTTCCATGAAAACTGTGCAAATATGTTATAAATATTGGGTTATATTGTATTATATTATGAATGGTGAATTATGGCCCATTAATAACATGCTGAAAGAAAACACAGGAAGAAAAGAAAATTGCAGCAAACATCACATATAAAGTTTCCTAATTCATTCAGATTTTAAATATTGTTGCTGAAAGAAAGCAGCTTAAAGAATCACAGAACACACAATTGTTGAGGTTCATTTACCATCCTTATAATCTGCCCACTGTAAATTGCTCCTTCCTCTCTTTACTTCTAATGACATGATCTATTTCAGGTTATCTGTTTGTTACAATTACTTATGGGTGTTCCTGGAATGGTTTGTTACCTTTTACATCACTCCTTGTTAATTACCTAATTTTATAAATGATGGATAAATCTCTGTGTTCCGTGTCACCATCTCTTTATATATTCTCTTTTTGGCATTCAGATGTCCATCACAAAAATGGACATTGTTAATACTGCAGTGATTGAGCTACTTTCACCTCTTTCTCCTCTCTGCCAGTTCTTAATGACAAAAATTGTGTTGCTAGGCATTAGTAAATATATTGTTTGTTTACCATCCATATATCACCATTTAGTATTGGAAATGCAAAGTACTCTTACAATAACTTTTAGAGCTGCTTTAACATCTCATGTAATTGACGTTTATGGAGAATATTCTGATGATGATCATCAGCGGTATTCAGTACTTTTTTTTCCATACTGATTGAGGAATATCTTTGTAGATTTTCATTTGTCATTTTATAATTTGTATGCTTGTCCAGTATTTTTGGAAATTGTCATTTTCTTGGAAAAGTGGACCACTAGTGTGAAGAATTGTATGTGTGTACTATGATTCAGGTCACCACCTTTAAACTTTGGGTTAAGTGTTGCATTAAAATTTGATACTAGGTAATAGCCAGTGCTGTTGGTCATAGCCACCACTGTATTTGTGAAACATTGTTTCAGTCATGTTTATTAACAATCTTTCTTGCTACAAGAACAGCAGAGCTATGTTTCTTGAGTGATAGTTCCTTGTGAAGTTTTCTGTTACCAGCAATGTCATCAGACAGGTGTCTGCTGTTTGTATGTTTAGCAAGTGCAAAACTTCCAAAACAAGAATATAAATTCTTGTGTGACATATCATTTTCACAGCTGCTATAATGAATTTCTTGTTGGTTATCATTGCATAAATTTATTTTTCTAAAAATTGTTATTGTAAATAAAATGAATACATTAATTATCGAAAACCTTATATAAATAGGTTACTGATGATCTCATGTTGCTTGCTGAGTTTTTGTTATGTTATCCTTTTCACTAAGTAATTATTGTTTCCCTTTGATTAACGGCTCAGATATTTAATTGTTGGTCTAAAATTGTGTGTAAGTTTATCCAGTCAAATTTATAACAATGTATTGTGTTTACATAATTCTTCATTGTTTTTTTGTGTGTGATTTGTTTTTGTAATGTGTGAGAGAGATCCTGCATATAAAGAAAGAAATGCTGCAGTTATGAAAAGCAATATTTAGGTAACTTCTGCTGTGTTATTATTTGATGATCATATTAATTTGTGTGCTGTTGGATATTATAAATGTGTTTTACGTTATGTTAAAGATAAAAACAAGATGATTAAAATTATCTTGTTTAGCTCCAGGAAATAAAATGTTGGAGGAGCTACAAAGCTTGTAGAATTTTAAGGTGAAGCAGTGTTTCTTTTACCTTTTTTCCATAATTTTGTGGGGAAGGAACATTATATTTATTACCATAACAGTAAATGCTGTGGGCCATTGTACAAGTCACTTGTCATTCATTCAAGGCACTTAACTTAAGAATCTTTACTGCAGTGATCACTGTGTGTGTGTTTGGAGAAACTACATTTGTGAATGAATTAGTCGGATGATATATCCACTGTGTGTGAAGTGAATCAGAAATAAAACAGTTCATGGTAATTTTTTTACTCAGTTTTATTTGTGTCCTTTATCCTCTCATCCACATCAGTTTATTTATTAGTATTTAAGATTCAGTGCTATTGATGACCTCAAGGGTCATCTGGTGTAATTAGTAAATCATGTTTCATAGATAACATTAACAATAAATGTTATGTGTACAGCAAGTCGTGGAACAGCTATTGCACACACTTCTAAAACCAATATGTTTGTATGGCTACACATTGTCTGTTGACATGCTTCTAACTAACTACCAATTTTTAATCAAGCCCCTAAGGCTGTGAGAAGCAACTTCAGTCTGATTTTAAAAATAATTCTGCTGCCCGTCAGAATGTCATTTCCATTGGTAGATTGCAAAGAGTTTTATAGATCTGGGTTTCTTGCGTATTTGTACCAACATTACATTCACTAAAAGGTAACCCTGTCAATTTTCCTTCTAATATTGTGTTTGTAAATACTGTTCAAATTCTAATAGGTTCTTGATAAAAAATTTCATCAGTGATTAAATATACTCAGAGTGTGGCTAATGATTTTTTAAAGAAAATGTATGTGGAGAACCCCACACAATGGTATCTATCGGTTTTCTCTATATTGCTTCAAAAACACTGAACTAAATAAGATTATTTATTCTCTCCTAAATAAGATATACTTTTTCCACTTTGTAGCTTTTGGTTCCATAGCATGTCTGCAAACATTTGTGTAGGGCATTGGAGACTTTGATACATTTAAAAATAAAATAGTTCTGTACAATGTACTACATTATCAGAAAAAACTGACTTAAAGAAAGTGATGCCGGAGGATATGAGATTGTTAAATTCATCATCAGGAAGAGTATAATTAAGAATAGTGTCAACAACAGTCAGCAAATTGTTCTGTACATGTTGGTTGAAGTAACTCATCCCCCCCCCCCCCCCCCCAAGTCTCTCTCTCTCTCTCTCTCTCTCTCCCTCTCTCCCTCTCTCTCTCTGAGAGAATAAATTGTAAGGGATTTAGTTTTTTATTTTTGTGAAAGTTTCTGTTGTGCAGGAAAATAGGGTCCATGGTCAGTCCAGAATTTCCAGTTTTAGAAGTGAGAGGATAACTGCAGAATATTTTATGATGTCATTCATGTCTTTCCAGTTAGAACAGTAGGGGACCTTAACTGTCAATGGTAATCCACTTGAAAGTTAATATGTTCTTTGGAGTGTCTTATGCCTACATTAATGGGCTACCTTGTATTGTTGGGTAGAGCAAGAAGGAATATACTTTTTTCTGTGTAGTAGATGTATGATGTTTTGAAATACACACATACAGTATGTTTGAAAAGCTCCCCGTATTCTTACAAAAACTATTATGGTCAGCAACAGAAAAAAAATATAAACTTCTGCCTGGAAACGAAAACTAGGTTATATGTGGGCCAACCTGTGGAAACTGCAGATGGTGTTCCATTTGGTTACTACCTCTTTTTCACATCATCCAGTTCTCTTCCAATAATCTTGAACTTGGTGTGTGTGGTTTGTATCTATGTCAGAGACCAATGAATGTCTTTAAATTACATATAGCCATAAATCTAAAGGCTTTAGGTCATATTAACAGGGAGCCATTTCTGCTTTCTCTTCAGTGGATCTGTCATCAATTAAAAGTTTTGGTGTGCTACCATCGTCTGAGATGTTGAAAGTGTAATTGTGTTGTGTCATGCATAAATCACCCTGTGCAAGGATAGCATTCTCTGCTGTGAACAAATTGTTGACAATGTGTCCATTAAAGTATACTTACCAACAAGTTAGTGACCCACTATTCCTTTGCTTCTGTGCACGTGTTACTGAGAGTGCTTCCTAGTACACTGCAGAAGTTTAACTGGGAGGCTTTTTACATATCCTCCATATAGCTCAGATTTCTCTCCATGTGATTTCCATATTTTTGGAGCCCTAAAGAAAGACATTTGTGACTGTCTATTTGCTTTGGATGAAGAGGGGCAAGCCATGGTACAACCACAGTTCCATAGGTAACTGCAAACATTTTCACATGAAGGCATTGATCATCTTGTCTCTCAGTGGGATACATATGTTAACTGTTATGATGATTACTCTTGAAATAATAAATAGTTCAACAACTTCTTTTCCATGTGTCTCATTTTCATTTGCATGTTGATGCCCACAGCAGCTGAAATTCTTCACACAGTTGTTAAAGGAATATTTTCTATTCTTTGAACACTCACTCCCTGCAATGGAACTGAGTTATGTCAGTTGTGACCCTTTCTCCCTGCTGCAAATGACCCAGTGTCTGCAAGTCACTGAAATAAATTGCTTAACTTTTTTTTTCTAATGGCATGCAGTGTTGTGGATTTAAATTAGTGTGTATGACAGACAATACTGCTATTTCCCTGAATTCCATTTCAGTCAGTGTTTCTGTTTTTACAATACACAGAACTGTTAACATTGTTCTGATACCAACACAACCTCAGTTAGATACATATGGAATGGTTCTTGTACGAAGGGGTATACAAAAGAAACCAAACTTTTTTTTAACTTATTTAGTCACATTTTAAACACAAACCTTGAATCCCCTTCAAAGTACTCTTCACTTGCCCAAATTCAGTTGTCTAATCCTTTATTCCATTTTTCAAAACATTGTTTAAATTCATGACAGCACCTCCGTCATTTTTTTCTGTACCTCAGCAACATCAGCAAAACAGTTTCCTTTCGCGTCTGTTTTTGTTCTAGGAAGCAAAAAGTTCAGGTGAGTATGGAGGGATGGAGGGGGGGGGGAGGGGGAGGAACAGGGGTCATAACATTTCTGATAAAACCAATCACCCAACTGCCACAAATCAGGCCACTTCCACCTCACATTGTTGTGCAGTCTTTCCAAAACTTCCAAGTAGAAAGCCTGATTAACTGTCTGACCCTGCAGAACAAACTCTGAATGGACGACTCCTCTCACATCGAAATAACAAATCAGCATTGTTTTAATTTGTAATTTCACCTGACGAGCCTTCTTGGGGTGATGCGAACTTGAAGTCTTCCACTGGCTTCATTGTTCTTTTGATTCAGTATTGTTCTTCATCTATGATAACTTTTGAAAAAATGTTTGAATCATTTTTGGACTCTTCTTTCAAAGCACAGCATGTTTCCATATGACCTTTTCATTCAGCTGTTGTGGCATGAACTTGGCAGCCACCATTTTCATTCCCAAATCCTCTGTCATAATTTGCTGCACTGAACTCCAAGTTACACCCAACAGCTCCACAATTTCTTCAGTGGTCTGTTGTTGATCTTAGTTGATGATTGTATGAATGTTTTCAGTATTTTCATGTGTTCAGTTTGTGGAAGGACAACCAGAATGAGGTTTGTCATCAAGCGGATCGAAGGCTTCCATCCAGTCACTCACTGATCAGTCTGGCCTGGAACGGAAGACAGCAAAACGACAGCTGAAATTTTAAATTTAGCATTTGAGAAATCTTTCACGCAGGAGGATCATACAAACATACTGCCGTTTGAGTCTTGTACAGATTTCTGTATGGAGGACATAGTGATAGACATCCCTGGGGTTGTGAAGCAGCTGAATGGGTTGAAAATAAATAAATCGCCAGGTCCTGATGGGATTCCAATTCGGTTTTACAGAGAGTACTCTACTGCATTGGCTCCTTACTTAGCTTGCATTTATTGCGAATCTCTTGCCCAACATAAAGTGCCGAGCAACTGGAAAGAAGTGCAGGTGACGCCTGTATATAAGAAGGGTAGAAAGACGGATCCTCAAAATTACAGACCAATATCCTTAACATCGGTTTGTTGCAGGATTCTCGAACATATTCTCAGTTCGAATACAATGAATTTCCTTGAGACAGAGAAGTTGCTGTCCATGCATCAGCACGGCTTTAGAAACCATCGCTCCTGCAAAACGCAACTCGCCCTTTTTTCACATGATATCTTGCGAACCATGGGTGAAAGGTATCAGACGGATGCCATATTCCTTGACTTCCGGAAAGCGTTTCACTCGGTGCCCCACTGCAGACTCCTAACTAAGGTACAAGCATATGGGTTTGGTTACCAAGTATGTGAGTGGCTTGAAGACTTCTTAAGTAATAGAACCCAATATGTTGTCCTCGTTGGTGAGTGTTCACCGGAGGTGAGGGTATCATCTGGAGTGCCCCAGGGAAGTGTGGTAGGTCTGCTGTTGTTTTCTATCTACATAAATTATCTTTTGGACAGGGTGGATAGCAATGTGCGGCTGTTTGCTGATGCTGCTGTGGTGTACGGGAAGGTGTCGTCATTAAGTGACTGTAGGAGGATACAAGATGACTTGGACAGGATTTGTGATTTGTGTAAAGAATGGCAGCTAACTCTAAACATAGATAAATGTAAATTAATGCAGATGAATAGGAAAAAGAATCCTGTAATGTTTGAATACTCCATTAGTAGTGTAGCACTTGCACAGTCATGTCGATTAAATATTTGAGCATAACATTGCAGAGCAATATGAAGTGGGACAAGCATGCAATGGCAGTTGTGGGGAAGGCGGATAGTCGTCTTTGGTTCATTGGTAGAATTTTAGGAAGGAGATCGCTTATAAAACACTAATATGACCTATTCTTGAGTACTGCTAGAGCGTTTGGGATCCCTATCCAGGTTGGATTGAGGGAGGACATAGAAGCAATTCAGATGCGGGCTGCTAGATTTGTTACTGGTAGGTTTGATCATCACGCGAGTGTTACAGAAATGCTTCAGGAACTCGGGTGGGAGTCTCTAGAGGAAAGGAGGCGTTCTTTTCATGAATCGCTACTGAGGAAATTTAGAGAACCAGCATTTGAGGCTGACTGCAGTACAATTTTACTGCCGCCAACTTACATTTAGCGGAAAGACTACAAAGATAAGATGAGAGAGATTAGGACCCGTACAGAGGCATGTAGGCAGTCATTTTTCCCTCATTCTGTTTGGGAGTGGAACAGGGAGATAAGATGCTAGTTGTGGTACGAGGTACCCTCCGCCACACACTGTATGGTGGATTGCGGAGTATGTATGTAGATGTAGATGTAGATGTAGAACTGACACTTCAGTATTTTTGAAATGGGAAAACCACTCAAACGTTTGAGTTTTCCCCATAGCATTGTCCTTGTAAGCTGTTTGTTACATTTCAAGAGTTTCTGTTCAACTTTTGTGAGCATAAATCAGAATTTCACTGCAGTATGCTGTTCATGAAAATCAAACATTTCAAAAACGACAATAACAAAAAACAGTTGTCACTATAAACTCTGCCAAAACTACTACTGAACTCCTTCAGTGATGACACCAGGCATACTGACACTAGGTGCCCCTAGTGGCAAAACATGGTACTACAAAAGCTGTGACAACCAAAAAATTAGTTGAGTTTCATTTGGGTATTCCCTTGTAGAAGACAGTTGGTACAAATGCTGTAACTGATATTAATATGAAACTCAATTTACAAAATACACCCAGCTTAACCAAGTACACAATCAGCACCAAATTTCAGCAGGAAGCCCCACTAAATACAGAAATTTTGACTCTAAGTACAGAAATTTTGCAGTGCAAGTGTAACTGCCCATATTTGAAAAGGTATTTTTTTTCCTTCCTAACTTTTACCAGCAACCTCCCATTAGAGTACGAGAAACCTTTTAAACATCATGGTTTTGTGCATAAAGGAATAGAACAGTTGATTAACGTAAAGTAAGAGATGAAATAAAATTAAGAAATATGACAGATGTGTTGCATGAACTAGAACTTTGATTCAAAAGTGATTCTACACATTTAATCTGGAGACCGCTGCTGATTAGCACAGAAACCCTTGTCATTAACATGTTGACTGCTGTATGTATAGCAGTGGATGTTTCACCGGCAGACACATGGCATCAAGTGTGATGCTGTGCTGTGGCCAGCGGCACCATTGTGACAATCAGCATGTTAATATAGCAAGTCCGGCAATGCTTCGCAATAGCTAAATATGTGTTTGAATCAGATATATGTCCTAATCTCCTTCTTCCCCATCTCCCTGTCCATCTCCTTGTCCTCCTTCCTCAACTCTCTGAATCCTCCTCCTGCTCCTTTGTCCATTTCATCCTTCCCCTCCCCCCACCTCTATCCATTCCCCCCTTCCTCCCATCCATTTCCTTCCTCCCACCCTGATCACTTCCTCCCCCCCTTCTCTGTTCATCTCCTCTTCCCCCTTTGTGACCTTGAGCCTTGTTTATTGTTACTGCGAAGAAAACCTTGATTGGGAACTGCAAGTTGCTTAGAATGAGTGGGTAAATCTGTTGGGATCATTGGTATACGGTGTACGAGAGAGACCCTCTCCTGCTGCTGGATGGGTAAGGATAGTAGCTTCAATGACAGTATTTTGCATAGTTTTAATTTTCTTTCTTGCAGTTGATCTTAACAGAAAATCTGTTATAGGTGTTTACAAATATATATGCTCTATGTCTGTTGGAATATTTGTGTGAGTTTTGTGTAAAAATTTGAAGTAAATCTGTCAAGAACTTTTTGATATTTGTGCTAACAAGGTTTCTGTGTTATATATTATATATATTAGGAAAACAAATAATCTATGCCCATCCAAATATTTATTAGAGCATCATGTAAAAATATGAAGTAAATAAGTCAAGGACTTTTCGAGATTTTTGCTAAGAATGTTTCCCTTTTATATATTATATATACTTATACATTGCATGTATTAAAAATATGTAGCTCATGTCTGTCGAAACATTTATTAGAATATCATGTAAAATTCTGAAATAAGTTGGTCAACAACTTTTTGGGATTTTTAGTAACAATTTTAAACAATGTCTCATCTTTATGCAGCAGTATAAATATGTAGTTGAGAAATATGTCTAATATGAGAGAAAAAGTTACTGTAAATCACACACGCTCACTTTGTGTTATAGTTTTTCACTTGAAGCTGTCTGAGAATTGCAGCCCATTACTGAATATGCTATAAATAAAATATTTCCTGTATTCAGTATGTATCTAACTACTCCTAATTTATACTGCTTACAGGCATTTTATCCATGTAAATATGCATCTGTGACTGTGACTTTGAGAAATCTAACAGGAATCCATCATGTAAGTTGGCTGAGAAACAGACCTGTAACAGAGTTACCAGTTTTACTCTGGCACCTATTGTACAAAGTTTCATAGCCCACTTTCATTAAACATTTTGTTTAAAGAAGGGTCAAAATAGGAACCAAAAGTCACTTAGTTTGCAAATTATCAGGGAGGGATCAGTCATAAGTATCATCTCTCCCTGATTCCTGTAGTCTGATTTTTGATGACATTATAACTGTGAAATTCACAAATATACGTCTACTGTTTATTGCTGTAGGAGGAATGTTATACTAAATTGCTGTATTCTACTGTTTCATATGACTATTGAAGTTAGCAAAAAGCTGTAAGGAGGAGTGCATAGTTCTTTCTTTTTAGTACATTTTCCCACATGTTAATTTATGGTACCTGAAGAACCTAGTTTGACATAGTACCTACAAAAAATCTCATTAGCACTTGAGGTTTTATTAAAATCAGTGTTTCTCCTACATATTTGTGGGTGTACAGTAGTCGATTTGTATTGATGTTATACGCTACTGGTTACTGGCTTTTGGTCCATAATGTCACAGAAATATAACCAGTCTTAGGTTATCATGTGCTACATACAAGGGTTGAATAAAATCATTATTTTAGTGCTGACAGGGTTCACAAGGGCGACATTCAGTTCTGCAATGACTTTTGCAGCTGTCGTCCTCTAATTTTTTGTCACAATCTTGTTCAATGACTGTCATGATCACAAAACACACACTTTTGTCTGCATTGTCATGTTTTTCTGCTTTCCCTGTATGTGGTATAAATCTTCAATATGGTGCCTCTTGAGACACCAAATGCTTTGGCTCCTTTGGTTACGGAAGAACCCACCATATGAGCACCAGCAATTTGCCCACCTTCAAATTCACTTAGCTCTGAAATAATGCACTCATAACTACACAGAGCACTGTTCTGACCATGACTGGTGCTTGCAACATATTGAGGATATTGCACAGGTGCCATTCATGGTCAAAAGCAACAGCAAAACCTGTAGGCTAGGCAAGCATTTGCATTTATGGTCCAGCATTCATTTCTCCGAATGTTTCCTTAGTTTTGTCCAGCCCCTTTATTTTTACTCAACCAACAGCATTCCCTTCTTGTACTTCACTTCTCATGATGATCTTTAGTTTTAAGTGCTGAGACTGAGAATTGCGGACAAACTAAAGCTATGCTTGAGTGCAAAAATGAGTGTCATAATTGTGGCTCTGAAGCATCATTTTCATCAGGATACAATACTGTCTTATGAAAATTTTTGTGTTATTCAGAGAAAAGTTCTACTCTGTGTGTGTGTGTGTGTGTGTGTGTGTGTGTGTGTGTGTGTGTGTGTGTGAGTTGGCAGAATAATTAAAGATTTTTTATGCAGAATAATCTATATCCCTTTGTATACTTCAGATGTCACTGTGTTTCACTTACTTGACGTAGTAATGTGAAAAATGTGTAAGATGTATGAAGGATCTGAAAATAAAAACATAAATATTAATTACAAAATACAGCAGGTATGCATAAGACAATAGTAAGGACAGATAAACATTTGTTCTCATCAACATAGCAGACAATGTGGAATAATGGTAATGTAGATACTAATTTTTTAATGTAGAATCTTCATTATTGGTGAGTAAAATGAAATCTTGGATTCCAGAAGCTCAAGAATTTAGTTACAGTTTGTGTATTCTATATGGTATTACTGTCTTCAGTAGCTGATGATGACTGTTATGCCTCTGTAGGCACTGTAAAAATGATATTTTAAGTTTCTTCACCAGAAAGTGATTTGCGTGCTTATGATTATGTTTGAATCCAAAACCTTTGAGTATGATCAGTTGCTTAGCTATCAATAATCCTCTTGCAGCACAATTTTATAGATGGTATGAATAGTAAGAAATGGCAATAAGAAAAAGAGTTTTCAACAGTGAACATACTTATCTCTAATTTACTGTAATGTTTTATGGTAGGTGTTCTGTACTTTCTTCTGTGTGATTTTGTTTGGTTTTATGTGAGAGGTAGGGTGTAAAAGTCCTGAATGGGACCTGTGATGATTCTTATCTTCCATGAACAACCCAAAAATGTAGTGTAAAGATATGAATGACATTCTTTATGTTCTTAGTTTCAAACATGATTTCAGCCAGTGTTTCACATTTGTACAAGGACCTGAAGAGTAAGGCATGACATATTCAGCCTACAAGTGACTGAAATATGGAGATGAATTATATTTAAACTAGAATTATTCTTGCATTGTATATAGTGAACAAAATAGCAAATTGATTACAGTGGAATACATGTTGGCTTGGCTTGTCAAAAGTCATACTGTGACGTGTGACTATCATCAATAGCAAAAACAATGAGCAATTAATTATTATCAAGTTTTTCCCAAAGCAAGGTATCAAAATTACTGTAATTTTTAAAATGCTCACCATATTTGAAGAACTAATATTTCTGAGAGGAAATCAATAATTAGAAGTATTGTAAGATATGAAGCAATGGAAGTAAATTCTACCAGAATTTGCCATGCACAAGGGAACAAGAGCAAATTACCAAGTGAGGTGATGAAGCTATAAAGACACTGGACATGCATTTGTGAAGAGGATGGCCACTCTGATGTAAGTTTCCTGCAGTTTCACGAAATCATTTAAGGGGAATTTAAGGATGATTCCTTTGAAAGAGCACAGCCAATTTTGTCCCTAATCCAACCCCAAACTCTTATACTACAAAGCTCTATTGATTTTCCATGGCACTGATTTCAGGCACTGCTAATCAATGAAAATAAGCTGTTAGAGAATGCACCTGGCTATCATTCAAGGCAATACATACAGAAAATAGTGTTTTTACTTTGAGAAAGAAACTTTCCCCCTTTCTCAACATTGTATTGAGTAATGGAGAAGTGATGAAAACTGTGGTGTCTCTACAGTCTTCTTCTGACCCGACCCCATTTCCCCTTTTGCTCTATACCCATTATATTAATTGGCTTCCAATTAATTGGCTCATCAGTGAAGTAAATGCTGGCTATTGCAGTAACATTAGCGGTCAACCAACAGCTCAAGGGAATGATTTGGGTAATGTGCTCACTGTGCCTTTTGAGACTGGACTACTGCATTGTGGATACACTGGATGTGATGTTATGTCCACATGTTGCACTGATCAAGTGTTCATACTTTTCCAGTCCACCGTAAAGGTAGAACATACGACACAGCAACTTCTGTTTTAGAAACTATTACTTTGCAAGTTCTGCATTTGTCAACATACAGGATGTTCCAAAACTATTTGTTCAAATTAATACAGGAGATATAGAACATCAAAACAAATATATTTGGATAAGGAAAATATGGTCTCTGAAGTCAACTTGTGATGTTAAGGAATATTTTGTTAGTGCCAATGATGTAAGCTTTTGTGTTGGTGTCAGTTAGTGGGATTGTGTACTGATGTTCGAAAACTGCTCTGTATATGGATGGTTGTCTGTACCAGTTGTGTGTACCTCTGAATGTTAGACAAAGAATCTACTTCCAGCTTGATGTAGTGCCCGGCCACCCAGGGCACCTGACCTCACATGTCTGGATTTCTTCATCTGGGGACACATGAAGTAGGTGGTCTATGAAACTGTTGTGGAAACGGAAGAAGACCTCATCTCTAGAATTGCTGTCATTGCTGGTACTATTGCAAACATGCCAGGAATCTTGAAACTGACAATGTACTCCATGTGTGCACACAATGGTCACATGTTTGAGCATTCCCAGTGAATGACACTACTTAATTAGGATGGTAAACTACCTCCTGTGCAAATCATCTCTTGCATCAGAAACTGCTGCCAGGGATGATATGTATATTTGTTTTGATGTTCTCCTGTATTAATCTGGATGAATAGTTTCAGGACACTTTGTATATTGTTTCAAGCAAATGTTTAGTTTTATGCCAAATAATACCTGATTCATGAGTCTTGTAAATCATTGTTTGTTGCAAGATATTGTTCCTTCAGTAACTTGTGCATCTGTTGCCTTTAAATTCATTAGCCATCAAACATTGTTGTATTCAAATGCAGAACTTTACAGATAAATAACCTAAATGAGTTTTAGAACACATGCATCTCTTTATTTTAAAATCATTTAAATTCTCTTTTAACTGTATGAGCTGGGGTACTTCTTAGTTAGTAAATCACAGTTTGATTTTGAAAAGAGTTACTCAGTACAGAACATGATTTACATATTCAATCTACAAACACTACACAGAAATAGGTTTTGTTTCCTTTGTCTTGCACAAGACATTTAACTGTGTCAGTCATTACATTTCACTAGATAAACTGAGGTTCGTTGAAAGTGACAGTGCACGAAATAGTTACAATATGCTACGTTTAATGAGAAAATGTATGTGCTCATTCATCATGTTATACAGATCCGATCAGGGATGTGGAATGAAATGGAGTGTACATTAACAATTACAAACAAATAACAAAAGCTTCATCTGTTCACTATACAACAATAAAATATCATTATATTGCTTGATAAAGTACTTTTGTTAGCCAAATGTAGCCTAGTTAATGACAAGAAAGCCTGCTATCCCAAGAAAAGCTACTGCTTCCTCAGTTATATTATGTATTTTCTGACGGACGTCTACTGATGGCTTCATACAGTAAGTTTTACCTTCAAGTAATTCAATTAAAGGAAACAGGAGAAAGTAGGCTCACTCTGGTGAAATCATAAATATTGCCCCTCAGGGTTTCATATTGGAACTGCTACTGTTCCATATAAGTGAACAACTTCTCTATTACCAAAACAACAATCACAGCTAGTCCTTTTTGTAAACGAGTCAAATATCACAATCTGTCTCAAAGGACATAAAACTGTACAGGAAATGATAAGTAACATTTTTTAATGAATGACTAGGTAATTCTATAGAGTTCTTTTCCATGATTTTGGGTGGATACTGTATATTTAGTTCTGCAAAACAATGAGTCAGACATCACTGATAAGTATAGTACAACATCAGTAATAATTATTTGCATTCAACTACTTTAATAGTTATCTTCTTTGATTTTTGGCTTCTTTTTTCCCACAGTCGCACATATACAAGTTGTATAGTTGTTTGTCGTCTTTAGGACCTGTAATAAGAGTCTTATTCAGACCAGACACATTTAGCTGAAAATGCTTTAAAATAAAGTGAAACATGTCTGGTCTGAATAAGACTTTTATTACAGTTGCTAAAGATGGCAATTAACTTACACAACTTTAATAGTACGAGGGTCAGTCAAAAAGTAATGCCTCCTATTTTTTTTTCTACGTTTAATTGTCAGGAAATTTAAATGCAATTACATAGGTTGAAAACCACAACATTGAGGATCATTTTGTCATTTTTCAATGTAATCTCCGCCCATCTCTACAGTTTTGGTCCATCTTTGAACAAGGGCATGTATCCCAGCACGGTAAAAATCACAGCTCTGCTTCCTAAGCCATTGACGCACGGATGTTTTGACGGCCTCCTCATCTTCAAAATGAATCCCACGATGAGCTTCTTTTAGTGGCCCGAACAGATGGAAGTCTGATGGTGCCAGGTCAGGGCTGTATGGGGGATGAGGCAAAACTTCCCATCCAATTTTGACAATCTCGTCAGAGGTGTGACGACTGGTGTGTGGTCTTGCATTGTCATGCAAAAGAAGAACATCTGCCATTGATTTTGTTGGGCGAACTCGCTGAAGTCGTGCTTTAAGTTTGTTGAGGGTTGTGACGTATTGAACAGAATTTATTGTGCATCCCTGCTCCAAAAAATCAACGAGAATCACACCCTCTGTATCCCAGAAAACTGTTGCCATAACTTTCCCTGCCGATCGCACAGTTTTGAATTTTTTCTTCCTCGGCGAGCTTGTGTGACGCCACTCCATTGACTGCCTCTTTGATTCGGGTTCAAAAAAATGCACCCATGTTTCGTCCCCGGTCACAATTTTTTTCAGAAACTCATCTCCCTCCAAACGGAAACGCTGCAAGTGTTGGGAGGCTATTGTTTTCCTTGCCTCTTTATTCTGATCGGTTAACATTATTGGAACCCACCGTGCACAAACTTTTGAGTACCCCAATTGTTTAATAATCGTGATCACACTGCCTTTACTAAGAGAAATAATGCGACACACTTCATCTGCAGTCACCCGACGGTCACCACGAATGATGTCATCAACTTGCTGAATGTTGTGTGGAGTCACTGCACTCACCGGCCTGCCGCTCCACTTTTCGTCAGTCAACGGTGTTTGCCCTTCAGCTTCCTTACAACGACGAACCCATCGTCTAACAGTGCTGACATCCACTGTCACAACACCATACACCTTCTTCAGTCTTTCATGAATGCGTATGGGCGTTTCACCTTCTGCATTCAAGAATTCAATCACACAACGCTGTCTCAAACGAACATCGATGTCGGCCATCTTACAAACTTCTGCTGTGCTGCCACCTGTTGACACAGAAAGTTACTACTGCAGTGGATTGCAGAAGAAGGTTTGAGGAATGGCGCCAAATTCAAATTTTTCACTTAACTTAATTTCTTTAAGTAGAAAAAAAATGGGAGGCATTACTTTTTGACTGACCCTCGTACTTGACACAGTTGAAAGTATAGTCGAATTGTATCAAGTACTATTAAGGTGACTGACTGTAAATAATTATTACTGATACATCATGTGCAAAAAATGGATTTATTTAAGTTCATCAGGAATAGACCAGAACTTTCTAATTAGACTTTACATACAGATGAGAATTTTAATTGAAAAAAAGGTTATGCTGAAGCTTCTGAAATAACTAGATTGAAGAAGTTTTGCATGTCATATATTTGAAAATATGAAAGACAAACAAGTCAGTGAATTGACATATTTGAATTTATAATTTATTAAAATAAATCATTTTTCACTATTGTGACTTCGTAGGCTTTCCTGGCATAATAAGTCATGAAAGTCTCTTCGGGTTTGCTGCTGGATCCTAAAATCAACTTGACTCGATATTTCGGTGATCCAACTGGTCACCATCTTCAGGAGAATGCTGTTTCGCTGACAAGTACCGCTGAGGACTGATGCCAGATTGCAAATCAAAATCCTATATAGGCTACTGTTAAGTACATGGCACATGCGCCGCCCATCACAGTTGCTGTCTCCAAGACTGGGAGGTGGCGCCGCCCTTAGTAGAACATTGGTGGCAATAATATATCACACTCAGGGCCACACTGAAGAATGTTCAATTTTGATGTGGGATAGTACAGGATTCCATGTCCTGCTAAGAGGAAACCCATTGTCTCTGTTAACCGTGGGATAACATCTCTTCTGCAGAGAGGGCAGCCATTTGTTCCCTTAGGAATGATGATGAAGAAGTAGTTTTACCAGCTGACGAGGGGAATGCCATGGTTGTAATGACGCAGGATGGTTATGTCCTAAAAATGGATTTACTACTCAATGACCCAGCATATAGGAGACTGTCTAGTGACCCCACAGAAAGGATTAAACACAAGAAACTTTCACAGTTGAAAAAGATTTTGTTGTCTGAAGATTTACATAAGAAACTTCATTCTAGTGCTGCCGTTCCACCTAGGTTGTATGGTCTGCCTAAGTTGCATAACGAAGAGGTTCCTCTATGCCCTATTGTTAGTAATTTGGGTGCACCCTCTTATAACCTGGCGAAGTATTTATCATCTGTTCTCAGTCCGTATATTGGCAAGTGTGAACACCGTATTTTCAATTCAGTGGATTTTATTTGACGATTGAAATCTCTGAAGCTGAGGCCTTCAGATCTATTAGTGAGTTTTGATGTGGTATCTCTGTTTACATGAGTACCTCTGGAAGAGTCCCTTAGTTTGATTAGTGAAAAACTGGATGAAGAGTTGCTGAAGCTTTGTCATCATGTGCTGACATCCACGTAATTTTTATTTAACGGCAACATTTTTTAACAGAATGACGGAGTGGCTACAGGTAGTCCTTTATCACCCACAATCACCAGTTTATTTATGGAGGACTTTGAGGATTTGGCACGGAGGACTTCAGCTTTGCAACCAACATGCTTCTGGAGATATGTGGATGATACCTTTCTCATCTGGTCACATGGACGTGATGCTCTTAATACATTTTTGGACCATTTCAGCTGTCTTCATCCCCACATTAAATTTACCATGGAGGTTGAAAGTAATGGGATGCTTCCAGTTTTAGACGTTATGGTTTGTAAAAAACCAGATGGAACTTTGGGACACTGTGTTCACGCCGACACACACAGATTGGTATCTGCATTCTAAGAGTTGTCATCCATCACACCAACGCAGTGGCGTCCTTAGGACTTTGGTAAGCAGAGCATGTGCCATTTGCGACATGGACAGCTTAACCCAAGAACTTGCGCATTTGACAGCTGTTTTTAAGGAAAATGGATACTCCGAGAAGCAGATTCATCAGGCTATGGAGTTTGGACCATCACTAGAGGTGAATGAAAAGGAACATAGATCAGTTGCCTTTATTCCTTATGCTGGAAGCATATCGTTTAAGATTGGATGAATTTTAAGGAATTTTAGCATTAAGAGTGTGTTCTGTCCATCTTCTAAGATTAGGGCACTACTGGGCTCTGTGAAAGATGATTTGGGGCTTAGGAAACCCAGTGTATACAAAATTCTGTGTCAATGTGGGAAGGCTTATGTTGGTCGTTCGATTTGTGCAGTTCATGACAGGTGTGTGGAACATTGTTGTCATACGAGGCTACAACAGCCAGAAAAATCAGCAGTAGCAGACAACTGCTTAAATGAGGGACATGGTATGAAATTTGACAAAAATGTGGTAGTTGCCAACATTTCAGGTTTTTGGAACAGTGTCTATGAAGAGGCAATTGAAATTAGGTTGGCGGATAATTTAATTAACAGAGACAATGGGTTTAATCTTAGCAGGATGTGGAATCCTGTACTATCCCACATCAAAACTGAATGTTCCTCAGTGCGGCCCTGAGTGCGATATATCATTGCTGCCAGTGTTCTTCTAAGGGAAGCGCCAACTCCCATCTTGGAGACAGCAACAGTGATGGGCAGCGCACGTGCTGCGTGCTGAATGGTCGCCTATATAGGATGTCGATTTGCAGCCTGGTGTCAGTTCTCAGTGGGACTCATCAGCGAAGCAGCATTCTCCTGAGGATGGTGACGAGTTGGATTGCTGAAATATCAAGTCAAGTTGATTTTAGGATCTGGCAGCAATCCTGAAGAGACTTTCATGATTTTTCACTATTTCGTATGCCACTGGTGATTTATACAGGGTGTCGCAGGAGGAATGGTCAACATTCAGGGATATGAGAGGAATAAGTGCAAACAAAAAAATTTAATAAAAGTGGATTCTACAGCCCATACCTCAAGAGTTCTGAGCACTTCATCTTTGATATTGTGAAACAAACTTCTTCTACTGCAGGCTCTTTGTTTCCATATTTTTCAAGGAAGTAGAATGGACCAAAACAAGAAAAACTTGTTTAGTAAACATGTGCTCTAAAATGCATCCATAAAGAGCTATGAGCACTTGCTCAGTAGAAGAGATGTGTTTCATAGTAGCGAGGATGAACAAGTGCTCATGGCTCTTAAGGTATGCACTTTAGGGTTCATGTTTAATGGATGTTATCTTACTTCTTTTCATTCACACTACCACATCTCAGAATTTGGAAAGGGAAGAGCTTGCAGTAGAAGAGTTTTATTTTACAGCATTGTAGATTAAGTACTCATAGCTCTTAACATATGCATTTTGGAGCCCATGTTTACCAGATTTTTTTGTTTTGAGTGATCATTCCTGTCATATCTCTGAATACTGACCATTCCTTCTGGGCCACCCTGTAGATGTGCAGCATGTGCACATGTATAGAACTGAATTCCTTTAAACACCCTTGAAACTGACTCATTCTACATCATTATAAACTCTTTTGCACCTGATCTGTGACATATGAAATCAGGACCAGTTCAAAAACATTTTTCTAAGCAAGTGACTTATCAGAATGAGATTTTCACTCTGCACCAGAGTGTGCACTGATGTGAAACTTCCTGGCAGATTAAAACTGTGTGCCAGACCGAGACTCGAACTCAGGACCTTTGCCTTCCGCAGCCAGGTGCTCTACCAACTGAGCTACTCAAGCACAACTCACACCCCATCCTCACAGCTTTACTTCTGCCAGTACCTCGTCTCCTACCTTCCAAACTTTACAGAAGCTCTCCTGCGATCCTTGCAGAAAGAACACTCCTGAAAGAACGGCTATAGCAGAGACATGGCTTAGCCACAGCCTGGGTTGATGTTTCCAGAATGAGATTTTCACTCTGCAGTGGAGAATGCGCTGATATGAAACTTCCTGGCAGATTAAGTGACTTATCATTTGGTGCACCCATTTCTCCCATTTCCTGTCACAGACTTTCACCCATGTTAGTTTTCACAAATAATTGTGATACACACTGTATAAAAATCTTGCACTTTGTCACCGTTGGGATCCCTCTTAGCTTGGTGCCCCAAGTGGCCACTACTAGTTGTGATGCATCCTGTATAAAAGTCTTACAGCTGTGGTGCCTCTGGCAATCCTCTCAGTTTGGTGCCTGAAGTGGCAGCTTTTTCTGCTTGAGGCTTAAAGTAACCCTGTGTGAACTACCTAAATTCAAAGACTAGACCTTACTTGTGACTATAACTACATTATGAATAGTACTGCAGCATCCTAACATAGTTATGATATAAAAAGCATTGTCATGTCAACAAATTGAGAGGTGTTCTGAATATACACTCCTGGACACCGGTGTGTCAGACCCACCATACTTGCTCCGGACACTGCGAGAGGGCTGTACAAGCAATGATCACACGCACGGCACAGCGGACACACCAGGAACCGCAGTGTTGGCTGTCGAATGGCGCTAGCTGCGCAGCATTTGTGCACCACCGCCGTCAGTGTCAGCCCGTTTGCCGTGGCATACGGAGCTCCATCGCAGTCTTTAACCCTGGTAGCATGCCGCGACAGCGTGGACGTGAACCGTATGTGCAGTTGACGGACTTTGAGCGAGGGCGTATAGTGGGCATGCGGGAGGCCGGGTGGACGTACCGCCGAATTGCTCAACACGTGGGGCGTGAGGTCTCCACAGTACATTGATGTTGTCGCCAGTGGTCGGCGGAAGGTGCACGTGCCCGTCGACCTGGGACCGGACCGCAGCGACGCATGGATGCACGCCAAGACCGTAGGATCCTACGCAGTGCCGTAGGGGACCGCACCGCCACTTCCCAGCAAATTAGGGACACTGTTGCTCCTGGGGTATCGGCGAGGACCATTCGCAACCGTCTCCATGAAGCTGGGCTACGGTCCCGCACATTGTTAGGCCGTCTGCCGCTCACGCCCCAACATCGTGCAGCCCGCCTCCAGTGGTGTCGCGACAGGCGTGAATGGAGGGACGAATGGAGACGTGTCGTCTTTAGCGATGAGAGTCGCTTCTGCCTTGGTGCCAATGATGGTCGTATGCGTGTTTGGCGCCGTGCAGGTGAGCGCCACAATCAGGACTGCATATGACCGAGGCACACAGGGCCAACACCCGGCATCATGGTGTGGGGAGCAATCTCCTACACTGGCCGTACACTACTGGTGATCGTCGAGGGGACACTGAATAGTGCACGGTACATCCAAACCGTCATCGAACCCATCGTTCTACCACTCCTAGACCGGCAAGGGAACTTGCTGTTCCAACAGGACAATGCACGTCCGCATGTATCCTGTGCCACCCAACGTGCTCTAGAAGGTGTAAGTCAACTACCCTGGCCAGCAAGATCTCCGGATCTGTCCCCCATTGAGCATGTTTGGGACTGGATGAAGCGTCGTCTCACGCGGTCTGCACGTCCAGCACGAACGCTGGTCCAACTGAGGCGCCAGGTGGAAATGGCATGGCAAGCCATTCCACAGGACTACATCCAGCATCTCTATGATCGTCTCCATGGGAGAATAGCAGCCTGCATTGCTGTGAAAGGTGGATATACACTGTACTAGTGCCGACATTGTGCATGCTCTGTTGCCTGTGTCTATGTGCCTGTGGTTCTGTCAGTGTGATCATGTGATGTATCTGACCCCAGGAATGTGTCAATAAAGTTTCCCCTTCCTGGGACAATGAATTCACGGTGTTCTTATTTCAATTTCCAGGAGTGTATGTAAGCACAGGCTAATCTTAACTAGCAATGGTTCATATCCTAGACATTGAAACCAATGAAATTGGATATAAACTGCTGATCATTCAATTATTTCCTCCAAAGGAAACCACAGTACACTTAGGGAAAACGTATATACTTAAACCAAAGATGTAATTTTTTAGGGATTCCTCCAAGGTTTAGTCAAAATACAATGTCTGTGAGTGAAATCAATCTTTACTGGAGATTTTCATATCTAGACAAAGGCGCAAATATGTAAACTCCATCAATATTTTAATGAGCATTTGTCACTGCCAACATCATACTCTGAAGTGTTTATGAACTGTCCCCCTTACCTTGAGATGAAATTCTGTTGGTGAAATTTGTGTAGATGGAGATGAAGGTGAAGTTTGTCAGGCCATGAAATATGATCACTGGACATAACCTAAGTAGTTTATTAATGTCAGGGTGAATGGTTTCAACTTAAGAGAGAGAAAGGGAAACACAAAGAAATATGAAAGAAGAGAAAGACATGAACATTTTGTACCATCTTTGACCAGTGATACAAAGGCAGACTACTACTAACCACTGGTATAAGACTGAGAGACCACCCTCCAAGCATGCACACACCTGTGGAGCTGGTGGGTTGTGGCATACAATGAAAAGACTGATAGGTCTACAGTTTTTTTTCTCTTTTGTTCTCTTTTCTTGTGAAGTTAAATATTTACTGTGTTGTTCCAGTTCTGAGAATTCAGCAGCATACAGGCCATGAAGTATGATCACTGGACACAAAACAAAATAGTTCAGCTCCCTATTACTGGTGTGGAAATCTTGTATGTTGGACAACTATTTCTATTCTAAGATGAATTTTTAAAATGAAAATCTAGTTTCATGTGTAATTTAGATGAAAAGGACTCTTTTACTGTTAAATTTAAGATTGTTTCACAACTGACATGAGTAGAGTCAGACACTACTGTGTTTATTTTCATTAAATTTGAGTCACTGTGCTCTTTATTAATCTGTTAATGGCTATCAAGTAGCCATACATGGAAACAAATCATATATACTGAACCAATTTTCTCCCTGCAGTGGAGTGTGCACTCACATGAAATTTCCTGGCGGATTAGGTATAGCTAAGTTGGCAGAGCATTTTCCACTGAAAGGCAAAGCCTTTGGATTCAAGTCCTGGTGCAGCGCACAGTTTTATTCTGCCAGTATGTTTTAAAAATTATATCTTCATAGCCAAAGGAATTGTTGCTCATAACTTCATTAGCAATCACACAAACGAGCTTATGAATATTGAGTTAAATAATGTGTAAGTCTAGTTGACAGCTGTGAATCATTGTGGAACTGTTGGTGCAAATTTTTGGATGCAGGAAACATCAACATCCCACTATTCCTGCCACAAATCACACATTTCTTCCAGATTGTGTGGATACTATTTTGCATACTTGGTGAATTGTTCTTGATAATCTCAGAGGTTTCCAGTAAGGCACATTGTGGGCAATTGAATATGTATGATTTTGGCATGAATTTCTTCTTAAAGGCTTCCTGAAGTCTGTGGTAAAAACAAATCCAAATGTCACTCACATTTGGGCAGAAATGTGGTTTGCCACTTTCTTCCCTAGATGATCTTCCATACACCCAAAGCCATTCACTCCCTTTCATCACTCCATCATAATGGTATTTCACCCCATGTTCCACTTGGTGAACAAGATGCGTTCTGTTCTATATCATCTTCATGGACTCTCTTGACACTAGCATACATTCATCACACAACTTCCATCAGTTTCTCTTTTCATTTCATGATATACACAGGTACCTTCACCTGTATTGTGTTACTTTGATACACAAGGTGACTTTTCTTTGTGATCTTGTATTGAATGTCAAGTCCTGCTGTAGTGACTAGGTCAGATGTTTGATAAATGTATATTATCTCAGTCAGTCTCTGGCAAGACCAAATAACACATTCCAGTGGCAAAATCCAATTTATAATGTAGCCTTCAATGCTGGCCTTCACAATTTTTGCAATATGAAGGATGATGTTCATGCATATCGCATTGCCAGGGGTAAGGATGTGTTTCAGTGGATACTCATGTGGATGCAGTGCCTACCTCCATCACAAGTGTGGTTTTGCATGAGCTGGAGCATACGTTCTCTATTCCTGGTGTTGGAAGCTATTTTCATCTTAACTATTTAGTCAGAAAAAGGAGAAAAGGTTGTGGCTATAGATCCTCACCACCAAATCATGTGTCAGTTTCCTGTCTTATTTTCCAAAACTCTCCTCATTGCCTGATAATGCAAGGGCTGAGAGATTGCTGATGGAGATAAATGGAAAAACAAAGCTCAGCAGCTGTTTGAAAGAGTAAGTTATGTGCTAACAGAGGTTTCCACTCTCCCTCCTTCACTGTTAACAACACAAATATGACATTGCACTCTGTTTTCACTCATATACACTAAACAGAACACTTAATGTGTGGCACTTGCACCACATAGACAGACAGAGCTAATGTGTGTGGAGGAATAAATTATTTCCAATTACATGAACTAAATTTCACTCTCCCAGCCAAGAGTGACATATTTTTTTGTGACTTTGCCAACTGCCTAATAATTCTCTGAGAATGCCCATGATTTTCCTCTGTCTGAGGATGAGAGGGTGAACAAAGCAATATATACTGGTATGTGAAAAATTATGTGACATTGCTGGATTATTTAAAAAATGATAGATACATTGTTGTCATTTTGTCAGGTTAATATACCGGGTGTTCAAAAAGTCAGTATAAATTTGAAAACTTAATAAACCACGGAATAATGTAGATAGAGAGGTAAAAATTGACACACATGCTTGGAATGGCATGGGGTTTTATTAAAAAAAAAACGTTCTCACAAAATGTCCGACAGATGGCACTGGACAGCAAAACATCAGTGACTGCACGTTACAATCATGTATAAAAGGAGCTGTAATGAGAGAGAGAATCAGATGCACCAGCAGTCGCAGCATGTTGACGTTACCTGAAAAGGCGCTTTTAGTGAAGATGTATTATCAGAATGGGGAATGTGCTAGTTCAGCACTACAATCCTATTGCCATAGGAAGGGGATTCGAACGGGTAAAGGTCCGTTGACAAATGCAACTGTGGCGAGAATGATTTCAAAGTTCAATGCCACGGGTTGTTTAGACGATAGACGCCGTAGTGGCCGATGGAGCACAAGGTGTAATGCTGCTGAGACAGTTCAGGAAGAAATGGAGACTGTAGCGGGCTCGTCTATGCATGGGGAAGATAGTGCTCGTGCGGTCGCATGTCGCACCGGCATTCCATACACTATTGTTTGGTTGGCACTTAGGCGTACCCTCCGATGCTATCTGTGCAAAATCCATTGGCATCATGAACTGTTACCTGGGGATTTAGTGAAGCGGAGGGCATTTGGGGTGTGGGCATTTCAAAAGGTGGCAGAAGATGATGATTGGTTGAGTAATGTGTTGTGGACCGACGAAGCTCATTTCATGCTCCGAGGGTCTGTCAACGCCCACAGTTGCAGAATTTGGGCTACAGAAAATCCTAGAACTGTTGTGGAAACTCCATTGCATGACAAGAAAGTCACGATATGGGTTGGATTTATCACATCTATCATTATCGGGCCTTTTTTCTTCGAGGAAATGCATGATTCTGCTTTTGTAGCTGCTACCGTGATGGGTGAGAGGTACGCCGATATGTTACAGAATCGGGCCATCCCCACCCTGGCTGATAAACACCTGCTGGTACGTATGATGTTTATGCAGGATGGCGCTCCACCCCATATTGCTAGACGCGTGAAAGATCTCTTGCGTGCGTCGTTTGGTGCTGATCGTGTGCTCAGCTGCCACTTTCGTCATGCTTGGCCTCCCAGGTCCCCAGATCCCAGTCCATGCGATTATTGGCTTTGGAGTTACCTGAAGTTGCAAGTGTATTGTGATCGACCAACATCTCTAGGGATGCTGAAAGACAACATCCGATGCCAGTGCTTCACCATAACTCCGAACATGCTTTACAGTGCTGTTCACAACATTATTCCTTGACTACAGCTATTGTTGAGGAATGATGGTGGACATATTGAGCATTTCCCGTAAGGAACATCACCTTTCTTTGTCTTACTTTGTTATGCTAATTATTGCTATTCTGATCAGATGAAGTGCCATCTGTCGGACATTTTTTGAACTTTTGTATTTTTTTGGTTCTAATAAAACCCCATGTCATTCCAAGCATGTGTGCCAATTTGCACCTTTCTATCTACATTATTCCGTGATTTATTCAGTTTTCAAATTTATACTGACTTTTTGATCACCCAGTACTTAAAAATATTGAAATTTATGTTGGGTACAGGTGAACTGAAAATGTATAAAAGGTAACCAGTGGGGCAATTATCCTCACTGAAATATTCAAGAAGTTGGTGTCTGTTTAGCTTTATTATAGAGAAAATTTCTGTAAACATAATACCTCTAAAGGTGGTTATAGTTATTACAGGACACACCTGATTATGCAGCAAATCAACTTTGAGTGCTGGGTTAGTTTACATTTCCACTTAGAAATATCATTGTTCCAACTTTGTGCCAGCCCTTTGTTGAAGCAAGTGGCCATGATGCAGACCAATCAGTCTAGATGATGCCATGTAGGCAAACAGCAGTGCATAGTCTGTCAGATGAAGTCAAGCATTGTTAATGTGTCCTCCCTACAATGACACAATGTGAGAAATCTGAAAGCTAGGTATCCAACTCTGTCAGCAATTAATTTCTTCACATACCAGCCTTAAGCTAAAACTAAAATGCCTTTGTTATATTATGAGATTCCAATCCTCAATGTTACTGTAGTTCACCTTGCTTGATGTGGCCAAATATGCTGTGTTTCAGGTGACACTAATGACCACCTTTAAGGTCAGGAGTGGAATGACAAGGTGGTGAGGTACTAGCCATCATGTACTCTACTGATTACCATTGTTCTGCTGGTGCTATGAGACTTTGATCATTCTCTCTCTCTCTCTCTCTCTCTCTCTCTCTCTCTCTCTCTCTCTCTCTGTGTGTGTGTGTGTGTTCTTCCTATTGACATTTGACGTGACCGAACGAGTTATAAGTGGCACAAAAGACGGATGGTTCACACACGGGTGATGTTGGAGTTATGGGAATATTTTAGACCATTGTGGAGAGGAGACACATGAAAGAGGAAATGCTGATGTTATCCACACTCATGTCCGTCCCCAGCAGCTGAGTGGTCAGTGTGACAGAATGTCAATCCTAAAGGCCTGGGTTCGATTCCCGGCTGATTCAGAGACTTTCTCCACTCAGGGACTGGGTGTTGTGTTGTCCTAATCATCATCATTTCATCCCCATCACACACAAGTCGCCAAAGTGGCGTCAAATCAAAAGACCTGCACCCAGCGAATGGTCTACCCAATGGGAGGCCCAAGTCACATGACATTTACATTTACATCCACAATCGTTGTTGCAAACACAGCTTGCAACATTTAGCTTCACTGTGCAATTATGATACAACTACTGCTAGGTTTCAGCAGTAATGAAAAACAAGACAGTCAATGTGAAGTGTTCTGGACCAAACCAATATGTGACAAAGGGGCCCAGCCACCACCTTTCCTTGTCCCACTTATAACTCGGTCTCATCTTTTTCATGTATTTCAGCAACAAGATCAATTGTCACCCTTTTAAATTCAGACACTGAATCTTGAAGAGTATGCTCAGTTATAATCAAGGAAACATCACTATTTCAGGCTAGTGAACTTTTATTGGTTGGCTACTTGTTAAGTCACCCAACAGCCAGTGCAACCACCACACCACACTAACACTTTAAAATGAGCTCACCTACTGGATGTGTGGAGAGGGGTATTGGCCCTTCAATGATGGGAATGCAGGTAGGGGTGAAAGCATTCTTACAGTGCTGAAAATATGCTTTTTATGCAGATGACATGCTATGACAGAGATGTGACATGGAAATAGAACAAGGGTTTTGCGATAGCACATTTTAAAGATTTTCATTTTCAAATCTGACACAATACAGTCGCAACAACTACATATACTACTCCCACATAAACTTTGCACCACACACTGAAGATTGTAAAGAGTGGCACCAGAGATGAGGCATGAAGCACCTGAGCTTTCTTTCAAATTTACATTTTACACAGTGTAAAGAAATTCACTGAGCCAACTTCTAATAAGGTTGTAACGTCAGTTGGGGAAGTAAACTCATTTTTTTCACAGCTCTGATTCTCTCATCAAGCCTAAAGTAACACTTTGACAGTGGTGAGCACATGAAATGCAGCTTGTAAGAAAAGTGTCAAACAATGACATTAATAGTTACAAAGTTCATCATTAAGCAGATGTTTGCGTTTATGCTCATGATTTAACCACTTAGCTGCTGTGATGTTTTTGGTTTAATTCAACATGATCATCAATTTTTGCTTTTTTCTAGGTGACCACAAAGGATGACTCTCAAAAATGTGTATTTTGAACATATAGTTTGTGGCTGCAGCAAGTCTGAAAATAGCTCGATTACCTTATACCAGTTTCGATTTTTTTATGAGTTTTTACCAGCTGTTTCAATCTGTGGCATTTTAAGAACTGATGAAATTCATTACCACAAATTATTGTATAAACATTGCATTGTGCATTTAATTTCCTTCACTTAGACAGATTTTATACAAAATATTAGTGAGGATTTCCATTTTTAATTGTATACGCCAGTTACACATGTTTTTAGGGGGATTTTAACTTATTCTTCAATTCTGAATTTTCCTCAATTTTGGGCTTTTTAAGTATGGACGGCACAGAAATGTAAAGTAAGGGTTTTGCTGTAATCGCTACTGGAGTACCACAGGAGTTTATATTGAGTGTGCTCTTGTTCTTCTTACACAGGGTGGTCAGAAACAGTCTGAAAAGCTTGTAATGATATTGAATGGCAAGCTGTACTGAGAAATAACTGTTAAGAAAAAAAATCAATATGTAGTGCTGTTTACAATTGAATTAGTATCGAAGTTAGGCAATCAGGCTCAAATTCAAGTGGGTCACCAGGTACTGTTAGTGTCAGTTATTCCCATAGTGTAGATGATAGCACAAGAGATTGCTCGGGCTTTGACTCAGGTTCAATCCTCACTGCTGTCCTACATCCAATTTTTGTATTGCTTTCCTGTTTGGTTATAGAAAACCAAACAAATAACACATTTGGTGATACCATCTTTGATGGGCTGCTTGTATTTGTGTGTGCAATGGCCTGACTGGTTAACGTCAATGCTATTTAACTCAGAAACAGCATAATGTGTAGTATTCATTTCTTAACAATAATGTTTCACCACAATCTATCCTGCATAAGCCTTACAAGGTTTTCAGACTGTTGCTGACCAACCCTTATACAAATGATCTATGATTGTATATCCATAAATATCTTTGGTGGTGATACAAGTATTCTAATCAGCCCTGATGGAGAAAGTTGAACACATGAAAATGTAATATAATATTGATGTCCCATGAAAATTATGAAAACTTGATATGAGCATTTGTCAGGAATGCATTTCTTCAAATAATAGTGCTGAACTAAAACTGACACATGACCCTTCTTTCTGTCCAGAGCTTCCAACTCTCTGTGATTGTAGTTTGTCACTCAGGAAGTGGACAAATATTCTGTGTTGCAGATGTCACCAATGGTCACATTTAAGTGTAGGAAAGGTACTGACCATCAGATACCCCACTGTCTACCATCAGTCAACTAAAGTGAGTAGCTATGAGATTTACTCTTTACACACATTATATGATCATTCTCTCTCTCTCTCTCTCTCTCTCTCTCTCTCTCTCTCTCTCTCTCTCGCATTTGCTATTACTTTTTATGTGCAGCAGATTGTGTTACTTAACAGTGTACCTTGGTAAGTGTTTCCAAAGACAGAGTGCAGTAGGAAGCAGCTCGGATCTGTAGTGGGTACTGCAGCCTCATCATGGTGATGATGACAGACTGCTTCAAGGCAGCATTGCACTCTGGCCACCCACTGCTGTACACTGCCAGCATGAGTTCTTCACTCTGTCACACAACATTTAGAGGAATATATCAGTACATAAAAGAGATGATGTCACCAGATGTGTCATTTCTTTGGTTTGCTAAAACCAAACAGGAGAGTGATACAAAAATTGGACTTGAGTCACTATTAAGGATTGAACTCAAGCCAAAGGCTGAGCATTCTTGTGTGCTATCATCTACACTATGAGAGTAACTGATATACATCAGGAATGTACCATAGTATACCCTAGGAGCTGAAATACACACACATCAAAAAAGTTTTGCATCACCTCAGTACCCAGAACTCCTGAAGATAGACGTTGACTGTGGCTATTGTATCACAGACACAGCTCCTTTGTCTGTTCAGAGATGGCACTAGACCCACCCAAAGATGTAAACAACCATGCATGAGCAGCACCTATTAGACAGAGGGGGTCCGACAGACGATCAGTTCCAGTCATTCTACCAGAAAGGAGGTATATGGCTCATGTTGTCTGTAGTTCAACCATGCCCAGACAGTCAGTACCATGGTTTGATCATATCTCATTGTTACTTTGTGCCAAAGGGCTCTCAACACTGGAAGTGTCCAGGCATCTCTGAATGAACCAAAGTGATGTTGTTTGGACATGGAGGAGATACAGAGAGACAGGGACTGTCAATGACATGCCTCGCTCAGGCTGCCCAAGGGTTACTACTGCAGTAGATGACCACTACCTATGGATTATGGCTCGGAGATGCCCTGACAGCAACAGCACCATGTTGAACAATGCTTTCCGTGCAACCACAGGACATTGTGTTACAACTCAAACTGTGAACAATAGGCTGCAAGATGCACAACTTCACTCTCGATGTCCATGGTGAGGTCCATCTTTGCAACCATGACACCATGCAGTGCGGTACAGATGGGCCCAACAACATGCCAAATCGACCACTGAGGATTGGCATCATGTTCTCTTCACTGATGAGTGTCGCATATGCCTTCCACCAGACAATCATCGGAGACATGTTTTGAGGCAACCCGGTCAGGCCAAACACCTTAGATACACTGCAAGTGCAGCAAGGTGGAGGTTACCTGCTGTTTTGGGGTGGCATTATGTGGGGTTGACATATACCGCTGATGGTCATGCAAGGCGCCGTAACGGCTGTACGAGATGTGAGTGCCATCCTCCAACCGATAGTGCAACCACATTGTCAGCATATTGGCGAGGCATTCATCTCCATGGAGGACAATTTGAACCCCCATTGTGCGCATCTTGTGAATGACTTCCTTCAGGATAATGACATCGCTTGAGTAGAGTGGCCAGTACAGATGTGAACCCTATCAAACATGTCTGGAATAAACTGTAAAGGGCTGTTTATGGATGATATGACCCACCAACCACTCTGAGGGATCTATGGCGAATCACCGTTGAGGAATGGGACAATCTGGACCAACAGTGCCTTGATGAACATATGGATAGTATGCTATGATGAATACAGGCATGCATCAATGCAAGAGGACATGCTACTGGATAGTGGTACCGGTGTGTACGGCAATCTGGTCCACCACCTCTGAAGGTCTTGCTGTATGGTGGTACAACATGCAATGTGTTGTTTTCGTGAGCAATAAAAAGGGCGGAAATAAAGTTTATGTTCATCTCTATTCCAATTTTCTGTACAGGTTCCGGAACTCTCGGAACCGAGGTGATGCAAAACTTTTTTTTGATGTGTGTAGTTCTGTTTGCTGGAGATGTTCAACACTTAAAAGTGTAAAATTACATTGAAAATTATTAATTAGTTCTCTGCAAATGGACTGTCACTGAACTCGCATAAAACACAAGATATCAAAATATTGACTTACTTTTTCTATTTTCATCCACTAATGTCTTATGGAATCATATTCTGGAGCAATTCTTCATTGAGGAAGAAAATATTTGCTGCACAAAATGGTTTAATAAAGTCAATATGCAGGTGTAGCTCAGTGACATGATAAGTAAGCACTAGACTACAAATCCAAAGACTGGGGTTTGATACCCAGAGATTGAAGTGACAAGGAAATATAAAGTGGAAATAGTAGGACAATTCTTAGCTACTCCAGGATGTAAGAAGACAATTATGAATTTCCAGACATATTCTGAGATGCTGCCACATCTCAGTTATCCTAATGGCAGGAAGAACACATTTCCCCAGCTGAGCTGTGTCTTGAGTGTCTTGTACAAGGGGCATTCGATGAGTAATGCAACACTTTTTTCCTGATCCTATCCTATCCTTTTGGCTACAAAACCCTATTTTTAAACATGATCTCTGTTCAATGCAACGGTTTTACACCATCATATTGGGAGGGCCTGTATGTCTACACGGTACCCCTCTACTGGTCAATGTCTGAGCCAAAATCTTGCTGCATCAATAATCTCCCCATCATTCAGGTACTGCTTCCTTCATTGGACCAAACAGATGAAAGTCAGAAGGCGCAAGATCCAGGCTGTAAGGTGGGTGAGGAAGAACAGTCCATTGAAGTTTTATGAGTTCCTCTCAGGTTCTCAGGCTTGTGTGAGGTCTTGCACTGCCAAGAAGAAAGAGAAGCTTGTCTGAATTTCTGGGGTGACGAACATGTTGAAATCATTTTTTCAATTTCCTAAGGTTAAGGATAGCACAATATAATTCAGAGTTGGTCATTGCACCATGAGGGAGGACATCAAACAGAATAACCCCTTCAGAGTACCAGGGAACCATGCAAGAAGTTCTGCACAGATGGTTCTTCATTGCTCTTCACGGTCTTCTGGTGGGCATCGAGGAACACAATGGACACACACCTTTGAGCACACCAACTAGTGGACGAGGGTGTCAGCAATACCAACAGAAATGTCCAGTTGTGCAACAAGGTGCTTGGCTCTGATCTGTCAGTCACCTCAAATGAGAATGTCCACATGTTTCAACACTGCAAGAGTCACAGCTGTGTGTGACTGCCTAGCACACGAGAGATCAGACGGGTTTGTGCCACCTTGTTGCAATGATGATTGATGCCTCGCCATGCTTTTGTTCACTGCCAGGTCTTCGTAGATATTCTGCAAGCGCCTATGAATAACTGTGACACTCTGGTTTTCTGCCAAAAGAAACTCAATAACAGATACCATTTTGAAGGCTACATATAGCACTGCCACCTATTGATGAAATTATAGCAGCTGAAGCAGGAATATTCCACGATGTCCCACAACAAATTCCGCAATTTTTGAACCAAAATTGGCTGAGAAAAGAAAATGTGTTGCATTGATTATTGAATGCCACTCATACTTGCACTTCTAGGTTACACCACATCTGCCGCCAAGTGGACCCAATAAGGCCAATGAGTTTTATTTGCATTTCTGTAACTATTGGTGGGATCTAAAGCACAGTTACGAATAATATTCATATTCACCAGATGGAACCTGTCAAAAGGTCAATGAGAGATTCTTTTAACGAATTTTAAAGCAATATTTTATCTGCAGATTCTAAAAATAACCCAAAAAAATTTTGGTCGTACGTGCAATCTATGAACGCTACAAATAATGCAATCCCTTGGAGATATAACGGATGATGATAAACAGAAGGCCGAAATTTTAAATCTAGCTTTCAAAAACTCGTTTACGGTAGATGACTGCAACACCATTCCCCCTTTCAATTATCGAACAAACGCAAGGATGGCTGACATAGTGTTTAGTGTATCTGGGATTGTAAAACAGTCAAGATCCTTAGACGCCAGGAAGGCATCTGGCCCAGACGGTATCCTCGTAAGATTTTATGTTGACTATGCTACAAATATAGCACCATTCTTATCCATCCTCTATCAGAGATCATTGGAACAGCGGAACGTTCCATGGGACTGGAAGAAGGCCCAGGTCATTGCAATCTATAAAAACGGTAGAAAATCGGATGCACATAATTACTGGCCAATTTCACTGACATCGATTTGTTGTAAAATCATGGAACATATTTTGTGTTCAGACATAATGACCTTTCTAGACTCTGAGTGGCTCATCTGCAGAAACCAGCACGGTTTTAGGGATCAGCGGTCATGCATGATATACAACAGGTTCTAGATACCGGCTGCCAGGTTGATGCCATATTCCTCGACTTTCGAAAGGCGTTCGACTCAGTTCCACACTGTCACTTGCTCCAAAAAGTGCGCGCTTACGGTCTCTCCGATGACATATTCGATTGAATACAAAGTTTTCTAACAGACAGGGAACAGTATGTCGTCCTGAATGGGGAGACTTTAACAGAAACAAGTATAACATGAGGTGTGCCCCAGGGCAACGTAATAGGTCCGCTGCTTTTTACGATTTACATAAACGATCTGACTGATGGTATTGCCAGCGGCATTAGACTGTTTGCCGATAGTGCTGTAGTCTACAGGAAAGTAGTATCACACGAAAGTTGTAAACAAAACAATGAGGATTTGCAGAAAATACATGCGTGGTGTAATGACTGGCAGTTATCCCTCAATATTAGTAAGTGTAATCTACTGCGTATAACAAAGCGAAAATCCCCATTAATATACGAGTACAATTAATATACGAGCGCCCAGTCTTTGGAAGCGGTACATCTGTCAAGTATCTGGGTGTGACTATTAGAAATGATCTCAAATGGAACGATCAGATTACACAAGTAACGGGCAAGGCGAACTCTAGATTGCAGTTTATCGGTATAATCCTGAAGAGATGCAGTCCTTCAACAAAGGAAATTGCTTACAATACTTCAGTTCGTCTAGCCTTAGAGTATTGTTCGTCTGTATGGGACCCTTACCAGTTGGGTCTGATTCAAGAGATTGAGAAGGTCCAAAGAAGAGCGGAAAGATTCGTGACTGGCACATTTAGCCATCGTGAGAGCGTTACAAATCTTATAGAAAGTATGAAGTGGGACACACTTGCAGATAGACGACGCGCTAAATGGAAGGGGCTGCTCACTAAATTTCAAAATCCGATCTTCGCTGAGGATGTAGAGCATACATAGGGTGTTTATAAATGAACATCGGGCTTTTAACGCTTAATAATATTTATTATATTAATCTTACAGTTATAAATGGTCTGTCAAATGAAAGAGCAACTCAAAAAGATTACCAAGGGCCTTATAAATGTTCAAGTCTATAGCCGAGTTCTTCCCAAACATTGATAAGTGTGTCTTCAGTGATTGTAGCAACAGCTGCTTCAATACGGTTTCTTAATTCAGGGAGGTCTGCTGGTAGCGGAGGCACGTAAACACGATCCTTGATGAAGGCTCAAAGGAAAAACTCTCATGGCGTTATGTCGGGTGAACGTGGAGGCCATGCAAAGCAAGCGCTATCATTGAGCCCCTTGTGTTTGGGAAGAACAGTATTATTGAAAATTTGTTTAGGTTGTGATCTATGTTGTTGGAAAATGCGAAATATTAAACTAACTCAAATGTTGTGCGACTGTATTGCCATTAAAATGCCATGGATTCACAATTTTCCCCTCCTCACTCTCAGACAGAGTTCTGTGGGAAATCTGCAGACAGGATGAGCGCTACGGCACTCGTGCCAGGGCACAGCTCGTCAGCTGAGTTCTCGGTCACCTCTGGTGTAGATGGTGAAATACGAGGGTTTCCCAGAAAGTAATGCACCGCATTTTTTTTTTTTTTTGAAAAAGTCTTTACTTAGCATAATAAGAATTATACGCACAAATGAATGGTGTTTTATCTACACACCCAATTTTCCCACGTAATCTACATCCCGTTCTACAGCCTTCCTCGAGTGCGAAACAAGGGCGTGTATGCCCTGTCGGTGCCAAGCCTTATCCTGGTGGTGGAGCCAGTGTTTCACTTTGTGAATCACCTCCTCATCGTCCTAAAAATGTTTTCCACGAATGGCATCCTGCCGGCCGGTGTGGCCGAGCGGTTCTAGGCGCTACAGTCTGGAACCACGCGACCGCTACGGTCGCAGGTTCGAATCCTGCCTCGGGCATGGATGTGTGTGATGTCCTTAGGTTAGTTAGGTTTAAGTAGTTGTAAGTTCTAGGGGACTGGTGACCTTAGAAGTTAAGTCGCATAGTGCTCAGAGCCATTTGAACCATTTTTTTGAATGGCATCCTTTAATGGCCCAAACAAGTGGAAGTCCGAGGAGGTTAGGTCAGGGCTGTAGGGTGGGTACGGTAACACTGTCCAACCTTCTTTTTCGATGTGTTCAGCAGTCCTCACACTTGTATGGGGCCAAGCGTTATCGTGTTGCGGCAAAACATCTCCTGGGTTGCTGTGGCGCCGAAGTCGCCGGAAGCGCGTCTTGAGTTTTGTTAATGGGTTGACATATGCTTCTGAATTACTGGTACCGCCTCTTGGCATCACATCAATGAGAATCACACCTTCACAGTCCCAGAACACACTGATCATGACCTTACGGAAGCAGTTGGTTTGAATTTTTTCTTCTGCGGAGAGCGGGAATGGCGCCATTCATAGACCAAGGCTTCACAACACACGTGCTCGCGGAGCAAGCTGTGAGCAGCAAGGCGCGAGCAAGGAGCAGCGCGAGCACGCTACCCCCACTACCGGACCAGAGCGGAGAGTGGGGAGAGTCACGTGGGGCACACAACAGCTGCCGCCAGTCAATGTAAATCCGCCACTACCTGCAGGGATATCACTCACGAATTATTACTGTGACATATGAAACAAATAGAGGAGAATGTACACGTGCCACATAATTTTATTAGCTTAGTGTACGCCTCTACATTCGTATTAATTTGTGAACTGTTACACAATAAAAGGTGTCACTCAAGTGTGGGATTCTCTGTTATCTTGTACTTTTTGCCCTTTACAATTGCGTCTATGTTCGGAGTAATTGTTCTTGTGCATCGTAGGCGCAGCGTGCAGTTTAAATTTCGATCAGACAATGCGTTTCTCAGGCGCGTCTTGTTACATTTCATTGCAGAGAACAGTTATTCACAAACATACATGGAACCGAAAATTGATATTATTGTAGCCGCCAGTTTGTGCAAATGAGGAAATCTATCCTGAGGGAAGTGTCTGTAAAATTCCAAAATGTTTTTCTTGTTCTGAAATTTGTCTCTGTATTCTCTGTCACACTGCAGGTCAATAATTTCTAGTTGCAGCTCAGGACGAATCTCTTCAATATTCGCTGAATATGGAGAGGAGAACAGATCAGAATCACTGTCTAGTGCTGTCAGATCTTGAAAGCGTTGATCAAATTCTTCCTTAAGAGCAACTAAACTATGTGAATAACGTTCACAGCAATGTGCACTTAGAATCTTGCAACAGTAGCTTGCAGTCAGCATCAAAACACAGTACAAAGAAAAGACGTCTTGAAGATCCTTTCCAACATCTCGAAAATGCTGTCGATGCATTAAGGTCAATTACAAATAAGCCTGACGAGGAGGATGAAGTTGCCAGTTTTTGCAAGAGAATTACGAACGGAAATTGCCAGAAGAATATAACATAGAACTGATGGAGGAAATCCAGTGCCTAATTTCCCATAAGCGGAAGCTTTTCTTGGCCGAACGCCAAAAGAAAGACAGGTCCATTCAGAACATTCAGTTGCTGCCAAGGAAATACCAGGTGCGGAAGAAGGGCTGTCACAGTCAGAAGCTATCACCTTATACTTTGATGCCACAATGAATTAAGTTAAATTGCAATGGTGTGCTATTACTGCAAATGTATTTTTTTGATCTTTGATAACAATATTGAAAAAATAATCAAACAGTGTTATGCTTTACCTTCATGTGTTCTGCAAGTCCCATGTAGATGGCATTACAAACAGTTGGAAAAAATTTGGCAATTGTGGACTTAGGAACACGATACAGGTATTGTAGTAAAGAATATGAATCGTCACTTGCCAGGAAACGCAATGTAATTTGTAACTTTAGCTCTGGCGACAACGCTTCACGCATTACAGTATCTTTTTTCCTTATTGCATTGCTCGCTGTATTTAAAAGATACGTGAACTGGTCTGGTGTCAGTCGGAGGTGATTAAAATAACTTCTTGGGTCGTCCACTACAATTTCTTTCAACAATGACGTCTTTTCTTGATCCGCTCGCGAGCCCAAACACGTTTCTTAATTTTATTAACTTTTTCCTTGTGCAGCGATTTCACGCAAAGAAGCATTAACTCCGGCACAAGTCGCACAGCTGCCAAAACTTTCATTTTAGACAAGAATATACGGCACTCACAAACGATGAAACTGAAGTGTACACAGATGGCGACATATACGAAACCATTTACATGCAACTCTTTTCCCTCGTGATGACTGGGTGTTGTGTGATGTCCTTAGGTTAGTTAGGTTTAAGTAGTTCTAAGTTCTAGGGGACTGATGACCATAGATCTGATGACCATAGATGTTAAGTCCCATAGTGCTTAGAGCCATTTGAACCATTTGAGCCCAACTCGTTTCACGCAACGAGTGGCGCAAGCCAGTGTCGTCGTGTAAACTAGCCTTTACGGAAGTGATGTATTGTATCCAACGCTCCCTGTCTGTTGCGCTCCATTTTTTCCACGCACTTAGAAAAAAACACTAGGTGGTGCTAGGCTCCAAGTACGTGCTGCTGCAAGGCGGCTCCTACAGCTGCCTGTCTCGTGTCCACCATTAATGCCACCAGCGCGTTATACTGTAGGTGTGCGAGGAGCACCGCCTGAGCTGTATATTTCTTGAACACCACCAGTTGTTCTTGACTTCACTTCACTTTGTTCCTGTGGACAGTATATATTCCTTTCGACAACTCCCTGAGGGGCGGCTGCAGTTCCATTGCATTCTGTAAGTGCCTTCTGTACTAATTAAGCATTCCAACGAATAGCACAGATATCAGTATGTCTGTGGTATAGGCACGTTGCGAATGTTTTCAACCCTCTCAGGCATTGGAGCTATGCCCCCTGTTGACACATTAAAGCCGAGAAAAATCACATTGCTTTTCTCCAAGACGAATTTGTTTTTGTTGATGACAACCTTATCTTTGCATAGGCATTGGAAAAGCTGTCTGAGGTGGTTCTCGTGCTGCCCTAGTGACTCCGAAAACACTAGAATATCGAATTCAAAATGGTTCAAATGGCTCTGAGCACTATGGGACTTAACATCTGTGGTCATCAGTCCCCTAGAACTTAGAACTACTTAAATCTAACTAACCTAAGGACATCACACACATCCATGCCCGAGGCAGGATTCGAACCTGCGACCGTAGCAGTCGCGCGGTTCCGGACTGATGGCCTAGAACCGCTAGACCACCGCGGCCGGCACTAGAATATCGCCCACGTAACAAAATACAAAAGCAATGTCGCCTAGAACCTGGTGAATAAAATACTGCCTTGTTCGTGGCGCATTTTTCAAACGGTATGGCGTGAAGCGGTACCCGAACAGGTTGAATGGCGTAGCGGTTGCTGTCTGCGGGCGCAAGTGGTGTTTGTGAACAGGTCTTTTCACGATCAATGACGCTGGACGCTTTCGCAATAGCGTTGACGAAATCCATTACCTGGGGAATAGGATATCTGTCTGGTACAGTTCTAGTGTTCTGAAGTCACTGCACAAACGCCATGTACTGTTCCGCTTTAACACTGTGTGTCACGACGAGGCCCACTGGCTATCTGAAGGTGCCATCATACCCTCTTAGAGCTAATCATTAATGCCTTCTTGAGCAGCTGTAAATTTTTCGGGTTAGGCAGCGTGGCTTTGCCATCATCAGTGGTTCAGGCGATGTTCGAATGAAATGCATAGTATTGTGTTTGACCTAGTGCCTTTCCTTTTCTACTGACTTAATCTCTAGAAGTTCTTCTATGATATTGTTCGAGTTCTGGTTGCATTGTATTGATTCTACTGTTGCTAATGACAGGAGCCGTCCATTGTGTAGATCTGCTGCTAGTAGAAAATGGTGGAGAAAGATTCTCTCTGTCATAGGATCAGTAACTTTCGTGACCATGAAGGTCCACCAGAACTTCATCTCCAAGTGAGTTACAAATTCAACTGCTTCCTCCAATAAGTGTCAATAAGAGATCTGTTACCTTCCATCAAAAGGTATGATCTTGCAGAATCGCCTGTACTGAAACTGTGATGCAGGAGCACACTGAGATCACATTTGGTTCCTGTTAACCTATCTACCACAAATAGTCTTTTGAAGTCGTTTCCAGGCGACTGTGTAAAATCAATTCTCCACAGTTGTCGGGACAACTCGCTGTGGGAGGCTCCCATACTCTTTCAATATTCGAAGTATACTTCTTCGAAGCTTAAGTTCTCAAAATCTGCCATAAAGGTTAAGCAATGGGGTCTCTTGTTTATTAGTTTTGGAGCTCCATCTATGAATGTTGTGTTGGAGCCTGGAATGGGAGTGAACTTCGTCTTGTGAATATTAACATTAATCCTGTCCTGATGAGACGTCCGTGGCAATTGCCTCCATTTTGTTTGAGATGGATCTGAGCTGATCAGTTGCAGTAGATGCCAAAGCCACTAGTGTCCTGTTTGTTGATTGCCTTCCGTGTGTACTGTCAGATCTGTCAAGACAGTCGCATTAAAGGGAAGCTTCTATGACTGGACATCTCCCTGCATGGTGCAACTGGCTACACTCCACGGGCATGAACGCAAGTGTATGTCTTGAGAATTCCCAGTGCGGTAGCTACAGTAGGAGGATACAGAGTAGGGCAACTATTTAAAAGACAACGATAGCCACCGACGTCATTTAGTGGCCATCAGAAGCGTCTGGGTAACTGCAGGGTACTACACAATTTCTACATCTATATCTATATCTACATCTACATCTACATACATACTCCGCAACTCACCATACGGTGCGTGGCGGAGGGTACCTCGTACCACAACTAGCATCTTATCTCCCAGTTCCACTCCCAAACAGAACGAGGGAAAAATGACTGCCTATATGCCTCTGTACGAGCCCTAATCTCTCTTATCTTATCTTTGTGGTCTTTCTGCGAAATGTAAGTTAGCGGCAGTAAAACTGTACTGCAGTCAGCCTCAAATGCCGGTTCTCTAAATTTCCTCAGCAGCGATTCACGAAAAGAACGCCTCATTTCCTCTAGAGACTCCCACCAGAGTTCCTGAAGCACTTCCGTAACACTCGCGTGATGATCAAACCTACCAGTAACAAATCTAGCAGCCCGCCTCTGAATTGCTTCTATGTCCTCCCTCAATCCAACCTGATAGGGATCCCAAACGCTCGAGCAGTACTCAAGAATAGGTCGTATTAGTGTTTTATAAGCAGTCTCCTTTACAGATGAACCACATCTTCCCAAAATTCTACCAATGAACCGAAGACGACTATCCGCCTTCCCCACAACTGCCATTACATGCTTGTCCCACTTCATATCGCTCTGCAATGTTACGCCCAAATATTTAGTCGCCGTGACTGTGTCAAGCGCTACACTACTAATGGAGTATTCAAACATTACGGGATTCTTTTTCCTATTCGTCTGCATTAATTTACATTTATCTATATTTAGAGTTAGCTGCCATTCTTTACATCAATCACAAATCCTGTCCAATTCATCTTGTATCCTCCTACAGTCACTCAACGACGACACCTTCCCGTACACCACAGCATTATCAGCAAACAGCCCTATTAAAAAGATCATTTATGTAGATAGAAAACAGCCGGTCGAAGTGGCCGTGCGGTTAAAGGCGCTGCAGTCTGGAACCGCAAGACCGCTACGGTCGCAGGTTCGAATCCTGCCTCGGGCATGGATGTTTGTGATGTCCTTAGGTTAGTTAGGTTTAACTAGTTCTAAGTTCTAGGGGACTAATGACCTCAGCAGTTGAGTCCCATAGTGCTCAGAGCCATTTGAACCATTTTTTAGATAGAAAACAACAGCGGACCTACCACACTTCTCTGGGGCACTCCAGATGATACCCTCACCTCCGATGAACACTCACCATCGAGGACAACGTACTGGGTTCCATTGAGATTTGGTTCCGATTCGTTGGTGAAACCAGCAGCAGCTGAATTTCTCAACATATCTCTTGTCATGCTGATCGTGGAGGTGGGATGTTTTATGCTACTTAGTCTGCATTGCACGCTTCTAAGTGTTACAGCTTGTGCGCTCGGCCCTTTCACCCGCACAGCCAGTTGATCTGTGGTTGTCGAGTGTGCGCTGCTTAGAATGCGTGGCTCAGGGCCACTGGGCGGCTCCGCTCCTAGCATGCACTGTTTGGGGCTGTCGGTCCTGTAGTATTTTGCTTCTGTGCTGCCAGCGTTGTACCGCAAACAACATGCAACAGCTCATGCCTGATCCGCTACACACCAGTTGGTAACTCTGTGTCTTAGTGTTTGCAGGGAGCCGTTAGACCCACAACATCTGTAAGGAATTTTCTGGTAACAAATCCGTCCTCGCCAGTGACCTAAGCTCTTACAATAGTTGTTTGGGCGATCTGTTCTCCAATTGTTCGTCTGTAAACTGTATTTAGGGCAATAGTGCGAAATGCTTGATAAGCCAGTTTTTTAAGGCAATGTAACTATTCATTAGCAGCACTTCCTCTGCTTGGACAGTTTCAGTTTCGCTAAAGTGGGCAATGTTTCCATAGCGCTCTTGATGCATTGCTGATTGAAAATTCTTTCAGCCTGAGCGAAACATAGCTCCAGTCTCTTAGCCCAGAATGAAGGCAATTTGAAATGGCTGCTTTGTGCTGGGCGGCGTCATATGTTGCGTGGGATGCTGATCTGTTGATGTACCTGCCTTGGAATTGTAGTGTACCGACCATATTCGATCATAAATACACAAAGGAGAAAAAAGATTGCAGCAAAGCCATTCACAGGTGAGTGAGGATGATATGCCATACAAAACGCAACACGGCTGTCGCGCGTTGCGAGGCGAGCCGCCCAGGCAAGGTGAACTAATAGTTATCACAACAACACTGAAGCGGGAGAAGGTGGATACCTTTCTACACCAGCAACGACGGAAGAGCTAGTATACGTGCTCGTGAGCATGTAAATACCTAGCCACTTTTTGCTGAAATCGTCTTGTTTTAGTATCGCAGCACTGCCAGCACAGGGCTGTGAGATTTGGAGCGCCACCTGGAATGCTGCACAATGTCCACAGTTTGACCTCGCACTAGGGCCGCCTGCCCTGAGACACGAGACGTAGAACTGCTGCCATTGCAGAGCCTACGGATCCCTGGGACACACCACCCCGGCCAGAGAACTACTGCAGTAGGTGGCGGTTACTCCTCATCTCCCATTCCCGCCAGCAGAGCAGCGCTAGAGAGAGACACAGGTTGCAGCTTGGCCATCGTCGCCTTGGTTGCCAACTCCGGGGAAGTTCGCTGACAGAAGCAGTGGCGTTGCACCACCGCTCGGCCACGCCACGCTCCGTCAACGTTGCAATACACACACACACACACACACACACACACACACACAGGAGGCAACTGGATGTTCATCCGTTATGCTGCTGCTTGTAGTAAATCATGGTGGAGAGCAAGGAAGTTTGAAAAGCACAAAACGATCTCTCTGACTCCAGCTCTCTTCATTGGTGTCAGGATACTGACGTAGCGTTTTTAAAACAAAGAGATGGTAGAGAAGCGCGACTACCTTGCTTTTTGTAAGGTGAATGTTGTTACAAGTAAAGGTCAGTAGATTTGTCGCACATCAGAGATAATGGGAGTCACGATTGGTTAGTACCTATTAGATGTGCACAATTTAACTTAGATGGTCATTCAGCACCGTGTACAGAATCAATATCAGTGGTATGTTTCACATGTAAACACTAAAGGCGTGTGGCTAGGCAATGCCGAAGATCGAAATGGTTAATGATTAGACGTAAGAACTACGTTAATGTATTTTACTTGCGTTTCAGAATGAGTGTCGGGAAGGACAAGGCTTCTGCAGAGTCAGAGACATTAGATATGGTAGAACTGGAGACAGTTTGCATATTATCAGAAAGGTTAGCACAGTTGACTGCAGTTAATAAAGAGCTACGTGATCTAGTGGAGTCGCAATCGGCACAGTGAGGTACAGATTTGTCAGCCGCAAGTTTAGTTGCTCCTTTCTCCGGTGAATCAAATGAGGATATGAAAGCATTTGTGGAAGATCTTAAGAAATTAACAGAGATGGCAGGGTGGTCTGATGTGGAACTTTTAAGGATAGCAAAGTTGAGATTAAAAGGAGAAGCAAAAACTTACACTGATAAGCCATAACATTATGACCACTGCCCACCGCAACGCTGCATGCCGCCTGGTGGCATTGTGGATATGTAATGTTGGGCTGCAAATAGAGAAATTCGTTGAGATAAGAGACTTTGACAAAGGGCAGATTACTATTATGCAGAGCCTGTGAACGAGTATCTCGTAAACGGAGAAGCTGGTCGAATGTTCACGTGCTACTGTCGTGAGCATTTACAGAAAAAGGTAGGACAGTGAAACTACCACTAGGCGCTAAATGGTTGGACGTCCAAGACTCGTCACAGAACGTGGGGTTCGGAGTCTTGTATGCCCTGTAAAGTAGGATAGATAGTGATCTGTGGCATCTCTGCCGAAAGAGCACAATGCTTGTGCACTCACGCACAATTGTTTCAGAGCACATCGTTCATCGTACATTGTTGAACATGGTGCTCTGCAGCAGACCACTCATATCTGTTCACACGCTGACCCAATGGCATCATCAATTACGACTGCAGTCGGCACGAGGTCATCGGCATTCGACCGTCGATCAATGGAAACATATCGGCTCTTTGAGTGGATCACATTCTTGTTCCACTAGGTCGGTGGTCGCCTCCACAAACGCTGTCATCGAGGTGAACGGGTGCTCGAAAAGTGCAGCGCGCCACACACACACTGGCTGATGGGGGCAGTGTTACGCTATGGGAGACATTCTCCCGCACTCGCGTGGGACCTATAGTGGTAATCGAAGATATGCTGACAGCTGCAAACCACCAGCATACCTTCATGTTTGATGTCTTCCCCGACAGTGATGTCATCTTTCATCAGTATAATTGTCCATGTTTTGGAGCCAGAACCATGCTACAGTGGGTTGAGGATCATTATAGTGAACTCACGTTGATGTCTTGGCGACCAAATTTGCCTGATTTAAATCCTATGGAAGCCACCTGGCTCGCAATCGAGGGCCACCACTATGTATGCAAATCAGCAACCCGTAAGCAGGTGGTCATACTGTTTTGGCTCATTGGTGTATGTGGGGTATATAGAGGCTCTCAAGGGAACCAGAATGACTGAGGAATTTAAGGAGGGGTTAGTCCAGAGGTATACAAAGAAGGACAGTGCCAGACATTTTAGGGGACAGTTGGGCATGGTAATAATAAGCATGTAGAGGGTGGAAGAATTTACAGACAGAATAAGGAAGATCAATGGGTGTACTTAAGAACCGGGACAACATGATTTTATGAAAGGCTGAGAAGAGGGCGCTTGACTCATTCTTGAGAGGACTACCTTCATAGATCTCAGGAAGGCTACAGACAAGGGTGTCCAATTGATTTATGCACAGCTCTCAGATTAGCAGAAGAATGTGAAGACATTGACATGTCAACCAGAGTAGAGGTTAGATAGGATATGTTTTCAACCAATGTAAGTTATTATAGGTGTGGACAAATGGTTCAAATGGCTCTGAGCACTATGGGACTTAACATCTGAGGTCATAAGTCCCCTAGAACGTAGAACTACTTAAACCTAACTAACCTAAGGACATCACACACATCCATGCCTGAGGCAGGATTCGAACCTGCGACCGTAGCAGTCGTGGGGTTCTGGACTGATGCGCCTAGAGCTGCTCGGTCACAGCGGCCAGCAGGTGTGGACAAATGGGCATGTAAGGAGACAATGTCACCAGCTTGGGACAATGGGACAATATGAGTAAAGGCAGAGGCCACAGTAGTTTCAGAAGAAGGGGATTGGGAAAGAACCAGATGTTAAACGCCAAAGGGAATCGAAGGTCCACCTAAGGTCATTCCCTGTGAAGTTAGATGCTATGGTGTCATATGCAGAGGTGCATTGTGTGGTCAGAGGAATAGTAGGAAAGAGGAGTTTCAGGATATTGTTGGACACAGGAGCAAATGTGTCGGTTGCAAGTGGGGATCTGGTGTAAAATGGAACCCATCACAATACAGATTACGTGGAATGGAGGATAAAGATGTCATGCCGTTTGGCTCGGTGGATGTAGATTTTTGCCCGGATATGGTGCAGTTCAAACAATGTGTAGAGATTGTGTCACACGCGAGTGAGAGCCATGACATGATTCTGGGGTTGAATTTCTTGTATCAACATTGTGCCAAAATACATCTTTGGCAGCATATGATGGACGTTGGTGGGAAAATGTTTCATTTGGGTGAAACTGCTGCCAGTGTGGCAATGTCACAAGGTGAGTCTATCACGAACGATAAACCATTTAAACTGTGAACCATCACACTAAGACATGATTCACACAATTATGTACCTAAGGATACTGGGAAATCGCTTTAGGTTAACACTGAGTCTAGCTTACCAGTAGGAATTTTGTGTGTGGTGAAACTGTTGGAAGTAAATAAAGTATTGAATCAGGCAGGTTGCTTGGTGAAGAGAAGTGTTGTACGTCTATGAGAGATAAGTGGTGATAAAATGGTACCTGTGTATGTGGATAATTTCAGTGCTGAGGGTTTATGGTTAATGGAGGGGTTGTTGATCTCTAACGTGGGTATCCTGGAGGAGGAATACTGGGACACAAGAGGTATCGGCCATGGACGATCGCCAAACGCTACCGAAACTGCATTACGAGGGAAAGTAAAGCACCTAAAGCGAAGTGATAGGGAATGGATGGAAAGTTACTTTTGGAATTTAGGTTTTTTTTTTTTTTTTTTTCAAAAGGGCCATTACCAGCTGCGCATATTATGCAGTAGTGGATACCAACAGGAAACGAATCAATAGTTTGCCTCAAACCATATAGAACACTGAGAATTTTGCAACTGATTGTGGAAGAATTTATCGATCAGTAGCTGAAGGATGTGATTACTGAGGGGAGTAATGGCTCATGGGGGGCTGAAATTGTCGTCGTGCCCAAGAAGTCAGCGGATGGATCACAAAAGTGTAGGTTTTGGTAGGATTATTGACATCTTAATACTAAAATTATAACAGATGCCTATCCTTTGCCGAACATTATAGAAACCATAGTTTATCTGACCCAGTGCAAGCATTTTTCAACTATGGCTACCATAACCTAGAAGTCACTCCAGAAGATGGCCATAAACGGCATTTTCTTCACCGCTGGGTCATTATAAGTATAGGAGAATGCCTTTTAGATTAAACAACATACCTGCAGCGTTTCAGGGAGTTTTAGACGGAGTCCTCAGAGGACTGAAACCATGTCAATGCGTGGTCTATCTTGACGATATAATCGCCTATGCGAGTTAAATAGAATAGCACATTCAATGTTTGAGGGATGTATTTCTGAGATTGAGGGCAGAGAATTTAACGTTGAGCACAGAAAAGTGCAATTTCGGTGTTGGAAATATTGACATTCCTTGGTCACATAATTAGTAAGGATGAGATTAATTAAAGCTATACGTGAATGGCTGTGCCTGAGTCAGTGAAGGAACTACAATTATTCCACGTTGCAAGTTATTACCACAGGTTTGTAAAGGAATTTGTGGGTGTTGCCAGATTGTTGATACTATTACCGAAGAAAGGTGCAAAATTTATTTGGTCAGAGGATTGTCAATGTGCTTTTGAAAAACTGAAAGAAGCTTTGACATCAAGTCTGATCTTAACGTTCCCAGATTTCAATAAGGAATCCATTCTGTCATGCGGTGCATCCAACCATGTGCTTGGTTGTGTGTTGTCTCAAGAAGAACAGGGTGTAGAGCACCTGACAGCTTTTATGCACCAAGGCAACTGAAGTCAGCAGAGAGGAAATATTCCATGATGGAAAAAGAGATGTTGAGCCATATCTGTGGAATCACATCCTTCAAGTATTATCTCTACAAGGAAAAGTTTCAAATGATAATGCATCACGCAGTATTGAAATGATGCTCGGGCTGGAGGACCCATTTGGTAGGTTGACATTATGGGTGGTATGATTGAGTGAGTCTGATTTTGAAGTCATACGGAAACCTGGACAGAAACATGGGAATGCAGACAGCTTAATTAGGAAAGTAGGAGGTTGCAAATAGGTGGTAATGATGTTAAGGCGTCGCAGACAGCGCAGATGATGGATGACGAGTATAAGCAGTGTAGTAAACAACCGAAATTTTGTATGCAGGATGGCTTGCTGTGCAGAGAAAGTTCGAACAATGAGTAGCAGTGTCAGGGAAACTAAGGAATAGAGTGGTACAGGAGATACACGATCACGTGTTAACAGAACATGGAGGATGTAGGGCTACCAGCAGGAGAGTAGAGGAGAGGTATTAGTGAAAGAACAGGAAGATGGACGTGAACCAGTTATGTGCAGAATAGAATATGGTGCGGCAGAGTGCAGATTTGTGTTGAATGAGAGTACCCTTGCAGAGATTACCTGAAGCATTAGCACTGTTTGAATTTCATGGGACTGATGTCTTAGATCCTTTCAACAAAATACCTGCGGGAAATAAATACATACACACCCATGATTATCGATCATTTTTCGAGATCTATGGAAATGATTGCAAGGTCAAATCAACACGGAGCAACAGTGGCACTTTAAAAAGGCTGATAAAAATGCTCTTAACGCCTTTTTAAGATACAGTTTCCACTCCATCCGATCTGATCACGTAAGCGTAGAAAAGATGTGGAATGATTTCAAAGAGAGAGTATCGACGGCAATTCAGAGATATATACCACATAAATTAATAAGTGATGGTACTGATCCCCCCATGGTACACAATACGGGTCAGATCGCTGTTGCAGAAGCAACGAAAAAAACATGCCAAATTTAAAATAACGCAAATTCCCCAAGATCGGCAAAGTTTTGCAGAAGTTCGAAATATAACGCGTACTTCAATGAGAGATGCCTTTAATAATTTCCACAACGAAATTCTGTCTCGGAATCTGGCAGAAAACCCGAAGAGATTCTGGTCATACATAAAACACAACAGTGGCAAGACATAATTAATACCTTCACTGCGCGATAACAACGGTGATGTCACTGATGACAGTGCCACTAAAGCAGAGTTATTACACACGGTCTTCCGAGACTCCTTCACCAAAGGAGACGAAGTAAATATTCTTGAATTCCAATCAAGGACAACCGCCAAGGCGAGAAACATAGAAGTAGATATCCTCGGTGTAGCAAAGCAGCTTAAATCACTTAAAAAAAAGCAAGGCTTCCGGTCCAGATTGCATACCAGTCAGGTTCCTCTCAGAGTATGCTCATACAATAGCTCCATATTTAGCAATTATATACAACCGCTCGCTCATAGAAAGACTCACCTAAAGACTGGAAAATTGTTCAAGTCACACTAACACTCAAAAAGGGAAGTAGGAGTAATCCGTTGAATTACAGGCCCATATCACAAACGTCGATTTGCAGTAGGGTTTTGGAACATATACTGTATTCGAACATTCTGAAGTACTTCGAAGAAAACGATTTATTGACACGTAGTCAGCAGGGATTCAGAAAACATCGTTCATGTGAAACACAACTAGCTCTCATGAAGTAATGAGTGCTATCGACAGGGGATGTAAGATTGGTTCCATATTTTTAGATTTTCATAAGGCTTTCGACACTGTTCCTCACATGCGTCTTCTAACCAAACTGCGTGCCTATGGAATATCGTGCTGTCATTTACCGTCTTGTAAAGTCATCAGATGACCAAAATGAATTGCAAAGTGATTTAAGTAAGATATCTGTATGGCGCGTAAAGTGGCAATTGACCCTGAATAAAGAAAAGTGTGAAGTTATTCACATGAGTACTAAAAGAAATCCGCTAAATTTCGATTACGTGATAAGTCACACAAATCTGAAGGCTGTAAATTCAACTAAATACTTAGGAATTACAATTACAAAATACCTAAATTGGAACGATCACATAGATAATGTTGTGGGTAGAGCAAACCAAACACTGCAATTCATTGGCAAAACACTTAGAAGGTGCAACAGGTCTACTAAAAAGACTGCTTACACCACGCTTGTCCGCCCTGTTCTGGACTATTGCTGTGCGGTATGGGATCCGCATCAGGTGAGAATGACGGATGACATCGAAAAAGTTCAAAGAAGGGCTGCTCGTTTTGTACTATCGCGAAATAAGGGAGATAGTGCCACAAACATGATACGTGAATTGTAGTGGCATTCATTAAAACAAAGGCGTTTTTCGTTGTGACGGGATCTTTTCATGAAATTTCAATCACCAGTTTTCTCCTCCGATTGCGAAAACATTCTGTTGTCACCCACCAACATAGGGAAAAATGATCAACACGATAAAATAAGAAAAATCAGGGCTCACACAGAAAAATTTAAGTGATCATTTTTCTCACGCGTCGTTCGAGAGTGGAACGGTAGAGAGACAACTCGAAGGTGGTTCACTGAACCCTCTGTCAGGCACATTAATGTGAATAGCAGAGTAATCGCGTAGATGTAGATATTACTGTTTAAGGATAGAGAGACGCTCCAAGGGGCCGGGTCTTATTAACAGAGAGGGTAATGTAGCGCAAAGACCATATTCGGTCAGAAACGCGAAAAATAGGAAGTACAGCAGAGCCAGCCACAGGCGAGTGCGAATGTTATGTCTGACAGAAACACTGGCGTTAAACCACCGCTCTGTCAGCTTTGCAGGACGTCAGACACACACACACACACACACACACACACACACACACATACGCACGAGGCAACTGGATGCCTCACCCACACTTCCGCTACTTGAAATGATTCATGGTGGAGAGATGTAATAAAGGAATCTGAAAAGCAGAAAACAATCTCTCAGACTCCGGCCTTCTTCGGAATGCTATACCGTATGATTTTCTTGATGTGTGTCCTCCAGCTTGCCTTCGCTCCCTCTTTGAGATTATTCATTTCCTATATTCATTTGCAGGGTCATCGCTGTAAGATTTTTATGTTCATGTAGTAGACAGACACTAAAGCGATTATGTAGAGATGGTTTCTGAATACACACATTCATTTTACTTTACTTTACAGCACATGAAAACTTCTTACTACAAGCTTAGGGTGCGCGATACGTACGTAAATACAAAAACCACATACACAGAAAAACATCGCACATAATTTGTGGTTTGTTCCTTCGCGACTGATCGGTTGATCCTGAAGTCGCTACACTGTAAAGTTATGAGAAGATAACTTTTCGTTCCTTTGTCCCGTATAAACATAATAAACAATTTCCCTGGGTGCTTTGTTTGCAGTATCCTGAAAGCCAAAAACGACAGTAAATTCAGATCAAGGAAATTAAGTTGACTTAAAAACTCTTTATGAATTGAATCCAGCATTTGATTATTGGACTTGTCAGTCTGCAGTATGCTTAAGGAGAGAAACTAAAGTGACAAGTAGAGGCCTGCGAAACAGAGTGTGAGGTTGAATTTCTACGAATTGCTTTGCAGTTGGATATATTTTCTCTCAATTTCCCGCTAGTTTCATACTAGTGAAGCCGCTAGGCTATCAGAATATTCATCTGAGACTTGTCAAGGTCTAATTGTTAGAACAGACTGCTATTAATTGTTTGAAAAAGAAATTGCAGTTTATATCGACAGCTAAACTGTTGCAGATGGATTTGTTACGCAAGAGACTAGCAGAGTAAAGAAAAACAAGGCAATATGTGATGTTACATTAGAGGCGACTTCCATCAATCGGGACTTTAATTTGTTGACATTAAGGATTTTATAACTGTTCCTGTAGCACCGTTCTTATGATAATTTCTCAATAATGTATTTTTCAGTAGCAACGGAACAGTTCCTTATTTGAATCTTCCTGGCAGATTAAAACTGTGTGCCCGACCGAGACTCGAATTCGGGACCTTTGCCTTTCGCGGGCAAAGGTCCCGAGTTCCAGTCTCGGTCGGGCACACAGTTTTAATCTGCCAGGAAGTTTCATATCAGCGCACACTCCGCTGCAGAGTGAAAATCTCATTCGGGAGTTCCTTATTTATTCACTGCAATCGTCACAAAAATGCGAAGTGTCTAATAGATGGCGGAAAAAACTCTTTCTTACATCAGGCACACCTGCTAAAAGAAAAATTAATATATTCATGCACTTCTCAGAAATTACTAGTTTTATTTAAGCAGAACTAGAGTAGAGTAACGAACGGCCGTAGCCGTTGTTCTGTATATTGTTTTGTGTAACAGGTACACTTTACCAAATTCGTAAAATGTGGTGATGTAAACTGACAATGCAGAAATACATACTAAAATGGTTCAAATGTTTCTGAGCACTATGGGACTCAACATCGGAGGTCATCAGTCCCCTAGAACTTAGAACTAATTAAACCTAACTAACCTAAGGACATCACACACAGCCATGCCCGAGACAGGATTCGAACCTGCGACCGTAGCGGTCGCGCGGTTCCAGACTGAAGCGCCTAGAACCGCTCGGCCACTACCGCCGGCTGAAATACATACTGTTTACTGTTTTACAATACTGTTCCGTTGATAAACCTGAAAACACAAAGAGCTATTAAAAAGTGTATTGTCCGACAATTTTCTGAAAAATGCTTTACATTGCTGAAAAAAAATTATCGAGAGGCTGAGTCACAACGTTAGTTGTAGGTGGAACCCAAATACATTAATCCACTGATACTTATCACTGGCATTGTTCTATGTGATTGTGTCGTTCCATTTATCGCCTTCACAAGTGACTCTGTCTTTTTTCGCTCTAGATGAGCAAGTGTGGTTAGCACACGGTTCTTGCACTAAACCTGACTGCCTTTAGAGAGTGAATTTTTGGGAAAAACAAGAAGCTTCGTTTTCACATCAGCTATGAATTTCTCTATAGTATTGTCTATTTATGATATCTCTTCTACATGTTTACTTGAGATAAACTTCATAGATTTGCCTCTTCCTTTTCGTATAGTTTCCTGAATCTTCTTAACCAGGTCAAAGAATCAGTAATGTTCATCTTACTTGTAGTTCAGAGCACCCAGTCATAGATCTCCCTCAGTAACAGTGCACTGACTCTCATGAGCAGCTCTAAATTTTTCGAATAGTTTTTCTTTCACACTTTTGCGCGTTTCTTTTTGGCGCATGTTTCATATTTTGTCTAAATCTTTCTCCTGTTCAGATTTTACGAACCGAATCCGGCTTTGCACATTGCTTGAGTTTATGTGTATTCTCCTCCCCTCCCTTAATCAAAATTCAGTCTTTTCTTTGTCACTGAAAGCTAATATTGTAAAAAATGGTTCAAATGGCTCTAAGCACTATGGGACTTCACATCTTAGGTCATCAGTCCCCTAGACTTAGAATTACTTAAACCTAACTAACCTAAGGACATCATACACATCCATGCCTGACGCAGGTTTCGAACCTGCGACCGTAGTAGCAGCGCGGTTCCGGACTGAAGCGCCTAGAACCGCTCTGTCACAGCGGCCAGCGCTAATTTTGTACATGTTTTCTTTGGGCTTGGAGTGTAGTTTATTTTTGTTCTGGACTTTAGTTAGTACAAAAATAATCGATCGAACTACAATTCATGGAATATTTCATCTTTGCAAGGTTGGAAAAATTAATTGAATTCCACATTATTGTGAAACTCCGGAACCTGCACAAAGACAGATACTATTAGCAACCACTGCTAATTGTTACGGATTTTAAATGAGTTGCAAATCCGAGAGAATAGCAGCTGTGAACAATTGTGTCAGAGGAACTATCAACGGAAACTCAAATTCACTTTACAAATTACGACTGCGATGTGCCTTGTTATCTGTATACCGATGCGCCGTCAACCAAGGATATACGCCTGACGTGTTGCGCATACGCTGTCTACTACAGCTCTGGCAGGGGCATAAATTTCTCCAGCCGCCTCGAAAGTTACGAATTTGATAATTTCAATTTAAAAAAAGATACTTGCGTTGTGGCTTAACAGTTAAAATTTTGACATTTCGTTTCTTTTGGTGTATTCTTCCTGTGTAAAAAATTTCAGGGCAGGTTTCGACACATCGGATTGGACCGTCCCCTTGTCAGTTAGAGGAGACGCCCAGGGTGCCCTGATGCAGCATCAGTCAGCACACAGTATGCATTGGCTCTGACAAGGGCGATGCTGCGAGGAAAAGGTATGCTGGAAGATGCTGTGGAGACTTATTTGCCGCAGTCGCCGAGGTTCCAGGCAGCAACACCCCTGCCCAAGAAGACTGAATGATTGTAAAGGGCATTTGCAGTGGTGGAAATCAGTAAAAGACACGCAGTTATTTGTGGAAAAACATATTTACTTACGTATTTGGTATTGCATGCATTTTCCCATATAGTTTACAACAAAGCAAAACAAAATACTTTCTCATTTTACCATTAGCATTGCTACTTAAGAAATTTAAGGAAACAAGACAACCTTAGTGGTGGAAACTAGTATAAGGGCTCTTATGAATTGCCAGAATAACCTAACTTATACAATAAATAGATCACAACTATGACCTAGTTTTCAGTCGAACCTCCATTAGTTCTTAATAACTGCAAAAATCCTCTTAGGCAAAGATTCTACACTGAAGCGCCAAAGAAACTGGTATAGACATGCGTATTCAAATACAGAGATATGCAAACAGGCAGAATACGGCGCTGCGGTCAGCAACGCCTATATAAGACAATAAGTGTTTGGTACAGTTGTTAGACCGGTCACTGCTGCTACAATGGCAAGTTATCAAGATTTATGTGAGTTTGAACGTGGTGTTACAGTCGGCTCACGAGCGATGGGATACAGCATCTCCGAGGTAGTGATGAACTGGGGATTTTCCCGTACGACCATTTCACGAGTGCATCATGAATATTAAGAACCCGGTAAAACATCAAATCTCCGACACCGCTGCGACCGGAAAAGATCCTGCAAGAACGGGACCAACGACGACTGAAGAGAATCGTTCAACGTGACGGAAGTTCAAGCCTTCCTCAAATTGCTGCATATTTCAATGCTGGACCATCAACAAGTGTCACCGAGCGAACCGTTCAACGAAACATCATCGATACGGGCTTCAGGAGCCGAAGGCCCACTCGTCCACCCTTGGTGAGTGCACGACACAAAGCTTTACGCCTCTCCTAGGCCCGTCAGCACCGACATTGGACTGTTGATGACTGGAAACATGTTGTCCGGTCGGACGAATCTCGTTCCAAATTGTATCGAGCGGATGAACGTGAACGGGTATGGAAACAACATCATAAATCCATGGACCCTGCGTGTCAGCAGGGGACTGTTCAAGCTGGTGGAGGCTCTGTAATGGCGAGGGTGACAGGTGACACGTACGTAAGCATCCTGTCTGATCACCTGCATCCGTTCATGTCCATTGTGCTTCCTGACGGACCTGAGCAATTCCAACAGAACAATGCGACACCCCACACGTCCAGAATTGCTACAGAATGGCTCCAGGAACACTCTTCTGAGTTTAAACACTTCTGCTGGCCACCAAACTCCCCAGACATGAACATTATTGAGCATATCTGGGATGCGTTGCAACATGCTGTTCAGAAGCGATCTCCACCACCTCGTGCTCTTACGGGTTTATGGACAGCCTTGCAGGATTCATGGTGTCAGTTCCCTCCAACGCTACTTCAGACATTAATCGAGTCTATGCCACGTCGTGATGCGGCACTTCTGCGTGCTCGCGGGGGCCCTATACGATATTGGGCAGGTGTACCAGTTTCCTTGGCTTCGCAGTCTATAATGGCAGTGATCTCTTCTTCCGAGATTCAAGTCCACTCCATTCGAATTGCAGTTTTCAGTTCGGCCATAGTCTCAATCTGTCGTCCATTGAGATAAACACATCTTTCTAGGATCCCCCATAGATTCTCCATGAGATTTAAATCGATGGCCAGCTCAGAAGTGGAATGCCTTCATCTCAGAACAACGATTTTGTCTTGGCAGATCTGTGAATCCCAGCGTTACCGTGTTGGAGTAGTAAATTATCATCGCCAAAGTCCTCATACATACGAGCCATTCAGTTTCTCGCATTCGTGTATAATTATTAGACTTCATTTTAGGATGCAGCCATGCTATGTTGGATATGCCTTTAGCACAGAGTGCAGATCAGAGCGCTGCAACGACAAAAGTTTCTGCTCATCCGAACGTGTTTTTCTCTACAGGGATCATGCCAGTAATACTGAAAACAATCTGCCTCATCCAAATTAAACTACTTCTCATCACTGAAAATTACTTCGTTCCATTCTACGGTCAATGACATATGTTCTTGAGCCTCCTTATACGCATTATTTAAAGGTGGCTTAAGGGTCCGTCTCTTGAATGCCAGTTTCACGTCACGAGCCAGGATTTATGTAACGCGTCTGGAAGTGACTGATAACTGCAAATAAACCACGATTTGATAGGGACACAAACCGTTGACTTGTGCTTTGCACAGAATCAAACCCGTATCTGACGCTGACAATTTTCGTGTCCTGTCATATTTGCCATTTTTACCATACTGTGCATCCAATCAGACAAAATTATCAATAATACGATAGGGACGCCATAATTTTTTTTAAATCTGTCGATTGGAGAGGTCTATTTCTTTGTACGCTTCAATTCTTGGTTGCTCTTAATCCGATAGAGGCTTTCCACGCGGCATTATCACAATAACTGCCGTACGCCGTTAGCAGACACACCTCCAAACTGTAACTGTAGCGAAGGGTTGACATTCACCTCTGTGCGCATCATCTAGCGGACCTGCTTTTATGTCAACTTCCACCCCTTGCTACTCGTAAGACCGCTTTTTTCACTTTCTAAGTCCTCAGCCTCATTCTAATGATGAACTGAGAGTGTATTTTGTTTTGCTTTGTTATAAACTGCACAGGAAAAATGCTTGCAATACAATACGTAATAAATATGTTTTTCCCACAAACAGCCACAATTTCCACCACTGTATATCCACAGGCTGCCTTCTTCTGCCTTCTGCTGTCAGGCGGTCGGTGGCTGGTGACCATCATGAGCTGCATCGAGAGGAAACTCTAAAGCAGAAACTGTTCTGATCACAACAAGCAGCCGTGAGCTCCTTTGCGGAAGTGTTTTTGGAACGTTTTATTATTAATGTCGTGATAGAAATTTAAGAAAAAAACACTTAGAGAAAAAGTAAGTAGGCCTAAACTGTTTAGTATTTCTAAGTAATCGCCATAACTCTTAACACAGTTCTTTTACTATGAGACACTGTGGACTCGCCCGCGTTTTGTCGAGGTTGTTTCCAAGTACGCTGCAGAAGTTTCGCTGGGAAGCCCTTACACATCCTCCACACAGTCCCAATCTCTCCCCGTGTGATTTCCATGTTTTTGGAAAGTCATTCCTGGCAGTCGATTTGCTTCGGACAAAGAGTTGCACGCCTTGGTACAGTCTTGGATCCGTAGTCAACAGCAAACATTTCTACAAGAAGGCATTGACCATCTTGTCTCTGAGTGGGATAAATGTACGAGGGGCGTTGAATAAGTAATGCAACACATTTGTTATTCTGGGCCAATTTCGGTTAAAAAATTCGTAATTTGTTGTGGGAAATCGTGTAATATTCCGCCTTCAGCCCCTTACAGTTTCATGAAGTTCCTATAGGTGGCGGCACTATACGTAGCCTTCACGATGGCGTCCGTAACGGAGATCCCTTCCAAGCAGAGGGCTGCCACTGAGTTTCTTCTCGCGGAAAATAAGAGCACCGAAGATATTCATAGGCGTTTGCAGAATGTCTACGGAGATCTGACAATGAACAAAAGCACAGTGAGTCGTTGGGCAAGGCGTCTGTCATCATAGTAACAAGGTCGCGCAAACCTGCCCAATCTCCTCACGTGCCGAGCGGCCGCACATAGCTGCGACTCGCGCAATATCGGAACGTGCAGACACTCTCATTCGAGATGATCGACGGATCATAGTCGCACACCTCGCTGCTCAACTGGATGTCTCTGTTGAGGGCTCAACACGAAAGTTTTGTCTCAAGTACAGATAGTGTTGAGGATCAGTTGACAAAGTTCAAAACCATCGTAAAATATGCGTTAGTTGAGTATGTGCCAAGCAAGATTGTTGTTGTTGTTGTGGTCTTCAGTACTGAGACTGGTTTGATGCAGCTCTCCATGCTACTCTACCCTGTGCAAGCTTCTTCATCTCCCAGTACCTACTGCAACCTACATCCTTCTGAATCTGCTTACTGTATTCATCTCTTGGTCTCCCTCTACGATTTTTACCCTCCACGCTGTCCTCCAATGCTAAATTTGTGATCCCTTGATGCCTCAAAACATGTCCTACCAACCGATCCCTTCTTCTCCACGCTCCGATCCGTAGAACGCCAGTTTTCTTTCTCCTGATAACGACGTCCTCCTGAGTAGTCCCCGCCCGGAGATCCGAATGGGGGACTATTTTACCTCCGGAATATTTTACCCAAGAGGACGCCATCACCATTTAATCATACAGTAGAGCTGCATGTCCTCGGGAAAAATTACTGCTGTAGTTTCCCCTTGCTTTCAGCCGTTCGCAGTACCAGCACAGCAAGGCCGTTTTGGTTAATGTTACAAGGCCGGATCAGTCAATCATCCAGACTGTTGCCCCTGCAACTACTGAAAAGGCTGCTGCCCCTCTTCAGGAACCACATGTTTGTCTGGCCTCTCAATAGATACCCCTCCGTTGTGGTTGCACCTACGGTACGGCCATCTGTATCGCTGAGGCACGCAAGCCTCCCCACCAACGGCAAGGTCCATGGTTCATGGGGGGAAGCAAGATCGTATGCGATGGAAAAGAGCCACCGTGGTAAAACAACCGAGAAAACTTCTGCGGAAGCAAAGGGAACTTCACAGCAAACATAAACACAGCCAAAGCCTTGCAGACAAACAAAAATTACGCGAAGCGAAATGTAGTGTGAGGAGAGCTATGCGAGAGGCGTTCAATGAATTCGATAGTAAAGTTCTATGTACTAACTTGGCAGAAAATCCTAAGAAATTTTGGTCTTATGTCAAAGCGGTAGGTGGATCAAATCAAAATGTCCAGACACTCTGTGACCAAAATGGTACTGAAACAGAGGATGACAGACTAAAGACCGAAATACTAAATGTCTTTTTCCAAAGCTGTTTCACAGAGGAAGACTGCACCGTAGTTCCTTCTCTAGATTGTCGCACAGATGACAAAATGGTAGATGTCGAAATAGAAGACAGAGGGATAGAAAAACAATTAAAATTGCTCAAAAGAGGAAAGACCGCTGGACCTGATGGGATACCAGTTCGATTTTACACAGAGTACGCGAAGGAATTTGCCGACTTTGTGCCAGGCCTCACCAATCGACATCGACACCTCCCCTGAGTGCAGCACTTCGTGAAGAATGTGTTGCCATTCCCCAAGAAACTTACCAGCACCTGACTGAGCGTATGCCTTCGAGAGTGGAAGCTGTCATAAAGGCTAATTGTGAGCCAACACCATTCTGAATTCCACCATTACCGATGGAGGGCGCCACGAACTTGTAAGTCATTTGCAGCAAGGTGTCCGGATACTTTTGATCACATAGTGTATACTGCTGACAATCTGTCGGATGCGATCTTACGGGACTATCAAACGCAATAGCAGTCGTATTTCTACTTACTGCGAATAATTTTACTTCAGTATTGCTTCAAGCCTTCGGCTGAGTGAAGCCGTTCTTTCAAACGTCGCACGTTAACTTCTAATGCATGGAAGCGTCACCACTGTTGCTAATGTGACGGGAATGGTAAAATGTGCAGCCGTGTGTGTGGAAAGAACTATTGTTACCAGATGAATGGCTTTGTATGTGTTTTATGGAGGTCGCGGAATCCATGTAACAGGGAGAGAAGTTCGGTACACAATTCAACTGAAGAAAATGATTATGTTCTGAATTCCCACAGGAACTGACTTTAGGCTTTGCTAGTTCTTCTGTGTCCGTTGTTTATACCAAATCATGTCAATTACACGCTGTAGGGCTCTGTTCCAGGAAGCCCTTATGGTGCCTTCCACACACTCCCACCTATCGCCGTGTGAACCTGCAGAGGCATATTGACCATCAAGATAGGACCTAGTGTCAAAGGGACAGGGTGATGTTCTCAGCAGAATCCCAAGTCAGAGTAATCGAAGTAGCCTGGATACTGAGTGGTGTGGAAAAACGAGAAACGCATTACATGTCAAATATGTTGGAAAACGATGCTTATAGTGGGCTTAGAAACATGCGAAAACACAGAGCTATTTTAGCATTGGTCATGATAACCAATTTCAATCTATTCGAACATTTGTTACATTTCGTCGAATCACATTTCCACTTACCCTATACCCCTCCATCTTCAAATGGGTATCAGACGTAATACTGGGTGGTTGATCATATTATGAGTTTACCACTGTCGTATTATTATAATAGCTGTGAACGAGCGGTTCTAGGCGCTTCATTCCGGAACCGCGCGACTGCTAAGGTCGCAGGTTCGAATCCTGTCTCGTGCATGGATGTGTCTGATGTCCTTAGGTTAGTTAGGTTTAAGTAGTTCTAAGGTCTAAGGGACTGATGACCTCCGATGTTAAGATCCATAGTGCTCAGAGCCATTTGAACCATTTTATCTTATTATAATAATGACACATCGGCAGGAAGACATACACAGTATTGGCCATGTGGTCATCGTTCATTAATGACAATGTATGCTTTCATTGAAACGTCCTGGCAGATTAAAACTGTGTGCCCGACCGAGACTCTACATCGAAATCTACATCTACATTTCTACTCCGCAAGCCACCCAACGGTGTGTGGCGGAGGGCACTTTACGTGCCACTGTCATTACCTCTCTTTCCTGTTCCAGTCGCGTATGGTTCGGGGGAAGAACGACTGTCTGAAAGACTCCGTGCGCGCTCTAATCTCTCTAATTTTACATTCGTGATCTCCTCGGGAGGTATAAGTAGGGGGAAGCAATATATTCGATACCTCATCCAGAAACGCACCCTCTCGAAACCTGGACAGCAAGCTACACCGCGATGCAGAGCGCCTCTCTTGCAGAGTCTGCCACTTGAGTTTATTAAACATCTCCGTAACGCTATCACGGTTACCAAATAACCCTGTGACGAAACGCGCCGCTCTTCTTTGGATCTTCTCTATCTCCTCCGTCAGACCGATCTGGTACGGATCCCACACTGATGAGCAATACTCAAGTATAGGTCGAACGAGTGTTTTGTAAGCCACCTCCTTTGTTGATGGACTACATTTTCTAAGCACTCTCCCAATGAATCTCAACCTGGTACCCGCCTTACCAACAATTAATTTTATATGATCATTCCACTTCAAATCGTTCCGCACGCATACTCCCAGATACACTCCTGGAAATTGAAATAAGAACACCGTGAATTCATTGTCCCAGGAAGGGGAAACTTTATTGACACATTCCTGGGGTCAGATACATCACATGATCACACTGACAGAACCACAGGCACATAGACACAGGCAACAGAGCATGCACAATGTCGGCACTAGTACAGTGTATATCCACCTTTCGCAGCAATGCAGGCTGCTATTCTCCCATGGAGACGATCGTAGAGATGCTGGATGTAGTCCTGTGGAACGGCTTGCCATGCCATTTCCACCTGGCGCCTCAGTTGGACCAGCGTTCGTGCTGGACGTGCAGACCGCGTGAGACGACGCTTCATCCAATCCCAAACATGCTCAATGGGGGACAGATCCGGAGATCTTGCTGGCCAGGGTAGTTGACTTACACCTTCTAGAGCACGTTGGGTGGCACGGGATACATGCGGACGTGCATTGTCCTGTTGGAACAGCAAGTTCCCTTGCCGGTCTAGGAATGGTAGAACGATGGGTTCAATGACGGTTTGGATGTACCGTGCACTATTCAGTGTCCCCTCGACGATCACCGTGGTGTACGGCCAGTGTAGGAGATCGCTCCCCACACCATGATGCCGGGTGTTGGCCCTGTGTGCCTCGGTCGTATGCTGTCCTGATTGTGGCGCTCACCTGCACGGCGCCAAACACGCATACGACCATCATTGGCACCAAGGCAGAAGCGACTCTCATCGCTGAAGACGACACGTCTCCATTCGTCCCTCCATTCACGCCTGTCGCGACACCACTGGAGGCGGGCTGCACGATGTTGGGGCGTGAGCGGAAGACGGCCTAACGGTGTGCGGGACCGTAGCCCAGCTTCATGGAGACGGTTGCGAATGGTCCTCGCCGATACCCCAGGAGCAACAGTGTCCCTAATTTGCTGGGAAGTGGCGGTGCGGTCCCCTACGGCACTGCGTAGGATCCTACGGTCTTGGCGTGCATCCGTGCGTCGCTGCGGTCCGGTCCCAGGTCGACGGGCACGTGCACCTTCCGCCGACCACTGGCGACAACATCGATGTACTGTGGAGACCTCACGCCCCACGTGTTGAGCAATTCGGCGGTACGTCCACCCGGCCTCCCGCATGCCCACTATACGCCCTCGCTCAAAGTCCGTCAACTGCACATACGGTTCACGTCCACGCTGTCGCGGCATGCTACCAGTGTTAAAGACAGCGATGGAGCTCCGTATGCCACGGCAAACTGGCTGACACTGACGGCGGCGGTGCACAAATGCTGCGCAGCTAGCGCCAATCGACGGCCAACACCGCGGTTCCTGGTGTGTCCGCTGTGCCGTGCGTGTGATCATTGCTTGTACAGCCCTCTCGCAGTGTCCGGAGCAAGTATGGTGGGTCTGACACACCGGTGTCAATGTGTTCTTTTTTCCATTTCCAGGAGTGTATTTTACAGAAGTAACTGCTACCAGTGTTTGTTCCGCTATCATATAATCATACAATAAAGGATCCTTCTTTCTATGTATTCGCAATACATTACATTTGTCTATGTTAAGGGTCAGTTGCCACTCCCTGCACCAAGTGCCTATCCGCTGCAGATCTTCCTGCATTTCGCTACAATTCTCTAATGCTGCAACTTCTCTGTATACTACAGCATCATCCGCGAAAAGCCGCATGGAACTTCCGACACTATCTACTAGGTCATTTATATATATTGTGAAAAGCAATGGTCCCATAACACTCCCCTGTGGCACGCCAGAGGTTACTTTAACGTCTGTAGACGTCTCTCCATTGATAACAACATGCTGTGTTCTGTTTGCTAAAAACTCTTCAATCCAGCCACACAGCTGGTCTGATATTCCGTAGGCTCTTACTTTGTTTATCAGGCGACAGTGCGGAACTGTATCGAACGCCTTCCGGAAGTCAAGAAAAATAGCATCTACCTGGGAGCCTGTATCTAATATTTTCTGGGTCTCATGAACAAATAAAGCGAGTTGGGTCTCACACGATCGCTGTTTCCGGAATCCATGTTGATTCCTACATAGTAGATTCTGGGTTTGCAAAAACGACATGATACTCGAGCAAAAAACATGTTCTAAAATTCTGCAATGCGGGCCTGAGTCGTGCTTCGGTAGCTCAGATGGTAGAGCACATGCCCGCGAAAGGCTAGGTCCCGAGTTCGAGTCTCGGCCGGGCACACAGTTTTAATCCGCCCGGAAGTTTCATATCAGCGCACACTCCGCTGCCGAGTGAAAATCTCTTTACGCTTTCATTGACACACAAGTTGTAGGAACTAGCTCAAGGCGTTGAGCTGGAGATGACCAAGCTTTTAAAATGATAATAGTGTATAAGATGGCCAACTAGCCTGGGAACCTTAAGGATTTAATGCAAAATTTTATTTGAGACTGCGTTTTCCATTGAGTGTTTGAAGTGCTCTTCCAGTCTAGCGCCACCAGTGCCTAAGTGCCAAACCGGTCTGTCCTTTAGGATAGAAGCATTTCATTCCAGTAAAAGCCACTGACAAGAGACGCCTTCAGCCTTTTGTTGAGTATACTGGCATACCCACGCCACCGTGTTAATCAAGTGGGGAAAGTGGGAGGCGAATCACGTGTGTGGTCGCTGGAGGGTCTTGGAAGTCAAGATCCAGCCTTCAGTCAGAGCGGACGGTCCTCACCTCCAACGCTGACAGTGTTCACCCAGGACCGGCTCCCAGCCACACGAACGTCAACGGCCAACTCTCCTGTTCCCTATTCCTTTATTATTTTTGACCAAACTGTTAGACTGACAGTCAACCTTACCTCTGCTCCCCAGGCGAACCCTTTCTGTACTCTATATACGAAGAATATATCCGAAGTTCAATAAATTTTAACTCTTTCACTGTCCGCTCCCGCTAGCTGGGTGGTCAGCGCGACAGAATATCAATCCTAAGGGCCCGGGTTCGATTCCCGGCTGGGTCGGAGATTTTCTCCGCTCAGGGACTGGGTGTTGTGTTGTCCTAATCATCATTTCATCCCCATCGACGCGCAAGTCGCCTGAGTGGCGTCAAGTCGAAAGACTTGCACCCTGGCGAACGGCCTAACCGTTACATTTCGTCGAATCACATTTTCACTTACCCTATAACCCTCCATCTTCAAATGGATATCAGACGTAATACTGGGTGGTTGATCATATTGTGAGTTTATCACTGTCGTCTTATTATAATAGCTGTGGACGAGCGGTTCTAGGCGCTTCAGTCCGGAACCGCGCGACTGCTACGGTCGCAGGTTCGAATCCTGCCTCGGGCATGGGTGAGTCTGATGTCAAATGGCTCTGAGCACTATGGGACTTAACATCTGAGGTCACAGTCCCATAGAACTTAGAACTACTTAAACCTAACTAACCTAAGGACATCACACACATCCATGCCCGAGGCAGGATTCGAACCTGCTGCTGTAGCGGTCGCGCGGTTCCAGACTGAAGCGCCTAGAACCGCTCGGCCACTAGCGGCCGGCAGTCTGATGTCCTTAGGTTAGTTAGTTTTAAGTAGTCCTAAGTTCTATGGGACTGATGACCTCCGATGTTAAGTCCCATAGTGCTCAGAGCCATTTGAACCATTTTATCTTGTTATAATAATGACACATCTGCAGGAAGATATACACAGTATTGACCATGTGGTCATCGTTCATTAATGACAATGTATCGGTTTCATTGACACACAAGTTGTAGGAACTAGCTCAAGGCGTTGAGCTGAAGATGACCAAGCATTTAAAATGATAATAGTGTATAAGATGGCAACTAGCCTGGGAACCTTAAGGATTTAATGCAAACTTTTGTTTTAGACTGCGTTTTCCATTGAGTGTTTCAAGTGCTCTTCCAGTCTAGCGCCACCAGTGTCTCCTGGCCCTAGTCACACGACATTTATAACTCTTTTAATTTGCCACCCCCGACTCTTTCTGACACTCACCCGTCCTGCTTCGCATACTGTACAATAGTGTCAGTCTAATAACGCAATCCTACAGCAAAAACGGTATTGTAATCGCAACATGGAATCTGGATCACGGAGTCCCGGCTTCGATTCCCGGCCAGGTTGGGGATTTTTTCTGCCCGGGGACTGTTTGTGTTTTCCTCATCATTTTATCGTCATTCTTGACAGTGGCTAGATTGGACTCTGTAAAAATTGGGCTGTGTAAAAATTGGGACTTTGTACAGGCGATAATGACCGCGCAGTTGAGCGCCCCAAAAACCAAACGTCATCATCAACAAGGATTTTTTTTTTTTTTTTACTTTGTAAGTAGGTTCGACAAGCGGGACTGTATGAACACAGTCTAATATCGCTGCGAATATTGGACTTACTGACTTCTGTACTTGGGAAGTTTAATAGGATGGATTGCAGATGAGGAGCTCTCGCCTTAAGTTTTTAAGTTAGAGTGGAACGTTGTCCTCTTTCGTTGAACTTGCTTTTCTGGCTCATTCTTTGTTAATTTCTTGTGTATACTCAATTGTTAAACTTGCCAATGATATACTGATGTGAGAAATGCATTTTGTTGACTCTGCATCCTATTTTCGTGGAACGAAATCCCCGATTTACCGTGAGGATGATAATTTTCCTTGTACTGTCACTAAATCCTTTATCTTTCAGTATAACTTATCACCATGTAAGTTCCAAACTACACTGCATTTTTACGCAAATGCGACGTTTTGACCACTAGTTGTAAGAGATTAAGAACTATGCTACGTGTCCGAATAAAAGCAGTAGATAATTTTCTCCCTTTCAGCCACTTTTATGTCTTTTTCATATCACGCTAAGAGTTATACCACTTTCAACGTAAAACTAGCATTTCTCAAAGTAATGTACCAGCAGAAAAAGAATTTTGCGCAATTCAAATCGTAAGTATGGCAGTAAGGACTCACGATGCTGAAATATTCAGTGGACGAATATCACTGACGCATATTGTCTCACAGTGCTATATTCGTGAACAAAGGAATAAAGATTGAGTAAGTTTGGTTGAGTACTCCTCAGAACTATTGGAAGGCTCTTCTACTTTCCAACTCCTGTTTTAAGCACCCTACGTTCAGCACTGAGATGGTCCCTTGCAACGAACTTAGTTTATTTAAATTTCCCCACTCGAGCGGTTTGTCGCTCAGTTATGGCTGCTCGTCGATTGTTCCTTGTACCTTTCGATTCAAGGATATTTAATTTGTTATGTTTGACAGTACACATGTTAAAATTTTCATCTCAGAATACTTTTACAATTAATAGCATTGTGGACTGGTTTTTGGTACACTATTAACGAACAAATCATAAAATAATTGCCGATGTTGCAAAGCCAACACTTTTACTATTCACAAACTCTCATACACAAAATATATGTTATCATGCAGCTGTAAATTCGCACAAAGCCGATGATACAAGCTCAGGAAATTTCAGTTTTCGTAAACAAACTCAGAATAACTTTCTCTCTAGTAATAACGGAAATCAGACTAACAGAATATCAAAAAGTTCCAGATCAGCTTCATTTTGGGACCTCCAGAGATTGTTAGACATTGAAGAAGCTGGTCTGGAGAATCGGCATCCATCCACTGCACTGCACTCTTATCCAGTGGCGTCTGCTGTGTAAGAACCCGTGAACACCCTGACTTTCGACACATTACGGATTTATTGGTTAGTTTTCTTTAAATGCTGTCAAGCATAACATAGATGCTGCAATTTGAAAGATACGGCACTTAAATCTACCGCATACTGCTCTTATAGACTTTATAAAACTTGGCATCAGGGTAGTGAGCACATTTTCAGTTGTGCACGTTTTAAGGAGCTTTTGCGCATGCGCAACTCGCTTGGCCTAACTGCCTTGCGGGTCAAATACATACTGATTTGAAGAACAACGTGGTTCACCATGTGTACAGTTAGCACCATGTGTACAGTTAGCCCTTGCCACTCAACTAGAAGTTTACGTCAGTGCCACAAGATGGTTGCACACTGTGGCAGAATTTTATCCCGTTCGCTCGGCATAAATCCTGCTAGATGATAGCCCACTCCTCGGATATGCTGATTCACTCATTATATGCTGTGGTAAAATTAGATCGGACTTCAGTATATGTTAAAGTTGTACTGACGGTAAACCCATTTTGTAGGTTTCTGAATGAGTTTAGTATATTAACCTATGAAGTTTATCATAAAGTAATCCATTTGAGGCACCGACAAGGGAAACTCCCCGCCGCACCCCTCTCAGATTCAGTGGTAAGAGGGCCCAGTGGACAGCCCGTCAAAAACTGAACACAGATTAAGCACGTAAACAGGATGAAGATGTACTGAACTGTGAAAAGAAAAGCAAAATAGAAACAGCGAACGGTTCAAGCTTAATAAGTGCCACATCGAACATATTCAGGTAGCTACAGTGTTGTGGTTCAGTAACCGTCCGCCAGAACTTCCTGCGTTACCAGGACCCACTTTAACGTGTTGAGTTTCTTAATCTTTATTTGGCATCAAGATTGGTCTACGTCGCACAAGTTCTCCCTCTGCCAACGGCGATTGGGCGCAACGTTCAGGCGGCCTTTGGCTATTATCTCACGGCTGTTTCCATGTTTAACGTCCGTTATGACACACATACCCTGCCTCGACGGGATGGTGACCTCGGGCTCGTCAGTGTCCGTATGCGAGCTGCGGCCTTGTTTCTGAGTACCATGAGAAGACAGTTGACCAGGTGGGGCACATCTCTAACACGCAGCTTGCTTGAGGTCCTCCTGCCTGCTTCCACCTCATCGCCGGTGTGTGTCGGCCACATCGTGCCTCATTTGTCTCACATTTCGACCGTTTTCGTCGACTACAGTTACACACATACCAGTCTCCCAGATAAGCACACGCCCAGGACTAAGGATTTTTACAGCCTACTATTGCGCCGTGTTCACCGGAATGTGATGGAGATCCCTCCATCCAGTGGCCAATAGTGTGGACTACCATCCACCGGCCCTTCCTCGCTAAGGATGTCTGGGCATTGTGGTATCACTACCATCACTACCATCCACCGGCCCTTCCTCCCTACGGATGTCTGGGCATTGTGGTATCACATAACCAACAGGAAATTTGCCACGAAACAGCGTCTGCACAACATTGGTTTGCCGGATTCCCCTCTTTGACTCTTTTGCCAACAACTCGACACTGATGACCACTGTCTGACGTGCGCCTCTTCGCAAGATGCGCTTCAAGCAGCAAATCATTGCCTGCTATCTCAGAGTGCCACCAGACACGATCGAATCGCGAAATTTTCTATACCCAGAGGACAAACACTTTCCCGCCGCCAAATATCATGCCATAACGTGGGTCAAGGAGTGGGCGGTCGCTTACCTCTTTCATGAGGGACCTAAATTCCGCCTCAACTTCTGGACCTATTTACGAACATCCCATGCAGCTCTCGAAAACACGCCACGTTACTGAACATTATTTGCTAACTATCTTCGAGGGGTCTTTGTTAGACCTCCACTAAGTTGGGGGTGCCTAGAGCTGAGGGTACCTATCCCCCCCCCCCCCCTAGCGGTGTCAGGATTTTAAGCCGCCTATGATCGATTATACATCCGACCTCCGCGGATGGGACAGCACATCGTAGATTGCGCTCATTTTATTTTATTTTTCTTTTTCTTTTCTTTTCTTTTAGCCAACATTTATATTTTTTCTCTGTCGCTAACGTATGTTCCACATAATTTCATAATAATAGTGAATATTGCAAAAATAAAATGCAAATAAATAAACTACAACAATGCCTTCCACTTCTGTTGATTCCTGTGTCTCCCACTTTCCTGCACTCCACAGGCCCGGTGTTGGCGAGGGGGACACTGCAGCCAGGCCTCGGGCTTCGACCCCTGCCCACTTTGCCCCCTGAGCCCCAAACAGTCCACTACCTCTTAAAAAAATTAAAATAAAAAATTGTTATGACAAAAAAAGTGGTCACGGTGTTGGACTGCTAAGTGGATGAGCAGTGTTCAAAAGTCCCTCGTGCCAATTTTTTTTAATTTCTTTTTTTTCACAAAATTATCAACTGTCTGCCTGGTCATTGAAATGTTTGTTCCTTTTCTGTAGTCTTGGCAATTGTCATACCATACATTGGGTATAGGATATGAGTCATATGGTAAGAATACATTACTTCCCAAGTAAATGTGATGAATAGTGAGAGCAGGCGCTATACCACATAGATATCTCACAGAAATGAAAACAACAAATAAAAGGTTGTGAACAATGTTACAACAAAGGAATTCAAGAGTCAAAACCTGCAAAACGGAACGCAACGTCAAAAACGTTAAGAACATACGTTTTGATAGACTACAAAGAAAACCGTGTGATTGTGAAACTGTTGCGTTCATTTGTAGCAGCTTATGTGACAGACTATCATATTTTCATCATTTCTTTGGGAGTGATCGCATTCACATTCGTACGAATACCTAAATGGGGCAAGGACGCATATCTCACTCATTCGTGAGGCGTACAAGTTAGGTGCACCGATAAAAGATTCCTACAATATGTGATCAAAAGTATCCGGACACTCCCAAAAACATACGTTTTTCATATTAGGTGCATCGTGCTGCCTCCTACTGCCAGGTACTCCATATCAGCGACCTCAGTAATCATTAGACACCGTGAGAGAGCAGAATGTGGCGCTCCGCGGAACTCAAGGACTTCGAACGTGGTCAGGTGATTGGATATCACTTGTGTCACACGTCTGTACTTGAGATTTCCACACTCCTAAACATCCCTAGGTCCACTGTTTCCGATGTGATAGTGAGGTGGAAACGTGAAGGGACACGTACAGCACAAAAGCGTACAGGCCGACCTCATCTGTAGACTGACAGAGACCGCCGACAGTTGAAGAGGATCGTAATGTGTAATAGACAGACATCTATCCAGACCATTACATAGGAATTCCAAACTGCATCAGGATCCACTGCAAGTTCTCTAACAGTTAGGCGGTAGGTGAGAAACCTTGGATTTCATGGTCGAGCGGCTGCTGATAAGACACACATCACGCCCATAAATGCCAAATGACGCCTTGCTTGGTGTAAGGAGCGTAAACATTAGACGACTGACCAGTGAAAAAACGTTGTGTGATGTGACGAATCACGGTACACAATATGGCGATCCGATGTCAGCATGTAGGTATGGCGAATGCCCGGTGAACGTCATTTGCCATGGAGTGTAGTGGCAACAGTATAATTCGGAGGCGGTGTTGTTATGGTGTGGTCGTGTTTTTCATGGGGGAGGCTTGCAAGCCTTGTTGTTTGGCGTGTCACTATCACAGCACAGGCCTACATTGATGTTTTAAGCACCTTCTTGCTTCTCACTGTTGAAGAGCAATTCAGGGATGGCGACTGCATCTTTCAACACGATCGAGCACCTCTTCGTAATGCACGGCCTGTGGCGGAGTGGTTATATGACAGTAACATCATTTTAATGGCCTGGCCTGCACAGAGTCCTGATCTGAATACTACAAAATACCTTTGGGATGTTTTGGAACACCGACTTCCTGCCGGGCCTTACCGACCGACATCGATACCTCTCCTCAGTGCAGCACTCCGTGAAGAATGTGTTGCCATTCCCCAAGAAACCTTGCAGCACCTGACTGAACGTATGCCTGCTAGAGTGGAAGATGTCATCAAAGGTAAGGGTGGGCCAACACCACATTGAATTCCAGCATTACCGATGGAGGGCGCCACGAACTTGTAAGTCATTTTCAGCCAGGTGTCCGGATACTTTTGATCACATAGCGTATCATATGACACACATACTGTCACTAATGCCGTGTATGATACACCAGACATGTTTTCTGGTGGAGGATTAGGATGACTTGTCGCCTTGTCATCAAACATCTGCGGTTCCCATTCGAAAGCCACTTCCTTTCGGCTGCTAATAGAGTAGTTGCGCAGAATCAACCTTCATTGTAGGTCTCGTGCTTACACTTCACTGTTGTAAACGAGAGTTACACCACGACACAGACATAAATTTGAATACAACGAACAGACACGTCAATGACCGCACGGATAGTTCATAATTTTGTGAAAAAAATTGGAACGATGGAGTTTGGACACGCTCTCGTCCGCTTTGTAGTCCAACTCCGTCACAGCTTAACCAAGCACCCTAGCTTTTCGTCTGTGCTCGATATTATCCTTCTTGACCTGGGACCATTCACTGTTTCTATTTTGCTTTTTTTCACAGTTCAGTACACCTTCTTCCTGTTCTCATGCTTGATCTGTGTTCAGTTTTGGACGGGCTGTCCACTAGGCCTACTGACCACTAAATCTGAGGGGGGTGCGACGGGAAGTTTCACTTGGCCTAAGCACATCACCATGGACTGTAAAATTGTAGCATTTATTTTTGATTATGAAATCTGTTGATAATACGGTGAGTCAGGTTCATCCGTGCTGTACGCCCACAATTTATATATGAAAATTCACGTAAAGCTGTATCACTGGTTTCTCTGATATTCACTTAAATGTAGGATCGACGGCGGTGTGCTTTAGGCCCTTATTGAGCTCAGCGCCTCATTAGTATTCTACTCAAGTGACCATCCTGGCAGATATTACTCCTTGAGTTTAATCATTTCCACCAACGGCACTTTGTGTTTGGAGTTGGTTGTTTACTATGCGGGAATCGGCTTTCGTGTGCAGTGTAAACATGAACTACGTTGAATCTATTTTAAATGCTAACAAAGAAGTAAAGCTGTGAGGACGGGTTGTGAGTCATGCTTGGGTTGCTCAAACGGTAGAGCACTTGCCGGCGAAAGGCAAAGGTCCCGAGTTCGAGTCTCGGTTGGGCGCACTGCTTTAATCTGCCAGGATGTTTCATATCAGCAACACTTCGCTGTAGAGTGAAAATGTCATTCTGGTAACAGAAAATTAAATTACTGGGAAAAGTGATCCGCAAAGGGACTAGAGCCTCCGAGAACAGATTCTTTGATTCAGACAGTGACGAAATGAAATAAGCGTGACTACAGGCAAACATTTAACAAGGAAGTGTACAGTTAGCACAAGTTGTGTGGATTCAGCGTAAGAATATCTGATTTTCAGCACGGAATTAAATTCGTGAACTAATACAGCTGTTAGGGATCTTGTACAGTTATCCGAGAAAATGGAAAAGAACGAGAAGTCCCACTGACACAAAAATACGAAATGGAAAGTTGAGAAAGCTTACCCATCATTTCGTTATTACCCTAAACTGTACTTAATTATGTAGAAAACAACAAAATTCTACAAAAACAATTCTTTATTTTGTAAGATAAGTTCAAATGTCTCTGAGCACTATGGGACTTAACTTCTGAGGTCATCAGTCCCCTAGAACTTAGAACTACTTTAACCTAACTAACCTAAGGACATCACACACATCCATGCCCGAGGCAGGATTCGAACCTGCCGCCGTAGCGGTCGCGCGGTTCCAGACTGTAGCGCCTAGAACCGCTCGGCCACTTCAGCCGGCTTATTTTGTCAGATAAGTTATGCATCAGCTTATTACTATTATTATTATTATTATCATTACTGTTGTTATTATTATTATTTTCAGTGGCTGAGTTGTACATATTTGTTGTGAAGCATAACTGTTATACAGCAGATTCTATGTATTTGACACTCTCATACTTTTCTGAATCTAAAAATTTGTGAACACTCAGAATGTATACCACTGCTCTTACCCTAAAACGCATATCAAGATCAGTTCTCAGCACCATGATGAGTCTGAAAACAGTTTGTGTTGTCAAGCAGCTACCCATTGGAATGTTGATGTTGACTGGGTAACTGAATTCATTGCACCTGAGTTGCCGTAAAAAACTCGCCTGTTTCTCGGCAGGACGCTTGAGACTCTTGTGTAGTGCTTTTTTCCGAAAGTGGACACACGCACATGGACAGTTAAATTTATGACAACTACCTAGTATCGAGTAGCATCCCATTTCACCCTTCTACATCTCACGGAACTTGGTCCAAAGTCCGCGCATCTCGCTCAGTGGTGATATGCTCAACAGAATTGAGATTAAATTACGATGAAATGAATACCCCTAGCTGCATACAGGCGTTAATATACGTCAACGGGGAGAGTTGAAAATGTGTACCTCGAACGGGACTCGAAGCCGGGATCTCCTGCTTACATGGTAGGCGCTCTATCCATCTGAGCCACCGAGGACACAGAGGATAGTACGACTGCAGGGACTTATCTCTGGCACACCTCCCGTGAGACCCACATTCCCAACTGTCCGAAAGAACAGATACCATCTTCATATAGAACTGAGGTTTGTGAGTCGAAGAGCTCAAACTGTTCCGACACACTTCAGGAGCGATGGCATGGTATTTCCTCTCGCTGAAGGTACACGTTGTCTGCGATGAGTTGTATGTAAACAGATGGAGCACATAATCTGACAGAAGGCTCCTGCGTCGTTCTTCCGTGAGATACGATGATAGATGTATCAGGAGCCCAATTGGACCCCAGGTAAATATCCACCTTAGAACAATACCACCACAACCTGCCTGAACGGTGACCCGTAGTCAAGTACGAACCATCAGCACATGCGACTTTCGACATACTCTTACCTGCCGTTTGTGTATGCCAAAGTGCACTGTAACCGGCCGTGGTGGCCATGCGGTTCTAGGCGCTTCAGTCTGAAACCGTGCGACCGCTACGGTCGCAGGTTCGAATCCTGCATCGGGCATGGATGTGTGTGATGTCCTTAGATTAGTTAGGTTTAAGTAGTTCTAAGTTCTAGGGGACTGATGCGGTCAGATGTTAAGTCCATAGTGCTCAGAGCTATTTGAACCATTTGAAAGTGCACTGTGACTCACCGATCCAAGTCATTTATTAAGCTTAGAGCATCCAGTCAATGTGAATTTGCGTAATATTGATATCTGTATCTTGAAACGTGCGATGAGCTGAGTTGCAATTGGGGTGGCGGGTATCTCTACACTATTACGAGTTGACATTTCTGGATGGTGCGACTGCTCGCCACTTATGCTGTCCAGCACTGAAGCAGCGAGTGGTTTAATGCCTGGCAACAAGTCTTTTCGCTGCTACAATCTTCGACAATTCATGGCTACCTCTATCATCACCAAGTTATTGCCCTTCGCACTTAACTTGCGTTTTTTTTCCAGAATCGTGGTATTTACGGTACGTCCTTAACACTGTGGTACATGAGAAGCCCGGTGCCTGCCCGAGATGGTATGTGGAGTGTCTCATGCGACGGCCATTCACGATCTTAACGCGATTAGCTTTAGTGATATGGTGCGTCTTACCCATTTGCACTTGACTGACACTCTAACAGTCAGTATAAGTTTCGACAACATCCCAGTCATGGGACAAACCAAACTATAAGGGGCAGCCAAAGGAAAACCGAACACCCCAGCGGGACCATGGAATGGTTCCATTCAAAAGTAATCATCACACGCGTTAAGACATTTATCCCACTGGGGTATGAAACGATCAATTCCTGTTTCGTAGGGTGCAGTCGGCGGCTGACGGGTTCACAACTGCATCCACTCTTGCAGTCCCTCGTCCGACTGAAATCACGCATGTCCTTCTTCAGGTCGTCAAAGACGTGAAAATCACACGGTGAAAGATCCAGGCTGTACGGAGGCTGTTGCAGTGTTTCCCAAACAAATCGCAGAAGTGTAACATTCGTGTGATTGGCAGTGTGTGGGCGGACGTTATCGTGGCTCAGGATTATCCCGTCTGACAGTATTCCTGGGTGTTGACTTTACATTTTCTGCAAAGTGTCTTCATAGCGCTGCACATTGAGTGTAGGTCCACGCTCAAGGAACTCGACGAGCAGAGGACCTCTGCAGTCGAAGAAGGTCATTATGATCTTAAGAAACTTTTGTGGACTGCTTTGCAGTTCTTTGGAGTGGGAGATGTGGGATGTTTCCACTGCAGAATTTGCCGTTTGCCCTCGGGCTGTAGGACGGATCATCCTGTTGCACGGAAATGCCCACCCCCATACTGCCAATTGGACGAAGGCTACGCTTCAGTGGTTTGGTTGGAAGACACTGCAAATTCGGTTGTTATAAAAAAAAACCGAATTTCCACACATCACTTACTTGTAACTGTAACTATGTTACCATATAATATCGCTGGGCAACGGCCTTGCCGCAGTGGATACACCGATTCCCGTGAAATCACCGACGTTAAGCGCTGTCGGGTGTGGCCGGCACTTGGATGAGTGACCATCCAGGCCGCCATGCGCTGTTGCCATTTTTCGGGGTGCACTCAGCCTCGTGATGCTAATTGAGGAGCTACTCGACCGAATAGTAGCGGCTCCGTTCAAAGAAAACCATCGTAACGACCGGGAACGCGGTGTGCTGACCACACGCCCCTCCTTCCCGCATCCTCAACTGAGGATGACACGGCGGTCGGATGGTCCCGATGGGCCACTTGTGGCCTGAAGACGAAGTGCATATAATATCGCTGATTCACCGTCATCCAAGCTGTCAAGAGAAGAATAGCACATATAAAAACCGAGTAAAGTCAGATATGCGTCTCTAACGTACATCTAAGGAGAAACAAATAGCTCTAAAATAAGACAGGACATGGCAGCAACGTTATTACATGTAAGGTAAAAATACCAGTCGAATGTATTATAACTTTTCTGATCATAGTTACAGACAATTATATTAAGAGCACCACTTAAAAAATGGTTCAAATGGCTCTGAGCACTATGGGACTTAACATCTGTGGTCATCAGTCCCCTAGAACGTAAAACTACTAAAACCTAACTAACCTAAGGACATCACACACATCCATGCCCGAGGCAGGATTCGAACCTGCGACCGTAGCAGTCGCGTGGTTCCGGACTGAGCGCCTAGAACTGCGAGACCACCGCGGCCGGCAGCACCACTTTCTTATGTATTTCCAGAGCACCTGCTGATGGCAATATGCCGAAATGGGCTCATCGTGAGTATTTATAAGATAAAAACCATTTAAAGAGCAATGTAGCTGGCTGGTATAATAATTCAGTCGTTAAATTGTGGCAGGTGTTCGGTTTTCATTTGACTGACAGCAGCGCTCTCTCTCTCTCTCTCCAACAGAGCTGCTATATCTGATTCAGTTGCTCATGAGTGCACATGTGTTTTTGTGTTCTAGGTGTCTTACATATGTACCTGTGAAAGGTGATTTTACAGTCGTGCTGGAAAATATGCTATTGATACCTCCCCTTAGAAAAATTAGTGAATTACTGTGCTGGTAAGCCCCTTACGTTATTTGATTTTTAAAACAGCTGAGCAGAACTGAACCTACTCAGACATTTCTCTCTTTACCTATTCTGATCAACACTGAACTGACACACTATATTTTTAGCTCAACGCAATCTGACTTTCAAAAATCCCTACAAAAGAATGGCCCTGACTAACATTAACCTACACCTTTCACAAATCACTCACCTCACAAAAATCTTCGTTACTCGAACTACTGCAATACAGCGAGCGCCACTACTGCCAGCTAAATAAAAGATTCAAACTACTGAAGGCACTAACTGCTGATAGGTATAGTTAGCAAATGAAAGATTTTTATAGAGAACAAACAATGTATTTACCTTAATAGTGTTCAAAGGTCATAATATATAGCAGTTCATGACATCCAGTCTTACAAATTTACTGTCTCTGATGGACACACGTCCAGATCATCAGCTCTCAAAACTCCGCCATCTCTCTACCCACATTCACCACTGCTGGCGGCTCACCTCCAACTGCGCATCACTACGCGCTGTTGACAGCCAACTGCCCAACACTACAATAGCAAATTCCAACAATGCTACCCAGCCACAGACTGCACACAGCACAGCCAGTGATTTTCATACAGAGCGCTACGTGGCGGTGGCCTAACAGAACCTAAACAGCCTACTTACACTATTTACTAATGTATTGAATGCATCGATGGCAGATTTGAAAGCATAGGACCTTATTATGTGGAAATTTATTCCAGTCAATTAACCAAGATAAACTGTTGCATCTTGTGCTGTTTTGTAATGGGAGAAATCAATTAGAGGATAACTCAGTATGTTCAGATTCATCTTGTAGTGAACAGTATGCCTTAGACGACCGATGAGTACAATCGCTGAACAGCTTGCTTGAAGCAGAGTTGCCTCTTAAATACTGGCGAAGGGGGAATATATGCGTCCCACTCACTTTGTGACAGGTGATCGGCGTAGGGAAAACAGCATGATGATTTTGGCTCTGCTAGTGGCGCAATTGGCGCTGTCGGTCTGAGTGGAGTCTTCCTCTACCCAGCCGGTAATTGTATTGTTATGTACACACGGTTGACATCTGGCTGTTTACGCAACTCGATATATCTAACTGTAACGCAGTAGGGTCTCAGATATAGGATACATCGGATACAATAGAAAATGTCTGTATATACAGGGTGTATCAAAAAGAATCACCCGATTTTAAAAAATCATAACTATTATGTTGAGTTACGTGCGTGAACAACGTACTGTTGGAAAGAGCGAACTTCCGAGTTTTACATGGTTCCCACTAGGTAGCAGCAGTGTTCTACCACTTCAGTTCTAGTAAAAATGGTGTCGGGGCAACAGAAAACTTTTGTGTTCTACGTTTTGCGAATGGTTCGAATGGCTCTGAGCACTATGGGACTCAACTGCTGAGGTCATTAGTCCCCTAGAACTTAGAACTAGTTAAACCTAAGGACATCACAAACATCCATGCCCGAGGCAGGATTCGAACCTGCGACCGTAGCGGTCTTGCGGTTCCAGACTGCAGCGCCTTTAACCGCACGGCCACTTCGGCCAGCTACGTTTTGCGCAGTGCGGATCAGTAATAACTGTTCAGCATGACTTCCGTACTAGGCATGGTGTGGATCCTCCTACAGCACAGAGCATTAGACGATGGCATAAACGATTCTGAGAAACAGGTTGTTTGTGTAAAGGCAAACCGCCTGGTCGTCCCCGATTGTCTGACACAGACGTCGAACGCATCCGTCATTGTTTCACAAGGAGTCCGCAGAAATCTATTCGCCGTGCAGCTCGACAGTTCAACATGCCTCCGATGTCCGTCTGGCGCAAGTTGCGTCGACGTTTAGACATGAAACCCTACAAATACAGCTACTTCAAAGTCTTCGTGAAGGTGACAAACAAAATTTCGTTCTTTGCAAGATAGAGAATAACAGTTTTCTTCCACGCTTAGTGTTTAGTGACGAGGCAACATTCAATTTAAATGGAAAGGAGAACCGTCGTAATGTGAGAATATGGGATACGGAGCAACCACATGAAGCTGTACAACATGAGAGGGACTCTCCAACATTTAATGTGTTTTGTGCAATTTCACAGGAAAAGGTGTACAGTCCATTTTTCTTTGCCTAGAACACTGTTACAGGAAGCGCATATCTCGATCTGCTTGAGAACTTTATTTTTCCACAGTTGGAGACTGATTCTGACGACTTCATTTACCAACAGGATGCGGCACCGCCACAATGGCATCTGGAAGTGTGGGAATTCTTAAATCAAAGGGTTACTGAAAGATGGATTGGTCGCACTGGACCAAATGATTCAGCCTTACATTGCTGGCCTCCAAGGTAACCGGACCTGACTGTATGTGATTATTTCTTGTGGGAGTTTATAAAAGACTCTCTTTATGTGTCTCTGTTACCAACATCAACGGATGACCTGAAGCATCGCATAATAGCAGCTGTGGAAGCAGTAGCCTAAGACATGCTCGCTGCTGTGTGGGAACAATCTGAATACTGCACTGACATATGCTGCGCATCTCAGAGGGGGGGGGGGGGGGGGGGGTGTCATATTGAACACTTATGAATCATTCGGGAGGACGACGGTTCAATCCCGCGTCCGGCCATCCTGATTTAGGTTTTCCGTGATTTCCCTAAATCACTCCAGGCAAATGCCGGGATGGTTCCTCTGAAAGGGCACGGCCGCCTTCCTTCCCCATCCTTCCCCAATCCGATGAGACCGATGACCACGCTGTCTGGTCTCCTTCCCCAAACCAACCAAGCAACCAACACTTATGAAAATGTATGAAATAAAAACTTTTTGAGTTCGCCGTTCATCAAAAAAAAATTCATTGTATATGTTTATTAGTTTCAGAAATATAGACGTGCCGAATCGGGTGATTCTTATCGGTACGCCCTGTTTATTATTATTCACATGCAGTTTATGCAACCCGTCAGACCTGTCTGTTTGCAGTAGGGTCTCAGCTCTAGGATATAGCGAATACAATTCAAAATGTCTAGATATAGTCCAGGACAGGGAAGTCCGCCCCCCAGTAGCTAAGTGGTCAGCGCGACAAACTGTCAATCCTAAGAGCCCGGGTTCGATTCCCGGCTGGGTAGGAGATTTTCTCTGCTCAGGGACTGGGTGTTGTGTTGGCCTAATCATCATCATTTCATCCCCATCGACGCGCAAGTCGCCGAAGTGGCGTCAAATCGAAAGACTTGCACCAGGCGAGCGGTCTACCCGATGGGAGGCCCTCGTCACACATAATTATAGGACAGGGAAGGCCAAGAACTCTGCCCGCGTGTGGTGCTCATGCGCGAGTGTGAATTTCTTTCGGCCGAGTGCAGACGTCCCCTCTACCACATCACGCTATCCGAACGGGAAAAGGGGGAAGGGGGGAAAAGTGCAAAAGTTCTGCACGTGGTATGCCGCTTCGTTCCATATTTCTCAACAGCACAGATCACAAACAAAACAAATTTTTCGTATTATTTAATTATTTCTGGCGCGCTAAAGAAATAATAAATTTATATCTGGCACAAACTGCCAGAATATGGACAGACACAGACAGTGTCGTAGATTTTCGTCACTCAGGATGCCATGTAATCTTGACTTATTTAGTTTCATAACCGCAAAAATCCTTCCACGCGCATAGGTTGATCAAAACATTGATTTCCACCTTTAGTCTGCAGACGTGGAACTCTTTCCGAGGAAAAGAACATAGAAGTTTTAAAGTAAAAGAACTTACGTTTTAAACGGGGATTAGACTGCAGATCGACCAGTTCTATCTGCATATGTACAGGGTGCTTTCAACTGATATGGCAAATGGTTTCGAAAACAGTCCAGAACAGATGCAAGATTGCCATTGTCCTCAAATGTTTAGAAAGTTATTCTTTCAACACCACAATGGATTGTTCAAAATTGAAGTTTTCTTTAACGTCAGTGAGCTTATAGAAATGGACTGCGTTCCTTGTCGGAAGTTGTCACTTCTACAATACAGTTTTGTTTTTAAATGCCTCCACTTTCTCCATTAAATCAGAAATAAGTGGCTTCTCACCTTGCAATGTCTTACTGACGGGAGTCTGCAGTCAACTATACACATAAAAAAAAGTGTTGCATTACCTCTGTTCCGAGAGTTCCGGAACATGTACAGAAAACTGGAATAGAGATTAACATAAACGTCATTTCCTCCCTTTTTATTGCTCATGAAAACCACACATTGCATATTGTACCCCTATACAGCGAGACCTTCACAGGTGGTGGTCCAGACTCCTGTACACACCGGTACCTCTAACACCCAGTAGCACGTCCTCTTTCATTGTTGCATGCCTGTATTCGTCGTGGCATATAATCCACAAGTTCATCAAGGCACTGTTGGTCCAGATTGTCCCATTCCTCAATGACGATTCGGCGTAGATCCCTCAGAGTGGTTGGTGGGTCACGTCGTCCACAAACAGCCCTTTTCAGTGCATCCCAGGTATGTTCGATAGGGTTCATTTCTGGAGAACATGCTGGCCACTCTAGTCGAGCGATGTCGTTATCCTGAAGGAAATCATTCGCAAGATGTGCACGATGGGGGCGCAAATTGTCGTCCATGAAGAGGAATGCCTCGCCAATATGCTGCCGATATGGTTGCACTATCGGTCGGAGGATGACCTTCACGTATCGTACAGTCGTACTGGGCCTTCCATGACCACGAGATGCGTACGTCGGCCCCATATTCTGCCACCCCACAACAGCAGGGAATCTCCACCTTGCTGCACTCGCTGGACAGTGTGTCTTGCGTTAAGCCTGACCGGGTTGCCTCATAACACGTCTCCGACGATTGTCTGGTGGAAGGCATATGCGACACTCATCGGTGAAGAGAACATGATGCCAATCCTCAGTGGTCCAATCGACATGTTGATGGGCCCATCTGTACCGCGCTGCATGGTGTCGTGGTTGAAAAGATGGACCCCGCCATGGACGTCGGGGGTGAAGTTGCGCATCATGCAGCCTATTGCGCACAGTTTGAATCGTAACATGACGTCCTGTGGCTGCACCAAAAGCATTATTCAACATGGTGGCGTTGCCATCAGGGTTCCTCCGAGCCATAGTCCGTAGGTAGCGGTCATCCACTGCGGTAGTAGCCCTTGGGCGGCCTGAGCGAGGGCTGCCATCGACAGTTCCTGTCTCTCTGTATCTCCTCCATCTCCGAACAACATCGCTTTGGTTCACTCTGAGAAGCCTGGACACTTCACTTGTTGAGAGCCCTCCCTGGCACAAAGTAACAATGCGGACGCGATCGAACCGTCTAGGAATGGTTGAACTACAGACAACATGAGCCGTGTACCGCCTTCCTGGTGGAATGACTGGAACTGATCGTCCGTCGGATCCCCTCCGTCTAATAGACGCTGCTCATGCATGGTTGTTTACGTCTTTGGGCTGGTTTATTGACATCTCTGAACAGTCAAAGGGACTGTGTCTGTGGTACAATATCCACAGTCAACGTCTATCTTCAGGAGTTCCGGGAACCGGGTTGATGCAAAACATTTTTTGATGTGTGTATATTTAAATTGGAAATTTGTGGTAAGGTCTTATGGGACAAAACTGCTGAGGTCAGCAGTCCCTAAGCTTACACACTACTTAATCTAATTTAAACTAACTTACGCTAAGGACAATACACACACCGTCCCGAGGGAGGATTTGAACCCCCGCCGGGGGGACCCGCGCGATCCGTGACAAGACGCAATGAGACCGCGCGGCTACCAGGCGTGGCAACTATATTTAAAATGCGAGCTCTACAATCCATTCTGGATCTTCTAATTTTCGTTCTTGCTTTCCTTTTTCCTTAGAAATTCAACACTAACATGTCTTAAATCGAAAACTCGTTCCAGGAAAGTACTTTGACGTAGACAACTTACTTTGCAGTAATATGTAATGTCTCCATACTCTTCGTTCAATTTCATCAAAAACTGTTGCAACTGACTATGTAATAATGCATTCTGCTTCAGAAAATTTACTATTCACACCACCAATTCCATCAAGTGTTGCATGCCTTCATATTTCACACAAATTGCTTCTTGATTTACGGAGCAATGAATTCTGTAGATATCGTCTGTCGATCATTAAAATTTTGCAATGATAGATCGTTAGACTACTTCTTTTTTGCCCAAATAGCCACTGGACCTGTGAACTTCATTTATACCACGAACAAATAGTGAAGGATAACAGCGTTTGCACCACAATTCTGCTGACCAAAATAAGCCGCACCAAGTGCTGAAAGAAAGTGTCGCATTGCACTGCTAAATGAAGTGACGCACTATACCGAGGAGGACGGAGCAAAGCTGAGACGTACTGACAGAGAAACATCGCCAAGTCGACCTCATATTTTAAGGACAAGAAAGAACACTTGTAAGATGTCAGTCCCAGAAATCTATCACACACGAAACTTTGGGCCATAATTCTGATAGTACGTATTTAGGACCTTTTGAACGTACAGCTTTCAAATTTGGCGCGCACCGTTTTTCGCTCGCTCAGTTCCACCGCAGCCGCCTAATACTTTGGCGCGAAGTATTGTACAGCGTAGTAACAACCAGAGCCCTCCTACCCGCGGGATGTGGAAGGCGGAGAGGTGTACACTTCTGCCCAACGTGTTTTGAAAACTTGTTCGAGAACACATGATATGCGAAAAATAGTAAGTAATATGAGCATGTAATATGTCAGCCTCACGCACATATACGTTCAATATTATTTCAACAATATCCTCGTACTGATATTCTGCAGTTATATAGTCATCATCATTATCATTTCAGCCTTTCCCACGTCATGTGGGGTCGGCGTTGCTTTGTTGGATTCTTCTCTTCCATAAATGCCTATCCAATGCTTCTTCTCCCGTAGGTCCCCTGCTACCTTGTTTTCCATCTCAGTTTCGGTCTTTCTCTTCTCCTTAATCCTTCGATTTCTACGTCTTCAACTCTTCTCTCCACGCAGTACTCCCCTCTCCGCCGCACATGTCCATACCGTCTTAGCCTACTTCCTTGAATCTTCTTCCCTGTGGGCTCCACTTTCACTCTTCCCCTGATGCACACATTCCTTAGTCTATCCTTTCGTGTTACCCCACGCATCCACCTTAACATTCTCATTTATGCCACTTCTATCTTTTTCTCTTGGGCTTTGGTAATTGGCCAAGTTTCTGCACTATACAGCATCGCAGGCCCCACCACAGACTTGTAAAGCTTTCCTTTCATTCTGCAGGTAACCTTCTTATCACCCAGTACTCCGCTCAGTTCCCTCCAGTTCATCCATCCACTTTTTATCCTGTGCTGTATTTCGGCCTCCAGTCCTCCATCACCTTGCATGTAAGAGCTGCACTTTAACAGTGCCAGCTTTACAATACAAAGAAAATAACGCACAAAAGCGACTTTAATAGTTATGTAGTGCTACGCAACTTCTTTAATGGCATACCAATTCATTTTATTCATTTACATTGCATTTGTGAATCGCAACATAAAAATGTTCAAAGCAAAGAGATCTCTGGTAGTAGCTATGAGTTAGAAACTGCGCATTTTGACACAATGAAAAAAGCATGTCACCAATGTCCAAACAGTAATTCACAATTTTCTTACTGCGCTGCAGAGTACTTCGTACTCCGGCATTATGTGGCTGCACTGGGACCGAGCGAGTGACAAACAAATGGTGGGAGCGAAAGTTTAAAGGCTGTACTTTCAGAAAGTCGTAATTGCGTACTACCAGAATTGCGGCCCAAATTATAGCGTAGGATCGGTTTCCGGGCAGATATCTCGCAAGTGTGCTTTTATCTCCTTAAAATATGAGGTCGAGTTGGTAATGTTTCCTTGTGAACAGTGCCAAGACAGGCCGAGCATCGGTCCGCGTGCGGGCAGCATATTGTGCACGCGTGAAATTTTACACACCGCATCCGGCCCTGGTTTAGGAAATGTGCTGATCTAGGCCAGCGGCTCCAAAACTGCTCCTTACCTGGACTTCGCTGTTGTTGAGGAAAAGAAAAATTGTCTCAGGCAATCATTCGCAACTTCATTGTGTCCATGTCACACAGATGTGAAGCAGTTATGGACGTTCATGCTTACTATCCACCGTATTATCAGACAGTAGTCATGGTTCAATCGCCCCTTTCTGGGATATTACACCTATCCAAAAATCGTTCTTCCGTGAATTTCAGAGCTCTATAGCGATCATAGTAAACAGCATCAGAGCAAAGAATATCAAAACGAACTATGAGTGTAAAGAGGGACATGAAAGTATACTTCCTATATCGAAATAAACAAAACATTTATCTTCATAAAATTCTTTTCATCTTGTCTGTTATCCTAAATGTTTTGACCAATGTATTTTGTGAATTTTTTCACATAGTGATAGGAGCTACAGAAGGCTTGCACCTGTTTAACAATGTGAGTGAGCAAATTTCTACTTCCAGAATTACTTTTCACTTTGCAGCGGAGTGTGCTCTGTTTTGTAACTTCCTGGCAGATTAAAATTGTGTGCCAGTCTGAGACTCGAAGTCATAAGCTTTGGCTTTCATGGGCAACGCTCTACTGACTGAGCTATCTGGACACGACTCAAAATCTACCCTCACAGTTTCACTGCTGTGAACTTCCTAGGAACGAGAGGAGAACTGTTTGAGCAGAGTTGTGAGAACGGGTCGTAAGTCTTTCCTGGAGAGCTCAGTAAATACAGCATTTCCCTGCAAAAAAGCAAAAGGTCTACATTCAAGTCCCGGTGCGACACATACTTTAGAAAGTTTAAAATTTTTTAGTTTGGGAAGTTTAAAATTTCTTCTTGTTGCTAACTTGGTGCCCACCACTCATGCACTGCTCGAGGGTGAGCAAATCATGTATTAAAATGTGTGACACTCGTTTACAGTGCACTACCTGAGGCGGAGTTGTTCCAGAACAAAACGGTACCAATAACGGCCTAACATACTCAGAATCGTCCACAGACTATGTAGAGTTTGTTTTGGAACGCAAACTTCACTCCTTATACGGGCTCATACTGACACTTCTTCTCATTATAACTATTCGCGGAATGGGTTACAACATTTCCCGAACAGATGTTTCATCAGCTGACAGTATGTATGTCTACGAGAATGATGCCCATCACAAAGCTAATGAGTTTGTCAACCCAGCATGAAAAGCCAATATTCGTAAGAAAAGCGGTGGTGATGACAGTTACCGGGAGACGTATGTGCACTTTTGAACACTCATTGTACTTAAAGAAGCAACCACACTCCACCGATTAATAAATCGTTTCCTTAATTGATTTCCAGGCGGTCTATAAAGAGTAGAAGCAATCTACTCGAGCCATTTTGTTTGCTATTTGGATGGGCAACAAGAGCAAGCTTCGTAATTTTTGGCAAGTGACTTCGTTGGGCGCAGTTTACCTGTGTCACAATGTTGGTACCCTCGTTGCAGAACAATCCAAGCTGAAGCAAGGCGACGCTCAAATACAATAAACATTTGGTGAGACTCCCTGCGTCCATTGTGTTCTGTAAAACAAGATGATGCAGCACGGTAAATAGAATACAGCAACTGAAGATCCTCATGTCGTCAAGACGAAATCAAGGTATTAAACTTTGCGTACCACAGTAGCCTGGAAGGTCACGAAGCAGATAATGAACATGCTAGCAAGGATCTGAAAGAAAAGTACCACCCCACAAAATTTTTCAGTTTCTTTCTTCAACCTGTATAAAACGGGAGAAATAAAGAAATATCATCTCCGTAGTTAATTACTGTGCAGTATGGAAAGAATTAAGATAAATGAAACGTTTCTAGATATTCCTTCGAAAATCTTGAGCAAAAATAAAGTTACTAAAATCTATTTAACACTGACCCAATTAGCTGCCAGTGATATTGGATGCAGCGTTTGAATGATTCATCAGCGGTGTCGAAAAATGGGTTATAGATTCCAGAATAAACGCTGTTTGTTGTCTTCTCTAATTTTGTGTGAACATCAAGTGGTACAGCCTCCCTGAAAAAGAGGGCAAAGCAACTTTAGCACTGTATTAAACATTAGGATGTTCAAATTCATTTTTAAGATACAGCCAGACATCAGAAGCTACACAAAGAACCCTAGAATCACCGCAGTTAGCGTAAACACACGCAACATTAGCAGAGGCAGTAGAAAACATTCATACGATAAGTAAGAGAAGAATACGTCAGCTATCAGCTTTGAATGATTTTTCATTAAAAAGTACAACATGGAAAATGCCAAACTACAAGCGCATTACATAAATCAAACGTGAAAAAAGAAGCCTGCAGAAAAACTACATAATTAATATAAATCGAAATCTACGTTTTTTCAGATCGAATTTTTTTAACAGTTTATGCGTGAGAAAATTTGAAAGTAAGAGAAATAATAATGGCTAACGGATAGCCAAATATATTTATAATAATAAAACATGAGACAAGTTTCTTGCCCTCGCAGTTCTACGGATCGAAATATCAAAGCGGTATAGGGGCACCTCATGTTTCATAAACTGATCAAGATATTAAAATTGTATATTTTACGAATAATATTAGGCAAGGGGTGAGTAATTTGATGCATAGTTAACACACGTAAGTCTTTTAACTTTGGAGATAATGAGGTTTTTTTACACGAAACTGCACGCTTCTTAAATACACTAGGAGTTATTGATAATAGGAGTACAGAAATAGGTTGCTTACCAAAGTTTTCAGTGAAAGTTTATGCAAAAGAGGGCGTAAATATTTAAAATATGAAGGCCAAGGCTGGCAGGTCCATTATCCCATGATTATCTGAGAGTAGAGTTAAAACAGTTATGTGCAGGGATCACTGATTTCCTGATTTAACGTATTACGACCTGTTCTTACAAGATTTTTGAGTGTAAACCTTAAAATTCATCACATTACTATAGCCCATTCCCGAAAGATTCTTGAATTTCGTTAAAAATTTCCATTCATAACACTACACTTGGTTTAGTATAACGGCATAACCAAAAATAAGGAGAAAAATAGCTGCCGCGTTACTCATGTAGAAATGAACTGTTTATGACATATTAAAGGTGTTGACATTAAGTGGGACATCATGTATACAACACAAACAATGAAATGAAGAACAGTGCTCTTAGCCAGTGCAAAACCAATTTGTGGAAGCAGCAGCTAAACTTAACAGTTCAGTTCCCACGGTTGCTGATTTCTGCCATTCGAGTATGTACATCTAGAGACAGTGGCTTATTCATTGGCTATCCTGTGGCAGTTTATCAAGCCCATCAATGCAACCCAAGTAAGCTGCAATCAGAACTTAATTTATCTTATCCTATCCTTGTTGGAAAGCCGCGTATACCGTTTCGCGTATCCTTTTCAGTGCATTTTAACTGTTGACTTTCTTCTAGAAAGTAACTGAGTGAAAAATAGTGTAATGGACTGTGAACATTCGAGTGTGATCCGCTATTTATCAACATCTGAGAGCCAAAGAGACTTGTCAACTATTGTTACTACGATACATACGTGATGGTATAAGAGGCTGCGCCGACGATTGGACTCCATCAAGATAATAAGAAATTCATACTTAAGAAGGAGTTTTCGACAGTAAAATTTAAATTAGCTCCATTTGGCAGCTAAATTTACTTGGTAAGCACCGAGAAAATTATTCTCGAGTTATGTAGAAGCCATTATTTAATATTATAGCATTGCTCGCATTGTTCTATGTGATTTAAATCTTAATGTTGTGTCCAAGCTGTGGATGACTTAACGAGTTCCGTGACATTGTTTTAGCTGATGTAATACATGCCTAGTTATTCAACAACGAAGATGGTGTCTATTACCAACCATACGTATGTAGAAGACAGCTGGAATTTTGGCCACGAGATAAAACATGATTGCTTCTGCAATAGTTAACTATACCCCTTGCATTAAACAGTGACTAAAATTAAATAAAGAACTTTAAACGTTACATACTGGAAAGTGGGACTGATTGAGCGTTGCTGAATGGGTGTGACGCTCTAAGGGCTTAGGTACTTCGATGTAGATAGATAAATTGACGTTCGGGTAATCGGTTAAATAAATAATCGCGTTCTGAGTCTGTTACCTATTTAATGAGCTGAGGATTGCTACACTTACATCACAGTACATATACCTAGTTATGAAATCTATGGATGACAACTTGAACTTTTTTAAAGTAAACTGCAGTAGCCATTCAGTGACAATAAGAAACAGGAAAGATCTTTACGTTGCTTGCACGTCGTTAACTACTGTAAGAAAGTATGCATTGCTCTCAAACATACATTTTCATATAGCTTCCACAAGAATTAAGTGTGGTTACTGACAAGTCGCAGATTTTCAGCCCCAAGTTGAGGGTTTTGCTCCTGGTAAACAGCTTCCATTATTTGTATGTAAGAATCCTTCAGATCCACTTAAATGTTTTACGGATATGTAATTAATTGAAATAAACGAGGTAATGGAAAAATGTGTCCACATATGAGAACTTTAGTTGCAGTTGATGGCATAACTACAAATTTTCGATTTTCAAGGGTTTTCTCTAATACCTCCTGAAGAAAGGAGTGACAATTTCTGCTAATTAACTACATACAAAATCAGTGAAGTGAATTCCTTTTCTACATGTCTATTATTATTATTGTTGTTGTTCTTGTTCTTGCAAATTTCATTGCTTTTTACTCTGTTTCTATTTATTTATTTTTTGCTGTAAAAGTCTTGGACATCATATTTCGTATTTGATGGCTTTATTGAAATGGCAAAGAAACCCAGTAGAATAAAAATTTTAGACTCATCACATCTTATATGTCAAAATCGGCATTTCATTTTTAAAGAAATGGATCCACTGATTGATGACGCTGAAAGAAGTATTGCTTGTTTTGCAACCAACATTGAGTTTATTTCGTGGATCCCACCACTCGAAAAATTCATGACAAGTATAGAAATATTTCAGATAAAGAAATTGACTTACGTGTTTCAGAAGGTTTTTTTCTATTTAAATTTTTTTTGGTTGTCCAGATCCCTTGTAATAATAAAGGGCACCCGTCACAACTGATTCTTCTAGCCTCTTATGAGTTGTACTGGATTACTATTATTCTGAACGTCTGTGAAATATATTACATGCTATAGTTATAGGACTGATGAAAGAGATCAACAGGTCCAGACTGTAGCTGCGTGAAGTCTTAAGTCTTATTCATACTTTGCGTGTGCAAGAGCGGAAGAGACGGGCAGATCTTCACTGACACAACTGCACACAAAAATCCGAGAATTTGTTTTCTGTCAGGATACTGAAAATATTTTGGCGTTCGCGCATTCCTTATACCTTCTGGAGATACGACTACACGGACATATTTATCAGTAACTCGAAAAGAGGAAATACACCACGCAAGCCTAATTAGAGGAAGGCTTTCTGTTGAAGCTTTCAGTCGCGTAATGTTATTGCCCTAGTAATGAGAGCTAGCTACGTGTATCTCGCGAAAAGAACATGAAGATTAAATTAGAGAGATTCGAGCCCATACGGAGGCTTACCGGCAATCGTTCTTCCTGTGAACCACTCGCGAGTGGGACAGGAAAGGGGGAATGTGACGGTGGTGCACAAACTGTAAGTGGGCTGTTTCGGTTTTCATATTGGTAACGACATGTAGCACTCTATATGAAAATCACTTACTGTGCTGTGTGCAGTCTGAAGCTGGTCGGCATTGTTGCAATATTCGCCATTGTAGTGTTGGGCAGTTGGCTGTTAACAGCGCAGTTGGAGGTGAGCCGCCAGCAATGGTGGATGTGGGGAGAGAAATTACGGAGTTTTGAGAGCGGATGATCTTGACGTGTGTCCATCAGAAACAGTACATTTGTAAGAATGGATGTCATGAACTGCTATATATATATAATGACTTTTGAACATTATTAAGGTAAATACATTGTTTGTTCTCTATAAAAATCTTTCATTTGCTAACTATGCCTATCAGTAGTTAGTGCCTTCAGTAGTTTGAATCTTTCATTTAGCTGACAGTAGTGGCGCTCGCTGTATTGCGGTAGTTCGAGTAACGAAGATTTTTGTGAGGTAAGTGATTTGTGAAAGGTATAGGTTAATGTTAGTCAGGGCCATTCTTTTGTAGGGATTATTGAAAGTCAGATTGCGTTGCGCTAAAAATATTGTGTGTCAGTTTAAGCACAGTCATGTATAATTTTTCTAAGGGGACGTTTCAAAACAACCTTCCGCCACACACCGCCAGGTGGCTTGTCGAGTATAGATGTAGCATAAGCAATAATGCAATACAGAAGTTTGTGATGCCATCTCACATACGATGTTAGCTAGGATACTGATTCGGTAACAAGTTCTTTGTACAATTTCAGTATGTAACTGGTGATTTCAATTCCACGTTATATTGGTAAAATAAGTGTACCAACTTGGCTCGGCTCCAAAACAGGATCGACTAATTGAAATGTTTCATAATGAAGTGTTATAAGTTTCGAAATTTGCAATTCTATCTGTGCTGTTTCGTTTAGAAAATATAATATCACAAGTCGATTAGACACTGAAGAGCCAAAGAAACTGTTACACCTGTCTAATATCGTGTAAGGTCTCCGCGATCACGCAGAAGTGCCGCAACACGACGTGGCATGGACTCGACTAATGACTGAAATAGTTCTGGATGGAAAAAACACCATGAATCCTGCAGGGCTGTCCATAAATCCGTAAGAGTACGAGATGGTGGAGATCTCTTCTGAACACCACGTTGCATGGCATCACAGGTATGCCCAATAATGTTCATGTCTGGAGAGTCTGGTGGTCAGCGGAAGTGTTTAAACTCAGAAGAGAGTTCCTGGAACCATTCTGTAGCAATTCTGGATGTGTGGGATGTCGCATTGTCCTGCTGAAATTGTCCAAGTCCGTGTTACCTGTCGGAGTCGTACCTAGGTGTATCAGGGGTCCCATATCACTCCAGCTGCCACGCCCCACACCATTACAGAGCCTCCACCAGTTTGAACAGTCCCCTGCTGACACGCAGGGTCCACGGATTCATGAGGTTGTTTCCATACCCGTACACCTTATCCGCTAGATACATTTTGAAACGAGACTCGCCCGACCACGCAACATGTTTCCAGTCATCAACAGTCTAATGTCGGCGTTGACGGGCCTAGGGGATGCGTAAAGCTTTGAGTCGTGCAGACATCAAGGGTACACGAGTGGGCCTTCGGCTCCGAAAGACCATATCGATGATGTTTCGTTGAATGGTTCGTACACTGACACTTGTTGATGGCCCAGCATTGAAATCTGCGGCAATTTGCGGATGGATAGCACTTCTGTCACGTTGAACGATTCTGTTCAGTCGTCGGTTGTCCAGTTCTTACAGTATCTTTTTCCGACCGCAGCGATGTCGGAGATTTGATGTTTTACCGGACTGCTGGTATTCACGGTGTACTAGTGAAATGGTCGTACGGGAGAATCTCCACTTCATCGCTACCTCGGAGATGCTGTGTCCCATCGCTCGTGCGCCGAATATAACACCTCGTTCAAAATCACTTAAATCTTTATAACGTGCCATTGTAGCAGCAGTAACCGATCTAACAACTACGCCGGACACTTGTTGTCTTACATAGGACTTGCCGATCGCAGTGCCGTATTCTGACTGTTCACATATCTCTGTATTTCAATACGCATGCCTATACCAGTTTCTTTGGCGCTTCAGTGTGTATGACACGTTATATGTTCTCTAGGCCGTTTGGAAGTTTCATTTTTTTACACAGATAGTGATAATGTGTATATCCCGCCAATAATATTAGGAAAACTTTTTAAATCGCTACTGATTATATGTTTATTAACTCCACAGGTAGACAAAAAATGTTCTTGCAATTTTAGAGCAGTTTGGTGTACTTACCTTTCCAGAAATGACTTTTTCGTGGTAGTCTCATATTGTGACTTTCTACGATGTGATGTAGCTGTAGCTGGGCATACCCGCAACTCAGGCAGCTGTTGGGCATTAGCTCTTGCGAAACTGCGAAATAAGTTGTTGAGAACTCGTAGTTGCTCTGAAAGGTGGATCATGAGCTCTAAACAGACGCAATCGAGTCCTGTGATGATGACGATCACCAGGTTTCCTGTAATAAGCTGTAATGCAATGAATCTGCTCATTAATTTGATTATTAAAGTTACACTTCTTAAAAATCATTTGTACTGAGAAATGAAAGGATCAATAGGCCCACAGACTTGAGGTGACTAAAATAGTCGCGTATAATGGAAACAGATAGTCATGTGCTTTTTACTACTAATTTACAAGTGATAAAAAGTTAATTATTGGCTTTACAAACCAGAACGATTATAAAAAAGCAATTTGCACATATTTTAGAACATAACAACATAGGCTGGACAAAATAAGCTGCTCAATAAAAGTTTTGCATCTCTTACATACACTGAGGTGCCAATAGTCGTGGGATACCCCCAAATGTCATGTCGGACCTCCTTTTGCATTGTCTAATGCAGCAGCTCGCCGTGGCATGGACTCAACAAGTCGTTGAAGGTCCACTGCAGAAATATTGAGCCATGCTGTCTCTATAGCCGTCCATATTCGCGAATGTGTTGCCGTGAAGAATTTTGTGCACGAACTGACCACTCGAATATGTTCCATTAATGATTGGTGGGATTCATGTCGGGCGATGTTAGTGGCCAAATCATTCTCTCAAACTGTCCAGAATGTTCTTCAAACCAATCGCAAACAATTGTGGCCCGGTGATACGGCGCATCGTTGTTTGGGAACGTGACACCATAAATGGCTGCAAGTGGTCTCCAAGCAGCCGCACATAACCATTACAGTAAATAATCGGTTCCATCCCTTGTAAACAAAGCCTACACCATTATGGAGCCACCACTAACTAGCGCAGTACCTTGTTGACAACTTGGGTCAGTGACTTCATGAGGTATGCGCCACCCTCCAACCCTGCCGTCAAATCTTACCAACTAAAATCGGGATTCATCCGACCATGCCACGGTCTTCCAGTCGTCCAGGGTCCAACCGATATGGTCAAGAGCCCAGGAGAGGCGCTGCAGGCGATGTCGTGCTGTTAGCAAAGGCACTCGGGTCTAAAAAATGGCTCTGATCACTACGGGACTTAACTTCTGAGGTCATGAGTCCCCTAGAACTTGGAACTACTTAAACCTAACTAACCTAAGGACATCACAGATCCATGCCCGAGGGAGGATTCGAACCTGCACCCGTAGCGGCCGCGCGGTTCCAGATTTTAGCGCCTAGAACCGCTCGGCCACTCCGGCCGGCAGACTCGGGTATGTCATCTGCTGCCAAACCCCTTTAACTCCCAATTTCGTCGCACTGTCCTAACGGTTACCTTCGTCGTACGTTCCACGCACGGTTATTTCAGGCAGTGTCGCTAGCCTGACAACAGTACGCAAACGCCGCTGTTCTCGGTCGTTAAGTGTCACGGCGTTGTCTGTGGTGAGAGGTAATACCTAAAATTTAGTATCCTCGGCACACTCTTGACACTGTGGACCTCGGAATGCTGAATTTCCTAACGATTTCCGAAATGGAATGTCCCGTGTGTCTAGCTCCAACTACCATGCCGCGTTCAAAGTTCTTTAACTCCCATAGTGCGGCCATAATTACGTCGGAAACATTTTCACGTGAGTCACCTCAGTACAAATGACAGCTCCGACAAAATACTACCGACATCTCTATAAATGCCAATCGCTATCCGATGACTTTTGTCACCTCAGTGTATATGTGAATGTATGTGGACTTTGATTCAAAGGGGACATGGAATGAAAGTATCAGCACTATGAAAAACCAACATTACTGTAAAATAAAAACAAAACAATAATGAAAATAGAAGCAGAATGAGATTTTCACTCTGCAGCGGAGTGTGCGCTGATATGAAACTTCCTGGCAGATTAAAACTGTGTGCCCGACCGAGACTCGAACTCGGGACCTTTGCCTTTCGCGGGCAAGTGCTCTACCATCTGAGCTACCGAAGCACGACTCACGCCCGGTACTCACAGCTTTACTTCTGCCAGTATCTCGTCTCCTACCTTTCTTTCAGGAGTGGTAGTTCTGCAAGGTTCGCAGGAGAGCTTCTGTAAAGTTTGGAAGGTAGGAGACGAGATACTGGCAGAAGTAAAACTGTGAGTACCGGCTGTGAGTTGTGCTTCGGTAGCTCAGATGGTAGAGCACCTGCTCGCGAAAGACAAAGGACCCGAGTTCGAGTCTCTGTCGGGCACACAGTTTTAATCTGCCAGGAAGTTTCAAAATAGAAGCAGTCTGTTTGGAAGTACTGATCTTTGTATAAGTGTGAAATAAACATCTGTTGAGTAACAGTGAATGCTGCGTTGCTCCACCCCCTTTGACCCTTGTTGGCGTGGTGTCCAGAACGTGGTCGGAGACATAAAAGCTGAAGCCTTTCCCGCTTTTCGACGGCAGTTCGTCTGAGGTCATCCATTGTGTGAATAGGGTTCCTGTGACGACAATCGGCAAATTTCAGTTAGTCGCAAGCTTGCCCCGTCGGGTTCATGTCAATAGGTAACGTAGGCTATTCCATTCGGTTGGTTCCTTATTCCTGGAGGAAAGCGATCACGGCATGACTGCAGTAGGGTGTTCCATAAAGAATGCAACTTTTTAAATTCCCGCCGTTTCTGTTGTAGCAAGTTGGCAACACTGAGCGATTTTCATATGTTGTCTTTGTTGTTAGTAATGGAGCACTTCCCGAAGGAATAGCGTGCTGTCACAGTGTATACTTAGTACAACTGTGTTGAACGTTGTGCAGAGACTTTTCGCAAACTGCGTGGTATGTTTGATCAATGTCAATCGAATATGTCGAATGTGACGAGTGCTCAATTTGAGAAATCCGGTTCGGTTGTGGGCATTAAACCCTAGGGGTGTCCTCCTGTTAGTCCGCCTGTGGAAAACATCGCCATCGAGAGTGATAATCTTGCCGTCAGTTCGGTGAAATCTGTTCGACAACGTTCACAACTGGATATTTCCAGAACCTGCAAGCAACGAATTCAAAACATATCCGCACCTTTGGGCTTATAAAATCTAAGTGATACAAGAACTGAAGCCAAACGATCACGGAAAGCGCCGAGCACCATCCCGTCGGGTTCTTGCGAAACAAAGAGCGGACAACAATTTCAACAAGAAAGTTCCTGTTGACTGGCTTGGTGGGCAAGCAAAATTGCAGGATTTGGAGCACATAAAACCCTCGAGTAATTATGGAGAAGTAATTTCATCCAAAACTAGTGACTGCGTGGTGTGGCCCTTGGGGTGAGGGCGTAATTGGGCCGTACTTCTTCGAAGATGACACCATAAGGGCATTAACAGTGGACGGCGAACGCTAATGAAATATAGTAAGGGCCTTTCTGTTGTCTGAACTGGATGTTGTGAATGCCGAAGAGATTTGGTTTCAACGAGCTGGAGCAGCCTATTAGTCCAGTCAGAGAAGACCAAAATAGCCCGATTAGGCGAAAAAATCGCGTAGATACAAATTTTTGACAGTAGTAGGAGGACGTCTCCTGAACAACACACTAAAAGTCCTGACCGTTGGAGTGTGATGGTCGGGTTGGAGGGGGGAAAGAACATTTAAAGGTCATTTTTAATGTTTTTCCCGAAAACCGCGGTTTCTAGCGAAAAATGTTTCCCAGTACTACATTACACTATATTAAATATCCTACCAAAAAACGGGCTATTCATTTTCTCTCTAGGACTAATATTTTCCGTATTGGAGGGGATGAAAAAATCATAGGTTATTCAAAATATTGTTCCAATGGCATAAAATTAATATTTATCTTAAAATTAAGGGGGTAAAAGACCAATACTAAATGTGTGTACCATACATAAGTGCAGTAGAGCCGTATTAAGTTATAAATTGTGTGCCCGGATGTGCAACAGGGCGGAGGGGAGAGATGTGTGGGACAGAAGTGCGAGGAATGGTAGGTCGCCGGATTGTATTCATGCACTTCCCTACTTCTTCGCTCTGCAAACTGAAGATAGACTAGGTGATTCGCCACTCTGTCTACCCTGCTACGCCATGAGAAACAACTACAGGGTGTTTCACAAAGTTCTAAGGACCCTCAGCTGAAAGCCTAATGAATCAGTGACGACGTAGTGCTCAGACATGCACGTGGGCGGAGGAGGGGTTCATTTTCTACAAAGTGCGTATTAACGCTATATGGAAAGCAGATAAGAGTTACTAATAATACTAACGCAAGTAACGCATATGGACAAATTCTACGTAAATCTCTGTATCATGTCTTGACTGCTAGAGGGGACATTGATTCTTAGTTATCCAGTATGGCAGCTGTAGTATTCTTCTGGAAAGGTGACTTCAGCCACTACGAGCGCTGTCCGATTTTCAATTTACAGACAGACTAGACCTCCCCATTATTTTCTGTCTAGTTCTCTTACGTGAATGGACAAAATAACTTCAGTGTGTTTACATCGTGGATTTGTTTTGACTTTACTGAATTTGTGGTAAGTTCCGATGGGACCAAACTGCTGAGCTCATCGGCCTCTAAGCTTACACACTACTTAATCCAACATAAACTAATTTACGCTAAGGACAACACACACACCCATGCCCGAGGGAGAACTCGCACCTCCGACGGGGAAAGCCGCGCGAACCGTGGCAAGACGCCGCCCGGCTTAACTTTACTGAATGACTTCTTATTTGCAGTTGTTAAATGAGCTTTTATGTAAAATACGCTCCTGTGTGTTTAACTAGTAAGTGCAATGTTGTCAGTGACCTATGCTGTGTTGGTGGGAAAGGGATTGTACTGGTAAATGTGGGACATTCCTGCTGTCTATCATTGACAATGTATTGTTAATCCGGGTAATTGCGTTTTAGTCACTTGGTGGTGAATTAATGAATGACCAGAAAGTTACTGCACTTCTCTCAACATTAATTGTGCTACTGGTAGACTGTGTAGATATCTTCCATTCAGGAATTGTTGGCATTTGCAGAGTGGGCTGCCCTGAGTGGGGCCACTTACTATACACTCACCATATATCTTCCAAGGTGGGTGTGAATACGTCTAATGGACTGGGGAGGATCATCTTCAAGTCTAGAAGAGCAATCTGCTGTAATGCACTGCTCGACTTATGTTGAAATATCTGAAGTTCTATAACGCCTAGGTGACCTACTTATGTTGGAGAAGGAGACAATTTAAGCCTCTCGGCCTCTCGGCTCTTGGGAGAGCTGAGATTGGGATGATGCATTTCATACCCCTCATGCTGTGATAAGTATTCCTGCCAGTGATTGTGGAGACAATGAAAGGACATGATCCAGCTTATGGAATAAATATTGACAGCATGTTACACTCGGAAAAGGCTATTCAGTGTGGTAGTTAGTTGACTGCCCAAGTGGGCAGGACCATCTGGGTGGCCAGTGCTATCCAAGTTAAATGCGCCGGTAAAGCTGTTGTCCTGCATTATCGCTTAGTCTATGCGCGTGTAACACAACACAAAACGTATCGTTATGATAGTACTTGACTGCACTGGGCACAGCTTGGCTTTCGCTCCACGTGAAATGAAATCCAATGAGATTCAAGCAAACGCGGAAGAATACATGATGTAATGTTTGCATCAGGTTTATTCTTATGATGAACAGAGTATAATTGTTACGTGAGCTATTACGTAAAAAGTTCAACAGTTGGGCAGTCAAATGGTTCAAATGGCTCTGAGGACTATGGGACTTAACTTCTGAGGTCATCAGTCCCCTAGAACTTAGAACTACTTAAACGTAACTAACCTAAGGACATCACACACATCCATGCCCGAGGCAGGATTCGAACCTGCGACCGTAGCGGTCGCACGGTTCCAGACTGTAGCGCCTAGAACCGTTCGGCCACCCTGGCCGGCCCTTCCATCCCACACATTTCTCCTCTCCACCCTGTTACACCCCCTTAATACGGCTCTACTGCACTTCGGTGTGATACACACATTTAGTATTTGTTTTTAACCTACTTCATTTACAGATAAACATTAATTTTATACCGTTAGAACAATATTTCTAGTAATCTGCACTTCTTCCATTCCCTGAAATGCAGCAATTATTAGTCTTAGTGAGAAAATGAATGGGATCTTTTTTGTCGGAAATTTAGTGTAGTTTAATTCTGCACTGGCAAACATTTTCGCTAGGAGCTGCGGAAAAACATAGAAAAGTGACCTTTAAATGGACCCCCATCCAAATGCTCACACCCCACCGGTAAGGATTTGTAGTATGTTGTTCAGGAAACTCTCTCCTAGCACTGTGCAAAAATCTGCAACTACACGATTTCTTTCCCTAATTTTCCTTCATTGACCGTACTACATCACACATCGATTGCAACAATGTACTTGTTACGAGAGATGTTCCGCTGCCAGGTGATTTCTCGCAACGGTGAGGTTAATTAACAATCCAGTTCTTATTATTTGACACCGTGCGATTTCTTTCTGTAGAAGTATTTGAAAACTTGTGCACACGCTATCAAGCCATGATCGCTTCCAGAGTTAAAAGCCAAAATTCAGCCTGTAATTTCAGAAATAGAGGTGCAAGTATACCAAAAAGTTGTGGAAAATTTCGTCGAAAGAACGAGAGTGTGCCTGCAGAATCGTGGACAGCATTTGAGTGCCTCATCATAGACTGCATGCACTGGAACAGTATGTAAGTTACTTAATTTAATTTATAAATTTGTACGTTATTATGCACTCAAAAGTAGCGTTCTTAATGGGACATCCGTCTCGTGCATAATCTTATTGAAAGACGAACGCATCAGCTGCAGTACTGGACAATGGCTTGGAGGATCTGGTCCCAATACTGCAGAGTCCTCCAGTTACGTGTGATAGCGATTACGGGTGTCCAACATCCGCAATGACGTTGGCCCAAAACATGACTAACCGACATCCATTCTGCACCCATGAAACTTCATGTCTGAGCCATTGTTACCTGGCCGTCTGCATACTCATGTACGACTATCAACAGGCTATCAGAGGAATCTTGCACTTGTCGCTGAGGAGAACCCGACGCCATGTTCCATTCCAAGTGTCCCCTTGACAACCTTCCTCGCGCGCCATGGTTCTAAGGGATTTGTGCTGTTGTTCTTGATGGACCCTAAGAGGCCAATTTGATCTCGTGAAGACAGTGGTGTAGTGTCTGGGTTGACACTAGAGATGACAAATGACGTCCGTGTACTCGCTTTAAACTCGCTAGCGCTTCCTATGACGCCGTCTCCGAACTCGCCGCCTCTGTACGCTCGAAGACTCACTCGCTAGTCTCTGTCACTTTCCACTAAACTGAAAAATTGCCGCTTAAGTCCGCTGTTAGGTACAAATGGAGTGTACGAGCGTAGAAAGAAGAGCGAGCATACCAGTTCGCAAGCATGACCGAAGACTCGGAGCGTTGCCGCTACATACACAACTGTTGGGCATGACGATCGTTATTGACCAACACATTGATCGATCAGTTAGCAGTGACGGTCATACAGGACAATATTCCCTTGTGCATTCCGTGTTCCCACCACTCGCCACATGAGGATATGTCCAGGTGATGTCATAATGTTGCTTGGGCGCACTGAGCTCCATATCTTTGAACACAGTACACTCACCGGTTAGTTTTATTGTGACGCAGTACTCCTTCCCCACGTGCGCCTTTTCAGGAGTGCATTAAGCCCTGAATTCATTTTTATGGATGACAATGCGCTACCACATCGAACTGGTGGCGAAGCACTTGGAACGATAGGATATTCGGCGAATGACCTAGTCCGCCAGTTCCCCGCGATGTAAATATCATCGTGCTCGTCTGTAATGCGTTTGGAGACGTATTGAAGCACGTCCAGATGTACCAAAGACTATGCAGCAGCTGTCAGCTACGCTGGTGAAAGAATGGAACGCCGGAGCACATGAAGCTCTTACCAATCTTGTGGCCAGCATTGGAGCACGTTCCAGAGTATGCATTGCCATCCGTGGTGAACGCAAACCCCATCAAGAACCAAGTCGTGCCTTTTGTAATATCCAGAGGACCATCATATGTCGCGGTGACTTCAATATAATTAACTGTCTTTGAATGGAAGTGTTACTTCTGTCGGTGGTATTTTGTACGTCTTTGTTACCTTCTGTACTACACTGTAGCAGTTCTTTCTACGTTTGGTCCAATAGTTTGTATAAGCTAGTTTCTTTTAAATTTCGTTGAAGAAAACTGTACCATAATTCTGGTGTTTTTTTTTTTTCCTGCAGCATCGATTTTTCCCTGTAAAAATGGTGTTTTCGGATCTAATATTGCTTCCCTTTCTCTGCTGTTGTTGCTGTAGACTCTAGAAGACCAATTTAAAACTACTTACAACACTAGTTATTTGAACTCACTGCCGTAACAGGAACCTCGAAACCCATCACTGTCGCTATTAGGAAGCGGGAGCAGTCAAAAAGGGGGTTTGTCCTCGCCACTTCAATTCGGCGAATGACCTAATCCGCCAGTTCAATCTTTGTTGCTCAGGGCTCGAAACATTTAGTTTGAAGCCAGTGCTCTACCTTATCAGTGCATGAGGTAGTCAAGCTCGCTACTTCCATGGAAATGGTTAAATATACTGTAGCGGTCAATGTATGAGCCGCAGCTCCATGGACTCAAGATGACGACCGTCAGCAAGTTGGCCACACTTTCCCTTTGTTATAGTTCCGGCCTTCATTCCGAAGACGCTTGCTGCAGCTCTCCACGCTACTCTATCCTATGCACTTCTCTTCATCTCCTAATAACAGCTCAAACCTACACACAATTGAACCTGCTTGCAGTATTCATCCCTCTACTATTTTCAATCCCCTTCCCCCCCCCCCCCCCCCCCCCACAGAAAGAAATCCGGCGACGTCAGATCCGGTGAACGTGGGAGCCATGGTATGGTGCTTCGACGACCAATCCACCTGTCACGAAATATGCTGTTCAATACCGCTCCAACCGCACGCGAGCTATGTTCCGGACATCCATCATATTGGAAGTACATCGCCATTCTGTCATGCAGTGAAACATCTTGTAGTAACATCGGTAGAACATTACGTAGGAAATCAGCATACATTGCACTATTTAGATTGCCATCGATAAAATGAGGGCCAATTACCCTTCCTCCCATAATACCGCACCATACATTAACCCGCCAAGGTCGCTGATGTTCCACTTGTAGCAGCCATCGTGGATTTTCCGTTGCCCAATAGTGCATATTATGCTGGTTTACGTTACCGCTGTTGGTGAATGACGCTTCGTCTTTAAATAGAACGCCTCCAGAAAATCTGTGATCGTCCCATAATTTCTCTTGTGCCCAGTGGTAGTACTGTATACGACGTTCAAAGTCGTCGCCATGCAATTCCTGGTGCATAGAAATATGGCACGGGTGCAATTGATGTTGATGTAGCATTCTCTACACCGACGTTTTTCAGATTCCCGATTGTCACGCAATTTGTCTGCTACTGATGTACGGATTAGCAGCGACAGCAGCTAAAACACCTATTTGGGCATCATCATTTGTTGCAGGTCGTGGTTGACGTTTCACATGTGGCTGAACACTTCCTATTTCCTTAAGTAACGTAGCTATCTGGCGAACGGTCCGGACACTTGGGTGATGTCGTCCAGGATACCGAGCAGCATACACAGGACACGCCCGTTGGGCATTTTGATCACAATAGTCACACATCAATATGATATCGCCCTTTTCCGCAATTAGTAAACGGTCCATTTTAACACGGGTAATGTATCACGAAGCAAATACCGCCCACACTGGCGGAATGTTACGTGATACCGGGTACTTAAACGTTTGTGACTATTACAGCGCCATCTATCACAAAGCGACAAAAGTGGTCCAACTAAAACATTCATATTTCTTTACGTACTACACGAATATGTAATAAAAAATGGGGTTCCTATTTTTCAAAAACGCAGTTAATATCTGTTAGACCTATGGCAGCGCCATCTAGCGGGCCAACCATAACGCCATCTGGTTTCCCCCTTCAAGCTAGACGAGTTTCGTTCTTTGTAGTTTTTTCGTTTGATGCATATTTCGTGAGATATTTCGGCCGGTCACTATCAATGGACCATCCTGTATAATTATTTGTTGTCTGCAGTGATATTTATAGTTCTAGTTGTAACTGTAAAGTATATATTGCAGTAATTTTTCCGTTTTTATTTGAAAAGTACGTTATTATAAACTGAAATTCAATTTACAAATGTCTTAGACAAAAAGTAGGAAACCTGCCTCATTTGTTTACATGTCTTATTTCTTAAAATAAATCTAGCGTGTCTGATGTATCGGATCCATTAGCATGACTTGTTGCCGCAGATGTAGCTGTGCCATTTCGGTCTGGAAGTAGCTATTCGGAAAACCTCCATGTATGGATCGTAAAATGTGCTTTGTCTGTGGCGTAAAGTTCTTGTCATTGGAGTCGAGCTTCAGGAGCAGGCTATGAGCAAATTGAGGATAATTCCGACATCTCCAACCGGCCAGAGTCTAGAAATTGCGCTATTAAACGTATTTTTAACGTGGTTGTAGTGTAGAGGACGTTATTTTTCGAACTCGGCTTCATTTATAATGCTCACAATTCCCAGCACTATCTTTTTAGTCCGCGGTTTGAATAGTCCTGAAATGGAGTGTCTCAATTTGCTGATCTCATCTCAACCTCGCAGACAAAATACACTAATGGCCATTAAAATTGCTGCACCACGAAGATGACGTGCTACAGACGCGAAATTTAACCGACAGGAAGAAGATGCTGTGATATGCAAATGATTAGCTTTTCAGAGCATTCACACAAGGTTGGCGCCGGTGGCGACACCTATAACGTGCTGACACGAAGAAAGTTTCCAACCGATTTCTCATACACAATCAGCAGTTGACCGGCGTTGCCTAGTGAAACGTTGTTGTGATGCCTCGTGTAAGGAGGAGAAATGCGTACCATCACGTTTTAAACTTTGATAAAGGTAGGATTGTAGCCTATCGCGATTGCGGTTTATCGTATCGCAACATTGCTGCTCGCGTTGGTCGAGATCCAATGACTGTTAGTAGAATATGGAATCGGTGGGTTCAGGAGGGTAATACGGAACGCCGTGCTGGATCCCAACAGCCTCGTATCACTAGCAGTCGAGGTGACAGGCATCTTATCCGCATGGCTGTAACGGATCGTGCAGCCACGTCTCGATCCCTGAGTCAATAGATGGGGACGTTTGCAAGACAACAACCATCTGCACGAACAATTCGACGGCGTGACGCTGCATCACAGACAGGAGCGCCTGCGATGGTGTACTCGACGACGAACTTGGGTGCACGAATGGCAAAACGTCATTTTTTCGGATGAATCCAGGTTCTGTTTACAGCATCATGACGGTCGCATCCGTGTTTGGCGACATCGCGGTGAACGCACATTGGAAACGTGTATTCGTCATCGCCATACTGGCGTATTATCACCCGGCGTGATGGTATGGGGTGCCATTGGTTACACGTCTCGGTCACCTCTTGTTCGCATTGACGGCACTTTGAACTGTGGACGTTACATTTCAGATGTGTTACGACCCGTGGCTCTACCCTTCATTCGATCCCCGCGAAACCCTACATTTCAGCAGGATAATGCACGACCGCATGTTGCAGGTCCTGTACGGGCCTTTCTGGATACAGAAAATGTTCGACTGCTGCTGTGGCCAGCACATTCTCCAGATCTCTCACCAATTGAGAACGTCTGGTCAATGGTGGCCGAGCAAGTGGCTCGTCACAATACGTCAGTCACTACTCTTGATGAACTGTGGTGTCGCGTTGAAGTTGCATGGACAGCTGTACCTGTACACGCCATCCAAGCTCTGTTTGACTCAATGCCCAGGCGTATCAAGGCCGTTATTACGGCCAGAGGTGGTTGTTCTGGGTACTGATTTCTCAGGATCTATGCACTGAAATTGCGTGAAAATGTAATCACGTGTCAGTTCTAGTATAATATATTTGTCCAATGAATCCCCGTTTATCATCTGCATTTCTTCATGGTGTAGCAATTTTAATAGCCGGTCAAAATGATCCATGGTGATCACGTGGGAGAAAATAACTAGGTGCGAGTGAGTGGAAGGTAGCGCTTGACATGTCTAGGTGCCCGAGGGGCCGTAAGCCGCCGTGTGTTACACTGGCAGCGCCGCCAGACTGGCAGGCCTGGTGCCAGAAGATTGCGGCGGCCGCTCTGTCGGCAGAGCCGCCCCACTCAGGTTCCACTGCGACCTGTGCTTCTGTCTGGCGTCTCTGCCAGCAGATCTGCAGTGCTGTACCAGTGCGGTATGGCACTCCTATCGAGTGCTGACCGAGCGCGCGAACTGGGCGGAACTACACTACTGGCCTTTAAAATTGCTACACCAAGAATAAATGCGGATGATAAACGGGTATTCATTGGACAAATATATTATACTAGAACTGACATGTCATTACATTTTCACGCAATTTGGGACCATAGATCCTGAGAAATCAGTACCCACAACAACCACCTCTGGCCGTAATAACGGCCTTGATACGCCTGGGCATTGAGTCAAACAGAGCTTGGATGGCGTGTACAGGTTCAGCTGCCCATGCAGCTTCAACACGATACCACAGTTCATCATGAGTTGTGACTGGCGTATTGTGACGAGCCACTTGCTCGGCCACCATTGACCAGACGTTTTCAATTGGTGAGAGATCTGGAGAATGTGCTGGCCACGGCAGCAGTCGAACATTTTCTGTATCCAGAAAGGCCCGACAGGACCTGCAACATGCGGTCGTGCATTATCCTGCTGAAATGTAGGGTTTCGCGGGGATAGAATGAAGGGTAGAGCCACGGGTCGTGACACATCTGAAATGTAACGTCCACAGTTGAAAGTGCCGTCAATGCGAACAAGAGGTGACCGAGACGTGTAACCAATGGCACCCCATACCATCACGCCGGGTGATACGCCAGTATGGTGATGAAAAATACACGCTTCCAATGTGCGTTCACCGCGATGTCGTCAAACACGGATGCGACCATCATGATGTTGTAAACAGAACCTGGATTCATCCGAAAAAATGACGTTTTGCCATTCGTGCACCCAAGTTCGTCGTCGAGTACACCATCGCAGGCACTCCTGTCTGTGATGCAGCGTCAAGGGTAACCGCCGCCATGGTCTCCGAGCTGATAGTCCATGCTGCTGCAAACGTCGTCGAACTGTTCGTGCAGATGGTTGTTGTTTTGCAAACGTCCCCATCTGTTGACTCAGGGATCGAGACGTGTCTGCACGATCCGTTACAGCCATGGGGATAAGATGCCTGTCACCTCGACTGCTAGTGATACGAGGCTGTTGGGATCCAGCACGGCGTTCCGTATTACCCTCCTGAACCCACCGATTCCATATTCTGCTAACAGTCATAGGATCTCGACCAACGCGAGCAGCAATGTCGCGATACGATAAACCGCAATCGCGATAGGCTACAATCCTACCTTTATCAAAGTTTAAAACGTGATGGTACACATTTCTCCTCCTTACACGAGGCATCACAAAAACGTTTCACCAGGCAGCACCGGTCAACTGCTGTTTTGTGTACAAGAAATCAGTTGGAAGCTTTCCTCATGTCAGCACGTTGTAGGTGTCGCCACCGGCGCCAACCTTGTGTGAATGTTCTGAAAAGCTAATCATTTGCGTATCACAGCATCTTCTTCGTGTCGGTTAAATTTCGCATCTGTAGTACGTCATCTTCGTGGTGTAGCAATTTTAATGGCCAGTAGTGTAGAATTTTTTGCAGAATGCAGAGCTCTAGCCGTGAGAAATGGTTAACAGTTGTAAATAGGTACCTGATACGTGAAAGCCTCGGCGTAGTGCCGAGTCGTGTCGAAAGGGAACCACGCGAAGAAGGGCAGTTCGGCGTGTAGCAGTGCCGAGAGCATCCAGGAAGAGGTTGTGCCCAGCCACAGCAGGAGCGTCGCCCTCGACAGCGCACGACCGCGACGGCTGCCGCCGGATTCCTCTGCGACACAGGCGAGCCATACAAAGGGATCGAGATCAGTGTTTAACGTCCTCTCGGTAACGAGGTTTTAGAGACTGCCGAATAAAAGTGGCAGAGGTCGCATTTAAGGGGATGTCCCAACATTTACCTCTATACCTACACTAAAATGAAAAAAGTCATGGGATACCTTCCAATATCTTTTCGGACCTCCTTTTGCCAGGCATAGTGTATCAACTTGACGTGGCATGGATTCAACAAGTCGTTGGCAGTACCCTGCAGAAATATTGAGCCATGCTGCCTCTATAACCATCCGTAATTATGAAAGACTTGCCGGTGCAGGATGTTGTGAACGAACTGACCTCTCGATTCTGTCTGATAAATGTTCGATGGGATTCATGTCGGGCGATCTGGGTGGCCAAATCATTTGCTCGAATTGTCCAGAACGTCCTTCAAACCAACTGCGAACAGTTGTAGCCTGTTGACATGGTTCATCGTTATTTGGCAACATGAAGTCCATGAGTGGCTGCAAATGGTCTCCAAGTAGCCGAACGTAACCATTTCCAGTCAATAATCGGCTCAGTTGGACCAGAGGACCTAGTCCATTCCATGTAAACGCAGCCCACATCATTATGAAGCCACCACCAGTTTGCACATCACCCTGTTGACAACTTGTGTACTTGGCTTCGTGGAGTCTATGCCACACTCTAGCCCTACCATCAGCCCTTGCCAACTGAAATCGGGATTCATCTGATCAGGTCACAGTTTTCCAGTCGTCTAAGATCGAACCAACATGGTCACGAGCCCAGAAAAGGCGCTGCAGGCCTTGTCGTGCTGTTAGCAAAGGCGCTCGGGTCGGTCGTGTGCTATCATAGCCCCTTAAAGACTAATTTTGCCGCTCTGTCCTAAAGGACACCGATATGGTCAAGACCCTAGGAGAGGCCCTGCAGGCGATGTCGTGCTGTTAACAAAGTCACTCGCGTCAGTCATCTGCTTCCATAGCCTATTAAAGCCTAATTTTGCCGCTCTGTCCTAACGGAGCGTCCCACGTTGTTTCTGCGGTTATTTTACGCAGTGTTAATTGTCTGTTAACACCGACAATTCTACGCAAACGCAGCTGCTTCTAGCGTTAAGAGAAGGCCGCCGGCCACTGCGTTGTCCGTGGTGAGGGACAATCCCTGAAATCTGGTGTTCTAGGCGCACTTTTAACACTGCAGATCTCGGAGTATTAAATTCCCAACTATTTCCGAAATTGAATGTCCCACGCGTCTATAACTACCATTTCAAAGTCTGTTGATTCCCGTCGTGCGGCCATAATCACATCGAAAAGCTTTTCGCCTGAATCAGCTGAGTACAAATAACAGCTCCGCCAATGCACTGCCCTTTTATACATTATCTACACGATACTACCGCCATCTGTACATGCGCATATCACTATCCCAGGCCTTTGGCACCTCAATGAACATTCGGGGCTCAGAATTCCTGTAATCGAGTGTTACAATCGTTCTGCAAGTTGATGCTTGTGCTGGCGTAAGCTGGCGCCAGCACACCATGCGGCAAATGGTTGCGAGAAGATCGACAGAGGCCAAAGACAGACTCAGAAGAAACGCGCCGACAACGTTCTCTCGCCCCCCAGTATTTAGATCGCCGCCGTGGCCCAGTCAGTTCCACATAGTCATCGAGTGAGTCAACGAGTTCAATACATTAGTCGCAGCCCAGTAGGAGTCGCAGTCGCCGTTAGCTCAGCCTCTAACTCTGAGTGAGGCAGAACATAGTGACCAGAGTAATGTACATAGCGGACTTGTACTACACCAGCAGTGAGGCTAACGTGGACTAGAACGGAGGAGCTAGTACCACAATGACTATCCTGAGTTAAATAACTTTCTATTCTTATGAATAAAAAAACCAGTTAATATTTGCCTGCTGTTCGTGTTATAGAAAGAGGATACCGGCCACCAAAGAACATCCTCTCCTTACTTACATGGTACAAGCCTACAGTGCCAACCAGACGACACAAAAATACTAATGTATTGAGAGACGCAAATCGATGTTTAACTAAATCCAATACAGAAATAATAGACTTAAATATCATTATAAATGTCTATATACAATTTGAATATAATTATGCCGTTAGATTTTGAAACTAAGGGGCATATCTCAATATTTGTATATTTCACAACAGCAGGGCTATTGGTACAGATGAAAAAACCAAGGAATTCATCAGTGAGCAGCACCTGTTTTCAAATGGTTCAAATGGCTCTGAGCACATGGGACTTAACTTCTGAGGTCATCAGTCCCCTAGAACTTAGAACTACTTAAACCTAACTAACCTAAGGACATCACACACACCCATGCCCGAGGCAGGATTCGAACCTGCGACCGTAGCGGTCGCGCGGTTCTAGACTGTAGCGCCTAGAACCACTCGGCCACTACGGGCGGCACCTGTTTTCAAAACAACAGTGTAGTATTTCTGATTATGTTCGTCACGATTGTGCAATACAGTTCTGTCCAAACACGCTGTATCTCATTGTGAGGTCAGGTAATTAAAACAGTATAGCAGTGTGCAGAGTGCTTTCCTTCAGTAAAATTTCAGTTGACTGTGAAAGTTACAACCAGGAAAAAGGAAGCGAATTATAAAAACTCTATTTAGCAACAGAACTCTCAGTGAAAAAATTCAGATAAACGCCAGAGGTAGGCTACTTTCGAATCTGATCTGCAGCTGCAAACATAAAATCGATGCCATAAGTTCAATCCGGAAATTTACCAAAATAACAATTGGAGTTTTGGCTGTGAAGGAAACACTGCTGGTTTTTTGTTTTTCCTTGTGTGTTTTTGGGGGAGATGTTCATTCGTATACAACCGGAACAACTGATATTGGACACATATGGTCTAAAATGAAAGTGCATAAAATGTCAAAGCAACACATGAATAACATTCTGAGTCTTTCATTCCTAGGCAAAACCAACATGCGGCAGAAATTATATTCGCAATATAGACGAAAAATTGACAGCCACAAGAGACATGTAGAAAAGGGCAGATATACATTGAATTTAAATGTAAACTATATTCAGTTTCGTGGCGCATGACTGACTCTCCGGGGCCACGATGAATCTGATGCCTCTCATAATAACGGTTTTTCGTGAGCTTATTCAGTTTAGTGCGGAACTGGATAAAGATCTTCAAGTTCACCTCAGGCAAGCATCAGTGTTCGAAATTCCTTCTGAGACTGTTCAGAACGAACTACAGTAATGCATGTCGGAAGTGTACCATGAGGAAGCGCCACACAGAGAAAAGCGGAGAACACAAAAGATTCGGTAATGGCTACTGCACAATTTTTTGCTGAGGTTGGCAGTGTCGTAAGCATAGTAGTCCAAGCACAACCTCAACAGTCATCTTACGCATTCATACGTCAAAACACCCCCTACTTTTACTGTCACATTAAGGTGTCGGCACATACCCTACGAGCAGTGTTGAATTGCACGGTAGATATGTGTGCGCGCGCTTCATTCGTGTGTGCGACAGGGATTTTCGGAGTTTCTGTTTCGTTTTATTTCTCATGCAGAAGAGAGAAAAAGCTAGCTAAATAACTTCTCTCTCTCTCTCTCTTTTCTCGCTCTCTCTCTATCTCACGCCGGTGAAATCGTATACAAACGCTTCCTACCATGTCCTCCAGGAATATATGATACTCCTACTATTCGTAAGAAGATCTCCGTTGTGATAATTGTTTATTTTATTTTTTATTTTTTGGCACTGACAAAAGTGGCCGCCACTGCTCGTTGGTGAAGTGGCACGTGATACGGATGGAAGCAGTTAGCGCGCAGATTGCTTACACGCTGGGTTGACTTATTCGAGAGGCAGTCTCAGTTAATCTGAAGCTACCACGTACATTATGAGCATGAGCTATCAGAACACCTATTTCGTCCCCAGCGCGCATTTCAGCTTGTTTCTTACCCTCTGCTCAGTATTCCAGTGTCTTTGTAATAACAATTCTTTGCATATTCGCTGAATTGTCTTTCTGTTGGATATCGTATGCCGACATAACTTTTTGTGTACAACTCTACTGTTCTCTTGGCGTTCCTTCTGCGTTCTCCATAAAGAAGCAGCATATCTAGTTTCTCTTGATTTGTGAAAGATATTCGTTTTTTTAACTAACCAGCACTCGTCTCACGTGAACGACTCAGACAGAAAGAAAGCTATAGTTTCTCTGCGCCATTTTAATACTAATATTGCGGAGCTGCAATACTCTGTTTCCTCCGTACCCGCTATGACGTATTTCCTCAATTGTATACTGGGTGAGTCAGGAGGGAAGGTACACTGATATTCAGAAAAAACGGAACACCTTGAACGCTAGAGATAGGAAGTTCATATTTACAAGACGTGTACAGTAGTATGTTCTGCAGAAATTAGTAGCATTTGAACCATGTCGGCCCGCGGGTTTGTCAACGTCTGTATCGCGGCGTAACACCGCCTAGCCCGCATCTCGTGGTCGTGCGGTAGCGTTCTCGCTTCCCACGCCCGGGTTCCCGGGTTCGATTCCCGGCGGGGTCAGGGATTTTCTCTGCCTCGTGATGGCTGGGTGTTGTGTGATGTCCTTAGGTTAGTTAGGTTTAAGTAGTTCTAAGTTCTAGGGGACTGATGACCATAGATGTTAAGTCCCATAGTGCTCAGAGCCATTTGAACCATTTTTTTTTAACACCGCCTACCGGTGAAATGTGCTTGCGGCTCTCGTCGCTAAGTACCGAAGTTTATAGTGTCTTGAGCAGACGTGCAGGATGCCTCGCAGACGTATGTGCGAACCGTACCGACAAATCAGTGAGTTTGAAAGAAGGCGCATTTTTGGCGTGGGAGAATGTGATATACATCCATCTGGGAAATTGGTGCTGGTGTGGAACGAAGCGTTTCGACTGTGCAACGGGTGTGTGACGTGTGCCGAATGGTTCACGGTAGGTCGCACCACGCAGATCAGCCTCCCCCCCCCCCCCCCCCCCCCCGAGAAGACCGAGAAGATCGACACCTCATCCGAATGGCACTGCAGGAGAAATTTGCGTCCTGCTCGGCTCTGGTGCAACAGTGGAACAGTATAGCACATCGTACACATATCAGAGGTGACAGTACATCGTCTTTTATTACGGCATGGATTACGCGTGCGTCGTCCTCTTCTCCGCCTACCTTTGACGAATGTGCAGAAACATGCTAGGCGGCAGTGGCATATGGAAATACGTCACTGGAGACAGGAATAGCATCAGATAGTGTTTACGGATGATCCAGTTCTGTTTGTTTGAAAATGATGGCAGCATTTTGGTTCGCCACAGATAGGTGGAGCGGCATCACAATGACTGCTTTCGCACAAGACATGCAGCATCAACTCAAGACCTTATGATGTGGGGTGCTATTGAGTACCACCACAAATTACAGTGGGTGCGTGTCCGTGAACGACATGCTGTGACATGTAGCCATACACTTTCTGCGCAACACCCCAGACGCCATTTTTCAGCAAAACAATGCGCGACTACATGTTGCTGCACGAACGGGAGCGTTCTTGGTGTCACAGGATGTCCAGCCTTGGCGCGCCAAACCACCAGACTTGTCGCCAATCGAAAATGTGTGGAATGTGGTGAAACAACTGGTGCAGTGCTGTGACCCAACGCCAACCAGCACAGATTAACTTTGGAACTAGGTGAACGCCCTATACACGTGGATGCCATCACGCATGGAACATGTTATCTGGGCCCATGGCGGACTCTGTGCCTACTAGGCAAAAGGAAACATGCTGAACCGAGGTGACTGGAATGCTAATCATTACTGCAGAACATACTTATGTAAATATCCCGTGAATACGAACGTATTACCTCTACCCGTTCAAGGCGTTCTATTTTTTCTCAAAGTAAGTGTGCATGATTTGAGAAGTGATAGTATTGGTGATTCTGAACAAAAAACTTCCTCTGGACATATGGCCTTTTTTTAACCATAATCTACATACAGTTGTTTGAACATCACGGGCGTCAGCTGCATGTCCTTCCTCACTAGCACTCACATTTGAATACAACCAAAGCGACATTAAGCTACGTAGTATTGTCTTTACTGACCATTTCAATGCGCATTTGACTTGCGGTGCTACTGATGACCAACTCATCGGTCCAGTTGCTTTCGATAACCATCTTAATGGAGTATGGCAACTTGATCTCCTTCAAAATGTGTTACCAGAATACTTAGAGGATATTCCTTTGGTAACACGACGTCGTATGTACTTTCAGCACGACGCAGCTCCTGCGAATTCCGTACGGCCAGTGACAAAGTACCTCACTGAAACGTATCCTGGGCGTTGGATCGGTCGCCGTGGAGTCATTTCTTGGCCACCGAGGTCACCCTATCTTATTCCATCAGATTACTATTTGCGGGATTGGCATACGAGCGTAGTCTACAAGCGCGGAGTGGACACAAAGGAGAAACTACTCGCTCGTATTTTAGATGCATGTGCTCGACAATGGACAGTAAGAATGAGCTCAGATCAGCAACACAGCAGCTGTGTACAAGAGCTCCAAAATGCGTTGCACTTGACGGAGGACTTTTTGAATATCTTTTTTGAGGACATGTACACAAGTAAACAAAACGTTAGATCACAATGTTTCATTTACTGTCACCTGCATGTGTTCTCTTCCCCACTGTTTTCATTAATTTTCTCGGAAATTGTTAATAAGATTACATACTCGTATGTTCATATGGCGTTTTTTGTTCATAATCACTAATGCTATCACCCATCAAAGCATGTACCTTTCCCCCTAACACACCCTGTATAAAATCACGACCTCCCGCATAAGACAACAATCGTTTTTGTGTTTAAAACAAGTAAATCCTAATTTCTAACAATAGTAATTTCTAGGAAACTAGTAGTCGGATACTGAAGAATGAAATGCCATTGAATTCGTCTCTTTTAGATCTACGATACTAGCAGCAGAAAATACTGTAGTTACATTTGAAAAGCAGAGTTAATACCTAGATCTCGGTAATTAATATAGCTATGAAAAGAAACTGTACGTCGTTTTGTAAAGATATTCTCACAATTCATCAGGGCGCAAAAAGAATTACAATACCTTAAACAGTTCAGGAAATGTTTGAGACGAACTGCTACATCTACATCTATATTCCGCAAGCTAACTTACAGTGTGTGGCGCAGGATGCTTTGTGATCACTGCCACTTCCTCTCTGTTGCAGTCGCGAATGGTTCGCGGGAAGAACGATAGTGGGGCTCGGATCTCTCTAATTTTATCTTCATGGACTTTTCGCGAGATATACTTCGGAGGAAGCAATGTTTTTTTGACTATTTTGGGAACGTACACTCTCGGAACTTTAACAACAGACTACATCGTGATGTAGAACGACTCTCTAGCAGCGTATGCCTAAATTAAGAGTGGTGGCCAAGCGGTTAAAGGCGCTACAGTCTGGAACCGCGCGACCGATACGGTCGCAGGTTCGAATCCTGCCTCGGGCATGGATGTGTGTGATGTCCTTAGGTTAGTTAGGTTTAAGTAGTTCTAAGTTCCAGGGGACTGATGACCTTAGAAGTTAAGTCCCATAGTGCTCAGAGCCATTTGAACCATTTTGAACCTAAATTAAGCTATAACGAAACATGCTGATCTCCTTTGGCTCATCACTATTTCTTCTATCAGTCCTATCCGGTGAGTATTCCAGACCGACGAACAACATTCAAGTATTGGTCGAACGAGTGTTTTATAAGCTAATTCCTTTTTTGATGGATTACGCTTCCTGAGGATTCTTCCAATTAATCTGACGTACCCGCGATTGACTTTGTGTGTTCATTCCACTTCAAATCGCTGCGTAAGCATATTCTATGTTTTTTTTATGGATGTAACTGCTTCCAGTGATTTTTCTGCAATCGTGTAATCACACAGGGAAGAGTCTTTCACTGTATGTATTCGCAGTACTTTACATTAATTGTTTATGTTGAGAGCCTGTTGTCACTGCCTGAACCAAGTATCTATCCTCTGCAGGTATTCCTGTATTTCGCTAAAATTTTCTAGCGTTACTACTTCTCTATATGTAAAAGCATCATCCGTGAAAAACCTCATGGAAGCTTTGGCGTTATCTACCAGTTCCTTTATATGTACACTCCTGGAAATGGAAAAAAGAACACATTGACACCGGTGTGTCAGACCCACCATACTTGCTCCGGACACTGCGAGAGGGCTGTACAAGCAATGATCATACGCACGGCACAGCGGACACACCAGGAACCGCGGTGTTGGCCGTCGAATGGCGCTAGCTGCGCAGCATTTGTGCACCGCCGCCGTCAGTGTCAGCCAGTTTGCCGTGGCATACGGAGCTCCATCACAGTCTTTAACACTGGTAGCATGCCACGACAGCGTGGACGTGAACCGTATGTGCAGTTGACGGACTTTGAGCGAGGGCGTATAGTGGGCATGCAGGAGGCCGGGTGGACGTACCGCCGAATTGCTCAACACGTGGGGCGTGAGGTCTCCACAGTACATCGATGTTGTCGCCAGTGGTCGGCGGAAGGTGCACGTGCCCGTCGACCTGGGACCGGACCGCAGCGACGCACGGATGCACGCCAAGACCGTAGGATCCTACGCAGTGCCGTAGGGGACCGCACCGCCACTTCCCAGCAAATTAGGGACACTGTTGCTCCTGGGGTATCGGCGAGGACCATTCGCAACCGTCTCCATGAAGCTGGGCTACGGTCCCGCACACCGTTAGGCCGTCTTCCGCTCACGCCCCAACATCGTGCAGCCCGCCTCCAGTGGTGTCGCGACAGGCGTGAATGGAGGGACGAATGGAGACGTGTCGTCTTCAGCGATGAGAGTCGCTTCTGCCTTGGTGCCAATGATGGTCGTATGCGTGTTTGGCGCCGTGTTGGTGAGCGCCACAATCAGGACTGCATACGACCGAGGCACACAGGGCCAACACCCGGCATCATGGTGTGTGGAGCGATCTCCTACACTGGCCGTACACCACTGGTGATCGTCGAGGGGACACTGAATAGTGCACGGTACATCCAAACCGTCATCGAACCCATCGTTCTACCATTCCTAGACCGGCAAGGGACCTTGGTGTTCCAACAGGACAATGCACGTCCGCATGTATCCCGTGCCACCCAACGTGCTCTAGAAGGTGTGAGTCAACTACCCTGGCCAGCAAGATCTCCGGATCTGTCCCCCATTGAGCATGTTTGGGACTGGATGAAGCGTCGTCTCACGCGGTCTGCACGTCCAGCACGAACGCTGGTCCAACTGAGGCGCCAGGTGGAAATGGCATGGCAAGCCGTTCCACAGGACTACATCCAGCATCTCTACGATCGTCTCCATGGGAGAATAGCAGCCTGCATTGCTGCGAAAGGTGGATATACACTGTACTAGTGCCGACATTGTGCATGCTCTGTTGCCTGTGTATATGTGCCTGTGGTTCTGTCAGTGTGATCATGTGATGTATCTGACCCCAGGAATGTGTCAATAAAGTTTCCCCTTCCTGGGACAATGAATTCACGGTGTTCTTATTTCAATTTCCAGGAGTGTATTATGAAAAGTAGTGATCCTATAACACTCCCTTGAGGCACGCCCAAAGTTACTTTTACCTCCGAACACTTCTTTCCGTTCAGAATGACGTGGTGTGTTCTGTTCCCTAGAAACTCTTCAATAAAATCACACAGCTAGTATGATATTCCGTACGCTCATTTTTGTTCATCAGGCGGCAGTGCTGTACTTTATCGAACGCCTTCCCGAAGTCAAGGAACACGGCATACACCTGGGCGCTTGTATCTACTGCTTTCTGGGTCTCGTGGACGAACAGAGCAAGCTGGATTTCACACGATCGTTTCTTACGAAACCCATTTTGATTCTCACAGGGGAGATTTTCGGTATCCAGAAATGGCATAATACGCGAGCATAAAACGTGTTGTAAGATTACACTGGACTTTTGATATATTTTGGAAGGCGACAGGCGACTCTAAGTTACCGCTCTGATGCAATCAGTTTAGCTTGTAAATCTTCCTCTTGATTACCTGTCACATGCGCCTGCTAAATTGATTTTGCCCATTAACTGTGTTCGTTGTTGACAGCCTGCATTTGAGGGTATCACAGTTGTAAATGAACATGAATGCTGAAATAGTGTTAATGAAATTATTTTGTCAGTTGTTGGTGGGTGATTAATGTATCAACACGGGATTGATCTTTTATTAGTTATCGCACAAGTTTATTGATTAAAATCGGATAAAAAGTACATGTTAAGCGCGATGACAAAAATAAAACATGATCTGATGGTTCAAATGGCTCTGAGCACTATGGGACTTAACTACTGAGGTCATCAGTCCCCTAGAACTTAGAACTACGTAAACCTAACTAACCTAAGGACACCACACACATCCATGCCCGAGGCAGGATTCGAACTTGCGACCGTAGCAGCAGCACGGTTCCAGACTGAAGCGCCTATAACCGCTCGGTCACTTCGGGAGGCATGATCCGATGGTAACACAAATACGCAACTAACAGTTAACAACCCTGTGTGGCGGTTGGTTGGCAAAGACTAAGGTATGACTGTTTGAACTATTTACTCTATCTCAAAAATATTGATAACGTAATCTGAAATTATCTAACACTGAATAGGCGGTGATTCTTTTTTTTTTTTTTTTTTTTTACACAGAATTTATACTACGTTGGTGTAGCAGAGAACAAGTGGCGAGACTGTGATCTTGTTTGCCCTAACAAGCCGGACCAGCAATACAATAACCCTTTTCTCAAACTGCAGCGCTGCCTCAGTTGTCCGTCGAGGTACAAAGCGTCTGCAGAACAGCGATGTGCGGAGCCTGTAATTCCTTACGCGTGCACGAAATATGCAAAGTCGCTGCTAGCGATCTGTTAGGCGGATCGCAATTACTCTCAAACGGAGCACTGAAATCTCAGAAGATTCCAGCGTGTGACACTCCCTTTTGCCGATCATACCATGGACCAATTTGACTCACTTATGCAGCAGTGCACACAAGGAGATCAAACGTCAAAGTAGAAGACTTGTGTCGAATAAGATTGTCCTCGGCATAGAGAGTTGTCTGTGATGATTGAGGTCTAAACTGTCAGTACAGCTAAGCCCTCACCACAGGCTCCCTAGTCAAGTGCAGGGTCACATTCAGGACAAGTGTCTGAAATGCACCCCACCCTTAACAAAAGTCAATACAAGTTTCCTCTCCAGACCGGAATCTAAATCCAAAGATCCACTCCAGACAGCTGGCTGAATCAAAAGACCCGCTCCAGACAGGAATATGAATCGGAAGACCACTTTACATCAAACTTGGGGAAACCCCTGGAAGCAGTCCCGCAACAAGAGTTTTGTACCAATCACAAGACTCCACAATCTCCATGTGTCTCTTGTAGTCGGCCGGGGTGGCCGAGCGGTTCTAGGCGCTACAGTCTGGAACCGCACGACCGCTATGGTCGCAGGTTCGAATCCTACCTCGGGCATGGATGTGTATGATGTCCTTAGGTTAGTTAGGTTCAAGCAGTTCTAAGTTCTAGGGGACTGATGACCTCAGAAGTTAAGTCCCATAGTGCTCAGAGCCTTTTTTTTTTGTCCCTTGTAACTCGTCTGCTCTACTCATCAGCCAATCCTCATCAAAGTTAACAAATTCCTCTCTTTTCAGGAGAAGAGGCCAATCCTTGACATGTAAATTCCCATGCAGAGAGGTGAAGACGTTGTGCTCCCGACTTGCTTTTTCCCACTTCCACCTTAGGCAAAACGTTATTTTGAGTTTCTTTAAAGCTCTAAATTGAACAACACATTTATCATGGAGATCGTTATCTGGATTGCCTGAATGTTATGGCAGTCCAACCAGAGGCCCCGGCTAAACCAAAAGAAGTGCTTTGTGTCCCAAAGTATATCGTTTCAGAGCCACCATAAATGTTGCGGTCCTTCTAAAATTGTTTTGAAGGCCTGAGGCTACCCAAAAAAATTTGCAGGCTGTGGGACGGCACCTCCTGACTGCTCCCTTGATAGCGTCCTGTCCACGGTGAACATCGAAATCTGTGAATTTTATGGCCGCCATCCCTGTTCACAAAGGCCGTTTACGATGCCGACGTAACGCGTTGGCTGGATGACCTAGATTTCTGTCGTGCCCCCGACGTCCACTGCGGCAAGAAGCGCCTAACAGGTAGGTCCAGATATGCCGTTTCTTCGCCCCGTCGACTAAATGCAATGTCTGCACACCATGAGAGAAATTCTTGAGCCCAGAATTCCGTCCCCAGAACGTGCCTAGAGGTGTTCCTTTCCCTAATAGCTGTACACGGATTTCAAGCCCCAAGCATCCACCGGAAGATTTACTGTTAGATGACTAACTGCCTGCTTGTTCTCAGCTACATAAAAATATTATTCAATCGAGAGCCACCATAAAGACCCCGCATGCATTAAAAATGTCCGTACTTCCATCAATGCCTGCTCATGCCGATAACTTCCTAGCGTCTCACGAACACGATGTCCTGGGTGAAAATTAACATTAAATTGTGCGCTTAAATATGGGGAATAGTGAGAGAGGGACTCGTCCTCTCTCAATGTTACAAAATTCTGCAACAAACCGATGTCTGAGATAAAGTGCTACAGTTTTGTGGGTCTGTTCGATGACCTTTCTTGGCAACGGGTAAGACCTGTGGTTTTTTCCTATCATTAGGGACTCTTTGCTCATCCAGAGACCTATGGCATATTGCTGCTAGAAGAGGGGCAAGTTCTGTAGAATCGAACTGGTATCTCATTAGGTCAAGTGGCCTTTCCTCTGTTGATCATTTTCAGTTGCTCTTCTACCCCTTCATCCCTTATTTCGAGCCGGCTGGAGTGGCCGAGCGGTTCTAAGCGCTACAGTCTGGAACCGCGCGACCGCTGCGGTCGCGGGTTCGAATCCTGCCTCGGGCATGGATGTGTGTGATGTCCTTAGGTTAGTTAGGTTTAAGTAGTTCTGAGTTCTAGGGGACTGATGACCTCAGAAGTTAAGTCCCATAGTGCTCAGAACCATTTGAACCTCATTTCGATGTCATTTTGTTGTCTCTGTGACAATTTAAAGGAACTGAACCACCTTGTATATGGTGTTGTACAGTGAGGTGACAAAATTCATGGGATTTCGATATGCACGTATACATATGGCGGCAGTATTGCGTACATAGGTATAAAAGGGCAGTGTATTGGTGGAGTTGGGTCCTGAGGTGACTCATGTGAAGATGTTTCTGACGTGATTATGGCCACACAAAGAGAATTAATAGACTTTGGATTGTGGAATGGTAGTTGGAGATAGAAGCATATGACATATCGTTACGAGCTTTTACTGACGTCTGTGACTGCTGGTCTTTTAATAGGAAGACCATTCAAAATTTTAGGGTGCATCAGCGACCAGTGGAGAGATCAATTTAGCAAATTACTGGGAGAGGCACGAAAGCACGAACGTGGATTAGGGAATAGAATGGTGAAAAAAGTGGAGATTAGCTGGACACTAACCAGGAAGAGGGTGGACAGATGGCCCAAGGGAGTTTTTTTTCTGTATTCCAAGAAATAACAGAAGACAAAAAAGACAAACTAATTGAAGGTAGGCCGATGAAGTAAAAGAGTATGCAGGAACATCAGGGATTCGTATCACTGAAGATTGCATACCTTCAGGAGGATTTTATTCAGCAGTGGATGTCAGATGACTGGTGATGATTATCTACAACGAGTAACAGAATTAAAGATCGCTTTTTCGAAACCCCGTAGTTTTCTCTCATTTCGGCACATAAGTTGGAAATTTGGCTCAAAGATGCCTACGACCTTACTCTGTAATAGTGCAAAAGCGTGACGTCCTGCGACGTCACCCTCGGGCTCGGCGACGTTTCAAACAGCACAGTGTCGACAGATGCGAAAAAAAAGCCAGAGCTCGGAAGTTCATGTGACGTGTCAAGTTAGCACCAGATATCACCACAATTCTGCCCAACGCGGCTATGGATGTGTCACCCGATAGGAGGGTCGTCACATCCCGTCTTACCAACATTTCACCCCTTCTTTTGACGCATCTGCGATGGAGGTCAGAATCGCGATACCCAGCGTTGAAACCACGCAGTTTTCTAATGAGTGTCCGAGAATTACTTTTCACAATATATATAAATGACCTAGTAGATAGTGTCGGAAGTTCCATGCGGCTTTTCGCGGATGATGCTGTAGTATACAGAGAAGTTGCAGCATTAGAAAATTGTAGCGAAATGCAGGAAGATCTGCAGCGGATAGGCACTTGGTGCAGGGAGTGGCAACTGACCCTTAACGTAGACAAATGTAATGTATTGCGAATACATAGAAAGAAGGATCCTTTATTGTATGATTACATGATAGCGGAACAAACACTGGTAGCAGTTACTTCTGTAAAATATCTGGGAGTATGCGTGCGGAACGATTTGAAGTGGAATGATCATACAAAATTAATTGTTGGTAAGGCGGGTACCAGGTTGAGATTCATTGGGAGAGTCCTTAGAAAATGTAGTCCGTCAACAAAGGAGGTGGCTTACAAAACACTCGTTCGACCTATACTTGAGTATTGCTCATCAGTGTGGGATCCGTACCAGGTCGGATTGAGAGAGGAGATAGAGAAGATGCAAAGAAGAGCGCGCGTTTCGTCACAGGGTTATTTGGTAAGCTTGATAGCGTTACGGAGATGTTTAGCAAACTCAAGTGGCAGACTCTGCGGTGTAGCTTGCTCGCCAGGTTTCGAGAGGGTGCGTTTCTGGATGAGGTATCGAATATATTGCTTCCCCCTACTTATACCTCCCGAGGAGATCACGAATGTAAAATTAGAGAGATTCGAGCGCGCACGGAGGCTTTCCGGCAGTCGTTCTTCCCGCGAACCATACGCTACTGGAACAGAAAAGGGAGGTAATGACAGTGGAACGTAAAGTGCCCTCCGCCACACACCGTTGGGTGGCTTGCGGAGTATAAATGTAGATGTAGATGTAGAAAAACATTTCATATGGCTGACATCTCCCTCAAGCTTCAATCCTTCTCTAGGGTCATCGTGGTCTAGAAGCCCCACTAAATGTGATTTCACCCATTTAGAGTGCAATTCGACGACAGTTTGTGCCTTGGAGTATAGGGTGGAACCACTAGAGACCGTTGAAAACCATTCAACGAAATTTGAACATGATCCGAAGCAGCAAAGGTTTCTCATGCTTTTTCAGTGCTTCCCTTAGACGCCTTCCTACGGTGTGATCACGGAGGGATGCGGCATTTACACATGCATGATTAAAACGCCCCTCCTCTCCAGTTCGACGATAAACTCGATGCCACCACATTTATTGAGAATTTTAAAAACGTGCCTTTACAGAGAAAATCTTCGAAGTAGTGCTAGCCACTTGCAGAAAGGAAACTGGCGCCGTAGATGTATCAAGTGGTTGCCTATCTGTAGGCGCCAAGCACTACTTCGACGGTTTTCTCTGGAAAGGGGCATGTTTAAAATTCTCAATAAATATTGAGGGGGGGGGGGGGGCGGACGTGCCATCGAGGTTATTGTCGATCTGGCGGGAGGGGGGAGGCTTAGAGGGAATCTCTGTCATTTTATTCACTAATGTGTTAATGTCGCACCCCTCTCTGATCACGCCGCAGGCGAGCGTGAAGCAGAAGTACTGAAAAGCATAAGAACCATTTCCTGCTTCGGGTCATGTTCAGATTTTGTCTAATGGTTTTGAACGATCCCTAGTGGCTCAATCCCGTACAGCGGAGCTAAAATTACGGTCCATTGCACTCCAAAGGCGTGAGATCACGTTCAGTGGGACTTCTAACGCATCATATCCTTAGAGAGGGGTTGAAGCTTCCGGGAGATGTCACCAGCATCAAAGATTGTCAAAAATGTCTTCCTGTTGCTCATCCCAATGCAAACTGTCGTTTCCGACCGCGAAATGTGTGCGGATCAACGTCCCAAGGAAAGGGGTGGTTTCACTGAAGCCCATTATCCCACTCCCTAAGGCCTTTTTCGTGTCGATTCTGAGCGGCGGGTTGCCTGAAATGTTTTCCTCGGCCACTCGCAAGAAAACTATGTGAATTCAACGTTGGGCGTCGCGATTCTGACCTCCATCGCAGAGGCGTCAAAAGAAAGGCTGAAATGTGGGTAAGTGGGGCTGCGACGACTTTTCTTTGTGTGACACGTCCACGGTGGCATTAGGCAGAATTTTACTGAAATTTGGTACCAACGTTACTTTATTAACTCATAAATTTCCTTTACTTTACGCCTATCGTCACAAACGCTTTACCAACAGATTACCGGTTTCGGTCCATAATGACCATCTTCAGATCCGTTTTATAAAAACAATGTCCTAATGTACTGCAGTCATAGTGGAATCGTCAAATGTTAAAAGCAAAATCAGCACCAGCATCGTCAAATATATATAAATAACAGCATATGTAAGAGTCATGTTGTCAGCAGCACTACTCACCTTACACCTCACATTAACCTCTGAGCTCTGGCCTTTTTCTCGCATATGCCGACACCCGTGTGTTTGGAGCATCGCCGAGCCTGAGGATGAGGTCGTAGGGTGCCACGCTTTTGCACCATTACAGAGGAACGTTGTAGGCAACTTTGAGCCAAATTTCAAACTTATGCGTCGTAATTGGAGACAACTATGGGGTTTCGGAAAAGTGATCCTTTAATTGTGTTGCGCTGTGTATTGCATATTAGAGTCTACAGTTATAGCGATACCAGTGGTTATTTTTTTTTAAAAAATGATTCGGAGTGTTCACAAAATTTTCGTTGAACCAATTTTGTTTTTATCCCTCAGAGAGTTTCATTTTACCCCTCATGGAGTAATTACCACCTGATTGGAACCCACTGATCTACTGAATGCAACAAATAAATGAAAACGCATTATTCTGATACTGTGAAACAGCAGAGCTTCTGATGTAATAAAACGTTTTAAATATGGTACAAATGTAAACATCAGGCTGCGTTACATATTAATCTGTTAACACAACCTTCATTTTGCATTTACATTCGTTGGTTTCGAAATTCGCAATAACAGAGGAATCTGTTCTCATTATTTACTGCATTCTTTCGGTCGTTCGTAATAACACGGAGCTTGCAATTGAAGAGACCCATTGTTCAGTAGCGAATGTGAACAAGTGGTCGTAGCTCTTAAGGTATACATTTTACTGCCCACGTTCACTGGACTTTTTTTCTGGTTTTAACGCATTTTACCGCCTCTCAAAATATGGAATACTTTTTTCTTAACACACTGCATTGAAGCACCACTTGGCCGAGTAGTAGCAGCTCCAGGTCAGACTGAGAGCGGTATGCTGAACCGACACCCCTCCATACCGCTTCCAATGACGCCATTATCGGGAGATGACATGGCGGTCGGTAGGTACCAATGGGCCCACCTGGGCCTGTGGACGGTGTTTACGTTTAGATTGAGAGAATTATAGGTCCTGTTAGCTTCCTTGTGGCACATCCGACGTTACTTTCGTTTCTGTGGGGCATTCGCCAAATAGTATGACTTTCTGGGTGCTATTAGTCAAATATACATCGAGCCAGTCAGATATTTACGAAAGTACTCCGTATGTCGTATCTTGGTTTGTAGTGAGTCTAAGAAGACGGAATTTATCTGTTCGTCTGCCCTGACAGATTTAGGAAAACTACTGAAAACTTGAACTGGAATTCCACATAAAGTGCGTGACTGAATGGCTATTTCAAAATTTGGTGTTTCATAGATAGTAATATGAACAACATTTTCACCCAGGAACTCGAGATCAAAAAATTAGGTACTGTGTGCTTACTATACTTCTCACAGGGTCTGCACTACTGCTGTGAGAAGAGGACTTCACACAGCCACCTACGGCAATTTATTCTAGTCAGCTATTTCGTTTCAAATACACTTTACGTATCCAAACAGTGTACAGTTAACTTGAAAACACTCTAACGTCATGGAGAGTAAGATCGCTGACGTACCAGGACAACTCGGTAGTTGCACATGGAAAGAAACCTGTATACGCCACTTCTAGGAAATCAACTATCATTAACATTAATCGCTGATTAAGAAGATGTTTTAGTGATACTGTATATTCAATTAATGCTACGCTAGGTGTTGACGTACGTGGCGTGAAATTTAGTGAAGTTAATAATTATTATATTTATTAATTATAAAATACTGCGTTTGAGTGCGATCTTTTTGCTTAATAACGACTAAAGGCTTAATTATGTGTGCCTGCAGAAATGTAAATAGTGTACGTTACCATTGTTTTATTTCCACAAACGGGCCGTTTTTGGCCCCATAGCTAGTCTCATTTCGGTTACGCTTTACAAAACACAATTATAGAATAATTATATCTTTCCATCACAGTGATTCAAAAGAAAGCAACAACATGTTGATACTCTCACCGGATTTGCTGCTTGATACAAGAATCACACGACTCAGTATTTTGCCCATCCACTTGCCCACCATCTTCAGGAGAAAGCTGATGCTATGAGGAGCGATCAAAAAGTTTCCGTTTGAGGACGTTGCTGCAGCGTAAATGCAACGTAGTACGACTCCGATGAGAGTATATAAGCACCTATATGTACGCAAAGGATTGGGGTGGCATTCGTGTTTTCCCGACGTGCGTGCCGTAATGCGGAAACATGAACTATGCCGACGTTATTCTCAAATGCGCCCAAACAGGTCCAACGTGCTGTTATTATTTTCTTGGCTGCCGAAGGACATACACTGGTAGACATCCAACAGAAAATGAAGATTGTGTATGGGCAGCATATATGACAAAAAACGTAATTGTGGAACGGTGCGCCAAGTTCCGTGCGACAAATTGTGCTGCTTCGTGATATCACATGTCCCCATATCACTGATGTCGTAACGCAGAAATTACGCCAGCTCAAGTGAGAGACACTCGAGCACACGCACTATAGTCACGACCCCTTCCCATGCGATTATTACGCCTTCACTCTCTAAAAAAAGGCCTTGAAGGGTCGACGATTCCTGTCGGACGAGGACGTGCAGCAGGCAGTTATGGACTTCTTCACGGTGTTTTACCAAAGGCGTATTTTCAACTTGGTGCACCGATGGGATGATTGCCTCAATGCTAACGGCGATTTTGCCTGATTGGCATACCGATTCTGGATTGTATGGCCTTCGAATGGAAACTTTTTGATCGCCCCTTGCACTTTCAGCGCACTTTTAAGCAGCAGGTTTCTCCTGAAGATATCGGACGGGATGCTCGCCAAAATATCGAGTTGTGTTGATTCTAGGATCCAGAAGCGAACCCTAGAAGACTGCTACAATGGCCGTCATTAAATTAGGTACCCCCAGATAACTCCTGCCCTCAGCAGTTCGCCAGCACTAAGCGCTGTGATTCGCCCGCCTCACAGCTTTGTTGCCGGCCGCTGTGGCCGAGCGGTTCTAGGCGCTTCAGTCTGGAACCTCGCTGCTGCTACGGTCGCAGGTTCGAATCCTGCCTCGGGCATGGATGTGTGTGATGTCCTTAGGTTAGTTCGGTTAAGTTGTTCTAAGTCTAGCGGACTGATGACCTCAGATGTTAAGTCCCATAGTGTTTAGAGCCATTTGAACCATTTGAACAGCTTTGTTGCCTCATGTACGCTGTTAGTGCATTAAGTCAGTCGCAGTGGAATGTTCTCTCTTTCCGTGCGATATCGTATGTTCAAATGTGGTTTCAGTCTTCCATGGAATGGTACACTGATATATGGTTCAAATGGGTCTGAGCACTATGGGACTTAACATCGGAGGTCATCAGTCCCCTAGAACTTAGAACTACTTAACCCTTCTAATACCGAGTATTTTTTATTACACTGAGTACCATTGGGGTCTTTAGCGACCCCAACGGAATTTATTTTATATTAAGGATAGTTTTAATAATGGTAGAATAAAATCACATTCCTTATTTTTTCCACAATATAAAACATGATGTCAGTGACATTACATTAAAATAAAAAGCATATTTTTTAAAATTATTTATTTCCGTAAAATTTACAAACGATTCTAATGAAACTACAAACATTTTTGATTAAATTCCGAATTGACATTTATGACGCATTACAATTACAGCAATAAATTGCAGAATGGTTTTTACACACAGAACATCCACATTTTGAACATTTATCGGTGAATTTTCTATCCTCAGACCTTTTACAAAACGGACACCCTTCTCTTTTTTTTTTTTTTTTTTGTCTGTACTATTGATGGAAGTACTGAAGAAATAATTTTGTCTGGCTTTCTTCCAACGAGCTGCTTTCCTAATTCTATGAGAAATGCCCGTCTTTTGTAGTTGGTCCTTTCTGCCCAGTCTGGTGTAAGATGTAGCCATATGATAAATGCATTCAGTGCACTCATATCAATCATGTTGTAAAACAATACCATTGGCCACCTTCTGCTCATCCTCTTTGTAGTGTACGTTCTAACCAGCTTGTCCATGGTATCTACTCCTGATTTTGTTTTGTTATAATCCAGAATCATTACTGACTTGCATTCTTCATGATCTTCCACTACCTTAAATGCATTGTACCGAGCAAAGTTACAACTTTTCCCTTTTTCGGACAATATGAAACAATTGAAGCATGCTCTTGGAATCCAAAAACAGATGAATATTTGACTCGACCTTTGGTCTGAGTGAGAGCTTGTGGTGGTTATCCTTTATTTTTTCTAATTGTTCCTAAGAGTGTGAGATTGATTTTCAGAAGTTCTCTCGCCAAACTAAGGCTAGTGAAAAAGTTGTCAGTTGTTACATTTCTGCCAATGTTTTCTAAGCCTTTCACAATATCTAAAGCAACTCTCTTGCCTTGACCAACTTCACGAGGTTCATTTTCTTGTCGACCAGTGTAAACTTGTAGATTGAGAACGTAAGATGTTGCACTATCATATACAGCCCATAATTTCAACCCATATTTTCCTGGTTTTGATGGAATATATTGCCGAAATGGACATCTACCGCGAAATGCCACAAGTTGTTCATCAATTGTTACGTTGCTGTGAGGAACATATGCTTCTTGAAATGTATGTACCCACATTTCAAACATTTCTCTAATGGGAGCCAGCTTGTCAGGAGCACAGTTGTGACGTCTCACATCTGCGTCATCAAATCGGATGCACCTTGAAATTCGCGTAAAGCGATTTCTAGCCATTGCTTCACTAAAAATGGGTCTACCATCCTCTTTGTTCCACAGATGTGTAACTGCTTCATTATGGGCCTTGTAAGCACCTGCTAGGATCAAGACACCGAAAAAGCACTTCTGTTCAATGGCATCTACTGGTTTCCATTTACTACCGTAAACAAGACTACCCTCTTTGTTAGTCCACTTTTGAATTACATCAACAATGTTTCTCCTAAGAAACAACTGAAAAGCTGATTCTATGGAGTCTACATTTTTCACTGCGAATTTTGTTGAGCCTGGCTTCACTCGCATTATGTTCCATCTCTCTTCTCTTCCACAAGCTCTTCTCAACTCGTGTTTGTGCCACAATTCTTCTTTGTTTTTAGACCAACACAAAATAAAAAAAATAAAAAATACAAAGGGTATATCTTGGCGCTAGACCGGAACCCACATTCACAAAAATACAATGTGTACTTACATATAACAGCTAGAAATATGTGTTACTTCCTCTTCAGGCTGGAGATCTGCGCTGTCCAAATCTTCTTCTGAACTTCCGTCTGATTGAGTAATATTCTCTTCTAAGACGTCAATTTCTCCATCGCTGCATGAGACATCAGAAACTATATCGCTGATATCACTATTTGATTCTCCAAATAGAGGATTATCCTGCAGTAATATTTCAAGCACTTCATCTTCGGAAAGATGACGAGAAATTTTCCACTAAATGCAACACACACAATAGTAGTCTCCACTTGTATGGAACAAATAACTGTCGGCTTATAAAGTATTGGCAACAATCACACGTTACAACAATATTTACAAGAATAAAGAAAAGGACATACAGCAACAGTTACGGATCAATGCAGCATTATTGGGTAATAATACCGCAAGTGAGAAATGGGGTCGCATTTAACCCCAATGGTATTCAGTGGTTCTCTCTTGATTTTATGCAAAACTAAATATTTTCAAAAAGTTATATTAATACATTACGAACCCATTACTTAATTCAGGAAAAGTCCGAATTTTTCATAATTTTTATAAATAGGAAATAAGGTATATTTCACAGAAAATTACAGCCTGGTGTCATAATAGACCCCACGGTATTAGGAGGGTTAAACCTAACTAACCTAAGGACATCACACACATCCATGCCCGAGGCAGGATTCGAACCTGCGACCGTAGCGGTCGCGCGGTTCCAGACTGAAGCGCCTAGAACCGCTCGACCACTCCGGCCGGCACACTGATATATGTTTAGTAGTGAACGAAATGCGGGAGCAAGGGCGCACATGTAATGCTACTCCCGTCGGTGCACATAAAGCGCGAAAAGACATCCGAAAACAATGTAAAGTTGTCGCATCGAACATACTGAAATTTGTTTACTTGTCTGTCAACATTGAAGAAACCAGAAATAACATAAATTTTGCGCACGTTCATAAAGTTACAACAAATCCTTGTGGAATTTCCGAATCAGTTGTATTCCGCATTAACCAGTGAAGGCTCGTAAATATACATTCTGGAAGTTCACAATTTTTTAGATTCATATAAATTTGAGAGTGTGAAACTAATAGCCTCTGCTGTGTAACAGTTATGTTGACCAAAAAGTTTATACAACTACAACCACTGACAATAATAATAATAACAACAGTAATAACAATAATAAGATGCATAACTTACCTAACAAAACAAAGAATAGTTTTCGTGGAATTTTGTTGTTTTGTACATAATTAATAAAGTTAATGGCAATAACGAAATAATATGTAAGCTTTCGAAACTCTCCTTTACTCATTTTTGTGTAAGTGGGAGTCTTCGTGTTTTTCAATTTTTTGAGACAAATGTATAAGATCCTTAAGGTTGGTTGGTTCGTTTGGGGGGAGGAGACGAAACTGCGAGGTCATCGGTCTCATAGGATTAGGGAAGGATGGGGAAGGAAGTCAGCCGTGCCTTTTGAGAGGAACCGTCCAGGCATTTGCCTGAAGCGATTTAGGGAATCACGGAAAACCTCAATCAGGATGGCCGGACGTAGGATTGGACCGTCGTCCTCCCGAATGCGAGTCCAGTGTGCTATAAGATCCCTAACAGATTTATTAGTTTACAAGTTTACTTCCGGGTGAAAATAAGATATTCTTATACTGAATCCACACAACAACTTGTGCTAACTGTACACTTCCTTGTTAAATGTTCGCTTGTAGTCACGATTATTTGATTTCGTCACTACCTCAATCAAAGGATTTGTTCTAGGATGCCCTAGTTCCTTTGCGGCTAACTTTTCCTGGTAATTTACTTTTCTGTTCCCAGAATGAGATTGTTTACTCTACCGATTCCCTCACAGTAAACAACCAATACAGTGCCGTTTATGGAAATGATTAAACTCAAGTAGTAATGTCTACCAACATGGTCACTTGACTAGAATAAAAATAAAGCGCTGAGATCCATAAGGGCCTAAAGCACACCGCCGTCGATCCCACATTTAAGTGAATAACATAGAAGCCAATGATACAGCTTTTCGTTAACTTTCATGTATATAATGTGGGTCTACATCACAGATAAACCTGACTCACCAGAGCGCCTTGTCACGGTTCGTGCGGCTCCCCCCGTCGGAGGTTCGAGTCTCCCTCGGACATAGGTGTGTGTGTTGTCCATAGCGTATGTTAGTACAAGTTAGATTAAGTAGTGTGTAGGCTTAGGGACCGATGACCTCAGCAGTTTGGTCCCATAAGACATTACCACAAATTTCCAAATTTTCCTGACTCATCATAAGATCAAGAGATTTCAGAAGCGTGAATAAATGCTACAGTCTCACAATCGACGGTGATGAGCTTTAGGCCATTATGATTTTCAGCGTCACAAATGCATTACTGTATGACAAAATTCATAACTTAATATACTATAACTCATTCAGAAATCCATGTTATACACTGAAGAGCCAAAGAAACTGGTACACCTGCGCAATATTGTACAGGGCTCCCGCGTGCACGCATAACTGCTTCAATACTACGTGGCATGGACTCGACTAATGTCTGTAGTAGTGTTGGAGGGAAATGACACCACGAATCTTGCAGGGCTCTCCATAAATCCGTAAGAGTACGAGGGGTGGAGATCTCTTCTGAACAGCACTTTGCAAGGCATCCCAGATATGCTCAATAATGTTCATGTCTGGGGAGTTTGGTGGCCAACGGAAGTGTTTATATGCAGAAGAGTGCTCCTGGAGCCACTCTATAGCAATTCTGGACGTGTGGGGTGTACAATTGTTCTGCTGCAATTGCCCAAGTCTGTCGAAATGCACCATGGACATGAATGGATGCAGGTGACCAGACAGGATGCTTACGTACGTGTCACCAGTCGGAGTCGTATCTGGACGTATCAGGGATCCCATACCACTCCAACTGCACGCGCCTCACATCAGTAAAGAGCCTCCACCAGCTTGAACAGTCCCCTGCTGAATTGCATGTTGAACGATTCTCTTCAGTCGTCGTTGGTCCCGTTTTTACAGGCTCCTTTTCTGGTAGCGGCGATGTGTTAACAGATTTCTGATATTCACGGTACACTCATGGAATGGTCGTACGGGAAAATGCACACTTCATCGCTACCTCGGAGATGCTGTGTCCCATCGCTCGTGCACCGACTATAACACCACGTTCAAACTCATTTAAATCTTAATAACCTGCCATTGCAGCAGCAGTAACCGATCTAACAACTGCACCAAACACTTGTTGTCTTACATAGGCGTTGCCGACCGCAGCGCCGCCTGTTTACATATCTCTGTATTTGAATATGCATGCCTATACCAATCTCTTTGGCGCTTCAGTGTAGGCTTACAGTCAGTACAAGTTTAACATATACTCACTTCTCATCTAATTTTACTAATTAGTGAGTGAATTAGCATATCTGAGGAGTGGGCTATCATCTACCAGTATTTATGCCGAGCGAATAGGGATAAAAGTCTGCCGCAGTGTGCTACCACCTGGTGGCACTGACGCAAAATTCCAGTTGAATGGTAAGGGCTAGCTGTGCACATCGTGAACAGTACACGTTGTTTATCACAACCATATGTATTTGGCCCATGAGGCAATTACGTCACGCGAGCTGCGCATGCGCAAAAGCACCTAAAAACGCGCACAGCTGGAGGTGTGCTCGCGACCCTGATGCCATGTTTCATGGAGTCTATAGGTGTAGTAGCGCGGTAAGATCTACGTGCCATATGTTTCAGATTGCAGCATCTATGTTATGCCTTCAAAGGAAACTAACCGGTCAGCCAGAGTGGCCGTGCACTTCTAGGCGCTACAGTCTGGAACCGCGAGACCGCTACGGTCGCAGGTTCGAATCCTGCCTCGGGCATGGATATGTGTAATGTCCTTAGGTTAGTTAGGTTTAAGTAGTTCTAAGTTCTAGGGGGCTGATGATCTCAGTAGTTAAGTCCCATAGTGCTCAGAGCCATTTGAACCATTTTTGAAACTAACCAATAAATCCGCAAGGTGTTGAAAGTTACGGTGTTCACGTGCTCTAGTGCACTTACACAGCAGCCGCCACTGGTATTAACAGTATAGTAATTTCAGCAGAATCTCCGGATGTGAGCACATATTTTGATTCTCCAAGAAAGGGATATAACTTTAAACCGAAATTATGGAATTTGACAATTTTGACAAAACGTTAGATGCCATGGCAGACGAGAGTATTCCACAGCTAGAGAAATACTGAGAGATCTCCGAGAAAAAATTAATTATTTTGGCTCAGCGACCTCCATTCGTTGTCTTCTCCACTCACTTGGTTTTTTATTAGGAAAGTATAATGATGGAAAAAATTTGTAATGGAGTGCAGAGACATTGCAGCTGCAAGAAAGAAATTCGGTGTAAATGCACTTACTGTGTACTGAGAACAATACTCTCGTAGTATACTTCGATAAATCTTGGGGCTACAAAACTACACGCAAAAATATATTCTGCTAGAGTAAAACGGAAACACTGACTTGAAAGTACCTACAGTTACTTTTCTATAGCGTATATTGGCGATTTGGCTGATGGGCGCAGTGACGAAGGGTCAGTAAGAGCTACAAACAAATTTTCAGGAGATGGCGCATATTCTCCGTCGTGTCAAGGAGAATGATCGGAGCCAGAATCCTGTCGGCGGGCTACAAGTACTCGCGCGCGGTAGCGCGCAGAGCCTCTTGTAAATAAAATGCTTTCATACGTGACAGAATACCATAAATATGTCTCAGATGTTACCAAAATTAATTTCATACTTTTCTTAACAACCTTCTCGCTGGAAATGATACAAGGCCCAACAGAACGCAAATTCATAAGCGACGACATTTTCCGTTACGCAGGCGGAATAATTACATACCTCTTATGGTATTTTGTTTCTTATCTCGGACTACTTTTATGTTTTCACTATAAAATATGTATCACATACATCTATAAACTTGAAGAATGTTCGTATATTACACTACTGGCCATTAAAATTGCTACACCACGAAGTTGACGTGCTACAGACGCGAAATTTAACCGACGGGAAGAAGATGCTGTGATATGCAAATGATTAGCTTTTCAGAGCATTCACACAAGGTTGGCGCCAGTGGCGACACCTACAACGTGCTGACATGAGGAAAGTTTCCAACTGATTTCTCATACACAAACAGCAGTTGACCGGCGTTGCCTGGTGAAACGTTGTTGTGATGCCTCGTGTAAGGAGGAGAAATGCGTACCATCACGTTTCCGACTTTGATAAAGGTCGGATTGTAGGCTATCGCGATTGCGGTTTATCGTATCGCGACAATGCTGCTCGCGTTGGTCGAGATCCTATGACTGTTAGCAGAATATGGAATCGGTAGGTGCAGGAGGGTAATACGGAACGCCGTGCTGGATCCCAACGGCCTTGTATCACTAGCAGTTGAGATGACAGGTATCTTATCCGCATGGTTGTAACGGATCGTGCAGCCACGTCTCGATCCCTGAGTCAACAGATGGGGACGTTTGCAAGACAACAACCATCTGCACGAACAGTTCGACGACGTTTGCACCAGCATGGACTATTAGCTCAGAGACCATTGCTACGGTTACCCTTGACGTTGCATAAGAGACAGGAGTGCCTGCGATGGTCTACTCAACGACGAACCTGGATGCACGAATGGCGAAACGTCATTTTTCGGATGAATCCAGGTTCTGTTTACAGCATCATGATGGTCGCACCCGTGTTTGGCGACATCGCGGTGAACGCACATTGGAAGCGTGTATTCGTCATCGCCATAATGGCGTATCACCAGGCGTGATGGTATGGGGTGCCATTGGTTACACATCTCAGTCACCTCTTGTTCGCATTGACGGCACTTTGACCAATGGACGTTACATTTCAGATGTGTTACGACCCGTGGCTCTACCCTTCATTGGATCCCTGCGAAGCCCTACATTTCAGGAGGATAATGCACAACCGCATGCTGCAGGTCCTGTACGGGCCGTTCAGGATACAGAAAATGTTCGAATGCTGCCCTGGCCAGCACATTATCCAGATGTCTCGCCAATTGAAAACGTCTGGTCAATGGTGGCCGAGCAACTGGCTCGTCACAATACGCCAGTCACTACTCTTGATGAACTGTAGTATCTTGTTGAAGCTGCATGGGCAGCTGTACCTGTACACGCCATCCAAGCTCTGTTTGACTCAATGCCCAGGCGTATCAAGGCCGTAATTACGGCCAGAGGTGGTTGTTCTCGGTACTGATTTCTCAGGATCTATGCACCCAGTCTGCGTGAAATGTAATCACATGTCAGTTCTAGTATAATATATTTGTCGAATGAATACCCGTTTATCATCTGAATTTCTCCTTGGTGTAGCAATTTTAATGGCCAGTATTGTATTTTCAGTCCAACATGTTGGCAATTCTTTTTTTACTCAGTTTGAAGTTAAAAAAATTTTTTCAATATTTGTTGTAACGTTAGTTTTTTTCCGTAGCACCTGGCAAGAATTTTATTTTTGAAAATACTCCATCATATTCTAGACTAAAAATTGAGATGTCTAACACCTTTTTCGGAATTTTTACTAACATTTGATATTATCGATAATTGGTTATGCTGTAGGACGGTGAGATGACATTGAGGTGCCGATTTTCGTGGCGGCCGCTGTAAGAATTATTACACTGGTAAACCCTACACAGTTAAAACCGCAGTATGTCTATGCAATTTTAATTGTCAGCTGTGCATTAGTACTTGAGTTTTAACTAATTCAAATTATTTTATTCGAATACAGTTCTGTGCAAGAAAGACTGGCTTCTATACAGCTGCAACAGTAAATACGGTACAAACGAGAAATGCTCGCAAACAATGTACTCACCCAAAACGCTAATGAGGTGTTGCACGCCGCCGTAGTGAGCCTGGAGTTCCCAGTTGAGCATTTTGGCGACGCAGCTGATTCCGGAGAGCATGATGCAGACGATGGGCGCTATGGCTTGCAGGTCGAGCGAGTAGATGGAGAGCGCTGCCAGCTCGACGGCAATGTGCGAGAGCACGAGCAGCCAGACGCACGCCGCCCACAGCCGCTGCGCGCCGCCGCTGCGCCGCAGGCCCACCACGCTCAGCAGCCGCAGGCACAGCGGACCTCTGCAGGCCGGCACGTCACAAATCAAGACCACTCATCTCCCTATACCCGGTGGGATAAAAGCGGCGTCCACGGGCTACACATGTTCGCGGTATCCATACGTGTTATAAAAGTGTATGTTTGCATGTTCCACATCTCCTAAACCACTGGTTCGGTTTCAACCAAACTTGGTACATACAGAGGGGTATAAAAAAATGTATCCACTGTTTAAAAGTCCATAACTTGCAAACTAATTGACAGAGATGTCTCATTTTTGGTGAAAATGTAGCTTAAAGTCCAACTTAAAGGTATCACTGTAGATGTTCGAAATAGTCACCATTAACATCCACACACTAACGATGCCGCCTAACTGCAGCACGAACTACTGACTGTAACGTGTTCAGTTGGATATTTGCACACGAATTTACGATGGACTCTCGAAGTTCATCCAATGTGCGTGGCTTTTGTCGATAAACGACGTCCGGCCGCGCTGGATTAGCCGAGCGGTCTTAGGCGCTGCAGTCACGGACCGTGCGGCTGGTCCCGGCGGAGGTTCGAGTCCTCCCTCGGGCATGGGTGTGTGTGTTTGTCCTTAGGATAATTTAGGTTCAGTAGTGTGTAAGCTTAGGGACTCATGAAAAAAAATGTTCAAATGTGTGTGAAATCTTATGGGACTTAACTGCTAAGGTCATCAGTCCCTAAGCTTACACACTACTTAACCTAAATTGTCCTAAGGACAAACACACACACCCATGCCCGAGGGAGGACTCGAACCTCCGCCGGGAAAAGCCGCACAGTCCATGACTGCAGCGCCTAAGACCGCTCGGCTAATCCCGCGCGGAGGGACTGATGACCTTAGCAGTTACGTCCCATAAGATTTCACACATTTGATAAACGAAGTCCTTTAGTGTTCCTCACAGGTAAAAGTTCAGAGGAGTTAGGTCTGGGGAACGTGGTGGATACTCCACAGCACCTCTACGGCCTATCCATCTTCCTGGTAGATTTTCGTCGAGATACGTCCTAACACGATTTTGGTTCAAAATGGTTCAAATGGCTCTGAGCACTATGGGACTTAACAACACCTGAGGTCATCAGTTCCCTAGAACTTAGAGCTACTTAAACCTAAATAACCTAAGGACCTAGAACCGCTCGGCCACTCCATCCGGCCACAATCTTACCGATGGCACATCACACAAGTGTGCTAGAAACTGTTTCCTTTCTACGAAATTATTATAATTGAATGTAATGAAACCTGAAAAGATATTTATAAATGTTATTTATATTTGTAGCTACCGTAATGTATTGCAATTCTCACTGAAAATCTCTGTGGAGTCGGAAATGTGAATGCAGAAAATGTCCTCAAAAAAACTTACCTACTGGAGGCAGGAAATTTAATTTCCAGTGTCAGTTCTATAATTAGGAAGCTTGTCTTTCTGCACTTTCAAAAAAAACAGTGTTTCGTGTTTTAATACCCAAAACTAAATGAGCAAAATTTCACAGAAGATATTCTGTGATTTATAATAAGAAACTAACACTAGTAGCTTCTGGTTTGCACGGTAAGAATAACAGCTGAAACATACGCATCTGAGTGATGAGCACTGGCTTTTGTATAGAAAACAAAGTATTTGCATAAACTGTATTAATAATAAGTAATGTTTATGTTCATGTTCTCTACGACATCAGAAAATTACGAACAGTTACTCTGATACACCTGTATATAAACTTTCTGCTCTGCGTCGAAACACTACCTGTTATTTCTTCACGAGTGTCTGCTTTCTAAATACGATGCAATGACATGTCTCAGTCTGTAGCGTTATAATTTCTTCGTATGTTCACAGGCTCTTTAATGCAGGATAACATTGCACTCAACATAGTGATGTTCGCAGTGGCTCATTTATACACATTTATATATTACAGCATACTATGATTCAATCTCTTGTACTATGTACAACTGTTAGCTTGAATTCCATCGGCAATGTCTCGTGCAACGTATAGAACCATAATACTGTCGTGTCCCAACACAGGATAGAGGGGGTCACGGACCAGTCTGCAATTCCCAAGAGGTTAGGAGCAAATTTAGGAAGACAAACTTCTAGTGAAGGCTGGTTGATTGTATGGGGCAGCGCTAAACACTGTCACAAGAAACCTACTAGAGGCGCGGATTTAAAAACTCGATAGGATGCTCACAGCAGGAGACTCAAGGATACTAAGGGACCTGCTTAACACTATTTATTTGCAATCAGACTAACTGCTACACTTGGCTAATTCTAAACATTAGAAAAAGCAAAGGAAATAGCTGGTTGCACAATAGAAGTCAGTTTCTGAATCTGTGGAGGTGAGCACTAACAGAAGTAACGAACACTAGCAGCATTTTAAATAAAAGGTTTGACAGTAGCACTTCAAATAAGAAAAACAGATTTGTCGGAGCTAACCGAGGCTGGCAACGAGCGACACGGAGTTGGCTTCTCAATGATCTGACTGAGAACTCTGTCTGATTACAGAAACATGAGTTTATAAATGATTGTGGCGGTGCACTATTTCTCGCTCCCTATAGCCGGCGCAATAGTCCAACGGTACTCTACAGGCTTCAGCCAAGTTGACGACTGGCTCTGCACCTCCAAGGCACCTCTGGTCAACCACATGCAAATTTCGATACGGTATTGCTGTGCCAGTGTTTTGCGGAAAAGAGTGCCACGTTCGCTCAGAGTACGCGAAAGAACTTGCCGCCATTCTAACAGCCGTGTACCGCAAGATTCTAGAAGAATGGAAGGTTCCAAATGATTGGAAAAGAGCACAGGTAGTTCCAGTTTTCAAGAAGGGTCGTCGAGCAGATGCGCAAAACTATAGGCCTATATCTCTGACATCGATCTGTTGTAGAATTTTAGAACATGTTTTTTGCTCGCGTATCATATCATTTCTGGAAACCCAGAATCTGCTCTGTAGGAATCAACATGGATTCCGGAAACAGCGATCGTGTGAGACCCAACTCGCTTTATTTGTTCATGAGACATAAAAAATATTAGATACGGGCTCCCAGGTAGACGCCATTTTCCTTGACTTCCGGAAGGCGTTTGATACAGTTCCGCACTGTCGCCTGATAAACAAAGTAAGAGCCTACGGAATATCAGACCAGCTGTGTGGCTGGATTGAAGAGTTTCTAGCAAACAGAACACAGCATGTTGTTCTCAATGGGGAGACGTCTACAGACATTAAAGTAACCTCTGGCGTGCCACAGGGGAGTGTTATAGGACCATTGCTTTTCACAATATATATAAATGATCTAGTAGATAGTGTCGGAAGTTCCATGCGGCTTTTCGCGGATGATGCTGTAGTATACAGAGAAGTTGCAGCATTAGAAAATAGTAGCGAAATGCAGGAAGATCTGCAGCGGATAGGCACTTGGTGCAGGGAGTGGCAACTGACCCTTAACATAGACAAATGCAATATATTGCGAATATATAGAAAGAAGGATCCTTTATTGTATGATTATATGATAGTGGAAAAAACATTGGTAGCAGTTACTTCTGAAAAATATCTGGCAGTATGCATACGGAACGATTTGAAGGGGGATGATCATATAAAATTAATTGTTGGTAAGGCGGGTGCCGGGTTGAGATTCATTGGGGGAGTCCTTAGAAAATGTAGTCCGTCAACAAAGGAGGTAGCTTATAAAACTCTCGTTCGACCTATACTTGAGTATTACTCATCAATATGGGATCCGTACCAGGTCGGATTGAGAGAGGAGATAGAGAAGATGCAAAGAAGAGCGGCGCGTTTCGTCACAGGGTTATTTGGTAAGCGTGATAGCGTTACGGAGATGTTTAGCAAACACAAGTGGCAGACTCTGCAAGAGAGGCGCTTTGCATCGCGGTGAAGCTTGGTATCCAGGTTTCGAGAGGGTGCGTTTCTGGATGAGGTATCGAATATATTGCTTTCCCCTACTTATACCTCCCGAAGAGATCACGAATGTAAAATTAGATAGATTCGAGCGCGCACGGAGGCGTTCCGGCAGTCGTTCTTCCCGCGAACCATACGCGACTGGAACAGGAAAGGGAGGTAATGACAGTGGAACGTAAAGTGCCCTCCGCCACACACCGTAGGGTGGCTTGCGGAGCATAAATGTAGATGTAGATGTAGTGTCTGCAGCGACGGATTGTTAAGCTCGGATCAACGGACCCGATGCCTTCCATCACACTGTTATCTTTACTTCTCACATATGTAGTGAAGCTCTGGACGGATTCGACTCAGGTGAATGGGTCCGACCATCCACAGGATCTTCTGCAACAGACGATGTCAAGACGGAATGAGGAGGGGAAATCGACACCTAACACAGTCCCCCCTGGCGACCCGCCGGGTCTGTAAGGAGATACAGAGAAGTCCCATAACGGTTTGGAAGTTGATGCGATGGTTGTGTCCATGGCCGCTTTGTGCCGGGACGTCGGGACTCGATCCCGTCATCAGACAGAGAGGCGTATTCTCCGAAACAGCGGCCCCGAAAGAAGCACAAGAAGCGAGAGATGACCTCTGTCAGTGCGCCCACGACGTAGTCGCGAGCCGATGTGATCCCCCAACACCACGACGAACTACCGATGGGACCAACGCGACGAACGACGCCATGTGGAATGTGAAGTATACTGGCAACCACCGTGTGCCATTGGGAAGGCCTCTAAAGACCGTAAGATTCACCCGATGGCATGGGCAGATGATATTGTCGTCGAATCTTAGACCAAGGATGCACAGACCCCTGTTGCCTCAGCAGCACAGCAACGATAGAAAGTGTTGTGGGGTGAAGGGGCAGCACGGCGTGGTAGATCTGCTGCTACGGTTATACCTCCTCCCCCTGTTGTTATGAACGTCCCACCCACACCTGCAGACCAGCTGCAAGCTTACAAGAGTACCTCCGTCAATCTCAACATGGTCGGCACAAGTATCAAACTTCAATCGCTGCGCGAGCTGCTGACGGTGGTGGACGAAGATGTTGCTCTGCTGCAGGAAGTTCGACTGGAGACCTTCCCAGACTTCTACAGGTTTATTGCTTACGTCGCTCCTACTGCTACGGGAGGCTGTGGAACGGCTGCTCTTGTGCAAGATTGGAATAGAGGTAACCAATGTGATATACCGACCATCGGCAGGGGGTCTGGCGTTCGATATACAGTTCAAAAATGGTACAAATTGCTCTAAGCACTATGGGACTTAACATCTGAGGCCATCAGTCCCCTAGACTTAGAACTACTTAAACCTAACTAACCTAAGGACATCACACACATCCATGCCCGAGACAGGATTCGAACTTGCGACCGTAGCAGCAGCGCGGTACCGGACTGAAGCGCCTAGAACCGCTCGGCCACATCGGCCAGCAGTTGTTAATATCTACGTCCGTTCTGGGGCATATAAAAGGCGAGAGGGGTTACGGTTTTATGTGGAATAACTTACGCCTCTCTTCTCGGGCCGCTATAACCACAGTATTATTGGTGGAGACAGTAATAGTGTGATGTCTCAGAAACAACCAAATTACACTCCATGCCCCGAACTGCTTCTCTTTGTGCAACACCTGCGTCTTGGTGATACTTGTGAGGTATTACATGATGATCGCCCTGTCTTCACTTATGTGACCAGTCACTCCGCCAGTAGACTCAATCACATCTATGTCTTCCCTGATCCTGAGATGGAGATTCTAGCAGCAGAGCACTAGCCCACGACTTTCTCAGATCATAGTGCATACATGTGCATGGCAAATGGTCGGTGTGGAGAGGTCGGGGATTATGGAAACGGAATATGGCACTCCTACAGGATCAAGAATGTAGGCAACTCACAGCGGGCATGTGAGCCTCACATGATCGCTGGTTGCTGCGGTATCTATCATGGCTTCAGTGGTGGCCTGAATGTGTCAGACCAGCTTTCCAATGTTTGCTGGCTGGTTACGGTAGAGAAAGGTCGCTCTGGGACTAACAGACGATTGACTTGTATTACGAGCTCCTCTGAGAACTTACGGCGATCCCATCATCCGCCGGTTGCCAGACGGAGATCCACCACGCCACAGCAAAGACTCTCACCCTTACCCGTCATAGGCTTGAAGGCGTTGTGGTGTGAACGAGACCACATTATCTCCAAACGACGACAAAGGCGACGAAAATAGATACATGCTCTGAATATCCTGGGTGGCAGCAGGGTGACAACCCAGGTGGACATCACCCATGCATTCGCTGACAACTATCACCGAAAATACCAGGTGCACCACGATGATGCAGCTTTGGCAGCAGCTCCCAGACACTCACAGGCATGCTTGATGATAAACGGCATTTCTTTTGGAGAAGATCACGAACAATGATGTTGTGGATGCCCTTGCCAAAGGGGCAGTTAATCAAGCACTAGGAACAGACGGTTATCCATTGGAATTCTATCAGATCTTTAAGTATCTGGTGGCCCCGTAGTGGAAGGAGGTGTACCAAGAATTGTTGTCATTAGCAGCCCCATTCCGCCGACTTTTGTGGAAAGTCTCATTATGCCGGCCGAAGTGGCCGTGCGGTTAAAGGCGCTGCAGTCTGGAACCGCGAGACCGCTACGGTCGCAGGTTCGAATCCTGCCTCGGGCATGGATGTTTGTGATGTCCTTAGGTTAGTTAGGTTTAACTAGTTCTAAGTTCTAGGGGACTAATGACCTCAGCAGTTGAGTCCCATAGTGCTCAGAGCCATTTGAACCAAAGTCTCATTATGCTGGTGCCCAAACCAGCTGGAGTCACACAGACTGAACATTACCACCCGATCACCTTCCTCAACGGTGATTTCAAGATCTTTACCAGAATTTTGGCGATGTGTGTTAAATGAGTACTGCACCAAGTTATTTCATATGAACAAACACCTTTTGGGGGGACTATAATATCTAGGAAGCCCCTAGCGACTATTGAGATGTGGTTGGCCTTGCATCGGCCTGCAGGTTGCTTGTTGCCCTGATCACGATGGACTTTGATTGCATGTTTGATACAGTAAGCCATTATTTCCTGGTCGACAGGCTGTCTTTACCTGCATGACTATGCACATTCTCCATGGTGTCTCATCAAGGGCAATGATTAATGGTAGGCTGGAAGGACACATTCCCATCTTACATTTGGACCGACAGGGCTGTCCTTTCTCAATGATCCTGTATGCACTAGCGACAGAGCCACTTCTGTGTGTGCTGAAATAACATCTTTTGGGAATCACACTGAGAGGACACAAATTCCAATACCGCGCGTATGCAGATGACATAGTCTTTATCGCCATTATTGACTAGGAGATCCGGATGGCACTAGGATAAATCGAGTGGTATGAGAATATGGCAGGCAGCAACATGAACATGATCAAGTCTTGTGCCATGGAAACTGGCAGAAGACTCTGGATGGGAAGTGTGGTGTCACCGCCAGACACCACACTTGCTAGGTGGTCGCTTTAAATCGGCCGCGGTCCATTAGTATACGACGGACCCGCATGTCGCAGACCGAGCGCCACCACACGGCAGGTCTCGAGAGACTTACTAGCACTCGCCCCAGTTGTACGGACGACTTAGCTAGCGATGCGACACTGACGAAGCCTCGTTTATTTGCAGAGAAGATAGTTAGAATAGCCTTCAGCTAAGTCAATGGCTACGACCTAGCAAGGCGCCATAGCAATTGATAGTTATCGTATGAAGCATGTCTCATCAAGAACGATGTATACAAAGGATGGATTAAAGTTAAGTATTCCAGCAGCTACGTACTTTTCTTTATAGCATTCATTCCGTATCCCGTTTCAGACCTCACGCCATCCTGCGTGAGCTTATAGCGTGCATTTCGGCCTTCTCTAGCAATATAACAGGAAGTGTAGCCCCACAGCAGATGATGGATTCACTTCTGTGTTTGGGCATCGTATTTACGAAAGATGTCCACTGTACAATGTCGCTGAACTATAAACGGCTTCTTCAAGCTCTCCACATGGGCGTCTGAGGCAATCTCCTCCGAGCTTTAGACATGGTCCAATGGGATGCCTTTCATTAACACCCACATGGCATCCTGGATACCTCATTTGTCACACATCCTACCAATGACTCCAGTGATGGCACAGCGGACCCAGGTGGCCTTTTGCTAGTTTGTTAGCAATGGACTCCTCTTCAAGATATGATACGATGCCCTCACCCTCCCCCCTCACAGCAGAGGACTGTGACTTATCAACGTTCGAGCACGTGCGGTGGCCCTTTACATCAACACCATAATCAAGATGTGGACCAATCATCGACACAGTTTCACTGTCTCTCATCAATGAACTGGCGCCTCTGTCCAACCTGCCCCCTGCTGCGCTCGCTCACATCGCGCCAGCGCTCTCTTACATCACAACATTCTTCCTCAATTTTAGGTATGTGCACACGAATACGACTAGTTGTTGACGAATCATCCACTGGAATGTGGTTGAAAGACTTCACCCAGGAGTGGAGTGGCCTGTAGTGTGGTGAGCGATCTACCAAAGACTTTGTACGATGGGGACCCACGTCTCCTGATACCTTGCCGTCAACGAAAAGTTTTGGACAAAACCTACCTACTTCCCCCAATCAAAAGCACGCGGAATTTAAATGCATCAGAGGACTTTCTGTGTACTACCTTCTTCAGGACAGTCTCAAAGAGGTCCTTGACTCTTGGACTTTCTTACAGGAACGACATGATCAATTGCAGTACATTTCCAAATATCCTCAGACTTTTGCTACTAATTACTTAAACAGTGTATTCAAAGCCCCCCCCCCCCCCCCCGCTGCAGATGGGTAGTACAGGGTAAGAAAAACTGATTCCTGTGCAGACTGATCTGAATCTCGAAATGGGCAATTGGATAAGACTGTTTTTTGAGAAGACATATCCAAGTCCCCACCGTAGAGAATTGGGGCCAGACAATGTCTATTTTCTCATGTTTTCGAGTCATTTTTATATTGTACTACCGAAAGCGTAGCCTCAGTTTGATTGTAATCTCTTTTATATTGTTTGCTAATAAAATGCAACGCAATCACAAAAAATGCGTAGCACCATAGCTTGGTAGCCGAAGAATCTCTGGTTAAAACAGTGGCGGCTCCTAAGTATACATTCTGGATGTTGACAGATTTTTAAATTCAGATAAATACGAGAGTGTAATCCGCTGAATAGTAGTTACGCATATCAACATATTTATACAACTTCAGCCGCTGTTAATAATAATAATAATAATATGAATAACTTTTCTCAAAAAAGAAAGAATTGTTTCTGTCGAATTTGTTGTCTTGTACATAATTAAGTACAGTTTATGGCAAGAATGAAATAATCTTTAAGCTTCCACTACGAACCGTTTCGCATTTTTGCGTAAGTGGGAGTTTTCGTACTTTTTTATTTTTTCGGAGAACTATACAATATCCCTAATACATTTATTAGTTAACGAATTAGCTGCCCGTAGTGGCTTTGCGGTTAGAGGCGCCATGTCACGGATTGCGCGGCCCTTCCCGCTGGAGCTTCGAGTCCTCACTCGGGGATGGGTGTGTGTGTGTTGTTCTTAGCATAAGTTAGTTTAAGTAGTGTGCAATTCTAGGGACCGACGACCTCAGCAGTTTGGCCCCTTAGGAATTCACACACACACACACACACACACACAGAGTTAATGAATTATCTTCTAGGTTGAAAGTCAGACGTTCTTACGTTGTACCCACCCAACAACTTACACTTATTATACACTTCTTTGTTAAATGTTCGCTTCTATCACGCTTATTTGATTTTGTGACTTTCTCAGACAACGGATCTGGTCTGGGAGGCCTTAGTTCTTTTACGGCTAATTTTTCCTGGTAATTTTTTTTTCTCTTAGCACTTAAAACAGATTCATCAGGGTTCATGTAGACACTTCACAGGAAAGACGATTCCTGAACAGTAAACAACCAACTCCCAATACAAACTGTCGTTTGCGGAAATGATCAAATTTAAGTAGTGCTATCTACCAACAGGGTCACTTGATTAAAATACAAATGAGGCATTGAGAACCATCAAGGCCAAAAGCACACTGTCTTCGACCCCACATTTAAGTGTGTGTGAAATCTTATGAGACTTAACTGATAAGGTCATCAGTCCCTACGCTTACACACTACTTAACCTAAATTATCCTAAGGACAAACACACACACCCATGCCCGAGGGAGTACTCGAACCTCCGCCGGGACCAGCCGCACAGTCCATGACTGCAGCGCCTAAGACCGCTCGGCTAATCACGCGCGGCTCCACATTTAAGTGAATATCAAATAAACTGGTGAGAGAGCTTTTCGTTGATGTTCATATATACATACAATGTGGGCCTACAATACGGATAAACCTAACCCAGCATAAGATCAAGGATGTCAGAAGCGTGAATAAGTGCTACAGTAGACGACGACGTTCTTCATGGTTCTCAACGCCTCAGATGGATTACTGTATTATAAAATCCACAAGTTAATATACTGTATCTCATTCAGAATCCCACAAAATAGATTTTTTATAAGTATAACTGTACTGCTGTCCAATCTAATTTTACTATACAGTGAGTGAATAGGCATCTGATGAATCTGCTATCTTCTAGCGGGATTTATGCCAAGCAATGTCTGCTGCAATGTGCTACCACCTGGTGGTATTGATGTAAACTTGTAGTTGAGTAGTAAGGGCTAGCTGTGCAAGCCGTGAACCGTGCACGTTGTTTATCAAATCCGCATGTACTTGGCCCGTAAGGCAATTACGTCACGCAAACAGCACATGCGTAAAAACTCCTTAAAACGAGCGCAAGTGAAGGTGTGCTCTCAACCCTGATGCAGAGTTACACCGAGGCTAAGAGGAGCAATGTAGGTAGCATAGTGTACCCCTCCTACCAACTTTGATCTTCCCTCCCTCTTCCTGTGTTTGCTCCTTTGGGCACCCTCCCTCCCTTCTCTCCCTCTTCCCTCCCACCTCCATTTCTCCCCACTCCTCCCCCGGGCTTCCCCTCCCCTGTCCCTCTACTCCTCCCCCCATCTCCTCAGCCATTGGCATCTTTGTTCTCCCCTCTGCCCCACCTCACCCTTCTTCCCCTCTTGGCAGGTCCCCAGACTCGCACACGCTAAGTTGACATTCGCGCGCCAGAGATCATCGCCATCAGTGTCTCGTGTGTGCCGTCGTGTTTAGTGTTCAGTGTCCATCGTCACACTCCATCGTTCACGTGGGCCATCGTCATCTTCAGTGTTTGTGCATCGTGTCAACTGTTTGTAGTGTGGTTTATCATCGAGTGTGAACGGCTCCGTGTTTGTCTTTATATGTCTACTGTTTTATCACCCACCGTTATGTCACTTATGTGTATATCTTTCTGTTGTTTATTGATCTATTCTATGGCTGAAGAGCGGCGTAACATGCTGCTGACAGCCTGCCTGTTTGTACGGGTTTCAAAATAACAATAAAGAAAAAAAAAGTAGCATAGTGCGGCCTTCCTCTGTCCTTTACCCGCGCTCCCTCTATTTCCCTTCCATCCTGTTTTTTCCCCGTCTACCTTCTCTCTCCCTCCCTTCTCTACCCCGAGTCCTTTTGCATTCACCTCCTCTGCCTTTCCCCACTCCTTCTCGCGTATGCGTGACCCCCTTATGCATTCTTTCCCTCCGTTGCCCCCCCCCCTCCCCCGTGGTACCACTTTTTTTTTTTCTCTCCTCCCCCCTCCCCTTTTCTTCCCCTCATCTATCAAGGTCCCCCCTCCCCCCATCTGCCCATGGTTGTGGTGTGTCATCTTCGTGCCGGCTTTTTAGTGCAGTGTTTTAAGTGAGTGTTAAGTGTTGTGCGTCTTTTCCGAAGTGTTGCGAACAGAAATTATACTATCGCTGGGTGTGATTTTTTTTATATCTCTCGCGAACAGAAACCAGACTGTCACCGTGTTTTCTTTTTTAATTGTCTGTCTACTATTTTACCTGTCTGCTTCCTGTGTATCTTATTAGCATCACCAACCGTTTTGTTTTATGTTTGAACTTCCACAATTTTCCGCCATTTTACAATCTAAGTCACGGTCTTTATCCCCTGCTTTTATTGTTTATTATCTTCTTCTTATGTTTTAAAAAAATCTGTAGGCTGAAGAGCAGCGTACTAAGCTGCTGCCAGACCGCTCCCTTCGGGGGAAATCGAAACTCAATAAAGGAAAGAAAAACATAGTGCGGTAGATTTAGTGCCGTGTATTTCATATTACCGCATCTACGTTACCTTAAACAGCATTCAAAGAAAAATAACCAACAAATTCGCAAGGTGTCAAAAGTTAGGGTGTTGATGTACTCTTGTTCTCTTATACCACAGCCACCACTGGGTTAGATTGTTCTTAACAGCAAATTTTTCTTTTCGCTTTACTCTCATTTAAATTGTACACTTTTGTCAAAAGGAAATTATACTAAACAACTATTGGATCACTATTTTCCAAAGTAAAAAAGAATGGCAAGGCGACCGCTGACGATAAGCGGGAAATCCGGTTTCTAGTCCCGACCTGGCACAAATTTTCGTTGTCATCATTCCATTATACTTCTGATGTTTCTCCACATTCACAATTGCGAGTACATTTCATGACATTCATATTCGTCCCATTCTCCTACTCGATAGGTAGGGATGTTTCTGGACTTTACATTAACGAACTCCAAGTTTGGCAGAAACAGCGTTCAGCTCAAAGCTAAATGGCATTGCCCTTCCTCTTATGGCCAGCAACAACAGTGTTTTACGTCACTTGGTCCCACCCAGAGGCCTTTCGTGAGTTGGGATCGCTGTTGCAGCACTCTAACTTGTGTAAAGCCATTGACAGTATGGTTCTCAGGGGCAAGTACCAAGCGAGTCGCATCTGCTAAGACGTGCCTTTTTGATACCATCTTCTGCTGTGACGTCTTATAACAGCGTGTAGCTGTGGATGGGGTTACAAGTTAATTCTCTGAAACAAAACCTCTTCTGGGACAGCTGCTCAGAGCGTCTGCAATTGGAAGGGCTCTGGCGTTACTGTTGGCCTCTTGTAACCTAAACTCTGCATTGTGTCTCTGATGGTTCAAACGGCTCTGAGCACTATGGGACTTAACATCTGAAGTCATCAGTCCCCTAGAACTTAGAACTACTTAAACCTAACTAACCTAAGGACATCACATTCATCCATGACCGAGGCAGGATTCGAACCTGCGACCGTAGCGGTCGCGCGGTTCCAGACTGAAGCGCCTAGAACCGCTCGGCCACTCCGGCCAGGTGGCTTCCTACAGCCTTAAGCGTAACAACGTGCAAGTCATTACATCGTCACTGTATGACAGCATAAACTGCGTTTGTGAACATATGTTTAGCATTTAATCCGTACATATTATAAAAATTGATGCATTTACGTGTGTGTGTGGGGGGGGGGGGCGGCTGGGGGGGTTGTTTGTGATTGTGTGTGTGTGTGTGTGTGTGTGTGTGTGTGTGTGTGTGTGTGTGTGTGTGTGTGTGTGTTTTTGTGTGTGTGTGTGTGTGTTCGTTCCACTTCTCCTCCTAAATCAATGGACCAATTTCAACCAAATTTAGTACTCTCATACATTACTGTCATGCAATAATCGCTGTGGGGGTAAGAACCACCTACCTATCAAAGAGGTGGGGGTGTTCCCAGACATCATTCATCTAGTATTTGAGAATGAGAGCGCTTAGCGACTTGCAACAAACTTTACACATAATTGCAAATCTTTGCGAAATTTTTTCTCGCTGATAACACACACAAAATGATGAAAGGAAAAAATGGTTATCGTCTACAGTTTTTCCGCTGTTCGTACAGTAAAAGTACCACGTGAGACGTGACGTTATAATTTACTACTTCTTTACTACAAACTGCATTCGCGACACATTTTACACAAAGTATGCACACATACCACTGAATGTGAGTGTAAAATTATATCATTTTACGACACTTAGTTCAGGAGACATGACGACATAAATAATGAGATGCATGAAAAACTGCCGCATCAAGCATGAGATTTCAGTTTATTACTTCTTTACTACCACCTCTGTTCGCAAAGCAGACAGTATTCAAATATGCTGCTGGATGTATCTACAATGATATATCACTGTACGATGCATGGTTCTGGAGACAGACATCATAAACAGTGAGAGGTGTGAAAAACCGCCGCATCTTGCATGACGTATAAATTTATTACTTCGGCTACTAATTTTATTCGCAATGCATTTTGCAGACAGTATCCACATATGCCGCTGAATTTACCTACAGAATTGTGTCATTGTACGAGACATAGTTCAGGAGATATGACGTCGTCAATATTACGCACAAGGCCAGACGCTGCATGGTACGGGCATGGAGGGACATTTATAAATAAATACCTGGATAACGCCGAATTTCACCGCTAGTAAGCAAATATATTTAGTCTATATTGCATCACTATGAGTATTTTTTGGTATCTCCAATATTTCCCGAACTGTGTTATGTTTAAATGATGTCAAACCTTCTTTAAAATAACAATACAATTGCATTAGTACATTTACAGATGGAGCCCAATCAAACATCCTGCCCCAAGCCCAGTCCTGGCTTTCAGAGGGCCTTCAAGTGACTACTGAGGAGGTACTGATGCTAATTGGGAAGGAAAGACTGTAATGGCTCAACATAACGAAAAGAAGCATATGTTGACAGGATGCACACTGAGGGATGAGTGAATATTTAATTTGGTAATGGAGGGAATTGTGGGAGATAAAAGTTGCAGAGCGCCACGCGGGATTAGCCGAGCGGTGTGAGGCGCTGCAGTCATGGACTGTGCGGCTGGTCCCGGCGGAGGTTCGAGTCCTCCCTCGGGCATGGGTGTGTGTGTGTGTGTGTGTGTGTGTGTGTTTGTCCTTAGGATAATTTAGGTTAAGTAGTGAGTAAGCTTAGGGACTGATGACCTTAGCAGTTAAGTCACATACGATTAAAAAAAAAAAAAAAAAAAAAGCTGCAGAGGAAGACCAAGGCTTGACTATACTAAGCAGGTTCAAACGGGTGTGGGCTGCGACAGCTATGCGCAGATAAAGAGACTTGCACAGGATAGACTAGCGTGGAAAACTGTATCAAACAGTCTTCAGTCTGAAGATCACAACAATAGAAACAAAAACAAAATGATTTGATGAAAGGTGGTGAATTTCTTGTTTCATCTGTAGCACAGGCAAAACTATGCATTTCAACTCATTAGGTGCCCCCATTCTGGGGTGCAGCTCAACAAATTTCACACACTTTGATTCTGAACTGATCCTGTCACGTCAACAGTAAAACTGTATGCATGACAAAATACGTTTACGTGCCAAATTCTGCCCAATTGTCGCCTTAGATCGTCAAAATCCCGAGATGGTTGGAGGGCCCTGCTCATAATGCTCCAAACGTTCTCAACTCACTAGAGATTCGGCGTCCTGGCTGGCCAAGGTAGGGTTTGTCAAGCACGAAGACGAGCAGTAGAAATTCTTGCTGTGTACACGTGGGCATTATCTTGCTGAAATGTAAGCCGAAGACGGCTTCCCATGAAAGCCAACAAAAGGGGGCGTAGAATATCGTCGACGTGCCTCTGTGTTGTAAGCATGCCGCGGATGACAACCATAGGGGTCATGCTATGAAGAAAAAAAAACATGACACTCCATCCGACCACCGTCCGGGGCGTTTCCACACACGTTTTAGGCTTAGACTCTCATTGATTGGAGTAGAATTGTCTACAGTGATGGTTCTCGCTTCGAAATGAGCCCAGATGGCCAGCCAAGACGTGTCTGGAGACGCCCCAGTCAGCGGTGGGATGCCAGTCTGACCTCAGCTCGCCATACGGCTCAACAACCGGGAGTGATGGTCTAGATTGCTATTTATTTTCTTATCAGTAGCCTTTTGGTTATCATCCGCGGCACCCCTACAGCACAGCGATATGTGGACTATGATCTACACCTCGTTTTATTGCCATTCATGGCAAGCAGTGTGCGATTTGTGCTTTTACCAGTGGGGGGGGGGGGGGGGGTGATGTCTTAGGGGGTTAGTATAATTACATATGTTACTAGCTTGGACCGTGGCGTTACCCATAGTTAAACAGTTATTTATAAATAGATGTTAATGCCGAAACTCACTATTCACGTGTATGCACTATGAGAAAAGCCATCCCTTGTTATTATCTTTAAAAGTACATTATAGGTAAAGCTTATTTACAAAATCATCTACATACGGGTATACGAGGGGAATTCAAAATGTAAAGGCACATTTGTGAAAAGCTGTACTTATTCTGATGATAGAAAATTGAAACATGCGTTATTTTTCTACGTAACCTCCCTGGACTTCAATGCAGATTTCCCGACGTTTTACGAGGTTTTTTTTTTTTATTTCATCAGAAAATACGTTTTTCGGTTGCATCTGTAACCAATTTTGCACCGCAGCAATGGCGTCTTCATCACTTTCAAATCTTCTTCCCTGTAGTGATTCCCTTAAGGGTCCAAACATGTGTAAACCGGTGCCGGTCACCGCCCTTTGTCAGGGCCCGGGGTGGGAATTTCAGCCTCCAGCTCACCCAACTCGGCGGTACGACTGCTGCGGTATGACTGCCACACTACTTGCCTCGCAAGCTCGCAAGTAAACGGATGACGCACCTTAGACGAAAGCAACAATGACAACATGAGAATGATGATTCAGTTGTAAATGTTTTGAAATGCTTAACTACTACATAACACTTTTTCAAAATTAATGAGCAAATATATTAATAGTATTAATAGTAAGACTGTATTAAAAACTTTCAGTGTTCGGCTCCACAAATTTAAATTATATGTAAAGTTTTACTCCAGTGCGTAGGAAATAAACATCCCAGGATGGGATGCATAAACTAAAACCAGCGGAGGGGATGGTCTGATGCAGAGGGGGTGAAATCTCCCCTATCCCCCCCTGCAAATCGCGCACTGATGGCAAGTCATTCTCGGCTTACGTTTCAGCAAGATAATGATCGCCCGCACACAGCGAGAGTTTCTGCTGCTTGTCTTCGTGCTTGCCAAACCCTTCCTTGGCCAGCAAGGTCGCCGGATCTCTCCCCACTTGAGAACGTTTGGAGCATTATAGGCTATAGGCATTACGAGCAAGGCCCCCTGACCAGCTCGGGATTCGCCAATTGGACATAATTTGGCATGGTATCAAAAAAAGGTTCAAACGGCTCTGAGCACTATGGGACTTAACTTCTGAGTTCATCAGTCCCCTAGAACTTAGAACTACTTAAACCTAACTAACCTAAGGACATCACACACATCCATGCCCGAGGCAGGATTAGAACTTGAGACCGTAGCGGTCGCGCGGTTCCACACTAAAGTGCCTAGAATCGCTCGGCCACAGCGGCCGGCTCACGATATCCCACAGGAGGATATCCAACAACTCTATCAATCAATGCCAAGCCAAATAACTGCATGCATAAGGGCGAGAGGTTGGCCAAATCGTTATTGACTTGTTCAATTTGTGAAACTCTTACTTTTTCACAAATCATCCAATTTTTCTGAAACTCCTATCATTTGTTTGCACATGTACATCACATCTACCGATTTCCGTCCTATTCGGACAATTCCTACTTGGTGCGTCGTTTCCTTTTCGTAGAATATATTTATGAAGTAGCTTCTGCGAATCTTGCCTGTGATCAAATGGCAACTATTACTGGAATCCTGACTGACAGAAATAGTGGTATTACGATCAACAGCACAAAACTGTAGGCATAGAAGCCTTAAGTTCAGCCAGGAGATAAATGGTTGAATCAGCCACTCATATTTCCCCCCACAACTGCTAGAACTGATTGCACATATCAAAATTATACATACAAGAATACCTGTTCCTCTAACATACAGGTGAGACAAAATAAAAACAGACATTATTATGCATGGTTATTTATTGAAAATGCTGGCAACTTTTATTCTTACCTGTATATATTTCAATATAATTATTAACAGCCACTACATGGAAAAAACCAGACGCAGGAATTGGGGAACAATTACAAATTTTCTTTCTTTAGGCCACCAATTTCTACTTCCATTAATCAGTCATTCAGTGATGCAAATACAACATGCTAGCCAGTGAGTAATATCTCAGAAATATAAGCCATTAAATTTTGCTCAATGGGCTCTGTGTTGTCAGAGAATGTAGAACGCTCTGGAAACACCACGTAATATTGAATAACTTTTTCACAAACAAATTACTATTTCGAAATAGCTGCTGCAGTAACTAGAATAACAATACTGACCGCATACGGTCTCGTCATACACGTTTTTTCACTTGCATGTTACCTTACCTTGAAATGCATCAGAATTTTATTGCCGTAAATATTGTACTGTCCTTCTATACGAGATTTGTGCTCTACGGACGGCATACCACTAGTCTGAACTCTCTGTTGTCCTTGCTAGCCACAATTTTTCTTGTTTCCTTTTTAAACCTTCATACTTGTGCCTAAGTTGCCCGCGATCGGTACGCGATTGTTTTGGAACTGAAAATCTGAAATTATTTTTCCCTTCTTTTACTCTGAACTTCCGAAACACATACCTCTCTTACGTTCATGTCTGATCCTTTAGTTAATTATATTACATACAAATAAAACTTTCAAGCGTGGTAAAAAGTTTCTCATTAATATTTCCATTTGATGTGACGATATCAACTCCCTTGTTTTCCAAAAGGTTCTTGCAGCCTGTATCGATTTCTACTTGTATCAGCGTCCCCAAGAGCGCAATTCTGGCGTTTCAAACCCTTCTCACTCACGCTCACATTTAACGTTTTCACAGAAGATACCAAAAACAACCGAATATCGCAACTTCCGCGCAGAAATACTCCGTAAGTTAGATTTGCGTTGCCAACCTAAATAGGAACGGTGTTCTAGGATTAACTAACCGTACAACGCGCGCTCGCAGTTGTACCGTAAGTAGCCTATTCGGCAAACGGCTATCCCTGGAGTAATCCCGCGATCATATAACTAACAAAGAAACACACAATTTTACATTTCTGAACATACACTGATGAGCCAAAACATTATGACCATCTGCTTGCCGGTCAGTGTGGCCGAGCGGTTCTAGGCGCTTCAGTCTGGAACCGCGCGACCGCTCCGGTCGCAGGTTCGAATCTTGCCTCGGGCATGGATGTGTGTGATGTCCTAAGGTTAGTTAGGTTTAAGTAGTTCTAAGTTCTAGAGGGCTGATGACCTCAGATGTTAAGTCCCATAGTGCTCAGAGCCATTTGAACCATTTTTGAACCATCTGCTTAATAGCTTGTTTGTCCGTCTTTGGAACGAAATACATCACTGACTCTGCGTATCAGCGGTCCGACAGTTTCTTGGTAGGTTTGTAGAGGTATGTGGCATTAGCTGTCTATGTGCAGGTCAGTGATTCGCATAAATAACGGGCCGCTGATATGCGTGTGCGGTGATGGCACCCGATAGCGTCCCAGATGGGTTCTATAGGATTTATATCAGACGAATTTGGTAGCCGAGACATCAACGTGAGTTCAATTTAATGCTCCTGAAATCACTATAGAATGGTTCTGGCTCCGAGACACGGACAATTATACTGCTGAAGATGACACCAATGTCGGGGAAGACATCAAGCATGATGGGATGCAGGTGGTTTGCAGCTGTCAGCCTGTCTTCGATTACTTCCACAGGTCCCATGCAAGCGCAGGAAAATGTCCCGCATTGCATAATCCTGCTCCCTCTAGCCTGCGTCCGTGGCGCGCTGCACGTTTCGAGCCGCCACCATTCATCTCGGTGATGGTGTTTGTGGAGACGACCATCGACCTAGTGTAGTAAGAATGTAATTCACCCGAAGAGCCTACACGTTTCCATTCATCGACGTCGAATTCCGATGGTCCCGTGCCCACTGCAATCGTTCGCTGATGTAATCGTTGGGTCAACATGTGAACATGTAGAGGTGGTCTGCTGCGGAGCACCATGTCCAACAATGTGCGACGAATGGTGTGCTTTGACACCCCTGTGCGTGCAACAGCGTTGTGCTCTTTCGGTAGAAATGCCACAGATCATCCTCTATCCTACTTTACAGGGCAGATAAACCTTCGTATCGCACGTTCAGTGCAATGAAGAGTCGTGGACGTCCAACCATTTAGTGCCTAGTGGTAGTTTCGCTGTCCTTTCACCTGTTTCGTAGATGCTCACGACAGTAGCATGTAAACATTCGAAAAGCTCCTCCGTTTTCGGCCGGGCGCTGTGGCCGAGCGGTTATAGGCGCTTCAGTCCGGAACCGCGCTGCTGCTACGGTCACAGGTTCGAATCCTGCCTCGGGCATGGATGTGTGTGATGTCCGTAGGTTTGTTAGGTTTAAGTAGTTCTAAGTCTTGGGGACTGATGACCTCAGATGTTAAGTCCCGTAGTGCTTACAGCCATTTTTTTCTCCGTTTTCGAGATACTTGTTCACAGGCTCTGCGTAATAATCTGCCGTTTGTCAGAGTCGCTTATCTCAATGGATTGCCCCATTTGCACCCCATGTCTTTGCTATCATGATTCCCCGTTCGTGTCTGCTCCGCTTACATACTTTCGTTACCGCATGACGTGCCCGCAACGCTACCAGGCGGTATCCACCGACGCGGTGGACAACGTTCATGATTTTTTGGCTTATCAGTGTATAAATGAGTTACCAGTCTTAGCACCACATTGAAATATTATCAAGATGTGACTGAATATTTGTGCCGCATCTTTGAGGTAGTGCTTCATTGTAGATAACTGAATCATCTGCAAAAAGTCTCTGGTTACTATTAATACTGTCTACCAAGCCATTAATATGCAACACGGACATAAAGTGATCCCAAAATACTTCCCTGAAGTACACCTGAGGCTACTTCTACGGGCGTATCTATCGATGTTTGTCCATTCGAGATAACCTGCTACGCCCTCCCTACAAAGAAATTCTCTGTTCAGTCACAAATTTAGTTTGATACCCCTTATGAATGAATTTTCGTTAGTAAGTGTATTAACGTAAATGCTTTTCGGAAGTCAAGAAATGCTGTACCCGTCTGATTGCCTTGATTACGACTTTCAGGACGTCATACAGGGAAAGCTCGCGTTCGGTTTCTCAAGACTGATGTTTCCGTGATCCAAACTTGTTAACATGGAGTAAGTCACCCTGTTCGGGACACATCACTGCGTTTGAGCTCAGAATATGTTCTAAGACTCTACAACAGGCTGATGTCAATGATACGGGACGGTAGTTTCGGGCGTCACTTACGATACCCTTCTTGTAGAAAGGGGTTAATTCAGCCGCGAATTCTGTATGGAATCTGACAAGAATTCAACATCTTGAGAACTTGTTCAGTTTTAGCGATTTCAACGGTTTCCAAAAGGCATCTGACACGAATATCTGTACACTCATACATTGACGGAAAAAATCACAGCACCAAGAAATAATTAACATAGTGCAATGAAATTTCGCGAATACGTTTGTCTCGGTAACGCATTTAAGTGATTAACATTGCAAGATCACAGGTTAATGTAAACGCGAGATATGCCAGTACAAATGTGAAATGCTGGTGCATTAATAACCGATGTAACCGAATGAATGCAAGCATGCAAACGTGCACGCACTGTGTCGCACAGCTGCCGGATGTCAGTTTATGTAAAGGTGTTGCACGTCTGTTGCCCTTGGTCGGTCAATACAGGGACGGTTAATGCGGGTCGTGGATGATGCTGGAGTTGTCATTCGATGATGTCCCATATGCACTCGATTGGAGACATATCTGCTGATCGAGCAGGCCGAGACAACATGTCGACACTCTGTAGAGTATGTTGGGTTACGACAGCGGTATGTGGGCGAGCGTTATCCTGTTGAAAAGCATCTCCTACAATGTTGCTCGTGAACGGCAGCGCAGAAGGTCAAATCAGCAGATTGACGAACCAATTTGCTGTCAGAGTAGTGGGATAACCACTAGAGTGCGCCTGCTGCCTGCTGTCATACGAAATCGCACCCCCCCCCCCCCGGTAGGTCCAGTGTGTCTAGCATGCAGACTGGTTGGCTGCAGACCCACAACTGGCCTCCATGTGATCAACATACGGTCGGCCGGCCGAAGTGGCCGTGGCCGAGCGGTTCTAGGCGCTACAGTCTGGAACTGGGCGACTGCTACTGTCGCAGGTTCGAATCCTGCCTCAGGCATGGATGTGTGTGACGTCTTAGGTTAGTTAGGTTTAAGCAGTTCTAAGTTCTAGGGGACTGATGACCTCAGAAGTTAAGTCCCATAGTGCTCAGAGCCATTTTTTGAGCACATGGTCATCACTGGCACCGTGGCAGAAACAGCTTTCATCAGAAACATAACAGACCTCTTCCCTGCCCTCCAGTGAGCTCTCGCTTGACACCACCGAAGTCGGAAATAACAGACCTCTTCCCTGCCCTCCAGTGAGCTCTCGCTTGACACCACCGAAGTCGGAAATGGCGGTGGTTTGGGATCAGTGGAATGCACGCTATAGGGCGTTTGTCTGGAAACTATCCTTGAAGTAACCAATTTGTAACAGTTCGTCGTGTCATTGTGGTGCCAACTGCTTCTCAAATTGCTGTTGCAGATCCAGTACGATGTGCAGCCATATGCCGAACCGGACGGTCTTCCCTCTAGGTAGTGTCGCGTGGCGTCCGGAACCCGGTCTTCTTTCAACCTCCATTGCCGTGGCCACTGATGCCAGCAGTCACGTAGCTACAGTGGCTACATTGGTGTCAAGTCTTTCTGCAGTATCACAGAAGGAACATCCAGCATCTCGTAGTCCTACTGCACGACCTCGTTCAAACTCAGTGAGGTGCTGAATATGACGTTTTAAAAGCACCCTGACCAATATCAACTCACCAAGTTTATTCTCAAAGGTAAGTAACGCTCACGACCGTTAAATCATGTATTTAAAGCAAACCTGACTTCCATCGTCATAATGACAATACTAGCGCCACTCTTATGCGACTGGTGCGAAATTTGAATAGACATAATCTTTCAGGTGTAGAAATACGCCAATTATCTTTCGTTTATGTCGCACAAATCCTTCTGGGTGTTGAGATTTTTTTTCTGTCTGTTGATTCGCAATGGTGCGAGATTTAAACATAAGTAATGCCCTGCCGTTATTTTGTAAATAAAAATTTGACAATGGAGTCCAGCATTTTTGCATTTGCTTTGCTACCATCAGTTTCGGTTTCTGTGACATTCATGAGTGGCTGAACACTTAATTTAGATCCTCTAACAGCCTTCAGATACGACCAAAATTGGTTTTTGTTTTAATTGCGGTCTTATGATAAAATTCTGCTACGACAGTCCTTGAAAGCTTCACGCATTGACCTTTTTACGGCAAACGCATTTAGCATCTCTCTGTTCAGAGCCTCATGCTTTGTTTTGCAGTTACTCTGAGTAGTAGCCGTTCCTCGAACCACAGGTGACCTAAATAACCTTTGGCAGATTAGGGTCGGAGTTCTGCTCCCACACTGTATTTATCAGTTAATCTCACAGCCAGCGAACATGCTGTTTTTCACAGTAGTTTATGTGCGTTCACTACGAGTTTAGAAGTTAGCAAAAACGCTGATTTGTAAACTCAGTTGTCATAGTTCGAATCCGTATACGTTTTCGGTAGATACTCTGAAGCATTTAGACAAATATTGGAATATTTGCATAGAAAGACGTAGGCATATCAGAACTGGACGACCACTCTGTTATTCAGACTAAGGATTTAGTTGTAAATCTAAGCTCAGATCCAGGCAAATTAAAAAGAAAAACTGGATTACGGTAAAGAGATGCACTTTTTACGTAATTGAAATAAGTGGCACATGTATATACAGAACGTGAACAGAAAACAAATATAATTTGAAGATGAAGTATTTGCCTTTGTGACTTCGAAGAACGGCCTATCTAGCTACTAACACCGTTTATCGAACGGCGACACGCTACCTTACATACAACAAAAATAGTGAGTTCAGACACAGTACCCATTCTATAAGAGGACAAACAATTTTTTGAGCAACGGACAGACTCAATTCGTATTATCCACCATAAAAGTGCACTCCGATAGGTAAAAATCGTCCTGTTCGTCTCCATGACCGTGAATTGCCCTTAACAAATTTTCATGATCCTGTAAAAACTATAACACTATTTACTAGAACTAACACATCTGCGGTTATGCGAATCTCACAGTCTTTTTCCCACCTGTTGGAAGCCATGTGCGAAGACTGTTGGATACCATTTCCTAGCTCTTCCTTCGAAGGGCACCGGGCTTAATGAAATATTGTCTACTAATTACTGATTTTCGTGACACTGAAACTTCACAGATTGCTGGATTCGGCTAAACGCTAGTACAAAGAGTCGAACGCAGAACTGCATGCACTGTCGTTAAGGCACGTGAAATGCCAAGCTTTGATGCTGTACAGTAATTAATTTGCAATTAACGCCGCAAGATTTTAATTTCTCTTGGTGAGATGTTCCCATTTCCTTATTCCATTATAATTTGTTTTTAAAATATCCAGCCGTCTGGAATCCGAAAAGTGGTAACGCACTTGAGGATTCCAGTAGAACAGAAAAGTATGCAAGACATATTTTTAGCAATATTTATCCACGAATGAGGTGTTTGTCTTTCTGTTCTTCTAGGGAGAAGGTACTTATACTTAGGTCGAGGATGTGATTTCGTTGCACATTTACAAATCAAATACAAGTATCGTACGTTAACGACAATGGTCGCTAAAAAAATAAGAATATGTTTGCGACAGGTACAACGCCAAAAACCAAGAAATCGGCTTAAATGAAATCCGTACCTCAGATTACGACATGACGACACACCAATGATTACATTTAAAGGGGGCTGTAACGGAAAGCGTAAACAATTATTTAAAAAATTATTACAGCCATGTTTATTAATGTATAAATCTAAAATTTTGCATATGTAAAGCAAAAGAGCTGTGTTTTATAGGAAAAGTGTAATAAAATATGCAGGATTAATATTTTGCCAGAAATCTGAATTTTTAATTTTTTATTGTCTATTTTACGAAAAGCCGTAAGTCAAATTCTAATAATGCAATTAATCTGAAAATTTTATTGTAGTGTCCTGAGAAAGTTATAAGACCACTGAACTACAGTTATTAATTTATGGTACAAATTGTATCATTAAAAGAGTTTTTAATTTTGCACATCCAAAATTAACTTTTTTTCTACAAACAATCATCTAAAAATCAGAATGTAATTGCAGGATCTCGTAGTGCTTAGTTCCAGGGAGACAGCAACACGTTGCGAACATTTCCTGGAAATTTCATAGCATTAGCACATATGCTTATTGAGAAAAGGCTTCTAACAATGTAAAAAATGTAAAACAGAGAAAGTGTTCAAAGATTTTCTTCTCATACTTCCATACTTCAATTTTAAAATCCTCCATACTGATACTCCTCAGCCTCCAGGTTTCTCTTCTCTCCCCTTCGAATCTGCCTGGCCCCTATTTGCAGGTAAGACACTGATCTGTTAGCTTTCTTGATCCTGCTCTCATCGATGGTGTAAAATGCTTTTGTTGTAAACACACCAGGATCTACACTCCTGGAAATTGAAATAAGAACACCGTGAATTCATTGTCCCAGGAAGGGGAAACTTTATTGACACATTCCTGGGGTCAGATACATCACATGATCACACTGACAGAACCACAGGCACATATACACAGGCAACAGAGCATGCACAATGTCGGCACTAGTACAGTGTATATCCACCTTTCGCAGCAATGCAGGCTGCTATTCTCCCATGGAGACGATCGTAGAGATGCTGGATGTAGTCCTGTGGAACGGCTTGCCATGCCATTTCCACCTGGCGCCTCAGTTGGACCAGCGTTCGTGCTGGACGTGCAGACCGCGTGAGACGACGCTTCATCCAGTCCCAAACATGCTCAATGGGGGACAGATCCGGAGGTTTTGCTGGCCAGGGTAGTTGACTTACACCTTCTAGAGCACGTTGGGTGGCATGGGATACATGCGGACGTGCATTGTCCTGTTGGAACAGCAAGTTCCCTTGCCGGTCTAGGAATGGTAGAACGATGGGTTCGATGACGGTTTGGATGTACCGTGCACTATTCAGTGTCCCCTCGACGATCACCAGTGGTGTACGGCCAGTGTAGGAGATCGCTCCCCACACCATGATGCCGGGTGTTGGCCCTGTGTGCCTCGGTCGTATGCAGTCCTGATTGTGGCGCTCACCTGCACGGCGCCAAACACGCATACGACCATCATTGGCACCAAGGCAGAAGCGACTCTCATCGCTGAAGACGACACGTCTCCATTCGTCCCTCCATTCACGCCTGTCGCGACACCACTGGAGGCGGGCTGCACGATGTTGGGGCGTGAGCGGAAGACGGCCTAACGGTGTGCGGGACCGTAGCCCAGCTTCATGGAGACGGTTGCGAATGGTCCTCGCCGATACCCCAGGAGCAACAGTGTCCCTAATTTGCTGGGAAGTGGCGGTGCGGTCCCCTACGGCACTGCGTAGGATCCTACGGTCTTGGCGTGCATCCGTGCGTCGCTGCGGTCCGGTCCCAGGTCGACGGGCACGTGCACCTTCCGCCGACCACTGGCGACAACATCGATGTACTGTGGAGACCTCACGCCCCACGTGTTGAGCAATTCGGCGGTACGTCCACCCGGCCTCCCGCATGCCCACTATACGCCCTCGCTCAAAGTCCGTCAACTGCACATACGGTTCACGTCCACGCTGTCGCGGCATGCTACCAGTGTTAAAGACTGCGATGGAGCTCCGTATGCCACGGCAAACTCGCTGACACTGACGGCGGCGGTGCACAAATGCTGCGCAGCTAGCGCCATTCGACGGCCAACACCGCGGTTCCTGGTGTGTCCGCTGTGCCGTGCGTGTGATCATTGCTTGTACAGCCCTCTCGCAGTGTCCGGAGCAAGTATGGTGGGTCTGACACACCGGTGTCAATGTGTTCTTTTTTCCATTTCCAGGAGTGTATACCATTCCTCTTCAGCACTTCAATTGCGCCTTTATTTTCGTTATTGTACCATAAAACTGCATCATAGACACCTATTTTGAGTACTTCAAGTCCACAGACTGTCCTTTTTGAGCATTTAATCCAAACTGAATTAGCGAGGCTTTCATTTGCATTTTGTGTCTTTCTGTGAAGACACTTCCTCAATAAATCAGGGTTTGCAAACAACCTGAATGTGGGCTTCACTGAATTCATAACAGGTTCTGGTAATGAGTGTTTATGTGAATACGTCTCATTTCTGTTGTTGAACTTACACCAATCGTCTTTCGGACACAGATTGTGCAGTGGTGTTTGGTCAGCGTATAGTTTGCGGAAAAAACAAACTGCCCACACGGCACGCCTCATTGCCTCTAAATTATGTGTGTTTTTCCTGACAGCTCTCCCATAAAATAAATGAAGAGAAGCAAATTCTTTTGGAGTAAGCCTGCCTTTTTCTTCTAGTGGTTTTCCATCCTCAAGTACTTCACCTTTCTTCTCTTTCAACAAGCGACGAAACCTACCACCAAGCCTCTTTTGGATTGGTTACACATTCCAATTTTTCTATTGTTGTATTGTACGGATTTTTATCTGTTACAGCTTTGAACGAAGAGGAGTCCCCATCACCAAGGTATTTAGTATATCTAACACCATACAGGTCCTCAGATCTGGAGAACATTCTCACAACTGCAGCAGCCTCTATGCCCCCACATGAGCCACCATAATTTTTAGAGCATGCTACTGCATGCTTTTCTTGTCACAGTTTCTCACTGTCTTCATTGTTGAATATTTACCTTGTTGCACCTTGGTGGCAGTATTTAGACATAATTTCTACATCTAAAACTTTACCTGAGTAAATACCAATAACAGATGCAACTCCATACAGAGATGTGTGACCCCTTTTCATCCAGGTCCCATCTACAGACACACAGGTCAGTAACATTTGCAGGAGGTTCACTGTCATGAATATGTACCTCAGGATATATTTCTTTTTGGTTTATTTCCACCAATTCCTCCACTGCTTCCTTCATAGAAACTTTGGCAGTATTGTATACAGTATCAGACATTTCTTTATTTATTTTTTTCAAACCTTGCACAAGGTGGAGGCATGTTCAGAAAACCACACAATAAATTACCTTCTTCCCTGCCCTGTCTGAGGAATCTTAGAGCATATGCTAACCTAAAATTGATTTCATAAGTACCAGTGTCAGTTTTTTTGGGGGAGGAAAATGAGAATTCATAGCAATGCCAATTACAAATTAATTTAAAATTGCAAGCTATTCACACTCTTTTTTCTTCAACAACAATCATGTTTACAGCTAACATATGAACATGAAAACTTTATAGCCTGGCAGAGAAGCTCTAAATCAATAAGTCTGAATCCAGTGGAATCCATATCAGCATGATTCAAGCACCTATACAATTCTCCTGTCCCAGGTTTCGATGCTGAAGCCGAGAACTCATGTTCTTCATTTCGAGCTGCTTCGTCTTTTTTGTTGGTAAACCGATTTCCATGAAATCTCCATTTCCTAAACACAGTTTTTCCACCACTCATTATGCATAATCTTTGTACATCCATGGTTTAAATGGAGGACAGCGGGGCGTCAGCTGGTATAAATTTATACTAAAAATAAAGAAATTCCTCAAGCTGTATTTAAGGTGTCGATTTTATTTTGGCAACTAGTTTCAACGTTGTAACGACGTCATCTTCAGGCCCATACACTTGCTGATGTCAACTACGTGTGGCTGATACTAGAAGTCAGTGGTGAGATACCGACGTGTTCCGTGTGAAAGGTGGTTAGTAACTCTAACCACCTTGACGACATGATTTTTCACAAATAACTTTGTTAACTCAAATGGCAAATAATGAGCTTTGATTTTGAGTAAATAAACATGCATTAATTTTAAAGTTGGCTGAGTATTATTTCATTAAAAACAGTCCATCTCCCGTGTGTCACCCTGTATATTGATTCAGCGTAATGTCCAAGAAAATGTAATTTAGAAAAATACAGCCTTTGAAGAGCACATCTCCGAAAATTTGAGAAGTACACCGAATATAGAGTAATGAAATTTTTGCAACACATTTGTCTAGCTATCACACTTATGTGATTAACTTTGCAAGATCACTGGTTAATGAAAGCGCGAAATTTGCCATTGCAAATGTGAAATGCTGGTACATTAATAACCGATATAACCGTTTGTTTGTTGAATGCAAACATGCAAACGCTCATGCATTGTGTTGTACAGCTGCCGGATGTCAGTTTGTGGGGAGGTGTTGCATGTCTGTTGCACTAGGTCGGTCAATACACAGACGGTTACTGCTGGTTGTGGATGATGCTGGAGTTCTCATCCGATAATGTCCCATCCATATGTGCTCGATTGGAGACAGACCTGGTCGAGCAGGCTGAGACAACATGTCGACACTCTGTAGAGTATGTTGGGTTACGACAGCGGTATGTGGGTGAGCGTTATCCTATTGGAAAACACCTCCTAGAATGTTGTCCATGAATGGCAGTGCAACGGGTCGAATCAGCAGATTGGCGAACAAATTTGCTGTCAGAGTAGCGGCATAACCACAAGAGTGCGCCTGATGTCATACAAAGCGGCACCCCAGACCTTACCTCCAGGTGTAGGTCCAGTGTGTCTAGCATGCAGACAGGTTGGCTGCAGGCCCTCAACTGGCCTCCGTGTAACCAACACACGGCCATTACTGGCGCTGAGGCAGGACTAGCTTTTATCAGAAAACTCAGCAGACCTCCACTCTTACCTCCAATGAGACCTCGCTTGACAATACCGAAGTTGGAAATGGCTGTGGTTTGGGGTCAGTGGAATACATGCTACAGGGCGTCCAGCTCGGAGAGGTCCTTGAAGTAACCGATTTGTAACGGTTCATTGTATCATCGTGGTGCCAACTGCTCCTGAAATTGCTGCTGCTGCTACAGTACGATGCGCTGCAGCCATACGTCAAACAAGACGCTCTTCCCTCTAGGTAGTGTCACGTGGCCGTCCGTCTTGCGGCCTACATTGTCGTGACCGCTGCAGCCAGCAATCATGTACAGTGGTGACATTCCTGTCAAGTCTTTTGCAATATCACAGAAGGATCATCCAGCTTCTCTTAGTCCTATTACACGACCTCGTTCAAATTCAGTGAGGCGTTGATAGTAGTGTCACTGTCACCCTAAAGGCATTCTTGACTAACGTCATCTCATCACCTTCAGTCTCAAAGTTAAGTAATGCTCGCGACGGTTACAGCGTGTATTTAGAGCCAACCTGATTTGCATGGTCATGTTAGCTGTACTAGCAAGATTCTTATGCGACTGGCGTGAAATTTGGAAAAAAATTGGAAATTTGTGGTAAGGATTATGGGACCAAACTGCTGAGGTCATCGGTCCCTAGGTTTACGCACTACTTAACCTAAATTATACTAACTTATGATAAGGACAACACACACACACCCATGCCCCAGGGAGGAATCGAACCTCCGACGGGGTAAGCCGCGCGAACCGTGACAAGATTGCTGAGACCACACGGCTACCCTGCGCGGCCCCCGTGAAATCTTAATAGACTTCGTCTTTCAGATGGAGAAACAAGCCTACAAACTTTCGTTTACATCGCATAACTTCTTCTTGGTGATGGGATTTTTTTCCTTCAGTGTAAATGTGTCAGCAATTAATTTAAGAACTCGGCAAATAACTCTCACAACTGTGATAAGGTCATAGTTACACAACATAAAACTGAAGTGTGGCCTAGGAGTTACCAGTACTTCACCAAGCACTACGATTATGAACAAGATCCGCAAACCGTGGCTATATGAGCGTGTAAATGAGAGGAATCGTGTTTCTTTCAGCCAGTTCCGCCTACTTTCGGGAAGTCAATCTTTCTGATTTTTTTCTTGCATTACTCATCTTCCTGTGCATTCACGAACCATGTCAGAATTGTTGTTGTTTGCACGTAGTGCTGCCTGTGCATATACACATTTACCTGACTAGAATATTACCGGTCAGGCCGCAAAGCCATCCACGTAGGCAGGCCTTACGCAAGCTACTAAAGATTACCTGTGCTAGACGTAGATTGTAAGTTGTAAAATTCCTTATTATTTTTGAGACAATTAGATTTCATGCTACTTTATTCTCCAAAAGTTAGGTTTGAAATTTGGAAATTAATATACATGGCGTAACAGGTACAAGTGAAGGTATTTTTTCATGCGGTACTTCAATATATACTCACATTAGTGTGTTGGTTGTGTTTTTTTGTGCGTCGAAAAACCTGCCCACAAACAAGTTAAAAAACTTTACCACCTGGTGTTTTCTGCACGGTCGCAACTGCACCTTTGACCTCGAACGCTCGGAACCGCACGGCACCATGCTTACACTTAAGACTCGTTCATAAAAACAATGTTTTGAGTAATTTATATGCGAAACGATGCATTCTACCAAAGTGACATTTTAATAGAGATAAACAAAACAACAACGTATCAGTACCATAGGAGGGAAATTATACATGGTGTTTCACAATTCATGTTACACACTTCTAGAAGTAGTAGAGGAGACTCGTTAGATCGCCGGCCTGGGTGGCCGAGCGGTTCTAGGCGCTACAGTCTGGAACCGCGCGACCGCTAGGTCGCAGGTTCGAATCCTGCCTCGGGCATGGATGTGTGTGCTGTCTTTAGGTTAGTTAGGTTTAAGTAGTTCTAAGTTCTAGGGGACTGATGACCTTAGAAGTTAAGTCCCATAGTGCTCGGAGCCATTTTTGGACTCGTTAGATCAAGTTTTACATACGAACCCAAGTCCGGAAACGTTATCCAACGACGCTACACAGCATCGAAGTTGTAGGCGCCGGTGCCGATAAATGTATGTATACACAAGGTGATTTCGTGATGATGGCCGGCCGAGGTGGCCGAGCGGTTCTAGGCGCTACAGTCTGGAACAGCGCGACCGCTACGGTCGCAGGTTCGAATCCTGCCTCGGGCATGGGTGTGTGTCCTGTCCTTAGGTTAGTTAGGTTTAACTAGTTCTAAGTTCTAAGGGATTGATGACCTCAGAAGTTAAGTCCCATAGAGCTCCGAGCCATTTTTCGTAATGATGTCACAGATCTTCTAGTGCCCCTGTACGGGAAACGAACGAGTCGAAAGCTGTAAACGGAAATCGTTCTGCTACCTCAGACAGTGGAGTTCATGTACTGGTATTGTTGCCAAGACGGTAGGGTAGGCAACTTTCATAGGTGGTAGTACGGACCAAAACAAGAAAAAAATGTATTGTAAGCACGGTCTCTAAAATGCATATCTGAAGAGCTATTAGCACTTGTTCAGTAGACGAGACGTGTTTCATAGTAGCGAAGATGAACAAGTAAGTACAGATGCGGGATTTCGATGAAGTGTTTAAAACGAAGTGGAAGAGAAAAATATGCATACCTCACTAAAACCACGATATTACATTGAAAATTATTTTCGAGTTCAAGCAGTCCAATATCAAAAGCCACACTAATTACATTTCAAAATGATGGTATGGGTATGCCAATGCCACAGCCTGCCTTTCGCAAAGCATATTGCGACACAGGCGAATACTTTGGTGCAGAAAATAATTGTAAATCATAGAGTGAAGTCTGATCATGAAATAACGATCATCTATCTTCACTTGTGGTTTGTCACATTGTAGTCTTACAAAATCAGCAGTTTTTTCTGATATAGAGCTTATATTACCAAAAGAAATAAACGTCAACGGTTGACAATATTTTGTTGTTTTCGTTGACAGTATCTTCAGCATAACAATTTGTTTGAAAACTTGCACCTAGAAAGGTACGATCTGTATGACCTGTTGAGGAATCACACAACGATCTCTCAGACCACGGCATAATAGCCCAGGATATTTTATTAATTGTGACAATTCCGGCTGTGAAAGCTTGCATTTTACAACAAAAAATGGCTCTGAGCACTATGGGACTTAACTTCAGAGGTCATCAGTCACCTAGAACTTAGAACTACTTAAACCTAACTAACCTAAGGACATCACACACATCCATACCCGAGGCAGGATTCGAACCTGCGACCGTAGCGGTCACGCGGTTCCAGACTGTAGCGCCTAGAACCGCTCGGCCACCCTGGCCGGCCATTTTACAACAGTAATAGGCTCTTTTTACTTGTTACATATTCACTAAGGAATGAAGTTAGAAAACGTTTCATGAGTTCTTCAGTCATTGTTCCACTTTTGCGTACTTCAACACGAAAGTGCCTTGTGCCTCTTGAAAACAGATGTAAAACTAGTCTGCCTCTCATTGATAAAGCAACATCGATTGTTTAACTGTGGGTAAAGCTATGTACAGAATGCAACGCACTATATAGCTGCAGCTTTCTCTCCTCTGTGAGATAGTGTTGATGATGAAGACATTTCATACTGAAATTGGCTCTGGTCACTGTTCCAAGCATTTCCTTTCTCCACACCCTGCTCTGTCATAAACACGTTCACTTCCTCCACAAACTTTTGTGCCTTCTCACGTATACTGTTATCGTCTTCTATGTCCTTATGTGTGACAAATGCCTGGATGAAATGCCGTATTCAGCCTTAAGACATTCGATAAAAGAAATCGAAGCTTTGAAATTGCGCATCCAACCATTTTAGACGCTTCTGGTGCCCATATTTGCAGATACCAATAGTGAGCTTGTTACGTTACGCGTATACAGGGTGTTACAAAAAGGTACGGCCAAACTTTCAGGAAACATTCCTCACACACAAAGAAAGAAAATATGTTATGTGGACATCTGTCCGGAAACGCTTACTTTCCGTGCTAGAGCTCATTTTATTACTTCTCTTCAAATCACATTAATCATGGAATGGAAACACACAGCAACAGAACGTATCAGCGTGACTTCAAACACTTTGTTACAGGAAATGTTCAAAATGTCCTCCGTTAGCGAGGATACATGCATCCACCCTCCGTCGCACAGAATCCCTGATGCGCTGATGCAGCCTTGGAGAATGGCGTATTGTCTCACAGCCGTCCACAATACGAGCACGAAGAGTCTCTACATTTGGTACCCTTCTAGGTGCAAGTTTTCAAACAAATTGTTATGCTGAAGATACTGTCAACGAAAACAACAAAATATTGTTGCGTAGACAAGAGCTTTCAAACGCCCCCATAAATGAAAGTACGGAAACAACTGGTTCTCCCGTAGCACTCTCCATACAGTGACGTGGTCAACGTTACCTTGTACAGTAGCAACTTCTCTGGCGCTGACATTAGGGTTATCGTCAACTGCACGAAGAATTGCCTTGTCCATTGCAGGTGTCCTCGTCGTTCTAGGTCTTCCCCAAACGCGAGTCATAGGCTGGAATGTTCCGTGCTCCCTAAGACGCCGATCAATTGCTTCGAACGTCTTCCTGTCGGGACACCTTCGTTCTGGAAATCTGTCTCGATACAAACGTACCGCGTCACGGCTATTGCCCCGTGCTAATCCATACATCAAATGGGCATCTGACAACTCCGCATTTGTAAACATTGCACTGACTGCAAAACCACGTTCGTGATGAACACTAACCTGTTGATGCTACGTACTGATGTGCTTGATGCTAGTACTGTAGAGCAATGAGTCGCATGTCAACACAAGCGCCGAAGTCAACATTACCTTCCTTCAATTGGGCCAACTGGCGGTGAATCGAGGAAGTACAGTACATACTGACGAAACTAAAATGAGCTCTAACATGGAAATTAAGCGTTTCCGGACACATGTCCACATAACATCTTTTCTTTATTTGTGTGTGAGGAATGTTTCCTGAAAGTTTGGCCGTACCTTTTTGTAACATCTTGTATAGGTGAGAGGTTTGGCCGCCTAAAGTCGGTATGAGGAGGAGAGGTAAATTTGCTTGTGTGGCTGACGACTAGCTTTGCGCCAACAGGGTCGAGGGCACATCGGATCCGGTACCAGCCAACCAGGTGCAGAGGGGAGCAGTGTGGCCGGATGTGAGTAAATCCCAAAGCTGGGAATTTCGACAACAGGCTTAGCAGAATGCGGAATGACCAGCAATGGTGGTCTCGAGACAAACTGAAAGATGGCTTTTTACAGCTTTTTGAGAATCTATAATAATTTACAGACAAGTATTAAAGCAAATCTTAATACATCTGCAGCCTCAGAAAAATCATGTGCATCTAACGAACACAACAATATTTTCACTATCTGCAAAATTTCAGAAGTTAATATTTCACAGTGAATAAATATTTTCACAATGAACCTCTGCATTAACAACTTTTCTACTCTCCATGCGATTTCAACAAATGATATCATAGGTGATAGCATTGTATGATAGCTATCATTCCAGAAAGCCACTCATATATATCTATTTTATTTACTGACTTATGACGTCTTTTATATCTTTTTTCATTATGCAAATGTTTGTCAGAACATCGTATTCTCCACAATTACGCATCAGATGAATACAGCATGAGTACCTCACTTTTGTCATACTTGTGTACTTATTAAATGAGCACTTTACTACTTGGCCAGTAACTTTATTTAAATATTAATTAAAACTGATAATACAAAATAATAGTAATTTAAGATGTGATCAAGCACATGTGTTAGCTGGCACCACCTTTGTAAAAGAGTGCTGAAGGATGCTTCTGACAACCACACCTAAATAATTATTTAAACAATATATTGTCATTTGTCAGGAGCACACTTCCACAAGAACACCAGCTAATTTATTTATATTTATTGTGAGTGGCCTCAGTGTGACCTAATGTTGATAACATTTCTTTATTTAAATATTTATTTATTTCTTAGACCATGGATCCACTGTGAGAATTTCACATGGATGTAGTGTGTGTCAATTTTTACATTGTCAATGACAAGTGCTTATACACTATGTTTACAAGTAAAGATTAGAAAGTTATGTAACTACTACAATGATCCGTAACACGATATGATGATTTGAGAAATCTTAGGCCTACAGATTACAAAGTATAAAACAGTAAATTAAATATGAAAAGGTCTTATAACACAGAGAATTAAATATAACCAGTTAACACTAAAAGAGTTACATATGTGACAAGAATGTACAGCTTAATGTTCAGTTTATATGATGATACATCTTATTTTATTTTAAGGCTGTTTCTCACTGGGTTTCATAAACTCTTCCAAACTGTAAAATGACATGGCTAAAAGAAATTGCCTCAGAAGCTCTTTAAATGTAAATTTGTTGGCTATTTCACATTTGATTTCTGGAGGAAAAGCATTAAATATCTTTATACCAGAGTACTGTACATCCTTCTGCACAACCTTCAAATTTTTACAATCAGTGTGGAAATTATGTTTCCTCCTTGTGTTGTACTGATGGTATTCACTGTTACATTTCTATAAATCAGTGCTTTTACTTATGAAACACGTAAGTGAATATATGTATTGAGAAGAAGTTATAAGAATTCCCAGATTCTTTAACAGGCTTCTGCAACTGCATCTAGGGTCTACACCACACATCACTCTTACAACACGCTTCTGAACAATGAATATTTTCTTTGCAAGAGGTTGATTTCCCCAGAAAATAATTCGATATGCCATCAAAGAATGGAAGTAACCATAGTATGCTGCTTTTTTAAAGCTAAGTTTCCACTTTCAGAGATGATTTGCATTGTGCTGAGTCTTTTGTAAAGATCTAAAATGTGATGGGACCAGTTTACTCTACAGTCAGTCTTCATGCCTAGAAACTTTGTTACTTCCACTCTATGACCTGTGTGGCATATTTAACAATCATTCCTTCCTCAGTTTTGGCAGTTGGGGGAACTAGTTGTAATATGTTAGTGTAGTGTAAAAAGCGGTCAAACTGAATTAAATTATGTCTGTGGAACTTAAGAACGATGTATTTTTGGTGGAAATGTCCTTCAGCCAATGGAAAAGCAGACACTATGGCAGTCAAGTGGAGACTCGGACTTTTTCATGTGAAGAGCTCAAAAGTTGATCCTCGATATTTTTACATAGGTTCTGGAAGGAGGCAGACCTGATTTTGGAAACGAGGGGTATTCGATCATGGAGGTGTTTGATTCTCGGTGCTGACGGCTGCTACCATACTTTAATTTCTGAAGGGACTTTATATTTCAAGAGGTCTGAATGTGCTCCACAGTAGGACTCTAACTTTTTCTGCTTTTATTACAGAACTGAGGTCAGAGTATGAGTTACTATTCTTTGTATCATATATGATAATTTGTGAATCATCTTGTTGAACTTTGGATGTTATGAGCTGGTGAATTTTCATGTATTGTGGACTTAGCTTTTTTTTTTTTTAACTGAATATGGTAGGACCGCTTCATGTTTGTTTGAGATGTCCTTTCTTGAACAGACATTATTCAACATAATTACATAATTCTCTTTGTCTTCATCAGTAACAGACATTCGAATACAACCATCGATATTAAATTATATATTTAGCTTTTATTTTGTATATCAGTGTATTTTATTAACTTGCATTCCAAGCCAATGCACAGACTACTTGACTGCAGTATCAAGCTGCTGGTTATTATTTGCACCGAATTAGATGCGGCGCATGAAAGCAGATGTTTGCGGCCCCACCCTATGGCTACATTTAGCTAATCTTTTCAAACAGAACCGTGCATAGCCCAAGTAGCTAAAGTATGAGTAATCACATGCAAAGATAGAGCTGGTTTGCTCATATGAGATGCTGTTTGGAAGAGAAACTCTACACTAGCAGCAACCATTAGGTACCACCACAAACAGTACATCCATACAACCTTGCTCTGTCAAATTGCAATCTTACATGTTCTTTTATAGTTTGTAATTTTGACAGTCTGTTTTCTTTGAAAAGAGTGCCTGCTCCCTTTTTGCTAGACACATATTTTAAAATTAATCTGCAATTTGATTTTCTTTTAATGCACTTACATCGACTTATTAGTTTTCTATAGGAATTGAAGCCAGGATTGCTATCATCTTCATAAATGTTCTCTGGTCTGCTGTCATCAATATCTTCTAATACACTGGGCCTTGGCTGTTTGGGTGGAGATAGTTCATACTCACTTTGAGTGGACTGTTCATGTTGCTCTGCATATGAACTTCGTGTAGTGCTTGAACAACCACCTTCAGGTTCAGGTTTTTCCCGTCCTACAAAATCAGTATATCTGTCCAGCATAACATCATGTATTTCTGTATCATTCCCATTATATGTCTGAATTATTATGTTGTATAACTTGTCCGCGAGCTCTCTATCCTTTACATATTCAGCATGTCGCAAATTTGTCCCTAATATTTGGACCACATTCGTATTATTAATTCTCTTTGTGATATTCCTGTACACAGTTTACATAGTATTCCGCATCAAAACACTCAAAGACACACATTCATACTCCGGCTACACTATTCACGCAGCTAGAGCACTTGTTAGTGCAGCTATAATATGCCACCGTCTGATGGTGCTAGATGGCAAGTGTGGAGTTTTACATGGAAATGACACAGACTACTGTTGTTTTTATGATCGAGTGTTAGTCTAAGAATAGTTTTGTGTGGTTCCAAGGATTTGAGGTCAAAGGAGTCTCTTGCAAGTGGACTGCGCCTGCCAGTGTACACTAACAGTTTTGTGTCCACACATCCACACTTCCAACACCTGAACTGCTGCCCAGGGCAAAATAGGCATTAATGGCTTTCTTGTGCCACAAGTATGTGTAGGTACTACCCAACCCAACAACATATGACTTGTAATAACTTTAATTATTAGTCTGCAAATGGCATAAATACTGATGTACTGTTGTACAGTCCACAGTCACCAATATAAATACCTACATGTATATCACTCTGTATGTAATAATATAAATATTTCTACTATTTTTTTGAGGGAGAGTTGTGTTATGACCCATATGACCCTTGTCTTGAATTCACACCTGCGTGCAGATCATGACAGCAGTGGTCACCATCTTTCCTCGAAAGAGTTTTGCACATACCTCCCCACCATTGTGGCACCTCAGCATTGGTCTGCTAAGGTATGGCATTTAGGGCTACCTGGTGATACACTGTCTTTGGCCCTAAAACCTTCCTGAATTACCATAGTGGTTGCTCTACAGTTTGCCCTGATTACAAAGTAGTCGATGTCGATGTTGCATGGTGTGTCTAATGGTGTCCGAAGCCAGTACAATAGGCATTAGCATGTGTGTCACCTTCCCAGGTATCTGCAGATGGGGTCAAAAATTTGGCACACACACGTCCAATCCCATAACAGTGCTCCAGCATTGAGCCACCACTGATGACAAAACAGTATAGTCAATTTCCACCATATGGACAAGATGCCCCATTTTATGATTATATTGTCACGTAGAATCTGGAATCTGAGAGAAGGTTCATCAACAGAAACTAACACTTCACAAAGAAAGCATGATTACTGATCACATACGAACATACTATGTGAGGTGAACAGCCTATTTCAGCAGATAGTGCTCCTATTAATACACACATAGAATTTTCTAGCAGATTACAATATTGGATAATACATACGTCCAAGAAACATACAGAAATCAGAAGTTTGAGTCATAAATAACAGCAGGAATTGGAAATCAAACTGATGAACTGCACATCACCGGAAAGCAACTATAATCACAGCAGTATGGTGGACAATGCACAGCACATGTCATTGCTCCATTCTATGTCAAACAGCTAGACGTGTTTCTCAGTCTGCCATATGTTGTAGGATTTGGATCTAGTCAGTCATTCTTCAAATGTTGGTGCTAGCACATCGTCATGTTTTGGTTATGTTGTCATGTCCTCATAGTCACTACAGCGTTCAAATGGAGTTACTTACATCAACAGGTTGCAGAGAGAAAAGAAGATTAGGTTTAACACCTTACTGCCATTGAGGTCATTAGAGATGGAGCACAAGCTCGAACTGTGTAAAGGATGGGGAAGGAAATCGGCTGTACCCTTTGAAAGGAACTATTCAGGCATTTGCCTGGAGCAATTCAGGAAAATCTCAGAAAACCTAAATCTTGATCGCTGGACGTGTGTTGAGAGGTTATGATCGTTGGGCAGGTCTTCATGTTTTCTGTATCAGAAGCCCCTATCATCAATCTACACCTCAGGACGACGATAATGCGTGTGCAAAGAACAGAATGACATCTCTGTGCTTTAGTCTCCTCAGTGTAGAATCATCACTGTTGACTTAATGGGTGATTTCTTACAAGCAACAGATGATTCAGTATGGGCCAAAGTAATACTTTAATAATTGTTCTGATACCCCAACCTCTGTACAAGTGCAAAAATTCTCTACAGGTCGCCTGGGTTGAAGCTTAGAGATCAGTGTTGAATGTTATAATGCTCACTGTCTTTATTACAGGCATTCAAGATTGTCTCTATGCACATGGTTATTATCTTCACTGGCATATAGATTTAATTTGTGAGTATGTTTCAGTATGTACTTTTCACTCAGCTAGAGCTTCACAGTTTAACTTAGCATCTGGACCATTGATCGCAACTTGTCTTGTTGATGATGGAGGGATATATGTGTTTCCAATGGAAGATCACTTTCCACAGCAATCGTTATTGTGTGATCATATTGGTGTAGCTTCATCAGTCTGGTGCTCCAATCTTCAGCAGTCTATGGTTACTAGAGATGGCTCAAGAAGCCTCATCCAAGTATAACATTAGGACCAGATTCTTATAAAACAACAAATTCGAAGGGCTGTGTCCTGTCATTGATAGTTATTCTCACAACAAACGCTGATCAGCTGGAGCATTATGACCACCAACCTACTATCGATATAAACTCGTCCAGGTGATAGCAGCACCACCTGGCAAGGAAAGACTGCTAATCAGAGTCGGGTCGTTGGCACTCTTACAGCTTATGCTTCTGAAAAGTTCCATCCTTTTGTTGGATTCCCTTATGGTGTTTGTTAAGTCCTTGGCTAAAGCCATAATATCCTTCATGAACGTAAGATGGCAGAGAGTGTCAACAACTGCCAAGTCTAAACTGTGAGCAGTACTGTGCAAATAATGTGCTTTTGGTTGTATATCCAAAACTAACTTTTTTAGGCCTTTGAACTTACCTCTCATATTCGAGGCACCATCATAGCACTGTCCTCTTTCAGTTATCCACTGACATATCAAGACGAGCAAAAACATCTTTTAAAATACTAAACAGTTTGTGATTCAGTGTTGGGGTCTCATATAAGCCAATAAAGTCTCCGTTGATGATTAAGGAATCATCGACAGTATGAATACAAAATGACACTTGTTCGTGAATCAAAGACTCACTTGTTTTGTCAACCATAATAGAAAAATGTTCAGTCTTCATGATTGAAGCCAATACCTTTCTTAACACAGACTTTCCGAGTAGATCAATGATCTTATTTGGAATATCGTTGGGTGTCCACATGTACCCCGAACGCCCTAACCGATCTTTAAACTCAGGTATGTCATTCTTTCAGAGTTCCAAAAATTGAAAAAAAATTGAGTTTACATCTTCATGCCCTCTAATTGCTAGTCCTTGTCGGCATAGAAAATGCACGATGGTAAAAATTGTCTCAAGGGCTAAATGACCTTTCCTCTTATCACTATCTAACTGTTTATTCAATTGGGAGGGCACACTTTGGTTTGTGATAGACTTTAGTTTCAGAACACCTTCTTTATGCGTAAATGTACACTACTGGCCATTAAAATTGCTACACCACAAAGATGACGTGCTGCAAACGCGAAATTTAACCGAAAGGAAGAAGATGCTGTGATATGCAAATGACTAGCTTTTCAGAGCATTCACACAAGGTTGGCGCTGGTGGCGACACCTACAACGTGCTGACATGAGGAAAGTTTCCAACCGATTTCTCATACACAAACAGCAGCTGACTGGCGTTGCCTGGTGAAACGTTGTTGTGATGCCTCGTGTAAGGAGGAGAAATGCGTACCATCACGTTTCCGACTTTGATAATGGTTGGTTTGTAGCCTATCGTGATTGCGTTTTATCGTATTGAGACATTGCTGCTCGCATTGGTCGAGATCTAATGACTGTTAGCAGTATACGGAATCGGTGGCTTCAGGAGGGTAATATGGAACGCCGTGCTGGATCCCAATGGCCATGTATCACTAGCAGGCGAGATGACAGGCATCTTATCTGCATGGTTGTAACGGATCGTGCAGCCACGTCTCGATCCCTGAGTCAACAGATGGGGATGTCTGCAAGACAACAACCATCTGCACAAACAGTTAGACGATGTTTGCACCAGCATGCACTATCAGCTCGGAGACCATGGTTGCGGTTACCCTTTATGCTGCATCACAGACAGGAGCGCCTGCGATGGTGTACTCAATGGCGAACCTGGGTGCACGAATGGCGAAACGTCATTTTTTCGGATGAATCCAGGTTCTGTTTACAGCATCATGAGGGTCGCATCTGTGTTTGGTGACATAGCGGTGAACGCACATTGGAAGCGTGTATTCGTCATCGCCATACTGGCATATCACCCAGCGTGATGGTATGGGGTACCATTGGTTACACATCTTGGTCACCTCTTGTTCCCATTGATGGCACTTTGAACAGTGGACGTTACATTTCAGATGTGTTACAACCCGTGGCTCTACCCTTCATTTGATCCCTGCGAAACCCTACATTTCAGCTGGATAATGCACGACCGCATGTTGCAGGTCCTGTACGGGCCTTTCTGGATACAGAAAATGTTCGACTGCTGTCCTGGCCAGCACATCCTCCAGATCTCTCGCCAACTGAAAACGTCTGGTCAATGGTGGCTGAGTAACTGGTTCGTCACAATACGCCAGTCACAACTCTTGATGAACTGTGGTATCGTGTTGAAGCTGCATGGTCAGCTGTACCTGTACACACCATCCAAGCTCTGTTTGACTCAATGCCCAGGCATATCAAGGCCGTTTTTACGGCCAGAGGTGGTTGTTCTCGGTACTGATTTCTCAGGATCTATGCACCCAGTCTGCGTGAAATATAATCACATGTCAGTTCTAGTATAATATATTTGTTCAATGAATACCCGTTTATCATCTGCATTTCTTATTGGCGTAGCAATTTTAATGGCCAGTGGTGTACTTTCACGAAGATGGAACTTTTCCAAAGCCTTTTTCCAGTTATAAAACCCTACGAATGTAAATGCATTTTCTTTTTTTGAAGAAAATTGTAATGGATTTTTAGCATCTGCCTCTTTGCAGCTTCTGCAAAAGACTTTTTCAGTAGATGCTTCATATTCTATCCATGTATATTTGATCAACCAAGACTTCTGAAATGATCTTCCCTTACTGGATTGTCCAGGTTTTGTCTGTGAACGGTTCTCAGCTGAAGACAATGAAGCAATTGATGACACAATGATTGTTGGAGGTTGACTTGCAGTGTCATCAACTTCCAATCGCGCCTTTTTGGTAAAAAAAAAAAAAAAAAATATCCATTCCAAACTTAATTCACAATACACTAAGAGAATAAAGTAAACAAATAAAATATAGTAATATAAAAAAGTCCACTAGACACTAAAGTTGGAACACTAAACATGTCTGCAGCATGCACTGAACAAAACTATCCACACGGAATGACTGTGACAGCAGGGTGGGCTATATATAGCCGCAGCGTCATAATGTCTCAAAGCGTCAAGACAACATGAGGCGGAGGGTTCCAGGCACTTCTGCTCCAGTGATTTTGATGTCGGTGTGGCCGCAGTGCTGACCCGCCGGCACCAAACTTTACCTGAAGGTTCACACACCGGGACAAATTCTAAGTGTGCCTGCAGCACCGTAACACTATCATGATTCACACCACTTGTTTTCAATTAACCTGCTTACTACCATAATAATTATTTGTTTTAACTCATTACTGAATTTATTTTAAAAGGTAACTATTGTCAAACAAGGAAAATAAAAAATTCCAACATAATTTTGTTATTTTACAAAGCATAATATAACTGATAATTATTTTCTTCAATCATGGGGGGGGGCAAACGAATTTTTGAGGGGGCTTGGGCCCCTCAGGCCCCATGGAGTCAGCACCTGTGTATATGAATTAGCTTATTGTAAATTTGTCTAAACTTGTAAATACTTTGACATGTTCTATATCCTTGTAAAAAGATACCTCTGCTACTACTACTAGATGTGAGGGTAGTAACGGTCAAAAAAAATAAAAAAAAAATTATTTTGTGTAAATAAAACTTACGTTAAAGTGACACATTTCACATCATTACAAAATATCGTATTCATGACCTATGGAAAATGATTAATGTATGTAGTATGTATGCTATGTTACTTGGCCGGGACACATCAAGCAAAAGTTATTTTTGTCATTAAGACACACCAGTGTAGTATCAGGAAGTGATTCGTTCCAGTAAAAAGTGATTTTTTAAACATATGTATTAACAGCCAATGAAATCGATAACTGGCATTTTCTCTTCCAGTTTAAAACTTATAAATTAAATGTTTCCCAATTATTTTTAGAAAAACACAGGCTTGTCAAAAGAACACAACTGGAAAAAAATGCAATTTTCCACATGTGTGAGTTTTTCCTTCATTTTAAAGAATAGTACACAGTAATATTTTTTTTAAAATTAGTGTTTTATTGTCAATGTGGAATGTATAACATTTTAACAAATGGTTGTAGTGTTCACTACTTTGCAAATATATTGCATGTGAGCAATATTTACAAGTAAATAAATATTTCATAACTGTCATTTACATAAAAAATTTACAAGAATGCATTGCTACAATATTTTTCAAATAACCTCCAACTCCACACAGCCTTAAACACACATTTTGAAGACTGAAGAATCATTATGGCACACACAAATTGAATGGCACTTTTTAAGGCAAATAACAATGGAATATTATTTCCATATTTCACCATAAGCAGTACATAAAATTTACATGTAGATTCTCATTAATGATTATCTCAGTTACTGCTGTGTTTGTCCCATCTATTGTTGCACACATTTTCACTAAACCATGTAAAATAAGAAACAATTCTCATAATAATTAAAGCTTTAATGCTATCAGTACCATCATTTTAATGAACTGCTTTGTGTCTTTTCATTTAATGAAGGAACTTGAGGCTGAAGGGGATTTGTGCAACAAACATGTGCCAAAATGCAGATTATATTATTAATACACAGTATATTGTGAACAATGATACTGCGAACAATTTCCTTAACTTTTCCATATAAATATTTTTTCACTACACATTTCTTTTTACAAGACAGTATCCATAAAAGTAATTGTGAGCATTGTGAATATATTAAACCTACAACAATGTACCAACTCCATTAGCTGAAAAATACTTAGTACAAAAAAAAAAAAAAAAAAGATCAAAGTTAAAAGTTTTGGATTTATCACAGCTGTTATTGCCCCTACTCCACTAATGTGATTAAATATAGTCAATGTTCAACACTTAACATGGGAAAGTAATGTATGCAATAATTTTCAAACTCTGAGGCAACTATTTTTAACAGATCCTGAATTCAATAACCAGGTGTTAAGAATGTATATGTAACATCAATATGTATAATTTCTTAGGGAAAATTTTCAACACAAAGTTTAATTCCCCACATCATACAGGCAATAAATTGCAAACACTGATTACAAACTTACATAGTGGCTGCTACTCTTTTTACATTATCCTGAATTCAGTAACTTGATATTAACTGTCGATATGTCACATCAATATGTATAATTACCTGGGAAACTTTTCAACATTCAAAATAGAAACATTTATACAAAACTGTGGTGAACATTTTACTATTCACAGTAAAAGTCTTCAGCTACATGAGGATTGAATGATATTCAGAAAACACTCTGAATATGTTGATAAAATACTGACATCGCCTTTATATTATCAAGAGCAGTTAGTATTTTCTCTGTCCTCTGGCTATTATTTCAGTTATTTCAGCTCATATGTTAAGAAATGTTTGTGCAGCCGTTCATTTTCACAATTACAGCTTAGCAATTTATTGTGTAATAATGAAACAAATCCTGTTGCTTCCAATAGTACAAGTATTACTATTAGCATTAACAGAATATGAATTATGTTATCAATAAATATACGAAAATGAAATGTAATCTACAGTAAATGAAAATTATAATTTAAAAAGCATAAAGCTGGTATGAAAAACAGTATATACATAAGAGCTTGAAAACTGCATAATTTGTACAAATGGTTCAAACTTACAGAAAATGAAGTCAAATATGGAAGACACAATTTAAAATCGCAGCAACCTAATACTACATGACAAATAATATGGCAGACAGTAATAGTACAGTGTGAGCATGAAATAAAAAATTTTAAAATATGTTAACTGTGAAACAGCAGAAGATTTACAGTTAATACAGATGACATTATGCACAGCCTAGGCAGTCAAATTAAATCCTATCACGTACTTGAAAAATACTACTGTTTAAACTTACTTTGTTGTAATGATGCTGAGATAAATCAGCAACAGATGTGAGCCAAAGATAAATCAAAATTAACTAAAGGAAATAAAAGCACTCACAAGGGAACCTCCCCATCGCATCCCCCTCAGATTTAGTTATAAGTTGGCACAGTGGATAGGCCTTGAAAAACTGAACACAGATAAATCGAGAAAACAGGAAGTAGTTGTGTGGAACTATGTAAAAAATTAGTACAATATACAAACTAAGTAGTCCATTTTAAGATAGGCAACATCAAGGAGACTGGGAGTCAAGGAGACTGGGAATCAAGGAGCGCCGTGGTCCCGTGGTTAACAAGAGGTCCTAAGTTCAAGTCTTCCCACGAGTGAAAAGTTTAATTTTTTATTTTCAGTTTATGTGACAAACTCTTATGTTTTCATCACTTTTTTTGGGAGTGATTATCACATCCACAAGAAAACCTAAATCGGGCAAGGTAGAAGAATCTTTTTACCCATTCGCTAAGTGTACAAGTTAGGTGGGCTGACAACATATTCCTGTCATGTGACGCACATGCCGTCACCAGTGTCGTATAGAATATATCAGACATGTTTTCCTGTGGAGGAATCGGTTGACCTATGACCTTGCGATCAAATTTTTTCGGTTCCCATTGGAGAGGCACGTCCTTTCGTTTACTAATCGCACGGTTTTGCGGTGCAGTCAGAAAACACAGACACTAAACTTATTACAGTGAACAGAGACGTCAATGAACGAACGGACAGATCATAACTTTGCGAAAATATAGAAAGTAAAATGTTCAGTCGGGGGAAGACTTGAACCGAGAACCTCTCGCTCCGCAGCTACTCACGCTAACCACGGGACCACGATGCTGCCGAGCTGAAATTCTCCTGAATGTTGCCTATGTTGCGCATGGACTACTCAGTTTGTATATTTTATTAATTTTTTTCATAGTTCCATACAACTTCTTCCTGTTTTCTTGATTGATATGTGTTCAGTTTTTCAAGACCTATCCACTGTGCCAACTTATAACTAAATCTGAAGGGGGTGCGATGGGGAGGTTCCCTTGTCAGTATGTTACCTTACAACATATGACAAGTTGCTTTGTAGCAAGAATTCTGAGCTGAACTTGTAGTTTGAAAAATGTAAATGTGATTTCAAAATCATAGTACTTCACACTGGGTATGGTGCTATTGGAGGTGCTAAGCTCTTGCCTTTCTCTGACCTTTGAACGGACTTGGTCAGCTATAGAGGTCCTACAGTTTAACATGGATTCCAAACCATAGAGCAACTTGATATTTTTCATACTTCCAAATCACTGCAGGAGGTGAAAGAAGCAAAGGTGAAAAAACACCACAGGACTACTGAAAGGCTTTAATCCTAGACTAATGAAGTTTTAGACACCAAACCACACTGGAAATACACAAAATGATATGTCAATTTCATTATATTCTGAATGTTACTTTCTCTTTGTCAAACCACAAGGAATTAAGATTTGGGTTTAACGTCCTTGACAATGGCAATAAAAAGGGATATTCTGAGAGTGAAGGGGTAGGCAGAATTGCTTAAATTCACTTCTAACATCCCCTGCCAATTACAATGCTCGTATTGTACCAACGTCTGATAAAGTAATTTAGCAGTAAGAGGTATTAATCTTGTGCTTATTGACAATTTTGTTTTAAATCTTACATCTCAACACAACCAACATACGATATTGCATTCAACATAGAAATATAGTTTTGTTTCCCTACCATTAAGACATCATCCCACACAAGTTTTACCTTGTCTTTGTCAGGATATTAAATTACGTTATTTATACACAATACAAATCTGTGTTTTTTAATTCTTGCAGAATGGTAATGAGACCCTATTTTCAAACCTCAAAATGAAGACTAAATGCTTTTTCTGAAAGCTAAGTGAAGTAGTTATCTCTTTCAAATCCCAAGTCCTGGGTGTATCAATAACCAACTGTATTGCAAACAGTATTAAAGCTTCAATAATAAGAGCTATAAAACTAAATGTACATATAAATAAATAGTTTAATCCTAATTTAATGGTGTAAGGACATAGAAATCCTGACTGTGCTTTAATCATACAATCATTAAGTAGATGCAGGAACTTGTGAGGCACTGCAAACAGAGACATGTTTTCACACAATGTTTAAAGAGAAAATACTATTGTTTTTGTTGATATTCCATACCTGATTGAAAAATACTGTGTTTCCCCTTAGACAGTTACGATAAATCCTGGTATGATGTCTGATATTGTTGCCAACGTTTTGTTCTATGTTCTTGTGTGGAACTATTAAACTTAATATTTATGCAATACAAGGACAGATGTAAACTCTGTGTTAACTCCTTTAATTCTGATTTCTATGTTTATCATCCCACTGCAAATGTTGTATGAATTGACTCACACAGAAATATATTTCTTTTTCTTTTTTACCCCAAATGCCTATGAAAGATAAAAGTTGCACCAAAAGCTAAATTAACTTAACAATCTACTTAAAATATATAATCTCAAATGTCTTTGTGAAGTTTAATATTGCAGCTATAGTTAATCACTATATTTTCTTATGAAATAGGTCGGTAGATCCCTCAGCAAAAGCATGACTACCAATGAACAATATCTTTATCAGAACTCCTTGCCGCTGAAATGTATGACTAGAAAAACGATCAAAATCAGATATATGAAATATTCTGAATTCTCAAAAATCTTATAATTACTTAATTTATCACCCATTTCAAATATCTAAACTGGAATAAATCTACTTCTTTTTAATAAATAATATTTGTACAAATTCAGTACCATACTTCAATCGATGAGAATGTCATCCTATTTAATCATAAATATTGTCTACCACTACATTAAATGACAAGTTCTAGATTGAGCCACTATTTGTGATATAAGACTGCAACAGAGTGTTATTGCAGTCATAACTTTGTGCAGATAATGTGTCAAAAGTTAGCAAACACATTAGGAATGGTTATATCGTCTGTGTGTGCCCATCCTTTGTTAAGTAGGCTGCTGCCCCTGAAACATCAAACAGTTGTGTGATATTCACTTGAAACATAGCTTGGCACATATAAGCAAAAGTTTCTAAACAAACTGAGTTGCCTCAGTGGAAGGTAATTAATGCTTATAACACAAAATGAACAATATCCTAAGACCCCTAATAAGTTGAATCATACAACATGCAACCATTGTTCATTTATCCTTCCTCATAATTTGTACAATATTTATTACCATCCTATATACAGAAATATATAGTTACTTTTTAATCTTAATTCAAAAACAAAAGTAAAATATGCAGTTTTCTGTTATGTGACTTGGAAGATTAACACCTACTTAATCAGTTGCTAAGATGAGAGTGACTACAGTAGTTGCTTCAGTTTTAACAGTTTAGTAAGACAAGTATACCTCTTCTTTATCACACAGTAATAAACAAATATGTAAGTACTTGCCTTGCACCCCCACCCACCACCCCAATGCATAAGAATCCACACTAAACAGTGCACATTCTTGGACACCAACTGAGCTCAAACACACAACTGAGCACATCCACAGGCATGCACAGCTGAGCCCCTCCTCTCCCCCCCCCCCCTCCCCCTTCTCCAACAAATGCACACACAACTACATCTTCGAGTAACTAAAGTTGTTGATACAAATATTCTTTTCAGTACAGCTTCTCACCCGACTGCCATTTTTTTTAATAATGATGGCAGCCTCAGTTTTAATTACTCAACCCAACTGCAACAAAATAATGTTTCACTATTTACAAGGTTGGAACAGCTTAAATCTTAGTAAATGCACATTTGAATTTGGCTGAGCATAAACCAGAAAGAGGTCATCTCGGAAAACAGAGACTATGTTTGGAACTTGTGTAATTTTTTCTCATAACTCTGTAACACTTCCTTCCATTATACTTTGATTAAAAGTACTTTGTGACTGACGTTTCAGAGAGTCGAGTAGTAAGGGCCAGACATTAGTCATTTGCAGCTGTTTTTCAGGCTCCACGAGCGTATTGTGTTGCCTGCTCTGCAAGAATGAGCAGCAGAGCTTTGCCAGGTGATGCGGCCTGCAAGGTTTGGGAGGGTGCCAGGTAGACACGCTGCAAAGGCAGGAGCAGAGAGGAAGGAGTGCCAAATATGCAGTGATTTTTGCTTTCCAGCACTATAAAATATTTTTATGCAAATCAGGCAAAAGTATATCTGCTGTTGAAGTTGGTTTTTGGTGAACATTATAGCTTCTGCAAAAATCATATTCACAATATTTATCACACAATCATCAATGAACTATTTGGTTCAAAGCTTGGATTCTTTCGCAACTTATGGTCTCACATCATAGCTTGCCTTTAGTGATCACAAGCTTACTGCTATTTTTCTCTAAGAAAACTATGTTCTCATCATAATGTGGTCATAAAATTAATAGCTTTGATTTTAGTAGAATACTTTTATCAATGTATTGAACTGTTTTGTTATTTTATTTACACATTCATGTATGTAAAAAGTTGAGATTTTATATGTATCATTATTTCTTGGTTTTAGCTGTTGATCAACGTATTATACGGCAGTGGGGTTTTGTCTCGGGTAAATGCATACAGAATTGGAATCTGTAAGTCATTCTGAAGCTCTTTATATGTAAGAGCCATCAAAAACTTGAGAAAACCTTCAGTAATAGTTATGGACAACACCCTGTTTCATTCATCTATCCTTGATAAGGCATCTACAGTAACTTTCAGAAAACAGATATTATTGAATGGCTACAATAAAAAAAACATTCCTGTACCAGATAACAGTAGAAAGGGCAAATTCCTCCATACTGTGGCTCAGAGTAAGCCACCTGATGTTAACCTGGCAAAATATATAGCCATAGGGTTCTCAGACTCCATCATATCACTGCCACTTCAATTCCGCTGAACTTGTATGGGCTCAGTTACGGGTTATGTGGCAAGGAACAACAAAAAACGTATGCTGACAGAAGTGGAAAGACTGCCAAAGGACACTGTAAATCAAACTTCATTGTCAGATTCACATAAAGTTGTAAGACACGCGAAAGGAGTAATAACGAAAGCACGGAACGTGAATGTGAATGTTTAGTGGAAAATAGTGTAAAACAATTTACTACTTCATTAAATTTGACAACAATTCTTGTAACTACACAGATGATAGTAAAAGTGATTCAGATATAACTAGCGTGCTGCCATTAGTGGTATAGTGTTTTACCAAAAATTCTGCCCATACAATTTTCCTCACTCATTTAGACAATCTGTTACTTTGCAACATGTGTGAGACTGAATATTCATCTTACTGCTGCAGTTTGTCTATAATGTGTGTTGATGACATCTTAATACATCACCATCACTACAGCACCAGCAACCCCCACTACTGGCCCCCAACTACCTACAAAGATGTTGGCAACGGTCAGTAACTAGACAGCTTGATTTTTTTTTAGTGTGGGCACACGTATAGGTCACATGAGCACGTGGTGTACGAGCCAGTAACTCTGCTCTCATCCAATGCCATTTGTCAATCACAAAGTAATTTTAATTGAAACATGGAAGTTAGTCACTTCACTCAATCATGTTCCTTTTTAAATCTACGAAATGTACAAGTAATTTAGTTTACCTTTTGTTGAACTAACATCACCCATTCCAAGATAACGAAGTTCCTCTAGTAGTAGTTTCAAGTTTGTATCGAGATAGCTTCCAATTTTTATCACAGATCGGGATTTCTTCGTAGTCTGTGTATGCCACACAAGAACCTGAAGCAAATTTAATTGTGAAAGTAAACAACAGAATAAAATGTCTGTCAAGCCCTGCTATTAAGCTAATAGTCACTGCACTTAAGATCACAATCAGAAATGCTGGATACAAACCCCTTCTATACAGTTGTCAGTCGTCTTTCCTCATACAACATAAAACATTAATAAATGCATAGTAATAATCTTTTGTGGCAAATAGTGTTGGTGAAAGTATCTGAAATTCATCAGAGCTAAGAGCATTGATAATATTTCAGATGCATCCACATCAATCCTCATAGGCATTTATTATTTATTACAGGGCAATTACATGTCAAATGGCATTATACGGTTTGTTCCATTTTAAAATATGTTATAAGAATGTCCTAGTATTGGTTAATCAACACAGTGATGGATGCCTTTTCGAGCATTTTTTGGAGCATCAAACTCCACAGCCAACTTGAATGATGGTATGAAGACAACTAAGTATGATTTATCAACCTAACCAGCTGGTGTTAAGGGTAACCACTTAAAGAGCATACAAAATGAAAATTCATATTCTTCCTTTGCTGTACTTGTGGCTGAAAACCTGTTTCCCAGTATGTTAGCCTTCTCCACAGTACAGCAGACACTTGTGCTTTCTTCAGAGCTGATTTTCAAAATGTGGCATTTGTTGAACAAGTTTAGGACCTCATTCTTTTTCAGTATTGGTTGACAATATAACTGCCTGGTGAGATCCAAGTATCCTGGCATTTGATATAAAAGGGAAACGCAACCTATCTTCTCCTATTTTCTAGCACTGCACTGGAAACCTCTGTATTGCTTGTGGCTTCCCAAGCAAAAGTATTCTGTCTCAATATGGCTGTGTAGCACAGAAAAGTCAATCATTAATTCCAATTACATTTAGTTGAACATAGCATAAAGTGATTCACTGGTTGTGCTGCAGATTTCATAGGAACAAGTGTATCTGGAAAGCAGCTACATAAATAATATTAAAATGCTATCTTGGAAGTCTCACCACACACATTGCAGGGATTAAGAACAATTTGAACACTCAAACAAAGTGAAATGCATTATTCCACCAGTTTCACTTTCCATGAAACCTGTTAGTTTCATGAAACTCCTGCACAGTTCTGTATTGATTAGACAGCAATTAATTACGGTTTACTGCATACCTCTAGAGAGGGGCACTACTGCATAAACTGCACACTGACTTACTCTTCAGATACACGCAGAAAATGAAATTCCACCTCTACCGCATGGTAGCATTATTAATAAAGAACACTGTGGTAGATATGGAATTTTATTTATTGCATTTAATACAGATTTAGAGATGTCACAACATGGAGAAGCTCATGGGATAGTCTTTATTTGGGTAAACTAAATGTCACCATTGAGAAATAACCTTTATGTAAAATGTATACACTTTCTTCTTTTAATGATATGTTACTTGAAATTTAATACCTTTATCATGCAAATAATTATGATGTCCTATTTGATACTGAACAAGCTTCTTTAGTAAAATGACTCACAATGAAAATAACAATCATGAAATTTTATTATTGTTTTTAAGTGCTTTCACAAACTTGATCTTCTACTTCACCACATATTTGAGACATTGTCAGGCATGCTTAAGTAGTCTCCTTTTAGGTCAAAGCACTGTGTTCACATTTTTTCAGTTGGTAGATAACACCACTTAAGTACAATTCTGGAAAATCTGCCAAATACCTGCCTGCTACTGCTCACTGGACTCAAAACCTATCCCAGACACAAATTCCTTGAGGTGTGGGATTAGGTTGAAGTAAAAGGTGGTACATATGATGGACATTTAATCTACATGTTACAGTTTTCCAATAATCAAAGCATCTTACATTGTTCTGATGAAAGTTGATTATTTTCTTTTGCAGTCTACACCTTTTCTGCTCTTCTATGTTAGCGGTAAACAGTCCGAAGCTTACAATTTTGTGACAGAAAGGTTTCCAGTGTATCCACTAAAAATTCAGAATTACATAAGAAAGCCATAGAAATAAAACAATTCTGAAGATGAAGTTTATACTTGACTTGTATTATTACACAGCACATGCTAGTAAAAGGAGGAGAAAGGGCAAGAAGGAGATAAGATCATTGATGTCAACATCAGTTCTGTGTAAGACCAACAATGATGCTGCCAGTGAATCTACATCAGCTGAGGCATTTGCAGTTTTGGATGGGTTGAAGCAGTAGCCAAAAATTACCAACAGGTTAGCAAATAAAGGAGCCAATCACATGACTAAGACTGTACTATTGAACTTTTTGCAGATTTAATGATCAAAAAAGTAGTAGTTATGCAAAAAGCTCTAGTTGGTTATGACAGTGAGGATAGAAGTATTTTTGAGTCAGCAGAGCACTGTCGAAGTGGTATTTCATGGTAACATACGACAATGAGATTAATGTCCCAAGAAAAAACTTTTTTTTACTTTTCAAATCTAGTACTTTAATGTACCATACCAGTTGAAGTCAATATATGTGAACTGAAGAATTATGCCCAGTTTCTTTTCAGTCATTTGCTAGACAAAGCTTTTGAAGTGCTGCTCTAGAGCGGTTTTTCTGGATGCAGAGGTTAACACCATTTCACTCAGTCTAACTTGCTCCGGTTGGACAGGAAGTTCAAATGAGTGGACTGAGGTGACTATCTTCTGTTTTCATCAAAATTTTTTGATACATCTGGATAAAAAAAATCTTTAGAATCACTTTGATGTCTCCCTTTAATCTGACATGGTGAAGATCCCAAACACTTGAGCAGTACTCAAGAATCAGTTGTACTGGCTTTCTATAGCAGTCTCTTTTACAGAGGAACCACACTTCCCTAAAATTCTCCCAATAAACCTAAGTCAACCATTTGCCCTCTCTGTCCAATCCTTACATGCTCATTTCATTTCATATCACTTTGCAGTGTTATGCCTAGATATTTAATCAACCTGACATGGGAAGCAGCATATTACTAGCCCTGTATTCGAACATTGTGGGATTGTTTTTCCCACTCATCTGCATTACCTAACATTTTTCTACATTTAGAGCTTCATAAAAACTAGCAATTTTGTCCAAGTCATCTCTATCCTCCTACAGTCACTCAATGACACCTTCCCATACAACACAGCATCATCTATCAGCAAACAGCCGCAGGTCATTTATATATATATAGAATAATAGTAGTCCTATCACACTTCCCTGGAGCACTTCTGACAATACCCTTGCCTCTGATAAAAACGTGCCGTTGAGGACAAAGTACTGGGTTCTATTACTTACGAAATCTTCGAGCCACTCACATATCTGGGAACCTATTCCGAATGCTCGAACCTTCATTAGCAATCTGCAGAGGAGCACTATGTCAAACACTTTTTGGAAATCTAGGAATATGGAATCTGCCTGTTGCTCTTCATTCACAGTTTGTAGGATATCATGTGAGAAAAGGGCAAGCTGAGTTTCACATGAGCAATGGCTAGCTACAATTGTGCTGATTTGTGGGCAGAAGTCCGTGTGATGCTCAAATGAGAGTATATTGTATTTAAAATTTCGGCTTTCCTTTTGCTATATTCTATTGCCATATTAGACTGGTAGACAACTGATTACATAGAAGCCTTCTACTCACTTGGAAATTTTGCATAAGACCAGAATCTTCTTGGGTTCTCAGCAAGATGTTTTGCTAATATGTGATGAAGATAGTTGTTGTATGTTTTGTGCAGTGAACTTTTCACAGATGCATGAATCTCTCCTAACTTTAACCTATTGTCATTTTTCCTTTCTCTTTTGAACTGAGAGTTCAACAGTCACTGCTGCCTCAGCATTATCAGAATTTTGTTACCAAAGCACAGTGGGTCTTTTCCATCCTTAACCCACTTACTTGGCACATACTTCTCCAAAGCACATTTCATGATCCATTTGAACTTTGCCCATAATTCCTTTATGTCCATCATACTGGAACTAAAAGATGTCCACTCATTGTCTCAGTGGGATGTTAAGAATTGATTATCTGCTGTTTCTAGTGAAAATACTTTCCCAGCCTTCTTGATTGATGTATTAACTTAAATACCCATCTCTGTCTCTATAATGACACCGTCAATAAGGTCAGGCCTGCTGAGGCTACAAGGTCTAAAATATTTTCATCATGTGTGGGCTGTCGAACTAGCTGCTCAAGACAGTTTTTGGAAAATGCATTCAAAAATACCTCACAAGACTGCCTGTCTATCCACCTGCAATGAATCCATAGGCATCCCTGTTTACAGTCAGTAGGTTAAAGTAGCCTCCAACTAACACTGCATGATCTGGGTATTTCTGTGCTACTGAGCATAGATTTTTTTTAATGACTGTAAAACTATCATGAAGGAATCAGATGGATGGTAAAAACATCAAACTATGAACTTAATTTCACAGAGACCTGTTATATACAACCAGATAGCGTCACTGTCACATTCAAATTCAACCTCACTAGAGACAATATTTTTGTCGACTACAATGAACACTCCCATCCTATGGCACCGAATCTGTCTTTCTGATACACGTTTCATTACTTGTTAAATATTTCACAGCATTCTGCTATGGTTTTCAGCCAGTTCTCAGTCCCCGAGAATATTTAGTGTGTGACAAATTTCCTGGAGTGCAGTAAAATTTAGGAAGTTTGTTATGAATACTTTGACAATCTACAAATAAAATTTTGAGAGTTGAAGTCTATTTATTCTGACTGCAGTCTGCTTTCGCTATCTGTACGTTGACTGTTGAGTATTCATCAGAGTATCTCAAACTATCACTAGCCCAAAAAAAACCCATGTGCACACTACAAGTACGCTGCTGCCCGAGTAGCAGGTTCCTTTGTGTAGTACACTCCTAACCTACGAAGGGTAGCCCTACAATTCTTCACTCAATCACGCAGGTCCAAAAATCTGCAGCCAAGACCATCACATAGTCAATGAAGCCTTTAGCTGAGACCCTCTGCTTGGTTCCAAACCAAAGGATCCCGGTCAACTCTGGGAACAATGCTAGAAATTGCATGCAAGGCCAGCAGTCTTCGCCACTTCCTCTGGCCACCTGCATGAACTGAGGATGGCCTCAGAACCCAAACAACAGGCATCATAAATGTTGACATAAGCCACAACTTGCAGTCAACTGCACCCTGCATGGTCAAAAGCCTCAAGCACGACCACTTCCACATTTTGGATGAGGTTCCTCTGGTAGACACTCTAAGTGCACATTGGCTATCTTTCTGGCTCTGAATGCCATTTCCCTAAGAGACTTCACAATGCACCTAGCATTTGCACTCCCAATAACTAGCAAATCCCATCACCCATGTGCCCACTCAGACCCTGCTGAAGAAGCAGCCACCTGTTCCATAATAATTACTTACTACATACTTTATGTCAAAATTTTACGAAAACACAATGAAACTTTTTTTTTTTTTTTTTTTTCAAATTCCTACCACATGCTGCTGACCATGAAATCTGGAACATCCACAAGTGGGCAGTAGGGACCAGGTTGACCACCACTGGCCTAAAGCAACACGAATGCCTTACTACCCACCACTCACCCTGAGGTTAGGGCAAACTCACCACAGTGGGTACAATGGAATGTACATCGGCAGCGAGGCCCGTAGGCGAAACAAGTCATACCTGAGGTGTCCCATGTGAGAGGCCAGATGCTCTGCCACTGCAACATACTAAAGCAGCAGTCTGAATATGGCCCACAGTGGCCAATAATAACTTTGGCTGTTCACAAACTGCAGCCAGCTCCTCCTGCATTCACACACAGCATGCACATCCTACCTATCCAAACAGGGCTAACTTAGGAAGTAAACTATTAAAGCACACAGAGATGCCTAAATATGTAACTTTATACCCTCCTGGTGTGTCACCAATGGAGGCTGATGACCGAGTGAGCTGTGCAGCTGGCCGTTCAAAAGAAATAGAAATGACAGCTGTGTTACAGACTGCCCGAATCTACACTTTACAGTTCCAAAAGAGTGAGAGTACACCTTTTGAACACAGAAACACTTAAAGAATTTAAAAATTAAATTACTAAGAAAATACAAAAAAGTTAAATCTGTAACTTCAAACAATCGAAAATCCAGGTTGGAATATCAACACTATTACAAAGTGGACTGATTGCTACACACCACAAAGACGACACATCGAGTTGCAGACAGGCATGATGAAAAGACTGTTACATAAAGCTTTCGACCAAAATCTTTTTCAGAAAAGACAAATGCAAACACATTGATCCAAGCAAGCACACCTCAGACCCACATGGCTACAACCTCTGGCCACTCCGTCCAGACTCAGGACTTCAGCTAGAGTCTGGGCTGAGTCAGCAGTATGTGGGTCTGAGGTGTGCTTGCTTGGGTAAATGTGTGTGCATTTCTCTTTTATAAAGAAGGCTTTGGCTCAAAGCTTTATGCAACAGTCATTTTGTTGTGCCTGCCTACAACTCAACATATCATCTTTATGGTGAGTAGCACTTTTCACAGTACTGTAAATATGTAGCTTACTGCTTTCTTGTCAAATGAGTGCCTTTTCCATTTTCTCTACAACAGAACTGGAAATACCAATGCAGAGTCCGCATCTACTGGCAGCTCTATTCCAGTCAAATGACCTCCTCCTCTGTTTCCTCCAACCAGCTTCCAATTAGCTCATTGCCTCCTAAGGTAGTATGAGATATAACTGCAGAGAATACACTAGTCAGAAACTCCAACTTATTCACCAGGTAACTGGATGTGCAGACCAACTCTACCCTTTTAGTGTCCAAGAAATTTGAACTTCCTTATTGTTGGAACCAATGTGGCCTTTACTTTTGACTTTGGCATCATGATTCTGACTGCTATTTTGACTGTTGTGTCATTAAATATCCATGCATAACACTGTGAAACAACATGAAATGGAATGAGCACATAATATTTGACAGAGGGAGATCCAAAAATGCAACTTTGGATTATGGGAGAATGCTGGGATAGTGTACCTATAAAGGAGACCTCATAGAGAACACTTGGGCAGTAGTCTTGAGAACTGCTTGAGTGCATGGAATTTCCGCCACGTCAGATTAAAGGGGGACGTTAAAGCAAATCACAAAGATAGTGTCCTGATACTTTTCTTAACATGTATTTGTTCATGGTGACATTCTTATCTGTTCTCTTGATACACAATATGTTAATACTCGCTTGCAGCCCATCCAAGTCAATGGAAATGAAGAATGTTTGGCTGTTTAGAGCTAGGAAGTTCAGAGTAGATATGGAAAAACATGTTCTCCAAACAAAGCTAAAAATTTCTGGCTGGGTCTAATACAATTGCAGTGTGCAAGTGCTCTTATGTTGTCCTCTAATGAGTGTTTACCAATGCTATTTATTTGCCTCTAGTTGTAATGCACATCTAGATTACGAAAGTCCTTATTATCCTAACAATGCATGAAGTTAACCCTAAATTCCCAATTCCCAGACTGTTTGAACAACATTTCTTTCTTTGGTATGTAATTGATGCAGTGTCTCAATATTTAAATAAAGGTGATGGATTTAAACTAGAAAAATTTGAGTAATGCAAAGAGAGCAAAAGTTTCAACTAGCGCAACAAGAGCCCGACAATGAAACACACTAAATATGCATTCAAGTAAGGTGTCATGACAATAACAAAGCTGTGCACGTGCACTAGTGACAGTTTCAAAATTGCTGTGATTGGTATGCTTGTATTCGAAGTAACCTAGTTACTTCCATCAGCCACTACACCGAGTAGAGTACGACAGTTGCAGGAGCAAAAGCACGAATTGTTTCAAATTTTACCAATTCAAATATGCCAAGTAGAGTGCCCTGGAGTCAAGAAACTTACCATAGTATTCAAGTAATGTTTGTAAACACTGCTTGGAGGCTAATGCAATGCCGGTCAATTACATTAGTGTGTTCTCCATGAGCATTGCTTCATTAAGCACAAAACATGGGAAAATTATGAACATGTTAAGGCAAAAACAGGTGTGAATTAACTTTGTGGAGATTTCCTTTAGAGTTTTAAAAATTTTTCATGGTTATGCCTTCAGTTGTCAAGTTGATTTAACAACTTAACAGAAATGTGTTACATTAACTTTAAGTGTGCTATCATTTATTTTAATTTGAAAGTTCACAGAAGTCCGGATTAAAATTCACAAAACAAATGGCACATTAGTTGTCTCGTCACCTCTACCAGACTGAATTCTTAAAATAGTATAAATTGAAAGCTCACAGAAGTTTCTGATACCCAGTAATGTGAGACAATTATTCTTCAATGTGTCTAGCTGCTTTAGTGAGCCTCTAATCTTCATACTGTTTATGTGATAAACTACACAAGAAAGAAAGAGGTGCACAGTATTACTCTTAGTGGAAAATTAACAGAAAGACAGACTATATGAAGCAGGATTCTGCTCATAAGCCTTCGAATTTTTCTGCTCCGTTTCCAACTGAAATCAACCACATTTTCAATATTTAGGCACACCTGAATACAGCACTATGGAGCAACACCTGTGTGACAGTTTTAAGTCTGTATTCAAAACAATAAGGAATGTAAAAACAATGATTATTTTGGTTTTTACCATTCTCTTGACTGTAAAATGGCTGTCATGTTAATGACCACAACATGGTGTCTGTTCTTTCATGCATGTATGAATGGATGGACACCATTTCTATGTTTTTTACTCTCTCTCTCTCTCTCTTCTCTCTCTCTCTGGATGCACAACTGTATCTGAACCCTTGTAGTAATACAATTAACTGCGGGCAAGTGGATTAATGGACAAGGGGCACTACTCTGTAAAGTGCAGCATATAGAGATTTGAGTTGCACGGGAGATGTGTTCGGATAGTCAAGGCAGTTAAGGCGACCACTCACGTAAAGCGGGAAATCTGAGTTCGACTCCTGGTGTGGCACAAATTTTCATCAGTCACTGCTGAGTTTGCGCAGTGCCCTGCTGTGGCTAAATGTCTAAAATTTCTTTTCTAATGTATTGAATACAGCTGCTAATTGAATAAATTGTGTTTGTTCTTTTGGACGTGCATGTCAGAAAGAACAGACACCATTCCTACATAATAAAATATTAAATCAGACTGCTGTAGTTCAGTTATACAGTACAACCAACTATGAATTAACTGCTATATGGATAATTTCAGCATGTAAGTCAATGAAGAAAACGGGACAGAATACATTTATGTATAAGAGAAGCAAGCATCACAAACATTTGTCAGTAGCAGTCTATATAAATAGACATAATTCCTAAAGTTAAAATAAACACTGATTTAAAAAATATTTTGTGCTGTTTTATTACATACAAAATATCTAAATAAGTGCTTTCAATATTTTATATTAAAACCATCGAAGTGCAGTGCACAACCATTTTTATGTGCAAAACTAATACTATATTAACCTCCAATCCCACTTTTACATCTCATGTAATTTGAGCATTGCCATTTTGCAAACAACTTCTAAATGGCTACACAGACAGAATAAAGCATCAAAATAGATACTGATCATCACTGACCCAGTAGTTATGCTATAAATTTCATCATGATGATATCATTACTTATTTAACATTTCATACATTACATGTCTTGTGTGTAAAAGCATAAGACGGTGTAAATATATGTGCAACTTAAGCAAATTACAGCTCACTTGGTTTGAAAGAACAATGTGCATTTTGGTGTCACTGCATTCAGACAGAAAGATAAAAAGAGAATATTTAGTTAGTGGGCCAATTAAATCAGCATTAAGCAACTAGGAAAAATTCAAGAAATCATTACATTATGTTATTTTCCACTGACAATGAGACAGTAATTTATTTAAGACACAGATGATGTAAGAAAGTAGGTTACGTCATTATTCCCAAGCAAGGTAAAAGCAAATGTGAAGATGTAAAATGGATTACATATGATGAAAATACTGCATCATGAAGAAACCCAACCACAAAAAGCCATGGCCCGCTGAAATAAAAATGAAGACTGTAAAGTATTCAAGAAGACAGACATAAATGTTCTTATTGAAACATATTTCCCTCTCACTTTAATGAGGATATGTACCAGATCAATGAAATACATACCCAGCAGCATACAAAAAGTCAGAAGTATGCCCATTTTCTGAAAAACAAGAAACAGACTAAGAAACACTCACAAACTGACGTATCTCGTTAATATGTAAACGTGTACTCAAGACTGTAACTGAGCCATATGACAGACATATTTCGGGTAACAACAGAACAGCAATACAAATTTTTATAATTCATCATGAGCAATAACACACAACACATATTTTAACTGTGTTCAATTGCATATCCCTAGATTGTATTAATGTACATGGCATGCCCAAACGGAACAGAATATTTTCCATGAAAATTTTTTTTGTTCTTTCTTTTCTGCCCAGAAAAAGCAAAGGCTGGTTTTTAAATGTGTCTTTCAACAGTCTGAAAAATATTAACTTTTGTATTTGTTAGCATACAGTGATGAGACTTTGAAGGGAATAATTAACTGAAATAGCTACATTAAAATATTGCTCTCCTAAAATCACTTGAGGACTGATGATGAGCACACAGTTGTACAAAAAATGTAGGATCCAGTAACACATTAAGAATAGTGGAATTGGCACTAAAAGATACAGTCTCCACCAGGTGCGGCTCATAGTTAAAAGACTTTGAGGCAGAGCCACAATAAAACATATTTCTCATTAATGTGCTACAGAATTTAAATTATCAGACACATTTCAAGTATTTTCCACACAAATAATGACAGTCAACATTTTTTGAACTGTTGATAATGACTGATGTTTTTCAGACAGATGGTAGCTAGTCTTCTCGCTGCACATTGAAATGCCCATTAGCTTTATGCATAAAAGGCTTGGGGGCATGGCTTCTAGAGTACAGCTCCTCTGGGCCTCCTGAAGTCTCAACTAACAGAGCCTAATGGTGTCCTACCAACCTCCACACAATTTGCACATTCCACTGCTTACTCCGAAAGCGAATGAACAGAGCAGCTGAAACTTTGATATTGAATCCCTATCTCCTGTATATCTCTTATTATGCTTTGATGTGTAATTAATCAATGTTAAGTAATAATGTTTTGATAGCATTTTAGATAATTTTTTGTTTCTGCCATAGGCAATTCTAACCACTGTAGGAATACATTTATTAGTGCATCATTGGTAAGTTTATCACTGGCAAGCGTATCATTTGTGAGACCACTAGAGCACTGTATCATTAAGTGTTACCACCTAGCAGCAGTTTCACGAATCAATAAGGAAAATGCACAGAAAAAATGTACTGTCATTAGCAAGTTTCCTTCTGTGTGTGTGTTGTGCTCAAGTTCTACTGAGTTTTATTTTCTTGTGAAAAACTGCAGTATACCTCAAGCTAGAAAACAGCTCAACATGAATCCAGTGTGCATTTTTTTTAGGAAAAAATTTGGAACATGAACTTGAAAAGGGACTATTTAATCATCTAAATTTTAATAAAAACGCCATAGGCCATTTTGCAGCACAGAAGGGGAGATGAAATCAGTATGTCTATAAAATGGATTAAGCAAAATGTTCATTAACAGGCAATAAGAAGCAATTCATTTGTTGTAAGTACCTATTTAACTTACTAAATGAAGTGCTTAAAAATGGATGGCATCAACTTTTTACACCCATGTCATATTTTCTGATACTTCAGCACAACAACCATTCAAAAATGATTCATTTTGGAGAGATCTTTAGTGTGGTTTATCACTAGAATTACATAATTTTGTCATACAGAAGTGTAAATATGGTATCCTAGTTCCACAAATCAAAATGGTAGTACTAGATTTTCTTCTGTCAACCAACCACAGCACAAGACCTGTGACATCATGGAAACAGCAAAGTCTTGTCTTGTGGACTCATAAACATCGCAGACTGAACATGTACAAAATACTAAATGTTTCAAGTTTAAATCTGAAAACACAAAAAAACACTTAGCATGCAGCAAAGCAAACATACACTGTATTAAAGATTTCTCTATAAAATGTGCCTTTTAGTAGGATTTGTTGTGATAAGGTATTGAAAAATTTAACATCGGCATATAAAAATGCTACATACAGATTTTACTGGGGAGTTAGCTTTATTAACTTTTGGTGTTAGTAGTTCATTATGAAATGGAACAAAGATACAGTATGTAAACTTGTGATAATCACTAATCCCCCCCCCCCCCCCCCCAAAAAAAACCTCTGCTGTGTTGACAGATTGATCTGTAGCATAGCTCAAGGTCTACATTAGTGCTGGTCTGTAAATGTCGCAACCTTCCCAAGTATAGAAACTGCAAGCTGCATCTGGTCTCCAATCTAACCCACACAATAACTACACTGAGGCACCTTTCTCTTACAAATTATTTAAAGTCACATGGATTATGTCTGGTACACCATGCACAAATTTACATTTCTTTATTTGAAACACTCCATCTGCAAGTGCTCCTTCTCTAAGCCTTAATATTTCCATTCCAATATTGTCCTTAGTTTCACAAATTATATAGGCATTGTTTCTACTAGGTCTAGTTTCCAGACTAATCATAACACATTTTCATTAAACTTAAATGTAATCACATTAAAATTTATGAATTATGGTAGAAGAAACCCTACACATGGATTTTAATTTCACTAAACATGAGAAAAATATATTGGATGGAATTAACTGCTGAACTAATTCATTATGATAAATCACAAGTTTGTTTATATACTTGTTAATCTAAATTGAAAGTACATAATTTGAATGGCTTGACTAGAAGAAGGGATCGGTTGGTAGGACATGTTTTGAGGCATCAAGGGATCACAAATTTAGCATTGGAGGGTAGCGTGGAGGGTAAAAATCGTAGAGGGAGACCAAGAGATCAATACACTAAGCAGATTCAGAAGGATGTAGGTTGCAGTAGGTACTGGGAGATGAAGAAGCTTGCACAGGATAGAGTAGCATGGAGAGCTGCATCAAACCAGTCTCAGGACTGAAGACCACAACAACAACAACAACAATTTGAATGGCAAAATGCTTGTTTTATGCTGCATGGAGGTTTAGCTTGACCAAAAAATGTCACTGCAACACACTTTCTCTACAAACAGCATAAAATCTACAGCTCTTTAGAGGTTTAACCCAAAACTGTATGTCCAAACAAATGTTAGAATTTGGTCTTCCCTATCACATGTAAGTGTGTGTTTATGTATGTGTACGCACTTGAGTATGCAAACTTTGACATTTGTTCTTCAGTGGGGTTAGAAGACTCCCTACTTAATATGAAATATGATCATGCATTAAAAATCTTATCACTTAAAAAAAAAGAAACACACACACACACACACACACACACACACACACACACACACACATTCCTTTTATATTACTGGTTAGAACTGAAATCATTGCCCTTATGAACCACAACATACAACACAGATCTGCATCTTCCTCCCCTTCATTCTGCCTCTCTTCTCCTCCACATTGAACACACTCACTCACTCACTCCAGCTCCCAAACCACTCACCCAATCCAGCTGTAGTGGCAAGACAATTTGTGTGTGTGTGTGTGTGTGTGTGTGTGTGTGTGTGTGTGTGTGTGTGTTTTAATCTGTTACCTCTGAAAAGACACTGTCCAAAAGCTCAGCTGTCTTTTTTCCATCTATCAACAACTATATGTTTACTCCTTTCTGAATTTTTTCTGCATAATGACATCTACCCAGTATTATGCTATGAGACAAGAAATGGAATTTCTAAAACAACCAAGAACATTCTTAACCATTATCACGATATTTTTGCTAGTTCAGCCTCAGACGAATGAGGGCTCACATAGTCCTCTCATATCTCAAATTTCATTAATGATTATTTCCCTACTTTGGAATATTTGTGACCAGACAAGAATAGGAATAAAATGACGTCAGATGCAAATTTTTGGTACTTGGATGTACTCACGTAAGTGGAAGCACTTTATTAGGCCATTCAGTGTCAATGTACATTGAAAATATAATCAAAATTTTTTTTACATTTCTGGAATGTCATCTGAATGGAAAAGAAATCATCTGATGGTGTGTTGTTTTACGTCTCACAATAAGTGATGACTTTGTTGAAAACCTGTCCCTCAGCCTGCTGTTACAGACCAAGCAAAGTTAACATGTTCTACACAACTAATTTAGATACCTCTGACGTTTCCACTGTAGGTACAGCTTTTATTGCAACATAAGTGATTTATAACCTACTAAACTGTAAAAAAAAAAAAGTTATTTACAGCCTTTTGAGATCAGCTGCACTACAAGTGAAAGACATTCCTATTGGTAAAACGTACCCGTATATGAAACATACAAATGGCTCTCAAGTGTGCTGACCACTCCTGAGTAGGCCATTCAAGATGTTAATCAGAAATAACATTACACATGAAGACTTTAATGATTAGAACAGTGGGACTTGCCTTTCACTGGACTTCTCACATGGCAGTAGCTGCCATAATGTTATCATCCGCAAATGTTTACTATATGAATGGGGTATTGTTAATGTACTTCTAAAGACACAGTGCATACCTTATAAAATCTGGACTCCCAAAACGATACTGAGATACTGGGACTACCTGCCAGAACAGAAAAAGATGTAAAGAGTGCCACATTCACGTAGATGGCACTACAACAGGTGCTGCAGTATTCAATGGACATAGCAGATTTTCAATGAACATGTTTAATGGCATGTATCCATGGATAAGCAAGACTCTGTATAACAATATTATGAAAAGGAAAGTTGCTACTCACCATATAGTGGAGATACTGTGCGTTGCACCATCTCCGCTGTATGGTAGTAGCAGCTTTTCTTTTTGTAATATTGTTACATTCCATCCTGGATTTTCCATTGTTTCATTCAAGCCTCCATGTGCTATTTTTCTACTTATTCACACAATCTATCTTATGTTAAATACATATGACACCCAGTCATTTTCTCTTGATTTTCTTTTATGATACCATTTCATAATCCGTCAAGAGGTAATTACTGTTGTTGTTGTGGTCTTAGCTCTCCATGCTACTCTATCCTGTGCAAGTTTCTTCATCTCCCAGTACCTACTGCAACCTACATCCTTCTGAATCTGCTTAGTGTATTCATCTCTTGACCTCCCTCTACGATTTTTACCCTCCACGCTGCCCTCCAATACTAAATTGGTGATCCCTTGATGCCTCAGAATATGCCCTACCAACCAATCCATTCTTCTAGTCAAGTTGTGCCACAAATTTCTCTTCTTTCCAATTCTATTCAATACCTCCTCATTAGTTATGTGATCTACCCATCTAATCATCAGCATTCTTCAGTAGCAGCACCATATTTTGAAAGCTTCTATTCTCTTCTTGTCCAAACTATTTATTGTCCACGTTTCACTTCCATACAAGGCTACACTCCATACAAACACTTTCAGAAACGACTTCCTGACACTTAAATCTATACTCGATGTTAGCAAATTTTGCTTCTTCGGAAACGCTTTCCTTGCCATTGCCAGTCTACATTTTATATCCTCTCTACTTCGACCATCATCAGTTATTTTGCTCCCCGAATAGCAAAACTCCTTTACTACTTTAAGTGTCTCATTTCCTAATCTAATTCCCTCAGCATCACCCGAGTTAACTCGACTACATTCCATTATCCTTGTTTTGCTTTTGTTGATGTTCATCTTATATCCTCCTTTCAAGACACTGTCCATTGCGTTCAACTGCTCTTCCAAGTCCTTTGCTGTCTCTGACAGAATTACAATGTCATCGGCGAACCTTAAAGTTTTTATTTCCTTTCCATGGATTTTAATACCCACTCCGAATTTTTCTGTTGTTTGCTTTACTGCTTGCTCAATATACAGATTGAATAGCATCGGGGAGAGGCTACAACCCTGTCTCACTCCCTTTCCAACCACTGCTTCCCTTTCATGTCCCTCGACTCTTATAACTGCCATCTGGTTTCTGTACAAATTGTAAATAGCCTTTCGCTCCCTGTATTTTACCTCTGCCGCCTTCAGAATTTGAAAGAGAGTGTTCCAGTCAACATTGTCAAAAGCTTTCTCTAAGTCTACAAATGCTAGAAATGTAGGTTTGCCTTTTTAATCTAGCTTCTAAGATAAGTCATAGGGTCAGTATTGCCTCACGTGCTCCAATATTTCTACAGAATCCAAATTGATCTTCCCTGAGGTCAGCTTCTACCAGTTTTTCCATTCGTCTGTAAAGAATTCACATTAGTATTTTGCAGCTGTGACTTATTAAACTGGTAGTTCGGTAATTTTCACATCTGTCAACACCTGCTTTCTTTGGGATTGGAATTATTATATTCTTCTTGAAGTCTGAGGGTATTTCGCCTGTCTCATACATTTTGCTCACCAGATGGTAGAGTTCTGTCAGGACAGGCTCTCCCAAGGCTGTCAGTAGTTCTAATGGAATGTTGTCTACTCCTGGGGCCTTGTTTCGACTTAGGTCTTTCAGTGCTCTGTCAAACTCTTCACACAGTATCATATCTCCCATTTCATCTTCATCTACATCCTCTTCCATTTCCATAATATTGCCCTCAAGTACATCGCCCTTGTATAGACCCTCTATATACCCCTTCCACCTTTCTGCTTTCCCTTCTTTGCGTAGAACTGTGTTTCCACCTGAGCTCTTGATATTCATGCAAGAGGTTCTCTTTTCTCCAAAGGTCTCTTTAATTTTCCTGTAGGCAGTATCTATCTTACCCCTAGTGATATGCGCCTCTACATCCTTACATTTGTCCTCTAGCCATCCCTGCTTAGCCATTTTGCACTTCCTATTGATCTCATTTTTGAGACGTTTGTATTCCTTTTTGCCTGCTTCATTTACTGCATTTTTATATTTTCTCCTTTCATCAATTAAATTCAGTATATCTTCTGTTACCCAAGGATTTCTATTAGCCCTCGTCTTTTTACCTACTTGATCCTCTGCTACCTTCACTATTTCATCTCTCAAAGCTACCCATTCTTCTTCTACTGTATTTCTTTCCCCCATTCTTGTCAATCGTTCCCTAATGCTCTCCATGAAGCTCTCTACAACCTCTGGTTCTTTCAGTTTATCCAGGTCTCATTTCCTCAAATTCCCACCTTTTTTGCAGTTTCTTCAGTTTTAATCTACAGTTCATAACCAATAGATTGTGGTCAGAGTCCACATCTGCCCCCGGAAATGTTTTACAATTGAAAACCTGGTTCCTACATCTCTGTCTAAGCATTATATAATCTATCTGACACCCTCCAGTATCTCCAGGCTTCTTCCATGTATACAACCTTCTTTTATGATTCTTGAACCAAGTGTTAGCTATGATTAAGTTATGCTCTGTGCAAAATTTTACCAGGTGGCTTCCTCTTTCATTCCTTACCTCCATTCCATATTCACCTACTATGTTTCCTTCTCTTCCTTTTCCTACTATCGAGTTCCTGTCACCCATGACTATTTAATTTTCGTCTCCCTTCACTATCTGAATAATTTCTTTTATCTCATCATACATTTCATCAATCTCTTTGTCATCTGCAGAGCTAGTTGAAATATAAACTTGTAGTACTGTGGGAGGTGTGGGCTTCGTATCTATCTTGGCGACAATAATGCGTTCACTATGATGTTTGTAGTAGCTTACCCGCATTCCTATTTACCTATTCATTATTAAACCTACTCCTGCATTACCCCTATTTGATTTTGTATTTATAACTCAGTAGTCACCTGACCAGAAGTCTTGTTCCTCCTGCCACCGAACTTCACTAATTCCCACTATATCTAACTTTAACCTATCCATTTCCCTTTTTAAATTTTCTAACCTACCTTCCCGATTAAGGGATCTGACATTCCACGCTCCGATCCGTATAACACCAGTTTTCTTTCTCCTGATAACAATGTCATTCTGAGTAGTCCCCGCCCGGAGATCCGAATGGGGGACTATTTTACCTCCGGAATATTTTACCCAAAAGGACGCCATCGTCATTTAACCACACAGTAAAGCTGCATGCCCTTGAGGAAAATTAGGGCTGTAGTTTCCCCTGGCTTTCAGCCGTTTGCAGTACCAGCACTGCAAGGCCGTTTTGGTTAGTGTTACAAGGCCAGATCAGTCACTCATCCAGACTGTTGCTCCTGCAACTACTGAAAAGGCTGCTGCCCCTCTTCAGGAACCACATGTTTCTCTGGCCTCGCAACAGATACCCCTCCATTGTGGTTGCACCTACGGTACAGCTATCTGTATCGCTGGGGCACGCAAGCCTTCACACCACGGCAAGGTCCATGGTTCATGGGGGGAGAGAGGGGGGGGGGGGTAATTATTATGCTCACTAATACCATTTTCTGTGTGTATTGTCGTTTGATAAATTGTCTCTCAGTTGAGGCATGGCAATTCACACATATGGGTCCCGTAAGTACAATCAGATAAAAAAGATAATGATGATTTGTAATGAATGCCTACACACATGACAATTTGTTGGCTGCATTAAGAACAGCTAGACATTATCTTTTGATTATGATTTTCACCGCAATGTTACTGGGAGTTCATACAGCCTGCTCCAAGCGAACACCGGCTGTCATTTTTGCACATAATATGCTGGGTCATTTTCATAATAAGGGGCCAGCAGTGACAATTTTCCATAGTATGTCACAAGAATCTCCTTGCACACTGGTCCCTCATATTGTATAACTCTTGGAGAAATCAGGTTTTCGATAAGAAATACTTCATAAATCATAGGTAATGACACTTATTTGGTACCTGCATTTTATCATCAGATGATCATTTTTAAACTACTCAGTTAGCTCTGTAATTTTAGCTTTCTTCTTTAGAAGACTCTGGAATTCTGGATGACTGTTGATTAACCAAAGGTGACTGCAGGGGCTAGGGTGACAACTTATTTCTCCACCAGCATCATCTTTACTGCATTCTATGCACGGATCTGCTGACTGATGTATTTTGTAGAAAATCACAACTACTTTAGCAGGGTTTCTCACCATTAGAATGTATTCATTGAGCACAGATTACTTCGTCAGTTCTAGCCTACTGTACACTTCAGTTCACCCTATTCTCATGATTTCTGCAACCTATAACAACTTGGAAAGCATTCAACAAATGAGTCACAACAAATTTCTCTGATAGCCAGCCCTAAGCACCTCCCCACCATCAATTCAAAGTCAAAATCAACACAAAGAATGTACTTAAACAATGGAAACTCCAAGTTGGAATATCAACAATATTAGGAAAAGGCTAGACTGCTGCTTATTGCAGCTGTGAATTCCACTCCAAGCTGCCAGAGGTGGCACAGTCGTGTTCTTGAGGGTGCTTGCTTGAATGAATGTGTATGTGTTTTCTTTTCTGAAGATGGCTTTAGTCAAAAACTAAAAGTGTAGCAGTCTTTTCATTGCACCTGTCTGTAACTCGACATGTCATCTTTCCAGTGAATAGTAACCTATCATGTTTCTAATATTTTAAAAAATAATCTACTTTTAATTCAACCTCAGACACACTACCTCGTGAATATATATCTTAATGGGTATGTATAATAAAATATACTGAAAACAGACACTATTTAAAATATTTTCACTTTACACTCACTTGACAGCTACCTTGATCTAGCACATAATGAAATACAAATTTAAAGTGAAATTAATGTATTTAATGAAACAAAATAAAAGATAGAATGCAATTCATATGGCTTGACAGCATCTATCGAAATGGAAGCCTAATCTCAAAATAACTACATTGTGTAGCACACTAAGCTGTTTGTGGCGAAACGTACACCACACATTTCAAAACAAGTGTGTGAAGAGTTATACAAGAATATATGCCAAAGTCATAACCATAATTTTTTCTCATCTATAATTATAATTAATGTGCAAAAAAAGAATCATGTTCATGTAAAAGGCTACCCCAATCACTGTTTAACACATGGAAATTATCCCACATGCACCTAAGTTTCCCTGTGTAAGAAAACAACCAACCAACTATGAAATAAAAGCCTGTACCTCCCACATATATTACCTGAGTGCACGAGTTTCCTTTTGGTTCGATATCCTCCAATTTTAAGTGAAGACTTCGAAGAAAGTGGTCCTCTTCATATCCAGCTTTGTATGGCATGGTTGCATTTGGATGTTCCAATAAAAACTCAACATTCACAGCAAATCCAGCCATGTCTACTGGAAACTTTCTCTTGGATGGCCATGAATCAAAAAATCCTATAACTCTTCCCTAAATATAAGTACAAAAAGTAAATTTCAGTAAAGTGCTTCACTTTCTTTACTCATGCAGTAACTATATTATGTTAATAATTAAAACAAGGGTCTCTTACAGAGTGAATGAACCTATATAAATTTTTTACTATATGTAATATACACTCACGCTCATAAATTAAGGATAATTGCGGAATGTGGTGCCACTCAACATGGCACTACACAAAACTGGCGCTAATAGCATAGGCCCATAGGGAACACACACGACACAGATCTGTAAGTCCATGGTATTGGTGATAAGTTGAGAAATCCGTCCCAAAACACATGTGCTACAAAATGCCACTGTTTCCTGTGCATGTACCTTGACATCAATATGGGATATGATCACCATGCACACGTACACAGGCCACACAATGGGCTGGCATACTCTGGATCAGGTGGTCGAGCAGCCGCTGGGGTATAGCCTCCCATTCATGCACCAGTGCCTGTCAGAGCTCCTGAAGTGTTGTAGGGGTTTGAAGACGTGCAACAATATGTCGACCGGTTGCATCCCAGACATGCTCGATGGGGTTTAGGTCTGGAGAACAGGCAGGCAACTCCATTTGCCTGATATCTTCTGTTTCAAGGTACTCCTCCACTATGGCAGCTCGGTGGGGCCATGCGTTATCATCCATCAGGAGGAAGATGCGACCCACTGCACCCCTGAAAAGGCGGACATACTGGTGCAAAATACGTCCCAATACCCCTGACCAGTTACAGTTCCTCTGTCAAAGACATGCAGGGGTGTACATTCACCAATCATAATCCCAACCCACACCATCAAACCACGATCTGCATACAGGTCCCTTTCAAGGACATTAATAGGTTGGTATCTGATTCCTGGTTCATGCCAGATGAAAACCTGGCGAGAATCACTGTTCATATTACACCTGGCCTTGTCCGTGAACATAATCTGGGACCATTGTTCCAATGACCGTGTACTGCGTTATTGACACCAGGCTTTACGGGCTCTCCTGTGACCAGGGGTCAGTGGAATGCACCTTACGGGTCTCTGGGCAAATAAACCATGTCTGCTCAGTCGTCTGTAGACTGTGTGTCTGGAGACAACTGTTCCAGTGGCTGTGGTAAGGTCCTGAGCAAGGCTACCTGCAGTACTCCGTGGCCATCTGCAGGCACTGATGGTGAGACATCGGTCTTCTTGTGGTGTTGTACACTGTGGCTGTCCCATACTGTAGTGCCTGGACACATTTCCTGTCTGCTGGAATCGCTGCCATAATCTTGAAATCACACTTTTTGGCACACGGAGGGCCCGTGCTATGACCTGCTGTCTTTGACCACCCTCCCGTTGCCTTAGTATTATACTCCTCATAACGTCATCAATAAGTGTTCTTTGAAACATTTTCAACACACAGTCACCATTAGCACATCTGAAAACATTTGCACACTCACTGGCTGAACCATACTCTGACATGCACAAACACACCTCTGCGTATGTGGACTGCTGCCCAGCGCCACTGTACGATGACCGCAGGTCAAATGCACCGCATGATCATACCCCGAGGTGATTTAAGCATGCAGACCGCACACCAGAGCATTGTTTCACCATGTATCAGCATTATCCTTAATTTATGAGCATAAGTGTATACAGCATGTATATCTATTTGCAAATTAATGATTCTTCATATGAATGCTATTGAAGAAATGGGTATTTATCACTTTTCTTCATCTCACAAGCAGAGAAAATGTACTTGGTAGAATAAAACAAAGGGTCATATTGCACAGCTGACTTAAAAAATTTGAACCATTGTTTAGCCACCTAACTGTAAAAGAATTCTTACTTTATGTGGACACTAGCACCTATCGTAATCTATGCATGTGTGCCTTTTAGTGGTGCTATATTGATATGATAAAGTCTTCGTGTTGAGAGAGGCAGCACATATAGTTTAGTCCTAAATGTCAAGGTCAACAATCTCATCCAGTGGGCAGGTCACCATCAACAATATTAGTTGCTCTCACTCCACAAGCCATTTTATGAGTGATTGAGTGAGTGAGTGAGTGAGGAGTAGTGGGAGGAGGAGAAAAGCGGGGGGGGGGCGGGGGGGGGGAGTTAGCCTACAATGCTGGTGCCTAATTTGGTGAGTTAGTTAGTTAGTCAGTTAAATAATTGTGTGTCCCATTGATCAATGTCACAGTAACTGTTATGATGTGGAACATGTCAAACACATAACAAATTTTTGTTAGTTATTCCATGCTCTTAAATGACACTAAACACATATATTATACCTACAGATTTATTTATTCCTATTCAAGAATTCATCTATGGTATAGAAGAAGTTGTCAAGGAGATATGATTTCAATTTATTTTTAAAAATGGTTACTGCTGTCTATCATACATTTTATTTCATTTTGTAATTTATCGAAAAGTTTTACAGCAGCATACCTCACCCCTTTTTGTGCCAAAGATAGGTTAAGTAGAGGATAGTGTAAGTCTTTCTTCTGGTATTATAATCATGAATGTCACTTTTGTTTTTAAACTGGTATATGTTGTTGAGGACAAATTTCATTACCGAGTAAACGCACTGTGAGGCTTTGTAAGAATCCCAAACCTTTTAAAGAGATGCCTACAAGATGTGAGACTATGAGCCCCCACACATTATTCTATCCACTTTCTTTTGAGCAGTGAATACTTTTTGTCTGTCCACGGCTCATGGTCTTGCGGTAGTGTTCTTGCTTCCTGTGTACGGGGTCCCGGGTTCGATTCCCGGCGGGGTCAGGGATTTTCTCTGCCTCGAGATGACTGGGTGTTGTGTGTCTTTCATCATCATTTCATCCTCATTCACTTAAAAGTCGCCGTAGTGGCGTTAAGGGACTTGTGGAGCGGCGGCCGAACTGCCCCGCGAGGGGTCTCCCTGCCACCAATGCCATACGCTCATTATTACTTTTTGCCTAAGTGTTGAGTTAACCCAAAATATTATTCCATATGACATCAGAGGGTGAAAGTATGTAAAGTATGTTAGCTTGTTAATTTCTATATCCTCAAAATCATCAATTATTCTGATTGCAAAAGTTGCTGGACCTAGTTGCTTTAGGAGATCTAAAATATGAATTTTCCAGTTAAGATTCTCATCTATATGTACACCCAAAAACTTAGTATGCTATATCCCGGCTACTGATTTCTGTTAATGTGTTATATTTATTGAAGGAACTGTACTCCTTGCAGAAGAAAATTGGATTCACTGTGTTTTTCTCAAAATTGAGAGCAAGCCCATTTGTAGAAAACCTTTCAATAACTTTTCCAGATATTATTTGTATCATTTTCTATTAGAATTTCTTTTACTGGATTAATAATGATGCTTGTATCATCAGCAAACAGTGTCAGTTTAGCTTCTTGTTTCGGATAAGAAGGGGGGTTATTCATATATATCAAGAACAGAAGGTGATCCACAATCGAACCCTGTGGAACACCTAAAGATTAGATTAGATTAGATTTACTTTCATTCCAATTGATCTGTAGTGAGGAGGTCCTCCAGGATGTGGAACATGTCAGAAGTAATTTAATCCCCGTTAGATGAATTGGGAAACTTCCTTAAATCACTTAAACCATATAAAGAAACCTTTTGCTTCCTGTTCTGTAGATATGACAAACCACTCATATGCTGTTACATTTATACCAAAGAACTGTAATTTCTCTAACATAAATTCACAGTTCACACAATCAAATGCTTTGGATAAGCCACAGACAATTCCTATTGGTGACATTTTACTATTTAAAGACTCTATTACGTGGGCAGTGAGATTGTATATTGCTGCCTCAGTGAAACAGCATTTTTGAAATCCAAACTGTGCTTCACTAAGTATCCCATTACTGCTGAGATGGCTAACCACTCTTGAGCACATTACTTTCTCCACAACTTCAAAAATGCTGAGAGAAAGGATACTGACAAGTAATTATTGACATCTGTGGTGTCCCCTTTCTTGTAGAGAGGCTTGACAATGGCATATTTTAACCTGTCTGGGAAAATACCGCGAGTTAGTGATGCATTACAGATGTGACTCAAAACATCAGCTGTAACTGCTCCACAGTTTTAATATCTTTTTAGAGATGTCGTCTACTCCAAAAGAACATTTATTTTTCAGAGATTTAATGATTTTCCTCATTTCACAAGAGGTTGTTAGATGAAAATTAATTTGACTAGGATCTCTCAAAACTGACTCTTCCATATGTACAGTATGCCCTTTTTTTTTTTTTAACTATGCTCACCAATTTTTTTACCTACACTTAAGAAATGGTTGTTAAATATATTAGCTACTTGTGTACTGTTGGTTAAGATGGTCTCATTCTCTTTAATAGTAATACAATCTACCCCAGTGGCTACTTTTCATGTCTCCCTTCTAACAACATTCCATACTGATTTGATTTTATTGCCCGAGTTGTTAATTTCATCCCTAATATACATATTTTTTTTAATTTTCTGACAACTTTTCTGAGTATGTTACAATAATTTTTATAGTGTAAAATTACTTCTCGGTCTTTACTAATTCTTGCTGCCTTGTACAATTTTCTTTTCCTTTATGAAGACACTTTAATACCTGTAATGATCCAAGGTTCCTTTGAAAACTGTTTGGTGTTACATTTAGTAATTTTTTGGGGGCAACAGTGTTCAATAAGGGATATAAATTTCTCAAGAAACATGTTGCATTTATCATTGGCATTTGGCTCATTATATACATCTCCCCAGTTAACATTTCTTCAAATTTCCCTGAAACGCTTTATAGATACCGGGGTTGACCAGCCTTACACTTTTACTCAATGGTTTCTGAACTGTACACCCTGCTAAGTTTTGTAAGTTAATCAGTTGTGCATCATGATCTGATAATCCATTTATCACAGGGAAAGCATGTGTTAGTTTCATTCAATTCAATTCAATTCAATTTTTATTATCATATAACATGCCTTATACAATCAAAGATTGTGACATAGGTGACTTGTCTGTCAGTTTTACACTATATATAATAATACTAAAAATAGACAATAAACTAATAATATATATTGTGTAACATCTTCAAAGAGGTATTTTAATTACAATTAGAATGCATTGTTGCCATTCACAAAATCTTCTACACTATAGTAACATTTATCTTTCAGATATTTTTCCAGGTCCCTTTTGGTATCTTTTACATTTGGGTCAACCATATCTTTCCATATTTTATTTACAAATTTCATGCCCATATAGTATGGGGGTTTTTCATATGATTTTAAACGGTGGATGGTTAACATGTAGCTTGTTCTATATCTAGTATCATATTGATGCAAGAAGAAGTTGCTGCCCTCAAAAAGTTGTGTGTTTCTTTTCGTGAAAGTGAGAGTTTCATAGATGTATACGCTTGGAATGCTCATTAGATCTAGTTTTGCAAATATTACCTATTAGAGTGCTACTATTTTGAGCTATATGTGTAGGGAAATTGATCACCGATTCTAAGTTATATGTCATTAATAACACTTCTAGCTCACTTCTCCTATCAGAATTGCTTAGAAAGTTTAAATTGGAATCATCACAGATTAATAACTTCTTATTTTTGTCTGACAGACAGCATAAGATGGAGTCAAACTTTTTTATGAGTAACTCCCAATCTCCTAATGGGGGCTGTACACTGTTGCTAACATCAGCACTACATTATCTAGCTGTAGTTCACACGCATAAACTTCAAAGTGCTGATTGACACAATATTTGCTTACTTCTACTGTTTTGTACTTAACCCTTGTTTTGTGTAAATGGCAACTCCTCATTTATCCATGCTAGATCTGCAAGTGTAAGATGCTAAACTATACCCATTTAGACTGACACTTTCCATTCCCACGGTTACTTGGTGCTCAGACAGACAAGGTATATTAGTCTCATTCTTATTTTTGAGATCATCTAAACACAATAACAGCTTATCTACTTTACATTTTATTCCCCTGATATTTTGATGTGGTTAGCTTTATCCCTATTTACTGTACATAAAGCTTCTTTTATTCTATTTTTTTTATGATTGTCTGTCTGGACTTTGTCTTTAACCTAAAAAACCTATCTGCCTCGTCCTATTAACCACAGGGATCATCCCTTGTGTGACTGTGGCCCCCTCTCACAGTATCTACTAACAGAAAAGCTAACTTATCTTTCCCCTTCCTATTTAGGTGCAGGCCATGTGTAGTGTCTCCCCACCTACCAATACTGGAACAACACCCATTTGAGGTTTTGATCACAAAATGTATGTCACAACCTCTCCTTCACTTGCTTGCCACGGTGCACAGATGAATAACCAAGATCAAGATCAAGACCCACCACACCAGTATAAGTTTGTAATCTTGGCCACAGCAGCAAGTCTACTGAGTTAAAATGGTTAGAATAAAGGGGAGGAGGGAGGGGTTGAGGTTGACGTTCCATCTCTGATAACTTCATTCTTATTGGAACGTAAGTTTAGATTACACAAGTATGGGGAAGGAAATCGGATGTGAACCATTTCAAAGGAACCATCACAACATTTCTTGTAAGTGTGATCGTAAATCACAGAAAAAATGTTCTTAATGATTGGATGGGGATCTGTAACTTGTTCCTACTGAATGCGAGTCCAGTGCATTAACTACTGACCGTACTTCACCTACTTCAGTTCAAAACTGAGAGCACAGAGTTATTTCACTGTTGCAAACTGCGTACTTCAAGAGATACATCTGCTGAATCATAGGCCTAACATTATGGAACTAACCATTATTACAATTGCAATCCTCTCTGTACAATGAAAGGGCTTCTGTTTACCATTATTGAGACTGGCCACTTTCTACGATCAGAAAAGAGTGTAGACAAATCCCCAACTGTTAATAATTACTTTTGAAAGGATGCCAGTCTCCAAATTAAGCCAATGTGAAAATGCATGCTTTTTAAAAAATCACATTTAGCTAAGTGCAAACACAATGCAAGATTTTAAAACACCAGTGGAATAATATTTTGTTGTTTCCTTTTCTATTTAGAAATGGAGGCAAAAAGGGACCAAGAGACATTTTGAGAGATGTCTTTCAATACACAAGTTCCTCTTTCAACAAAAATGTCATGCAGTTTGATAACTGTAGAGTTTTGAGTATTTTAATGTACCAGCAATGAGAGCAGTAACTGATGATATATCCATCCAAGATTCTTTACAGCTTGAGTGCCTGTGTAAATTATTTTGATAAATAACTCTACATTTATGTGCAATTTTCATCATTCTGTAAACTGCAAGTTACATCATAAATACCTTTCTTAACACAGGAGAACTAACTGCATAGTCACCAATGAGACCAACTGGGAACATTGAAACTCGCTTCGTACCACGAATTTCTTCAAAGAGCTCTAAATCAAATGTATTATCATCATCTCCAAAATATATCACACCATTCTTCACATGCTTTCTTATCCAGCTGAGTGCAGCTCGTCTATTGGCTACACCTCTTGGAACAATATCTGCTTTGCGATACACCTCTGGCATTGGGCTTGCAATGTGGGTGAAAGGAATACCTGGAATAAGAATAATTAAGCAGTAAATATGAAAGCTATATTTTCACAAGGCCATGAACTAAAGTTTTACCAACTAGTAGGCCTAACCTTACAAAAAAAAAATCCATTAAAAAAAATTGGAGCATGCATGAAAACATTATTTTACACACTAGCATCTCAAGTAATTAGTATCACCAATATTTCAACAATGGATGTGATTAGAAATCATGGGCAGAACAACAGAAAAAAATTCAAAACTTCAAATGTTGCTCAAAATTTGCAACTTCTTGTTTCTCTGTCCACTGTTCAGAAAGAAACGGTGAGTGGCTGCATTCATTCACAACCGTATACATCAGATGAGTTTTACATAAAAGTAGTATATCAAGTTTTGATGCAAAAAATATTAAAATTACTTTCAAGATATTAGCTCAGTAGGTAACACACACAAATATATGTGGGGCTTGCGAATCCCTTAGTAACGTGCATTATATGATTTGAGGCAAATAGTTCATTAAAAGACTTCTACATTCCCATAAATATTTAAGTTCAATATAAATTAATTGCTGCTCTTCACTCCATACATTTTTGGTGCACTATTTCTGATGGTTACTAGATTATACAATCATATAAGTGCAAAAGATATAATAATCACAAAATGTAAGAAAGAACTTTGTAGAAGTGAACTGGTTCAGTCATTATTACCAAATGATATGGGTGTATTGTAACACTGAATGAACTCTGATGTTGAAGGAAGATTGGGGTGTAGTGTCCCATCAATTGCAAGTTCATTAGTGACTGAGTACATGCAGTGAAAGGACAAGAATGGGCAAAGAAATTAGCCATCCCATTATCAAAGGAATCATCCTTTTACTTGCCTCAATAAATTTAGGGAAACATGGAAAACAAAAATCAAAATGGACAGATGGGGGATTTGAATGCCAGTTCTACCGGCTGCAATATTAGCACCTTAACATTTGAGACACTTTAGTCTTTGATGTATATACCATCCTAGATAACACTAATTACTGCACAGGAAAAGTACTTCTCAAACATTAGATTAACATATTGACTAAATTTAAAAAAAAAATGTATGTGCCTGTTGCTCACCAGAGCGCAATGTTAACATTGAAAACATATTACTGGGCAGTAACACAATTGTTTTACCCATATTCCTAAAATTTATTTGCTACTTTCATCGAATTCCTAAATATGTATTTTATTATTATTATTATTATTAGTACCTTATTCATCCCTAGATCTCTTTTTACAAGGATTTAGGACATGACAAAGTATTTACAAGTTTAGACCAATTTAAAATAAGCTAATACATATACCAGTACACATATATTTACATACTTGTAGTTAGAGACAGTCATTAGATTTACTCCTGGTATAAAATACATTTTTTTACACATAAATTATTAAATAATGTAATGCCACACTGTTCACTCATATCTCATTATCAGTCACTGAACACACTATACGCACATTGTTTCATAACACTACACGCGCGCACACACGCACGCACACACACACACACACACACACAGGTAATCTCTGGGCCATTTTCTGTACCGCAACTTCCCATTTGCTATCCTGAAAAACTGAGTGAGATGTTGAGCTCAAAAAGAGGAAGAGGTGTTAGTGTTGTGCTCTGCATTGCTGGGAGATGAAAAAGCTTGCACAGGATAGAGTAGCATGGAGAGCTGCATCAAACCAGTCTCAGGACTGAAGACCACAACAACAACAACAACTAGTTTTTTTTTTATCAAATCCATACTCTTTTTATCTAAGTAATCCTTCAATGTATAAAAGTACTGCATAACAGGTACTTTTCAGCTGCCTTTTTAAATAAGTATTTTTGCAATTCCTTTAATCTCTTTTGGTAATTTATGGTACAATTTTATTCCTTGGTAGAAAATGCTGTTTTGAGTTTTATGTTTATTTTTTCTTGGTAAATGTAAGTTGAGTCTATTTCTTGTTGCATGGTCACGGACAGCGCTGTTTGTGCAGTAATTACCAATGCTATTTTTAATGTGTACAACTGACTGGTAAATGTATTCACATGGAACGGTTAAAATCCCCAGTGTTTTGAACAGATCTTTACAATGAGCTTGACTAGTATTTTGGTTATTATTCTTATGGCTCTTTTCTGGAGTTTGAAAATAGTGTTCATATTTTGTGCATTTTTTCCCAAAAAAATAATGCCATAGCTAAGAATTGAGTGTACATATGAATAATATGTAACTAAAAGATATAACATGTTACACACTGATGATAGGATTCTAAAGGCATAACATGCTGATGACATTCTGTTTGCAAGTACCTTTGTGTGTTCACACCACTTCAACTGAGAATCAATATTCATTGCTAGAAATTTTGCATTTGTTACACAGTCTATAGAGGTGCCATCTACATTTAATTTACCATTGTCTTTTTCCTCTTCAAACTGAAATTCATGGCATTAGTTTTCCTTATGTTCAATGTCACTTTATTGCTTGGCAATCTCTTGTTTTCTCAGTGAATATAATATTACTGTCATCAGGGAAGAGAATTTTTTCACCATGAGTAACACTACTGGGAAAGTCATTAATGTATACAAGGAATAGTATTGGTCATAACATGCTACCTTGCGGAACCCCTATATTAATGTATTTTGGTTCTGATAAGTGTTTTACTAAATGTTAAATATATTTGAAGTATGTGTTATCTCTACTCTTTGTACCCTGTCTGCTAGGTCTGACTGAAACCAGTCATTAGATACCCCTCTTATTCCTAATGCTTCTAATTTATTTAATACCATCTTGTGGTCTACTGTATCAAATGCCTTTGAAAGATCCAAAAATATGCCTGTGACACACAGCTTTATCAAGAGCATCAAGTACAACTTTCGTGAATTCTACTACAGCTGACTCCGTATTTTTGCCATTTCGGAAACCAAACTGTGATTCACTTAAAAGATTGTATTTATTCATGTAATTCATTAATCTGCCTTTCATAATTGCTTCTATTATTTTTGAGAATGCTGACAGCAGGGAAATGGGCTGGGTTTTAACTGCTCTGGAAATGTCCCTGATGTGAAGGATTCCTTCATTATATTTGTTAAGGGGCCTTGTATAATCCCCGTGCATTACCGAGTGAGGTGGCGCAGTGGTTAGCACACTGGACTTGCATCGGAGCACGACGGTTCAATCCCACATCCAGCCATCCTGATGTAGGTTTTCCGTGATTTTCCTAAATCATTCCAGGCTAATGCTGGGATGGTTCCTTTGAAAGGGTACGGCCGACTTCCTTCCTTGTCCTTCCCTAATCCGATGAGACCGATGACCTCGCTGATTGGCCTCCTTCCCCTAAAACAACCCAACCCCTACGCATTGTTTCTGTACAAACACTGGTACTTCATCTAAGCCTACTGACTTTTTATTTTTTAGTTTTTGAACAGTTTTATTGACTTCATTCTCTGTGGTTGGCAGTAACATCATTGTATTTAGTGCAACATTATTTACAGGTGTTATATTTGTTTTGGGGGATTTTTGCTGTAACTTCTCTGCAATACTTGAAAAATGCTCATTTACATAGTTTGCTAAGTGTTGTGGATCATTTATTACCTTATCCCCCTCCCTTAGCAGTATGTTATTCTGCATTTGTTTGCCTCTCCCTGTTTCCTTTTTTATAACATCCCAGACTGCTTTGCTTTTATTCTCTGCATTATATATTATTTTGCTATTAGATGACTTTTTTGCAGCAATCAGCACCTTCCTATAGATCTTTTTGTATCTATGATAGAAATTTAAGAATTCTGGATCATTGTGAATCTTTTTCATGGAACTGAGGTGTTTAAGTGTTCGGGAGGACTTCTTGATATCTGCTGTTATCCATCTGTATTTGTGAGATGTTGATACAGACATGCATACTTTTGGAACGCCTTTTCAAAGTTCAATTTAAACAATGTGGAGAATTTAGATAATTTCATCCCAGCTTTGTTTTTCTAGTTCTTTTCAAAAATCTTTTATTTTGGTTTCTGATCGATGTCGATTGTAGGCTTGTAGTTAAGGGAATGATTCGATGCCCGATTCTACTGTTTTTATTTGACAGAGATGGTCTGATAGCCCGAGATCTTTTACAGTTACATCACGTTTTTCCCTGTCCATATTTGTGGCCACATGGTCAATTACTGATGCAGTCACTGTAGTAACCCTTGTTGCACTATTGACCAATAGGGATATGCCAAAACTTTGAAGGATGTTTATGAAGGTGCTGCTGGATTCATTTTTAATATTAGTGTTGATGTTAATGCCCCACACAGAATTACGTTTACCTTTGTACTTATGCCCCACACTGAAATACGTTTACCTTTGTACTTGAGACTTTATTTAGAACTTCTGTTAATTTTCTGAAAAAATTGTTGACACTACCACTGGGAGATCTATACACACAAACACAAAATGATTAATTTCTTGGTAACATCAAGCCCTGTTAATTCAATAGCTGATATTTCAAAGTGTTTGTCTTCACTTACTGTACTGAGGTCATGTACTGATTTGAACTGTGTTCCTTTTCTGATATAATTGCATGATCCTCCACCCATTGAAGTAGTTCTGCATTAAGAGTTTGCCCTTTCATATAATGATAATACTACATTTTGGATTTCTGTCTCTCTACACCAGTGCTCAGTAATACAAACTACTGTACAGTTCAAAGACTGGAGCTCAACCTCTAATAGTTGTATTTTATTTTTTATTGATTGCAAGTTTTGATGGAGGATTGTTAAGTCTGTGAAATGCCCTATGTTACTCTTTCCAATGGTTTGTCTCTCTTTGTGACATCTGGTATGAGTGAATTTGAAGTGTTAAAATCTGTCTTGTGAGTGACTGTTTCAGTGTTTTTTAAACTGCTGGAGAAACGCTTTAGACAGGGAACCTGTTGTCTGGATTTATCCTAAAGATGACCTACTTTTCCTACCTTTGACAACAGGTATTTGACCTTGTGTGGCACGACATCCACCCCCTATACTTTCGTGAATCAGTTGTACCAATCTTCCCTTTCCAATCCTGTTTAGGTGTTATTTTCACCCACATGTATCCCATTGTTTCCACCATAATTACCATGAAATTCCTCTTTTATACTTTCATGGGACTTCAAAAAACCTGTGTAAAGTGTGAGGAAATAAAAGTGGCAGGAAACTACTTTTTAAGCACAAACATATGTTTTACACATCACAAGGAAATTTGTACTTCATACTTTGTGACAAAAAAATCCAGAATATAGTTTGTTTCAGTTTATTTTGGTACTTTTTTTTCTATCTGGTTTCCTCAATCATAGCTGTATTTGAAAGTTTTTATGTCTACATTAAAATTTAGTGCAAAAGCAATTACAAGATTTGGACATACATATATGAAACTGAAAACCCCAAGAAAGCAAGCCGCAATTGCAGACCTAGGCCTGTGAAAAAACATTTATATGCAGACAGTCAAGGAAGGAAATTAAGGGATATAGTTGAGAACAATTCAAGCCACCATATCTCAGCCACAATAAAACCTAGTGCAACATTTAAAGATGTAGCAGGTTCTTCATCGCCAGAAGCTATGGAACTGGCAGTTTTTCTGGCTGGATCAAATAACATAGTGAGAAATGAAGGAAAAGACTTCTTGTTATCATTGAGGAAGAAACTGCAGGAACTACAAAATACAAAAATCCTCATCTTTTCAATACCATGTCGGCATGATCTTCCATCCTGGTCTTATGTGAATGTTGAAGTGAGAAGAGTAAATGAAGAAAATTTGTAAATACTTTAAAAATGTGTGTACTTAGGTACAAGATTCCAAACTGCTCATGGTCTCCATCTGAATCAACTCGGAAAGAAGTATAAGAGTAATGAAATAATAAAAGTAGCCAATGCGTTGGACATAGCAAAAATCGATAGCTCTGAGTCAATATCACTTAGATTTAGGGAAAACTCTTTTTTAGAGGTAACAAAGAAGGGCCAAGACTAACAGGCTTGCCCAGATTCACACTGGACGACCAGATTAAAGATAAGAATAATATAATAAATGTCGGTAACACTAGAGAGAAATATATCAGTAATGGCGATTGCCCCCATAAAAAAAAAAAAAAAAAAAAAAAAAAAAATAAAAAAAAAAAAAAAATTTACTCACCAACTTTGTCTCTCAAGATAGGTTATATCAATATTGAAAGTATAAGTGGAAAACACGTCATTTTAAACAAATTTGCAAAAGAGAACTTATTTCATGTAGTATGCTTAAGTGAGCACTGGTGTAAAGGAAATGAAATATCTTTTCATGTACTAGATGATTTCCACTTAGCAAACAGCTTTAGCAGAGAGCAGCACGTTCAGGGGGTGTATCAATTTACATTAAGAAAGAATTAATAAATTGTAGTAATGAACTAGATCTAGGATTTCTATGCAGTGAGGTACATTTTGAAGCCACAGGTGTATACCTGGATCATTTAAAAATTGCTATTGTATCTCGTTATAGATCACCAGACGGAAGTCCACTAATATTTTTAGAAAAACTTGAGACTTTACTAAACTTCTTTCTTAGTCCTCAATGAAAGAAATATAGTATAGTGATTGGTGGTGACATCAATGCCGCATTTGATGTAAACAAAGACATGCACACCATACATAAATTTAAAAACCTGTTACGACAATTCAACTTCATTTTTACGAACTGCAAACCCACAAGACAGTCCGCTTGTCTCGACAACATACTTACAAATGTCAATAGAGAGTTACTGCCCTCAGATATAGCTGCCTTCAATTTCTCGGACCATAACTCAGTTTGGGTAAAAATCGGTACAGATAGGACTAATATGGACTATAAGGAGTTTAAAGAGTCTAAAATAATCATCACAAGACCAATAACGCAAGAAAAATTGTCTAATTTCATCGTCTCACTCAGTAATTATGACTGGTCACATACATTTAACAATAATGTCCAGGGCTCTGCCAATACATTGTTCGATAGATTTTTTTCATTCTTTCTTAAATATATTCGAGACCAACTGCCCCCAATACAAATGTAAAGTTAACATTAAAAGTAAAAATAATAGACGTAGGGATAAGAATCAATGGTATACCGCTCAACTAGCCAATATGAAAAGGAGGTGGTTGTTGTATAGAGATTCTTACAGACTTCAGAAAACTGATATAGCTAAACAAAGGTACTTGTGAGCACAAAAGGAATATAAGTATGCTTTAAATGAGGCCAATAAACAACATAACCTAGTCACCATTGAGTCATCAAAAAATAAATGCAAAAAAGCATGGACTATAATAAATTCAGTGGCCAAAAGCAAGCAGAAAGCTGAGGTAGAAATTTCAGCAGATGAATTTAATAACTACTGTACAAAATCTGTTAACCAAATTAGGGACAGCATTGGGAGGCCGCAAGAAACTGTAGCTGATCTCATTAAATATCATAATGTAGACTACACCCTGAAAGATAAATTCCTTTTAACAGAGGTCACACCAGATGATGTTTTAACTATTGTAAATAATTTTAGGCCCTCCGATAGTGAAGATATAAATGGTATTTCTTGCAATATGTTAAAAAGATAATTGGGCACATAGTATATCCTCTTACTAAGTGTATAAACAGATGTCTAATTGAAGTAGTATCCCCAGATGTATTAAATTATCCAGGGTAGTGCCCACTTACAAGAAACGAGACAAAAACTGCCCATCTAGCTATTGCCCAATATCTCTGACACCTATTTTATCTAAAGTTTTGGAATCCATCATCAACTCCCAGTTGTGTGATTATCTGACATGTAATAACATTATTACTGCAGAACAATTTGGCTTTAGGAAGGGCAAATCCACAGTCCATGCCATTGACTCCCTCATTAAAAAAGTGCTTAATGCGTATGAATGAAAAAATTTTGCTCAGCTTACCTTTTGTGATCTTAGCAAAGCCTTCGATTGTGTGGAGCATATTTCACTCCTCAACAAACTAGTTTATTACAGATTCACAAACAGTGAAGTTGACAACATTTTCGAATCTTTCCTCAGCAACAAATTGTTTGTATTGGTAAACAGAGATCACAGCTAGCTGAAGTTAAGTGTGGTGTGCCACAAGGCTCAGTATTAGGACCTCTGCTATTTATCCCAATGACAAACGATCTACCATCTTACATAAATACTCACTCCATTCTCTATGCAGATGATACCACTTTTTTCAATGTCAGCTCAGACATGGATATGCTCCAAACTGAGGCAAATGACACAATATCACACGCATCAGTCTGGTTTCCAGCTAATGGGTTCCTGCTTAATGAGAGTAAATCTCAAAAGATTGTATTTAGTTTAAGAGATCTGCCAGCAGCAGACTTCATGGATAGTGTTAAGTTCTTAGGTATTGTTATAGATAGTAAATTGACTTGGGAGCCATATATTAAATACATTAGTGCAAGGCTGTCTAGAGTGGTGTATTTGTTAAGGAATTTAAAAAACCATGTACCTGCGGCCTATGTAAGATCGGCCTGCTTTGCTTTTTTTCAAAGCATTATATCTTATGGGCTTTTAATATGGGGCAATAGCTCACACCTTCAGGACATTTTGGTACTTCAGAAGAAAGTAATTTGAATTATAACAAACAGTGATAAACTGGCCCACTGCAAACCACTGTTTATCAACTTAAAAATATTAACCGTTATAAACATGTATATTTACACTGTTCTACTGCATATAAAGAGCAACTTATCAGAATACCAGTGTAGAAGAGATGTACACTCTCATGGAACCAGAAATAGTAGCCATCTTGACATACCTTACTATAGATTATCCAAGTGACTGAACAGCTATGAAGTGGTGGGTATGAAGATGTTTAACAAACTGCCACTAGAATGGGTAGAAGCTCCATTTGATTTATTTAAAGACAAATTATTCAGTTTGTTAGCTGCAAATCCTTGCTACTCACTTCAGGAATTTTATGACTGTAAAATATCATAGTGGTACCGGTTTGGAGAGTTCAGCATAATTTCTTTAACTAAGTAATTTATGATTCAATGCTTTTCATATTATTTGATTTTAAAAATCGTATTACATGGAAAACTAATAGTGAAATTTTGATCTTGAACCCACGTATATATGCTGTATAACTTGTATTTATGTAACTTGACTTTGTCAATTGCTGTAATAGCTAAACGACAATAAAATTTCATTCAATTCATTCAGTTCAATTCAATTTGTAATACCAAACTGTAGATAAAAGGTATATCATACTTCATATCAACATCGTACACAAACTGTGATTTTTTTTAAAAGAAAACTGTGCCAAATACACAACAGCATTCTATGAGGTATCAGGATTGCAGCCAGAACATGTTGCCTTCTTGCCACAATATTACAGCTGGCAACCATTCAGTCACCTTCAGGTGTCCACCACTGGAGGCTGCTAGTTCATGGTGTCTGCTTTATAGCAAAAGTTGGCATGGACATGCATGCACATTGGCAGCTGTCATAGGTATGTCCTCTGTCAAAGTCTGTGCTATCTGCAAATACTATTCCCTCTGTGGCATGTAAGCTTATGCGTAAAGGTGAAACTGCATGTCTGCTCTCTGTCGGAACACGCACTTGCAGTGTTAAAAACAAATGTCAGATGTCGCCAGATGTGTCATTAGGAATAAAATGTTTTCTCTCAGAAAAAATTAAAGGGATCAAAGGGTCCCAGGCCTTGTCCAGTTGAAAGCCGCCGTCACGATTTATAAGACCTTGCGCTAGACATATTTCCACAGATTCTTTAGTTACTGAATTCCAAAAGGAGCTCACCAGAACCAAGATTTTTGTGGAATAATAATCCATAAAGAGAATAATCCACAAACTGTCCTGCAGTAATACAATGCTCAGCTACAGTTGACTTACCGGGCTGTGAAAGGCGAGTGTGGCGTTCTCGTTCAACACACCTTTCCTGTACTGTATCATCTGACCTATGAAAGCTTTGTCACACTGGCAAAAAATTTTGTAAATTCCAGCCTTCCACAATCCCCGATTGTCATTTACCGAACCGAAAAGAGCACTAATCTTTGCTGGTGGTCGGAAGATTAGTTTAACTTTATGTTTCTTAGGTTCCTGCCTACCTTAGATGAAAGATTGATGACATATGGAAGGAACACCCTGGACTTGAACAGCTCCTTATCTTCATGATGTTGTGGGTGGTCATGTTTGTTCCTCCTTAGCAATGTGCTAATCTGCTGTGGAAAGTAACCATTATCTTTGAACACTGACTGTAGATGTTCCAGCTCCTTTTTAAGGCTGTCTTCATCAGAAACAGCATGCACCCAGTGCACCAATGTTCTAAAGATGCCTGTAGTTTCTGATGCTTGCAGATGGAGGTCCATATACCCACACTCATGTCAGTGGGGCAAGATCAAATGCATAGTACATGAAAGATGCACTGAATATGAGTGCCACACTCACCTTTCACAGCCCAATAAGTCGGCTGTAGCTGAGCATTGTATTACCACAGGACACACTATGGATTATTCTGTCTATGGATTATTCTGCCACAAAAATTTTGGTTCCAGTGAGATTCTTTTGGGATTCAGTAATTACAGAATCTGTGGAAATATGTCTCATACAAGATATTATAAATTGTGATGGTGGCTTTCAACTGGACAAAGCTTGTGACCCAATGATCCCCTTTATTTCTTTTGAGAGAAAACACTTTATTCATAATGACACATCTGGCAACATCTGACATTTGTTTTTAGCACTGCAAGCACGCGTTCTGACAGAGGTCAGACTTGTAGTTTCACTTTTACACATGCACCTGCGTACCACAGATGGAACAGTATTTGCAGGGGGCCGGACTTTGAGAAAGGATGCTTCTGTGATGGCCACTAATGCGCATATGTTTTCACATCAGTTTTTGCTGTATAGCCAACACCATGAACTAGCAGTCTCCAATGGTGGACACCTGAAGATGGCTGAATGGTTGCCACCTGTAATATTGTGGCAAGAAGTCAACATGATCTGGCTGCAATTCCGAAAACTCATAGAATATTCAATACACCAAAAACACCTCAAAAATTACATACAGGACAGCAGTCAGCAAGGGTTGATGTTGACCGACTACATAAGATGCTGGACCCAGTGACAAAATTACATTTTATTAATGTCATCATGAAGTTAAATGTACATAGGTATGCAGCGGTGTATGGAAATATAATTCTGTAGGACAGGATATAGAGCAGAATGTGCAGTTAAATTTTAGCTGTGCTGTCAGGTCCCCTCCTAACCACATATTCTGAAAGAAGAGTCAAAAGTGTATGGCAATTATATTTGTATTTAAATTTATGTTGTTTGAGGCTTTGCCAACATGTTAACTGCTTGAATGGTTCACAGGCATTGCACTAGATAGTGTTGTGTAAACTGCACAATATTTCCACAAGGCAGTTCTTCACCATCTATAAGTACCACTGATGCACTGCTGCAGTGGCTTGCAAATTGATGTACTAGCTTGCTGGAAACAGGAATGCACAAGGGTTTGAGCTATAATGTCATTGTCAACATCCAGAGCCTCCTGTTGGGAGAACGAGCCATGGTCTCTGCATGTGGGGCACAGTAAATCATGGCCGCAGTCTGAAGACCCTGCATACATCTGCAGGTAAGCTGTTGGTGCCTGACTTAATTGTCCTGGCTTTGATTCCCCATGTGTTGATGCATTCATTTGTCTGCAGGCTATGATGCCTCAGTGGTGCCAATGCTGATCTGCTGAGTTGAAATACCATTTATCTCTTAATTAAGTCATTAATTATATGTATTTCACTGCTTCTTTAATGAAAGAGTCCCAGTACATGGAGACAGACAAGAGATCTAGGTCCCTAGACAGTTCATGCCATGTCCTGTGTCTAGACAGTGATCAGCAACAGATTTTCCACAGGGGCATGGGATTTTACAAATTCCTGGTCTCCTTAAACCTCAGTCAAGGAACCCAGCATCTTTTGCTCTTATGCCAGAGGGTGGAAGAGACAAAAGCCCTGCAAGCACGTGGCCCATCTGTCTGGTTTACACGTATCTGTAGTGTGCGAGAGAGAGTGTGAACACACCAGTGGAAGTTGTAAATTGGGCAGAAGATGCAGAAGATGATCGATGCTGTTTCTGAGTGAGTGACCACTTGTCAACAGCCATATGTACATCACGTGCTTGCCCACAGGCTATGAATATACAGTGTGCATATGCACAAATTGGTTTCATTAGCAGCAGAGTTAGGTAAAATTTATTTGAATGACACATGATGAAATTTATTTGAATGACACATGATGAATAGAGATAAATATTATTATTGGTGACTTACAAACAAAAATATTTATCCAAAACATTATTCACTTACACAAACAAAAATATTAATTTGTCATCTGTGAATAAAAAGCATTATGAAAAGAAGATAAATTTGAAACCAAGTGACATTTGTTGTTCCAGTTCTTTGTCATTAATTAAACAAATGTAAATTTGTTGCTTTTAAAGTAGTTTTCAGGAAAACTCTTTTTTAAAACATCTTTTCAGAAAGTAAATTTGATTTTTTGAAGATTCGTCACTGTGACACACTACAGAAAATATGTTCTACATTTCAAAGGGATATCAATGTTTTATATTTCCTGAAGTCATCCTTTTTGCAGAATAATGATATAAGACTTTAATATCACAATTTTCTTTGGGAAAAACTGAGAAAGCACCAATTCTGCCATACTACCAGGCTGCTGAAACATGTCACTTCAAAGTCACTCTACAAATGCCTTGAATTTGACAGCATGACTCAAAAACATATGAAAAACATGAGGCACTGTGTCTGCTGAACCAGTTACAGTACAGCTACATATGCTGATTCATACGGTGAAGCTACCATTTTGCCAGCTTCTGTGTAACATTGTGGGTTAGTGTGTGATTGGCTGCTTCTATATAGTTGTGTTGTGTTACCTTCTTGGCCCACGATTTTTGTGTATTAAAAAGTATCACAAAAAAGATGTAATTTGTGGTGTGCCAATCTGTTGGGTAATGTAATGTCATTAAAATAGTCAACTTTAGAACAGCTGTGAAGGATGTGTGAGTTTTATGAGCAAGTAAAAGAATTTGTTTCTGTTCAAGGGCATCCATCAATCCTGCTGATAAAATTTAACAGTACACCCTGAAAACTCTAGAACTCAGTGAAAGGACTATAATAAGAAAAGAAGTGCTACTTTGAGACTTGAAAGATAGTAAAGTAAACCATGTGCAACAAAACCCCAGTGGAGAGAACAGTGTATTTTTAAGTATCCCTGGAAAGGAAAAAAAAGCAGCCTCACTCAATTACAGAACTAGATTCATTCCAAACCGATGCAGTTCAACAGTACATTTATGGACATTATAGTAGCAAAGAATATCCTAGAGTAGTAAAGTTGCTACTTTCAAGCACTGGTAATAGGATACCATCTTATCACTGTCATTTCTGCCCAAGTGAATAACATTCAAAATAACATGCATTTGACTATAGCAGAAGTGGAAAGGTTATTACATGAAGGTCTTGGTACTGTTGACACCACCAGATGTGGGAAGAAAGCAGACCATGTCGGTAAGCTTATTAGAGAAGCACAGATTATAGATGCAAATATAAACGAAAATGAACATTTATTGATTTCTCTTGATGACAATGGTTTTGGCACCAATTCAAATGAGAGTACTGATAGAGAAATGGACGGCATTGTGCCATTGATGACATAAATTGGTGAGTGCAAATGTATCCAAAATTAATTCTTTCACTCTTCAACAGAGTATGCACCTCTTTCTTTAGTTCTTTCTGTGTGTGTCAATAGGTTGATCCTTGTTATGCTTAGGTTTACATTATTATATGATCTTTTATACACAGCTATTATTGTAACAATTCAGAATGTCTTCTCATACACACTCTCATTAACTTTGGTTATTATTCATTCCTTTCAAAGTTTCATATTTTATCAAATGCCTCTTAACTACAGAGGTTTTCTCCATTGTCAGAAACACATTCTTTGTTACACTTACGTATACGTTATTACACAATGGCTTGTATACATGGTGACTGTAACCTACATTTACAAAACATACTTCAAAGCTATCAGCTGTGGGCATGCGCAGTGGTAGCTATTGCAACCTCACAATTGCAGTACAGCCACCTATACACGAGCTGTCAAGTGACATGTTCACTGGCCCAGATATAGATTTGGTAAATAACTTTGTTGTGATTCCATGTTAGGATCAACTCCCAAATTATGTTCGAAATAAATTTTCTTTTTTGGTTTTCTTTGATAGTTCTTTGGTTATTATATGTCTATAGTTTTTGTAAGCCTCCCTTGTTCACAGACAGCAATACAACTGAACTATCTGTATTTTAATTATGATTAAGAAATTGCTGCAATACCTGCAACAGGTGTAGAAAGGCAGAAAAAGTCTTCCAATCATCTTGATACTTTCTCAACGAAAAAGTTGTCAGTGGGCTTTTTTTTTTTTTTAATTGTGGTGTCACCGCCAGACACCACACTTGCTAGGTGGTAGCTTAAATCGGCCGCGGTCCATTTAGTACATGTCGGACCCGCGTGTCACCACTGTGTGATCGCAGACCTAGCGCCACCACAAGGCAGGTCTCGAGATAAGGAATAGCACTCGCCCCAGTTGTACGACGACTTTGCTAGCGACTACACTGACGAAGCCTTTCTCTCATTTGCCGAGAGACAGTTAGAATAGCCTTCAGCTAAGTCCATGGCTATGACCTAGCAAGGCGCCATTAACCGTATCTGAAGATAGTCTTATTTGTATTATCAAGAGCGATGTACCACAAGGATAGAATAAAGTTAAGTATTCGAGGAGCTGCATACTTTTCTTATTAGAATTCACTACTTATCCTGTTCCAGAATTCATGCCCGTCTGCGTTAGATAGCGTGCATTTCGGCCTCCTCTATCTACAAGGTGTTGGCACAGTTGCCAACACATCAGTAATCAAATTCAATATGTCTTCCAAAACTTTTCAATCTGAAAACTCTATGGAGTTGCATTTATACAAGTTAGATAAAAAAAACTATTCTATCTTCCCACAGAAAGCTTACTCAGAGTCAGCCCTAAACAAATTTCAATGACTTAGGACATTCAGTAGCATTCCAGAAATATTTTAGGAGACTTTAAATGTATAGTGTGTTGATGTTAGTCATTAAAGCCCCCTGAGGTCTTACTCTGTTCACTTATTTTTTGGTACTACAAACATGAATGAACTACATAATTATATCAACAAGACATCCATATCCAACCATGTTAGCAGTCTTGGTAAAATGGAGGAAGGTGTTGCAAATTTAAAGTTTCCACTGGCTGCATTCTCATCTTTTGCTATTTATGTAGAGCAATCCTCATGTTAAGAGGGAGAGGGGGATGTATTGCCACATGCAGAGTCAATTAAATTGGGCTGTGTCAGTAGTGTAACTGGCAAGGGTGCAGGCACACTAGTGCAGCCACAGGCATGACGAATGGTTGGCTGTGACTACAGCTAATACAACCAGGGCTGCACTTGGCCGGGATGGTTGACAGTCAATTGGCTGCAACTAATTTCTTGTTACATTTCATTGCAGAGAACAGTTGTTCACAAACATACGTGGAACCCAACATTGATATTATTGTAGCCGCCAGTTTGTGCAAACGAGGAAATCTATCCTGAGGGAAGTGTCTGTAGAATTCCAAAATGTTTTTCTTGTTCTGAAAGTTGTCTCTGTATTCTGTGTCACACTGCAGGTCAATAGTTTCTAGTTGCAGCTCAGGACGAATCTCTTCAATATTCGCTGAATATGGAGAGGAGAACACATAAAAATCACTGTCTAGTGCTGTCAGATCTTGAAAGTGTTGATAAAATTCTTCCTTAAGGGCAACTAAACTATGTGAATAACGTTCACAGTCTTTGTGAACATCTTGCATGGATGATAATTTAGGAAAATGAGCTAGATTTCCTGTTTCCAGCTGACTCACCCAAAGTGTCAATTTCATTTTAAAAGCTCGTATTCGATCTATGAAATGAGTAATTAGCAGATCTTTACCTTGTAGGGAAATGTTTAAAGCATTCAGATGGCTAGTTAAATCTGCTAAGAACGCGAGATCACATTTCCATGAAGGCTCTTTCAATTCAGGAACACACATGTTATTTATTTTCATGAACATATTTATCTCATCTAATAGGCAAAAAAATCGATTCAATAATTCGCCACGACTAAGCCAGCGGACCTTGCTGTAATAAGGCAGGCTTTCTACATCCTCAAGAAAGCTTTTAAATTGCCTGTGTTGTAGCCCATGCTTCCTTATATAATTGGTTGTACAAACAACAACACTCATCACATTTTTTAGAGTGATATACTCTTTGCACATAAGTTTTCCTGGTGGATCACACAGTGAACACCCCTTATTTCATTTGGCACGGTCAGTTTTTGCATTTTCTCCTTCAACACGCAACAAAACCTGATTTTTTCCCTGTCATCGCTGGTGCACCGTCTGTAGACACTGAAACTAAAGAATTCCACGACAATCCTATATTTTCAACACTTTTTTCAACACTACTTAAAAGATCACCTCCGGCTGTAGTGTTCTTCATGGCAACTACATCGAGGGGCTCCTCCCTCACCTGAAGATCTCTATTAACACCTCTAATAAATACGCCAAGCTACGCTGTTCCAGTGATATCAACACTTTTGTCCAGAGCTAGAGAATACACCATAAAATCTTTACAGATATTTGCAAGCTGGCTCTGGACGTCGTCTGCCATGTCCTGTATGTGACGCATAATGGTCATGTTAGATAATGGCACAATCCGAAACTGTTCAACTTGAGATGGACACAAATGTTCCGCTTTAACTACCGTTCATTCTTTTATTAAATCGCTATCAGTGAAGGGGCGCAGGGATTTTGCTAAAAGCAAAGCAATTTTGTAACTCACTCTGAGAGCTGCCTCAGTTGATTTTTCTTCGTCGTCCAGATCTTCTTCAGATAGCTTCCTTTTAAGTTTAATAACTTCCTGTGCACGATCTGGTCCATCACATTATCCTCTTCCATAGTCTTTTGCGTGGTATGACATATAATGTCGCTGCAATTTAAATTTCCTGAAAGAATTCAGCATTCTGTGACATACTAAACATTTTGCAACACCCTCTTTTTCTGTAACCAGATACAATTCCTCCCAATGGGGGTTGAACTTCGAAAGCATGGTTGGGGTTACACAACGGCGACTTGACACGATTCTTAACCAGCGAAGCGAGTGTTAGAGCTGATCGTAGTACTTTAAACGTAACACAGTCAGCGCGAATTCAATAGGCACGTTGCGGCCCTATTCAAATGTGCGCGCGCATTTCCCCTCCCTCCCCTCCCTCCCCTCCCTCCCTACTCCTCCCCTTGCACCTGCTCGGGAGCACGTGCCTGAGCAGACGTGAGTACTCGCACTCAAAACTGGACAGTTGTTAAGCCCTGATGTAGATATTGATTTTGCCGCAACCATTGTTAAGGCATGTCATATTATATACAACTACGTACAAAACAGAAATGGTATACAATTTATAAATACAGCATATGGATTTCTACCAGTTCAAAAGGGTATTCCACAACAAATATGCAGTCATAGATCCAATTATACTACAGAAACAGAAATGGTATACAATTTATAAATACAGCATATGGATTTCTACCAGTTCAAAAGGGTATTCCACAACAAATATGCAGTCATAGATCCAATTATACTACAGAAACATATTTACTGATTCCTTTGTGGGTGAAGTCATTCTACCATAGCAGTTGAATTACTAAATGATAAAGTCAAAGCAGCTTAAGATATTGGCATTAATTATTTACATGCCAAAAAAATGCACAGAAAAAAAGATAGAAAGCAAAGAAGGAAACTAATGCCAGATTTATTGAAAACCTCACAATCCTTTTAGGGCAGTGTGGGATCTGGTTAATAAACACAGGTAAAAGTCCACATCTTGCTCTAATTCTCGCAGTCCAAATGAATTTAGGCATATTTTATAAACGTATACAAAAGCACAGTACGGGAAATTCCTGACATTGGAACAGAACCTGTAGTTGCTGCAAAATGTGGAAATAAATGCGGGTTGGTAATGTGGAATACAGTGCATGCAAAACACATAACAAAAATAGTAAAAAAACTACAAATACTCAGTGAATCCTGATATTTATGGGATGCCCTGTACTATATTAGAAACTGTAATCTGTGACGCTGCTCAACCACTGAGAGTAATAATAAATAAATGCCTCCATGGTGGGGAATTTCCACACTTCCATTTTTTTCCAGATTAGAAGTTCTGGTTTTTTTCAACCAATATATTTTCAACTGTCTCGTTCACACAGAGACAAACCACAAGACCTACAGAAAGAGAAATGGAGTTAATCAACACAGCACTGGCAATGAAGGCAGTATAGACAGACCAAGATGTGGATTCACATAGACACAGAACTGCTTCTCAATTATAGCCCTAAAATTATTTAATGCTGCCTAAGAATATTCAGCCCCCTCACAGTCAGCGTCCATCAAGGTTCTGCATTATCTCCACTTCTGTTCATTCTCATAATGGACACCGTGACAGCTGACCTGCACTGGCCATTACCATGGACCCTACTTTATGCTGATGACGTGAAGCTAGCAGCAGAAAACAAGCTTGATCTGCAGAGCCTAAATCAAGAATGGAGTGACTGGTTGGCGCAATACAGTTTGTGCCTTAATTTGAAGAAAACTGAGTAAATGACATCAGACAGACATGAAATGGGAACTATCATGATTAGTGGTGAAGATCTGACTCATGTGAGTAAGTTTAAGTACCTTGGTTCCACAATCACCGTTGACGGCCAACTCACCGAAGAAGTCAACACCAGAACTCAGGCAGCCTGGATGAAGTGGCGAACAACAACCTGAGTCACTAGTGACCACAGGACAAAAGATAATTTAAAATAAAAAATCTATCGCACTGTCATCCGACCAGTCACATTGCATGGTTGTGAGTGCTGGTAGACTCAGTTGAGACAGAACACCGCCTAAATGTAATGGAAACGAAGGAGCTAAGGTGGACAGTGGCCCTCACTAAGTTAGGTCACATTTCTAATGACAGCATTAGGAAACAGTTTGGTGTTGCACCGATCCAAGACAAGATGCGTGAGAGTTGTCTTCGATGGTTTGGGCATGTTTTACAGGCTGGTGATGACTCTATTGCCAAGGTGGGTTACACTTTTGAAATCGTCGGCAGTAGACCCAAAGGACGACCTAAGAAACGTTGGGCTGATACATTTCATAAAGACCTTAAGTGCGTGAACATCCACCCAGATGCAGCCCATGATAGAGCAAAATGGAGACAATGGACCCATGTAGTGGACCCCCCAGGGACGCGGGACAAACACTGAAGGAAAAGAAGAAGAAGAAGTATATAATTGGAGCAATTTTGAACTAAAATTTTGTGAATATTAAAAGAACAACCTTTGTATAATGTTGAAGAATACTTCTCTGGTAATAGAAGAGTGTCTCCCTAAATTGCAAAACTTAAATAATAGCAGCAAATCTGCTATTTAACTACAGTATGTTCTAATATTGATTGCGATATTACTGAACAGTATACTGAAATCTTGTTCTTAACTTTAAAATATTTTATAGTATTCATTTTAGTATCACAGCTTAAACTGCAATATTTTATTCATTTTGTTGTGGTAATATTATTGTACACCCGATGCCGTCTGCCCAGCCGTGGCTGGTGAACGACATAGAACTGGTAATAATAAATTGGTAACATTCTCTGTATTATAAGTACATGTTTTGTTAATAAAATATAAATAAAGGTAAAAGAACTTACACATTTTTTCCTGTGGTGTGTACATTTGCTGCCACTGAAAAATCATAGTGATTTCCTTCCACACTTTCTTTAATTTGCATGTTCTTAAGATCACAAGTACTCCAAAAGAGGTCTCTTTCTAAATTTTATAATGATTTTTTTCCATTTCGAAGGCCATGATGGCAGAAATATCCTTTTGCAGAAATGCAACAGTGACCAAATAATAAAAAACACGAAGTATCCACACAGCTTGAACCACGACGAGGGGTGGCCACACACTCCCAGAACACCAAATTATAAGTAGTGCAAGGTTCATGTTGTTATACACAAACAGGGAACAGCAGCAACACTCCAAGTGGCCTGGCAGTGAACTTCGAATATGGGAAAATATGATGTGAAAATCTGTATTCTTTCTTTGCAAAATACAGGGTGTACATATAAAGTCTGGGAACACTTTTAATTATTTATTGCACAAGAAACAAACATTGTACAGATATCATACATATGTCATTTTGAAGAGAAACCCCGAAAAAAAATTTTTCATGTATACTGCCACAGCGTAGTTTGATAATTTGCCGATAGCATTAGTGGCAAACATGGTGAGTTCAGGTGCACAGCGAGCTTTCCGTGTGTTGGAGTTCAACAAAAACAAGTGGGCTACAGCTGTTCAACAGATGTTTAGAACCAAGTACGGTAAGAAGCCACCAATAAGGAAGGTCATTTACCACTGGCACAAGTTCGTTACAATGGGTTGCTTGTGCCCGGCAAAGAGAAGCAGACGTTCCAGTGTGAGTGAAGTGAATGTGGAGCGCATACGAGAGACATTCATAAGGAGTCCAAAGAAATCAGTGTGTCGTGCATCCCGTGAACTCTAAATGGCTCCAATGACAGTGTGGAAAGTCCTGCGACAGAAGTTGTCTATGAAACCATTCAAATTGGAGCTAGTACATAAGCTTAATGACAACGACACAGACAGGCATTTTGAGTTTTGTTCACAGTTGCTACAATTGAATGAGGATGGGGATGGCATTGTTGATCTCTTAATTTTTAGTGACAAAGCCACTTTTCAAACTAATGGGAAAATGAACAGGCATAATTGTTGAATCTGGAGTGCAAAGCATCCACACAAAGGCATTGAATTTGAGCATGATTCCCCAAAGATAAATGTTTTTTGTGCCTTGTCATGTCGAAAACTTTACAGGCCATTCTTCTTCACCGAAAGCACTGTCACTGGATAAACCTACTTGGACATGTTGCAGCAGTGGCTGATGCTTCAAATGCAATTGGACTCTCCGGTCATCTTCCAGCAGGATGGGGCTCCACCCCATTTACATTGTGAAGTTTGTGGGTACCTGAACACGGAGCTGCCGCATCGATGGATCGGCTGTGCTACAGAAGGGGACAGCTGTTTCATGAAATGGCCTCCCCAACTCCCAGATGTCACTCCATGTGACTTTTTCCTGTGGGGACACATTAAAGATGTGGCGTATGTACCACCTCAACCATATGATGTAGCAGAGCTCTGGGAGAGAATACAGGAAGTGACTGCCACAGTTGACGATGCCATGCTGGGACGGGTATGGCAAGAAATCGATTACATTATTGACATCTGCCAGGTCACTAATGGTTCGCATATAGAATGTTTGTAAAAAAAAAACACTTTCAGAGTTTCTCTTCAAAATGCAATAAATAATTGAAAGTGTTCCTGGACTTTATGTACACCCTTTACTAGTAGATGATAACATTTTTCATTTATACTTATGGGTGGTCCTCATAGTCTAGTAGTAATTTGTGTGCCTGGAAACATTTTTGTGACCTTGTGAAGTAAGATATTCGACAAATCTCCAAAAACTAAGATTAACTTCTCGTAGCTGGGGTTCAGTCATGAAAAATTTTGTAAACGACATTGTGATTGTCTTTTGACTGCAACATTATTTATTTGTAAAATATCATGGTTGTCTTTTGATTGTAAAATGATTTATTTGTAAAACTCAATATTGCAGTTATGACCATGTGGTCATCATCATGTGGAAATAATTGCACTTTATCACACGTCAAAACTTAAAAATCATCTGACATGACATGTGACAGAAGCTTGTTTCATCAAATTGTGTTCCTGATCATGACCTTGTGTTGAATTGCACTGCAAATATGTTGCTTGTGTTCTGCTTACTTTTGTCAAACATCTGCAGTATTGCGTGGGATAAATGATTCCATATTTGATTTTTTTTGCATAAAACAGAAGCTGGTTTTGTTGCGTGATATTCTGTGGACTTGTGTCTATGTGTTACTTCTCATGAATTTGTGTGTGAACTGCTTGATTTAAATGCATGGTAAGTATACTGCTCGTATTCTGCATCAGTGGTATCAACCTGGTCCCTACCATTCATTGGTGGGCTTTCAGGCTTTCATGGAGGGTGGCTGGCGATACAGATTTCAAAAACATTTTCAGTAGGTATTCATAAAATTTTGACAAAGTATTTGGTACGTAATTATTATTATCTACTTTTACTTGCTGTAAGTCTGCTTCATATGTGTTATAAAGTGTAATTAGTTCCCTACTTTATAAATCACCATTACTTTGGAACCATTGGGAAATTACAAAATTTTACAAAACAGGGATAAAAATGTGGGCAGTAGGTAAAAAACGTTGACTACATCTCTTTTACATCCCTTTTGTTTGCTTCCATTTTTTTGTACTTTCTTGCATGTAGTGAAGACCTCCAAAATTTTAAATGGAGAGGGTGATTCTAGTAAACTTATTTCTGTTAAAGTGTATTATGTGTTGAGCTGGGTGATGGCAGCTTGTAGATACAGGTCAGTGTGTGTAGATTTATGGAACATGCTGTGACCCAACGGACCAAGACATCCAGAAATGAGTGGTCTCCTTTTTCCTCCACTTTCATGGTGAAACAGATGCTCGAATGGAGGGAGTTAAGATTTTCCAAAAATGAAGAAAGTGTTGCTCTTCCATGTAGCCATTCCACACAGGTATGGTTTACATATCTCCAAAATCATTCAGGTTTTAAAACTGCTGTCTGAAATGCTTTATCCTTGAAGTTTTCCATAAAAGCATTAGTTACAATGTGAGACAGGCCTACCCATAGCAACATCATCTGTCTGATCACATCCAGCCAGTTTCCTGATCATCTGGAACAGAGATGAAGTGTAAAAGTGCCACTTCCACTATGACTTTATGACCTGTCAAAGCTACATAAAGTAGAAGTTCTGTTTTGCCCCATTGTGAGCAATATATGAGCCCAAAAACACCACCAAGCAAAACACCTGGCTTCTCTTTTGAGTCCTTTGCTGCGACAATGTGGACACCATACTGAAAATTCAGATGATTTTATACAGTGACTGATAAATCTGTGCCTTGAACTAACCAATATATTTGAGAGTTTCGATGTGGTCTCTTTATTCACAAGTGCCTCTGGTGACTTCGCTACAACTCCAAGGAGGTAAGCTGGAAGAGAAAATCTTACATCTTTTCAAAAATGTGCTTTTATGAACGTCTTACACAGCACCTAGCCTTCTTATGAAATACTTCAAGGACAAAGCACTTCAGATGGCAGTTTTGAAACATAAATGTTTTTGGAGTCATTTAGATGGTATCTTTGTGGTATGGACACATGGAAGAGCAATGCTTCCCTCACATTTGGAACATCTTAACTTCCACCACCTGAGCATGTGTTTCACCATGGAAGTGGAGAAAAATGGAGACTACCCATTTCTGGAGGCCATGGTTCATAGAAACTATGGATCTATATCTATAAGCTATGAGCTGCCATCATCCAGGTGAATGTAACTATATATTACGGGCTCTCATTTATACAGCTAGATCTATCTCAGATCGTGAGAACTTATCAGCAAAGCTTAACCTTCTCCACTCTGTATTCCAATAAGCAGGTTTGCACTGAGTTTCGACCAGCATGCAATATACCTCATGAGCAGCCAGAAGAAACAGAGAACTCCTTGAGGATGGCTTTTCTACCTCATGCTGTTGGTGTGTCCTTTATGATTGGCAGGCTTTTCAAGAAACATTGAATAAAGTGTGTCTCCTGCCCTTTGGTAGAAATGCAAATGATAGTTGATTCCATTAAAGATGACCTTGATGTAAGAGACTAGGAATATATGAAATCCCGTGCCAGTGTGGAAACTCTTACACTGCTCAGATGTGTTGCATTGTTAAGGAGAGATGTGATGAACAGAGACACCACATTGGATCAGCCAGAAAAATTTGTTGTTGCTGACCACTGCCTTTGTATTAACAACCACAAATGAGAAATCCAGTAAAAATACCCTCACTTTAATGCAGATTAAGTCACTTTAATGCAGAAATCACAAGCACATTCAATACATTGGAATGTCGGCATGCATTAAACAAAAGTGATTCACAAATGGTGTGAAGTTACCTATCACACGGAACATACTGACGGCCGTGGGAGAGCCAGTCCTGACAAAACTCTACCATCTGGTGAGCAAGATGTATGAAACAGGCGAAATACCCTCAGACTTCAAGAAGAATATAATAATTCCAATCCCAAAGAAAGCAGGTGTTGACAGATGTGAAAATTACCGAACAATCAGTTTAATAAGCCACAGCTGCAAAATACTAACACGAATTCTTTACAGACGAATGGAAAAACTAGTAGAAGCCAACCTCGGGGAAGATCAGTTTGGATTCCGTAGAAACACTGGAACACGTGAGGCAATACTGACCTTACGACTTATCTTAGAAGAAAGATTAAGGAAAGGCAAACCTACGTTTCTAGCATTTGTAGACTTAGAGAAAGCTTTTGACAATGTTGACTGGAACACTCTCTTTCAAATTCTGAAGGTGGCAGGGGTAAAATACAGGGAGCGAAAGGCTATTTACAATTTGTACAGAAACCAGATGGCAGTTATAAGAGTCGAGGGACATGAAAGGGAAGCAGTGGTTGGGAAGGGAGTAAGACAGGGTTGTAGCCTCTCCCCGATGTTGTTCAATCTGTATATTGAGCAAGCAGTAAAGGAAACAAAAGAAAAATTCGGGGTAGGTATTAAAATTCATGGAGAAGAAATAAAAACTTTGAGGTTCGCCGATGACATTGTAATTCTGTCAGAGACAGCAAAGGACTTGGAAGAGCAGTTGAATGGAATGGACAGTGTCTTGAAAGGAGGATATAAGATGAACATCAACAAAAGCAAAACAAGGATAATGGAATGTAGTCTAATTAAGTCGGGTGATGCTGAGGGAATTAGATTAGGAAATGAGGCACTTAAAGTAGTAAAGGAGTTTTGCTATTTGGGGAGCAAAATAACTGATGATGGTCGAAGTAGAGAGGATATAAAATGTAGGCTGGCAATGGCAAGGAAAGCGTTTCTGAAGAAGAGAAATTTGTTAACATCCTGTATTGATTTAAGTGTCAGGAAGTCATTTCTGAAAGTATTTGTATGGAGTGTAGCCATGTATGGAAGTGAAACATGGACGATAAATAGTTTGGACAAGAAGAGAATAGAAGCTTTCGAAATGTGGTGCTACAGAAGAATGCTGAAGATTAGATGGGTAGATCACATAACTAATGAGGAAGTATTGAATAGGATTGGGGAGAAGAGAAGTTTGTGGCACAATTTGACCAGAAGAAGGGATCGGTTGGTAGGACATGTTCTGAGGCATCAAGGGATCACCAATTTAGTGTTGGAGGGCAGCGTGGAGGGTAAAAATCGTAGAGGGAGACCAAGAGATGAATACACTAAGCAGATTCAGAAGGATGTAGGTTGCAATAGGTACTGGGAGATGAAAAAGCTTGCACAGGATAGAGTAGCATGGAGAGCTGCATCAAACCAGTCTCAGGACTGAAGACCACAACAACAACAACATCTCACCGCAGGATGATTAAACAACAAGTGACGGACCAGTGCCTCATGTCTTGCTGGGCTTTGACGAATGGCAAGGTGCTGGTATGACTGAAGTGGCAACCATAGGTCATCACAATCCTGGACACTTGTGACAGGGATGCCAGGCACGCTGACACTGGTACTGGACCCCTGGTGGCGTCCTAGGGCCTGAGGGGGAGGAGAAGACTGTTCCTGTGGAAGCAGCACCAGCTGACCCAGCAGCTGTGGTGTGTATCCATCTGTGCCCTGGTACTGCTGAAATGGCGAAGGGCTGGAAACAAGAATGGAGGAGGGTGATCAAGACATAGTAGCAGACGGAGGCAAAATCAGTGGAAGGGCCACAGTAGGTGGAGGCAAGGAAGCATTCCCAGGAGCAGAAAGAGTGGATCAACTTGGAGGTGTGTGAGGAAGCTGCCCCCCCACTGGGAGATGGAGTTGATCACAGTGTTGTCCATATGCAGCGTGAAGACACGTTGGCTGTGCATGACTGCTGGAATCCAACGCTCATGGCATCCATACACGTGGGCCCAGACCAGAGTCCCAAGTGCATAACATGTCATCTCGGAGCGACCCTGGGAGGCCTCGGTGTGGTGAACAGTAGGTTAAGCACCATGCATAGCTGGTGGCCGTGCAGTAGCTCCACCAGGCTCTTGCTGCCGAAGGCTGTGGGCCTGTAGGAACTTCGAAACCATTTGAGTGCCTCATCTGCAGGGGTACTGCCAGTAATACTTCTTCATTTGTGTCTTAAAAGTGTAGATGAAGTCTTCCACCTCCTTCTTTGACTGATGGTGTATCGGGCATACATGAACATTGTTCATACCATGGATAGCACAAAAATCATGAGAAGTCTGAGAGATGAATTGAGGACCACTACCAGTTGCCAGGGTGTGGGGCAGACCTTTGATGGTAAAGATTTGAGTGATAGCCTGCACTGTTGCCTCTGCCGTGGTGGTGTGGCAGTTGCTGACATACGAAAACTGGAAGTAGGCACTGATGAGCACCAACCAATTAGAATCCAAGAACGGACCGGAAAGGCTGTGACAGACCAGGCCACAGGGAATAACAATGCTGATGCCCTGCCCATTTAAAGCAAAAAACGATTAAATGTTCAATCTCACTATCAGTTATGGGCCGGTAGATGTGATGGTGAGCCAGCATTTTCATGCGCGAGGTGGCACAATGATCCTGATGCAGAAGGTGAAGAATTTTGCATAGGAGAGCTGCCATAAAGACCACCAGTGGAACAGCATTTTCTATGGACAACAAAAGAACACTATTTATTAGGGTGAGTCTGTCTCTCAACAAAAAATTATTGCAGACAGGATCTGATGCAAGAGCCAGAGGCTGCTCTGGCCACAGTGGACCACTTAGGCCACCCCTTCTGAACATACTGTCACACTTGTCTAAAAATGGTGTTGGGGGCAACTAGTTATAGGAAGTCCTTCCACTGTTTAGTGAGCTTCCTCATTGATGTAAAAACAAAGTACTTCATCTCAATTAAAATCAGGATCAGGTCTCATCAGCATACATGAAAGAGCACCTACATTTGAATGCTAAGCCATAGGTCAGAAATGAATCTCATAATTATATATACTAAGGAACAGGGCCCACAACTGACATCTGTGGGCAATCTTGTCTGGCAAGGCACAACAGGACTAAAAAGAGACACTAATGGTTTGTGATCCATCATCAAATGAGATTTTTTATAGGAAGACATGAAACTTCATGACTATGTAAATAATAGCAAGAGCTGCTTTCTCTATTTGAGAGTAATTCTTATACAAATCATTAAGCATCTTTGGTGGAAAAATGATGGGCTGTTCTGAACCATTAGCATGACGCTGAGACAACATGGTCCCCATGCCACATTGTGATCACAAGCTGAAGCCCCAGCTAATAGGTGACCAAGCACAGGGAGGAATGCAAACAGTCTCTGAGTGTCTTGAATCGGTGGTTGCAGGCAGGGGTCTGCTCAAACGCTGCATCCTTTTTAAGCAGTTGATTTATGGGATAGGAAATTGAAGCCAGCTGCGGGAGGAACTTCATCTACATGATCACTCTGCAATTCACATTTAAGTGCTTGGCAGAGGGTTCATCGAACCACAATCATACTATCTCTCTACCATTCCACTCCCGAACAGCGTGCGGGAAAAACGAACACCTAAACCTTTCTGTTAGAGCTCTGATTTCTCTTATTTTATTTTGATGATCATTCCTACCTATGTAGGTTGGGCTCAACAGAATATTTTCGCATTCGGAAGAGAAAGTTGGTGACTGAAATTTCGTAAACAGATCTCGCCGTGACGAAAAACGTCTTTGCTTTAATGACTTCCATCCCAACTCGTGTATCATATCTGCCACACTCTCTCCCCTATTATGTGATAATACAAAATGAGCTGACCTTTTTTGCACCCTTTCGATGTCCTCCGTCAATCCCACCTGGTAAGGATCCCACACCGCGCAGCAAAATTCTAACAGAAGACGAACAAGTGTAGTGTAAGCTGTCTCTTTAGTGGACTTGTTGCATCTTCTAAGTGTCCTGCCAATGAAACGCAACCTTTGGCTCGCCTTCCCCACAATATTATCTACGTGGTCTTTCCAATTGGAGTTGTTCGTAATTTTAACACCCAGGTACTTAGATGAATTGACAGCCTTTAGAATTGTACTATTTATCGAGTAATCGAATTCCAACAGATTTCTTTTGGAACTCATGTGGATCACCTCACACTTTCCATTATTTAGCATCAACTGCCACCTGCCACACCATAAAGCAATCTTTTCTAAATCACTTTGCAACTGATACTGGTCTTCGGATGACCTTACTAGATGGTAAATTACAGCATCATCTGCGAACAACCTAAAAGAACTGCTCAGATTGTCACCCAGGTCATTTATATAGATCAGGAACAGCAGAGGTCCCAGGACGCTTCCCTGGGGAACACCTGATATCACTTCAGTTTTACTCGATGATTTGCCATCTATTACTACGAACTGCGACCTTCCTGACAGGAAATCACGAATCCAGTAGCACAACTGAGACGATACCCCATAGACCCGCAGCTTGATTAGAAGTCGCTTGTGAGGAACGGTGTCAAAAGCTTTCCGGAAATCTAGAAATACGGAATCAACTTGAGATCCCCTGTCGATAGCGGCCATTACTTCGTGCGAATAAAAAGCTAGCTGCGTTGCACAAGAATGATGTTTTCTGAAACCATGCTGATTATGTATCAATAGATCATTCCCTTCGAGGTGATTCATAATGTTTGAATACAGTATATGCTACAAAACCCTACTGCAAGCCGACGTCAATGATATAGGTCTGTAGTTCGATGGATTACTCCTACTACCCTTCTTAAACACTGGTGTGACCTGTGCAATTTTCCAATCTGCAGGTACAGATCTATCGGTGAGCGAGCGGTTGTATATGATTGCTAAGTAGGGAGCTATTGTATCAGCGTAATCTGAAAGGAACCTAATCGGCATACAATCTGGACCTGAAGACTTGCCCATATCAAGCGATTTGAGTTGCTTCGCAACCCCTAAGGTATCTACTTCTAAGAAACTCATGCTAGCAGCTGTTCGTGTTTCAAATTCTGGAATATTCCATTCGTCTTCCCTGGTGAAGGAATTTCGGAAAACTGCGTTCAATAACTCCGCTTTAGCGGCACAGTCATCGGTAACAGTACCATCGGCACTGCACAGTGAAGGTATTGACTGCGTCTTGCCGCTTGTGTACTTTACATATACGACCAGAATTTCTTCGGATTTTCTAGCGTATTTCGAGACAATGTTTCATCATGGAACCTATTAAAAGCATCTCGCATTGAAGTCCGTGCCAATATGGCGACTTTGCCTAAGAATGCTTGGAGCTCCTTCACATTCGAAGGGCATGGGAGGGCTGCAATAGCTTTTATATGGCTGTCAGTCAGCTGCATACCCCTATGAGAGATAACGTGTCCCAAGTATTCTATAGAGGGTTGGAAGAAATGTGACATTTCTGAATTGCAATTAAGATGCACGTCAGAAACTGTCTACAACAAAAGATGAAGGCCGCAAAGATGGTCTTCGATGATGGGACCAGTAATGACAATGTATTCAAGGTAATGGACACAATAAGGAATGCACTGAGTAAGCTGTTCTAGGTAATGTTGAAAAATCACAGGCACTGCAGTGCCAGAAACCAATTGGTTGTACTTGTAGAGGCCATACAGCATATTCACAATAAGAAACTGATGCGACTGTATATCAAGTGGCAGCTGTAAATATGTTTCCAACAAATCAAGTTTTGAAAAATATTGGCTGCCTGCCACCTTTGTCATAAGTTTGTCCATGCAAGGTATGGGATATGTATTGACCATCGACTGTGAATTAACTTTCACCTTAAAGTCACCAGAAAGACTGAGTTTGCCAGGCAGCTTCTTGACAGTGACCAATGGTGTAGCCCACTGACTGGACAAAATGGGTTCCATGATGCCTAAAGCTGTCAATCTGTCTAATTATTCCTTCACTTGAGCACAGAGTACAAGTGTTACAGGTCTGGCATAGAAAAAATGGGGTCACGCCACAGATTGAGAGGAATGTGTGCTAAGTAGTCAGTACCCTTGCAGAGCCGGACAAAAAAAGGGCAGAGCATTCTTCGCACAAATCATCCAACTCCTGAGAGGGTACACAATCCAGCACTAAATGAACACAATCTGAAGCAGTAAATTCGAAAGCCCAGAAAGTGCCCAAACTAAACAAATGTTCCTTAAATTCTTTGTCCGCTACTAGAAATGTTACTGGCTGCACCACTGTTTTGTATGTTGTCTCCACAGTAAAATAGCCAAGAAGATGAACCAGCTGTTTACTGTGACTGACAAGAAGGCATGATGTAGATGACAGTGGAGGGGAACCAAGGCACAGATAAGTGTTAGAGTTCAGTAGTGAGGCCAATGCGTTTGTATCCACATGAAGGCATAAGGGAGCCCCATCAATATGCCCATCCAGGAAAAGTTTTTTAGAAACAGTTGCAATATCTTCACACACATGACTAACAACATTTATGTCCACAGACTGAGATGTGACTGGTACAGCAGAAGTAGACCAAGTGTTGCATACACAGTAATGTGACCCTTCTTCTGACATACACAGCAAGATGCCCAATGCTGTGGACAAGCTGGCTGGTCGTATTGAAAAAAACCTGCTGGACAAGAGGAAAGAGGTTTGCAGAAAGTTTTCCACTGTGGCCACATCTGTGTGGAATGCAGCAGCCAAGCATACTACACTGCCGCAACCTCTGCTTCCAAGAGCATGCTAGATTATGTGGGCACGTTACTGTCTGAACTGACTGCAGCTATGTCAGCCCAAGACTCTAGTTGGCAGCACATGAGAAACTTCAAGTGCTTGTATTAGCTTGAGTACTCCTTCTAAAGATGGAAGCTCAAATTGAAAGGCCCTATATCGAACTTTCTTTTCATGGGCTGCCCATATGATAGCTTCTCTAGTGATAACATGCAAGGTTCCTTAGATTTAGCAGTAACGAAACAACACCTGCAAATTAACCCCTGCAGTTCTGCAGCCTAAGTGTGGGTTACTTTCTGCTCCACACTTGAAGAAATCACAAGAGTATACTTGCGGCAATAGGAATTCAGTAAATAACACATTTCATCACACAACAGAAATGCACGATTTGGAAGGAGAGCTAACTTCCCCAACAAGTGATACACTTGTGGGGAGATCCATAACAGAAAAATGGCTTTAATGAAGTCGGTGTCTGTTACCTTGAAGGCTACAAAGAGTCACCGTAGGCATTTTTCATACAAGCCCCAGTCTTTGGTGATGGTGTTGTAGGTGAGAAAAGGAGGTAGGTAGGCAAGCAAAGTTTGAGACCTCATTAACACCTTGTCCAACATGGTCGTGTGTTCCAGCTGATGCATTTTTAAGTGATGCAGGTTGTCCAACTGCTGCTGTAATAAACTTTGTAGAATGATCTCCAAAGATGCGCCTGTCAACATTGCCATGCCACACAAAACACATGAAGAACAAACCTTACTTGTCACAACTTTTGTAGTAACACACACAATTGAAAAATACAGCAAAAATACAATCACTTTCATGCAGAAACCACACATCATCCTAGTACATCGCCAGGTTGGTACCGGTTTAACAAACAGTGATCTGCGAGCAGAGTGCAGTTAGATATCTGCATGCACCATTACAGAATGAAAATGAGATCACTGCATTCTGGAGCTGGATAGGAAAACATTACACCTCTCTGCATGGTTGTGCTAGATGGCAGCTGTGCACCTCACTATGGATGCACGGTTTTCATCACTATCTAAAGGTGTCGCCTTCTGGCAGCTGAGATTAGCTGCTGTACACCAGCAAGGGCTGATTAAACAACATATGACACACACGTGCCTCGCATCCTGCTTATCTCTGATGGATGGCAAGGTAATGGTATGACTGATATAACCACAAGTTACCACAGACCTGACATAACACACGGCATGAACTATGAAGAGACCAAGATCCTCTTGCCCCACCTACATGTACTGCAATTCCTTCATTAAAGAAGCAGTTCAAATATGTATAACTAATGACTTAATAGTGACACAGGATTTCAACTCATCAAGGCATGTGAACCAGAACTGGCAGCATCAAGGCATCATTGGCCACAGAAAAATGAATGTAACAAGGTAACACAGACATAGCATCAAAACCAGGACAGTTACACCAGGCGACAACAGCTTGCCCGCCTGTATATGCTGGGTCCACGCCGTGCATGCAGAGACCACGGCTACTTTTTCTAGCAGTGCTCTCCGCATGTTGACAATGCCATTATTGGCCCACCCCTTGGCACCTACACTTTTTCAGCAAGCCAGCCCATAAATTGGCAAACTACAACAGCAATGCATCAACACCACCTGAAGATGATGAGCAGCTGCCTTGTGAAAACATTGTGAAATTCATACAAAACAATTCAAAGCACCACCTGTGAACCATTCAAGCCATATTTAAATTGCTTAGGCTTTGTTATTAGTTCCCGACCTAACCCCCACTTCACAAACCACTTCGCTGCATACTCCAAAAAAGCTATACACCATACACCAGTTGATGACATCTCCCTCCAAATCAAAGTTAATACACGTTTTATTTTATTTATATATATACGGCTCCCTGCCGCCGTCGGATAAGCAGCTGCAGCAGCAAGTCGTATACCCCTAGCTTACTTATTTGTTACATAGTTTAATTCTTAATTTCTTTGCGTGTTTTTGGGTACTTGCATTGTTTAATTCATAAATTTTGGGTGTATTATAGTATTTGAGAGTTGTAGCATCGCGCTTTAGTGTTTACTTCGTAGATTCTTACTTAAATTGTGTGCGAGTTTCGTATAGGAGGTGTAATTTCGAGTTTTAGTTACTGTAATCGTAAATTCAGGCAGATTGTAGTGCAGTCGTTAGGCATTTGTACAGGTTAGTTAATACATTCTTTGCATGTTTCCCTCGCGTTATCTAGGCACGGACTTGTGTTTCAGTAACTGCTGTTCAACATCGATTAGAATGGACAGGGACTGTGATTGCTGTGTTCGGATGAGGGCTGAGTTGGCATCCCTTCGCTCACAGCTGCAAGCGGCGCTGACTTCGGTCGCGCAGCTTGAGGCTGTTGCCAATGGGCACCACTGTGGGGAGCCGGACTTCGGTATCACGGGGATGTGAACCTCGTCCCGTCTGTCCCCAGATCGGTCTGCCGCTGTGGTTGCCCCAGTTGCTGCCCGCAGTGGGGCTGAGCCCTCGTCTGTGGTTGATTGGGAGGTCGTTCCAAGGCGTGGCAGGCAGCGAAAGACATCCTCGGAGGCTGATCAGAAAGCCTCCCCCAGTGCGTCTGACAAACAGGTTTCAGGCACTGTCTCTGGCTGAGCCAGATGCAGCTGCCTGCCCTGTTTCAGAAGATGATTCTCAGCCTTCAAGGTCCGGGCAATCACAGAGGGTGGGCTTATTGGTAGTTGGGAGCTCCAATGTTAGGCGCGTAATGCGGCCCCTTAGGGATATGGCGGCTAAGGAGGGGAATAAATCCAGTGTGCACTCCGGGTGGAGTCATTCCTGATGTGGAAAGGGTCCTTCCAGATGCCATGAAGAGCACAGGGTGCAGCCAGCTGCAGGTGGTGGCACATGTTGGCACTAATGACGTGTGTCGCTTTGGATCTGAGGAAATTCTCTCTGGATTCCACCAGCTATCTGATTTGGTGAAGGCTGCCGGTCTTGCTTACGAGATGAAGGCAGAGCTCACCATCTGCAGCATCATTGACAGAACCGACTGCGGACCTTTGGTGCAGAGCCAGGTGGAGGGTCTGAATCAGAGGCTCAGACAGTTTTGCGACTGTGTTGGCTGCAGATTCTTTGACTTGCGCCATAGGGTGGTGGGGTTTCGGGTTCCGCTGAATAGGTCAGGAGTTCACTACACTCAGCTGGTGGCTACACGGGTAGCGGAGGCTGTGTGGCGTGGACTGGGCGGTTTTTTAGGTTAGAAGGCCTCGGGAAAGTACGGGGTGGGCTGCAATCTCAAAGGGTGCATGGCAAATACAGGACGTGCTTGGATCAAGGAACAGTCGGAATTCTAGTTGTAAATTGTTGTAGTTGTGCTGAGAAAGTCCCTGAGCTTCAAGCGCTAATAGAAAGCACAGAAGCTAAAATCGTTATAGGTACAGAAAGCTGGCTAAAGCCTGAAATAAGTTCTGCAGAAATTTTTACGAAGTCTCAGACAGTGTTCAGGAAAGATAGATTAGGCAGAATTGGTGGTGGAGTGTTTGTGTCTGTCTGTAGTGGTTTATCTTGTAGTGAAGTCGAAGTAGATACTCCGTGCGAATTGGTATGGGTGGAGGTTATACTTAACAGCCGAACTAAGTTAATAATTGGCTCCTTCTGCCGACCCACAGACTCCGATGATATAGTTGCTGAACAGTTCAGAGAAAATTTGAGTCTCGTAACAAATAAATACCCCACTCATACGGTTATAGTTGGTGGGGACTTCAACCTTCCCTCGATATGTTGGTGAAAATACTTGTTCAAAACCGGTGGTAGGCGGAAAACATCTTCCGAGATTGTCCTAAATGCTTTCTCCGAAAATTATTTCGAGCAGATAGTCCATGAACCCATGCGAATTGTAAATGGTTGCGAAAACACACTCGACCTCTTATCCACAAACAATCCAGAGCTGATAGAGAGCATCATGACTGATACAGGGATTAGTGATCACAAGGTGGTCGTAGCTAGGCTCAATACCGTTTCTACCAAATCCACCAGAAACAAACGCAAAATAATTTTATTTAAAAAAGCGGATAAAGTGTCACTAGAAGCCTTCCTAAGAGACAATCTCCATTCCTTCCGATCTGACTATGCAAATGTAGATGAGATGTGGCTCAAATTCGAAGATATAGTAGCATCAGCAATTGAGAGATTCATACCTCATAAATTGGTAAGAGATGGAACTGATCCCCCATAGTACACAAAACAGGTCCGAACATTGTTGCAGAGGCAATGGAAAAAGCACGCAAAATTCAGAACAACGCGAAATCCCGAAGATTGGCTAAAATTTACAGACGCGTGAAATTTGGCACGGACTTCAATGCGAGATGCCTTTAATAGGTTCCACAACGAAACATTGTCTCGAAATTTGGTAGAAAATCCGAAGAAATTCTGGTCGTATGTAAAGTACACGAGCGGCAAGACGCAGTCAATGCCTTCGCTGCGCAGTGCCGATGGTACTGTTACCGATGACTGTGCCGCTAAAGCGGAGTTATTGAACGCAGTTTTCCGAAATTCCTTCACCAGGGAAGACGAATGGAATATTCCAGAATTTGAAACACAACAGCTGCTAGCATGAGTTTCTTAGAAGTAGATACCTTAGGGGTTGCAAAGCAACTCAAATCGCTTGATATGGGCAAGTCTTCAGGTCCAGATTGTATGCCGATTAGGTTCCTTTCAGATTACGCTGATACAATAGCTCCCTACTTAGCAATCATATACAACCGCTCGCTCACCGATAGATCTGTACCTGCAGATTGGAAAATTGCACAGGTCACACCAGTGTTTAAGAAGGGTAGTAGGAGTAATCCATCGAACTACAGACCTATATCATTGACGTCGGCTTGCAGTAGGGTTTTGTAGCATATACTGTATTCAAACATTATGAATCACCTCGAAGGGAATGATCTATTGATACATAATCAGCATGGTTTCAGAAAACATCGTTCTTGTGCAATGCAGCTAGCTCTTTATTTGCACGAAGTAATGGCCGCTATCGACAGGGGATCTCAAGTTGATTCCGTATTTCTAGATTTCCGGAAAGCTTTTGACACCGTTCCTCACAAGCGACTTCTAATCAAGCTGCGGGTCTATGGGGTATCGTCTCAGTTGTGCTACTGGATTCGTGATTTCCTGTCAGGAAGGTCGCAGTTCGTAGTAATAGACGGCAAATCATCGAGTAAAACTGAAGTGATATCAGGTGTTCCCCAGGGAAGCATCCTGGGACCTCTGCTGTTCCTGATCTATATAAATGACCTGGGTGACAATCTGAGCAGTTCTTTTAGGTTGTTCGCAGATGATGCTGTAATTTACCATCTAGTAAGGTCATCCGAAGACCAGTATCAGTTGCAAAGTGATTTAGAAAAAGATTGCTTTATGGTGTGGCAGGGGGCAGTTGATGCTAAATAACGAAAATTTGAGGTGATCCACATGAGTTCCAAAAGAAATCTGTTGGATTTCGATTACTCGATAAATAGTACAATTCTCAAGGCTGTCAATTCAACTAAGTACCTGGGTGTTAAATTTACGAACAACTTCAGTTGGAAAGACCACATAGATAATATTGTGGGGAAGGTGAGCCAAAGGTTGCGTTTCATTGGCAGGACACTTAAAAGATGCAACAAGTCCACTAAAGAGACAGCTTACACTACACTCGTTCGTCCTCTGTTAGAATATTGCTGCACGGTGTGGGATCCTTACCAGGTGGGACTGACGGAGGACATCGAAAGGGTGCAAAAAAGGCAGCTCATTTTGTATTATCACAAATAGGGGAGAGAGTGTGGCAGATATGATACGCGAGTTGGGATGGAAGTCATTAAAGCAAAGATGTTTTTCGTCGCAACGAGATCTGTTTACGAAATTTCAGTCGCCAACTTTCTCTTCTGATTGCGAAAGTATTTTGTTGAGCCCAACCTACATAGGTAGGAATGATCATCAAAATAAAATAAGAGAAATCAGAGCTCGAACAGAAAGGTTTAGGTGATCGTTTTTCCCGCGCACTGTTTGGGAGTGGAATGGTAGAGAGATAGTATGATTGTGGTTCGATGAACCCTCTGCCAAGCACTAAATGTGAATTGCAGAGTAGTCATGTAGAATATGTCAACAATTCCTGTGTAGTACGTACTTTTTCATGAAAGGTGCTACGTCTGCGACAGTTTGAAGGTATTTTATACATTACCTGGAAGAAATGCTACCACAGCTCTTATTTATTGTTGCCAACATTATATTTAAGTTTTAGCCCATCCCGACACTTTGTCTGATAATGCTACTATGAATAATACTGCACACAGTATAGTTATTGTTGGACTGGCAGTGTTACAGGACATAGCACTACTGGCAGAAGTGGTTTCAGTTTTTAACAACGTGTATTATTCGGAACTAGGGAGACAAGAGCTCAAGAAAGATTATTGCATGTTGCTGCTGCGGTATTCAGTCCTGAGACTGGTTTGATGCAGCTCTCCATGCTACTCTATCCTGTGCAAGTTGCTTCATCTCCCAGTACATACAACAGCCTACATCCTTCTGAATCTGCTTAGTGTATTGATCTCTTGGTCTCTCTCTATGATTTTTACCCTCCACGCTGCCCTCCAATACTAAATTAGTGATCCCTTGATGCCTCAGAACATGTCCTACCAACCGATCCCTTCATCTAGTCAATTTGTGCCACAAACTCCTCTTCTACCCAATTCTATTCAATATCTCCTCATTAGTTATGTGATCTACCCATATAATCTTCAGCATTATCCTGCAGCACCATATTTTGAAAGCTTCTATTCTCTTCTTGTCCAAACTATTTATCATCCATGTTTCACTTCCACACATGGCTACACTCCATACAAATACTTTCAGTAACGACTTAGGGGACTGATGACCATCGATGTTAAGTCCCATAGTGCTCAGAGCCAAACGACTTCCTGACATTTAAATCTATACTCGATGTTGGCAAATTTTGCTTCTTCGGAAACACTTTCCTTACCATTGCCAGTATACATTTTATATCCTTTCTACTTCGACCATCATCAGTTATTTTGCTCCCTGAATAGCAAAACTCCTTTACTACTTTAAGTGTCTCATTTCGTAATCTAATTCCCTCAGCATCACCAGAGTTAACTCGACTACATTCCATTATCCTTGTTTTGCTTTTGTTGATGTTCATCTTATATCCTCCTTTCAAGACACTGACCATTGCGTTCAACTGCTCTTCCAAGTCCATTGCTGTCTCTGACAGAATTACAATGTCATCGGCGAACCTCAAAGTTTTTATTTCTTCTCCATGGATTTTAATACCTACTCCAAATTTTTCTTTTGTTTCCTTTACTGCTTGCTCAATATACAGATTGAATAGCATCGGGGATAGGCTACAACCCTGTCTCACTCCCTTTCCAACCACTGCTTCCCTTTCATGTCCCTCGACTCTTATAACTGGCATCTGGTTTCTGTACAAATTGTAAATAGCCTTTTGCTCCCTGTATTTTACCCCTGCCACCTTCAGAATTTGAAAGAGAGTGTTTCAGTCAACATTGTCAAAAGCTTTCTCTAAGTCTACAAATGCTATAAATGTAGGTTTGCCTTTCGCTCCCTGGAATCACTCAACAGAGGAAAGTCCACTGGACCTGACGGGATCCCAATTCGATTTTACCCAGAGTACGCGAAAGAACTTGACCCCCTTCTAACAGCCATGTACCGCAAGTCTCTAGAGGAACGGAAGGTTCCAAATGATTGGAAAAGAGCACAGGTAGTCCCAGTCTTCAAGAAGGGTCGTCGAGCAGATGCGCAAAACTATAGACCTATATCGCTGATGTCGATCTGTTGTAGAATTTTAGAACATGATTTTTGCTCGCGTATCATGTCGTTACAGGGAGCGAAAGGCTATTTACAATTTGTACAGAAACCAGATGGCAGTTATAAGAGTCGAGGGACATGAAAGGGAAGCAGTGGTTGGGAAGGGAGTAAGACAGGGTTGTAGCCTCTCCCCGATGTTGTTCAATCTGTATATTGAGCAAGCAGTAAAGGAAACAAAAGAAAAATTCGGAGTAGGTATTAAAATTCATGGAGAAGAAATAAAAACTTTGAGGTTCGCCGATGACATTGTAATTCTGTCAGAGACAGCAAAGGACTTGGAAGAGCAGTTGAATGGAATGGACAGTGTCTTGAAAGGAGGATATAAGATGAACATCAACAAAAGCAAAACAAGGATAATGGAATGTAGTCTAATTAAGTCGGGTGGTGCTGAGGGAATTAGATTAGGAAATGAGGCACTTAAAGTAGTAAAGGAGTTTTGCTATTTGGGGAGCAAAATAACTGATGATGGTCGAAGTAGAGAGGATATAAAATGTAGGCTGGCAATGGCAAGGAAAGCGTTTCTGAAGAAGAGAAATTTGTTAACATCCAGTATTGATTTAAGTGTCAGGAAGTCATTTCTGAAAGTATTCGTATGGAGTGTAGCCATGTATGGAAGTGAAACATGGACGATAAATAGTTTGGACAAGAAGAGAATAGAAGCTTTCGAAATGTGGTGCTACAGAAGAATGCTGAAGATTAGATGGGTAGATCACATAACTAATGAGGAAGTACTGAACAGGATTGGGGAGAAGAGAAGTTTGTGGCACAACTTGACCAGAAGAAGGGATCGGTTGGTAGGACATGTTCTGAGGCATCAAGGGATCACCAATTTAGTATTGGAGGGCAGCGTGGAGGGTAAAAATCGTAGAGGGAGACCAAGAGATGAATACACTAAGCAGATTCAGAAGGATGTAGGTTGCAGTAGGTACTGGGAGATGAAAAAGCTTGCACAGGATAGAGTAGCATGGAGAGCTGCATCAAACCAGTCTCAGGACTGAAGACCACAACAACAACATCATGTCGTTTTTGGAAACCCAGAATCTACTCTGTAGGAATCAACATGGATTCTGGAAACAGCGATCGTGTGGGACCCAACTCACTTTATTTGTTCATGAGATCCAGAAAATATTAGATACAGGCTCCCAGGTAGATGCTATTTTCCTCAACTTCCGGAAGGCATTCGATACAGTTCCGCACTGTCACCTGATAAACAAAGTAAGAGCCTACAGAATATCAGACCAGCTGTGTGGCTACATTTAAGAGTTTTTAGCAAACAGAACACAGCATGTTGTAATCAATGGAGAGATGTCTACAGACGTTAAGGTAACCTCTGGCATGCCACAGGGGAGTGTTATGGGACCATTGCTTTTCACAATATATATAAATGACCTAGTAGATAGTGTCGGAAGTTCCATGCGGCTTTTCGCGGATAATGCTGTAGTATACAGAGAAGTTGCAGCATTAGAAAATTGTAGCAAAATGCAGGAAGATCTGCAGCGGATAGGCACTTGGTGCAGGGAGTGGCAACTGACCCTTAACATAGATAAATGTAATGTATTGCGAATACATAGAAAGAAGGATCCTTTATTGTATGATTATATGATAGCGGAACAAACACTGGTAGCAGTTACTTCTGTAAAATATCTGGGAGTATGCGTACGGAACGATTTGAAGTGGAATGATCATATAAAATTAATTGTTGGTAAGGCGGGTACCAGGTTGAGATTCATTGAGAGAGTGCTTAGAAAATGTAGTCCATCAACAAAGGAGGTGGCTTACAAAACACTCGTTCGACCTATACTTGAGTATTGCTCATCAGTGTGGGATCCGTACCAGATCAGGTTGACGGAGGAGATACAGAAGATCCAAAGAAGAGCGGTGCATTTCGTCACAGGGTTATTTAGCAACCGTGATAGCGTTACGGAAATGTTTCGCAAACTTAAGTGGCAGACTCTGCAAGAGAGGCGCTCTGTACGCGGTGTAGCTTGCTCGCCAGGTTTCGAGAGGGTGCGTTTCTGGATGAGGTATCGAATATATTGCTTCCCCCTACTCATACCTCCAGAGGAGGTCACAAATGTAAAATTAGAGAGGTTCGAGCACGCACGGAGGCTTTCAGACAGTCGTTCTTCCCATGAACCATATGCGACTGGAACAGAAAAGGGAGGTAATGACAGTGGCACGTAAAGTGCCCTCCACCACACACCGTTTGGTGGCTTGTGGAGTATAAATGTAGATGTAGATGTAGATGTAGATATTTTACCCCTGCTGCCTTCAGAATTTGAAAGAGAGTGTTCCAGTCAACATTGTCAAAAGCTTTCTCTAAGTCTACAAATGCTAGAAATGTAGGTTTGCCTTTTATTAATCTAGCTTCTAAGATAAGTCATAGGATCAGCATTGCCTCACATGGTCCAATATTTCTACAGAATCCAAATTGATCTTCCCCGAGGTTGGCTTCTACCAGTTTTTCCATTCATCTGTAAAGAATTCACGTTAGTATTTTGCAGCTGTGACCTATTAAACTGATAGTTCGGTAATTTTCACATCTGTCGACACCTGCTTTCTTTGGGATTGACCATCAGAAAAACTACGTTTCAGTCTAGCTTTCAATAGTTATCTTCCTTTTAACATTCAGTTAATTTAATGCACAAGCAGTTACCTATAAAACTGTCACTAACAAGAGTCTCAACATTATCGTTTTAATGTGATTCAAAGCATCAATAAAATAACTAGCTATGATCAAGCACTATCTTGAATATAAAGGGAAACACATCTACTATCTTTTACACAAAAGGGCTAGCATTCATGGAACATTACTTGACGTGTGCAGTGTTACGTAAAATGAAATGACTGAGACGTAACTTTGAGAACTCTGAACTATAGGAGTTGGGTCAGGGATGGAATAAGGTAACATTTCATTATGAAACCAACACATTCTGAGTGCATCACCAAAGAGTAATCCGTCATGATAATTCACATCTGTTAATTTGTCTTTGAGGGCCCAATATATTGCATATTGCTATCAGAACATAATGATATTCATTGACACTGGGTCCTCAGCTCTGATGAATTGTTTAAGTGATTTAATGCCACCTGCATGTGTCTTCTTTTTAAAAAAAAAAAAAAAAATCATAGTACAACTGCACATAATTTCTGTCTAACACCAATATCAAGTATCTTTACAAGACATTATCAGTGACACATTATACCATATGTCTCCTGTATCTGTGTATTTAAATATCAGCTGTCGTAACACTAATATCACTAGCACCTGTTACGTGTGCTTGTGATACCAATATTTACAACACCTGCACTCATAAGCGCATTGACAGTGGTCGCTACTGAAATATAACAGAAGCAGAGAATTTTATAGCATATAGTGTCACTGATTTTTGTACAAATACTTGATACTGGTATCAGACAGAAATTGTGAGATTGCACAACAATTAAAGGAAAAAACAACACCTGCAGGTGGCGTAAGTCATTTAAACAAAACATTATGAAATTTTTGTAACACTCTCTAACGTGGGATCTGAAAGTTAACAGAATCTTTGAACAGTCAGAATTTGCTGACAACTTCTTGATGAGTCATATCCGCTAAATAAGAAGACATATGCAGTTATCTCTTTGGCACAGCATTCATTTGCTCACTATGTCAATATGTGCATAATGACTATAACTGTAATAGAGTGAAATAAATGTTAGAATATGTGCCAACATTAAATAGAAAATCATCATTTCTTGTTAGGTTTTGTTTTAGAATGGAAATATATCAATAAAACTGCTAGTTGGATGTGAACTGAAAATATAACATAGGAATGCTGTGCATTTATTGACTAGCTGGAGCAAAAACTAAATAGTGCACAAGCACTGCAATTCTATACAACCACTAGTCTTAGCGTGTCACATGTAGAAGGTTGTCAGCAGTTTTGCACTAACTGCCAGTTGAGAAGTTTCCTTTATTTATCAAAATATTTTATGGATGGGTAAAGAGAGAAAAGAGAGCAAGGGGGAGAGGGGGAAGGGGGGGAACATGCCTGTGTAAGATCATATGTTTTGTTCTCAATAACAGATTTTTATAGCAAATTCATTCAAAAAAAACAAAATAGCATTTCAATATTTACTACAAAGGAATATGCCACAGAATATATAAAAGTAATTAATAAATTTCAAAGCTGATACGAAAAACTCACCAAATTTTTTCAAGAGTTTTGTTATCATTGCACTGCAAACCATGTTATCATCAGCAACAATCCAATGCAGGTTAGGTATATGCATCAATGTTTGCCCTAACCTTGTAAGTTCTGCTGCTTGCTCCCTCCTTGGATATGTGGGTGTAATAAAATAAATTGTGGGTATGTTATCCACATTTTTATTCCTGCTGTCCTATGGAGAGAAAAAAAGCGGGGGATTTGACACTAACAACTTTAAATTGCTCGAACAAAAAAAATCACATCTGTGCTTAAAGTTTAATTTGGACAAGGGCTGAAAAGATACATTAGCTGATGACGTGTAACAGTTGAAAAAGGCAAACATTACTCTATATATTTTTTTCTTAGACACAGGGAAATAACCATTACAAATAGAAATGTCTGTATGGATACAAAACAAAGATCACCAAAGGGCAAAAACAAACACTTCAAATCCTGGATCAGGAAAGAGTTGGGGTATGTGAAATGAATGGGAAATAACAATAGTAAGTGATGCATAGATTTGTAGGAACACATGTGCTCCATGGGTCTGGATTGACGTGGTTATTTTAATGCTAGAGGAAATAGTATTGTATATGCCAGAGCCTTCATTGTCCTCTATATTTCTTTTGCCTCAGTGTACTGTACTTCCCCTGTAGTCATTACACTCTGTGGTTTCTTTCTGATTAGTATAAATCGAAGAGCCCCTATGTTAAGACCTACTTCCCAAAGAACTAACACATATTTCTAGAACCGAGAATACCATTCCTGACTCATGCTGCATAAGCACATTCTGTCATCTGAAACATCACAGAGGAATTTATAAATATGAATGAGAAACATATTTGATCTAAATTCAACATGAAACCTGCTGTCTTTTACATATCTGTTGACCTTATTTCACAGGGAATCATGTAGTTCAGTTGCAATGGTGTACTGTGATTCGAGATGTAGGGACAACTGTCCTCTCACTGTAATTTCAATTAGTAGGGTTCTGTTCCATTCTAAAATATTTTTATAGGTTTTTAACCAACCATAACTCCTCCTTAAACCTTTTGTGTAAAAAAGTGTTTATTTTCTCAAAGTATACTCTTCCATTCTGACAATGATAAAAATATTCTTATGCAGTTGTGTCACAATATAATAAGATGTTTTCACATTTGTGAAATATTACTCATGAAACACATGAGCTCTATAACAACTTACCCATAGAAACCTACCAGGAATTCAGCCATCCAAGTGGAAACTTTAAAAATCAAACTGAAAAGTTCATGTTTTCCCTGGATACGCAGTCATGTCACCTGTACATTGCTCACCTTGAAGTTGGGAAAGGTTTGTAGTACAGGTTCTACTTTCACTGTAGTCTGAACAGTGAAACTAACATCCCAGTATAAGTAAGCCTGGTAAGAAGTTCATAGAACTATGAACGATCCAAATCATGCTACTGTGTAGGTTAGGATCAACTGACATTTAGTCCTTGATTTTATAAGGTTTCAATGCAAATATCACCAGAGTCTAGTATGCATTTAATAATTAACTCATTCAGAAACAACAATACAAGACAGATATGATTTTAGTTTAAATTTTTTTTAATATTCTTTTGTTAATGAGCAACAACTGTTTTTCACCAAACAGCATAATACAGTCAGATACTTTTTCCCAGAAGGCAAGTATCAGGTTCTGTGGTAGTTGCAATATACAGTAACCCTGCAGCAATTTATTTGGGTACCAAGTTAGATCAGGTATCAATATTAAGTACTGAGAAACACATCCAAGTTGCAAATATAGTACACACCCAAATGTTGTGATTGCACGTAATACGAGAAGCACACGAATTAAATAAGCTTTGTTAATTATTTATTCTAAACCAGGTGCCCCAGTTACACACACATTTTAATTAATTAAATTTCAAGTGTATTAATACTGTAAAAAAAATTCTAAGACTAATGTCCTGTATTTAATTTTACTCTGTGCATTTTATTTCTTTGTTTACTTTTAGTTGATTTTTTTTTTAATTTTTACCACAGTATACCCTATTTTCTTATTAATACTCAAAAATTTTCATATTTAATTTACATTGAAAAGAAATAGGAGTTAATTATAGTATCACTATAAATTATTTTAAATTCTTAATCTTACTACAAAGTTCAGGACGCAATGAAAGTTTTGTTAAGGTACAACTGCAGTGGCACTCAATATATATGTTTCAGTAGTTGAACTCTCACAGACAAGGTAGATCTCGAATACACAATCAGGGAAAATAATTAAGTACCCAAGCAAATTCTTAGACCCAACAGCACATCAGTACCCATAAGTTTAAAACTGAAGTAGCTATCTAAAATAATGAAAAGTAATGATCTAAAAACTGAATTGGGAGTGTACCGACAAGATTGTTAAAATGCCAAACTGAAAATAATTCAAAACAGCCTATGGGAACACATTCGTAATTTACTTCAGGGTAGGTAAATAACAATATTGTACTTTTGGGTTCCTTATCTGTGGCAATTAATCAATCTCTCAAGCATAAGATCACAAGAACATTGACACATTTGTAAAACTTAGAACAAGGACAGACCACAGTTCCTGCTGACTATTCCAGAATCTCATTTGTTGGTAGAATAGGAATGTGATTGTAGCAAGACTACCGGAAAAGTCTTCCAAAACTACTCAGCAGTGAAAGAAGCCCTTACCATGAATATGTTAATCACTCTCACTACTCCTTTCTCTTATTCAAACCAGCCTATGAGAACATTATCAATTTGACAGCTACAATGAAGATGGGAGAATGACACTATTACGGGGTGAGGGCACTGTAGAAAATATAAAGCTACACGCATGAGTAGCATGAGGCTGTCTCATGGTATGCTGCTGGAAAAAAAATTAGAGGTTTCCAATTCACTCAATACTTATTGTTGCAACAGTGCATATGGAATACATGAAATGATTACATTTACAGATCGATAGCACAAGTGGTTTTGAGGTACCAGGTATTGACACATGCTGAAAGACCCATATCAGTACGTGGTATAGCTTCCATGGGTGGCAATGCAAGTGCTGATTCCGGCATCCAGTTGCTCATACAGATGGTGAATACTGTCCTGGGATACTTTATGCCATGCCTGCACAACCTGCTCACATAGTTCTGTAAGAGTTATTGGTTGGTGAGTCACACGAGTCACTCATGCCCCATCATATCCCATGTGTGCTCGGTTGGAGACAAGTCCACAGACAGTGCTGGCCAGGGAAGTTGCTACACGTCTTGCAGAGCATGTTGAATTTCAAGGGCAGTGTATGGGTGAGCATTATCCACTTGGAACAACACATCACCTTCGTGTTGCAAGAATAGCCAGAGAATGGGTCTAACAACATTCTGTATGTACCGAGTGCTGGTTAGCATCCCCTATAGAAACACCAAAAATGAACGAGAGTTGTAGCTTATCGCACCCTAGACCATGCGGCCTGGTGTAGGGCAGTGTGTCATGGACGAATGCACTCTACGAGACAGCACTCACCAGGTCTACATCATACGCACAAACGATTATCACTTGTGTGCAAGCAGAATTTGTTTTCATTGCTGAAGACAACAGTGAGCCATTTCATCCTCCAAGTGACCCTCTGATGACACCAACTGAGCCATGCATGTTGAAGCTGGGGCATGAGTGGAAGGTATGTTAGGTGTGTACGTGCCTGTAGGCCCACTGCTAATAACCAGTTCACGACAGTTCATGTTGACATGTCTGGGCTTACGAACCCTCTTACTGTCGTGTGGAAGCTGTATGATCTCCCACTGCTGCCCTTACAATACAATGATTCTGGCAGGTATCTGTGCTGCATGGACATCCAGAAACTCACCTACAAGTGTAAGAATGTTCAGCATCATTGCACAAGTGGTGCAGCACATCAAACTTGTGTGGGAGTTCTCTAAAAAACCATCCCGCCACTCGGAAGGCCACAATTTGACCCTTTCAAATTTGCTAAGTTGGCATAGGAAGCACGAGTGTGTCTCCATGGCATAGTTGTCTGCTTGCTTCACACATTAGCATGACATTGAGCCTCCTGGCTGTGAGTATTCCCTATTAAAGGGCAGACACAGACTGCATTCTGGTAGCTATGCCACTATTCTATCTGTTGGGGGATTATTTTGAAACCATTATCAGTACATCTACTATCACACAGATGGCATATACCGTCATGAAATCAAAATCAACGGCGTCTTTCCAGGGGTACTATTTTTTTCCCAGTAGAGTATAATGTCTTTGGATGGTATGGGTAGGCTTTGTCACAATTGGAAATAGAATAGAGAACTATTATGTTCGCAAGTCATCAAAGTCGGAGTTACTTTTAATACAGTAAAGTGGTAACCCAATGTTTCAGGCACTACTGTAATATCATAATATGACAGGTGTAATGCCATATGGATTCTCATACACTGACTACTCTCCTGTTCCAATAACATCATAACACAAATGTAATCAAACTCATCGTATGACCTGATGTTGAGACTGGGGAGGATGGGAACTGTTGTTATTAATTGATTGTAATTTATAATGGCATTTTATAGGTCAACACTGGCAAATTAGAAGGCAGCTGCTTTTTTGAAGTGGTGCAACTCACATGATGTTCAGAGGTGATTATGACAGATCGCTGTGTTGTGTCTTTCATGAAAGTGTTTCCCATGGTCAACAGTGAGGGACTCATTGGCACAGTCTGTCAATATTTCATTTCCTCCTGGTGACCAAGACAATGGATAACTGTAATCACCATTACGGTTCAATCCACCCGCTGCTTGAGTACATATATTGCCTCTTGTGCCTTCCTTTGAAAGTTAAGTGGCTGCCTAGCTAGTGTGTGAGCACTTGTGAACTGCATGTGTTAAACAAATTCATTTTAGTATTCTTGTGCCACTGATTTATTACATTGGCTGAACCCAATATGAAGCTGACCTATCTTAAAGTGCTGACACCTCACAGAGACACTAATGCAAACTAATCTGCACTCACAGATGACAAACTCCCAGCACATGCAGCATACTGGCGGTATCTTTGGTGGACCCTAGCAGGTCTCAAATTTTGATGCTGCTGTGGGCTATCAGCTTAAATCTCTTTTAAGTGAAGAATTTTCTCCACACTGTCAGTGACACCCTGCACGCATGGCAGACGTGTCATGTGTGGCTGTCCACAACCCAGTCACTACTGGATTTTGTTAATGGTTTATTAACTGTAAAGATTACTCCTCAAACTGGTACACAGCTTCTGCAATACTGTCTTCACATTATCTACACTGCAGTTTCAGTGGGCCCTCTTCATCAACATATATAATACCAAATTCTTTTGCTACAATGATGTTGGGGCATTGTGTGCTAGTAACTATCAGTGCCTCGAAGGCTTCTTGCAGACTGTGTACCCAAATTCCCTTAAAGTGAAGCACAGACTTCTATGTCAAGAAAGGGAAACATGCCATTCTTTTCTATTTTCAACATGAACTGTATGTGTCTGTGTTATTTGTTGAATTACTGGTTGAATTTGTAATTTGTTTCAACTGTTGAAGAACTGCTACGCTTGGAGGGGAAACAAACAGCTGCCATTTTTACATCAAAATACTTAATTCCTATTATTTGCACAACAATGAACAATTTTCCTTTCATTGCTGTTTCTGAATACCTCACATTTCATTTCCAACTGACACCATGTGGTATTGTGCAAAATGCAATGACAGGGGACAAGCTTCCTTCTCCTGATGTGACAGCATTTGTACTCTCATATTGTGGTAACATTGCATTGGCAATTACGTGTCTACAGTATGATAATTATTAAACTGAATGAAACAGTTATCTACTACAAACTGATATTCATGTGATGTTTGATGACAACTTTAATCATTATATCGTATAAATAGAAATTAATTGAAACTTCCTGGCAGATTAAAACTGTGTGCCCGACCGAGACTCGAACTCGGGACCTTTGCCTTTCGCGGGCAAGTGCTCTACCAACTGAGCTACTGAAGCACGACTCACGCCCGGTACTCACAGCTTTACTTCTGCCAGTACCTCGTCTCCTACCCTCCAAACTTTACAGAATCTCTCCTCGCAGGAGAGCTTCTGTAAAGTTTGGAAGGTAGGAGACGAGGTACTGGCAGAAGTAAAGCTGTGAGTACCGGGCGTGAGTCGTGCTTCGGTAGCTCAGTTGGTAGAGCACTTGCCCGCGAAAGGCAAAGGTCCCGAGTTCGAGTCTCGGTCGGGCACACAGTTTTAATCTGCCAGGAAGTTTCATATCAGCGCACACTCCGCTGCAGAGTGAAAATCTCATTCTAGAAATTAATTGTCAATTTTCTTGCTGCTTAGGGTCAACACATATAAGCAGCTATTAGCTGAAAACCTGAAAAGTTTAATTTAAATTAATTTCCTACCTCAAATGACATGTGGCACAGGAATACATGTTCTCGATGATCATAATGTCTCCCAAACTCCTTGCCTTGAGAGCTCCATACAAAATATAACACTATAATTGTCATAGCAATGGTAAAAAGGAACATGTTCTTAAGTGGGAGCATTGCTTCCAGCTTTGTTAGACATTATCAACCTTCAACCTGAAAAAAAAGGGAAGATGAAGGAAGTGTAGAGAAGCAAAAAAAATACTATCAGAAGACTCAATTAATCTTTAGTGTAAGTAAAAATTGGCTATAGCACAAATGTAAATTATTTGGACACACACACACACACACACACACACACACACACACACACAGAGAGAGAGAGAGAGAGAGAGAGAGAGAGAGAGAGAGAGAGAGAGAGAGAGAGAGAGAGAGAGAGACTGACTAAACTGACCTTGATTTGTGCCTCGTGCATATAAAATAAGACAATTATTCTTCATATCTAAGAAAATAAAACTGACAAAGTGGGTGAACACAAGATGAGATATGGCAAAAAGTAAAACATATATTATTATTTTGTGGCTGAATTTGTATGAAAAAATACTTTATTCAGCAGTTCACTTAAAACATAATCAACAGAAAAAAATTAAGCATTGCACTGTTGAAACAGACTATTAGTCAACATGAGTGGCAGAATAAAAAAAATACAGAACCCTTCAAATGAAAATGCACCAATATGAAATACATTCTTGTAATGCAAACACATTAAGAAGCTGCATATTCATGACTATGTGCCAGTCCAGGAATTACACCTGCCTTTTGTTAGCAATGTTCTTCGAACGAACTTTGTAAACTAATTTGAATCTTCAACTTGCCACTACATCTATTCCACACCTAAAATGACTCTTCTAATTATCCTATAGGACTATAACCCCTAAGATACAGGCCCTCCTTCAGCCTTAAGTTTGTTACTGGATTTAAATGTTTACTTCATGTGAAGAATTTGGAGGAGGATAGTCTTTGTGAAGTTTATAGTGGAAGAAGAAAAGCAGCAGCAGAACGAAAGTGGAATATGGTCTAGTCATGCCCTGTGGAGAGCACTGCATATGAAATACAAGTATCCACGGTCAGACACGTCCAACATGCAGTTTTAACATGATATTAACCTCAGCACAAAGAATATTCTTACTTGAAGTAAATGATCCCAATCCATGCTCTAAAAATTTCATGTTGTCTAATATAACTACAATTCACATCCATATATGATTCGTACACTATCAGTATTGTAGTAACTCCATAATGACCTCCACACATTTTCTACTCTCTTATCACTAACAACATTTTGCTAATATTCAATGTATCAATTTTTTGGCCATTCATCGAACTGTAGCTGTCAACTGGAAACCACGGGGCATTCAGAATCTTGTCTCCCCCTACCTCAACTCTATTGCATTTCAGTTGAATTCCCCTTTTCTATAACATTCCCTAAATTTTTGCCTATTCATTTATTTACACTTCAAACCCACTTGAATTAATTATACACCTATGCCCAAGTTATATGATTATATAAACAAGTACCAGACCAAGATTAAAAGCCATATCTCTACCTTTTGTGGGTAGTGCACTGACAATTGAACAACCCCTCATTGATTGACTCATAGCTTCAACTAGTCACCATCTCCCCTCCTCTCGTTTACTTCCAAACTCTGAAGATGCCCTCCCACAGATGTGTTAAACTTTCAGCTCTGAAAGAATTAATGTATTGGAGTGCTTGACTGGGGAAAAGTCTAGAGAACAAGATTTCTTTCTCAGTAATACCTCTGAGGCTTTAAAACGTCAAACTTTCCACTATTTTCATTTTCTCCGGGGGTGGGATGACCTCTGGGGAATTTGGAAAAAATAGGAGCAGCCTGCGACAGATTGAAACTTTCAGTCACTCAATGATGTGTGCTCAGATTTGCAATTGGCAGGTTACTTCCTATGACCTGGGTACAAATCCCGGTCCGGCACACAGTTGTACAAGTAAAATATAATCAATAAAGTGTATACTCATCACAGAGGTAAAGATTTCTTTGTCATCAAGTTTTATTGTAGTCATGGGTCAAAGAGTACAACAACAACAAAAAGACATCAATGTAAATGCACAGTTTAAATATGGTAAGGAATTAAGGATTGTAAATAAATATTCTGTTTGTTACTCATCTCTCTTATGTAATACCTTTGACAGCAGAAGTAATAATAAAGCTGTATGCAAAGCTATGTGAGGGTCTTGTTTGTTAATCCACGACATGTAACACAGTGTCAAAATACAAGAACTTTTAAATGTATTGGAGTGGGAGTGCAGCTGCAAGACAAAAAACAACATTCCCTTGTTTCATGTCCTTGAAGCAAGGTAAGAGCAGAGAGAGCACATAGCAGTGCAGCATGCTGTCACATAATATTGGCACAGCATTAAAATAGTACTCTTCAGTGTTTCAGCAAATGCACTATGAATGAACTCTCCAAGTATTATGAGGTTCAAAGACAGGCAGAGCACATGTTACTGTTGTTATTGCAGAATACCAATAACAGAAGTAGTGACAGTTTAAGGTTATAAAATACTGAACTCCAAGCAACACCACTACAGGTTGGTTATCTGGTTGACTGGATTAAGGGACTACACAGTAAGGTCAATAGTCCCTCGGCCAAGTCTTTGTTCATCCAGAGGTAGAGACTCCCACCACAAATGTGCTCAGGTGAGGAAAGTATGAAGGAGTGGTAAAAGCGAGGCACGGAAGGCAATATTGATGCCAGATGCCATAGCTGAAAAATGATAGCTCCAGAGTACAGAATGCCTTCTAGTCAGGAGATCCAGAAAAGTAAAGCTTTGTTAATGGCCTTCAGCTCTGCCATAAAAACATTACATGTTCCCAGCAGTGAATGGTGGTCCTGACCAGCAGGAGATGTAAAAGCATAACCCATCTTACCCACAGTTTTACAGCAGTCTGTGTAAAAGATGGTAGCAGCCTCATACTCCTGAAGAACTGAAAGGAACATATGCCAAAAGGTCATGGGGTTGACTGAGACTTCTGGTCCTTGCATTAGCTAATTCGAAGACTAGGTACCAATCAAAGGGGAGGAGGAGGGTGGTGGGGGGGAGGGGGGGAGGGGGTGAGGAGGTGTGAGAAAACACGAACACGGGGAGTACATTCTAAGGAGGACAGGTGAAGGCCCTGGCAGATGGCTGCGAGGTGCATAACTGGTAATCCCACCTGAAGAAAGGAGTGAGGCAGTCAATGCCCTTCCTTGCATTAGGTTAGTCCTAATTCGAAGACTAGGTACCAATCAAAGGGGAAGAGGAGGGGGGGGGGGTAGGGGGTGAGGAGGTGTGAGAAAACACGAACACGGGGAGTACATTCTAAGGAGGACAGGTGAAGGCCCTGGCAGATGGCTGCGAGGTGCATAACTGGTAATCCCACATGAAAAAAGGAGTGAGGCAGTCAATGCCCTTCATATGCAAAATGAACCTGCTAAGTTGGATGATTAGGAAACTGTTGGATGGTGATTGCTTAAGTGTGCAAGATTTGGTAATGGCAGAACTGAAGAGGGAAGTTCCCCACTTTGGAAAGGAGACTGCCTGTGGGACTTCAAGAAGACTGCCTATGGGACTAGTCCAGAAGGTATCAGAGACCATTCTCACTCCATAATGATGGAGTGGGTCCAGCAGTTTCAAAGCTGAAGCTGTCACTGAGCGGTAAACCTGGTAACCGCAAGATGAGCACCCAGTAAATATGATGGAGAGTAGTGCAATCTACATCCAAAGATGTGTGGGCAAGGAAGCAGAGAGTGTTAAGCTTTCACATGTAGCTTGTCTTTAGTTGTCGAATATGAGGTAGCCAAGTCAGCCTCTCATGAAATAGAAGTCTCAAAAATTGGGACTGTGCGACAAACATCCAAACACTGGGTACCCATGTAGAATGAACTGTGGTACAATGACAAAAATGCATTACCTGTTTTTGCAGGAGATAACTGGAAACCATGGGGACCCCAGCAGTGGCCTGTATGATGGCACCTTGGTGCTGGCATTCAGCAAAGGCTACAGAGTGGGAGCTGCACCAATTGCAGAAGTCATCTACATACAGTGTGGAGGTGACCGGTAGTCTGACAGAGGTCACTACAAAATTGATGGTGATAAAGAAGAGTGTGGCACTCATCATATAGCTACGTGGGACGCCATTCTCTTTGACCCATGGAGAAACAACTGAAGCACCAACTTCAACCCACAATAAATGGTAGGATAAAAACTGGAATGTACCTCAAAAGTCTCAGTCATGGAGGGTAAATAAAATATGCAACAATATGCTAGTGTTTAAAAAAGCCTCTTATATTGCTGTTTCCAACCTAACCAGATATTAAATCTCACCTATTAGGAGGACAGAAGGCCCCGAGATTCGAGAACCCAGCATAATAGGTCAACAACAATCTTTCTAAGCAGTTTGCAGAGCACACTGCTGAGGTTAATCGACTGCTAACTGTTGATGAAGTTGGTTTTTGCCTCGCTTAAGGATTGGAATAATGATACTATCTCACCATTTGCAAAGTAAAGACACTGAGATCCAAATATGATTGAAGACTCTGAGGAGATGGAGATGTTGGGTAACAAGTCAGATGAGGTATCATCTGACTTTGAATGGAATCAGGGCCCGGGGCTGCATTGTGACAAGAGGCAAGAGCCTGAAGCTATTCACAGTCAGTGAAAGTTTCATTACATAATTCAGCACGCTGAGGACTGAAAGAGAGGGGAATGGCCCTAATTCAGCACTTATGCCCCTGGAAGGCAGCTATGTAAGCAGAAGACACTGACATCATCACACAGTGGGTCACAAGGTGTTCAGCAAGAGCTGATGCATCAGTACAGAAACCATCATGAAGAAAGAGACCCAACACAGTTACGGATCTTTGGCGACCCGTAAGACCGTAGAGCTTGGACCACACCTGGGATGAAGAGGCACAAATTCTCAGGGTGGATACACAGCACTCCTAGCATTTCTTCTTACTGTATTTAATTAGATAAAAAGCATTTGCATGAAGTCACTTAAAAGTAATAAGGTTATGTGACAAGGCTGCTGTTTGAAATGTTGCAAGGCTCTTCAGCGATCCCGATCAGCTAATGCAATATCTTTGGTCTACCATGGCACTGGTTGGTTATGGAAGGGACCTGTAGAAAGGGGAATACCAGTTCCAGCTGTGTGGGAGATCACATCAGACACACCTTGCACAACTTTGTCAGTGCAATCTGACAGAGAGGGGTCAAAAGTAACAGCAGAGGCATACAATTGCCAGTCCATTCTCTGAAGTACAAAATGTGGTAGTTGGTCTGTCTTGCAGTGCCAAGAAAGAGACAGGGTCACTGGAAAGTGGACACTATCACAAAGATCATCATACAGTGACCAATGTAGTGAAGCCACAATATTGAAGGAAGAGACCATTAGATGTCTTACAGCCGCGAGCGGTGCATAGCAGAGAATGGAGACACAAAGCCACCAGGCATGGGAGCTGCTTGAGGTATCGCTAACAACAAACAGGCAGGACAGACGAATAAGTAGGGGACGAAGGACACTATGACCAACCAGGACACAACATGAGGCAAGCAAACAAGAACTGAGGTGATAAACATGGTGAGACAACAACAACAACGCAGAAACACTCCAAACAACAACAGTATGTATCTCAACACAAGGAACTGGATTGCAGTATGGCTGAGATGCACACAAACTATGGCAAATATCAGACTGCTGGGGTAGCACTGCGCAGCCGCCTAAATAGCTGACTGCAGGAAACAAGATTGGTCACAGACTTCACACGGTATGGAGAATGGCACACTCCCATGGCAAGGCTTGCGGCACAGGTGCGCGCTGGAGCACAGAGACGCCTAGTGGGTATCCCAGTTTATACCATCTGGCACACATTCAACTTCTACGCCTTCCGGCACCAGATCCTCCCCTCCCACCCCCCACCCCCCACCCCCCCCAAAAAAAAAAAAAAACTGAGTAGGGGTGGAAACACCCCAGACAGTGCTGTGGTGGGCAGAAGGAGGGAACAGAGGGTGACCTTATGTTGTCGACTGCCAGCGGTGGGTTGGGAGGGCAGTCCATGGAGTCCATCAAAACGTCATCGGAAGGCAGGGCATCGCACGGCGCCTCCGACCCTTGTGGATGTGGAAAGGAGTTCCAGCGTGACTGTGGGGAACTGGCAGCCATCAGCAGTGGGGCAAACTTGAGGGCCTCGTGCACACCAGGAGGAGGTGGGGGGTTGGGGTACGTGAGGTGCCACAAAGGAGAATGAGGCTGGAGTTGGTCATGGTGGTGGCACTCGAGCCCCTTGTGTGTCTCTACCAACATCAAACACCGCCCATGTGTTGCGACTACTGTGGCAGGAGTCCAAGCAGCCTGGTCCCCATACCAGTGGGCCCACATGGCCATGTCCGGGATGTGGCACTGAGAGGTTCAGAAGTGGGGCTCAGAAGGCAACGGCGTCAGCAGATGGAGCAAGGTCCATGGTTGCCGCCCATTGAGGAGTTCGGCTGGACTATGACCATCAATTGGTGTGGTGCGATAAATGGTCAGGAATAAGGTGATCTGATGTGGTGGCACAAGATTCGATTGCTTTTGTCAGCTGGTGCTTAAATGTCCTGACCAGTCATTCTGCTGTACCATTGGAGAATGGATGGAACGGAGGGCTTCGGATGTGTTTGACACCGTTGGCCTCACAGAGTGTGTGGAAGGAGGCTGCCGTGAATTGGAGGCTATTATCAAAGACCAAGGTACGAGGCAGGACTTCAGTGACGACAGCCTGAGTCAAGCCTGTGAGTGTGGCATCAGTTGTGATGGACACCATGCAAGGTATCTGGAGTATGCATCCCGTTTTTACGGGTCCACAAAATCGAAATGGATGTGGTCCCAGGGCCAGCGAGGCATCGGACAGAGTGCAAATGACTGCGAAGGGCTGGCCTGGTGACGCGCACACACACCGTGCACCCACGGGCCAAACGTTCAATGTTGCCATCGATGCCAGGCCAATACGCATGATGGCAAGCCAACACCTTCATACAGGCATCCCCCGGTGTTACGGTGCAGCAAGCATAGGGCGTGGTGGTGCAAATCAGGTGGGATGATCACCCAATGGGTGTCAGCCTCCATAGCCAACAGAAGGACACCTGTCACAACCAAGAGCCTGGTGAGGGATGCCACCAGGGCTTTAATACAGTTTTCAACTGGCGAGTCAGATAGGTGGGCCAACCATGGGTCACATAGCAGAGAACCTGGCACAGAACAGGGTCCCAGTGTGTGGCAGAGGTGACCTGTGCAGCCATGATGGGAAATCCATCCAGTGTCTCTTGCGGCCCATAACAATGTGAAAGCAGAGGACTTCCTGCTGATTGAACTCAGGCTCAGGGCCCAAGGGGAGATGGGACAATGCGTCTGCATTGGAGTGTTGAGGTGGGCTAATATTGGATAACATAAGTGTAATTGCATAAGAACAGCGCCCTGCGTTGGAGATATTGAGCAGTTCACTCTGGGAGGTGTGTGTGTTTGTGGGCCGAATAGGGTAACCAAAGACTTGTGATAAGTTACGAGAGTGAACTTTGTCCCAAACAGGTAGATGTGAAACTTTTGAATGGCAAACAAAATCGCGAGAGCCTTTCTCAATCTGAGAATAGTTCCTCTGTGCTGGGGATAGTCTTGGATGCATATGCAATGGGCTGTCCTGAGCCATCCACATTCTTGTGAGCCAGGACTGCCCCAATACTATAGGCCGAAGCATCGGCCGACACAACCAAGGGGTGGTCCGGAGAGATGGGAGTCTGGCAAGGAACGGACTTGAGCATAGTGTTCAAGTGGAGAAAAGCTTGACCACAGGCAGGAGTCCAGTTGAAAGGGACCCCTTTGCAACGCAATAAATTGATGATCTCTGCAATGTCAGCAGCCTGGCGTAAAAACTTTAAGTAGTAGTTAACCTTGCCCAAAAAAACCTGGAGGTCAGATAAATCCTTGAGGTGGGGAAGGGAGTTGATGGCCATGGCATTACAATACAACTGACGAATGCCATCTTTACTGAGCCAGTGCCCCAGTTATTCAACTTCCAGTTGAAAGAAACTACTTTTCCAGTTGCCAGCATAACCCTGCAGCCTGAAGGGCATGAAATAAGGTACTGAGATTTTGCAAATGCTCGTGGCATGTACGGCTGGTGACCAAGATGTCATCAAGATAATTGGCACAAGCCAGGATGGGCTGAGTGAGCTGCTGCAGGTACATCTGGAAAATGGATGGCGCCGAGGAAATACCAAATAGAAGGCACTTGTATTTATGTGATCTGAAAGGCGTGTTGATGACAACGATGTTCTGGGATTCCTCGTCTAAGGGTAATTGGTGGTAAGCCTCTGCCAGGTCGATCGTGGAGAAGTATCTGCCATGCGCAAGTTTGGCGAGAAGGTCTTCCTGCCAGGGAATGGGATAGTTTCAGCCAGGGACTGTGCATTGACTGTAACTCCGAAATCTCCACATAGGTGAAGGGAGTCATTGGGTTTCCTGATCACCACTAACCGGGTTGCCCAAACACTCACTTTCATGGGCTCGATGACACCAGCAGCTTGCAGTCGATTGAGCTCTTGCTTGATTGCAGGACGTAAGGCCACCAGAATGGGTCGAGCCCGGAAAAACTGCAGCTGAGCATCGAAGATCGAAGCACACCCTAAGTCAGACTGAAACAGAAAGGCATAGATCGAGCATAGATCGTCGAGGTCCTGGAATGGGACAGCAGTGGAAACGACCTTAACTTCGTGAGAAATCAAAAAGCCAAACAGTGTGAAAGGGAGTCCAAAAATGTTTGAAGCCAAGTGATGGTCAACCACCTGTACGGTCAGGAGCCAGGGAACATGTTTATAGGTGGCGGGGACTGAGAACTGCCCCCGGAGGGGGACAGAACCGTCACCATACACAACCAATTGCTGAGAGGTGGGAGACAACTCTGGGGAACCCAGGCATGTATACATCATCTGGTTAATCAAGGAGACGATGGCCCCCATATCGACCTGGAAACGAACGTCCACATTAAAAATGCGGAGTTTGATGAACAGCTACCACATCAATGGGGCATCCAGTGGGACAACTGACTGCAGCATGTGCACAGTATCCTGATGCCCCTTGGGTGAGGGGTAGGAGCAGGTTGAGAGGCTGTGACAGACAGATTGGAGATGGCTGACTTTCTGAAAGAGCGAGCACATTTTCTAGCGATGGGAACAGTCTGCACAAGAGTGGGCGCAAACGCACTACAGGCAATATGGAAGTGACCCATGCGGCCACTGATGAGGGCAACCAGCAGCTCCGAAGCCACAGAGATGTTGGACAATGAGGAGTCTTGACGACGTTGCTCTCTGTGGGCTGTACCATGCCAACGGCGCGAGGGAGGCACCCGCAGGGAGGACTCTACTGCTGCCACCTGTGGCCTCATCATGAGACGCTTGTTCGCCGCTTGTGTGATTTCAAAGGAGGGGGCTATGCACAGAATGTCTTCCAGCGTGAGGTTATAGAGTTTCAATGCAGCCGTGCAAACCTCTGGATCGGGTGCCAGTTGAACGACAACATCGCAAATCAAGGAGTGCCTTGCAGTGCTGATTGGTGCAAGTGAAGTCGCATTTGCAGCTGAGAACCTGCAAGTCCATGACCCAAGAATGGTAGGACTGATGGCGCTGTTTATGGTACTGGTAGAACTCAAGCTCAGACGCCATGACAGTATCGCTGGGAATGGTAGTTAGTCACCAGCACACACATCTCGTTAAAGGAGAGAGCCATGGGGTCTGACAAAGGTGCCAACCTGCTTGTGCCAACCTGCGGAGCAGAAAGAACATGTCTGGTGATGCCTAGGACAACAGTTGGGTTGGGTTGTTTGGGGAGAGAGACCAAACGACGTCATAGATCTCATCAGATTAGGGAAGGATGGGGAAGGAAGTCAGGCGTGCCCTTTCAAAGGAACCATCACAGCATTTGCCTGGAGCAATTTAGGGAAATCACGGAAAAGCTAAATCAGGATGTCTTGACGGCACCACCTCGTTCGGTCCAGGACAAGAACGACGACCACTGTAGGGAGTTAACTGTGGCCTGAAATGCTGTGAAATGTTGTTTCAGATGATGCAAGTATGTTTCCAGTCTTCCTTAGCGTCATTAAAGGACGGAAACGACGGCGGACGTGGGGAAGCATCAGAAACCAGTACATCAGGGAGCTGGTGCAGCAAGGCATCCCGTGACGTGAATTTGTCCATCAGAAACTGCAAGGATGTTTAATTGGCGCTGCTGCTGCTGCTGTTGCTCCAGGGGACAGAACAACTTAGCCCCCATGCTACCAAACCTTTTACCTCAACACCAATGTTATAGCCGCGAGCGGTGCATGGCAGAGAATGGAGACGCGAAGCCGCTGGAGGTATCCCTAACAGCGAACGGACAGGAAGACGAATAAGTAGGGGATAACAGACACTACAACCAACCATGACACAACGTGCGGCAAACAAACAAGAACTGAGGCGATAAACACAGTGAGACAACAACAACGCAGAAACACTTCAAACAACGAAAGGACGGGACTGGAATGTAGTACGTCCAAAATGCACACGCAAATTACGACGAGTACCAGACTGCCGGTGTAGCTCCGTGTGGCCGCCTAAATCACTGACCGTGGGAAACGAGATTGGCTGCAGACTTCACACAGTACGGAGCGTGGCGCACTCGCACGGCGAGGCTCGCGGCGCAGGCGTGCCGGAGCACAGTGACCGCTATTGGGTATCCTGGTACATATCCTCTGGCACGCAGATGACTCCTTGGAACTCACACAGTTCCGACAGAATGCACTATAAGCACGGAGTGTTGCAGAATGGTCATCAGTGACTTTCCTGTAGAGCAAGGCAAATTGCAGAAGATGGGGGAAAAAAAGGTGGTGTAGTTCTGACAAGTGACAGTAACATCCATTACAGTTTCGCTGAACGGTCACATTATGGATGTCCAGATCAGGTGTGAAGGAACCAAGAGGACCAGTCATACCCCACGATCACTGCCTGTCACCAATGGGGATGGAACGTCAGTGATCATTGGTTCAGAATCTGATGGCATGCACCAATCTGGCAGCTCTGTGTGTCACAGGAGTAGCCGCCGCCGCCGCCGCCGCCGCCGCCGCATCCTCCTCCTCCTCCTCCTCGTCGTCGTCGTCGTCGTCGTCGTCGTCGTCGTCGTCAGCCTTTGGTGGCCGGGATTCTTGCGAGGGCCTATCCATGATTAGTGTGTGACATGTGACACGACAATCATTTGTTATTGGGAGAGAGAAGTTTGATCGCGGGTCGCGCTTAAAGCGCGGGCGCACAGCAACCTGTGAGGCTGGCTCAGCCAGGCAACAGGGAGGAAGACTGCAGCGAGCGAGCGGTCAGTCTCAAACGGCTGTCGGTTACGTGACGTCACGAGGGTTTACCCGTTCTAGCGCACGGCTTTAAGGCAATGCTTTATCCACTGTTGTACTGATTACACGCAAACGCAAATTAGTACAACAAAGTACGATACGGCAAATGAAAGAGAAGTTTGAGACGAATCATCCGAAATGCTGATTTTATTTATACGAATTTTACATCAAAAGATATTAAATAAACAAATCTGTAATGTGTCCAATTTACTGAATAATTTATAACTTTTGAAGCAACGCAGGTACAGAGTAGGTCGGTTGCTCATTTTAAAGGTCTCGTCGAAACGCCGCTACTGACATACTTGTATAATTTGCAGCATTAATATTTTACTGGCAAAACACCAACTTTATTAATTTGCTCCGAGTAATTAATTAAAACAAATAATACTAGACAGATACATGAACAGCAAGGCAGTGTATCGTTCAAATGGCTCTGAGCACTATGGGACTTCAGCTGTTGTCATCAGTCCCCTAGAACTTAGAACTACTTAAACCTAACTAACCTAAGGATATCACACACATCCATGCCCGAGGCAGGATTCGAACCTGCGACCGTAGCAGTCGCGCGGTTCCGGACTGCGCGCCTAGAACCGCGAGACCACCGCGGCCGGCGCAGTGTATCGTAGCGGGTGTCGTTACACACATTTCAACATGATTAGCTTGTGATGTTTGTAATTATTATATGTCGTCATTGTTTATTAATAATTTTTGCATAGTTTTGCCCACATCTGTCTAACTTTTGTATATACGTAAATTCCGATCAGCGCATCAAAAACAGCACTTCAAAACCATATGTTATTTAGTGGCAGAAATGGACAAACATTATCTTCGCACTCTGCAAAGATAATTGCAAAACATTAATTCTGGAAAAAAACTATTGCTGCTACAAATTTGTGTAATGTCTGTTTCTTGATGAGAACTTGAGCGTGCATATAATAGCACAAATAGAATTAAGATTGCTGTTATATGTAAAAAGTTATGCAAAGAAGTTATCAATAGAAAGCAGTTACATGACGTAGCTTGGGGAATTTCAGATCTAGGGTATTTCAATGGAGCTGACACAGAGCTCCAGGACAGAGTTCTGTGCGCCTCTACCGATGCCAAGCCTGTGTTGCTCGACGCGACACTTTGATGATAGTTTTTGTTGTTCCAGAAGTGCTAGCCGAATTTCACGTGTGCGTGCAAAAGGAATGTAGAATTTTTTCGCAAAGAATCCAGACTTAGGATATACTCAGTGTGGAACACAGTATGGACTTGTGTTTTTCATGCATTGTCTTTTGCCGGCCGAAGTGGCCGTGCGGTTAAAGGCGCTGCAGTCTGGAACCGCAAGACCGCTACGGTCGCAGGTTCGAATCCTGCCTCGGGCATGGGTGTTTGTGATGTCCTTAGGTTAGTTAGGTTTAACTAGTTCTAAGTTCTAGGGGACTAATGACCTCAGCAGTTGAGTCCCATAGTGCTCAGAGCCATTTGAACCATTTGCATTGTCTTTTGGTGGTTGTTATAGTAAGCAAATGGGACTTTCCTGCTAACTTGTAGCTGTGGAGTTCTGCCACACCTAGCCACTGAAGTGCTACTGTCGGACTGTTTATTTTTGAGCATTCCGAACTGTGTTTTGGGATACCAATCGGACTTAGTTTCTGATATGGTCAGGTTGGACCCTAATTATTTTCACCACGTTTAGGTGACTGATTCTGAAACAGTGCCACTGGACTTCATCTGTGTTTAAACCAGTCGGGACTTTGAATATTTTGTGGCATCCGACACTTAGGGATTCGCGCTAGTGTCGAGTGAACTGTAGATCATCGGGATTAGGCCACTTTTTAGCGAACTGATCGATTTCCTAAACATCAATCGATGTTCTTCAGCATTCAACAAATTTATTTAAAATTTACAGTGTGTTCAGTATCACTATTGGGGGCTCGAGCAATAATTAATACGGCACGTAATTGTTTGGAAAATACCACCAGGAAATTGCATTTAGTTATGAAAAAAAACTTCTGAATTTTAAGGAACTTAACAGACGCATTCAATTAGTCATTTGACTTCATCCTTCTAGACTGTACCCTGGTAAACATTTGTACTTGTAAGTCAACAGCATCGAGAATATTTTATTTATGCACTTTTAAGAGGTGTTAAGCGCAAGCGGCTGGCGGTAGAAAGGAATGAGGACATCCCCGAGATAGACGACGAGAGCCAGTGGGCAATCGCATTTGCAGCCGCATTCCATTCCGCCGACCGTCACAAGCAGCTGAAGAGCAGGCAGCCCTGGGATCCACAAGCCAATGGCTGGCATCGGGCCTCTCATCTATGGGTTTCCTGAGAGAGGGGTTCTGAGAGGATGCCGTCACTGTCAGAGGCCACAGGAGGAAGATGCTCCTCCAGCCGGGTGTGAGAAGTGAGTCCCGAAGATAGTACTGCGAGAACCACAAGAGAGGAGGGCAGCGGGAGAACTGGTTTGGAAAAAAAAACTGAGGTAGTGAGAGTGATGGCTGTGACTTTTGCATAATTGGACAGCATATTAACAGAATGTAGGCATTCATATTTGTTTTGTCTCAGTATATGACAAGCAGTCAATAGATTTATATTCCAATAATTCCCTTTCTTTCTTGGAGACTGGACAAACCCGTGAACGTGAAGGATGGTGTTATGTGCAACTGACACACAAAAGTGGTTGCTCACAAGAACTACCTTTGCGGAGTGATAAGTCTGCATTTTGGGTCCGCCATACAGTTGGATGACATATTACCAAAGCGTAAGCATCGGAAGCACTACACAGGTAGCGTGAAGGTTTCACGTCACACCTGCACACCATGACTAAATTTCCTGGAATGACATACCTTCAAAGGCTAAGATAGAGGCACCTGTACCTGACTGCTTATCTTCGAGAGCTTTTTGGACACGTTGGACAAAATGTACACCTCATCGCTCATTACCTTGTATCTCCTCATCTGTTTGGAACTTAATGTTTCTGTGGAATATGATTTCTTGGACCAAATTCAAAGTTTTGTGTGAGGCAATGGTTACTGGTACGTCACCCGGAATTTCACATGCCTGATGAGCTGTAGACTGTGCAGCAGAGGCGGCTTTAATCAATAGTGATCAACTGTGCGTTTTTCCCAATGACTCAACTTCTCAAAATTCATTTTCAGTATGTTCCACAAAAGATCATGGCTTTGTTGCAGTAAAAGTATCCCCATCAGTCCGAGTACATACCAAGTACTGGGCAAATTATTTCGCTCCTATATGTCTGGCTTGTCCATCTTCCCATGGGGTAGCCAGAATAGGGAAAGAAGTATAACTGTACACAATGAAACCCGTCTGATGACATGGGCAGATCAGAAGGGCCACTGTTTTGGTTTATTTTAATAAGTTTCGTGTGTGAAATGTCCATCCTGATGCCACTTACTCTGATCAAGGGCTCTTTTTATGGGCACCACTCAGCTGCAGCAAAGGCCATCTGGCACGATGGCCATTGCTGGGAGTCCTGACGTCCCTGGAAGATGGGCAATTACCACTTGGCATGCATAGGCAGCTAGTAGCTCAGGCATCAGCATTGTGATCCTTGAGTTATTGAGGGGCTCAACTGAACGCTTGCATAACAAACCCACAACGTCAGACTGGTTACTGCGTTGGCTTTGAAGCTCATGTAACAGCCTACATAGGTATTGTTCGCAAATGATTTTCGACAGTGCATACAGTATGCACTATTTAAAGTGTTGTCCTCTGTTCAGTCCCCTACAGAAAAAAATGGAAAATGGTCAAACCCAGATGAGGACCAAAAGTTATTTCAGCTAAAAGGTGATGAATGAATGGATAATCTGACAAAGGAAAGCTAAACCTAGGAAATAGGCAGATTGACAACAAAGGCAAAAGTTAGAAAAGAAAGGATAGTCAGTGATTAGAGATTGCAGCGCAGGAAAGGAACTAGATGTTGCATTAGCTTGGGGCCCCGTGTCCGCCATGTACGTACTCACGATAGTTGTGATCCCCCTGAGGGGTATAGTTCTACAATCCTTGACTGTTCCCATGTAATGGTAATCTGAGACAGTAGCATCTATTGACAGTTCTTAATACTAAACTCTGATTATTATTCGCGTGTGACAGCAGTACAAGACACTATAAGACATGGATACAGAAATACATATGCATCATTTGAAAAAGAAACAAAATATTGAAAGAACACTAGCAACACGGCAATTGAGACAAAGAACACTAGCAACACGGCAATTGAGACGAAGAGACATAAGCCAACATGTAGATTGTGAGAACATCGAGACAAAATGTTAGATCATTTGAGAGTACTTGACAATGCAATTCAGGATCTGCTTTCGGATGCCAATTTCATGAACTGCAAAGAACATGTTGACATCGACAGGAGGGCAATTCTTAATACAACAAGAAAAACTGCAGACACCCTGCCCACACTGGTTGCAAACCTGAAACTTATGACAGCTTAAGTTGTGACAGCAGCTCCTGTACCTGTGACACAACATACCATCAAACTCTCATCCATCAGATTAATTTCCAGGAGAAATAAAGAGGTAGTCTCAATTTTGTGAGCGGTTTCAGTCTTCAATGTCTACTATACACAAGCATGTCGTTCTCTGAGGGTACTTAAACTAGAAAAGATCGCTGACAATCATGTCATGAAGCTAGTGGAATTTCTGAATGATTAAGTGGAGGGAGCCATGATCACCAACAAAATTAAAGATAGTAACATGTCAGGCACATTTATATTGACGGCAGCCACACTACAAGTGAATGCAAAAGGACAGAAGCTCGACAGAAAGACAAAACGGGAGCAATCAATATTTAGTATCCCTGCCAGCAGACATCACATTGGAGGCAGACAAGCTGGCATGTGTAGTCCAGCAGGATAGGGCGGAAATCTGGTATGGAAGACATACGCAACACGCAGCACCAGGAAGACCTGCTGGCGAAGCTGTTTACCTGTGGGCAGCAGTAAGCCAGAAGGCAAGTACTTAATTAAAGCTTGGCCAACGCAGACTTCGCCTAGTACATTGTGCTGTGTGTTGTGCCAATGCTTACGGTGTCAGTTGTCTGTGCCAGCCGCACACTTAGTTCTTCCCTGCAAGTCTCTACATGGGATCACACTCTCTGCTTCCCATAGATTGATTCGCATGGAAAGTTAGTTTCCTGTTTCCCAGCTATTAGCAAGCACTGTCATCCGTGACGTATCCGCATCGACAGTGTAGTGAAGTAGTGTAAAGACTAAAGTGGCAAAGAACGACACTCCTACAGATGTGATACCCCTGTATTTGCTTTCCCCTTTCCCTAGTGTTCACTCTGACTACCACGAACCTGGCATTTCTACAATGATGGCAGGAACAGTTGTGCCTACAGAAGGAATAGCAACAGCTGCAGCAGTGGCACCAGCAACACGAGCAGATGTAGTCACTAATAATCCAGAATGCGGACTTGCTTCGCGCTGTTGCCTCGCTGGGGGGTGCGCGAGCCACCTGCTGTTCCGTTTTCTGTGATACCACCTCACGATCAACTTTGTTTGCCTCTTCCAATGACTCACCAGAAAGATGTGAGAATTACCTGTGCCGGTTCTTGCTGACCCATTTCCCCTGCATATTGTTTTGGTGGTCCATTTGAGTTGGCTGGAGTGCATATATTCAAGCGTGGATCACGCATGGTGTACATTTTTTCTCCTAAGTGATTGGCTGAGAGTTGTCCAGGGGGTTCTCATGCTTGGCACAGAGGAGCAATGCTGTCATGTGGTCATTCCCCTGGTGTATGTGCTCTAATACTCCAGCTGCTCCACTGGGGTATTACTAATATGAAAGCACTGGCGTGATGTCACATCCACTGGTCATTGATTGATCGTGACACTGAACATCTGGTGTGATCTTGCATGGCTTGTCAACAGAAGTAGGCTGCATCAGCTTATCAGTTCTCTCCTTGTCCGGTTCCAGAGCACCCTTGCGACAGAGTGCACATCGGCTTCATTGCACCTTCTCGTGCAGGATGTGATTGGTTGTTGGTCGATGCATTGTCCAGTTTCCCATACATAGCCAAACTGTCTTACACGTCATCGACTGCCACAATTCATGCACTGCTCGTTATTTTTGCCACTGAGGGATCCCCATGTACCCTGGTATCTGACAAAAGTCGGCAGCTTGTGTCGCATAGGTTTGAGGACTTGTGCTTTCTCATAGGTATCCAGTATCTGATTACCAAGTCATTTCACCCGGCTTCTAACTTGGAGGTGGAGAGCTTTGTGCGTACATTTAAGATTCAAATGAAGTAGTCTGTGTCTGCCGCTTGGGCAACGCCAGTTAACAAGTGCAGTCTGGTGGAACGTTTGCATGACCACAAGCTGCAGGGGCTCCTAGATTTGCTGTAACCTGATTTGCACGCCACGGACAACTGTGCAGAGCCGTTTTTTCCTCAATGGGCTGCCATTTGGACCTGGATCTTTGGCCAGAGGCAGGGGTGGCTGCCAGGTGTTGCGGTCAGCTTCAAAGATTGGCAGTTGTTTGTGGTGAATGATGATAGTGAGCAGCTGATCAGCTATGCAAATCAGACACACCCACACTTGTTTGGGGTATCACTGCTGTGTTCAGCTGGTCTGCCAGCAGCAGACTGGGTCATGACGTTGTTCCAGGTGAGGGCTCTCACCTGCAGCAGCATACTTACCCATTGTTGCCCCCCTCCCTGCACTCTGCTGTACTCCTCTCACCTGCAGCAGCGGCTTCCAGTGAAGCCTGCACCTGCCAATGTGGATCCCATGGATTTTGACCTATCTCCCTCCTCCTCCAACTCCTCCTCCCCTCCTCCTGCTCTGCCTCCTCACCCCCTCACTGATGGAGGTGGCATTGCCACCACTGCTGCCAGTGGACCTTCTGTTGCCACAGCCTCCATGCCCTTCTGCCGTTCCAGTGGAGTAATCGCCCTTGGCGTTGCCTCCTTTGGTGTTTGGCCTGCTGTCTAGTTCTCCAGTAATCTCTTCGGTTATGTACCAGAGGTCATGCTGCTGACTCTGCAGTTTTCCTTCCTTGGACATTTGGATGGATTTTGAGTGGATCGATATCTGGTACGATAGCTCTTGCCGAAACATCCCTCCAAGTCACAAGATTTCCATGATGCATTCAAAATGGAGGACGCATGAGTAGAGGTTTCATTACTAAGAATAAATGATGATATCCTTTCTTTGAATCTTTGCAACAGAGAAAAAACATTTTAGAATGTTACAAAGAAAATTTTCTAATAACTTTCAATTTCATGAGATGTATCATTCTCAACTGTTGCTTTATATTCAGAATGAACAAGTCGAAATGGTCAATGTGCAGAACACTAAAAATGATGTCTTATGTCTTTCTCATCATGCAGTAAAGCAAGAATGCGAGTTAAAAACTGGAGAATTGTTTTTTATTCTTCATTGTGGAAATATGTTTGACCATCACTTGATGACACTTTAGACTTAGACCCAATCTATTACCTGAAATACTCTCAACTTCAATTCAGTTCAGGTTGTTTCAATCAGCAATTGTTGGAGATGGCATTCCTACAACTATCTTTGAACAAAAACGACAGAGACTTAATGAGATTGTTTAGGTTTCACATTGAGAAGAAAGAAGATGCAATTTGGCAAACTACAAATGACATCATTTACAGCTTTACATGTTTACCATTTGGCCTAACATGCAGCCCAATTTCTCCTTTCTGCAATGTTGCATCAACTGGTTACAAAACTTAGAGGCTCATATCCCACTGCAGCAGAATTTCCAAATAGAAGTACTTTTATGGAAAAGTTTGCCACCAGCTGGGAGGACGACAATGGAGTAAATATCAGTACACTACCAGCTGTCAGGTTTGTCACAACAAATAGAACTTCCAATTGTAATATGGGCTACAAATTCTAATATACTAGAGGGCATATGGAAAACGGAAGGGCAGTCAGTCAATGAAGGGCAGTCAGTCAATGAACATACTACAGTCTTAGGTATCGACTCGGATATAGAATCATTATCAATTAAATATGTGATGAACCTACTAAAAAACAGCAATCACTGCACATGACAGTATAATTCTAAAATGCTCTTGGCATCTTCTCACTCGTATTCATCATTTGAAAGATTCTTTTTTAGGACACGTGGTATAGAGGCATACACTAAGACAAAATTCTGCCTTCATATGGACAATTGGAATTTCACCACTCACTCATCTGCAAACCTCAAGAATACCAAGATGGGTACCACTGCACCGTCAAATGCCAGAAGCTTCAAAAGTTCACATATTATGTGAAGCCTTGGAAAGAGCCTACGAGCTGTACTGCACATAAGAAGCTCCAAGGCTAAAAATACATTTGTTCATCTGGTCGTCAGTACTAACAGCTATCCCCTATCAAACCAGTGATAGTTCCGCAGTTTGAGCTATTAGCTGCCTTACTTGGTTCGTGACTTCTGAGGTATCTCTACCAATGATCTAGATTTGACATCGCAAACATGATAATATGAAGTGATTACATGTTGGCACTGGGCTGAATACACTGCGATCCTAATCACTGGAATACATTTGTTTGTAACTTAATAACAGAAATTCAAGAGAGTTTGAAGCCCAATCACAAGTAGTCCAGCAGATTTTGGTATCACATGGGATATCAGTGGAGAAAATACATGGCCCATCCTGGCTAGCTAAACCTCCTGACACTTGGCCTCAATAGGAAATATACGATAATTATATTTCAGAAATATGAAAGATATAGCAGCAAGCTTTGGCTATAATGCATGAGTGTGTGCCACTTACACAACAAAATATACTTATTGCTGAAAAATATTACAGTTAATAGCATGGGTTCTGCATTTCATCAATAATATTCAGTGTTCATGAAAGGTTAATGTCGAATTCACCGTCCACCAATTACAATCAGCAATACACAGTTGTCTATGGATGGTCTAACAAAGGAGCGCTTCCCAGCGGAATACAACACACTTAGAAACAAAAATGACGCCAAGAAAATTTAAAAGCGCATGTTACAACCCATGTCAGGATGGGCTTATACAACTTGGAGGATGACGACTCTCTGCAGAGATGAATGTGGGGAAGCAAAGCACCCACTGCTTCTGGAGAGTCCACATCCACCAAAAGACCACTCAACTGAGAGATGCACGTACATCAACATCTATGAACTTCCATAGTACTGTCAGAATTGTGTAATAAGTTTTGGATCGTCTAGGGAAGACAAATGGTTAAAAAGGTCATATAAATGTCTCCCTTGCTAAGTAGCTAGAAATGTCCTCAGATATGAGACAGAAGCTCCTCTAATACCTGACCATATTCAATTCACCAAGCCATCTGCTGTAAGAGGCATAGATTTTGCCAGACCACTTTTCGCCACTGTCGGAAACTTACTACAGAGGTGTTACACCTTTCTCTTCACATGCGCTACAACGAGAGCTCTTCAAATAAGAGCACAGATAAAACCAAAAGGTTTACTGTGAGGAGATGACTGACAAACTCTATTTATTCTGACAATGCAAAAAAATTTCAAGCTGTGAACATGGAACTAAAAGACCTCTCTCATTTCTTTGAAAACACGAAGATCAGCCAGCACTTCAGTCACCAAGGTGTTAAACAGAAGTTCATTCCATCATGAGTGGCTTCTTGGGGAGGCTGGTGGGAGCATATAGAAGAAACAACAAGGTGCTGCCTGAGAAAGGTTGTGGGAAAATCCTTAGCAGACGAGGAAACAGTTAGAACTTTACAGGTAGAAGTAGAAGCTGCTATCAACTTGTGAACAACTGCACAGTGTGACTTAGAAATCCTGACACCAAGCCATCTGGTAACTGGAGCACAGCTGACTACATTATCCACGGATCCTGAACGGAGTATGTTGAAAGATCTTAGAAGAGGGGCGAGGCAAAGTGAAAATCTGCAAAATAACTTCTTGCGGACAGGAAGATACATAGTTGAGGTACAAGTGGAAGAGAACCACCATTGTTCAAAGAAGACCAGTAAGAGATGAAATAGTGCAGGCCTTCATTCTTCAAACACTTGGCAGAAGAAATATTAGTCAGCCTGTGTAAATGGTCATCCCACTTTAGACTGACCAATTTTTTTTGTATGATGTTGAGGATTGTAAATAAATATTCTGTAATTCATCTCTGTTATGTAATATATTTGAATGTAGAAGTAATAGCAAAGCTGTGAAAAAATACACATTATGACTTGTTGGTTAATCCACGTTGTATAACCTAAGGAAAGTTCTGGCAGAATGTAAATAATTTAGGAGTAAAGGAGATAACTCACTGAACAATGGTAGTGGGTTGAGTCACTGACAGGAACAAGAAAAGAATGGAAGATCTACTAGCTTTTTGACAAATCCTTTAACGAGACACACACACATGCGGATGCATTACACTAGGTGAACACACAATGCTAGGAGTGCACTGTGGCAAGTAGACTGGGGTGTGTAGTTGTGTTGGTTGAGGTAGGTAGACGGATAAAAGAGGCAGTAAGCACAAGGAGAGGTTGGGGAAGGGTGGGTACAGTTCAGAGAGAGGCAGTAGGTGTGCAGGATAGGAATACGGTAGGAAAAGGAAGTATACATGGTACAGGAATGTGACACACAGGCACTAAAGGCAGTGAGTTCATACAGCGCACGATGATGATGATGATGATGATGATGATGATGATGATGGTGTGGAAGATTGGATTTGGAAGGGGAGAGACAGGACAGACGAAGTGTAGACCTTTGGGTGGTGGGTGTGGGTGCAGTGGATTTGTGGAGATTGAGGCCAGGAGGATTACAGGAACAGGGACAACCCCACCTACCTATTTCAGAAAAGCTGGTGCTTGGGGCCCGCCGGGGTGGCCGAGCGGTTCTAGGCGCTACAGTGTGGAACCGCGCGACCGCTACGGTCGCCGGTTCGAATCCTGCCTCAGGCATGGATGTTTGTGATGTTCTTAGGTTAGTTAGGTTTAAGTAGTTCTAAGTCTAGGGGACTGATGACCTCAGAAGTTAAGTCCCATGGTGCTCAGAGCCATTTGAACCATTTTTGGCGCTTGGGGTAATGATCCAGGTGACACTGATTTGGAAGCAGCCATTTAATTCTAGAATGTAGTGCTAAGCAGTGTGTTCCGCAAGCAGATGGTCATGCCCACCTAAAATGCGATGCAGATATTGGGTGATGCCACCTATATATACACCACCATCCCTCAGACTGATGGTCATGTTATTATTGAACACTACCTCTCCCAGTGTCGTTCAAACTCCAAACCCACTATCTAACTCGTAATAGCTCTAACTAATTACATTCTAACACACAGCTACATCACCTTTGAAAGCGAGAAGTATAAAAAAATCTACAGCACTGCCATGGGCACACACATGGCACACTCCCATGCTACTTGGTTAATGAGCCATCAAGACGAAACATTCAACCCCAAACCCCTTGTCAGGTTCAGTTTCATTGTGAAAGACACACCCTGTCCCCATTCCTCCACAAACTAATCATCATCTATCCCATCTGTTTCACCTGATCCTCCTCAGACCAATGTGCCACTTCCTAAATGTTGACCTCCACCTATGTGATGACTCAGTCCACACCTCTGAGTGTACCCAGCCCACTAACCATACACAGCACCTGCAGTTTGAGAGCTGTCATCACGGCCACACCAAAAACTCACTCCTATATAGCCCAGCCACTGGTAGGTGGCATAGCTGCAGTGATGAGAATTTCCTTGCCCAGTATGCTGAAGGTCTTACAGAGGCTGAAGGTCTCACATACAGGCACTATCTACAAAACCTAGTTCAAGAACAGAATTACGCAATGTATCCTCATACAACCATAATTCTCTCACCATCACCAAGAACCAAACTGTGAAGACCACCCAATATAATCCCAAACTGGAGTAACTGAACAATATCTTCTGCCAGTGCTTCAACTATTTTTATCAAGGGCAGAAATGAAAGACATCTGAACCCCACAATCTCTACTGAAGTGGTATTCTCCCACCCACACAACCTAAACAGTGTCCTAGTCCATCCCTACGCCAACCCTACTCCAAACCCCTTGCCACAGTGGTCGTATCCCAGTGGAAGATACAGGTGCTAGATCAACATGATTCTCCAACCCAGCACATGCTACTCTAGTCCTGTCACAGGCTTTTCATATCTCATGAGGCAAGGCCACCTGTGAAAGCAGCCATGTCATGCACTAGCTAGCTCTGCTACAATTTCTGTACAGCATTTTTTGTAGGCATAACCACCAACCAGCTGGCCACCAAAATGAATGGCCAACACCAAACTGTTGTCAAGAACAGAATTAACCACCCAGTGGTAGAACACACAGCTGAGCATTATATGCTCGAGTCCAATGGCTATTCATAACCCGTGTCTTCTTTATTCTCCCCACACCCTCCACCTCCCAACATCAACTTTTCTGATTTACGTCCGCAACTCGTGGTCTCGCGGTCGCGTTCTCGCTTCCCGTGCACGGGGTCCCGGGTTCGATTCCCTATGGGGTCAGGGATTTTCACCTGCCTCGAGATGACTGGGTGTTTGTGTTGTCCTCATCATTTCATCATCATTCATGCAAGTGGAAGATTGGACTGATAAAAGTTCGGGAATTTGGACGGGCGCTGATAACCGCGCAGTTGAGCGCCCCACAATCCAATCATCATCATCAGCAGCAGCAGCAGCAGCATTTTCTGATTTACATAGATGGGCGTTATCCTTACAATACATACTCCTGTGCTGAATCTTCACCAACTCACTGCACCCACACTTTCTACCCAACAGTCTCCCTTTCATCTGTGCTGGCGGCAGCGGCATCATGTGCTGCACGAACTCTCAGACTCCAGTGGCCAAGTGTCATATTCCTACGTGTGCTCCTGCTGCGTCTCCCACTTGCATTTCTATGATGCACATCTGTTACACCTACAAATAGCCAGTCATCCTTTTACAACCTCTTCCCCTTCACGCCCCCCCCCCCCCCCCAACACACTCAATTACCCCAGTCTATCTGCTGCGCTCTCTCTCTCTCTCTCTCTCTCTCTCTCTCTCTCTCTCGCTCTCTGCGTGCGTACTCTAGATGCACAGTTTGGTATTTATAAGTATGGTAAAAGCTAAAAGGCTTTATTGGAATAATGTAACTCTATGTAACACTGTTGAGAAAAAAATATTAGGTACTATGCTCCGAATGAGGAGACTCCCATTTCTGTAAAGGTGACTGCTTATTTAAAGTAGTTTTAAGGGGGTTACTAAAGAACTTCATTTTTACTAGAGAATGATTGATTATGGAAACTTCAATGGAACTTACTTATCAGAGAAAAATGCTTGGGTAAATAAATGGGATGTGCAGATCATTCGTATCTTCAGGGTAATCCCAGAAAGTTCTGAGAAGGGGAGGGGAGGAATGAACGATAGAAGGAAGGAAGGAAGGAAGAATTCAACACCAACATGACATAATAGAGATTAAAATATATTTTATTTTTGTCTTGCTTTTCCGAGGAAATCACACTGCTCAAGCACAGAAACTTATTATGGACTGTCTGCTATTTCTGACACATAACATTTAACAGTGAATCCCAGTACACATCCTCATTGTTTGCCACATCAGTAGCAAGGGTTCATCAAACCACTTTCACAATACTTCTCTATTACTCCAATCTCGAACAGTGTGCGGAAAAAACAAACAACTATATCTTCCCGTGCGAGCTTTGATTTCCGTTATTTTATTATATTGATCGTTTCTCCCCATATAAGTTGGCGTTAACAAAATATTTTCACATTCGGTCGAGAAAGATGGTGACTAAAATTTCGTGAGAAGATCCAGCCGCAACGACAAACGCCTTTGTTTTAATGTTGTCTACCGCAAATCCTATACCATGTCCACGACACTCTCTCTCCTATTTCTAGATAATACAAAACTTACTGCTTTTCTTTGAACCTTCTCGATGTACTCTGTTAATCCTATCTGGTAAGGATCACAAACCGCACAACAATACTCCAAAGGAGGACAGACAAGCGTAGTGTACGCAGTCTAGATCCAGATCTGCTGCATCTTCTAATTGGTCTGCCAATAAATCGCAGTCTTTAGTTCGGCTTCCCCACGACATTTTCTGTGTGTTCTTTCCAATTTAAGTTGTTCGTAATTGTAATTCCTAGGTGTTTAGTTGAATATACAGCCTTTAGATCTGAATAATTTATTGTGTAATCGAAGTTTAACGAATTCCTTTTAGCACTCATGTAAATGACCTCACACTTTTCATTATTTAAGTTCAATTTCCAATTTTCGCACCATTCAGATATATTTTCTAAATCGTTTTGCAATTTGTTTTTATCTTCTGATGACTTTATTAGACGATAAACGACATCATCATCTGCAAACAACCTAAGACGGCTGCTAAGATTGTCTCATATATCGTTTAAATAGATAAGAAGGCCTATAACACTAACATGGGGAACGCCAGAAATCGCTTCCCTTTTACTCGATGACTCTCGGTCAATTACTACGAACTGTGACCTTTTTGACAGGAAATAACGAGTCAAGTCATATGACTGAGGTGATATTCCGTAAGCACGCAATTTGACTACAAGCACCTTGTGAGGTACAGTGTCAAAAGCTTTTTGGAAACACACACACACACACACACACACACACACACACACACACACACACACACACACACACAATGTTGCAACAAAATCTTCCTTAAACACATGTGGCATTCACAATGAATTACACAGAGAGAACAATGGTATTATTTCCATCTTGAAGTAGGAAGACAACACAGAAATTAAAAAATATGAAATCAGCGGGCACAAAAAGAGGTTGCACAAACTTTTTTAACATACATAATAAATGGGTCCTTGACTTCAGGTATATTTCCAGAGTGCCAAAAGCACACACGAGTTGTACCTTACTAAAGGAAGTTAAATTGGAGTGTACAGAATACATCAGACCAGTTTCATTATTTTCAGCATTCTCAAATTAACTATATCAAAACTAAGCTGGACTAATGAGTTAACTGAATAAATACAACCTTCTTAATGAACCACAGTTTGGTTTCCAAAGTAGAAGTACAATATCGGCCCTTTCAGATTTCACAAAAGTGGTACCCTAAAGTCTTGACAAGGATGACTATGTTACTGGCATTTCCTTATACTTCTCCAAGGCTTTTAACAAAAAAAATGGCTCTGAGCGCTATGGGACTTAACATCTATGGTCATCAGTGCCCTAGAACTTAGAACTACTTAAACCTAACTAACCTAAGGACAGCACACAACACCCAGCCATCACGAGGCAGAGAAAATCCCCAACCCCGCCGGGAATCAAACCCGGGAACCCGGGCGTGGGAAGCGAGAACGCTACCACACGACCACGAGATGCGGGCAGCTTTTAACAATGTTGACTGTAAAATACTACTAAACACATTACAAGAATTAGGAGTATATATCGATAACTTTCCGTATAGTATAAGGTATGGAGAAAAAAATTCTCCTTGCTGAAGACAACAACATCATGGTCACCAATAAAACACCACAACTCCTAATAGAGAAGGTAAAGGAAACCCACGAGGATACTCAGGGCTGATTAGTATGCAATAAATTACAACTGAGCATAAAGAAAACATATAGCATGCACTTCAGCATACGGAGGTAAAACAACTTTATTATATTAAGCAGAGATGATAAACCTACAGATTCTATAATAAACACAAAGTTTTTATGAATTAATGTTGACCATCAATTAACATGAATGAACAAACGAAGGGACTGGTGTACAAGGTGCCCTAAAGTCCACAGAAAAAGTAAGGTTGGGCAGAAGTGTTCTGTGCTGCTATTGGCTAATGCTGTGATGTCAATCACAAAGGAACAGTTTCAGGGACAGTGCTGTAACATTTGTGAAACATGTTTATGAGATGTATTTGTGGAACATTTTAGTTTTTGTGGAAATAATGGAATGGAAATTAATATTCTGCTACTGCTCGAACATTATTGCTACAATTTTTAGTACCGAAATACGTACACAGGTCAAAAAACAGCATTATGTAGTCTGTTTTTCTGGGTTTCTGACAAAGCAAATGTTAGTATGGAGCAAGTAGTTTTCTCAGTTGGCTGTGAGAAAAGTTGTAAAGATTAAGCAAAAACTAGATACAGCAATTCTCATTCTGTATGCATCACAAGTTCACAAAACTTCAACTAATAGGTGGAAAGTGTGGATTTAAGTTCCTAAATTTTAGAAAGAATTTGAATTAGCTACTCTAAATACTGCATACAGTTGTATACTTTTAGTCACACCACCACACTGGGCTTTTGACGAAAGTGGGTAGAAAATACTGAGCCAAGTTGTTTACATTCATCCATAGAAAAGGAAATTAGCTCGCAAGTTCAACAGTGCTGCTGTAATCTTATTTTAAACAAGTACTCTGCCTTCAGTAAAACTCAAGACAGCACAAGAGGAGATGGGTAACCAATTCCTAAAAGTAAAGGGGAACTGTCCAACAAGATGGAACGCTATTATTATTATAGACTAAATACAATACAAAAATCCTCTTTCATTTGTGAGGACCTGTTTAATGACAGAAACAAACTTCCTAAATATAGAAGAGTGGGTAATACTAGAAGACAGTGAGCCAATACTGAAACTATTTGAGTCAGTACTGATTGTCCACGTTAAGTTGACGATTGGTGCCACCGCATTACGGAGGGGAGGCGTAGGGTGGGAAGGGGAATGAGAAGACGGGAGGGGAGGGGAGGGGAGGCAGCGTCGGCTGCTTGCAGCGGTGGAGGCACCACTACCCGCGATTTGCGCTCGACACGAAACCGGAGGCAGCATTCGCGGAAATGTTGCCCGCTATAGTGACACTTTCGTCAGATCGTTAATCACATAACTTGTTGACATATTCATGCTCAAGAGTTTTGCCTACAACTTGTGTGTTATATATGTATCGAAAACAATGAGAAATGAAAGTACAACTTGCGACACTATGAATCGAAAGTCAGAAACTTATTTCTGAAGTCTGTCTGAACACTGCATTTATTAAACGAAACACAGCAGTAATGTCTACAAAGTGTCATTAATTGTGCCTGGAAGAACTGTCAAAATGATGTTCACTGACGATCACTGTCATTTGTGTTTGATTCAAGATCATTATCACCACCGTTTCAGGGCGTGATGGTAATGATAACTTCATCAGTGGCTATTTCCATTATTCGTTCTAGTGTCCAATATCCTTGCTCCAGGTGCTGCACATTCCTGCGGTACGGTCCTGTGCAGTAACTGAAAGGAAAGCAACATTAACAAAATTCCGCAATCTTTCCTTCGACATGTCACCAGTGACACTGTTCTCCCTGAAATTCGTTTAATTTTGGCCTATGCCAATTCTATCGGATTTATATGGCAATTTTTGGGAGCTAAACGCACTACTTTGTGGCCTCTGCTTTCAGCGATTTTATCCCCGACATACAATTTGACTGCTGGTTTGTTTTCCTTTATTGTAAATAACAGTAAGCTTCCTCATTGAGTGGTTGTAGTTTATTTGACCGTCTTGCAACCGCTCTAACATCATAATCCTGAAATCATATTTACGAGGCATTCTGTCGAACTTCCTGCTGTGGTATGGAGCATAATCCATACAATCACAGAATTGGATGGAATATTACGAACCACCATATCTGCAACCCCTCTCCTGTCGACGTCTGCTAGTTTCGTCAACTTTAACAACTTCGCAAATTAGTGGAAACAGTTTCTTGAATTCCTGACAAATTAAAAGTGTGTGCCAAATCGGATACCCAGGTTCGATTCTTGGTCCGGCAAACAGTTTTAATTAGTCAGAAAGTTGGAAATCAGCGTACACTCCGCTACAGGGTGAAAATCCTGTTCTAGTTTCTTGCACCTTTCTGCAAGTCCTAGCCGAATTTGTCTTTTCGTGGAAGTTCTCAAACTTAACAGAAGTAGTGCATGTTCAGTACTGGTGCGAAAATACCATTGTCGAAAAGGCGAATGGTACAAAGACAGATGGGTCGAAAGTAATGTACCGTTGGGGCCCTTAAAAACACACAATTGGCACCACTAGCCAAGGAAATGCGAAATGAGTTTACCAATCAATACCACAAGTGAATGTAGAAAGGCAGCACAGACGTCTTTAAACTTTAAATGATTTTTTTAATGTTATAGTAAACATAAATGCATTATATTTGTGACAAAAGAAGTAAATACTGCTTGCAAAAATCGAATAGTAATTAAGGGGCATCTCTAGACTAGACATGTTCGGAATTTGCATAAGACATCCTCCAAGTTTTTAATCTAAGTGAAGACCTCTGGTTTAAGTTAACTGAATATCGTTTCTGGGTTACCATCAATATGTACACTATTTTTTTGTGTTTTGTCTCGATTTTTATTCATTAATAATAATGCAAAAACAGTGGTGACTGCTCCGATTTTTAAGAGTAACTGCAGTTCTGTAACAAGTAATTGCGGGGAGTTCTTGAAATAAACATGCCTCAGTGACTTCGAAGAAGTAAACTTGAGTAAGTTTTTGTTGTAATGTAAACACCTCAGTAAGTTCTTACAGACGTTACTTGCTAGTGGACGCGAGCGTTTTTAAAAGCTTCGCATCAGGCAGCGCTCGGAGACAAATGAATATCTTTCAAGTAGTGCCGATTTCCTCCGGTTCTGGCAGCATTAGCGAAATCGTCAAGTTATCGTGGCCAAACAATACTTCATGTCAGGCGAAACTGACACCACAATGTCACTAACCCCACCACTAATTTGTGGCTTAAAACAAACAATGACAAACCAGCACCAGATGTGTCAGGAACTTCAGTTTCTATACGTTATTAGTAGAAGACTGGGAAAAACTCGAAACCAATATATCTGTTGCCAAATAAACAGTCCTAGACTCAAGATTTTTTTAAAAAAGTACATTTTGCAGTGGAGCAAATGCTAGTAACGCGCAGCGATCGGTCACGAAAGACTTTTTAGCGATAATAACCACAGAGATAACCCAGCTTGAAAATGGACTTAACGACTACGTCATCAAGAGACGCGAAGATTAAAATGGTTCAAATGGCTCTGGGCACTATGGGACTTAACTTCTTTGGTCATCAATCCCCTAGAACTTAGAACTACTTAAACCTAACTAACCTAAGGACATCACACACATCCATGCCCGAGGCAGGATTCGAACCTGCGACCGTAGCGGTCGCGCGGTTCCATACTGTAACGCCTAGAACCGCTCGGCCACTCTGGCCGGACGCGAAGATTAGATTTGATTAGTACTTGTTCCATAGATCATGAATACGACACTTCGTAATGATGTGGAACGTGTCAGGTTAATAAAAGGTGTCTATACAAGATATTACATTACACAAAATATTACACGACATTTAATATTTTTAATATTTTTTGTGGGGGTTGGGGAAATTACCCACTTACTATATCTAAAAATTTATCTAATGAGTAGAAGGAGTTGCCATTAAGAAATTCTTTTAATATCCTTTTAAATGCTAAATAGCTATCTGTCAGGCTTTTGATGCTATTAGGTAAGTGACCAAAGACTTTTGTGGCAGCATAATTTACCCCCTTCTGAACCAAAGTTAGATTTAACCTTGAGTAGTGAAGCTCATCCTTTCTCCTAGTGTTGTAGCCATGTACACTACTACACTACTATTACTTTTGAATTCGTTCGGATTGTTAATAACAAATTTCATAAGTGAATACACATATTGTGAGGCTACAGTGAAGACCTGTAGCTCTTCAAATAAGTGTCTGCAGGATGATCTTGGATGAGCTCCAGCAATTATTCTGATTACACGCTTTTGTGCAATGAACACTCTTTTACTCAATGATGAGTTACCTCAGAATATGATGCCATACGAAAGCAGAGAATGAAAATAGGCGTGGTAAGCTAATTTACAGAGATGTATATCGCCAAAATTTGCAGTGACCCTAATAGCATAAGTAGCTGAACTCACACGTTTCAGCAGATCCTCAGTGTTTTTTTTTTTTTTTCTCCAGTTCAACCCCTCATCAATGCATACACCTAGAAATTTTTTCCAGTTCAACCCCTCATCAATGCATACACCTAGAAATTTTGAATATTCTACCTCAGCTACCGATTTCTGATCGAAGTCTATATTTATTAATGGTGTCATTCCATTTACTGTGTGGAACTGTATATACTGTGTTTTGTCAAAGTTTAATGAGAGCCCATTTGCAGAGAACCACTTAATGATTTTCTGAAAAACATCTTTTACAATTTTACCAGGTAATTCTTGTCTGTTGGGTGTGATAGCTATACTTGTATCATCGGCAAAAAGTACCAGCTTTGCATCTTCGTGAATATAGAATGGCAAGTCATTGATATATATTTAGAACAGCCGAGGACCGAAGACCGAACCTTGTGGCACCCCAGTCTTGATTGTTTCCCAGTTTGAGAAATCACCAGTTCTTTGATTATTTCAACTTTCTGCACTCTTCTAGTTAGGTATGATTTAAACCAGGGCCGGCCAAACGCTGCACAGTGTGCGGAAGTGCTGCACATGTGCGCACGTGTGCGACAGCGACATCTGTTATTAGACATGTGTCCTAAATGAACGGCGGCGGCTCCACTTCCCTGTTTATGTGGTACAAGCAAGAGCGGAACATACCCAGTCTCGTTTACCCGTGGTGACCGTACCCTTAACAGAGAAATATTGAGAAATGGTAGGCACAGTGAAAAAGCAAAGGACGGGTACTGTTTTCAATTTTCCAGAATGACAACCACACTAAATCTTCACTGCGAGCAAGTTTTAAAATCGCATTAAGAATTGCACAATCTGAGAAACGCTTTTCCGAAGGGGAGTTTGTGAAAGGGTGTCTGATTGATGCTGCAGAACTTGTGTGTCCCACGAACGTTAGCAGGTTTCAAGAAATCAGTCGATCCAAGCAAACAGTGACAAGACGTATCAGTGCTATGGCCGGCGATCTGCACAGGCAGCTAATAAATAAGGCTAAATACTTTGTTGCTTTCTGTGTTGCGCTCGATGAAGCAACAGATCTTACAGATATAGCCCAGGTTGTGATATACATACGAGGTGTCGATAACGCACTTTGTGTAACAGAGGAGCGACATCTGTGCGTAGAAACATGCACTACATGAACGCTGACGGCTGCGGCGTACACGCTGTGACCCGGAAGTTGCACATGTGCAAGAGCACCGAACGCGTGCAGAATTTCTGGCCGGCCCTGATTTAAACCATTTGAACACTGTCCCATTCATACCACAGTACTTGAGCTTATCTAGAAGTATTCCATGATTTATACAATCAAAAGCCTTTGATAGATCACGAAAAAAATCCCAATGGGTGACTTCCAGTAACTCAGAGCATTTAATATTTCATTAGTGAAAGTATATATAGCATTTTCCGTTGAAAAACCCTTCTGGAAATCAAAATGACATTTTGTTCAAACTTTATTTTTACAAAGGTGTGAAGCTACTTTACAATACATTACTTTTTCAAGAATTTTGGATAAGTCAGTCAGACGAGAGACTGGGCGGTAGTAGTTGACATAAGATGTATCCCCTTTTTTATCAAGTAGTTTAACAATGGCATACTTCAATCTATCTGGGAAAATGCCCTGCTTCACAGAGCTATTACATATGTGGCTAAGAATCCCACTTATTTCTTGGGAACAAGCTTTTATTATCCTGCTGGAAATGCCATAAATTCCATGTGAGCTTTTATTCTTGAGAGAGTTTATTATATATTTCAGTATATTTCAGAAGGAGAGGTGGGTGGAATTTCAATTTTATCAAATGGTGTGGGTAAGGCCTCTTCCATTAACTGCCTTGCTTATTCTAATGAACATTTAGATCCTATTTTCTCTACAACATTTAAAAAATGATTATTCAAAATGTTTTCGACTTCCAGCTTGTTTGTCAAGTTTCCATTCTCTTTGATGGTAATGCCGTCATCCTGTACTCTTGGTTGCCTTGTCTCCCTTGTAATAATATTCCAAATTGTTTTGATTTGATTATCAGAGGTATTAATCTCAGACATGATGCACATGCTTCTGGACTTTTTAATAACCTTTTTAAATGTAGCACAGTAGTTTTTATAATATTTGGCTGTTTCTGGGTCATTACTCTTGTCTGTTGTTAGATACAGTTCCTTTTTGTGGTTACAAGATTTTTTATACCTTTAGTAAGCCGAGGATTTTTGCATGGTTTCTTATAATTAGATTTAACTACTGTCTTGGGGAAACAGCTTTCAAATTCTCTTACAAGTGTATCATGAAATAAGTTATATTTTAAATTAGCATCGGGTTCCTTGTACACCTCATCCCAGTCTAACTGCAGAAGATTTTCTCTGAAATTTCTAATTGTTGAGTCATTAATTGAACGCACAACCTTGGAGGGTAGTTTTGAATTACTGAATGGAGCTATGTCATATACTGTAACGAGCTGAGCACGATGATCAGAAAGGCCATTCTCAACAGGAAAAGACCAGCAGCGGATATCTGAGCACTTTATGACGCAAATGTGGCTCATATAAAGTTACATGCCACACCTACAACCGAAAGCCTTGTGTCTGTAAAACAGTATTTGGAGAAGCCTTACTTGGGAAGAAAGGAAACCTTAGCAACTACTGGAAAACGCATAAACCGGATTTCCATAATTTATTCCTTGGCCAGCTACTTCTGTTTCCTCTGAAAGAATTTTTTCTAATGCCAGATAACTCACTAACATCAGACGAAATCATTGGTCACAAAAACAACTTAAACATGATATTAACACTGAATTCACACAGTGAGGTGACAAAAGTCATGGGTAGCGATATGCACACACACAGAAGGCGATAGTATCATGTACACAAGGTATAAAACGGAGTGCATCGGCGGAGCTGTCATTTGTACTCAGATGATTTATGTGAAAAGGCGTCCAACGTGATTATGGTAGCACGACGGGAATTAACAGACTTTGAATTTCGCGCATTACCTCTCACCACAGACAATGCAGTGGCCTTCACTTAACGACCGAGAGCAGCGGCGTTTGCGTAGAGTCGTGAGTGCTAACAGACAAGCAACACTGCGTGAAATAACCGCATAAACCAATGTGGGACGTATGACGAACGTATCTGTTAGGGCAGTGCGACGAAACTTGGCGTTAATGGGCTATGGCAGCAGACTACGACGCGAAAAAATGGTTCAAATGGCTCTGAGCACTATGGGACTCAACATCTTAGGTCATAAGTCCCCTAGAACTTAGAACTACTTAAATCTAACTAACCTAAGGACATCACACACACCCATGCCCGAGGCAGGATTCGAACCTGCGACCGTAGCAGTCCCGCGGTTCCGCACTGCAGCGCCAGAACCGCACTGCCACCGCGGCCGGCGACTACGACGCGAGTGGCTTTGCTATGAACAAGACATCCCTGCACCGTCTCTCTTGCGCTCGTGACCATATCGGCTGGATTCTAGACGACTGGAAAATCGTGGTCTGGTAATATGAGTCTCGATTTCAGATGGTAAGAGCTGACGGTAGGGTTCGAGAATGGCGCAGACTCCGTGAAGCCATGGACCCAGGTCGTCAACAAGGCAGTGTGCAAGCTGGTGGTGGCCCCATAATGGTGGGGCTGTGTTTACATGTAATGGACTGGGTCCTCAGTTATGTTTGGCTACTTGGAGACCCTCTGAAGCCCTCCATGGACTTCAAATTCCCAACTAATGATGGAATTTTTATGGATGATAATGCGCCATGTCACCACGAAGTTCAACTGTTCGCGAATAGTTTGAAGAACATTCTGAATAATTCGAGCGAATGATTTGGTCACCCAGATCACCCAACATGAATCCCATCGAACATTTATGGGATATAATCGAAAGGTCAGTTCGTGCAAAAATATCCTGCGCCGACAACACTTTCGCAACTATTGACGGCTAAAGAAGTAGCATGGCTCAATATCTCTGCAGAAGATTTCCGACTTGAGTCCACGCCACGTCGAGTTTCTGTATTAAGCCAGGCAAAAGAAGGTTGGACATGATACTAGGAAAGGCATCGCATGACTTTTGCCAACTCAGTGTACTGTTAAATCGTTATCGCGACGTAAGCTGGCAATGTTTTAAAGAAATTATCGGTAGAAAACTGTCTTGAAAAACTTGCCATCTCATAGAAGCTGTACTAATATTTGTGCATCCAAACAAACACTAGGATTATGCAAAACACCTTCGAATGTTTCAGCATGTATTGTCGAGAGCAAGATGTGAAGAGGTACCGCATTTTGAAGATGAATACTAGTGGCTATGGTACTACGTATCAGGTTCAAATGGCTCTGAGCACTATAGGACTTAACATCTGAGGTCAACAGTCCCCTAGAACTTAAAACTACTTAAACCTAACTAACCTAAGGACATCACACACAACCATGCCCGAGGCAGGATTCGAACCTGCGACCGTAGCGGTCGCGCGGTTCCAGACTGTAGCGCCTAGAACCGCTCGGCCTCTCCGGCCGGCACTACGTACCAGGAACTAATTTTTTCGTTGTGACTTATGGCAGCTCATTCCGTGGTCCTGTGGAAAGGATGCACAAAATCGGTTTGGGTTGATTTGGGGGAGGAGACCAATCTGCGAGGTCATCGGTCTCCTCGGATTAGGGAAGGAAGTCCGTTGTGCCCTTTCAAAGGAACCATCCCGGCATTTGCCTGGAGCGATTTAGGGAAATCACGGAAAACCTAAATCAGGATGGCCGGATGCGGGATTGAACAGTCGTCCTCCCGAACGCGAATCCTGTGTGCTAACCACTGTGTCACCTCAATCGGTGCTCAAACTCGAACCCTCTCCTTGTGGCGCCGTTATTGAGAATAGTGATCTTTCTTATGCAAAGTATATTTTCTAATGGCATTTATCTTGAACAATACATAATTTGAAAAATTCACAGCGAGTAAAAAGTTTGAGTTTTAGAGAAGGCCCATAAATGATGTAAAAACAAATTTGGAGAGAATGAAAGCACACTGTTTTTCCCGAAACAACAAGAAAATACATGAGTTTCCTATCGAAGTTATGCAAAAGGACAGTACAGCAACATTTCTAAACGGAATTTTCCGGTAATAGCCTCCCTTTAAATAAATAAGTAATAGACGAGAAGCAGTTATTCGAGATTCAGAGCTCGTCCACTCGTCCAGGGCGCTAATAATAGTATCTAATAGCTTTTCAATTTTCAACTCTAGGCCGCTAATAGCCGAGGGACACTAGTGTTAGCTGCCAGATGTTTTACGAACCAGGCAACTTGGGGTGTCACTTTTTAATAACAGTTGACTTCTCATCGGGAAGTAGTCAGTCGAGTGAATGAAGAATTACTTCTTCTCACTCTCGTATTAAAAAAGAAAAGCGGAAAGGGTAGGAAGATGAGAAAACCTCCAATGTGTATTGGTCGTTTGACGATCAAGTGCAGACGAGATTACATTTTTCAGTTTCTTCGAATGTCGAAATCTTCTTTTACGAGTTGATTGACTACATAACGAGAAGATATAAATGGAATCGACACGGAACTAAAAAGAGGTTTTTCAGCAGATGACAACTATTTCTATACTGAGATAGTGAAATTAGTATAAAACTCAGCCGGCAGGTGTGGCCAAGAGGTTCTAGCCGCTTCAGTCTGGAATCACGCGACCGCTACGGTCGCAAGTTCGAATCCTGCCTCGGGCATGGATGTGTGTGATGTCCTTGGGTTAGTTAGGTTTAAGTAGTTCTAAGTTCTAGGGGACTGATGGCCTTAGATGTTAAGTCCCATAGTGCTCAGAGCCATTTTTCTCGAATTCTGGAATCAGACTCTTTGCAATATTGTTCCACGAACTCAATTTCTCTGTTTTGTCGGAGTATGCTTGTGTTGTGGCATTCCAGATTGCAGGTTCCCTTTCAGTCTCAGAAATAAAGTCTTCTGTATTTATTCTACTTTCGAACAGTTTATTCACTTCCGTCACTTCTCGGTCTACCTTTTCTGATGTTTCCATGCTTATCTATTTACTTATTAAAAATAACAAAGTTGTAACGCACTATAACAAACACGATGTTGACTGTATTGTCGCAATAAGTTATGAAGGACTGTGAGGTTGATAGCACATGCTCGAGTGACATATCGTGTGTGTGCACAGGTCCATCGGGGGAAAGGTGGCGCCACTAGTGGGCCATGGCTAATAGACTCAAAATACTGAGGTGACAAAAAGTCATCGGATACCTCCTAATATCGGGTAGGACCTCCTTTTATTCAACCTAGTGCGGCAACCCGACGTGGCATGGACTCAACAAGTCGTTGGAAGTCCCCTGTAAAAATACTGTGCAACGTTGCCTCTACAGCCGCCCATAATTGCGGAGATTGTGCCGGTGCAGCATTTTGTGCACTAACGGACCTCTCGATTACGTTCCATAAACGTTCTATGGGATTCATGTCGGATGATATGGTCACCACATCATTCGCTCGAATTGTCCAGAATGTTCTTCAAACTAATCGCAAACGATTGTGGCCTGGTGACATGGCGCATTGGTTTCTGCAGTTATTTCACGTAGTGTTGCTTGTCTGTTAGCACTGACAACTCTACGCAAACACTGCTGCTCTCTGTCATTAAGTAAAGGCCGTCGGCCAATGCGTTGTCGTTGGTTAGCAGTATCGCCTGAAATTTGTTATTCTGGCTCCCTTACGAATAACAGGAATTGTCCAAGTCTGCAAAAAATCTATTAGTTGCTGCAATCACCACCTTGTTTGAATAAAATCTTTGTCCTGTCAGCCATTTCTTCAAATTGGGGAACAAATAATAGTCCGGGGGAGCCAATTCTGGAGAATAGGGGCCATGTGAAACGCGCTGGAATCCTATTTCCATTAATTTTGCACGACCAAAACAGCTGAGGTCTCTGCTGGTGCAATGTCGTGATGGAAAAGGACTTTTCTGCGGTCAAATCTCCCAGAAGACAGTCGCCATAACCTTTCCGGGCGAAAGAATGATCTTCGCCTCTTTTGGTGCAGAGATTCTCCCTTGGTAACCCATTGTTTAGATTGCTGTTTGGTCTCAGGAGTGTATCCACGTTTCATCCACAGTGACGATACGACGCTTAAAGTTCTGCAGTTTCTTCCTGAACAGCTGCAAACCATCCTTGCAACACTTCAAACGATTCCGTTTTTGGCTAAGCGTGAGCAATCGCTGAATCCATCTTGCAGATAGCTTTCTCATGTCCAAATGTTTATGCAAAATATTATGTACCCGTTCATTAGAGATGCCCACAGCACTAGAAATCTCACGCACCTAACTCTTCTGTCATCCATCACCACATCATGGATTTTATCAATGATTTCTGGAGTTGTAACCTCCACAGGGCGTCCAGAACGTTCAGCTTCACTTGTGCCCATATAGCCACTGCGAAAATTTTGAAACCAGTTATAAACTGTTCTAATCGAAGATGCAGACTCACTGTAATGTTTATCAAGCTTCTCTTTAGTCTCCTGAGTCGTTTTGCCTTTCATAAAGTAATGTTTAATCACCACACGAAATTCTTTTTCGTCCATTTTTTGATAATCATTCCACTTCCTTGATTCACACGAATGCCAAACACAAAGAAACAGACCAATACGGCTGAAACTTGGTGTGCGTTCTTTCCAAAGATGCTACTAACTAAACATGACCTCGATACGCGCCGGTGGTGCCATCTCTCGGACTTTGCACGGACTTTTCAATCGCCTCTCGTAAGTGAACAGAGTTGTTGACAGTCGCGGTAGGTGGTGGATTAGTGACGCCGCTAGTTGCCGCCTACTAACAGGATCCCGCCACGGCCCATGAGACAAATGCAGTGAACTTTCTGGCAACTAGCGGCACTCACGAGTGCCCCCAAATGTGTCCTTCGGCTAATAACGGTCTTATCGTTACGCATTTGCCATTTAAGCGATACGAAAACAATCTTCAGCCCTGGATGGTGACGCAAACATTAGCATAGAAAAGATACGTAATTCTTTGAGAAACATCTAATGTCAGCTATTGTTTACTTCTACTATATGAAAACCGCAGCTTTTTCACAGTGCATCGAAGTGGCACACATAGTACCAACAGCCGCGTATCACTGAACAATGCAACTACAGCAGGTACATAGTGTACATGACAGACGCAAGAAATAAATTATTTTTGCGCGCATTTTGTACATGTTTTTTGCCAGGTAGGCGCAGTATTGTGTGTTGCCTTTCACAAGCAAACTACGGCGCATAATCCTTTCCTCGATTTAAGCAATTTCTGGGATTTTTTCCCTAATTTAAAACGTGACGACATCAGATATAATAAACATTATGAAGATTTTGTGACGTAACAGCTCCCTCCGACCCTCGTTTTGGTTAAATTTTATGGAACTAAATGATACATTTATCATCGAAGTAATTCACAGGCGATTCCTTCAGAATTAAGGCTTGGCTGCACTGAACACATTGGCAGTCGCTGAGGGAAACCGCGCTCTGCGGACAAACCTTCAATGTAAATGGTGACTCTTTAGCTTTTATCTGCAAAGACATGAAAATGGTTATAGTTTACTCCACACAAAAATTACATCATCATCCATGTAACTCCAATCCGTCGTCAAATTGTCAGTCACCTTGCAAACAATAATTACAAAATGACTTCTTCCTGCCGCTAGTAATGAGGTTTTTCCCAGACGTGTTTTTATAGATCCTAGTCTGTGCTACACAGCCAATCACACATACACGGTTAGCTACTAGTTGACTGGCTGGTGTGTTTTGGAAGATACCTCTCCTTCTTGGAGGTTTGTACTCTATACTGCTTCATTTGTTTGGTCTTTGATCCTTTCAGCATATATAAATGTTGGTTTACGAACATACGTGTGTAGGTAGGTGAATGATCTCTAAGAACATCAGGGGCTGAAAATATGTGTAGCTTTTTAATTCCTCATAGAAGATTCTAAATTTGTTGACATCAAAAAATCTGTTCAACAGAATTCTATTCGAGCAAACTTTGATTTAAATATTAGACCTATTATCACTCAGCAAAGCGACTACAAACACTTCATCTGACACAAATATCAATTATTTTCGGTTAATGTAACCCTCATCCCACTACCATCCCATCTATAAGTGTGCCAGCAGTCACACACAATATGTAACAAATCAGGTGAAATTACTGCAAGGCTTCAACAGATACGCCGAAATATACGCATAAACATTCGTTTAAATTTCCTCACGGCTGCAATTACCCCTTCGAAATTATGCATTACTTCCATCAGATTCTGTTTTCACATCTGAATACGAATAATTGAAATAAATGTATATCCGGTGATCAAAAAGTTTCCGTTTGAATGCCGTAGTCTAGAATCAGTACGAATCACGCAAAATCGCCGTGAGCATTGAGGCAATCATACCACTGACGCACCGTTTGGTAAAACGCCGTGTCCTGCTGGGTGAAGTAGTCCGTAATTGCTTGCTGCACATCCTCGTCCGATAGGACTCGTCGACCCTTCCAGGCCTTTTTAAAGGAACCGAAGGTGTGATAACCGCATGGGATGAGATCAGGAATATTGGACGGCTGCTCGAATGTCTCCCACTCCTGCGTTACATTTACGATTTGGAGATGTGCGTTGTCATAAAGCAGGAGCACCCCTTATCGCACAATTCTATAAAGTTTCTTTCGACAGACATTCTTCATTCTCCGATGGATGCCTATCGGTGTTTGTCCTTAGGCACCCAAGAAAAGAATAACAGCATGTTGGTCCTGTTTGGACGCATTTGGTAATAATGTAGTATCATTGCCACAGATACTACTACAACACCGCGCCAACACACGGTTGGCAGCCCATCGTCTGCCGAGCACAACGCACTCTAGCGGGCTGTGCAGCTCGACGGAACTGGAGTGTGCCTCGTTCACTTCTCAGCTACTTTTCAACCTAGGTAGACGCACTTTCATAATCGGCCCTCAGCCAGTTCTGTTTGCATTGATTCTCTGAGAAGGGCCCATCAGGCTTAGTCCCTGAGAATATGCTGTGTTAGTTATAGCCGTAGCTGCAGTCCTACAAACTACTGAAGATAAGTAATTTTCACTGTACTATGTGTTTCTTGAATAGTAATCCTTCTCCCTAACAGTGTCCCGTCCCGCATATTATTGCAACCTGGACTCCTTCAGCTCCTATCAACTCGGCCTCCTACTTATTTGCATTTAGTAACGAGCTGAAAACACCCACGCGTTTTGTGCCTCTAAACAGTGAGAGACAATAAATAACGGCCCCATAGTTCACGTTTCCGCATTTACCGCACACACATCGGAAAATCCCACCACCACTCGGTTTCCAGCCACACTCTACCACCCCCATTATTTTCGTCATTGTTCTAGTTATTTGGTCAGGACGGATGTCACATGAAACCTCTTCAAGCTGATCGTTGAATACTTCCCTCATTATTATTATTATTATTATTATTATTATTATTATACACTCCTGGAAATGGAAAAAAGAACACATTGACACCGGTGTGTCAGACCCACCATACTTGCTCCGGACACTGCGAGAGGGCTGTACAAGCAATGATCACACGCACGGCACAGCGGACACACCAGGAACCGCGGTGTTGGCCGTCGAATGGCGCTAGCTGCGCAGCATTTGTGCACCGCCGCCGTCAGTGTCAGCCAGTTTGCCGTGGCATACGGAGCTCCATCGCAGTCTTTAACACTGGTAGCATGCCGCGACAGCGTGGACGTGAACCGTATGTGCAGTTGACGGACTTTGAGCGAGGGCGTATAGTGGGCATGCGGGAGGCCGGGTGGACGTACCGCCGAATTGCTCAACACGTGGGGCGTGAGGTCTCCACAGTACATCGATGTTGTCGCCAGTGGTCGGCGGAAGGTGCACGTGCCCGTCGACCTGGGACCGGGCCGCAGCGACGCACGGATGCACGCCAAGACCGTAGGATCCTACGCAGTGCCGTAGGGGACCGCACCGCCACTTCCCAGCAAATTAGGGACACTGTTGCTCCTGGGGTATCGGCGAGGACCATTCGCAACCGTCTCCATGAAGCTGGGCTACGGTCCCGCACACCGTTAGGCCGTCTTCCGCTCACGCCCCAACATCGTGCAGCCCGCCTCCAGTGGTGTCGGCCGGCCGAAGTGGCCGTGCGGTTAAAGGCGCTGCAGTCTGGAACCGCAAGACCGCTACGGTCGCAGGTTCGAATCCTGCCTCGGGCATGGATGTTTGTGATGTCCTTAGGTTAGTTAGGTGTAAGTAGTTCTAAGTTCTAGGGGACTAATGACCTCAGCAGTTGAGTCCCATAGTGCTCAGAGCCATTTGAACCAGTGGTGTCGCGACAGGCGTGAATGGAGGGACGAATGGAGACGTGTCGTCTTCAGCGATGAGAGTCGCTTCTGCCTTGGTGCCAATGATGGTTGTATGCGTGTTTGGCGCCGTGCAGGTGAGCGCCACAATCAGGACTGCATACGACCGAGGCACACAGGGCCAACACCCGGCATCATGGTGTGGGGAGCGATCTCCTACACTGGCCGTACACCACTGGTGATCGTCGAGGGGACACTGAATAGTGCACGGTACATCCAAACCGTCATCGAACCCATCGTTCTACCATTCCTAGACCGGAAAGGGAACTTGCTGTTCCAACAGGACAATGCACGTCCGCATGTATCCCGTGCCACCCAACGTGCTCTAGAAGGTGTAAGTCAACTACCCTGGCCAGCAAGATCTCCGGATCTGTCCCCCATTGAGCATGTTTGGGACTGGATGAAGCGTCGTCTCACGCGGTCTGCACGTCCAGCACGAACGCTGGTCCAACTGAGGCGCCAGGTGGAAATGGCATGGCAAGCCGTTGCACAGGACTACATCCAGCATCTCTACGATCGTCTCCATGGGAGAACAGCAACCTGCATTGCTGCGAAAGGTGGATATACACTGTACTAGTGCCGACATTGTGCATGCTCTGTTACCTATGTCTATGTGCCTGTGGTTCTGTCAGTGTGATAATGTGATGTATCTGACCCCAGGAATGTGTCAATAAAGTTTCCCCTTCCTGGGACAATGAATTCACGGTGTTCTTATTTCAATTTCCAGGAGTGTATTATTATTATTATTATTATTATTATTATTATTATTAGTAGTAGTAGTAGTATCTTCCCTTTCTCAGACGTTAAGTCCGGTTAAGAATGGAGTGACGCGGACCTTGATCAAGCGTCACTTCCTTTTAACTGTACGGTATGTGTTATATTGCATTTAGGAACTTTCGGGTAATTGAACATGTATCAATAATTACGGATTTCTGTAGCTGTATATATATATGTTTGGATGTAGCTGTATTGCATTGATGTACTGGTGGATATTGTGTGGTATGACTCCTGTAGTTGATAGTATAATTGGTATGATGTCAACTTTATCCTGATGCCACATGTCTTTGACTTCCTCAGCCAGTTGGATGTATTTTTCAATTTTTTCTCCTGTTTTCTTTCGTATATTTGTTGTATTGGGTATGGATATTTCGATTAGTTGTGTTAATTTCTTCTTTTTATTGGTGAGTATGATGTCAGGTTTGTTATGTGGCGTTGTTTTATCTGTTATAATGGTTCTGTTCCAGCATAATTTGTATTCATCATTCTCCAGTACATTTTGTGGTGTATACTTGTATGTAGGAATGTGTTGTTTTAAAAATTTATGTTGTAAGGCAAGCTGCTGATGTATTATTTTTGCGACATTGTCATGTCTTCTGGGGTATTCTGTATTTGCTAGTACTGTACATCCGCTTGTGATGTGATCTACTGTTTCTATTTGTTGTTTACAAAGTCTGCATTTATCCGTTGTGGTATTGGGATCTTTAATAATATGCTTGCTGTAATACCTGGTGTTTATTGTTTGATCCTGTATTGCAATCATGAATCCTTCTGTCTCACTGTATATATTGCCTTTTCTTAGCCATGTGTTGGATGCGTCTTGATCGATGTGTGGCTGTGCTAGATGATACGGGTGCTTGCCATGTAGTGTTTTCTTTTTCCAATTTACTTTCTTCATGTCTGTTGATGTTATGTGATCTAAAGGGTTGTAGAAGTGGTTATGAAATTGCAGTGGTGTAGCCGATGTATTTATATGAGTGATTGCCTTGTGTATTTTGCTAGTTTCTGCTCGTTCTAGAAAGAATTTTCTTAAATTGTCTACCTGTCCATAATGTAGGTTTTTTATGTCGATAAATCCCCTTCCTCCTTCCTTTCTGCTTAATGTGAATCTTTCTGTTGCTGAATGTATGTGATGTATTCTATATTTGTGGCATTGTGATCGTGTAAGTGTATTGAGTGCTTCTAGGTCTGTGTTACTCCATTTCACTACTCCAAATGAGTAGGTCAATATTGGTATGGCATAGGTATTTATAGCTTTTGTCTTGTTTCTTGCTGTCAATTCTGTTTTCAGTATTTTTGTTAGTCTTTGTCTATATTTTTCTTTTAGTTCTTCTTTAATATTTGTAAAATCTATTCCTATTTTTTGTCTGTATCCTAGATATTTATAGGCATCCGTTTTTTCCATCGCTTCTATGCAGTCGCTGTGGTTATCCAATATGTAATCTTCTTGTTTAGTATGTTTTCCCTTGACTATGCTATTTTTCTTACATTTGTCTGTTCCAAAAGCCATACTTATATCATTGCTGAATCCTTCTGTTATCTTTAGTAATTGGTTGAGTTGTTGATTTGTTGCTGCCAGTAGTTTTAGATCATCCATGTATAGCAAATGTGTGATTTTGTGTGAGTACGTTCCAGTAATATTGTATCCATAATTTGTATTATTTAGCATTTTGGATAGTGGGTTCAGAGCAAGGCAGAACCAGAAAGGACTTAATGAGTCTCCTTGGTATATTCCACGCTTAATCTGTATTGGCTGTCATGTGATATTATTTGAATTTGTTTGGATATTAAGTGTGGTTTTCCAATTTTTCATTACTATGTTTAGGAACTGTATCAATTTAGGATCTACTTTGTATATTTCCAATATTTGTAGTAACCATGAGTGGGGTACACTATCAAAAGCTTTTTGGTAATCAATGTATGCGTAGTGTAGCGACCTTTGTTTAGTTTTAGCTTGATATGTCACCTCTGCATCTATTATCAGTTGCTCTTTACATCCTCATGCTCCTTTGCAACAGCCTTTTTGTTCTTCATTTATAATTTTGTTCTGTGTTGTATGTGTCATTAATTTCTGTTTAATGACTGAAGTTAATATTTTGTGTATTGTTGGTAGGCATGTTATGGGGCGATATTTAGCTGGGTTCGCTGTGTCTGCTTGATCTTTAGGTTTCAGATATGTTATTCCGTGTGTAAGTGTATCAGGGAATGTGTATGGGTCTGCAATGTAACTGTTAAATAATTTAGTTAGATGTGAATGTGTTGAGGTGAACTTCTTTAACCAGAAATTTACTATTTTATCATTTCCAGGGGCTTTCCAATTGTGAGTAGAATTAATTGCTTGGGTGACTTCATGTTGCAAAATTATCACTTCAGGCATTTGTGGTATCATCTTGTATGTGTCTGTTTCTGCTTGTATCCACCGTGCATGCCTCTTATGTTGTACCGGGTTTGACCATATGTTGCTCCAGAAGTGTTCCATGTCTGTTATGTTTGGTGGATTGTTTATTTTAATGTGTGTGTGTTATCTATTGTCTGGTAAAATTTCTTTTGGTTTGTGTTGAATGTTTGGTTTTGTTTTGTTTTCTTCTATTTTCACTTTTTTTGTATCTTCTGAGTCGTTTGGCTAATGCTTGTAATTTCTGCTTCTTTTCGTCTAATTGCTCTGTCGCTTCTTGTTGTGAGATTTTACCTAACTTTTTTCGTTTTTTTTTCCGAGATTTCATTTCTTATAAATTGTGTTAGCTGTCCGATGTCTTTTCTCAGTTTTTCTATTTTGATCTGTAGCCTGTGTTGCCATGCTGGTTTTGTGGGTTTCTTCTGTGTGTTGGTTGGTTCTGATCTCTGCCTAGTGTGTATATTTAGTGTGGTGAGTGCTCCTATATAAACCAGTACTTGTAACTCTTCCATAGTTGTGTTTTCATTTATTTTGTTGTGTATGATTGTGTTGATAGTTTTTATTGTTGTTTCGACTTGTGGGTTATTTGGTGGTCTACGCAAGAATGGTCTAATGTCTGTATTTGTGTCTTTGTATTCTATATATGTTAGCTGAAATTTTTCTTCTATATCTAACATCTGTGTCACTTCGTGTTCTATTTGTGCTTGTTCTGGTGGCTGTCTTAAGATTTCGTTTTCCTCTGATTGTTTAATTAGTGCGTGTTGTTCTTTGTTTGTTTGCTCTGGGATGTTTGAGTCCATTACTGTATTTTCTTCTTCTGATTGCACATTATTTTGTTCCAGTATTTGTTGTGCTTGTTGTTTGATGTTTTCTAATTCTGACTGGGGTATCCTGTTATTTTTTATTATTACACGGAACTGATCAGCTAATCGTTGTTCTGTTAAAAATTTTAATTCTGGGTATCTGGTAATAAATGTTGTGTATACTTGTGATCTGTATCCAGTTGTGTTGGTTCCTAGGTTTGTTGCTTGGTAATAACAGAACATGAGGTGTCGATTAACTTCATCTGACCATCTCATCCTCTGTCTTTGTTTTCCTTCTAGGGTGGTTGCAGGAAGCATATCCTGCAAAACACCTCTATTTGGATTTAAATCATTTTCCAGTTGGCTAGCAGTGTCGTTACCATTGTGGGCGGGCATAGGGTTCAAGCGTCGTCCCCGACCATGACGGCGCTTGTCCGAGGCTTCTTTAGTTCTGTCCTGAACCAACTAATCACACTAAAAGGGGGGTTAGCCCTATTAGTGGTTTGTTCTTTTCGTCGCCTTTTACGACTGGCAGAACATACCGGAGGCCGATTCTTTTCCCGGGCCTCCACGGGGTTTATTATTATTATTATTATTACTATTACAGAGAGCAACCAGCCCTCTGACCGAACACGCTGAGCTACCGTGCCAGTGGCGCCCGACCACCAAATCAGACATGAATTCAGCCATGGGAAAGTCACTGGGTTACTAGGTGGTAGTGGAATCGTTTTCACACCACAACTTCAGTTCGTTGTAATTCAGACAATTTGGATGAAATATTTATTAATTGTATACAAAAATCTTCCTTGTGAATCAGTGTATCTATTAGTGAACACCGGATCAAAATCCCCATAGCAGCTCCAGAGATTAGCCAGCACATTCACAAGGACACCAAAGGACTACTTCAAGTTTATATACACAGAGGGGTATAGAGATGTTTTAATGCATATTTTAATTCAAAATTCTAATCTGTTTAACAAATGAAGAGATCAATGATGTTGCTTGAATTCCTGTAGTAAAAGGCATCAGCCACGAAGTGGAAACAAATACAAATCTGAGAAATGAAACCTTTCGTCAAATTTTGGTCAACAAAAAAGAACACGCAACTGAGAAAGGCGAAGCCAAAACTGAGAAGCGAGACCCACACACCGAGAACTTTTGTATGGCAATTGTCATACAAGCGTTTTAAAGATAAATTCTTGCTGGATTATGGACAAAGTAACGCAGATGAGGATTCAACGAAAGAAGGGATTAGTAAAAAAAAAAAAATCAAGTTAAATGAGAAATACAAATAAATGAATGAAATAACTTGGATGAAAATATAAAATGATCAAAGGGAAAAAATTAAACTGAAGTTAATACACGAAAATAAAATCACGTGGACGAATTTCTAAATGAAAGAAGAATGATAAGAAAAAATTGGAGCAAATTAAAAAGTTAATCCGATGATTAAAATGACACGGCAAAGAATTAGAAGAAAAAATTTAAACCATTTAATTGAATAAAAATGATGATGAGTGTCATTGTCATGAAGATTCAAAAATAAAAGTTTGAAAGAAGGTGATGAAATTCGAACCCATGGCCTTCAACATGACACCAACACACAGGCTGTCCATTAAAAAAAAGGTTCCAGTTGAAAATTTCAATAGTATCAACTGCAAGCGTGGTAGAGTGTTTGCTCAGCGACACAATTAAAGAGTAACTCACAGATTCAGACACTGACATGCGCGAGTACTGCTTTTTTTTTTTTTTTGTATTCTCGCTTTCAGCGCCACATACGCAAAATCGACTCCTGAGCGTATAGCGTTTTGTGTTCTGCAGTTTGCTATAAGTGGACCGTAATTTCATTTCAACGTGCGTTTCGTTTAGTATTCAATTGTGATCTCACACGTGGCATAATAAGAAAACATCCACTAATGGTATATTGAGTGCCGAAAGTGACGAGTCCAGCAGAAACAGGTCGACTGGCCGAGGGCGTCACGACGAGCAGCCGAAGAGTAAACATGTGGACCGTGCGGTCTAACGAACTGCTTTCCGGGCGGGAAGGTGTGCCCTACCCGGCACGAATCCGCCCGGCGGATTAGTGTCGAGCTCCGGTGTGCCGTCCAGTCTGTGGATGGTTTTTAAGGCTGTTTTCCATCTGCCTCGGCGAATGCGGGCTGGTTCCCCTTATTCCGCCTCAGTTACACTATGTCGACGATTGCTGAGCAAACTCTTTCTCCACGTACGCGTACACTACAATTACTCTGCCACACAAACATTGGGTTACACTCTTCTGGTGTGAGACTTTCTCGTGGTGGGGGGTGGGGGGTGGGGGTTGGGGATTGGAGGGGGGGTCCACTGGGGTCCGAACCACACAATAACCCTGGGTTCGATGTGGGGTGGCGGTGGAGTGAGTAGACTGCTGCAGCCTGTTGTGGGGTTGTGATCCACTGAGGGCTACGGTGGGGACGGAGCCTATCCGTCGCTTCTAAATCCTCAGTTCCATACAGTACAATACAAACATGTGGACAACAGCTAGAGCAAGATAAATAACGGAAGCGGCAGGGCAGAATAAGAAGTCTAGCGAAGAAACCAAGATCGAAAACTTAAGACGAAGCGAATTCAGAACCAAAACAACGATGAGTAACGAGATCAATATAACAGCGTAGAGAAATTACGTTTGACTGCGGAGATTTTTTTTTTTTTGCGTTCTTGGGGGCACAGTGTCACCAGTCTAACTGTTTTGGTAGGTAAGTGTGATGGTAATACCTGTTGCAGAGCAGGGTTTGGAACTCTTTAAGTACCGGTGGCAATCACGGAGGCGTTTCGTGGCCACGTTTTGGAGGTCCTGTGCCGTTTTGTGAAGGGGGTCGACTTATTTTAAACAGTTTCCATTCAACACGTCTGATGATTGGTTTCAATGTCGGTATATCCATTTCTTCTTGGAGAGACGTTATCCTAGTCAGAGGGAATGCGTGAAGACTCCACTGGGGGACCTTTTTCTACAACCGTTCGAGTGCCTGCATTCTTGTGGCATGTGGCACTTATTGTCGCCCATGCAATACAACCGTACGTCAAATAATGCAGTACGGCAGCACGGTATAAATGGAGCTGTGTGTTGAGCTTTAAATCCAAGCTAATATTGGAAGGTAGTGTCTTGTCAGTTTGAAGCCCCTTTGAGTCACATGCACTGCATGTCGATGAAAACGAAGTCTGGAGTTCATTTTTACTCCCAGGTATGCCGTGACAGGAGGCTATGGAAGGCGGACACTGTGGAGTGTGATAATGTTCCGTAGGACAGGTCGCTTCTCAATAAACGGCTGTAGTCTTTGTAGCGTTAAGGGCGATATTTTTTTTTTTCTTTTTTCATGAAACCATTGCCCCTTACCGTTGAGCGGACACTGAAGAGAGTTAATAATGTGTTCGTTGTTATGGCCGGTCGTGAAAATTGTCGCGTTGCCTATGTATTATGCGAGATGGTAGTAGAGCAACAGTGACGTGTCCTTGGAATAAGTGTTGAAGAGCAAAAATTGAGAGCTGTGGTGTTCCCGCTGACGTGATTGAAGCTGAATCACTGCGCTAAGTGAGTCTCCAAAAAGTGTCTATTCGTGAGAAAGTCAGCAATCAATCTGACCTGTATGTCCAGTATAGACATTTGTGTCACCATTTTAGATATGTGGTTTACTTGCCAAATCTTGTTGTAAGCATTCTGATGATCTAGAAAGGCTGCTGCAGAGAAGTGTGAGGTAAAGCCAAATTGTTCTGGCCAGATTGTACCTTCTGTTGCCAGTGGTTCTGGTATTCTGTGCGGAGTAAGTGTCTCCAAAACGTTAGAACTTGTGCTGAGAAGGGTGACTGGGTAGCTGTTCAGAGGAATGGTTGGATCCTAAGAAGGTTTTTGGATGGAAATGAGTTTGGTCTGCTTCCAATGGGAAAGAAACATTCCAGTGAGGAAACTTTGGATGTAGAGCCTCATGAATAACACCAGTGGCTTATGTGGGAGGTGTTTAATATGGTCGTTTGTGATGCTATCAAACTCCAGATCAGATGACCCAATTTCACTTTGATTATCTTCAATATCTCCGGCACAGTGGTGGGGCAAGGCGGTGTGGTGTGTTGTCTAGTCCTGAAGGCATGAACTGCTGCAAAGGTTTGCTGCTGCTCATGCATTTCTTGATGCATAAGGTCCTGATCTAGAAATTGGTTCTGGTCTGCAGAGCTTTCTGCTGTTTGCAGCGAATCATAAATTAAGCTAGTGATAATTTGAAACAGGTGCTGTGCCTCAGACCTGGTGCGATGGAATGCATGAATGAAGGCCCACTTTGATTTGTTACAAAGCAGTAACTGGTCCATCTTATAATACCACTGTTCAGTTTTCCATTCGCCAAGCCTGTGCTGCAGTTCTCATTGGAGGTGGAGCATTTCTTGCCTGTTCCCAGGGTCATGGTGCTGCTGCCATCTCTTGCAGTAGCCATTATTTTGTTGTTTCAGTTGCCGTAACAACAGGGATAGTTCATTGAGGAATGAGAAATCTTTTCGTACCTGGGTGGTAGAGTCCTTCATGACCAGTTGGATGTTAATAGTGAGGTAGTCTACAGCAGTGATAAGGTTCACTGAAAGGTTAAGTTTAAGTCTCACCTTGTTGCTCCACAAATCCTGGCATATGACTCCTAATCAGTGACATAGGAGGTGAACCCACTGATGAGAGACCCAGCTATATGTATGAGTTGCAGTGAGACCAGGTTTTGGTCCAATGCAAATGTGTGGATGGTCCTCCAATGATAAATTCACAGCCAAGTTCTTAAATACAGCTATGTCTAGCTTGCCTGCCTGACAGTTTGGGTGACAAGGTAGGTGTGCAGCAATCTGTGGGCCATAGATGGCTTGGGGAGCGCCAGGATGGGTGTCAGACGTTCAGATCAGTGCTTAGGATCAGTTTGTCGGACCAGTTCGTCAGATGCTGTCAGTTTCTGTACATCCATCTCTACCGGGGGTTGATTTGGGCTAAGATAAGACACTGTGAAGATGGTTGTGTCAAGCTGTGTGTAGATCGTAACTGCCATCGCTTCAGGTTCCATTGTCTGCATTTGTTTTTTGTTGTAAAGAAATGTATTTCAAAGGAAGACTTCTGTGTCTGTGCCCCTGACTCGCAGCACAGCCAGTCTGTTAAAAATGCACATAATTGGATCCTGTGGTAGCTGATCAAGTTATGGTGGATAGTGGGTCATTACACCAGAATTCTGCTTAGCTCATCAACTAGGGTAATGACTTTTGATAGTGACCCTCTGACTGATGAATTCTGTGGGCTGTTTCCCTGATGACACTGGCAACGTCTGGCTTCATAAACATGGCAACCATCTGAAGTATTTCCTTCATGTCACTGTGGAAGGAGACATTTGTGTCAGCTTCAGCAAGTGCTTTCTTTCTTGGTGGTCTTTACGATTGGTACGACTGGCGAGCAGACTTTGGTGCCACAGCATTAGGCCTCACTAGATGCTGCTCATTAGTCGGCATCAAAGAATGCTCATGGAGTTGAGGGCTGGTTGCCATCACATAGTTGTACTGTGTAGTAGGTGTTGGTAGTGGTTCTTCTGGTGTGGTTTCAGTGAGGCAGATGCTGGTTGACACCTACTTAATGACAGTCTGGCTGAACAAAGCAGGGAAATTTTTCTGTCCATTGGTAGTGGCTGGTTGGTTCTTGAGGCCCTTTTTGGAGGGTGTGAATTCTTCACCACTTCTTGGAACACAGGGCATCCCTTCTGGGAGATATGCGATTATGGTCGTTGGAGGTGCCAACGCACCTGGCACACATGGGTTTTTCTGTGGCTGGAAGACTGCAACTTTCCAACGAATATGGACCATCACATTTCACGCACTTGTATGGTATTGAGCAATAGTTGTTGGTGTGCCTGAGTCTTTGGTATCTGTGACTGATACCTGGCCCTTCTCTAGTGGTATCAGATGCAATATCTACTTTCCTACACAACAGATATCGGATTGTATCTGCTAGACGTTCTCAAGCTTTTAGAGGAGAAAAAACAAACATGAACTGGAAGTAGCACCAGTTGTCGAGAATTTGGGTCACATCTGTTGTATTGGGAGGAGCTCTGCCTTATCTCCTCTTCAGAGACTTTGGGTGGAAAGTCTTTAATGACAATCCTGGTTTTTCTGTCCTCAGACAGTTGATGGGTATAAGAGTTCATGGTCATTGATTTGCTACACTGGAAAACCTGCAGGTAATCAGCCATTTTATCGAAGAGTATTTGATATGTTCTCTTTGGTGCTGAGCCCACTATGGGCCAGTGGTTAGTTTTTGCAGCTTATTATTGAACTTTATGTAGTTTGTGGGGTGGTAAACCACGTCTGGCAGTATCTTTTCCTTCTTGGCAGGTGCAAAGTTTGCATTTTGCAGTGATATGTTGAGTAGTGGATTCGTCTCTTGTCCATCGCTTGTTATTGATTTAGCTGCTTTCGACTGATGATTGTCAGTGCCACACTGTTTGAGGCAGCCTCTACAATTTTCTTTTTTCCATCCAGCAGGAACTAGTGGCAGAGTGGCAAGTAGCCACTGGCAGCAAGTCTGTGTGGCATTGTAAGCTTGGTGGGGTGGTAATCGTGGCTTCCTGGCCATGTTCCACAGCAGGGGTTTGACTGGTCGATGTCATCGGTGAGTCAGAGGCAGATTTCTCATCATCCCAGAGGGATACCTGGCAATGGAGTGTCGGATCTGTTTCTGCTGGTGTAGTGCTGCAACTCAGGGTGGCATGGACAAGTCGTTAAAAGTCCGCTGCTGAAATATTGAGTCATGCTGCCTCTATAGCCATCCATAATTGCGAAAGTGTTGCTGGAGCGCGATTTTGTGCACGAACCGATCTCTCGATTATTTTCGATGGGATTCATGCTGGGAGATTTTGGTGGCCTAATCATTCTCTTGACTTATCCAGAATGTTCTTCAAACCGACTGTGGACAATTGCAGGATGGCGACACGGCGCACTGTCATCCATAAAAATTCCAGTGTTGTTTGGATACAAATGGTCTCCAAGTAGCCGAACATAACCATTTCCAGTCAACAATCGTGGGGACTGCACGGCACTCGAAACCTACCATCAGCTCTTACCAGCTGAACTGGGGACTCATCTGACCAGGCCATGGTCTTCCAGTGATCTAGGGTCCAACCGACGTGGTCACGAGTGCAGGTGGCACTGCAGGCGATGTAATTCCGTCAACAAAGGCACTCCCATCAGTCATCTGCTGCCATACTCCTTTAACGCCAAATTTCACCACACTGTCATCACAGATACGTTCATCGCACGTACCACATGGGTGTATGTGGATATTTCACGCCGTGTTGCTTGTCTGTTAGCACTGACAACTCTACGCAAACGCCGATGGTCTCGGTCGTTAATTGGAGGCCGTCAGCCACTGCGTTTCCCGTGGTGAGAGGTAATGGCTGAAAGGCCCACTCTTGACACTGTGGATCTGAGAATATTGAATTCACTAACGATTCCCGAAACTGAATGTCTCTCACATCTAGCTCCAACTGACATTCCCTCTTCAATTTTTGTGCTGCCATAATCACGTCGGAAACCTTAATACCCGTCGTCCAGCTGTACTCACATCGGAACGCTTTTCACACGAATTAGTTGAGTGCAAATGACCGCTCTGCCAATGCACACCTTTTTATACTTTGTGTATGTGATACTACCGCCATCTTTGCATGTGCATACTGCTATTCAATGACTTTTACCACCTCAGTGTACACTGTGTTACATTTCCACATTATCTAGTCAACTACGTTACTCCAAGGTATAATACAAAATGTAACTAGGAAATTTTATGTATAACACGATGATCTGATTTTTCAAATACTGAAATTTTTGTTTCTCGATTAATAGACCAGTGTGCTACTAACACTCCAGCGTATATACTGATGAAACTTCAACATTCGCACTGCACAAACCACCGCAATGTGTGCAGTGGATTTTATTTTACCTACCACTATCACATCTCGGCACGCCTCACAATCGACTCCCACTCCCACTGAGCGCCACCTATCTGCAGTCCTTGTCAATTCCCCCCCCCCCCCTATGTTCGTTACTCGACCCACAGGAGGTCGGACATACTTGTACATCGAAACTGAAGAAAGTAGATCCATTGCCAAACTAGGCAAATCAATTATATGAATGCATGGTGCCTTTTTTTTTTCTTCAGGCATGCCTGGCGTTCTTTCGGACATGTCCGAAAGAATAGACTCCACACATTCATATAACTGATTCTCCTAGATGGGCAATGCATCCATCTTCTGCATTGGGGATGCACAAGTACGTCCTGCGGTAATCTCAGAGTACCAAGCATGCAGACAATGGACAGGGACTGCGCATAGGTCGCGCTGTCTGGGAGCGTGGGGTGGCCGTGATGCATGGCAAGATAGTCTGCAAAGTTGTGATAAGACTGTGTCTCGTATGACATTGTGGTTAATGAACCTTCCTAGTAAGCAGGAGATCCCAGGTTCAAATCCCGGTCCAGCGCTCATTTCCACTCGTTTCTGCTGATTCCGCATAATATCCCGATGCAGCTCACATCAGTAATCCCTTCTCTGTGCATTCCTTTCTCTCTCCCTCCACCTTAAATTTACGTATAATGCACGTTTTATTTACTGCACTTACACGAAGTACGGTTCAGGAACCATGTTAACATTCTGACTGAGCGCAGTTATATTGCTCGTACTTCACTCGAAACAGCCAATAGCGAAACATGTCAAAAGCTTGCAGCGCGCTCGTATAAAACTTTCACTTCCAGCTTTGGTTTGTATCGACAGCTTACGAAGAAGAGGAACACATAAGGCAGCTCCGCACTTTGCACAGCTCGCCATAGTAGGCGGCAACATCCGCGCATCTGGCACGTAGCTGCCAGCATTTTCGAGGAGAATCGGTCCCTAGACTTACACACTACTTAAACTAACTTATGCTCAGAACAACACACACACCCATGCCCGAAGGAGGACTCGAACTTCCGGCGGGAGGGGCCGCGCAGTCCGTGACATGACGACTCTAACCGTGCGGCCACTCCGGGCGGCTCGTTAAAAACAATTTCGATGTGTGGGCCATGACAAAAAGAAAACAAGTTCTGTTGTGTTGGCAGAAGAGCCAACACCGTGTTACAACTGGAGGCCGAAATGCACGCGTTTTAGCTCATGCAGGCTGGCGTTCAAATGGTTCAAATGGCTCTGAGCACTATGGGACTCAACATCTTAGGTCATAAGTCCCCTAGAACTTGAACTACTTAAACCTAACTAACCTAAGGACATCACACACACCCATGCCCGAGGCAGGATTCGAACCTGCGACCGTAGCAGTCCCGCGGTTCCGGACTGCAGCGCCAGAACCGCTAGACCACCGCGGCCGGCTCAGGCTGGCGTGAGGAGGGAAGAACTATACTGACGTGAGGTCTGGAATATGACAAGGAATTAGAATTCAGAAAGCGGACGGAATTAGTTTGATACCTAACTTTAATCCACTAATGCTGAACGTCGCTCTTGACGGTACACGATTCACAATATTACCTGTTCAGAATAGTAACTAAAAATGGCACCTTGCTAGGTCGTAGCAAATGACGTAGCTGAAGGCTATGCTAAACTGTCGCCTCTGCAAATGACAGCGTATGCAGGCAGTGAACCATCGCTAGCAAAGTCGGCTGTACAACTTGGGCGAGTGCTAGGGAGTCTCTCTAGACTAGACCTGCCGTGTGGCGGCGCTCGGTCTGCAATCACTGATAGTGGCGACACGCGGGTCCGACGTATACTAACGGACCGCGGCCGATTTAAAGGCTACCACCTAGCAAGTGTGGTGTCTGGCGGTGACACCACAAGTTCATTATCAAGCTGTAATGTGTGGATATAAGATACGGAAAAATAATATATTTTCTCGAATAGTTACCTCAAAATAGAATGAGAAAGACTGCATAGCGCAGAACACACGCAAATACCAAAAGAGCGGTTTTTATTTTTTTATGTGTAAACTAAAAGTTTTTCTGAGTAACTACAAAAACGGATGTAGCTTTACTTCATCTAAATAAAACAATTTCTTAAAGGTAAATCGTATCACATGAAATTTCACTCCCTGTGTACCGTGGTATACGTTTTGCGTTAAGCGACCAGCACCTCAGTGGTTGTAGGTACCCAGACGGAGTGGGAAGCTTGACAGACATCGCGCGCCCCGTGGGCGGGCGGGGCGGCACTGCAGCAGCAGGCTAGCCGCCCCTGGTGGTGGTGGTGGTGGGTAAGTTCCTACGGGACCAAACTGCTGAGGTCATCGGTCCCTAGGTTTACACACTACTTATTAAACATAAACTAACTTACGCTAAGGACAACACACATACCCATGACCGAGGGATGACTGGATTCTCCGACAGGGGGGGGGGGGGGGGGGGGACATGCGCGAACCGTGGTAAGGTGCCCGAGACCGCGCGGCTACCCCGTGTGGCGTTGGACGAGGTACGGGAGAGGAGGAGAGGTGAATTTTGTGAGAACTCATTTATTCCTTGCATTGTTTTGGGCGCAGCCATTGCTGTGTTTACGTGGCCGCTGAGTATGAAAGCTATTTTTGCCAACTGTTGTATTTATTTTTAGAAGAATCACTGTAGCTATTGTTGAGTTATTTACGACTGAAAAATACAGAATTCGTCTCGGCATTTGGCCTAGTGAGTCCAAGTGATCAGACGCACTTTTATTGCTTCTCCTAACTGTGGAAAAAGAGGTGCGTCACCACCTGTCGTAACTTGGAGTTATATAATTTCCATCGATGTAAAAGGCGTTTTTCATGTTTCGTGCAATTAATACTGTGCATGCTCCTTGCTCATAAGTTATACTTTTTCTCCTAAAGGGTTGCAGAAGCGAAAATTTGTTTCCCTATGATCTATTATTTGAAAAAGTGGCAAATAAGCAGGGCGGCATATAAGCACATATCGTCTCAATAGCTACAATTAAAATAAATAAAAGTGGAGTGATACGGCGATGAAGACTAGTCTGCTACCCTTTACTGAATAATCTGACACCAAAGAGCTAATACGTGATGACATACGTCCAGTGGCGGTTCTTTCTAATGAATGACCACAGTGCAGCGTGTTAATATTTTTCTGTTTACCTTCTATTACGTTCTTAATTCCAGAATTATAAAGCAGAAAGTTATGAAAAATAAAAAGAATGTCATCCCATTTGCTTGCCGTCACGAGAATTCCTCCCCTTGTCTGTAGATACTACTACGAAACACAATCTCCGTTACAAACTACGTCTGAAACAGCGGGTTCAAAAGAAAATGATGAAAACACGAAATTGAGCTTTGTTGACGCATGAAGCAAGAACCTCTCAGCGGGCTGCACTTTTCTGTAAAGCTTGCTTCGTTGTTGTGTAACATGAAAAAGATCATAGGAACGGGTAGGGAAAGACTACGTTTCACAGGACGGGCAAAAGCGTACTAGAGAGAATCATATTTTATTTCAGGTACTTTCAATCAATAATACAGCTTGCTAGAGTGAAAACTTCAAGCGGCTAATCCTTCTAAAGTATTCGTTCGACGAACAGGTCATTTTGTGTATTACTAGCGACACCCATAGTGCTTCACAATTGCTAAAAATGTATGGGAATTGCACCAAATATCGTGTAAAAATTTGGAGTAAATCCGTCATCTCTCCGAGACTTTTGGTAACAACGTCTCCCCTTTATATATATATATATTATAGCTTATGTCAGTCCGAATGTTCATAAGACTATCGTGTGAAACTTGGAAGACAATCGGTCAAGAACTTTTCGAGTTTTTTGGTAACGAAGCTTCCCCCTTTTTGTACTACAAATACGGAGTGATCACCTAAAACTTGCACCGCAGATATTGCGGGAAAGGGAAGCGCTAGTGATGTGCGGTTTTCACAGAATGGATTGGTAGTCAGACGATCCTATTGTTAGCCACTCAACAGATTGTAATAATACTTACAAAGAGTATTTCTTGTGCAGACACACTTTTTTTTAATGGGACAATGCCTATTGACACCAACAAACTAGATGTACGGTAAATTAGAATGTCAGTGGAGTTTGTTGCAGGATTCTAGTGCGAGTCGTTTACGAGATATCGTATTTCGAAAAGTTTCGACAACGACACTTTTTTGTGCTATTCGACCTGTGTATTTGCTAGATACGATGGTGTTACGTTTGTTACAATGTGCTTGTGTGTGTTTCTTGAGTGTATTGCGACTTGCTAGTCAGTATGTGAGAGTTCAAGCAGTAAGTCGTGAGTGGACGATGGGATTTACCAATGCAGAAAAAGCAGACATGCTCATGGTGCATGGAAAGTGTACGAAGAATGCCGTTCGTTCTTGTACGGTGTACGCGGCAAGATACCCCAATAAACGACAACCATCTCGGGAATTATTTGTCAACTTCTTCAACCAGTTACGTGTATATGGTAGTGCAACACCTAGACAATGTAAAGAAAAAAAATTCATGACAGTAGAGGGGGTAATTAAAGTTCTTGCTGCTGTTGCTGTTCCTCCGCACATTAGCTCCCGCATAATCTCATGAAGACGTGGCATAAGTCAGTCAAGTGACCTACACATTCTACATCGACATAGGTTCCATCCCTATCACATCTCTCTCCATCAAGAGCTGCATGGAAACGACTATGAGAATCGTGTTAAGTTCTGTGCATGGCCATTAAAACAGGACACTACTGATGTATCATGTATTTTGTTTAGTGATCTACGTTTAGAAATCACGCCATCTAAACTGCCAAACACATGCACTATTGTTCTGTTGGCAATCACCATTGGCAGGGTCAGGTGGAACGTCAACATCCATGGACAGCAAACATGTGGTGTGGGATTTTTTGTTTTGTTTTGTTTTAGGGTGCAAAAATAACTAGGATCATACGCACCCATGTCAGGATTGTAGAACACGGAGGAATTAAAAACGACTACAAGTTAATCCCAACCGACGGAAGAGAAGATAGCTAAAAACAGAGACTTGGGGAAAAGTCTATAAAATACTCCATAGAAAAAAGGATGCCTTGAACTAAATATTAAATGTCCCTCGCCACATTGCTATGACGGATAAAAAGTAAAACGCGGCGGACAGCCCGCATATACTTTGCTAAAATGGCCGACAACTCAGATAGATAACGTAAGTGGTTAAAAACAGGGCACTCCGTCAGGAAGTGGCGGACCTTCAAAAGTTGAGGGCAATGAGCACAAAGTGGTGCGGGAGCACCGCTTAACAAGTAGCGATGGCTAAAAAGATAGTGCCCAGTCGAAACCTAGCTAAAATGATCTCACAGCAAGAGGGCCGACAGGAGGTCGTCCAAGCCACTGAGAGGGGTTTAATAACCCGAAGCTTGTTCCCACGAAGGGAGGACCAGTGGTGATGCCAAAATGGCACCACCTGCTGACAGACGGCAACACAGAGATCATCGGAGAGAATGTAAGAACTAGCAGGCTGAGGTTTGAGGACTGCATCCTTGGCAGCAGCGTCAGCGGCCTCATTTCCTGCCAGGCCGAGATGACCAGGAACCCACATAACCATCACAATGGCTCCATCAAGAGTGAGCAAGTGACAACCTTAATGGAACCACAGCACTAAGGGAAGGATGGTGCACAGCACAGAGACTTTGAAGGGCACTGAGAGAGTCGGAGTAGATGACGCAATTGAAAAGCCTGTGTCGCCAGATGTACTGCGTGGACTAAATGTCGTGTGACTAGGGCCTCCCGTCGGGTAGACCGTTCGTCGGGTGCAAACCTTTCGATTTGACGCCACTTCGACGACTTTAGCGTCGATGGGGATTAAATGATGATGATGATTAGGACAACACAACACCCAGTCCCTGAGCAGAGAAAATCTCCGACCCAGCCGGGAATCGAACCCGGGCCCTTAGGATTGACATTCTGTCACGCTGACCACTCAGCTACCGGGGCGGACATTGTGTGGACTAATACAGGGCGAAGAGTTCTGCTGTAAATACTGAGCAGTGTTCCAGAAGCCAATACCGAAAAACGTTGGTACCAATGACGAGACCACACCCCACACCACGGTCAGTCTGTGATCCATCAGTGACACAAAAGTACTATCGCGAAGTTCCGTTTGAAGGTCGTGAAACTGAAGGCGATAGAGCGAGGCAGGATTAGTGTCCTTAGGAAACGAATGAAGGCCAAGTTGAACACAGGCCGCCGCACGAAGACAAGGTGGTGAAGCATTCACACCCATTGGGAAAGTGGGCAGGTAGTGTGAAGTTAAGCTGCTGGAGCAAGAGCCTAAAGTGAACCGCAGGAAGCAACGGAGAAGAGGGACGTGCCCCATACTGACGATCAAAGGTGTCATTGAAGGAGGCATAGGATGGGTGGCCTCTCATGGTAGACAAATGGCATGCATATCTTCTGAGGAGAAAGTCACAGCGGTAGGAGAGCAGTACTTCGGCAGCTTCTGCATGCAGACTCTCAACCACGCTAGTGTACGAGGGGCGTTTGAAAAGTCCGTGCAAAGTCAGAGAGATGGCACCACCGGCGCGTATCGAGGTCATGTTTAGTTAGCAGCATCTCTGGAAAGAACGCACACCAAGTTTCAGCCATATGGGTCTACTTCTTTGTGTTTGACATTCGTGTGTATCAAGGAAGTCGAATGATTGTCAAAAGATAGACGAAAAACAATTTCGTGTGGTGAATAAACATTACTTTATGAAAGGCAAAACGACTCAGGAGACTAAAGAGAAGCTTGATAAACATTACGGTGACTCTGCACCTTCGATTAGAACAGTTTATAAGTGGTTTCAGAATTTTCGGAGTGGCTATATGGGCACAAGTGATACTGAACGTTCTGGACGCCCTGTGGAGGTTAAGACTCCATAAATCATGGATAAAATTCATGATATGGTGATGGATGACAGAAGAGTTAAGGTACATGAGACTGCTAGTACTGTGGGCATCTCGAATGAATGGGTACATAACATTTTGCATTTGGACATGAGAAAGCTATCCGCAAGATTGGTTCCGCGATTGCTCACGCTTGACCAAAAACGGAATCGCGTGATGTGTTGCAAGGATGGTTTGCAGCTGTTCAGGAAGAATCCGCAGAACCTTAAGCGTCGTTTCGTCACTGTACATGAAACATGGATACACTCCCGAGACCAAACAACAATCTCAACAATTTCTTACCAAGGGAGCATCTGCACCAAAAAAAGGCGAAGACCATTCCTTCGGCCGGAAAGGTTATGGCGACTGTCTTTTGGGATTCACAAGGGATAATCCTCATCGACTATCTGGAAAAGGGTAAAACTATTACAGGTGCATATTATTCATCGTTATTGGACCGTTTGAAAACCGAGCTGCACGAAAAACGCCGGCGATTGGACTGCAAAAAAAGTCCTTTTCCATCACGACAGTGCACCAGCGTACACCTCAGCAGTTGTGGTCGCAAAATTAATGGAAACAGGATTCCAACTCGTTTCACATCCCCCCTATTCTCCAGACTTGGCTCCCTCGGACTACTATTTGTTCCTCAATTTGAAGAAATGGTGATTGCAGCAACTAATAACTATTTTGCAGACTTGGTCAATTCTTATTATTCGGAAGGGATCAACAAATTAGAACAGCATTGGACAAAGTGTATAAGTCTAAAAGGAGACTATGCGAAAAATAAAAATGGTTTACCGCAAACACGTAAGTAGTTTTTACACTCCTGGAAATGGAAAAAAGAACACATTGACACCGGTGTGTCAGACCCACCATACTTGCTCCGGACACTGCGAGAGGGCTGTACAAGCAATGATCACACGCACGGCACAGCGGACACACCAGGAACCGCGGTGTTGGCCGTCGAATGGCGCTAGCTGCGCAGCATTTGTGCACCGCCGCCGTCAGTGTCAGCCAGTTTGCCGTGGCATACGGAGCTCCATCGCAGTCTTTAACACTGGTAGCATGCCGCGACAGCGTGGACGTGAACCGTATGTACAGTTGACGGACTTCGAGCGAGGGCATATAGTGGGCATGCGGGAGGCCGGGTGGACGTACCGCCGAATTGCTCAACACGTGGGGCGTGAGGTCTCCACAGTACATCGATGTTGTCGCCAGTGGTCGGCGGAAAGTGCACGTGCCCGTCGACCTGGGACCGGACCGCAGCGATGCACGGATGCACGCCAAGACCGTAGGATCCTACGCAGTGCCGTAGGGGACCGCACCGCCACTTCCCAGCAAATTAGGGACACTGTTGCTCCTGGGGTATCGGCGAGGACCATTCGCAACCGTCTCCATGAACCTGGGCTACGGTCCCGCACACCGTTAGGCCGTCTTCCGCTCACGCCCCAACATCGTGCAGCCCGCCTCCAGTGGTGTCGCGACAGGCGTGAATGGAGGGACGAATGGAGACGTGTCGTCTTCAGCGATGAGAGTCGCTTCTGCCTTGGTGCCAATGATGGTCGTATGCGTGTTTGGCGCCGTGCAGGTGAGCGCCACAATCAGGACTGCATACGACCGAGGCACACAGGGCCAACACCCGGCATCATGGTGTGGGGAGCGATCTCCTACACTGGCCGTACACCACTGGTGATCGTCGAGGGGACACTGAATAGTGCACGGTACATCCAAACCGTCATCGAACCCATCGTTCTACCATTCCTAGACCGGAAAGGGAACTTGCTGTTCCAACAGGACAATGCACGTCCGCATGTATCCCGTGCCACCCAACGTGCTCTAGAAGGTGTAAGTCAACTACCCTGGCCAGCAAGATCTCCGGATCTGTCCCCCATTGAGCATGTTTGGGACTGGATGAAGCGTCGTCTCACGCGGTCTGCACGTCCAGCACGAACGCTGGTCCAAGTGAGGCGCCAGGTGGAAATGGCATGGCAAGCCGTTCCACAGGACTACATCCAGCATCTCTACGATCGTCTCCATGGGAGAATAGCAGCCTGCATTGCTGCGAAAGGTGGATATACACTGTACTAGTGCCGACATTGTGCATGCTCTGTTGCCTGTGTCTATGTGCCTGTGGTTCTGTCAGTGTGATCATGTGATGTATCTGACCCCAGGAATGTGTCAATAAAGTTTCCCCTTCCTGGGACAATGAATTCACGGTGTTCTTATTTCAATTTCCAGGAGTGTATTTTTGCACGGACTTTTCAAACGCTCCTCGTAAAAGGCGCCATTAGCCAAACACATACCACGAAGGTGGATAGTACTGAGACAGCGTAAGAGGGACGGACGAGCAGATGCATAAACGAAACACCCATAGCCTACTTTCGAACTGACAAGGGACGGGTACAAATGGAAGACAGTGGTTCGATCCGCTCCCCAGGTAGTACCACTGAGGACACGTAGCACACTGAGGGACCACATACAGCGGGTTGCCAGATAAAACATGTGGGAGGACCAAGAAAGTTTCCTATCGAGCATGAGCCCCAGGAATTTCGTAGTTTCAATGAACGGAAGAGCAAGAGGCTCAAGATGTAAAGATGGAGGAAGAAACCAACTGCGCCGGCAGAAATTCATACAAACGGTTTTATCGGTGGAAAAAAGAAAGACATTGTCGATGCTCCATGAATATAGATGATCGAGACATCGCTGAAGACGCTGTTCAATAAGACAAGTCCGTGGAGAACTGCAATGGATGACAAAATCGTCAACGAAAAGGGAGCCAGAGATACCGGGTGGGAGACAGGTCATTAAAGGATTAATGGCAATAGTAAAGAGGACGACGCTCAGGATGGAACCCTGAGGCACACTGTTTTCCTGGATAAAGGTGTCAGACAAGGCAGAACCCAAACATACCTTGAAAACTCGGTCTTCTAAAAATTGCTAAAGGAAGCGAGGCATGTAGCCTCAGAAGCAACACGTGTAGAGAGTACGAAGGATATCAGTCCTCCAGCAGGGGTCGTAGACTTTCTCTAAATCGAAAACCACAGCTAGTCTGGGATTTCCGCAGAAACCCAATGATGACATGGAGAAACTGACGAGATGGTCAACTGAAGAACGGCGCATTTGAAATCCACATTCTGCAGTGGTCAGTAAATAGCGAGACTCGAGCCACCATACCAGCCGGGCATACAAAAAAAGCTGATGAGAGAAATGGGGCAGTAGCTAAAAGGAAGGTGTTTGTCCTTACCGGACTTAAAAATGGGTATGACAGTGGCTTCACGCAAGTGTCTGGGAAACGTGTCCTCTGCCCAAATGCGATTGTACGTGTGAAGGAGAAAGTGCTTGCCTGCAAGAGAAAGGTGCTGAAACATCTGAATGTGAACATCGTCTGGCCCTGGGGCGGAAAATCGGGATGAAGTGCGAGCACGATCTAGCTCGCTCATAGTAAAAGCAGCATTGTAGCGCTCACTATTCTAAGAAGAGAAGCGTATCGTCCGAGCCTCCTCCACTCGCTTCCGTTGGAGGAAGGGAGGATGATAGTGGGACGCGCTCGAAATCTCCACAAAATAGCAGCCCAAAGTGTTGGAGATAGCAAGAGTCCACTATTTGGTCCCAAAGAAGGATGGGTCCAAATGGGAATAGGTGTGTGCATAAGTCTGAAAGGCACATGAGGTTAAGCTGATTCAGGTCAGGCAAGAGGGCACCTGTCGATGAGGTTCTGGGAGAACCCCATAGGGGATAGTGTGCATGAAAGTCACCGAGCAGCGGAAAGGGGTGAGGTAGCTGCCCAATAAGCTGGAGGAAGTCTGCCCAGGTGACATCGAATGACAGAGGGATGTAAACAATACAAGGGAAGGAAGGTCGAGTGAGGAACGAAAATGCGAACTGCAACAGCTTGGAGCTAGATAGGGAAATTGGTTGACTATGAACATCATCCCGGATCAACAACATGAATACCCCATGATATGGAATGCCGCCCTCGGAGGGGGGGGGGGGGGGGGGGGAGGGAGGTCAAAGCACACCAGGAAGAAATGCAAGATTTCAAAGCGGTCATGAGGACGAAATTTTGCTTTCTGGAGGCAGATACAGGGGGACGCTACGATTCTAAGAGCAACCATGAGTCCTCTTTGTTGGACCAAAAGCCGCGAACATTCCACTGGAGGAGAGTCATGACGAGTAACAAATGAGGGGTGTCACCTCAGTGGCTGCCGAGTGCTAGTCTTCGAAGACTCAATGCTACAGGACACAGAGGCTGGAGGATCTTGCTCCATGAGGCCTACAGAGGCATCGGCATTCTTCTTCTGTCGGTCTGCAGAGTCCAGGGCAGAAAAACGGTTGGTTGTCTGCACTGGCGACACAGCGGTCGGCCAGGCGAGGATATAATGTGGCGACACCGTCAAAGAGGATCTCTAAGTCAGTGAAATAGAAGACCATTTCGCTTTGTTTGACTTCATGGGGCCTTCCCAGCTGGCAAAGGAAGACTCAGATGTTTGTTGGCTGGAGGGACATAGGAAATATAGGAAATCTTCACGGGAGTGTTCCTTCTGTCCTTTCCGGCCTGCCAGTTGTGTAGCAGATGACTTCACCTCGTGAGCCAGAAGTTTGGTGGCTTCTTGCACAGCTGGAGGAGAAGACGGAAACACTACAATGACTTGAGCAATTTCACAACTATGGTGCAAAATTTAAGGCTGCATGTCTGTGTGGCCATGTACTGCATGGAGCGAGATGTAGCAAAAACAGTACTGTAGATGCCAGATGGTAGAATGCAAGGTTTCCGACTAGCTAACAACTTGCGAGTGACTGAGCAAGGCACTTTTTCCTACACCTGGATCTCTTGGACAGCCCACTCACCAAGATACTCAGAACAATCTCGGGAGGAGGCGGTATGGTCGTCATTGCAGTTGATACAGCAGGGAGGAGGAGGGGGCAATCGCCCTCGTGAGCATCCCTACCACAGGACACACATTTTGTCAGGTGTTGACAGGACTCTCAAATCCGGTTGTAACGATGACACTGGTAGCAGCGCATCGGGTTCGGAAAGTATGGTCATACTGTGATAACTTCATAGCATGCTTTGATCTTTGACGGAAGTGTCACTCTATAAAAAGTGGGAAAAAGAGTGCATGTGGTCACTAAGGATGCATCTACTTTTTTCATCATCAGATGGACTGCAATGAAATCCTGATCTGAGAGGTATGTTTGGATTTCTGCCTCAGTCAGACTATCGAGCAGCCTAGTGTAAATAACAACATGGGAAGAATTCAGCATTTGATGGACCTTGACACGGACAGGATAGCCGTGGAGGAGAGAAGCGGCAAGCAGTTGTTGTGCTTCAGAATCAGCAGTAGTCTCCAAAACCAAAGTGCCATATCATAAACGAGAGCAGGATTTCGCAGGGAAGGCAACTGCATCAAAACCTTTTTGAATAGTAAACGGATTTACCATAGCCAAAGCACTGATCATCTTCATTACATGAAACCACGAGCAAGTGTGGTGCAGCTGGAAGGATCTTTGAATCGTTAGCCTCATTCTGTTTAAGTTTGGTAGACGTTCATGGTGAAAAAGGTGATTGTCGCATTGCGAGAAAATCCCCCATGATTGCCAGCATCTCCAATGGCGCGCTCCTTCCAACTGGGGGGCACCCTCACTATGGGGCACAACTGCCTTGCGTGATTGTTCATACCTCAGATCAAACCTCCCGAACAGCTGACATAGGGACCAATAGGCAATTTAGGAATGTGTGGTGTGGGATGGTGAGCTATCAGCTCATAGGCTCGTTTTTACATAGATGGAATACTGAACATGCACAAGTATCGTAGCCTCCTAATAGACCATCTTCCACAGGTGCTAGAAGACGTTCCTCTGCAGGCTAGACAGAACCTGTGGTACTAACATGATGGCTGTCCAGTCCATAGTGCATGAAGTACTGCGGCATGGCTTCGCAGATTGTTCCCAAATAGTTCAATTCAACACAGAGGACTTATACCTTTGTCGGCCCGTTTGCGGATTTGACGCCTTTAGACTTTTTTTCTGGGACAAAGATGAAAGACAAGGACAAACCAAATACACCTAATGGTATGCAATGACCTATTACTGTAGCCTGCTCAGACTTCTCTGCTGAAATGCTAGCACGTGCACAGCAGTCATTCCATACCAGATTGGAAGCATGTACTGCTGCTGCCAGTGGTCACTCTGAACATAACATGTGATGGTCAGTTGTCTTGTTACTGGTTAGAATTCCGATAACTAGTATATACACATGTGTTGTTCTTTAGTGTGTGCTGTCAGAGGTATTGTACGAGGGTTGCCCAGAAAGTAATGCACCACATTTTTTTTCTTCAATGATTCTTTATTGAACATAATGAGATTTACACACATGAAAGAATGGTGTTTTATTTACAAACCCTATTTTTCCACGTGATCTCCATCCCATTCTATGGCCTTCCTCCAGCGCGAAACAAGGGCGTGTATGCCCTGTCGATATCAATTCTTGTCCTGGTGGCGGAGCCAATGCTTGACTCTGTGGATCACCACCTCATCGTCCTCAAAATGTCTTCTGCGAATGACATCCTTCTAACATGTCCGTCCTCGCGAATGACATCAGCTCGCTGCAACATGTCGGGTGTGACAGCCGTGGATGGTTTCCCCAACCGCAAATCGTGCAGCTCCGTCAAACCACCTTCTGATGACCTCACCCTCTGTGTCCAGCGACTAACTGTACTTCCCTCGACAGCAGATGCTCCATAGACTTTGTACAAGTGTTTGTGAATATTCCCCACGGTTTCTTTCTCTGCAGTGAGAAATTCAATGACGGCATGTTGCTTGTAACGTACGTCACCTACAGACGCTATTTTGATAGTGTCCTGCAGCTACGCTATCAGTCGGAAGTGACAGAAACTTGACTCGCTCATTCAGGAGACTTCAAATAATACCTACATAACGTTTCACATCCGCAGCAATGTTTCCGGCTGAGAAAAAAATTGCGGTGCATTACTTTCTGGACAACCCTCGCACAAGCGTCGGTGTGGGAACTTTCTCAAAATACGGTATTTCGTAAACGACACGCCCTAGAATCATGCAATAAATACCTCTGACATTCTAAATTACCCTACTTTTAGTCTGTTAACGTCAGTAGGAATTGTTCCACTTAAAAAAGTGTATGTTTGCACAAGAAATACCCTTTCTAAGTATTATCACAACTTGATTGGCTAACAATGCGAGTCCTTGACAATCAATCCCCTCTGTGAAAACAGCACATCAATAGCCTTTCCATTTCAGCAGTATTTGCAGTGCAAATATAGCCTGTATACGTATATATTAAAAAATATATACAGCCAATCTGCCTGTGTCCCTCCGAATATTAGTGTCGTATAAAAATTGGTAGTAAATCATGAACTTTTCGATGTTTTCGGTAACAACGTTACCCCTTTAGATTAGATTATATATACTGTCAAACTGATTTTTGTTATGAAAACATGTGACAGCAGAACTGTCAAACTGAACGCAATTTTTTTATTTTCTTTTTTGTACCAAAAATACCATTACCTTCCACAATTACAAACAAAAAAACCAGCAACAAACACCAAATCGGCCGAGCTGTTGTCAAGTAGTGATCTTTCGCAACTGATTTTAATTTTCGACTGATTTTTCAAAAATTTTCTTCCATACAAACCTTGTCCTGACAATTAAGCTCACAATAACGACAAAAATCAACCAGCAATTTTTGAGAACATTTCTCTTGGAGAACAGCGGTCTGGCCAAAAGTACTTTAAAAATGAGCACCGACGTACTCGCCTTCGGTCCCATATGCGATGGAGACTACGGTAACTGATGTTCCTCCAGTATTTTTTGAGACGGGTCGCCTAATTTCAGTTCTGCCTGATGGGCCATTCTCGGAGCTTCCCTCATAAGTCTCGAGACACTGTTCATTTTTTAAAAAAATCAACGAAATCGGTCGATCCGTTCTTAGTTGATGATATTTCATACATGCGGCAACTGATGTTAATTTCCGACTTCTCCGTTAGATTTTTCGAAAATTTTCTTTCAAACAAACCTTTTCCAGCCAACAACAAACACAACAAAACTCAGCCAAATCGGTCAAGCCGTTCTCAGGTGCTGATCTTTCATACGTGCGGCAATTAATTTTTATTTATGTAGGTTATGGTAAATAAGTGTGTTGTGAACGATGCTGAATGATCCAGCCGTTTCTATTGAATTTCTTCTAAAATCTTCGCAAACGTAAATTATTTCTTATGTTCTGTTATGTTCAATCAACCAAGAATATAATTTTTTAGAACGTTAATATTTCTTTTAAAGCATTTGACTGAGAAACATGGATCCTTGCGCATGTGCGTGGTTTTTTTTTTTTCTTTTTCATCAAAAAATATGCTACAATCAGACTGGAAAATATAGCTGCTTGAACATAATTTTAAATTTAAACTGTTGTATCAACAAGTTATTTATTTTGTAGGCTGTACTTCAACTCTCTACTTGTATAAATTTTGACTTTTTACATCATTACTAACTCGCGATATGAAGTTCTATAATCTGGTGTGATTTATTAATGGGTTTAAGGCATTTTAATCCAGAAAAAATGATTTCTGGAAAATACCATACATCCATTCTACATAAAATTCCGAAGGTCTAATAAGTAATTAGGAAAGAAAATTCTATGCGTTCGATGAAATGTGAAATAAACTCAATAAATTGCAGGACAAGAAAAGGATTCCTCAGCTCCACGAGACCAATGCCGGAATAATTCCTTTATTTCGATCAGGTCCGCTCACTTCACACTTTTCTTTAATTTTTTTTTAGTTTAAGAAATAGGCGAAGTGGCGCGAGGAAAGCCAAATGACGATAAATATTAAAAGAAAAGCAACACCGACATCAACAGTTAAGTTTCACGTAATCGTTTTTCACAGGCCGGATCGAGGCATGTCCGAGGGAGAAAAAGACTGTATGGCAAAGAATATAGGAAAATACGGGCGCTTAAGGAACAAGACGATAAGAAGCAAACGGGTACACTACAACGTGCAGCCATAGAGAGAACTACCTAGGAGTGTCGAGGGTGGAAAGATGGATGCTGAGCCACAGACTGAAGAAACTAGTGAAACCACTGAAGCTGCGTCTTCGTTTCAGGAAAGCTGAAGAGAACATCCCTGTGACCACCGAAGACAGCAGCAATGCTGACACAAGGACCATCCACAAAATGTTCAACAGGCCTCCCCTCGACTGAAGACCTGGTTTACAAGGGAAGCTCCGAGAACGACACATCAGGCACGACAGAAAAACGGGAAATACCAGAGAAGCATCAGTTGCGGTAGTCATCCCCGCAGATGGGGCTGAAGGCGAGCCTAAACTTGAAGGCCCAATTGACTCAGTTCCCAGAAGATGACCGGAGATTTCTTACGATTGCCTTCGAACGCCTTTGGTCATGTGAGGTCCTCAGTCATAAGAACGCTGACAACCGCCGCTGAACCCTGTGCATTACAGACAGTCTCTGAAGAATCTAGAAAAAAACAGAAAGAAATTGGTTGGTTTACTAAAAGAGCAAGGATGCTGTCTTCTGCTTTTGCTTAACTTTTTTGGTCATCAACAGTAAAACTTGCAAAGAACGGTATATGCGACTGGCGACATGTTGCTTATTATTCGAAAGACATTGGAAGTCTACCGCGCATTTGAATTCGCGCAAAAAGTGGATCTGTTTTCTAATGGACTAAAACATTCACGAACTGTTGACTCCCATCATCAAAGGCTACTGAATACTGAAAGCGAACATGGAAAAATGTTCTTCAGCGATTAACAGCGATAATAAATTTTTTGGGTCAGCAATGTCTGCCTTTTGGAGGAAGTACGGATACTCTCTTTCAGTGTGACAGCGGAAACTTGTTGAAACTTGATGAATTATTCGGAAAGTTCGACGCTATAATGTGGAGCACCTGCACAGAGCAAATCAGGGTGAGAAGAAAAGTCATCACATTACCTCGGAAAAGCGACGCACGACGAAATACAGGGGGATTCATCTTATTGGATCATCTATAAGCAACACCATTTTATTAATGACGAAATCTGCAGAGTACTACAGTATCATTCTAGATTGCACACTAGATATTTCAAGAATTAAGCACATCATAGTTTTGGTGCACTTCGTCCATCAGACGTGAGTAGTGGGACAAAGGGAGCACCACCCCATTCTCCATTGTTGCCAAATTTATTCAAGATGGCGGCGATGACGTCATCCAACATGGCGGCATGTAGACTTGGCAACAGTGCATGACGTCATCCAAGACGGCGGATTTTGGCGGGAGAATAGTCCAATTGTGCTACGTCCACTAACCTAACCTCAAGAAAAAATGGCGGGAAGTTTGAATTTTGGTGGGAAAATAGTCTAATTGTGCTACGTACACTAACCTAAGCCTCCAGAAGAAAAAAAATGGCGGGAAGTTTGAATATCAACAGGATAATGCATGCAAAGACCGTACTTGTCTTTATTATTATTATTATTGATTATCATTCGTTAACATTCATTATTATTTATTATTATTTATTATCATTCATTATCATTTATTATTATTGACCTGCCTCCACTAGAAATTCCCTCCAAAGTCAAATTCCAACACGATAATGGCTGCAGAACCTAACTTTTGTTTATCATTCATTATCATTTATTAACATTCAATATCATTCATTGTCATTTATTATCATTTATTATTATACACCTACGTACACTAGAAAATTGCGCCAAACTCAAATTCCAACACGATATTATCTCCAAAACTTTACTTCTATGTATTATTATCATTTATTATTTATTCAAGATGTCCGATTTTCTCGGTGAGAAAGCCATTCTCCTTACATCCATAACAAAAATCTATCACAAGTTCAAATCCCCAACACCATAATTGATCACATGTATGAGCTTTCTCCGTCACTTATCTTTTTTCACTGGTAGCCTATCATAATCGTGTCAAATAATAAACTGCACGTATAGTAACGTAATTCACATCCTTTGATTTTGCAGGGGTGAATGGACTGAAGGCTTTATTTCAAGCAGTATGGTCATCACTTGTTCTCCAACACAGTCAGCACACACATCTTTGATATCGCAGTGCAGTCACCATGACGCCTGCACTCCAACTGAATTAGTTCAAATCCTCACCACCCCCTGGCCAGCGCGCGGAGACACTGCCTACGCTTGTCACGTGAGGCGGCCGGCCACTAGTACGGGGGGCGAGCCCAGCTATTGCTCCCACGTCGTAAACATGTTTTTCGCTGGGCATGCTGGAACTTGTCGAGTTTGACGTCACAGCGGACCCTTGTCCGCTCACTACGTGTATTCGTCGCCTCCACATGTTTCCCGCCAAAATTGTCTCCCTCGGAGCTGAATCGCACAACGGCCGTCCGTTTCCTGGCAACACTTTCGGCGCCATTTTCAAACCTGTCGATGCCGACCACTCACCGTTTACCACATGTCCCTGTGCGACCGAGAACGCAGTGCTACACTTTTGGCGGCAAAGTTTGCTTGACAGTGGAATCCGCCATGACTATATAACAGCACGTTTGGACCGCACTAGAACACCCGCTAATTGACTCACTCTCGCGCGCGCATAATAACTGTACAATCACTGCGCCACCACCCCGCTTACGTCACACACCCTCCATACACGCGATGAAAATAGCCTTCTGTAAATACCTGGAAAATGACTCTTTATTTCAGACATTACAGTCATGCAGGTGTGTTCCAACTGACTTCTCCATGCTCACACAGTGAAACTCCAGAGCGCAGCTGACGTACGCGCGGCCGGCTGAGCCCACTCCACTGGCAGCTCCCTGGCCGTCTGACGTCAAGCACACCCCCACGGCCAGTGCACCAGCTAGGTAGCGAGCAGCACCTCAGGGCCCCGCCACAAACGGTCAGCCGCGCCCGTGTGCACTTAACGCTGGACACGATGCAACCAGTCGACCGCGTGCCGGACAAAGGATACGTTTGGCGCCAGAGTTTCACCGACAGTGGAATCCGCCATGACCATATAACAGCGCATTTGCTCGTCGCTAGAACGCTCGCTAATTCACTCTCACCACCCGCTATATTAAATAATTCAATTTACAATTTCATATATGTATGCAAATGTGTTCAGCTCCCTAATTTCAACTACTTTTCGAGGACCAGACTGCCATCTCCTCCTCCTCCTCCTCCTCCTCCTCCTCCTCCTCCTCCTAGGAACCAGCGCCCTGTTTCAAATCTGCCAGTAAACACGGCTCACTTGCGCTTCCGCCACCAACCTAAGAAAATTGTTTCAAACTAAGCCACCAGCACTCAACCTCTCCCTACACGTTTCTGGTAAAACAGACTCACCCTGCAGTAAGTTCATGGATGGAGGAACGAATTTACTTTATTTAGGAATGGAGTATATCTGTCGGAGATTTTCTCCGCTCAGGGACTGGGTGTTGTGTTGTGATCATCATCATTTCATCCCCATCCGGCGTGCAGGTCGCCCAATGTGGCGCCGACTGTAATAAGACCTGCGATATGGCGGCCGGACCTGCCCCGCGAGGGGCCTCCCGGCCAATGACGCCAAACGCTCATTTCCATTTCCATCACACCGACATGTCCCACATCATACAGACCTGCGAAACACTCCTACATAACTCATTTATAATGTTCTACACACACGCTTGCTAATCGTAAACAGTTAGAAATAACTCATAGCACAGCCTACAGACATGTGAACCACTCATAAATAATGCAAAACATTTACTGCCAAATAGCCAAACAACTGCTAATTTTTGGAAATAATTTCAGTTCATAGGCTGATGGAAGGAGGAACGAGTGTAATTTATTTATTTGCAACATATCTTTTTGAAACTTTTACTTCTCATAGGCCTGGTATAATTTGATTGTCTTTATGTGTTCGAGAATTAAGTGTGAATGGACGTGCTGAGCAGTCATCTATAAATGGTCGCAATGATACTTGCAAAGTAGAGGATGTATGATACTGAAATTAAGAAAAACAAGCTGTCACATGATTGGCTAGTGTTGGACTTACTGTAAAATTTTTCGCGATATCAGCTGTGATGGATAACATTAGTCAATCAGTGGTGTCTTATCCATCGCATCTGTGCATTGGGATCGACATAATGATTGACTGACAATGCTTGCTTGAGTTGGGGGAGAAATTTTGGTTGATGGACCGCAACTTCCAGGGTTGCTAGCACCGAAAACGGTGATCCTGTACTTGTGTGGAAAAATGACCAATCGCTAGAAGTTGAATGCAGAGATATAAACTATTCGGTCACTGCGACATATGAGTCTAAATGTAGAGGTGGTCAATCACTTTCGAGGGTAGTGGCTACAACGCCAGCAGGCTCTTCTATTTTCTTTGTGTTGTGGGTGTCATTTATTTAAAATCATTCAATGTTATGCTATCGACTGTAAGAATATGATTCATAAGGTGCAAGGTATAGTTTCCTGTGAGAGACCGTGCATCAGTCCGTGTTAATGCCTGTTTAGAATCAGACAATGACTTCGAAGTCGCGGCAGAAAGACGAAATGCTCGGCAATGTGCAAAAGCGTGTTAGAAAACACTGTTTGAACAAGGGCCAGAGGCAGCTTCTCATTCGCTTAGAGTATGGGTGATCAAACTTTAAAAGGGTCTCTGCAGCGTGTTTGTATATTTAATATGATCTTGTTCATACAGGCATTTGTAGTTTGAGGTGTTGGATTTGGCGAGCTGTTAGGAATTCTTGGATGGCTGCTGGAGTTATTTGGGGGGAGTATTGTGAATTCCGTTTGTCCGCACTGGGCGTGGATCGCATTGGTGCCTTCTTGACTTTTTCACTGTTTGATGGTAGAGGATAAAGTTGATAGGGTGTTGAGGATCTGTTGTACTTGTACCTAGTTTGAGGCGTACAACATTGAGCGCATTTCCGGCAAATGGTCAAAGCAAGGTCCTGTTGTAGTAACTGAGATCGTTCTGTTTATAGACAGGTTGAAGAAGGTAATAGATATGTCTTTCTCCGTTTTAAATTGCAGAGATCAGATGGGTGAAGATAAATGCATACTCATATATGCTTGGAAAGGCAGAATGCTTTTTTATTATTAAGTGAGTTTTGGCAGGAGTGAATATGGTTTTATATATGTGAGTGGAAATTATCAGTGAAGGGTGAATGACATCGGGTTCGCTGGCTGGGGGAGACACTGTTTACATGTCCTGTTGGAGATGCAAGGGGGAGATAGAGATCTGCGCTATTCAGGAATCCATTTGTGCACTGTATGTCATTAGACAATAGCTGGAGAGCAGGTATAGGGAGAGCCCACTTCAGCATTCCGGTCCTGGGCTGAGTGGACGGCTGTTTAGATGGACAGCTATGTGGCTTTGACATGCCGCCGGCGGCGCTCGGACACTCACTTTGTAAGGTGCTATGGGATTACTTTGAGCATTTAGTACTTGTTTGGGTGGTTATTGGATTAAGAACTGTAATACTGAAGGTCATGTCCTCAGCGGGACTGCTGTGTAATTGAGTAAGTGTGTTTACGTATTTGAAGATATGTTTCGCGAATGGTGATGTTAAGTTGATGGCTCAGTTTAGCTACCACTGTAAAAAAAATAGCTATCTGCTGCTGAAAGAAAGAAAAGAAAGAAAGAAAGAAAGAAAGAAAGAAAGAAAGAAAGGGATGACCTTACCCCCAGACCTGATGGACGAGTTATTAGATAAGAGCAAGTGATAGTTGAATGATAGTATGTGTTCGGATCTAGGAGTCTCTAAACGGCGGGGCGAGATTTTTTTTGTGTGGGAATTTATGCAATCTATAGATAGTGGTATTCCACCGCTAGTGACAACAGTTAAGAGCGGAAAAATAGGTACAAATCGAGTGCCCGCAGAATGTTGGGGCAATGGTAATAATATTTAATTGAAGATGGAGGTGGTAAATACGGACCGGGCTTTGAATATTGTCGTATGTGCTTGATGCTCTGTGTAAAAGTTTGACTCTATAATTGCGTTTGGTATTTCTGGGTGTGTGTAAAATTAATTTCACTGTTGAAAGTGCGAGACAGATGAGTTGATTGGTGTTTAGATGGAGGCTACGTTTGTAATTCGAAAAGAGGGGGTGAGAACGGTAAATTGATTGATAGGCATGCTTTGTGGGGTGATATATGAGAGTGAAGATAGGGTTGAGGACGTTTGTGTATGTTGATGGTGGGACGGGTGTGAGGTTAGGTGCGGTGGGAGGTGTAAATTAGATCTCATTCTTTTAAAAAATGTTGTAAAGTAAGAATAATATTGAGAAGGTTTTTAGATGGCTGGTCACGCGGCGAGGCGAGAGCAGAGACGTGTAGTTATGTTTAGTTAAAGGGCCGTGTAATGTCGTGTGAGGAGCAATGTGCAGTGTGCTACAGTATCATAGGAGGTAAAGACATGTGCTGCTATGATGTGTCTAGCGTATGGAGGCTGCGCTTTGGAATTACGCTACGTTGATATAAAGTTGACTTTCAGCCGCGTTCGGTGGTCGCGGCTCGGGATCGCGCTCCTGGACGGACGTATGTGTGTGCTTTGACCGCTGACGAGCGCGTTGACCGCGCCAACTTACGCTTGCGGAAGCCGAGCAGGGGCTGTGCGAGGTCTGAAATCAGATGGGTGGGTGACTTCACAATCCTGTGGGCAGGGTGCAGAGTGGGGGTACCTGCGCACATCTGCTGAGTTATTTTACGAGCAGATCTGCAGGCTCTGCTATGTGTTATTAGGAGTGTACGAGTACTGAGCGTATCTACACATTTGTGTGATATATTATTTAGTAGCAATTCGCTATAGTGTGTACTGAAATTATGATTGGGTGCGTGTCTGTGGGCTGTGCAACATGGCCCAGGGCACATCTGGGATTGGTGTTTTGTGATAGCGTGATAGATACACTGTATGGTTAAATAAGTTGTTCAAAAAAAGTAAATAGTGTGTTCTCAATGATTACAAGTGCCTGCAGCGCAGATCAGAGTGATTGGTTTTCCGTCACCATCTCGGTTGCATGCGAGTAGTAAATGTTTTCCCGGCCACGTTAATCGTGTATGTCAACAAGCTATGAGCTATTCTGAGAATAGACGTGAAGGCAGGTCCAGACCTGTGACACCGGCGGTATACATGAGAAGAACAATGCAGCTTACACATGTGTAGCCTGTCACGAGCGCTCGGAAGCTGAACTTGGCTGGAGACTCTGGAATCCCCATCCCCGCCGACTCCATGCGTGCGAGGCCTGCCTTGGAGCGTAATCTAAGGCGCATAGGCGATATCAATTTCTCCAGTGATAGGTGCCAATGCGACTGTGTTGAGGTCATGTTTGGGGGAGGCCGAGCAGAGACTTTTGGTCGGTTTGACATCTGGTGGTGTTTGGGCCCGTCCGTTGCACTATTTTGCGAGCATGTCTGTGCACTGCGCGGTGCTTTATTTGGAAAGTTTAAGAGTACAGAGCTCGTCTGCTGATATTGTGTACTGCATTATTTAAGAGCTGTTTGGTATTGTGTGGTGAAATTAGGAGTTGTTTACGTGTTTGTGGCCTGTGTCAGATGACAACAGTAGGATCAGTACGGGTGTTTTGTGACAAATATACTCCACGACTAAATAAAAGGGCTCCAAATAAATAGAGTGTAGCCCTTCCTTACTTCCCCGAGCAGCACAGCGCAGTCTGAGCTGTTTTTGCGCAATAACGGCCATCTGGTCAGAATATGAGTGACTAGACAAATAACTGGACAAATTTATCTGTAGAGGAGTTACAGGTCTGGATTGGAATGAATATCTTGATGGGTGTGGTTGTGTTGCCAAATGTAGTGCACTACTGGAGTTCAGAAACTGCCGTATGTAAGCCATACATATCGAAACCTATGAGAAGTAAAAGTTTCAAAAAGATATGTTGCAAATAAATAAAGTACACTCGTTCCTCCTTCCATCAGCCTATGAACTGAAATTATTTCCGAAAATTAGCAGTTGTTTGGCTATTTGGCGGTACATGTTTTGCATTATTTATGAGTGGTTCACATGTCTGTAGGCTGTGCTATGAGTTATTTCTAACTGTTTACAATTCGCAAGCGTGTGTGCAGAACATTATAAATGAGTTATGTAGGAGTGTTTTGCAGGTCTGTGTGATGTGGGACATGTCGGTGTGATAGATATACTCCATTCCTAAATAAAGTAAATTCGTTCCTCCATCCATGAACTTACTGCAGGGTGAGTCTGTTTTACCAGAAACGTGTAGGGAGAGGTTGAATGCTGGTGGCTTAGTTTGAAACAATTTTCTTAGGTTGGTGGCGGAAGCGCAAGTGAGCTTTGTTTACTAGGAGATTTGAAACCGGGTGCTGGTTCCTAGGAGGAGGAGGAGGAGGAGGAGGAGGAGGAGGTGGCGGTCTGGTCCTCGAAAAGTAGTTGAAATTAGGGAGCTGAACACATTTGCATACATATATGAAATTGTAAATTGAATTATTTAATATAGCGGGTGGTGAGAGTGAATTAGCGAGCGTTCTAGCGACAAGCGAACGTGCTGTTATACAGTCATGGTGGATTGCACTGTTGGTGAAACTCTGGCGCCAAACGTATCCTTTGTCCGGCATGCGGTCGACAGGTTCCATCGTGTCCAGCATTAAGTGCTCGCAGGCGCGGCAGACCGTTTGTGGCGGGGCCCTGAGGCGCCACTTGCCGCCTAGCTGGCGCAATCGCCATGAGGGTGTGCTTGACATCAGACGGCCACGGAGCTGCCGATGGAGTGGGCTCAGCCGGCCGCGCGTACGTCAGCTGCGCTCTGGAGTTTCGCTGTGTGAGCATGGAGAAGTCAGTTGGAACACACCTGCATGACTGTAATGTCTGAAATAAAGAGTCATTTTCCAGGTATTTACAGAAGGCTACGTCTGTCACGTGCATGGAGGGTGTGTGACGTAAGCGGGGCAGCGGCGCAACGATTGTACAGTTATTATGCGCGCGCGAGAGCGAGTCAATTAGCGGGCATTCTAGTGCAGTCCAAACATGCTGTTATATAGTCATGGCGGATCCACTGTTGAGCAAACTGCACCGCTAAAAGTGTAGCACTGCGTTCTCGCTCGCACAGGGACATGTAGTAAACGGCGAGCGGTCGGCATCGACAGGTTTGAACATGGCACCGAAAGTGTTGCAGGGAAACGGCCGACCGTTGTGCGAGTCAGCTCCGAGGGAGACAATTTTGGTGGGAAACGCGTGGAGGCGACGAATACACGTAGTGAGCGGACAAGGGTCCGCTGTGACGTCAAACTCGACAAGTTCCAGCGCGTCCAGCGAAAAACATGTTTACGACGTGGGAGCAATAGCTGGGCTCGCCCCCCGTACTAGTGGCCGGCCGCCTCACGTGGCAAGCGTAGGCAGTGTCTCCGCGCGCTGGCCAGGGGGTGGTGAGGATTTGAACTAATTCAGTTGGAGTGCAGACGTCATGGTGACTGCACTGCGATATCAAAGATGTGTGTGCTGACTGTGTTGGAGAACAAGTGATGACCATACTGCTTGAAATAAAGCCTTCAGTCCATTCACCCCTGCAAAATCAAAGGACGTGAATTACGTTACTATAAGTGCAGTTTATTAATTGACATGATTATGATAGGCTACCAGTGAAAAAAGATAAGTGACGGAGAAAGCTCATACATGTGATCAATTATGGTGTTGGGGATTTGAACTTGTGATAGATTTTTGCTATGGATGTAAGGAGAATGGCTTTCTCGCCGAGAAAATCGGACATCTTGAATAAATGATAAATGGTAATAATACATAGAAGCACAGTTTTCGAGAGAATATCGTGTTGGAATTTGAGTTTGGCGCAATTTTCTAGTGGAGGAAATGATAATGAATGATAATAAATGATAATGAATAATAATATACAAAAGTAAGGTTTTGCAGCCATTATCGTGTAGGAATTTGAATTTGGAGGGAATTTTCTAGTGGAGGCAGGTCAATAATAATAAATATTAATAAATGATAATAAATAATAATAAATGATAATGAATGATGATAAATGATAATGAATGACAATGAATGTTAATAAATGATAATGAATAATAATAAACAAAAGTTAGGTTCTGCAGCCATTATCGTGTTGGAATTTGAATTTGGAGGGAATTTCTAGTGGAGGCAGGTCAATAATAATAAATGATAACGAATGATAATAAATAATAATGAATGTTAATAAATGATATCAATAATAATAAGAATAATAATAAAGACGAGTACGGTCTTTGCATGCATTATCCTGTTGGAATTCAAACTTCCCGCCATTTTTTTTCTTCTGGAGGCTTAGGTTAGTGTACGTAGCACAATTGGACTATTTTCCCGCCAAAATCCGCCAACTTGGATGACGTCATGCACTGTTGCCAAGTCTACATGCCGCCATCTTGGATTACGGCATCGCCGCCATCTTCAATAAATTTGGCAACAATGGAGAGTGGGGTGGTGCCCTCTTTGTCCCACTACTGACGAGACTCGAAGGGGTACACGATGTCCGAATTCGCAAGAATTTCCTGGGATGTCTTCCAATGCCCGATTCTTCACGCTCTACTCTGATGTAGGTCGTACTCAAGTTCTTGCAAGATTAAAAATCCCATTGTGTCATATACTGAAGAGTCAAAGAAACTGGTAAAAAATGGTTCAAATTGCTCTAAGCACTATGAGACTTAACATCTGAGGTTATCAGTCTCCTAGACTTAGAACTACTTAAACCTAACTAACCTAAGGACATCACACACATCCATGCCTGAGACAGGATTCGAACCTGAGACCGTAGCAGCAGCGCGGTTCGGGACTGAAGCGCCTAGAACCGCTCGGCCACAGCGGCCGGCCAAAGAATCTGGTACATCCGCCTAATATCGTGTAGGGCCCCCGCGAACACGAAGAACTTGGTTGGTTTGTGGGAGTAAAGGGACCAGGCTGCTACGGTCATCGGTCCCTTTTTCCAAGTACTAAAAACAGCCACAGAGAATAAAAAACGATTAACAAAATAGAGCACAGATGACACAGAACAAGAGAAACTGAGACAAAGACCAGACAAAACGAACTAAAAGCACAGAGTGTGACGGTGGTTCGCCGACCATAGAAATAAAAAAGGAAAAGCCAACCACTTAAAACACATTAAAAAATCAGTTTAAAACCGGAGGCCAAAGGCCAGAATCAACACAAAACAATAAGATAAAACAGAAACACTTAGATTAAATGATAAAAACCCTCTGCCCGAATAAAACGTAAAACTAAGTCAGCCGTAGCAGAGTCATCTGTTAAAAGGGCAGGGAGCATGTCAGGCAGTGCGAACGACTGCCTGAGCACAGCTAAAAGCGGACACTCCAATAAAATATGGACCACAGATAAAACGGAGCCGCAGCGACATAGGGGTGCGTCCTCACGGCGCAATAAGTGGCCGTGCGTAAGCCGAGTGTGCCCAATGCGCAGCTAGCAGAGGACCACAGACTCCTGGCGGGAGACCCAAATGGACGACAGCCACACAGTCGTCGTCGCCTTGATTGGACGAAGTTTGTTGGGCGTGGGCAGATTGCGCCATTCAGCATCCCAAACCGAAAGAACTTCGCAGCGTAAGACTGCCCGCAAATCAGTCTCCGGGAGGCCAATCTCCAGAGATGATTTACTAGTGGCCTCTTTCGCCAGGCGGTCAACATTCTCATTGCCAGGTATCCCAACATGGCCTGGGGTCCACACGAAGACCACAGAGCGGCCGCAACGCGCAAGAGTATGGAGGGACTCATGGATAGCCATCACCAGACGAGAACGAGGAAAACACTGGTCGAGAGCTCGTAAACTGCTCAGGGAATCGCTACAGGTAACGAAGGACTCACCTGAGCAGGAGCGGATATACTCTAGGGCACGAAAGATGGCGACCAGCTCAGCAGTGTAAACACTGCAGCCATCCGGCAAGGAACATTGTTCAGAATGGTCCCCTAGAGTTAGCGCATACCCGACACGACCAGCAACCATCGAACCGTCAGTGTAGACAATTCCAGAGCCCTGATACGTGGCCACGATGGAATAAAAGCGGCGGCGGAAGGCCTCTGGAGGGACTGAGTCCTTCGAGCCCTGTGCCAAGTCGAACCGAAGGCAAGGGCGAGGAACACACCACGGGGGTGTACGCAGAGGTGCCCAGAAAGGAGGTGGAACAGGGAAAAACCCAAGCCCGGAGAGAAGCTCCTTGACGCGTACGGCGATCGGACAACCCGACCGGGGCCGACGGTCTGGCAGATGGACGACTGACTGCGGGAACAGGACACGGTAATTTGGATGCCCGGGCAAGCTAAAAACATGGTCAGCATAAGCAGCCAGTAATTGTTGGCGTCGTAACTGCAGTGGAGGGACACCTGCCTCCACTAGTATGCTGTCCACAGGGCTGGTGCGGAAAGCACCAGTGGCAAGGTGTATCCCGCTGTGGAGAATGGGGTCCAGCACCCGCAATGCAGATGGGGATGCTGAGCCATAAGCCAGGCTCCCAAAATCCAGACGGGACTGGATTAACACCTGGTAGAGCCGCAACAGGGTAGATCGGTCGGCGCCGCAGCGGGTGTGGCTCAAGCATCTCAGAGCGTTTAGATGCCGCCAACACACCTGTTTAAGCTGCTGGAGATGAGGCAGCCAAGTCAACCGGGCATCGAAAACCACCCCTAAAAACCTGTGTGATTCCACCACTGAAAAAAGTTCGCCGGCAAGATAAAGCCGCGGCTCCGGGTGGACAGTACGTCGCCGGCAGAAATGCATAACGCAGGTCTTGGCTGCCGAAAACTGGAACCCATGAGCTACAGCCCAAGACTGCGCCTTGCGGATAGCGCCCTGTAGCTGACGTTCAACAGCTGCAATGCCAGTAGAGCTGTAGTAAAGGCAGAAGTCGTCAGCATACAGGGAAGCGGAGACAGAATTTCCCACGGCCGCAGCGAGCCCGTTAATGGCTATTAAAAACAGGCAGACACTTAAAACAGAACCCTGTGGCACACCGGTCTCCTGGACGTGGGAGGAACTATATGAGGCCGCGACTTGCACGCGGAAGGTACGATACGACAGAAAATTTCTGATAAAGATCGGCAGAGGGGCCCCGAAGACCCCATCCATGAAGTGTGGAAAGGATGTGATGACGCCATGTCGTATCGTACGCCTTCCGCATGTCGAAAAAGACAGCGACCAGGTGCTGACGGCGGGCAAAGGCAGTACGGATAGCCGACTCCAGGCTCACCAGATTGTCGGCGGCAGAGCGGCCTTTACGGAACCCACCCTGAGACGAAGCCAGAAGGCCCCGAGACTCCAGTACCCAATTCAAGCGCCGGCTCACCATCCGTTCGAGAAGCTTGCAAAGAACGTTGGTGAGGCTAATGGGGCGGTAGCTGTCCACCTCCAAAGGGCTCTTGCCCGGTTTCAAAACGGGGATGACAATGCTCTCCCGCCATTGCGACGGAAACTCACCCACGACCCCGAGATGATTGTACAGGTCGAGGAGGCGTCGCTTGCAATCCACTGAAAGGTGTTTCAGCATCTGACAGTGGATGCTATCTGGCCCGGGAGCGGTATCAAAGCAAGCGGCAAGGGCACTGTGGAATTCCCACTCACTGAATGGAGCTTTGTAGGATTCAGAAGTGTGGGTGCGAAAAGAAAGGCTCCAACGTTCCATCCGCTCTTTAATGGAGCAGAAGGCCTGGGGGTAATTCGCAGAAGCGGAACTCATAGCAAAATGCTTTGCTAAGCGGTTTGCAATGACGCCGGAGTCGGTACAAACTGCTCCATTCAGTGAGAGCGCAGGGATGCCGACAGGGGTCTGATAGCCATAGAGGCGTCGGATCTTGGCCCAGACCTGCGATGGAGAGACATGGAGGCCAATGGTGGACACATACCGCTCCCAGCACTCCTGCTTGCTTTGGCGGATAAGGCGGCGGGCCCGCGCTCGCAGTCGTTTGAAGGTGATGAGGTGTTCAATGCAGGGATGTCGCTTGTGACGCTGTAGCGCCCACCGGCGATCTTTAATCGCTGCAGCGATCTCAGGCGACCACCAAGGCACAGTCCGCCGCCGAGGGGACCCAGAGGAGCGGAGAATGGCAGATTCGGCGGCAGTAACGATGCTGGTGGTGACCGATTGAACCACTGCATCAATGTCATCATTAGAGAGAGGCTCAATAGCGGCAGTGGAGGAGAACAAGTCCCAGTCAGTCTTATTCATAGCCCATCTGCTAGGGCGCCCAGAAGAGTGACGCTGTGGTAGTGACAGAAAGATCGGAAAGTGGTCACTACCACACAGGTCGTCATGCACACCCCATTGGACAGACGGTAAGAGGCTAGGGCTACAGATTGAAAGGTCAATGGTGGAGTATGTGCCATGCGCCACACTGAAGTGTGTGAAGGCACCATCATTTAAAACCGAGAGATCGAGCTGCGACAATAAATGCTCAACGGTGGTGCTTCGACCTGTTTCCACTGACCCACCCCACAGAGGGTTATGGGCGTTGAAGTCGTCCAATAGCAAGAAAGGTGGCGGCAATTGGGCTATCAGCGCAGCCATGACATGCTGCGAGACATCACCATCCGGTGGAAGGTAAAGACTGCAGACGGTAACAGCCTGTGGCGCCCATACCCGAACAGCGACAGCCGCTAAAGGTGCGTCGAGAGGGACAGACTCGCTGTGCAGAGTGTGAAGGACATAGAGGCAGACGCCACCAGACACCCTTTCATATGCTGGCCAGTTCTTATAATAACCCCGATAGCCATGGAGGGCGAGGGTTCGCATTGCTGGAAACCAAGTTTCCTGAAGAGCAATGCAGAAGAAAGGGTGAAGGCTGATAAGTTGGCGGAGCTCAGCTAGATGGTGGAAGAAACTGCTGCAGTTCCACTGGAGGACGGTATTGTCCATGGCAGAGAAAGGCATGACGGGACTGGGAACGCAGATTGCGCCGCTGGGTCACCTGCTGCCTCTGATGGAGCACCCGTGCAAGTGCTATCCATTGCATCTGAGGGACCGGCGAGATCGAGGTCCTCAGCGGACGCAAGGATCTCCACCTCATCGTCAGACGCAGAGCTTTTAGGTAGCAGTGGAGTAGGCGCCACCGCAGGGGTCTTGCTCTTACGGGTCTTCAAAGTCGTTTTCTCTCGCTGTTCCTTTGGTTGCCATTGTTGAGAGGGCTTATTGGAGTCAGTCTCCGGGGACCGAAGAGGATCGCGAAGCCCGTCGACCAGCGACCTGTGGCGTCTGCAGCCACTGGTTGGTGTCTGCTGTGCCGCTGATAGGAACCTGGGAAGGGAGTGACCCAAGGGATCCCTTCCGAGCGAGAGAAGCCGAAGAAGACTTACGCTTCTCCGGCTTAGAAGTGGGGACTGGTGTCCCCAGTGGTTTAGTGGTTGCTGCTCCCCAGGTAGATGGTGTGGGAGCAACAGCGAGAGAAGGGGCCCCCATCGTCAAGGGGGCAGGTGAGGTCCTCTGACTCTGAGAGCTGACGGTATGACTTGCAGCTGAAGGAGCTGGAGCAGGAGTGACAGTGGAGGCATAAGATGACATCATGCGCACGGGATGTACCGTTCAAATTTCCGCTTAGCCTCAGTGTAGGTCAATCGGCCCACGGTCTTATATTCCATGATCTTGCGTTCTTTCTGGAAGATGCTGCAGTCTGGCGAGCAAGGTGAATGGTGCTCCCCGCAGTTGACACAGATGGGAGGCGGGGCACATGGAGTATCGGGATGAGATTGGCGTCCACAATCTCGACATGTGAGGCTAGAAGTACAGCGAGAGGACATGTGACCGAACTTCCAGCACTTAAAGCACCGCATCGGGGGAGGGATATAGGGTTTGACGTCACATCGGTAGACCATCACTTTTACCTTCTCTGGTAATGTATCACCTTCGAAGGCCAAGATGAAGGCACCGGTAGCTACCTGATTGTCCCTCGGACCCCGATGAACGTGCCGGACGAAATGTACACCACGGCGCTGTAAATTGGCGCGCAGCTCGTCATCAGACTGCAAAAGTAGGTCCCGATGGAAAATAATACCCTGGATCATATTTAAGCTCTTATGTGGGGTGATGGTAACGTTAACATCCCCCAACTTGTCACAAGCAAGTAACCTGCGTGACTGGGCAGAGGATGCCGTTTTTATCAAAACTGACCCAGAGCGCATTTTGGACAAGCCCTCCACCTCCACAAACTTGTCCTCTAAATGCTCTACAAAGAACTGAGGCTTCACGGATAGAAACGAGTCACCATCAGCTCTGGTATAGACGAGATACCTGGGCGAATACACGTCACTGTCATTCATTGCCTTTCGTTCCTCCCATGGTGTGGCCAGGGAGGGGAACGATTTGGGGTCATAAACGTTAGCTTTAAAATGAGCCCTCGAACGCTTAGAGACTGCTGGTGGCTGGCCGCCAGCGAGAGATGATGTACCACGCTTCATTGCGGGTCATCCACCCTGATGCCACCTACTCCGACCAAGGGCCCTCCCACGGTCGCCACCCAGCCGCAGCAATAGCCACCTGGCAGGATGGCCATTGCCGGGAGTCCTGATGCCCCAGGGAGATGGGCATCTACTCCTTGGCATACGTGGGGAGTTAACAGCATAGGCATCAGTAGAGCGATCCCTGTGTTGTCAGGGGGCTACAACCAACAGGGTACATGGCGGCCCCACCACAACGGACTGGCTACCGTGCTGGATCTTAGGTGCAAAAATGTCCAAGGTCGTCGTCGCAGTTAAAAGCAACACTGCAGAGTGCAGTGTGGTAATCGCACCCAGGGATGGATCCTCGCCCAAGAGATGGAAAACGAGCGGGACACCATTGCAACGACGAAAAAGCCAGCTAAAGGTCTCAATGCACGACGGATACAGTGCACCATGTAAGGCGCCATTCCCCAAGTGGCTCCCTCTTCGGAACAATTTAGAAAGATGGAGGTCAAACCCGAGAGGGGACCATCACATAAGGCCGAAACATTTGAGACTCCTTTTAGTCGCCTCTTACGACAGGCAGGAATACCGCGGGCCTATTCTAACCCCCGAACCCGCAGGGGGTCACGAAGAACTGCCGTAAAACGACGTGGCATGGACTTGACTAATGTCTGAAGTAGTGCTGGAGAGAACTGACACCATGAATCCTGCAGGGCTGTCCATAAATCGGTAAGATTACAACGGGCTGGCGATCTCTTCTGAACAGCACGCTGCAAGGCATCCCAGATATGCTCAATAATGTTCATGTCTGGGGAGTTTGGTGGCCAGCGGAAGTGTTGAAACTCAGAAGAGTGTTCCTGGAGCCACTCTGTAGCAATTCTGGACGTGTGGCATGTCGCACTGTCGTGCTGGAATTGCTCAAGTCCGTCGGAATGCACAATGGACATGAATAGATGCAGATGATCAGTGATGATGCTTACATATACGTCACCTGTAAGGGTCATATCTAGACGTCTTGAACAGTCCCCTGCAGAAATGCAGGGTCCATGGATTCACGATGATGTCTCCATACCCGTACACGTCCATCCGCTCGATACAATCCGAAACGAGACTCGTCCAACTAGACAACATGTTTCCAGTCATCGACAGTCCAATGTCGGTTTTGATGGGCCCAGGAGAGGAGTAAAGCTTTGTGCCGTCAGGTATTAAGGGTACACGAGTGAGTCTTCAGCTCCGAAAGCTCATATCCATGACGTTTCGTTGAATGGTTCGCACGCTGACACTTTTTGATGGCCTAGCACTGAAATCTGCAGCAATTTGCGGAAGAGTTGCGCTTCTGTCACGCTGAATGATTCTCTTCAGTCTTTGTTGGCCCCGTTCTTGCAGGATCTTTTTCCGGCCACAGCGACGTCCGGAGACTTGATGTTTTACCAGATTTTTGATATTCGCAGTACACTCGTAAATGGTCATACAGGAAAATCCCCACTTCATCACTATCTCGGAGATGCTGTGTCCCATCGCCCGTGCGCCGACTATAACACCACGTTCAGACTCACTTAAGTCTTAATAACCTGCCATCGTAGCAGCAGTAACCGATTTAACAACTGATCCAAACACTTGTTGTCTTGTACAGGCATTGTCGATCGCAGTGCGGTATTGTACCTGTTTACGTATTTCTGTAGGCTATTTGAATACGGATGCCTATACCAGTTTCTTTGGCGTTTCAGTGTATAAGAAGCCCAGGGTATCACATCGGGGCAAACATGGAGGAAAAGCTTTCTGGCCTCCGGGAAAGAATTTTAGATTTGAACACAGAGCATTCGATGTATTATATAGCACTCATTCATTGAATCTTGTTGTAAACGATTCCACTATGTCTTCCCAATAAGCTGTTTCCATGTTTTCGGCAGTGAAGAGCTTGTAAGACTATTTCTCGTCCTCTGTTCGGCGTTGGGATGTCTTGAAGAAATGCCTGCCTACCTGACGCGGAAGCCCACTGAATGTACTAGGTGAGAACGCCCCATCAACACACTTACGCCCCAGATGTTTCAAACTGGAGGGCTATATGACGCGCTTGTTCACGTATCAGAAGAATTCGATGGCATGACCACACACGGAGCCATGGCACTTACGAATCAAATAAAAAATTACACTTTTTTTACTTCTCTGGTAATCTGGTACGACATACTGCTTCACATCAGTGTAGTCAGTAAGACAATCTTTTCTGAGCAACGGAAACGCTTGAAAGTAAGAAAGTATATTTTGAGAACTGCAAACCGGAAGAAAAGTTTGTGTCCTTCTTCACGGATTCGAAAGAACTGGTCACAGAATTAGATGTGGACGATTGAGCCATTATCGCGGATATGTGCTTTCCGGCGACAGTGCAAGAAGTCAAGACACTTTACCTACGAAGGAAGAGATGACAAAATAGAGGATCCAACGAAACGAGACTGAGTTCTCCTATTATCTTTTAGACGTAGTCAGCACATCTTTGGACGATAGATTCACTCAGCTGAAGTCTCACTGCTATGATTTTCATTTGCTGTACGGCATTGGTAAGCTGAAGAATACGCCTCCTGATAGCTGGGACGAAATGTGTATAAACCTCTCAACGGTTTTGCAAGACGAAGAGTCAAGCGATGTTGATGCGCTGAAGGCGAGGGAAGAACTTAAAAGTGCTTCCGACGTTGGTCAAACCAGGAAGAGGTCCAACAGAGACGAGTTTATAGGAATAAACAATATTTGCCCCAATGTTAATATTGCACTAAGAATTGTCCTAACACTCTCATTGACAGTTGCGAGTGGAGAGAGGGTTCTCAAAAATAAAACTGATAAAAAACATATCCCAGATCAAGCTGAGCCAAACTCGTTTAAGTGAACTTGCAGCAACATCTGAGTGCGAACTTGAGGACTTGAACTACGTGGATCGAGTGAAAGAGTTTGCGCAAGCAAAAGCCAGGTAAATTCGATTCATATAGTTTTTTTAAACGTTCAGTTACTTAGTTCTTTACCGTGTTGATTTTTATTTTGTTCAACGCAAGATAAATTGTCATTGTACACATGATCGTTCAAAGTAAATTTACGTATTAATTTTAAATTGTGTTGTAATAATATTTTGTTTTCCGCAGAATACATTATCGGTACACGACAGTAAAAAAATGTTCATTTACAATAAACGTAAATTCACATGGTTTATTAAAATTATTTTTAAGTGCTACATTTGTTTAAATCACATGACTAACTTTTCGCCGGCTGTGGTCGCCGAGCGGTTCTAGGCGCTACAGTCTGGAACCGCGCGAGTGGAGAGACGGTTCTCAAAAATAAAACTGATAAAAACTGAATCCTGCCTCAACCATGGATGTGTGTGATGTCCTTAGGTTGGTTAGGTTTAAGTAGTTCTAAGTTCTAGGGGACTGATGACCTCAGAAGTTAAGTCCCATAGTGCTCAGAGCCATTTGAACCATTTTTGAACTAACTTTTCAAGTCAAGTTTCCACGCATACAAAAACATGATCAGACTTTAGTATCATACAAACTTTCTTTTTTCTACAGAATGAGTGGGCGGCAATTTTGCAGCTCGCACAGAGACGCAATTAGGCTTGTGCAGGTCCTGCAACCAAATCACTTTATATATTGCACACACACTGACTTCATTCATTGGGCAGTTATCAATGCAATTACAAAGTCGGTCAGATGCTTTATACACTTGCATTTTGTTTCCTCAACAACAACATGGAACTTTATGAAATACTTTCTAGAAGTAAATAAAAATGGCATCATCATGTACAGCACTATTTGCTGTTTTTGGATCTGATGAATGAACAGAATGAGCTGAATTTCACAACATCACTGTCTGGAGAGCCCATGTTGATGCCTACAGGTAATGTAATTGACTACAACAGTCGAAATATACTAGCACAAAATGTATTCCATAATTCTCCAGAAGACTGATGTCAGGTTTTATAAGAGTATAATTATGTACATATGGCTGAGGAGGCGACAACGAGCTCATTAGAGACTGAGCACAAGCTCGGATTAGGGTAGGATGCGGAAGGAAATCGACCGTGCCCTTTCACAGGAACCATCCCAGCATTTGCCTGAAGTGAGCTAGGGAAACCATGGAATACCTAAATCAGGATGGCCGGACGCAGGATTGAACCATCGTCCTCCCGAATGCGAGTCCATTGTGCTAACCACTGCGCCACCTCGCTCGGTCCACATTTGGCTGATGACCCTTTATGAAAAGTCCAATTACAAAGTACATTTCAACTGTGGGAAAACATGCTATAAACTGCTGTTATAAAGGGGCAAATTCTTTTGCATGTTCTACACAGAGTTTTGCAAGTATCTTATAAATTCATCACCATTACTTTGTAGAAGAAATGTAGTCTCCTATTCAGTAAACACTTATCTCAATATCTGACATTTCATCATATACATACTAATTAAAATGAGAAACCACAACACAATCTCTCACAGTGAAACAATTTTAGAAGGTGGAATCTGATTTTGATCCATTTGGTCACTTCACATGAGACCAGAACTATGATTTTTCATTATACTGGCAGACCCTCTGGCTACAATTGTGTACATTAACTTATATTGAGTCTTAACAGCAACAGAAGTATTTTTTCCCTATGGAAATATGAGGTACACATTTGTGCATTTCCAAACTTCTCATCATGTGCAAGTGCTGCCAACTGTTGGGCATCACTATGAAAATATCAGCAAATCAATGTAGCCATGTGCAGCACCTCATGACGACCAGAATACACGGATGTGGTTGGCTCACTACTTTCCACTGTGCAACTGAATTTTGTTATTGCTATTTTCCATATTTCATAATTAATTATTTTAGTCCATAAAATGAAGCCAAGTGTACAAAGTATGTATTTCTCCTCCTAATCTACAATGATGAACCCTACCCTTAATTAATATATTGATGTCTTCTCTGACCCCTCCCCTCTCCACCACCAGGATACAGCATGTAACTGATCACTGGGCCATTTGAAGTGTACCTCTAACTTATGTGAACACATATCTGTGTGAAACACATACTCTGTCCAGTTGTCTACATCCTGTGGTAGCAGGCACTAGACCACTCTGCACAAATCAATTCAGCCAAGAATGATTTTGTATAAACCAGCTCACTCTATTCAAGAGAAACAGAAACCAGTAGATACTAGCAGCCAACGTGATGTCTTGTTCCTTGACTTCCAAAAGGTGTTCCATACATTTCAGCATCATTGCCTAATGAATAAAACAAGAGCGTGCAGAGTATCAGACCAGCTTTGCGACTGAATAAAAATTTCTTGGAAACAGATTGCAGCATCTAATTCTTAAAGGATAGCATTTTTCTGAGATAAAAGTAGCTTCAGGCATACTCAAAGGAGTATATAAGACATGCAATGTGCTGATGGATACTATTGAAATCTGCACAGGTCTGTTGTATATAAGGAAGTCGCAACATCAGAAAATTGTTAAATGCTTGGTCTGCAGATGATCAACACTTAGTGCAGGGATTGGCAGCTGACCCTCAACATACAACATTGTATTGCATATAAATAGGCAGGAAGACCATTACTTTTTGGTTACCCAATTGTCAAATAATCACTAGAAATAATGACATCCACCAAATATCTGTGAGTATGCATATGGAGTCATTTCAAGTGGAATGGCCATATACAACTAATCACAGGAAAGGCAAATACCATACAAAGATATAATGAAAGAATCCACAGGAAATGCAGTAAATTCATGAAGAAGATAGCTTCAAAAAATCCTCGTATGACCCATATTTCTCCTGGACCTGGGACCCTTACCAGGTAGAACTGATAGAAGAAATAGAGAAGAGTCAACTAACATACTGTTTCCTTCAACATATATTTCATGAAACGGCAAAGTTAGAGGGATTAAAGTTCATCAGAAGATTGATTAACAATTATTCTTTCTGCACACTATTTGTAACTGGAACAGTAACGGGAGGAAATGATAGTAGTATACAAAGTACTGTCTGCCATATACCGTATGGTGGCTCGCGGAGTATAGGTGCAGATGAACCGTAGGGGGTGAGGAAGGGAGGGAGGGTGGGTGGGTGGGGGATGGAATCATCATAAGTCTCTATCTGACTGGTCTCCATGACTGGCAGATAATTGCCTGAGCCACTGGTTTAAGCACTCCACCTGCATCCAAACCAGAGAACAGTGATTCATTCTGCAAAATATATTGGTAATCACAAGCTGTGTGAAGTATGCTCTTTTTGCCACTTCAGCCAGCTGTATAAACAAAATGAGGATTGAATCTGAATTTAGGTAGCAGATGACATTAGCCACAATTTGCAGTGTTCCTTCCCAACAATCTGCTAAGTATTTCCCTGATGGAACCCATTATCCACCTAACTCTGCATCTCCCAATGACCAGCATACTCACCCCCTATGCTTGTCTGGACCTTCTAGGAACATCAAACCTCATTCCACGAAACAAAGTTTACTTTTTTCATTTAGATGTACTCTCCGCAATGGACACCATGTATCTGTTGCTAAATCATACAGGAACAGCTGTGCTGTCAGTACACATATGTATTTGCTTTCCACCCAAATTTACAACCCAACTAATCATCCTTGAGTGAGGATGGAACAGTTACACCAGACACATTGAAAAGCACAGCCACATTAAAAATCCCAGACAATATCAGAAGTGCTAGAAGCCTTAGCATCAGGGGGAGGGGAACTTCTAACCCTTAACTACATTGTAAGACATATATTATATGTGGTAGATGACTGCCTGTAGAGATGTACTGAAATGAGGGGTTGTGTCCTACGGTGTTTTTAGTACACAGCTAGGCCACAGATGAGAATGCACACAAAATGCTGTCCATAAAACTCATTGAATCTTAAACATGCAACACCAAACAGCGAGGAAAGGAATACAATTCTTCATATACTGGCACTTAAATGAATGCATAAAATGGGTAACACATGATTGGGGCAAAGTGACTCGAGTTCTTTCAATAAATTTTTTATACTTCATACAAGCAGTTCTGAGTAAAAACCAATAATAGTCATAAGAATCACATTCTTCTCCCAATAAACAGTCATTGCACAGACATGAAATGTATATATTTTAGCATTTGCAATACATGCTTTTTCTCCACAAGCATTTGAAAAAGCAGTCTGCAGAGTTAAGGAAGCACTGCCAAAGTCACCCAACGAACAGACAGTGGCAATACACCAAATTTACTGCAAATTGCCACCAACAAAAAAACTTCACACAAAGAGAGATCAGACAAGATTGTACACAATATCCACGATGTGATTAAGGAATTTTCCATCGGTGATGACATTACAAGGATATCTCCTGGCAGGAAGGATGGAAAACTCATAGAAGTTGGTAAAAAAGCAGAAAAGGTACCTCCAAAGGAACATTGACATACTAATATGGGTCTTACAAAGTTTCATTCTTATCAACCATCTCACATACTTCCTACAACAGAGAAAGATCAAGAGGTCAGTATGTATATATATCATGAGAATGTGCAATTACTTTGTGATTAAACTTTCTCAAAAGATGCCATTTCCAGAGAATGCACATACACTAGTTGCTCAGAAAGCTAATAATATTATCTGTGCAAAGCAAGACTGTCAAAACTGTGGAGTAAACAGTAGGTAAAAATTTCTTTCTGTGGTTTTGTGGGTTTGTGGAAAATCAGCTGTAACAAAAATGACTTGATTCATGACCACTGCACGTGATATGGACAGACAGTCTTGTGAGGTAGCTTTGAACATGTTTTCCAAAAACAGTCTTGAACAGTTAGTTTGGCAGCCCACATGCAATGGAAATATTTTAGACCTCGTAGCTACAAACAGGCTCAACCTTATCAATGGTCAGTAGAGGAACAGCAATTACTGATCATGGTGTCATCCTATAGGTGATTGTTACTAAAGTTAATAAATCCATCAGTATTCCTCCTAGAAAGAGCAGATAAGCAGTTGTTCGTATACCACTACAACAACAAATGGACATCATTTAGCTCCAGTGTAATGGACATAGAGGAATTATGGGCAAAGTTTAAACACGCTGTAAATTGCACTCTGGAGAAGTAGGTGCTGAGTAAGTGGATTAAAGACAAAAATGACCCATTGTGGATTAAAAACAAAATTCAGAAAATGATGAAGTGGAGACTGTTGCACTCTCAGTCAAAAAAAGGATGCATAAATGATGTTAGGTAAAAGTTAGTAATTATTCATGTGTTTGTAGAAAGATTGATGCATGAAGCATATGTTAGCAAAAGATGTTTCCAACAACCTGAGAAAATTCTGGTCCTATGTACAATCATTAAGTGGGTCGATGGCTTCTACCGGTCACTTGTTGACTAGTCTGGTGTGGCAATAGAAGATAGCATAAGGAAAGCTGAAGTTTTAAATTTCATGTAAAAAATCATTCATACAGGAGAATCGCTCAAACATATCATTGTTTGACTATCGCAGAGACAACCATATTCACGACATAGTAATTAACATACCTGGCATAGAGAAGCTCCTGAAAAAGAGTCGAAAAGAAATAAGTCACCAGATCTGAATGGAAGTCAAATTCAGTTTTGCAAAGAGTATACTACATCATTGGCCCCTTACTTAACTTACATTTATCACAAATCTCTGATCAGCACAAAGTCCCAAGCAGTGGGAAAATAGTGCAGGTGACTCCTGTACACATGAAGGGTAAAAGAACCACCCCACATAATTACAGACCAATATCCATAACATTGGTTTGCTGCAGAATTCTTGAACCTATTCTCAGTTCAAATGGAATAGATTTCCTACAGTAGGCATAGCTTTTGTCCACAAATCAATAAAGATTGAGACTGTCCTCACTCCAAACACAGCTGTTGAAAACACCATCACAGGTCAATGAGGCCTCGCCTGTGAACAATACAAACTGTACAAAACTCACCACTACAGCACTGCAGTGGATAATCCATTGACAGATGTGAACACAGGCCTCAAAATCCGTTGGTCCCAGTACTTGTATACATTCTTTAGGATATGAGTGTAATACTTGTTCCCCCTGTACTCTCCTCACTGTATCCTTCAAAGAGTATGTTTCACAGCAATTTGATGGGTGCTTACTGTTCAGTGGTCAGCCATACAATCCAAAACCATCTCCTTGAAGTCTGGTGTTTGGACATATCTTTGGCAGGAACCTAGCCCAGCTCTGTGGCGTGAATGATCGCATCTCTCATAAGTTGGTATCCACGGAGATTAATTTTCCCCAATTATGAAGATGCTTGTTGGGAAGGTATTCTCTATACATTCACGCTCCTCTATGAACACTACATCCTGCCACAGGTACATTAAATGAATGCTTACCAACTCTCATGACGAGTAACATCCCATCCTTGACAAGTAATGTTCCACCACCACAACACATCACATACTGTACACAGTAACACATCTCACTGTAGACACACCACAAACTGTTCGATGCAATGGGCAACTGACACCACAGATAGTGGTACACACGTGACACAGATTAATGCACCAGTGTGATGCATGTGGTCATCACATCACATGTGCTATTAGCTAAGTTGTGTACTGTACGTCTGTTTCGTGGGCATTAATCACTGATGTACGCTGTTTATCACCCTCTGCCTGTTCCAGTGTACAACAGACAACTGGGATCTTTGTGAGAAAGCAGCATGCACTGTTGCAATGCAGGCATCGAGACTGGCGGTCATCACTTTGAACATTTACTATGAGTTACGTTCTGTTATGTCGTGTACACTGTGTATGCCTATAACAAAATAAATATGCATTTCCAACCATTGCTTCCCTAATCAGTTATGCACATACTATCAGCTGTTTCAGTTTGACACAAAAGGTTTGAAACACGCTGAATAGGCCTACAGAAATGATCTGATGTACAGAGTGAGCAGAAATTTGTGCTTGTTTGCTGATGATACTGTTGTGTTTGGAGATGTGTCGTCGTTGGGTGACTGCAGCGGGATACAAGTTGACTTAGAGAAAATTTCTAGTTGCCGTGATTAATGGCAGCTTGCCTTAAAGGTAGAAATATGTAAGTTAATGGAGAAGAGTAGGAAAAGCAATCCTGCACACCGCTTGACACATTCACATGGATTAATAACTAGGCGTAATGTTGCTAAGAGATATTAATTGGAATGAGCATGTAAGGGTGGTAATACAGAAGTAGGAGACTCAGGATTTCCCAGCTGACTGAAGCTTCTTTTAAAAGCTCACAGAAAGGGAGCAGTTGGCAGAATTAGAGATGATGTCAAATGGATGGTATGGCTGAGTGTACTGCATGGTGAAAAATATGTTTCTAGTACAGAAACACTTACGAAACTTGCATCAAAGGTTGTGAGAAAATTATGCATTTTGTGTATTCCTACAGAAAAAAATGATCACCTTCCTGTCGGCCTTCAAGAATGATGGAAAGATATGCAGGAAGTGCCAGGAAGTTTATCACTGCACTATATTAAGAGCAGTCAAATACCTCACCACAACTTTGCTACCTCAAATTCACCATTTACAATAAACATCACCATATGTGTGTATTGGTGTATGCATGTAGATGTCAATTCTGAGTCTAATATATGCCTACATGATATCTCATGTCAAATGCAGATGATGAGACTGAAGAGACTAATTTTGTAAAAAAACAATATTGGTACCTGGCTTCTAGTTGATTGCTGCACAGAAAAACTGTGAAACATTCTGCCTGTCAGATTACCAACATCACTGAGACATACATGTTAAATTTACAATGAAACATTAAACTGAGGTAGACAATGCCAGTTGTGTGGGGCCAGATGAATATATTCAACCTGATAATAGTGACACAGCATCTATTTTACCCAGGAAAACACCTGACAAGGTTGTGGACTTTTTCGCTGTAGGGTTTTCATCATACAATTTGCATTAAGTACATGGGTGTACTGTTGCCTTGTTTGACGTTTAATGTCTGCTTATTAATGTTATTTTATAAAGCAACTGTGGAAATTGTTTTGTGAAGTGTAGGTATGATCAACGGCTGCCTCATAAATTCATGGAATAAATACGCCTTTAATTTTGTGTTATAGTGTTTTGTGGAATATTTTAATCATTTTAAGCTCCTTGGCAATTAACTTTCTTATGGAAAAAGTGTCACATGCCTAAAGTGAACTAGCATATGCAATACAATACATTACACAACAAGTTTTAGAAATAAAGTCTCATTACTATGCAATCATAGTGAAAGTTTCTGGCTACTAGTAAAATATTATCCCTCAAATTTGTAACAAAACTTCAGAAGAATTTCTCAAATTGCCAAAATGACTTTTCTTCATACCTTTTCTCTGACACATTCTTAACAAGTGTAAACTAATTCATTGTATACAACAAAACAAAATTCTAACTTGAATTAGTAGTTATCCTAGCTGTATTAGTAGACATAATTATTTGTCACATAGAAGGTACATGGTAACTATTATAACAGCAGTAGCAGTGGTGGAAGTGTCCTATTCCACCCATCTGCTTTGATCCGTGATGTCATTAAGATGGTGGACACCCCTATTCCCAGTGTACACAACGTAGCAACCATAAAGTCGATAAATACACCCACGAACAAAGATATCAACCATGTGAACTATTTCACTTCAGCAATAAAATGAAACTAATGGGGTATAAAGTAGAGGTTCTTGGACAGGGCAAGCTAAACAAAAAGTAAGAATGTCACCATTCTAAAACAAACAATACCAAAAAATGACAAACACAAAATCCTCTAGAATAAATCCAACCAAAAAAAGTCAAAAGTTTGGAATTGAATATTTCATTTGAATTATATAGCTCAAAGGAAGACGACGATACCCCCAGGCACCTCCACTGCCCTCCCTGCAACCTCCCCTCCCCAACACACACACAAAAATAACCATTACTTGTAACATTCATGGATAGTAATTTAAAAAAACATTAACAATATGATGAACTAACAAATTCATAACCAAAAACAAACCGATAGCCAATAACTAACGACACTGAAATAACCCTGCCAAGGAAACAAACTCCTCCAGCATCGAGTAACATGCAACACAAAGTTCGATAACTCACTAACATCACTCACAAACAATTCAGAAACAAACACAACAACCACAGTGTGCCACCCTTACTCCAACATGCTCTTTGCAAACACAATCCATTTCTAACATGCCGCACCTCAATGATGTCACTCAACATAGTTACGCCATGGGTCAAAGCTGACAGGTCGAATCAGACCCTTCCATTGACCCAGTTTAACTTTTAAATGTGACATGTCTAATTGAAAAACAATGTGAAATTCCTCAAATATATAACAATTAAGAGAGTTAATAAATAAGATCCCTCAATATGCTTCATATCGGGTGGAAAGAGCAAATTTTGCAATGAATTTGCCAATTTAAATGGGAACTCTAATAAAAATTAAGACTAAAATGCTGAAGTATCACAATAAACAGAATGGCTTAAGACTAAAACGTTAGTGTAAAGCAAATACTCGTTGCAAATTAACAAAAGATCAATCATAAACCAGGAGGAGAGATTTATGCTTTCAGTAACATGAACACAACTTGGTGTCAACTGAACTGGTAGTAACTCAGTTGTGGGCATGATCCATATGGAACAGAAGCATAAAAACTACCGAGGAATTATCTTACTCTTAATTTTTTTAAATAATGAGATAGAGTTCTGCAACTTGTATTTCTTATAGAAGTACTAGTGGAAAAATAATGAGATAACAGAGTGGACATCAAAGTGGTATTCTAGATTGGCTACCAGTTAAGCATAGTGCAGTGACGAAGGTGATCTGACAATAGTTGGAAAATATGAATAAGCTGACATTTTAGTGACAAAATATGGATGATTTACAGAAAAATATTAGTTACATCAGACAGGAATAAGTAGATCATAGTGATTTGGAAGGAAGGGGGTAAGAAACAGAAGAGTGTACTTGAACCATGGAATACACAACATTAGACAGAAAATATCAAATATCTTCTATCTATCGAGAATATTCCTCTGTTAGAGTAAAATTGCAGGAATGCAATAGGCCTACTAACAACACAGACAACATATATTTTTCAATACTTTTACACATATATTAAGGCTTAGGATTGTCCTCAAATGCAGAGAGAACAGCGAAAAGATAGGAGGTACAATAATGAAATATGTGTTGGAAACTTCAAATTTGGAACTTGAGAGAAAAGGGATGAAGCCAGAAGAAGGCAACAAAAGATGTAGCCTATACAATAATAGATGGCATGGTAATGGAGGATGGTCATTGCCATGCCAAACGTCTAGGAACATGGAATTTAGGAACGGTTATTAGGTTACTACAATAGAATAAAATAAAACATATTGTCAGAATTCACTAGTAACACATGAGAGGAGTGAGAAATGATCATCAGAATTAGAAATAAATGCACTGTAAATATAAAGGCTGAAGAAAAGCAATAAAAAGCATGGCTTAGGATGAAAGCACTGGTATAAACAAGAGTTAACAAATTAATAACAGATCAATTATAGACCGGGAACAGATATTTTTATTTTCAGTAATATGAACCCAACTTGGCATCAACTGAGCTTATAGCAACTGCATTGTGGGCATAACCCATAAACAAAATTATTAAAGTGAGAGCATCTAATACTTGATATGAAGAAAGAAGTTTCGACTTAAGAACCTCTCCAATAACAAGGATCCTTAGAGATGTAGCAAAGCATAATAACTACTGCGGAATTACATTGCTCTCAATTACTTCAAAGACAACGAAAACAATAGTGAAACATTGTCTCACACATCCATGAGAATGCAAAAAAAAAAAAAAAGAGAGAAAACTGTTGTGGTAAAATAGCTATGAACATACATAAATTAAAATTAATCTGCAACCTGAAGAACTACATCAAATAAATAGCAGTACGAAAAATAATTATGTTTGTTATAGGACATGGTTTCTTTACCTACAGATGTGATTAATTACTTAGGATGGTGTGTTAAATAATGCTGTCGTACTTTACGGAGTTGCAATACAATGCAATCACTGTTAAGCGTCCAACAACAAAAGGCAACAGAAAACGAAACTACTACTACCCAATAAGAAATTCCTGTTCAAAAAAAATCACTATCAATCGCCAGCGGCACTAAAAGCCTGTTTTAAAGGAATAGGTTTCATTCACTACGTTACTGACAATCAAATATAACAGCACACATCAGTTGACAGAACTGCACAAAAAATATTCTCCGCGTGATACCGGGTTTACAGAAGGGCCGTTCCAGGCTTCTAATACCTATACTTGGTAACTACGGGGCAAGAAGTGTTAGGCCTAATGCCTACAAACAATGTGTCTTATATGCTCACACAGTGGCATTCACTCAAAATTACGCTATAGTATAGCAATTAATAGACTATACAGAAGTATGACACTCAAAATTATCCACGTCATACTTACAAAAAGTGTATGCCGCTCTATAGCTCTTTCGTTACATATTTCTTATCACATGTCAACAAATACTTCTCCTCCCTCCACTACCTGACTTCCCCACCCACCGCAACCGATGTATACATACCAAAGAAGTTAGAATTCAAACCTTCTTCATATTACCCAAAGAGGTAAATGTTGTTTATTTATCTCTTCGTCTTTGTCAAAGAGTATACAAAACTTTGCACCGTTAGTCGTTGTGACAAGGAAGAGTCAACATCGTTGCGTTCTTAGTGCGTGGCAGCGCGTGTTTCATGGTGTATCAGTAGTCTATTTTTCAGTGGTATGTATAGGTTCACGCGTGGATTCCGTTGTTATCTATTCAGCTCACACATCGTCTATAACAAGTTTTTACGAAGTTGCTGAGAGGTTGCTCTAAGTAGCTGTAGTTCACCCTCGAGACAGTCAACCCGAGTTCATTGTTATGCTCTGAATTATAATTACTCATTATTGGACTGCAGGCTGTTCCACATATCTTCACTTCTAGACTGGGCTTGTTCGATTTTCTTCACGTATATCTACAGGACTTGAAAGTTTGTATCCAGATATCAGTTTCCTAAAGAAGAGTGACAGAATTCTAAAAAAGAAATTCTCAAAGAATTTCCCTCTAAAAATAAGATGATTTTCAACCACTGTTAACCATACAATAATTGTCACAAGTGAGTGGTATGTTTATTGCTGAACAAGAAGTATCAAAATCTCGTGATAGAAGAGTCTCAGGTTTGAACCTCCATTCTAGAAGAATTTTTCTGTATTTATTTAAATACGGTTTTTGTCAGGAGAAATTACATTTAATAATAAATCATAATGTTCTAATGATAACACTTTATTTTCAGTTATGGGTCGTATGAAACAAATTAAAATTGGATACACATATGTGAAATGACTTATATACATAAATCAAGCACAGAATGAATTTTCACTCTGCAGTGGACTGTGTACCGAACTGAAGATTAAAACCAGGTTAATCTGCCAGAAAGTTTGATGAATAATATTGGTACATTTATGCATGCTCATTTCTGCATGGGACTAAGAAAGAAAAATTAGTGGGCATTAGCAGTAAACAGAGGAGATACCATAAAAAAACACATTTCCAATCGACCAGCAGATATTTCTGAAGTCACATTAGAGTCTTTGGAATCTTTATATGCTAAACCTACTGGACGGCTTTGGTGAGGGATGTTTCTTACAATATCAGTTTTCTTTTCACTTTATTCACAGTATCTCACAAAGTTTTATGTGACTGAATTAGCATGTTTCTGTAAACATATTTCATTCTACCAAGTATGCGAAATTACTGATTTTTTTGATAGACTATATCTCTTTAAAAAATTATTGCATATGACCAACAGGCTTTATAAAGGCTGACTCACAGTCCTTGCTGACAATGTAAGGTTTCAGTTTTATCACAATATACATCATCAGACTTTGTACTGGTTTCAGATTTTCCACTGACTGTTGGCGCAAATAAATTGTGAGCATGTATTCTCCTTTATCACAATTTTAGTTGCTTGCTGTAGCGCTGATTACCGTAAATAAGGGTCTGCTTGTAGATATTATGCTGAACAAATCACCTGAATACAGTTTGCAAACACAACACACATGAAGATTTACCACTGAGCTAATGAGATGCTGCTCGTAGCCAGTCTCCTTCATAGCAAAGTTGGTTGAGAAGCGTCAGTAGTATATTGATGAGAGTTCTGGCACAAAGAAAATTCTCCAGTAAAATTTTCAGATTTCAGACCAAGAATTTAATTTCACAGTACTTCCCAAATAACTTCTACATAAATACAATGAAAGCAAAATTATCAAAAAGTTGAGTTATATAAACCTTAGAAAATTATAGTATAGGAAATTTTAATTTAATTAAAAGAAAAACACAAAATTTTTAAAATTTATTCAAATTCAATAACATGAGTAGCTCGATCTTTATTTGCTTTTTGCCACGTTAAACAGAATGTAAATTTACAATTTTATCCAATTTATCACCATCATTTCTAAAGATTTTAGTATAATGTTCTGGAAGCTTGATTTTATATTTTTCATCTAAAAGTAATAAAACGTTTTCTCCTAAATTAGTTACCAAAATTTCAGAACTTGAAATTACAACAGATTTATGGTTTTTAAGTTCTGATAATCTAGCGAACACCTCCAAAGGATCATTACCATTTTGTTAAGATCAGTTAATAGATTTTCAACGCTACAATTCATGTTCATTTTTATTTACACAGAAAAAATTAAGGCTCCAAAAATTAAAATGTTTGGCGCCCATTTTAAATTTTTTAAAACTAAAGTTTTCTGTTTTTATCTTCTTGAGTTTTCTGGCAATATATTTTAAATGGCAATGAAAACATGAAGGTTAAAATTCTTTAACTTTCTAGTTTTTACTTCTGCGAGCGAAGGTTCCCTACGTTACCTTGGTTCCAGACAAGCCATTTAACATCTCAACTAGAAGAAAGAATTTGCTTAATTCTGACGAGTGTTTGCTTATTTGGGCCACAGTGGGCAATGGCAACTGTAAGATTAAAATTGTAGGTAACTGTATGTTTTATTATAGACAGTAAATGTTTTACTTTCTTATCCATTGTTTTATTTATATGATCTTGAACCCCAAAAATACTACACATTGATCTTGCCAAAAGGTGAGAAGCCATTCTTCTTGGTGTTGTAGGTCTCAGGGGCTCTCTGGGATGCACACAGTGTCTCTGGGTACCTCCGGGATTCTCTGTGATCTTGAGAATAGTGCTTTTTCCCTTCTTTATCGGTGGCTCCTATAAGGCGGTGAGTGGACTTACACTGAGTGGTGTACACGGCGCTATAGTCTTACAAGCACAGCGTTTCGCTAAATTAAATTCTGATTGTCGCTCAACAGATGTTGTGGTTAGATAATGGCATACCTAGGTAATAAATAGGCTGGAAGTGGCACTCTAGATGGGAGGACCGTGCTGTTAACACGATTGCTTAGCACTGTGTTTCACTGCCTGTTAACTTGCAATGTTTTCTTAATGTTAGCGTAATGCTGCAATGCCTCGTCGCCATTATTATCATTGTCACCTTCTGTGGTATGTTCCTGTGTATAGGTCACTGAAAGCAATTAACATTGACCTTTATGCACAATTGAATAGGTAGCAGTGTATTGGTGGGCCTAGTGTTTTTGTGCACTTTTTTTGTTATTCATTTATGTAATTAGAAATTTTCAGTAAACATTGTATGTTGTCAAGTATAAGTTAAATTCTTTTTACCAGACATAATAACATATATAGATGTATCATGTGGAATATTCTCATTAAGGAATGCATATTATTTCATGTTGTTTTTTGAAGAGTTAAAACATTAATTCTTCTAGACATATTAATTACATAAATAGGATAATTGTGGACAACATAAAATAGACTTACATTTACATCAATATTTAATTGCAATAAACATTTAAAATTTCTAAAACAATCATAAACTTCTAAGAAGTTATTTGGTAGTTCGAGATTCAATAATTCAAGTGGAAAAACCTCATTTCTTCCGTTTTTGACATAGATATTTTGTAATTTAACATGATCGAATAAAGAAGAATCAAATAATGAATATTCTTTGGGTAGTTTGGAAAACTACAGAAATAAAGTAAGGCATATAAAATTCGGTAGAAATGTAATAATTAGTAATATAAAGCTCAAAATTTCCTTTTCCCTGCAAACTAGCAAAGTCAACTGTTTGAAGATGAAGAAACAAATTGGAATTATTGGATTTTTAAAAGTCTTTCTTGTTCTAATTCAAGTGAACATTCTGTTTCATTATTAACAACAGGAAAATGAATTTCTATACTTTTTACAGCAATTTTACCTTCTATTGGAAGTGTAGAATTTTCATTTTCGTAGTCCAACGAGGAATAGAATCTTCTTGATATTTTCTCGAACTCCAAGTAAATACAAAGTAAATGTATTGCCTTACAAACTTTAAAAATTCACCAAATAATTCTAAAGGATAGAGAACTTCATTTTGTTTAGATTCAGTTCTTCGTTTGTTAAGAATAAGTCCTTCCATATTTAATTCGTTCAAAAGGGAGGAAATAATCGAGTAAAATGGAAGAAGTCACAGGAGGATGTTGAATTCTAGACAAAATGTTGTTTCCATTTTTAATTGCAAGACCATCAAACAATTTTAACACATAATAATCAAATTCTTTAATATAAGATTTTCCATCATATGCAGAAAAATCAGTTCCATCCATGCGAATAACATCAAATGTAATATAAAGTTGTGAATAATTAGGATGAATCCTTTCACCACCAATATTAATATTAATTTCTGTTTCATTCTCAGGAAGTTTTTAATTATTATTTGTTTTCTCATTAATGAGAAATGAGTAAAATTGATAACTTTCATTTTTGGTTCATGATTTATTAAGCAAAATGTGAATTATTTCATTTTCAAAATTACTGTTATATTAGCAGTATTAAAGGAAACCAAATTAACACTTACATCAGTTATAGTTTATAAATTTTGAAAAATGTCAAAAATTGGGAGATTTATGGGGTGGTTGGGTTCATAAATTACTGCACCACAGAATACAGAATTAGGTACCAATGAAGCAAAAATATTATTTTCTCAATGATCATTATGTTTAACATTCATTCCTTCAGCCAAATTAAAATTTACATTAATTAATTCAAATGGAACGATTTTAGGATCCTTTTAAGGTATGGTTTCTTTATAATGTTCAATAATTTGATTCTTAAATCATAAAGCACTTGCAAAATTATTTCCTTTTTATTCATGTATAATTTTTTATCTCTTTTGATAACAATTCTATTTAAAATTTTATCTCCATTAACATAAATATTTGTTTTTTTTCTAATAAATAAATTTTTCTAATTTCTTAGTACTGTATTCCCCAACAGGAATTTCTATTGTTTCTCCATCACAATAAGGTTAATTATTTTTTATCTAATATTGGGGGTTAAGAAATTTAAATAGAAACCAACTAGTGAACCGTTTGTCTAAGTCTCTATTGTTAGAAAGGTTAATCATTTTTTCAGAACAGAAGAATTATCACTTAATTCAAATAACTACTATTTCACATTCAGAAAAAAACTTAAATAGAAACCAACTAGTGAACCGTTTGTGTAAGTCTCTATTGTTAGAAAGGTTAATCATTTTTTTCAGAACAGAAGAATTATCACTTAATTGAAATAATCTACTATTTCACATTAAGAAAAACTAAGTAAATAAATGATGGATTTGGAACCAGAAATAAGATTTCAAGGAAGTTAAAAAACATACATGGTAAACTTTATTAAATTTGTTTAGTAAATTCGGTGTGCAATTATAGGACCAAGTGGTTGTCGAAAAATATTAGTAATGATTGATAATTACATTTTTACACCCTATGGTTCAACTGGAAAAAGGTTATCATTTGTATATTTGATCAAAAATTTTTGATCAATCACGATATCAACAATTTTTTTAAAAAATATGAAAAATGCGAATTAAAATTAATGGAAAAATATGTTATTTTCATTGAAAATAACGATGGAGTTATTCCTTTACATGATCTAAAGATAGTTTAGTTTTTGACGATTTCATTCTTGAAAATCAATATATAGTTAGAGAATATTTTACTAGAGAAACTTATAATAGAATAGTTTTTTATTTAAGTCAAACAAATTAAAAAGTACCAAAAAATTAGTAAGAGAAAATCTTCATTTTTTAGTATTTTTTGACAATACGATATAAATTTAAGTCATATTTATCATGAATATCTTGGTGGTAATTTAAGGCTTGTTGAAACTAAAGAAATATGTAGTAATGTTGGAATAAATATCAATTTGGTTTTATAACAACAGATTTGAGAAGAAATATTCATGAATAAAAATATAGAGAAATGATTCATAATTTTTTAAAAAGTTGAACATCAATTTGAACATAAATGTTGACAGTAAATGTTGGATATAAACATTGAACATAAATGTTAAATGTAAATGTTAAATATAAAACGTTGAACTAAAATGATGAACAATAAAAAAAACAGTTATTTTTTTATTCTTAATAAATGTTTCCAAAATTTGATAAAGAATTTGTTAAACAAGTTGAAGGAAATCGAAAAGTGGAAGAATAATTAAAAGAAGACTTTAGGAAATGGGAAAAAACACCAAGACCAGAATATGAAAAATTTAAAAAAAGAAGATCAAGCGTTATCGATACAATAGAAAAAGTTAACCAAGGAAACGAAGAAATAAAAAGTCTTAAAAGCAAATGAAGAAAATAGAGAAATTGAAAACCTAATGCTTCTTTATAAGCTACATTATTTAAATGACTTTAAGGTTATTCCATTAATTAAACTATATGGTAGAGAATATACATTGAGTGAGTCAAAAATAAATAATTTGTTACAGAATTATAGAAAAAGGAAAATTAAAAGAAAAGGATGTTTAAAAATTAATGTAAGTGAAACAACGTTAGAATGTGTTAATCATAGTGAGTGTAATGTTTTTGGATACAGAACAGTTACTCAATTTAAAAATGTCGGAAATAATTCATTGGTGATAAATTAAACATTGGAGAAAAGGAAAATGAAGGAACAGTTGCATTAATGAAACTTTTAACTAGAAAACAATTAACTGTCGATGATTTAGGAACAGAATTTAATTCCCTTGATTTGCAAAATTGTGCAACAATTTTATTCGACTCAGATGTTGTATGTAACAAAAAACTACAAATAAAATAAAACCAAGTAAACAAAATAAACACAGTTAATCGATAAAAACAATTGCTGAAGAGTATTTTCCGAGTTTTGCAGAAATAAATCTTGGTGATTCATTTGAAAAAGATGGTGAAAAAATATTCAGAGAATCCAATGAAATGTGTTTGGATCGATGATGTTTGATACTTAATTGAGAGATTAACCCTTTGACTGCCACAGATGTGTTAACTCGTCATACCTCGCCATTCCCCTGGCGCGCCTGATGTGTATACACGTGTCCTTGGGTCTTCCCTACTGCATTAAGGACGTGTTTACGCATTGTTCACCACCAACCTTCCCACTGCTAGGAACAAGTTTAGGCGCGCTGAGTCACAGCTACCTGAGTGTTACAGTAGTTCGAGAGTGCATGTATCTTTGTTGCTACGTTTGCTCTTTGCAGAATTCGGCTGAGATTCCTGTATTTTCGTCAGTTTTTTTGTTTTCTACGTGAGAAAAGTCATGTCGCTGTGGTTGCACAGATAAAAAAATTCTCGATAAACTCACTAAGAGCGACAGTGAGTGTGAATTATCTGACGTTGGTAACAGTGATGAGTCTTCAACAGAATCTCGAAGCTGTAGTCATCAGCCCTTTACATCAGAGGGGAGAGGAAGAATTACGGTCAGCAGTTCCTGTGAATCCGAGGAATCAGAAAGTGACAGTGAAACAATTCAGAAAAGAGGGCCCTTAAGTGACACATTTGACTGGAAAGAAATCGATTTCCAGGCGTTAAACCATTACTTCAATGACTCGAGTTCAGGTCACAAATGTCAAGTAGAATATGACCCAAGCATTCTTTCATTTTTTGTGATATTTGTGTTTCAAGAACTGTTGCAGTATATTGCAAATGAAACAAATCGTTTTTACGTTTTACACCGGCGAATATACTACAGAATCTGTGAATTCAAGACTGTGAAAGTGGAAACACACTGGATTTGAGGAAATTTATTGTTTTGTTACTGTTTGCCTTCTAATGGCGCAAGTTAAGAAGTTAAAATTAAGTGATTATTGGTCCAGACATACACTTTTGAACGCTTCAGTTTTCAGCGAAATTATGTTCCAAGATCGTTTTGTCTACTTCTGAGATTGTTAAATTTCAGAGATAATTCTGTGAGTACTGGAGGCGACAGTCTATTTAAAATTAGGACTATTGTTGACAATGTTGGTAAGACGTTTCGTAATTCATTTTGGCCACATCACAAGCTTTGTATAAATGAAAGTCTCTTGAAATTCACAGGACGATTTTCTTTTAAGCAATCTATTCCAACCAAGCGAAGTAGATTCAGAATAAAGACATTTGTACTGTGTGACTGTTTGAGTGGGTATATTTTATATTTTATTGTATATACAGGCCCAACAACAGAAATTGGGTTCCAGAATTTGGGAAAAAGTGGCGATGTAGTGGCAACTCTAATGGGACTATATCTGGAACAGCGTCATATTCTAGATGTCAATAACTGGTACTCCAGCCCGGACCTGTTCCTCTGGTTTCACAAGCATGAAACAGCCACATGTGACACTGTTTGTAAGAACAGGCGCAACATGCCAAGACAGCAGAAGAAATTAAAACGAGGAGAAACTGAGTTTAGGTCCGCTGACAGGGTATTTGCTATCAAGTGGAGCGATGAAAGAGAGGCGTACATGTTGACCACAAGTCACACAACACCAACGGTTGAAACATAGAAGACTGACAGAAATACTGGCGAAAAAATAAAGAAACCACAATGTCTTGCAGATTACAATTCGTGTATGGGTGCTGTTGACCCTTGTGACATGTTACTGATCTCATTGGGATCAGTATGTAGGACTGTCAAATGGTATAAGAAATTCTAAATGCTCATGCTCTCCACCAGTCGGTAACAGGGTGATAAATGGCATTCCCAGTGTTTCACCTTTCTCTCGTAAGAGAGGTTTTAGAAAAATATGCTACAGAAGGGAGAAAAGCTGGTAGGGGAAGGCGCTTACGATGATGAAAATGCTCTGCGATTCACAAGGAGGCATTTTCCAGCTGTCATCATGAGTGAACATTTGCAGAAAAGTATGCTAATGCGCAGATGGATGGTTTGCAAGAAAAAGAAAGTGCTCTGCAAAACTAGATACCAATGCAAAACTTGCAACATTCCATTATGTGTTGCACCCTTATTTGTGACTTATCATACAAAGAAGCGTTACTAATCATCGGGAACTAAATCTGAGAAAATTTACTGACGCTTCCGAATGAAAAAATGTAAAAAAATATGAATCGATTTTCAACTTCACAATTGCGGGTTAAGGCCCAGATCGAAAAGAAGGATGGGAAATAGATGCAACAGGTGTAAAATTATTCAAACGAAGCCCGACTTCTTCATATGTAGTTGATAACTGGCAAATGAACGGACTTGGTGATTGAGATGATGCAATATCTGTAATATGGCAAATGTAATTACACCAAGTACAGTGCACCAGTATTAAAAAACCCATACATTAATCAACATACAATATACTTAATATATTAACATGTAACATGGACAGTTATATTCTTTTATCCTTAGTAGTACAAATGTAGATGACAGTTGTGATAATTGTAGTCCAGGAACAAAATTATAAGAAAGATAAACTACAAATGATAAGAATTAATCCCTTACATAAAAATGAAAAGATCAGGATATTTTTATAGAGATAATAAATATTTAGAAAAAAACACATGAAGCAGATAAGAAATTTCGGTTATTTGCAAATGAGACAATGAATGCAAGTGATTCTTCATTAAGAGAAAACATTGCTGCAGCTGCATATAGACAAATTATGCATGGAAATCGAAAATTGTGAATGGGATTAAATGTCGATAAAATGGATGACGTTTATAAAAATACTTAATTTATTTTAAATCTATATCAATGAGTAAGTTTTTGATTAATAATACTTTGTTATCTAGTGCCAAAACTAAACTAAAATCAATTAAACTTAAACTCAATAATGAACAATTAAACATTATTGAATAATTTTTGTCTGATGTTCAGAAAAGAAAGAGAAAAAGCTGGTAGAAATTTACTTGACTCATTAACTACTCCTGTTGTGAAAAAGATTGTTGAATATTTAAAAATAAAAAGAAACAAGGAAGATAGTGAACCTTTCACCAATTTTATTAGCTGCATTCCTTATTTAAGAGGAACTGGTTCACTTTCTGGAGGAATTGCAGCAATTCCAAATGCACTTAAAAATAGGAAAAAATGTGTCAAACAATCAGAAGAACAAAAAGACATAATTTAGAAAGGGAAAAGAGGGGAAAAGGACTATAAAATATCAATTAAGTAATCGAATAATTTGATAACTCTTCACCTAATTTACCAAAGAAGAATTAGTTAAACAACTAAAAATTAAATATTTTCATAGCGTTTTTGTGATTTATGAATTACATAATGAACCAAGAAATTTAGAATGTTGAACAGTAAATTTAGTTACTTCTGTTCATATTGCAACTCATTATATTTGATGTTTTAAAAGAAAAATATAAAAATATTTTTCGATTTGTGTGGAAGAAATATACTGGAACCACTAGTTAACTGTTTGGGAAACAACAAATTATACCACATAACCAAGAGAATAAAAAATTCGATGAGGTGACTCATGGACATTTGTGTACATTTGTTTTATAACTATTATGAATGGGTTATAAGTTTAATAATATTTCCAATTTAATAATGTGACATTTTGGAAATAAATGCACTAACAATTTTAAATCATTAGAACAAAAATTAACAATAGATCAACTTCAAAAATCATAATTTTCCAACCATCAGTAGACACGAAAATATTTAACAGAATTTAAAATAATTAAAAGAGAACTAAATAATATTTTTGAAAAAGCTAAATGTTATTGTGATTTTAAATGGAAGGTAAATTTAATGTTGATGATCCACTTGATGATCTGGATGCAGTTAGTCAAAGATTTGGAAACAAGACTTAAAGAACTAAATAACAGTATGTAACAGTGTTAACTATATTTCAAAATTATTATTAAAAAAAAAGATATTGAGAAATGTTTATCAGATAACTTGTCAAATACAGATTTACCTCAATACTTCAATAATTATAAAATACTTAATTGATAAGTAATTGATAAACAAATTATTTAATTTGCTTTTAAGACTGGAGGTAAGCAAATACTGCCCAATTTCAGAGAACATGATTTATTGTTTACAAAAGTTGTTGTTATTGGAAAAACGTCAACAGAGATTTAACATTTAATGATTTTGATATTTGGATGAGTGCTATTGACAAAAACTATAAAATAAAACCCGAAATCCCAGGAATAAAAATACCTTCAAAATCAAATTTTCCAACTTTTACATTAATAGATTCTGTTAAAAACGTTCCAGTTGAAGGTAACGACATCTGGTGAAACAACTTAATTATTTTTTTATTGGAAATTAATGAGACTGATAATCGCATTTATTGTTTGAAATGCAAAAAATTTACTTAAACGCATCATCCTCATAGATTAACAATAAAAATAGAAAACAAAGAACTGAGGGAATTTGCACAATTTGCAAAACTATAAAAAGTCAATGTGTTAACAAAATGTAGGTTAAGGTCCAAATATTCATGAACAAATTATTAATAAATTACATAAACCAATTAGAAAAATGATGATTGATGCAATCTGATTTAGTCGAAATGGATTTAGGTTATCTGATAGAAATTTCAAAAATAAATATAGGGTATAATATTTATCAACTATGATTGATGTTTTCTGTTGTAATTTCTATGGGCAATTTCAGTTAAGGATTAACAAGTAAAAAATATTTTATTCTTTCGAAAAAATACTCAATTCGAGAAATCCAAAAAATTTGCTGAAAGCTAATGCTAAAGAATTACAAAACAAACCATTTCAATTAACATTAATCTTTACTCAACTTTTAGTAAATTAAAAGTAACTTTTCGCGAACATTTTAATAGAACATTGAAAGCAAAAATGTGAAAGCAAATTCCTCTTCAAGGATATTATAAATGGGTTTCTCTTAACTTCTAAATTAATTGATAAGTATAATCAAAAATTTTCAAAGAAAAAATGGCACCAAAAGACACAAAAAAGCCAACTGAAAAAACCTTATTGAAAACTACTTACACAACAAATTTGTTAGATACTGTACCTAACTTAAAATTAGTGGTTAAAGCACAATAAGTAAATTTCAAGGAAATTTTGAGAATGGATATTCAACAAATTGGTTGACAGAAATTTTTTGAAATTAAAGATGTTATTGATTCGAATCCAGTCACATACATTTAAATGGAAAACAAATAAAAGGAAATTTTTTTTGGAAATATCTCCTGAAAACGAATTTTCCAGATGTTTACATTGTTGAGATAGTTTTATATAAGAAAGGTATGTTAAATGGTTAGGTATTGGTAATTCACACAATAGTAAATAAAAATAATGTAATTTTTTAATGTGATGATAGATATTTAAACTTTAAACATGTTTCAAGTTCAATATAATTTGCATAATGCCTAGTGTTACATTATGGAAAACAGAGTATATTTTGAAATATATATGTCTATATTAAAATAAAGATAAACAAAAGTGATTTAATGTCAAAATCGATTGAGGTTTTCAATTTTGAACTGATGGAATTATATGGTTTTAATAAATATTGTTTATAATATGAACAAAAAATCATCATGAATCTGATTTTTTATTTGATTATGGAAAAAATTATTGGAATTTAGTTTTATTTTTTAGAAAAGTTAGTCTGTTTATTAAAATCTTTGCACAATTTTTCTGGTGTTTATTTGTCCAAAGAATTGTAATAATTTCGGTGCAAACAATTGTTACATTTTCTTTCAATGTTAATACAAATAGAGTGAATTAGGTACGTAATTAATTCTTAAAAATTCTTCACAATTTACATTTCTACCACTGATAATATCTACTTGATTTTGTAGATTTATTAATAGCATTTGAGTTACATAATTGTCATAGTTACAAAACTTAACCTTAAAATAACAAAAGTTGGGCTTAATTGAGGAACATCACGTGGCAATAATGCATTTATTTTTTCATTTCTTTTGTTTACTATCCCAAATGCATCAAGAATTACCTTTCTGAAAATTTCAACTATTTTATCTTTGATTTTGTTTAAATTTTTCAAGTGAGTTATTTGCTCTTTAATTTTGTATTGATCATGTTTTCTAATGGATGTTAAAAGTTCTTCAGGTACACAATATTGACAATTTTCTACAAAAGGCATTTGGTTTTCACAAATAAAGAATGTAAACCAGGCTAATTAATAAACTTTGTATTTGACTGTAAGTGTAACTTGTTTACTTCTATTCTTTATATTTTTTAATATTTACTACGAACGTTATTATTTAAAGCTTTAGTAGAATTCGAATGTTCCACAATATTACAAAAATTTTTAGCTTCAATCTATAGCTTATTTTTTCAATAACGGTTAATAACCCGTATTTGTTATTATATAAGTTTATTATTATTTACATCTTCAAGAGACTCCACTTATATATAAAAATTTGCTAAGATTAAAAATTTTTAAATCGAATTAACTTTTTTCCTTTTAAATGGAAAGTGAATAATAATTACTTATCCATTATGGAATGAAGACAAATAAATTAATGATGAAATTAAAATAATGTTGTAAAGATTGTACAAGAAAAAACTTAAAGGATAACTAATATTTAGTATACTAAAATGTTTATTTGTGAGAAATTTGGAAAGAAAATCAAAAATTCTTCTAAAGATATTCATATCTTTGGTCATTCTAAAGGTGAGACATTAGCTTCAAAATATGAAAGATGTCAAGAAAGAAATATTCGAAAAATATTTCTATGGAAATTTTTCTTGTAAATTTTAAATGAATACATATCAAAACTTGACATATAATGAAAAAATAATAAAAAGTAATTAATTTTTCATTTAATCTTCTGTAGAACTGTTCAATTCCCGTAAGAAAACATTTCTCTCCTATCTTATTTTATTTGGATTTTATTTATAATAGCCATAAGGTAATGTGTTAATTCTATTTTGTAGTACAACTTGTTTATCATGCATCAGAATTTATAACTATTTTATTACATGCAACAATACATAATACTTGTTTAAATCATCTTACCAATATAATATTTCAATATGGTTTAAATTTGTCAGTTTAATATTTTTATAATCAACACAAGTCATTTCAGTTTTCACAACTTATTTCTTAAATCCTTTAGTTTTTTTCTACTTGTTCTCGATCTTTATAAGCATACATTTTCTATGTATGTTCGATCTGTGTAGTAACATAATTCTTCCACTATTTTCACCATTCATTACCTTGCAGAAGTTTGTAAAAATTATTTTTTGGATACTCACTTGTATCAAACTCGTTTACCATTGATTTCATATCGTTATAAAATCATCAGTTCTTATATCACAATTACAAAAATCGGTATTCATATAACACAAAACAATATTGTCACCAAATTTTTATTTGATGACAACATAATGAAAATCATACTTTTTATCTTTGAAATACCTATAATACTCATTATGAATTCGTCAATTGAACATTATTTAAATTTTCTTCATATTAACTTCCATGAAAATTTCTGAAAATACAGTATTACGTACATAATTTAGTTTTGGAATATAATTCGTATATTCTGTTGGACCTGTTATTGTTTTAATATTTTGTCCCTTTCTACATCTGGTACCTCACAGAGAAAAGAGACTATAGTATTTTCAGTTGTTAAATTATTTCTGAAGCCAAACTGTACATTTGATAGCAAATTGTGTGATATAAAATAATCAATTATCCTTATATACACAGCCTTTTCAATAACTTTAGCAAACACTGATGGCATGGAAATAGATCTAAAACTGTCTACATTATCCCTTTCTCCGTTTTTATAAAGTGGCTTTACTAATGAGTACTTAAATTATTCAGAAAACTGACCCTTCCTAAAGGAAAAATTACAAATATTGCTAAATACAGGGCTAATATGTGCAGAACAGTACTTTAAAATCCTGCTAGGCCCTCCATCATAACCATGAGTGTCCTTAGTCTTCAGTGATTTAATTATTGACTCAATCTCCCCATTGTCTGTATCATAGAGGAGTATTTCAGACATAAATCTCTGAAAGGCATTTGCGAAGAAAGTTGTATGCTTCCCTATAGAAACTATTTTTATTTAATTCACCAGCAAATGATTGTTAAATACTGTGCATATATCTGAATTATCAGTAACAGAAATATTTTTAGTACAGACTGACTTTACAACATCCACCTTATGCTGCTGACCAGACACTTCCTTCACAACTGATCATATGGTTCTCAACATTTGATCGATCAACTAAAATCTTCAACTTATTAAATTGAACTAAAACACCCGTAAGACAATTATTAATCCTTACGTTATTTTGACTAACACCATCATGCATTCATAATTTCTTAAACAGATTAAATTTAACTTTTATATAACGAATTCAAAACACTTGCGGTGGCGCGGTTCTTTCCGTCCCTTTACAATGCACCTGCACCTACCTGTGAACATTGTGTCAGCAGATCATCAGTAGGGAAGCCGAGTGAAACCTACTGTACTTCGATGTGAACCAGGCAGCAATTAAAGTTACTAATCTACGTTTCGGGAGAAAGTTTTCATATGAAATGCAACGTTGGAAATTTTGTCCTCAATTAATTTATTCTGAAACTTAGGTGACAAGTATCACTGCCAAGCCCATGCTAGTCTTAACACAGTCACTCAAGATCCCTTTCACTCACGTTAGCAAGTTTATGGTGTTGTATTTCCCGAAAACGTAATAGCTACAAAAATGCTGATTGTTTTAGATCGATAATGCTCGCCAAATATAAAGTCTGTCGGTACCAAATGCAGTCACAGTTTTTAACCACCGATCTGCTCAATATGCCATGCGGAATATATGTCTTTTCTCGTCACAAAATTCACTTAAAAATTCCGAAATTTCTACACGCCCATCGGAATAATTATGCCATCACTTTACAACACTTTTGATGTATGAAACACTGCTAGATCCGGCAACTTATCATTTCTATCGGAACTACTACTACACACGTCCAAACTGTTTCATGGCTAGCTCCTACTCCTTCACTAGAATACTCTAAGTCTTCTCTACCAGCAGCGAAAGGCACGCGAAGAATATTGCTTTACCATTGGTCAGTTTACTCAACAGCCAATAGCAAAACAACATTCTTCCGCGCCAGTCCGCACGTTTCATCAATAACCAATGGCAAAATAGTAAACCTAATGACTGCACCTTTTACCGACGTAATTATCTAATATGCTGAAGTTTTGTTTATGAATAAAGTTATTTATACCTGAATTAACTTTCCCTTTACCATAAACTTACTTTACAAATCTATTCCACAAAAATCCCCTTTGTTCATATTCATACTTCTTTGAAATGTTCCCACACTAAATCCTACTACATAACTTGTTAAACAATTATCTTCATATTAATCTTAAACCACACTCACACATCATTCATACTGCTAAAACACATTTATAACATTTTACATACACAAGAAGAAATAATAACACTTTATGAAAATACTCGAACAGTTTATGAGAAACATTCTATTACTTTAGTGCACTCTAGTGGGCACAATTGAAACTAACATCACAGTCCCCCTATCCAATATTGTCCTCTATCGGCTGATACATAAACTATGTATGCGTCCAGTCTCGCGTCACCATCTGTCACTATGCAGCTCTGAGACACATCTCCCACTTAACCGCCTCCAAGGCAGGATCATTATATGGCGCTACGCCTCACACTGTTGGGTCCAAAATCATTTATTGGAACGACGTTTATCTTTGTTCCAGTGTTTATTAGAAAACTATTTAACAATTTTATAGGGTTATTTCTACATAAGTTACAAGAACTAGACATCTAGCTCTAACATTTGCCGTTGCTTTACCTATATGATTAAGATTTGCACTGTTTGTATGAATTAGCTGCACCAACCATCTATTCACACAGCTAATACCTCAAGGTACACCTCCTGCTTTAGCACCATTCATGGCAATTACAAATGTTATTTATTGAGGAACATAAGGAGTACGACTAATCACAAATATAATTGTTGGACACTTACTATTAACACTATTAGGAAATACAGGACCCTCAACAGCAGTAAATTTAATTTCACTGTTTATTACTGCACAAATATCGTTATTTCTGGAATCACCATTTGTAATAATTTAAGCAAATATACTGATGAGGTAGGTAATTGTTGAACTACTATATTCCAATTAAGAAAATGTAAGTGTATCATGAAAGCTGCTTACATTTTATATTAGCAGTACAGTTCCAATAACATTTCTGATATTTATTCAGTTTAAATAAAAGATTGCATTTTCACTACAAAAATAATGTATTTATTTAAAAAATAGTATCTAAAATAAAACTAATTGCTTAAAATCTTTCATCTCACAATTTAATTATAAGTTATTTATATATAATATAAATAATTTAACTAAAACAGATATTCAACAAGTATGAACTTATGAAATAAATCATAAATTTGAACCATATAACTCTTGAATATAACCAGTCATGTAAATAAATAAACTATATAAACACTGACTACCTAATAACTGTCTGCAGCCATACTCAAAATACTTCGATGAATTATAACCTTTAATGGTAAATATCTAACAATTTAGTTGAAAGGAAAGATGTAAATCACATAGAACCAGAAAATCTAACAAAACATAACAAATTTAAAGACAACAATCAAGCTTCAAAATAAGATAACATAAATAACAAAATAGTAACAGTGATATAACAAAAAATATCTATGTACTCTGCCCAATAAAACACCATGGGGCTGCCTTCACCGCTGATGCCCAGTGCCTCAAGCCCTCAAATCGGCTTGCAGCAGCCACCAGTCATGGCTTGGAGCCATGATATCACAGAATACCACAATATAAGTTAGCCAAGGCCCATGTTACTACATGGAAGCAGTGAATGACAAGAACACTCCTAGTGGTCAATTCGTAATACAGGTTTTAGATGACAATATTTTCCATTTGTGCTTTACAGGATGGACCTAGTAGTTTAGTGTATGCCTCGAAACTTGCAAAGTACGAGGGTTGCCCAGAAAGTAATGCACCACATTTTTTTTCTCAGCTGAAAAGAATGCTACAAATGTGAAACGTTACAAATGTATTATTTGAAGTCTCCTGAGTTAGTGCGCCATGTTTTCATCACTTCCGACAGATAGCATAGCTGAAGGTTAGTTTCAAAATGGCGTCTTTTGGTGATGTGCGTTACAGCAACGTACCGTCATTGAATTTCTCACTGCAGAGAAAGAAACTGTGGAACATATTCACAAACGCTTGTGCAAAGTCTATGGAGTATCAGCCACAGACGGTGAGATCATCAGAAGGTGATTCAGTGGAGCTCCACGATTTGCAGTGGATGGGCAGACCGTCCACAGTTGTTATACCTGACATGTTGCAGTGAGCTGATGTTGTCATTCGTGAGGACAGACACATTACGACTCGGCAGTTGATGCTGCATCTGTCAATAAGCAGAGGAAGTGTGAATGAAATTATCTGCACTCTTGGATATTCAAAAGTGTGTGCAAGGTGTTTCCCACAGTGTCGAATGGTGGGTCACAAATTGCACAGAAAAAATATCTGTCTTGATTTGTTGCAACATTTCGACACTTAGGGGGAGGCCTTCTTGTCCTGGATTGTGACAGGTGAGGAAACCTGGGTTCACTATTTTGAGCCCAAAACAAAACGACAGTCGAGGGAATGGCACCATTCCCACTCCTCACAGAAGAAAAAATTCAAAGCAACTGCTTCGGCCAGTAAGGTCATGATCACTGTATTCTGGGACTGTGAAGGTGTGATTCTCATTGATGTGATGCCAAAAGGCAATACCATTAATTCAGAAGCATATGTCAACACATTAGCAAAACTCAAAATGCGCTTCCAGCAACTTCGGCGCCACAGCAACTCAGGAGATGTTTGCAACATGATAATGCAACATGATAATGCTCGGCCCCATACAAGTCTGAGGAATGCTGAAGACATCGCAAAACAAGGTTTGGCTAGTGTTACCCCATTCACCCAACAGCACTGACCTAGCCCCATCGGTCTTCCACTTGTTTGGGCCATTAAAGGAAGACATTTTGAGGACAATGAGGAGGTGATTCACACAGTGAAGCACTGGCTCCACCACCAGGACAAGGACTGGTACCGACAAGACATACACGCCCTTGTTTTGCGCTCGAGGAAGGCCATAGAACATGGAAATTACCTGGAAAAATAGGGTTTGTAGATGAGACACCATTCTTTCACGTGTCTAATTCTCATTATGTTCAATAAAGAATTGTTGAAGAAACAAATGTGGTGCATTACTGTCTGGGCAGTCCTCATAATATATTTGAGAAATCTCAAACAAACACTAAGATTAACTTCTTGTAGCTGGAGTTAAGAGAGATGTAAAATTTTATAAATAATGTCGTGGTTGCCTTTTGACTGCAAAATTATTTATTTGTAAAACCCAGTATTGCTACTTTGGCCATTTTGTCTTCATTGAGTGGAAGCAACTCTGTCTCAGAACACACAAAAATCTCAAAATCATCCAACATGACACGATGCACATGCTGTTTTCGTCCATTGTCTTCCTGATTAGGCCTACTTATTTACTGTACTCTTTGAATTGCACTGTGAATATGTTTTGGGGTAGAACAAATGATTCAAATTTTTTTTGTATATAACCTAATCTCCTTGACAGTGAATCCATAACCCAGAGTGATGCTAACCTTGTTACATAAATATCCTTGGCCAAGATGCTGTTTTAATTTGCCTGATAGAACAGGTTTGATTAAAAATCGAAGTGCTTCTGGAATTCAGCTGAAATCAGAAAGTGGTCACATGACGTCCCTCGCTCACTATGTATGAGACTCCATATTGTGTTCATCATATTTCGGTTCTTTGTGTATTATATCTTGCGTATTATGACAGAATACCGTTTTAAGACTAATACACAATGAAGGTTTGTCGCTCTAGTTGCGATTTCTTGTAATTAAATACCAGTGAGTGGTATATGGGCTATGAACGTCCTAAGAAAACATAGAATGAACAATTCTAATCTATTGTCTTGGGTATGTTCTCTATGGTTTCAGCTGCACACTCTTTGAGATGAAGGTAGTCAATTCGAATCTAGCTATTTTTCCTCTTCAAATTTGTAATGCATTCTGGGAGTTCCTTATTTATGTAACAAAAGCACATTCTGCAATAGTCGATGTTATTTATATTCAAGAACATGCTCTCCCAGTAATAAGTAATTTCCATTTTATGGCTTCAGTCTGATTAAAGCACGAAACATGAAATTGCTTTGAGTGAAACAGTCAACAATGACATTTATGTGCCTTCTTGGCATCACTGTTTTACCCTTTTTTCCGAAGGTGTCATTATTTACGACCGTGTGGTTACGCAAGAACCTAAGAGTACAGCTTAAATTTTTGAGGGTAAAATAAAGTGCAGTAATGTTTATAGTCTTCCTTGTCACCAATAGTTCACAGTTTATTCGGCATCTGTCACGAGTTTAGAGCGTGTGGTTAGGTAGGAAACCAAGGGCACAACTTAAACTGCTGGGAATGAAACGAGCAGCAGTCATATTTATAGTTTTCTTGTCACAAATATGTAGAATCCTTGAAAACGCTTTCGTAAATTTGTCGTCCAAGACGGAGGTAGCATTACATGATAGAAGGGCCTCACGTGACTGCTTTCCGATTTACATGTACATACGAGAGGTACTGTTGCTGCGTTCGTTTCAAAGATATACTTTGGCTGCAGCTCCTCTATGAGGCCATATTGGATTTCGTCAAGCTCGAATTTAGTTTGTTTTATATTATAACCGCATTCTAATTGATGGCCTATAACTAAATGCTGTTCCAAAACACTAGCACATTGAGAATTTCTCGAAAAGGTACAATCTATTGATAGTAAATGTCAGACAACGAATTACTGGCGTTTAAAGGTTTCAGGACATGGATGACGCAAGACATACCCATAAAATGTGAATTAATGCAATAGTGTAGTGGATACTGTGATGTGTACTGGGAAGAGAGGAGGAATTGCATATTCTGTAGTTTTGGTTCAAATTCTCTCATCTGCAAAAATTTTGTTATTCACCTTCATGGTCTGAGAGGTTCTGCGACTTATCGTTGTAAATATTTTACAAACTAAGTATGAAACACAGAAATGTGAGTGAATATTTAAAACACATTGATTATCTGGTAAAAACAACATTCCATTCATCATCAGAACAAAAATATGAAAAAAACTACCACATATAAGAAAGAACTAGAATGTGACTTAGTCTCACTGTCAGCCACCTATGGAGTATAATGGGTAATTTACAAGCTGGTTTTTTAGAAGGCTTGTTTACCAAACAATTACTTCAACAAATGAAGCACATTTGCAGACGAAATATATTCGGGTATTGGTCAAGGCATATTTCTGCTGGTGTTTCAGTTACTTTCAAGAGCAGAGGATGAAGTTTACTCTCCTAGCAGTGAATTGTATTTTTTCGCGCAAATTAGAAGATATTCACACCTGCAGCACACTTATTTAGCAGTGGTGGAGCTTCTTCTTACGTATCTTCTGTAATGCAAACCACTATGTAAATAACTAGTATGTAGGTGACAGGTTCTCACTCTCAAAGAAAGAAAATTGCATTGTGGGAGCTTCTTAAGTACTTTTCGTACGTTTTTTTTTTTATTTTTTATTTACGGCGTTTCATTCTCTTCTCTGAGGGCGAGGAACAGGCTGTTCTAAGGCGTGCTATATACCCTCTTCAGCCATGGGGTTCTAAGAAGTTCCATTTAGTTCTTTATTTACGTATTATTTCTTGCAAAAAGGGGGGACTTATTTCTACCAATTGGGAATTTATTTGCAGGAAACTGGGGGATAGCTCTGGTATTCACCTTACAGCCTAAGGAAAACCTGCAAAATCTGGGCAGACCTGCTGATGTTGCCACATTGCATTTCCTTCTCTAGTGTTGCCACCTTGTTTGTGTTTGTCCTTAGTTCTCGGCCATTTGAATTGCGGCAGTTAAACTCTCGAGCAGCCTGCTTTCCATCTGCACAAGCTGTCGGGCCACTGCCGAGTTTATCAGACTTTTCATGTCGTCTTCCAGTTGGATGCAGGAGCTCTCTTGTCCTATCCTCCTGCTCTCGCCTTGCCTTCTGTCACTGCTGCGACTCGGCCTGGTCGGCTTGCTGGTGACGACTGCCGCCGCTCTGTGTCGGGTGCCTAGCTTCCCCCTCCACCACACTGGTGGGGGACGCCGATCGCCTTGGAGGGGCGGGTACGTCCGTTTCATCTCCATTCTTCTCGGAAGATATGGCCACATTCTGGCGACGATTCCTCTTCCTGCATCGTCTTCTCTTCTTTTCAGCGTCTCCAGCAATTGTTTGGATCCCCTGGGACGCATTCTTCTCTTTTTCTTCTGTTGTTGTTGCTTCTCGCCGACGTCGCTATTACCAGAGAAGGCTTCGCAGCCGCGCCAGCACGCAATTTGTAGCCCATCGCAGTGGGCGCATGCCGGTTGTTCTTCCTTCTTGTGACTGCAGATGTACTTGTCGTGATTTGTAACTCATTTGACGCAGATAGCTTGGTTGTGGCAGCGTATCGCCACGTGCCCTTCTTTCTGACAGTTGAAGCACTGCGACTTCTTGGCAAAATTTTCTGGGACAGTACGATTTTCACATCGAATCCTGCTAGGCCGATCATCTTAAAGATGTCTATGGTGATGTCTTGACTGTCCTTCCAGGTAGCTGCGTATTCAGATACGTCCTTCGCCAGAATGGACAGCAGCGGCCGTTTCTTATTGGTATGCTGGTGGAGCCTTGCCACTGCATCGTATCCACGGCGCAGCAGCATCTAGCGAACTGTTTGGGTATTGAATATCCAAGGCAGGCCTCGCAGTAATGCCATAACTTGCTATGTCTTCTCCTGAAGTTCTGTTCTGATTTGTTCTGCACTCAGATAGTCCTTCAGCATCTTCTTCACTGTTTCTACGTCATTTATGGTGAATGCGCGCAGCTCCAGCGAGTTGCCGCTATCGGTCACTGTGACCTTAATGGGGTATTGAAGTTCAGCAGCGATGGCATCATAGGTCTCGAGCCAGTCGTCCTCAGTGTAATGGACGTACACAGGGTGGGATTCTCGAGAAACCTCTCCCTTGGCTGAACTTCCTGCTCTTCTTCGTCACTGTATTGCATCCTTGTAGCGGATCTGTTCAGCTTATACTCTGACTTGCGTTGTCCGTTAGTCAGTCGGTTGTAGCGTCATTCGTTCGTCCAGACGAGTCAGGTGTTCAGGTCCACTGCAATTCCTTGTGTCCTCTTCGAGTTAGCGTTGTGACCACCTCATCATCCTTTTCCCATGCTGAGTGCGGCACCTCAAAGACAGATTTGGTTTTCGCTGTGAAAACAGCAAACATGACAATTGCCAAGGCGCGCACGTTTCACGGGTCTATCTACTTTCCTCACCTAGACGGAAATGTTTTCGTACTGCATACCGCTATGCAAGTAAGGAGTATCAAGAGCGCAGGTTGTCACTTTGGAAGAAAGAATGATAATAATAGTTTTCAAATTTGCAATGAGTGAACATATAAAGAGCTTCTGCTTTAAATCGTCTGCTAGACTGGCTGCCGCACTCACGGCGATACCTTGACAACAGTGAGGTATATCTATGCCTTCGAGAAAACCAAAGTATATTTCTGAGAGGAGGACAGCCACAGTACCTCTCGTGACGTATATACACAAATAAAGGCATATTCAGCCGACTGCTAGACGTACTCATAGATGTTTTTCAGATTTGTGGTCATTCGCATAAAAGAAGAGGCGGAACTGTCATTACCTGCAATTCTTTCGTTGGTTGAGATCATAATACCATAGTCTGTGGTGATACCTACCTATTGCTGGGGATGGGCTGTGGTCGCGCTCGAGAAACGCGCAACGCGAAGGCAATTTCTCGAGAATGTCTCGGGTACGCTCGAGAAGTTGACAGTGCTGCGCTCTCAGAGAAATTGGGCAGACCTTCAGTACACGAAGCACTCAGCCGCAGCGGTCGTACTCGTCGTACGTACATGCACGGAAAACTTTGAAATTCTGTGATTGATATCAACTCTACTACAGTTGTTAATGTGTACTGAAGTATTAGTATATGTCTCATAAGACAAAGATCATAGAATTGTTGTTTAAAATAATGCACAGAATTCACATGAATCAGAAGCTTTATTCTTACAATATAAATTACCTTGTACATTCTGCATGTATGCATGCATGCTTAAACGTAAAAGAGAAGTGCTATAGCCTTTTATATACAGAAACTGCGTACATGCGTTAACTTACTGAAGAAAGAAAGGAAACAAAAGTTGTTCAGCAGAAGGCATTTTTACACCCCATTGCTGCACTGCCATCGATTTTTGTTTACAGATGTGATTTTATTAACCAATTGGCCTTTTAGTCTGCTTCTTTGTTTGTTTATAAGTAGTCCTGTTTTCGAAAATATTCTTTCACTGGGAACAGAAGTTGCAGTTATTGCAAGATATTTTTTTGCCACAGCAGCTAGACCTAGGTAACCGTTTTAATTTTTTTTCCAGTAGTGTAAAGGATTATCCGTGCATTGTAGGTGCAGTTCTTCCAAATATCTTTGCACCTCCAGGTCTATGCTATTACAACCGCTTTTCATTAGATTTTTATTGGAAACATCTTCATCGAAAGAAGCCCATAAGGAACTACTGGCGTTTTTTACGAAATGTTACTTGTGGCTAGTGTCATTAGCAGCCGAATGAGTACATTGTGCGGTCTCTACCACGTTTTTGCACTCTGCAGCCAGGCTTGCAACGGCATGTTTTGAATGAATAGTTTTCGTAAATGGTAATGTTTTTGAATCTTGGGTCGAGAACTGTGGCAACGGCATGTACTTTGTTTGTTTCTATTAATCCTAGCCGGGCTATTAGTGAGTTGTGCAGATGTTGTTGTAGCTCTTGCGCTGTCGTGGTAGCCCACTTCCCAGTGCATACGATTAGGATTAGCTGTCTGATTATTGGAATAGCTTTCGAAAGAGAGGTATAGTTTTCAGTTGAGATTTCACATGTTACCACATCAAATGGCTCCACTACACATAAACATTCGCTCAAAATTCGCCACTCATCAGCTGTAAGGTTCTCTACACCTGAATACAATGATGGTAAACAGGCTGCAATCCATTCCTTTTGCTCCACTGGACGTTGTAGCATATAAAACGTACTTTTCCATCGGGTTTCGGTTTCCTGAATCAATTTATGAACAGGTTTTTTCATTAGATCCTGGATCTCATGGAGTTTTTCATTAGCTTTGCAGCTTGTTTTAAAATAGCTAACAATTTTTCTTGCCTTTTCCCGCATTATGCAGAGCTCACTGTTGCTGTTCAAAGAACTTTTCACAACTAAATTGATGGTGTGTGCTAAACAAGGCACATGTTGCATATCTATGTTGCCACTGTGAATAAGTTGTACGGCTGCCATCATGTTACTGGCGTTGTCAGTTGTGATGCTTACAACTTTGTTTTCAATGTTCCATTTTGAAATCAAGTTGTCTAACGCCTCACTAATATTTAGCGCTGTATGCTTTTCCGGGAAACGGAATGTCTCGAGAGCTAAAGCTTTCAGGCACCAATTAGTGTTAATGAAATGACCAGTTACAGCAATATGTGCCTCACTATTGAGTCAGGTCCAAATATCGGTCGTTAAAGAAACAGATGTAGAGTCTTCCACAGCCAAGTTTACAGCCTCTTTCTGTTTATGGTAATCAACCTCAATGATGAGGCGCAACTTTTTTCGATTTGGTATCGAGTATTATGGGTCCAACAGTGAAACAAAACGTCGAAAACCAGTGTCCTCGACGATTGAAACCGGATGAAAATCGTCTGTTATCATGGCCACTAGTGCTTCATTTAGCTGCTGTTGTTCTCTATGAAGAGAAACGTAAGATTTAGATCAGTGCTCCTGCAATGGGATACATTATGCTCGACAACTAGTACAATAAAATTACATATCGTATCGTGCAAAAACTAGGATAGTATAGGTTTGATTTTGGGGTATGTTGTATGTTATGGGAGTACGATTAAAAAATCAATGTTTTTTAAGCGTGGCGGACCGCTTTGGACACTATCCGAACTTTTGCACGGAATTCACCTTTTGTACCATACGTACCTGGATATTTTGTCTCCCTCGCACTATTGGAAGAATGAGCCTCTGTACCCATGGACATCGCTGTTTTATTGCTCGATAAATTGTGCAGTTTAAGATATCTAATAAATGCCCGTTGTATTTTTTGATACATTACGGAGATTTTTACGACAAATGTTGCAAGTAACGTTATCTCCATCCTCTGCAAAGTATTGCCAGCACCATGATGTTCGTTTTCGAGTGTCCATAATGATTTGAATATCAACTTTACTCGAATGAAACCTGAGACATACTAGTTACGAGCACAGCGAGCATCGAGCGTGTTTGTCTAGCGGCGGCATTCGGTTCATAAAACAACAGCGGCGGGGCGTATGTTGCAGCCAACTGGCGCGCAGCGGCACACGCCGCCGAGCCGTTTCTCGTGAGCTTCTCAAGAATTGCTTGAGAGCTAGAGGCTCGAGGAACTCTCGGTGCGCTCGAGTCGCCGCGCCTCGCCATCCCATCACTGCCTATTGCTGCCTTCGAGAGGGCCAGAGGAGAGCCACTCTTAGAATATATAAATAGCGACGCATATTATGAATCTATGGACCCAACTGCTAGCATATAATAACTTTGATGTTGTTTGTAAACTAAATCTGAGGTGCCCTTGATGCACTGGGCTAAGGGCTTGCAATGTTGGTGTTGAAGCGACTGGAGAAATTAAGATTTGGTGCTTTTAAAACTTTTTTTGCGAGGACTATGGCTGATGAAAATTCGTTGGGTAGCCTGAAATCCAATCCTCACTATCAAAAATATGCAGAAAAAATAAAAGAACTTCAAAAGTAAGTTACCGGCAGTTTTTGTAACTATTGTGCCTCATTTTTTTTAAAGTACGTATTCTGCGGGCTTTTGCTGACTATTATTAAGACTTGTTCGACAGACACGAAGAATACTACCGGAAAGGCTATGCTAATTGTTCACTGGTTCAACTATCTATGTTGTTCGGAAGTAACATTTGACAAATTCTTCGCCTTGTAAAATCCGCAGTAATTGCAGTGCAAATAATGCGGATGTTTAAATTGTTCGCTGTTGATTGATACTAACCACGTATATATATTCTAGGGAATAATTTTATTTTTGTGCGTTAATAACTTACTAGGATCACTCTCATTTGCCAAGTAATGTAGGTTAAAATATTTTTGTAGTTTTAATCAGCTGTAGAGTAGCACACTGCGATGAACTGTTATGGTATAATCGTGTTCGTCCATAAAAGCTTAAGAACTTGATTTCTAGTCAATATTCTGTCACTGTAAAACGAAATCATAAGTTTAGTTATTGAAACGGTAGTTAGTTCTGATATTAAAGCCTAGATGATGATAATAGCTTTAAGACAAGAGGAAAGTGAATAGTTAGTCAGTTATAAGGCTGTGGCAGGAGAATTAATTTCCAGTGGCAAAGTGTTAGTAGTCCTATAGGTCAATCATGTTGCAGTATTTTTGTCCTTTCAACATTTCTGAAGACATTTCTCAACAAAGGAATTCGCTGAGGATGTTAGTTCTCCCTTGTACAAACAGTACAGTTATTGTTTAATATAATTTGGGATATTGGAGTATATGCAGAACTGGAGATACAGTTGCATTTTCCATGCAGCATCTCCAAATGAAATGAAGAGGAAGAGAAATAATACACCCATTATGTAGTTTTTGGCGTAGGCTCTGTGTAACAGCTGATGAAATGTGAGTGTAGGTGTTCGTGACACTAACATGAAGCAGTTTAGAGGGAAAACCTAAATCTAGATGGCTGGATATAAATTAGGACCCAGGTCCTTAAGCAAGAGCTCAGTATCCTAAACTTCGTGCCAGTTCAGTGCAAATAGTGTCAGTCAATACGCTGATCTATGTGTAGCTACCATTTTTAAACAAAATTGGAAACAATTGTATATCTGGACTTACGTTAGATGAGTTTCTCTGTGAGATTTGTATTTGTTCTGTATAGTGTTGTATCTAGCATGAACACACATTCTTCAAGTTATCACATGGCAATATATTGTTACTTGGGGTACCTTACTGTACCAGCATTATTTGCAACTTGTCCATTTGCATTCATTTTATGTGAGAGAATGGTTTTCTTTATGTTTATAGACGTGCCTGATATATTCACAGGAGGAGTGGTACATGAAGATAGATACTTTCAATTTAAGAAAATGTCTTCAATACTCTCTCCATCTACTCCAGCTCCATATAGATCTAGTGAACAATATGATCTAAGCCACCAACCACAAGAACTAAACAACACTGTAAGCAAAGAGCTGAACTGACTTCTACAGCTGGAATATACATACAAATAAAAACAGTAAAGATACCATCCACTCAACGTCCGATGTCACAGTTCGGAGAGTATACTGTTAGCTCGTGTTGTTCACTAACTGCCTCATCATGCATGGCTGTAAACATTGTATGAGAAAGCACATTGACATCTGGATACAGAAAGATGCGTTGGTATGTAGAGCTGTAGTGGAACTAGTTCAGTTGAAGGAACCCATTTGCAAAAATAGACAAAAAGTAGAATTTCCTCTACCATGAATGTTGTCAAAAATTCAGATTTTTTTTTTTTAGTTGAATTATTAAATAATTGGAGAAGATGCAAGCTTCATAGGATGATGGTGCAATTTAGTAAGTGAGCTCACCAGTATTTTCTTGTTTGTCATTTACATAAGGAAATTACATTACTCTTCTTATGCACAAGTTCATTTGAGCAATTATGTACGGACTACCTTTCTCATGACTTGGAATATGTAATTTTTTCACGTGAATGTTGTCCTTTGTGGTCAAACTACTATAAATTAAGTCCTTCATTTTAAGTAAACATAATTTTTAACCAGTGAAGCCTGACATGTATGGGGGCAGAGACACCGGAAATACGGAAGCGTCCGATTCCACCCGTCTGCTTTGACCCATGACGTCACAAATATGGCGGAAACAAAAACAAACACACACACTTTCCACAAGAAGCTTAATGACACTAACGGGACAAGTGCGGAAAATGGGGTGTTTTTGGTGGGGGGCAAACTAAATATAAACAAATTTAGACGCCTTGCGTAGCTACAACGTGTAAGTGAAGACAGCTGTGCATGAATACCCACCCACCTCCCCAGGGGTCGTAACCCCTGCAACCCATAGAAGATAAAGATGCTTCAGTAGCTGTTTAGTGTTTTTTGCCTTTTAAAAAAAAATCTCACGGGATAGAACGAACAGATCAGAAAGATAAATATAATAAACTAAAACAGAAATTCGAGGAAACAGATAATTAAAATAAGTAATAAGTGTTTTTAAATTAAAAAAAAAAATCTCACGAGATAGAATGAACAGACCAGAAAAGTAAATAAAATAAGATAAAACAGAACTGGAGACAGCCACACTCAAACCAAACTCCGTGCCGTCTTGACGTCACACACAACACCCTTACGTCACGGGTCAAAGCCGACGCGTGGGATCGGACGCTTCTGTCGACCCAAGACACCAGTCTTAGTGTGGTTTATTATTATTTTTTTTTTTAATGTAAAAACTTTTAATGGGTAGATTGCAATTTTTCTATCACAATTAAAGTTTGGTAACTAGTTTCGGTTGCTATCTGCAACCATCTTCATGTTGTTGAAAATAGAAAAAGGTTGTGAATAACCATTGGAAAGCATCATTAGCTGTGTTAGTGCATTCGTAAGTACCAAAACAATAACAGTATGTAGTTGGAAATGTCACCGCAAGCAGGCCGGGTTGTAGACGGTGATTTCACAGGTTGACGGTCATATAGGAAATTGTCCAGTTGCACAAAAAGAACTTGGAGCAAAACTCATTACTTGTGATAGTATTATAGGTATTATCGTGAGAACAGTATGTGCAGTGGTTCCAAAAACTGTCAGCTGTTCCATAGCCTGGGTTACATTTTTTAATTAAATAAACAGTTTTTTAATGTCGAAACATTTCCTTATTGTTCCACCATGAAACTTGACATTGCATCAACTGCAAATACTGTTGTATACAATTAAAGAGTGTTACAATAACCTGTCTGATGATGTGGCAGGCAAAGCACTTGAAGAACTACCAAAGCACAACTTTCATCACAGCTGGGGGAAAAAAAACTTTGGCAGTTTTTAACTCATTTTCCTGTAACATATTTTCAAGATTTACATCCCCTTGTATGGTCAAACTTTTCCCAATTTCTGCAAAATTCTGACAGCTTGGACAGCAAATATCTGTGCATTTCCATATGAGCCTGTAGTTTCAATGGCACCTATAAATTATTAACAGTATTGTTGTTAGGGAATGCAGTGCTAGTGTTACCTTGCCACTATTGTGCCAACCAGAAAAACTGAAAGTTACACTTATTGTTTCACAATAAACACCAGCTATGTAACATAACACTGGACCTGCATTCGGGAAGACGATGACTCAAATATGTGCCTGACCATCCAGATTTACGTTCTCTTTTAATTTCTGTAAATTGCTCCAAGCAAATGCTGGGATGATTTCTGTGAAAGGGCATAGCCGATTTCCTTCCCCAGCCTTGACACAATCTGAGCTTGTGCTCCATCTCTAATAACCTTGATGCCAGTGGGATGTTGAAGCCTAATCTTCCTTAACATTTTTGGCCATGTGATATGCGAGTTTCTGTGGTACTACCGCGGGCGCTGATGACCATACTGTTGAGTTCCCCACAAACCAGTCATCATATTTTTGTGGTACATGGGTCTCATTGATAAATAGAATATTTTAGTGAAAAAATACAAGTACACATGCTTAGTCACATGACCCATACATCGCAATTAGGAAGAAACTTTTTGATGTGAAATATGTTGATGGCACAAAAGTTAGACAAATTTCCTAAAAAATAAATATATTTATGTGGAACTGACAATTTCTGTGCAGTGAGAAAAGAGCTTTAAGGGAGAAACAGTGTTAATTTACATTTGAAAATGCCAATACTATGTGATGCTCTAGCCCTAGAAATGTCTGTCAAAAGCTTTGTTGCTATCTATTCAGTCCTCTAACAAAAAAGTTGATTGTTTGCTGTTGTTAGCTGCTGGGAGACCCCAAGGGATAAGTTCATGTACTTAATTGGGAAGTTTCGCATTGTTCACACATGTTGGCACCTTGAATCAGTGGTGACGTGTGTGTTGTGTTGTAGAGGCACCTGTTGAATGTTGGTAACCACCACGAGTGTGTACAAAACTTTAGTATTGTATGTGCATTGTTGATTATGAGAAAGGGTGATATCCAGCACCACTACTTCATATGCACCTCAAAAAATAGCACCCAGAAGACTGTTGAGTTTAACAATGAGAAGGAGGGTTTGTACACTGACTACTGTAGTACCACTGCCCATAGTGCTCCTTGTAATGTGATTTCACATTACCATCTAACATCGTGACTGTTGTCAGGTCAACTGAGAGAAGTTCTGCTTGCAGTACGTCAGTGTAAAAACTCTCGTTTGTTGCCGAAAGAGTGACCTATTAGCAGGCATTGGTTTTTGTAACTTCATGACCTCTCCTCTCATATCTGCTGCTCTGTGGGAGGTGGCTGTGGAACTGCACTTCATTGTGTATTTTTATATGTGAATACTACTACTTCCTGTAGTAATGCCAAATAGTGATAGAAACGTAAACTGATCCTCAGCAAAGCCAAGTTGACTAATGACGATATTTAACTGTTTTCTAATATTGAAGTAAGTTATTAACTTATTATTACCTCTTCACTCATTTTGCTACTTTAGGCATCTATTCCTAACTTGTTCAGTTACTCGTGAAATCGATCAGTTTTGTGGCAGGGTGAATAATTTAAACACAAGCAGTCGCTGGCATGCTGTGTTTACTAAACCTTGAATGTGGCTCTCAGTCATAAATTTTTTCCCCCTTTAATTTTTAGGCCAAAAGTTAGATGATACATTAAAAAGAATATTATATGGTTGTGGAAGGATTATCTGAGTTTTGTGAATAATTCAACTCCATTATACTGGAGTATTAGAATCAATGCAGAGACACTCAGATAAGGGTAATGAATTCTCCACAGCTGTATAAAATGGTGTCTTTCAAATGTCATTAGAAGACTCAGTGCAAAGGATAGTGGTATTTTTTATGCAACACTACCAGGGCATCTCACCCACAAACTCAGACTTTGAGGGAACTTGGCTTATTTATTCTCCATATGGATCTAAGTAACCACACTATATTTTAGCATTATATATCTCTCTGATTCCATTTTATGGCACTTTAAAATGTGGAAATTTTGTTTTTGATGTTGTGGTGCCACAAAATGAAACCTGTGAAAATTTGGAAAATAAATGACCATTTATTTATTTACGATCCAAACTGCATGAAGTTACTATTTATTACAAGGACTGTAAAAATACTTAATTAAAACCATGAAAACATGGAAAATGTAAACTCACTTTTTGTATTTTATTTTGTAGAAAAAACATAGTTCACCATTCCATCAAAGATCGCGTAAAAGAAAAGTGGTAACCCGTAATTTTTTTGCAAAATAATTCTCAAAGCATGGGCTGTAACTTGGGAAAATAAAATTGATGTTTTTTTTTTTTGTTATAGTTGTGAGGGGAAGTTAAGCAGGACTAATGAAAAATATATGCCATAGAGGATACTGCCACAGAATGCAAAGTCTTTGGAGAAACCTACTTGCAAACTACAAATTTGCAGAGAAAGCTAAAAATACACTGTAAAACAGTGGTCAGAGGAATGCAACAGGCAACACAGCAAATTCATGAAGAGATTCTGGGAAGAGAATAAGAAAAAGAACTGTCAGAACAGTCTAACAAGTTCAAATGCACTCTTCAACTGTTCATAATGGAGAAAGAAAGAAAGAAAGAAAGAAAGAATGGATGAATGACTAAGAAAGATCCTAACCAATATACTGTGACAAAAATGAAATTTTAGGTGGTTCTAGTAATAAAAGAAACATTCTTAACCAAGAGTATTAAAGAAAGGGTAAAGTTATTTCAATTAAGAAAAACCACATATGTGGTAGATGTAATTTACAACAGTAACATTTATTTTTCTGAATATAGCACTTGAACTCTTTTGACAAAATTATGAGTGTTGCTCAATGATATTTTATGAGTGTTTCGGTATAAGGGACGTGTGGTATCCAGTAGCTTGCTGTGGAGTACTAAAGTAGTTGTGTTTTATCCAGTTTGATACCCTGTCATCTTTGTTTCTGTGAAAATACATCAACAACAGTGAAATAGCATGAAATATGCAACTACCAAAGTTAAGGCAATATGGAGTATAGAGAAACAAGAGACAGGACAACCAACCACAGAAGAGGATAACATTACTATTGAATTGAGTGGAAGGGTTATAAATGACAAGTCACAGGTAGCAGATGTATTTAATAATCATTTGTTAAACACAGTAGAGAGCATAGGGACCAACAGTTCAAGAGAAAGATCCCAAAAATATGTTGAAGAAGTAACTCTCATAAAGTTACATCATATGAATGAATGAACCACCAACTTCTACTTCTGAAATTAAGAGGGCCATACATTCTCTCAAGAATAAAAGCTCTTCTGGTTTTGATGCTGATTCCAATGGAGTACTGAAGATTTGTTCCCATATAATAAATCTGGTACAGTCCGAAATAAACACTGCATCACTAAATCAAGGCATTTCTCCAGAGAGACTAAAATATGCCATTGTTAAGCCCCTCTTTAAGAAAGGTGATAAGGGAGACATCAGTAACTATAAACCTATTTCACTGCTGACATCAATTTCCAAACGTTTTGAGAAGGTCATGTATTCTAGAATAGTATGTGATGTATTCTAGAATAGTATCTCACCTTGTCAACAATAATATCATCAGCAAATCACAGTTTGGGGTTCAGAATGGTTGCTCTACTGAGATTGCCATTTACGTGTTCACACACCAGATATTACAAGCATTAAATAACAAAATAACACCGGTAGGTATTTTCTATGACCTGTCCAAGGCATTTGATTGTGTGAATCATAGTATACTCCTAGATAAATTGAAGTTTTATGGGATTGATGGTATAGCCAACCAATGGATCAAGTCATATCTAACCAAAAGAATGCAGAAAGTTGTACTTAGTAGTAATTCAACTAATAGAATCCAGGGACATAATTCTGACTCAGGAGAAATCATGTCTGGGGTTCCCCAAGGCTCAATCTTAGGTCCACTACTGTTTCTCATATATCTAAATGATCTACCGTCTAATATACAACAATCAGAATTAGTTCTTTTTGCATATGACACCAGTATGCATACAGAAATGGAAGAAATGGTGAACAAAGTTCTCCAAAGTGTCATTCACTGGTTTTCTGTGAATGGTCTCACCCTGAATTTCACAAAGACACATCATATTCAGTTTTGGAAACAACTTAGTTCAGCCACATTTGCATGTAGAATCATAGCAAATTTTGGGGAAAGAGAAATCAGTAAGTGGACATATTTTGCTTATTTTGATTCAGTAATGTCATATGGGATAATGTTCTGGGGTAACACATCTTTAAGAAAGGTGGTCTTCATTGCCCAAAATTGTGCTGTAAGAATAATATGTGGTGCTCTCCTGCGATCATCTTGTAGACATCTGTTTAAGGAGTTGGGCATTCTGGCTACTGCTTCACAGAATATTTATTCCCTCATGAAGTTCGTCATAAATAATCCACTACAGTTCAAAAGGAACAATGAGATACATAATTACAATACTAGAACAAAAAAATGGCATTCATTACTCAACATTAGGGTTGTCTTTGGCACAGAAAGGGGTGCACAGTGCTCCAACAAAAATTTTTGACCACTTACCCAGTGATATAAAATGTTTAACAGACAGCAAGGTAAAATTTCAAAATAAACTGAAAAAGTTTCTCCTTGACAACTCCTCCTATTCTGTAGAATTTCTATGTTTGTAATGGATAAAAAGTGATGAGTTGAAATTGTTAACTCAATGTGTATATCTTGATCTTATTTCAGGGAAAAAAATAATAATTATATGGTGATGCTTAGAGTACAAATAGATGTACAAATTAATGTGCAGTATGAATCTAAAATGAGTCATTCCACATCATGACAATTTATTATGCAAAATGATCCATAGTACATGAAAGTAAGTAACTAACGTACAACTGAGAACACAGAGTAATGCAAAAGTACTGCAATGTGCGTTGTATGCCACATAACTACTGCAGTAGATAAACTTGTAATGCCAGTGACTGTGAAGCTTGATTGCTCCATTATATGTCTGTATTGTTGAGTTCTTGAGCTCTGACCCCAAGGATTGCCATTCTAATGGGTGGGATTTGTGCACCATTTGAAGATGGATTAACAGCTGAGGCTGTAAAGTAATTGAAAGGGAATGAAGAGAAGTTCTATACCATTCCGTGCCAGCCAGTGTGATAAAAATTACCATTTGGACTATACATCTTGTCACTCAGCATAGCAATGGAAGCATTAGTGTGCCCACTGCATCTTGGGCATCTTTGGTTCCTAGACAGTGAAAGCAGGTGCAATGGGATTCATGTTACCAATCCATCCTGCAGCAGACAGGATTAAATTATTATGACAGACAGGCCTCTCATTTCTCCATCTTTTAGTCACCATTGTGAATGAAGTCTCATGGTCCTTTATTGTTATACAGGAAAGGTGCATGTCATTCTCTGGTACAATCATATTTCATTACTCATCTCAGCTTATGGCTTTCTTTTGTACTCTGGTTCCACACTCGAACTCATAATTATCGTAGACATGTTGTCTGTATCGCCAGAATGATGTGGTATAGAGGCCCAATACATGCAGACTGATATTCTGCTCTGTTAAAACTCTGACATGCAGGTATAGCACCTTTTGAGTTTTTTTAGGTATTTTCTCTTATGTTTATATATTGTTTGACAACTCTTCAGTGATTGAGTTTGATTTAACACTGAACTTTATTGTTACACAAGAGGTAGTGCTATGGAGCCTATCTGTTGGCCATCTTCTTGCTGTGTTAATCAGTTATTGCTAGTACACTCTTCATGTCCTCTGGAGTTGGATTTGTTTGTACTAAAGAGACTGCCTGCACTACACTTGTCTGTCCTCTGCTAGTGTATTGGGCGCAGTGTGAGATCTGCATCAAAAATAAGGGCAGCTCATTTTTTATTATTGCAAAGTAGGGGAAAGTGTGTCCTGGATATGATATGTGAGTTCGGGTGGCAATTGTTGAAACAAAGGGATTTTTTGTTACGGTGAGATCTTTTTATGAAATTTCAATCACCAAGTTTCTCTTCGGAATGTGAAAGTGTTTTACTGCCGCCAGCCTCCATAGGAAGAAATGATCATCATAGTAAAATAAGATAAATCAATCTCCTCCTCTCCTCTCTCTCTGTTCATCTCCCCCACCTCCCTCCCCCTCCCCCCTGTCTCAGTCCATCTCTTCCTCCCCGTCTATCTGATGCCAAGCCTTGTTTATTGTTATTGCAAATGAAACTTTTATTGGGAGTTGGAGTCACTTAAAATGAATGGGTAAATCGGTTGGGATCATTGGTGTATGGGGTTATGAGAGAGACCTCTCCAGCTGCTGGATCTGTGAGGGTAGTAGGTTCAGTGGCAGTATTTCACATTGTTTAAATCTGTGTACATGTAGTATTACAAAGTCTCTGACAATCTCTATTCCATAGTAGTATTTTAACAATAAGCTGATAAGCCATAAATATAACTTTCCTGTATTCTGTTAAAACTGTCTGCTAGGAAGAAAACAAAACAACTCATTTTGTATAAAATGTTTGTTTAGAATTATACATAAGGGGAAAAATATATGTGGGAGAAGCAGTTTGTCTAGTGGTTTAAAGTCCCTGCTATCACAGTCAGAACTAACTTTCACAAAGTCATTTTTAATGAAAAACCTGTAAAAAACATGTAGCTTATGTCTGTTGAATGTTTATTAGAGTATCCTGTAAAACAAGAACTTTTGACATTTTTGCTAACACCGTAAAACAATGTTTTGTCTTTGTGTAGTAGTATAGATTACACATTTTTTTCTAATAAGTTTTATTGTTGTAGATCATCTCCCGATGAATTTCTTGAGCGAATGGAAGCTCTTAAAAGTAAACCTAAAAAGGTGAAGGATGCTGTTAAAGGCAGAGAGTTCTCAACTGTTTCATCGCCGAAAGAAACATTGGATAGCACTGGTGCAGTGACCACACATAAACAGAAAGTGAGCAGTTTTATAAACATTGGTAAGCTAGTCAGCAAATAGTTTAAGTACTATTTATCTTGTCCTACATATTGCCTGCAACAATTAGACAGGAAAGATAAAATTAAATGGCTACTACGAGCACTTTAGTTTTTGAGTTTTCAAAAAAAGTAGCATGATTTCTTAACCAGTTTACGTATGCCTTCTCAGTGCTTATGTGACACGTAATTTGATCACAGGAGTGATTTTCAGTATTTTGCAAAATTCTTGTAGTTAGGCATTATTCACTTCTTTGTCTTTAGTTATTGCTCACATCTCTACTTACTAGTTACATGTTCCATATCTAATTTTACTGCCTCGTTTGTCAAAATGATGTGGAATGGGACAGTTTTTAGTGTGTGTATAAGTGATCAGTGTTAACATTAATGAAAACATTATTGTTTAGTCCTTCTCTTGCAACCTGAGGTTTCTTTCCACTGCAGCTGCCGTGGCACTTTTTTCCCCTCTAATCTTAAAACCACTACTCTTCAATCACTTTCTTTAGATTAGATTTAATTTTCATTCCATAGACCCAAAAATGAGATGATTCTCGTAGGTGTGGACAAGTCAGAAAATATAACATAAAAAACATAAAACATCTGAATGTAAAACTCACTACCCTGATAATTTTCTAGGACCTTGTCAAGATAGGTGAATACATCACAGTAAACTGGAACTGCTAATATTTACAGAATTAATACACTGTCAGAATGAAACATAGTTATGCACTTTTAACGGATTTATCATACAGTAAATACCTAATCTTGACTGTTGTGACCAAGTGCTGTCAAAACTGAAATCTAACACACATTTTTAGTTAAGCTCACCTAACAGTCCCTGTTAAGATATTCATGTGTAAAGTAAAAGGAGTTGCCTATCAAAAAGTCTTTCAAACTCTGTTTAAACTGTGCTTCATCTGAAACCAAGTTTTTTATGGTTGCTCACAATTTACTAAAATGTGTGTTCCTGAATATTTGACCCCATTTTGGACCAAGGTCAGTGATTTTAGGTGTTTCTATATATTGTTCTTATTCCTAGTATTGATACTATGTATTGAGCTATTGGTTGGAAATAGAAATATATTACTGACAACAAATTTCATTAAGGAATAAATATACTGAGACACAGTGGTTAGGATAGAAAGTTCTTTGAAAATGTTTCTGCATGATGTTCTTGAATGTACACCACAAATGAGTCTTATTACATGCTTTTGCATGCTTGGTTTGATGAGTTGCCTCAGAATATGACCCTCTGTGACGTAATAGAATGAAAGTAAGTAAAGTCTGAAAGTTTTTTATATTTATATCTCTTACATCTGACATCATTCTCACTGCAAAAACAGACTTGATAGACGCTTCAGCAATTCTGTGGTACGCCCTTCCCAACTGAATTTATTATCAAGTTGTAATCCCAGAAATTTAACACTGTCAACTTCTTTGCTCTGCATGTCTTCACATTTTATACACATGCTGGAAGGAAATACCTTACAGGTTCTGAACTGCATATAGTAGGTTTTTTCCTATCAGCTATCTCCTCCATGGGACCATATTAGTGGGTGATTGCACCCAGATGTACAGACATCATCACAGACCCAGATCCTGTGACTCCAAGATTAAAATATTAACCATATTGCAGAGGTGATAGTAGAACTTTTTGTGATGGTCACTGTGCTAATGCGGGCATGGAGGGGCTCCAGTTCTTATTTAAAAATCAGGCAGCCAAGTTTGAAAGCAAGGCATCCTCTTTTATCCAAGGTACCAGTTTTCAAATAAAAATTTGTTTGTGGAATAGAAGTTGCCCAGTGTAAATCATTTTAGGTTAGGTTTAAAACTTTCTTTGCTACCCATCAGAAATTTTGTGTTACTGGGTAAATGTTCAAAAAGTTTTTGTTGCTGCCTATTCAACTATTCAACTCCTTTCTGAACCACTGACTGGATAATACAGGTCATTTTGTCCGTTCTTTTACTGTCATAGGTGTGGACCTCACAGCTCTTTTCAAACTTTAAGGAATTATTTATTATGAATTTTGTTAACAATTCTATATGTATTGTGACAGCGCAGTGAAAATGCCTAACTCCCTGAAGAGGTACCGACGTGACAACTGCAGATGACCACCACTTATTAGTCTTACTGTTTGATTTTGTGCAATCAGTATCCTCTTTCTGAGTGATGAGCTACATCAGCAAATTATTGCATAAGATGTTATAGGATGGAAGTATCCAAAATATGTTCGGAGGTTGAGTCAGTTGTCTCCAAGGCTAACAGGTATATGAAGAGCAAAAGTGGTTGAGCTTAATAGTTTCAGAAGCTTGGTAATATGCTTCTCCAAGTTCAAGCTGTCATCAATGTGTTCAGTCAAAAGTTGATAGCATTCTACCCTATTTACTGACTCCTGTTCATATGATGCATCAGTTTTTGGCATGACTCTATTTGTTGTACATAATTGAATATGGTGTATCTTCTCAAAATTGAGGACCGAGCGAGGTGGCGCAGTAGTTAGACACTGGACTCGCATTCGGGAGGACGACGGTTCAATCCCGCGTCCGGCCATCCTGATTTAGGTTTTCCGTGATTTCCCTAAATCACTCCAGGCAAATGCCGGGATGTTTCCTCTGAAAGGGCACGGCTGACTTCCTTCCCCATCCTTCCCTAATCCGATGAGACCGATGACCACGCTGTCTGGTCTCCTTCCCCAAACCAACCAACCAACCAAAATTGAGGGAGAATCCATTTTCAGAGAACCACTTAACAATTCTGTGAAAAGATAATTAACAATCCCTTCCATTGCTTCCTCTCAATGGGATTCATTGTAACACTAATATTTTCTGTGAAAAGAACCAATTATTCTTCTTGAATGTTAAGAAGAAGATCATTCACATATAAAAAGAATTGGAGCAGACCCCCAACATTGAACCCAAAGGGACTTCTTTTTTGACTTCTCCCTGTCCACTAAAATTTTTTACCCTTCCAACATTGCTGGACTTAATCGTCACAACTTCTTGCATTTTGCTCAAGTATGATTAAAACCAGTTGTGTGTAAAGCCATAAATTCCATAAAACTTGAGTTTTTCAAGCTGTCAAATGCTTTGGAAAAATCACAAAAAGTGCCAATTGACAACGTTTTATTATTTAAGGCTTGTACTGTTTGGTGAGTGGATGTATAAATAGCATTCAATGTCAGGCAACCTTTCTGAAATCCAAAAAATTATATGCTATGAGGGTGGCCTGGAAAGTTCTCAGAATTGCCATGAGAGGTCAGTGCTAGTACAACGAGTTGTTCACGTGATATTCATTGGACTGTTGCCTGTAAACTCGTGCCACGTCAGTGCTCTTGGAAGAGAGCTGTGGCAATGATGTGGCTCTGTTGTTGTTCCCATATAGTGATTTGCGAAGATGGAAAAAATCGAGATTTGAGCAATGATTAAGTACTTCGTATAGAAAGGTATGAAAGCAAAGGACATTCATGCTGATTTCCAGAATACACTAGGGGACTGTGCTCCTTCATATTTAACTGTTGTCAAGTTAAGTTTGGTTGGGAGAGCTTAGATGCTGATCTGCGCAGCGGTCGGGAAATCATTGCAAAGTGCACAAAATGATCTTGAAAGATCGCTGATTCAAAGTGCGTGAAATTGCTCACGCTTGCCCGATGTAATCTGAAAGGGTATATCACATTTTAACTGAAGAATTAGAAATGAAAAAAATTATCTGCAAGACTCTTGATGCCGTTGCCATGGCAAAATTACACGAACTAGGGTATGAATTGTTGCCACACCCACCTTATTCACCTGATATGGCTTCGTCAGACTTCTCTCTCTTCCCAAAGCTGAAAATTTTTCTTGGTGGACGAAGATTCACTTCAAACAAAGTACTGATAGCCGGAGTTGACAACTATTTTGCAGGCCTGGAGGAAACTCTTTTTCGAGATGGGATCAAGACACTGGAGCATCATTGGACCAAGTGCATTAATCTAGGAGGAGACTACATTGAAAAATAAAAAAAAAAAAAAAAATCAGTGATGTAAGTACTTTTTTTCTATTCCGTTCCGAGAACTTTTCAAACCACCCTCGTAACGTAAATTGTTTCAGCTTAAATGTGATACTAATCTTGAGTACAGTATATTACTTTTTTGAATGTTTTGGAAAAAGATATCAGTAAGGAAACTGGATAATAATGATACAAGTCGGTCTTTTCACGTTTCTTGTGGAAAGGTTTAACACTTGTTTATTTTAATCTGTCTGGAAAAATTCTCTGTGCCAGTGATGGATTACATATCTCGCTAAGGACATTATTTATTTAAGACAGAACAACCTTTCATAATTCTCTGTGAAATTCCTTCAACACCATATGAACTTCTGGTTTCTTTAGAATGTTTTTAATTTTATTACTTTTAATGATGGATGTTGGTGCTACTACTAGCTGCTTAAAATTTTGTGGCGTGACATTTTAAATACATTCTCTGGCTTCTCAACTGAATCTCTTAATCCTGTTTTTGCTGCTACATGTAGAAAGTGATTGTGAAAAGTACTCACAACTTGTGATTATGAGTCACAACAGTGTCATTTAGTTTAATTGTTATGATATCTTGTACTCTGACTGGCTGTTTTGTCTGTATCCCATATGGTTTTAATCTTATTGCCTGCATTGTTAATTTCTGTCAGAATGTACATACTTCTTGAAATTTTGGGGGCTTCCCTTAAAATATTACTGTATCCCTCATAGTATGCAAGTAGTTTTGGATCTCAATTTATTCTGGTGATTATATAATTTCACTCTTCCTCGTACATGAGATTTTAATTTCTTTAGTTCTCAGAGGCTTACTTTTTTAATGGATTTTGTGTATAACCTTTTGAGAAAAGCAACTTTCAAATAGTGACACAAATCTGCTGCAGAATAAATTGAATTCGACATCACATCTTTCTACAGGGTGAACCAGAACTCGACGAACATGCTTTCAGAGGTTTTTCAAGGTTGCTTTTTGAGTATTTTGGTGTAAGGGACCCTTGGCTTCACATGGCTCATTGCAGAGTAGTAATATAATTATGATTGTTGCCCCATTTACCTTGTTGCAGGTGCTGTCACAACAATGAAAAAGACTGTAATATGCAATTACCAAAATGTACAACACATCCAGTTTCTCATAGATACCTATGTATAGATGCAAAAGAACTGTGATGTGGTTGTCATCACAGTGAGAACAGCACAACATAGGCATTGTTGTGCTGCTCTTTGACTGCATTCTGCGGAACCTAACATGAAGCGCATATCAGTCATCTCTTCGTCAGTAAACTAGTCCGTACTGCTGTGTATCACTGATAACGTGCAACTAACACTGTCAGAAAAACAAATCTGAGATAGAATAGTGCAGTAGTGAATGCAAGCTTGAGAGTGAAGAGTAAAGGGAACATAATTGTTGTCAACAGCAAGTACTGTGAGTACAAGTTTGTTTCCAAACAAGACACACAGCACATAATGTTGACTTTTGCACTGTTGTGCACTATTTTCAGTGCCATACAGATACAAATCCAATTGGGTCAAGGAATCAAATGAATGCAATAAATTTGTAATGAGCTACTGAAGATCATGGTCCCTTATACCATAATACTCAGAAGGTATCCTTGAACAACCTGTGAGAGTTTGTTATTGGAGTTGTGGTTCATTCTGTGCATATACCTCCTCCCATCCCACATCTTTTAAGTTACTCTTAAACACAGTTTATTCTGTTCTCCTTAGTAAACCTCTGCCACCTGGCTAAGCTTAGCACTATGTTTCATGGTACTTGTTATCTGGTATTCAACACCTAGGTTTTCCTGTAGCATTTGGCCATACCCTGCTACGGTGCAATAGGACTCTTTTCTTTCTGCTCTACTTTTCTACTGACCTAATGAACTAGTTGTTACTATGAGGCTGCTACTCTTTGTTTTGCTCAAAAACTTATTGAGGCTCTTCTGCTATTTCAGGTAACAAATCAAATGGATTGCTAATCGGAGTTTGAAATTTGGTTTCTGAGGTTTACTCCTTTTGATTATTACTTGTCACCTTTTCCCAGCTCCCATTCTCCCATCAAAACGTGCCATTTCTAGTTCCACCCAAGTTGCATTAATTTTTCTTCCCTGTTCTGTGATTCTCTTGTCTTGACTCCATATCCTACAACTCTGTGTGAGAGCCTCAACTTACGTTTTACTGGATTTCCTAGTGCAGTAATCCCAGTGGAACATCAACCTACTTTTACAGTAGACTAAAAAGCACTATCGTACATTTAAACTGTAACAAAGTAATAATTCGTGAAAACTTATATTTCGGTGAGTTGTGCGACTAACTTCCAGGCTGCAGGTAGATGTAGAAACACAAATGTTCTTGACCTTTATCATCTCTTTGGAGAACTTTCTATTAGTTTATCAGTCAGTGATGATATAAAATTGCACAAGTTTCACAAAGAGCCATCGTGGGGCATGTCTGATACATGTCAAACCATAATAAGGATCCATGTCTGGCTCAAATTGTGTGTGTGATAACTGATTTCAACTCTTACAACTTTTGGGACCAGTTATACATGTGAAGGAGGATAGTTTAGTATTGATTTCTGTTCAAACAATTAACGTGTTAAGACTTTCACACCTGAATAGTGTATTTTATCACACAATGTTTTCTCTCTCTATTGGAACCAGTATTTACATAGTTATATCTTTCTGCAGTATGTACATTAATATTGTTGAGTATTCAACACTTTCAGAGATCTCCACTTGTTTACTTTTTTTAACAGTAAAAAATCTGTTGTTTCAGAAATTATCCGATATTATGAAAATGGAATTAATTGAGAACAAAACTGCAGATGAAGTGAAGCATGTAAGTATAGTAATAATAATAGTATTCTTTCTTCAAAAATACTTTTAAAAAAACATGTGTATGAGTACTGTTTGAATGACATTCCCTAGATAAAGAGTATAAATTCATTGCAGAAAGTTTCTAGAAAAAGACAATGCTATGTAATGTAGACTCCAGTGCAGTAAAAAAAGGTCTTACTGCCTTTCTCTGTGGTGCCCTGATTCTAGCCAATACCAGTTTTGGACTGGTATGATTCTTTTTGAGTTTAATGGAGAACCAACCTTACAATGTGTGGCATTATGAAATTTATCACCTTCAGTGTGCTCTCCTCACCAAACCATTCAATGCTTCATACAAATTTTCCATTGTTCCTAGCAGCGCTGGAAGTTTGCTTTTGCTAACAAAGCTTCCACGCTGTCATATCTTGTCCCTTTAAGTGCCAGTTTGACCTAAAAAAGTCATAGGGGGCCAGGTGGAGTGAATAGGATGGGGTAGTCCAACCTGGTGATGCCATATTTCACAAAGGACACCTTTGCAGACAAGGCAGGATGGAATGGTTAAATTGTCTTGGTGAAGCATCCAGGATTTGGTGTTCCACATGTAGAATGTCTCTTCACTCATTTACGAATGGCAGTCAGATTCTCAATGTAATAATGTTGATTGACTGTGATCTTTGAGAATGATTTTAAGGGATCAGTTTATCAATTTTGTCAATGTTGTTTTCTGATTTTGATGTTGGAGCTCGTCCAGTATGGAGATCATATACAATCGTTTCATGTCCTTCCTTAAACCTTTTGAGCCACTCAAAAACTTGTGTTCCGATAATCATCCACTTCCATACATAACTGCCATGAGCTTCTGATGCAAGTTTCTTATGAAAATTGAGGTTAACTTTTTGCTCTGTCAGAACACTTTGCATTTTCTGTGGAAGGACTTCAATGGATGATTGCTACAGCGAGACTGAGAGACATATAACCATGCCCGTTGATCTCAGGGTGGGAGAAGCATCAGCTCACATGAACATGTTCAAACCAGCTGTGCCACAGAATGAGATTTTCACTCTGCAGTGGAGTGTGTGCTGATATGAAACTTTCCTGGCAGATTAAAACTATGTGCCAGACCGAGACTCGAACTCGGGACCTTTGCCTTTCGCGGGCAAGTGCTCTACCATCTGAGCTACCCAAGCACGAGTCACAGCCTGTCTTCACTGCTCTGCTTCCACCAGTACCTTCATCTCCTACTTTCCAAACTTCACAGAAGCTCTCCTGCGAACCTTGCAGAACTAGCACTCCTGGAAGAAAGGATATTGCAGAGACATGGCTTAGCCACAGCCTGGGGCATGTTTCCAGAATGAGATTTTCACTCTGCAGCGGAGTGTGCGCTGATATAAAACTTTCCTGGCAGATTAAAACTGTGTGCCGGACCGAGATTTGAACTCAGGACTTTTGCCTTTCGCGGGTATGTTTTAATCTGCTAGGAAAGTTTCATATCAATGCACACTCCACTGCAGAGTGAAAATCTCATTCTGGAAACATGCCCCAGGCTGTGGCTAAGCCATGTCTCTGCAACATCCTTTCTTCCAGGAGTGCTAGTTCTGCAAGGTTCACAGGAGAGCTTCTGTGAAGTTTGGAAGGTAGGAGACAAAGGTACTGGTGGAAGTAGATCTGTGAGGACGGGCCATGAGTAGTGCTTGGTAGCTCAGATGGTAGAGCACTTGCCCACGAATGGCAAAGGCCCCGCTTTTGAGTCTCGGTCTGGCACACAGTTTTAATCTGCCAGGAAAACTTTCAGCTGTGACACGTTTGCTGGGTGAAGGAGTGGGTGGGGGCAGGGGGGATGGTGGAATCATAGTACCTATTCTGTCTTGATCTAGTGTAATTGCATGATCTAGTGTGACATTATGTTTTGAAGTGTTTGTACATTGTGCGTCTGATGTGGGATGTAGGGAACAGCCTGGTATTTACCTAGATGGATGTGGAAAACCATCCAAAAACCACATTCAGGCTGGCCAACACACCAGCCCCCATCATTAATCCACAAGGCAGAGTTAATACAGCGATGGTGTGCCTCCCAGTGTCCTGGAAGCAAGCACTTTAATGCACTTGGCTTTCCAGGTAGGTTAGAATACTATGTGCACAATGTCTTAGTGTTTAGAGGATATAAAAGTGGCCGTGCAGTTCTGGCGCTGCAGTCTGGAACTGCGGGACCGCTACGGTCGCAGGTTTGAATCCTGCCTCGGGCGTGGATGTGTGTGATGTCCTTAGGTTAGTTAGGTTTATGTAGTTCTAAGTTCTAGGGAACTAATGACCTCAGAAATTGAGTCCCATAGTACTCAGAGCCAGCCAATTTAGAGGATATAAAAAGAAACAGTTTGTTATGTGACAAAAATGCCATAGGCGCTCTGTTTACCCTCTAGGGTTCCATGAAGGTTTTGACATTAGTGATATTCAAGTTGCTGTGTGATAAATATTGTTTTAGAGATGTTGCTGACCTCCAGTGGAATTCTTTTTGTGGCGAGAGATGAAGCGTTTGGTGTAGGAGACATAAATACACACTCCAGAAGAGCTTGTTGCATGTTTGGCTGAAACTACAGCCATTATTCATGAAACACCTGGCTGTTTTGAGCATGTTCGACACTCATTAGAATGTAGACGCCAGTTATGCATTAATGTTAACAAATTACATTTTTAGCAGCATCTCAAAAACCGTATTCATCATATGGCAGTTTAAACACCATTCCTAAATGTCACTAGTGTCAAAACCTTCAGTGAACGCTAGCAAGGAAATGGCGTGCCTGTGATATTTTTGGATATAAAAAGGGTGTCTTTGTATTTTCTCTAAAAACTCAAAAATTTTGTACACACAGTTTTTACACCCTTTTTATAAGTCAGTTTCATCTATATTAAACAGAATTTTTTAAATTTCCATCTCAGTGTATTATTTTAGCCTCAGTATAAAAAAAGCAGACTGACATGAAAAGGCTTCGTGACTCTTAGAAAATTTCATGTGGCATTTCATGAGGAATTGTTTTAAGAAATCTTGCAGTGTGTACTAATGGAAGTCCAATTTTTCAATAGGAAAACAAAATCAAGAATGCAAAGTGACTAGACATTACATATGAAATTTGATGGGGGATTGGGTGGGAGGGGAGGTGGGATGAATTGATAAACTTTCCCACTTTTTCCAACATTTTGTTGCAGCTTACAGTCTACTGGTATTATGAGACATAGGCATTTGATGCTGTAAACTGTGAATCGTAGTGAAGTCAGTTTTGTGATGGTACTGAAATTGTGTCCTGTTACATGGGGTTCTCTAAACATTTTAGGATTGTGATAGTTTTCAACTTGTCAAATGGGAATCTGAATTGTGTAAGCATGTAATGTACAGCTTTTTCCTGTCTGAGAAGATGGTCACTACAACTGAAACCTGTACGAAGTAAAGAATAAATTTTACAGGTGATGGCAAATTTACAGTTCATAAAAATTCCTAAGGCTGTATCAAGTCACTTCATTGAACTGTTAATTATGGAAGTTTTTCTTTAACAATTGTACAGACGGTTGGAGAAACGTACAGGAGAAACGAAAGGAAAAGAAAAGCCGTTCTCAGTATATGGATGAACCATGAAATCCCCCACTGTTCCCAATAGTGGCAGATTCACTTCACCAAGTCAGAGAGAAAAGAAGGAAAAAATCCTTATCAATAAATGGATCCTATCCCACAGAGGAACGTCAATGGATTCAGAAATTACACAGAGGAGCTAAAACTTGTAGCAGTGGAAAGACCATCGGCATGTGCCTACTCCTTAAAGAATCTAACTCTCCTGTGCTAAGAGGCTTTGCCCACTACAGGAGAGAGAATGAAAGACAATGTTGCTGTGTTCATCAGTGAGACGTTCCACTCCAGCCACGCTATCTTCACCACTCACTCTAAAAAGTTCATACTGTGGCTATTCACATAATGCATATCATCACAGTATGCTGTATGTACCTACATCTATACCTGCAAAACACCTTACTGTGTTTGTCAGAAGGACCTTGTGTACCAGTGTCATTTGCCCCTTTTCTTGTTCTATTCACATATTGTTTGTGGGAAGGACTAGTGCTTGTAATACTGCATGTGGGCTCAGATCTCGCTGATTTTATCTTCATGGTCTTTTCCCAATTTATCCATAGGAGAAAGCAGTATATTGGTTGACTCTTCTATCAGCGTACGCTCTCAAAAGTTTAACAGTAGACCAAACCGTGATGCAGAAAACCACTCTTGCAGCATCTGCCACTGGAGTTGACTGAGCGTGTCCATGATGCTTTCATGCTTATGAAATGAACCTATAATGAAACATGCTGCTCTTCTTTGGAGCTTCTCTATTTCCTTTATTAATGCTGTCTGGTACAGAAAATAGACTGACTAGCAATGTTCAAGTATTGGTCAAATGAGTGTTTTGTAAGCTATTTCCTTTAGTGATGGACTACATTTCCTGAGAATTCTTCCAATGAATCTGTCTGGCATTGGCCTTAGCTGCAATTAATTTTGTGTAGTCGTTCCCCTTTAAATCACTCCGTATGCATACTTTTAGATATTTTATGGAAGTAGCTGCTTACAGTGATTATGTGCAGTCGTGCAATCAAACAGAATAGGATCTTTCTCTCTATACGTTCACAGTATATTACATATATATTGAGGGTCAATTGCTACTCCCTGCACCAAGTATCGATCCTCTGCTGGTCTTGCTGCATTTTGCTACAATTTTCTAGCATTGTGACTTCTCTGGATACAACAGCATCATCCAAGAAAAGTCTCATGGAACTTCTGACATTATGTACTAGGTCATTTTTATTTATTGTGAAAAGTAATGGTCCTGCAACACTCCCTTGGGACACAACCAAAGTTACTTTCAAGTCTGAAGACTTCCCTCCATTCAGGGTGGCATACCATGATCTGTTTGCTAGAGATGCTTCAGTATGGTCACACCGTTCGTCTGATGTCCTATACGCTCGTATATTGTTCATTAGGTGGCAGTGCAGAATTGTATCAAATGCCTCCTGGAAGTCAAGGACACAGTAACTATCTGGGCTTCTGTATCTACTGTTTTCTCGGGCTTGTGGATGAACAGAGCAAGGAGTTTCATAGGATTGTTGTTTTTGGAACCCATGTTGATTCCTAAAGAAGAGATTTTTGGTCTCCAGAAATGTCATAATATGAAAACATAAAACATGTTCCAAAGCTCTACTGACATCAGACATATAGGCCTGTAGTTTGGTGCTTTGGTTGGATGACCATTCTTGAAAGTGGGAATGAGTCTCGCTTTTTTCAATCTTTAGGGAAACACCTCTCCTCTAGAGGCCTATGGTACACTGCTTCTGTAAGGGGAGGAAATTCTTTTATATATTCTGTGTAGAATCGAACTGGTATCCTGTTAGGTCCAGTGGCCTTTCCTCTGTTGAGCGATGTCAGTCGTTTTTGTATCCCTTGGTTATGTATTTTGATATTTGTCTTTTTGTCATTCATACAATGATTTAAAGAAGGAACTACAGTGTGATCTTAACCTGTGAAACAGTTTTGGAAAAAGACATTTAGTATTTCAATCTCTTCTGTGTCATCCTCTGTTTCAATCCCATTTCATCACAGTGTCTGGACAGATGGCTGGCTTCGATCCATTTATTGATTTAGCATAAGACCAAAGCTTCTTAGGATTTTCTGTCAAGTTGTTAGACAGAATTTTACTTTCAAATTCGTTGAAACTTCACTCATGGTTCTCCCTACAGTAATTTTGGCTTTGTTTAATTTTTGTTTATCTGTGAAGTGATGCTTTCTTTGCTTTCAAAGCAATTTCCTGACATGGGTGTCAAATCACGGCAGGTCTTTTCCATCCCTCACAATTTTTCTCAGCATGTACCTGCTTCAGCATATTGTATAATGCTCTTGGACTTTGTCCATTGATACTCAGATTGTTAGTGCTGGAGATGAAATTTTTGTGCTGAAGATGAAATTTTTGTGCTGACTGCACAGATAAGTTGATATTTGTCTCTTGTTGCTCTTGCTAAGCAGAAAGAGCTTGACATGTTGCAGCATATAGCCCTGGTTCCATTTGTGTTTGTTCGTCCCAATAGTGGATCCTAAGGAGTTAGTGGGTACAGAGACAGCGCACAAAATAATAAGGTGCACACATAGTGTTTAAGAAACTTCTTTTACTTAACTTGAATAGCAACAAGTCCAGAGCGCAGCCCAAAGTAAGTCCTTGAGAGAGGCCAGTTCAGTATCTACAATAACAACAGATACTGAATGACAATGCATGGCCTACATAGGCAGAACTGAACTGACTGCCAGACTAGACTTTTGTGCAGCATCCTTTATATTTGCTCTGTGGCAACACTGGCCGCATAGAATGAGGAGGGTGTGTCATGGAGCCAGCTGCAGATTGGCAGTGAAATCACACGGGCTACCACCAACTTCTATACGTGGACTGGCACAGCATGGTATAGCACAAGATACCATAATCTGCATTGATTTTCCCGGAAAAAAATCTCTGAGAACAGGTGCAGCATCTCTCCATAAACCATCTTTGCAGTAGATGCTCCAATTTCTGGTTTAAGGGCTGTATAAATCTGCAGCATTCTGGTGCACTGGATATATGACACTGGTAAAAGTTGACAATCGCCAGGAATATTTTTAATTTCTGGCAATACATCAGCAGACGAATGGTCTTGATGACCTCTATATTATCTTAGAGAGGACAAATACTGGCAGCTGAGACAGTATGACCGAGAAATGTCAATTTGTTTTTGACGCAGAACACTTTTTTCCTCATTTGCCACCAGGCCATATTTATATATACTGTCGAACATTGCCTTAAGGTGTTTGTTTTGTTATTCAGCTGTCTTTGAAAATATCAAAATATCATCAAGGTAGTTGAAGCAGAAATCCGAGCCCCTTAGTATTTCTCTACGAACCTCTGCTGTGACTGAGCTGCATTCTTTAAACCAAATGGCATGATAGGTATCTGAAAAGACTAAAAGCCATTATTACGACAGGAATATTTTCTTCTGCAACTTGAGCCTGGTTATAAGCCTCCTTACAATCCACCACACTGAATATTGTAGCTCTGGCTAAAACATTCATGAAACCCCTTAGGGTAGAAATGGGAAAGCAGATGGGGATTGTTTGTGGATTTAGAGTGCGGTAACCTCTGCAGGGCCTCCAGATGCTGTCTTTCTTTTTAGCTAGTTGTAACAGTGATGCCTGTGGGCTGTGGGATCTTCATATGATCTCTTCAAATTCTGCTTTTGCTATTGAGAAATGGTTGGGTGCTAGTCTTTGTGGCCATCTAGAAACTGGTTGGCTGGGTGTTGTCTTAATGGGATGCACCATGGTATGCAATACTTTCTGTGAAGTGGCTGACAACCTCTTGTCTAGCTTATGTACCAACCAAACTACTCAGTGAGGCCATGGAATTTTTAGCACTTCTGCGTGTAGTACCTATTACCACTTCACTGTACACCTTAATTCATACCATTCTTAACTTTTCCAGTCCTTGGTGGGGTATGAAGTCTGCACCTAATATCAGTTCTCTACCACCTGCCAGTGCGAACCTTTATTTGAGCTTTTTAACAAAGCCCAGGTCCACTGTCGATTCACACTGACCGTAAGTTGTGATGGGTGAGTTGTTAACTGCTGTAGGTTGAGGGTGCACTCACCACTGCAGTCCATCTTTGTATCTGAGCCCGGATTAGTAAGGTAGCACTGATCTGTGTTCCTGTCTTTTACATACAAATGGCATGATAATGTCAGCAAGCACACTTGCTTTGCTGTATGTGTGGATGTGGTTGATCTGATGCAAATAACGTGGCCGATTGTGAGTGCTGGGTCTTGGCTATTTCTGATAACATTGCTGTTGGCATCTGCGGGAGTAGTGGCAACTCACTCATCAACGCTTTCACACCTTTGTGGAACTTTATGACCGGTTGTGCCTACTGTAGGCTGCTGGGGCCTGGAAATTCAAAGTGAGATGTGCATCTTGTGGCCTGATCACCATGGCCGTCTGTTTGATTCTGATGACTGGGTGGATACCCCTCTTCTTTAACTTTTCTTGTGCGGGTCCACTTATTCATTTCAGACTTCTGAACTGCTTATTCATGTTCGTCTGTTGCTAATGTCGTATAGCTGCAGTATACCAAGTGTTGACGTCACTACTACCTGTTTCGCAGCTGAGGTACTTGTTTGCTCCACTATAGTGTGCACCTTGTCTGCAACTGCAAGAACAGAATTGATATCACACTTCCCACACGTCACCACTGCCATTTTCACTGAAAGTGATAGTTGTATTAGCCGTATGTGCTGTAGTGTTAAATCTCACATTGCTTCCTCTTCCACAGTGATCCTCAGATGTTGCCAGAGTTCAGATGGTGTTCTATTGCTGATACACTTGATCTGAATTACTTGTTGGTTCAACAAATCCGTCTGACTAGTGTCTCCTTCAAGTGAGGGTGTTTTCAACATAATATCCAACACCATGTTGACAGCTTGGGCATCAAAGCTGTTAACTTCTACAGGAAACATGGAATAATTGCTAGTAATGCTATTTTGTATAAACACCAAATCCAGCATTGTGAACCACAGCTCACGCTTCTCCGACAGGAATGCTGGTGTTTGTGTTTTTATCTTCATAGTGGAAACCACATTAGGCTCAGTGGGCAAACTGTCTGTCATATTCAACACCTGTTCGTGTAAATTCATCTCATCTCGATTTTGCAGATCCCTAATTTGCTTCTGCAGGTCCTCTTCTAGGCATAAGGACTGCCCTTGTATCTGACTTCACGCAACATCACAATGCGAAGTAACTGTTTCACTCTGTACATTGCTTCAGGTGTCTCCTGTCTTTTGTAATTTTGGGGTCACCAATTTATAGACAGCGTCCATCATTTCAGTCATAAATATGCAGAAACACACACAAACTTGAGTTAAAAAGATTTAATTACTTGATTGTAGAATTTTGGAACATGTATTATGTTCGACTATAATTACTTTTCTGGAGACTAGAAGTCTACTCTGTAGGAATGAGCATGGGTTTCGAAAAAGACAATCGTGTGAAACCCAGGTCGCGCTATTTGTCCAAAAGACTCAGAGGGCCATAGACACGGGTTCCCAGGTAGATTCCGTGTTTCTTGACTTCCACAAGGCATTTGATACAGTTCCCAACAGTCGTTTAATGAACAAAGTAAGAGCATATGGACTATCAGACCAATTGTGTGATTGGATTGAAGAGTTCCTAGATAACAGAACGCAGCATGTCATTCTCAATGGAGAGAAGTCTTCCGAAGTAAGAGTGATTTTAGGTGTGCCGTAGGGGAGTGTTGTAGGACCGTTGCTATTCACAATATTTATAAATGACCTTGTGGACAACATCGGAAGTTCACTGAAGCTTTTTGCGGATGATGCTGTAGTATACTGAGAGGCTGTAACAATGGAAAATTGTACTGAAATGCAAGAGGATCTGCAACAAATTGATGCATGGTGCAGGGAATGGCAATTGAATCTCAATGTAGACAAGTGTAATGTGCTGCGAATACATAGAAAGAAAGATCCTTTATTGTTTAGCTACAATATAGCAGGTCAGCAACTGGAAGCAGTTAATTCCATAAATTATCTGGGAGTAGGCATTAGGAGTGATTTAAAATGGAATGACCATATAAAATTAATCCTTGGTAAAGCAGATGCCAGACTGAGATTCATTGGAAGAATCATAAGGAAATGCAGTCCGAAAACAAAGGAAGTAGGCTACAGTACACTTGTTCGCCCACTTGAATATTGCTCGCCAGGGTGGGATCTGTACTAGATAGGGTTGATAGAAGAGGTAGAGAAGATCCAACAGAGAGCAGTGCGCTTTGTTACAGGATCATTTAGTAATCGCGAAAGCATTACTGAGGTGATAGATAAACTCCAGTGGAAGACTCTGCAAGAGAGACGCTCAGTAGCTCGCTACGAGCTTTTGTTGAAGTTTTGAGAACATACCTTCACTGAGGAGTCAAGCAGTATATTGCTCCCTCCGACGTATATCTCTCGAAGAGACCAAGAGGATAAAATCAGAGAGATTCGAGCCCACACAGAGGCGTACTGACAATCTTTCTTTCCATGAACAATAAGAGACTGGAATAGAAGGGAGAACCGATAGAGGTACTCAAGGTACCCTCCGCCACACACTGTCAGGTGGCTTGCAGAGTATGGATGTAGATGTAGATGTAGATTGATCAGGATGGCGCTTGATAATCAAAGTAAGCAGAGAACTGTCAAACTAGAACTAAAAGTAAAAATAATGATGCAACTCTGGCCAATCGACCAAAGAATAATATGTGTGTTCTCAATCACTGTCTGAAATTGGCATTTCCCACAAGTTCCGTGCATAATATCATTTATTAACCTGGTTTCTAGTGAAACTAGATACACTAATGGGATCAGAGCATTGAAAATAATAACCTGAATGATAAATGCAGATGAGGCAAAGTCTGATTTATGTTTCGGTAGATTCAGGTACATATTTCGTATTGACTGCATAAATAAATGAAAAATCAGTAAAGAAAAATATTAATTGTTAGCAGGAGTGCAATCATAGCAGGTGATGTAGTTCCAGCTTGCTATATTATGACCTGTCAGTCTTTGTCATAGCAAGGGCAAAGGCTCAGTGAAAAATTAAAGAATGTAGAAAGGAGTCATGACAAGAGTTTCTGAATTTGATATGGAAGGAAGGGTAGTATTACAGTAGCAGCTGTGCAGCAAAATTGTGTACTTACAGCATTGCCAAACATTATTGTGCAGATAGTGATGGATTATTTTTATACTGTAATGTCTACCACAAGATAAGATTCTACCTGCAAATATCATTGTGTAGCTGTGAAGAATGGGAGACCAGATTTAGAAAGTCCACTACACAGGTTTATAATCACTCATTTTCCATGAGGGAGTTAGAATCTGCCTTGTTTGTAGCAAAGAACTCAGAGTCTGACCCAGACAGATTCTGTATGAAATACCACTGTTGCTGCTGCTGCTGCAGCAGCTGAGTCCCAAATCAAGAGAAATCCTCCTAGAACTTCTTAACTTACTTGGGTCAATATCCCTGTTCCAGGAGTGAAGCTATCTTGAGCATCTCCTAAAGTGAGGGCAGGATTGTTGCTGCACAACTGTTGATTCCACTGGCACCTCCGATTTTTCATGTGATCCTTCCTAAATGATAGGTATTTTATGTACAGAATAGGGTGCATCTACTCAGAGCATTTTTTGCAGAATAATGTTGTCTGCAAGGCATTATTTTACTTGTTACCCTTTTTGCTGTTTCATGCAATAGTATTTCGTCCATAACAAAAGTCTTGTTTAGTTATTTCTGTATGGGGAAGGTTTTTCTATTTTCTGCCCATACTCTGTCTTGCAACTACTTGTCATTAACTTCAGCCGACACTCAAGAGGCCAAAGAAATGTGCAGAGAACACTGATTTCAAGTTCTCTGCAGACAAAAATGTGTGCATCAATTTCAGTTGCTCACATTGTGTTTTTAGTATCCCTCTTGCCTGTAGGACGTCAAAAGGGCCGACTTGGAACAGGAGAGACATCACAGAACATTTTAATCTCCAGTGTCTATACTTTTACAAATAAATTCATAAAACTTTGTCAGCATCACCAGGAAGGATTCAGAATTCACACCCATTGCAGTGGAAGTTAGAAAACATAACAAAATAAATTTTTTTATATGCAAAATTTCATCATTTTTTCAGTTACTAATGGCTGCATTTGTTGCTGTAGATACACTTTTCTTCATAAGTTAGAGAGATTCTTCGATGAATTTTGCACAGCATACATACCATACTTACAGGTGTATGAAACTCTAGAATTTATTTAATTTATGAAAAAACGAATGAGTTGTTGTATTTTAAACTTCATGTTTAGATAAAACACAAATTTTGTAGTTCATTATCTCAATTTTTACCACAGTTTTTAATAGATTTGGAAAATTCTAGAGTTTCATACACCTTTAAGTATGGTTATTATGCTGTGCAAAATTCATGGAAGAATCTGTCTTGCTTATGAAGAAAAGTGTACCTATGGCAACAAATGCTGCCATTAGTAAGTGAAAAAAATGATTAAATTTCACATGTAAAAAAAATTATTTTGTTATGTTTTCGAACTTCCACTGCAAAGAGTGTGAATTCTGAATCCTTCCTCGTCATGCTGACAAAGTTTTATAAATTTATTTGTAAAAGTATAGACAGTGGAAATTGTAATGTCCTGTGGTGCCTCTCCTGCTCCAAGTCAGCCCATTTGACGTCCTACCCCTCTTAATGTGCTTTTCATTTTAGTGAGACTTTGGCCACCATAATTGAAAGGCCTTACAGCTAGATCAGTAGGAATAACTGACATATTAAAATGCCTGAATGCCAAAACTGGGAGGCAGGCAGAAAACCTCTGTTGCAATTATAGAAACTTTGTTCATACCCCATCTGTTACAGTTGTAGCATATATTGATCTGCACTATTGTCACATCTAGAGATGTTAGATGCAGTCTATCATGAGGGCATTAGGTTAGCTTCTGGATGCAGAGAATAAACTTCATTTGCAACCTCTGCATTGAGGCTGCAGCAGCTTCTTCCTCATGTGAAGTGGCTACAAATTCCATTCCATTTCATTGAGCTGCTGGTCACCTGCATGTCAGTCTGTTGCCCATCTGTGTATGCAGCACTTATATGTGTGACATCCACATTATGCGTGGACATTTATGACGTGAACACTCCAGACTCTGACAGACTTAGATGTTACAAGCACAAGGGTTCTAGCTTAGTACTGGATTAGGTTTCATTTCTGGTTATTTAAAAGACCCAGGATATTTTTAAACTTAATGAAGTTTGATAAGTCCTGTGCTTTATATTTAAAAAATGACAATTTAAGTGAGAACAATGATTTTAACATTATGTACACAGATGGGTCGAAGAAAGGTGATAACCTAAACTGTGCAGTCACTTTCTGTGATAATATGTTGTGGACTTATTTCCTGAAGGAATTTACTACCTTAAACACTAAACACTGTAAAATCCTGTAGACACTGGAGCAGTTAAGATGTAATAGAGACACGAAATTTTTTATTTAGTCTGATTTCATAAATGGTGTATAGTTCCACCAGTACTTGTACTTAGCAACCAAAACTGTCTGTAGAATCCAGATCGCCATGTACCAGTTACATCAGCTAGCAAAGGTAGTGGCAGTCTGTTGGGTAACTTGCTGTGTGGGGAACCAGGGAAATGAAATAGTGAATACAGTAGTGAGAAGCCCTATGCGGAACTGACAATAGGGCAGTGCCCCCTGCACACTACTGCTGTGCTGGTCGTCTTTATAGTGATACTCATGTGTAAGTGCTTGACTGGCTGTGAGTGAGATAAAGCTGCAACGTATGAAGCCCACAAGACCACAATCAACCTCCATCCAGCCATGAAGAGCAGCTGAAATTTCTTTTTATGTGCTTGCATTTTGGTCGTTCTGCTTTAATGTATGGAACCAACTGTTTGTAATGCTTGTAAACATACTCTCTTCAGTGAAACACATTTTAACTGATAGTATTTTAGACATTGTCAGACTGGATACCCTTAGTTTAATTGAGGTCTTGCCTGCAATTTGAGGTAATGACAGGAGGAATGTAGTTTGTATTTTAAACTTTTGTCAATTGTCAGAACTCTGAAAACATTAGGAGACTGAAAGTGCCACTGTATTGAGGTTTCATCTTACGTGTTGCATGATCAACAAGCTACATACATCTGCATGTTTAATTTTACACAAATTCTCTAAGATTTTAGGCATGTCAGAGAGAGAGAGAGGGAGAGAGAGAGAGAGAGAGAGAGAGAGAGAGAGAGAGAGTGAGTGTGTGTGTGTGTGTGTGTGTGTGTGTGTGTGTGTTTGCGTTTGCACCCAGACATTTTATGTAATATAGTGACTGGCTCTTACCTGTTTGGTTATTTATTTATTTTTGGGAGCTGCATACATCTAAGAGACACTTCATGTGCAGTGTATTAATGCTGATTTGAGATACTGACACAAAGTTTTTACAAGTTCTGGACTCATTCGTCCAAAAACAATTTTGTACATATGCTGATGACCTCAGTGTTGTGCAAGCTAACCCTTAATAACACCACCACCATCATATGTGTGTGCACGTACACATCCCCCACCCCGCCACCCACCCACCCACTCACCCACACACACACACACACACACACACACACACACACACACACACGGCTACATTAAAAACCTTGGAAACAAAACTATTCCCCAGATCATGTTGACATTTTATTTACATTATTATAGACACACAAAAGACAGAATGCCTATGATATTGATGTTTACTTTGTACCAGGGCATTAATTTTTCACTTTGACTTCATATCCAGTGATAGCAGAATACTGAAGTATTGTTCCACATATGTTGGCTCAGTACTTAGCCATATCTGTAACTTTTCCTTTAGGAGTGGTCGGTTTCCTGACCGATTAAAGTACTCGGTAGTGAAGCCACTTTATAAAAAGGGAGACAGGGATAATGTTGACAATTATAGACCTATTTCTATGCCATCGGTGTTTGCTAAAGTTATCGAGAGGGTTGTATATACAAGGTTACTGCAGCATTTAAATTCACATAATTTGCTGTCAAATGTACAGTTTGGTTTTAGAAATGGCTTAACAACTGAAAATGCTATAGTCTCTTTTCTCTGTGAGGTTTTGGACGGATTAAATAAAAGGTTGCGAACGTTAGGTGTTTTCTTTGATTTAACGAAGGCTTTTGACTGTGTTGACCACAAAATATTACTGCAGAAGTTGGAACATTATGGAGTAAGGGGAGTAGCTTACAATTGGTTCGCCTCCTACTTTAAGAACAGAAAGCAGAAGGTAATCCTCCGCAATATTGAGAGTGGTAATGATGTTCAGTCCCAATGGGGCACTGTTAAATGGGGCGTTCCCCAAGGGTCGGTGCTGGGGCCACTGCTGTTTCTTATTTATGTAAATGATATGCCTTCTAGTATTACAGGTGATTCAAAAATATTTCTGTTTGCTGATGACACCACCTTGGTAGTGAAGGATCTTGTGTGTAATATTGAAACATTATCAAATAATGTAGTTCATGATATAAGTTCGTGGCTTGTGGAAAATAATTTGATGCTAAATCACAGTAAGACTCAGTTTTTACAGTTTCTAACCCACAATTCAACAAGAACTGACATTTTAATCAGACAGAATGGGCATGTTATAAGCGAGACGGAACAGTTCAAGTTCCTAGGCGTACAGATAGATAGTAAGCTGTTGTGGAAAGCCCATGTTCAGGATCTTGTTCAGAAACTAAATGCCGCTTTATTTACCATTAGAACAGTATCTGAAATAAGTGACATTTCAACACGAAAAGTAGTATACTTCGCATATTTTCATACGCTTATGTCATATGGTATTATTTTTTGGGGTAATTCTTCTGATTCAAAAAGGGTATTTTTGGCTCAAAAACGGGCTATTCGAGCTATGTATGGTGTAAGTTCGAAAACCTCTTGTCGACCCCTATTCAATAGTCTGGGAATTTTGACATTGCCCTCACAGTATGTATTTTCTTTAATGTCGTTTGTTGTTAGCAATATTAGCTTATTCCCAAGAGTTAGCAGCTTTCACTCAGTTAATACTAGGCAGAAATCAAATCTGCATGTGGAATGCACTTCCTTGACTCTTGTGCAGAAAGGAGTGCAGTATTCTGCTGCATCAATTTTCAATATGCTACCACAAGAACTCAAAAATCTTAGCAGTAGCCCAAATACTTTTAAGTCTAAACTGAAGAGTTTCCTCATGGCTCACTCCTTCTATTCTGTCGAGGAGCTCCTGGAAGAGCTAAAAAATTAAGCAAATTCCAGTGTTACATTCTTGATTTTCTTTATTTAAACTAACGACTTGTCATCTGAATATGTTTCTTATATTTCATTTTATCTGTTTCTACAATCGTGTTATAATTTCATGTATTGACTCGTTCCATGACCATGGAGACTTCTCCTAAATGTGGTCCCACAGAACAATAAATAAATAAATAAATAAATAAATAAATAAATTAACCAAATGCTGATGGCAAACAATTACTGTCTGCACACTGCTTCTGAGCCATTTTCAGAAGGGTGTAATAGGGAGAAAAAATAAGTAATCTTCAACTTGCACAATAAGTCCATAAGTGTGTGCTAAGAGGTAAGTGTGCACTTCACTACCTCTTTGTAATATTGGCAACAAACCAAGTTTGTACTGTTTTTTGCTTCCACTTACTGCATTAAAAGTGAGATACTGAGGCAGTGCACAGATAAATACTTTAACAAATGAAATTCCTCTATGGAGGAGTTGTGTAAGGACCAAAAATTGCTTCTTGACCCTTTATGTGCAATGATTATGGTAATTTAAACACAGCCCAACAAATGAAATACAACCTTCAACAATGACCCTATGGGACCATTTACATCATAATGAAATGGTGTTAAAGGCAAGTGAGCACATTATTGTTAATAATAATAATGATAATGATGATGATATTCCTATTTCTACTGATACAGGATTGGAGAGTCAAGAAGTAAAGGAATGCATGCAGGTGCTAAGTATAGTTTAAATTCGCAACCTCATTCCTTGTGTCTCATAATAGTATGTGCTACAAGACGGCTGTGTATTAGGCAGAATGAAATGGTGCAATGGTTAAAGTTTAATACTTGCTTTCAGTTGGAGGAGGATTCATCTCTGTTCCATCCATCCAGGTATCCCATGATTTAACACAATATAACAAAAATTTCCAAGTGAGTTTGCATGCTGCCTCTAATGACCTCTTTAGTGGGATGTTGAACCCGAATCTTTCTTTTCCTTCCTTTGGCTGGCCGCGGTGGCTGAGCGGTTCTAGGCGCGTCAGTCTGGAACCGCGCTGCTGCTACGATCGCAGGTTCAAATCCTGTCTTGGGCATGGATGAGTGTGGTGTCCTTAGGTTAGTCAGGTTTAAGTAGTTCTAAGTCTAGGGGACTGATGACCTCAGATATTAAGTCCCATAGTGCTCAGAGCCATTTGAACCTTCCTTTGTAGTGTGTCTGAAGAAGTTTCGCCTGCTAATAAGTATATATCTTCAACATCATTCCATCTGTTGTAAGAGTTATTACAACTTCTTTCTTTTTTTTAAAAAAAGTGGGGTGTAACAGAAATGAAATGCTTGAAACAACATTTCAAAGAAGTGTAATTTGATATGACTTTCTAAGTTAGTATGCTGAAGGCTATTAAACTTTTGCAAAGTACTAAGAATTCTGTTGAAACCTAGAAGTAATGGAAGGTTTTCAATATTCAAGAGGCCAACTCACAGGTTGATCCAGGCACCCTCATTTAAGCTACAGTATTCTAAATTTACATAAATTGAGATAGTTTTATATATGAAGCATTACAGTTTTGTATTTCCATTGCGTAAAAATTGATCTTCTGTCTGAGTTCTAATGATTGTGCTGGCAGCTTCACGTTAAAACATAAACAAAAGTGCATCCTTAGTATCTTTGTGACTGCATTGTTGTTGTATTTCAGCTTAACTGCAATAAAATATTCTGTTGATCACCTGCATTTTAATTTGCAGATGTGAATGAGAGTGATGTTTGTAAGTAAAGGATGGAAGAACAAAGCCCAGTAAAATCAGTTTCATAACAGAAGTGTTAACATAATGTTATAATTGATTTGAGCAGGTTCAGGACTCCACTTCTTAGACTTCGTTGCACAGTTGAGGCAAAATTTCCAGCAAACGGAGTGACACTGTTAAAAGTAAACTTCTAGTAACTTTATAATGTGGTCAGTGAAAGGAAGCCGGCCGCTGTGGCTGAGCGGTTGTAGGCGCGTCAGTCCGGGACCGCACGACTGCTTCGGTCGCACATTCGAATCCTGCCTCGGGCATGGATGTGTGTGATGTCCTTAGGTTACTTAGGTTTAAGTAGTTCTAAATTCTAGGCAGGGGACTGATGACCTCAGATGTTAAGTCCCATAGTGCTTAGAACCATTTGAACCATTTTGAGTGAAAGGAAACTGATGCAAAATGTTAATTATGTAGCTAATTAGACACTATAGATTTCATGATGACTCAGATACTGCTGTTATTACCTCATTGAAACCACACACACTTTCTTTGAATTCTGCAATGCTGACAGTGATATGGGAAGCTGAAAACTGTTTCATGTTAAAATAATAGTGTTGCAGAATGCTAAGAAAATTATATTTTATTATTGTGGTACACTGAAGTTCCAAAGAAACTGGTACAGCTGCCTAATATCATGTAGGGCCCCCGCGAGCACCCAGAAATGCCACAACATTACATGATAATGGACTCGACTAATGTCTGAAGTAGTGCTGGGGGGAACTAACACCACAAATCCTGCAGGGCTGTGCATAAATTCATAAGATTATGAGGGACTGGAGATCTCCTCTGAAAATCACATTGCAAGACATCCCAGATATGTTCAATAATGTTCATGTCTGGGGAGTTTGGTGGCCAGCGGAAGTGTTGAAACGCAGAAGAGTATTCCTGGAGCAATTCTGGAAGTGTGGGGTGTCGCACTGTCCTGCTGGAATTGCCCAAGTCCGTTGGAATGCACAAAGGACAAGAATGGGTACAGGTGATCAGATAGGATGCTTACGTACGTGTCACTTGTCAGAGTCATATCTAGATGTATCATGAGTCCCGTATCACTCCAGCTGCACATGCCCCACACCATTACTGAACCTCCACGAGCTCAAACAGTGCACTGCTGACATGCAGGGTCCATGTATTCAAGAGGTTGTCTCCATACCCATACTTGTCCATCCCCTTGTGGGGCGGCAGGTGGAATAATTGTTAATAAATGTGTAGAATGTAATGTAGATAAGATGCATTCCCGGCCGATTAGCAACATATGTGGGGCGGCGGGTGAATATATTTGTTAATAAAAATGTTCCTATTATTTATTTAATGCTGTTGGTTGCCGTTCTCAACACTGCCTCTCTAACTACAATATTGGCAACCAGAAAGTGATTAGCAAAACGTGAAGCCTGGAAAAGCCTGTAATTAGAATTCCTAGTGCCCACTTCATCTGAGAAATACACTTATAGCTACAGCTTATAGCTCTGAGGAATTAAGAGATTGTCTGGGATTCATAATCAAAAACAATTCTCTCTAAAATGTTCACTATATTCTGAAAGTTACAGACCAAAAAAGAATCCACACAATTAGACTACCAGAGCAGTTCAGAGTCTAATGTGCTGATGCAACTATAACTGTTCAAATTAAATGTTTAAGTGAATGCTTGCCATAATTTGACAATAATGTTCATCAAACGCCACACTAAATAATGGTAGAATGTCTGTCCCGCGACGGCACATGAAAATACGACATACACAAACTGAAGATAGATCATTACAGTCATCCCAGAATTAACACTTCACTTGAAAACGATTTCATGGTTACGCGTATCCCGAGTAACTTATTACGGCATCCGAGGCTGTTTATAGCAATGATACAGACGCGACGCGACTCCCGGCACAGGTGGTGCGCTAATCAGCGTCTGGAGAGAACTGGGGCCTTCTTCTCTCGCGCAGCGTTCTTATATATAAAGCCGCGGTGCGGACGGCTAAGGGAACGCCTGATCAGATCCGCTCTCCCGACTAGCCGCTGGGCTAGTAATGCACCACTTTAAGTTATCGAATAAATCATTGCTTCCTTTGCTGATGGCCGATGAAGCTCTCAATTTAAATGTGCAATCAGCACACAGGTAAGTAATCGTAATAAAAGTCTGACGTGGCTAAGTCAAATATTTTGGGCGAGAGAATTAATGTAATTACACTACACGCAGTAGACGAGCTCTGAACTTGCCCTTTGGAGATACGCTAGAGCTATAGTTTTATAGTTGTTCTGTTGAAACTTCTCACATCTTTATGATTATAGCGGATCTCCCTTCTACTTAAATTTAAACATCCTAGCCTTATTTATTCACCTACTTAATCTATCTTGCTTCCTCAATTTCTAAGACAAAAACCAGAAAATAATGAATTTCAACTAAAATTTTAATTTGTGAGATCCAGAATACTGTTTCTACTAAATTATTATGCAAAAGGAATCTAAATATAAATTTTTAAGTTTCTTGCTCTTTTCTGTTGCGCCAATGATTTTTACAGAAAAACGTCCGAATTTCGAAAATGGTTAAAGTTATTGAACTGATATTCAACACATATTGATTTAGTATTACTCCTGACATGCTAGAAACGTTTCAGGTTATTTACTTGATTTTTAAAGTATTGCCCAACATGTATGACGTCAGAGCTAGTTACAGCGGACTGGCTGGCACACAATGGAAAGACTGATGTGAATTTTATACGGCGTGAGTAGGCTGCTTCCCTACATCACCCTCTACTTAATTTTTTTTTTTAAATGTAAATGGAGAAAAAAAATTAATTATAAAAAGGGAAGCAAGAGTACAGCTTAACTCCCTATGAAAAATTAAAATTTTAATGTAAACCTATAGAAATATTAAAAGAAAACTTATTACCTACTTCAATTATTTAAATTGTTGGGATGTTCACTGCCATTTAAGCAACATTATCACTCAAAATTTAAGCAAAATCAATGAAACACGTGCCTTAGACAGACAAACACATAAAATATGTAAAATTATGAAAATACATTTTTGCATACACAAATTCAAAGAAAATAACACAGTTATTCATGATACATAAACAGATAATTATATCTTAGCAGTCTTTTGTAAACCTGAAAGAAAATTTCACAAATCATGACAATTTCATTTTTACGCACGTGGTTGTAGCCGCTTTGGCTGGCGTTCTACACTTTCATTCACAAGGGCAGAGGAGGGGAAGTTGATATGGTGTGTGTCCTTCAAGTTCACTCTAAATTACATGGGGAAAGGGGAGGGGTCACTGTAAGTTGTGTCCAAGTCACTCCACGCTTTCTCGCAGCTACCAGGCTGCCATTATCTGGTTTGTCCTGTAGAATAAACAAAAAGAGTGCCTCAGACTCTGTTCAGTTAATATCTAAGGGTGGGTCACAATGAAATGGGGATATGTACATTTTTATCTTTCAATATGTTACTGGTTACTTAACTGTCATAAAATCGGTAAACAAATGGTCAAAACGCCGTTAGTCACGTACTAGAGAAAATTTATGCTCAAGGCATACAATCATAAATCCTATTTAATTTCAATTATTATTTCTGGGCCGGAACACTGAACCAATGCTCGGTACATTCCTGATACATTTGTATTTTATTTACTTAGCTGACTCATCTTCGATTACCTTATTCTTAGAGATAGTGTGAGTATATTTGATTAGTAGTAGTCTTCTCAGCTTCTTTGTACATGTGAGTAACTTGTGGTAATAGTACAGTTCTGAGTGTTCAAAACACACTACATTTAGTTGACTACTAAATCCACTTATTTGTCCTCTGCTGCTGTGTCAGTTCCACATCTGCAATTATGTACCTACTTCATCGAAGTGTATTTATGCTGAACTATAAATAATGTTTCACGTCTGCCATCATGTTACTCAATTATGTTGCTAGTGTATGTATTTATTTAACACTCACTCTATTAACATTTAAAGCATAGGATAGCACATTTATTTCATATCTATAGTGTATTGCAGCTGATTAGTTTGCTCACGTGGCAATCCATTTCCACTCGATCGGATGCTGAAACCACAGGTAGTCTCTCTCGACCTACCACTAAAGTGCATTAAGTAATTATGGACGAGTGTAATGCTAAATTCCTTAAACCTATAGGACACCATGAGCTGCTCTGTCTCATCTAACATAAGGGTGCCTATGGTCGCATTCACGCCTCCAACTCATAACCTCAATAGATGTAGGTGTGTCCTGTCACACACTACACCAAATAACGGCCAGCTCCAACCTTATAAATATTTCAAGGACGTGTCCTTCACGTCTCAACCACAAACACTGTTCAATTCTATCACACTGCCATTCCTTGCTATACAAGGTGAGTTCATTCTTACAACTTATCTGCATATTTTTCATAACACTAAGCAATCTCTTTTACTATTAATTAGTTAGCTCAACAGCATACAATAGGTTTCACTGCCACTTCAGATCCTGCTTGTACACGACTTTGTATATCGTTTTAAATTACTGTTGGTGGACCATTTCCAATAAAACAACAATTTTGTACTTATAATATTACCAGGGTTCTATACATACTTGTTACTCAAATACATTTGTATCTTAATTACATCATACTTCTCTGTTGTTTATGTCACTTAGGTTTGTCACATTAGGTATTTTCTTTACTAATCGGTGGATAGAATGGTTACAGAACTCATGGCTTGATAGCCATGACGGAAAATTTTTGTGTTGCAAAGAAGGAGTCGAAACTTTGGTGGATAGGAAAGATGAAGATTGAGTGAGACCTGAAAAGGAAAGAAGATCTCACACAGCTGTGACTGCACAGCTGCCACACTGTGTAGAGGTTACAGAACAACATCCTCCCTACAGAATTCATTAGCTTAATGCTGGCTTGATAGTCATACCGGAAGATTTTAGTATTTGAGAGTAAGAGCCGAAATTTTGGTGGATAGGAAAGATGAAGAATGAGTGAGACCCGAAAAGGAAAGAAGATCTCACACAGCTGGGACTGCACAGCTGCCACACTGTGTAGAGGTTACAGAACAACCTCCTCCCTACAGAATTCATTCACTACCTATGAACTTCTTTAGGTCGATCACGTTCCTGAGACCTAATAGCTTTTTACTTTTAGGGTACTCTAGCCTATATGCATTGGCATGTGGTTTACCTATGATCCTGAAAGGTCCTTGGTATACGAACATTAATTTCTTTGTTTATGCATTTATTTTCTTTGATTTTTCCTTGGTTTTGACAAGGACTAACTGACCTATTTCAAAACTGGTGGGTACAGCTTTTGCGTCATGACGCTTCTTCATTTCCAATGCTCTTTTTCTTATATTTGCCCTAGCCTTTAACTTCTTCTCGTCTGTGGTTAGCTTACTTTTACTAAGATTAACACCTTCGTCCCAATATCTCCTATTTTTCAGAACTCGTATAGGCAGCTCCCAAGTTTCATCATTAGTTACTACATGTTTATCAATAAAAGGTACCGTAATTACTCCGGTTATCGGCAAGACCAATTTTAACTGGCTTCTTTCAAAGTCAACAACACTCTGATATTTCGACAAGAAATCTATGCCAATTAAAACCTCAATACTGAGATTGTTTACAATTAAGCATGGATGTTGTTGTTGTGGTCTTCAGTCCTGAGACTGGTTTGATGCAGCTCTCCATGCTACTCTATCCTGTGCAAGCTTTTTCATCTCCCAGTACCTACTGCAACCTACATCCTTCTGAATCTGCTTAGTGTATTCATCTCTTGGTCTCCCCCTACGATGATCAATTAAATTACCATTAATATCAAAGGCAGCAAAGCTTCTTGCTTTACCATTTTTGACACCTTGCCAGTAGCACCAGTTACTCTTAGTCCTGATACCCTCATTACGGTAAGCTTGTCTTTACCAGGTAATGCATCAAAGGAGGACTGAGATATCGCACTCACCTCACTTCCACTGTCTAAGAGACAACGTACATTGATACCCAACATATTCACTATTATTATAGGGTGGCTTATTCTAGGTTGTACAGGTGGTTCCACAAACTCATCCAATATTTCCTTTTGGATTTGTCTCCAACTAAAGTGATTGACATCTGTCTTCATTACATTTAGTTCAAAGTGTGTAGGGGTTTCCTGAATTACATTTTCAGCTGCCTTTTCCAGTCGGTCTATTAATTTCAAATCGAAACACCGCACGACTTCATTACATTTAGTTTGCTGAACGTACCCCAAATTGCTGTAGTCTGAGCGATTCTGCGCCTCCAGACCGGGCATAACACTAGTCACAGCTAAACCACTTTCACTATTATCGTCGGGTTCCTTCTCAAATGACAACTGGTCACAGCTACTGGGTTCATCGACCCCCAACAGGCTATCCTCTACATTCTCACATACCTCCTGTCCTAAATCTGTTAGTACAGTATCAACATCCTGCACAGGCACTTTAGATAAGACCACATCATCCGCATCGTAAATATAAGCATGAATTTCTTCTGCTTCTTCACCTGACAATTCAGTATTTTGTAGCTCCTCCCTATCATTACACTGCTGTGCCTTCTCTTTCTCTTCCCACTTAGAAAGCATCTCTAACACGGTATCTATCAAATACTGTGAGTGATCTAATATTTCTACTGTATCCTTAGATGCTACCGACCCCTCATCCACATGTTCAGTCTGAGTATTCTGATCTGTCTTACCAATTACTGTAATTACTGGCTTAGGAAAAGTAACTGCCTGGTGAGCGCCAATGTCCTCGTAGACGGGAACTAGTTTTCCTTCCTCGGCCTACTACTGTGTCCTCTATTTCCATTACAGTTAACTGGCACAGCATTGCTTTCTGCACTGTTGTTTACCTGCATAATTTTGTTCAGAACAAAATTACTATCATTTGGATGCCATTGTTGGTTCTGATAATTATTTCTCCAATTCCTACCTCTCTTAGGATGGCGAACATCTACTGTTCTGATGTTTACATTGCTATTCTGCTCGTTCTTAAAATTACTACTAGTGTTATTACCATTTCTGTTATTATGTGCTTGCTCCTCATTGGCAGCAACATGCTCTACATGTTCCAAATATTCAATGAAATGATCCAGATTATCTCTAGGCGCAGATATAATTCTAGTTTGCCAATACCATGGCAGTTTGGCTTCAAGACCTAGTATTATCATTTCAGGTTTTAGCTTTTCGGCCAAATGTGACAAACATGAGATCCATGACCTAGCAAACTCTTTAATAGATTCCTTGCCTACATTGAAGCGTTTTCCACTCCAAAATTCTCTCAACACTTCATTTTGCTTATTACTAGACCAATACTCATTAATGAAAGCTGTTTTAAATTCCGCTAATGTTTTACACTTCAACACAACATCAGCTGACCAACGCATGGCGTCACCTGCTAAATGGCTTCTAATAAATGAGATTTTCTCTCGTTCAGACCAAGTTAGTGGAATCACATCTTCAAAATTGTTCCATAAATCTAGCGGGTGGATATTTTTATCTGGATCGAACTTCAAGAACTGCCGACACCCGATAAAAACGGCATTTGCAGCTACAACTTGTTGTATAGTACCATTACCAGAAGTTACTGAAGCTACTTTACTCTCAATGTTAGCAACGTTAGTACTAATATTTTCTACTCTCATTTCAACATTATCTACTCTTTGCACAATATGAGTAGTATCAGTTTTGATTGCATCTACTTCTGCTTGACATATGTTTACTTTTATATTAACATCTTTAAACCTATCTGAGCACAGTTCGGATTCCGCTTCGATCTTTTCTGTTAACTTGTGCTCCAGCTTTGCATCTTCCATTTGGAAGTCTCTGCGAACCTCAGCAACTTCGGATTTTACTGTTTTATACATTTCAGAAAATTGTTGAGCAACCTTTTTCTTAATATCCTCATGATTGTAATCAATTTTATAATTCAAACTGTCCAGATCCTCTTTCAACTTATTGCAACCAGCCTTGAAGGTATTGTCCATTACCTCCAATCGTTTATTAAAATTAGTTTGGCTGGCCACAATCCTGTTATTTACCTCAATTATATCAGATTTTAATTCAGCTGTCATTTTAGCATTACTGGCTGATGTTTTTGCATTACTGCTTTTGACCTCAGTTATTTCAGACTTTAATTCAGCTGTCATTTTAGCATTACTGGTAGCTATTGCTTGTAATATAACATTTAAATCAATAGCCCCAGTATCTTTGGGTTGCTCACTAGCTGGCTTTTTATCACACTCAGGTGACGAAAAACTAGCTCCAACACCAGAATCGTCAAAACTAAGAGAAACTTATGATTGATCAGTCATATCTAACCTCTCCTTTTTAAACTCTACCATCTCTGATGACTGTTTCATTTTTAATTCATCAGAGAAACTATCATCCAATAAATTAACAATTTCTGATTTCTGCTTTACTAAAGGGGCCTCTATTATTGAATCATTGCCCCTTTTCACACTACTGTCAGGAGACAATACTTCATATTTCACTTTAACATTACTATTTTCATGCATATTTACACTTGAACTGTGTCTGGATTTACAGTTCCCTCAACAGACATAGGTTCTGATTTAAGTTCAACCACAGTTTCTTCTGGCGGTTCCATCGCTGACAGTCTTTTAGTGCAGGTTAGTAAAATTTTTAACAGCTTTCACTTAACTTAGTTCCTTCTGCACGATGTATGGCGTTGCCGGCGCGGCGTACCAGGATTACTGATGCGACGCGGGGCGTTGAACTGCAGACGGCACTTTGACAGCTGCTGTGTGTTTGCGTGGCCCGCAACTGCAGGCGCGGCTCCGGTTGCTCCGGCGGACGACTGCGGTGAGGCGAAACTGGCTTCTCGTGATGCCGGCAGCGCCGCTATACTCAGTGCCAGCTCCGTCAATCCAGATGCGTTGTTAATCCAATTGTGTCGTCCACATGCACACGTAACACTATCACTGTTCTATTACTCAGTTGCGTGTCGCATTTAACTCCCGAATCCGAATATTTAAAAATCACTTTCACTTTTACTCACTTTCTTTCCTGGCCGATGCACCATACGTGGGGCGGCGGGTGGAATAATTTTTAATAAATGTGTAGAATGTAGTGTAGATAAGATGCATTCCCGGCCGATTAGCAACATATGTGGGGCGGCAGGTGGATATATTGTTAATAAAAATGTTCCTATTATTTATTCACAATTCGTGAATGGAACAGGGAAGGGGGGATCAGATAGTGGTACAATAAGTACCCTCCGCCACACACCGTAAGGTGGCTCGCGGAGTATAGATGTAGATGTAGATGTATTTAATGCTGTTGGTTGCCGTTCTCAACACTGGCTCGCTAACTACAATATTGGCAACCAGAAAGTGATCAGCAAAACGTGAAGCCTGTAATTAGAATTCCTAGTGCCCACTTCATCTGAGAAATACACTTATAGCTACACCTTATAGCTCTGAGGGATTAGGAGATTGTCTGGGATTCATAATCAAAAACAATTCTCTCTAAAATGTTCACTATATTCTGAAAGTCACAGACCAAAAAAGAATCCACACAATCAAACTACCAGAGCAGTTCAGAGTCTAATGCGCTGATGCAACTATAACTGTTCAAATTAAATGTTTAAGTGAATGCTCGCCATAATTTGATGGTAATGTTCATCAAATGCCACACTAAATAATGGTAGAATGTCTGTCCCGCGACGGCACGTGAAAATACGACATACACAAACTGAAGATAGATCATTAAAGTCATCCCAGAATCAACACTTCACTCGAAAACGATTTCATGGTTACGCGTATCCCGAGTAACTTATTACGGCATCCGAGGCTGTTTATAGCAATGATACAGACGCGACGCGACTCCCGGCACAGGTGGTGCGCTAATCAGCGTCTGGAGAGAACTGGGGCCTTCTTCTCTCACGCAGTGTTCTTATATATAAAGCCGCGGTGCGGACGGCTAAGGGAACGCCTGATCAGATTCGCTCTCCCGACTAGCCGCTGGGCTAGTAATGCACCACTTTTAGTTATCGAATAAATCATTGCTTCCTTTGCTGATGGCCGATGAAGCTCTCACTTTAAATGTGCAATCAGCACACAGGTATGTGATCGTAATAAAAGTCCGACGTGGCTAAGTCAAATATTTTGGGCGAGAGAATTAATTTAATTACACTACACGCAGTAGACAAGCTCTGAACTTGCCCTTTGGAGATACGCTATAGCTATAGTTTTATAGTTGTTCTGTTGAAACTTCTCACATCTTTATGATTATAGCGGATCTCCCCTCTACTTAAATTTAAACATCCTAGCCTCATTTATTCGCCTACTTAATTTATCTTGCTTCCTTAATTTCTAAGACAAAAACCAGAAAATAATGAATTTCAACTAAAATTTTAATTTGTGAGCTCCAGAATACTGTTTCTACTAAATTATTATGCAAAAGGAATCTAAATATAAATTTTTAAGTTTCTAGCTCTTTTCTGTTGCAGAAAACATCCAAATTTCGAAAATAGTTAAAGTTATTGAACTGATATTCAACACATATTGATTTAGTATTACTCCTGACATGCTAGAAATGTTTCAGGTTATTTACTTGATTTTTAAAGTATTGCGCAACATTTATGACGTCAGAGCTAGTTACAGCGGACTGGCTGGCACACAATGGAAAGACTGATGTGAATTTTATACGGCGTGAGTAGGCTGGTTTCCTACACCCTCAATAGAATTTGAAACGAGACTCGTCTGACCAGGCAACATGTTTCCAGTCATCAACAGTCTAATGTACGGTTTGCGGGCTCAGGCAAGGTGTAAAGCTTTGTGTTGTGCAGTCATCAAAGGTACATGAATGGGCCTGCAGCTCCAAAAGCCCATATCATTTCGTTGAATGGTTCGTAGGCTGACACTTGTTGGTGTCCCAACACTGAAATCCACAGCAATTTACAGAAGAGTTGCTCTTCTGTCACACTGAACGATTCTCTTTGGTTGCTGTTGGTCCCGTTCTTGCAGGAGCTTTTTCCAGCTGCAACGGTGTCAGGGATGTTTTACCAGATTCCTGATATTCACGGTACACTTGTGAAATGACCGTACTGGAAAATGCCCACTTCATTGTTACCTCGGAGATGCTGTGCCCCATCGCTCTTGCACCGACTATGAAACCACGTTCAAGCTTATTTGAATCTTGATGGCCATTATAGCAGCAGTAACCAATCTAACAACTGCGCCAGACACTTGTCGTCTTATATAGACATTGTAGTCTGCAGCACCATATTCTGCCTGTTTACATATATCTGTATTTGAATATGCATGCCTATACCAGTTTCTTTGGCACTTCAGTGTAGTTACTATGTTTTGTCAACACACCAAAATTTTTGGAGATAGTTAATACTTTCATTTGAAATGATTTACCCAGTCGGTAACATACTTTCAATTGTTTCAGATTTGGGAGGATTACCACAAAACAAAGGAAGTGATTGCAGCTGTTATTCCAGTAGAGCTATATACAAAAATATATTCCAGAGGCAAGCAGTACCCAGTTGTAAGTAGGCGTGTTGTTAAAAGCTTCTTATTGTCTGCTTTTAGACTGCTCGAGCTGCCAGCCAGGGTGTTCACATGGGATGACTTGTAGAAGGGGGGAATATTCACTTTTCTGAATTTCACACAGTGATACCACACTACATGTGTTAGTGTAGCACTCCCACTCCACCCATCCCTCTCCTTTCTTCCCCATCCCCCTCCCCCTCCCCCATCCTATCCTATCCCCTCTCCCCTCTGCCCCCTTTCCCCCTCTCACCCCTCTTCACCCCCCGCCCTGCTCTCCCTCCCCCCCCCTGCCCCCAGTTTAATGTTATCTGTGTAACTGAATTAATGTGTATGGAAAGCTTCTAGAAGTACAGGCCAAATATAGAGTGACAGCAAGAGAGCTCACTAATTTAGGTACAAGTATTTTTATTTTAGAGATGGCATAAGCGATAGGGAATGTTTATCTAGTAATACCAAATAAAATTGTCATTTTTTGTTATTTTTATGTATGAAATTAATTTAATGCTCAGAAATATATTACTTTCTTTTTGCAGTTTCTGTTTCCATTGCCACGTGGGCAGGGGTATGAGTTCATTGTATCAGAAATTTCTGAGCATGAAGTACATTTCACTCCATTGATATCCTATCAGGTCAGTCCTTAAATAACTTACATTTGTTCTTTATAGGATGTGATTATGTGAAATTACTTAAATATGTATTTATTTACTGTAACTCATAGTATGATGGACATCTGCAATATGGCACAGACCTTGAGCTGCAGACAGGTACATAAGCAAATAGTTGATTATTGTAGTTCAGCTATAGAACTGGCATTGCTTGTCAGCTCTCACATGAATTATTGCGTTTCCTGGTACCATTTATATTCCATCAAGGGCTTGCAAAGTAAATCTGGGGCATAACTTTAAAAGAGTAAAGCATGTCAGCAATGTAACATGCAGTTTCTTGATGTGTGTGATATACTGTCGGTATATATTAGTAAATCTTCAGAATGTTTCTAGGTGAGGGTAGTACCACATCCTGAAATTTATTGTGAAAACTTTTATTTTTTATATGGCCTTATGTGGTTTATTTTTGTTATGTATGTAAACCAGAACCATGTTTGCAATGAACTTACATACATGTATGTGAGTTTTGCATTAACACACTGTGACTTGCAGTATTATCTCCTTGTGATTCAAGTTTTTCATTTGCTGATATACTTAATTGAAAGATCTTCCTACTTTGCTGTATGTTTCCTTTGTATCACTTTGACTTTTATATTATGTGTCAACCAAATCTGTAGCTGAGGTTGCTCACACACACCTGTGTGGTGGATGGCACTCATCTTAAAGATAAACCAATTTGAATCCTGGTGGTGGAACATTTTCACTGCCAGTAATTGGCTGGAAAGGGGAGGAGAGGTGGTGATCACTAGTCTTGGAGCCAATCCTAGATTAAATTCCAAACGTCCCTGCAGTGTCTCATGAAGTGAGGTCATGTGACACTGTTTATGGTGATATGTCTGTTGGTTGGGGATGTGAAGTTCGGTAGTCCTCTAGGTGTTATTCGAGAGGAGTGGTCTACGTGCCAGCCCTGCATTTGATCCTCTCGCTTCCCATCACCCATGACAAGACGTGCCCAATGCTACACTTTATGAGCACTTATCACTGTAGTCTACATGACACAGATACTTACCACTTCATAACTGGTGGGAGTAAGGTAACAGCAAACAATTTCCACTAGAAAATATGCCTAGAACAGTCATGCAGTATTGCTTATCCCCATTTTCTTTGGCACTGTCTGGTGGTGACCTGTTCTATTTTACTTACCCAGATGGGCGAAAACAATATGACCACCTGCTTAATAGCTTGTTTGTCCATCTTTGGAATGAAATAAATCACTGATTCTGTGTTTCAGGGATCCAACAGTATGTTGGTAGGTTTGTGGAGGGATGTGGCATTAGATGTCTGTGCACAGGTCATGTAATTCGCATAAATAACAGGCTGCAGATGGGTCCCATAGGATTTACATCAGGCAAATTTGGTCACTGAGACAGCATTGTGAGTTCACTATAATGCTCCTTAAACAACTGTAGCATGGTTCTGCCTCTTCAGACACAGACAGTTGCACTACTGAAAGATGACATCAGCACCAGGGCAGGCATTAAGCATGAACGAATGCATGTGGTTCACAGGTGTCAGTGTGTCTTCAATTACTACCAGACGTCCCCTGCAAGCACGGGAGAATGTCTCCCATAGTGTAATACTACTCCCACCCACCTATGTCTGTGGTGTCCTGCAAGTTTCGAGCTTCCATTCACCTCGATGATGATGTTTATGGAGGCGACCATCGACCTAGTGTAGTAAAAATGTGATTCACCCAAAGAGCCAACATGTTTCCATTGATCATATGAACACATAGGGGTGGTCTGCTGCTGGCTCCATGTTCAACAATGTACGATGAACAATGTGCTCCAGAACACTTTTGCATGTGCCAGCATTGTGCTCTTTCGGCAGAGATGTCACAGATAACCATCTATCCTACTTTACAGAGCAGACAAGCCTCCTAACCTCTCATTCTCTGAAGAGCTGTGTACATCCAACCATTTCACTGCTCTTCTACCTCTTTCTGTTAATGCTCACAACAGTAGCACATGAACATTCGACAGCATCACTGTTTTCGAGATACTTGTTCATAGGCTCTGCATTATAAAAATCTAGCCTTTTTCAAAGTCATTTACTTTAATGTATGTCCCCATTTGGAGCCCATATCTCACTAGGGTAGTCCCCGTCCACATCTGCTCCGCTTACGTACTTTTGTTACTGTGTCATGTGGTCGCAATGCCACTAGGCAGCATCCAGCATCACGGTGGGCAGTGGTTCTAATGTTTTGGCTTATCAGTGGATAGTGAGCTTAATGCATGTTTGTTAATCTGCACTTATTAATGGTACTGAAAGACACTATTCTTGATGTGAGACATTCCTTCTGTTGTTTTCTTATTAGTATGCATATCCTTGCGTATATGTGGGCATTATGCGGTGACTAGGTACACTTGACTGCACAAAAAGTGTAGACAGGAAATCGATCCGGTACAGCACGTACAAAAATGAAATGCATGTCATTTTATTGGGTTACAAGGTAGTTATAATTAAACTTTCACTACTAAAGAGGGCCTGTATGAAAAGCAAGTGCTCTTAGGACAATGACACTTTGTGGAGACATTTGTAAGAAGATAAATAATGAATAAACCATTGAAAGAAACATTTGTTAATTTCATAGAATGCGTACATTCCAACTGCAAAGTTGCTTAATGTGACAACCATCTGCAGCCATGACAACTTGGAACTGCACTAGAGATACCATTTTACGATTCTTCACAAAACTTTTCGAATGGTGGGCCATGAAATGTTCAGCTGTTGTGATACAACTCGAGCATTGCTTGAAGATCACATAATGCACGAAGCATACTCATCCATGGGAAGAGTAATTTCTTCAACAATTTGTGGTGCAGTTGACCATCAGCCTCTCCCAGGAACAATTTCCAAATCACCAAGTAATTCAAACTTCTTAATCATGTTCTTCAACTCCGGTACAGAAAGAGGACCTCTCCATATCCCTTTAATGTATCAATACTTAAGAAGAGCAGCAATACTATTGATGTAGTTTTGGTAAAACAACTTTATGAGTGAAGCCCTCCTCACGTTTTCCAGACTCATGTTGACCGTCTGCTACTGTAATGCCCACTTCATGGTCACATTTCAACCATATGTCGCCATACCAGAACAGGTGCCTAATGGCAAGTCATGACACTACATGCAAATTCTGCTGCGCATAGTGTGAGCACCATTCCTATAAAGTTGGGTATCTGTACTGTAAATAGTTTTCTGTATACACTGGCTCAAATAGTGGAAATTTAGTTGTAACCACCTTGTACATTGAGAATGTTGTGGGTTGGCAGGAGAGCCAACACCGGGTACTAGAGGAAGCCGAAAGGCACGCGTTTTAGCTCACGCAGGCTGGCGTGAGGTCTGGAACAGGACAAGGAAATTAGACTTTAGAAAAACGGACGTAGCTGATGGAATACTTAACTTTAATCCAGTAATGATGAGCGTTGCTCTTGACTGTACATGATTCAGTATCAATAGTAACTGGTAATGGCACCTTGCTAGGTCGTAGCAATTGACGTAGCTGAAGGCTATGCTAACTATCGTCTCGGAAAATGAGAGCGTATTTTGTCAGTGAACCATTGCTAGCAAAGTTGGTTGTACAACTGGGGCGAGTGCTAGGAAGTCTCTCTAGACCTGCCGTGTGGCGGCGCTCGGTCTGCAATCACTGATAGTGGCGACACACGGGTCCGACGTATACTAACGGACCGTGGCCGATTTAAAGGCTACCCCACCTAGCAAGTGTGGTGTCTGGCGGTGACACCACAGAGAATACGTGGGATATTGATTATTATTTGAAATATTACAAAAAAAGTGGTCGCTTCTTGAACTTCACCTTGACAATGTGTCAGTGATTAATTTCACAAAACAAATAAAAATGCAAAAACCGTCAGTGGCGGCCAAGATTTTGGCTTGTGGGCCATGCCTGGGCACCAGTGCCATAGTGCTCAGCCTTGCTGCACATTTTCCCTACTGCCAAGCGATGCTCGTGAGTGCAAGGAGGGGGAAGATGGGAAAACTGTGAACGCATTGCGTTTATATGGTTATGCAGTCACACTGAATAGGACTTGGTTTTGTATTTCGCATTTCTCAGCAACATATATCACAAACAAAACACATTTTCAGTATTATTCAATTGCTTTTGGTATGCTGAAGACACAATATAATTTGTATCTGGTACAAATTGTCAGCATACAAACAGATGCCTACAGTTTCACAGATTTTTGCATTCAAGTTGCCACAACTGGGGCTAACTTAATTTCATAGTTGAAAAAATATCTTTCACACAGATATGTTAATCAAAATATTGTTACTCTTTTGCAATCTCATTATGGAGACATGGATACTCTACCTGAGAATATCAATGTAGACGTCCTGCGTAGTTTTAATGTTAAAGGATTTGTCATTCAAGCGGGAATTACCTTGCAGGTCAGTCAGCTACATCTGCACATGTACATGCACAGGGACGCTTTCAGCTGAAATAGCAAATGGGCCTGAAAACAGATGTAAGAGTGGCAGTGTCCTCGAAACATTTAGGAGACTATCCTTGTAATTCTTTCAAGGCCACACCTCGCATTTCTTTAAAGACAGTGAGGTTAGGGAATTGGACACTTTTGTCAGAATGTGTCCCTTCCATAACCCATTTTTTTTAATGCCTCCCCATCAAACTAGAAATAAGTTGTTTCTCACCTTGCATTGTCTTACTTTGGGCAGTATGCAGTCAAGTCCACTTCAATTGCGAGGTTCTCAATCCATTCCGGATGTTATAAATTTTGTTTCTGCACTACTTTTTCTTTCACAAGTTCAACAATACTAAGTTTTAAATCGAAAAATCATTCCTGGCATGCCCCATGGGTCAATAAAATTGCTTTGCAGTAATATATAAAGCCTCCATTCTCATACATTTCCATCGAAAACCATTGCAGTCAACAGTAGAATAATGCATGCGATTTCATAGATATTAATATTCATACCACCAATTTCATATCGTGCTGCACACCTACAAATTTAGCACAAAGTGCTTCTTGATGTACTGAACAGTGAATCCTGTCTGTCAAACATTGTAATATTTTGCTATTTCATTGCCAACTAAATCTTTAAATTCTTTCTGCATGGTATTGTAATATTGTTTTATAGCAAATTTATGGTACCCATCACTTCTGTGGCTGCATAATACATATTTTCATTCCACGAACAAATAGCAAAGGGAAAGCAGTGCTAACATGAGTCTGCTGAACTGTAGAGAGTTGTGATGACTGAAATATGCCACACTGCAACACTGAATGAAATGTTGCACTGTAACGAGCACTTACAGGAAGTTACTAACAAAGCTGAGACAGGCCAAAGTGTGGCCCACGCACGGCCGCACACCAGGCTCACGTAAAGTTTGGCTCGCTGTGCCTGGCCCTGTTCTACACCATGCATGTTGAATAAAAGGCACTTTAGTGCCTGCACATTTCTTTTGCATAACAGTTACTCAAAGAAAAAAGCTTTGATTATATTCATGAAACACATCCATGTGTAATTAGTTAGTGGTAACAGATGCCTGAATGGCAATACTAAACAATGTGTGTTACAATCATCTATAACAATATATTGTATTATTCATACCTATTGTTATAGAAAGAACAAACATGATTTATGGCACACATTACTTTATAGAGCAATATGTAAGATACAATGAAGTACTGGTTGTATGTAGCACTGAACACATCAACTGGACAACAGTAATGCATTTTACAGAATAGTCTGAGCACTCATTTGTAATCACTTAAATAATTCTGTTTCTTTGGTGGCTCACCAGAGCATGCCAGGGAACCGACCCAGGTGGCCTTTATAAGTGGGCCTGTGAACTGTATGGGTGTGATCTCTGAAATTGCGTGCTTCATGGGTGAAGGTAAATCACTCCACTCTTCTATGGGGTGGGAAAACCACATACATACATACATAAAAACACTAGGTGTTGAAGAAAAGCACTGGTATGGAAAAAAAGCACTGGAAAAAAAAGCACTGAGACTACTGGCAATGGAAAACACCAATGATGGCGCTGAAGTCCATTTCAACGCCTGACGCCTGACATGCTGCAGCATGTGTCAGGAAGGAATCAGTGAGTAGGGGCAGAAGTAATGAAAGGGCACTTTGGTATGGCATCCCCCCCCTCTCGTGAGAGGCCTTAGGGCAGGACAGGGGATAGTGTCTCAATAGTGATGTCCCCATTGAAGTCAGGGGGTGTGCTAGGGGCTTCAGCTGAGGCGTCGGAGATGATGGCCACACAGGACCCAAGAACAGAGGTGGAGGTGGAGGTGGCGGTGGCGGTGGCGGCGACAGCTATAGCATCAGGGGCAGCACTCTCTGCATTGTTGACAGGAGTCAGGGAGTGGGAGCAGAGGCAGGGACCTCAGACAGCGATCTGCCAGACAGCAACCCCCATGATGGTGTGAACTGGGCTGTCTGCGACACAGGAACAGCCATCGGCGGGGCGGGGAAGACAGTGGGCCTTCCGGAACAGACCCTGTTATGCGTGGCCAGAGCTGATCGAAGTGACGGGACATCTGCCTGTTGGGAGTGCAGACGATGTGCAGGCACTGGTCCTGGCAGTGCTCGATGATGGCAGGAACTCAGTTTGACTTGCAGCCAAAACCACAAGTCCAGACAAGTGTACCCGGCCGGAACCGTCGTGGAGCTGATGATGCAGTGATGGATGCAGCAGGTGAAGGAGGGTCTGTGGCATCCATGTAACAGCTCTGCCAAGCTCTTGCCCCCCCCCCCCCCCCCCCCACTGTCTAAAACAGCTTCAGGGGACCTGCAGCATACATAATTCTGCATTCAAGTTTTAAATGACCAAACCGTGTGTTTGGCCTCACAATTAGATTGAGGATGAAAGGGAGGGAGGGGACTATGGATGATGAATGCCAATAGCCTGACAAAAAGATGCACATTCTTGAGAAACAAACTGAGAGCCATTATCGATAATCATGGTATACGGAAGTCACTCAGTTGCAAAAATCTTAGACTAGGCTGAAATAGTAGCCACCACAGACAATGTGCCATATAGGCAAACTTGGAATAGGTGTCCACTACAATGAGCCAATACTGATTTAGTAAGGGCCCTGCAACATCGACATGTAGATGCTCCCATGGGCACTACAAAGTTGGCCAGGGGGTAAAATGACACCCGAGGGGCTGCCTGTTGTTAAATACAGTGAGTGCAAGCGACAATAAGCCACGTAATGTCCCCCATCTATGCCTGGCCAATATACATGACAACAGGCCAAAGCTTTGGCGCGAGAGGTCCCTCAATGGCCAACATGCAGCTGCTACAATACATTATGACATAATGAAGTGGGAATCAAAACCCAGATATGAGTGTCCTCTGAAGCTAATGAAAGAACCACATCAAAAAGAGAGAGGTGGTGCTGGAAGGAGAAGTAATAACACGAGGGATCCAAGACACGGCCTGAGGATTTTTCCGGCCACCTGTACTGCACAAAAGACAGAACCTGACTAAGTACAGGATCTGCGATGAAGACCAATGCTATTGTGGCACTAGTGATGGGAAAACTAGTGACCGCATTCTGGTTCTCAATATCTAAATAGAAACAAAGCAACTGGTCCTGATCAAATGTCAGGTCCAGCCCGATCAGAAGATAAGGCACTGGGATTGGCGTGTTATGCCATCAGCCGGTAATGGATCTGGTAAAGATAACGGGAGATGAAGAGAGCTCACTGCTGCAAACAATCTGCTGTTCTGTGTGGCACGGAAGCTGAAGGGTTAAAAAGTGCAACCAGTGGCTTGTGATCAGTGATTAAATGGAACTTACAACCATGAAAGAAGATGTGAAATTTCTTCAGAGTGAACAGAATTGTTAAAGTCTCCTTTTCAGTCTGAGAATACCACTGCTGTATGGGAGTTAAAGTCTTAGAAGCATAAGCAGTGGGTTGTTCAGACCCCTCCGCGTATTTGTGGGTCAACACCATGCCAAGACCATGCTGAAAAGCATCTGTAGCCAAAATGAGATGCTGACCTGGCTGAATGGTCACAAGCTAGGGTTCAGCTGAATGGTCACAAGCTAGGGTTCAGAAAAAAGGCACATTTTTATGCAGTAGCATGTGCAGGGACTGAGCAAAAGTAGATGCATCCAGTAAAAACTTACAGTAAAATGTAAATTTACCTAGAAATGGCCTGCAGTTCCTTAATGGAGGTCGTTGCAGCAAAGCCATGATTTTGTCAGTGTGGTGACGCAACAACTTGACCCCTGTGTGAGAAACCTCAAAATCTAGGTACTCAGTTGATGGCTAAAAACATTGAGATTTGGCAAGATTGCACTTTAGACGTGCCGAAAGTTAAACAGAAAACAATGATCAGAGACTGCTAAGGTGGTCTTTGGTCAAAGAACCCGAAACGATGACATTGTCAAGGTAATTGGTGCAATGTGGGCTTTCTTTTGGCACTTGTTGCAAACAGCGGAATGCTAAGGGCACGTGGCAGCTGCTGTGAGGCAGTCTGTGACCATAACCAGCACTGCCTCATGCGATGCTGAGTTGAAGGTTGTACTGCTGCAATGTCTTCCCCGTCATCCTGAACACTTGCAACGTACCAAACATGGGTTGACTGAGCAACTTCAGATACCTCCCCCCATGCAGCAATCTGATCGTCTGTGGCTCACGATGCTTCAAAGGACTGTGCTGTATTGAGCACACCTGTAAGCATTGGATTTTCACATTGAAGTGCTTTTTCGTGGACTTCCCTATCCATGGCCAGACAATTAATATCAGGCATCTTGTGATCAATGTATGAATTGTGATGGGCTTACAAGAACGGCTCAACCCATGTAATTCTTCAGTCCAGGCATTGTAAGAGTGGTTTGGTTGTTTCTGACAATGGTAAAATTCTACACACATCACAATGGCATATTTTCTGTCACAGTAATAGGTTGAGAAAAGCTTGCACATTTCATCAAATGATAAGCTGGCTGGTTCTTGCATCAGTGCAAGTTGGCCCACAACTGATACATGCAAGGTGAAATCCAGGAAAGAAAGAAAGCCCTACACAGGGTTGCATCACCCGTGCAAAAAATCTGGAAATGTTTGTGTAACCGCATCTCATAGGAGTCCCAATCTTAAGCCAATTCATCATATGCTGGGAAGGGTGACAGTTGCACTGATGGAAGAGTAACCTACCACAAACATGCAGATGTCACTTGACTGAGAGCAGTGGTGAGAGCCTGCTGTTGTTCTGCGAAATCTTGCTGCTGGATAATGATAGGTTTGAGTATTTCTTCCATCTAGATGTTTGTTGGGTGACTTATAACTGACACTAACACATCGAGAAATTATAACCCTCACTCATCGCCAAGTTTGTTATAGCAAGAACCAACACTATTTATGGAACACAGTACTTTATAGAGCAATATGCAAGATACAATGAAGTACAGGTTGTGCACAGCACTGAACACATTGACTGGACAACAATAATGCAGGTTACAGAATAGGACGAGCACTTGTTTGCAATTGCTTAAGTAATACTGGTTCTTTGGTGGCTCTAAAATCTCACACTTCATGAGTGAAGGTGCATCACCTATTATTATATTATCCTGTAATTATTGCCCAAAGCAAATTAAATGTTCAATCTTAATAAATATATATGTGGTGTGTGTTCTTTTGGCATTGATTTAAATCAAGGGGAAAAGTTGGAAATTTGTGCTGCACCAGGATATGAACCCAGCTCTGCTTATCAGTGCCCACTTGCAGCCAATGTCTGTAACTTCTTTGTGTTTTATGAAATCCGTTTAATGATATATGTGAAAAATAATAATAATAATAATAAAAAACAAACAACTTAAGCATGGGGTTTGGAATGCACATCTTAGTGGTAGTGTACTAGAACAACAGCATTTGTAATATTAGATATAGAATATAGCTGCATCTAATATGTCATTGAGACCAGTTTTCAAACAGCCACCAAAACAACAACAATAATAAAATTGTATGAAAATCCTGGAAACTAAGTATTACAGTGTTAGGTGTCAGTTCATATTATTTTTTTCTTTTTCTCAGCAGCCAAGCATGATCATTTTGCTATTTGTGTGCTTCATACGTATTCTCTTTCTTTGCAGGCCTATAAAGAAAATGCACCAGAATGTCTTACACTTGTTCATTATGCAGAACTGCAATCCAAGGGGATTATACTAATGCGCGGAGATTACAATAAAGATATTTTGGTATGTATCATGAAGTGATCATGTTCAGGTTTAAACATTAGCATGTGACCACTTACATGATTAATGAGTAATTGTTAGTTATTGGCTTGGAGACATTGAAGGCTACCTGACCCACCTAGTGGAAAGACTTAAACATTTTTTCTGTGTTCAAATGTGCCTTTTCTTTAAGAAGTATGTATTTTAAGTTGAGATGACTGAAAATAAAGTATTGTGATTGAGTTGACAAGGAGAGAGTGACTTGTGATGCTATCACATAACCTGCTCTTCCCAAATAATTCCAAAGTGACTTCCAAGCCTGAAAGCCCCATCTGACAGACACAGTGATACTAACTTCATGTTATGCCCTTATACCTTAAGAAACTCTTATGGGATTTGGAATTTAGTCCAGCAATGATGGAGAAATTGTGATCATCAGGGACTGTGTGCTGCCATTCCCCATTCTTTGTCACAGACAGAGTTGGTGCAGTGGTTAAGATGTTCACATTCAGGAGCAGCAAGGTTCACCTCTCTATGTGGCCATCCAAATTTAAATTCTGTATGTGTTCTTTAAACCGATGGTCTATAAAGAATGATCAAAAGAGGGTCGGGCATGACACTCCATCCTGGAGTATTGTTTGTGGTTGGTACAGAGTCAACAACACCAAATTAATATGTTTTAGTAACTAATCAGTTTTCAAGCTGAAATAAATGTATATAAGTTGTCATTAAATAACAGTGTGTGACATTTGCTTTATTGAAGTTCAATCAATGCTCAGTTTATTTAACACCTAAGTCTATATGTGCAGCTATAGTTCTTCAGTAGTGGAGCAAATTATATTTCACTAAGTTCATTCCCATGGAAGTATAGAGCTTAAGAAATAATGTCAAAGCTCATTTGCTTAAGTTCCAGGCACTATCTCACAAAGAAATAAAGTTTGACAACAATTATCTGTGTTCTGTTTGTGAGTTCATGGACTGACTTGACAAAATTCTAAGTCCATGCAGGGCCAGCTTGCTGCCCACTGTGTCACAACTCCTACAACTACTTAAGTGTATAGAGAAACTAAACCTATTAAAATTTGCATTTGAGTGTTGATTCCAACAGCACCAAACACTTACGTTACGCATATATTTATTGCATAATGAATTGTTGAAATTGTCTTGTTGTTGTCAAATAACTCCAACAAAAAAACTCTCAAGTTGTCAGTCGTTCATAAACATAGGAGGATCAACTCAGTCGAATTTTCCTCTCTTTTGGCTGGTGCCCCTAGACTCATATAGTCTCCCTTCTTTTATTAATATTATTGATTAAGATTTACAATTTTTGGTGTCCGTAACTGCCATAAAATGCTATACATGTGAAAATATTATCCTCAACCTAAACAGTAAATATATTGGAAATGAAACTGATTGTTGTTTAGCCACATATTGGATGTCTCCATCCTATAACCCAGGTATTCAACTGAACATTGCCATGGAGCAGTCTTAATTTGTAGGTCTGAACAAACTTGCAGAGGGCAGGTGTGGATGAGCAGGCAGATTCACTTAAGTTTGGGCGTTGTTGTTATGAGTGAAATGAGCAAATGACATGTAGATTGACTGATTGGTTGACTTGACTGTTTAATTTGTTGCAAATTGTGATCACTTTCACTTGTTATTTGAGGTTACTACTGAAAATAATTTGTTAGTTGTATGACAAATTATGAAAACTGTCAACAATAAACAAAATATCGCCTGTCTGGGAATATTTGTATGTAAAGTGTGACAGTAACAAGTTTGATGTTTGTTTGTTGTGCCGAGTTCAAATTTCTCATGGTGCAGAAGGAAAAATAACTGTTTTGACTTGTCTTTAAGTCTTTCATTTTAAATTGTTTTATTCAATCGATCAACAAAATGTCATTGCAAAGATAGTAATTATCACTTCCTCAAGTACGTGCTAATTTATTGAATACTCATTTTAATTATGCTTGTTTGGGTTACATGAATGTTTTTGTGAAACTTATAAAAAACCATTGAAACTGATAGAAAATATCTAACATACCTGAAACACAGTATAATATTTGTTGTCTACAGGTACTTCAGCTATGAAAAATCATTTGAAAATGAAACATCCAGATAAATTCCAAGCAATTAATACAGGCACAGGTGCTGCTGTGCCTACACCGTCTTTAGCCACCTCCAGTACACACTCATCTTCAGTATCACCAGAAAAGCAATAGACTGTCAGAATTGTTTTGGGATATAAATGACACAAAAGCCAAAAATATCATTGTTTAACAGCAGCAATTATTGCACTAGACAGTGAGTCATTATCTATTGTAGAAAGGACTGGATTTATGACACTCTTTGAATAAACTTTACCAAACTAATAAAATGCCAAAAAATTGTTCTTGGCATCTATGACAGAATTTCTGAAAAAATGAAAAGGAATGTTTCAAGTGCTCTCTTGATTTCTGTAACTTCTGATGCATGCATCTGTTTTCAAAATAGTACCAGTGTCCTGAGATTTACAGCTCATTGGTTTCCTACTGAATTCCAGCTGGAGCACTAAGTTATTATTATGAAGCCTTTTGTAGGTTCTCACACAGGAGAAAATTTAGCATTGGAGATTAATACTATCACAGATTTCTGGGTTACTGACCAAAACAAAATACATTTAGTCATTGATGACAGTGGTCCTAAAATGGTGATTTGTGTTAGATGCTTCATCCATTTGCTTTGGAGTGTACACTTGCTTGGAGTGGAAGGAATGATTGCTTTGGTACACAGTCCATAACCTTCATGTCATTCCCTTGTCAGTTTGTGTGACCCTTTTCTATCCATTGATTCCACACATGCATCACTGCCATATCACACTCTATCAAACTCATTACCCAGTACCTCATTTGAACTCACTGACATGCTAATTTATGCCATTTGATGCCAGTGAGGTGAGCTAGTACAAGCTTCCAACTCTCTTAAGACACGGTGATAAAGGCACAGTGACTGTGTAACAACAGGATAGGCTGCAGGCAATGACTTGCTGTTGGCCCATATGGGAAGAGATCCTTTCATTGGGGGCATAGAAATCAGCCATGATGGAATGGCTTGGTTGGTTGCACTTACAAATATAGGAAAGTGGGAGAGATAGGAGGCATAGGTGTTTTGGGATGAGCTCAGCAATTTAGGAAGCAATTGAATCTCATGTAGGACTTTGGGGATATGGTTGCCTCTGCTGTTATGTACAGGTGCCAGCCAGATGTTTGTGTGTATTTGTGTCGTGTATTTGGTAATTTGTGTTCATCTTCTTATAAACAAACACCACATGAGAAGTAAATGATGAGTAGTATACACTGTATTTAATAACTTTTTGTCCATCTGTATTAAGTTTAATATATCACATGTAAAATTTAAAAATTTCCCAGCAAATCAACTGTTCAAAGAGATTTTGGGATTGCAGCCATTTGTCGTAAACTTAATTCCACGATATTTCGGCGGGACAACTGCCAGCCATCTTCAGGTGAGCTGAACGAGGACTGACAAAGACGTTCTCCGCTCCATCTTATATGGTGCGCTGATGGTACTGCCGCACATGTGTTGAAGTCGCGGAAGGACCACACTGCCGGGCGGCAGCACCCTCGCTGGTGGAACTGCAAAACTCAGCTGCCATCAGTATTGTCATTGGCCGCAGCTATTGAAGTCTTCTGACATCTTCGTCTCGAGCAAATTTCAGAGATGATGGGAATCCACGCGTTATTCAGTTGGTAACCACTGTCACGGTTCATTAGATTGTCCGCAATGCGTATTTCAACGGATTCTTTGATAATGGAGTCCCAAAAGGTTGTTGCTGTGGCCAAAATCGAAGTTTTGTCATACTCCATTGAATGAATGTCCGTTGGAAATACAATGTTCTGCAACTGCAGACTTAATGGGTTGGAGTAGGCAAGTGCAACATTGATGTTCTGTACAACGCTCTTCCACTGTATGTGTTGTCTGTCCTATATAGCCCATACCACATTTACACAGTATTTTATAAATTCCCGCCTTCCACAGTAACAAATCATCCTTCACCCCAGCAGATTCAAAATCTTAGAAGGTGGACGAAAAACCACTTTCACATGAAAATGATTAAGAAGACTCGCAATTTTGAAGGAGATATTTCCAATCAAGGGGAGAAAAGCTAGGGACTTGTTTGGTGCGTTCTCCTCTTTATCCACTTCCCTGTTCCTGGCTTTAGTTGAGAAAGCCCTGTTAATTTGCCAGATTGAGTATCCATTGTCTCTGAACACCGTCCTTAAAAGTGCAAGTTCCTTAGGCAAATTATTTGAATCCGACACCGTATGTGCCCTGTGCACAAGGGTTTGGGATGGGTGATGGCAGCTTGAAGAATGCAAGTACAAATCACTGTGAGTGGGCTTAGGATAAACAGAATGTCCCACTGAGCCGTCAGTCTTCCATTTAACCAAAACATCCAGGAAAGGAAGGCAACCATCTGTCTCTAGTTCGATAGTAAATCGAATATTCTCATGGATGGAGTTAAGATGGTGAAAAAACTCCATTAACTTTTCTTCTCTGTGGGGCCACACTATGAAAGTATCATTGACGTATCGCCAAAAAACAGTTGGTTTACAAACTGGTGATTCAAGTGCTCTTTCCTCAAAATCCTTTGTAAAAAAGTTAGTCACCAGAGGAGACAGAGGGCTGCCCGTGGCGACACTGTCAGATGGTTCAAAATATTCCTGGTTAAACATAAAATAGGTTCCTTAGGCAGGAAAGAGCGTCTCGAAACAAAGCAGTGATGTCCAATTCAAACTGTTGACGAATTAGCGTCAAGGAATCCGCAAGAGGTACTTTTGTGAAAAGGGAAACTACATCAAAACTCACTAGAAGATCCGAGCTACTTAAGTGCAGAGCCCCCAGTCTGTTGATAAAATCAGCAGAGTTCCGTATATGGTGTGAACATTTGCCAACCAATGGTCTCAGCAAAGAAGCCAGATGTTTGGCTAAATCATGTGTGGGTGCGTCAATATTACTCACTATGGGCCGTAAAGGAAGACCTTCTTTACGTACTTTAGGAATACCATACAGTCTCGGTGGTATGCTGCCGTGTGGTCTCTGGAGCTAACGAGGAAGAGTTCAAAAATGCGCACGTCTCCCATTGCACAGGTGCTGTTGGGTCTTGATCAGTCTTCCTGTACGTAATATCACTAAGTAGACTATACATCTTCTCCAAATACAACCTACAAGGTAACAAAACGGTAGCCCTTTCTTTAACGGTTATATTACTGCGCTGGGGAGGGGCTTTCAGGAGAACCCGACCAGTTTCCCTTCTTGTTTCTTCATCAGCATCCATAGGAAGGCGATGTACAGCTTGTTCAACACCACTTACAAAACATATAAGAGGTACTGACTGCACTTGGTGTAGGTGCAAACTTTAGACCTTTGCCCAAAACTGACAGTGTCATATCACGTAAAATCTTCTCCGTGAAAAATTTCGTCTTAATTTTCCACCTACACCAAGTGCATTACCTCTTATAAATTTTGTAAGTGGTGTTGAACAAGCTGTACGTCGCCTTCCTATGGACGCTGCTGTTCAGCGTGTTTGCTAGTCATTGAGTCTTACTGCTCGACATGTTGTGGAGTGTTGTCTTTACTTTATCCATTGTTTTGCTCTTTTTGTATGTGTGCCTGTTGTTGGATTGTGATTTGAACATTTCACTTTTTTTTTTTTTGTTTTCAGAATGGAAAGGAATCCCAATGTCTGGCAAATCAGCTACAGATGTATTATGGCCAGGACAATGAGAAACGGCTAAATCTATTGGAGAGATTTACTTCAAGACCAGATGACTTCAGACACATGGATCTTATTGCAGAATTAGAATGTCTTAGTCTATAGATATGGAGGAAAACATATTCAACAGTGCTGTGATAGTTTCACTTAGAAATTGTTTTCCTATTTTTGACAAATAAATTAAAGTTTCTACTATAAATACACTGCTAATTGAGATGAGAATCATATGCAGTGTATATTGTGCTTTGTGATGGTGCAGTGGAAATGGCAGGAGGTCTACTGCATCACCATGGCTGAAATTTAATGTTACCACTGGTTGTGAATGTCAGGATCTCATGGAATTAAATGCCACATCTTTTTTGCCAACTTGAAAAAGAAATAATACTATGTGAGTTGAAAACTGGCAGTACAATATAGGCCACAAAATACTTCTTACTATTTCATTTAGTGTCACAGTTCTAATTCTTTTGGTAGGAAAATTTTACTGCTTCCCAATTATTGGTGTGATGAAACTGTTCAGATTTTGCTGCTTTCACTTTGATATGGTGCCCTAAGTATTGCATGAAACTGGATTAGATTTGTCGTAAATAAAGTTTTGAGGACACTTTTCACTAAATGAGTTACTTGATACTGTAAAACACTGTTAATGTTGGTTCATTCGAAGACTGTGTAAAACAGGAAGCATCAGTATAACTGTACTTTGTCTTCATTTTTATACTGCAATCAATTGCATATTGTTACATGACTAAGGTGATGAAGCATCATTACTCCATTTGAATATTTTTGTTGGAAAGTGTACAGAAAAAAATTCTAAAAGTAATGCTTGTGTTTGGTTTCCTCGTTTTCACGTTTCAGTGAAACTTACATGTTCGTTCATGTCACTTATGTATATGATTTGCATATTATGTTTGCTGCTTCAAATGAAGCAGTCGCTTGTTAAATGTGTTTATATACTCCAGCATGAAAGGGAAATCCCATTATTTAGCCATGTTATTTTGAAGTGGATTCCAATGCTGAAGTTTCTTTCCTGTTAGAATAATACATTTTATGTACGAGGGTTATTCCAAAAGTAAGGTCCGATTCGCTGTAACTATTGAAATTTGGCGCCAATGACAAAACACGCATGCGCGCCGACTCCCGGCAAGCCTTGCTCGTCAAACGCCGCCATTCGCTTTGTTACTGTTGCTGAGTGTAGTTCACAGTGTCACTTTACAATGTTTAAGACAATTGATCAGCCCGCCGATTGTGAAGTAAGGGCAGTGATATGGTTTTTGTCTGCAAGAAACAATTCAGCGGCGGAAATCCATCGGCAGATTACTGAAATGTACGGTCCTAACATAATGAGCAACAGTAAAGTGCGCAAGTGGGTGCGAGCTTTTAATGAAGGACGGGATAATGTGCACGATGAACCACGGTGTGGCCGACCATCAGTGATTTCAGACGATTTGGTCAATGCGGTTGACAAAAAAATTCGTGAAGATCGCCGATTCACTATTACAGACGTAGACATGAATTTTCCGAATGTGAGTAGAACAACTTTGTACAGAATTGTGTCTGAACATTTGAAGTTTCACAAATTGTGTGCCCGTTGGGTTCCCAGGCTGCTTACTGAGCCCCAACGAATGAAAAGAATGGCTTTTGCTCTTGATTTTTTGGAGCGATATCGTAAGGAAGGTGACAGTCTTTTAGACAATGTTGTCACAGGGGATGAGACATGGGTTTCTCACATCACTCCAGAGAGTAAACGTCAGTCAATGCAATGGCGTCACACGTCATCGCCAGTCAAGGTCAAGGCAAAGCAGACAATCTCAACATGTAAGGTTATGGCGACTGTGTTCTGGGATAGACGTGGAGTATTGTTAGTCGACTTTATGGAGAGAGGAACAACGATTAATAAAGCCGCCTACTGCGCTACCCTGACTAAACTTCGACGTGCAATCCAGAATAAGCGACGTGGTTTTTTGTCGTCTGGAATCTTGTTGTTGCATGACAATGCCAGACCCCACACTGCAAATGAAACGCAAGCTCTGATCAAGAAATTTGGATGGGAACAGATGGACCATCCTCCTTACAGTCCGGACCTGGCGCCAAGTGATTTCCACCTGTTCCGTTACTTAAAGGAGTTTCTCGGCGGCAAGCGCTTCGACACAGATGATGAAGTGAAAGAAGCAGTTAAGGACTGGTTATCGTCACAGGCGGCCGATTTCTATAACATGGGCATTCAAAAGCTTGTTGAACGATGTGACAAATGTTTAAATAAGTATGGAAGTTATGTAGAAAAATAGATAAAGATGTAAGGAATGTAAATAAAACAATTGTTTTGAAAAAACATTTTAGTTTTGATTTTTTTTTTTTATAACCGGACCTTACTTTTGGAATAACCCTCGTATAAATAGCCATTGCTAGAACAGTAATCCAGTTAATTACTATATCTTCTTTTCTGTGGATACTAGCATATCAGACATGACCATAGAACTGACTGGCTGTTCGCTGGGCAGCCATGTTTATATCAGCTACGATGAACACTATGGGCCAGCGTATTCACGTGGGGAGATGAGTGGGGCGCGTTCATGCTGCAAGTGCAGTGCTGCGATGAGACTGTGCCCTCTAATGGTCATCTAGGCTCATTACCTTTGGCAAGCATCCACCTTCCGTGGAGCCAGATACAAGAATGAGTAGGAAAACCAATCCCGTAATGTTTGAGTGTAGCATTAGTAGTGTGCTGCTTGACACAATCACATTTTTAAATAACTAGCCACAATAGTGCAAAGTGATATGAAATGGAATGAGCATATAAGGACTGTAGCAAGGAAGACAAATGATTGACTTCAGTTTATTGGGAGAATTTTAGGAAAGTGTGGTTCATCTGAAAAAAGTGTGACACATTATTGAGTACTGCTAGAGTGTTTAGTATCCCCACCACTTTGGAATAAAGGAAGCCAACAAAGCAATTCACAGATAGGCTGCCAGATTTTTGTTTCCAGTAACTTCGATCAACACCCAAGTATTGTGGACATGCTTCGTGAATTCAAATGGGAATCCACGGAGGGAAGACAATGACATTCTTTTTGCAATACGCTATTGAGAAAATTTAGGGAACTGGCATTTGAAGTTGACTGCAGAAAAATTCTACTGTCGCCAACGTTCATTTCGCATATAGATTACGAGGATAAGGTAAGAGAAATCAGGGCTCGTATGGATGCATGTAGATAGTCATTTTTTCCCCCGCTCTTTATATGAGTGGAACAGAAAGGGAAATGACTAGTAGTGGTACAAGGTACCTCCTGCCATGCACCATACAGTGGCTTTCAGAGTATGTATGTAGATGTAGATACCAGATTAACCTGTTAGTGCCATTATGACTGCATCGTCAATTAGCTATCTTCTGCCTCCATCAGAGGTATTCCCATTGGATGTGCCCTTCACTAATGGTGAACCACTTTCTCCTGTGGTACTGTTATTAACTATCCCAATGGTGAAAAAAGAACCACTGATGTCACAGTTAAATGGGGCTCATCAGCTTAGGGGATTTGACAAAGGAAGCATGACTGCTACTTTTTCCAGCCATGTCTTCCAGAAATGTGCCAGATATCTTAACTTATTTAAAATGAAAATTCCTCCTCTCACTGTGGTGGTCTTTCATGTTTGTCTTAAATTACATTGCCTCAAAGAGGGCTCATGAATTATATGTTATGTGTGTAACCTATCTTCATGTTGTTGACTGCAAGGAAAGATTTTCATGTTTCTTGATGGAATTTTATAAATTATTTATAATATTCTAAAATTATAAGCAAGTAAAGAATTGCCGTCCAGACAGAAAAAGTATGAACCAGAGTAATTATATTATGGTTGACTTATAGCATGAGTGTTTCAAATTGGTATCAAAATATACAGGAGACCAGAATATAGCTCATGCCATTTTCTGTTGATTCCTGAAATGAATTTAAGAATGAACTTAAGACAAAATTCACAAGCCTTATATTTACACAAACATGTTCAATGATCCAGTGACAAGATAAACTTATATTCTAATTAGGAGCTAGTTCAGTCATTGGTGGTAATGGAATTGATAGAAAGGACAAGTAGAGAAAAAAGATCAAATAAAAGAAAATGATGTGATGAAGTTTGTCAAAAAGGAAGTGGAGAATATGGTCTAAAGTATTGTGGTTTGAAGACTGAAAATGGAGACAAGAGTTACCTCCGATAATGTATCAGATTAACCATTTGAATTCTTAGAAGAAAGAAGAGGAATTAATAGCTTTGCAAAAGCCTTGTGACTAGAAGGTGGAAAGAAAAGTAAGGTCGTAAGAAAGCTTTTAGGTGCTCCATAAAGTGTCACAATGAAAGCCTTTACACCAAATACAAAAATTAAAATTTGTTGACATTCTTGTCCAGTGAACAAAACTTTTTCTGTACTACTGAATTTCCTACTTTTGCAAGAGACAATGGCAAAGACTGAGGATCACAACTAACACTTAACAGAACAGGAGGTAAGCGATGATGTGTGAATGTTGAGGAGGAGGAGGAGGAGGAGGAGGAGGAGAAGAAGAAGAAGAAGAAGAAGAAGGCACTTGGTATAGTTTAACACATTGACTGCTGTGAGGCTCCCAGCGGACACAGCAGGTGATGCTGTGTGCCCACTGGTGAACACACGTCACTGTTTAGTACAGTATACCTTTGTTTATTGTATAAAGTTGCAAAAAACAAAGTTCAAAATGGTGATCAAGATACTGTACCTGATGTACTGTACACTGGCATCAACTCAAGAAATACAGATGAATGCAGAGTACTGCAGTATATATGCTTCCACTGATCAAATATTAAATGCAAGGAATTACTGAACATCACCCATTGGGATATTTTGTGATATCTCAAAGACTTCTGATTGTGTGAATCATAAAATTCTTCTAGATAAGCTTAAGTATTGTGGTATGAGTGGGACAGTGCACAAATGGTTTAATTCATACTTAACTGGAAAAATGCAGCAGGTTGAAATTAACAATACAGACAGTCTACAAAAAAACAGCAGAGTCCTCTAACTGGGGAGGTATCAAGAATAGTGTCCCACAGGGTTCAGTCTTGGGTCCCTTATTGTTCTTAATATACACTCCTGGAAATGGAAAAAAGAACACATTGACACCGGTGTGTCAGACCCACCATACTTGCTCCGGACACTGCGAGAGGGCTGTACAAGCAATGATCACACGCACGGCACAGCGGACACACCAGGAACCGCGGTGTTGGCCGTCGAATGGCGCTAGCTGCGCAGCATTTGTGCACCGCCGCCGTAAGTGTCAGCCAGTTTGCCGTGGCATACGGAGCTCCATCGCAGTCTTTAACACTGGTAGCATGACGCGACAGCGTGGACGTGAACCGTATGTGCAGTTGATGGACTTTGAGCGAGGGCGTATAGTGGGCATGCGGGAGGCCGGGTGGACGTACCGCCGAATTGCTCAACACGTGGGGCGTGAGGTCTCCACAGTACATCGATGTTGTCGCCAGTGGTCGGCGGAAGGTGCACGTGCCCGTCGACCTGGGACCGGACCGCAGCGACGCACGCACGCACGCCAAGACCGTAGGATCCTTCGCAGTGTCGTAGGGGACTGCACCGCCACTTCCCAGCAAATTAGGGACACTGTTGCTCCTGGGGTATCGGCGAGGACCATTCGCAACCGTCTCCATGAAGCTGGGCTACGGTCCCGCACACCGTTAGGCCGCCTTCCGCTCACGCCCCAACATCGTGCAGCCCGCCTCCAGTGGTGTCGCGACAGGCGTGAATGGAGGGACGAATGGAGACATGTCGTCTTCAGCGATGAGAGTCGCTTCTGCCTTGGTGCCAATGATGGTCGTATGCGTGTTTGGCGCCGTGCAGGTGAGCGCCACAATCAGGACTGCATACGACCGAGGCACACAGGGCCAACACCCGGCATCATGGTGTAGGGAGCGATCTCCTACACTGGCCGTACACCACTGGTGATCGTCGAGGGGACACTGAATAGTGCACGGTACATCCAAACCGTCATCGAACCCATCGTTCTACCATTCCTAGACCGGCAAGGGAACTTGCTGTTCCAACAGGACAATGCAAGTCCGCATGTATCCCGTGCCACCCAACGTGCTCTAGAAGGTGTAAGTCAACTACCGTGGCCAGCAAGATCTCCGGATCTGTCCCCCATTGAGCATGTTTGGGACTGGATGAAGCGTCGCCTCACGCGGTCTGCACGTCCAGCACGAACGCTGGTCCAACTGAGGCGCCAGGTGGAAATGGCATGGCAAGCCGTTCCACAGGACTACATCCAGCATCTCTACGATCGTCTCCATGGGAGAATAGCAGCCTGCATTGCTGCGAAAGGTGGATATACACTGTACTAGTGCCGACATTGTGCATGCTCTGTTGCCTGTGTCTATGTGCCTGTGGTTCTGTCAGTGTGATCATGTGATGTATCTGACCCCAGGAATGTGTCAATAAAGTTTCCCCTTCCTGGGACAATGAATTCACGGTGTTCTTATTTCAATTTCCAGGAGTGTATATTAATGACTTGTCACTCTATATTCATGAAGATACAAAGTTGGTTCTTTTTGCTGATGATACAAGTATAGTAATTACACCCAAGAAGCAAGAATCAGCTGAGGAAATTGGAAATAATGTCTTTCATAAAATTATTAAGTGGTTCTCTGCAAATGGACTCCGACTAAATTTTGAGAAAACACAGTTTATACAATTCTGTACAGTAAATGGCATAACACCATTGATAAATATAGATTATGAATGGAAGTCTGTTGCTAAGGTAGAATACTCAAAATTCCTGGGTGTGTGCATGGATGAGAAATTGAATTGGAAGAAACACACCAATGATCTGCTGAAATGGTTAGGTTCAGCTACTTATTCTACTAGGGTTATTCCAAATTTTTGTGATAAACATACCAGTAAATTAGCCTGCTATGCCTATTTTCATTCACTGCTTTCACATGGCGTCATATTTTGGGGCAATTCATCATTAAGAGAGAAAGTATTCATTGCACAAAAGCGTGTAATCAGAATAATAGCTGGAGCCCACCCAAGCTCACCTTGAAGATATTTATTTAAGGGACCCTGTATATTCACAGTACCTTCGCAATATATATATTCACTTATGAAATTTGTCATTAATAACCCATCCCAATTCAAAAATAACAGTAAAGTGGATAGCTACAACACTAGAAGAAAGGATATTCCCTATTCTGGATTAAATCTCACTTTGTCACAGAAAGGGGTGAATTATGCTGCCACAAAAATCTTTGGTCATTTGCCAAATAGTATTAAGTCTGACAGATAGCCAACCAACATTTAGAAGCAAATTCAAAGAATTTCTGAATGACAACTCCTTCTACTCAATAGATGAATTCTTAGATATGAAGTAGTAACTGTAAAAAAAAGAATTAATTATTTAATTAATTTTGTGTAAAGAAAACTTATGTTAAAGTGACACATTCCACATCATTACGAAATGTCGTATTCATGATCTATGGAACAAGGATTAATTTATGTATGTATGTATGTATGTATGTCTACTGTACAAGGCGATGTGGAGTCTGTGACCATCAGTGGGCACAGTGTTAGGTGTGAACCTCTGCTGTGTCTGCTAGCAATAAACGTGTTAAATAAAGTGGCAGATGATAAAGGAAAGCTAATCATCCTTTCACAAAGCAATCCATAAATTGGTGAATGTTACACAGGAAACTGAGATTTTACCTGTCGAATAAAGAACTGCTAACACAAAGAATTAACAAAATCAGTGGCAAGTGTGGAGGAAACAGGTAGGTGAACCTATTGTCACAAAGTTTCGTAAATCGTTATTTTATTGTACTTAAAACCAGTAAAGAATATATTAAGGTTAAAGGAAGATATTAATCACCACCTTTAGAAGAGCATTTTTATTGCCTTGGAGTGCTGTAGATGGTGAATAACTGGTATCAGGCTAACCTGTGATTTTGCACCTTTGGCCAAAGTCATGGCAGTGAACTGTCTGTGCGCCCATCGGTTGTTTGGAGTCGTACAATACTGTGGGTTAACATGGAGGCATGACAGAATGGTAGAAATAAGATATCATCTTTCGATGTGCCCATGATCTCGCTGTGAATGGGGTTGCCTGATTTCTTAATATCTCAGTATGGACCGTCCAGTATGTTTAATAGGAACACTTGTAGCCATGTAACTTGGTGTAAGAACAGTGGTCATAGGAAGGTGTTAATGTCAGAACTGGAGGCTAGTGTTGTGCCTCCTCAATGGCAATTGGTTTCAAACTGACCAGTTTTTGAGGGAGCGCTGTGCATGCAATAGACATTTGAAGTCAAATTCCACACAGCCAGCCTTTTTTTTTTTTTCAAGGCACCAAGTGCACTGACCACCCAATGGGCATTTGACCTATAGTGTGGAGAGGGTGCAGATCAGGCTGGAGGTGATTCTGTGATCTTTTAGTGGTGGTTTTGTACCATGACTTGGGACCACTCAGCATGATGTCTCCTGAGGATGACAAATTTTTTGCCCAAGCCTATCAAGCTTGTTTGAGATGTAGCAGGATGGCATTCAGCTCTCATACTTGGGCAGTGAGGGTTCAAAGGGTTAGCGAGGGCTGCAGGAGTCCATTGGAGGAGTAAGGTGGCTCAGCAAGATACACGACATTCATGAAAATGTTTTATTGCTCCAACAAGCTTACAGTAGGTACAGGTGTGCGCAATTGTCATGTGGCACAGCCAAGTATCAGTATATAGCATTCATTGTTCCATGAGCATTGTCAGTCATTGATCTTGTGGACTTCAGCAGGAAGTGTTGTCTTGAAGACATGAATAATTGCTATGCTCAGCATAACCCAGCAGTGCCATGACCTTGCATGGTTGGTGTTTCTCAGCAATGTTGTGATTGTTGGTCTGGAGTTGTTAACACTGCTAGGTGGCCGAATCTGCCCAACTGAGGCAGGTGATATGTCTACACATTTGGAGAGTAAACAGGTCAAGGGACTGGCTGGTGGTTACGGACACTGGTGGATGACCCAATAGCTCAGTGGCTAGGAGCATCTCAGCTTGACCCTCAGCATGTCTGGTGACAGCTGGACCCTATGGCTGAGTGACCTCATATTGGAGACTGATATTGTGATGGACACCAACTCCATGACTCGCTGATTTGATGATCTGCCTGGCAGCGACCTGTATTGACACATGCCAAAGCTAGTTTTTTGTGGTGTCAGTGCTGCAGATGTCATGTACACTGCATGCCAAAGTGTTCCAGGTTTTGGTAACTATCTGGGCACTGACTGGCACGATGGGTGCTGTGATGCAATGCTATGTCAGCATAATGCTAAAAGTGACCCTTTTTACAGTGTCAAGCATTCTTGCCAAGTCCCACGCCGTTACACTCCTTTTCTCTCTGAAGAATTTGGCTCAAAAAGAGACCACAATGTCATTTATAAAATTCCACATGGTTGTGAACCAGTCCCATCCATAAAGTATAAATGAAAAATGTTGTTATCTCATACTCATATTTTGCATTTTTGTGCTATATTTTTCGAATTCTGAGTTTACTGCCAGGCCGCTAGGAGTGATATTTTCATTCTCCATTTCTGTATTGTAACCTGGATCTTGCACTTCCTACAATTTGGTATTCTGTGGTGACAACAGTAGTGTACTGACTGCATAAGGTATGTAGTTTTTGTTTTACTCTTCGAGTGTTTTTTTTTAAAGCCTTGTACCGTATTCTTCAATATGATTATTATTCTGCTTCCAACTATTCTATTTGGTGATTTTTTTTTTTTTTGTTATTTTATTTTACAGGAAGTTTTCACCATTGTTTTGCATCCCCATTTAATAAGTTCTGTGACTATAAGTAGACGTCAGCAGCATATGTTTTCACAGCTGTCTCTCCATGAGAAAGTTATGGTTAAGAAAAGAGGTCATTCAACACTTAATAGTTTAACAGCTCAGCCAAGAATAAAACTTGATGTTAAATCCTGAGCGTGCTGGGGCTGCAGCTCATGATGCCAGACCATGAAGTAACTGACACTAAGCCATTCTTTCCAAAACTTGTAAAAATGACTGCAATGTATTTGACTCACTGGTGGATTTGTTATGCACTCTTGTATGTTTGGACTTGGGCCGGACAGCAGGTTCCATAGATTTTTATGCCTGTGAGCATGTACATGGTGTTTCTATGAGAGCTGCAAAAAAATGTAACAGAACATAGAGAATGCTCCACTGAACAATTTGAGGTAGGGAACCTGGGGTCAGAGAAGCCAACTTATGGAGAAACTGAAGTAAACTTGTCTACTACCTTGTCTAGCATTAGTCTTTTCCAGATTACGTACAATTAATATGCGTACAAGTTAACACATACTGTACTGTTTATTTGCATGTACATTCTTTATTTCCTGCAAGGAAACAAGGATTACTAGGAAGTCGTGATACAGGCTTTGTTTACTTTACTTACGCATAACGTGGCTGTGTTGTATTTACATTGTCCCATGACAGAACATGCTATGAATCAATGGCAGACCCATTCATTACTCAGTGCTATTCAGAGATGTACAGTACAATACAGTGGATCAGTATCAGTACAGTTTCGCAGGACTCACTGACATGCACCTTATGTATGGGGAAGCACGTTGCAATGCTCTCGCTGCTGGAAGGCTATACAGGGAACGATACCCTAACAGGCATCATCCATCATAGTGAGTGAGTGTTTATTTCTCTCGATCAATGAATGTAAGAAACTGGTTCTTTGGAAAGGTCCCTGAAAATGCGATGACCACTAGCACACCAGATTTTGCGGAGGTGGTACTGGAATGAATTTTATCAGGCTCCCTTACAAATACTCATGATGTTGCACTTTAAATGAGCACTGCACATACTAGCGTATGGTGAGTACTCCACAAACAATAACTACGCACGTATCATGCACAAGAAGTCCATGCAATGCTTATCACTGACTTTGCATCAAGGGTCATACTGTGTCAGTGGTTGTTCCAACAATGGACTCATTGACCAGATTTCCTCCAAACCGTACTGTTTATTGACTAGGCCTCATTCGATGGTAATGATACTTCAAACAGCAGGAATAGCCATGTGTGGGATGAGAAAAACTCTTAATGCTGTGGTAGTCACACCACCAAGTATGTTTTCCTGTGAATATCTTGGCCGGTATTGTAGGCAACAGTCTCAGTGTGCCATATCTTTTACCTGGCCGTCTGAATGGCCACCTGTACTTCAGGTTTGTGCAAAGAGTTCTGCCCGAGTTGTTGGAGAATGTAGTCTTAGTTGTTTGTGGGATGATGTGGATACAATGTGACAGTGCACGGCCGCACTCCAGTGTGAATACCCTCAACCACCTCAATGCTCTATTTCCTGGTCACTGGATTGGAAGGGGAGATCCTTTTCCAGGGCCTGCGAGGTCACCTGATGTGAGTCCCCTTGATTATTTCTTAAGGGGATCTCTAAAGTCAATTGTATATGAGACACCAGTGGATATGGATGGAATTAGTTGCCAGAATTGTAGCTGCCCATGATGTGATTTGAAATACACCAGGGATATTTGTAAATGTACTTCAGAATCTTGTTCGCTGCTGTCATGCTTGCATTGAGGTTGATGGCCATCAGTTTCAGCACATTTTGTAAGATACAGTAGAAATGGTCCCTTCAGTGTGTCAGTGATGGTATTTGCAGTTAACTGTAAATAATGTAAATAAAAAAGTACACCTTAATCTAATTTTATTCTTATCATCTTAATAAGCTGACTTCGCTGACCCAGTTTCCTTACCTCAAATTGTTCAGTGGAATATTCTATATGTCGTGTTAAATTTTTGCACACTTACAGAAACACCCTGTATATGAGCTTTAATGTTATTTGTACCTATAACAATAATGTTAATAATAATACTATTATGGTCATTATTATTAATATTATAAAAACATTAGATAAGAATGGGCCATGTTTGATTTTATGTATGTATATTTGTAAGATTTGAAAGTCTATCCCCAGACATCAATATCCTAAAGCAGTGCAACACAATTAACTCAAAAAAGTTGCCTCTAAAAATGAGTAAGTATGAAGGAGAAACTGAGATTTTTAGTTATTGAGCGTAATATGAAGGTTAATAGAACCATTAAATTCTGTCCAAAACAATAGATTGCATTTTCTTGTGTGGAAACTTTGAAACTCTGTTATGTGGATGTGATGGAAAAAGGCGATCCAGTAAATCTAAGAGACATTTAGAGGATTAATGAATTTTGCATCTAGTTATGTTCAGATTTGAAGACTCACTTAGAAACCAGTGAAGTCTTCAAAGATGTTTCTAAGACCATTCGGAATGAGATACTTGATCGCCTGCAACAAATATACCATGAGGAGGTAATAATGGAAACTAAAAAAAAGCATCCTTTGTTGCTGTCATGGCTGATGACACAACAGATCTTTCAGAACACATTGAAATGATCCTCTTTCTTTTGCTATGTATTGAATGGAGAAATATCTGAGTGTGTTGGGGATGTTTTCCGAGAAAATCAAGCTGCAGATGGCATGCCAAAACATATTTTGAACAATAGGACATAATCCATCAAGTAAATGGACTAAACTGGCACCTCAGACATTTACTGGTGCAAATATCATGAAAGGGAGAAAAGCAGAAGTTCAAGCAAAACTAAAAGCAGTTTATATTAATGGACATAATATTCATTGTTATGCACCTCCACTTAATTTAGTAATGAGAAATATAAGTATTATATGGAATGTAAGAATATTTTTCTGTAATAATCTGACTGTATCCCAATACCCTGCTTGAGATCACAATATGTGTCCATTCTAAAGAAGCATATTGATGCCAGCATTCCACATCCATCCCCCACAAGGTGGTACTTCGACATACGACCCATAAACAAAGTTCAACAAAATTTTTAACCTTTTAAAAAAACCAACTTATTGAAATTCATTCAACATCAAATGCAGCTCAAACCATTGCAGAAGCAACAGAAACTTTAAAATTTCTGGTTGCTGATTATTTTAAGTTTTGGTTAGAGCTTTTCCTCAGATTATGTTTCATGTTAAAAGTAGTTTACAACTAAATGCAATTTCAGAAAATAGTATGTTTAAAATTGATGAACATTTTACAAATTTCAAACTGCTATTTTAAAATTAAGAAGCTCAAAGTACTCTAAGAGTCCTTCAAAGGAAGTTAAGGAAGTATGTGACTTTATAGATGTTGATGTAATGGACAGATATTCTTCTACTAAACACTTTGTATGTGCTAAATTGTTCAACAAGAAATGCTTCACTGGGTATAAGGATGAACACCCTCCAGAAGAGATAGCGCTGACCAGTGAAGCATATTCCATGACTGACAAAGAAAAGCTTGAAACGGAACTAAAAACATTCTGTCACAGGAGTGATGTTCGTGAATATTGCAAATTAATTCAGCTGCAGAAATTTATATTGAAAAAAATAGAAATCCAGATGATGCTCTTAGCGAAATTACAAAACTAATAAAAATCCTCATGACATTTCCTATCACTATATCACAGGCATACCACTGCTTTTACATTGAAAAGAATAAAAAAAATTTTAAGAGGCACTAAGGATTTGGAAAGACCAAATGCACTTGCAGTTATTTCAGTGGAGACAAATTTACTCAGTTGTCATCCAGAGTTCAAAGAGAAATTTATTGACCTTTTGTGTAAATTGACAAAAGAAGATAGGATTTCATTTTTAAATGAGTAGATCAAGCTTGAACTGTAACAATTTAGGTTAAAGTAATTAAAAATATTTGATTTTGTTCTTTATTGTTGTCAAATTCCAGAAAAAATTCCTTTTTCTGAATTTTTGTTTCCTTTTACATGATTTTAAAATAATGCTAAAAATTTTCTGAAGCAGTACCTCCATAAATTTTAGCTATGAGCTGTCACTGCTTTTATATCAAGGTCATAACTCATATCCAGGAAAGTGCCTCCCACAGACACCGTAATTTTTGAGCAGCCACATTGAACACACATTTTCTCTCTTCTGATAATGAAAGTCCACCTCTCTTTCCCTCCCTCCTTGATTTTTTTAAGTCTCATGGGAACTATGTATGAGGAATAGAACATACTGCAACTTGTGAAAATATTATTTGTTATTGTTTATTGTGATACAACTTTCATACAGTGTTAATATACACCTCTGTGCTTAATTGACTGTGGAAAATAAATGACTGCTATTAAAACACTGCCATCCTTTTTTTTTTACACAAGTTTCATTTATTACTCTGCAATACTTCCCAAATACCTGTTTTTTACGTGCTTCAATTTAAACTCGTATTTCATTTAAATCAATTGGAGCATTAATAGGCGTAGGTACACCACCTGTTAACTTCACTTGTATGGAATTTCTGTTCATAGGAGTAATACTAGCAGATTTAGATATAACACACATGCATGCCCTTGCACACTTATCTAACTCCTCATCCTCCTCACAAACTTTTTGTTCCAACACATACTTGGCAACATCACTGAAGAGTGCTTTAACATATGCTTGCCATAGATTGAATCTGTCCACGGAAATGAATATTGCAGTACACAAAGTGAACTCCATTATTGTACCCCATGTGATGATCTCTACTTCTACTATAACTTCAATATCTATGTCACATGCTAAACTGAGATTAACATGTTAGTGGTCTGTTGATAAGTAGGGGTGAACAGCAGCTTTCTAAAATGAATTACCTGTAGCCTGATGTGTGGTGCAGACCTTGGATATAGTGTAAACTTAACGTCTGGAAACAGTTTTGTGTGCTGACTTGATTTCCACTCTAGTGTCATGGGAGCTGCACCAAGGAGTTTGTGTGGGTGCACTGACTTGATACACGCCGCTGGTCAGAGGTATCAGGCACTGCATCATCTACATCAGGGGGCTGTTTTAATGGAGGAGGATTAAATGAAAACCATAAAATAAGTACACATATACAATGAATAATAATAAACATTGAGAGAGAGAAATGGGTTGATGCAACTGACTGTGCAAGTCAGTTTTCTCTGTCTGTAGGTGGTGGATCTTGCTTTGTAATGATCAACCTTTCACTATGGTGTACGCAACATGAGTGTCGAATCCACGTGATGGCTAGAAGCCTGGATGCTATGGACAAATGGTGGGGGTAGGTGATTGCAGTGCCATGCAAACTGGAACAACTACAATCTAACATACACAAAAAAAATCTATGCTCCATGGAGAAATTACCCAAATGTGACAGAACTTGGTAGGCATGATGTACATTCACTGACAAACAAATGATTACAATTTTTTAAAAATCAGATGATTTATTCAAGAGAAAGAGTTCCACAAACTGAGCAAGTCAATAATGTGGTCTTTGCATTGATTGATAGAGTCGTTGGCTGCCCTCCTAAGGGATATTGTGCCAATTTCTGGTAAATTGATGTGTTAGATCGCCAAAAGCCCTAGCTGGTTGGAGGACCCTGCCCGTAATGCTCCAAATGTTGTCAACTGGGGAGAGATCTGATCACCTTGTTGGCCAAGATAGGTTGTGGAAAGCACGAAGACAAGCAGTGAACACCATGTGTGGTTGGACATATCTTGCTGGAATGTAAGCCCAGGATGGCTTCCAATAAGGGCAACGAACCAGGGCATAGAATATCATCAACATAATGCTGTGTTGTAAGGGTGCTACTATGAAAGGAAATGGCACCACAGATCATCACTACTGGTTGTCAGGCTCTATAAGAGGTTACAGTCAAATTGGTGGGTCCTCACTGTCTGGTGCATCTCCAGACACGTCTTTGCTGGTCATCAGAGCTCAGTTTGAAGTGAGACTCATCACTGAGGACAATTCTATTCTGGCCAGCAAGGTCCTGGATCTCTGCCTAATTGAGAATGTTTGGAGTGTTGTGAACAGGGCCCTCCATCCATCTTGGGATTTTGATGAGCTAACGCACCAATTGGACATAATTGTGCACAATATCACTCACTAGGATGTCCAACAATTCTATCAATCAGTGCCAGCCAAATAACTCCTTGTGTAAGGGTCAAAGGTGGACAGGTGTATTATTGACTTGTTCAGTTTGTGAAGCTCTTTCCCTTGAATAAATTATCAATTTTTTTTAAAAATGCAATATTTTGTCAATGCATGTACATCACTTCTACCAATTTTTGTCCCATTTGCATAATTACTTCATGGAGCATCACTTTTTTTTGTCATAGAGTGTATTTTGGACTGGTAAAGCAAAAAAGGCTGTGCCTGTATCCCCAGATGAGCCACAATGGATCACCATAATGGATTCTGACATCACTGATGATGTCTTGAATCACCATTTTGGCTTGTGATGATGTATGTCATTCATAAGGTTCACCATCTTGTGTTGAAATCTTGGATTTTAAACTTAGTGGTCAACTTGGATTTTTGCAAGGGTGCACTTGAGTCCTATAGTTAGCACACATGATTTACTTTCACTGCGATGTCTTAAGAAAACCTAGTAGGGCAACTGAAATTTGGCAACCATGCAGACCACACCAGCTGTGGAATGTTTGTGAGCTATAAATACATCCCACAACTGTTACATTGCATGACACAGGAAAGAGCCCAATAGGATACGACTGCGCTGGAGCGAAGAGGTCTTTGGTTACAGCACTGAACACTCAGGAAAACTTTGACATTGCATTTAATAATAGCTCCATCTAAGCATGATAAGTATGTGAGTGATGCAGAACTTGTACCAGTTTGTTGTGTTAAGTCTGTGGTTTACCTTACAGCTCTCACGTAACTCTACAGCTTGTGTGCATTCAGCGAATTTTGGTGTAACATAATGGTGTATAGGTAATTTGTTACAATTTTTGCTACAACAAGAGCGTTTTGTCAGAACATTGCTGTAACGTAGGGCATTATATCACAATTTTTGCCATAACACGGGGCAGCTTGGTAAAATTTCACTGTAACAGAGGCGTTTTTTTGCAATTTTTTACTGCAACAAGGGGGATCTTGTTGGGATTTTTTTTTCTGTAGTATGGAGCATTTTGTTACAACTGCACTGTAATGTGGGGTAATATGTTACAGTTTCACAGTAATGTGGGCATTTTGGTATAATTTCACTGTAACATGGGTAATTTGTTACAACTTTGTTGTAACATGGGTCAATTAGTTAAAATTTTGTTGTAAAAGTAGATGTATGGGGTAAATTTTCATGTAGTCTCCATGGTGAAACAAGATAAGTTAGCATTATTAATGCATTGCAGTTATTAGTTCCTCAACACAATCACACAAAACCAATTTTATGTAACTTAAATGACTACTGAGCAGCACACGAATTGTTCAGTAAGCCACCATATTCCCACTTCACAGAATTATATTTAATGTCTGACGTTTGTTTGATTTTATGAAGGCTGGTCTCAAATATTTCAAAGTCCCCACAACATTGAGTAATTCTTAAATTTGGTGAATGTCATAAATACAGAGTTATTACAAATGATTGAAGCGATTTCACAGCTCTACAATAACTTTATTATTTGAGATATTTTCACAATGCTTTGCACACACATACAAAAACTCATAAAGTTTTTTTAGGCATTCACAAATGTTCGATATGTGCCCCTTTAGTGATTCGGCAGACATCAAGCCGATAATCAAGTTCCTCCCACACTCGGTGCAGCATGTCCCCATCAATGAGTTCGAAAGCATCGTTGATGCGAGCTCGCAGTTCTGGCACGTTTCTTGGTAGAGGAGGTTTAAACACTGAATCTTTCACATAACCCCACAGAAAGAAATCGCATGGGGTTAAGTCAGGAGAGCGTGGAGGCCATGACATGAATTGCTGATCATGATCTCCACCATGACCGATCCATCGGTTTTCCAATCTCCTGTTTAAGAAATGCCGAACATCATGATGGAAGTGCAGTGGAGCACCATCCTGTTGAAAGATGAAGTCGGCGCTGTCTGTCTCCAGTTGTGGCATGAGCCAATTTTCCAGCATGCCCAGATACACGTGTCCTGTAACGTTTTTTGCGCAGAAGAAAAAGGGGCCGTAAACTTTAAACCGTGAGATTGCACAAAACACGTTAACTTTTGGTGAATTGCGAATTTGCTGCATGAATGCGTGAGGATTCTCTACCACCCAGATTCGCACATTGTGTCTGTTCACTTCAACATTAAGAAAAAATGTTGCTTCATCACTGAAAACAAGTTTCGCACTGAACTCATCCTCTTCCATGAGCTGTTGCAACCGCGCCGAAAATTCAAAGTGTTTGACTTTGTCATCGGGTGTCAGGGCTTGTAGCAATTGTAAACGGTAAGGCTTCTGCTTTAGCCTTTTCCGTAAGATTTTCCAAACCGTCGGCTGTGGTACGTTTAGCTCCCTGCTTGCTTTATTCGTCGACTTCCGCGGGCTACGCGTGAAACTTGACCGCACACGTTCAACCGTTTCTTCGCTCACTGCAGGCTGACCCGTTGATTTCCCCTTACAGAGGCAACCAGAAGCTTTAAACTGCGCATACCATCGCCGAATGGAGTTAGCAGTTGGTGGGTCTTTGTTGAACTTCATCCTGAAGTGTCGTTGCACTGTTATGACTGACTGATGTGAGTGCATTTCAAGCACGACATACGCTTTCTCGGCTCCTGTCGCCATTTTGTCTCACTGCGCTCTCGAGCGCTCTGGCGGCAGAAACCTGAAGTGCGGCTTCAGCCGAACAAAACTTTATGAGTTTTTCTACGTATCTGTAGTGTGTCTTGACCATATGTCAATGAATGGAGCTACAGTGAATTTATGAAATCGCTTCAATCATTTGTAATATCCCTGTATTTCAAAGTCTAGTTGCATTTGAACATATTTCAGTGTTCCACAAACTAGCAGACTTGCAGAATTTCCGAAAGTCCACATGTGTAGTTGTTTCACCACTTATCTCCTGATACTCAGAAATGTGACTGGCAAAAGACTTACCGCACAAATGCCCTTGCTGAAGGAATCATACCAGAATTTGTTAGAAATTATTTAGAAATCCTGTGGAAATGTGTAAGCTCATCAAAACAATAAGTTTCTAGCCAATAGACATCCCACTATCCCACCAATTGATTATGACAATGAAAACATTTTATATACCATTCACACTTTCAGAGTGCTCAACTGTCTCCATATAGAAATTTGTTGGAAATGTTAGATGTTCTATGTACAACATGAAACACTTAGTATTTATATTATGAATCATGTAAAAATGCAATGTTCGCCTGAACACTAGATCTCTATTTATAGGAGGGTTGACTGGGGTTTAACATATTGTCTACATCGATATTATTAGAGACAAAATGCTATCTCACAGTGACAACAGTATAAATCTGTAGTGACCTCCTTGAAGGAGGCATATCAAAATAGCCATTGGATGTCTGCAATTTATGGAATATGTCAAAAATGGGGTAGAAATCCTATGGAATTAAGTATGCTTGCTAAAAACACATCTTGCCAGCAGTACACTGCATGCCAAAGGACCATTGCATCTGGTTGTTTCACACCACATTATATGAGCCATATGTGAGGTTTAACTACTCAACATTCCATTCTACAGACCTTTATGACATGTGTTCCCATTTCTATAATGGTAGCAATGTTAACACTGGCACATGCATGGGTCGTCGGCTGTGGAGACTCATCATTACGTGTGTTTGGTGCACTGTGCGTTCAGACACACTTATATTCTGCCCATCATTAAAATCTGATGTTATTTCCGCCACAGTCCACCGCCTGTTCTGTTTTAGAAAGCTGCCCAGCCTACGACAGCCGCTCAACCCGACTATTCCTTGACTGGACATTGCACACCCCACAGTCACCCGTTGAGGGTGAAGGGACTGCTCGAGCGCGAAATGTGGATTCTCGGTCCCCTAAATTCGCCAATTGTGCTTATTGACGAACCCATCCAATGAAAGTGGGCTTCGTCGCTAAACCAAACCGTATTCACAACAACTCCTGTTCGTCAATTCTGTGGACAATAGAGGTGGCGAAACACGACCACTGTTCCATGACCCCGGGGGCTTAGCGGCTGATTGGTTTGAATCTGTATGGGAAGAGACGCAGGTCTTCAACTTCAATTTGTCACAGTGTCTCCCGGTTGATTGCCACCTGTTGTGCAGCTCGTCTGATCGATCTCCTAGGGCTGGTTTAAAACACAGCGCGTGTCTTCTCGATGTTTTCACGCGTTTTCACCCTTTTGGACGACCAACATTACCAACACTGTCATCACGAACACTACCCGTTCTCTCAAACATGGGAATCAAATTATTGATTGTTAGCACACTTGGACCAGTTGTCTTCAGCTTGAACTCGCTCGCAAACTTCCTTTGAGCCGCAGGTGGGCTGTTATTGCTCGCATAGTACGCCTTCACAAGCACTATACGCTCAGGTACGCTGTACCGTGACATTTTCACGCGCAAGTGGCCAACAAAAAGGCGCGTGCGCATGCGCATACTAATTCCCATCATGCCCCGCGGTCTACCGTGCAGTTTGAACGTCATAAAGCAAACCGTTCACAAATTATGACGATTTTATTCCATATAGTCCAATAACTGTCACCCCGTATGTCGGTACGTGAGAAACAACACAGTGTAATCGAGTTTCTAACCGAAGAGTTTGTAAACGCGTGGAGCACCCTCATCTTCAGCGTGAGTATGCAAGATTACACACGAGCGCTGCGTTATAAGGAACAATCCGACACCTTGTGTTCACTGTCATCGATCATCCCCTATACAGTCCCGACTTGGCTCCATCCGATTTTCATCCGCTTCCAAAACTTAAAGAATATCTTCGAGGACTTCACTTTGATAATGATGAAGCGGTGCAACCAAAAGTGAAGTTGCTCCACAAACAATGTCAAATATTCTCTAGTGACGGTACCGACAAACTGGTCTCTCATTGGGAGAAATCTTTGTTGCCAGTGTGACTACGTCGTGAAATCAATACGTAGACATGAAGAATAAAGCTGTAGCATGTTAATAACGTTTGTTTTATTTAAAAGATTTTGAGTTTTCACATAAAAATTCGGAGGCATTACTTTTCAGCACGCCCTCGTACCTTACATTCAGCATTTAGTTCAGTATCTAATTTATATTCTGGTTTAGTGCGTAAGTCAGATTTAATTTCATTTCTTAATGCCTGCAGCAGGTTGATCATTCCGAGCAACACACTAGACGGCTCCTCCGTCTCATATCCTCGATTACTTTTTTGTTTCACCTACCAATGAGTCCTCTGATCCTGTCTCACTCTCTCGAAGTTTTTCTTTTCCTTCTCTTTTCCTTCCACAGCACGATGTTCCCCATGAACCATGAACCTTGTCGTTGGTGGGTAGGCTTGCGTGCCTCAACGATACAGACAGCCGTACCAAAGGTGCAACCACAACGGAGGGGGATCTGTTGAGAGGCCAGACAAACGTGTGGTTCCTGAAGAGGGGCAGCAGCCTTTTCAGTAGTTGCAGGGGCAACAGTCTGGATGATTGACTGATCTGGCCTTGCAACACTAACCAGAACGACCTTGCTGTGCTGGTGCTGCGAACGGCTGAAAGCAAGGGGAAACTACAACCGTAATTTATCCCGAGGGCATGCAGCTTTACTGTATGATTAAATGATGATGGTGTCCTCTTGGGTAAAACATTCCGGAGGTAAAATAGTCCCCCATTCGGATCTCCGGGCGGGGACTATTCAAGAGGACGTCGTTATCAGGAGAAAGAAAACTGGCGTTCTACGGATCGGAGTGTGGAATGTCAGATCCCTTAATCGGGCAGGTAGGCTAGAAAATTTAAAAAGGGAAATGGATAGGTTAAAGTTAGATATAGTGGCAATTAGTGAAGTTCGGTGGCAGGAGGCAGGAGGTTTTAAATTGTAAGACATTTCCAGGGGCAGATGTGGACTCTGAATTAACGAGATGGTACCTGGACAAACTGAAAGAACCAGAGGCTGTACAGAATTTCAGGGAGAGCATAAGGGAACAATTGACAGGAATGGGGAAAAGAAATACAGTAGAAGAATGGGTAAGTTTGAGGAACGAAATAGTGAAGGCAGCAGAGGATCAAGGAGGTAAAAAGACGAGGGCTAGTAGAAATCCTTCGGTAACAGAAGAGATACTGAATTTAATCGATGAAAGGAGAAAATAAAAAAATGCAGCAAGTGAAGCGGGCAAAAAGGAATACAAACGTCTCAAAAATGAGATCGACAAGAAGTGCAAAATGGCTACGCAGGGATGGCTAGAGGACAAATGTAAAGATGTAGACGCTTATCTCACGAGGGGTACGATGGATACTGCCTACAGGAAAATTAAAGAGACCTTTGGAGAAAAGAGAACCACTTGCATGAATATCAAGAGCTCAGATGGAAACCCAGTTCTAAGTAAAGAAGTGAATGCAGAAAGGTGGAAGGAGTATATAGAGGGTCTATACAGGGGCGATGTTCGGTAGCGTTCTCGCTTCCCGCGCCCGGGTTCCCGGGTTCGATTCCCGGCGGGGTCGGGGATTTTCTCTGCCTCGTGATGACTGGGTGTTGTGTGATGTCCTTAGGTTAGTTAGGTTTAAGTAGTTCTAAGTTCTTGGGGACTGATGACCATAGCTGTTAAGTCCCATAGTGCTCAGAGCCATCTGAACCAGGGGCGATGTTCTTGAGGACAATATTATGGAAATGGAAGAGGAGGTAGATAAAGATGAAATGGGAGATACAACACTGCGTGAAGAGTTTGACAGAGCACTGGAAGACCTAAGTCGAAACAAGGCCCTGGGAGTCGACAACATTCCATTCGAACTACTGACAGCCTTGTGAGAGCCAGCCCTGACAAAACTCTTACCATCTGGTGAGCAAGATGTATGAAACAGGCGAAATTCCCACAGACTTCAAGAAGAATGTAATAATTCCAATCCCAAAGAAAGCAGGTGTTGGCAGATGTGAAGATTACCGAAATATCAGTTTAATAAGTCATAGCTGCAAAATACTAACGCGAATTCCTTACAGACGAATGGTAAAACTGGTAGAAGCCGACCTCGGGGAAGATCAGTTTGGATTCCGTAGAAATGTTGGAACACGTGAGGCAATACTGACCCTACGACTTATCTTAGAAGAAAGATTAAGGAAAGGCAAACCTACGTTTCTAGCATTGGTAGTCTTAGAGAAAGCTTTTGACAATGTTGACTGGAATACTCTCTTTCAAATTCTGAATGTGGCAGGGGTAAAATACAGAGAGCGAAAGGCTATTTACAATTTGTATAGAAACCAGATGGCAGTTATAAGAGTCGAGGGACATGAAAGGGAAGCAGCGGTTGGGAAGGGAGCGAGACAGGGTTGTAGCGTCTCCCCGATGCTATTCAATCTGTGTATTGAGCAAGCAGTAAAGGAAACAAAAGAAAAGTTCGGAATAGGTATTAAAATCCATGGAGAAGAAATAAAAACTTTGACGTTCGCCGATGACATTGTAATTCCGTCAGAGACAGCAAAGGACTTGGAAGAGCAGTTGAACGCAATGGACAGTGTCTTGAAAGGAGGGTATAAGATGAACATCAACAAAAGCAAAACAAGGATAATGGAATGTAGTCGAATTAAGTCGGGTGATGCTGAGGGAATTAGATTAGGAAATGAGACACTTAAAGTAGTAAAGGAGTTTTGCTATTTGGGGAGCAAAATAACTGATGATGGTCGAAGTAGAGAGGATATAAAATGTAGAGTGGCAATGGCAAGGAAAGCGTTTCTGAAGAAGAGGAATTTGTTAACATCCAGTATTGATTTAAGTGTCAGGAAGTCGTTTCTGAAAGTATTTGTATGGAGTGTAGCCATGTATGGAAGTGAAACATGGACGATAAATAGTTTAGACAAGAAGAGAATAGAAGCTTTCGAAATGTGGTGCTACAGAAAAATGCTGAAGATTAGATGGGTAGATCACATAACTGATGAGGAGGTATTGAATAGAATTGGGGAGAAGAGGAGTTTGTGGCACAACTTGACCAGAAGAAGGGTAGGACATGTTCTGAAGCATCAACGGATCACCCATTTAATACTGGAGGGTAAAAATCGTAGAGGGAGACCAAGAGATGAATACACTAAGCAGATTCAGAAGGATGTAGGCTGCAGTAGGTACTGGGAGATGAAGAAGCTTGCACTGGCTAGAGTAGCATGGAGAGCTGCATCAAACCAGTCTCTGGACTGAAGACCACAACAACAACAACAACAGCACGGTATTGATTCCTAAGCGTCTAATTTTACTTATCTTAAAATAAATGGCACACTAGTCGGTGTACGTGACGATGATGACAGCCGGTGCGATGCGGTGGACGAGCTGCAGGATATCGGGCTGTCGTACCGCAACCAGCGCTCTCTGACGACCACTCGCAGCTGTGGTCAGCAACGATCCGCGCCTCGCCCTCCCGGCTCCGCACCAGATGCTCTCGACCGGCTGCTGCTCGCCCCTGAATTAGCAGGCACGTGCACCTATGGCAATTCAAGACTGCCCAGGTACCCTTGTCTTAGCACAGGACTGTGCAGAGTAGATCTGACCGCCCTGAACGAGGACGCCACTGCACCGCATCCGCTCGCTCGGGTAACCTACAATTCACAAGACATCGTGCAAACTTGACATCATTTTGTCGCCACTCGCTGTATCGAAGACAAAAAGAGCTTCTGTTGACTTTCGTGATTGTTCGATTCACAAAATGCGAGGCGAAAATGACGTTCAAAACAATAACATTCACCTAAAGTAGAGAGAACAGGAGGTTACGCTTTTTATTTACTGCAGGGTACGTTAACCTCGAAGTTACGTTATTTATAAATATGGAAAGTTCTGGGTTCATGTGGACAGTGAGAAATTAAAGTGTTAGCAAGAATTAACTCTGAAACTTACTGAAAAAGTTTTACTATTTTTCCTAATACGCCTTCATCAACCCCGACAGTGAGACGACTTACTGATTTACAAGAAGAAAAAAGCTGAGACAGCCAGCATTGAATCCAATAACGCATATATTGAACAGTGTTCATTAAGGCGCCTCAACAAAATAAGCCTGTTTTTAGAAACTATGAAAATTAGTCTGAGGAGTTTGTCTGCAATTAGAAAGGATTGGTAGCCATTCCAGGGCACAAATTAAAGCTGTAGCTTATTTATTTTATTTCCAATGAATAAATACTCTTTCTAAACACTGAGGACCTCCCGAAAACGCGTCGGTATTGGTAAAATTTGTTGTAACAAAATTACAAACAAACGTAAGATTGGTGGTTAAAGGTGTGTTGCAACCGAACCCACTGATTGCAAAGTGTGACCGATACGCATAATTTATTGAAGTACACGAATTGCCTGTAATCAAATTTTATGAAATTTTTCGGAGCCGGGAAAGAATTTCTTTTTAACCGTGAAAATCGCAAGTTTTAGCTGATAGGAGAGGCGTGTTTGCTCTTGAAATGCCTGACACATGTAGAATAATAGGTTATGTCACTGGAGGAAAACTTGATTCTCTGACTTCGCGTTCCAAGAATTTCTGACGCTGGCCACCTTCTGCGGCGACCGAGATGCTAGCGAGCCGACCCTCCGCGTGCTCCTCCCCACCGGTTAAACGGCTCCTTTCTCCCAGTGAAACCGAAAGCTTTTAGCGCTCAGTTGAGCATCGGCATTTACTCTGTACTTCAAAACTCTTAATTTTATATTGACTTAAAGGATGTTTAATTATTTGTGGCCACACGCAATCTAACAGTCCTCCTGCAAAAAATATTATTTCTACGAAGATGTGCGTTCGTCAGCTCTGAAGAAGCAATTCGGCTCTGCTGTTTCTGAAATTGTTTTGCTTCAGTATGTAATGAATTTCCTTAAACAAAATTTGTTTGAATTTTCCTACCTACAGTAAGTTGGGTACAAGCTGTGAGACTGACATAGCCCAATGGCTACAATCTTGAAATATGACTTATTAAGAAAGTAATATTTTATAGTTTGAAATAAGTATATTAATCTCGAGAAAATTCTTAGCGAATGCTTTAGCAAAGCGACCTCTGTCTTTATGTTTAATACTCGTAGAACTTTGAAGCTGCTTTTACTGGCTTCGCTAACTTTAACTGAAATTACGACAATCTTGTACAGTCGCGATTCTGAAACGTTTTCTAACGACCTTTTGATCGTTTGAATTTACGCAAAATCTGTTAAAAGTATTGACAGAGAAATGAGGATATAGTTTTTTGGAAATGTCAGTGAAATAACTTGGAAGAGAATTTTTAAATTCACAGTTTCTATACAGAAAATGAACACATGAGAAATTGACTGTAATATTCGTTTACAATCCTATTCAATTGGATTTAATAAAAAAAAGTTCTTGTCTTAGTGAACCTAGCGGTGGTTGTGCTGTAGTTGTAGACTGCAGTATGAGAAATGGTTAGGCTCTCCATGTCTCCAGTAAGATGGAATTACTATATTGCTACCACGCCACTTGCTGTAGTCGTTTTGTTGGTGTACCAAAATTCCCTTATATATTATCTTTGGATAATCTTACTTGCTGAGAGTCGTAATTTACAGGGTCGATTTTAGTACACAAATATCGCTGCCCTACACCAATAACCACAATTTTAGCGCTTTGTAGCACTTAACATCGGCCGACATGACCCGCTAAGAATTCGAAGCAGGCTTCCTCGCCTGCGGCTCTGCTGTAACTCTCTTCTACTTACCTCTTTTTCCACTCTGCCCACGCACCCTGGGCGCCAAGGTCATTCACATAGCCGCGGGTTGAAAACTTGTAGTGGACCCTCTTGTTTTCTATTTACGTTGGCAAATATTTGTGCATTTTTAAATTAACTCGTGATTATTACAGCCTTTACAGTCATAATAAACATTCATTATTTTAGTCTTAGTTTAATAAGCAGATACTCTTTCCTGCTTCTTATAACTGTTAGGCCCATACTTTTAACATCTCGCTACATCTGATATCTAATGATAGGTTTTCAAAGTGTTTTCTTAACGAAAAAAAGTTACAAATCTTTTATCAAATTTATGTTGTATCGTTACATATGCCATATATTTCGTTGAATTATCCTGAGTATCAATTCAAGAAAATTTATCTTCAGACAACGTAACTCTCATTGAATCATTAGGGCGTTAATTGTTTTACATCTTCCAACAAGATAACATACCCAGTCAAAAAACCCTACTGCTCACAATGTAATTAAGAAACTTATTAACCAATACCTTTTTTTTCATAATAGTGCCCCTATTTATCATTACATAGGGCAACCTATTGTAAAAAAAATCGTTTACTGAACAACGTCCATCATAAATTATCAATTTCGAAAATCTACTGACTAAGTTATTAGTTGCTAATTCTGCTTATCTACATGTACACACAGATCATTCGCAGCTACGGAAATAAACTGTTCTAAATATGAAATTTAAAATCAAAAGGAGGCAGTGCGTCCTAGATCATCCCTTGCTTACACTTCATTTTTACTATGTGTATTCACCTCTTTACTGAACTTAGTGAGTTTTTTCTCATTTTGTCTGATGTCTCTGTTCTCACTATTTTGTGAGTCTGTTATCTCAACTCCCTTAGCTATTCCTTTGTTTTCAGTCTTCGCACACTTACATTTTATAAAATATTAGGTTTTTCTGAGACTTGATGAACATATAACATAAACATACAAAATTATTTTCGTGACGCAATGTTAATAACTTCACTATTGGTTTTATCAATATATCTCCGGCAATTTTCTTCCGTCTGTAAATTATTAATTTGAACTCTTAGTTCATATTTTCTGAAATCGACTATGTTCCTCAAACCTAGTCTTTTACCAGATCTAGGAAATTTCAAAAAATAAGCATCGGCGTGAGGAATATTTACATTCTTGTAAGGTCCATTGTAAATGAATTAAAATTTGCTAATATCATAATAAGTTTCACAATGTTTATTGTGAGTTTTCACAAGGACCAAATCGCCTGTCTTGAAGTTAGGAAATTTCAGATACTCCGCATGCCTACGAATCCTATCCTCAGCTTGCTTTTTCATCTTGTTTCGAAGTTCTTGTTTTTTCTCGTCTATTGTAATTTCATTACGAGGAGCCAAATCTAGTACGTCTTCTACCGGACAATTTGATTTCTCTTTTTCCAATATCTCTTCTGGAGTAAAACCAGCCGACCTTGTGGCCGAGCGGTCCTAGGCGCTTCAGTCTGGAACCGCTCGACCGCTAAGGTCGCAGGTTCGAATCCTGCCTCGGACATGGATGTGTGTGATGTCCTTAGGTTAGTTAGGTTTATGTAGTTCTAAGTTCTAGGGGACTGATGACCTCAAAAGTTAAAAATGGTTCAAATGGCTCTGAGCACTATGGGACTTAACATCTGAGGTCATCAGTCCCCTAGAACTTAGAACTACTTAAACCTAACTAACCTAAGGACGTCACACACATCCATGCCTGAGGCAGGATTCGAACCTGCGACCGCAGCGGTCGCGCGGTTCCAGACTGTCGTTCCTAGAACCGCTCGGCAACCCCGTCCGGCCTCAGATGTTAAGTCCCATAGTTTCCAGAGCCATTTGAACCATTTTTGGAGTAAAACCTGTAGTCTCATGAGTTAACGTGTTCATTATTTGTTCGAACTTTGTTACATAATTTCGAATTAATCGCCCAATCACTCGCATATACATCCTACCAGATTACTTGACGGGTGGTAGGCAGAAACATACGTATAACCTGTACTTGGTTGTTTGCCACACCATCTGTCCATAACTTTGAACAGAACTGCGCGCCATTATCCGATAATACACTTTTCGATTTACCTATTTTTCCAAAATAGGCTAGGGTCATTTCATTATGTACTCCTCTAGCAATTGCTTTTCTTAATGGATGTAGCTATATAAATTTAGAAAAAAGCTCTACCTCTATCAAAATGTACGAAAAGTTCACTGGAGTCGTTGGCAAAGCGCCGAAAATATCCAAAGCGACTGTATCCAGCACATCATCTGGTTTGATAATCTGCACTGGACCTCTACTGGTGGCATTCACCACTTAAGCCTTTTGACAGATATCGCGCTACCTTTTTACCAGATTATTAAAATTTTTCTGCACACTTCTTAGCTACGCAGTGGCCATATGCCAAATGAAAATAGTCTATAACTTCATTCACAAATTGCGAAGGCCAAAATACCCTCCACATTCCTGGGTTAACTGTTTTTTGTAAGTGCAATATTCCTTGTATGTCTTGTAAGATGCTCTAATGTTTACCGCATCGGCATCGTCAAATTTGACTTTCACTGACTTTAAATCTTCGTTTGCGTTCTGAAAGTATCTCACATCTTTGCAAATATCTTTTATTACATCTTTGCATTCTACATGTTTAAATTGCTAATCTGGAACGTATATTATTTTCGTCCATATTATTTGGGAATCTGAATTTTAGGGTAATCTATGTAAAGCATCAGATACATAGTTCTCTGTGCTCTTCATAAATCTAATTTCGGCTATCTTTTAACAAGGTCAACTGCCGATGATTGGTGTGAATTACGGTTTTATTTCTCCATAAGTAATTCTTAAAATTTTATAATCCCCAAACAATCACCAATGTTTCATTCTCAGACTCAGTATAATTTCGCCCAGACTTACTGAGGGTTCGTCTAACAAAAGCTAAAGATTCTTGTTCTAGCTTGGCACCTATTTCCTTTTCCTGAAACAAACGCACTTCTAATCCGTAATCCGAACTGCCCGTTGTCATGTGGAAAGGTTCCCTTAAACTTGGTTGACACAATTTAATCTCTCTAGCCAAACACTCTTTAAAATTGTTGGAGGCTAATTCACACTCATTTGTCCAAATGAATGCACTGTTCTTTTTAAGTAAATAATTTAAATTTGGATCAATAAATGCTTGGTCATTTACATATTTAAGGCAGAATGAACACATTCCTAGAAAAGACTTCAATTGCTTTCTTGACCTTGCTCTTGAAAATCGCGGATAGCCTTTACTTTATCAGGATCCTTTTCAATACCGTTGACTGTAACAATGTACCCCAGGAATTATATTCGTTTCCTCATAAAATCGCACTTCTTCGGTTTCAACGTCATGCCCCCTTCTATCAAAGCTTTAAACACCTTACCTTATGGAATTAAATGTTCCTGCCAGGTTTTACTGACAATCATCAGATCGTCAACGTATGCGGACATTTATGAATTTAACTCATTGCCCAGTACACTATCTAGTGCTCTAATAAACACCGAAACCGAAGTGTTCAACCCAAAGGCTACAACTTTTTAATTATAACACTTCCAGCATAAAGAAACGCGGTATACTTTCTCGATTCTTTACCTAAGGCTATCTGCCAATACCCAGCTGTCAAATCGAGACTGGTCATGTAACGTATATCATGGAAGTTCTGGAGTAATTTGTCAAGAGCTTCAGGACGATCTGTCTCCCGTCTCCCGTTTTAGTATTTTGTTTGGTGTTCTTGCGTTAATAACTAGTCTTACGCTACCATCTTTTTCATTCGCTAGCACTATTGCTGCATTCTAGTACTCCCCACTACATCATTCTATGTCTTTTCTGGCTACAGCTTTCTTTGATATTGGAATAACGTAAGGTGGTTTGAAAAAAAGGTTTTTGTTCTATTACATGCAAATGACGTTCGTAATCTACTATGCTTCCTGGTGATTTGAGAATACCTTTTCATTCTTCATTAGAACTTTGAATAACTCCTCTTTTTTTCGGCTGATATTCCACCAGTTGAGTCTAATATCCTCCTAAACTCATTTTCTTTGAGGTCATTTTCGGCCAAATGCTGAACATGATATCTGACCTACGGTTGCTTCCTGTTGTATGTCTCTAGATTTTCTCCTCCGCTTCTTTTCTGCGTTTTTGGCTACTTGATACATATCTTCTCCCCCTTCTTCGCTATCTCCGTCCTGTATTAAATTAGTATCACATGGCGTTTCAGCAACTTAATTGGCAGCTTTTTCCATTAACGTTGTCTTTCTTATTTCTTCTGGAGGAAAACTAAACTCGCCATCGCTACTACATTCCGCTGCATCGATTACTTGAGGCAAAACTGTGCTGTCTCCTTTGGCTTGACATGCTGCTAGAAATTCTGCAGTTAATCGGTAAATCACTTTCTCGTCTTCATCTTCTTGTAACAAGTTCCCATCGGAATCATAAGAAATTTTCTTCGTCATCCTGCACTGACAATGAATCTTCCCTATTTTCTACGTTTTCACCAAAACTACTATCAGCTTCCTGTTCTTTCTCTTCATCGATTACACATCTTCTGATCTCCTTACTATCTTCAGAATCGCTTACATCATGATGAACATCAGCCTCTGCTGAATACACATCAACCGCCACGGTGGCCGAGCGGTTCTAGGCGCTTCAGTCCGGAACCGCGCGACTGCTACGGTCGCAGGTTCGAATCCTGCCTCGGGCATGGATGTGTGGGATGTCCTTAGGTTAGTTAGGTTTAAGTAGTTCTAAGTTCTAGGGGACTTATGACCTCAGCTGTTGAGTCCCATAGTGCTCAGAGCCATTTGAATACACATCAAAACCGAAATCGATTCCTACTAATTTTGTTCTAGGATCTTCTTCATTTTCCTCTGCGAAAGCTGCCCTCCTTTTGAATATCTTCTCTAAAAATTGGTCGGTTTCGGAGAATAGGATAATCTCATCAAAATCTATTAGCTCTTGCATTTTTGTGCACAGCTTTTTCCTTTCCTTCTCGTCCGATCGGTCTGTAACAATATGCCCCTCATTCGGTACTTCCAAAACACCTTTTCCCTGAACCACAAGCTCTACCTCTCTTCTTGCCACTAACCCCTCTTCCGGCTGATGATCTCCAATTCCATTTAGCTCCGTAGTGATCGTTTCTTCTTTATTTCCATGCGTATGTATCCCGACGTTTATCATTTTATTGTCTCGGTTGCGAAATGAGTTTCCAACTGGACAATACACGACCTCTCTACCCCTATCTTCGTGCGAATAGTATTTTTATCATCTTCTTCTCTTGTGCCAATTTCGACACTCCACGCCTGACAGACCCTAAATGAATACAGACTTTAATTTTCCGCTTCTCCATGCCACCTACAATTGTTGGAGTTGCCCCCTCCACAGTTTCCAAAACCGCCTCTACCACGTCCTCTCATCACATTTATTTGATGACCATTTCGGCCACTTCTTCTAGGCACATTTTCGTCCCTGAAAGTTCTTTGGTCGCTTGTTTGATGCCACCGATCTTCGTCTTCGACCTTCTCTAAGAAATCGTCGACCGTCTTGTGATAGCTACCGGTGTATCGTTTTGAATCATCGGGCAATTTCTTCCATAATTCCCACACTATGTCTGCCTCTGAACGCCTGTCTTTCAAATATTCCAAACTCTTAAACCAGGATTCACAGTAGCTTTTCATGTTACTGCATCACTGATTCTCTGACATTTTCGCGACAACGAACTCTCGCCACAACCTATCCTGGTTTTGGATAGACCAACACTATTCTAAAAAGTTCTCTTTTAACTCAGAGAACGTCATATTTGTCGTGTCTAAGTTTAACTCCCAGGTCTTAGCACTACCTGTCATAGCATCAATTGCTAAATTAATCTTTTCCTGTTGTCTAATTTCCCTTGGTAGCATTTCCTTCGCAATTCTTTACAAAATCAACAGGGTGCCAGCCTCTTGATTTGGCTTGTGCATAGTATCTCTCCTCCTTATTCAAAAACTCCGTTTTATGCATAACCAAAGGAGTACTACTCCTTTGTTTTGCAGTTGCAGTTGTAGGCGTAATGATTCCATTTCACCACAGAATTGTGTAGTCATATTTGTTACACCACCTACACTGCTTTGTACTTGCGATGAAGTGCTTTGTACCTTCGTGAAATGATCTCTTAATGCCACGACGTCAGCTTTCTTTTCTTCCGCAATTTCAGTCTTTATTCATGGAAGGAGTGCATGTAATGTATTCCCTACTATCGGTTCTACATCCTCTTCTATTCTTTGTAATCAGGTATTAAACCTTTAATTAATACCTACTACTTCACTTTCTACTTTTGCTAATTCAATTTTTACTGAAGAAATGGATGTACTGAGTCCAGTAATCCTCTGTCTCCGTAATTTCGGTTAGCCAAGTTCGCATCTATCTTTTTCGTTAAGTTCGCATCTAGATCAGAGATATTCTTATCTAGATCAGAGATTTTTACATCCAGCTTTTGGGTCTCCGTTTTCACTTGTGTTTCCAAACTCTGGTTATCAGTTTTAATATCTGTTTGTAGCACCCGCATGTTGCGGTTCATTGTGGTCATATTAGTCGCCACCTTTTTCAAGATTTCCATGATTTCAGAAGCAGAAGGTTCCCATCCTACTTCCATAGTTCGATTCTGTTCAGCTTCTTGCTGATAGAAAATTGTTGGCTCATCCTCTAATTTGATCACCATTGGTGTGGATCCACTTCATGGTCACGTAAGTTTGAGCGCACTGTCACTTGCTACTGGTGTTGCCAACTGTTGGCTAACGTTTCCACTATCTCTGCTCGTGCCAGTGCTATCAGCAATCGCATCATTTTTTGCGAACGCTATAGGCTCCATCTTGATTGTTACGCTACAGGCTCCATCTTGATTTTTTCGGGCCCCTGATTATTGTTAGGACTCGTGATTCTCTCAAATTATTCTTAATGCCTCAATCATACCTTTATACTATCAAATACGAACTGTCGTATGATATGCAAATGATTAGCTTTTCAGAGCATTCACACAAGGTTGGCGCCGGTAGCGACACCTACAACGTGCTGACGTGAGGAAAGTTTCCAACCGATTTCTCCTACACAAACAGCAGTTGACCGGCGTTGCCTGGTGAAACGTTGTTGTGATGCCTTGTGTGAGGAGGAGAAATACGTACCATCACGTTTCCGACTTTGATAAAGGTCGGATTATAGCCTATCGCGATTGCGGTTTATCGTATCGCTACGTTGCTGCTCGCGTTGGTCGAGATCCAATGACTGTTAGCAGAATATGGAATCTGTGGGTTCAGGAGGGTAATACGGAACGCCGTGCTGGATCCCAACGGCCTCGTATCACTAGCAATCCAGATGACAGGCATCTTATCTGCATGGCTGTAACGGATCGTGCAGCCACGTCTCGATCCCTGAGTCAACAGATGGGGACGTTTGCAAGACAACAACCATCTGCACGAACAGTTCGACGACGTTTGCAGCAGCATGGACTATCAGCTCGGAGACCATGGCTGCAGTTACCCTTGACGCTGCATCACAGACAGGAGCGCATGCGATGGTGTACTCAACGACGAACCTGGGTGCACGAATGGCAAAACGTCATTTTTTCGGATGAATCCAGGTTCTGTTTACAGCATCATGATGGTCGCATCCGTGTTTGGCGACATCGCGTTGAACACACATTGGAAGCGTGTATTCGTCATCGCCATACTGGCGTATCACCCGGCATGATGGCACACATCTCGGTCACCTGTTGTTCGCATTGACGGAACTTTGAACAGTGAACGTTACATTTCAGATGTGTTACGACCCGTGGCTCTACCCTTCATACGATCCCTGCGAAACCCTACATTTCACCAGGATAATGCACGACCTCATGTTGCAGGTCCTGTACGGGCCTTTCTGGATACAGAAAATGTTCGACTGCTGCCCTGGCCAGCACATTCTCCAGATATCTCACCAGTTGAAAACGTCTGGTCAATGGTGGCTGAGCAACTGGCTCGTCACAATACACCAGTGACTACTCTTGATGAACTGTGGTATCGTGTTGAAGCTGCATGGGCAGCTGTACCTGTACACGGCATCCAAGCTCTGTTTGACTCAATGCCCAGGCGTATGAAGGCCGTTATTACGGCCAGAGGTGGTTGTTCTGGGTACTGATTTCTCAGGATCTATGCACCCAAATTGCGTGAGAATGTAATCATATGTCAGTTCTAGTATAATATATTTGTGCAATGAATACGCGTTTATTATCTGCATTTCTTCTTGGTGTAGCAATTTTAATGGGCAGTAATAACAAACGTCTGGTGTTTTTGCGAACAGAACTTAAGTACCTTTTCTCACCAAAAAAGACTTAAAAGTCCTGTCACGGCCGGCACGTGTAACCGAACCCACCGACTCCAATAAAAATGGCTCCCATCTCCCAGCGAAACCGAAAACTTTTACCGATCAAATGAGCATCGGCGTCTAATCTACACTTCAAAACTGTTCATTTTATATTGACCCAAAGGATGTCTAATTATTTGTGACCATGCGCAACCTAATAGAATGTAAATTTAATTTTAAGGCTGCTAATTTATTATGAATCTCTTTCCAAAGCGATATGTGAATAACGGAGCTCGATTTGCACTTATTTCGGCACACAGCGAAGGGAAATATACTGTACAATGACTTCACTGTCTACCTTATTGTTTCATCCAAACCTCTGCACTGGGTTGTAGACTGGTTCTTATCCTATCCAACGACGGTCTTCTTGCAAAAAATGTTATTTCTACGAAGATAAGCGGTCACCAGTTCTGAAGGAGCAATACAACATTACTGTTTCTGAAATTATTTTACTTCAGTATCTAATGAATTTACTTTAATAAAATTTGTCTGAATTTTCCTACCTGGAATCAAGATGGACGCAAGCTGTGAGACTGTGACATAGCACAATGGCTACAGTCTTGAAATAGGGCAGTTATTAAGAAATGAGAATTCTATAACTTTAAATAAGTAAAATTAATCTCAAGAAAATTCTTAGCGAATACTTTAGCAAAGTGACCTTTGTTTTTATGTTTAATACTCTTACATCTTTGAAGCTGTTTTTGCTGGCTTTGCTAACATTCACTGAAATTACGACAGTCTTGTATTGTCGTGATTCTGAAACATTTTCTAACGATCGTTTGAATTTACACGCAATCAGTTCAACCATTGACAGAGAAATGAGAATATAGCTTTTTGGAAATGTCGGTGAAATAACTTTGAACATAATTCTTAAATTTGTGGTTTCTATACAGAAAATGAACACATGAGAAACTGACGGTAATATTAATTTACTAGAGTTGCCCAGAAAGTAATGTACCACATTTTTTTCTCATCCGAAAACAATGCTACGAATGTGAAACGTTACGTATGTATCATCTGAAGTCTCCTGAGTGAGCGCGCCAAGTTTCTGTCACTTCCGACAAATAGCATAGCTGCGGGACAGTTTCAAAATGGCGTCTGTAGGTGACGTACGTTATAAGCAACGTGCCGTCATTGAATTTCTCACTGCAGAGAAAGAAACTGTGGGGAATATTCACAAGCGCTGGCGCCAAGTCTATGGAGTATCTGCTGTCGACAGACGTACAGTTAGTCGCTGGGCACGGAGAGTGAGGTCATCAGAAGGCGGTTCGGTGGAGCTCCACGATTTGCAGCGGTCGGGGAGACCATCCGCTGCTGTCACACCTCCTCATGAAGAATACATGTCTCAGTTCGAATCCCGGTCTGGTACAAAAGTTTCCATCGTTTTAGTTCTAGTTGTAGCACGCGCACAGCAAACTACAGATGGCAAATGATTATGATTTTTAACACCTCTCCGTGCGTTTTCAACAATAACGGTTGGTACAAGTTTCGACTTCCAGCCAGACATAGAACTTTTCGTCGTATCAGTTATCTCTTGTGGCCTCTCGTAAAACCATGTTGTACAGTCAAACGACTGTACAGAAAAGAGGGCAGAGGACCAGCAAGACATTTACGTTATGTGAGTTGCACAAAAATCAGGCGAAACGCAATTCGTTAGGATACTTTTGAACATGATAGTACAGTCTCTGTTAACAACGTTATACTGTATCGTCCTCTTTAACGACAATGGGGCGGCTTCGTGAGGAACATTGGTGTCCAGACCTCTCTATACAGATCTTCCAAAGTTGCGCTCACAGTGGCTCCGACAATGTCGCCAGACGTCGCCCGATAACATCGGCCGACAGGATGGTTACAGTGCGTCCGATCTCTCTCGCTAGTCTTTGAAGGGATCAAGGAGGTCAGAATCTGCCAGTAAAACCCCGATTCAAGAATCTAACTCTCACGTGTAAAGGAGTTTCAAAGTCAAATTATTTTACAAATGACTTAATTAGTTAATGTGTTAAATGTTTGACGGTAAGCTTATAAGCCAGGAAAGCTTTCGGAAAGGTGTTGGAAATCGCTAAGTGTTCTCATGATGAAATATTGAATCAATATCGTGTGGGTAATGTGCGCTACATTTCATGAAAAAGCTAATTTTTCACGCGTCCCCATGATTGTGACTTCATATCTCCTGTACTAGGTGTCATACAACGACATACTTTTGCAGGTACTATAACACGAAAGCCGTAAGTTAGCGCCAAGTATAACGCTATGCTCACAGTTTAGCGTTACTCTCTGGGAGGATTTTAGAAATGTTTTGACCGTGTGTTTACCTAATGGGCAGAGGGTATCAAACAGTAATTTCGTATTTATGACAATTAATAGAAAGCTGAACAGGCTTTGCTCTGGGAGTAACGAAAGTCGGAAAGTTCATACAAATGAAACTATAAACGGTCGCCAGCCTAATTAGGCATAATAATTTGAAACATTATGTTTTAAGTAAAATGAATATGAGTTACTAAATTGACTTCCATTAACACTCCTTTTGAATAGTGAAATGAATAGCCGGCCGAAGTGGCCGTGCGGTTAAAGGCGCTGCAGTCTGGAACCGCGAGACCGCTACGGTCGCAGGTTCGAATCCTGCCTGGGGCATGGATGTTTGTGATGTCCTTAGGTTAGTTAGGTTTAACTAGTTCTAAGTTCTAGGGGACTAATGACCTCAGCAGTTGAGTCCCATAGTGCTCAGAACCATTTGAACCATTTTTTGAAATGAATACACACGGTTTCCGGACGAACTGAGTAGTGGGTAGCAGTAGTTACTGTTTACACATATCAGCAATCATAGGAAATTTAAAAGTTATTTCACTCGTAGTAATAATAGTTACTGTAGCAATCAATAGCTAACTCGGCACTAACATGTTATTAAAGACTTCATGAGACTAAAATTGGGCATGACAAAAGTCCTGGTTTAACTAACATACAGATACCACAAATGAGGTTAAATGACATTACACACTTTTTATACTCACACCTTTATGGAAATGCTTCAGTTTTTTTTTTTTTTTTTTTTTTTTTTTGCAAAAGCAATATTTAGTTTATCTTTCTTATAATAGAAAAGAATATAGTGGGGACCCATAAACTGAAACTGTCTTTACAGGCAAATTCTGTGACTATTTCAGAAACAAATTGCAATTTGCCGATATTGATTTCCAACCCCACTTGAAATAGTTTGTGTGTTCATACTTTAAAGCAAGTAATTCAAATATTAAGTTCAATTAACTTCATAAAATAGTTCATGGTAATAATCAAAGCAAAATTACTTTTCATATAGGTGCAATTTGTGTGCCTTATCCATTACCTGTGAAACAGGTATTTTTACAGTAACGCTACACACTTTGGCACTGAACTTGAGCACATTTAGTACAGAAGCAAACCATTAATTAATTAGAAACAGGATACTCGGTTTCTGCACATTTAGGAAGGGACCCTGCACTGGTTTCATGACCAGGACAATTTTAAGGTTCAAAAACGTTTTTATCACTGGAATTATTATTGAAAAACACTCACACAAACATACTGGTTCATACTATGATACATATCTGAGTTCCTGAAGTGGACGGAACAGTGGCGCAACAGTGGTGGCTATCTGGTCTCACACTCTTGATGTTGAATGCTATTTTTCTTGGTGACATATTATCCATGTTTTAGAGCCATTCCAAAATAACAAGAGCACCGTACGACAGCCAAAACCACATCCGAGACAATTTCAATATAAATTGGCTTTCAAATGCCTCACTTGGCATCCTCGATGTTAACCGTACAACGGCTAGCCACTGACTGCTTAACGTGCTCACCCAGTAGCCGCCCAGATTGGCCGCCAAAACCATCTTCTAACGCGCGCCAGGCCACTTCCGTAGCGGAGGGGTTCCCTACACCTTTTGTACCATACAATACAAGATCCCTAACCATGAACCAGTTTTCAAAGTGCAATTTCTCTTTCTGAACGTGCATATTTTTTAAAGTTTCATTATTTTTAAGCATCATTTTAGTTTCCGTAATACATATATTACAAACTTCCACTTTCTCTCTGGCAGTTCAATGACCCTCATTAGTAAAGAACAACCACTTCATAGTTACATATACATAATTACACAGTATAAACTACTTACAATCGATATTGGTGTAACAGTACCTTCAGTGGTATACTCTCTGCAAACTATAGCGAATAGAATCTGTGATAAAGAAGTAATCAAGTAATACACACATCAAAAAAAAGTTTTGAATCACCTCGGTTCCGAGAGTTCCGGAACCTGTACAGAAAACTGGAATAGAGATCAACATAAACATCATTTCCGCCCTTTTTATTGCTCACGAAAACCACACATTGCATGTTGTACCAAAATACAGCGAGACCTTCAGAGGTGGTGGTCCAGATTGCTGTACACACCGGTACCTCCAATACCTAGTAGCACGTCCGACTTCATTGATGCATGCCTGTATTCGGCGTGGCATACTATCAACAAGTTCATCAAGGCACTGTTGATCTAGACTGTCTCACTCCTCAACGGCGATTCGTCGTAGATCCCTCAGAGTGGTTGGTGGGCCATGTCGTACACAAACAGCCCTTTTCAATCTATCCAAGGCATGTTCGATTGGGTTCATGTCTGGAGAACATGCTGGCCACTCTAGTCGAGCTATGTCGTTATCCTGAAGGAAGTCATTCACAAGATGTGCTCGATGAGGGCGCGAACTGTCGTCCATGAAGACGAATGCCACGCCAATGTGCTGCCAATATGGTTGTACTATCGGTCGGAGCATGGCATTCACGTATCGTACAGCTGGTAAGGCGACTTCCATAACCACCAGCGGCGTACGTCTGCCCCACGTAATGCCACCCCAAAACAGTTGGGAGCCTCCACCTTGCTGCATTCGCTGGACAGTGTGCCTAAGGCGTTCAGCCTGACCGGGTTGCCTCCAAACACGTCTCCGACGATTGTTTGGTTGAAGGCATATGCGACACTCATCAGTGAAGAGAACGTGATGCCAATCCTGAGCGGTCTATTCAGCATGTTGTTGGGTCCATCTGTACCGCGCTGCGTGGTGTTATGGTTGCAAAGATGGACCTTGCCATGGACGTCGGGAGTGAAGTTGCGCATCATGCAGCCTATTGCGCACAGTTAGAGTCGTAACACGACGTCCTGTGGCTGCACCAAAAGCATTATTCAACATGGTGGCGTTGCTGTCAGGGTTCCACTGAGCCATAATCCGTAGGTAGCGGTCATCCACTGCACTAGTAGCCCTTGGGCTGCCTGAGCGAGGCATGTCATCGACAGTTCCTGTCTCTCTGTATCTCCTCCATGACCGAACAACATCGCTTTGGTTCACTCCGAGACGCTTGGACCTTCCCTTGTTGAGAGCCCTTCATGGCACAAAGTAACAATGTGGACGCGATCGAACCACGGTATTGATCGTTTAGGCATTGTTGAACTACAGATAATCCGAGCCGTGTATCTCCTTCCTGGTGGAATGACGAAGTGATCGGCTGTCGGACCCCCTCCGTCTAAAAGGCGCTGCTCATGCATGGTTGTTTACATCTTTGGGAGGGTTTAGTGACATTCTGAACAAAGGGACTGTGTCTGTTATACAATATCCACGGTCAACGTCTATCTTCAAGGAGTTCTGGGAACCAGAGTGATACAAAACTTTTCTTGGTGTGTGTGTGTAAATTAATACGTCATGTCTGTTTCTGAAGTTTCAGTGCAGAACAGCGAAAACGTAGTAAGCAACAAACTTTTTTCCTTTCATAATTTTGTGGGGAGGTGGCCGCGAGAAAAAGCTTGGTAAAGGTCTAAAATTATGTGGAAAGTTTGTTGGAAGTCGCTAACTGCTCACCTTCTCAAACACTTGGTGAGTGAAGTTCGGGTATTTGCGAGCCGAGATTTACGCTACCTCAAGACAAACGCAGTTTTTAACTATAATACTTGTCTTATTGAGTTAGGCTTTTAACATAAGAGTAGACATCTTAATGAGTAGATTATGACAGCATTTTAAATTTGCTCAATGATTACGCGAAATATTGAAAATCAGATTTATGTTGGCCCTGTATGCCATTCGATGGGCAATCTGCAGTCGGTCTTGGGTTTCGGGATAATCACGTTAAAGTGAACACCGCCTAATTTCGACGTCAGCGTGCAATAAGCACTCACACAGAGCAGGCAGCAGCATTAGCAGTGGAAGGGATATAAAGCATGTCGGGAGTCATTGTAATGCGAAAACCGAGCGATTTATCTGACGTCCAAAACGTCATGATCATTGGGTTTCGGGCCATGGGTGGAAGCATTTCTGAAACGGCTAAGTTTGTAAACTGCTCGCGTGCCGCAGTGGTTGGAGTATAGCATGCGTGGCAAAATGGTGCTATCCAAAACCAGCACCGAGGCAACAGTGGCGCACCAAGGACCATAGACGATAGGGGTTAACGATAGCTTTGGATGTGTGTGCGGGCGTAGAGACATGCAATTGTTGAGTAAATGACCACTTAGATGAACGACCATTCAGTGAATGTTGCTGAGTATTGGCCTCTGCAGTAGGTGTGTGGCTCATGAACCTATACTGACTGCAGTTCATCTGCGACGAAGGCTGGAATTTGTACGTCATCACCGCAATTACACGTTCACTGAGTGGCGACAGGAGGCCATTTCAGATGAGTCACTTTTTATGTTGCACTGCGAAGGTAGCCGCTGGCATGTATGGCATGAAACCTCTGAAAGCCAACACCCTGCAACAGTGAGGGAGCATTCTTTTCTGGGGACAGATTCGTGGGATTCCTGGGTGACCTCGTCGTTCTGGAAGGCACAATGGATCAAACCAAGTATACACATACCCTTGTGGACCATGTCCATTCCCACATGGAGTTTGTTTTTCCCTGTAACGATGGCATCTACCAGCAGGACAAGGCAACGTGTCACAATCTCACGCTGTACGTGCATGGTACGAAGAGCACCAGGATGAGTTCACAACAATCACCTGGCCATCAAGCCTCACTTATTTGAACTCAATCGAGAATCCGTGGACCATCTCGATCGGGCTGTTCGCACAGTAAGTCCTCAACTGTGAAACCTAGAGCAGCTGGCCACGATACTGGAGTCGGCATGGATCCACATCCCGATCAGTACGTTCGAGAACCTCACTGACTTTCTTCCTGCATGTCTATAATGCAAGAGGTAGTTATTCATGTTTTGACAGGTGGTCACATTAATGTGACTAGATCATGAAGATTATAACCTAGATCTGACTGGAAAAAACGTGGCGAACACTGTAGACTCTTTCCTCAGTTATTCGAATAACTAGACAAATTTTACGAATATATGAAATGAACACATATCTTCTGTTACATACTCGAGATGGTTTGTGGTGACATTGAAATACAGTATTATAAACACTCTGCACAATTCAAATAAACTAGCAAAACAGACATACGTTAATTAACCTTCCTTGATTTTCATTCAGCGTATGTGTGACAGATAAACATAGACTGTAGAGTAAGATGCTTTGAAAACTTAAAGAATTGAACATTGGAAACACCTTTATCACATCGTCAAAGCACCTTATACAACAATCACCTCACTTATAGCATGAAAACACCAGTAAGTAATAGTAATAATTGGTTGGTTGGCTGATTTGGGGGGAGGACACAAAACTGCGAGGTCATCGGTCTCATCGGATTAGGGAAGGATGGGAAAGGAAGTCGGCCGTGCCCTTTCAAAGGAACCATCCCGGCATTTGTCTGAAGCCATTTAGGGAAATCATGGAAAACCTAAATCAGGATGGCCGGACGCGGGATTGAACCGTCGTCCTCCCGAATGCGAGTAATAATTGGTAGACATCAAATGGCTCTGAGCACTATGGGACTTAACATCTATGGTCATCAGTCCCCTAGAACTTAGAACTACTTAAACCTAACTAACCTAAGGACATCACACAACACCCAGTCATCACGAGGCAGAGAAAATCCCTGACCCCGCCGGGAATCGAACCCGGGAACCCGGGCGTGGGACGCGAGAACGCTACCGCACGACCACGAGCTGCGGACTGGTAGACATCTAAGGCTCACTTACCACTACCCAAAAAAGATCCACTACAGTAATTTCAGACATAAAAATTGAGACACCCTACCTTTCTCAGTTGAAGAAATAATTATTTGAGGTAATAATCTAGGTCTCATATTTCCGATACAGATTTTACCTATGTTGCAGATGCCAAGCTTCATAAAGAATAGACATGAGGCTGAAGTGGCTAGACAACTACAGAACATACAAAATGTAATACACTGTCCAGTCACATTACTGTGACCACTTTTCAAAAGCCTGAATAACTACCTTTTACAGCGCGAGACGCGAAGAAAGAGAGTCAGTGAGGTTATGAAAGGTACCGACAGAGATGTGGAGCCACGCCAACTCCAGTGCCGTGGCCAGCTGCGCTAGATTTCTCGGTTGAGGATTCATGGCCTGAACAACCAGATCGAGGTGGTCCCACAGATTCTCGATGAGCTTAAATCTGGGAGTTTGGCGCCAAGGAGACGCACCACGCATGTACGAGTATGTTGCGAGCTGTGTGACACGTTGCATTGTGCTGCTGGCGGAGGCCATCGGGCCGAGGAGAAACAAACTGCATGTAGCGGTGAGCATGGTCCCCAAGGATAGATGAGTGCTTGTGTCAATTCATTGTGCCTTCAAAAATGGTTCAAATGGCTCTGAGCACTATGGGACTTAACAGCTGTGGTCATCAGTCCCCTAGAACTTAGAACTACTTAAACCTAACTAACCTAAGGACATCACACACATCCATGCCCGAGGCAGGATTCGAACCTGCGACCGTAGCAGTCGCGCGGTTCCTGACTGAGCGCCTAGCATTGTGCCTTCCAGAATAACGAGGTCACCCAGGAAAGGTCAACGGCCATCCGTCCAATAGAGCATAAAACGTGATTCATCTGAAAAGGCCACCTCTCGACACTCAGCAGAAGTCCAGTTGCGGTAGTGCCATGCAGATTCCAGCCTTCATCGGCAGCGTAAGTGCGTGAACCAGGCGCTTGCTGCGGAGGTCTATACGCTGCAACGTTTGCCGAACGTTCGTTGAGGAGACAGTTGGTAGCCCCTCGGTTCATCTGGGTGGTTAGTTGCTCAACAGTTGGACGTCTATTCGCCCGTACACGTCGCCGCAGCCATGGCTCACCCCTGCCATCTGTGGCTTGTGGCGCACCACAGTTGCCTCGGCGCAGGTTTTGGATAGCCCCGTTTTGCTGTGCATGGTATACAGGGTGAGCACAAAGTCTTGCCATGGTTATAACAAATTATTACGGAATAACCGTTTGACATAATAATTTACATTTGATGCCGTTACATAGTTTTTTTTTTTTTTTACTATCGTATTGACCAACTAGGATCACGTTAACAACATCAGTTCCTCTTCTTCCTTTGTTGTTGTTTCCTATTTTTCCAATATTCCCTCATTTTCTCCCCATGAAGTCTCTTCCTTTATTTTGTCCATGTTGTTACCGATTTTTTTTTCTTCTGCTTTGAAAGCCTTCCAAATTTAGTATTTTGTTTTTAAAACGGTTTCTTTCTGCTATTTCTGATTCTTTGATGCTGTTTCTTTCAAGATATTTTCTTACTTCTGAAATCCATGCTATTGTCGATTTCTTCTTCCAGAAATATAGGACTATTTGTTTTGTTAGTGTATTTCCATCCATTCGGTAGAGATGTCCAAAAAAGGTTAATCTTCGTTTGGCCATTACTTCAGATATTTACTCTATATTTTTGTAGATCTCCTCATTACTTCTTATTTTCCAACCATCTGCAGTTTTTATTGCACCCATTATTTTTCTAATAATCCTTCTTTCCAGTACCTCTAGTTTGTTCATTTTATAGTTCATCGTTAGGCATTCAGATCCATATAAACATTCTGGTCGTACCACTGTGGAGTAGTGTTTTAGTTTTGTTTTTCTAGATATACATTTCTTGTTGTAAATAGTTTTGGTCAAACCATATGCTCTTTCCATTTTGTTAATTCTTACATCTATTGCAGATTTTTCTAGTCCGTTCTGTTGTATAGTTTCTCCAAGATATTTAAATTTATTTACTCGCTCTATTTTACCTATTTGTGTTTCTATGTATTTTGGTGCATTTTTTATATTTGTCATGAATTTTGTTTTTTCAGCTGAAATTTTCAGACCAGTTCTGTTTGCTAACTTTTCCAGAATGTTTATTTGAGTAACTGCTTCTGTCAGGTTTTCTGAGAGTATTACGAAATCATAGGTTAGTGTTACTAGTTTTTTTAAAGACCACTTACGTTAGTAAACCTTAACATGTGCTCCCTTGGTAGCTCGGAGAATGTCGCGGCGGTATTCAGTTCTTGCCAGGTGTTTCGTAACATGTGTCCTGTCACAGTGCCCACAGCAGCTTGTATCCTAGCCTTCAGTTCGTCGACGTCAGCAACTGGTGTGACGAAGATTCTGTCCTTGACATAGCCCTAGAAAAGAAAGTCAAGGGGCGTAATGTCTGGAGAGCGGGGCGGCCAGGGTGTTGGACCGTTCCTCCCAATCCACCGATCCGGAAATATTTCATCCAGGAAATCACGCCTTACTAAAGCCCCACAGTTAGAAGAATATCAACCATGGATAAATTTCCAGCAAGATGGAGCACCCCCCCCCCCCCCCCCCAAAAAAAAAAACAAAAAAAACACCACCACTGGGCTTTGATAGTGCGTGATTTCCTGGATGAAACATTTCCGGATTGGTGGATTGGAAGGAACCGTCCAACACTCTGGCCACCCCGCTCTCCAGACATTACGCCCCTTGGCTTTTTTTTTTGGGGGGGGGGGGCTATATCAAGGACAGAGTCTTCGTCACACCAGTTGCTGACGTCGACGGACTGAAGGCGAGGATACAAGCTGCTGTGGGCAATGTGACAGAACACATGTTACGAAACACCTGGTGGGAACTGGAATACCTCCTCGAAATTCTCCGATCTACCAACGGAGCACACGTTGAGGTTTACTAACGTAAGTGGTCTTAAAAAAAAACTAGTAACACTAACCTATGTAATGGCATCAAATGTAAATTATTTTGTCAAACGGTTATTCTGTAATAAATTGTTATAATCAGGCCAAGACTTTGTGCTCACCCTGTACTTTAAGCACAGCGGCACGCGAACAGTTTACAAACTTCCACCCTTGGCCAGAAAGCCACCGATCGTTCCCTTTAGGACGTCAGGTAAATCGCTACGTTTTCGCGTTACAACAACGACTGCACTCTTCCCCGCATCCCCTTCACGTGCTTTATATACCCTCCACTGCTGGCATTGCCACCTGTCGTCTGAGTGGTTACCACACGTTGACGTCGAACACAAGCGGTGACCAGATAAGTGTGACTCGACCGCGTACAAGGTAACGTTAATTAATTACTTAAGTTGTTCGAAATTTGTGGTTGCCAATAACGTAGCGATTTCAGACAATAGAGTAAGAGACATATCCCTGATATCATATTTCTCATCCTCGGGATCCTACAAACGTCTTCTTTCTAGTACTAAACTTAGAAAAAAATCCTGACAGTCCACGGGAATGTCGGTCGTTTCGACCACAGAAAACTAATGGATTTGAGTTCCGCCGACCATCGTCCGAAATTTGTATGTTCGGCCGTTGAGATCGGTTGCACTGAGTTCGAGCACATACAGGTGCATTGATTTGAAAAGATAGGTTGTCTTCGGCCGATGTCAGTGGCCGGCGGAATCCCACGATGTGGATGCCACTGTGACTTCAGCCTAAGTCTGCTAATATTAAGCTCCGCAGAACTGCTAAAAATTAAGAGCAGCATAAAAAGAAAAGAAACAAATGTCCGGTCACAGCGTCAGAGTTGATACTGAATAGAACTTAACGTTTTTCAGCACGCAGCAAACACTTTTCGTACCAGTACGTTGGAACATGATGGCTGAACTTCGGAACGTTAAAGGCCACACAATCCCAGACAATTAACTTGAATTTCATAGCTCACTGTGCTTTTCAACGTTTTTCCGTTCTCTCTCATTACGTGATAACCTTTCTATGCGAAATGAATCTTGCCTTCTTTAATGGAATATGACGATGGCATTATCCTTAGTGCTTAACCTTACTCGAAAGTCTTTGGCAGAAACTACTGGAATAGTGCCTCCCCACTTCGACCTGCAGCGTAAATTAACGATGTCGAAATGGATATAAAAATGTCTCAACGTTTAAAGATTTTCAAGCGTGTAGGGACTGCTGAGTTAACGGTGTTACGTTTCTTTCCAGAGTTACAAGCTGAGCGAAGCCGGTATCGGTTATCAGATTGTTAAGGCAATTTTAAGACGCTTCCTGCCTCTACGATTTCAAGTGTCTTATCAAATAAGAAACTTTAGTCTCCTTTACAGACCAAGGTAATCCAACAAGATCAGTAATTTTAAGCTCTATAAGACGACATAATTGTTAGCAGCATTCTTAATTCCGTACTGGGAACTGAACGAACTCTTAAAACGACCACAGAGATCAATAATTAACACACACTCACTACCATTCTCACGGTATCACTATTTTTAATAATACCTCATGGATTTCTTCTGTAATTAATTTGAAATCCCTATTACCACATAATCAGTGACGCCTGGCAGAACAGCAACTCGATATTAATGGATGATTGCAAATAACACTAACAAACAATAAATTTATAATTGCTGAGCTTTCAAACGAATAACAACATAATGTTGAGGCAACGCCTCTAAACGTTTGTGTTCGTTGTCTTTACAGGTATGCGCCTTACTTGGATGAAATCCTACCGAGAATAGAATGGGATGCCTATGGGTTATAAATGGTACGGACAGAGAGACAGTCTTGTGAAGCAGTTCTGAAAACGTTTACCGAAAACTGTTTAGAGCATATAATTCAACAGCCCATACACAATGGAATTATATTTGAACTTATAGCTAAAAACAAACCTCACCTCATCGGCAGTATTCGTACACGGAAAGGAATTAGTGATCATGATGTCACGGTATTACAAACTCTCCCTCAGTTACTTCTAAACAATAAACCAATTGTTCATGCGCAATTTTTAGGAATAATAGCTCTAAGTCAGTGCAGGCATTTTATGTGAGAAAGAAGTTCGAAATAATACTTAAAACTAAGATGTTCTCATCTGGTTCTCGTGGCTCTTCTTAGAAAATATGGCTCACTGAAAACATGGCTCACTGGAAGCAATAATTTTCTAGATGGTACGATCAGGGTTGTACTTAAAAATTTGAACACTGCTGATTTCCATTTCTTCGTCATTCCTTTTTTTTTCTTCGTCTCATATTTCAGTATAATGTCGCGAATCGATTTCCATTCTGATACAGTCCATTCAAATGGCTCTGAGCACTATGGGACTTAACTGCTGAGGTCATCAGTCCCCTAGAACTTAGAACTAATTAAACCTAAGCAACCTAAGGACATCACACACATCCATGCCCGAGGCAGGATTCGAACCTGCAACCGTAGCGGTCACGCGGTTCCGGACTGCAGCGCCTAGAACCGCTTGGCCACTCTGGCCGGCACAGTCCATTCATTTTAGCATAACAGTGTCATAGCAACTCTATGACAGCCAATTTATTACTCCATAAATGACAAACTCCTGACCGACTGAAACAAAGATGTAACACAAAAAGTCGCAATGCATCGATATTACGTTCGAAGAAATTAATACGCAATTAGTTCTTTTTCAAATATTGCCAAACTATTACTGAAAACAAATTATAGATTGACACTGATAATTTGAAATATGATTATAATTTTTAATTAATTTGAAGTATGGAAGATAATTGTGACTTCTGAAAATAAATATTATGTCAATTCTTATGAGTAGTTTCTGTTTGTAAAAATGTAAGACTGAGTTATGTTATTCAGACTTACAATAATTAACAAGTTATGATTTTGATTCAGTTCGATCATGTTATCAAGTTAATGTGAATACCGTAGACTACGTGACAAAAACAACAGCACTGACCAGTTCCATTACAATAGCGAGGACGGTTGTCAAAGTTAATAAATCCACCAAGAGAGCTAGAAGAAAATTTTTTCTGGAAGAACAGATAAGCAGTTGTTAGTATCCTAATGGACATCATTTAGTTCCAATATGATGGACGTAGAGGAATTATGGGCAAATTTCAGACTGATGTAAATGGTTCTCAATAGAAGTACCCATCTAATAAGTGGATTAAGTACGGAAAAGACCCGCCGTGACTTACAAGGGGAGGCCACAACGTTTGGGACGCGGATTTACTGCAAACTTAGTACACTCGTAGTACTCCTTGAGGACAACAAAATGTGTAAGCAGTAGCGTGTACTTCTTAAGGGTTATTGAGAAAATCGCAAGATGATTTCGGTCGTCTGTGCGTGGCCATTTTTACCATGAAGCGGCGGCAGCCGAGTGGTGCCGGCACGGTAGCTCAGAGTGTTCGGTCAGAGAGCTGGTTCGTTTCTGTAATAAAGAAAAACTGAGTGAAAGGATCAACAACGAACTTACGCGGATGTCATGTGACGACCGCAACTACCAAACACAACAACGAACAGAATGAAAAAAAAAAAAGAAGTGGTTAGCGTTCAAGCACCGTAATGGCTGGAGCGCTGGATCGAGTCCCGTTCGTAATCTTTTTTTTTTAATTGCAACACAGTCATTTTCTTTACTATTTATATTACAATTGACATAATGGGAAAAATACGTGCAATAGGATGAACTTTTATTAAATCTTCAATGTTATTTGGCAGTCTACAAATTTTTATTATCAAAAATAATATAATATTCATAACTAGTAAACGACCAAACGCATGAAGTGATACTGAAAATGTATGCTTGTCCGTGATTTGAGCAATCCCTTATACTTGGAAGGAGCCCGAAACTACTTGTTACCTCCAAGTTTTGACCGGCACAGACGACTTTCGAAAGATGTACAATTAATCGTCGCTTTCGACATTACGAGTACAAGTTTTAGGATGGTATTTTTTGTAAAAACATGGAAAACAAAGTTAAACGGCACCAGCTGCATTGAATAAATGCTGTGTTTCCGCATACGCAAGGTCTTTTGAGGTTTTCCGTGGAAAAACAAACTTCGTTAACATTTTCAAAAACCTCTCTTTCAGCCGATAATTTAGAAGCAAACTATGCATAACGCAGTATTTCCTTAAATATCGGCGCTGATAATTGGTCATGCAGAATCGAGTATATTTTAATAGCGTCTTCACGAGAAGCAATTTCTCGTTCTCTTTTGATTAAATACGAACAATTTTGAAGACACGGACAATCATACATTTTCAGTATCACTTTATGCGTTTGGTTGTTTTCTAGTCTATAGTTATGAGTATTAAATTATTCGTGATATTATAAATTTGTAGACTGCCAAATAACATTGTAAATTTAGTAGAAGTTCATCCGATTGCACGTATTTTCCATTATATCAATTGTAATATAAATAGTAAAGAAACTGTGTTGAAAATAAAAAAAACTGACGAATGGGACTCGATCCAGTGATCCACCGAATACGAGGCTTGAACGCTAACCACTCGGCTGCCACAGCTTCCTGATAAAAATGGCCACGCACAGGTATATATTTGACGACCGAAATTATCTTGCGATTTTCTCAATAACGCTTGAGAAGTACGCACTACTGTTTACACATTTTGTTGTCCTCAAGGAGTACTACGAGTGTACGAAGTTTGCAGTAAATCTGCGTTCCAAACTTTGTGGCCTCCCCTTGTTAGTAAGAACATTTACAAAATGCTGAGGAAGCGGGGATTATAGCACTCTCAGTTCAAAAGAGAACGTGGAGATGTAGACTGTCCAAAGTTTGTAGAAATATGCGCATCTATAAAAAGATCGATGCACTAAGCAAACGACTTTCACCGCCATAATTTTGCGAAAGATCTTGCCGAGAACCCGAGAAAATTCTGGTCCTACGTAAAATCACTAAGCAGATCGAAGGCTTCTATCCAGTCACTCGCCGGCCAGTGTGATGTGACTATAGACGACAACAAAAAGAAATCTGAAGTTTAAGAAATCATTTATGCAGGAGAGAAATTGCACAAATACGCTGTCGATTGACTGTCTCTGAGCCTCCGTTATAGAGGACATAGCAGTCGGTATCCGTGGCGCAGAGAAACAGCTGAAAGAATTGAAAACACGTAAGTCGTAATGTCTGGATGAAATCCCATTTCTGTTTTACAGAGAGTACTCTTTGGTACTGGCCCCTTACATAGCGTTTATCGCGAATCTCTTACCCAACATAGAGTTAGAAACGACTGGAAAAACAGTGTAGGTGACTCTTGTATATAAGAAGTGCAAAAGAACGACCACAGAATTACAGAGATCGGTTTTCTGCAGAATTATTGAGCATATAATAAGTTCTAATGTAATACACTGTCCAGGCACATTGATGTGACCACCTGCCAGAAGCCTCAGTATCCACCTTTTGCAGCATGGACAGGTGCGAGACGTGCTGGAAGAGAGTAAGTGAGGCTCTAGAAGGTACAGACAGGAATGTGGAGCCGTGCCGACCAGCTGCACTAGGTTTCTCGGTTGAGGATCCACGGCCCGAGCAGCCAGATCGAGGTGGTCCTATAGATTCTCGGTCAGTTTGAATCTGGGGAGTTTGATGCCAAGGGGAATATGATAAAGTCATCATGGTGCTCTTCAAACCACGCATGTATGCTGCAAGCTGTGTGACACATTCCTGTCCACCCGGTGGACCTCCTGTTGCAGTATTGCCATGCAAATTCCAACCTTCGTCGTCCGCAGCTCGTGGTCGTGCGATCGCGTTCTCGCTTCCCGCGCCCGGGTTCGATTCCCGGCGGGGTCAGGGATTTTCTCTGCCTCGTGATGACTGGGTGTTGTGTGATGTCATTAGGTTAGTTGGGTTTAAGTAGTTCTAAGTTCTAGGGGACTGATGACCATAGCTGTTAAGTCCCATAGTGCTCAGAGCCATTTGAACCATCTGAATCCAACCTTCGTCGCCGATGAACACCAGTCAGCATGAGTGCGTGAACCAGGCACCCGCTATGGGAGCCAATATGCAACAACATTCGCTCAACGTTCAGTGAGCAGACACTGTTGACAGCCCCTCAGTTCATCTTGACAGTCAATCGATCAACATTTGCACGTCTATTCGCTCATAGACGTCTGTGCAGTTGTGGTTCACTCATGTCATGACCCATGGTTCATCAGTGTTGTCTCTGCCCCGGTTTTGGATAATGCCATTCTGCCACACATTGTATACTTTAACCATGGCAGCACGCAAACAGTTTACAAAAATAGCCATTTCAGAAATGTTTCCATCCTTGGCATGAAAGCCAGTGATTAAGCCCTTTTTGATACTAGATAAATTGCTCCATTTCCGCGTTACGACAACAATTGCATTGTTTTCCATGTCCCCCCTTGACCCATCTTATATACCCTCCACTACTGGTGCTGCCACTTGCCGTCTGTGACTGGTTATTCCAAGTTGACGTCGAACATATATGGTGCTCACATTAATGTGACTGTTCCACGTAAATTTCCTTGAGACAGAAAAACTTCTGTCCGCAAATCAGCACAGATTTAGAATAGACTGCTCATGCGAAACTAACCTTGCCCTCTTTTCATATATCCTGCGAACCACGAATAAAGGGCAACAAGCAGATTCCACATTCCTAGATTTCCAAAAAGCATTTGACATGGCGTCCCAATGTAGACTGTTAACGAAGGTCTGAGCATATGGAATAGATTCCTTGAAATGTGAGTGGCTCAAGGACATTTTAAGTAGTATGCAGTATCCCGAAATAAGAGAATTTTAAAAGTCTTCATTTTGTAACACAAGAGGCAAGCAAAGCAGGACAGTTTGCAACAGGCAGGGGGAATTCCAACAAGGAAGGACTGCTGATGTTACATGTAATACGGCTATAAGACAGAGTTCATTGCTACGCACTGTAGAAACTGTGTGTCCAGAGAAATAGGAGGATGCAGTCATTGTGTTGACCTTGGAGAGTGAAGCAACAAGACCTAAATCTGATGTAAGAATGGCTATCCAGAGCACCAGCACTAGAAAATATGTCCACCACTGCTTATAAAAGGCAAAGTTAAGACACCTTTCATCTACAGCTGAAGTATCCATAAAGCTGAGCAGTCAAGAAAAGCAGGGCAAGTAATGTCATTGTCACTTCACAACAGCACATACACAAGATAGTTCTTGCATATTACTCCTATTCAGTGACTTGATCTACTTGTGGTCAGTTCACAGCTTATTAACCTGGAGGTAGAACGTGGATCAATCCATCCTCTTTTCATTGAGAATGTCTTCAAACTCTGATGAAACAGCAAGAGGACTTTGCTAATCCAAGCCACAGTGCTACTGTTCGTGTGAAGACTGATAGGAATTTGTGGATGACATCCACCATTAGGCCTTTTGGATGCCTCACCAATGAGGCCACAGAGCAGTTAACAATTGTCATTATGGAGGGGCATGCTGCAGCTGCTACCTGCATTCCGTTACTGTAGACATACTCAGATGCCGTGGGCCTTCCACCTGTCGAAGGCCGCAGTGTGACACAACCCAACATCTCACACTCCATGCAGAGACAGTGGGAGCTTACTGGAATGCTGTCTGCGATGTTAATGAGAGCACTCTGGTTACGCAGGCCCCCAGAAAATAACACCTGAGGCTGTGGCCAACGTGCTGTGACATTGCAGGGAACTGAGTAGGAATGTCCACTGCTGCAGTGGTCGAGACGGTTCTGTGTGCAGGTTAGGGTTTCCTTATTTTCCCAAAAAAATTTTTCGAAAAATTTTTATGCTCACCCATTTAGGTTTTACAGTTTTTAGTCATTTTAAATGTTATTGATGACTGCATGAAATCATGAAAATTAAATACATTTGTTCTTTTTATGATGAGTTTAGTGTTCTTGCGAATATTCTCTTTTCAGTGTTTCTTTTCTTACAATCTGGTTACCAGTATACGATGTTCTTGAACAAAATGTAATACAAATTGCTTTTACTTCTCATCTATGGTCAGTAGTTCTTAAACTGTTACATTGATGTAACATACCTTTTAGCAGTGTCATTAACAGCTTCTGACTCCTTATTATTCTTTTAGTGTCTAATTATGAAGTGCTGTACGTCCACGCCGAAGGGTATTCTTGAATAAAACCATTATCCATAATCTTGAGACGAGAGAACAGAACTCTCATCTTGTTTGACACGAAGCTGGCTGATGTTTTTTCTGAAATGAAGATGAGAGTGGATTATGAGATGTACATTAACGAATTAAAATCAGTAATAAATGGTAATCAGGATAATATTAGCCTTACCGCATAATTAATGGTAAATCCAATTTTCTACCAAAAGGAATATATCTCTTTTCCATTTCTAGATTCCCTCTGTACAAATTTGCTACCATTTTGATTTTGATTTGTATGTCTACATCATCAAAGAGAGAAAGACAGATAAGAGAGAAACTGTTTCACAAATATCACAAATTATGACTAAATTTCCTTATAGTTGCTCTTGAAGTGGTGGAAGCTGTTCTTTCATATAATTTAAAATGTTTTAAGAAGCAAAAATCGAGATGAGGAGCTTTTATATTTCTACTGCACTGAAGCCACAGTCTAATATAAACACTTACAATGAAAAGAAAGACATCTCTCAGTGCGTTTTCTAGTTCAAGTTGTGATCATAGTAGAAACATTTTTAAGCTATAAATTGCTGTTGCCACCCATCTTGCTTGATGCATTGCTCCATGAGGCTATATTTTCAGTTTTTTTTCCAAAGTCTCCTCCCAGAAATATTACACAGAGCTCTATGAGTTTACGGTAATCACCTCTCACAGTTGGTATGTCTCATTCACTTTCGTAAAAGTCTAACATCTCCTTAAATTCTGACAAGCTAAAAAACAAATCCACAATCTTTTTACGAGTGTGAAAATTACTGACATCGGTGTTTTTCCAGTTTTCTCTCAGATGTTTAAGAACTGGTATGTCAGGACTGGTTGTTACACCACGTACTGTACATTGAAACAAAATTTTCAAAAATAAGTTCATGTATGTGATGATGGCAAGGAAAACACAACTGCTTGCCCGATTTGTGTTCAAGTTAGATGCATGCTCCATAAAGACGGCCAGTGTTTAAAGCAGTTATGTCGCAGCAGAGAATTTGTACATTGTCTTCAACAACTTAGTACGTTAATGCATTCCAAACAGCGTTCGCTTGCGCTTTACCAGAACCATTGTGTAATTTTGGAAAGCCAATGAGTTGTCCACAAATATAACAATGACTGGAAGTCTTTCTTTCTTCTTTTGAGTATCTGACATTTAATGCTGCAATCAGTTTACCAGCAGGGATATCATTCCTGCAAGCTGAATTTGTTGCAACCGAACGCTCGATTCTCTTCTTCTGCTTGATTCTACGATAGGAAGAATTATTAGCACAGAGCTCTTCAGTATTGCAACCAAGTGCCTTTCATGTTACCTGAAGAATATGTACGAAATCTCTTACACTCAGCTAGCATCTATCCAAAGCAGCCACTAATTTTTCAGTAGTAAAATCTTTGGTACGTCGCCTTGCAGCAGGCTCCAGTCAACTAGTCTCAGAAGTACGTTCTAAAAGCTCAGCATCACTAACGTCAATTTCATCTGAACTTGAAAGTGCCTTATCTGATTCTTCAGATGACGAAGAAGGCAGTATAGCAGAAGATATAGAAGTGGACATTGTGCACTTTTGCTTCTCTTGCCTTTTCTTTTCTTCCAATTTCTCTGCCCCGTCGTTTCTACTTTATCCACAAGCATTTGGTCTACTCCTGCAAGTTAGTCTTTACGGCCTGGCTCTCATTGTCTAAGCAGAAACATCCTGTCTATTTCCAACTGGAATATTTGTAGAGAAATGGCACGTGCAGTATCACATAAGCTGTCCAAATTATTTATAAACTTCTCTTCACGGCTCAAACACATTTTGACATTTTTGCGTTGCTTTTGCAATTTCCAGCAGTCCAAATGCAAATAAATAAGTTTTTGTGAACAATGGTCAATAATTAGAATGAAATTTTCACTCTACAGTGGAGTGTGCGCTGATATGAAACTTCCTGGCAGATTAAAACTGTGTGCCGGACCGAAACTCGAACTCTGGACCTTTGTCTTTCGCGGGCAAGTGGTACAGCACTTCCCGGCGAAAGGCTAAGGTCCCGAGTTCGAGTCTCGGTCTGGCACACAGTTTTAATCAGCCAGGAAGTTTCAATGGTCAATAACTCTTACCGGAATTCTTGCTTTCTCCCAAAATACAACGCACTCACGACAAAAAAAAAAAAAAAAAAAAAAATTAGCACTTTCCCTAACGGTTAATTTTATTTACCTTATTTTATAAAATAAAACTTCCAGCATTGTCTGTTTGATAGAAATTTGTGTCCATATTTTTAGTTAATATCTCCCATTAAAAACACACCTTCTTGGCATTGTGTGATTGAAGTGACATCTTAGATAGCGACTTGAAAATACGTGTAATACGATCGTTAACAAATAAACAACTGACTGCACTGCACGTGGACGTACAATTAACTGAAGTGACGTCAGCGCGACATCTGTGAACAATGAGAAAGATCATGTTGCTCATGCGAGTTCGTGATCAAGTCGGCGCGGGTTACAATGCTTCGAGAGCAACAAAATTTTTTACAGACGTGTTTTAGAATCATTCAAACAATGCTGAAAGGTGAGCGCTCAAAAATATTGAAGGCAGGGAAGAAGGGACACCTTAGCGCGGGTGTCAGCACTTCCGGAGTGGCTAGTGCCCTTCTGCACGCCGCTATTACTGACGGATATGAAGAGAACAATGTATTTTGGAACAATAAACGCTTCATTGTTAAAGATGTATCATTAGTGCCTCCGGGCGCCCCAAGGAGCTACGGCAGGGGTGACTGTACGGCCTGTTCCTGACATCGACGACCTAACACCGTCACCTAATGTGCGCTGCAGTCATGGACTGTGCCGCTGATCCCGGCGGAGGTTCGAGTCCTCCCTCGGGCATGGGTGTGTGTGTTTGTCCTTAGGATAATTTAGGTTAAGTAGTGTGTAAGCTAAGGGACTGATGACCTTAGCAGTTAAGTCCCATAAGATTTCACGCACATTTGAACATTTGAACTTAATGTGCTGCACGGCTCCCGGGCGGTTACGTTTAGGACTCAGTACGTTGTCCTCGACGGAGAGTGTTTATCAGAGACAGGGGTATCTTCAAGAGTGCCCCAGGGAAGTGTGATAGGACCGCTCTTTTTTTCTGTGTACGTAAATGATCTGATGGATTGGGTGACTGACAATCTGCGACTGTTTACTGATGACGCTGTAATATACGAGAAAGTATCGTTGTTGAGTGACTGTGGAAGGATACAGGCTGACTTAGACAGAATTTCTATTCGGTGTGGTGAATGACAGCTTACTTAAAATGTAGAAAGATGTAAGTTAGATATGATGTGTAGGAAAAACAATCTGGTAATGTTGGAATATAGCATTAGCAGTATGCTGCTTGACACAGAAACGTCGACTAAATATCTATGCGCAACGTTGCAAAGATTTATGAAATAGAACGAACACGTAAGGACGGTAGTAGGGAAGGCGAATGGTCGACTTTGGTTTATTGAGAGAATTTTATTCATCTGTAAAAGGAGACCGCGTATGGACACTAGTGGGACACATCCTTGAGTACTGCTCAGGTCGGATGAAAGGAAGACATCGAAACAATTCAGAGGTTGGCTGCTAGATTTGTTACCTATAGGTTCGATTAGTACACGAGTGCCGGCCGTAGTGGTCGAGTGGTTCTAGGCGCTTCAGTCCGGAACCGCGCTGCCGCTACGGCCGCAGGTTCGAATCCTGCCTCGGGAATGGATGTGTGTGATGTCCTTAGGTTAGTTACGTTTCAGTAGTTCTAAGTCTAGGGGACTGATGATCTCAGATGTTAAGTCCCATAGTGCTTAGAACCATTTGAACCATTTTAGTACACGAGTATTATGGAGATGCTTTGTGTACTCCGTTTCGCGGAACATTATTGAGAAAATTTAGAGAACGTGCATATGAAGTTGACTACAGAACGGTTCTACTGTCGCCAACGTTCATTTGTCGTAAGAACCATAATCTTTTCGTATACAGCACTTGCCAATGACAATATTGCATATATGTATATACCGGATGAATCACATAAAATTTGACCACAAATATTGCGGAAATGGAAAGTGATATTGATGTGCGATTTTCACAGCATGAATTGATATCTAGGGGCACGTATTGTTAGCCAATAACCCAATTGTAATGATACTTAGAAAGGGTACTTTTTGTACAGACATACACTTTTTTAAATGGAACAATGACTATTGACATTAATAAACCAAAAATAGGGTAAATTAGAAGTCAGTGGTGGTTTTTGCAGGATTCGAGTGCGAGTCGTTTAAAAGATATCATATTTTGAAGAGTTTGGGCACCGACACTGGTTTGTGTCATTCAACCTGTGTAGCTTCTAGGAACGATGCTATTACGTTTGCTTACAGTGTGCTTGAGTGTTCCTTCAGTGAACTATGTGATTTACCAATGCAGAAATAACCGACTCGCTCATGGTGTTTGGAGAACGTAGGAAGAATGCAGTTCGTTCTTGTACGGTATGTGGCAAGATATCGTAATAGATGTCAACCATTTCGGCAGCTATTTATCTACCTCTTCAACCAGTTACGTGAAAGTGGTAGTTACGCAAAGTAACAGAAGGAAACAAGTGACGACAGAAGAGGGGGAAATAAATGTTTTTGCTGTTGCTGCTGTTGATCTGCACGTTAGTTCCCGCACAATCGCAACAGTAAGTGACATGAGTCAGGCAAGTGTCCTACCCATTCTCCAGCGACATAGGTTTCACCCCTATCACATCTGTCTCCATCAAGAGATGCATGGAAACGATTATGAGACTCGTGTTAACTTCTGTAGGCGGGCAGTAAGACAGAGTACAGAAGATGTATAATGTATCTAGTTTAGCGATGAAGCCACCTTTGCCAATTATGTCCAGGTAAAACGCCAAAACATGCACTTCTGGTCTGTTGACAATCCCCGTTGGCTTCGTCAGGTGGAACGTCAACATCTATGGAGAGTAAGTGTGTGGTGTGGGACAGTCAACCATCACCTCATAGGCTCATTTTTCATAGACGGAACACCGAACGCACACAAGCACCGCAGCCTACTAACGGACCATCTTCCATGGATGCTAGAAGATGTTCCTATGCAGACTAGAAGGAACCTGTGATACTAACACGATAGCTGTCCAGCCCATAGTTCACAAAGTACTACAGCATGTCTTCACAAATTGTTCCCAAATCGTTGAATTCGACGCAGATGACCTTTACCTTGGCCGACCCATTCCCCGGATTTGAAGCCTGTAAATTTTTTTTGTGGGGAAAGCTGAAAGGCGCTGTCTACAGGGACACATCAACCACACCGATGATATGCAACGACGTATTACTGCAGCCTGCTCAGACAATCCTGCTGAAAGCTAGCAACTGTTGCAGCAGTCATTCCACCAGACTGGAAGCGTGTATTGCCGTTGCCGGTGGTCATTTTTAACAAAACCTGTGATGGTCAGTTATCTCGTTAGAAGCCAGAGTCCACATAACCAGCGTATGCACTTGTGCAGTCCTTTGGTGTTTGCTGCCACAAGTATTATACAAGTGGCAGTTTGGCAACTTTTCAAAATACGATATTTCGTAAACGACTCACACTAGAATCCTGCAACAAACACCACTGACATTCTAATTTACCCTGCTTTTATGCCGATAATGGCAACAGGCATTGTTACATTTTAAAAAATGCATTTTTGCACAAAAAATACACTTTTTAAGTATTATTACACTCTGTTGATTGGCTAACAATACGAACGCCTGACTACCAGTCTATTTACGCAAAAACCGCACGTCAATAACACTTTCCATTTCGTAATATTTGCGGTGCAACTTTTAGGTGGTTCACCCTATATAAATCATATTATCGTATTATTACATGGCCGGCCGGTGTGGCCGAGCGTTTCTAGGCGCTACAGTCTGGAACCGCGCTGCCGCTAAGACCGCAGGTTCGAATCCTGCCTCGGGAATGGATGTGTGTGATGTCCTTCGGTTAGTTATGTTTAAGTAGTTCTAAGTTCTAGGGGACTGATGACCTCAGAAGTTAAGTCCCATAGTCCTCAGAGCCATTTGAACCATTATTACATGAATATTACGAAATATTATCAATGACATAAACTAGAAAATTCGTGTAAGGCAAATCACATTGCAGTAATTCGAAAAATCACTTGTGCCTAAAACACCACTGTGTGCACTGTAAGTAACGTTTTATAAGAAATATGCGTCTTTTGCAGTACATATAACGTCAGTGATGGGCAACGCACGAAACTTGTCCGGTAAAATAATAAACTGCTACCACCAAGCAGTTTATGTCAAATAATTAATTATTAATATGACATTGTACAGTTTCTACAAGCCGCAGAGCACCAAATGTAGAAGACTTTCTTAGTACTATGTACTAGCGTTACAGGTGTCTAAGCTTTACCACAAATCAGTAAGCGGAAAAGGCGTCACACAAGTTGATCGCAGAGGCTGGTGATTTCTCGTGAAAACTGCTGTGACGTTCAGGAGGATTTGGGGGGGGATCAGCTCTTGGTGCGATGACTGTCAACGCTCTTTGAACACAAAATACGCCAAATAACGAGAGGAAGTAGCCGACACTTTTCAGTCCTGCTAGAATGTAGTGCTAGAAACAATGACTTCGTTTAAAGGTAAAAGTTGAAGGCTCAATGGGAGCTGAAATGCAGCGACTCTGTGAATCTTGCAGTATAAAAGGCAAACTGCGAACCATTGGGCAGGCTCGGAAATGTGTAGCTTTTGTACGATGAAAGCATTTGCAACATATTCATGCAATCCATATTCGAGTACTACTCGACGTTCCGGAATCCATATCAGTTCGGAGAAAATGAAGAAATTAGAGAAAGGCATGGCTTTGAGATACTGATTATGCTGGGTTGGAAGTTCGTATTGACGTCTTTTCCCGTGTTTGCGAATTAAACTTGGGTTTTTAAACTTCGCCTTCTGGAAAACGCAATATATATTATTTTCTGTTAACCCGAACGTTTTTCGACGGCTGTGTGTCATCTTTTGTGCGTCTCGATTTGTTTCTGTAAAGTATCGTACAAAGTTCATGCTTGTTTTCTATTTTATTTCTACAAACTATAACCTGTACATTTCATTTATTTTACATTATTTTACATTTCATTTATTTTACATTACTCGCAAAAGTGGATTTCACCCGGTCGGCTTGTTTTTATGCCTTTTATCGCTTGACAGCATATTATCTGCACAGTACTCGTAAAGAATTTGCTTATTTTTGAAAATACTTTTTTGTGAATAGTTGTTGTGTATGTCTTCTATTTAGGGTTTTCGTCAATTCGTATCTTTGGGGTGTTTTCTTTGTCTGTTGTAATTGTGTACACCGTTACACGCACATTTTTATACCGCACTTTTTGCCATTTTCACGCGATTTTTACACGAAACGAGATTCAGGAAAATTCAGGGGCCGCTATGTTATTTCGGCGACCATAGGTGTTTTCTCAAATATCGTTTTTGTGTGGAAATCGTTTGAAAACAGGTGAGTGTGAAGTATAAAAATGGGAGGAAAACTGTGTGTGTAATTACAATAGAAAAAGAAAACAAATCGAAGATGTACAACTGGATAAAAAACATAAATGCAGGACACAAACTACTACTCACGATTCAGTATTTTCAAAAATAAGAAATTCTTTACTACTACTTTGCAAATAACATGCTGTCAAACGATAAAAGGCATAAAAAACAAGCCGACCTCTAGAAACCCACTTTCAGAAGTAACGTAATTTCTGGTGAGCAATCGAAAAAAATAAATAAAGTGCACATGTTAAAGTTTTTAGGCCTAAAATATTCCCTGAAAAACATCCATGAAAGTTGTATGATATTTCAAAAAAAGAAAAGGTCGAGACCCAAAGAGCATTACATTTAGATGTCGAAACATAATTGGGTGAATATATGCTTTTTTGTAGAAGGTGGGCCGGAAGGAGTGGCCGAGCGGTTCTAGGCGCTACAGTCTGGAACCGCGCGAGCCGTACGGTCGCAGGTTTGAATCCTGCCTCGGGCATGGATGTGTGTGATGTCCTTAGGTTAGTTAGGGGGGGGGGGGGTGATGGCGCGCTCCGCTTTAATACTATCATCCCATGTAACGGCATACGGAAAATGGGAGGTACTGCTTCCAGTAAGGGATTGGGTATTCTGTACCTGACGTCTAACTGGTTTAACCTGGAGTCATTCACAAGAGGTAGAGAGACATCTACCTCTCCCGTATTCAGAGTGCTTCGTACACCTGCGCCATGAAGCATGCGCTGACCTTCTCGCACTGTTGCGTTCTCTTTATCTACCGCTTTCCGCTTCAGTCTGTCAATCAACGCTGGCCGCTTGCATCTCTTGAAAGATATAGCTCACTGTGCCCGCTACGGTACTCAGTCAGTAGCATTTCCTTGTTCGCAAGGCTGCAACGTGCACTCTTTTGTACTGAAAAGTTTATAGAGAGTAACACAGCGAAAACCATGATGCGTGAAGTGTATGACAACAGAAGCATAACCGTTTCAGTAAACATGGATCCGCAAACGAACCGTGCGAATGTATGTTTACGAGTTGCCACTGACTTCAGCACCAAATATTGCCTAGATTGTGCAGAAGTAGAAGGGCGTGTTGAAAAGTAATACCTCTGAATTTTTTATGTGGAAACTGTAAAAGCTTTTTAATACACATGGAGAACCCTCTCCTTCGGCATGACAATGCCAGAACACACACGAGCGCTGTGACATCTGCAACAATTCGATGCCTTGGGTTCACTATCATCGGTCATCCTGCGCACAGTCCCGACTTGGCCCCATCCCATTTTTATCTAAAAAAAAAAAAAAAAAAGTGCCTCCGAGCCCTATGGAACTTAACATCGGAGGTCATCAGTCCCCTAGAACTTAGAACTAATTAAACCTAACTAACCTAAGGACATCACACACATCCATGCCCGAGGCAGGATTCGAACCTGCGACCGTAGCGGTCGCGCGGCTCCAGACTGAAGCCCTTAGAACCGCTCGACCACATCGGCCGGCGATTTTTATCTGTTTCTAAAAATTAAAGAACACCTTCGAGGACTTCACTTCGATAGTGATGAAGAGGTGCAAGCAGAGGTGAGGTTGTGGCTCTGTCAACAAAGTCGAACATTCTACAGTGACGGTATCAACAAACTGGTCTCTCGTTGCGAGAAATGTGTTCGTCGCCAGAGTGACTATTTTGTTAAATAAATATATACATATGAAGAATAATGTAGAATGTCAATAAAGTTTGTTTAACTTAAAAATTTTTTGAGAGGTTTCACATAAAAAATTTGGAGGTATTACTTTACAGCATACCCTCATACTTGAAATGTAAACTTCTTGATTAAGTCCCCAAACAGTTGGGCTCAAATTTCACTTACGACCTACCTTAACGCGATATGCAGCACTGATTTAGATCGTTACATGTTAATGGTGTTCCACATTTTGTCCTCGCCTTTGGCTGCAATGCTGCACATTTCTTTGTAGTGAGTTAAGAATTCTTTCAAACGTCCCCGGACCGTCTAGTAAATCTTGACAAGATGGTACAATCTGCTGCTGCAGTTCTTCAACCTTACTAACGAGAGTGCTATACACTACAGTTTTGAGATGACTCCAGTCAGAAAAATACAGAGGACTGAGTTCAGATGACACTGAAGGCCAAGGTATAGAGGCCTTGCTAGACCTATCCATCTTCGACCATACTAGCACGTTTGATACCGTCTTACAACAGCAGCAAAATATACCTGAGCACCATTGTATCTACCACATCCCCAACCCATGGTCCAGAGATGAAAACTGTCTGCAATAAGATGGGGTATTTTTTTTTTTTTTTTGAAAGTTAACATTTCAGATACTTTTGTACAATATTTAATACTGAACCCTATGGCGGCTTGTAACTAGACATTCGCAGTTATCTCAGAAACGGCATGTTTCCGGACCCATGTTTACAGGAATGTCCTCTACTTTCACCCCTATCAGTTCCAGCCTAATCATCATACACGGGGTGGACAAAAATATGGAAACACCAAAAGCACAACACACTACCACGCCTAATACAGCGTAGGAAAACCGTTGGCATTCAAAACAGCTCGCAGTCGTCTCGGAATGGATGAATAAGGGTCCTGTATGGCTTTCGTGGGAAGCTTATACCATTATTCCCGAAAAACAGATGCGAGTTCAGGGAACGACGATGGAGATGGCTACCAATCACGCACCATTCTCTCCAAAGTGGACCACAAAGGCTCAATAATATTGAGATCTGGTGACTGTTGTGCTCGGGGGAGATGTGACAAGTCATCCTCGTGCTCAGGAAACCAGTTCTAGACAATGGGAACTGTGTGAATAGGGGCTCTGTCTTCTTGGAACACAGCTTAGCCACTGGGGAGCATACATTGTACCATAGCCAAAACAGTCACATAATCCTTGGCAGTAATGTGACGTTACAAAGTAACCATGGCGCTCATGACATAATATGATGTGGGTGCCCAATCTTCACCAAACCTCCGCAATGTGTCACTCTCGGAAAGTAAACTCGGCCACAACTTGGAAACGCGTGAAACAAGACTCATCCAACAAAATGAGATACTCCCATTGCTTCATAGTCCAGTTTTTATGGATTCCGCATCACGTTTTCCTCTTATGGGCATTTGCATCACTGATGTGTGGTTTTGGAATTCCATCTCGCCCTGTAATTCTTTGCCTATGGAGCTCTCTTCTTGTTTTTGGTGCTGACAGGGATTAAATCTGAAAAAAGGAAAGATAGCAAATAACGAAAGTTTTACTTATTATGTGTATACAGTATAGTACAAAAAGCAGATGATTACATTTGAACATGATACAGGGTTATACATAAAGCAATATGTATTGCACAGAACTGCCAACTTTGACAGGAACAAAAGCTGTAATCCAGCTTTGCATCGAGACAGACAGATTGGTTGACGCATACTGGTAACTTTTCCCAGGCTGCTTCAGCTTTATAATCGTAGTGGCTTGTAAGTGGTTGCATGCCAGTCTCTTGGCAACCCATGACCAGATATTTTCAGTGGGTGAGAGATCTGGAGAACGCGATGGCTGGGCAACAATTGAACACTATCTGAATCAAGGTAGGTCAGGACGGCATAGGCAATATGAGGTCTTACGTTATCGTGTTGAAAGACAATATTACGGAGAGCTCAAAGATAGGGCATTGTCGCCAACTTCAAAACGTTAGAAGCAGGGCCGGATCTAGAAGGGGGGGAGGGGGGAGGCAAACCGGAATATCTGCTCCGGCGGCAATTTCAGGCGGCGCCAAATTCTTATTTTTGAAGAAAAAACCCTGTTTCACAAAGCGCCTAGCATCTAGCGCACGTTAATCTATTGATTATTTATATGATTTGCAAAAGCACCCCTGTTAGTTTTGAATATTTTTGAACGCATTCTAAGTGATTTCTGAACGAATCATAAGTTGACTTTTGAATGTGTGCATAGCGTACGTGATGTTTCTGCCAGGGGAATCCCCGTGGGAACTAGAAATAAAAAGCTTTCCCGCAGAGCAGACAAAAGGGGACGGGGCTATACGAGCTAAGCAAAATAAACGCGAATGGGTGAATACCAATCGCTGTTTGTTTATGTGGCTGATTGGGTGTGCGAATGATCAAAAAATGGTTCAAACGGCTCTGAGCACTATGGGACTTAACATCTATGGTCATCAGTCCCCTAGAACTTGAACTACTTAAACCTAACTAACCTAAGGACATCACACAACATCCAATCATCACGAGGCAAAGAAAATTCCTGACGCTGCCGGGAATCGAACCCGGGAACGCGGGCGTGGGAAGCGAGAACGCTACCGCACGACCACGAGCTGCGGACTGCGAATGATCAATTTTTATAATTATTAGCGAAATCCGTAGGCACAGAGTATCAGAGTGGAAATAAACAACTAACAGTAATAAAAGGTAAGAAAGTTTACATGTTAATCGTCTCAGTGTAACCAATAAAATGAAATTGTGACAGAAAATTTTTGCCGGATCGCTACACTACTAAGGGCCAGTTTGACAGTCCCCGGTAGTAGTAGATCCTTCATTTTGATTGACAGGCACTTAACCTATTGTTTCCGCACCCCCTCCCCCTCCCGCAACCCCCCTCCTCCCTCACTGCTACAGGTACACTTTCAGGTCTGAGTTGTTGGAATAGGCCCCTCTCACTCTTATCAATTTGATTGCCCACTTAATTAAATTAATTAACCTCCCCCCTCTGGTAAACCCCCCTTCCCTCCCACCCACCATCTCGGAAAATGGCGGGAAAAAGACTCACTTGATCGGTCATTTGGAGGGAAATCGATTGCTGTGTATGGAATATTGTTTAAACAATTTAGACAATGTGTGGAATATTGTTTATTTCAACAATTTAGAGGATTCAAGGCAGTGAATAGAATATATGGAAATTGGTGGAGAGGATGTCATAACAGGGAATTCAAGCGTCTATTGTTTGTTTATAAAAAATCAGTTTGGGGGGTTGGATTTCTCTTGCTCATCATTCTCTGCTGTTTGGAAAGATGTAGGTCTCGTAAGAAGCAATTACATGGGGCAAACATGTTGCATAACCTAATGTTCGTCACCGTACTCTGGGAGTTTTAAACTAATGTTTGGGCCTTTGTCAGCACTTAACTTATTGTTCTGGTAAGTGGATTTCCATGTCACCCCCATTTCCTTAAACTACTGTACCGCCTTTGATACCAAATTAAGTTGTTAGTTTTGCCCTCCCACCATTTTCTACTACACTTTCGAATTTCACATGCTTTTGAACGCCATTTCTGGCGCATTCTTCGTTGTCACCCACCCCTTAAACTATTGTCCAGCGTTTTACATAAAAATTATGCAAATTAACCTATTGTTCTGCACTTAACCTGCTCTATATCATCCACTCACGCACACCATCCCCTTAATTGTTGTACCGCTAGCATCACGCTGATATAAAAAAACATTTATGCAAATTTATTAAGTCGATATTCTTCAATTGTATGGGGTAGTTTTTCTTAATTCGCAGCATCCTATTGGTCGGTGAAATCGATGGAATATAGTTTTTTTTTTAATTTTTTTATTCAATTCATTACATTATACATAATAACCCACTACCTGACTACATTAGTGGGTCCTAATAATGATACAGAGAAAATGCAGCTATCTTTCTACACTACAGGTAATTTTATTATTATTGTTATTACTCTAATCTTACCGCTATGAGGTTCTAAGCTACTTAATCTGCAAGGAAACTACATGCTACCTGCAGCGTTACAGGTGTGCCAGTGCTACTATAAACCTACTGGGTGTTGGCCAGGCCCACTGAGCTAATCCCAGTGGGCATGCCCCTGGCACTGGGCTGGCCCTTCACTTAGTATCGCGGCAGTCTATTCTAAAATGTTATCCTATCTTCTACATTTAATCTAATCTAATTACGTATGTCATAATCGGTGTGCGTTCCAGTCCGGTGTTTATGTACCCCCCTCCCTCCTAGTCCAGGGCAAGGCGGTTTCCAGCCGTGAAGCGGCTGGCCAAGTCCTTACCCGGCGGTACAGGAAGGGTGCACGAAGTCTAAGTCGGTGAAAAGTTTTTGCCTTTACTGATGATTGTCCCTTAAAAAGTTCTTAAGTACTTTTTTGGATATTTCATCAGTGAGTTTATTTAAGGTGTTAAAAGTATTGTCGTGTCTTAATAAGTGGTATGTGTCATTATTTGGTAGCTGTTGTCTTAGATCATGGGCTACGTCATCGAAGAGGTGGCACTCATACACCACATATTCTGGGGTACCTTGTACTGCACCACAGTCACACGCTGGTGTAGCCTGCTTCCCAAACCGACATAAATATGTTGGGTATGGTCCATGTCCAGTAAGAAAGTGCAGCATTCCTCTCGTAGGTGTGAAAAATGTAAGTCTTATCCTTTCCTCTATATCCGGTAGCAGCTCATAAGTTCTGCGTCCCGTATCCTCATTGTTCCATTGTTCCTGCCACAGTTCGATCCCTCTCTTTTTGATGGCGTACTTATCCCCAGCATAAACCCCAAGTATCTCCCTGATTTTGTCCCTGTTCTTCTTCGCCCAGTACCAAGCGGCCTGCTCACGAATTTTTATGTCCAGTGGACAGATCCCCATTAGCACTAACAGCGCTCCCCCAGGTGTTGTCCTGTAGGCCCCTGCTGAACGTAGAAGCATGTTCCGCTGCACTCTTCTTACGGCCATGGCAGGCATGACCCTCGTGAGTCTGTGTGCCCAGACTCCTGATCCGTATCCTACTATTGAGGTCAAGATACTATTCTGGTATAATTTGATTAAATTGGGTGGAAGGTGAAACCGCTTATGACCAATTCCAATGAGATTGTTTAATAAAACCAAAGATTTTTGAGCTACGGTATCAATGTGTGATGCAAAGTTCCACCTCTCATCGATGATTACACCCAGGTATCGGGCCTCGCGGCGCCGAAGAACTGGTATGCCATTAATTCTGACAGAGGGGTTTCTGACCAGTTGGCCTTTGAGAAGTAGGTATGTGGATTTATTGGGCGCAATCGTCATTTTGCTTTTATGACACCATGATGTAAGTACGGTTAAGGCTCTCTCCACTTTCGGCTCTAAGTCCTCGCGGCTTCGGCCGCCGACCAGCAGGAGGAGGTCGTCAACGTATGCTATGACCTCTAGCACATCGTCACAGTTCTTTAGGTCTTCAAGTAGTGGCTCCATGTTGATGTCCCAAAAGAGAGGTCCTAGGACAGAGCCTTGAGGACATCCTTTGGTCACAGTCTTCCTGACTATGCCGCTAGGGGCCGATAGCCAGACCTCCCTGTCTGCACAATAGCTCCTCAGACAGCCGTATAGTTGCCCTGGGCTGTTCTTCTCCCGCAAGCAGGAAAAGAGTGAGGGCTACCACAGGTAGTCGAAGGCGCCACTGATGTCCACCTTGCCGACGACATACTTGTGTGGGGTGGAGCTACAAACCTCGGCAGCTAGGGTGATTGCGTCAGACGCAGAACGCCCAGACCGAAAACCGAATTGTCTGTCACTCATCCCGCACAGCATGCGGTTTGCTGTCAGCCTGTTTGCCAGTAGCCTCTCAAAAAGTTTGCCCAGTATGTCTAACAAGCAGATGGGTCTGTAAGACTTAATTTCTGTGGGATCTTTGTCTGGACCCTTTTTGATGATGATTACATTTGCCTTCTTCCATATTTCTGGGAATTTCCCGAGTTTCAGGCACTCTTTGTATAACTTAGTGAGAAGAGCTACGAGCTGGGGGGCAAGGAATTGCACCACTTCCGCAGTAATGCCGTCCGGGCCAGGAGCTTTTCCCCTTTTGAGGGCCTTGATCTGGGCAGCAACCTCCTACTCAGAGAAGGGGTAGGTTCTAATGTTATTGTTGTAGTCCCTTCGGTCTTCTCTCCTTATTCTTTTCTGTTCTTCTGTCTCGTTTTCCTCCACATCGCCAGGTAACAGGGCCCGAAGGAGGGCCTCAGCAGTTTCCTGCCACGTGCCCGTCATCCGGTCCCCATCCCTGACGGTGGATAGCACCATAGGTGATCTTATTTTTTCCCGTACCAGTTTGTACGGGACTCCCCATGGATCTGTAGCCAATTGGCTTTTCACGTAGTTTTCCCAGCTTCTAAGTCTGACTGCCCTAAGCTCCTGTTGAAATTGGTCCTTACTTTCTCTATAGATCTGCAGCCATCTTTGTTTTTCTCTCCAGACGACACTCCGCTGGTAGTACCTCCTTGCCCCCCTCACAGCCTGGCGCATCTGTCCTAATTCGACCGACCATGGTGTGGGGGTGGCCGCAACGGCTCTCCTCCTGGTTGGTACAGCAGCTCGCACCGCCCTGGTGATCGCCTGTGCCAGTTCTTCGGCGCACTCTTCCACGTTTTCGTCTCCCTCCAGCAATGTCGGGATGTTGCACTCTTCCACGAGACGGTCCCAGTTGGTCTTGTTATAATTGAGCTGCAGCTCCCACCCCATGTCCCAATGACATTCCCTGTCCCCAATAGTGAATGTGATTTGGTTATGATCACTGGTGGTTGCTCTGTCCCACACTTTCCAGTTGTTGACTTTTGTAATAAAGTTGGGTGTTACTAACGTAACATCAATGTTTGTGCCTTCTCCCCCGCCGCCAGAATAGGTGGAGGGCGGGGGGGGGTTCCCTTGTTGGTTGGCAACCACCAGTTGCAATGCCATGATTGTCTCCTCAGCCTTTAGCCCCCGCGTGCCACTGAACCATAGGGGGGACTTTGCATTTATATCCGCCGTCACGAGCATCCTGCGCCCCCGCAATGCCGTGGCGACTTGCGTGAGTGTCTCCAAGAACTCGTCTATTTCCCTTCCATATTGGAAGTATATATTGGAAATGTATAACACTCCTGTAGGTGTTTGCAGTTCCACGACATTGCAGTGTTCGCCCGAAAACTGCGCAAGGACTGTGGCTCTAAATATTCTGTTAGTAATTACTACTGCAGCTTTTGGCTCTGTGTCAAAGTGTATTACTTGCCAGTTGGCAGCCATGAATGGGATCGGCCCCGCTTGGGAGCACGGTTCCTGTAAACAGTACATCTAGACTCTTCTCTTCCACCACCTTCCGGAGTTCCTGCAAGACTAGTTTACTATTGTGGGTGTTTATCTGACCCACGTTTAGTTGGCTCACGTGGGAAGTAAGTATGAATATGCGATTCTGGCCAGTTTTTGGACCAGTCGTGGGATACTCTGCCATTAGTTATTACTGCTTGATAGTATAATTCTTCCATGTCAAATATCTCATTTCTTCTTTCGAAAACCTTTTTTACTAGATCTCGCAGGGCTCCGAAATCGGTGGGGAGATTCATTGTCTTGAGCTGGATTCTGTCCACAGCCTCCATTACTGGAAAGGTGACATCTCTACCATACTCGTGGCCGACACGTACCACATGTCTCAGTGCAGTAGTGAGGATTGCCGGCTCCTCTAGTCTTGATAGTTGCAATGCATGCTCCAGGTTGGGGTATATTCGTTGGGGATCAATTCCCAGTCCTCTCTGGGATGGTGAGTCAGAGGATGAATCTGAGCTGCTCACTTCGTTATACTGGACCTGTTCGGTGGTTACTAATTCATTGTTGTGAGGTTGTGAACTCCCAAGTACAGGATGCCTGCGTGGTCGAGAATGCTCTTGGTTCGACCTAGGTCCCCAGCAGGGAGGAGAGGGAGCGTTTTCTTCCGTTTGTATGCAAACGTCTTTCATTGTTGTCACCAGAGGTCTTGTTTGCGTGAGTTTTTGAATGAATTCTTTAAATTTGTTCGCCCTCAGAGCGTCCCTCAGCCTCTTGCTTGGGGATATGGAATATAGTTTAAACAAAATCTCGCTAGTAAAAAACACATCCCGCCACCCGATACCCGACGCTGACGTTGGAGTCCGGTAGCACCAGCGGCTCCTCGCGAAGTGACGACTCAGTCGTCAGTTGCCATGTGATGCCAAGGAATCTGTTCGGGTGCCACAAGGATGAGGCGGCGGCATCTCTTTCATACTTGACACCTGAGAAATTCCTGTCGAAATACGCGTTCACCTAGTTACCGTTGCTGGCACGCCGACGCATAATTGCGGTGCGGGTCCAGGGCCAAGAGATATGTTCCAGTTCTTCCCAGAATAGCATACGGTGCATTGTTCCTAGCGATCCCAAATGGACAGCCCATTCATCACTGAATTTACCTGTCAAACTGCTGCTGCTGCTGCTGCTGCCAGTGTGGGAGCACCATCTACCATTGTTTTCTGCAGACGAGACTTTCAGTGGTAACATTATTTTGTACAGATCGCTACATTGCACTGACAGTTAAACCCTGCAAAACTTTTCTATAGATCGTCAAATACGTACAAGATTCACAAGAATATTGGGTTGGCTCTGAGCATTATGGGACTTAACATCTGAGGTCATCAGTCCCCTAGAACTTAGAACTAACCTAACGACATCACACACATCCATGCCTGAGGCAGGATTCGAACCTGCGACCGTAGCGGTCGCGCAGTTCCAGACTGAAGGGCCTAGAACCGCTCGGCCACTTCGGCCGGCAAGAATGTTGGGAACCAGGAACATATTTACCAGTGTAACTACAATTAAATATTAAGATTCCTGCTGCAGTCCGACACCGATCGATGTACAGATAATCTCCTCTTGACAGCAGACGATCCTATTAAATATACAGGTATTTATCCACTGCACGGACCAGTTTAAAGTTTCACCACCTGTACTGTAGGAGGGTGACTGTATCCCACAGACTATACTGTGTCATAAGAGACGCTCCCTCTGACCCTGTGTCATTGTTTGAAACATTGTTTTTTTCTGCTGTAATACGCTTTGTACACTGACATATATTTTGTTTTTCCACCACGACTTCGAGGTCTGTGTCAAGTTCTAAACTGACATTAAGACTTTCTGATCCATTGCCTCTCACAGAAAGCTAGACGTCGCACATTGTAAATCATGTTGTTACTGCGGATACCATAACATGCCACACAAACTGGGCCGGCCGGAGTGGCCAATCGGTTCTAAGCGCTACAGCCTGGAACCGCGCGACCGCTACGGTCGCAGATTCGAATCCTGCCTCGGGCATGGATGTCTGTGATGTCCTTAGGTTAGTTAGGTTTAAGTAGTTCTAAGTTCTAGGGGACTGATGGCCTCAGAAGTTAAGTCCCATAGTGCTCAGAGCCATTTTTGAACACAAAATGGATGATTTTAAATAACAGACAATTACAGCATAAGGATGCTAGAAGAGGTTGGCGATGTTGTGGAGAGTTTCCAAACTACTGTCCGAAAGTGTCTGACGACCTCTACATTTAAACTCGTCTGTCACAGTGACGGAATACCTGATGGCTCTGCGTTCCAATTCGACTGATTCCTCATATTGCAGTCATGTGAATGATTACTGTTTCAGTGTTACCCATGCCCAGAAGGTGACGTCCAGCCACCAAAACTCTTTCTCCAACTCAAACAAGTGATGTCAGTCAATCATAATGTCGTAACCAATTGCGTATCAATGGACAGATGGGATGGAAAAGACACCATCGATGTACTCTAATAATAAGCATCGCAGTTGATAGTATGAACAATTTTATCAATTTTACAGTAATTCCAACACAGAGCAAAGATGTGACAGCATGTTTCCGAATTTCAGGATCATAGCTAAACATCTCCCTCTCTACTTTGTATCATTGCGAATGTAGATAGATGACTGTGCAGTTTGTCCATTCATTGTTAATTGTCGAACACATAAATCAACAAAGTATACCAGAGAGTTTTCTGGCACCTCGAGCATAGTGTATAATTTACAGTCTACCTCTATGCGGATGGGAGTCACAGAGGATTCTCGCAGTCTTAGGATAAAATTAGAGACTGAAATGTCCCCCCCCCCCCTCCCCGCATTGTCTTTGACCAGCCTGCCCTGCAGCACTATTACCAATTTAATCTGCAGCTGCTGACCAGAAGTAAACTGCTACATCCGTGTTTTGTGAATGAATGGAGCTAGCCGAGTCTTCGCCCATCCAAGTACACAAGATTTCTCCAGATGCACCCATATCAAGGAGGTTAGCAGCCCTTATCGGTGTATAGTAATAAATTTGAAAGTGTTGTGATGTAATAGCAAAGGGTTAAGAAGAAGAAGAAGAAATGGGTGATTTTTATGCATGATGGGGCTCAAGATGGATGGAGTTCAAAGCATTTTATGTAAATCAACTTCGCTATTAACCCTAAAGTATCAGTAGGATCAGTACCTGGAAGGTTTGGGTAAGAGAGGACATAAACACACACAACCCTAAGGCTACAACGTTCCGCACTGAAAACAGGCTATAATGTTAGATCACTTGAGTTTCCGACCTATCACCCGTGTGGAATGCAGCGCTTTTAATATGCCGATGTAAGAAATATATCTTCAGTGCATGACATACATCCTTCTTGTAGGTTTATCTGCAATAAACTATGATTTCAGACCGTAAAACAAGAAAACTACTTCCTTAAAACAGTAGCTCTGTGTGATACATACACAATATAGCTTTCCAGAGATGTAAAGCGTCCACTGTCCACATCTGATCATGGTTCAAAAATTATACTATGTCCACATCAGTCTTAAAATGATTGTTAGTAACGGAGAATACCTCTTGCAAGGAAACACATAAACGCATGGCTGCGGCGTCCGGCATGTGAAATTACAAGTCATGCTGCCACTAACTCTGTAAACAGCACATCTGCTTGACAGATGTATACACAGGGGATTGCAGTGTCTCACAAACATTTATTGCTAACTTAGTTGTGAAACTGAAGTATTGATTTTACACTTAAGATGCGACAGGGGAATGGAGTAAATCGCATAAATCTTCATTCGTTTAGAGGAATGTGTCACGTTTCATCACATGTGAGATGGAAGTCCTCTGATGACCGAGAGGTTTACTGTTAACGATCGCAAGTAGACACTGCTATAATACCCACACAGAAAAAACGGTCGTATACAAGTCGAACGCAGGCTATGTCACATAACTGATGCATCGTGATGGAACATCAGGAAAAAAATGGTCAAATGACCTGCAGCAACTTCTCCTTCTCTATCTCTCTAGAGTGCATCATCAGTCTACTATTAAATCGTACCTTGTTACAACTCCATCTCAACCGACCAATCCATCCACTCTATGTCACCCTTTAACTCAGATGCAAGTAAGTTTAGAGGCAGATGGTTCTCAGTCTTCCTGAAAAGCGTCAAATACAGTAGCCAACTCGTGTGTATCACTGTTACCTCAATAGACATGCAGTAGAATGCTGCCTCGATGGAAAAGAAAAGTGACTGTTTTCCTGGTTCCCTTCAGACCCATGTCGATATTTTCTCGCATTCCTCTTGTTATCGCATGCTTGTTCCCATGTACAAATTGTTCTGCGCCAAGCAGAAGACATGCAAGTACTTCAATTTCCCCTGCATTTTGGTGTATATTCCATCAATATTTACGTATTTTCCGCAGTTCTATCGATTTTTTAATGTCAGTTCTACTCATGCAATGATGACATAACCTCTCGTTCCGTGTTCTAAAATTGCTTGTAAATGTAGTACAGCTGCCAACACCTATTCTCCGTTACTAACGATCATTTTATATAGAACTGATGTGGGCGTAGTATAATTTTTGAACCGTGATCAGATGTGGACAGTGGACGCTATACATCTCTGGAAAGCTATATTGTGTATGTATAACACAGAGCTACTGTTTTAAGGAAGTAGTTTTCCCTCTTTTACGGTTTGATATCATACTTTATCGTAGAGAATCCTGCAAGAAGGATGTATGTCATCCCCTGGAAATATATTTCTTACATTGGAACATTAACAGCACTGCATTCCACACGACTGATAGGTCAGAAACTCAAGCCATCTAACATGATAGCCTGTTTTAAGTGCGGAATGTTGTAGCCTTAGGAGTGCTTGTGTTTCGGCCTCTCTTACCCATACCTCCCAGGTACTGATCCTAGACTCTAGAACACACTTTAGAGTTGATAGCATAGTTGATTTACGTAAAATGCTTCGAACTCCATCCGGAGCTCCATCATGCATAAAAATCACCCGTTTCTTGTTCTTCTTAACCGTCTGCTATTACATCACAACACTTTCAAATCTGTTACTATACACCAATAAGATCTGCTAACCTCCTCGACATGGGCACATCTGGAGAAATCTTGTGTACTTGGAATTGGCTAGCTCCATTTATTCATGAGATGCGGAATGTAGCGGTCTAATTCTGCTCAGCTGCAGATTAAATCGGTGATGGTGTTGCAGGGCGGGCTGGTCAAAGACAGTGCGGGGGGGGGGGGGGGGGGGGCATTGGTACGCTGTTGGTTACCACATAATGATTGAATGACATCGCTTGTTTGAGTTGGAGAAAGAGTTTTGGTGGAGGGACAACACCTTCTGGGGATGTATAACACTGAAACAGTGATCGCGTACATGACTGCAATGTGGAGAATCAGTCGAAGTGGAACGGAGAGCCGTCAGCTATTCCGTCACTGTGACAGATAAGTTTAAATGGGACAGCAGTTTGGAAACTCTCCACAACGCTGCCAATCTCTTCCAGATTCCTTATGTGGTAACTGTCCTTTATTTAAAATAATTCAGTTTATGTGGCGTGTTTTGGTAGCTGCAGTAACAACATGATTTACACCGTGCGACATCTAGCTTTCTGCGGGAGGCAATGGATCAGAACGTGTTAATGTCAGTTCAGAACTTGACACAGACCTCGAAGTCATGGTGGAAAAACAGAATATATGTCAGTGTACAAAGTGCGTTACAGCAGAAAAAACAATGTTTCAAACAATGACACAGGGTAACAGGGAGCGTATCTTATAAGACAATATAGTCTGTGGAATACAGTCACCCTCCTACAGTACAGGTGATGAAACTTTAAACTGGTCCGTGCAGTAGATCATTACCTGTATATTTAATAGGATCGTCACGTGTGCTTGATTCTGGCATGCATGCGGTATTTGCGTTGATGTATGGGAGGAGAGAGATGCGGTAAAAATCTTATCAATTTCTCTATTGGATGAAGTTAGTGCAGATTTTATAGTTCATAATTTTTCTCTGGTGGATGGTACAGAATAAACATGATAGAATGTTGGGGTGATAGATGTGAATGGGCCCTGAGGGACGAGAATCTGGAGTATCTGCTTGTAGTTTGGAAAAGCACCACAATACAGTAGCAAAATCCACGTCCTTCCATCAGTTCCCACACTGTCTTTTATACTAACTTGCGTTGCAGGAGCAGGCTTCGTTTCCATCAAATGGTCAAAACACAATTCTGTCGTAGTAACTCACCTTTGCCTGTTTCTACATGGGTTGAAGAAAGTGGTAGATATAGCTCTCTGCGACTTCTACTCAGTTCCGTCTTACATTTGAATGATAACATGCTCAACGCTGCAGGGACGGAAATGCAGAGTCTGAGGGGTAGTTGCAAGATGCATCAGGACTACCTAAAACCATGTTCGAATTTTACTGTAGCAGATAGGTTCGAGAAAGGTGGTTCGTTTCGAGATATGAGAGTGCCAGAAATAGGATTCACTAGTGGCTGAAATCATTAAAGGACTTCTCCATAGGATCCAACAAAAGTATGTGGTCGAATGGAAAGACATGACTCCAAATCATAGACATCATTTCTACCGAAAGTGTAACACTAGATATCTGAAAAGCTAATGTACATTTCTTACTACCTCAATCATCACACCATCTACTAGTGTTTGTGATCCTTCTCAATCAGTCACCGCCTTTAACTCAGTGGATATATTGCAGAACCTCTGACATGGTATCGAGATAGAATGCATTACAAATACTGGAGAAATATCTAGTGGCGGTGGTGTGAGGGAGTTGCAAATACTGGTTTCATGCCACGTTTCTTAGCCGAATCACTTTCAAAATTCAGTAATTTTATTATGTGGGTGCACCGTCAGCGACGTGTAACCGCACTGCTGGTCTGATAATATACACTCTGGCGATCACCATCTATATTCCGTGTCATGGTATTTGTCTGGAAAAACCATATCATTCATACGTAATGCCATATGTGGATTTATAAAGCCGGTATAGCTTTTAACATGGATACTTGTGTGCACCTGTAGAACCAAGATCACTTGTGATGGTAACATGGTTGTGTGTTTTTTTTTTAAATATAGCTGTTTGTAAGACGATTATGCCTCCCTTTCTAAGACACGGTGATAGCACTCGCAAGAAAAACTTAGGTGACATGTCCACCCATCGTTGATTTTCGGTCAGCATTATTTCGTATCGCCAGCAGTCAGTTATTGACGAAGTATTATACCTAGTAGTAGGGTATGCATGATATGTTTGTTTAGAGCATCAGGCTTACAAAGTATTTGTTTGTGTTCTGGCATGTGCAAAGGAAATTAGAATGTCCACTCGTAAGGAAGGTATGAATTTGACGTGGAGTACTGCGATAGCAAAGGGAAAGTCATAACAATGGTACCGATATTTCTATTTCTAGAGCCACAGCCATCAGCAGGGTGTACTTCTGACTCTTCACTCACTGTCAAATGTCATTCAACTGAGACTTCAATCGTAGCATTTACTTGTAAGTACAAGGATAAAATATATATGAGGCTGATTTTTTTTCCTAGTACGATTCTGTCTATGCGTGCATGGCGTGCAGCGCCGGTGACCAGAGGAATGATTCACGTTTCCCATTAACTGTAGGAGCTGTCCGAATGGAGAGGCCTGTTGGAGTGTAGCTGATTGAAGTGTGTTGTCCACTAGACGGCAGAATAGCGAACTAATACTTAGTATGTGTTGGATAGCTTTCGTGATCGCTTGGAAATTGGAGAAGATTTAATATAGACATGTGTTTGCGCTGGAGCGTTATTCCCTCCCATGTAAATCGTTCGGTATACTGCTTCTGCACATTTTGCGCCTTTATTTAGTTGAGGGAACATCGATTGTGGTGTGTGCACATAGAAGGTGAAAGACGGATGGAAGACATGTTTGCTTTGTCTCTAAACATGAGAAACACCTTAGTTGACTTTGTAAATTATAGGGATGATTTGGAATCTGTTACATAACTGACATCGGGATTCACGAGTGGAAATATCAGTTTCCTCTATTTTTTTCGATTCTCAAGTAAAGGTATTCATAGACGGGATAAGTTTCTAGTTATTCAGTGATTTACAGCACGGTCCACCTCGCTAAAGTTTCGGGTTTGTAGAGAAATAATTTCCAGTTTATATTTTCGGAATTATGTTGCACGATCGATCGGTAGGATGCTGCTGTGTACTTGATATCGAGAGTTTCACGAAAATGGTATAATATTCTAGCAAACCATGTGAAATTACATATGTTCTTGTAATCCCAGAATCTGGAGATGTGTCTAGAAAAGAAAGCAAACAAGCAGGTTGGGTCCAGAAACAGTTACGCGTTTATGCCGAGGGGAAATAGGCCCATCATTGCACAACAGTTCTGAGAGTGACTTCGATCCACTGAAGGTGCTCTGGTTATCCGTTGGGAGTGGATGACTTTTGACTGTCGGCTGTGGGAAAATATCTAGCGCTGCGAGAGGTATATAGGGTGCTGTCTGTCTTCGCGGTAATTGTGGTCGATAGCCATACGAATGATGTAAAAGGGGCAATTTTTGTATGACGCAGGATACAAATTGTATGTTTACTACATCGACACGGTACGCGGTGATATGTTGCTGTGTTGGAGATTGGTTTCACGCTCTAATATTCAAACGCCTGTGCTCAGTGGCACTGCAGTGTCTTTCCGTATTTGACGATCTGTGGGCCACTTTGCAAGGTTTAACTGTCGGTACACATGCTGCTGCTTTAATGTAAAGGTACCGTGGATTATGTTCCGAGATACGTTTGTGGGAAGTTATCAAACCACTATTTATGTAAAAACTAAAAAGAATTACGTATGTCTAGTCATAATGGAAGGGTAGATTAGACATGGTGACTTGTGATTTCAGTGCACTGAGGAGTATATTCGAATGTAAGTGGTGATGGATTCATTTCGTAAACAGATGCACAATATAGCAATGCATGTGTTCAATTGTACCTGCTATAGTGTAAAACCAGGATGGACAAAACGGCTGTAACAATACGTCCCCTCATTGACAACCCTAAGTGTACTCTCTCACTTTCCTTGTTGTTCTAACGATAGTGATGTTGATTACAGTACACCAACACACATCCATGATGTCTTTCCAAGTATTACATCCATGGGTGCGGTATTCATTATCACATAGTGTCGGTCGCCTGTCCTTCATAGTACTTGTTTGAGAGAATCTTGCCAGGATGCAGCACCTTTGAGAAGCGCTGATTCGAAGACTTTGTCAGATAATTTCCTAGGACTGAGGAGAATCGAGACGCATAGCCAATGTGAGTGTAGGCCATACCATAACTGTTTGTGTAAAATGAGTATATATTGCAGTGTAACGTTACTGTGGCTTATGTTGTGGCATGATCAGAGAAAATGAGTGTGTGTCCTATCGTGAGGGACGTATAGATTCACTGCATTGATAACCGCGAGGGTATGAGAGAGATTTTTATGTGGATAGTTTTGTGTGCTATAGATACTGATATTGTTTCCTGAACCACAGCTGTCTAGAGGAGACATAATCTGTACATCGATCAGTGTCAGACTGCAACAAGAATCTTAATATTTAATTGTAGTTACACTGGTAAATATGTTCCTGGTTCCCAATATTTTTGTGAGTCTTGTATGTATTTGACGATCTATGGACAAGTTTTGTGGGGTTTAACTGTCAGTGCAATGTAGCAATCTGTACAAAATAGTTTTACCACTGAAAGTCTCATCTGCAGAAAACAATGGCAGATGGTGATCCCACACTGGCATTTGCAGCATCAGTTTGAAAGGTAAATTCAGTGACGAATGGGCTGTCCCGTTAGGATCGCTAGGAACAACGCACCCTGTGCTATTCTGGGATGGACTGGAACATCTCTGTCGGCCTTGGACAGCACCGCAGCTTTGTATCATCGCACCATGAACGCTACCTAGGTGAACACGTATCTCGACAGAAAATCTCAGGTGTCAAGTACGAAAGAGATGCCGCCGCCTCATCTTTGCGGCACCCGAACAGATACCTTTGCATCGCTTTGTAGCTGACGACCACTTTGTCACTTCATAGGGGGTCACTGGTGAACCCGGGTTACAGCGTTGGCGTTGGCGTCAGAGTCGGCTGGCGGTATGTGTTTTTTTAGCGATATTTTGTTTAAACTGTAATGCAGCGATTTCAACGACCAATAGGATGCTGCGATTTACGAAAAACTACCCCATAATTTTGAAGAATATTGATTTAATTAATTTGCATAAATTTTTTATATCAACGTTGTGCGAGTGGTACAATAGTTAAGGGGAGGGTGTGCATGAGTGGATGACATGGTGCACAACAATAGTTTAATTCGCATAATTTTTGTGTAAAATGTAGTACAATATTTTAAGGGGGTGGGTGACAAAGACGAATGCGCTAGAAGAATGCGTTCAAAAGCATGTGAAATTCGAAAGTGTAGTAGAAAATGGTGGGAGGACATTACTAATTACTTAATTTTGTATCATAGGCGGTACAATAGTTTAAGGAGATGGGGGTGACATCGAGAACCACTTATCAGAACAATAGGTTAAGTGCTGACAAAGGCCCAAACGTTAGGTTAAAACACCCAGAGTACAGTGCTGAACATTAGGGTATGCAACAAGTTTGCCCTATGTAATAGCTTCTTACAAGCCTACATGTTTCCAAACAGCAGAGAATGATGAGCAAGAGAAATCCAACCCCCACAAACTGAATTTTTTATAAATAAACAACATACGCTTGAATTTCCTGTTATGAGGTCCTTCCTCTCCACCAATTTCCATATATTACATAGACTGCCTTGAATCCTCTAAATTGTTGAAATAAACAATATTCCACATATTGTCAAAATTGTTTAAACAATATTCCATACACAGCAATCGATTTCCCTCCAAATGACCGATCAAATTGTAACCTCCCCCTCACTTATCGACCTTAATGACAGTGAAAAATTAAACCGCATTCACCTAATGGAAATTTGGGAAAAGCAATCGTCACCGAAGTTAATTTGTCGGTAAAGAGGGAGGAAAGGGTTACATCTAAATGAAAGGAAAAATGCAAATGAAATTGGTGAAAATTAATTTTGAGAAAAGGGTAAAATTAATAAAGAAAGTAAATGTGCAGTCTTTATGGTACAAATTAATTGGCGTTAGTTAGATATTTGAGATTTGGGGAAAATTACGGTCGCCAGTCCTATGGACAACTGCTACAATAACTGAAAATGAAAGATTAATGCACATATAATTAGCACTGAAAGCGTGGCAGCTGAAGGTTGACACGTGCTGTGTGAAAACTGAATGTTTGTCAGAAGTAATAAATTTCGCTACACTCTGACTTAATTTAGCAAAGGAATTAATAAAACCGGAAAATTGAAAGTTAATTTAGTGACTGAAATTAATAGTGAACTTTGTTTCTGAAGCACTACGAAATTCAATAAAATAAGGTTAGTCTTGGGCTACCTGAACAATCATTTCAAAAGCTACTTGAATCTACGCAATTTAGAAATAAGAGATTTAACTTTGAACTTGAATTAAATGATTCTGAACAATTAACAATAGTAAAATTTAGTACGTACCAAGCTGAGCTACAGTCACAGGTAAGCTAAAATATGATAAAAAACCTCGCACTCTTAATTTCTGCTTGTGTAATCTAAATATTGTAGCCAGATATGAATACTTTAACTGAACTTTGAAATTAAAGCAGTGAAATGGAATGATATCACTTTAATGCTGGCTTATGAATTTCAACGACACTCGGGTTCATTCCATAAAAGGAAGGGACCCTGCTTGGTAATGCAATTGGGACAACGAGCAACAAAGGTTCATGCTAAATTGCTATATTTTTGTGATGCAACAGTTCGAAAAACTGAGGCCTGCCATACAATTCTAAAACTTTACATGCTTTTAGTCTTCCATGTTGGTTGATTGAAGGATTGCAGTCGTCGATCGGGGAGGTGGCGATAGTCACTCATTGTCGGCCGTTGCTGTTGCAGAAGCTGGATGTCGGCGCGCCTTCTTCTCGACACGGTCACCAGGCGAAACGGGCGCCAGCTAATGCTTCCCGTCCGCAACACCGTGTCAGAAACTATTATAGCAAGTCGAGCGCAATTACATGCTGCCAAACCCCAAAAGCGCGGCAACTCGCGGGAGCGTCACACAACACACCTGCAAACACCGCCCTACTCCAGCCAGACTCTCTCTGCCCGCGCTCCATGCGGCAGAGTTAACACTCCCAAAGATCCTAAACACTTTGGTTCTCCACACGACATACCAATGTAATCGTTCGATAGCATAGTTTTCCCTAGGCCAGATCCAGCATAAAAATACAAATATATATATATATATATATATATATATATATATATATATATATATATATATACACACACATACATACAAACTGTAAAACAATTACAATATATAAAGACACAGAAATGTCATATCTTCAGGTAACAAAATAAAGAAAAAATTTATAGTACAATAGACGGAAATAGGAGGATATGCATTTACGGCGTTACAAAGTGAATCTTTTTCCCACCAATTTCCAGGATGGCAGATGGGAGGGGAGGGCGTTTTACCAGAGGGGGGAGGTTAATTAATTGATCAATTTAATTAAGTGGTTAATCAAGTTGATAAGTGTGAGAGGAGACCTACTCCAATAACTCAGACCTAAAAGTACACCTGTAGCAGCAGGGGTGGGAGGGGGAGGGGGGGATTGGGGGAGGGGGTGGTGGAAGAATTGGTTAAGTGCCTGTCAATGAAAAGGAAGGATCCTTTTAGTAGAACAATGAGTTAAGTACCTGTCAATGAAAGGAGAACAATATGTTCAGTACCAGTCAGTCAAAGGAGAACAATAGGTATGCTCCCGACTGCATACCTTCCTCTGATGTAGGCAACCTGTAGTAACAAAATGGACTGAAATGAACTTAGCCACACTACTCCTGGTTAGCGGCCACTTAAGTTCCATTCTGGGAATAGCGCAGAAAACGTGTTGTACCAACACATATAACGCCTAACCAGAAAATAAATGCTGGATAACTAAGCTGGTGAGCCGGCCGCGGTGACCGAGTGGTTCTAGGCGCTTCAGTCCGGAACCACGCGGCTGCTACGGTCGCAGGTTCGAATCCTGCTTAGGGCATGGATGTGTGTGATGTCCTTAGGTTAGTTACGTTTAAGTAATTCTAAGTCTAGGGGACTGATGACCTCAGATGTTAAGACCCATAATGCTTAGAACCATTTGAACCATTTTTGAACTAAGCTGGTGATTCTGGCAGTGTTAGTGAAGAATATGTTTTGATAATGGCAGGAATAGTTACAGAAGTAGTGATGACAAGATTGTTTGTTACAACGAGGAAGGAGAAGAAATGGGGACATCACAGAAATTATGTGGAAGAATATGACGATTCCAAATTTGTATGAAAATTTCGTAGTACAGCTTTTCGATTTTATGCTTGAGAAACTGGAGCATATCAATGAAATGTGAAACTATTTCCGAACACACAACTTTCTGCTTGCAGTCGGCCTAATAGACATTTGATATTGGCACTTCGTGAATTATATTCTGTCGTGTTATCTATGGAAATGAGGTAGATAAAGCGACCAATTGTGCCAAAACAATCTTGCTTATTTCGCGTGTGTTGTAATTGCTGCAATATTAGATAGGCCTATTACGTTTTATGTACAGACAGTGACAAAATAGACGCAATCAGATCGAGAAACAACACCAGTCTTGAGCACTACTCGTATTAACAGCTTTTCTCGGAATTAGACAACGACATTTTGAGTTTTCATGTAGCGAAACGTTTGACGAACTTTGATGAGGTAATGGATTCTTTCTCAGAAAGGAAAACACGCAGTGTAAAGCTGTAGCATGATTAGAGAGAGAAAAAATGTGTACTGTCTTGCTTGCCTCTTGTCTTTACCAGTTTTATGTTTCCTATATTTAAATGTATGTCACACAATAGTTAAAGTTATTAACTAATAGGTAATAAAGCGTGCAAATTTTCTGAAGATTTCTTATTCTCCAGTTACAAATAATCCCACTCAATATTAATTGTGAGTTTTTTAAGAGGGTTAGGATGTCAACGCGGCCGACTGGGAGCAGGAGATGTACCACTGGACATTTTAATCTCCACTGTCCTGAATATAGGTCTGATGGCTTTCATTACAAAATATACACTTTTGAATTTCACACAGCGAAATACAGTGATGTGCGATAGCATAATGCTCTGTGAAGAGGCATGGCACTGCACTTTCGCACACTTCTGACCAAAAAACATGTCTTACATTTCCTCGAATATATAGGTTTTATATATCAAACTCTTCATCTACGAAATGAACATATTTTGGAAAAACTATTTTTTTTTAAAATTTTGACGTCTTAACTCAAACGCTCGAAGAATGGAAGGGGGGGGGGGAGGGAGGGGGATACTATCAGCTGTCCCGGTTCGGAAATCTCTTAGGTCAGGGGCTGGTCAGAAGTGTAACGCCTGCTGTTCAGATTACCTGCTACAGGTGATAATGTTGTGCACCTGTTGGCACCCCATACCCTCAAGCCAGGGGCTGCACGCGTATTACGATGACGAATGCAGACCGCTGACTTGTGTTCGCCTCGTAGACTACTCACACGGATACGTCCATCGTGATGCTTTACGTAGAACCGGGACTCGTCTCAAAAGACGATGTGGTGGCGTTGCTGTGTCACTGGGTGCTCCACTGTCGGCACACTTTTCTTTGCTGCCACGGCAAGGGAAGCTGTAACAATGATCGATGTGCTGACAAGTCTGTGGTGCTCGAGAGATCGTCACACTGTCTTCATGGAAATTTATCTTGCTGCAAACAAGCTCATTTCCTGCCTCAAGGAACATGACGTAGCTGTACGATCAGGCACAGCGAAGGAAACGATATGTACAGTCGTGCTCTAAAGTATCCGAACGACCTGAATTGCATTTCGCCTGATTCGCATACAACCCTCATAACGCAGCTGTCTAGCAGGTCCTCTAATCGCTCCTCAGTACAGTCGTTTGACTATTGAAAATGGATCCAACAAAACACCACTAGAAAACATTGCTCTGTATCGGAATAACTCAAGATGTAAAGTAATACCACGATACTACAAATATCAGGGAAGACCTTATCACAGATAAGACTGTCCTTAAGGCTTGCAAGCTCACATTTATTACAATAAATGACATACCTGAAATGTTACCACTCTCATTATAACGCCAGAAAGTTAATGCACTTAGTAAGTTCGTCGTATTCATGATTTATTCTTCAAAGTAACACATCGTACTAATTTTTTAACACAAAATGACATTGAAAATTTAACTTTCTCACGAGCTGCCAGTTGAGAATATGTATGAAATTCAAATGACACGGCGAACCGTCTCGTTCTGCATATGGATTCAAACCCAGGTCATGCAGACTAAGCAAAGATTTCGTGACTGACGGAAACTAACAGTCATTCCTGACTAGACATACAGAGAGTGATATACCTCGATCTTAGACAGTATCAGTTAGGAAATATCAACTTTAAATTACATAACGTAAACATTTTTAACGGACGCGAATTCCTACCCAGCATCTATTGTCCCTATTAACGAACTACGAGAGATGTTAAATATTACTTCTTCTTAAGTAACTTACATGAAATGCCGTGAGGTAAAGTTTTGTGTTAGACAGGGATTCGAACCCAGAACCTAATCGGATTGTTATCGAAGCACTATCACTGTGGCATATAGCATTTCATCGGCAGTAACAAGATGTTTAAACTGAAATGACCAGACAAAACATTAACTTTTTCCTTCCCAGGACTCCAACCCGGCACCTATCGCTGTTATATTCTAGAGAAAACGAACGTTAAATATGGGTTTGTTACACCAGCAGCGACATGTGAGTATTTTTGAACTAGAAATAATATGACGAAGAGTTCAGTGCTGACTGGTAATGGAACCCCACACATATCGTTGTTAACTACACACAAAGAGACGTCAGCTACCGAATTTTTCTCCACCAGCTGCTCAGAATAGCATCTTGAACTTACAGTCATCTCGCAAATATTTGTGTGTCTCACTGGGAGTTAAAAACGTCAGATATCGTTAGTGTTGACAACGAATGAAAATACATTAAAATCAAAATTATTTTCCACCAGCAGATAGGTGCTCTCATGCTAGAGCTTGATAATACATAATGAAAACTTCAGTGAAGGGCCAGAATTCGAACCCATTCACGCGCAGTATGTGGAGATGTTGAGGGATCCAGTTTTGAACAAACAACAAATTGTAGTCGAGCTGCACTGTCACAAAGGGATCAAATTTCGCGTTAAGGGCGGTCTGAGTTGCATTCCCAGTTCAGAACCAATTTTATCGCAGAAGCTCAAATAAAAGATGAAATAAGTGTCCTGTGATCCTACATAGCGTTTGTTTCGTCACTAGAAATAAATAACTAGTATAAGAAAGGTTACTGGTGATAGAGTTTCTACATGTCGCCACTCCTGACTTTATTGTGCTTCAACCTAATGTCTACTTGGTAGAGAAGGAATATCATGTTTATGTGAATTTCAGACCACAATGCCATTATACCTTCTTCACTTGGCGTAGCCAGAAGAGAACAGATTCTGACTCTCCCCACCAAAAATCTTCAGCAGAAGGTGGAATCGAACCGAGACCATGAGTACATGAATCTACCACCAATCATAAACACCACCAAATCCTCTTCCCTGTGGCTCTTTTTCCTATTGTAACGCCATTGCGCCACACTGGAAGAGACTTCTGACACACAGGCTCCCTGTACTGGTCTGCAGCATGTTCAGTACATTCATTTACTCGGTTGACCGAATCGCCATGAACTAGCTACCTCAGCTGCCCATTGCTTACATTCGAATCTATTTTATAACCACCGAAATAAAATCACGTAGTTGCCACCTACACAGAACTGCCAACAGTGTAGGATGCAGAAATTTAAGCAGGAAGTGTTCCTTTCCACTTGAGCTGCTCTATTGCGCTATCTGTTTGTTGGTAACGTCGTGCAGTGCAAAAGAAAAACTGTAACTGTCTGTCTCTCAGAAGTCTACATCTGGCCACATGCATTATCTTACAACACTGTGGAATGCGGAAGTTCTGGAGAAATTGTTCTTGACTCCTGCAGCTGTTGTGGTTGTAGTTCAGCTAGTAGTGTAACGGTAAGTGTAGTGCACCATGGACAAAACGTCGCGAGTTCAAATACATTCACTGCAACATTTTTTTAAACGCAATTCTGCTGTCTGCTGAAGTTATCAATCTAATGGAATTTTGAACATAATTCCCTTCACTTCTCAACCCAAAATAGTCGCATGTGGAAAAAGTGCAAACTACTGCGACATTTTGTTCTTTTCAGGTTTAATAGACTGCCAGGCAGCAGATGCATCTCGAAACTTTTGTATTATGTATGGGGAGAGCGCATCGTAACAAAAACACATCAGAAAGTATTTTCTACATTGTCTGTCGTGTGGTAGTGGCATTTTATTCTTCTTCAAACCTTGTTTGACAGCTTTAACTCAGAACAAGTTTCTGCATGTAATCAATGAACTGCATGTGCATTGTCAGACTTATCTATAACCTCAGAGAATTCGGATATATCATTGATGACTAGTTTCTCTCCCATATCTACAATTGTTTTAACAACACTAAAAGAAACCCTACGAAAATTTGCTCTGCATTATAAGAAATGAAGTGAAACTACCCATGATAACCTTACGACGAAAGTCTGTTTTAATAAACCTGAGTATCTGTACACAAGCGTGCCTCTACCGGACCAAATTAATAAAATACTACACACTTAGATTTCGATTGGGTCCGTGTTTAATTGGTATACCGTGTCATACTCAAGAGGTATGCAAATGTAGCATTTCATAAATAAAGTTATGTATTCCTAGAAACCCAAAATTTGCTTGTCAGCAACGGAAAGAGGCATTGCCTGTTGTGCAGCATTGTAAGTTTTTCACAATTGCACTACGAGCCGAAGGTATTTTCTTGCGTTTTCATTTATCGATGTTTGAAATTTTCACTAATTCAGCAAATTTCTTAGTTCGAGAAAATCCACTGTGATGTGTGTAGCTACCGGATAATTCGATTATTGCCTTCATTATTACTATCATTTTCTTCATACCGCTGCTAGAACACATGTGCTTGAACATCATTTAATGCCTTTTGGCCATTATAGAAGTAGTTTCCCAAGAACAGGTTCGTTCCCTGTGTACGGAATTCTTTTCATGTTAATATCAAACATCAGCAATTTCTCGTAGATTACATTAAAACTGAAGAAATTGATGAAGTGGTCACTTGATAACAAAAACGCGCTGTCTTTCTTCATTTACTGGCGCCTATAAATGGCTTCTGTAATGTGGGAAAGTATTTCACAGTCGCAAAACCCGCATCCGACCCATTGATTGACCTTACACTTAAAGTCGCTGACCATAAATGCTAGCTCAGAGTGACATCAGTTTAAGTAACCTAATGTAGCGAAGATTGTTTGCCAGTGCTCTTTCTCACCGGAAAATACGCAATTAACCCATTAGGCTCCATAAGTACACTGCAACAGTAATTCCTGTGCGTATGCAATGCATACGGATTGTAGAATTTAGTGGTGCTCTCTCTTCCTCTTCTGTGGACAATATGCCTTATCTAACCGGGCGCTTTATTATTACAGGCCCCGGGCAGTGCAACATCATACTGACAACTTCACTGTTCGTTTTACCTAATTTTGTAATCATTTAAATAAAACAACATGACCATCCAGTGGGAAACATTTCGTCCCCCTTTTCCTTTTGTGAAATTTGACAGTAAGCTTTTTGCCTTCCAACCAGCGAAATGCGGCAGAGTACGGATGTTAAACGATTCACAAACCTCGATTTAGGGCCGGTAAGACGATTTCTTTAAACATTGTCGTAGCTGAAGGAATTTAGTTTCTTCTTAAGTCGTCTTATGCAGCAACGTTCACAGACATCTCAAATAGGAAAAGCTGTTTATCTAGGTACGAAGGTTGTAAAACAAAGTTCCCACGGTTTGTGTAAGGTTGATCTTTTCGTCTGATAGCACTGCGAAAGTATTTTGTCTAAGAGGTATCACAAGTAGTGTTCCTGTAGCTGTGTGAATCATTGGCTGCAAACGAGTTTAACACCAATGGGTACAGTACTGCAAATATTCAAAATGATTACAATCAGGACTTAGTTCATTCAGAAACTGAGGCGTATTTATAATACTGAAGCAAGACTGTGTATCCCTGTCTTGCTTGAGTGGGCACTGGAAGGCGTTTACACACACGTATACAATGGCGTGAATACTTCGAACGCTATTGTTAACGTTGCTCTCATAAACCAATTTTGTTTTTATAATTCGTCTGGGTCTTCAGCGTGCAATATGTGTTGTAGATACAGTCTGAGACAAAAAAATTGACCGCTGAGTCGACACGTAAGGTGGACAATACAGTCGTGGTCCCCTCAGAATTCTATGTCCAGCAATATGCTCGATATGGCAACATTGTAGACTACGGCACTTCCTGGAGAAAGTCTTGACTGCAGTCTGAGTACATCAGTCTAGACTACGACTGTAGTCTAGAGGTTAAACACAAGACTAGCTAATACGACATCTGGCAACAGGAATCACACGTCGACAAATCTTTTTGTCGCCCCTTTCCCCTCGGTGCTGAAGCACAAACAGATTTACTTTACCACTGGTAGCCTCAAGAAAAAGACGTTATAATTCATAATCCGCATTAAACTTCACGTTCCTTCATTACCAACTTTGCGGAGCCGGTTTACGTTGGGGAAAGACATAGGCGGAATTCATGGTAAACAGAAATAATGTCGCCAGCGTAAACTTACACTAGAAAGTTTTATTTTATTTGATGAACCGATAGCCATTTAAAGGAACAGGGCACTTATTTTACTTGTATTTGATTGATCTACAGATGTTGATAAATTTGGTGCTGGACTGCGATTTGAGTTCGTATCTCCTCTCTCGAGTATTTGAATCTCTCGGAACAGTATAGTTCAATCATTTCGTTCCTTTTCACAAGACTGCAGTCTTCTCTAGGTCTCCTCCAAAGGTAAGTATGTGGGTCCGAATACTGATCCAGTACAAAACTATTCATAATTTCATTTCGAGCCCTATCACGTGCACACCGGCCTGCTAGTGAAAATTAACATGCATTTTTAACGTCTGTTCATGTGTTCCAACATTCGCAATAGGTGTCGTTATTTCTGGTCAAACACGCACACATCTTCCCGTTGGTGAGTAACCAATTGATACTTAAGCTATATTCGTGGAAGATAAAGAAGGACGGTAGGTGTGCGGTTCGATTGTCGCTCATGCACAAAATCTTGTATCCTTATTTTAGATTCAAACACCTAGCAGCTGGTAAGAAAAACCGATACATAAGATGTGATTTTATTTTGTTAACAATCCGATTACGTGTTGGGGTTCGGATCTCCATCACAGAACTTCACATCATGCACTTCATCTTTAAATGCATGCACACTTTGTAATTTCCGAATGGAGGTATATCAGACATCTTTCGTGGTTAGTTAACAGAGACGAAAGAGTCTTGATAGGAGTCCCGGTTTATTACAAAAACTGTCGTCTTTTATTTTCAAGTTTAGATTTGGTCACTGATATTGGCGAAAATTTAGGTAATTCATGACTCTTCATGGCTAGTCAGCAATATGATTAGATTAGATTTGATTCGATTAATATTTCTCCCATACATCATGAATATGACAAAATGGCTCTGAGCACTATGGGACTCAACTGCTGAGGTCATTAGTCCCCTAGAACTTAGAACTAGTTAAACCTAACTAACCTAAGGACATCACAAACATCCATGCCCCAGGCAGGATTCGAACCTGCTACCGTAGCGGTCTTGCGGTTCCAGACTGCAGCGCCTTTAACCGCACGGCCACTTCGGCCGGCCATGAATATGACATTTCGTAATGATGTGGAATGTGTCATTTTACATTTTAATAACTGACAGTTACTGATTTATGATGCTTAGTTTATAGTCAGTTGTGAGTATTATTACTAACTACGCTCCAGTCCCTAAACCTAATTACAGAAGTGCGAATCAGATGCATTACGTATTCCAGGCCGTGCCAGCCGCTTCTTTGAGATACCAGCTATGGTCACTTCCCAGCCCTCTGTAGTAATACATCGGTTCGTCTTCTTCCTGCTGGTACTGTAACTGAGATGTGGCAACAGGGAAAGGTATGTTTGGCAACTCTGTCATCGACGAGTTACTTCCTGGTGTGCACGGAATTAGGCCTCAAAGTTCACTTGACTTTTCCTGTTATTTCCATTGAATAATCTGAGTCATTATCGCTTGAGGTGTAACAAAAGTTTGTAAATTTACGATTTTCTGCCCAGGAAAGTCGATGCACGTGGAAAATCCTAACTAATCTTGTCCTTTAAATAGTGATTTACGAGTTCTAGTCACTATTGGTCTCGTAACAGGAATTGTAGACATGTACCACTTCGCTAGTTCTGTGGTAATATGCTGATCTGTAAATAAGCGTCTGTTCTGGTTCGTGATTCGAGTCTCGCTGACTGCGACTTTTTTTTATCCCTTCCGTGAAAGAGATACAAGCAGTCAGATCAAACATCGATAAGGAAAACGCAAGAAAATACTTTCGGCTCATAGTGCAATTGTGAAAAACTTACAATGCTGCACAACAGGCAATGCCTCTTTCCGTTGCTGACAAGCAAATTTTGGGTTTCTAGGAATACATAACTTTATTTATGAAATGCTACATTTGCATACCTCTTGAGTATGACACGGTATACCAATTAAACACGGACCCAATCGAAATCTAAGTGTGTAGTATTTTATTAATTTGGTCCGGTAGAGGCACGCTTGTGTACAGATACTCAGGTTTATTAAAACAGACTTTCGTCGTAAGGTTATCATGGGTAGTTTCACTTCATTTCTTATAATGCAGAGCAAATTTTCGTAGGGTTTCTTTTAGTGTTGTTTAAACAATTGTAGATATGAGAGAGAAACTAGTCATCAATGATATATCCGAATTCTCTGAGGTTACAGATAACAGTCTGACAATGCACATGCAGTTCATTGATTACATGCAGAAACTTGTTCTGAGTTAAAGCTGTCAAACAAGGTTTGAAGAAGAATAAAATGCCACTACCACACGACAGACAATGTAGAAAATACTTTCTGATGTGTTTTTGTAACGATGCGCTCTCCCCATACATAATACAAAAGTTTCGAGATGCATCTGCTGCCTGGCAGTCTATTAAACCTGAAAAGAACAAAATGTCGCAGTAGTTTGCACTTTTTCCACATGCGACTATTTTGGGTTGAGAAGTGAAGGGAATTATGTTCAAAATTCCATTAGATTGATAACTTCAGCAGACAGCAGAATTGCGTTTAAAAAAATGTTGCAGTGAATGTATTTGAACTCGCGACGTTTTGTCCATGGTGCACTACACTTACCGTTACACTACTAGCTGAACTACAACCACAACAGCTGCAGGAGTCAAGAACAATTTCTCCAGAACTTCCGCATTCCACAGTGTTGTAAGATAATGCATGTGGCCAGATGTAGACTTCTGAGAGACAGACAGTTACAGTTTTTCTTTTGCACTGCACGACGTTACCAACAAACAGATAGCGCAATAGAGCAGCTCAAGTGGAAAGGAACACTTCCTGCTTAAATTTCTGCATCCTACACTGTTGGCAGTTCTGTGTAGGTGGCAACTACGTGATTTTATTTCGGTGGTTATAAAATAGATTCGAATGTAAGCAATGGGCAGCTGAGGTAGCTAGTTCATGGCGATTCGGTCAACCGAGTAAATGAATGTACTGAACATGCTGCAGACCAGTACAGGGAGCCTGTGTGTCAGAAGTCTCTTCCAGTGTGGCGCAATGGCGTTACAATAGGAAAAAGAGCCACAGGGAAGAGGATTTGGTGGTGTTTATGATTGGTGGTAGATTCATGTACTCATGGTCTCGGTTCGATTCCACCTTCTGCTGAAGATTTTTGGTGGGGAGAGTCAGAATCTGTTCTCTTCTGGCTACGCCAAGTGAAGAAGGTATAATGGCATTGTGGTCTGAAATTCACATAAACATGATATTCCTTCTCTACCAAGTAGACATTAGGTTGAAGCACAATAAAGTCAGGAGTGGCGACATGTAGAAACTCTATCACCAGTAACCTTTCTTATACTAGTTATTTATTTCTAGTGACGAAACAAACGCTATGTAGGGTCACAGGACACTTATTTCATCTTTTATTTGAGCTTCTGCGATAAAATTGGTTCTGAACTAGGAATGCAACTCAGACCGCCCTTAACGCGAAATTTGATCCCTTTGTGACAGTGCAGCTCGACTACAATTTGTTGTTTGTTCAAAACTGGATCCCTCAACATCTCCACATACTGCGCGTGAATGGGTTCGAATTCTGGCCCTTCACTGAAGTTTTCATTATGTATTATCAAGCTCTAGCATGAGAGCACCTATCTGCTGGTGGAAAATAATTTTGATTTTAATGTATTTTCATTCGTTGTCAACACTAACGATATCTGACGTTTTTAACTCCCAGTGAGACACACAAATATTTGCGAGATGACTGTAAGTTCAAGATGCTATTCTGAGCAGCTGGTGGAGAAAAATTCGGTAGCTGACGTCTCTTTGTGTGTAGTCAACAACGATATGTGTGGGGTTCCATTACCAGTCAGCACTGAACTCTTCGTCATATTATTTCTAGTTCAAAAATACTCACATGTCGCTGCTGGTGTAACAAACCCATATTTAACGTTCGTTTTCTCTAGAATATAACAGCGATAGGTGCCGGGTTGGAGTCCTGGGAAGGAAAAAGTTAATGTTTTGTCTGGTCATTTCAGTTTAAACATCTTGTTACTGCCGATGAAATGCTATATGCCACAGTGATAGTGCTTCGATAACAATCCGATTAGGTTCTGGGTTCGAATCCCTGTCTAACACAAAACTTTACCTCACGGCATTTCATGTAAGTTACTTAAGAAGAAGTAATATTTAACATCTCTCGTAGTTCGTTAATAGGGACAATAGATGCTGGGTAGGAATTCGCGTCCGTTAAAAATGTTTACGTTATGTAATTTAAAGTTGATATTTCCTAACTGATACTGTCTAAGATCGAGGTATATCACTCTCTGTATGTCTAGTCAGGAATGACTGTTAGTTTCCGTCAGTCACGAAATCTTTGCTTAGTCTGCATGACCTGGGTTTGAATCCATATGCAGAACGAGACGGTTCGCCGTGTCATTTGAATTTCATACATATTCTCAACTGGCAGCTCGTGAGAAAGTTAAATTTTCAATGTCATTTTGTGTTAAAAAATTAGTACGATGTGTTACTTTGAAGAATAAATCATGAATACGACGAACTTACTAAGTGCATTAACTTTCTGGCGTTATAATGAGAGTGGTAACATTTCAGGTATGTCATTTATTGTAATAAATGTGAGCTTGCAAGCCTTAAGGACAGTCTTATCTGTGATAAGGTCTTCCCTGATATTTGTAGTATCGTGGTATTACTTTACATCTTGAGTTATTCCGATACAGAGCAATGTTTTCTAGTGGTGTTTTGTTGGATCCATTTTCAATAGTCAAACGACTGTACTGAGGAGCGATTAGAGGACCTGCTAGACAGCTGCGTTATGAGGGTTGTATGCGAATCAGGCGAAATGCAGTTCAGGTCGTTCGGATACTTTTGAGCACGACTGTACACCCTCTCCGGTGCTATGCACGTGGGTCCATTGAGCTCCTGCATGGCAATGAGTGTGGCCCTCCAGAAGCGATCAGTTCTAGATTCGCATGACAGTGGTTTCGAGACCAACGCCAGCACCAATAGCGCAGAACGATAAACTGCAGTCTTGATAGGCCGCGATGTTGTGTCCTAGGTATAGGGAAGACAGGGGCTTACAGGTCAGTCTGTAATTTCCGAGCGGTTAAGAGCAAATGTAGAAAGACAGACTTCCAGTAAAAGTACGTTGATTGTCTGGATCAGTGTCTGTCACAGGGCGCCTACGATTTTCGACTTATTCTCGCAGGATGAGACTCAAGGAAGTCATGGGTCCGATAAACGCTATTTAATTGCAATTAGACAAACTACTACACGGAAGGCTAATTCTAAGCATCAGAAAAGCAAAGGATGCCACTGGTTGCCCAACAGAAGTCAGTGTCCATGACACGAGAGGAAACAGAAGCAGCAAACAGTAGCAGCATTGTAAGTACAAACTTTGAGAGCAGCACTCCAATGAGAAAAACAGACTTGTCGGAGCTTACCCGTGGCTAGCAACGAGCAACACGGAGTTGGTGTCCGAACGACGAGAACTTTCTTGCAAAAAGCATAGCCTTTTAAAGGAATGTAAGGGCGCATTATTCTCCATCTCTGTAGTGGGCACGCCAATCCACTGGCACATTTACGCCCGTATTCCACGGAGTAAGATTCGCAGCCACCCTACTCGCCAGTTCATGCGTCGGCTCCCTTGAGGGCTCTGTCGTCTGCAAGCTGGCAGGCCTGCACTGAGCTTCGCGTGTTTCACGTGATAGATAAAGCGCTATTTTTCTTGTGAGGCCCAGTCAGGTTCCCTGCATGCTAACTGCACAGGCCAATCGGAAGTCATGTTTGGCGACTGACGTCACAGCCTACAGGGCGGGAACTCTGTGAGACAACGCCAACCCTCGAGATCAAACAGAACGTCACACGACCGCCGGCCGACCTGCGATATTTCTCAAACGATTATAAGGAAACTATTCGGCAAAAAAATTGATTCTCACACACCTTATAGTTTCATTCGTCAGATTCACAATGAACAATCTATCATTTCATCAATGGTCATATTTACTTATTATATTTTAGGATTAAGTAAAGCCGGCCGCAGTGGCCGAGCGGTTCTAGGTGCCACAGTCTGGAACCGCGCGACTGCTACGGTCGCAGGTTCGAGTCCAGCCTCGGGCATGGGTGTGTGTGATGTCCTTAGGTTAGGTAGGTTTAAGTAGTTCTAAGTTCTAGGGGACTGATGACCACAGCAGTTGAGTCCCATAGTGCTCAGAGCCATTTGAACCATTTTTGATTAAGTAAACTACCGCAAGAATTTCAGAAAGTTTGCAGTGAAATATAGAGGCCGCTATGAATTTGCGTTTTGTGCATGTTAGGTTATATGTTACTGCGAATGAAATGTAGCTAATATATTGAATTTTTCCTTAAACTTTAAAGGATATTGCTCTCTATCACCAATCTTGAGAAAATGAATCGTAGATAATGCGCTTCGTCATCAACTCGCGCGCCAGCGAAAATGCCAGAACGAGATATTCACAAAATTCATCGTACTTTAAACAGTTTCATATGTTGAAATAAGATTTTGGCAAATGACAATATGCAAAGAGGAGAGAATTTCGCCATATGATTAATGTGAGAAACTTCCCTATCTACTGCGATATTCAAGCGACTACAGATTGTTTTAGTGAAATGATGTAATATTTAAGCGCCTTCGATAGCAGGTGAAACGAGAATTACTGTGGGTCTGGAACAGTATATGTGAAGAAATTACAGTTCACTTTTATACCAAGTGTCATTAACTTTTGGCGTGTCTTTAAAAAAAATGGCTCTGAGCACTATGCGACTTAACTTCTGAGGTCATTAGTCGCCTAGAACTTAGAACTAATTAAACCTAACTAACCTAAAGACACCACCGACATCCATGCCCGAGGCAGGATTCGAACCTGCGACCGGAGCGGTCGCTCGGCTCGAAACTGTAGCGCCCAGAGCCGCACGGCCACTCCGGCCGGCGCGTGTCTTTACGTAAGTTGCTCTTTTATGATTGTGTCGCAATTTCAACTGCATTGGAATGTTAGTGAGATGAATATTTATAAGCTCAGCTGTATACTGGCGAAAGAAACCGATTAATATGGCAACAAGGAGTATTACATACTATTCAAAACTCGTCACTGATAATATTTCTCTGAAAAAAAAAATGGTTGTGATAATTCTAGGGAAAATAAATCGCTACTTCTGTTGAAATTTCGACAAAATCCTATTCAACAGTGTATTTTTAATATTGAATTATACGGATTGAAACTGGGCAACGGATTTTTTTCTGTATCTCAACGATGTATTTCTAAGAAATATAAAAACAGTTAACAGCGCATAGCATACCATCTTTTATTTCCTGTTGCTATACAGATTGAGGGATTGTACTTTTTCACCACAAACGTGTTTTAGTTTGTCGAAGATACTGGTAATCTGTTTACGCCTTGATAAGCAGTTAGCTATATTTTGCAAGTTCAAATGTTTTCATATTTCTCAGATCACTGAGACACAGAAATGAAATTCTTTGGCCATTGTCAATCAACGTTACTGATTATTTACTGGGGTATAGGATTCCACTAAAATTTCAACAGAAGTATAGATTTATTTTCGTCAGACTTCTTATTCCCTTTAATTTTCTTCACAGAGACGTTTTTAGTGACGAGTGTTGAGTAATACGTTAAGTTCCCTTGCTGCCACGTTCAAATCTGCTTCAGTCACCAAAACATAGCAGAGTTTGTAAATATTCATGTTACTAACATTCTGATGCAGTTGAAATTACCACAGAAACATAAAACAGCTTCCGATGGAAAGACATATCAATAGTTTATGAGAATGTCGATTCTCAGTATGGAAATAAAGTGAAATTTCCTCACGTTTGTTGTCCTAACCCATACTAATTCTGTTCAAAAAAATGTTCAGATGTGTGTGAAATCTTATGGGACTTAACTGCTAAGGTCATCAGTCCCTAAGCTTACCCACTACTTAACCTAAATTATCCTAAGGACAAACACACACACCCATGCCCGAGGGAGGACTCGAACTTCCGCCGGGACCAGCCGCACAGTCCATGACTGTAGTGCCCAGACCGCAAGGCTAATCCCGCACGGCTAGTAATTCTGTTTCACCAGCTATCGATGGCGCTTAAATATTATATCATTTCAATAAAAAAATCTGTAGTCGCTTCAATATCGCAGTTTATATGGACGTTTCGCATATTAATCATATGGCGAAGTACTCTCCTCTTTGCGTAATATCATTTGCCAAGATCTTCGGTTCGTCTGCTTAGCATACGTCTAAGGAAAATCAGAACAGATCTTCTTGTGAACCCTTTATTTCCAAATTTATTGCCATTTATTGGCACCCCTTTTCGTAACCTTGAGTCATAATTTGTTAGAACGCTACCTGTTCTTCAGTATGTGAAGATATACGAATAACTTATCAGTTATTGTTCCTCTGTGGGTAATGGTTACGTCTTATGCTTCCTTACACTTAGTTAATTAGTATTTTTGACAGTATGGATGGCACGATGACTTATTAATAATTATAGCTCTGAGTTATACTTACCAGAAAATTGTAAATTCGTGTATGTTACTAACTATTTAGATTTTAATATCCAGACTGTATATAGATTTATTTCATACTCAACTTTGAACTGGATTTTCGTACATATCGAATTTATGATTTTGAAAGTGCTCAATTTTGCAGAACTAACAACTAAATTTACTTCTGTAATAATCTGCTTAACTTTAGATTTGTTCGGGTTTGTATGTGTACTATACATTGAGGTGACAAGAGTCATGGGATAGCAATATGCACATTTACTGGTGATGGTAGTATCATGCACACAAGGTCTAAAAGGACAGTGCATTGGCGGAGTTGTCATTTGTACTCAGGCCATTCATATGAAAGGTTCCCGACGTGTTTATGACCGCACGATGGGAATTTACAGAATTTGAACGCTGAATAGTAGTTGGAGATAGACTCATGGGACATTTCATTTTGGAAATCGTTAGGAAATTCAATATACCGAGATCCACAGTGTCAAGAGTGTGCCGAGAATACCAAATTTCAGGCAGTGCCCCTCATCACGGACAACGCGGTGGCCAACGGCCTTCACTTAACAACCGAGAGCAGCACTGTTTGCGTAGATTTGTCAGCTCTAACAGACAAGCAGCACTGCGTGAAATAATCGCGCAAACCTATTTAGGACGTACAATGAACATATCTGTTAGGACAGTGCGGGGAAATTTTGGGTTAATGGGCTAAAGCAGTAGGCGACCGACGCGAGTGCCTTTGCTAACAGCACAAGATTCCTGCAGTGCCTCTCCTGGGCTCGTGACCACATCGGTTGGACCCTATAAAACCGTGGCCTGGTCAGATGTGTCCCGATTTCAGTTGGTAAGAGTTGATGGTAGGTTTCGAGTGTGGCACAGACACCACGAAGCCATGGATGCAAGTTGTCAACAAGGCACTGTGCAAGCTGATGGTGGCTCCATAATGGTGTAGGCTGTGTTTACACTGAATGGACTAGGTCTTCTGGTCCAGCTGAACCGATCATTGACTGGAAATGGTTATGACCAGCCACTTGGAGACCATTTGCAGTCATTCACTGACTTCATATTTTCAAACAACGATGGAATTTTAAGGGATGACGATGCGCCTTGTCACTGGGCCACAAATGTTTGCGACTGGCTTGAAGAACATTGTTGACAGTTCTAGCGAATGATTTGGCCACCCATTGAACATCTGTGGGACGGCTCAATATTTCTGGAGGGAGCTTCCAACGACTTGATCCATGCCTCGTCGAGTTACTGCACTGCGCCGGGCAAAAGGAGTTTAGACACGGTATTAGGAGCTATCCCATGACTTTTTTCACCTCAATGCACTGCAAAAACTAACCATTAATGTGGCTTCTTTCTTTATACACTCGATAGTGGTAGGATCAGCGACACGCCGAAAAATTTTGTAGGTGTGGGCATTTATGCCTTGCTTGTTGTGTGAGCTATTACCCGAACACGTCACTTATGGTTCTGTATTTAATGTTTCCTTAATTTTACTAACTTCCTTATTTCAGTTTGATTCATAATATGCCACCGTTTTGTTGGCTGCATTCAAATTGTTCTTAACAGTTATCTGCCAGGACGAACGGCCTTACCTCGGCAGTAACAGCGCTTCCAGTCGAAACACCGATGTTACGAGATGTTGGGCCTGACTAGCACTTGGATGGGTGAGCGTCCTCAACCCTTGTGAGGCCAGCCGAGGAGCTACTTGATTGAGAAATAGTTTTCGTGACCTGTCACGAAAACTAACAGGGGCTGGGAGAACTATCTGCTGACCACATGCCTCTCCATACTTCCCTGAAGAAATCTGACTACAGGTAGACTCCATTCTAGAATTTTACGAGATACAGCTGCTTGAAGTCTAAGACTCTTGCCTCGTTGACTATTTGAAAGCCACGACTCTCTGTAAGTCCAAATTTCTTTTATTTTATCTTCATATCCACTACGCGAGATATCTGTAGAAAGAAGTGATAATTTCATGATTCATTCTAGAACGTCCACTAACGGAATTTGAAAGTAAACGTTCACTCGACGCACAATCTCTTTCCTGCGGCCTCTTCCCATGAAGATTTTTGAGCATTTCAGTGACGCTATCGCGCTATATAAACAAATCCGTGATGAAATGTGTAGCTCGTCCAGTAATTATCTCTTTCTCCCTTAATGCTTCTCTGTAAGCGATGCAGAATGACAAACGATATTGAAAAAATTGTTGGCTAAAACGTATATAAGCGACCTTCCATGTGGACGAGTTACACTTCTTTAGTAAGGAAGGTTCGAGTTTAACGTCATGCCGACGATGAAGTTATTAAAGTCGAGATACAACCTTGGATAGCCAAGGACGAGAAATTAAATCCGCCGTTTTCTTTATTAGGGAGCAAGCCCAACACACACCCTGATTGATTTAGGGAAACCACAGAATACCTAAATGTGCTTGACCAGACAGCGTACTGAACCTTGACCCTCCCGAATATGAATCCAATGACCGCGTCATCTCGTTCGCTGCTATCTTAGGAATCCTCCAGCTTATTTCGGCCTAGTAACATCATTCCCCACGACTAAATGTTTGTTGGGGTTCCACTATGAATCTGTTGTGATGAATGAAACAATTGTACAACTGCAGTAGCCACGGGTAACGGCACCGAACTCTGCTGGCTTGTACCATCAGTGCTTGGCAGTAGGGCGAAATGGGTCCTCAACCACGATCCAATATCTGTGGCCTCTTTAGTTTATTGTATCCTTTATTAAAAACTTGTTTATACAATAAAATCATCCATAGTACTAAATTTATGATCATCACCAAGTGCTTTAATCCAGGTTATACACATATCATCACGACTTAATACATACAACGAAACCACTCGTAATGGTTTTTGAAAACAAAAAGGATCAGATACCTTTCTTGAACAAATCCATATCACTTCGGACAGCATTAGAGTCTTGCATGCCAAAACGTCAAGAGTAACAATCCGTCCCAAAGTGGATATATTGTTGATATTGTCTTTGTCAACACGAACTAAAGCAATGGCTACCTAATTTTGTCCACCCATCATTTTCACATTACTGAAAACAAAATCGAATTTACAGCCACGAAACACAGGAAGACATTTAACGTTGTTGTGTTCTTCAGTCTGAAGACTGGCTTGACGCAGTTTTCCACGCTGCTCTATCCCGTGCAAGCCTCATCAACTCTGAATAACTACTGCAGCCTACATTCATTGGAACCTGCTTACTGTATTCGTGTCAAGGTCTCCCTTTACAGTTTTTACCCCCCACACCTCCTTCTATTACCAAATTGATTATACCTTGATGCTGCAGGGCTTTTCGTATAAATCTATCCCCTCTTTTAGTCAAGTTATGACAAATTTCTTTTTTTCTCCTGTTCGATTCAATATCGCCTCATTAATTATTCGATCTACCTGTCGAATCTTCAGCATTCTTCTGTAGCACCACATTTCAAAAGGCTCTATTCTCTTCTTGTCTGAAAAGTTTATCCTTCTCGTTTCATTTCCGTACAAGGCTACACTCCAGAAAAACACCTTCAGAGAAGACTTCATAACGCTAAATTTATATTAAATGTTAACACATTACTATTTTTCATAAATGAATCGCTTCCTGTCACCAGTAACCATTTTGTATCCTTCCTACTTCGGCCATCAGCAGTTACTTTGCTGTTCAGATAGCAAAACTCATCTACTAAGTTTAGTGTTTGATTTCGTAATTTGAGTCCATCAGCATCGCCTGATTTATTTCGACTAAATTCCATCACCCCTGTTTTGTGTTTGTTCATGTTCATCATCCAATCTCTTTACAAGACACTAGCCATTCCGTCCAACTGCTTTCGCAAGCCGTTTGCTGTCTCTGACAGAATTACAAAGCCATGGAAAACCTCAAACGTTTTATTTGTGTTGGTTTCCTTTACTGTGTAGATTAAAGAACATGGTGCGTAGGCTACAACCCTGTCTCAGTCCCTTCTCAACTAGTGCTTCCCTTTCATGTCCTTCGACTCCTACAAACTGTAGTCGGATTTCTGTACAAGTTGTAAATAACATTTCGTATCCTGTATTTTATCCTTGCTATCTTCGAAGTTTCAAAGAGTGTGGTCCAGTCAGCGTTATCAAAATATTTCTCTAAATCTACAAATGCTATAAACATGGATTTGCCTTTCTTCAGCCTACCTCCTAGGATAAGTCGCGGGGTCATTATTGCCTCACGTGTTCCAGAATTTCTCTGCAAGCCAAACTGTGCTTCCCCGAGGTCTATTTCTATCAGTTTCTTGTTCTTCTGTAAATAGTTCATGTCAGAATTTTGCCGTGACTTATTAAACTGATGATTCTATAGTATTGACATCTATCAGCGACTGTCTTCTTTGTAATTGGAATTATTACATTCTTCTTTAAATCTGAAGGTATTTCCCCTGCATCATATCTTGCACACCAACTTGAAAAATCTCAGTAAATCTGTGCGAATGCCGTCACTGCCGCGGCATTACTTCGACTTAGGTCTTTAAGTGCTCTGTCAGATTCTTCTCGCAGTGTTATAGCTCCTATCTCACCTACTACCTCTTCTCTTTGTATAATTATTTCCTCAAGTTTTTCAGCCAATATTTACCTCCTATACAGAGTGCAAACGATATATTGTTTACTGCGACCACAGTGATGTAAAGGAGGTTACGACAGAGAATTTTATATGGGACACTGGGTCTATCAGGTTGGGAAAATACCTCAAATTGAACTACAAAAACCACCTAAGCTGCAGCGCATGCGCGTCGCGCTTGATGTGCAGTATTCTCTCGTTCTCTTCGTGCAAACTGTTAGCCCTGTAGGGAAAATGAATAGAGTCTTTTTTGTAGGAACTTTAACGTAGTTTAATTTTGTACTGGGATGCGTTTTCGCTAGAGGCCACAGTATTCTAATTATTCAAGAAGAACGCATAAAAGTGACCTTGAAATGCACACACACCCCCACACTCCTACATTACCAGTCAGGATTTTTACTACAGTATGTTGTTCATGGCACTCCCTTCTACCACTGTGCAAATATTTGCGATGAGATGTATTATTTTCCATATGCAACCTTTTTACTCTTCACTGACTGTTCTATTACGCCATCGCCTTAATTGTGCAACTTCAAACTGTAAAATTGACGTTTGCGTAGATTTTACCTTACAGTTTTTCTGAATTTTAACAGTATAAAATTAACAATTAAATTGCTTTGTTTGTCTGACCTTAATACTACGAAATCACTGTGGTTGTACAGGTTACATTTAGAAATAATTGTAAACGTAAATAGTTTTTTCATAATGTTTACGAAAGTATTTTTTCTTTCATTATCCTCACGAAGAAGTATAAATTAATAATGTTAACGAAATAGTCGACTAAGCCAGTGGCGTCACAGCAGAGTGAATGAAGACCAAAACACGTCGAATATGGGAAATAATTCGTGTAGTCAGTGGCAGGAGGGAGTGCCATGAACAACATACTAAAAATCCTGACCGGCGGCGTCGGGAGGGGTGTTGCGTTTGAAGTTCACTTCGTGTCTTCCTTGAGTAACTCGTAAACCGCGGCTACTAGCCAAAAAGTATGTCAGTACAAAACTACATTAAATGTCGTACGAAAAAGATCTTATTCGTTTATTCTCTAAGACTAATAGTTTGAGCGAAGAGAGCGAGAAAATACTGAAAATCTCTCTCGACGCGCATGCGCAGTAGTTCAGGTGGATTTTGTAGGCCAGTCTGAGTTGGTTTCCCGACTTGATAGATGTCAAGCGTCCCATATCAAATTGTTCATTGTGACCTCCTCTACACCACTGTGGTACGTTGTGAGCAGTTATCGTTTACACCCTATATATTCTTCCCATCTTTCAACTTTCCTTTTTTGCTTAGTACTAGTTTGTCACTTCAGCTCTTGATGATGATATAGTTGTTTCTCTAATCTCCAAAAATCTCAGATATTTCATTTTCCTATAGACGGCATCTATCTTCCGCCTAGTCATGCATGTTTCTGCAGCATTGCATTGGCCACTAGCCATTCCTGGCCAGCTATTTTTCATCTCCTACCAATTTCATTGGTTCAGAATGGTTCAAATGGCTCTGAGCACTATGCGACTTAACTTCTGAGGTCATGAGTCGCCTAGAACTTAGAACTAATTAAACCTAACTAACCTAAGGACATCACACACATCCATGCCCGAGGCAGGACTCGAACCTGCGACCGTAGCGGTCGCTCGGCTCCAGACTGTAGCGCGTAGAACCACACGGCCACTCCGGCCGGCCCAATTTGATTTTTATATTGATCTATTCCCTTTCTCCTGCTACATTTGCTGAATTTTTATGTTTTCTCCTTTCATCAATCCAATTCAGAGTCTGCTATGTTATCCAAGGACTACTTCTAGGCCATGTCTTTTTACCTATCTGATCCTCTGCTACCTTCGCTATTTCGTCTCTTAAAGCTACCAGCTCGTCTTTCATTGAATTACTTTCACCTGTTTCAGCTCCTTCAGTTTCTACGTACTTGGAATTTCATAATTTTTAATCTGCAGTTCATAACCAATAAATTGTGATCAGTTTCTACATCCGTCCTTGGAAATGTCGTCCAGCTTAAAATCTGGTTTCGAAATTTCTGTCTTACTACTGTACAAGGTGGTCAGAAGAGTGTTTCAGGGTGAGTTGTGCTGAGAAATAGTTGTTAAGAAAAACTTCCATTCGTTGCGCTGTTTCCGAGTTAATTAGCATTGAAGTTAGCCAATCACCGCATTGCACGCGCAGATGCGAGGGGCCTGCCAGAAAGTGTGTCGCCAAACGTGTCCTTCGTCTGGTTTCCTAAAACCAAGCAAGAAAGCCATATGAAAATTGGACATGGAACGATAGTAAGGACTGAATCAGAACCAAAGGCCGAGCAGTATCGTGCGCTATACTCTACGCTATAACAGCTGAAATACTTGTATCTGGCGGTCCGCTTAAATTTGCGCGTGCAATGGCCTGATCGGCTAATTTCAAAGCTCTAATTAACTCGGAAACGGTACAACGTAGCGAATTTTTTCTTAGTAATTATTTCTCAGCCTAGTCTACCCTGGAACTCCCTTACTAGCTTTTCAGACTGTTTCTGGCCACATTGTATAATCAAACTGAAACCTTCCAGTCTCCCCACGTCCCTTCAACGTATACAGCCTTCTCTCATAGTTCCTAAACCAAGTGTTAGCGATGATTAAACTATGCTGTGTGGAAAATTCTGTCACCCGGCTCTCTCTCACAGCCAAGGAAACTGGTACACCTGCCTAATTTCGTGTAGGGCCCCAGCGAGCACGCAGAAGTGCCGCAACACGACGTGGCATGGACTCGTCTAATATCTGAAGGTGTGCTGTGGGGAACTGACACCATGAAAGCTGCAGGGCTGTCCATAAATCCATAAGAGTACGAGGGGATGGAGATCTCTTCTGAACAGCACGTTGCAAGGCATCCCAGATATCCTCAATAATGTTCATGTCTGGGAAGTTTGGTGGCCATCGGAAGTGTTTAAACTCAAAAGAGTGCTCCTGGAGTCATTCTGTAGCAATTCTGGATGTGTGTGGTGTCGCATTGTCCTGCTGAAAAAGTCCGAAGGAAGGTACAATGGGCATGAATGGATGTAGGTCATCAGACAGGATGCTTACGTACGTGTTACCTGTCAGAGTCGTGTCTAGACGTATCAGAAGTACCATATAACTCCAACTGCACCCACCCCCCCCCCCCCCACCACCATTACGGAGCCTTAACCAGCTTGAACAGTCCCCTGCTGACATGGAGGGTCCATGGATTCATTAGGTTGTCTCCATATCCATACGCGTCCACACAATTTGAATCGAGACTCGTCCGACCAGGCAACATGATTCCAGTCATCAACTGTCCAATGTCTGTGTTGACGGGCCCAGGCCGAGACGTAAAGCTTTCTGTTGTGCAGTCATAAAGAGTACACGAGTGGGCCTTCGGCTCCAAAAGCCCTTATCGATGATGTTTCGTTGAGTGGTTCGCACGCTGATATTTGTTGATGGCCCAGCATTGAAATGTGCAGCAATTTGCGGAAGGGTTGCGCTTGTGTCACGTTGAACGATTCTCTTCAGTCATCGTTGGTCCCGTTCTTGCATGATCTTTTTCCGGTTGCAGCAATGTCGGAGATTTAATGTTTTTCCGGATACCTGATATTCATGGTTAACTCGTGAAATATTCGTACGGGAAAATCTCAAATTCATTACTGCTTCCGAGATGCTGTGTCCCATCGCTCGTGCGCCGACTATGAGACCACGTTCAGACTCACTTAAATGTTGATAACCTGCCATTGTAGCAACAGTAACCGATCCAACAACTGCGTCAGACACTTGTTGTCTTATATAGGAGTTGCCGACCGCAGCCTGTTTACATCTCTCTGTATTTGAATACGCATGCCTGCACCAGTTTCTTTGGCGCTTCAGTGTACCTTTTCCCCACTCCATGTTCTCCTACAATTTTTACCTCTGTTCATTTTCCTACTGTCGAATTCCAGCCACGCATCACAATTAAATTTTCGTCTCCCTTAGCTATCTGAATAATCCCCTTTATTTCATCATACAGTTTTTCGATCTCTTCATCATCTGCGGAGGTAGTTGGCTTATGGACTTGTACTGCTGTGGTTATTGTCCGTTTCGCCTCGGGAAATATAGTGACTATAGTTTGTCCTTGCTTTTAGCTATGCGCAGTACGAACACAGCAAGGCATGGCCAGATCAGTCACTCATCCAGACAGTTATCTCTGCAACTATGTAAAAGGCTGCTGTCCCACTTCACAACCCCTGGTTAGCTGGTTAATCTGGCACCTCCATATAAACTCCCCTCCCCACCCCTCCCCCTGGTTGAGGCTGCACCTACGGTACATCTATCTGTGTGGTTGAGGGGCACACAAGCCACTCCACCTCGACAAGGTCCTTTAAATGATTGCTCAGCGTTTGATCAAACAATGTCGGCTCTTCTCAGGCATTTCCATTAACTGAATTACCTTTCATTAGAGTGCGTTAAGGGATGGATGCTAGTATTTACTAGTCGTTAATTACGTGCATGTCTTCCTGTACTTTTCAAGTTACGGGTAAGCAACAGTGCTGTCCGCGAGCAATCAAAATCACCAGCAGTGTCAACTATTACAAGGGCAAGTGAAAGTCCTTACACATATTTTCGTGTGACGTTTTGCATTTACCGTATAACTGATAACCAGTTAACTAGTATTAATGTAGCAAGTGCCTTAACGGAGTATCTGCATTTCCCGCATAATTTATTGCCCCATCACTTGGAAGGTGGTCCTTTGCGAACAAGGGGTGTACTTTACTCACATTTTGGTGCCTTCGCGCACATTCCTCGCAAGCAGTCCGATATTTCAACGAAATTTAACCTGTGCTTTCTCTTATATTCAACAAACAGACGATATATTCATATTGCTCAAAGCTTTCTCATTCTCGGACATCGAGCTCCTTATTTCTTTTACGTGAGGCATTATCTATTCCGATGGATCTAAATTCATTTCTGTGTGTCTGTAATTTACATACAAGATACCTGGCAGCTGTAGAGAGGAATGCTCCTTCAATCATATCGTTGAATCTGAATCAACTTTTTCCGAAACTGGTTCCAAGCTTTGTAACGATGCCTATCTCTTTGGCAGAGGTCGCTAACTCTAGTTCAGTTCCGATCATCCAGGAAACAACCAATTCGAATCGCATCGGTGCAAGAAATTTTCATCAACCGTCAAGGAAAGTATATGCGGCAGGGTACAGTTCCCGGTTAATTAGAGGAGAGAGAGAATGCGACAGATAGGCACTGTTCTGCACCAACATTTATCGCAGATCTCCACATTTGACGCACTACACACGGAAAAGAAGTGGGAATAAAGGTCATTATTTCTATATGGGCAAGAACACAGGTCCGTGTAGTTCTTCTAAACTTAAGCTTCATTTCAGGTGGATTTTTAATAATGCCATGAGTAATTCCATCCTTTATTTCTAACGAACTAAATGTCGATGTAGTAATCAACCAATCCTTTTCGCTGCAACCATTGTATGAAACCTGCTTCCGTGGAATGATAAGCTTCAGCTTAAGTTTTTGAAGCACATGCAGCTTTCTATCAGAAAAAAAGGATCACTGATACTGCCTTTCAGTGTTCCATGTGATACAACGATTCTTTAAATTCTTTGATATCTGTTAACTGAATGCACTGATTAGAATTTTACTATCATCTGGCATCTGGCCTTCCCATCGATACAACAGTTAGATTAATTGTTGAAAAGAAATGTGTCTGTCTTCTCGCAGAATTTGGCTACTGATTTACAAGTCTCCAGCCTGTTTTCTGGCACATATTTACTTAAAAAGTTGATGGACTTGAAATTTGATAGTTGTACGCGAAATAAAGAGAAGGCTAATAGGAAAATTTATGTGGTTACTAAACTTAAATGTTCCCTGAAAAACAGGCAATAAAAGAATTTTCTGGTGTAGTAGACTGTTGAGAATATTTTCCTCTCCGCATGAAAAATTAGTGCTGTATTCCGTTTCTGTTCATGCAGTTCATATTTTGTAGGGCACTTTTTGTTGAACGCATTACGTCTGATATGCGTCGGGTAAATAGTAAGATCTGCATATATGGAATTAACTATTTCAGATGTGTCTGAAAAATAAGTAAACATAGTTTCCAGCATTTGGATGTGAAGTGTTGATGTCATAAAATGTTCAAAACTTATGTCTTTACTTTATGTCTTGAATATGCTACATTTTCATTTTTATGACAATTGACGGGTATAATATTTTACTTGTTCCTAAATGTTAGTTTGTTTTATTTTCAATTCACTGAAATTCTTCATAAAACAACTAATACTGTGATATTTGATCCTTTTTGGGTATACTATAGACTGAAAGCTGGGAGGTATACTAGGAATAATATGACGCGAGCACAAGAAGAAAAGACGTTTGTGTTATTTTCTGCATGTAGGACTAAAACGAATTTTTCATCCCGAAATAATTTTTGAGATTATTTTTTGCACGAGTTCGGAGTCAAATTCATGAAAGTGGCGAGTAAATTTTGTCTTTATTGAACTGCAATAAACCATAGCTTCAACCTGTCACTGTAGCTACAAACAGTCTATGTGCCCCAGACAGAGCGTCAGTTTCTCATCTCATAGGTCTCAAGGAGACAATAAATGTGGCAGATATCTGTTTATGCCTTTATTCTAAAATCGAAATCTTCAAATTTCACAGAAAACCCCAGCGCTGCTGTCGTGTGGGTGTGCTGGGTAACAGACAATTAACAGAAAATATTCTATCATCTTTCGGGTGTGTACTCGGGACAAAATTATTATTTCTTCCGATATTTCGGCTGATAATGACAATGCCATTTACAAGGTGAGTAGGTTCAAAAATGGTTCAAATGGCTCTGAGCACTATGGGACTTTACAGCTGGGGTCATCAGTCCCCTAGAACTTAGAACTACTTAAACCGAACTAACCCAAGTACATCACACACATCCATGCCCGAAGCAGGATTCGAACCTGCGACCGTAGCAGTCGCGCGGTTCCGGACTGCGCGCCTAGAACCGCGAGACCACCGCGGCCGGCCAAGGTGAGTAGGCTGCTAATTTAAAATCACTCTTCTCTCTGGTACAGATGCATGCATATCTCTGAGCCCACAATAGAGATACATCACAGGCCAACTGGTAGTGAAATGGATCCTCCAGAACTCAAAATATTTTATTATTTCATGCAAAGTTTTCTTCTTTTGAAATGAATGCTATACCTCGTTTTTTATCAGTCTATCATGAGCTCGCAGTTACAATAGTAGTGTACCGACGTTCGATTAAAAATTACTACGTCATTCTAGCGGAGTAATTGCAAGAGATGGTTACGTTTCAGCAGAACTACAAGATGACAGGGTCAGCATAAAGTCGTGTTTGTTTCAGCTCTGTTGGCAAATTACAAATAGTTCGCTGGTACTCAATTTTTTTGAGAGCTCCCTGCTATAGGAAGCTCTTTCCTCTACGGTTTGATGTCCTGTTTGTTTTCGAAACATTTTCTCCCTGTGTTAACTACTGCCCGCTACGTGCTATTTCCCCTTCCAAATCCAATTTATCACAAAAGCTAATGAATACGGTCTGGTTCGTCACCAACATGTTTATCTCCAGAATAATACACATTAAATGTCAACTTGTCCGAGGCTTCAGGCTAAAAAACTTGGAGAAAATGCACTTCCGCTAATAAAAAGTGACTATTAAATTCTACACTCTGCCAACGAGATGCATTTCATATTAAGGCTCAACTTTCTGTTGCGAAGGAATCTCCAGGAGGCGTTGGGACAGATGTCTGATTTGTGAATTTTCCCTGACAAAAATGGCAAAAAGAAATGAAAGTTATGGGTGGTTTCTGAAAGATCTGATGATTATGGTGGATACGGACGAACCTCTCCGCTGTTTTACTTGTTCCATTGGGCTTCCTGGTTTTTTATATATTAATATTCAATTTATGTTGATCGATTTCGGTCGATTTACTAACAATGCCTTATCCATTTAATCTGACATTATCCAGAACTTGGCAGAATTAACTGCTTTACGAATTTTTTAGGAAGACCAGTTATTAACATCAGCAGCGCACTGTTTATAATTCATCATCTTTTCCCTGAATGAACGTTTGGTTTCAGCATATGTTTTGCTGTTACATCGGGATATGGTCATTACACAGAGACCGCTATCGCTTAATGCTAATAATTTCGGAGTAATTATAGTGTCCTAAACGAAAGATTGAAGAAACGGGTAACATATGAAGGGACACTTCATAGTTTGATTATTTAGATTATCGGCTAGGTTTTGTGGTGCTATATTTAGGGCGAATAAGAACTATAGACACATGCTTCTGGTAACTGTTGTTGACGATGGAAGGATCAGAGATATTCATATCAACATTACGTCAGCAAATGAAGCCAAAGCTACACTGGGGTATTTATTGCACAACATGATACTGTTAGCCTATGCCACCACTGTTAAATTTTGCGGATAGTAGTGGTTCTCCTGTAGGGTATATAACACGATCTTATGGTATCATTGCGATGCACTACGGGAGTTAATACGATGTATTCATAGACTTACTAGCAATAACTAGACGGCTCATGGCGCTAGCGTGGCGTTCCCATATTGAAGCCGCCATTTGCAAGACAACACTGTGTTTGCACTTAATATATGATATTAAACATCTGACAAAACGTTTCATACACAATGACTTAACAGATACAAAAAAATGGTTCAAATGGCTCTGAGCACTAGGCGACTTAACTTCTGAGGTCATCAGTCGCCTAGAACTTAGAACTAATTAAACCTAACTAACCTAAGGACATCACACACATCCATGCCCGAGGCAGGATTCGAACCTGCGACCGTAGCGGTCGCTCGGCTCCAGACTGTAGCGCCTAGAACCGCACGGCCACTCCGGCCGGCTAACAGATACAAATAACGTTCATAAAGACACTGTATCCCTGTTGCTAGAAAAGAGTCTGAAATTCAAGTAGGTAGTTCAAGTTACATTGAAGATAACAATTACTCAAGTCCAAGCTAGTTGAATGAAAAATAAGATTAAATTGTTGAAAGCAAGTTAGATAAAATTATGCCATACAAAAATAATTTAAAGACTGAAAAGTAATGTTAAAAGACAGACGTAAAGTATGTGCCAGGGAATATTAAAGAAGAACCGAAATCGAAAAGATTAGTTAATGATAAAAAAAACTCGCTATATGCTACTTTATGTTTCATACGACTATCTTGATCAAGAACTTGACGCACTTTTGCCGAGACTCGTAAGAAACGAAGCATATGTTCTTGAATAGTTGTTAACAAGTTCTCATCTTTTGATTGAGACCTAATACAGTAAACTACGAAACTACATTCATTTAAGAAAGACTTTATTAGTTAGTAGGAATTGTGAAGTAACCATCCTTTTATTTTGTTCTTCGGTTTCTTTTCGTTGTCTCTCATATCGTTTAAAGGAACAGTTTTCTCACTTCTCCGCTACGGCGTAGTAGGAGCTTGAACGTATTATCGATTGCCATATTCTTTCGAATATTCCAGCATGTCCTCGTTCGTACCACAGGTAGTCTGGGTACGTGGTTCAAGTACCTGTGTACCAAGAGCTGGCTCAGAGAGCATGAGTTATTAGGTGATTTTCGCAAGGAGTTTTCAACCAGATGATCAGGAGAATTATAATCATTAGATCCTAATCATATCCATTTTCCGGAGAAGGTCTTGTATAGATATTTACGAACGACAAACTCTGTCTGCTTCTGTGTCGTTAATAATTCGTCTATCTGTCTTACTAACAATGCCGTATACCTTTTCACTAGAAACAGTAATTTTCGCGGTATTTTCAGATACCTTCCTCCTTTAAGGTGACTTGCTAGTACAACTGGCCACCAATAATGTGAAGTGACACACAGTAAAAGGGAACAATTTGAAACGCGTGTTAACAGGTATTAGTTGACAGCAGTGTGGAGGAGGCGACTGTGATAACGTCGGAATGGAGAAATGAAACATCAACAATGGGCTTTCACCATAGAAATGCTTGATTGAATCAAATATTGTCCTGATTTCGTAGAGGGGGTCCTGATGCTTTATCCAGTTTTTCACTCAAAGCTGTGTACTGTTCAAGTACATAAAGCTTGAAAAGATACGTTTGGGCTGCAGCTTTATAGAAATTCGAGGCTGTACGTGTGTTTCGTGGACACCACGGTACTCAGTTCCTACGTAAGTAGCTTCAGTGAGACTGTCTAGATGGAGAGTATTCGGCAAATTGTCGTCGTTGATTTATACGTTCATCCGTACAAACTACAGATTCAGGGAGATCTGTAGGAGTACGATAACCAATGCGATTAGGATCCTGTTAACAAATGATGACAATCATGAACGAAAAAATGAATTTGAGTGCAAAACGTCGATTTCAGATGGGGGCTTCTTCATACTTGTTACATGATCAGTCAGAATTATCGACAGTAACCGTAATAAAATTCATGGCAACCTTTTACACCAAAGTGACGTTCTGCTCACAGTTTCGATATATGTATCGGAACATTATCGCACGAAACTGAAGAGCGGATCAGAATGTCTGCAAAGCCAGATCGTTATTTTGAGCATATTAAAGTTTAGTTTTACCATATGCAACTGAAAGCATACATCAAGTCCACTTGAGAATCAAATCAATATTTATTAAAAAACTAAAAACCCGCCTCGATTGCGAAAAAAGCATCTACTGTTAAGTGTTAACCCAGGTTTCGGCGTAGATAACTACACCTTCTTCAGAACAACAATAAAACCCACAAGTGCCCGAGAAGACTGTATGAATGATTAAAAGAACACCATAGCTATACATTTACAAACGAAAAAGAAAAGGAAAACACAACAGTACATATGTACAAAGTGAAAACCAGTACTTAACTTAATGGTGTACGCTCCACCTCACACCGGCCTATGTTCGATGGGCCATGACCCGCCATAAACTGCAGCTACAAATAGTCGCTCACTTTCAAGCCTGTGCTTACATACACATGCGCAAGACAAGGGAAGTTACTTGAATGCGCATGCGCATACGAATACGAGAATGTTGTACATGGGTCGGGACTGAATAGCCCATATATTCCCACCCGTGGATTAACGTATATCAAAAAATGGAATGAATAGAAAAAGAGATGAGCTAAATAGGAGATGAAACCTAAAACTTCCCTTGTATTGCGCATGTGCATAGATAGCGGGTCAGGCTTGTAAGTGAGCGACTATTTGTAGCTGCAGTTTATGGCGGGTCATGACCCATCGAACATAGGCCGGTGTGAGGTGGAGCTTACACCATTAAGTTAAGTAGTGGTTTTGACTTTGTACATATGCACTGTTGTGTTTTCCTTTTCTTTTATAAATGTATAGCTATGGTGTTCTTTTAATCATTATAGTAGTGGCGTGTGACGAGGGCCTCCCGTCGGGTAGACCACTCGCCTGGTGCAAGTCTTCCGATTTGACGCCACTTCGGCGACTTGCGCGTTGATGGGGATGAAATGATGATGATTAGGACAACACAACACCCAGTCCCTGAGCGGAGAAAATCTCCGACCCACCAAGCGAGGTGGCGCAGTGGTTAGACACTGGACTCGCATTCGGGAGGACGATGGTTCAATCCCGCGTCCGGTCATCCTGATTTAGGTTTTCCGTGATTTCCCTAAATCACTCCAGGCAAATGCCGGGATGGTTCCTCTGAAAGGGCACGGCCGACTTCCTTCCCTATCCTTCCCTATCCTTCCTTAATCCGATAAGACCGATGACCTCGCTGTCTGGTCTCCATCCCCAAAACAACCCCGCCCCCCCCAATCTCCGACCCAGCCGGGAATCGACCCGGGCCCTTAGGATTGACAGTCTGTCGCGCTGACCACTCAGATACCGGGAGCGGACTTTTAATCATTGACAAAGGTCTTCTCGGGCACTTGTGGGTTTTATTGTTGTTCTGAAGAAGGTGTAGTTTTCTACGCCGAAACCTGGGTTAACACTTAACACTAGGTACTTTTTTCGGAATCGAGGCGGGTTTTTAGTTTTTTAATATATTAACCAACGATTGCTGACGCGCTGCGATGTTGAAGGTTCTCAAATCAATATTACAATATTGCAGTGCCTGTACTGTTAAGAAGGACGATGCAATGTTCCTTCAAACATATATGCAAGGAACATTGCATCGTTCTTCTAAACAACGCAGGCTTTACAATATTGTATTTTAGCCGCCGATTCCGGTCAGCAACTTTCAATTACAATGTCCTCCCCAGTACGGGAATTACATAATGTGTGTACAAGTACAGGTTGTGACGCAGAAACAACGATATATGGAAGTTTGGGGCTGGTTGCGAGTCCTGCATGGATAGCCAAAGCGGTTAAGGCGACCGCTTGCATAAAGCTGGAAATCCGGGGTCAGGTACCGGTCCGACACAGATTTTCATTGTCATCGTTCCCTTATGCAAGTGATAGTTATTCGTATTCGCAAGTGCGAATACATTTCATGAATATTAGTACTGGCCTACAGGAGTGTGGGAAACTGCATGAAAGCTAGTTTGGAGAATCGTAAGCATGGTACTCGTCACCGCACGTAGAGAGAGTATATGAAAGATATTCACGGTAAACGTAGAGTTTTTAAATTAAAATGTCGAGAAATCTCTTGCTGAGTTACAGTACACGAAAACGAAGCATTTCTAGAGAACTGGCGTGAATTATTAGAAGGCATAAGTAAAAGAAACGCTTGGTGCTAAAACGATAAAAAAAATTAGGACTTGAAGCCATTAAAGACGCTGCATTATTTCGGTTTGGAGGAAGATGGGAAGAAAAATAGCTATGTCCATTTCAATGAACCATCTTGGAATTTATGTGAAATAAAGTAAACAACTAGAATGCACATCAACAAAAGTGTCGCCGGCCGGAGTGGCCGTGCGGTTCTAGGCGCTACAGTCTGGAACCGCTCGACCGCTACGGTCGCAGGTTCGATTCCTGCTTCGGGCATGAATGTGTGTGATCTCCTTAGGTTAGTTAGGTTTAAGTAGTTCTAAGTTCTAGGGGACTGATGACCTCAGAAGTTAAGTGCCATAGTGCTCAGAACCATTTGAACCATTTGAACATATCAGAAAGCACAGGCACCACGCATTCGTGTAATTAACTCGCCTCGACGGGCAATGAATTACACCCGACCTCCTGCGGGAATCTCAAAAGTAGCGAGCGTGGTAGACATGGGCAAGAACTGCGGATAGGTGGCGCTAGGTGAGAAAGTGGGCCGGCCGAGGGTCGTGCCAAAATAGTCCGCGCAGTTGCGATAAACACTGTGTGCAGGTGGTGCTGTGGTTAAGACAGCTGCCTAGTAAGCCTGATAGCCCGCGTTCGAGTCCTAGCCCGGCACATCTTTTCACTTGTCGTCGTTGTTCCCACACGATTTCCCGATGCAGCTCACATCAATCATCCCTTTCCTCCCCCCCCCCCCCCCCTGCCCCTCCCAACCATCCGTTTACAAAACATCATTCTTCTCTGCGAATGGTAGAATTTAACGGTGACAGTTAACATGTTGGCTGAATCTTTCATGCACTCAGTATATAAAGCATGTAGTAACAGCACAAACAATACAATACGCTGTATTCACCCCACTGTCTATTTCCAGATCATGTTCAAAATGTGTGTGAATTCCTAAGCGACCAAACTGCTGAGGTCATCGGTCCCTTACACACTACTTAAATTAACGTAGGCTAAGAACAACACACACCCATGCCCGAGGGGGGACTCGAAACTCCGGCGGGAGGGGCTGCGCAATCCGTGACATAGCGGCTCAAACCACGCGACCACTCCGCACTGCTCCAGATCATGGATGACTAGAGAGATAGAGATTAAAGTGTATCACAAGGAACATAAGAGACTTCGAGTTGGCAATAACTAGATATAACGAAGGCCATTCCGCAGTTGTTCTTGTTGTTGTTGTTGTGGTCTTCAGTCCTGAGACTGGTTTGATGCAGCTCTCCATGCTACTCTATCCTGTGCAAGCTTTTTCATCTCCCAGTACCTACTGCAACCTACATCCTTCTGAATCTGCTTAGTGTATTGATCTCTTGGTCTCCCTCTACGATTTTTACCCTCCACGCTGCCCTCCAATACTAAATTGGTGATCCCTTGATGCCTCAGAACATGTCCTACCAACCGATCCCTTCTTCTGGTCAAGTTGTGCCACAAACTTCTCTTCTCCCCAGTTCTATTCAATACTTCCTCATTAGTTATGTGATCTACCCATCTAATCTTCAGCATTCTTCTGTAGCACCACATTTCGAAAGCTTCTATTCTCTTCTTGTCCAAACTATTTATCGTCCATGTTTCACTTCCATACATGGCTACACTCCATACAAATACTTTCAGAAATGACTTCCTAACACTTAAATCTATACTCGATGTTAACAAATTTCTCTTCTTCAGAAATGCTTTCCTTGCCATTGCCAGTCTACAGTTTATATCCTCTCTACTTCGACCATCATCGGCAGTATCAGAACGAATAATGAACAAAACAAACTTTTAATTATTTATGGCTTACATAGGGCAAGAGAGACCCGTGGCATGGTCATCACAGGAAGTGCAGAGAAAGAGCTTCTGGAAACGGGTCCTAAAGTGCACAAAATGAAATCATCGACAGTTATCAGATGTTCAAACACCTTTAATTTACATTAGAAGCTCGAAATGGAAAGACACGTCCCACAGTAATAACAAAATTTAATGAGGAAGACCAAAAGGTGAAAGGAAGGAAGGAAGAGCAGAGTTTAACATTCTGACGACGTCGAGCACGTAAAAGAAGGTGGAAAAATGTACTGGACAAGGATGAAAGTGAGGCCACCATGTGATTCTCATTACATAATATGTGAAAACCAGGAAAAGTCTAAATCTGTATTGCCCTACTCGTCATGAATATTACTGTCACAACTGTACACCCCTCGCGATCAGAGGAGAAACTCCTTCGTAATATGAAATGCTTCAAAACGAACATAGACGTATCCACCCTTGTAGAACATGTAGAAAATCATGAGTGTTTAAATAGGACCCTGGGGAGAAGAAGGATTGCAACTGACTACTTCGAAGAGCAATGACTGTTCGTTTTGTTACCCACGAGTCGCCAAAACACATAGGCTAATTTATCAATGGCCGGCCGGAGTGGCTGAGCGGTTCTAGGCGCTACAGTCTGAAACCACGCGACCGCTACGGTCGCAGGTTCGAATCCTGCCTCGCGCATGGATGTGTGTGATGTCCTTAGGTTAGTTAGGTTTAAGTAGTTCTAATTTATAGGAGACTGATGACCAAAGAAGTTAAGTCCCATAGTGCTCAGAGCCATTTGAACCATTTTTTTTAAAAATTTGTCAATGATAACACGAATGTACGATCATCGCAGAATTTCGAGATCAGTCAAGCTGCCACTTAGGTACGCCAAAATGTCCTACTGTCACTGGACCTCTCCAGGTTCGAGAACATTTTTCTTCACAAGCGACATATCATTTTCACCCCCCACCCAACCCCCCATCCACTATCCCTACCGCCCTCCGCCAGACATTAATTCCTTTCCTTGAGTTCTCGGCGAGACCTTTAAAAATAAAGCTAAATTTAATGATCGTAAAAATGTTTTTAAATAAACACTACACAGACATTCTTCTGTAAGAGACATAAATTTTTGAATCTTAATCGAATGCTTAATATCAAAAGAAGAAACAATTAATTTCCATTTAAGGTAATCTCTGGGATAACTGAAAGCTTTTAGTGAAAGCAGAAGGAACTAGACCTATTGTATTGTTAAAGCTTCAATAAAAGTATGCTGTGTATTCAGCTGAGTGGAGAGAATCAAAATATAAAATTCCTGTTGTTTTTGATAATGGAACTTAATTAACAAATGGAACTTAATTAACAAATTATTTTTTTTTCGTCGGAAAAAAGTTGGAACAGAAATACAAAAAATCATCTAATTTTGTTTGCGTAGACACTGTTTAACTGTGTAAGTTGTGTGTCGCATGTGAAGAGACTCACCAGCGAGTAGTTAAATTTAAAAAAAATGCAATGAAAATAGTTGAAATGTGACAAATATTGACAAAATGTTTATATGAGCAACTGAAAAGGAAAACACAAATTTTTGTGTGATACGAAAGAGAAATGTTCAGTTAATAAAGTCATGTATACATTGTGGCGACAAAGTCATGTTAACCTCCTAATATCGTGCTGGACCTCCTTTTCCCCTTCGTAGCACAGCAGTAAACAAGTCCTCTTAAGTCACCTGCAGAAATATTGAGCTTCTATAGCAGTCTATAATAGCGAAAGTGTTGCCGGTTCAGGAGTTTGTGCACGAACTGACGTCTCATTAGGCCCCACAAATGTTCGACGGGATTCATATCGGGCTTTTCGGGTGGCCAAATCATTCGCTCGATTTGTCCAGAATGAAGACAAACCACGAGCAATTGTGCCCCAGTGACATGGCGCATTATCATTCATAAAAATTCCTCTGTTAACACGAAGTTCATGAATGGCTGCAAATGGTCCCCATGTAGCCGAACATAACCATTTCCTGTCAGTGATCGGTTCAGCTGGACCTGAGGATCCAGCCCAATTAATGCAAACACAGCCTACACAATTATGGAGCACCACCGGCTTGCACAGTGCCTTGTTGACAACTTGGGTCCGTGGCTTCGTGGGGTCTGCACCACACTCGAACCCTACCATCAGCTATTACCAACTGAAACCGGGACTCTTCTGACCAGGACGTGGTTTTACAGTCGTCTACAGTCCTAGCAATATGGTCATGATCTCAAGAGAGGGGCTGCAGGCTATATCGTGCTGTTAGCATAGGCACTCGCATCGGTCGTCTGCTGCTTCAGCCCGTTAATGACAGTTGCGCCGCACTGTCCTAAGGGATACGTTCGTCGTACGTCCCACATTGACTTTTGCGGTTATTTCATGCAGTGTTGCTTGTCTGTTAGCACTGGAAACTCTACATAAATGCCGCTGCTCTCGGTCGTTAAATGAGGCTCGTCGGCCACTGCGTTGTCCACAGTGAGGGGTATTGCCTGAAATTACGTATTCTCGGCACATTCTTGACACTGTGGATCTCCGAAATGGAATGTCTCATGCGTCTATCTCCAACTACCATTCATTGTTCAAAGTCTGTTAACTCCCGTTGTGCGGCCATAATCACGTAGGAAACCTTTCCACATGAATCACCTATGTAAAAATGACTGCTCCTCCAATTCACTGCCCTTTCATACGTTGTGTGCGCAATAATACTGCCATCTGTATACGTGCATATCGCTATGTATTGAGTTGTCACTTCAATGTAAGATAATGAGCTTTGCAGAAAACTACCATCAAAAAGAATGGAAGCTAAGATCAAAACTTCATCGTTTGGTGAGTTTTGAGCCTAATTAGATGGGAAATTAATCCTAAAGTTTGCATTTAAATACATTTCTACAAACTAGGACGATTATTGATAGTGTGGTCAGTGGATTTCGCAATTATCTCGGAAGCGTCCAGTTTACAGACTCACATATACTGTTAGGTTTCTGCTTCTTTAATAGTATGCTTCCACACATGTCAGTTTCATTATTGATCATTACACGCCACATATACAAATATGCAAATGGCCGCTTGCGTAGCTTGGCCCTTAAACCGGTCCTGTCTGTATCGTCACTTATCAGTCTCCCTCCCTCCCTCTCTCTCTCTCTCTCTCTCTCTATCTGTATCATTACTTATCAGTCTCCTCTCTCTATCTGTCTGTATCATTACTTATCAGTCTTCCTCTCTCTCTCTCCCTCCCTCCCTCTCTCTCTCTCTCTCCCTCTCTCTCTCTCTCTCTCTCTCTCTCTCTCTCTCTCACACGCACGCACACACACACACACACACACACACACACACACACACACACACACACACACGCCTCATTCTCCTTGTTAGCTGTGAATTGCGATTTATTGTTACTAGAAAAATGTTGCCAATTTTAGTTATTGTACTCAAGTTTAATGACTTGAGCCCTCTCAGACAACTTTTCAGTTTTATTATTTTTTTTATTATTATTCACCTAGGGTGTTTTAATTATACGTACAGTTGAACGCAATAATATAGTGTTTCTCTGAGTCGAAGTTCGATTCTCTTGTGATCAGTGTTTGTAAGTTCGATTCTCTTGTGATCAGTGTTTGTAAATTTCTCCTCCAGTTCTGTTGTTTTATAGGTAGCTATAACCCTACGAAATGTGAGTGAAAAGAGGAACTGGTCATAACTTCCCCCTGTCTGATGCTTTGCCATCACGGTCCAGATAGGAATTTTGCAAGCACGTTTCCAGTTTTAGTAGAACTTAGCTGCCGGCAGAGAGAACTTGAGGCACGATCCAGCCTGACCAGTGTACTTTTACAACCTCATGTAGTAATATCTTTTGTAGGCACGACAGCCCACAAAGTTTAGTAGATGGTTGAATGTAGTTTCAGTTGGAAGTTAGTATTTTATTATTGGACCCTTGCGTGGATGGATGTGAAGTATGGCTTAAGACGTTTTTCTCCAGACACTGGATCAAGTTGTTCTGACTCGTTGCGGACCAGAAACAGTTTTCACATCAAATATAAAAGTTTTATAGTTCCATTTTGCTATTGACATCAACATTTCGTGAAATAAACTTAACATGAAAGAGAATTAAAGTAGGTACAGGGCCGCAACTTTTTACATTTGTAAATTGTTTCTGAATGGAAGCTCTTACAGTCTGTTACATTATACTGCATTACACACAGTCATATTAAGTATTGTCAACGCACACACAGACTTAAGTTCACACGCGCTGCCTGCCAACCTCCAGTGTTACAGCATGCTTTGCGTGGTAGGAGTGACAAATATTTACTATCTATGACCTGAATGTAAACTGACACAACACTTGGTACGCTGATGATGATGATTATGTGTTTAAGGGACTAAACAACGGGGTCATCAGTCCCTCCTTATCATGAGAGAAACATGTCAAAAGCTAAAAAGCGAAAAAAATGGGGACTAGACTGTTCAAACCATATAAGTAAGGGGGGTTGGGTTGATTTGGAGGAGGAGACCAAACTTCGAGGTCATCGGTCTCGTGGGATTGTGGAAGAATGGGGAAGGAAGTCGGCCGTGCCCTTTCAAAGGAACCATTCCGGCATTTGCCTGAAGCGATTTAGGGAAATCACGGAAAACCTAAATCAGAATGGCTGGACGCGGGATTGAACCGTCGTCCTCCCGAATGCGATTCCAGTGTGTTAACCACTACGCCACCTCGCTCGGTATAAGCAAGGCAAAGAGTTTAAAATGGCGTGACAGAAGTTGTACCACAATAGGTTAAAGAAAAGAGATAACCCAGGCAGCATATTGCACAAGGGGGCTAGAAGCACAACAAGGTGAGAGGGGAAGAAACGAATCTGCGGTTGCTTGGTGGGTACCCGCCACAGAGTGGAGGCTCTCGCCCCCACAACCACACCTAAGCCTGGAAGTGGAAGAGTAGTATAGGTTAGAGTAAAATCCACTCTCCCTCAGGAAATGCAAAACATAGGTAGTGGCTGTCACGTCATCTGCAAGCATCTGAGGTAGTGAGGTAGGCAAGCTGAGAGCGTGCCGCAGATCGTGCACCAGGGCCCACTCAACAAGAAAATGCGCTATCGTCAGTAGACTATCGCAGCTGCAGAGAGGAGGACCCTCCCGACGCAGAAGGAACTCATGGGTGAGTCTCGTGCGGCCAATGCGTAGTCGCCACAACACAATGGCATATTTCAGAGAGATCAGGAAAGATGTATGCCGCACCTTAGTGGACCCTTTAATCACTCGCAACTTGTTTCGGGCCGTGGTTGCCTGCTACTCCAATTCCCAGAGCCTGGGACTTTTATTCCGAGTTCGAGTTGATCTCCTGTAGTTGCGTCTTTAGCTAGGCGTACGGCGAGTTCATTTTCTGGAACGCCTATGTGGCCCGGTGTCCAGATGAAACTCACCGTCTTTCCAGAGCTGTAGAGGTCAGCCAGTAGGTCCTAGATGTTTACCACGAAAGATTTTTGGGATAGCACAGGGTTATGCCTTTTAAGCAACTCATGGAATGACTACAGATCAGAAAGTACGTCGTGGCCTTGGGTTTGACATACCACAAAGCTTGAGAGATGGCAAACAACTTTGCAGTGTATAAACTGCAGGCGCTCTGCAGAGAGTGCTTCACGTGTCCCCTTGCATGTTCAAAAGCGTAATCGACCCTGTCGTTGACTTTTGATCCATCTGTGTAGATGTATACCGAATTAGAACAGTCGTGGAGGACTGAAAGAAAAAGTTGTCAGAGAAGGGTAAGATCAGCATCCATCTTCGGGCCACAAGGGAGGTCCATCCATATCACAGAACCTGGTAAGTCCACGAGGGATGTCGAGACGAAGCTCTAAGAACACAGGTTAATGGAGGCTGTTGGAAGTCCTTCAGTAGAAAATCGAGTCGGATCCCAGCTGGTCCTCCCAGTTCTGGGCGATGCACCAACAGTCTGAGTTGCTAGTTGTGGAACAACATTTGACAGACTGTGACTGCGTAACTTGCCAGAAGCAGCTGTCGTCTAACCTGCAGCAGTGGGACACAGGCTTCTGCCAGGAGGCTATCAACAGGGCTCGTGCAAAAGGCCCCTGCTGCCAACTGTACACCAGTGTGGTGAACAGCGTCCAATAGGCTCAGTATGGACGATGCTGCCGACCCATAGGCAACTGATCCACAGTCTAAGCAGGATAAAATGAATGCTTTGTAAAATCTCAGAAGAACTGTGTGGTCCGCGCCCCACGAGGAGTGAATAAGAAAACGGAGAGCATTCAGCATCTTCATGTAAGTTACCTTGAGCCAGCGGACACGCGGCATCGAAGTTAGCTTGTGGTCAAATAAAATATCTAGGAATTGGAAAGTGTCAACGACTTCAAGTAACTGGTCACCAAGGTAAATTTCTGGGTGAGGGTGCACAGTCTGGAGTCGACAACAATGCACAACTCGTGATTTTACAGTGGAAAATTCACAGTGGTGGTTCAGGGCCCAGTCATAAACTCTCCAAACAGCCCTCTGAAGCTGGTACTCAGCGGTGCGCAGTGATGCAGAGGCGTAGTACAAGCAAATATCATTAACGTACAGTGACGGAGAGACTGTGGAGCCCACTGTGTTTATGATACCATTGATGGCGACAGCAAACAACGTTACGCTCAGAACCGATCCCTGAGGGACTCCAGTTTCCTGTACATAGTAGCTTCTGAGAGTCGAGTCTATCCAGACCCGAAAAAAATCGGAGATATGGAAAATTCTGGATAAAAATGGGTAAACTGCCCTGGAAACCCCACTCACGCAGTGTAAAGAGGGTGTGATGTCGCCAGGTGGTATCGCATGCCTTCTGTAGGTTCAAAATGGTTCAAATGGCTCTGAGCACTATGGGACTCAACAGCTGAGGTCATTAGTCCCCTAGAACTTAGAACTAGTTAAACCTAACTAACCTAAGGACATCACAAATATCCATGCCCGAGGCAGGATTCGAACCTGCGACCGTAGCGGTCTTGCGGTTCCAGACTGCAGCGCCTTTAACCGCACGGCCACTTCGGCCGGCCCTTCTGTAGGTCAAAGAACACAGCAGTCAGATGTTGGCGATGCGCAAAAGCATTGCACACTAAGGATTCCAAACAAACCAGGTGATTTGTGGTGGACCAGAAAATCCGAAAGCCGCTTTGGAATCGTGATATATGCCCTCCAGCTTCAAGGCACCAACAAAGAGGGCGGTTGACCATTCGTTCGAACAGCTTACACAGCCCATTCGTGTGAGAGATTTGCTGGTTATTAAAAAGCCAGAGGATATGTTTCATGCTATCGGCACAAAGGTGTCTGAGCATTTCGTTGTGGATTTTGTCGGGTCCAGGTGCTTATCGCGACACACTACCAAAGCGCTGCGAAGCTCCCATTCACTAAATGGGACATCGTATGATAGCGAGCCGTGTGCGTGGTAAGATAGCGGGCGGCGCTCAATAAGGCGGTTCCGGGCCAGGAAATGAGGATAGTAATTACTGCAAGCGGATACTTCAGCGAAGTGTGCCGCAAAACATTCGGCAAGTACCGCTGGATCAGTGCAGATGTTACCATTGACAAGGATATCAGGAACCGCCATGGATGGGGGATGGTTGCAAATGCGGTGGAGTTTAGTCCACACTACCGGCCTGTGTGGTCGAGCAGTTCTAGGCGCTTCAGTCTGGGACCGCGCGACCGCTACGGTCGCAGGTTCGAATCCTGCCTTGGGCATGGGTGTGTGTGATGTCCTTAGGTTAGTTAGGTTCAAGTAGTTCTAAGTTCTAGGGTACTGATGACTTCAGATGTTAAGTCCCATAGTGCTCAGAACCATTTGAACCATTTTTTTAGTCCACACTTGGGAAGATGGGGTGTGAGATCACATAGTTGAGATATATTGCTCCCAACACGCCTGCTTCTTTTTCTTTATTAAGAACAGCGCTTTCGCTCGGAGTCTCTTGAATGCCATTAAATTATCCATAGAGGTATGGCGCTTGTGCCGTTGAAGCGCCCTGCGACGTTCCCTGATAGCTGTAGCCATATCTTCAGACCAGCATGGCCCCGGCGGCCGTCGGGATGAGCCGGAGGAGTAGGATATCGTTGTTACTGCAGCTTGAGTAATAGTCTCAATAGTATCCTGTACCAGTTTGTCGATATCCGTCACACGGCTAGCTGCAAAAGTGGCTGCAGAGGAGAAAGCCTGGCAATCAGCTTTCCGAAGCGACCAATGTAGAACGTGTTCTAGATGTCTGAGTGGAGAGGGAGAGAACGATAGGAAAATGGTCACTGTCACAAAGGTCGCCATAGGTGCGCCACTGAATCAGGGGTAAGATACTCGGGCTGCATACTGCGAGATCAGTAGCTAAAAACGTTCCGTGGGCCACACTGAAATGGGTTACAGCTCCAGTGTTGAGTAGGCAGACGTCCAATTCTGAAAGGAGGGGTTCTAGTACTCGGCTTCTGTAAGACATAGTGTCGCCGCACCATACATTAAAGTCACACAGTAAGGGGAAGGGGCAGGGAGCTGTGCCACTAACTCTAACAGCTCGTGATAGTGGAAAGGTCCGTCTGGGGGTAGATAAACATTACATATTGTCATCCGAACTGACAGGTAGACACCAACGCCCACGACTTTTAGTGCAGTGGTAAGCGGCACCTGCTCACTGAAAATATCAGAGCGTATGAAGGTACGGACCCAGCTCGACGCTCTCTCGACGTTAACGCTGTTGATACAGTAGGGGCGGTCAGAGCAGGGAGATGTGTTGTCGTAAAACGTGTTTCCGGAAGTGCTACACCAATTACGGAATAAGTAGTCATTAGATGACGGGGTTCAGTAAAATAGCGATAGTAGCCGTTACAGATCCATTGAACGACCTTTGGTGTAAGGTCTGAGAAAGTGATGAATGGAAAATATGGGCGTGATTACTTTGTTACCAGTCGCTGTCAGTCGTCCGTGTGCATAGGCTCGACTGCTGCAGAGCTGGGGAGCAGCACGTCCAAAGCCTCCGAAGCTCATCCTTCTTATCATTCTGAGACTTACATTTCTGTGAAGCTTTCCCCATTTTATCTTCTGGGAGCAAAAAGGAACGTACTTTTCTTCAGCCAGTAACCTCTAGCTGCTGGTCCTTGTCTTGAGAGGGGGGGGGGGGGGGGCAACCTTGACAGATGTCCTCATTCCTGATGCCAGAGGTTGACTAGGCATCTCTGGCCACACCAATGGTATGGGAACCACCGGTGCTACAGGTGTAGGGGATAAAGGAGCTGATGCTCCCTCCCCCAACTGAAGGGCAGACCCTGGACTACGACCAGGAGCTGGAGGTGTTATGTGACACATTATCATTGCATGAGGTGTGGACTGTGATACGATAGTCGCAAAATTGGAGACCATATTAGTTTGATGAAGTCTTTCAAACGTTTTCCTTGCATCTTGGTGTAACAGGCGGTCAAGCGTTTTATACTCTTGAATTTTGTTTTCCCACTTGAACACAGTGCATTGCTGTGAACGAGGAGGGTGCGGTTCTGGACAGTTGACACATTGAGGGGGCTGGTCACAAGGGCTGCCTTCATGGGATGCCCGTGCACACGCCCAACAAACAGCCTCATTAGAACAATGGGAGGGCACCTAAAATATCTCATAGGAGGAGGAAAGTAAGGCCTGACATCACACCTATAAACCATGACCTTAACCTTCTCAGGCAAAATGTTGCCGTCGAAGGCTAGGATAAAACCTCCAGTGTCCACACCATTAACCTTGGCCCCTTCCAGATGTGGCGAGCAAAGTGGACTCCACGCCGCACCAGAATAGTATGCTGCTCTTCATCAGTTTGAATTGTTAGGTCCCAATGGAAAATAACACCTGGAATTCTATTGAGCTTGTTATGAGGAGAAGTGGTGACTGGTATATCACCTAACTTGAGACAGCCTGAAGTGCTCGTGATTGTTTGGCGTGTGATGTTTTGATCAGCAAAGTTCCATTTCTCATCTTCTCTATTTCCGCGACCTCCCCAGACCGATCTTCAATATTTTCAACGAAAAACATTGGCTTCGTTGGACTCGTTTTGAGGCACGGCCAATGATGGAAATTCCATATGATTTTAATCACTTGCATTAAAATCATTGTTCCTGACTGATGAGACAGCCGTGTTTGCATGGCCACCATTAAGTTTGATCCGTTTCATTGCGTATCATCTACCCCGATGCCATTCACTCCGATCGGAGGCTTTCGCCATGGGCACCAGACCGTCAAGGCAAAGGTCACCTGGCACAGTAGCCTTTCCCCGGAGTTCCTGTACCCCGAAGTGGACACAAACCTACCTACTCATTGGCTGACACGTGGAGGTCACAGCTCAGGCATTGGCAGTGCGATCCCTGCGTTTTCAGGGGGCTACCATTGAGAGGGTACATGACAACCCCACCATGATGGACTGGTTACCGCGCTGGATTTCTGGTCCAGATGTAGAACAACGTGATTGATAGGTGCAAAAGGTAACAAAGCACTGTGGAGAGGTAGTGCACTACAGTAAGGCGTCCTTCCCCAAACGGCTCACACTTCGATAAAATTTGGAAGTGGAGGTCAAACCCAAAAAGGGGACCAGAATTTAAAAAGCCAAAAAATGTGAGGAAAAATCGTTAAAAAGAAAAAGTCCGAAAACGGTCACAAGACCAAGGTAAACAAACCCTTGACCCAACAAAAATGACTCCTATTAGTCGCCTCTTACGGCAGGCGTGAGAAGGGCCGCTCGTCTATTCTAGCCTCCGACATCGCAGGGGGGAACATTTGACATACTCAGTCCACTTAATTTTAGCTTCTGAATTACGGATTTCGCTGTCTCTGAACTGCATTATTACTTGATTCATGATTATGTATATTTTTTGTTGCACTCACCTTCATTAGGCACGAATTTTTAGCAGGAATACACAATCTTCTCTCAGTCAGTCTTTCCAATTAATATTTTAACCTACTAAAAATTCCGAGTTTATCTGTCCCAGACATTATTTCAGTTTCTTTATTTCATAAGCTCAGGGTCGTAGGTAACTACTACTCTATTTTGCCATTGAATTTTGACTATTGCCAGCAGCAGAGTTGTGTTCCACAGATGATCAGCACAGTGTCTGTCGAAATGATGTGGACGAGTCCCATTATGCGGTTGGAAATATTTCTGTTTCATCCGTATATTACTTTTAGTTTGACGTTAGCATGAAGAACGTTGCACATACGTTGCACAGTGGAACGGCCAAGAAGAAGAAACAACATCGATGGAGAAGAACGCATACCAGCCTCGAGAGGATGCAAGTGTACTATTCGTTTTCAGTACACTCGTGGTTTACATGCGTGTGAAATTTCTGCGAGATTCTGTAAGCCAGTTTCGTCTCCTTAAGGCTTCTCACTATAAGAAACGACGCTGTGGCTAGCACATTGGTCTAGTAGCAGCGCTCAGATTCCCTCCCGGCTTTCAAGAGTTAGGTTTTATCACACTGAGTAGGTGAATATCGAGTAATTCTTCCGGAAAAGAGGCGACCATTTCCTTGCATATCCCTGCTCTATTCGAACTTGTGCTTCCTCTCTAATGACTTTGTAGTAGGTGGGACATGGAAATTCCCATCACGTGTTAGAATTTACTATACTCAGGAAGCTAAGGCCGGTACTATTACTCAGCAGCGACACTGTATACATATCACGCGAGAAGACGCAGAACAGCATACCTCGACCTCTCTACCGTGTGTGTGTGTGTGTGTGTGTCTGTGTGTGTGTGTGTGTGTGTGTGTGTGTGTGGTGTGGTGTGTGATGGGTTTGCGGGGAAGAAGTAGAGTGGGGGAGAGAGGGGGGGTGTATGAACACGACACCAACTATACGTCTATTTACTATCTCACTTTATTACTGCGCCTGTTTGGCGCTTGCGATTCCCACCAATACTTTCGGACCAATCACGGTACTACCTTCATCTCTGCTGCTCTCGCCGGCCGAAGTGGCCGTGCGGTTAAAGGCGCTGTAGTCTGGAACCGCAAGACCGCTACGGTCGCAGGTTCGAATCCTGCCTCGGGCATGGATGTTTGTGATGTCCTTAGGTTAGTTAGGTTTAACTAGTTCTAAGTTCTAGGGGACTAATGACCTCAGCAGTTGAGTCCCATAGTGCTCAGAGCCATTTGAACCATTTTCTGCTGCTCTCGGCGTTCACTGCACATGCTGCGTTAGCTTCTTGTTTGTAATACGGCACTTAATATTGTTACTTATTGTTACGGCTGTACTCTCTTTTTTATCTTATTATTACTATACTCCTTATTAATTACTCAATTACTATTCACCTTGACTTAGACTGCTCAGCTGGCAAATGTCTTGACATGCATAGACGTATCAGTGATAAACTAATTTACTTAGCGATATCCTTGAGTTATCTGAACTGTAAGAAGTAGATTCAACTGCAAATGAACGACTGAACAACCATGCAGAGAAGGTATGTTCTTGTGACGAGCTGCTGGTGACTAGATTTACCGAAGTCTGCTGCACACACAGTAGCCAAACTGGGAAGGTAACTGCCGGGATGGTAGATCTCCACCCTTACCAGGAGCCATGCTGTCTACAGAGGCCTACGCAGGTACTAAGTATCCCAAGGGACGATCATAGGATCATTACTTTACACGGTATACACTGCCTGTCAAAGTAAGAATGAACAACCTAGAAGTGGAGGACGAAACGAAATGAAACTTCTGTTGTTGAGAAGATATGAGTTTTTATTTTCAGTTATTACAAAATCGAGTCAAATGTACAGAGAACTTGGCAGTCTGAGCCTACTTATCAGTATGTCTTTGTACCCCCTCTGTCTGGACTCATAAACTGATTCGGTTGGGAAGGGTGTGATAAAGCTGTATTATTCTTTCCTGAGGCAAGCAGGCCCACAGCTGTTCTAACCGGTACTTAATATCCTCGTACTGGTACTGGGGCTGAAATGACATCCGAGCTGACCCCACGTATAAGGGGCGATCAAAAAGTTTCGTTCAAAGGCGGTACAGTCCAGAATAGCTATGCCAGTCAGACCACATCGATGCGTTTATTGAGGCAACCATCCCACCGTCACACCATGTTGAATGTTCACATTTGGTAAAACACCATGTCATGCTGCGTAAAGAAAACAGTAACTGGTGCTGCACGTCGTCCGACGGGAATCGTCGACCCTTCAGTGCCTTTTTGAAGGGACCGAAGGAATTATAATCGCATCGGGAGAGATAAGGACTACAGGGCGGGTGCTCGAGTGTCTCCCACTGGAGCTACTTTCCCAGACCGACAGCTGTCTTGTGTCGAATTCCGACCAGCACGGAACTTGGTGCACCATTCGAAAACGGTGGTTTCCATCAGATATGCTGCTCCACACACATTCTTCATTCTATAATGATTGTCTGAAAAAGCCAAGAAAAGTATAATAGCACGTTGGTCCTGTTTGGACCTATTTGGTAATTTACCGCACGCATATCAGAACGCCATGAATACCACACTAATAATCTCTTGCCTACATGTCGGTGCTTACATATCCGTTTCGGAGTCGCGCTACGTTCCATACACGCTGTAGCAACGTCCTCAAAAAGAATTTTTTTGACCGCCTCTTGTATGTTCCATCGGAGACAGAGCTGGGGTTCTTACTGGCCAAGGCACTTCATCAACACTACGAAGACAGTTCATCTCTATGGCGTGTGTGGACGAGCATTGTCATGTTGAAAAATGGTACCACAATACTCTCGCACGAGAGGTTGTAATATTGCTACATTAATTTGCTATGCTGATATCGGTGCTAATTGACAATGAAAGTGGGCTAAAAGCCGTGATCTGTCTGGGGACGTTAACCGTGGATTACTGGGCAACTGTTTCATCAGATATTTAGTCTAGGTTTACCAAGCAGACTAACATTAATGATAATCTTTTAATAGTAATACAAAACCGGTTATACATATATATAAAAAGAGAATTTAAATAAAAAGAAAGAAATCAGTTTATATTTGGAAATTTATTTTAAGATTGTTCATTGAAATTTCAGCATATTATATTCTATTCGTAACAAGCTGGTGCCTTATTTAGGATGGTGAAAATCTTACGGAACACATCAAATATGGAGCCAAGATTGGGAGACTACATACGACACTGCATTCATAAAATAACTCACGAAGAACATTGAAACATAAGCAAGAAGAAATTAACCACAACCAACAGATTCAGTTTTTTTTACCCAAAGAAATTACGTTCATACCACAATCCTGTCCGTCATGTAATTACCACACACTGGTATACTAAATTCATATTAACTCTTTGTGAAGTCTTCGCAAAAAGAATAGCTGAGGGCTACTTTGATGATTACACCACATGCTCCACGTGGTCAACTTGGTTTACACAAAACGTACAACTCCACAATAATTTTGATAATTAAAATACATTAGATCGAAAAGCAATTGACAAAAGCAAAACCTTGAACTGGTTACTAAGGTCTTACTATTAACCTGATGGGTCAAACAGTTATATAAGCACGTGGTAGTGGTCTCGCAAAGTACAATCCACGGGGGCTGAACATAAAGAAAAGTTGCTATATTGAAAATATAGTCAAGACGAGACGTTATAATCACACAAGCATTCGCATTTAAGATTGATCTTAGTTAGAGTTACTGATCAACACGTGGTTCCACTTTACTCACAAAGTAGTAACAAAGCAACAACCGGAAAATAATATGAACTTCACACGAGAATTACACTACGCTGCAATTTAAGATAACCTTAGATATTTTAGAGCTAAACCCGAAATACAGATGATTAAATTTTCAGTTAGGCTGAACTTAACAAATCCATTGTCCTATGGACTTAGCAGACACGCGCTTAGCCGGAGATCTTACCACTTCAGACGCTCGCCACGGCCACACTGCCACCGCCCTACAGCCGAGCGTGCTTCCTGAGGGTCGCTCACAAAGACAAACGGAAGGGGCCAGAGGGGCAGCTTCCTATACCAACATGACAACGGACGGACAGAACCATACTAAGGATAGAAACCTCTCTGCTTTAAGAAAGCGTAGCTACCTGTTCCGACGTTGGTCCTACTGTTCTCTAGCAGACAGCCTTGTCTGCTACCCTCAAGCATGCAACTAGAAATACATATGCTCATTCATCCTCTCACACAAAAGGGAAGGGGGATGACAGTATCTTATCATATACAGTATATAAAAGAAAGCGGATGTAGGTTCCGTATGAGACTGTGTGACATGAATTATATATAAGAATTACATATAAACTGTGCTTTAAAGTGTAGTAGTGTGACAGATCGTTCTTGTCTACGTGTAAAGGTAACACGTTCCACTACTCAGTCTCCTCCCAGATAGTCAGAAACGCCACAGTAAATTTAGAAGAGGAATTTACCCATAAATGACAACAGATTTAAGAAATCAAACATGAAAGGAATCCAACAGAGACCTTTCATAACCCCAACGCTCCGGGAAAAGACTGTGCAGGGAATTTTCTGGCCATGCTAGGACATTCCCAAGCAGGCTTCTCACACCCTACTTAAACCAAAAGTGTAAAGAAAAGGCAAAAGGTCACCAGCTACTTGCTAAAACACAATAATTTCAACAAATCTTTAAAATCTACTAATTTCAAACAGAAAAAAAAGAACACAATCTGTGACACCTATTTAAAAGATAGTGTAGACCTAATTCGGTCAGCAAGTAAAAACAATGGTTCCTGTGTCATTAATATGAAAACAATTTCTGGTTGTTACCCTTATGGAGTTCACCAGTATTTGCTCATTGCAAGAGCCAACTGATCACAGGCAAATTTATGACTGTTTATTAACAAGCAAAATTTATGAAAATAGCTAAGGTGCCACAGCAATTAAAAAAGAACATGAGATAACATTAGTATTATAAAGCAGAACATTACAATGCACAATTCGCAAAAGCAAAAATTGATAAGAAAAAAAAACATGTTTTACAAAGTGGTTATCGCAAAAAAATTCTATATCTTATAAAACTAATAATTTGTAGAATTAACATAACTATGTGGCATTAATTTAATCACTCTACTATATTTCAGTTAGCAAACAATGAGCACTGTGTCATTATACTGAAAATACAATTAATTATGTGATTGTTACCCTTAAGGGGTTCCTCACTATAAATATGCCCCATGCAAAGGCTAATCGATCACAGTCCAATGAGAATGAATAGCAATCTGACTGATAAACGAAGCAATGCCACATGAATGAATTTACGAAACAAAATAACACAAATCTAATACATCACACAAGAACAAACATTGATCAATAAAACAGTACAATAGTCAATATCTAATAAAAAACACCAATAAATAAAACACCTGCAAAATACAAGAGTCAAAGTCTAAAATAAACAATAAATAGAACACCTGCAAAATACGAGAGTCAAAGTCTAAAAAAAATTAATAAATAGAACGCCTGCAAAATACAAGAGTCAAAGTCTAAAAAAATTAATAAATAGAACACCTGCAAAATACGAGAGTCAGTCTAGTAAACACCAATAAATCGAATCCCTGCAAAACACACGAGTCAAGGTTTCTGTGACAGAAACACACGTATATGCATTGAACTAAGAACCGTATAATCACTGTTCACTGATACACTCACTAGTTCCACTGTTCCGAGGCACAATATAAGGGGAGGGGAAGGGGGTGCGTCGCCGCAGCTGTCAGTAGGGATTTTTGTCCATCTGTTGCGTGCAATCCCGCCGTCTCTGCCCTCTCATGAAGTTTCTCTTGGTGGTCTGTGTCACGTACATCTCGATTTGGTTCCATGTTTGTGTTGTCAAATTCGTGCGGTATCCTCGATTGACACGCCAGGTTGATATTCCTGGGCAAGGATGACACTTAATGGCTCTTCTTTTGTGCCACCCTTAGCGACCAGAGAACATCGAACCATGATTTACTGTCGCTTGACAGTGGGCATCCGTCAGGAGATGTTGATAGGCGTCGTTGAAGTCTGCCAGTTTCTCTGGACAGTATGTGTCAAAAGGCTCTACGCCCTTTGTGTTGTTTCTCCGCGGCCGTCTCGTCACGGTCGCGTGCGTGTGGTGCGTTGCCAGCAGATGGATATCCGCGCGGTGGACCGCTCGCCCATCTCAGGTCATCGCCTCGAGGAAGGGTCGCCCGGGGCGGCCGCCCATTAGCTCCAGGTGCAAGGGAAAGTGTTTGCCGCATGCCCTTCTTTTCTTGTCGACCGCGCTCCCGAAGTGGCCCGGTTGACAGCGTCCCCCGCTGGGAAACCCGCCAGTTTACAACTAGTCCGGCTGCTCCCGCTGTCTCTTAAGAGTTTTGCCGGTTCGCTTTCACGTTCTCAACTGCATTCACAGAAATTTTTCATCATCCCTATGTGATTACAAAATGTCATACATAATACCACTTCGTATTGTCTTTCACCATTTTTAAGAACAAAAGTGAGACTTAATTTTTTTTTAATAAAAAAAAATTAGATGAATCGACAATATAAAATAAAATTTAAATGACTTGACAATGTAAAAAAAATAAAAGTGAAATGACTTTACAATGTAAAAAAAATAAAAAATTAAATGAACTGACAATATAATATTTAAATCCGCATCACTAATGTGGTTCACTTACGTTTTAATAAATCCAATGCTACTTAGTAATTCACTAAAATGAATAGGATTATGCCTTGTGCAAGTATAGGTCAGGACAGCATAGGGTTCACATGTTATTTACACACACATACATGCACACCTGTTGTCTATTCTACAAACTAACTACCCATAAACATGCATTACTCAATATTCTACTTCTATCCACTACTAGTTAAGCCAATAAGCTACTTCAATGCTATTTCAACACCGTGTATATACCACTACAACATTGTTCTAATTCGTCCTCTTCTTGACGCTCGCGGCATACGTCTTGTCACATGATAAATATGGAGAAATTTTCCTTAAACATACACAGTAAAAAGAACAATGGTTATTTACACACCAAAACATTTATACCAGTTCGCACACCTGAAAAGAGACTCGCAATTATACATTTATCATACTCATATATTCACACATAAAACAGTAAGAAAATTTCATCTAAAATTACGTTATCACAAGAATTAATCACACAGATGGCTCTGAGAAGGGTACAAATGTCTGCACTATACAGGTTATACTACATTTTCTTACCCACTTTGCTGCGATTTCGTTCCTTCTTTAAGTTACCTCTCGCTTCCAAATCAGTCATTTCGCCTGTGGTGGTTATTCTGGATTCATTTCTCATGAATGGCAAAATTGTGGTCACCTCTATTCTGTAAAACAGTTTCATCTTAACATGTTGAACTCACAACAGACACAAAAGATCCGAATCCTCCTGTAGTTTAAATGACAAATGTTTTGCTTCATCCTTATTACCTTAAACCAAGCTTTCCTTCGGTCCCATAATCAAAATTATTTACTCTTCCTCTACATTCAAGTGGGAAATTTCCTCAGTACAAATCATATAGGCTGCAGTGCATCCCGCACCAGCAAAAACAGTAAGCTGTAATGCTCACAGCATCAGCAAAACACATAAACGTCGCTTTTCTGGGACAAGTATTAACGCAGAATAAGTTTTCGAGGCTTTGGCTCAACATCAATCATGACTACAGAAAGGATCCATATTTCTGTTCCATTCTCCATTTGCTGAAAAACTGCTCGTATTTGACTACCACAATAATATTTCAGGACCACGTAAATTACACGAACCACAATTCTTCTTTCACCTTGAAGGGAATCAATCTACTTACGAAATCCACAGACAGCACTTTACGTACTCAGCTATAAAGAACAAAAAAGACATATATCATCAATATTAACATATCATCGCATATTGGGAAGCCAATGGTTAAACAATCGTATTATCGCGTCCTGTTTTCAAGATTCCAGATTTACTCATTCCTTTCTCAGAGTTCTCCTGTCTTAAAATATTCATACAGCACGCATACTATAGTAAGAGATCCTCATTAATACTGACAGATATAGAATAGTAATAGATAGATAGTAGCACTGAAAGCAGAAAATCGGAAACAAGGCTACTAACAGCTGGGGACCTGGGTTTGCCAGACCCATAATACCCACAGATCGGATATTCCCCTGAGTTTATGCACTAATTCAGCAACGATCTTGCTTTCCTCAGGAGCGACTCTTTTCAATTTACACACAAAAAAACATAAACAGCATTTCACTCGTTCACAAGGAAACCTTTTATCTTTACGTTTGAATCAAACTAAATCCTAATTGCACAAGGAAAGAAAACAAATTAACAACATCACTTCAATCAATCACATAAAAACATTTTTATCATTAATTTTTACCAACATATTATTCAAAATGCATGTCACAAATTTAAACTAATCAATTCATTCTCTTCACCGTCCTCTCTACTCCCCACTACCCTTTCTACTCAATGTATGGTTTTACGTTTGACACATGGTGTAGCCCTTTTGATTTCTTCGATCGAAGAGTTTCCACTTCTATGGCGTTTTCATGGGGAATCTTCCTTATCCGATACGGGCCGTTAAAGAGATTAAAAAATTTCTTGCAGACACCTGACCGTTTGTTAGACAGCTTGTGTGATCTGATAAGAACTTTTTGTCCTACATGAAACACTGTTTTTCTCACGTGTTTCTTATACGCCTTGACTCTGGCTTCTGCTGCACGCTTGATGTTGCGTAAAGCTAAGTCAACAATTGCGTTCCGGCGTAGTCTCGGCTCTAGTGGCCAAGGCACCACCTCTTTGATTTTGCTTGGGGGCTCCTTGTTTTTTAGCACAGTGATTGGCGGAAGCTTTGTTGACGTATTAGGCAACTCATTAATTATGTTCTGAAATCCTTTTAGGTGTATGTCCCACGATCGGTGATCACGACTGCAGTATAACCTACATAATTTTCCTAATTCACGCATAATACGCTCACTGGGGTTCGAGCTGGGGTGAAAGAGAGATATATATATAGGTTTAATTCTTCTTCTTCGAAGCATCCGCTGCCAGTATTGCGATCTAAATTGTGGTCCATTATCCGAGATAACCCTTTTCACGCTCCCAACTTCATGCAGAAACTGCTTTGCAAATGCAGTTGCCACTGCCCTTCCTGTGGCTCTCTTCAACGGAGTCAGACACGCAAACTTGGAGGTTAGCTCCACCGCTACGAAAACATATGCAAAACCTGCTTTAGATCGTATTAGTGGCCCAAATAGATCCACGGCCGCGAGGTCACAAAGTTTGCTTGGTATTATCGGGTGCAATGATGCAGCATAAGTCACTGTGGCCGCCTTTGCTCGCTGACAAGGTCCGCACACTCTAAGTACACCACGAATACGCCGTAGCATGTTATTAAAATAGCATGTCTCTTTCAGTTTTTCACAACATTTCTGTGCTCCGAAGTGACCATAACTCAAGTGTATGTACCATATAATTTTGTTTACGAGTTCCTCCGGAATCACCAACACCCATCTGGAGTCGTCCGGGGCTCGTTTCTTGAATAATATTCTATTGCGCACTAAGTAGTACTGGCGTATTCCTACATTCTCCTTGTCCTCCCACTTCGTCTTTATATCTTTCAATACTGCGTCCTTATCCTGTTCGTCCGCTATACTCCCTAAAGAGGTGGTAACAAAATTCTCGAACGCTACATTCTGTAAGTATAGGATGCTAAAATTATTTTCACCCAGTTCCCTTTCTTCTGTGTGAACCAAACCTATAGGAATGCGCGATAAAGCGTCAGCAATTACATTTTTCTGTCCAGGAATGTATTCTACAGTGAAGTTATATTCCTGTAGGTATAGTGCCCAGCGTCCTAGTCTCCCATGCGTGATTTTTGTGCTCATCAGAAATTGGAGTGCACGATGGTCAGTGTACACCTTGGTGGTCCTCCCAAATAAAAAATACCTAAATTTTGAGAATGCCCAAACTATCGCGAGTGCTTCGAGTTCCGTCACAGAATAATTTTTTTCACATCGAGAGAGCACCCTGCTCCCAAACGAGATTGTTTTCCAAGTTGTAATATCATCATTTCCTTCCGTTTGAAACAGCACCGCACCTAATCCTGACAAGGAACTGTCCGTCATTAAACAGAATTCTTGTGTCAGGTCGGGATGCACGAGGATGGGAGCCTCTACCAATGCCTTTTTCAATTTATAAAATTCATCCTGTGCCTCTTGATCCCAGACCCACAAAGCGTTCTTCCCTGTTAGTCCACATAGACGGGGTGTACCAAGTACACTAAAATTTATAAATCGCTTATAAAAATTACACAGGCCTAAGAATGCTCGCAACTGTTTTTTATTTGTCGGCATTGCACACTCCGCTATCGCCGCAATTTTCTCTGGGTCAGGTTGTATTCCATTTGCTGAGACAATATGGCCTAAGAATTTTATGTTCTCTCGTCCGAACTGTGACTTATCTAAGTTGACTGTTACACCTGCCTTCTCAAAAACATCCAGTAGTCTGTTTAGAACGTCATTATGGTCCTCCCACGACTTTTCCGCAATTAATATGTCATCCACGTAAATTGTCACTCGCTGTTTCAAATCATCAGGTAAAATGCTATTTAATCCCCTTATAAAAGCAGCTGATGAGACGTTTAGTCCGAACGGGAGACGCCGGAATTGGAAACAATTTCCGTAACACAGGAACGCTGTATATAATCTGCAAGATGGGTGTAGCACGATTTGCCAAAAACTCGAACGGAGGTCGACAGATGATAGTACCTTTACTCCGTGGAAACGTTGTAAGAGTTCCTCAAGGCTCTCAGGCCTGTCCGTTTCCGACATAATAATTGTGTTTATCTGTCTCGAGTCTAGCACCAAACGAACTGAGTTGTCGCGTTTTGGCACGACAAGCAAGGGTGAATTGTACGAGCTTACTGCCCGCTCAATTATTCCTTGTTCTAACATCTTGTTTATTTCCTTCTCCACCTGGGCTTTATACGCCACGGGAATAGGGTATGGTCTAACAGAAAACTTCTGATGGTCACGTACTCTGAATTGGTACGTAAAACCCTTAATAGCCCCCGGAGTCTCAGAAAATACCCGTTCATGATTCCTAAGTAGACAATACAATTTCTCCTTTTCCCTGTCCGTGGTTCTGACACCCGCGATGCTCTTTTTCAGTGCATCAGCAAACGCAACATCTTTCCCCTGCTCACCAGACGGAGAGCACGACTCACTTATATAGTTCACGAGTAGCTCCAGTCTGGGTTGCGACTCGGTTTGAGCTTGAAATTTTAGGCAACTAATTTCTGACTCGGCACGTAATATGCATTCATCAAATTCTAAACAAATTGGCTGATCCCCAACTTGAACTGTCATTACTCCTCCACCCATGTCAATTACTGCATGGTGGGCATTCATGAAGTCATTTCCTAAAATCATTGCCACATTCAGCATTGGGAGCACAAAGAAGTTGTACTCAAACTCTCTTCCCTGGCAGGTGAAATTAAGCCGAGTTTGCCTTCGGATTTCTATGCTCTTACCGTAGATTGCGCCCTTCACCTTAATTCCTCGCACTTGAAAAACGGGCCAAGTGCCAGTCCCTTCGCATTTTTGAAATGCTGCCTCGCTCACTATCGAGAAAGGGCTTCCAGTGTCAATGACACACTTAAAACATATTTCGTTTACTGCAACTGTCACGACTGGATTTACTCCCGAAATTTTAGTACTCGTAGTTTCTTGCAACAAATCCTCTCTAATATCTTCCCTCTCTATATACCGTATGCACTCCTTTGCCATGTCGTTCATTGTTTCCGATTGGGCGCCTTCTGCGCTGATCGTTTGTCATTGCCGGTTTTGTTCATTTCCATTTGCTGGATTATGTCTAGGGTTAGCTGGCCGAATTTCAACATCATGAGGTGCTCTGTCTATAGTCCTATTCCCACCGTGTTCACCGTAGTATCGATTCTGGTTGCCGTAACTGTTCCGTTCACGATTCTGTCTACGTCCTCGATCATTTCTGTTGTTCCACCTGTGTTCGCGACTGTCACCCCAGTTTCTATACGGCCGGTCCCGATTATTGTTCCGTTCGCGTCGCGACGACCAGTCACGCCGTTGATTAGTAATACGGCCACGACTGCGGTCGCGCTGCTGTGCCCCGTAATAACTTTGTGCCTGATTAGGCGGGCATTCTCCTGTATTGTATTCCAACTCTTGGAGAAGCGTCTTAAACGTTTCCACGTCCTCTTTGCATCGTCCCGCAAGAATGACGTGCCGCAAGTGCATCGGCAATTTGGTGATGCATATCCTAATTAGTTCCGCAGGCCCGTATGGGTCGTATAGGAATTGATTTGCCTGCAGCATGTGGTCGAATAGGCGTGCAGGGCTGCCGAAACCAGACTGGTTCAAATTTGGCAGCATAATTATGCCATGTTTGACCCTATCTTGTGCCGCTTCCGACCAATAGGCGGAGAGAAAGGCTTGTCGAAACTCCCGAGTGGAGTTGCAGTGACGCGCTGCCGACCTCATGCGAATCGCCGGTTCGCCTTCTAAATAGCCACACATATATTCTATCTTATGTGAACTTGCCCAGTCGGGAGGAAGACAGAACTGAAATTGCTCGAGCCATGCTCGTGGATGTATTCCTTTTTGCGAATTTCGGATTATCTCAAACTTTCTTACCGTAAGGAAATGTTTGAAATCAAATCCCCGCATTTCCTCCTGTCGAGGCCCTTGAATGTTTCTATTTTTCTCATGTCTGCCCCTCAAATTACATTCTTCCCTGTCGTCAAAATCTCCCTCGTGGCCGGAGTCCCTCTCTGCACTGTTCGTACGGCTATTTTTAGTGCTATTGGCGAGTTCGGAATCACACGCCATGCGGTTTTCCAGATGCGCCACGCGTTCTTGTAATTCGCCTGTTACAGCCTTGTGTTGCCTGTTCACTTCGAATTGTCCCTTCTGAAATCTCAGAAGCGAACGCACTTCTTCGGTCTCTGCGGCCGCTACCGGTGTAGTATTGTTCTCGCTTTCCGTCAGCTGCATCGTGCCTACAATGTCCGCTAATGCCGCAATCTTATCATCTATTTGTCTCTTGTCCTCCGCCCCAGTCTGCTTCAATTGTTCTACTTGCTGTTCCAACGCGTGGATCGCTAAACTGTTGTCCGCTATTGTGTTGCTAACGGACGTGGGACAATGCGTTTCTGCCTCTTGGACCCTCGAGAGTACCTGCTTATGTTCCCTTTGGCATTCTTCCCTCAGCTCTTGGAAATTCCTAAGTAGCCGTTCTTCGCTTTCTTTAGATTCGGCATCGCCACTCCGCTTACTCTATTCTAAGGCTTGCAGACGATCATCGATTTGTTCAAATGTACGGCCTAATTCTTTCATAATATCACTTTTTATTTCACTTGCCAGATTGTCTATTCTTTGTGAGATATCATCGGACACTCTCTGCATCGACTTGTCGACTTTATTTGTCTGCTGGATTAGTTTTTCGTCTATTTGTTCGCCTAGCTCGCGGATAGATTTTTCAGATTTCTGCGTCATTTGTTCGCCTAGCTCGCGGATCGATTTTTCGGATGACTCTTTTTGTTCTCGGAACGATTTTTCAAATGATTCTTTATTTTGTTGCAATAAGGTTTTAATGAGTTCTGCCAAATCAATTTGGTTAGTAGGAGGCAAATTTATTTCTGGCTCTGCTGTGAGCCCGTTCGTCCTGTTTTGCATTTCGTCTGAAGTATTTCCCATTGTATTTTCGGAACTGCCCGACGCATTAACATTCGAAATCAAATTATTATCTCCTTGGTCCATGTTGCTTAAGTTGTCGGACCGCTTACTTTTAGCTTGGTTACGTGTCTGCATTAGTGCAATTTATACCCGGTACGCGACACACTAATCAAAATAAATGTGTCCCCCAAAAATTACGACAGTCACACGAAAGATACCCAACCTAGTACGCACTTTTTCACACGCAAAACAAATTTTTATCTTTGATCGAAACAGTGCAATGTACAAGCGAGAACAAAAAACACACACACATATAAAACACACAAATATAGAAAACAAAACAAGACAAACAACACAACGCCGATCAACAACGCCGTGAATCTTTTGAACGTCTGCTCAGAAACAACGCAGAAGTTGTTTTAGCGCTGTAGGGAAAAAAAATTAAGATTATAACACGCTCGCAATCTAACGTTTCAGAGATTCCAGAGTCTATCGGAATCACAGAACAGGGTCGCCATGTGTAATATTGCTACATTAATTTGCTATGCTGATATCGGTGCTAATTGCCAATGAAAGTGGGTTAAAAGCCGTGATCTGTCTGGGGACGTTAACCGTGGATTACTGGGCAACTGTTTCATCAGATATTTAGTCTAGGTTTACCAAGCAGACTAACATTAATGATAATCTTTTAATAGTAATACAAAACCGGTTATACATATATATAAAAAGAGAATTTAAATAAAAAGAAAGAAATCAGTTTATATTTGGAAATTTATTTTAAGATTGTTCATTGAAATTTCAGCATATTTTATTCTATTCGTAACAAGCTGGTGCCTTATTTAGGATGGTGAAAATCTTACGGAACACATCAAATATGGAGCCAAGATTGGGAGACTGCATACGACACTGCATTCATAAAATAACTCACGAAGAACATTGAAACATAAGCAAGAAGAAATTAACCACAACCAACAGATTCAGTTTTTTTTACCCAAAGAAATTACGTTCATACCACAATCCTGTCCGTCATGTAATTACCACACACTGGTATACTAAATTCATATTAAATCTTTGTGAAGTCTTCGCAAAAAGAATAGCTGAGGGCTACTTTGATGATTACACCACATGCTCCACGTGGTCAACTTGGTTTACACAAAACGTACAACTCCACAATAATTTTGATAATTAAAATACATTAGATCGAAAAGCAATTGACAAAAGCAAAACCTTGAACTGGTTACTAAGGTCTTACTATTAACCTGATGGGTCAAACAGTTATATAAGCACGTGGTAGTGGTCTCGCAAAGTACAATCCACGGGGGCTGAACATAAAGAAAAGTTGCTATATTGAAAATATAGTCAAGACGAGACGTTATAATCACACAAGCATTCGCATTTAAGATTGATCTTAGTTAGAGTTACTGATCAACACGTGGTTCCACTTTACTCACAAAGTAGTAACAAAGCAACAACCGGAAAATAATATGAACTTCACACGAGAATTACACTACGCTGCAATTTAAGATAACCTTAGATATTTTAGAGCTAAACCCGAAATACAGATGATTAAATTTTCAGTTAGGCTGAACTTAACAAATCCATTGTCCTATGGACTTAGCAGACACGCGCTTAGCCGGAGATCTTACCACTTCAGACGCTCGCCACGGCCACACTGCCACCGCCCTACAGCCGAGCGTGCTTCCTGAGGGTCGCTCACAAAGACAAACGGAAGGGGCCAGAGGGGCAGCTTCCTATACCAACATGACAACGGACGGACAGAACCATACTAAGGATAGAAACCTCTCTGCTTTAAGAAAGCGTAGCTACCTGTTCCGACGTTGGTCCTACTGTTCTCTAGCAGACAGCCTTGTCTGCTACCCTCAAGCATGCAACTAGAAATACATATGCTCATTCATCCTCTCACACAAAAGGGAAGGGGGATGACAGTATCTTATCATATACAGTATACAAAAGAAAGCGGATGTAGGTTCCGTATGAGACTGTGTGACATGAATTACATATAAGAATTACATATAAACTGTGCTTTAAAGTGTAGTAGTGTGACAGATCGTTCTTGTCTACGTGTAAAGGTAACACGTTCCACTACTCAGTCTCCTCCCAGATAGTCAGAAACGCCACAGTAAATTTAGAAGAGGAATTTATTCCATAAATGACAACAGATTTAAGAAATCAAACATGAAAGGAATCCAACAGAGACCTTTCAAGGTAATACATGAGGATGCAGGATATGCCTGACGTACCGTAGTGCCATCAGAGTTCTGTCAATCATTAACAGCAGTGACCTGACCTGAAGTCATGCCTGATGGCTCTCCACACCATGAAACCGGAGTAACACCGTTATCCCTCTATAAAACATTGGAATAATGGGAACTCTTCCCAGGTTTCCGTCATACGCGAACACGATAGTCATCTGGAGTAGCGCAGAACTACTCTTCATCGCTGAACACAATTTAAGTCCTTTCATCACCAGTCCATGCTTCCCAGTCACGTCACCACTCCAAGAGAACCGTTTGCGTTCTGGTGTTAACGGAAGTCTACGCACGGGACGGTAATTCCCTAGTCTGACAGTTGCTAGTCTCCGACCAATGGTGTCGGATGACTCAGGATCTTTCAGGGAGTCGATTACTTGTTTTTGAATGGCAGACGTTGATGTGAAGGGGTTACGATGTGCTTGGTGCACATTGTGGCAATTTTGGTGGTCAGACGTGGTCGACCAGAACATTTTCAACAAGTATTCTTACTCTCACGGTCCCTTGCTCTCCAGAATCGGACCACGGCACATTCGGATGCCTCACAAATCAGGATATTCCAAAATTCGACCAGTCGGCTAAATGAAGACCCTCAGTGATGCCTCTTTCAGACTCTGTCAGGTGCTGATAAAGACATATCTGTGTTCTTCACAATGATCACTCAATATCTGACGCTGTTCACGCCCCGTATATATCGGGTAACAACACTAAAGACGAACAACTCGAATGTCCTCTGGTCGCCTGTCACAGAGAATTGTAACCTTAATCATTTACATACCTCCCAATGATGTGTATGTGTACGAAGTTATATTGACATCCGACTATTTCTTTTGGATGCCTCATCTTTTTGTCAGGCAGTGTATACAAACGACCTACTAACGTCAGAAGACCCATGAGATTTTTTACAGATGATGCTGTTGTGTACAGAGAAACTGTAACACTAGAAGATTATAGTGACATGTAGGAAGAATTGCCGCGGATTGATGCTTGGTACAAGGATTGGCAGTTGACCCTGAACTTAAACAAACGTTACGTATTGTGCATAAATCGGCAGAATGGGCCAATATTGTCGATTGGATAAAATCATTGGAAACACTCTCATCCATAAAATATCTACGAGTACGCGAATGGAACGATTTAAAGGGGAACAACCACGTAAAATTAAGCACAGGTAAATCAGTTGCAAGACTGAGATTCATTGAAAGAATCTTGAGGAAGTGTAGTCCACCCACAATGGATGTAATTACAAAACCCTCGTTCAACCAATACTTGAATATTACTCGTTAGTCTGGGATACGTGCCAGACAGGATTAACAGTGGAAATAAAGTAGATCTAAAGAAGAGGAGGGTGTTCATTTAGTAAGTGCGAAAGTATCTCAGAGGTGCTCAGCCAACTCCAGCGACAGACACTGCAAGAGAGACGTTGCGAATCATGGAAAGGTTAAGTGCTAAAATTCCGAGTACTTACATTCCAAGAAGCGTCAGGCAAATATAACTACCTACCATAAGTAGACAGACAATATCGATTCTGGCCAAAAGTACATTGTTGCCAGATTTCCTCCTCCCTCTTCCACAATGACATCATGCAGTATTGGTAGATTTCTGTTCCTTCTCCCCATCCCTCTGAAATCAATCAACTGTCCTATGTATAAAATGGTGGGAAATTCAAAAAATGACGAGAAATTCAAGATAGCTCAGTTGTGCTCCTGGGTGCTCCCTCCCCCCCCCCCTCCACCCACACACACTCCCCACCTGCTCCTATGATGTTGTTGTGGAAATAGGGCTGTTTTCCTAAGTATAGATTGGTTGGAAATCAGAATATTCAAGATTTGGCATTGTTCTGCTAGAATTCAAGATGGCTAACCTGGGATACTGGTGTTCTCTGCATTGTTATCAATTTTCTGGGTTTTCCCCTGATGTCATTCACCTGAGACAGAGGATGTTTCTTTCCCCTATAGGTCTAAGCCTGCCTATTAGACAAAAGATGTTTTCTCTTGTCAGTCAGAGCCTGAGATTCTGGGACAAAGGGTATTGTCTATCAAGATCACCCCCTTCACCTGCGTACCAGTTCTAAGATAAATGGGCATTGTTCTACCCAAGATATACGTTGTTTTCCCCTACATAGGTCCAAGCCTGTCTACTACTCACAGCCAAGACAAAAGGTGTTTGCTTCCTTCACAGGTCCAAGACTGTCTGTTAGAAAAAGGTTGTCAGACTGAGACTGTTGGCTACATAAACATTTTTCATACAATAGGTAGGAAGCGATATTAACTCGCTTCCTGACGTACTGAAACGGAACAGTAGTTACTGCTCCATAAGCAACAGGTTTCGCTGCTTGCTCGCACCGGGAATACAAACTGAGGCGGCTCCGCCGCCAATTTATTGGACGACGCGACCGGCCGCGGTTGCAGCGGAACCCCATGTGAACGGATGGAGAATGTGTTAGGCTTCATTATACATATTTATATATGTCGTGTATCATGTATTACTTGTACCTGAATGCGAATCATGCACGTGAACATTCCTAATCCTCCTCCCACCTTTCCATAAAGCGTGGCCAAATACTAGTTTGTAAACATCAGAAGTAGTTCTGTAGTCTGGATGTGCCAACCTTACTCCTGGATAGGAGATCAGAGATACAGCACAGGCAGATCGAAGTCAAAGACGTTCCAGTATCATAAGATTTGGGGTGGAGAGGTTGATCACGGCCAAGTGGTTCGCCCATTCCCTCCGGGTGCCCGCAATATTCTGGGAGTTCTACAGAAGACGGGTAAGTGAGCAGACGTGCCCTCAGTGCGTCTGTCTCGGTGTTCACAGGAAGAAAGGTATTTGAATATTTGAACTGATTCTTTTTTATTTCCGGCTTCAGATTATGTAGGGAAACGAATGTACACAATTAATGCTTTCTCGTTTATTTCGGAAATTTTGTCTGGCTCCCATCCTTTGTACAAAGCCACGCCGTGTCGTAAGCTACAAGTCTCATCAATAGTTCCAATGTATAAATTCTATCACGCAAATCGATTGCAACGAAGTATATTCAAATTTATTTTGGTCGAAAATTGAACCGTCAAATCATTGGGTAGCCAAATTATAACATCGAACGGTCACATCGTAATTCGATGCCTTACGGCGTAGTTAAATTTATTGCCGTTTCCACTCTCTTTGTAATTGTATGAACTGTAATTCCACGTGGTCGATCGTTCGTTGCCGGAGGGCACGAGTTTCAAATAGCGACAAAACAGATATCGCTCCGCTAAACTCCTTCGACCCCTGTGTTAATGTGTCTGGTCCCCAACTTGTGCATTATCCTCCTCTCACATAGTGGATGTTCTGTGTAAAGTAATGGTAGAATTTGGTGGTACACATTTTGGCCAAACGTAGTTCCGTCTTGTCCGTAAAACAATAATGTGCGTGCAGATTAGCATACAAGATAGCAAAGCTATACGTTGTAAAACTGTAATCTCTGTAAAGTGGAATAGTCGCTGCAATTGCTGTAAAGCGGAATAATTATGTTTAAAATAAATAGGTTATGAATAATCATCAATATTTAACATATTCTGAATTCACAATTAAGTCAATCTAAAGATAATTCATTTATAGAAGGAAAAGAGTTGTAAAATAAAAAAATAAAAATATATAACGCAGGGACCCATACATCAGCGTGTGAGCCCTTCAGCCCCTTGCTTAGTAACGTGCAAAATAGGACACGCTCTGTTCTCTAGGTAGCGCTCTCATGTACCCCTCCCCCAAGTATCCGTTGCGCCATTTCCATTCAGAGCTAGTTGCAATGACTACCTCTTTTATTGATGCCGATGTCAGGTATCGGCTTCCGCCTAATTGTGGACCAGTACAGAAACAAGAAAATCCACAAAAATCACGAGGACTGCCTAAAGCAGAAGTACGAGCCTTGCCAGAGGGTTTTAAGAAAGAACAGGCAAAAGCATAGTTTTCTCTCCTCCCCAATAACTTTCATCTGGCGTCCTCTGCTCATTTTTCTCCGCCGGGTGAGGTGAACACACAGAATTGTAGATGCGGGGACCTTCATATCCAGTCACTGTGCATGAAGTTCCTCTGTAGAACGTGTTATGGTATGGTGTGGCTTCACAGTTACGTTCATCATTCGCCCATTCCCTTTTGAACAGGGTGGCGCTCAAGGAACAAAGACGTGCAGTGTGACTGGCCAGCATTCCTGCGATATGCTTCGCCATCATGCCATATCCGCCCTACAGGAGAGAGGCGCATTGAACTCAACAGTTTTCAAGCAAGAAGGAACCCGACCGCCCGTGAAGTTCACCTGCTTCTCCAAAATACTTTTGGAAACGATCGAATTATCATCCGATCGTTTCCAAATGCTTGACCGGCACAATCACCTCATCTCATTCCCTGAGATTACTGGCTGCGGGGCTACCTGAAGGATGGGGTTTACCAGGGGAACATTCATACATGTGCTGATCTGAAGCGTAGCATATCAACAGAGGTAGCCACCATACCTGCGGACACGCTTCGTTTTGTTGTGCTGAATGCAATCCTGCGCTTTCAGACTCTTCTGGATACTTATGGGCGCCATACTGAGCCCCTTGTATAGCAGTAACGGTACCGGTATATGATGGTATGATGTACCGTAACAGCACATTAAAAGTGTTTCAGTTGGATTGATTCTGCATTACTTCTCTTCCCCATGTCCTTGACATTTGGTACACGTACGGTAATTAGTTTTCGTGTTATAACGTGTTAAATACGGAAAGTTTAGTTACAGCCACCCGGTATAATGCGAATAAAATGATGACTGTCGTGGCATTTAATTTTACTCGTAATATGCGTACAACTTCCTCGTAGCTTCTTTTGTGATAAGTAATACAGGGTGTTTCAAAAAGGACTTTAGAACTTTGAAAATTCATGTAAATTAATTCATAGTACCTACAGAGGTGATTTTAGTGTCAATTTGTGGGGAAATACATCAAGTTTTCTCTCGCACCGTAAGATACGCTAGCGGCAGTTGCGTTAAAGATGGCTGCCTTCACTGGACCAGAAAGTGCTGTGTGCTTTGGTTTGAAGAATCGAAGTGGACGACAACAGTTCAGCCTAATTTCCGTACAAAGTACGCTAAAGATCTTTCTAGTATGCCTACAGTTTATGAGTGAAATAAATCTTTTGTAGAAAGAGGGTGCTCGTTAAGACATGGGAAATCATCAGCTCGTCCAAGCACCTGGATATGTTACAGCAATTTTTGATATCACATATCTATGAGGATGACCAAGAACGAAATCTTTTCTTGAGGCAAGCTGGTGCACCATCCAACTACCTGGCTATTGCCCGGGATGTTCTCAGTGAGCGTTTTCTACGTGAATGGTCTGGCCGTGATGCGCCAATTGCATGGCCCCCACTTTCCCCAGACCTGACACCACTCGATTTTTTTTGTGGAGATTCATCAAAGATATCGTGTTTGTACCTCCTGTGCAGGCTTCTCTACCTGAACTTAGAGTAAGAATTTACGCCGCCATTGAGCAAGTTACACCTACAATGCAACAGCGAGATTGGGACGAAATGGACTTCGGATGGGGTGTGTGCAGGATAACCAACGGAAGCCACATACATCATCTTTAGTTTTAGATAAAAAAACTTGAAGTGTTCCCCTACAAAATAACACTGAACCCATCTCTATATCTACTTTCAATACATTTATATGAATTTTTTTACAGTTGTAAAGTCCTTTTTGAAACACCATGTATATCCTCTAGATATAATAGCTTTGTGTATTCAGTTTTCTGGATAGAGATTTTTTGTTAATTACAGGCCACATGCAAACACAAAAACACAGGCCTATTTCCGTTTACATGTTAACGTATTTAATCTATCTGCAGATTATAACCAATTTTACATTTATGGAACTATTAACATAAATTAATAAGTAAAAAATATGAAGTAAATCACCTGCCTCTTAAAATAACTTAACCACATTTCTCATTTTATTGCCACAATTTGCAGTGGCATCCATCTCCGCCTGGCAGCTATATTTCCGATTAAGCTTATCCATTACGGATATTTTACAACCCGTGACTGTTAATTGAACGTATATACAGAAAACTGCAACCAGTCACATTTTTGAACTATTATTTATTATTCCATGAACTGGTTTTCGAACCTTTCCAGGTTTACCTTCAGATGGTTTCTGGAAGTTACACAATTATTTCTAGCGTAAGTCTGGGTGCTGGCTCTGTGGCAAGAAGATGGAAACGCTTTAATGTATCGCCATCACTATTGTTTATCTGTCGATATGGATGAAAATTTAGTTCTTGACTTACTGCGATAGTATGGGCGGCTTTTTTCGTTAATGTCTTTCTGTTTGCTTCCATTTTGATGGCCAGTTGGTCTATCCCTTCCCATACTTTTACACAATCTGTATTCATTTACTCTGTGACAGCAAAACTTTGCCAGCATCCAGCATATGCTATACAACTGTTAATGTAACAAAGTCCTTGACAAAAAGACATGGCATAGGCCTACTTTGTTCAGAGATGTAATTTGTTCTTGTTTACATGTATTAAAGTCGATGTAAAGGCGAATATTTTAACCAGACTGGCGATAACATGAGGGCACAAAATAAAATAAATAAATAAATGAACTACTACAAGAACAAACTTCAAGTGATCTGATGCTTTATTTCTGTTCGTATATTAACGTATAATACAGTCAGTTTATGAGAAAATATTTTAATCACGATTGGCATTGCCACGAATGCCCAGGATTAAAATAATACAAAGTTATAGTATTTGTAATGAGATACAGTTGTTTGTATGACCATGACATTTATATTTAAAATTAAAATTTAAAACAATAACAAACCTTCAAATGAACTGTTGACTTATTTATGTTCTTACATTAACATGATCTGGAATATTAGCAAGAGTTGATTCTGTTTACTTTAGCTAAAGGTAATACGTATTAAAGTTACAGTGTTTGTAATGGAGTATAGCTGTTTGTATGACCGTACACTTTATATTTAAAACCAAGAACAAAAGTTCAAGCGAACTGTGGTCTTATTTCTATTCTTACATTACCCTACCCACTCACATACGACTGCAGTGTCCGCCCCAGTAGCTGAGTGGTCAGCGTGACGGATTGCCGTCCTCTGGGCCCGGGTTCGATTCCCGGCTGGGTCGGAGATTTTCTCCGCTCAGGGACTGGGTGTTGTGTTGTGTTCATCATCATTTCATCCCCACCCGGCGTGCAGGTCGCCCAATGTGGCGCCGAATGTAATAAGACCTGCGATATGGCGGCCGGACCTGCCCCGCGAGGGGCCTCCCGGCCAATGACGCCAAACGCTCATTTCCATTTCATTTCCACGACTGCAGTATGTCGATCACACACTTTTTTTGTAAAGTTACCCACACTCCATTGCGAAAATAGTATATATATCGCCGATAAGTAATGATTTCTGTTAGCAATGTGATATCAACAAGCAAATATCACCATCATTAAACGTCAGGTACCACCTAAATAGTCAACACCATTTAAGCATCATCAATGTTCTTGCATATACAGGGTGTTACAAAAAGGTACGGCCAAACTTTCAGGAAACATTCCTCACACATAAAGAAAGAAAATATGTCCGGAAACGCTTACTTTCCATGTTAGAGCTCATTTTATTACTTCTCTTCAAATCACATTAATCATGGAATGGAAACACACAGCAACAGAACGTACCAGCGTGACTTCAAACACTTTGTTACAGGAAATGTTCAAAATGTCCGTTAGCGAGGATGCATGCATCCACCCTCCGTCGCTTGGAATCCCTGATGCGCTGATGCAGCCCTGGAGAATGGCGTATTGTATCACAGCCGTCCACAATACGAGCACGAAGAATCTCTACATTTGGTACCGGGATTGCGTAGACAAGAGCTTTCAAATGCCCCCATAAATGAAAGTGCAGAGCGTTGAGGTCAGGAGAGCGTGGAGGCCATGGAATTGGTCCGCCTCTACCAATCCATCGGTCATCGAATCTGTTGTTGAGAAGCGTACGAACACTTCGACTGAAATGTGCAGGAGCTCCATCGTGCATGAACCACATATTGTGTCGTACTTGTAAAGGCACATGTTGTAGCAGCACAGGTAGAGTATCCCGTATGAAATCATGATAACGTGCTCCATTGAGCGCAGGTGGAAGAACATGGGGCCCAATCAAGACATCACCAATAATGCCTGCCCAAACGTTCACAGAAAATCTGTTTTGATGACGTGATTGCACAATTGCGTGCAGATTCTCGTCAGCCCACACATGTTGATTGTAAAAATTTACAATTTGATCACATTGGGATGAAGCCTCATCCGTAAAGAGAACATTTGCACTGAAATGAGGATTGACACATTATTGGATGAACCATTCGCAGAAGTGTACCCGTGAAGGCCAAACAGCTGCTGATAGTGCCTGCACACGCTGTACATGGTACGGAAACAACTGGTTCTCCCGTAGCACTTTCCATACAGTGACGTGGTCAACGTTACCTTGTACAGCAGCAACTTCTCTGACGCTGACATTAGGGTTATCGTCAACTGCACGAAGAACTGCCTCGTCCATTGCAGGTGTCCTCGTCGTTCCAGGTCTTCCCCAGTCGCGAGTCATAGGCTGGAATGTTCCGTGCTCCCTAAGACGCCGATCAATTGCTTCGAACGTCTTCCTGTCGGGACACCTTCTTTCTGGAAATCTGTCTCGATACAAACGTACCGCGCCACGGCTATTGCCCCGTGCTAATCCATACATCAAATGGGCATCTGCCAACTCCGCATTTATAAACATTGCACTGACTGCAAAACCACGTTCGTGATGAACACTAACCTGTTGATGCTACGTACTGATGTGCTTGATGCTAGTACTGTAGAGCAATGAGTCGCATGTCAACACAAGCACCGAAGTCAACATTACCTTCCTTCAATTGGGCCAACTGGCCGTGAATCGAGGAAGTACAGTACATACTGACGAAACTAAAATGAGCTCTAACATGGAAATTAAGCGTTTCCGGACACATGTCGACATAACATCTTTTCTTTACTTGTGTGTGAGGAATGTTTCCTGAAAGTTTGGCCGTACCTTTTGTAACACCCTGTATTTATCGATGTTGTGTGCTGTGGGTGTAAGGCTTATCTCGTTTTAGTTTCTTATTTCCGGATGATGTTGCGGAGTACTCTATAAGAAGACATTTCAGCAGGAGTACATGTCCCTTTTTGACCATAGATGCAAACAGAGGGGTGTTGTAAGTCTAACGTGTGTATCTGTGTATCTATGTATCTGTCTGGGCCATCATAGCACCCAACCGAAAGATCTGATTTTAATGCAATTATTTTATTTTAAAGCTGGTTTAATCGGGATGGTTCTTAGCTATGTTCCATGAAAGTCCGTTCAGCCGTTTAAATTTCGTCAGCTGAATAACTGAAAATGTGTTCCGCCAGCGTCCTCTCTTGATATAAGCTACGTAATACATAAGAGCCATATCAGATTGCGTAATACCAGATTGTAAAGCTCAAAAAGGTGTGAATAAAAGTCCACGAGAAGCTTTGTTTATCTTTTAAGGTTCACAAAACAGAAAAAGGGTGACTGTGACTCAACCGTAAAAGACAAACATATGGTGTTGCAGATTTTTTGTAGCTCTTTTTGAGGTCTACAATTCAGTAATAAATCAAATGATTTTGTACTAATAGTTTAGGCAGCCTACTGCAAGAGAGCGCAGTGGCAGTCCACTTTCTTCCTACTTTATTTAGAATTATTGCTTATGTACATGATGATGGCATCTGTTCTTTCGGACATGTCCGAAAGAACGGGTGTCATCTTCAAATCGTTAAGGCTAACCGACTGATGACCTTCTTCAGTGCAGATGCACACAAATTGCCTGAACTCTTACGGGACTCGGTGAATTGTCTGCCGCGGGCAGGGGCACTACGAATGTAATGTGTGGACTACAGGTTGAGAATGTGGGTCTCACGGGGAGCGTACCGACGATAAATCCCTGCAGTCGCACTATCCTCTGTGACCTCGGTGACTCAGATGGAATCATGAATAATTCTGGCTATTATAAAGTGTCGACAGTACAATGAGACCGATTTCCTCATTTTCGCCGGCACGGTAACTCAGCGTGTTCGGTCAGAGGGCTGCTCACCCTCTGTAATAAAAAACTGAGTAAAGGAATCAACGATCAATTTGAACGGATGTCTTGTGACGTCCGCCAAGACCAAACGACAAAAAAGGATTGATAGAGCGCCTGCGACGTAAGCAGGAGATCCCGGGTTCGAGTCCCGGACGGTGCACACATTTTCAACTGTCCCCGTTGACGTATATCAACGCCCGTCAGCAGCTAATGGTATTGATTTGATTGTAATTTTATTGCTTATGTTTTCTAAATTAGCTAAGTGTATACTAAAACATAGTCAATGATGATAAGTCGTTTGTGATCAGTCACCATAAAGTTGCCTACTGAGCTGATAATAACCGTCTTTACAAAATATCAAAGAAAAGAAAAAATCGTAATAATATTCACAGGTTGGAACTTAAAGCCGCACGGGTGATATTGCATTGCCAAAATATTGCAACTGTAATAATATTTATGAAAATACATCTATTGTCAGAACACGTAGATTTCGGCGAGGCAAGATCTTGTGTTTGGTCCAGGAAGGTATTTGTGTGAATGTGGAGATAGAGCGTCGATCGTACCGTTTCTACGACTAAAATATGAAAATTAAAAAGCACTAAATAAAACTGAAATTAAAAATTAAGAAACACACAAAAATATCTAAAACTACAAAAACTATGTAGTGGCTCTTTAAGTTTCATGTAGGTAGTAATATTTTGATCCAAGCGTTATCGCATCGGGGGACCGGTAAGTAACTAAAATAAAAGCAGAATATATGTATAATGTGTGTGAAAGCCTATGGGACTTAACTGCTGAGGTCATCAGTCCCTAAGCCTACACACTACTTAATCTAAATTATCCTAAAGACAAACACACACACCCATGCCCGAGGGAGGACTCGAACCTCCGTCGGGACCAGCCGCACAGTCCAGGAGTGCAGCGCCCTAGACCGCTCGGCTAATCCCGCGCGGCAAACAGAATATATCTAAAAAATGATAAAGAATGACATTTAAATACGAGTAAACTACCTAGGCAACACAGGAACGTGTAAAAAACTATATGTAATAGTTGAGTATAAGTCTCAATTAAAAAATTCACTATATTGACACGACTGTCAACGACACCTGCCCTCAGGCGACTGCCCGTTCGCTTCGCCGCACTTCATACGCCTCGCGCGCCACATACGAGTACTGCGCACCGCGCGACTCGCGCTCGCAGTTTAATGAATCGTGAGTTAGTACGCTATCATCAGACCTCCGCAGGATATAGGCTTCGTAATATAGATTAATGCATGAAACTAAGTTCGTACGTAATTATGTAAAAATATGATATAAAATAAATTGATAGCTATATTCTTTAACAATGTGAAGCTAATTAAAGAGGAACTGGTTTCCATATTTTATATAATAAGCAATTACAAGGTGTGGATGCGGGGCGTGCAGGACTGGAAGAGATGACGCCAAACAGAAGAGGCTTATAACGAGCAATAATGGAATTATGCTGCTCTAGAAAGGATAGCTGCTGTTAACTTTCTTTTTTTAATTTCATGTATTTACCGGTCTCCCGACGCGAAGATGCTTGAATCAAAATATTACTACTTATGTTAAACATAAAGGGTCAATACATATTAGTTTTTACTTTTTATAGGTTTTGTGTCTGGTTTTTAAAATTTTTACTTCAATATGCATTTCACCGTAAACGTGTCAGGGTTGGAATGTTCTCTGATCATGAATTCAACCCAGCTACGATTTTTGGAAACACACATTATTGTGGTGCTTATGTAATGTTACACCCTATAGAGTGGTGTAGGCTGTGTGACAACTCAATAGCGATTGCAGGCATCTTTACTCAAAGTACTCAAACAACAGCTACAGTGATACTGGATGAACATAAGATCAGTCTCTGCAGGTGACTTCCTACTAACAATCAAACGGGTCGCAATCGACTCGCATATAGGGAAAGACCTTCAAAAATTTACTGTAAATCCGTTTCACCATATAGCACGCACTCTAACAGAGGTACACCTGGCAGCCTTACGTTTATAGCTTCTACGAAACATTGTGGACCAATTTACAGAAACTATCCCGATAAACGCCGAATCCCACGGAAGGAGTTATAGGTCAATATTTCGATGGGTTTTGGTCATCAGTATGCTGAACTACACTACTGGCCATTAAGATTGCTACGCTACGAAGAAGACGTGCTACAGACGCGAAATTTAACCGACAGGAAGAAGATGCTGTGATATGCAAATGATTAGGTTTTCAGACCATACACACAAGGCTGGCGCCGGTGGCGACACCTATAACGTGCTGACATGAGGAAAGTTTCCAACCGATTTCTCATACACAAACAGCAGTTGACCGGCGTTGCCTGGTGAAACGTTGCTGTGATGCCTCGTGTAAGGAGGAGAAATGCGTACCATCACGTTTCCGACTTTGATAAAGGTCAGATTGTAGCCTATCGCGATTGCGATTTATCGTATAGCGACATTGCTGCTCGCGTTGGTCGAGATACAATGACTGTTAGCAGATTATGGAATCGGTGGGTTCAGGAGGGTAATACGGAACGCCGTGCAGGATCCCAACGGCCTCGAATCACTAGCAGTCGAGATGACAGCCATCTTATCGGCATGGTTGTACCGGATCGTGCAGCCACGTCTCGATCCCTGAGTCAACAGGTGGGGACGTTTGCAAGACATCAACCATCTGGACAAACAGTTCGACGACCTTTGCAGCAGCATGGACTGTCAGCTCAGCGATCGTAGCTGCGGTTACTCTTGACGCTGCATCACAGACAGGAGCGCCTCCAATAGTGTACTCAACGACGAACCTGGGTGCACGAATGGTAAAACGTCATTTTTTCGGATGAATCCAGGTTCTGTTTACAGCATCGTGATGGTCGCATCCGTGTTTGGCGACATCGCGGTGAACGCATATTGGAAGCGTGTATTCGTCATAGCCATACTGGCGTATCACCCGGCGTGATGGTATGGGCTCTGAGCACTATGGGACTCAACTGCTGTGGTCATAAGTCCCCTAGAACTTAGAACTACTTAAACCTAACTAACCTAAGGACAGCACACAACACCCAGCCATCACGAGGCAGAGAAAATCCCTGACCCCGCCGGGAATCGAACCCGGGAACCCGGGCGTGGGAAGCGAGAACGCTACCGCACGACCACGAGATGCGGGCAGTAGTGTATGTACCATGTGCGATCAATAGTTAATGTAACACATTTTTTCTCAGCCAATTTCGGTTGAAAAAATTAGGAATTTTTTGTGGGACATCGTGGAAAATTCCCGCATCGGTCCCTATACTTTCATGTAGTTCCGATAGTTGGCGGCGCGATACGTAGCCTTCAAAATGGCATCTGTAACGGAAGTGCGTTCCAAGCAGAGAGCTATAATTGAATTTCTTTTGGCGGAAAGCAGGGCATCGCAGATATTCATAGGCGCTTGTAGAATGTGTACAGAGACCTAGCAGTGAACAAAAACACGGTGAGTCGTTGGACGAGGCGTCTGTAATCATCGCAACGAGGTCGCGCAAAACTGTCCGACCTCCCACGTGCCGGCCGGCCACACACAACTGTGACTGCTGCAGCTGGAACACGTGGACACTCTCGTTCGAAGTGATCGACATATCACACTCAAACACCTCGCTGCTCAACTGGACGTCTCTGTCGGTAGTGCTGACACACTCATCCTCCAGGTGGGGTACACAAAGGTGTGCGCCCGCTGGGTTCCTCGTCGCCTAACAGAAAATCATAAAGAGCAACGACGGACCTTCTGCCTACATCTACGTCTACATCATACTCCGCAAGTCATCTAATGGTGTGTGGCGGAGAGTACTTTCGGTACCACTATCTGATCCCTCCAACCCTGTTCCACTCACGAATAGTGCGTGGGAAGAATGATTGTCGGTAAGCCTCTGTACAGGCTCTAATTTCTGAAATTTTCTGCTCGTGGTCAATACGCGAGATATATGTGGGGGGAAGTAATATGTTGTTTGACTCCTCCTGAAAAGTGCTGTCTCGAAATTTCAGTAGCAAAATTCTCCGTGATCCACCACGCCTTTCTTGTAACGTCTGCCAGTGGACTTTGCTTAGCATCTCCGTAACGCTCTCTCGACAGCCAAACGATCCCGTGACGAAACGTGCCGCTCTTCGTTGTATTTTCTCTATCTCCTCTATCAGTCCTACCTGATAGGGATCCCAGATAGATGAACAATACTCAAGAATCGGGCGAACAAGAACCTTATAAGCCACTTCTTTCGTGGATGAGTTCCATTTCCTTAAGATTCTTCCGATGAATCAGAGTCTGGTGTCTGCTTTTCCCACTATCGGTTTTAAAACGTCATTCCATTTAAGGTCGCACTGGATAGTTACACCTGTTTATTTTACGGCAGACGCTATCTCCAGTTGTTTGTCATCGATAGTGTAGCTGTACGGTAGTGGATTTCATTTCCTATGTATGCGCAATACGTTGCATTTATTTACGTTCAGGGTCAACTGCCAGAATCTGCACCATTCATCAATTGTCTGCAGGTCGTTCTGCAAATTCTTACTATCATCTGGCGTTGCTACTTTGGTATAAACAACTGCATCATCTGCGAATAGCCTTAAAGGGCGTCCGACGCTTTCTACTAGATCATTTATATATATTGTAAACAGCAGCATTCCTATCTCATTTCCTTGTGGTACTCCGGATATTACTTTTACATCTGTCGATTTAGTCCCGTTAAGAGCGACGTATTGAGCTCTATCTGCAAAAAAGTCTTGAATCCAATCGCAGGTCTGCTCCAATACTCCGTAAGCTCGTATTTTTTTCATTAAACGGCAATGCGGGACGGTGTCAAATGCCTTACTGAAATCAAGGAACACGGCATTAACCTGAGCGCCGTTGTCCACTGCACTGTGGACCTCATTTAGGAACAGAGCGAGCTGAGTTTCACAAGATCTCCGTCTATTTATTTTTTTATTTTATTTACACGTCAAGTTCCGTAGGAAAAAATTGAGGAGTAAATCTTCAAGGTGATGGAAGGTGTCAGTACATGAACTTACAACATGAAAGTAATAACAGATAAAAATAAATGTTCATGAACCTGAAAAAAGTCAGTCTATAAGTTTAAGTAAACGCTATCAGCAATACGATAATAATCAGCTTAATTTTTCAAGGAACTCCTCGACAGAATAGAAGGAGTGACCCATGAGGACACTCTTTAGTTTTGATTTGAAAGCGCGTGGATTACTGCTAAGATTTTTGAATTCGATTGGCAGCTTATTGAAAATGGATGCAGCAGTATACTGCACACCTTTTTGCACAAGAGTTAAGGAAGTCTGATCCAAATGGAGGTTTGATTTCTGCCGAGTATTAACCGAGTGAAAGCTACTTATTCTTGGAAATAAACTAATATTGGTAACAAGAAACGACAATAAGGAATATACATACTGAGAGGCCAATGTCAAAATACCCAGACCCCTTGAACAGAGGTCGACAAGAGGTTCGTGAACTCACACCACTTATTGCTCGAACCGCCCGTTTCTGAGCCAAAAATATCCTTCTGGAATGGGAAGAGTTACCCCAAAACATAATAATATACGAAATCTATGTTAATTTTTATAGAGGAGATGTTCATTTTCCAGGAACGTCTTAATTCTTGAGCATAAATCATGTTCCATAATTCTACAACAGATTGACGTCAACGATAAGGTCCATAATTGTGTGGACCTCTCTTACGGCCTTTCTTAAAAACAGGAATGATCTGCGCTTTTTTTCAGACGTTAGGTACCTTTCGTTGCTCAAGCGATCTGCGATAAATTACTGCTAGAATGGGAGCCAGCCCTTTCGCATAATCTTTATAGAATCTTATAGGTATCTCATCTGATCCTGAAACCTTTCCACTACTAAGCGATTGTAGGTGCTTATCAATTCCACGATCGGTTATCTCAATATCTGCTATTTCGGCGTTCGCACGACGATTGAATGGAGGGATAGTGTTACGATCTTACGCGGTGAAACAACTTCGGAAGACTGAATTCAGCATTTCGGCCTTCTCTCTGTTATCTTCCGTTTCGGTACCGGTGTGGTCGCTGAGAGAATGAATAGATGATTTTGACCAACTTACTGATTTTACATACGACCAAAATCTCTTACGATTTATACTCAGATCGGTTGACAACGTCTTACTTTCAAAAACATTGAACTCTTCTCTCATTGGTCTCCTTACGCCCATTTTCGCTTCGTTCAGCTTCCGTTTGTCAGCTAGGTTTTTTACCTCTCTTGAGTCTGAGATAAAGTGCTCTTTGTTTACGTAGCGCTTTTCTAATACGGCTGTTAAACCATGGTGGATCTTTGCCATCCCTTAAAGCCTTACTCGAAACATAATTGTCTAGGGCATATTGAACGATGCCTTTGAATTTTTTCCATTTGTTCTCCACACCTTCGTCCTCATCACCGAATATTCGATGCTGTCTGCTGAGATACTCTGAAATTTGTATCCTGTCACCATTGCTGAGCAAATATATCTTCCTACCTTTGTTAATATTCCTTGTAGGACCCTTCGTCACAGATACTGTCACAGCCTTTGATCACTGATACCCTCCTCTACGTTAACTGATTCGGTAAGTTCAGGTCTGTTTCTTGCCAGGAGGTCTAAGACGTTAGTCTCACGAGTTGGTTCTATAACTGTTTGCTCAAGGTAATTTTCGGACAAGAGATCCAGAACAATGCCACACGATTCCCTGTCTCTGGCACTTGTTTTTATGGCATAACACTCCCAGTCTATAGCTGGCAAGTTAAAGTCACCACCGGAATTGTTTGCGCGGTACGAGGCTGATCCTTACAACCTTTTGTCGAGCATCGTCACAGGCGATGCAACATGAGTTAATCACTTCGAACTGGAAATTAAACAGCAATGTATGGAGTGGCCACACCACATATCCTCCGAAGAACAAGTTCAAAGCCGTACCCTGAGCTGGCAAAGTTACGAGGAGAGTCTTCTTTCTGGAACTCTGAAGGGGATATTCTGTCAGACGTCCTTCCTCATGGTGGAACGACCAACTCTGAAATGTGTTGTGCTATCCTCAAGAAATTGAGGAAACGACTTCACAATGTTCGTCGCCACAAAAGTGCAAACGAATTTCTCATTTTCTATGACAACACAAGGAATCGTACAAGTCTGCACACCCGAGAGGAGCTCACAGAACTTCGTTAGATTATTCTTTCTAAGCCACCCTAGAGCCAGGATCGCGACCTTCCGACTTCCATCTATTTGTCCCAATGAAAGATGCGTTCCGTGGGAAGCAGTACTTCATCATGGGAGGTTATTAATGCAGCAAGGTGTAGGTTCCGAATTTTACTAGTAGAGTGGTAGCATGCGAGCATACAGTCCATCGCAGAAAGGTGGCGTAAGGCCGTCCCACTGAATGGAGATTATGTTGAAAAATAGAGTTTTGTAGCCAAGAGAGTGGGGAATTATATGGTGTATTGGAATCCTGAATAAAACCAACCTGCCTTCAGAAAAAAATTGCATTACTTATTGAAAGCCCCTCGTATAAGTTTACAACACTTGATGTAGCCATATGCATGCATATATATATCCAGCTATCTGTAGAAATAAATGAAGCATGTGTATGACATCTGTGTTCTTCTTTTTACCCACAAATCGCCTGTATACTAGTGTAGGCATATAATATTCAAAAAGAGTGAATGGACGAAACACATTCTTCAGAAGGACTTCACTGTAACTGATTGGTCTGAGAATACATCGGAAAAAAAGAATAACAAGAGTGGGCCATTACTGGCAGGCAGTATCAAGTCGATTATCATTGGCCCATCTGACAGAGGGAAGACGAAAGTTCTCATGCCCTTGCTAACGCATTCGGACAGTGTTCGCTTTGAGAATGTATATGTATTTTCAATAACACTGTTCCAGCTCAAGTTACGCCTAGTTGAGGAAATGCACGTGTTGACGGTATTACATATAAGACTTTCGACAAAAGTGACGATGTCCCGCCACCTGAAGGAGTAAAAATTTTACAATATTCATATTCGACGATGCCATAGAGGAAACTTCAGGGCCAAATACGCAAATGCTTTACTTTTACATTTAAGACTTTCGACAAAAGTGATGATGTCCCGCCATCTGAAGGATTAAAAATTTTACAGTATTCATATTCGACGATGCCATAGAGGAAACTTCAGGACCAAATACACAAATGCTTTACTTTTGGCCGCCATAGGGGCGATGACGTCTTCTACATAAGCCGGATATACTCCGGGATCCCAAAGCAAGTGGCCGTCCCCGGTGGCAGAGCGGTTCTAGGCGCTTCAGTCCGGAACCGCGCAACTGCTACGGTCGCAGGTTCGAATCCTGCCTCGGGCATGGACGTGTGTGATGTCTTTAGGTTAATTAGGTTTAAGTAGTTCTAAGTTCTAGGGGACTGATGACCTCAGATGTTAAGACCCATAGTGCTCAGAGCCATTTGAACTCAAAGCAAATGATAACAGATAATGCGCAACTTAATATTGCCTTAGAACAGGGTAATATGAATTTAAAACGCATTTACTAGGCACTTGTAGGAATTGATATGACAGTAGATGAATTTACTACTTTATATAGGGACTGCTGGAATCATTCACAGTATAGCTTTTTAGTTATCTATAAAAACAAGGCAGTTGAATGATGGTCGGTACCGTCGGATGTTTCAGGATGTTTTAAAAGATGATGGCGTTTGTATATATGATGAAACAACACTATGGAAAAATTTGTATGAACATCCAACACAAAATCAATCTGAGGGCAGAAAATTCATGTGTACACCGACCTGAAAATTCAGATGCTCAACAGTAGTATTAACTTCTATACTACTTGAGCTGAAGCACTCAAGAAAAGTATCAAGGAATTAAATACTTATTCTCAAATCATTCTTGGGTTAATCAACGAGTTAACTGCAATGGTTGATCGAAGACAAACGAGTTAACTACATAAGTTGATGTAACTGAAAACAAGGCAAACGAAAGTGTTTGAAGGAAGATTGAGTTCTGTCGACATCGAGGTCATTAGAGACGGAGCACAAGCTCGGATTGTGTCAAGGATGAGGAAGGAAATCGGCAGTGCCCTTTCAAAGTAACCATCCCGGGATTCAGCTGGAGCGACTTTGGGAAATCACGGAAAACCTAAATTTGGCTGACCGGACGCTGGTTTGAACCGTGGTCCTTCGCAATGGGAGTCCAGTGTGCTAACCACTGCGCCACCTCGCTCGGTTCGTGTATATAAATTGTATACTGTTCTGAAATTTCCTTGCCCGCATCTCGTGGTCGTGCGGTAGCGTTCTCGCTTCCCACGCCCGGGTTCCCGGGTTCGATTCCCGGCGGGGTCAGGGATTTTCTCTGCCTCGTGATGGCTGGGTGTTGTGTGCTGTCCTTAGGTTAGTTAGGTTTAAGTAGTTCTACGTTCTAGGGGACTTATGACCACAGCAGTTGAGTCCCATAGTGCTCAGAGCCATTTTTTGAAATTTCCTTAGTATATAACAACACGTTGACAAAACAAAGCCGTTGAAACACAAAAGGCTCTCCTGGAGAAACTGCGATTGCTGAAGTTAGGGAATTTGGAAAGTGACCAGTCACTAAGAGACACATTTAGACCTGTCACAGAATCGCTTGAACAACTCTCGAAAGCTAAAGAAGAGGAACAAGAAGATGTCATTGGTGATTTCATTAAGCATTATAGCAATACTCGTATAGATAGAATTTACAGAGTATGCAAGGAAGGATCATATACGCTGGGTACTTAACCTATGAGTTTAACCGAGCTGCAGTACTGTTCGGTGGTAGATAACTGGAAATAACACCTGGTTTACTGAATGTAATATTCTTGAAAATTTCGAAACGAGACAGCTATTCACCAAAAGATACCGAAAATTATGGTCAGAGATTATATATCATGGAACTCTATAAGAAAGCCAGTGTAGTAGGAGAAGAATGCACCAACAGTTCGAAATATAAAAACATTATTGAACACGCATTATCAGTCATACCTGGCAATGGAATGATCAACATTCCAAATAAGAAATTTAAGAACAGATCTCCCCAATACATTTATTACGTGACACTAACGAAAACGTTGGATGATTACAGCTGCTCACAGCATCGTCTGCAGTTGAGAATACAGCACATTCGAGTGAAATCATTTCAATAATTACAGAGCTCAGAGAAAGACATAGCATCGAATAATTATGGAGACAGTTGTTCATTCGAAGTCTGGATGATTTATGGCCGCTGGATCTTGAAGATATGAGGCAACATTCAACGGGGAATAAAGGTTTCAAATATATTTTAGTGGTCATTGATACTTGCTCGAAATTTGCATAGGCTCTACCTGTGAAAACAAAGATGGGGGAGGCAGTTGGACAGTTGTTGGAACAATTAACAAATTGTGTAAATTAATAGATATAGCATAAGAACTAAACCATTTCACTATGGCACCTAAAACTGCTAACGTAATATCCTATATTCAAGGCTCCCCCGATGAATATGGACTTTTTTATTTAAAGACGTTGCATTTATTGCCTATACGAATGAGGGGTGAGTTACGACAACATTTTCAACAACTGTAGCTTCTTTGAACATTTCAGAGATATCAGCTGCCTCAAAAGCGTAAGATTGTTTTATGGCTGAGTCGATATTATCATGGCAACAACTGGGAAGAAAACAGAACGATTTTGAAAAATATAGTAACATTACTTCGAAATTTCGGTCACGCTGACTGAAATGTTTACGTGAAACGTAGTGAGGAATCTTCATGGATATGTGGTATTAACAATAACGCATCTGTTAGAGATTCAGAAAGATGTGGATGACCTCCACTGCATCACCTTAGACTGGATAAGAATAAGAATGACCTATGTCTCATGTCTTCTTATTTTACGAATGTGTCACTAGCGCTCTATCTTTTAAGAGTCACCAGGATACGCATCCGTTTCTAGAAACAATGGAACGGTACTGGCTAAACCCCCCCCCCTCCACCACCCAAACAGCTGTGCCGATTTAAGACGGCCCGGCAGGATTAGTTTCGCATCAGTCTACTCCCAACAGTCACAGGTCAAGCCGTGACAGTGGTTGCAGAAGCAGCAGCAGCAACAGGCACCCTCGTTTCCAGGGGGTGGTCGTTGATGACAGTGTTCCACCAAACCTCCTTGATGACGAGATACTTGCGGATTTAATGCCGTGTGCTGCAGAAGACGAGGATCTTGAATGCAAGTGTCATTTACTTTCTATATGTGGGTGTATGTCGGTCTGAATCATCGATACTTACGGACACTTATGTTGTTGCTTTAGGGTTGACGTATGATTCTACGATAGCGGCAACCCCTTTGGGTATACTGTCACAGGAGCCTGATGTGACCGATTTAGCTATAAATCTCACGATCCTGATCATGATGGTATGTTTCTATATACACTACAGGCCATTAAAATTGCTACACCAAGAAGAAATGCAGATGATAAACGGGTATTCATTGGAAAAATATATTATACTAGAACTGACATGTGGTTACATTTGCACGCAATTTGGGTGCATAGATCCCGAGAAATCAGTACCCAGAACAACCACATCTGGCCGTAATAACGGCCTTGACACGGCTGGGCATTGAGTCAACCAGAGCTTGGATGGCGTGTACAGGTACAGCTGTCCATGCAGCTTCAACACTATACCACAGTTCATCAAGAGTAGTGACTGGCGTATTGTGACGAGCCAGTTGCTGGGCCACCATTGACCAGACGTTTTCAATTGGTGAGAGATCTGAAGAATGTGCTGGCCAGAGCAGAAGTCGAACATTTTTTGTATCCAGAAAGGCTCGTACAGGACCTGCAACATGCGGTCGTGCATTATCCTGGTGAAGTGTATGGTTTCGTAGGGATCAAATGAAGGGTAGAGCCACGGGTCGTAACACATCTGAAATGTAACGTCCACTGTTCAAAATGCCGTCAATGCGAAAAGGAGGTGACCGAGACGTGTAACCAATGGCACACCATACCATCACACCGAGTGATACGCCAGTATGGCGATGACGAATACACGCTTCCAATGTGCGTTCACCGCGATGTCGCCAAACACGGATGCGATCATTATGATACTGTAAACAGAACCTGGATTCATCCGAAAAATGACGTTTTGGCATTCGTGCACGCAGGTTCGTCGTTGAGTACACCATCGCAGGCGCTCCTGTCTGTGCTGCAACATCAAGGGTAACCGCAGCCATGGTCTCCGAGTTGATAGTCCATGCTGCTGCAAACGTCGTAGAACTGTTCGTGCTGATGGTTGTTGTCTTGAAAACGTTCCCAATTGTTGACTCAGGGATCGAGACGTGGCTGTACGATCCGTTACAGCCATGCGGATAAGATGCCTGTCATCTCGACTGTTAGTGATACTAGGCCGTTGGGATCCAGCACGGCGTTCTGTATTACTCTCCTGAACCCTCCGATTCCATATTCTCCTAACAGTCATGGGATCGCTACAATCCGACCTCTATCAAAGTCGGAAACGTGATGGTACGCATTTCTCCTCCTTACACGAGGCATCACAACAACGTTTAACCAGGCAACGCCGGTCAACTGCTGTTTCTGTATGAGAAATCGGTTGGAAACTTTCCTCATGTGAGCGCGTTGTAGGTGTCGCCACTGGCGCCAGCCTTGTATGAGTGCTCTGAAAAGCTAATCATTTGCATATCACAGCATCTTCTTTAGCACGTCATCTTCGTGGTGTAGCAATTTTAATGGCCAGTAGTGTACATGTGCAAGTGTTTATATTTTTTATCACATTTTACTTAATTAGTATCGTTCATGCTGTGTTAGACTCGATGAGTTATGATATCACGGCACCCACAACACTCGCAGCTTCGACGGTATTGCAGGGTGGCTGATAAATGTCACCACATACATTAAAATGTTGCCAACACCACTCCAGAGAATGTATCTGTTATATTGCTAGAGAAGGCCGAAATGCACGCTATAAGCTCACGCAGGATGGCGTGAGGTCTGAAACAGGATACGGAATGAATGCTATAAAGAAAAGTACGTAGCTGCTGGAATACTTAACTTTAATCCATCATCTGTATATATCGTTCTTGATGAGACATGCTTCATACGATAACTATCAATTGCTATGGCGCCTAGCTAGGTCGTAGCCATTGACTTAGCTGAAGGCTATTCTAACTATCTTCTCTGCAAATAAACGAGGCTTCGTCAGTGTTGCTTCGCTAGCTAAGTCGTCCGTACAACTGGGGCGAGTGCTAGTAAGTCTCTCGAGACCTGCCGTGTGGTGGCGCTCGGTCTGCGATCACTGACAGTGGCGACACGCGGGTCCGACATGTACTAATGGACCGCGGCCGATTTAAAGCAACCACCTAGCAAGTGTGGTGTCTGGCGGTGACACCACATTCCTCCCCCGCAAATCGGCAAACGGTTGTGTTATAAGGCTTCCGCCCGCCGTGGGGAGGACCCCATGTTGACGTATGCGATGATGTGGGAAGCCTAACAACAGGCGAGGCTGTGCCACCCGCACCCTGCCATTCGGTCCGAGGGGAGCTAGGAAACGCCTGAAAACCTAGTCCAGGGTGCACGCCAACATGCGGTGTATGCGCCCGTAGAGAGACAGGAGGGGCCTAAGGGTCGACCTCCATCGCGTCGGGGTACCCCACGCGCGAAGACGCCATATGGTCCGGAGCGGGCAAGAGTTCCATGGCGGAGGACTGCTAGTCACGGAAAGCGATCGGCGGCGCGTGACCCAGGGAGGCGCTTGGCGGCTGCAGCGACGCGTCCACTGCCGGCGGCGTCGGCGGGAGAACAGGCGGCGGCGGCGGCGGCGGCGGCGGCGGCGGCGTCGCGTCGCCATGGGGCAAAATGGAAGATAGCGTCGGTAACACCTGGGGATGAGGCGAGCCAGTAGATGGGTCCCCAGGGCGCTGACCGGACGGCACCGTCGCTGAAAGCAGACGGGGAGCGGCAGAACCCAGGCGACAACAGAGGCGCAGCTGATTGAGATGCCGACGCACCTCACCAGAGGCCCCCAAAACCAAATACATCGCGCGGCCGAGGCAGCGAAGAATGCGCCCTGCGAGCCAACGCCGTGAACCGCGATAGTTGCGATAGAATACAACGTCGCCTGGAGCAAAAGCAGGAGTCTGCCGCTGCACAGGAACCTGATGCGGCGGATGCAGCAAAGACATCAAGGTTCGCTGAGGACGACCGTGGAGCAACTCAGCCGGCGAGCGACCATCTCGGGGCTGAGAGCGATACGAAGACAAAAAGAGCAACAATGCGTCCTCCCGAGAATGCGACTCTTTCAATTTCAACATCTGTGACTTGAAAGTCCGGACCAATCGTTCAGCGGCACCGTTTGACTGAGGCGAAAACGGCGCGGACGTCAGATGTTGAATACCATTGGCCTTGCAGAATGACTGAAATTCTGCGGACTTAAATTGTGGGCCATTGTCGGAAACAATAGTCTGTGGAAGACCTTCAATGCAAAAGATAGCGGATAACGCTTGGATGGTGGCAGATGACGTCGTGGAAGACATCCGGACAACAAAAGGGAAATTACTGAAAGAATCGACCACAACCAACCATCGAGCATTCCAGAATGGACCAGCAAAATCTATGTGCAAGCGTTGCCAAGGGGAAGTGGCTTTTGGCCATGCAAAGAAGTTCCGCGGCGGTGCGGATTGTTGTTCGGCACAGGCCATGCAAGAAGAGCACATATTCGTAATCGCAGCATCGATTCCGCACCAAGTACAGTGTTGAAGAGCAAGTTGTTTCGTTCGCACTATACCCCAATGTCCTTGGTGAAGAAGCTTTAAGACAGAGGACTGTAACGAACGTGGGACCACGACTCTGGACTGATCATTATCAGAACGCAACAACAAAACACCACGTCGAACAAAAAGTCTCTCATTGTGAGCAAAAAATCGGCGAACCAACGGATCCTCTATCCGTGACTTTGACAAGGGTCATTGCGTAGCAACAAAACGCAAAACCATAGCAAGGACAGGGTCAGCAGCTGTGGCTGTAGCTACATGACGAAAATCAATCGGAAACGATTCGACCACGTCATCGGTTTCCGAATCAATGAACATGCAAGCAAGTTCGGAGGAATCGAATGCTTTATCCTCAGCAACAGGCAAATGGGACAACGCATTGGCGTTTCCGTGCTTAGCAGTGGACCAATACAAGATATCGTAGCGGTACTGCGAGAGGAAAATAGACCAGCGAATGAATTTCTGCACTGTACATGGAGGGACAGACTTGTTCGGATGAAAAAGTGATGTCAAAGGTTTGTGGTCTGTGATGATGGTAAAGTGACGACCATACAAGAAATCATGAAACTTTGTAACACCAAACACGAGAGCCAAAGCGTCCTTCTCGATCTGTGAATAATTTCTTTGCGCTGACGAGAGCAATTTGGACGCAAAGGCAATAGGGCGATCATGCGAACCGATCCCGAAATCCGATGCATCTACCATCAACAAAAGGGGTTTCCGGGGATCGAATGGCGTAAGGCAAGTATTTGAAAGCAACGCCGACTTCAACTGGCGAAAGGCGCGTTCGCATTCCGTCGACCAGACGAACGGAACACCTTTACAGCGTAAGCGATGAAGTGGAGCTGAAATGGAAGAGGCATTGCGCAGAAAGCGATGATAGTAATTTATTTTACCCAGCACACTCTGCAGCTGCTGCAAATTCTGTGGCAAAGGCAAATCTTGTATGGCACGGAGGTGCTCTGGACTCGGATGTATGCCTTGGGCATTGATGACATGTCCCAAATATGGTAAGTCACAAGCAAAATGTGTGGAGGTTGGCTAAATGTTCGGCTTCTGTCTTTCCGGAGATCACAATATCGTCCAGATAGTTTGCTGCAGTAGGGACCGACGCACAAACAGTTTGTAGATACTGCTGAAACAATGCAGGGGCGGATGCACACCTGAATGGCAGTCTTTTGAAGCGATACAAACCAAGATGCGTGTTAACCACCAATACGCGCTGGGATTCGTCGTCCACTGGTATTTGCAAGTACGCATCTGCTAGGTCCAACTTAGAAAAATATTTACCCGGGCACAGTTTGTGAAAAAGATCTTCCGGGCGGGGTAATGGATAAGTTGCAATCACTAGTTGTGGATTCACTGTGGCGTTGAAGTCCACGCAAAGTCTCAACGTTCCGGAAGGTTTTGGCAAAATTACTAAGGGTGAGGCCCAGAGAGAAGCCTGCACACGTTCAATCACACCTTGTGATTCTAAATTGTGTAATGTTCTTGCGACCTCATCACGCAATGCGTGGGGAACATTGCGCGCTCTGAAAAATTTCGGTTGTGCGTTTACTTTCAGTTCCAAATGTGCTTTATAGTTCTTAGCGCAACCAAGGCCCGGTGAAAAAATGTCTGCAAATTCTGCACATAGACGAGAAACACTGTCTGAAGGCACAGTCTGATTCACTGATAGTACCTGATTTACTATAGACAAGTTAAACAACTGAAATAAATCTAAACCAAACAAGTTCACTGCAGAAGAAGAACGAAGGACGTAAAATGACACAAGTTTTGTTTGTCCCTTGTATGTTGCAAGAAGGCTGCACTGTCCTAACACAGGGATCGTGTGACCTGAATATGTAGTTAGCTTAACATTTGCGGCACGCAACGGAGGAGTGCCCAATTGTTTGTACGTGACTTTATTGATCAATGAAACTGCAGCTCCGGTATCGAGCTGGAATGGCATCACGTTGCCATTAATGTCCAAGTCTACAAAAAGTTTACTGTCCTGCTGACGACAAGAGCGACTGTCTCGTGCAACGTGAACAGACACTGGTACAGAATCACTCGCTAATTGACGTGATTTCCGGCGACGTCGACGCACACTTTTTGTGGGACGCACACAGTCACCGTTAGCGAGAGTGGCACTGGGCGGAGTGGAATTAATTACATGAATTTCCATTGGCGAAGGTTCACGAGCCTGAGTATTCTTGGTTCGATTCCGGCGTGAAGCAAAGGGCCTGGAATGGTTCTTAGTGTCCGATCGGAGCTTTTTCTGGCAAACACTCTGAACATGTCCTTTGTTATTGCAGAAAAAGCAAATAGCCTGGCGTGACGGGCAATTCTCACGCGAATATCTAGTAGCACACCGCGGGCATGACTTTAGTACTGCATTTTCATGCTGGCGCGGAGCACGGGGCTGCGCGGACGTGCGCGAGGGCTGTTTACAGTTCCGTGCAGCTCGCCTGGCGGGCCGGTTAACGTGACACACAGCTGGCGAAGTTTCAAATGATTCCTGAGCAAAGTCAAGTGTGTCTTGCCTATCCAATATGTCTATCACTTGGTGAAGGGAGGGATTGACTAGTTTCAAAATTTGCTCCCATATACGAACATCAGAAACATTCTGTGCAATTGCATCACGCACCACAGTATCGGAATAAGGGAGTCCACATTCACACTCAAAAGCACAATCCCTTGTAAGGCCTTGCAAAGTTGCAACCCACTCCCGATTAGGTTGACCGGCCGTACGTTTTGTACGAAAGAAAGTATACCTTTTTGCAACTACATTAACTGATTCCTTGAAATAGGCATCTAAAGCAGACAAAATTTCTTCGTAGGACAGAGTTGCTACGTCGCGTCGGGGAAATAATTTCACTATCACACGGTACGTCTGCACCCCTGCACATGCCAATAAATGAGGCTGCCGCTCGTTACCTTGAATTCTGTAGGCGGCGAGATGAAATCCAAATTGGCGTGACCACTCCGTCCAGCTTTCCATTGCCGGGTCAAACGGCCAGAACGGGGGTGCAACAGCATGTTGTGGCTGCGGTAGCGGTGAAGCGGCGGCCGCCGCATCGGTTTGCATTGCACGTTGACCCTGGACGAGCTGTCCAAGGTCATCCAATAAGGCCTGCGTCTGCTGATTCTGCAAGCGATAAAATTCGGACAGTACATCTGGAGATTGTGGCGAAGCCATGACACAAGTAAATTAGAGCAATACGAACGCGAAATCCTCTTTTAAGCCTCGTCGCCACTTGTTATATAGCTAGGGAAGGCCGAAATGCACGCTATAAGCTCACGCAGGATGGCGTGAGGTCTGAAACAGGATACGGAATGAATGCTATAAAGAAAAGTACGTAGCTGCTGGAATACTTAGCTTTAATCCATCATTTGTATACATCGTTCTTGATGAGACATGCTTCATACGATAACTATCAATTGCTATGGCGCCTTGCTAGGTCGTAGCCATTGACTTAGCTGAAGGCTATTCTAACTATCCTCTCTGCAAATAAACGAGGCTTCGTCAGTGTTGCATCGCTGGCTAAGTCGTCCGTACAACTGGGGCGAGTGCTAGTAAGTCTCTCGAGACCTGCCGTGTGGTGGCGCTCGGTCTGCGATCACTGACAGTGGCGACACGCGGGTCCGACATGTACTAATGGACCGCGGCCGATTTAAAGCTACCACCTAGCAAGTGTGGTGTCTGGCGGTGACACCACAGTATCATATATACATTTCTGTGGGAATTTCAGTATTTTTCTCGCATTTTACTTCGTGAGTATCTTTCTTGCTGTTCTGTAATTGCTTAATACTACTGCACACGCAGAATTTTCAGCATGAAGAGCATCAGAGGGTTGGCGGGCAAACAATCACCTGTGTATTCAGTTGTTGTCCAACCCATCACAGGAGCCTGACGATGACAACACTGAGTTTCTAGGTATCTCTTTTACTTATGTGTGTGCGTGCGTGTGTGTGTGTGTGTGTGTGTGTGTGTGTGTGTGTGTGCTTTTATCAGCCCAACCCATACACATAACACAACCGCTGAGGCGACTTACAGTTCAAGATGATGAGCTCTTGAGGGGGCTGAAATACGAGGTTGATGAGGAATATGCACCCTTGACTCGGATGGATGCCGCACAAATACTATGTAAGTGTAAAATGTGAGAAATGCATAATTCTGCAGAGCAACTAAAACTTAGACCGTAAGTATCGGGGTCTAACGAAGAAAAACACCAATGATGTGCTAGCAGGCGGAATTCTCCGATGTAGGCTAGAAAAATAGCGAAAATCACCGGAAGTAAAAATAAACATATTTTTAACGAACTGTTTTTCGGCCTTAAAAGGAAATCAAATTATAAATATCTTTAATTACAGACCACTGATGGTGCTCTACCTCAATAAAGCGAAACACGTCAGGTGAAAGAAAACACGCATTTCTTGTAGTTTCAACTACAGAACGGAAATACCCTCAGGAGCTGTAAAGCAGCTACAGACAATATACGAAGAATTGTTCATAAGTACACAATGTGATCAAAAGTATGCGAACACCCCAAAAAACGTACGTTTTTCATGTTAGTTGCATTATGCTACCACCTACTGCCAGCTACTCTCAGCGACCTCAGTAGTCATTAGACTTCGTGAGAGAGGAGAATGGGCGATCCGCGGAACTCGCGGACTTCGAACGTGGTCAGGTGATTGGATGTCACTTGTGTCATACGTCTGTACGCGAGATTTCCATATTCCTAAACATCCCTAGGTCCACTGTTTCCGATGTGATAGTGAAGTGGAAACGTGAAGGGTCGCATACAGCGCAAAAGCGTACAGTCCGACCACGTCTGTTGACTGACAGAGACCGCCGACAGTTGAAGAGGGTCGTAATGTGTAACAGCCAGGTATCTGTCCAGACCATCACACAGGAATTCCAAACTGCATCAGGATCCACTGCAAGTACTATGACAGTTAGGCGGGAGGTGAAAAAACTTGGATTTCATGGTTGAGCGGCTGCTCATAAGCCACAAATCACGACGGTAAATGCCAAACGACGCCTCGCTTGGTGTAAGGAGCGTAAACATTGGACAGTTGAACAGTGTATAAACGTTGTGTGTACACAACGTGGCGATCCGATGGCAGGGTGTGGGTATGGCGAATGAACGTCATCTGCCAGCGTGTGTAATGCCAAAAGTAAAATTCGGAGGCGGTGGTGTTATGGTGTGGTCGTGTTTTTCATGGAGGGGTCTTGCACCCCTTGTTGTTAGGCGTGGCACTAGCACAGGACTGGCTTACACTGATGTTTTAAGCACCTTCTTGCTTCCCACTGCTGAAGAGCAATTCGGGGATGGCGATTGCATCTTTCAACACGATAGAGCACCTGTTCATAATGCACGGCCTGTGGCGGAGTGGTTACACGACAATAAAATCCCTATAATGGACTGGCCTGCACAGAGTCGTGACCTGAATCCTATAGAATACCTTTGGGATGTTTTGGAACGCCGACTTCGTGCCAGGCCTCACCGACCGACATCGGTACCTCTCCTCAGTGCAGCACTCCGTGAAGAATGGGCGGCCATTCCCGATGAAATCTTCCAGCTCCTGACTGAACGTGAGCCTGCCGAGTGGAAGCTTTCATCAAGGCTAAGGGTGGGCCAACACGACAATGAATTCTAGCGTTACCGATGGAGGGCGCCACGAACTTGTAAATCATTTTCAGCTGGGTGTCCGGTTACTTTTTATCACATAGTGTATATATCTATCCCACTCTGCAGTTGTCTGTGTGTATGTGTAAATTTTGTGATGCTTATAAACTGTGTGCTGTGCTGCTTCAGAAGTGCTTGACGCATTGGAGCTACCACCCAGGACTGGTGCAAGTGCCGACATCGGCCATGACGCAGCACGCTGCTGGTCTGTCGTGGCCAGCAGCAGTCACACGCTGACGGAACACCCCAACTTTCTCAGCTGGTAGTGGCCATGACACAGCACATGGCTGGCACATTGTGAGCAGCAGCAGAACCGTCAACGTCAGGATCACCACCACCACGAGCAGCAGCTGCACCGTCGCCAACACCTGGGACATTGGGGTGGGGCCTTTGTAGTATTACTGGCGATCAGCTATAGGCAAGCAGCAACCCCTCCACCCATTCTGACAGTGAAGATGGTTATTTTCAGGTATGTCGCGCAGAACTGCTGTTTTCATGATTCAACGTGCACTTGGAGAAGGGGTCTTGCTTACTCACATTTGTAATATGATCTCTTACCAAGATCTGATCATCTTCATGAATGGGTACCTACCAGTTCTGGAAAGGGAACGTGGCTACATCTTAAACAATTCATGGTATCCCACCATTAAGTGCTGCACTATGGTGTGCTGTGTGTTCACTCTCCCGCCTGAGGAAGGTGTTTCAAAGAATTTCTTCATACATAAGCGAGGTGGTAATGGCGAGATATCGCAGGGCACCTCAACTGCGAAGTAGTCTGATGATTTTAACCTGAAGCCTTACAGACCGGCTCTCTGAATTTCAACAAAGTTATTTGGGTGAAGCTCTCCGCAGAGTTCTGTATTTGGATGTTCGTATAAATTTTTATGCTGCAGCACGTGGGGGGGGGGGGGGGGGGGGGGGAACGGAGTGAGGAAGTCCTCAAATATCAGCCTTCCAAAGGATGTAGCTAGTAGAGAGGCCATTATTGACGTCCAAAATGAAGACCAGTACTGGTTTCTGTGGTCACTCCTGGCTTGCAAAAGGAATTATAAGAAAAATGCATGTCATCTAGAACAATGAAGATGTGGATATTAGTGCGTGTTATAAACATGGTGGTATTAAATTTTCCAAGAGTCTTCAGGAAGTGAATAAATTTGAGAGGCAGAATCCCCACATATCTATTGATATATGTGGCCTGGACGAACACCAGTCACATGATTGTGTTACACACAAAGCTGGTGGACCCCTTTACTTTTCTAAAGTCACTGGTCAGTATGTGACACATGCAGATTTCTTATTAAGCTGCATCAAAAGCATGTTACACCTTCTCTCCTTCCAGATGTCAAACCATATTGGTAAAAGGCATTTTTGCCCTTGGTGCCTGAAATCGTTTCAAACGAATGAGCGATTAAAACTGTATCTGGAGGATTGCTCCAAGGACCCAGTATCCGTAAACATGCCTACTGAGGTGAATAAAATCTTAGAGTTCAAAAATTTTTTCCACAAGGAACAAATGCCTTTTATTTTATATATCGACTATGAATGTCTTCTCACTCCTGTGGCCGGCTGTAAGTGCGATACTACAGCCTCACACACCTCTCTCACAGAACAGCATGTACCTTTTCGAACAGGGTATCAGGTTGTATGTCCATATGATTCTAATCTTAACCATTTTGATTCGTACATTCAGGATAATCCTGCACACTGGTTGCTTTCTAAGTCTGAAAATCTTACAAGGAAAGCTGATGGTATTTATAGCATCATTCCTATGAGAAAAATGGAGATGGGTAAATTATGGTATAAGAACACAGTTGATTACAATATTTGTGGGCAGCTGTTAGATAAAGAAGCGAAAATACCACGTAGGGATCATTGCCACCTAACCGGCGAATTCCATGGTGCTGCACACAATGCATGCAACTTGAATTATCAAATCCCAGAACACATACCAGTTTTCGTCTATAATTTAAGTGGGTTGATGCTTATTTCCTAATCGAGCCCTTACCTGACTACAGAATGAGCAAAGATCAGGTTCATGCCTTGTATGACACCACTGAGAGATGTACTTCGTTTTTGGAGAGAATCACCAACGAAGTTACATCGAGCTTCCCTGAGTCTCTGAGATTCATGCAGGCACCACTACAGGAGCGCCAGGAGGATTTACACCTGACTCTAGCTGCATTTCTTGACGATGCTACCAAGGGAAACACCCCATCACACCCCCCTCAGATTTAGTGGTAAAACTACCCAATCAACAGTTCGTCAAAAACTGAACTCAGATCAAGCATGAAAACAGGAAGAAAATGTACTGAATTGTAAAAAAAAAGCAAAATAGAAACAGTGAAAGATCAAATCTCCAGATATGCAACATCGAGCACGTTCAGAGAACGGTCCCATTGTTGGATTGTAAATCGGGAGATCTGTGTTCAAATCTCCCACGCAACTCATTTTTTCCACATAATTATGAACTGTCCGTCCGATTATTGACGTGTCTGCTCTCCCTCTGCAGTCTTGGCAATTGTCATACAATACATTGGTTACGGAATATGAGTCACTCGGTAAGAATACATTTGCATCGCAATACATTAGCATGAATAGTGAGAGCAGGTGAGATGCCACATAGACGTCTCACAGAAATGAAAGCAACAAGTAAATGGATGTGAACTATGTTAAAACAAATGAATTCAAGAGTCAAAACTTCCAAAACGGAACGCAAGAGTCTTAACATGTGGCTCTCGTGTGGAACAAATAGGAGGAATGTACGTTTGGAGATCCCCTCCTTACACCTCACTGTTGCAAACGGCCGTTACGCCACGACACAAACGTAAATTTGAATACAGCGAACAGACACGTCAATGACCAGACGTACAGTTCATAATTCTGTGAAACAAATGGGGCATAAGGGAGATTTGAACATGGATCCCGCCCTTCGCAGTCCAGCACCGTGACCATGTAACCACAACGCCGTGGCTAAATTTTAATTTCGCTCGATGTTGCACATTTTAAGCTTGGACTATTCACTGTTTCTATTTTGCCTCTTTTTCCACAGTTCAGTAGACCTTCTTCCTGTTTTCACCCTTGATCTAAGTTCAGTTTTTGACGGGCTATCGATTGAGTCATCTTACCATTAAATCTGAGGGAGAGGCGATGGGGAGTCTCCCTTGCAAGTTTCAGCTGGTAGCAAAGAAGGGGGTTTTCCTTTACGAATATCTGGAGTCATGAGAGAATCTCAAAGTAACCGCATTGCCTCACATAACTGCATTCTCCAGAGAAGTGTGGTGTTTATGTCACATTTCCGCCTTTTGTTGTTACGCAGCCCCGGATATGCGATATTTCCGAACCGGGACAAAAACCTGATAGTGGCGCCCCTTCCTACTCGAACGTTTGAGATAGGACGTCACAAAATTAAAAGAAAAACCGATTTTTCAAAAATATGTTCATTTTGTAGCGCACGTATTTCTGAAGAATAAAACATATATGTTCGAGGAAATGTAAGACATGTTATTTGGTCTTAAGTGTGCCAAAGTGCAGTGCCTCGCCCTACCACACATCTTCTACCGCACGTCACTGTATTTCGCTCTGTGGAATTCAAACATATATTTTGTAATGGAAGCCATCAATCCTGTATTCAGGACAGTCAGCCGGTTTGACATCCTGCCCTCACTTCTTTCTTTTCTTTCTTTCTTTAAAAAAAAAAAAAAACTCAGAATTAATACTGGGTGGGATTACCGGGAGTGTAAGAACTCTTCAGAAAATTTGCACTCTTTACTGCTTATTAGCTATTAACTTTCTCTTTTGTGTGACATAAAATTAAATATAGGGAACATAAAACCAGTAAAGACAAGACAAGGAAGACAGTACACATTTCTTCAACCCTTTGGTCCCAGCATGCTTTTCTCTCTAATCTTGCTATAGCTTCACATGGCTTTCTGAGAAAGAATATATTATCTCATTGAAGTTCTTCAAGCGTTTCGCTACATGAAAAACCAAATTGTCGTTGTCTCATACCGAAAAAGTTTCTAACACGATTAGCACCCAAGGCTGATGTGGATTCTCAATTTGATTATGTTTATTTTGTCACTGTATGCTAGATAAAACGAAGTATCTCTTTCTAATATTGCACCCATTGTGACACATGCCGATAAAGCGAGACTGTTATTGCACAAATGGTCATTTTTGTGTAGCTCATTTACATAAATAACACGACAGAATATAATTCACGAAGTACCAATATGAAATGCCTATTAGGCTCACTACAAGCAAAAGGTTTTATGTTAGGAAATAGTTTCCCATTTCATTCATACGCTCGAGTTTCTCAAGCATGAGACTGAAAAGTAGTAGTACGAAATTTCTCTATAAATTTGGAATTATCATCTTCTTCCATATAATTTGTGTGATGTCCCCGTTTATTCTCCTTCCTCGTTCTAACAAACAATATTGTCATCACTAAACCTGTAACTATTCTTGCCATTGTCAAAACTTATTCTCCAATTAATTTCCGTAACCCTGCCACACACACCGGCTGAGTTATATCGAGTTTATCCTCCGGTTAGACCTTAATTACGTGTTCGTACAATGCTTTTTCCACGCTATTCTGAGAATAGAACTTAAGCGGCAGCTTACAGGGGACTCTACAACTGGTCAACAATAGTGTAGGATTCTGTGAAAATTACATTTTCTTGGATACACTGATAAGATAATATGTAATCGTCCTTACCTATTATTAGTGTTAATTGTTTATTTCCCCTCTGGTAGTCTGAATCTATGGATTTTGCTAATAATTATAATAACGCTGATCATTAGCACACCCATTCAACCACATAACTGGCATTGACGCGTACGGGTTTATTCAGCTCATCTCGCGTAGTCCCGTTCCCTTTTGTCTGCGGGAGGTTTTTTTATTTCTAGATGCCACGGGGATTCCCCTGGCAGAGATATCACGTACACAATGCACACGTTCAAAAATCAACTTATGATTCATTCAGAAATAAACTTAGAATGTGTTAAAAATGTTCAAAAAACCACTGAGATGCGTTTCAAAATCATATGAATAATTGATACATACTAGGCGCTTTCTTGAAACAAGGTTTTTTTCTCCTCACGAATTTGAGTTTGACGCCCCTTGAAATTGCATCCCGGAGCAGCTATGTGGGTGTCCCCCCCCCCCCCCCCCCCCACTCCCCTCACCGACTTGTTACGCTTTAACGTATGCTGCTGTCAAGTAGCAAGATGTGTTGTGTACACATCAGACCATGTGACAGATGGTCTTAGAGCGTGAGAATGGTAGGATGAATAAGAGCCGTATTGTGACAGTAGGGAATCACCTACGAGGCTTGGTGCGAAGAGGCATAACTGCCATTATTTATATCTGCTGTCTGAGTGTTAATATACCTCTCTAACTGTGCTGCTGACAGTACTTGCACTGATAAACTGTTAATAATAATTTAAATAACACTCAGTTTATACAGGAGAACTAATTATGAATTGCAGTTAACATTGATAGTCGCTGGTAGATACTGAGAACCAGTCACAAGCACGTCCTGGGTGGACAAACGCCAAACTGTTATCATAGCTTACGACTGCTCTACGATTATTTTCTGAGGAGGTACTGCATCACCTCGTGTATAAAATGAGATCTCCCGGAAAGGTGGAACGACTTACGAAAAATGTATCAGATGGCGTGCTTGTACGATCTCGTGTTAATTTAACTAATCTGCAATCGGTTTCCACGCGGGCACCAAGTTTATTTTTTTGTGAAGTGTGATTTTGCGTAAAGAGAGATTGCATTGCTAAAACTGCCTCGGGAAACATATGTGCGATCTCGTTTGAATTTTAAGATCATGTGGAGAATTTTGTTGTGACTTTTTACATTGCTCTGGAAATAAGTAGTATCCGGAAGGTTTGGTATGAGTGCTAACAGTAAACTGGCTCTGGGATTCTTTGTCTTGATTTTGTGAAAATCAAGTGGCATCCCAATATTTCGTAATTTCATTTTTTAGTAACACTGAGAATTTTTTCATTTGTCACTTCCTTAAGTACTGTTTATTGCATGCACGTTAGAGTCTGTGGCAGGCGGAGAAGAAACCAGTGAGAACGATGGCTACGAGTCATCTTTACAAAATAAGAGGTAAGCAAAATGTCTCCAGTTGTGCTAGGAAAAGTGGGAGCAGATGTTACATTCAGAAAGCCGCAATATACAATATGAGGGTTAAAATTTGCTTTTGCCTTGAAACCGCTATTAAAAAGTAGTTTGAGCATATAATGCCATAATTAGTACTCTTGGCATTCCCTACGACCAACATGTCGTTACAGTTGGCATCCTTTGTGTGGCGAAAATGCTATTAAACAGTGGTTAATTTTAATATGATGCACTTACCTGCATTCCTGTATGTGAATGTGTCACCAATGTGGCAGACAACATTTTGAATAAGTGCATACTACTGTAACTTTCAGGCACCGCTCTGTCGAATATAGGCATGTGGTGAGAGCGTGGCAAGAGTTCGACATCCCGAACTGAAAGGAATACACATAGCTTTAAATTGCCACAAGTGAGCGCTTACTTGCAAATACTTTCAAGCGATTCTGGAATATATGCCTGAACACATAGGATCAGGATGCTGCCAACTACTACATTTAGTGGGACTCTGTATTGAAACACGACATATGTCAACATTGAACTGATGTTGACATATTCTTATTTTCCGAACGAGGAATTTGTTGGAGTCTTTGTCAATGTGTCCATAAGCACACTAGGGCAAACCACCTGCGAAAGCATGCACAGTTCAGTGCATATACTGATATACATCATGTACTTGAATGTAAACAAATTTGCAGAGGTATGCATGTAATAACTTCAAACTACTGAAGGGTTTTGATGGCTGTCTGATAAGAAATCGCCAAATTGGGTAAAACATTCATAGATGTGCCAGCAGATTCTGTCTCGAAGTACATTTTAGAGATAGAGTTAACGTACGTGATTAGCTTGGATGATGTGCACAGTGAGTTGTCACTGTGTACAGAGTGCTGAGTTCTGGAAAATGATTCCCACCCAAAGCTGATGACAACGCTTTTTAATATTTCTGACTTTACAGCCATCATGTTCAGCTACAAGAAGCTCCTGTTAGAGCAACTGAGAAGGCAGCAGAGGAAGATGACGTAATGTGGTGTGAGGTACCGGTGACAGATAGTTTATTTGGTACGAATATCGCGAGAAAGACCGCCTAAATTGTGGTCCTTCTCCGCGATTGGCTGTTCTGTTTGAAAGGACCCCGCCACAATGATGTAATTCCGTTATTAATATTAGAAAACCTAAATAGTGAATTTACTTGCATTTCATTTAAAAGCATCTCACAGTAGCAACCTATCATTCCATTATTTCGAAAGTGTTGATTACCAGCAGAATAATAAACAATTGTTAAACGAAAAGGTAGCCGAAGCGCTTCGAAGATCTTCGGGTCACACCTAACTTGGATGGCGGCAAGGTGATTCGGCTGTAAGATCAGAGCTCGATCGGTAGTCTCGAAGGACAGACATGTTGTCTGTCGCGGCCGGTATTGGTTAATAACTTAATTAGTAATCTCTGATTCTGTAGACATGTGACTGACAAATAGTTTCATAGTAATTATGCAAACACGCAGTTCATTATTTTGTTTATTCTCTGTGAAAATGTGAAAAATGGAAATTATTTGTGATTCGTAAAGTGAGTTTTTAGTATTCTGCCAATAAAAGGCGAGTGGCATCCCATTTAAACAAACGAATTCAAAATTTAATTATGTATACAATATGCATTCCTGGCTCACAATTTATTACAGATAACGGATTCACAGTCTACGTGCTGTTTTCTGCGCAGGGGACAACTACTGCAGACGACAGCAGGTTGGAAAACATTATTCAGAAATTATGTATTCCACTCAGGGTGGTGGAAGCAACTAGGCACCTTACGTGTACTGCAGTGTTAGCACAAATGAAGTCAGTAACACGTCATCTGTGATAACATAGAGGAGGTATGAAGGAGTGAAATTTTCGAGGGAACGGATTTATCATACACATGAAAATCCCTCTCGCAATCTCTCTCTCTCCCTCTTTCTCTCTGTTTCACTTGCCGTACATGGCATCCCTTGCTTGGATATCTGAAGTCGATGTGCTTTGGAATTATGAGGGAAGAATTTATTAGCGAGTACTGAACTGTAAACGACCAGTGAACTGTGTAAGGATTGTGATATGTGTGAACTGGAAATGACCAGAGAACTGTATAAGAAGTGGGATAATTCGGCTTTGAAATGTGTTTGAACTGTTTTTGAACTTAGGTTGAACTATAATAATTGATATCACAAAATCAAACTTTTTGTTACTGTGAAAGTAATATCGGTATAAAACAGGCATAAGAAATGCTGAATTGCTAAGAGAATAAAAGTTAACGTTGTGTATGCGGTCCACTGGATTAAGTTAAATATCATCACTTCAAGATTTTCCATGCAACGAGACGGCGCAGTGTGCAGAGCAACGCGAGACAGCCACGAACAACACATGCGGCGGCAGCAAGCAGAGGCTGGTGCAGTTAAAGTGCGCGTCACTTATGTTGGCGGCCGAGTTTAGGTTCGTTCTGCGCATCTGACGTCACAAAACACAGTCAGCCAACGAACAGAGAACGACGTTGCCAGATCTCGACTACAGTGCAGAGCACGGACGAGTGTCCTCAGTTTTAGAAACGCTCAGTCATAAATAAAGTAATAGAAAAAAAGCAATGTCTTGATAGCAGACTTTCTTTTATAGAATGTTTGGAAAAAGTATTCTTTATACCAATTGCTTCATATTCTATTAATTAATTAAACCAAACAAGCAATATGACTCCTAATTCAGGCGATAGCAAGGAAAGGTGTTTGTATCAATCTCACGAACCGCTTTTTCGCAATAAAGAACAGCGGTAATTGTTTATTTCCTATTGTACTTCGACGAAGGGTGAGTAATTCATAGTCATACCAACAGTGTTTGTCAGTATTTTGCGTGACATATTAGAATCCTCATGGAGGTTTATTGTAAGACGAGTTGCGTTAGTGTAATGGTTAAGAGTTCAAACCTTGTGCGGTGCTTAGTATTTTCTTTATTTAAAAACAATATTGAAGTGCCTTACATCACGAATTTTATTCGTTTGAATGCAATTTATTGAAATTTCTAGTGCTTTGTCTCTTCATTAACCCTTTCGTTGCTGCAGACACGTGCTCCCCGCATGCCGCGCTGTGCGCTATTTTGTCACTGCACTCAGCTGTGCAGACACATGGTGTTCCCACTGCTTTGACACATATTTCGATTTCACAAAAACTATTTGGCCCAAAAATTTGATTTTTACATGTCTTCTTGACTGATACCTTCCCCCCATAAATGACTTAATTTTATTTCGATGTTCAACGTAATTATTATGCAGCATTAAATATAGTAAACCACTGCACGAAATTTTGAAGAGTTTGCAGAGGTAAAAGTCCATAGAGTATACTTTCTGTATGGTCGATTTTAGTTGCCACAATGTTGAGAATGAAATGTGGACAAGATACCTAAATTTCATATAAAATTTACTGTATAACAATATCTCATTTAATTTAAGTACCACATAGGTGTCGTATTTAATATTGAGAAATATTCCATCTTTCGCGAATGTAATGAAAGTTTTATTTACACCAAGCGCGTTTGGCTTTATTTTAAAGCACTTCAATCAATGAAATGAATGACACGTACACAATGGTTCTCATGTTCTCTTTCTTGTTTTTGTTCCACAGTCGCAGTTTTACCAACGGTATTGAAATATATTCCTCTTCTGCAACTGTAATAAGCGACTTATTTAGGCCAGATGCGTCTCTCTTTTGAAGTATCATCAGTGAACAGTATTTTGTCTCCTCCATTGCCAAGTCACCTTTAGTAGTTTTGTGCTGCAGTAACACAATATTCAACGTTTGTGTTGGCTGATAAGTGTTTTAGCAAATAAATACTGTTTGTGTGTGCCACACACAAAAATTATATTTGACATAGCTCAGAGCACTTCATTGATAGACGGTATGTTCAAGTCCTAATATTTTTGTAAGTCCACAGTTTTGTTTAATGTATTTTGTCTACTTCCTTTTGATGGATTGAAGTGCTTTAAAATAAAGCCAAACGTGCCCAGTGTAAATAAAACTTTTGTTACAGTTGCGAAAGATGGAATACTTCTCAATATTACACACGACACCTATGTGGTACTTAAATTAAATGAGATATTGTTATACAGTAAATTTTATATGAAATTTAGGTATCTGGTCCACATTTCATTCTCAACATTGTGGCAACTAAAATCGACCATACGGAAAGTATACTCTATGGACTTTTACCTCTGCAAACTCTTCAAAATTTCGTGCAGTGGTTTACTATATTTAATGCTGCATAATAATTACGTTGAACATCGAAATAAAATTAAGTCATTTATGGGGGGAAGGTATCAGTCAAGAAGATGTGTAAAAATCTAATTTTTGGGCCAAATAGTTTTTGTGGAATCGAATGATAAGAGTGTCAAAGCAGTCGGAACACCATGTGTCTACACAGGCGAGCAGTGCAGTGACAAAATCGCGCATTGCGCGGAATGCGGGGAGCATGTCTGTGTAGCAGCGAAAGGGTTAATGCGGCCGTGGTGGCTTTACTTCATAAACTGTGCGCTCTCCCCTGAACGTAAGTTTGCGAACTATACTATATCATGGCGCCGCTTCTCTTGGCGCATGCGTCGTGTGCAACTGGCAACGCAGCGATCTCCCGCGTCTGGGCGGGCATGCGGGAGCCACCAAGATAAAAAAATTGAACTATAGCAATACAGGGCACGTTTGAAGTGTCAGCTACGGCACATTAGACAATGGTGTTGCACCCAGCGGCGCAGCCCACAGCTGCGAGAGTCGGCGGTGGTACGTCGAGGAAGAAAAGTAGTGTAAGTGCTGTGTTTGCATACAGCAACCTAAGTTTTGTAATTGGAACATTAGTATTAGTAAAATGTCTGGGGAAAGGGAAGTGAGATAAGCTCTCAGAATAGAAGTGACGATCCGGTGAGTGAGATACAAATAAATGGTAATGAAGTCAGTTATTAGTTTAATGAGATGTCAAATTTAGGCAAAAATAGCTCAATTGCAAATGTAGGTTCAAGATTTGATGATTAATCCGAAATAGTAAAGTCAATAACCAATGATCTTGTTGAGAATTCTGGAGTAGCCATGAATGATTTCACTGGAATGTAGAGTTAACCGACAATGATGACAGTCAAAAAGTAAATTTAGTGGCAAACAATAATAATGTAAACCCAGATAATTTGGTACTTAGTCAAAATGAAGTGACTAATTGGTATTATGATGCCAGAGAAAATGACTCTGACATCGACGTTACTAATGAGCCAACAGATGAGTTGCATACATTATGTCATGGCACAGCATCAACTGACCCTTCACCAACTCAGGATGATGATCGCGATATAAGATCTATGCTAAAACTAATTTTGCAACAACAAAACAAAAAGTTTATATGTGTGTGAAATCTTATGGGACTTAACGGCTAAAGTCATTAGTCCCTAAGCTTACACACTACTTAACCTAAATTATCCTAAGGACAAACATACACACCCATGCCCGAGGGAGGACTCGAACCTCCACCGGGATCAGCCGCACAGTCCATAACTGCAGCGCATGAGACCGCTCGGCTAATCCCGCGCAGCGCAACAACAAAAAATAGCAAGAAAAGAAATGAGGAGGAATTAAGAAAATCAAGAAAAGAAAATAAGGAGAAATTAAGAAAAGCACCAAAAGAAAATAAGGAGCGGTTTAAAGGAGTTACTGTAGGAATAGCTCAACTTAACGCTAAGTTCAAAGCTTTCGAACAAAAGGTATCAAATCTCGAAGCTAAAACTGCGGGATATTGCTAGAAAATAGATTATGAAACAGGAGAATGGCTTAAAAAACTGGAAGTTTGTAAGTCAGAAATAAATCAAAAGGTTGAGCATGAAATCAAAAAGTTAAATAAGGATTTGCAGGATCAAATAGGGGCAATACAAACAACAATGGGTGACAATAGTAACGTAAGACTGTCAAAGCATGTAATGATAAACCGAAGATACAATGGAGTAATTTACAGAATTTAAAGTGACCATGAAGTAGTTAGCCATAATATTTCACATGTAGAATCCTCTTGTAAAGGCAACAGAATTGCTATTCAGGGTAAACTGAGAGAAATAGAGAAACAAGTACTTTTTGAGATACAAGACAAAATAGAAAATAAGGTTAAACAAAAAGTCGAAATTTGGTGTGAACAAGAAAGAAAGAAAGGTATTGTTCATGTAAGTGACGTAGTAAATCAGGCTAATGTGCATAAATTCCATCATTTCTCTAAAAATGGACCTGTGCATCCAGTAGCCTTCATTAGACAGTCTGAGGGCACCATTCCTGGAAACATGACAGAGCAATAAAAAATCAAATTCGTGACCAGTAGGTTAGAAGGAGAAGCAATATAATGGGTAATAGGGATCAGTCACACATGTAAAACATATGAAGAATTTGTTGAAGCATTCTTGAATCAATCCTGATCTTGTAACACGCAAAACAGAGCGAGAGGTGACAGATGGTTTCATAGTGAAAAATTCATTGTACCACAAATGGTCACGAGTAAGGTATCAGAAGGTCCCACACCACAGGTTAATGGCGTCAAGACATCAATAAACATAGACTTGATATCTAGTTTCTGTCAGGGGCCGCTTGCAAAAAAAATGGTCTATGGAAGAAAAAACTATCAGTTCAGTTCTAAGAAGCATCAAATGGGGGTGGATTACGTGGGTGAATTTGAGAAAGTTGTCAATGAAGTGTCTCATTCTACCGCGGAAACACCGCCACAACAATTATTAGCTGAAATGTCAATCACTGACATAAAAAAATATGATTACTAAAGCTCATGGGGCAATAACGTTGTTTGTATTGCTACGTAACTGCCAATTATAAGATGCCCGAGTTAAACGACAGCATACGCCATTTTCTTTTTCTACTGTTAGTCCTTTCCTTCTTTCATTCAGAACTACATCTGTCTTCTTTAACATTCTTCTCTATCAAGGTTAAAATGAGAAAATTTCATTACAGTTTATGCAAGAACAAACAAGCTATGACAAAAACAAGGTAACCCAGCAAAAGAAACGTCTTAACAGAAAGGGAGAAAAACGGATATTTAATGGAATACATGTGGACAGACCAGAACAAACGAAGTATAGAATTACAGATACACCAGTAAGAGGACGCAGTATGTAGTTACAAGACACAAGTATCATATTAAAGCACATAACAAAAACATATTATAAAGTATGTAGTGGAACAACAACGATAAACAAACCTTCATCTTTGAAAACATTTTAAGAACAGAAAAGCAAGACAAAGGCTATTATATACAACACAGATGAAATAACACGTAAAAATAAGCTGAAGGCTGCAGAAGAATACGATAATGTACAAAATAAAATAAATTCTAGTGGCAAAAAATGGAAATAACTAAATGTTGACTTGAGATGATGTACAGATTGTGTCAAAATAGACATGTCACTACTCGTCAGCATGAATTGAAACAGCGAAGTGGTTTCCACTGTAATGCATTATGATACTCTGATAAGCTAGGAATAGTCCTGCGTAAGGGGTTTGTGGCAAATGGAGAGTTATGGTTATCAGGCGACAAAAGCGCCGGCCAATTACTTACGAAGAAAGAAAAGAGGTAAATGTAGAGTTACAGATTAGGTGACAGAAAAGTCAGGCAATTATTTACGGAGGGAGAATAAGAGGTAAACGGAGAGTTACATTAGACGACAGGTAAATCAGCCAATTCTTTAGAGAAAGAGAAAAGAGAAGTATGGTTTTTAGGAGGCAGGAAAATCATCCAAGCATTTATGAAAAATGAGGGAGGAAAGGCAAAAGGCGACGTTTAAGTCGGCCATAAAGTAGTATTTATGGACAAAGTGGTTTCCGCCAACTATTTTATAAATTACAAAGAAGTAGACATAATGTCGACATAAGACACAGCACTGACATGGAAATCTCAAAAAGACATAAACGTAGTAAATAAAGTTTAAATAGAAGGCCAAGTAATATGAAGTGTAGAGAGTAACGACACACACTGGTTTTAAATGTGAAAGCAAGGTAGAGCAAAAGTCTACCGAAGAATAAGATAATTACACCCTACGTATTACAAAGTCACATAGGGCTCATATTTGAAATTCAGTAGAAAATACGCTGTCATTAAATGAAAACAGATCCACTAGTACGGTTTGTAGTAGCAATAACCTCAAATATAGAAGGAATGATACCTTATACTGAGGAATGAAGCCACGATTTGGTAAATGAGTATTTCTGCATTATGCTTGAAACAAAATTCTAAAAGGTTCTCTCAATGTATCTGTGAATCGCAGTTATAAGCCTTCGTACGTAAGATTAAGGAGCGTAGAAGGACACGCCTGGTAGCGGCGTTGAGTCATTACCGAAGCGGGGCAGTAGTAACAAATGGTGCGAGCAAGCACCAATCTCTTAAGGATGCGAAGGGCTATGCCCCAGCTGTATGTAAACAGTGGATACAGCTGTGATCAAAGCAAAAACAATAAGTCACTCTCGGTGTAGGATGTAAACAGTGGAACTGACTGCAAACAGCCAAAATTAAAACGAAACATAACGTATTATGTATTTATATTGTAATAGCATATAGAAATTTATTTATTTAAAATTTGTTTAAATTTATTAGGAGGAGGAGGAGGAGATGGAGGAGGAGGAGATTAGTGTTTAACATTCCGTCGACAAAGCGGTCATTAGACACGGAGCCCAAGCACGGATTAGGGGAGGATGGGGAAGGAAATCGGCCGTGCTCTTTCGAAGGAACCGTCCGGCCACTCCGTCAGTTTGTTAAACTTATTTGTCATTAAATAAAAAATAAAAGCTACGTCGACGTCAACGCGTGGCGACAAACCTTAGTTGTTTCTTCGTCCAATTTTTCACCAATTAACAGCAAAGAATGTTCCAGAGGAACACTGGTAAAAAGTGACAACATCAAAACTAACGAGCAAATCAGTGGGACTGAGACACAAAGACTTCAGACGCTGAATAAAAACCAGAGAATTGGAAATATGATGTTCGCATTTTCCGGCATGGGGACTCAGAATGGATGCTAAATACTTGGCCAAGTTGTAACCAGGAGCACCGAAATTGCTAACAATAGGCCGAAAAGGAACTCCCTTGCTTCCGTACCTTTGGCAAACCGTATTGTCTCGGCGAGACTGTAACACCATGTCGTAGTTTTTTAAGAACATCGTCAGATAATGAACTCTTCTTCATAAGCGACAGCGTCCTGCGTTTTATACGTTCAGATAGATCGTTCTGTAATCTTCGGTATGCCGAGACTGCAAGTAAATGATCCATTTTACCCAAATAATCGTCCCGCGAAAGAGGAACCGTTGCACTGCCCTTCTCCGCTGATTTATTAAATCCTGGTCTTCTCTGATGGACCGGCTCGCGGCTCTTTCAAGAAAGGGGATGCTACTTTGCGGGGGTGGCAACCGACCCAACCTATGCGAGACCCCTTGCAGAATTTCATCAGCTAAATCCTCGGGAAACCTGGACACCGCTCGTTCAACCGTGGAAATGAATTCAGTAATGGGACTATTCCTGGGGGCAGGGGCAAAATTTAATCCCTTTTCCAATGTTGTCAGCGTAGCATCGTCCAGTTGCTTGGTTGTGAGATTAATCACAACATGCCGATGGGTGTTATCATCCGTTATTGTAGACTGAGAAGAAAGCTATTCAGACTTCGAAGACTGCCTATTGGCGGCGTCTGCATGGACACAGTCTGATATTGCCCAGGATGAACTGTCAACCCAGTCCCAGGATGCAGCAGAAAGCAGCGCCAATACTTCCAAATGTAAATAAAATAAATTCTTGGATATGAAATCCAAGTGTCTGTTTTTAAAACGAATGCATTCCCTTACTAAGACAAAACCAGCACGCTTCTTAATGTTGTTGGTCGTATTTGTCCCTGTGTAACGAACAATTTTGGCAAATTTATGTATTATACCTTAATACTGAAAGACCCAAGTCAAAAAAAGGCCCCGGGAGTAGACAACATCCCATTAGAACTACTAATAGCCTTGGAAGAGCCAGAAGCGACAAAACTCTACCATCTGATGAGCAAGATGTATGAGACAGGTGAAATACCCTCAGATTTCAAGAAAAATATAATAATTCCAATCCCAAAGAAAACAGGTGTCTACAGGTGTGAAAATTACCGAACTATCAGTTTAATAAGTCATGGCTGAAAAATACTAACACAAATTCTTTACAGACGAATGGAAAAATTGGTAGAAGCCGACCTCGGTGAAGATCACCTTGGATTCCATAGAAATGTTGGAACACGCGAGTCAATACTGACCCTACGACTTATCTTAGAAGATAGATTAAGGAAAGGCAAACCTATTTTTCTAGTATTTGTAGACTTAGAGAAAGCTTTTGACAGTGTTGAATGGAATACTCTCTTTCAAATTCTGAAGGTGACAGGGGTAAAGCACAGGGAGCGAAAGGCTATTTACAATGTGTACAGAAACCAGATGGCGGTTATGAGAGTCGAGGGGCACAAAAGGCAGGCAGTGATTGAAAAAGGAGTGAGACAGGGTTGTAGCCTATCCCAGATGTCATTCAACCTGTATATTGAGCAAGTAGTAAAGGAAAAATAAAAAAAATTTAGAGTAGGAATTAAAGTCCATGGAGAAGAAATAAAAGCTTTACAGTTTGCCGATGACACTGTAATTCTGTCAGAGACAGCAAAGGACCTGGAAGAGCAGTGGAACGGAATGGACGGTGTGTTGAAAGGAGGATATAAGATGAACATCAACAAAAGCAAAACGACGATAATGGAATGCAGTCGAATTAAATCAGGTGATGCTGAGGGAATTAGATTAGGAAATGAGACACTTAAGTTAGTAGTTGAGTTTTGCTATCTGGGGAGCAAAATAACTGATGATGGTCGAAGTAGGGAGGATATAAAATGTAGACTGGCAATGGCAAGGAAAGCGTTTCTGAAGAAGAGAAATTTGTTAACATCACGTATAGATTTAAGTGTCAGGAAGTCTTTTCTGAAAGTATTTGTATGGAGTGTGGCCATGTATGGAAACGATAAGTAGTTTGGACAAGAAGATAATAGAAGCTACAGAAGAATGCTGAAGATTTGATGAGTAGATCACGTAACTAATGAGGAAGTGCTGAATATAGTTGGGGAAAACAGTAATTTGTGGCACAACTTGACTAAAATAAGGGATCGGTTGGTAGGACACATTCTGAGGCACCAAGGGATCAGCAATTTAGTATTGGAGGGAATCGTGGAGGGTAAAAATCGTAGAGGTACACCAAGAGGTGAATACACTAAGCAGATTCAGAAGGCTGTAGGTTACAGTAGTTATTCGGAGATGAAGAAGGTTGCACGGGATAGAACAGCATGGAGAGATGCATCAAATTAGTCTGTGGACTGAAGACCACAACAACAACAACATATAATCTGATTCTATTAGTCTGAGTCCTGTTACTTTACGAATCCTGTTTACGGTGTGATCGATTCGGCCAGGAGATGAGGTTACGGGCATACGTTTAAAACGCTCCTCGGTGAGTCGACAGAAGACACTAACAGTATGAGCTCGTTGTGCAACTCTAGATAGATAACGAGGAGAAACTTTTTTCAGTCGCATAGCTCTATGCAACTTTTTACATTTTAGTTTTTCTTTTGGTTAAGTAGTTGCAATCTGAATGTCTAAGGTCATGCAAAAGTGGCAAAATACCGGATGTCATCTACTGTTGCTTTCTGAAATCATAAACAACGCTCAAAGAATGAAAAGTACAGCGAGGTGCTGCTGGTGACGTCTAAAAACGGCGAAAATTCTCTAAGACTTATCCAGGCAATTGCAGCTGCAGTGGACACTTTATTTAAAATAACGAGATAGAATTTTATTTATTTTAACTTACTGTAGTTTTGCCGGCAAATATTGTTACGTTTCCACCTTTAGTTAACAGCTCAGTATTTCGTCACGAAATAGGACCGAGAGAGGTGATGGAATAATTAAGATTCTGGACTACCATTCGTAAGAAGCGGGATAAAATCAACGTTTAGACAAACATATTTAGGTTTATCGTGCTTCCAGTCAATCCCTTAAGGCAAATATCTTGTTAAATTCTTTCAGTACAACACAAACAAGTTTCTTCCACAACATTATTCGAGGTTGAGCCTCGTCTCTAACCAAATGACATCGAGGGGGCGTTAAAACGTAATCACCCTCTCTTTTCTCATTGACTAAGGAGGTAAATTTTTTTGCTGAGAAGCAGGTCCTAGTCCTCATTTGGTTACTATCACTTTAATATTGGATCACCTTCTGAAATCACTAAACTAAGAGTTTATGTATTCCGTGTCTGACTTCTTCAAGCTCATACAGCGGTGTTCCAGCCCTGATCAACTTTTTGTCGGAGTCAATTTGTCTCTCAGCGATGTAGTATAGTCTTTTGTGAGGTAGCAACTGATATGGAAGGAAGATCCGCATTTAACGCCCCGTCGACGACGAGGTGATGACAGACAAAGTGTAAGTTCGGCGTTTGAAATTATTAAAACTATGAAGTAGAAGACAATCTGTGTCATTTACGAAGGAAGAACTCAGATATTCACGTTAATTGCTTTTGGCGTACACGGAAAAATGACATTTTGGAAGTTTGTCTGGGCTTTGGACGGAATTCAACTCCGTAGCTCCAGTGTGAGAGTCACGGAGATCAGCTACTGCATCACTTCGTCCAACATCATCACCGCGCAACAAAATTAAAGGATAACTTTTTCCAGCTGTCTCCCATTGTGACGCATAAGTTTGAAATTTGTCTCAAAGGTGCCTACAACCTTTCTCTGTAATGGTGTAAGAGCATGGCGCCCTGCGACGCCACTTTCGAGCACTGCGACGCTTGATACGTTTCCGTCGCACGTGAAACAAAGGCCTGTGGTCAGAGAATCTTGTCAGTAGTAAAGTGTGTTAATGATGTCACGATGGCACCAGATTTCATCACAATTATGCCTAACGCCACAGCGGACGTGTCACGCCATGGAAATATCGTCACATCCCCTCTTACCAACATTTCACCTCTTCTTTTGACGCCTCTGGGATGGAGGTCAGAACCGCGACGCCAAGCGTTGAAATTACGCGGTTTTCTTATGGGTGGCCGGGGAACGCATTTCAGACACATCATCGCCCAGAATCTACACGAAAAGTTCTCCAAGGGTGGCATAAAGGGCGTCAATGTAACCACTCCTTCTCTTGGAGCGTTCATTCCCATGCATTTTGCTGCCAGGAACGCCAGTTGGCAGTGTGATAAGCAGCAGAACGATATTCTTGACAACGTTCGACACTACTGTCATCCCCAGACGATTCAGCCCTACTCTAAGTACATCGTGGGCCAGCAATCCCCCTGAATGTGATCGCACCACTTTGAGTGCAGCGCAACCGCAATTTTTGTTCTAGAGTACAGAGTGGAACCACAAGGACCCGTTCCAAGCCATTCGACGATATTTAAATGCTGTCCAAAGCTGCAATGGATGCTTATGCTTTTTCAGTGCTCCTGTTTTGGGCGCTCTTGTAGTGTGATCACAAGGCGTGCGATATTGGCACATGCGTGAATAAAACGGCAAAAGTTTCCTCTGAGGCCACCCAGTTCAGAAATACCCTCGGTTCCACAAGTCCATCTTTGTTAAGCACCTTAAAAGTGAACCTGAACATACTGAATCCTTGTCGAGTATCCTAGGCACCTGCAGGCAGGCTACACTGCTACATTTGCACCTGCTATAGTTCAATTGTTTTATCTTGGCGGCTCCCGCATGCCCGCCCAGACGCGGGAGATTGCTGCGTTGCCAGTTGCAAACGACGCACGCGCCAAGAGAAGTAGCGCCATAGCATAGTATAGTTGGCAAACTTACGTTTAGGGGGGAGCGCGCAGCTTATGAAGTAAAGCCACCACGGCCGTATTAAACCTTTCGCTGGTACAGAGACGTGCTCCCCGCATTCCGCGCTGTGCGCGATTTTGTCATCACTGCACTGCTCGCCTGTGCAGACACATGCGGTTCCGACTGCTTAGACACACTTATCATTCGATTTCACAAAAACTATTTGGCCCAAAAATTAGATTTTTACACATCTTCTTGACTGATACCTTCCCCCCATAAATGACTTAATTTTGTTTCGATGTTCAACGCAGTTATTGTGCAGCATTAAAAGTAGTAAACCATCGCACAAAATTTTGAAGAGTTTGCAGAGGTAAAAGTCCATAGTGTATACTTTCCGTATGGTCGATTTTAGTTGCCACAATATTGAGAATGAAATGTGGACAAGATACCTAAATTTCATGTGAAATTTATTGTATAACAATATCTCATTTAAGTACCAGATAGGTGTCGTATGTAATACTGAGAAATATTCCGTCTTTCGCGACTGTAATAAAAGTTTTATTTATACCAGAGTCATTTCGCATTTTCCTAAAAAGTTCTGATTAAAACGAAGTTGGCGAAGTACACAAAACTGAATTGTAGACGTAATAAAACATAGAAACTAAAATATATTCTCAGTGAGGTACAGTGCACAAACAATTTGTGTTTGTCACAACGGACAGCAAATACTTGCAAAAACATTGATCAGTCGACGAAAACATTGAATATGATGTTGCCAAAGCAAAGAATTGCGTCAGACAATCAAGTAGCTCGGCAATGTACGAGCCGAAATTCTGCTCTAAATAATACTTTTAATACTGTCGCAAAAGAATATATCTCTATATGAATAGTAAAACAGCGACTGCGGAAGAGAAGATATACAAACAAAACAGATAACATGAATATTGTATGTGTACCTTTTCATTGCCTTTAATTGCTGTGAAAAGAAATATTGGAGGACAAAATTAGAAAAACCGAAAACTTGTTATGATTATAATGAAGAGACAAAGCACTAGAAATTTCAAAAAATTACATTGAAACGAATAAAATTCATGAAGTAAGACACTTCGATATTGTTTCTAATAAAGAAAATATTAAACACCAAATAAGGTCTGAACTGAGAACCTTTCACTCAGCAGTCAAACACCTTAACCATTACATTAACGCAGCTCCTCTTTCAATAGGATTACTGGAGAACTTTAAAATATCACGCAAAATACCGACAAACACTGTTGGTATGGCTATAAATTACTCACGTTTCGTCGAAGTACGATAGGAAATAAACAATTACTGCTGTTCTTTATTGCGAAAAAGCGGCTTGTGAGAATTATACGAGCACCTTTCCTTGCTATCCCATGAATTAGGAGGCTTATTGCTCGTTTGGTTTAATTAATTAATAGAATATGAAGCAATTGGTATAAAGAATGCTTTTTCCAAACTTTCTATAAAAGAAAGTCTGCTATCAAGACATTGCTTTTATTCAATTACTTTATTTATGACTGGACGTTTCTAAAACGGAAGACACTCGTCCATGCTCTGCACTGCACTCGAGATCTGGCAACGTCGTTCTCTGTTCATTGGCTGACAGGTGCTCAGATCGAACCTAAACTCGGCCGCCATCGTAAATGACATGCACAATAGTAGACCATCCAGAATCGGAGGGGTGTCGAAGAAGTTTGCTGTCTGCAAGCGCCTGAAACTTTGTGATAGGGTGTCTCCGTTCGGTACAGTTTTAAAGTGTTCGTTAAATTGAATGGCACCAGGAGTGTTACCGAACTGGGGGCTCTTAGAAGGAACTTTGGCCGTTTTATTTACGTATGTGGCAATGTTGCATCCCACTGTGATCATGCCACAGAAGGATGCAAAACAGGAGGCTTGAAAAGCATAAGCACCGTTCGCCGTTTCGGATAGCTTTCAGATTTCGTCGAATGGTTTTGAATGGTCCCTAGTAGTTCCATCCTGTACTGCGGAGCAAAAAATTGCGGTCGCACTGCAAGTCAAAGGGGTGCGAACATGTATAGTGGAGTTGCTGGTCCATGGCGTCCTTAGGGAAGGGCTGAATCGTCCGAGGGGTGTCAGCAGTGCCAAAGATTGCCAAGTAAGTCGTGCTGTTGCTCATCGCACTGCAAGTGTCGTTTTCGACTGTGAAATCTGTGGGAATAAACGCCCCAAGGGAAGGGGTGGTTTCATGGACGCCCTTTATGCTCACCATCTAAGGCCAATTCGTGTCGATTCTGAACTGCGGTGTGTCTGAAATATTTTCTTCTGTCACTTATAAGGAAACTGCGTGATTTCAAATTTGGGCGTGGCGGTTCTGACCTCCATTGCAGTGGCGTCAAAAGAAGGAGCGAAATGTGGTAAGAAGGGGAGTGACGACCTTCGCGTCACGTGACAGTTCCACAGTGGCGTTGGGCATAATTGTGGTGAAATTTGATGCCAATGTGACGCCATTAACTCTCTTACACATGAGATCAACTTCTGAGCTCTAGTCTCTGTTTCGCATGAGTCGACACCCTGCTGTTTGAAGTTAGGTGACATCGCAGGGCTCCATGCTTTTGCACCATTACAGAAGGAGGTTGTCGGCACCTTATGTCAGATCTCAAACTTATGTGTCGCAGTGGGAAACAATTACGTATTTTCGAAAAAATGATCCTTTAACTGCGTTGCGCAGTGTAGATTCCGGCTTAGGAAAAGCGATAGAAGGACCTAATACGAAAAATCGCTTGTAGAATACCCCAGAGTCATCCTGGGTATTGTGCCAGCTACATGGTAGAATGCAATCAGAACTAAGAGACTGAGTTCTTCGTCTGACAAAGTGTGGGTTCAGTAGCTTGGTATTAGGATAGTCTACCTGGTGTCGACTGTGCTCATCGGTTGATGAAGAAAACTAGCACAAGCGATGTTAATAAGATTGGTTAATACGTATCAATGGAGGTTTAAACAAAAGAATCAGAAAAAAGCCTTACTACTTGCATTTTTAGGAAACAGTTGACAAGGGAACCGCCCTGGGATAACTTGGGCAAAATAACAAATCAAAATCTTTTGATCTGATCCTTAACTGCCACCTAAGTACTAGACTCTAGCTTAACACTTTTAGCGAAGGGAAATTCACTCATATAGAATTATCACAGAACAGTAAAAAAATTCCATGAGATACCTCATTAGCATGAATAATAACAAAAATCAGAGAAGTTAAGAACAAGAATAGAAAAAAAATACGCAATTGCTCGAAGAAGTTTATTATACTAAAATATAATGTACAGAAACGCTTCCTATCCATCATTGCTTAGAAGAGGTTCTTCCGATATTTGTTATATGAGACATACTGATTATAAAAGGAGTATGTTTCAGCGAATCACAGCGTACTATAGTGAAGAACTACAATAAGAAAAGAGTCGACCAACCCTTCTATTATTAATCCTCAAGAGACAGAAAGCTCATAATGCTCCGAAAGTTCGTAGTTGAAGAGAGAGCCGGCGACCTCGCTGGCCAAGGTGGGGTTTGGCAAGCACGAAGATAAGCAGTACAAACTTGCCTCGTGGGCGGCCCGTCATTATCTTGCTGAAATGTAAGCCCAGGAAAGCTTGTCATGCAGGGCAACAAAACGGGGCATAGAATATCGGCAACGTACCGTTGTGCTGTAAGGGTGCCGCGGATGTTGAGGGAATTAGATTAGGAAATGAGACACTGATAGTAGTAGATGAGTTTTGCTATTTGGTTAGCAAAATAACTGACGATGGCCGAAGTAAGAGGGCATGTAAAGCAGACTGGAAATAACAATAAAAGCATTTATGAAAAATTGAAATTTGTTAAAATCTAATATAAGTTTAAGTGTTAGGAAGTCTTTTATGAAGATATTTATGAGGGGTGCAGCCTTGGGCGGAAGTAAAACGTGGACTATAAGCAGTTCAGACAAAACAAGAATAGGAAGTAGTAGAGACATTTGGATGTTTGGCAGCAAAATTGCTGACGGTGACAGAAGAAAAATATAAAACGCAGACTGGCAATATCAGGGAAAGCTTTTCTGGTAAAGAGAAATCGATTGCAAATTTAAGTGTCAGAATGTATTTTCTGAACGTAATTGTCTGAAGCCTCTTATGTAACTGAAACATAGACGATGAACAATGCCAAGAAGAACAGTAGAAAAGCTTTAAAAATGTGCTATTATAGGAGAATTCCGAAGATAAGATGGGCAGATAGTGAAACCAGTGGAGTGATACTGAAGCGGGACGGAGACAAAAGGGCTTTATGACACAGCTTGACTAAAAGAAAGAAGAGGTTGACAGGACACTTACTGAAGCATCAGTAAGTAGTCGATTTGGTAACGGAGGAAAGTGCGAGGGGTAAACATGATATAGGGACGCCAAGGTTACACCGTAATAAGAAGCTTCAGTTTGATGTGGGCTGCAGTAGTTATCCAGAGATGAAAACACTTCGGTAAGGTGGACTAGCAGGGAGAACTGCATCAAACTAACCTTCGCACTGAGGACCATGTAACACCTCGGTTCAGTTTACAGTGAGAAAAGCTATAGAAAGAATAATTTAAAATTAAGAACAGAATTTTTAGAGGGGAAAATAGTGTACAATCAGAGTTCGGTAATTGCAGATCAAAATTATGGTGTATCAGCAAGTAGTTTAACGTCTAAATGCAGCAAAGCCACGGAAGCTCCGTCATGGAGAAGGCAGTGACGTTAAACTCTTGTGATGAAAAACCTAAGGTCTGATTGTCATTATTGCCGCCTTTTTTCCTTGATTGTTTAGTTAAAGGGCGGGGAACCTGTGTCAGTCAGCGAGACAATAATTACATTGGACTTTATCGTGTTAAGATTCACGATAAACTGTTAGAATATTATGGAGATTAAAAGTGATGTAGTGTACGATCTCTGACTGTTGGTAGCAACGGAGTATTAAGGGGATTTTAGGACTTTAGTGCTAGATTGGAACTTTACGGACATATAGACGACAGAAACTCAAATTATCTGCTGATAAGAGTGAATTCAGAGGTACCAGTATTCAGATATCAACGTGTGGACTTTTGAAAGTGTCGTGTGCCGTTAGTTGCGAATCTGGACGTAGAGCGCGTGCATATCGGCATTTACGGACTATTTAGATTCCTCCACGCTAGGAACCTTTTAAATAGACCGTCATCCATCACCGTCTTAATCCTTGAATATAGAGTGAAAGTGAAATACAAGAGTGTTGTACTTATTTCATTTACCTAGTACTAATCAGTGAAGGTTTTACGGAACCAAAGCTATTCAGCAGTAAGTCAGCACCATCTAGCCGCTAGATTCTAGCGGAAAGCGTAGGCAGTAACTAACACGCTAACTGAAGTGAACGTTTACGTGTTTTACGGACTGCTTAATATGAACTTTTGTGGCTCTTTGACGTCCCCACTCCCTCCGAAAGGTGGCGCAGGCTGTCTTAATCATAAAAGGGGAGAGTTTTAGCAGGGCAAATTACTAAATAAAAGCGATATTTACAAGACTCGCAGTAATAGCAAAACACAAGGCCCGCACCTCATTGGAGAGTCGTCGCTGTCACGTCGGGAAGTATAGCCGGAAAACCTACCGACGATACGTATCTACGAGCAGACGTCGACGTGGAGTACCTAAAAAGGGAACCACAAGAAAGTTGGGGATGCTTCAACCAGAACAACAACAACAACAGCTGCTGAAGGATAGAGATTAAAAGAAACCATTCAGTCTTTACTCTCCACTCTCTAATATCGTGAGTAGCGGGATGGCTGCCACTAACCTACTCTACATATCATTACTATCCACGTGAACAATGCAATATTATACTGCTGTTACTTTTCCTGGTGACCTTATTCTCCACTGGGTTGCAGCTACGCTACGATTAGGATCACTGTCCGAGTACGAGAGTGATAAATGTCAGAGGGCTCAACGAAATGTCCATATATCTTACGCCAGTCGGGTACAACCGGATGCCATTAGTGCCTGCAACTTCTGATGATATCGCCATCGGCTTGAATGCATTAGCCCCACGTGCTCGGGAATATATGAGGGTCATTCGGAAAGTAAGGATTTTTTTTTTTCATGAGGCCGCGTCCCCCCTCCACCACCGTCGACCGACCACTGACCTTGGTACTAATCCGCTTCAGTTTAGCGGCAGCTACTATCCTATACGGTTGATTACTGCTTAGCTGTGCGACTGTCAAATGTGTGACAATATTGACGATCCTTTCAAGTGTGAGGTGAGCTGTGCTATCTGCTTTTTATACGCGCAAAAAGTCCCACCTATTGAAATTTATAGACAGATGACTGACTTTTATGGTAATGAGATTAATGAAGCGTCAGTTCGAAGGTGATATAATGTGTTCACAACGAAGGTCGCTCGGGCCGATCCCAAGTGGTGACTGATGGACTCAAAGCAAGGATTGAAACAAAAATTCAAGAAGATAGGCATTTAACAATTAGTGGACTGCAGCGGCCTTCTGTGAGATGCTTCAACGACTTCGCCACGCCAGTAAAAACAAGCGGCGCAAAATGCTAACATGTGGAGTCATCCTCCTCCACGATAATGCACGTCCGCGTACAGCGGGAGAGGCAAAGGACTTGCTTCAGCGGTTTCTGTGGGAAATGTTTCAACATCCGCCATACTGTCCGGACTTAGCCTCAAGTGATTATCACTTATTCCCCAAAAGATGTTTTGGGTGGATAACGCTACGGAAGTGATGATGAACTTAAAGAAGCCGTTAATTAGTGGTTCAACAACTTGGCGGCAACTGAGTAAGCAGAAGGCGTAGAAAAGCTGGTAAAACGGTACGACAAGTGCCTTAATTTGAACGGTGACTATGTAGAAAAGTAGCCGGGTTATCAAATTGTGTGTAAAACACAGTTTCGTTTAATTATAACAAATAAAAATTTCTGATGAGGTTCAAAATGGTTCAAATGGCTCTGAGCACTATTGGACTTAACTTCTGAGGTCATCAGTCCCCTAGAACTTAGAACCTAAGTAACCTAAGGACATCACACACATCCATGCCCGAGGCAGGATTCGAACCTGCGACCGTATCGGTCGCGCGGTTCTATACTGTTGCGTCTAGAACCGCTCGGCCACTCAGGCCGGCTTCTGTTGAGGGAAACGTTTTTACCTTCCGAATGACCCTCGTGTTATGTAACTTATGTAACAGGGAACGACTTTGTCACGTCTAAGCCGGCCGGAGTGGCCGAGCGGTTCTAGGCGCTTCAGTCTGGAACCGCGCGACAGCTACGGTCGCAGGTTCGACTCCTGCCTCGGGCATGGATGTGTGTGATGTCCTTAGGTTGGTTAGGTATAAGTAGTTCTAAGTTCTAGGGGAATGATGACCTAAGATGTTAAGTCCCACAGTGCTCAGAGCCATTTTTTGTCACACCTGAAGTAAAAGTAGTAATTAACAGACATATGAATGCAGCGCACACCAGTGGAAGGTGGAAGTGACTGAAGAGTGCTGTCGAGTAATTACAGGACCTCGGAAGAAGCTGAAGATGCGTGGCAACAGTACTACACTGATTAAACATTGGCATGAAAAATATTGCGTGCTGCAGAATTTCGACCGCTGAGTAAGCTGAATTCCCAGACAAAAGTGCGAGAGATACAGGCGTTAAATGTGACTTTACCCTGAGCTGTTCCCGAGTTCACACATATGGAAGTGCGGAACAAGCATTTTTTCTGTTTCAATATACGCATTAACAGTCAGCAAGGTTCAATTTTTTATGTATCTGATATCGAAGTTAATGTAGGCTTCGTTAGCTCAGCAGATTACGCTCTCCAGAGATTAGCGTTAGATTTTCGGTTAAGCATATGTGTCTATCATAGCGGATAAGACACCAGTAATTCTTGTACGGGAATAATTCTAAGGCTAGCCGTAATTTAGAATTTACAGTTAGCTGCGGAACTCCCAATGAAGCTACAGAACGAGTGGGAGCAGTGTTAAAGACATCAGAGGAACGCAATGTCAGTCCAGCAATACTGATTCAAATTTCCCATCGTTTTCTAACATTACTGTATCCGGATACTACAATGATTCTTTCTATGAAGCGATGGTTGATTTTTCCCGCTATATTGCTCCTGTTGCCTCTACTATAGAAATCTATGAGACTTTAAACTCTAACCTTCCTTCCTATCTGATGAGAATGTTACCCATCTTGGTTATCTAATTCTCACAAACTAAACCGAACAAACAGTATCACCTCGGACAGAAGGCTAACCAGATACCACCTGGTGACCGTCAAATTTTCACACTATGCCCTAACTTCCTGTATCACAGTGAATATTATGAGAGGACGGATGGCACAGCGATGGATCCCCATTATCACCAATTGTCGCGAACTTCCTCATAAAGCATTTTCAAGAACAAGCGGCGAAATCCAAAATGTTGTGCCCATTTTGCCTCCTCTGGTACGTTGACAATGTTACGTCACCAGCTCGCTTAACAGGCTTAGACTCGACAAGGATTGGGAATCGACAAGGGAACTATATTTGTATCAATCTTAAATGACGTAGAAGGATCATAGGAAACCTAGGTATTGGTGTCCAGAGGGATATTTGAACCCACTCCCCAGAATGCGAGTATGTTGCTTCACTGGATAGGAAGTTATTAAAGAAGAAAAACCAAATTAATTCTGATGAGGGTGCGAGGAGCTGGAAATGATCCTGCTGTATGTCGCGTTCAGAAATTCAAAATGACTACGTATGGAAACGAAGGTCAAGACCACGACGGACGGGCAGTGATATGCATCAGTTTTATAACGGAAACGAAAACACATCACTTCGTATCTCGTTGAGACAATTCCTAGCATCAGCAAGAAAAATCTGTACACGTAAAGATGTCTACGCGTAACAACAGCCAAAGTAATATCTTGAGGATATCGCACTAATATCAACTGACAGCACGACTTATATGTTCGGTGTTCAATAATCATGCATTGAATTCCTGATCTAGAAGGGGACAGGGGAAAAGTTTCTGGAAACCTTCAGGCAATAAAAATAAAAGACGAGTAAATCGTAAGATTAAAACTTTCTCCCACGTGCACTTTGATTCTCTGGTCGCAAAAATTGGAAATTTGTGGTAAGGTCTTATGGGACCAAACAGCTGAGGCCATAGGTCCCTAAGCTTACGAACTACTTAATCTAACTTTAACTTACGCTAAGGACAACACACACACCCATGCCCGAGGGAGGACTCGAACCTCCGACGGAGAGTGCCGCGCGGACCGTGACAAGGCGCCCAAGATGGCGCGGTTACCCCGCGCGGCTCTCTGGTTGCAATAACTTGCTTCGTCAGTTGGTAGTTTGCCAGTGGTTAGACTTAGTAATCACAGAAATTTCCATAGTTATTCAACATCCTTATAAAACGTGGCCTATGTTACTAAACGAACTTGAAACGCTGTTCCTCTACCAGTCGCTTGACTCCAAGAGGAGACGGTATGTTCATCACTGTAATTTATTTAATTTATTTATACCTTAAATCCAGCCAAACATGCTTCACAACTTCTTCTAAGATGAAATATGACAGTAGATATTGATTCATGGAAAAGATAAAAGAAAAAATTGAAGGTATTTTAATATCGTCTTTGCCACTACAACAAAATGCGTGTTTTTCTCACTAAAGGCGTTTCGTTTGGCTGAAATAAATCATCATCAGTGGTCTGTAATGGAAGATAATTACAAATTGTTTTGCATTCTGGATCGATAACGAGTTCGTTACAAAAGATGTTGGTTTTTACTTATGTCATTTTATACCTGGTTTTCGCTCACATTAGGAAGCCCCATCTGCTTCTATATCTACATCTATAGCCGCAAGCCACCTTGCGGTGTGTGACGGTGGGTACTTTGTGTACCACGTCACTTCCTACCATGTTACTTCCCCCCCTTTCCTCTTCAAGTCTCGAAAAATTCGTGGATAGAACGACTGCCGGTAAGCTAGTGTGGGCGCGAATCTCACTGATTTTACCGTCATGAGCTTTTCGCGAGATATACGTAGGAGGAAACAATATATTTGTTGAATCTTCTAGGAAAGTACGCTCTCGGAACTTTAACAGTAAACCACACCGTGATGCAGAATGCCTCTCTTGCAGCGAATAAATTATACGTTGTCGTGTTGGAAGTCAGATCTGGAAGCTGGAGAGTTCGGTAGAGATTGAATAAGAGTCCCTAACCGTTCTTTCCACTAACCTGTCGTCTTCCAAAGTTGTGTCCTCAGCATAGAAGACAGCTAGTCTGTCGTGGGATCTTCTTCGGCAGAGCCCAGGCTAGTATCTCTATTTACAGAGGGCAAGCTCTGTAGTACTGACAATGATGGTAGGCGACACCTCTCATTAATGTATCCTGTTTGTTTATATTTTAAAATATCACTTTTTACGCTGTCTTCTACAACACTTGACATAGCTTTCTTAATAGTACGGTAACTTTTCTGACAACTTCCGATACAGAGTACGACATATCCGTCCGAAACAGAGATACACGTCCGGCCCTCCGGAACAGAGTTGAGTGACCGGACCTTCAGAACTCCCGAAACAGTCTGACTAGTGACTACTGCAGCCGAAGTACTTCGTCTCCCAAGCGTGCCAAAGCGACACGAAGGTGTGCGAAACATTTCGGTTGTAATATCATTACTCTTATGTCTCTCAAAACTAGTGAAATTTAATAAAAAAAAACCGTAGACTCGTAGGGTAACCATGAGAGATTGTCGTACTGAAAACTGGCTCAAATACAATGAGAAGAATATAAATAATTAATAAGAGAAGTTAAGCGTTTTGGTGCCAAACACCCGAATGTGCCAACCAATCAGAGGCAAGTTCAGTACAATTGGCGGACTCTCCCACGGGAATGATACATACTGTAACATCTGCTGCTTGTACCCCACTCCACTTTTGTACCATATGCTACTTCACGTATATCAAGCTGTATCAAGGCGAGATTCTTGCAAGATACAATACTGGCGGCCACAGCCAGGAATATCACAAGCGTCTGTCACTGTAGTTAGCTGATCATCTCTGTAACGCTTCCGCGCTTGCTAAATGAACGTGTAAGGTAATGACTCACGAGCAAAGTTCAGGTATTGGTCGAACGAGAGACATGTATGCTACCTCTTTTGTTGATGGCCTACATTTTCCGAGGATTCCTCAGATGAATCTGTCCCGTATCTGTCTTTCATGCATTCCACTCCAAACTCTCCGTACACATACTTCTAGATGTCTTATGGAAGTAACTGCTGCCAGCGATTGTTCTGCAGTCGTGTAATCATAAAATAATGGGTCTTTCTGTCTATGTATACGCACATCATTTCATTTATTTATGTCGAGGGTCAATTTCTATTCCTTGCAGAAAGCGTCGATCCACTGCAGATCTTCCTGCACTTCACTAGAATTTTCTAGCGTTGCGACGTCTCTAGATACAACAGTATCATGCGCAAAATACCTCATGGAACTTTTGAAATTGTCTACTATGTCAGTTTTACATGTTGTGAAAAATAATGGATCCATGACACACACTTGGAGTACATCCGAAGTCACTTTTGCGTTTGAAGACTGTTTTTTGTTTGCTGGAAACTCTTCAGTCCAATCATACAGTTGGTCTGATACTCCGTAAGCTCATATTTTGTTCATTAGGAGGCAGTATAGAACTCGTGGTCTCGCGGTAGCGTTCTCGCTTACCGAGCAGGGGTTCCCGGGTTCGATTCCCGGCGGGATCAGGAATTTTTCCTACCTCGAGATGGCTGTCGTCTTCATCATCATCATTCATCCCCATCACGGTCGGAGGAAGGCAATGGCAAACCACCTCCACTAGGACCTTGCCTAGTAAAGCGGTGCGGGTCTCCCGCATCGTTCCCCTACCTTCTGTAAAGAAGCATGGGACTTCATTTCCATAGAACTGTACTGAATGCCTTATGGAAGTCAAGAAACACGCCATCTACAGGGTGAGTCAGGAGGAAAGGTACACGCTTTGAGGGGTGACAGTATTAGTGATTTTAAATAAAAAAATGTCACGTGAACATATATCCTGTTTTTAACAGTTTCCAAAGAAACGAATGAAAACAATGGGAAACAGGACTAATGTACGTAATAGTAAATGAAACTTTGTGATCTAATGTTTGTTTTAGTTAATTGTGTACATTTGCTCGCAAAAGATGTTGTGAGGTACCTCTTATTACAGATAAGAGCGCATTTTGCTTTATTTACACTTACGGTGTTTCACATACGTGAAGTGAACGCATCAGCGCTGCAGTACCTACGGCGCAAAGAGCGAGCGGTAGATTCCCACATTGGCTAGCAGACGTGGTTGGCCATCTGGCGCTTTCAGAGCCAATGGGATGGGTCTGATACAGAAATCGCTCGTGTCATCAGCAAAGAGATACGTAGGGAAAGTGCATTCATTGTGGCGTGAATCAAGTATATGTTATTGATAAATATTTGCTAACAAAAGCTGCCTTTGTCACTCAGACATTAGAAGGAGTCTACAGGTCATAAATGCCATCTTCCAGTAATTTTACAAGCCAAGAAACGTTGAAATTAATAAATAAATTGATAATTTTGGCGTAATCTAAGATGTAAGATCTTGTGCGAACTATATCGATTGTACACTCAAGTTACAAACTGTGCGCTGTTATGGCATAAAGTCAAGCACCGACACGCCAATTGGAAACGATAGAGAAGACATGGCTGTGAGACGACGTCAGCCATTCGCACGCTGACCGACCCCTCTCGAGGACGACAACGTCTCAGCAGCGGCCCCTATGTAAAGAGGACATAAGCGCCGCACCCGAATTTTAGATTTAAAGTCGACACAGAGGCGAATGCAACCTGAAGGTTTGGGGAGCAAAACCAGTGGACTTGCCCACTGACTAGCTTATACGGACGCAATAACTCCGCTATCTTGCAATTCTTTAAGTTCAGCAGTGACTTTGTCTCGTAAGGCAATGGTGACAGTTCTGAGCCGGCCGGGGTGGCCGAGCGGTTCTAAGCGCTTCAGTCTGGAAGCGCGCGACCGCTACGGTTGCAGGTTCGAATCCAGCCTCGGGTATGGATGTGTGTGATGTCCATAGGTTAGTTAGGTTTAAGTAGTTCTAAGTTCTAGGGGACTGATGACCTCAGATGTTAAGTCCCATAGTGCTCAGAGCCATTTGAACCATTTTTTTAACAGTTCTGGCACGGCAAAATTTCGGCTGAGCATTATCTTTCATAGTAATATGTACAACAAAACTGTTAGACTTGTCTAAACCTTCAGAAAAAGAGTTCAGGCATTGAATGCGGTCACTGCCAACACATTGCCCTGAATTTGAAAGCCAAACAAATCAAACGAATCAATGCCAAATATGTTCTCAAAATGTTTCAAATGGCTCTGAGCACTATGGGACTTAACATCTATGGTCATCAGTCCCCTAGAACTTAGAACTACTTAAACCTAACTAACCTAAAGACATCACACAACACCCAGCCATCACGAGGCAGAGAAAATCCCTGACCCCGCCGGGAATCGAACCCGGGAACCCGGGCGTGGGAAGCGAGAACGCTACCGCACGACCACGAGATACGGGCATTATGTTCTCACAATCACGTGATTGTAGCACAATGAAATTCGTGTATGAGAGCGATACATGGCAGGCAAAGTACATTCTCTGAGAACAGGAATGTCTTGTCCATTATAAGCCGTCAGGTCCGTGCTAGTTTTAGACAGGCATTGGGAGCCTGATAGTTCATATGTGTTACTATTGAAACACTGTCACCTCCAGCCAGGTCTACTTTCTTCATGAGTCGTTTGGTTTTACACACCTCATCTGGCATTACTGCCGGTGTTTTCTTTACTAACTCTCTGCGTTTCCAATCCATGTCTTGGAATATCCCAACATTATAAGGAATCTTCGAATGCCTGAACTATCTCTCTCTTTTTTTACTGTGTTATATACCAGTTCACCTGATGAAACTGATGACTACCTAATATAAGCTTCTGCTTTGATTTCTTTTTATTCATATTTTTTCAGTTGCTTCTTTTATCAAATTTTCTTTCAATCTCTTTGCATCCCATCAAATATGTTTATGAGTAGTTTTGTCTACTACCGCATATCCTGTTATGTTCGTAACATCGTGTGCTTGGAACTCAGTTTTCTCCTTATACTTACCTTGTTGTACTTTCCTGTTATGTTTCGTTTTTATACCTGCAACATCTTCAGCTCTCTTCGTAAATACCTCTAGTACTTAAATTCCCTTTTATTTGTATCTAGTCTTCATTTTATAAGACGCTAAAATTGTTGCTTTATTTGATTTGGTATATCACCTACTTCAAATAAACATTTATAATCTTCATTTCGAATCCCGGTCTGATAATTTTTTTCTTACTAAATTTGTATCTAATTCTACTCAGTAGCACTAGTACATGATCCACTGATGTTCGGAAGTAGTTTACGATCGCTGCAATCTGCACAATACAGTTTATTTAGTTGCAGCCACATGAACATTCTTCCATTGGAATCTACACACCATACGGCGCACAGTCACCCTCTTATAGGCGTGACCGCAACGGAAAAGATCGACAAAGGAACGGATCTCGGCCAAATTTCGGCCTCCGACCTTTCTGCACATGAAGTATTCGTGACCTATTCCGTGTAGCACCAAAAAGCTGAAATCGCGATATATAACGTGTAGTAACATACATGGATCGTGACGTTTTAACAGCAGACCGCTCAGAAACCTGATGACGTCAAATAATCAGAGCGGCCACATTTGATGGTAAAATCCATGAAGTTGCTAATAAACTCATTGCTCTATACGAAAAGCATGCCCCTGTACGAGCAATCCATGCAAAAAAAAACCCTGTTCCATGGTTGACAGCAAAATAACGTCCAATGACTAAATGATGAATGACTAAATGATGCCGGCCGAAGTGGCCGTGCGGTTAAAGGCGCTGCAGTTTGGAACCGCAAGACCGCTACGATCGCAGGTTCGAATCCTGCCTCGGGCAAGGATGTTTGTGATGTCCTTAGGTTAGTTAGGTTTAACTAGTTCTAAGTTCTAGGGGACTAATGACCTCAGCAGTTGAGTCCCATAGTGCTCAGAGCCATTTGACTAAATGATGATTAATAGGGATGCTGCTCATAGACGATTCAAGATTAATGCTAAACCTGGATGCTACGAAACATACAGAAAGCTACAAAACAGGGTTCAGCAATGCGTTTGTAATGCCAAAATCAGACACGCTCCTTCCTTTGTATGCAGCAAAACGAGACCCACGATCCTGTGGAAGAATCTTCGTAGCTTGGGTGTTGGAAAGTCAAAATCAAGGTCCCGGCTGACGAACTGAATGAATTATTCTCTGCACCAACTAACTCCCATGCGGCAAGGAACTGTCGCCCACAAGAATGTCTTAACTTCTTAACTAACTACGACACTTTCCTCCTAAAGCACAACAAGAAAAACAGTAATGAGAATCTCTTCAGAAGCGATAGGTAGCGACGGTATTAGCATAATCGTGATCAAGAACGAAGGTAATAGCTTAATATCTATCTTAAGAGACAAATTTAATTTTTCTCTCGCGAGTAGTCCAATTTATTCCTTAGATCGAAAACCCACAAATATCTTGTGATTACCGACCAATTAGCGTATTACCTGCTGTTTTCAAACCCCTGGAATATAATGTTCACGACTCAGTTACTTAACACTTATGCGAATCCGACTTGTTTGATAAATATTAATCAGGCTTTTGCAAACACCATAGCACAAATACTGCGCTAACCAGTGTAACTGATGACCTGAAATATGGCACGGAAAACCGTGAGGTCACAATATTGACTCTATTGAACTCCAGCTAAGCTTTTGACACTATCCTCTTTGACTTACTGCGACAGCTAAATCTCTCGGATAGTGCCCTGAAGTGATTTGAAAGCTACTTGAAAAATAGACAGCTAAGTGTTGTCTGTGGAAAAGAAAAATCTTCCTGGAAATATATTGTTTCAGGAGTGCCACAAGGATCAGTCTCACCTTTGTTTCCCTCGTATGTCAGTGATATTTCATCAGTTCTGTCTTCCTGTTAATACTCGTATCATTTCTATGCCGATGACCTCCATGTCTACGTAAGCACCGGACCTGAATATATAAATACTACAACTGCCCAGATGAATGATGATCTGTCTTCAGTGGTAACATAGGCGAAAAACCTGGGGCTTAAACTAAATGCAGAAAATTCGGAAGTAACCTTAGTATCCCATAAGAAATTAAAGAGTTCGGAATTCCGCCATCACTTGCCTCCCACTCAATCTAACGGCAACGAAATATCGTGTCAGAAAGCAGTGAAGAACTTGAGTGTAATTTTGCATGAGCATTTAAACTGGACAGAGAACACTGTCTCAATATGCTGGAAGACTTCCGCTTGGCTCTATGCCCTGAAAAAGTTTCGGGACGTATTTCGACAGGCTGTGACACGCAGACTCGTGCAACCACTGTTTTCTACGGAATCTCCACTATTTTGATGTAATTCAGCAAGATACAAGTACTGAAAACACAAGACAGTTAGAGCTGAGTATGGATGCTTGAGTGCATTAGATCTGCAGCATCCGTCGATATGATCATGTCAGTAGTTCATATGTCCAATAAGGATAGTTGCGGTAAGGCAAGTTACGGTACTACCATACGCTGTGTCTACTTCACCGGCTCCTCGGTGCATAAGCACCCCAGCTTATCTCGCTTCAGAGATTAAACACCTTTTGTGCAATCATAAACACAAGGTCTCACCCATCCAGTATCCTAGCTGTGCCGATTCGTAAAGCAAGACCATTTGCAAACTCCATCGCTATCGCTACTGTCCGCCTCTGGAACTAGCTACCCTGCACTCTTTGCACGATTCACTGCCCTCTCACTTTTAAGAAAAAGTTGAAGGAATTCCTCCTGTCATCCTCAGAGTGTTTCCCCAAAATTTACGTAACTAGTCACCTTCCCCTCTGTCAATTAGCAAAATCAGTGCTCCTTCCTTCTCCTAGATATGCTTCTATTTCTTTTCCTTTCTCTATGAATCGCCCCACTTTCTCTTCTCTTATAGTCTTTAACTGTATCTCATCACATTCATCTTTCCGTCTCTCGCCATCACCTTCCCCATACCCACTGCTGCTAGCAATCATAATTAAAACTTCTCACAGTAAACTCTAATTATTGGTGTATCTACCATGTACTAATATAAACTGTGTATGTTTATCTTACCTGTACTATTGTAAATTTTCTTTTCCTAAATTAATGTAACATGCAATGTAGAGCTCCTGGTTACTTGCAAAAATGGCTCTGAGCACTATGGGACTTAACATCTGAGGTCATCAGTCCCCTAGAACTTAGAACTACTTAAACCTAACTAACCTAAGGACATCACACACATCCATGCCCGAGGCAGGATTCGAACCTGCGACCGTAGCGGTCGCGGTTACTTGCAAGAGAGGACTTGATGTTCCTAATCTTGCCGGGTTAAATAAACCAATAAATAAATGATAAAATAAAATAAATTCACTTTCTCTATAGTATTATAAAATAAAGCCAATTTTATTTTTAGTTCCATTTGATCCTTTCTATTGCATTTGCTTTCTTATTGAAGTATATGGTAAGGACGCACATCGTGTTCTTCCTGGCAGATTCTGTTAATGTACAAACTCTATTGTTTCTACCATCATACCAAAAGTTTTCTAGTGAAGATTTGTTCTTTTATTTATTCTTTGTTTTGCGTGTAGTAGTTGCACTTGCAGTCATTTATCGATTTCTGCAGCTCTTTGTACAAGTCTGCTATTTCCCTAGCGGACTGTCACCATTCTGAATTTGAATTATTTAGGTGGATGACCTATTGTTTAATTTTAAAACATTTCTCGCTATTTTTATGGGGTTCTTTAAACACTTGTAATATTATTTTTGATTTTCTTGATTATAATACTTTCGCACCTGAATTTACTTGCTGCTCTTTTCCTTTGCAACAAAACATATGTTCTGCTTTAATGCCACATGGTCTTCGTGTGTTTGTCGCGTTTCTGACAACTCTTCAAACGTGCTGTCGCTACGTAATGAGCATTAGAAGTACCTGGGTTTCTAAGGTTCTTATTACCGATAGTTTAGACAAACTTCGTGTTGCAATGTGAAGGCGCAGAATAAGCTCGGCTTTCCCAGTGGTCTAAAATTACTACTTGCGTTACCTCAGTCCACAACTCTTAGGCTTTCCCCACAATGAAGCAGCAGAAACGCAAGGTAACAAGAGCAATGAATAAAACCGTCTTATCTGTTTGATCTGACATGTCGGGTGTAATAGTGTAGCACACACTCACCACGTTTTGTAAACCGATTTCGCCTGACCGCTCCTGGTAGCTCATGGAAACACACCAATATCGATTCTGGTAGCGCTGTTCTAGCTTCAGGGTTTCTTCTCCCACAATTGATTTTCGTTCCCATGTAAATGCACAAGCGTTTTTAAAACGTGCTTAGTTTGTGAAGTTAAGTCTTGTTTTTAAAATTTTCGGCTAGTTTGAATGGAGTGCCTTTCTATGCAGTAAAGGAGAAGTAGAGTTATCAGGCAGACAAAGGAACAGTACGAACTTCCTCTCAGTGATTTGATTCATACTGACACAGGCATACTACACGGCTAGGACTTCAGCATATGTAAACAGGAAGACGCAACTCCCAACCGTTTTCGACGAAACAGAGCTTGAAAATTTTCGGCAAGCAAGTATACATGCAGCCCCAGCCAGGCAAGTGAGCGCTTAGTTTCTGAATCGGATCTCGCTGCCGGTAGTACTTTTTCTTGTGAAGTATCTGCATCAATATTCGGTGATACACTTCCATATGCGTGGTACGCTGTAAAATTGTGCGACGATCGAGAACCGTTTATGAATGTAAACGAAGTTCGATTTGTAGTAGAAAGAGAGAAAAAGCAATGTACATGGAAAAATTCAGCACTTATTACATGTGCTGTATACAGCAATAAATATTGTTTTCCGTATTTCTACAATCAGTATCATCCTGCTTCGAGCAGAGCTTCATAGGTTATATATTACACTTGCCACAAATGAAGATACAATAATGTAAATAAAATGTCTATACTAATTTGAAAGTTCTTGTGTAAAATTCAGTCTCCTTAAGAAAAATTTTTACCATTTTTCAAGATAAAGATTACGAGAATCATTAAAGACACTACTGGCTCGATCCCTGAGTCAACAGATGAGGACGTTTGCAAGACAACAACCATCTGCACGAACAGTTCGACGACGTTTGCAGCAGCATGGACTATCAGCTCGGAGACCATGGCTGCGGTTACCACTGACGCTGCATCACAGACAGGAGCGCCTGCGATGGTGTACTCAACGACGAATCTGGGTGCACGAATGGCAAAACGTCATTTTCTCGGATGAATCCAGGTTCTGTTTACAGAATCATAATGGTCGCATCCGTATTTGGCGACATTGCGGCGAACGCAAATTGGAAGCGTGTATTCGTCATCGCCATACTGGCGTATCATCTGGCGTGACGGTATGGGATGACATTGGTTACACGTCTCGGTCACCTCTTGTTCGCATTGATGGCACTTTGAACAGTGGACGTTACATTTCAGATGTGTTACGACCCGTGGCTCTCCCCTTCATTCGATCCCTGCGAAACCCTACATTTCATCAGGATAAAGCACGATCGCATGTTGCAGGTCCTGCACGGACCTTTCTGGATACAGAAAATGTTCGACTGCTGCCCTGGCCAGCACATTCTCCAGATCTCTCACCAATTGAAAACGTCTGGTCAATGGTGGCCGAGCAACTGGCTCGTCACAATACGCCAGTCACTACTCTTGATGAACTGTGGTATCGTGTTGAAGCTGCATGGGCAGCTATACCTGTACACGCCGTCCAAGCTCTGTTTGACTCAATGCCCAGGCGTATGAAGGCCGTTAATACGGCCTGAGGTGGTTGTTCTGGGTACTGATTTCTCAGCATCTATTCACCCAAATTGCGTGAAAATGTAATCACATGTCAGTTCTAGTATAATATATTTGTCCAATGAATACCCGTTTATCATCTGCATTTTTTCTTGGTGTAGCAATTTAATGGCCAGTAGTGTACTGATAATTTTCGCAGTCATAATAAATATGTTGTCAGAATTACGTCGGAATAAGAAAAAGGCGCACCGGCGGTAAGATTCGGCCCAGAGGCCTCTGTCTTATGGAACTAAGCACTTACTCGCTCGGCTGCGGACTACTTGGAGGTCAACGTCCGTAAAAGTATACAAGCACACCTAAAATTTTCGACCTCGATTTGCTCGAAAACGGTTGAGATTTGCGGCTTCCAGTTTACATAATTTGAAGTCCTAATTGTGCCACCGTGCGAGGTGGCGCAGCGATTAGCTCCCTTGACTCATATTCGGGAGGATGACGGTTCAAATCCGCTTCGGACATCCTGATTTAGGTTTTCCGTGATTTCCATAAATCGCTTCAGGAAAATGCCGCGATGGTTCCTTTGAAAGGGCACGGCCGACTTCCTTCCCCGTCCTTCTATAGCCCGATGGGACCGATGACCTCGCTGTTTGGTCCCTTCCACCAAATCAACCCACCAACCTAGTCGTGCCCGACACATTCTGTCAATATGAATGAAATCGGTGAGGGGGAAATTCGTACGGTTCCTTGTCGGCATGAAGCTGTGCACTTGTGATATTTAGATAGAGAAAAAGAGCCACGGTGTTAATTAAATCAGAAACCTGAGTAAGTGATTTCCATAATCCACTTGCGCAAAAAAAAAGAAAAAAAACTAATTCGTAAACAAGACAGCGAAAAACGGTTTCCGAAACACGGTTTCTGTGTTGGATATCTTGTTTCTTATGTAGACGTAGCAGCTGAAGAGGATGTTCGCCGTGCGACGCGCCTGCAGAGCTGCGATTTCTGCTGACCCAACTTTTCCATGCAAAACGTGTTTCGTATCGCGCAGCAGCACGACTAGGCAGGGCGTGTGTTTATGGAGTCAAAAAGGAAGTCTCGAGGATTTTGAAGGAACTATTCGGTTAAAAAAAATTGACAATTTATAATCTTATATGTTCAGAGTGTTACTTGGATATGAGTTACTTATCTTTTGATCATGGGTCAAATTTATTTATTATTCGCCTCCCTTAAAAGCACAGTGAGCTGTTTTAGTTTTTAGTTTGATACAAAGGCGCGTTGGTAGTGGAGCAGAAGCGGTCCCAACACGGAGCATTTTGGGGGGGCTTACCAGTTCCGTTATTTGCCTTATAACCACTGGAAACTTACCGAAATCTTAGTGTTAACTAGAGAACAAGAGCTATTTTTCAATTAACTCCGGTGCGATACGCAGGCCCAGAAATATAACTATTGAAGCCTAGTGTCTGGATCCACTGATGAGCCGAAACAAAATGACCACCTGCAAAATAGCATGTTTATCCACCTTTGAAACGTACCGATTCTGCATGGGATGGATTACAAATGTCCTTGGTAGGTTTCCAGAGGTATGTAGGACAAGTTATGCAACTCCCGCAAAATATGGACCGATGGTTTGTGGACGTGGAGCCGGCGCTCGATAGCGTCCCAGATGTGTTTCGTTAAGTCCAGATCAGGCCAATCCAGTGGCCAAGGCATCAGCGTGAGTTCACTATCATGCTCAATGTACATCGAACCACTGTAACATGATTTCGGCCTTGTGACACAGACAGTTATCCTGCTGGAAGATGCCATCTCCGTCAGGCAGACATCAAACATGAAAGGATGCAGGTGGTCCAGAATAATATTCACGTAATCCACAACTGTCACAGTGTTTGCGATTACTACCACAGGTCCCATGGAAGCCCAATCATTTGCCGTACTTTTTCGTACCGAAAACAAGATTTATAGGGTAAATAAATGAACAGAAATGCCGGAAACATTTGCTTCAGCAAGTTAATGATTGAATCTTTCCCGCAAACATTAGCTAATACTCAACCCGGGAACCGTAGTCATGCACATGTCATGAAGTCCTAACCGCCAGACTATTAACGAAAACTTCGTCCTTGGTTCCTTCTTTACTCCAACTGAGCTATTGCTGTGTATCTGATGATTTGGTAGACGACAAGTCTTTAAAAGCTAACCTTCCTTCCGTCCTAGAAGCGGAATTCTGTTTTATCCCCATTTCTCAATAACAGTTCATCGTTCAGTTACTTGTGCCTCGTTTAGTGTCCGTTCTGCAGTCAACCCCTCACTAACTTCCCCACACACTAGCTGAATGATCCCGCAGGATTAAGAAGCCCTTACGTTGGTAGGAGTACGAAGTTAAAATGCAGTTTGTGATGTTCATCTTAATGAAACGTGCAGTTTCAACTTTTCAGTTTATTTACGAAGCTTAAAGGTTCATGACAATGAATGTAATAAAGTAATCTCGAAATGTAGTAACATAGACTTACTGATTGCAAGACCCTTTCCTCACATGACCTTTTTCACTTTACGCCTGTTTTTTGGTTTCACAAGGAGCTATGACAAGAATTGCTCTGGAGAGATAAACAATAGGGTAGATAGTGTTGGTGGAACGAAGCAACCGAACCATATTTAATTTCCTAAACTTTCTTTTTCATTAAGTAAAGAATAATATGAACTAAAACATCCTACTGAAATCTTCTTTAATGTGACACGAAATCAAAGTATATATCTTTGAGTAGCACTTTTTTAAAATGGGACTTCGGTATTTTTTTGCTCCATTATGGGAGGTCTGTGTGAGACAGAGTCATTGATTACATTTTTTATAGATCAACAAAGAAATTATGGAGATGAAGTGCATTGAATATGGAGATTCTTGTGCTGTTGTTGGGACCGTTTGAATGGAGCAACGCTCACAAATTAACAACACTATCCCCGGATATTAATGTCACCGATGAAAGCGATTAATGATGTTTACGTCACTCTCGTCGGAAAGTAAACTTCCCGGAGTGTGCCATGAAAACGCTCATAGCAAAGTTAAAAAATTCTCGTCTTCAGAATATTTTGACTTCATAATTTCTTGACAGATCTTCAGAAAAAGGTCTATCTTTCAATTTGTCTCATTCGTATCTGCTGCTCCGGCGCAAAAAGATTTTATTGTCCCATTGAAACTTCCCCTTTCAATATAAATCAAGACTATGTTGGTAAAACTTCTACGTTACTTGATTTTCAAACTCCAGGGTGAAACTGAACGTACTGAGACTGTTTTCTCTTCACTTATTCTGATCATTTCTAAACTGACTCACAATATTTTAGCGCAACTTAATCTGACTTTTAATAGTCCCTACAAAAGAATAGCCCTGACTAACAATAACCTATACCCTTCATGAATCACTTACTTCACAAAAATCTTCCTTACTCGAACTACTTCAATACAGCGAGCGCCAATACTACCTGCTAAACAGAAGATTCTAACAACTGAAGGCACTAACTGATGATAGGCATACAGTTAGCAAATGAAAGATTTTGATAGAGAGCAAACAATGTAATTACCTTAATAATGTTCAAAAGGCATAATATATACATAAATTCGTGACATCCAGTTTATCAAACTTCCTTTTTCTGACGGACACACGTCCAGATCGTCGGCTCATATTAACATTTCAGGACTCGGGCATCTCTCTCCCCACATCCACCACTGCTGGCTGTTCACATTCAACTGCCCAACACTACACAGGTGAATAACTTCCAACAACGAGTCCAGCCAGCCACAGACTGCACACAGTGCAGTCAACGACTTTAATAGAGAGCGCTACGTGGCGTCATCAACATAAAAACCTAAACAGCCAACTTACACCATGTTAAAAATATTTAGTGATCACTGCATTTTTAGAACATACCATTCAAGTGATTTTCGGTAGCACAAACAAACTTTGTCTGAACCATTTTCTTGTCACATAAAAATTAACTTAGCTCCTGATGATGCCAGAATTACAGTTTGTATGTTTTTGCAACTTAGCTCCCCTTTTATCATTCTTTCTTCTAGACGTCATTATTTTCTACTGCTCGTATTCACTACTAAAAGAAATAGAGTAGAACTAGCAAATAACTCTAATAGGAAACTAAGTACTGATATCGTTGAAGAATTTGGAGGGAATCACTTTCACATAACACATTCAGTGCCACTGTCATCGTTTCGTCTAACATTCCTGTCACTTGTTGACGTCTATTTTCAATTGACGAGCTACTATTCACATACTCTCGCGAAAGTTAACATTTTATATCAACTGCTCTGTCGTCTGTCTTAGTTATTTATTTCTGAAAATAGGGTTAATCTATGTACTCATAGTTACTGAACATTTCCACGAAATTTTATTTTTGTTTTTTAAAACAACTCTGTGTATTCTGACTGAGACTTCATCAATGGCAACAATATTTCTTAAAGAACGTCATATTTCTGCGTAGGCTGTTCTTTTATTTTGAAATAAACACTTTCCTTCATTATTTAAGAATTATCTAATTTCATTCCCATGGGCATTATGAAGTTACATTACAATAAAAATTGTGTGTGGGGAAATGAAACATGTGATGGTGCCCCCAATAAGAGTTTCGCACAACCATAGCATGCACGGGCACAACGAACACAGATGTGAAGCCCATATGCAAAACTTCTAAGGTGCTATCCATATGCGTCTGTTGACAGCGTACCAGCCTGACAACACATAAGTGGGCGAAATTATCTAATTTATGAATAAAATAAAACATCAGTGTACACACGAAAATAATTTCCAAAAAGAGATTAACAGCGGCTGTGGACCCATACATAAAAAATTAGTCTTTAATATTTTTCAGTCTTCTTGTTTACACCTATACCTAGGCGCACGCGCCAGCACTTGAATTTCCTGCCTGCTCTGTTTCTCTATAATAAACTAAGTCACTTGATTTTAAGTCTATTTGTTCTTATTTTTTTTCGTCGCAGTTCTGCCAACCCTGCTACATATACTCTGTTTGATGTTATTTAACTCCTTTTCCAACTGCACTCGCTTATTTTTGAGTCCTGAAGTTCCGTATTTTATTGTCCCTAAATAAAATGTAGTGAAAAGAGATCGCAGCTAAGCTTCGTGCAGCATAGTGGGGGCGCAGAGGTAACGGATCGTGCTCCATGCTGCACAGCAGTAGTCTGAGTTCCCTCACTACACTACTCGTAATGCTCTGTTATCTGGACCAAAATATCGACGTCGCAACGTACCGGACGTGACTGTAGAGTCTTCGCGACGCTGCCCGTGGGACATTAGTCTGTCAGAGCCTAAGAATTTGGGGAGGCACGTGAGCTACTAAATCTCAGGAGAACTACAGTACTGGCCATTAAAACTGCTACACCACGAAGATGACGTGCTACAAACGCGAAATTTAACCGACAGGAAGAAGATGCTGTGATATGCAAATGATTATCTTTTCAGAGCATTCACACAAGGTTGGCGCCGGTGGAGACACCTACAACGTGCTCACATGAGGAAAGTTTCCAACCGATTTCTCATACAAAAACACCAGTTGACCGACGCTGCCTGGTGAAACGTTGTTGTGATGCCTCCTGTAAGGAGGAGAAATGCGTACCATCACGTTTCCGACTTTGATAAAGGTCGGATAGTAGCCTGTACCGATTGCGGTTTATAGTATCGCGACATTGCTGCTCGCGTTGGTCGAGATCCAATGACTGTTAGCAGAATATGGAATCGGTGGGTTCAGGAGGGTAATACGGAACGCCGTGCTGGATCCCAACGGCCTCGTATCAATAGCAGTCGAGATGACAGGCATCTTAACCGCATGGCTGTAACAGATCGTGCAGCCATTTCTCGATCCCTGAGTCGACAGATGGGGACGTTTGCAAGACAACAACCATCCGCACGAACAGTTCGACGACGTTTGCAGCAGCATGGACTATCAGCTCGGAGACCATGGCTGCGGTTACCACTGACGCTGCATCACAGACAGGAGCGCCTGCGATGGTGTACTCAACGACGAACCTGCGTGCTCGAATGGCGAAACGTCATTTTTTCGGATGAATCCAGGTTCTGTTTACAGCATCATGATGGTCGCATCCATGTTTGGCGACATCGCGGTGAACGCAAATTGGAAGCGTGTATTCGTCATCGCCATACTGGCGTATCACCCGGCGTGATGGTATGGGGTGCCATTGGTTACACGTCTCGGTCACCTCTTGTTCGCATTGATGGCACTTTGAACAGTGGACGTTACATTTCAGATGTGTTACGACCCGTGGCTCTACCCTTCATTCGATCCCTGCGAAACCCTACATTTCAGCAGAATAATGCACGACCGCATGTTGCAGGTCCTGTACGGGCCTTTCTGGATACAGAAAATGTTCGATTGCTGCCCTGGCCAGCACATTCTCCATATCTCTCACCAATTGAAAACGTCTAGTCAATGGTGGCCGAGCAACTGGCTCGTCACAATACACCAGTCACTACTCTTGATGAACTGTGGTATCGTGTTGAAACTGCATGGGCAGCTGAACCTGTACACGCCATCCAAGCTCTGTTTGACTCAATGCCCAGGCGTATGAAGGCCGTTATTACGGCCAGAGGTGGTTGTTCTGGGTACTGATTTCTCAGGATCTATGCACCCAAATTGCGTGAATATGTAATCACATGTCAGTTCTAGTATAATATATTTGTCCAATGAATACCCGTTTATCATCTGTATTTCTTCTTGGTGTAGCAATTTTAATTGCCAGTAGTGTATAATTCGCAGTACATGAAATATATTCGCAACTGAAAATACGGACAACCATCAGTTGTATAATGGAATGAAGACGATGAAAATTTGTGTTGGACAGGGAGTCGAACCCTGATTTGCCCCTTATCGGGAGTGGCCGCCTTACCCTTAAGCTACTCGAACCCGACTCACTGCCAGACCAAAATTTCCGTGTGTCGCCAACCATATCCCTAAGGCCTGTACTCTTTCATCCACCATTTATGTTTCAGCACAGGCGTGACAGTTAACTTGAAAGTTGCTTACCCGGTGTCGGTGGATAAATAGGGCAATATAGTATTTATCCGCCGCCATCGGGCAAGAGACTTTCAAGTAAAATGTCTCTTCTGGATGGGAACATACATAGTGGATGTACGAATACAGATTGTTGACACATGGTTAACGACATATAGAAGTTTGGGTCTGGTCGTGAGTTGGCTCGGGTAGACCACTCGCGATGAGCGGGAAATCCGTTTTCGAGACTCGGTCCGGCACAAAATTTCACTGTCGTCATTCCATTATACAGCTGATAGTTGGCCATATTTGCAATTGTAAATACGTTTGACATATTTCATAAAGGTCCTTGTCGCCGTAGTGCCTGTTCCTTTGGAAGTGCATGCATGTCCAAAGGAAAGGTGCACCGTAATTCGGAATAAGACAGGCACTGCAATATCGTATATTTGCAGTTGTGTCAATCAGGAGTGTGTGCTTCTCAGTTTCAGAATCTGGGATTAACAAAACCACTCCACGTGGTGGTCACATGCCAGCAGAGCTCTCAGATTGGTAATTGAGCACTTCGTCAGTCGTTGCGTGCCTCATCATACATTGAAGTCTTCTCTGAAAAATTGCAGATACTGACACACAAGACTATTGGCAGTGCCGATTGGCGAGCAGCCCATCCATATTTGTTCCTCACAACTCGATCTGGTAGATGGTTACCACCTCTATATTAATAGCCACCAAAGTGAACCTCAGTAATGGACATTTGGAACTAACATTCTTGTTTCCACTATCGTCACTAACATGTAAATGATGACTCTGTCCTCTCTTATTAGTAATTTCAGTTGACTACATACAACCTCAGGTGAACCAAAGTAGAGACGTAAGCCACCCATAGAAAATATCTGCAGGTTCCCATTAGTGTCCCGTTTATTGGAGGTATCTTACTTAAAAAATTCAAAAAATACATTATGTAATACAAAAAGAATTAAACGGAGCTGTCACTGTTGTTCTTGTTGTTGTGGTCTTCAGTCCTGAGACTGGTTTGATGCAGCTCTCCTTGATACTCTATCCTGTGCAAGCTTCTTCATCTCCCAGTAACTACTGCAACCTACATCCTTCTGAATCTGCTTAGTGTATTCATCTCTTGGTCTCCTTCTACGATTTTTACCCTCCACGCTGCCCTCCAATACTAAATTGGTGATCCCTTGATGCCTCAGAACATGTCCTGACAACCGATCCCTTCTTCTAGTCAAGTTTTGCCACAAACTTCTCTTCTACCCAGACCTATTCAGTACCTCCTCATTAGTTATGTGATCTACCCATCTAATCTTCAGCATTCTTCTGTAGAACCACATTTCAAAAGCTTCTATTCGCTTCTTGTCCAAACTATTTATCGTCCATGTTTCAGTTCCATACATGGCTAGACTCCATACAAATACTTTCAGAAACGACTTCCTGACACTTAAATCTATACTGTCACTGTATGATAACTTAAATTTCTTTTACACACAGAACTGATCTAGATCAAATGTATTTATTAATCCTCACGATGCATTTCAGCTATAGCTACCATCTGATCTAAATAAAGAAAAAGGAAACATAAGTAGCAGCGTAAGGAGTCAGCTGCCAGAAGGTCCAGTCTAGCACTTGTCACTGTAACATTCAGAACAGGTGATGACGAGATACTGTACATAGTACCCATCAGTGTTTTATTTTAGTATATGACAGCAGTGTTATGCTGTCCGCGTTAACCTGATTGTGCGTCAGTTCTCAGTTGATTGGTCATTATGATTTCGCTTTTTTTATTTCGATCTGATGATGGGTAGAGCCACCCGTGTTAAAGCGCCGCTTCCAGAGCGCGAAGGTGTGCCACCACCGGATCGAATCCGCCCGATGGATTAACGTCTAGGGTCGTTGTTACGGCCACCGTGGATGTGTTTTAGGTGGTTTCCCACATCACATAAGGTGAATAGCGGCTAGTACCCATGTACCGCCTCAGTTACACGATTCGCACATTCACATGAATAATACTACACGCACACGGTTGGAGTGCACATATTCCATCCCCGGGGTAACGGGGTGGCGACAGGAAAGGCATCCTGCCTCCCCTTAAATGAACCATGCAAGTCCGTTTCTCACCATGCCGACTTTGCGCCGATGTTGGGTAAAGGCACAAGAAAGAGAGGAAGAAAAGTTGGTTATGACCGATTTCCGTCAAGAGGATTAATAAACTGGAATGGAAACAAATTATATGTGCAAGTGCTAAGAACGGCCGCCGGCCTCAATAATGATTTCCTGTCCTGTGCCGTAAACATATCTTGCCTCGCAAAAGATAGAAAGGTATTTTTTGTCTGCATCTTCAGTGTCTATTTTCACCTAATTACTAATTCAAATTCAGCTGCGAACCAGTTCCAAATGTATGCTATATCATCTTCCCTAATGACACCGACTCAGAGCAGCGGAAAGCCTTCAACACCATTTTTATTTATTTCGTGTCAGAAGCAAACTAAAACACTATTGCATACATTACTGCGTACATTATGGTCTATAAATTAAAACAGTCAAAGAATAAAATAGATATGTATGCACATAGATTATATTAACAAACATTGGTTAATTTAACTATACAGTGGATGCCCAAAATTTATCAACGTCAAGTGCACTTTGTGTAGCATTTACAAGATCTTCCATAGTGTACACATTTGGATGTAATGTGCATTGTAGCAGATGTGATGATGTCTGCACGGTAGCTCCGCAGTCACACTTGATAGAGTCCATATGGAAGCCCCATATCTACAGGCTGCTCTTCGATCTTGTGACACAGGAACGCAGGCGATGTGGACCATTTCTTTGTGTGGCCTAGGGGGAAGAGCTTCTTGTGGAAACAGCCACTCCTCCAAATGCTGGCATCTTGCCTGCCATCTCTTTTCTCAGTGTTGGTGTTGAGTGTCAGCCAGTGCTTCTGTGCTGCGAAGAAAGCTCTTTCTAGACACAAGTCTTTGCTGTTCCGGTTGATGGGCATATAGTGGGTGGGCTTTTCCACGTGTGTGGCTCTTAGACAACCTGTGATGATACGACATGTCTCGTTCAGAGCAACATCAACTTTCTTGGTATGTGTGGATCTGCACCATACTGGACAAGCGAACTCAGCTGCGGAGTAGCATAGGGTTAATGTGGATGTCCGCACTATTTGGCTGTGCTCCCCATGTTGTTCTTAGCAGCTTCCTAACAACATTGTTCCTGGCAGCTACTTTTTGCTTTGTTTTTACGCAGTGCTTCTTGTATGTGAGAGCACGGTCCAGAGCGACCCGGAGGTATTTTGGTGTCTTTCAATGTTTTACAGATGTTCCTTCCCAATCTACCTGCAGGGTTCTGCTAGCTATTTTTGTTTCTAAGGTGAAAAGAGCAGGTCTGGGTTTTGAATGGATTTGGTTTCAGCTGTTTGTCCCTGTAATAGACACAGTATTTTTTCAAAGTATCAATGAACTTCTGCTCCACACTCTCAAAGCTATATCCTTGAGCTGTGATTAGACGGTCATCTTCTGCATAAATAAAGTTTTGTGTTCCTTCTGGTAACGGCTGGTCATTAGTGTACATATTAAAGAGAATGGGTTCCAGCACACTGCCCTGTGGCAACCCGTTTTTTTGCTGCCTCCATCTGCTTCTTTGTCCTTGATATTCCACAAAATATCTTCGATTCTGCAGTAGATTTCTAATCATACAGGTTAGTTGGTAATGCTTGGTGAGGTTGTATAACTTCAGCAACAAGAGTCTATGGTTGACAGTCTCGTAGGCTGCTAAGAGATCTATAAACACAGCTCCCGTGATCTGCCACCTTTCTAAGACGTCCTCTATATGCTGTGTCAGCTTCAACACCTATGCTGTGCAGCTCTTCCCTTGTCTGAATCCTGCTTGTTGGGGGATCAATAATGGGTCTATCGTATCTGTTACTCTTTGGAGAATAAGCCTTTCTAACACCTTATACAGGTGGTATAGAAGGGAGATAGGCCTGTAGCTCTTGGGAGCATCCTGGTCTTTTCCTGGCTTATGTATAACTATGATTTTTGCTTTCCTCCAGGATTTAGGTATCTTGCAGCTCTTCATAAAATTATTCATTAGTTAGAGTAGCCAGCACTTTGCGTCTGGACCAAAGTTCTTGATCTGTTCACTTCTTATATCATCTACCCCTGCTGCTTCCCCGACTTTGGACTTGTTTAGAGCCGAGTCGAGGTCGTACAGATTAAAAGGTCGAGACAGAAAGTTGCCCTCTTGCTCGAGTTCCCTTTCCAGGGTTCGTCTCTCGATTTTACTAGTACGGTCTGGTTTACCATTTTTCAAGAGCTGGTATGCAATCTGGTCTGTCTTCACATTTGTATGTGTATTTGAGTAGGAGAAATCGTTCTTGAGACATCGTAACAATCTCCAGGCCTTTTGGTTGCTTCTGCTCATCTCACACTTCGTCATCAGTTTAATCCACTGTTCTCTCTTCGCCTCAGAGATTGAGGAGAGAGTATTCTGTGCAGCCAGGTAAGTTTCCTCGCTATAAGGATTTTCTTCGTATAGCCCGCAATATTCGTCCAGCAGAGTCGCTGTTTCAGGTGTCACGCCCTACAGATACATTGCACTACACCCTCTCGGAATTGATGCCCGGGAGCAGTATTTTACAGTTTGAACAAAGTTCTCATATTCTTCAGGTATGTGTGGCACAGACCTATTCTCCCTGTCCAGAATGTTAGAAAATTTCGTTGGATCAGCTTTCTTGAAGTTGTATCTCCATTTGAAACTCACCTCCTGTGGCCTTATTGCTGGGAGGACTTGACACAACAGTGGCCTGTGTTGCGTCTTTGGTATGGACGAGCACACTGATTTGGAGCATAGCTGTGCGATGTCTTCACTCCCAAAGAGGAGGTCAGGGTTAAATCCACGCTGCCACCTGCCACTGTTGAAGGAAGGGGGTAGCTTGCTGTCAAGTAAAAGAGACAACTGGCAGGATTCAGCCCAGAAGAGGATTGCTTCCTCTTTTTCATTATCTTCAGAATATCCCTACACGTGATTATGGCTGTTGAAGGCACCGATCTCTATAGACGTTAGCTGTTGTGAAAGTTCCTAGGCGGTGTAAAGGAAAATGCAGCAGAATGGGGCTTATATATAGAGGTAACCACACAGTTACTCAGTTCCACTGAAATAACTTCGAAAAATGGTTCAAATGGCTCTGAGCACTATGGGACTTAACTTCTGAGGTCATCAGTCTCCTAGAACTTAGAACTACTTAAACCTAACTAACCTAAGGACATCACACACATCCATGCCCGAAGCAGGATTCGAACCTGCGACCGTAGCGGTCGCGCGGTTCCAGACTGTAGCGCCTAGAACCGCTCGGCCATCCCGGTCGGCAGAAATAACTTCGATATTATATTCTACAGTGCAGTGGGCACTGATTATCTGAAGCCCTGGTCTTACAAATATGGCACTTCCGTACTGAGAGTACGGTATTTCTGCAGTTAATTTCATGCTCGGTATTTTTGGTTGTCTTTGTTTGCTCTTCTCTGTGGGTCTCTTGTAGGCACAGGACGTCGCATTTTTTTTGTCACAGCATTGGCTGTATAACAAATGTTCTTTGGCTGATGATATGCCTTAAATATTTATAAAACCACAGCTAAAGTTGGCTTTGATAAGGACCGTTTGTTTCCTCGCATGTCTCATCACCATGACTCCCGCATATGACATGAATGTGTGGACGTAATCCAGTTTCTAGCTTTTTTTCCTCCTAATACAAGACGCCCAGTGCCGAATCCTAATGTGACTTATCCTTATCACAGCACCTCTTTTATTAATTGAGGTTATCCTTTCTTCCAAATTATTTTTGGGGTATGATATTCGCTCGCTGTACCGATCACAGTTAGATAGCTGTTGAAAGCATTGTAAGAGCGTTCCCGCCTTAGGGATCCAATATTTGGCGTGGCGTGCAGTATTTCAAAGCGCAAAGGAGTAAGGCATGAGAAACGTAGATGAAGCAAGACGTGATAGTAACGGAAAAACTCGAAATTTAGTTATTAAGTTGCAAATGATATTATAGTTCATTGATTATTTATAAGAAGGGATTTATCGATGTGATGGACGGGGAGAAAATTTGTATTTTAGCAATATTTTTTTCTGATACTTTGAAGGTACAGTAAACATGGCAATCAAGTGAAAGCTATTGTACTGGGCTAGCTTTGCATTGACCTGTGTGTCACAGTGGTTGCACACCAGACTCACATTCGGGAGTACGACGGTTCAAATCCCCATCGGGCCATCCAGATTTCTCTAAACCGCTTGAGGCAAATGCCTGGATGGTTCCTTTGAAAAGGCAGGGTTGATTTTCTTCCTGATCCTTCCATAATTCGAGTTTGTGTCCCGTCTCTAGTGACCTAGGTAACGACGGGACGTTAAACTCAAATCTTCCTTCCCGCCATTCGGCGAGCTTTGTGATGCGCCGTTTTTTCAGCCGACTTCTAATCTGTTATAAAAGATGTCTGTTATAATTCAGCAGTACTGTTGATAACATCAACCAATGTCAATAATTATTTTTGTTTGGCCAATCAGTAAACAAGATTACGAGGGAAATCGGTTTTTAATGTTTTGTTAGATGTTGCGTCGTGCTTTGTAATAAGCTACCTCCTTCAGGGACATCATGAAATAACCTCTTTAATGGATATCATGAAATGAAAAGAAAATGAAAACAAGAACGGTCAAATGTTTTGTGAAGTCATTTGTCTAAAAGTAACACATGAAATACATTAAAGAAACATTTTCCGGTCCTTTGAATGATGCTCTAAATCATGCACTTTCTAATTGGGATAAGTCTGTAAGCAAGAGTAATGATGGCAACACTTGTAAGGGGTACATTATTTCTTGAAAAAGCGCATTATCTTTATTTGAAGAATCCTCTACTGAAACATTTTAGAGGGCGATAAATTGTTGGAACTTTTTTACACCTGTATCTTGCTTGTAATTTTCCATCATCATCGACAGACGTATTGTTTTCTACCAACAGATGACGAATCCTTTTGTCATCTGCACACCATACGAAAAGTTCTGGAAACATTTGGGAATTACAATTCCTGCATAGATGGTAGAAATATGTGAAGGTCACACAACAGTAGACTACGGGGTCTACATCATCCTCCATACCAATATCCTCTAATACTCTTTAAAACTATAAAATTCTAAGTTAAACACTGAACTTTAAATTCTCAATCGGCACCTCAGTTACCGTACATGATTTCGAGCACCATTCAAAGGCACGTCAGATCTGTTTTGTTTCTTGCCCTTGGAAAAATTATTTGACAAAACATTTGACCCCTATTCAGATTTTTATTTTCAATTTTTGTCCAAAAAGCATGAAGTACTACATATTTAAATATCTATCGATATCAGAGGTATTTTTTTCAGGTAATTCTGTGCTCGTGGACGAGCTTTTCCGTTCTCGATGCTTCTCACAGGCTTCTCTGCCTTCAACGTTGCTGGAACCTTCCACGTTTACGAGGCATCTTTTGTGCTTCTACACATCAGGTGATGATGACAGTATCTTGCTTGTAATTTTCCATTATCATCGACAGACATATTGTTTTCTACCAACAGATGACGAATCCTTTTGTCATCTGCACGCCATACGAAAAGTTGAGGAAACATTTGAGAATTGCAAACTTTGGAAGACTTTGTCAGAGAAGTGTCAGTGTAGCAAAGTATTTTATCACTGCTGTGTTCAGTTAATTCCGCGTTCCTGGGTGATCTTTTCAGTTCTCCGTCCTCAACACTCTTCTCTGTCTTCAATGTTGCTGGAAGACCTTCCTCTTTTAGCAAGTGTATTTGGTGGTCGACCACATATGCGCATTTCAGATTATGCTTGATATATTCTGCAGTCGCGTCGGTGTAAGAGGCTCCCTGATAGCTAGTAGCTCTGTTGTCAGTTTTCAATTGTGAAGCGCTAACGGCTGCAGGTGAAACAATAGTCATCTATAGAACTGCGACAACACTGAGGCGTTACCATAGAAACGTATACAAAACCTTCTGAAGTGGACTGACAAGGCAGCCAGTCCACAGTGACGGGTAGCCGATAGAAAGGCACGCGTACACACTCACGCCGACGGGCGTCAATTCTGGAACAGGATAACTATTGAATGGTAGCAAGAAAAGTACGTAGCTGCTTTATACTTAACTTTATTATTTGATGACTACAGCATTCTTCTTGAGACATTTATACTATAACTCTCAAAGTAGGTAAGGCTAATGGCGCCTTGCTAGGTCGTAGCCATGGACTTAGCAGAAGGCTATTCTAACTGGCTCTCGGCAAATGAGAGGAAGGCTTCGTCCGTATGGTCGCTAGCAATCTCCTCGTACAACTGGGGCGAGTGCTATATCGTCTCTCGAGACCTGCCTTGTGGTGGCGCTAGGTCTGCGATCACACAGTGGCGACACGCGGGTCCGACATGTACTAAATGGACCGCGGCCGATTTAAGCTACCACCTAGCAAGTGTGGTGTCTGGCGGTGACACCACACCTTCTGCCCTCGAAATGCCTTGAATTTATTATTTTTACAGTTAAATACCACACCAAGGCAACTTTTTATGTGTAAAATGGCTAGACCTCCAAGAGATGAAATTTTGGCACTTCATTTACATAGGTAGCAGCAGCTGTTCACGAAATATTTAAATTTTTCCTCAAATCACTAATTAAGTGTTTCTTAATTATTCTGATTTTTGTTGATCAGTTAAATAGATTTTGCGAAAGTACACCTCACACTGGTGAATTTGATACCCCATTTGTCCATTTCTCACACATCGTGTGCTATGAAAATTCTGACAAAAACCAATATTTTCGTTACACTCGTACATTTGACCGAAAAATTGACAACTAAGTGATTTTTACCGGCTCAGGAATGATTCGAGCCAGAGACATTAAAAGCAATGTGCCCTAAGCTACGATTTCATCTAGCAAATGCTTACAGCAGTGCGAGTCCAGCCTTGGTGTACTGCGTGTAGTCACAGAATAAATCATGGCCCGTGAGGGAGAAGTTCGACTAGGATTTTTTCTTCGCCACCTGGGTGCTACTAGATACCAAGTAAAGTGCTACTAATTATTAAAGTCTTCATTAATAGTCAAATTCAGCCATTTACTCAGGTGTGCACCAACAGACATTGAAAGCAACGGAAAAGTCACATAATCTACACATACAGGGTGATTTAACTGCTCTACCTGTGAGTTTTATGCAATACACAACGCCTTCAAATACCACATGCATGATTTTCATATTCTCTCGCTCGATGCGTGCAGACTGTTAGTCCTACAGAAAAGATGAACACGATCTTTTTCCGGGAAATTTAATGTAGTCCAATTTTGTACGGGGTACGTTTTTGCTAGAGGTCATAGTTTCCAAATTATTAAAGAATAATGTACAAAAGTAACCTTCAAACGCGTTTTTCTTGAAAAGTCGAAATGACCTCTGACGAAAACATATCCCAGAACAAAATTTAGCTTCAGTAAATTTACTGCAAAAACTTTCTGTTCATTTTTCTTGTAGGACTAATAGTTTGCAGACAACGACTGAGAGAAGATGAAAATCTTGTGCACTGTTTTTAAAGGCGTTGCAGGTTGCATAAAACCCATATGTAGGGGCCGCTGAATCTCCCTGTACATATAATTTAAAGTCTCCGGCCACATTTTTCTGTCTGTATGTGAAGGCTAATCTTGGAGATTTTGACACGGTTTTCACTAATTAGTAGACTGTCGTACTGCAGACAAGTCATGTAGCTATTGATATCTAGTGCTACCTGTGCAAAGCTAGGTTAGGTCGCTAGTCGTATATAAATACGAAGTTTGGCTGACAAGTCTTAAATTCCAACTATCACCAAAGCAAAGTAAGACCGTGGCAAATGCATTGGCCTGGCTTTCAGCATGAGTAGGGTTCAAATCCACGTCGGCCATCTGGACTTCATTTTTCCGTGGTTTCGCTAAATCGATTAACACTAATACCCTTCAGCTGGCGTGGCCGATGTCATTCCCCTCTCCTGTCAATTAATGGGGCTTTAAATACTTGTATTCTTTCTTTTCCATTTCCTCCAACAGACCATTCGCAATCCGCGTAATTTTAATGATTTATAAGGATAATTTACCTCGTACTGATGGTCAAAAAAGTGAAATCATCAATTTACATCTAAATAAAAAACATGCAAGACATTAATTTTCTCGATCTTTACGCCATCGTCTGCATTAAGTAAGACAGTTAATCCGAGCATTGTTTTTAACGCCATAGTGCTTTACTAGGCATGGTCCTGTTAGAGGTGATATGCTGTTACCTTCCTCCGATCTTTGAACTAACTTGTATGTATTGTATGTTAACCGGGGGCCTAGAAACGACGGAGAGGCTCCGTCCCCGCCGCAGCCGCAGTGGTCCACAACCCCACCACGACTACCGCAGTCCAATTCACTCCTCCGCTGCCCCACACCGAACCCAGGGTTCTTGTGTGGTTCGGCCCCCGGTGGACCCCCTAGGGAACGTCTCACACCAGACGACTGTAACCCCTATGATTTGTGTGGTGGAGTAATGGTGGTGTACGCGTACGTGGAGAACTTGCTTGCACAGCAATCGTCGACATAGTGCAGCTGAGGCTGAATAAGGGGAATCAGCCCGCATTCGCCGTGGCAGATGGAAAACCGCCTAGAAACCATCCACAGACTGGCGGGTTCACCGGACCTCGACACAAGTCCGCCGGGCGGATTCCTGCCGGGGACGAGGCGTTTCTTCCCGTTTGGAAAGCCGTGCGTTAGGCAGCACGGCCAACCGACCGGGCATTTGAACTAACTTACCGAGCCAGTTACAAGGAGACCTACCGTTCAAAGTGTGTTTCGAACCCCTGGGCAACTTAGCATTTTTTACCTCAATAAACATTAACAACTCTTAACTGTCAGATATCCTATATTCCTAGCTGCTCTCTAATATTTAATCCGGAGATTCGCATTCGCGAGGGATGGGGTGAAATCACCTACTGACCATCAAATTCTAGGCGAATGATGGTCCGAGTCATTTGAAAAGGACGCGGCCAGTATACGTCCGAGCCTGTGCTCTGTCTCGTATGACGTCATCGTCGACAGGGCGTTAAACCCTAACCTGCCTCCGTTACTTTTATCCGAGAAACTTTGAAAACTGGTCATGGGACTTTCATCGTATTATCGGCGAAATTCGTTACGGTTCCTTCAGAGATGTTGCGACAGTGCGACAGACTTCCTTTCCGTTCGTGTTCTACTGGTTTGTAGTTCTACTTCTAACGGTGTCGACATCATCAGTATTGCAAGAGAGTACCTTACTTACTCTGAATGTAGTAACTACCTTCTCTTCAAGATTGTACGTGGTACTAGTTTGTACTGCCAAGCTTTATTTTTTAGGACTATTTGTAATGTTTGTACCATATATACTGTAACTATGTGCAGGAATAAATAGAGCTTCACCGACAAACTTTCATCAGCGGTGGTAGTACGGAACAAAACAAGAAAAAATTGTCAACTAAACGTGGGCTCTAAAATGCTTACCTTAAGTGCTATGAGCACTTGTTCAGCAGAAGAGACGTGTTTCACTGTAGCGAAGATGACGAAGTGCTCATAGATGTTAAGATACGATTTTAAATATTTTTATAATTGCATCGTATGGCTCAAACAGTCTAATTCGTTATGTTTATAACATAAGAGTCCAGGTGGAAAACATGCTCTTTCCCTCTCTATCTTTCATTCAAAAGCAGTTGAAAGTGCAATGTTAGGTCTTTTCTAAATTCTGTGAAATTACATTATAGTCAAAAAAGATGATTTCCCTAAGTGCTGGCCTCTGTTCCTTTACAACGCTTTATATTTACGGCAATGCGTAAATTTCATAAAAAAAACAGTACTGAACGATAAAAAACGAATTAAACGAACAACTTTGTACCATGGGAGATAGCAAGTTCAAATCTTAAGATACCATATATCCTAGTCTCTCACAGTTGGTGAAGTACAAACTCAGAAGTTCACAAAAGTTCAAAACTTTTGATTATTTTGGTAACACGATGTCTTTGGATGAATGCTGTAGCTATTCCGTTCTTTGCTGTTACACTATCTCGAACGAATACTCTTTCGATTTAGCACAATAGAGGTAATCTAATCTCTGACAGCCCTGCTATCAGACTACGTTACATAATAATAAAAATTTCGGTGGCGGCATATCTTAATTTGACTGCCTCTACCATTTACATATACTTGTAAGAATCGCTTACGCAAAATTGCACATTCTCTTTATTGAGCGAAGTTCTGTGTGATGGCTGAACACGACAGCTGGCTGCGTCAATCAGTACTCGTCATTTACGTTTGGAAATAGCGCAGTTTTCTTTGGAGTTGTGTGTGTGTGTCACCTCACTCTGTCACTACCGATGTACCGTGAGTGATTCCGCAGTGATCCTGTTTGTTTCTGCAGTGAGTCCGCAGTGATCTCATTTATTTCTGCAGCAAACGTTGCCATCTAGTTAATGAATGTCACAGTTGATTCTGCAATTATACCCCCAGGGCAGGTATGTTCTTAGGAATGCCTTTTTAAAGAGCACTTCACCCACACTCCCGTATTCTCGAAGGTTACGAATCTCAGCGGCGAAACGCTAGCGACACTTGCACAGAAGGCAGCGCCATGCTCTTCAAGGTATTCCAGAAAAGAGGAATATTTCAAACGCACATACAATTTATGACATTACATCATGTTACGAGTAAACAAGTTTAGATCAGAACGTTTGTCGACTGGAGATCATTGTGGGGGACGAGAATGGGATAGGAAATGGAAAACGGACATGTCGAAATAAATATTCCGTTGTTCACTTATTGTGGTTTAAGGAAACCACACAAGACACAAATACGACGGCTTAAATAGCAAATACGCAACCAGCTACTTTAGGTAATACTAATTTTTACAATTACCTGTTTCGAGGAACGAAATGGTATCATCATGTGTACATTTTTATTCATACATGTGAATGTACTTGTTAGTGAGTGTCTGTGTTGACAAGATATAAAATTTGCTGTGATGAAGCAGTTCTATGATTTTTTTCCTTATGGTTCATAATAATAAGTCTGGACCTGTATTAACTACAGAACACGTTGCCTAAACGAACTTCGTTCACTATCGGGGAAATACCAAACAGCAACAAAGTTGTGTCAAGCAATTCAGCCAATATTGTATACTGCGACACGTTATATGTGACTCTTAATAAGACTGACTAGACGGAGATTTGAATACAACTCGGCCAGAACGCGAGTCTGGTGGTTTAATATTTCGCAAGCTCTCTCTAGTTTTTTAAATACTGATTTATATATTTTTCACTACTTTGTGAACACAAGCAGTCAACAGTTTAATGTAATTACGCGGTAATTTCAATGTAAATAACCTAAAACTCAAACAGTTTTACCTTATAGATTTGATTGTATTGTTTTCAATGGTAATTACGTACAGTCACTGTCAAACAGGTCATTTCTCATAACATTTCTTGCAGTATGGCGTCACTAGACCAAGGAACTTTCGCCACAAGGGGGGAAAAAGTGAAGGAATAGTGTAAACAACAACAAATGTGACATAAACGTGAACAGCCGTCTGAGGATCAACCTGTCGGCGCTGTTTGTGTAAACAAATGGAATTTTTAAGGAGTATACGGTTTCTGTTTTCTTATTTCCAAGACTCAACTTGCACCAGATAAGTTTAAAACTTGAAAACAGAACAGGGGCACAGATGCAGCTATGTTGTTGTCCTGAGCAGCATGCTCAGTTTTTTGCTCTTCACAGAATCCGTCTAACCTATGATATTGTTTTAAAATATTCACTTTTATTGATATTTAACGCCTTTATGATGAAAGCTCCCTGAACTTCAAATTAGAAGTAAATACTGGCATTTACATGGTGTAATTTAGAAAAGCGGGACTACTCGCAATATATTATCTTATCACCTGTAAACGTACCGGTTTCTGTCTCTTTTCGTAGCAAATGTCATAGCTACTGCAGAATAGTGTTAAACTGCCTTGCTGTTTCTTCTCATCCAGTGAAACTGACGGAGCAGTTTTAAGACATAAGGTCCAGTAACTTTGTTTTTATATCCCAATTCTACTTTCAAGCAATGGGTGATTCTGTTACCATCCATCATTGACAGGAGGCTCAGAAAACGCTTACGAAATAAGGTTCTTTTAGTATGAAGTGTCAAATCATTTTAGCTCTATGTAAAAGCAGTCTGGACGAGTCGCCAAAGCATCTGCTGGTGTCCTTAAGAACTAAGCGAATGCTTCTGATGATTATACTTCAATATTCTGGACTGTACTCCACGAAGTACGGAAGCCTTGGTATGAATCAAGGCCGCTGGAATAATTATACCTTCATGCACTGATGAAGCGATTATAACAACAAGCTTGTATATCTACCACCATATAATATGAAGGAAGTCAGAATGAAAATAATCGCAAAAAGGGAATTGTGATTCTACCGTAGTAGAATATGGTGTTCATTTTCACGTACGATGTAACACGTCCTCCGAATGTCAAAGTATGGAAATGATTTGCCACTTGTTTTCAAATCACGTAAAGACAGACCTAAATTTGTATGCAAATGCGACTAAAAAGGGGGCGTTGTAGTATTTTTGGTCATCTTGCCGCGAATCAGGATTCAGGTCACGTGCTCCAAGTGAGGTGCGGCGCGAGTGAGATCGCTACGTGACTTAATTACCCCACCGTAGCGGGCCAAGGCAGCATTAATTGGTAGACCCGGATGATCTTCTTCGACTCCTATAAGTGTGAGATATTTCTGACAAGAATCGACAGTTGCACGTAGGCCTCCAAGACAAGATCAGGAAATAACCTAAAAATCACATCCAGGCTGACCGGAAAACCCGCCCTCGTAGTTAATCCGAAGGCTGATTCGATCCGGGGCCGGCGCATCTCCCCGAATCCCAGAAGTGGCGTGCTATCAAGCGCGTCTATCCAGGCGGCTCTAAATTTCCTCCCCATTCTGTAATTTTAATCTGAAGCACATAATCAATAAATTATAGTCCGAGTCCACCTGTACCCTTGGAAATGTTTTGCTGCTTAAACGCTGGTTTTTATTTCTCTGCCTTATCATTATGTAATCAGTCTGAAACCTTCCTGTGTCAACACATCTCTTCAATGTATACAATATTCTTTCATGATTCTTAAATAAGAGTTAGAAATACTTAAATTGTGCTCTCTGCAAAATTCTACCAGGCGATTACTCATTTCTTTCCTTTATTTTATTTATTATTACACTACTGGCCATTAAAATTGCTACACCACGAAGATGACGTGCTACAGATGCGAAATTTAACCGACAGGAAGAAGTTGCTGTGATATGCAAATGATTAGCTTTTCAGATCATTCACACAAGGTTCGCGCCGGTGGCGACACCTACAACGTGCTGACATGAGGAAGGTTTCCAACCGATTTCTCATACACAAACAGCAGTAGACCGGCGTTGCCTGGTGACACGTTGTGATGCCTCGTGTAAGAAGGAGAAATGCGTACCATCACGTTTCCGACTTTTATAAAGGTCGGATTGTAGCCTATCGCGATTGCGGCTTATCGTATCGCGGTTCCGCGACATTGCTGCTCGCGTTGGTCGAGATCCAATGACTGTTAGCAGAATATGGAATCGGTGGGTTCAGGAGGGTAATACGGAACGCCGTGCTGGATCCTAACGGCCTCGTATCACTAGCAGTCGAGATGACAGGCATCTTATCCGCATGGCTGTAACGAATCGTGCAGCCACGTCTCGACCCCTGAGTCAACAGATGGGGACGTTTGCAAGACAACAACCATCTGCACGAACAGCTCGACGACGTTTGCAGTAGCATGGACTATCAGCTTGGAGACCATGGCTGCGGTTACCCTTGACGCTGCATCACTGACTGGAGCGCCTGTGTTGGTGTACTCAACGACGAACCTGCGTGCACGAATGGCGAAACGTCATTTTTTCGGATGAATCCAGGTTCTGTTTACAGCATCATGATGGTCACATCCGTGTTTGGCGACATCGCGGTGAACGCACATTGGAAGCGTGTATTCGTCATCGCGATACTGGCGTATCACCCGGCGTGATGGTGTGGGGTGCCATTGGTTACACGTCTCGGTCACCTCTTGTTCGCATTGATGGCACTTTGAACAGTGGACATTACATTTCAGATGTGTTACGACCCGTGGCTCTACCCTTCACTCGATCCCTGCGAAACCCTACATTTCAGCAGGATAATGCACTACCGCATGTTGCAGGTCCTGTACGGGCCTTTCTGGATACAGAAAATGTTCGACTGATGCCCTGGCCAGCACATTCTTCAGATCTCTCACCAATTGAAAACGTCTGGTCAATGGTGGCCGAGCAGCTGGCTCGTCACAATACACCAGTCACTACTCTTGATGAACTGTGGTATCGTGTTGAAGCTGCATGGGCAGCTGTACCTGTACACGCCATCCAAGGTCTATTTGACTCAATGCCCAGGCGTATGAAGGCCGTTATTACGGCCAGAGGTGGTTGTTCTGGGTACTGATTTCTCAGGATCTATGCACCCAAATTGCGTGAAAATGTAATCACATGTCAGTTCTAGTATAATATATTTGTTCAATGAATACCGTTTATCATCTGCATTTTTTCTTGGTGTAGCAATTTTAATGGCCAGTAGTGTATATATTATTTTTATTTCTGTTCGTTTTCTCACTACAGAATTCCAGTCCCTCATCAGAATTAAATTTTTGTCTCCCTTAACTTCCTAAATAGTATATTTCGTCTCATCAACATTCTTTCTTCAACAGCTGCATCGTTAGTAATAAACTGTTATTACTGTGATGATGTCGGATTTGTATCTGTCCTGGCTACGATAATACGGTCACTGCACCGCAACTTTTTTTTCACTCTGCAGCGTAGTGTACGCTATACTGTTCTTTGTAGTTACCCACACTCTTTTATCATTATCCATTATTAGACCTACCCCTGCTCTTGACTCTGTGTTGTTAACACAACACTCACCTGGCCAGAAGTCCTGTTCTTCATGGCACCACACTTTATTAATTCCAGCTATATGTAAAGCCAGCTTATCTATTTCCATTTTTTAAATTCACAAACTTATCTACCTGTTTTGTTTTTCGTGAAGAAAACGTCCTCCTAGATAGTCCCACCCCGGAAATCCAAAGGGGGACTACTTTACGTACGGAATATTTATTCGAGATGATCCCATTATCATGAAGCCATGGAGGATGTCGTCAGGAAGTATAATTGCTGCAGGAAGTATAATTACTTTTATTTCCCCCTACTTTCTGCCGTTAGCAACACCAACATAGCAAAACAATGTGCTGAGAGGAAACATTACATATCTCCCAGCAAGATATGTATGTTTAAATAATTTTATAGGTTGAGGATGATGCTTAATATGAACAGTTCGGTTAAAAAAAGAATAAACATTCAGATGCAAAGAACGGATAACATTTGCTCTTATCTACACCAGGATTTCGTAAACTGTGTTCCGTGGAACACTGGTATCCCATGGATATCACTCAAGGGTTCTGCAAGACTTTTCTCCATAAGATTCCAGAAGTAACTAAAAATATAAGTTAACGCCAATAAGAAATTTGTTTGAAAAATAGAACAACAAGTAACCCTCGTTTCCAATTACTAATTTGGATAGTTAGTACGAATGCATAATAGACAGTGAATAGGGCTGTATTAATGAGAGGCAAGATGGTAGCCTTGCAGACGGCAAACTCGGTAATGAGGGCGAGATTGTAGCAAGCAACTGAAATAGTACTCCCGTATCCACGGATGTTCGTGTCACTCTGTGCTCAGGATTTCGGAAAGGTGAGCCACGTTGTGTTTTGTAACCTTAATCTATATACACTGACGGAGAAAGTTCCGAGTACCAACAAGAATTTGCGCAAGATAAACGAAAGTTGGTAGACGTGTTTATAAATCTGAAACATGATGGCTATTCAGATTTCGCGCCAGTCACATACGAGTGGCTCTAGTAGCGCCGCTATGAGGATGCAAATCAGGTTCGCTTTAAATACGCATTATGACGATCGAGAACTTTAGTTGCCTTTGAGACTGAATGTAGTGAGCTGATGTTAGTCCAAAATGCCTTTAAGACAACAAAGACGTCATTACCAACACTTCACTGATTTGAACGAAGTCGTGTAATAGGGCTACCAGGTGTACCGGTAGGAAATGAGCGTTTTTTTTTTTGTGAAAATGAAACACTAACTTTGAATTGAAAAGGAAAAACATTTTATTCAAAGTACTGATCATTGCTTTCTTTGCATTTTGACCAACTTTCTGGCAATTTGTGGACACCACGCCAATAGAAATGTTCGTCTTTTGAAGCAAACCAATCAGACATCCAATTTTCTACTTCTTCGTAGGAATCGAAGTGTTCCTCAGCCAATGCGTGTCCCATTGATGAAAACAAATGGTAGTCGGAAGGGGCCATGTCTGGTGAATACGGCGGGCGGAGTAGCAGCTCCCAGACAAGTGTTTTGATTGTATCCTGAACCAGTTTTGCTTTGTGTGCAGGTGCATTGTCGTGTAAAAAATTACTTTGCCATGTCTTCTGTCCCATTCTGGTCTTTTTTCGATCAATGCAGAGTTCAAATTGATCATTTGTTGTCTGTAGCGTTTAGTATTCACAGTTTCACCGGGTTTTAGAAGCTCATGATACACCACACCTTTCTGATCCCACAAAACACAGAGCATTGTCTTCTTGCCGAATCGATATGGTTTTGCAGTCGATGTTGATGGTTGTCCTGGATTAAAGTATTGTAACAAGGCCGGTCCCATTCCAAAATACCGTTATCCATGATGGCGGCCATGACGTCAGAGTCATTATGAAATGTTTTCATAACACCGTCACCATTCCAAAGCATCGTTAGTCGACAACAACAAGGTCGCACCCAGTGTATCCGGCACGTGTTGACTCTCTAGTCTTTATTACCGTAGCGGGTTGTGACATAGAGAGAGTCCATTCCAAAGCATCGTTAGTCGACAACAACAAGGTCGCACGCAGTGTATCCGGCACGTGTTGCCTCTCTAGTCTTTATTACCGTAGCGGGTTGTGACATAGAGAGAGTTAGCGCCATCTCTATGTCGCAACCCCGCGCATACATACACGCGCTAGGCAGGACCTATATAAATCAATGCACGACCTACCTCACTCTCACACTGCTCGTATACTTCATTCATCCAATACTTGTCACGTCTTCGTAATTAAACGTGTAAAAATGAAACGATCACGAACCGCCAGTGACAGCAGCAGCAGCAAACGTGCTCATGTGGACGAAGTTCCATTCCCTGGTAAGCACATTTTCAGTATTCTGATATCTATACCCTTTAACTCTGTGTATGAGTGCTACATATCTTTTATAATGCTCTCTATAAAGATCGCTCCTCCACTTGTTCTGTGTGTGTTCCGGCTTACGTTTTTTACCCTTTTGAATCTCTCTCTCTATAAAAATTGCTTATCCACGCCTTTTTTTTACCTCTAACTTGGGTGTCTGAATCTTTTATTTTAAGTGTTACATTTGTTTTGTACTGCTCTCTATAAATATTGTTCATCTACGTGTTGTATGTTACGTGTTATACCCGTTTTCGATCTCTCTCTGTAAAGTTTACTAAGTCTTTTAACGGATTCTATGTTTGTGTATGTGTTAAGTCTTATATCCGTTTTGGACACCTCTATGTAAAGAATGACTTTCCACATGTTGTATGTGTTACAATTAATTTACCGTATCCGCTATAAAGATAGAGCTTCCACGTGTTGTGTATCTGTTATATTCGTTGTGCAGTGCTCTTTGTAAATATATCATTCCTTTCCTTTTTTTTTTAAATTTGCTGGTCCGCTTATTTCTCTATCACTTAACTGAAAGCACACTTCCCTTTCCATATGCGATATTATATTCAGTCTTCTCCATCTTTCTAGATTTCTTCCAGCAAATCACGGCTGATCTAGACAATCAGATCGAGATGGAAAGGGCTCAAGCGCAGCTCGAATGTAAGTACATTTATAATACAATCATACTTCTTAAACTTAAATAATTTCATCTAATATATACCCGTTTCCTGATTGTATACATTTAGTCCTCATAAGCCGGTCTTTTCTTTGTAGATGCGCCTAATTCAGCATTCGGTTCAACCACCCAAAACGTTCAAGGAGGCGGCGGTAGCGTTCAAACGGCGCCCGCCACACAGGACACTCAGTCTTTAGAGGAGGAGGAGACCAACCTGCCTGACCCGTTTGAGGAGGAGATCAACATACCTGAGTGGTTTGAGGATCTACTTGATTTTGGCAATGAGTTGCTCAAACCATGGAGTCAGAGCGGAGAAGGTGAATAATTTTGAACATTAACATTCCTTCACATAACCACCATTATCTACTCTTATTGTTATTATTTATCGCTCTTTTAAATATAAATCACTAAATTAATTTTTTTCCTTATTTATCTTACAGGTATATCACACGGCGTAGGCCGTGTTCCTAGAGCGGTGGTTGCACGGGCGGGACTCGGGCGCACCGAACCGCAAAGACACGCCGCGCCTTGCGTAGCCCCTATAAGGGCTTCGCGGGAGACGGATGCAGAACACGCGCCAGCTCCTCCCCCAGCGCTGTCGCAACCGTTTGGCTGCGCAGCCCGTCCGCCGTCGCCACAGCCTGGCCCTTCAAACCGGCTGTCACCCCCTCCTCCTCTAGAAGCAGCAGCTCGCCGCCGCCGCCCACGCAAGGTATGCGTTCCGAGACGTATACCTCTCCCCGCAAATGATGATGATTACGATCACCCATCACCAGCCCATTCATCTATCGGGTGGACTCCTAGTTGTAGCAACAGTAATAATAGTAATTTCCTTATGGCTAGCGGTAGTTCTCTCCCCCGTCCTATCGATAACGAATTCGATCAGAATAACGGCGTAATGACTCCCTTAGAATACTCAGCAGTTGCTAGAGCGTTTGAGGGGCGAATCTCTTTCACCAGAATTGAGTATCCAGGCGGGAGGTATCGCGATCCTGTAAGGTTTTTGGAGGCGTGCCTCCCCGTCTTGGAGACCGAGCTCCTCAAACTCTTAGAAGATCCGGAATTTAACGCCTTTAAATGCAGTGCTGTGTTATGCTGTGAACTGAGTCACCCCCCTAAACATCAAGGTGACGCGGAGACGGCTACTCTGCATTATATATGGGGTGACAATGGCGTTATTTCTCGGAGCACATCGATTGCTGAGTGGTATCGAGAATCCACCTTGAGCGCTATTATGGCCCGATTTTCCGAGATGGAAGTACGTGGATCCGCTAAAGCGCTCAGCAGTATACCACACCTCGACATCCAATGAATGAAGGGTCCAGTTATATTAAACTCCCTATAGATATTGAGAAAAAGCAAGCATGCATTAATGTTCAAAATAACTATGATAATGCGTGTTTTGCATGGTCAGTCCTGGCTTGCGAGAGAAATTACAATTACAAACATCATCCCGAGCGTCCCAGCAGTTACAAAGTCAAAGATATTAAGAGACAGTATAACTTTGACGGAATAGAGTTCCCTTTAAGAATCCATGACATACCTAAGTTTGAGGCTCAGAATACCGCAATATCGGTCCACGTTTATGGCCTGGAGAAGAAAAGCAAGTCAGATGAGCAGAACAAGCATACAGTAGTAGGCCCCCTCCATTTCTCAAAATTTGCAGGTGAGCGAGAGTTGCATGTCAACATGCTGCTCTTCTCCGAACGTGATAATTATCACTACGTCTGGATCAAAGACATGTCCCGACTCATTTCCTCCCAGTTAAGTAAAAATGATCATAAACAACATATTTGTATAAGGTGTTTGAATTATTTTTCATCTCAAGAGTTATTAGCAACACATCTATTAGATTGTGCATGCAAGGACCCGGTACGTGTTGTTATGCCCACTGAGGAAAATAACTTCATTAAATTTAAAAATGCTCACCACCAGCAGCATTGTCCTTTTGTTGTGTACGCTGATTTTGAATGCTTGCTGACTCCTATTACTCGTTGTGAAGGGAACCGCTTAGCCTCACACACAACCTTCACACAAAAACACGTACCTTATGCGACTGCGTTCCAAGTTGTATGCGCATATGATTGTAAACTTAATAGCTATCAGTCTTACGTAGGGAACGACCCGGCGGTTTGGCTTCTCACAGAGCTTGAAAAACTTTCTTGGCAAGTTCACAAGCTCTACAGCATCAATATTCCTATGACCAAATCAAAGGAAAATGATGACTTGTATGAAAAGGCTGTTAATTGTCATATTTGCGGGCTGGTCTTAGATAGAAAAGCGGAGACTCCTCGTAGAGACCATTGTCATCTTACGGGTAAGTTCCGCGGTGCAGCCCACAATGCATGCAACTTGAAGTATCAGTTACCTACACACATACCCGTCTTTTTTCATAATCTGAGCGGGTATGACGCTCATTTTCTCGTTGAGCACTTGGCTAAGTTCGGTATGAAGAATGATCAGGTCAATATCCTGCCTGAAAGTGTTGAAAAGTATATTTCTTTTTCAAAACGAATGACGCCGAAAATTACGCTCTGCTTCCTTGACTCTCTACGATTTATGCAAACTTCGCTTCAGAAACTGGTTGAGACTTTACCTCGGAATGATATGCATATCACTCGATCTGCATTTACCGATGAGGAAAAGTTTCAACTTGCGACGAGGAAAGGAGTTTTCCCGTACGAGTATCTTGATAGTATGGCAAAACTCAATGAAACCAGGCTTCCCGACATAACTTCTTTTACCAGTACTCTCACTGGCGATACCATAACTATCACAGATTATGAGCATGCCGTTAATGTCTGCCAGGAATTCAACATCCCCAATTTGGGAGAATATGCAAGGTTATACATGGACACGAACGTTCGTTTGCTTGCAGATGTTTTCGAAAAGTTCCGGAGTGTATGTATGACCACGTACTCTCTGGACCCTGCCTTTTATTACACGGCACCTGGGTTGTCCTGGGACGTTATGCTCAAAAAAACGGATTGCAACATTGAACTTTTGACTGATGCTTCAATGCTTCTATTTTTTGAGCGAGGGATCCGCGGTGGACTTTGTCAATGTGTTCACAGACACGCCAGGGCAAATAATCCGCGGATGGGTGTCGAGTACAACGCATCCCTTGATTCTAGTTACATTTTGTACTTAGATGTTAACAATTTATATGGGCATGCTATGAAGCAACCGCTGCCGGTTGCCGGGTTCCAATGGGTGCCTGAAGACGAATTGAAGGGATTAGGTGGACAGATAATGGGTCTTGCGGCCGATTCTGATGTAGGGTATGTGCTTGAGGCAGACATCGCGTACCCTAATAATTTGCATGGAGAGACAAGCGACTTGCCGTTATGTCCAGAGCAACAAATTCCACGAGGAAGCACCATCCCTAAACTGATGGCCACTGTTGGGGATAAGCAGAGGTATATTATTCATTATCGTACCTCCAGCAGTGTCTCAGATTAGGAATGGAGCTCATTAAAATCACCCGGGCAATCTCCTTCAAGCAATCCCCCTGGTTGAAGGAGTATATTGAACTAAATACCGAAAAGAAGGCGGTCGCGAGTAATGATTTTGAAAAAGACTTTTATAAATTAATGAATAATTCCATTTTCGGGAAAACTATGCAAAATGTAAGAAATGAACGCGATATTGTTATTAGAACCGCATGGGAAGGGTGTTACGGCGTGAGAAAATGTATAGCCAGGCCAAATTTTAAGCGTGCCACCATCTTCAATGAAAACTTTGTTGCTGTGGAGATGTCGAAGACTGCAGTAGAGTTTATGAAACCCATCTATTTGGGGATGTGTATACTCGATATCTCCAAATTCTACATGTACCGATTGCACTATGAGTTTGCGAAACCTCATTTCGTAGATCCAAAATTACTTTATATGGATACAGACAGCTTTATCTACTGGATCAAGAACTGTGACCCATATGAAGTAATTAGGTGCAATGGTAAAGAATTCGACACCTCTTCTTATGAGGTCAATAATCCTTATAGTATTGTTCCACAGAACAAGAAGGTTATCGGTCTCATGAATGACGAGTCGAATGGTTTACCAATTGTAGAGTTTGTGGGACAGAGATCGAAAATGTATGCATATCGCACAGTAGACGGGAGCACTCTGAGACGGGCAAAGGGTGTTAGACGGATCGCGTCTCGTGCGCTTACGGTCGAGGACTACTTGCAGTGCCTGTACGGTCGTAGCGTTGAAGGCGCTCATCCACACATGGTTCAACAAACTAGCATTCGATCACGAGCTCACGAGGTGTACACTGTGCTGCAGTCTAAAGTCGGACTGTCTCCTCATGACGATAAAAGAGTCATTTGTGAGGATGGGGTGGGAACCCTCCCATACTCACACTATTTACTTGAAACGAAAGTAGGGGTGGGGTACTCTGGTTGAGTGATAGAGAGGGAATGAGCGTGTGAATGTTACGAATGTGGGCTATGCGTGGAAATAGTATGGCTCTTTTATCATAGTGTAAATAGTTGATGAGAGTGTTTTGTTGCGTGTATCAGTTTGCGTGCTTCCATGCATGTCTGAGTGTGCGAATGAGCGCGAACTTGTGTTAAGTGTGTGTGTATGTAAATATAATCATTATTTTTTCAAAGAAAATCATAATAAATAAAATTAAAAAAAACTTATTTAAAAAGTCTTTATATCTACATATTGCTGACTATTATTAATATATATATATATATATATGAAAAGGCTATAAATTTAGCCAATTAACTTCTGTATGAACAAAAAAAAATAATAAAATTTTCTCACGTAATATATGCATCACTTCTAGTCATTATAGAGCTTAGATTTTAGTTTGTAAGTTTCACCTACCGCTAGCCAGCCAGTCAGAACTAGTTTTTAAGTGTAAGAGTTCCACTAATTAAATTCTTTCTATATGTTCAATTGCTTGTTCTAGCGGAAAATGTTTTTAGACGTCCACTTTAAAGAAAAATATATATGTTCACCTTGTTCTTGTAGTTGAAAATCTTTAAATCGACTTACTTGGAAGAAAATATATATTCAATTTGTTGTTGTTCTTTTCGAAAATGTTTAGAGCCATTGACTTGAAACAAATAGGTTTGGTATTAATTAAAAGTGCTTTGTTTTTCTGGTGGAACTTCATTAGCGATATTAGTTACTTTGTAAGATAGGGTAGTACCTCTGCATTAGCTTTAAAATTATATATGTAATTTATCTGAAGAGAATGCTTATATATATTTCTTAATTATCTAAAATTGTTAAAAAAAAATATCTAAAAAGATGTGGAATTTCAGATTTTTGGCTAAAAACCAATCTTATATCTGTAAACTCATATTTATATATAATGTGAAAAATGTTAAATTCTGAATTCAATAATAAACTCAGTTATTTCCTTCTAAAAAAATGTTGTAATTATTTGATACCCTAATAATGATTATTCTTTTTATTAAAAATATTATAAATTTATTTATGTGTGTATGCAGAATACGTACATACAGCCACATCGCACTGCATAAAGTTATAAGGTTTCCTGCTTTTAATCACAAGTGCCGGACTTCTGCTAGTTGTCACGAACACACACAGCCCACTGCAGCGCTATCTCTTACAGTCCTACGTGAACAGATACTTTAGAGATCTTAATCTGACGCATCGCATTCCACAGCGGCCGCGAGGCCGGCAACTGGTGCAACCCCCTACCAAGCGTCAGCGGCTGCGCGTGTCTGTCGATTTCGACGGAGGCCGCGAGATCGGCATCTGACGCATCCGCGCCTAACTATGACAGTAGGCTCATTCCACGTCAAAGGCCGGGGTATGTGTCTCTCTCGGACAGTTCCCTTCATATACAATATAAAAAGAATAAACTTACAATACTAGGGACGTTGGATGTCATAGAAAGAAAAAACACTCAATCTTATAAATTATTATTTATTTCTAATAAAAGTGAAAAGTAATTTTACATTCTCATATGCAGATACAAAAGCACTTTTTTGGTAATCGTTCTTCAGTCGATGGATGGATGGACATCCGTACCATTCAAGGTCATGAATAGATGCAAATTTAAATATTTGACGCATCCAGGAGGTTTTGTCCTTTCCCTTCACGTAAACGATGGTGTCCTTGTGATCGAATAATTTAAGTGCGATCACCACATCTTTATAGGGTATGCCGGGATCATCCCAGTGAATTCCATGATAAAAATTAGTTAACCACAATGCACTGGTCCGTGTTTTACAAGATTTCACTTGCGTGAACGGTCTTGGTGATCGAATATTTGCGGAGAAGGTTTCAATTATTCCTGCGTCTTGTGTGTAGGCCACAAAAGCAACTTGTTTAAATACGAACTGTCTTCGCTCTCCATCATGGAATCCTTGAACGTCTGCAATGATCTTCACAGGCTGAGTTGCCATCGTCAAATGATCAATGCACAGGACAGCATATTTTCATTTATACAGCTCGTTGCACAACACCTGTGAGCGGAGAGTAATTGATTATTCTGTCGTGTAGGACTAATGCATATGCAGCGGTGTGTTCTGGGAAATTTGTCGATGATTCAAATTCAGTTCGAACGTCTATAGGTCCAGACTTAATTATCTCATTCTGTTTAGAGCAGTCTATTACAATGATCGGTGAAAGCTCTTTGAACTTACGAGGACTCAGTAGACACCCCCCTCCCTCTCCTTCAGCAATTTCATAGTAAGAAGGACGAAACCTTGCATACATGTCATACGCGAGGCTGTATACATTTTCATTCCATTGCAGATGTAGATTGTCATATGGGTAGAATTCTGAATTGAGGTAGACTTTGGCGTTAGTTAACTTGCAGTTATCGAACACGGTGGAATCGTTTGATGTATTTGCTCTTCTATCAGTCTGAAACGCAAGTATAATGAATCTGGGTGTCTCGATATGACTGGAGGTCTTAATAGCCCATGTTTGTCTGCTCGCGGTCGGTAACACTGGATACTCAAAGATCTCCCATGAGCGGAAGGTCAGTGACAGAAATGTACCTGAATTCAACACTTTCAAAAGCTTCAATCGTTCCTCGTCGGATACACTGACGTGAGGCATTTTCCATATTAATTTGTTGATTGTGATCCTATTCTCTTCCTGAGCTCCTTGAATGTACGAGTTATTGTTTGTCGCACTCCGCACGAGAATAAGTTCCTGTTTAGCGTTCATAATAATCTGTCTCATATCCTCAAAATATCCCATAAGTATTTTTAGAGGTATGCATGCAGTAAATCGCTTGTACTCCTGGGGTGTTCTACCCTCCGCATCGTCTATGAACCATCCAGCATTTTCTAAACTGTGCAGATCTGCTGGTGATGCCGAGACGTATGTTTTAAGGGTCGATGTTAGACCAACATTGCGTGTACGATCAATCTCAGAACCATTCAGTTCATAGCGAATCTCTTGGAAGAGGAATGCCAATGCGTTGCGTGTCAGCTTGGACCACACTGTATCGGTGCCATCAGTTTTCTTGAATGACCCTTCGAGATATATGAAACTCTTGCACGGAAGAGTGAGTGTGTCCTGGTGCTGTATGACAATCCTGATTTCATCATTCTTGTTAAACGTGGTTGAAGCGTAAGATTTATGAGAGAAGTATTCTTGACGTATAATTCTGTCATCATACTCTACTGGATTGGTTATATTGAGTGATGACGTCATTGCATGGTTTGAGACCAACTGATTTAAGAAATTCGTAGTTCACAGGTGTTATCAGTTTGCTGTTCAGTAGCGAAGTGGCGCGCTGTGTATTGCGTGCACTTGTTTTATACCGCAAGCCCATCTTTTTTTAGATGTAATCGTATAATGATTTCCTCACCGCGAAAGTCGACAAGTTTATTATTCTGATCCACAATACGCAGCTCCAAATAGCCCAATGTCTGAGCAGTCACTGGAAGGTATATTGCATTGGCAGGTGTCTCAACAATCTTATACCCCGCTGCAACTGAGGGGAAGAATCCGTAAATAGTGTGAATGAGAGTATCGTTGAGATAGTAATTTGTAGCAATGTTACACTCGACACGTATTGTGCTGACTGGGAGTATATCCACAGACTGATTGGACTTGTAAAATTTAGTTGGATCTTTCTTCAAAATCTGCCCTTTTGTGAATCCAACCAGGGGTCCTATTGAATGTTTCTGGCTAAAGTCAATCGTTGCATTTAGAGTCCTTATTTCAGATTTAAGTGTATTGATGTTTGCACGTAGTTCAATACCTTTTCCAGACTGTTTTAAGAGTTCGTTTAAATCGTCAATATCGTATGCACCAGATTCTATTTCAAGAATATCTTTTTCACCATTAATATCGAGATGCAGTTTATTGTTAGTGTTGGTGATATTCGGGATGCTGTTGTACGTCTCCAGTCCAATCAATGCAACACTCCATTGACCTGCACTCAAATCAATTGGTGGGAAGTAATTTGCACGCAATACAGATGACCGTCCTTTCAACGTCAAAGTGTACGACATTGCATCTGAACGTCAACTGATGAATGAAGGTTTAAACATCCTGCTTATATACGTTAGTTCTTGTTCTTATTCTTCTTCTTTGTGAACGTCAAGAGAAAGATGATGCAAAGATGCCCGCAGAGGTATGTATTAAAGTCCTGATACCGTTGATAATTGTATAGCACATGTCTTCTGTGAGTGAAGTATTGCTGTAATTCTTCGGGTGGTTGCAGGTCACCAAAGGAGTCGAAATAGTAGACTACCCCAGCGTCTTTCATAACGTACGCCACCCAGTGGGTGCCAGGACCTCCGACAACATCTAAATTCACAATACCGCATTCACCAGTTTTCCACATAGTCTTAGAATGTATCCCTCATAAACACACCACGGAATCTTGGTATCTTGAATTTATGTCTAACAAACTTAAGAAGGTCTGTATTTGTGAGTGGTCGATCTGGTAGGACCGCTATTGGGCTTTTTTTTTATTTATGAATAGACCAAGACCCTTCTTGTACGGTTTCAAGTATAGGCCTTTTCCAATGACTGCTGCTTCCATCATGCGGTTATGTCTTCTCGCCTCTTCTAACTGGGTTTGCGAGTTTTGCGCATTCTTGACTGTTCGAGCGATAGCTGCAGCCCCACCGGCGAGCGAACCTACCGCTGAGAGCGCGGAGAGGGCTGGGATGAGAAAAGGAATAAAACCGCCGGATGTCTTGGGTATTGGTAGAATGCGAGGTGCTTTAACGGATCTTCTCGTCGGTGATTCTTTGTCCTTCATTGCGTTTTTAGCTGCATACATCGCTGTCAGGATACATTTCTTCAAACAACCCTTCTTGTTCTTCATGTTTAGTGCGCGACGTGCAGCGTTCATAACGCGCTTGAAATTCATCACTCCTAATCCTAACTTGATTTTTCCGCGCATGGTTTTATCAACTGCGAATGCCGCGATGCGTTGACCTATACCAATATCTTTTCTTTTCCGTATCGCCTTAGCTTTATCAGCTAAAATCCTATCTGCAATGTGACGACTTGGTAGATCTTTATTTGCTTCGTATGCAATGTCGTGTTCCATGCACACTTCGTCAAGCAGATTCACTCCCTTATCATCTCGCGCCAAGCGTTTCTGAAGCTTTGTCCCAGGTCCACAGTAGTTATACCCCGGGATGTGTAATTCCAAAGGTAGTTTGTCCAGAACACCACCGCCTCCTCTAATGTGCCCTCGATCGCGCATGTCAGGCTACTGTGGTGGTTGTGGACGATGAATGTTCATTATATAGCAAATCCCTGGCATCAATCCAACTGTTTTGTGTAGCAGGAAAACCAAGACATTTGACTAGGGCTTTATTTCCAAGTCGTCTTATGACTCTCTCCACGAAAAAAAAGATCTGGTTGTGAGCTCTTCTGCATCTCCTCAGTGTAGAAGGAGCCGGCAATTTCTTCACCTTTACTGTCTTTCAATAAATAAGTTCTAGGATTCGTTCGCTGCACATTTGAAACTGTAAATATCTCAGTTGACCAGTTCGGTAGGTATGATTTCTCAAATGCGGTCTTGTGTTTTGAGATACGCACCAAATCACCTACATTAAATTTCTGTTTGCGTGGATCCAGTATCTTAATGTGAAAGTATACCGTATCCATGAGTGTGTTATCACGAACATCAATTGGTCGCATTTTTATTGTGCTATGTTTGGTTCAATTATATTGAGCAATTATTTCTGGGAGGATATCTGTCCATTTGTATGAGCCACGAAGGTTAAACCGCATCCTCATTCTGCCTTTTATTGTTCTGTTCAAGCGCTCTACGATACTTGCCTTCAGGTGAGTGAATGTCGAGTAGTGATGTATTCCATACCGCTGCATCACTGTCTTGAAGTACCTATTGTAGAACTCACCACCATGATCGGTTTGGAGATTGTCCGGGCATCGATTGGTTCCTATCTGTAGCAAGCGTTCAAAAGCATCAGCGACATTTGGTCCGGTTTTTGTCTTGACTGGTACTGCCCATGCAAATTTGGAGTATGTATCAATAACAATTAAAATGTATTTGAAGCCATTATTCTCATGTGAATATTGTCGCATATCTACAAGATCAGCTTGCCACAAGTCATCCATCCCTTTAATCATGACATGCCTGCGCGGGTATGTTTTGCGTGCTGGTTTGTGTAGTTCTCGAACTACGGTCTCCATACTTATTCGATGATACCTCTCTCTCGAAGCTCAGAGATTATGGAGATAACTTCATTCGAATGAGCTGTATTACCTGCAGCAGCTGATGCCATGAGCAGACGTAGTCGATCTATTAGTTCGTTGGGGTCGTCATAATATATATACTGAGGGACTCGATTGTTCACTGTCTTAAGACCAAGGTCAATACCATCTCCGCTGCTGGCACCGTTGTTGTTGTTTTGGTCTTCAAGTATTGGTTTTATAATGGTTTTATACTTCCTGTTGGTTAGGCTTTTGGTGATCTTGTGTACACCAGTCATGTGTAGTATTTGACGGTACGTGTCCTTATCACTAACTGAATAATTTATAGGTTTTTTAGTTGGTCTTAGGAAAATAAGATTCATTAAGCCTGGTGTTCGGTCAAACTGTCTATCAGCTATTTGTATTTTGTCTTCTGTTACAGTTATGGGATGCGTGCCCAACATGTATGGTCTTCCCGGGCTAACGCCGAATGTTCTATCTATCTGGCCTGGTGCGTGACTAATAATGAATTCATCAATGGCTTGACTGTCGTTTTGGGTCGTTTTTGTTTTTGGTGAGAGCTGTCGGAGAGACTCAGTAACGGGCTTAAAGGTCTCTCTTAGTGTTTGCTGACGATCAATATACCCTAACCTAAGCAACCGTAATTTCTCTCGGACTGCTTTACGGGCTTGAATGACTTTCTGTTTGGTCGTCGACATCTCAACGTATACTAATCAGACGTCTCTGCGACATGAGGCTTTATATATGCATTCATTTTCTTCAGCTTCTTAGTATGATCACGATCGCCCTTATCGACAACAATCAGGTCTACATCTATTTTTCCCCGAATATGATCGACCTTTTCAATTAAGTCGGTTACTTTCTTACTGACTTGATTAACTAGCTCATTTAACTCATTCACCATTCTCAGAAGGGTTTGGTAATAGGTCTCTAGTTCCCTGCGCATACTTGCAACTTTAAGAGTCATAGCTTGAATTTTCGCATCCATGTACAAGCGAATGTTCTGTCTGTGTACACTAATCATCTCAGGTTGAGAGGTGGACATACGCGCGAATTTGTCCATGGTATGACGTAGACTGATGTGCTAACGTCTATTACCTTGTTATATATGCAAAAATTCTTGAAAGTTTCGTCTGTATCTACCATCATACAGTTTTCTTGTTTTATCAATAACGAGAAACCCATACTGTGAATGGTTCCAACAGTCTGCACATATCTTTAAGAAATCATTGAACGACATATCCGTCCCCACATGTGCTTGGTAAATGTGTCTTAAATTAAGAGTGTCTTGCTTGAAGGCTATAATGAGATTTGCGTTATTCCTAACAAGTTGTTTGGGGATTCTGGAATATGTTTGACTTAGATAAAATACGTCAGCACCCATATGGCGACCGAAAGAGAAATATTTGCGAATTTGGTCTTGGTTTTCTGCTGCAACATCGTCAAATATGAATACTGTGTTTGGTTTTGTTTCTTCAGGTGGGGGGATATCAGAGCTTTCACTGAATGTTGTGTATGTAACGCCATCTACACCTCGAAATATCTCATGCAATAGCTGATACTTGGGTTGAAAGAGTGTTTTTGAGAATAGACAGACATGTTCAAATCGGACACCTTGCACATGAGTTAGCAGAGTCATGAGGACATTAGTCTTGCCGCAGTTGGATGGGCCTACAATAATTGCTCTTATATTATCGGGAAGGAGAATTCCGTTTTTCTTGTTCTTCTTCTTCTTCTGCTCTTCACTTGAATCTTCACATGACCAGTCACCGACAACAAAGTCCTTGTGGTGAGGGTGCTTCACACAGCCAGCCATGATAGTAAATGAGCCATGTACAAACAAGTACTTGACATATATAGATAATATAACTGAGAGGATAATAATAATATTTGTGTGTAGCCAGTATAGTTCGATCAATTAACCGATTGAGCTATACTGCCTACACGAGGAACACATGTATGAAGAGTAAGATGGTCATAATTTGAGTAGAATTAAAAAATTATTGGATCAATTTGATTATAATAGGAGTGGTGGTCTGAAATAAAAGAGAAACAGGAGATAAGATTAAAAATAAATTATTTATTTAAAAATCATACATTGGATGTACTATTTCTGAGGTGTTATCATAATCTGCACGGTTCTTCTTAGAACCTGTACAATATATACCAAATAATTCTCTTTGGTTGGCAATAAATTCTGCACGTATCTCACGCAATCCGATAGGTGACTCTGAGTACTCTGGTTTTTGACACACGCATTTCAATTGGATGTCTGTAGTTTTAATGGCCATATGCGAACGAAGATGCTGCTCAAAATCGTCAATATGTATATTATTAACACGTAGAGAGTTTTTAACATCACTATATGCTGCCTCTATGCTAGGAACCCAACGATTCAGTCTCTCGAGAGCAAACCGTATAGAGGAGTCTAGGTTGAATAATTTGATAACTGACGGATGCCTTAGATAGACGCTGTCGACACCTGATTTAATGCATAAGGCGCAGTCATCATATACAGTAGTAATGGAAAGTGTGACATCGGCAAGACGAATTTCTGGTGGGGGATGAGTTGGATCATATTCGGTTGTCATTTGTTGATTGATGTAGCGCCCTGCATGACAGATCCCGGCCCAGTCGAACTCGGAAATCGGGACTTTAACACTTTTGGAAATATTTTCAATTTCCATTATAGCTTGGATCCCCCAGACATGGTGGACGTCTATAGCAACGTTCACACGTTTGGAACCACTGGAGGTTAAATTATATGTCGTGGTGAATAGCGTAGCCGCACTAGACGTATTCTTTTTATTTACAGTATCTAAACTCGGTGGTTGCACTATCACGGGAGTGTTCGATTGTGATGAGTTATATGTAGGCATCCAGTACTGACCACCATTTAGTTGATCTTTAACACCACCAGTGGTTGAATTCGTTGTATGGTGAGCAGATCGAGCGTCTTCATCACACAAGTTGCTGAGTGGGACGGAGAGCAGCAACTCCTTGTCCTGCTCCAACATGTGAGCTAGGTGGGCTACAGGATCCCACGTGGTCGCTACTGGATCAAATGAGTCGGCTGTCGCTGGTGTAGGTCCGGATAAGATGGTTAACGAAGCTAATGATGATGCAGGTTCGGACGCGTCTGCGGAGCTAAGCATGGTTGCGTTTGACTCTGTTGAAAAAAGAAGATGAATGATTAGATATTAGCGAATAAGTGAAAACATTGAATAATAAGGATAATGAACGAGATAGAATAATGTGAAATATGATACTTACTTTTCCGTTTGATCCTGTTCTGAGTGATTGCACTGGAGGTCGACTGGTGCTTCATGATTGTTCTTCTTAGTCTCCCGCTGACTGAGTGACCAAGACTGAGGTCCCGGAACTTAACCTATATATGTCCTACAATGAGGTCATAGGATAGTTGAATCCTATTGGTAGAAGTCGAACATGTGACTCAATTAAGGGATCGTATTGGATACAGCCATTTCCACCACCCCACAAAACCATCAGCTGACTTGATGACAGATTACTCTGGTGGCGGTAATAAAGACTAGAGAGGCAACACATGCCGGATACACTGCGTGCGACCTTGTTGTTGTCGACTAACGATGCTTTGGAATGGACTCTCTCTATGTCACAACCCGCTACGGTAATAAAGACTAGAGAGTCAACACGTGCCGGATACACTGGGTGCGACCTTGTTGTTGTCGACTAACGATGCTTTGGAATGGTGACGGTGTTATGAAAACATTTCATAATGACTCTGACGTCATGGCCGCCATCATGGATAACGGTATTTTGGAATGGGACCGGCCTTGTTACAATACTGATTAACCCATGATTTTTCCCGTTTAGGATTCTTAAAATAAATCCATTTTTCATCGCCAGTAACAATTCGATGCAAAATTGATTTTCTTTTATGTCTTTGAAGCAAAATTTGATAAATGGTTTTTCGGTTTTCCATCTGTCTTTCATTCAATTCATGTGACACCCATTTTCCACACTTTTAGATCTTTCCCATAGCTTTCAAACGGTCAGAAATTGCTTGTTGTGCAACATTTAGCATTGCTGCCATTTGCTTGTGACTCAAAGTATCATCTTCATCGAATATTGCTTGCAATTCGGCGTCTGCGAACTTTTTTGGTGGTCTTCCACGTTCTTCAGTTCTTACATCACAATCATTATTTCTGAACCGTTGAAACCATCCTTTGCCTCGACAAGCATTCGATGCGACTCTGCAGCACTTTTTTTCAAATGAAAACAAAAGATTAATGCTTTCCGCAAATCATCACTTTCTGGTACAAAATTCGACATTGTTAACACGATGAAAACATATGATGTTGTTTGTTCCATGACTTGATGTATACTAAATATCTTTAACAGATGTCATACCATCCAAAAAAAAAAAAAAATTGAGGCTCGTTCACAACAAATGTTCCCTATCGACACATTTGTATCTTAACGCTCATTTCATACCGATACACCTTGTACGAGAAGCTGGATGTTTCTTCCGTGATACTGCAAAAAGACTCGACAAAAATGTAGCCACAGTACGTGACGGCAGGCAGCGGTGGTCACGGGAAGGTACGGTCGCAAGAAGACGGGGCTCCGGACGGCCACATGGCATCACAGAGAGGGAAGACCGTTGCCTGCAAACAACCTGCCTTCGGTCTAGATATGCTGGACCTAAACCTGGAATTATGGCCTGGGATGCGATTTCATATGACAGCAGGAGCACTCTCGTTGTCATCCCACGCACGCTGGCTGAAAATTTGTACGTCAGTCTGGTGACTCGACCTGTAGAGTTGCCATTCGTGAACAGCAATCCAGGGGGTGTTTTCCAACAGGATAGCGCTCGCCGACATTGCACTGTTGTAAGCCAACATGCTCTACAGAGTGTCGACACGTTGCCTGGGCTGCTCCATTATCAGATGTGTCTTCTATCGAGCACGTATGGGACATCATCAGACGATAACTTCAGTATTATCCACAAACAACATTAACCGTCCCTACAGTGACCGTCCACGTGCAACAGGCATGGATCTCCATCCCACAAATTGACATCCGCCACCTGTACAACACAATGTACGCACGTTTGTATGCTTGCATTCAACACTCCGGCGGTTACACCCGTTATTAATGAACCCGTATTTCACATTTACAATGAATGTTCTCGCACTTACATTAATGCAATTAATTTTGCAACGTTAATCACTTACAGATGTTACCTAAACGAATGTGCACCCGAAGTTTCATTACTCTACATTAGTTATTTCTTGGGTCGGGCTCCCGTCGGACGTTCGAGTCCTCCCTCGAGCATGGATGTATGTGTTGTCCTTAGCGTAAGTTAGTTTAAGTTAGATTAATTTGTGTGTAAGCCTAGGGACCGATGACCTCAGGAGTTTGGTCCCGTAGGAACTTACCACAAATTTCCAGAAATTTGGTGTCGGGATTTCTTTGCGTCAAGTTATATATAGGTGACGATCTGTGTGTTTGTTACACAAATCCTTAATTTTGTCCCTAGTGTGACTAAAATTTGTATAGCTTATCCTTAAAAAGAGGAGAAAGATCATTGCCTACATAACATTTCACCCCTCCCCTCATCATTTACTGATTTTAACCCAGTTAAACAAATGATACACTGGTGTGCAAAACTTAAGGACGAAAGTAACTATCGCATGATGCGTCCCAGCCAAGTAAGATAGCTCGATGAAATGCGGATCATACATAGAAAGATTTACTACAGTGTAGTACAGAAGGTAACTGAATGAAGTACACAATGAGACGAACAGCAATTACACATTTATTCGAAGACAATAATTACACTGAAGTCACCGCGATTCATGAATTCATGATGTTCCCCTGGACATTACAATAGGCTGTGAGATCACCATGGGCGGCAATGCACGCTGTGCATCGTGCTCCCATGCTGGCCATGAGGTTGGTGATGAGTTCTTGTGGCAGGGCGTTCCATTCTACCACCCACGCGGTTGACAACTGCTGGCCGGCCGCTGTGGCTGAGCGGTTCTAGGTGCTTCAATCCGGAACCGCGCTGCTGCTATGGTCGCAGGTTCGAATCCTGCCTCGGGCATGAATGTGTGTGATGTTCTGAGGTTAGTTAGGTTTAAGTAGTTCTAAGTCAAGGGGACTGATGACCTCAGATGTTAAGTCCCATAGTGCTCAGAGCCATTAACCATTTTTGACAACTGCTGGGTGGTCGTTGGTGCGTGAGGTTGTGCTGCAATACGTATCCCCAACGCATCCCACGGGTGATCGATGGGATTTAAGTCTGAGAAACGGGCAGGTCATTCCGCTCACCGAATATTCTCTCCTTCCAAGAGCTCCTCCATCAGCGCTGTTCGATTCGGTCAGGCCTTGTCACCCACAAAACTAAAGTCAGGGCCGAAGGCACCCCTGAAAAGGCGCACATGGAGAAGGAGTACTGTGTCACAAGAACGATCACTGGACCGTGTGTCGTGTTCAAACATGCGGAGGTCAGTACGACCATGCAACATTATACCTCCACACCATAAAACCAGGGCCACCAAAATGATCATGTTCGATAATTCTGGTCGTAGCCTCATATGGCGAGAAGTGCGGGAAGACGTAATCTCCACATCCACATCTACATGATTACTCTGCAATTCACATTTAAGTGTCTGACAGTGGGTTCATGGAACCACCTATAAGATACTTCTCGACCACTCCATCTCGAACAGCGCCCGTGAAAAACGAACTCTTAAGTCTTTCCCTGAGAGCTCTGATTTCTCTTATTTTATTGTGATGATCGTTTCTCCCTACGTAGGTGGTCGCCAACAAAATATTTTCACAATATAAGGACAAAGTTGGTGACTGAAATTTCATGTGAAGGTCCTGCCGCAGCGAAATATGCTTTTGTTTTAATGATTGCCATTTCAACTCGTGTATCATATCAGTGGTACTCTCCTTCCAATTTCGCGAAAATTCGACTTGTCACTACTTTCCAGCTACACTCATATAACTTGATATTAAATGGTACAACTAACTGATTTCGCTACAGTCTTTTAGTTGACATCAAAAGCGCTTCTCCTTGGTCGGGGGACGGCCGTTGTAGCCGAGCCGTTGTAGGCGCTTTAGTCCGGAATCGCGCTGCTGCTACGGCCGCAGGTTCGAATCCTGCCTCGGCCATGGGTGTGTGTGATATCCTTAGGTTGGTTAGGTTTACGTAGTTCTAAGTCTAGGGGACTGAAGACCTTAGATGTTACGTCCCATAGTGCTTAGAGCCATTTGAACCAGTCTTGGTCTGGGAACGTTCGAGAAGCTGGAATATCGAAAGAATTTGCTTTTCAGTAGAGTACAGAAACTCAAATTTCCGACTATATTCATCTTGCGATTATTAAACTTTCCACGTTGATGACCATCACTGATTACATCTTGTATTTTTTCTGTTATCTCTCTATGAACTCTACCAAAGAACCGCTCGCCGCGAGATCTCTCTAGGCACTGTCAGTACAGACATGTGCCAAGTAATGTTCGAGTAAAAAACAAAAGCACACAGTGTGTTACTGTATACAAATGTTCTTTAGTAATTTATAATCATACAGTTCTCATGTTAATATTTTATATAATTTTGTGCGATGATAACTTGACTTCTGTTATTATCATAGTGAATCTGTGCACAGAATTTATAAATTCCATGTAACAAAAACACGAATAATACAATTCAACAGAATCGTTAACCAAAACCTCTTAGAATGACACACGCAGCTTAGAAACTTTAAAAAGAGAGGTGGTTTACACAAACATGCACAACTTTACACATCAAACATAGTTTTGCATCACCTCGGTTCCGAGAGTTCCGGAACCTGTACAGAAAACTAGAATTGAGATGAACATAAACATCATTTCCGCCCTTTTTATTGCTCATGAAAATCACACATTGCATGTTGTACCACCATACAACGAGACCTTCACAGGTGGTGGTCCAGATGGCTATACACACCGGTACCTCTAATGCCCAGTAGCACATCCTCTTGCGTTGATGCATGCCTGTATTCATCGTGGCATGCCATCCACATGTTCATCAAGGCACTGTTGGTCCAGATCGTCCCACTCCTCAACGGCGATTCGGTGTAGATCCATCAGAGTCGGTGGATCACACCGTCCATAAGCAGCCCTTTTCAGTCTATCCCAGGCATGTTCGATAGGGCTCATGTCTGGAGAATAAGCTGGCCACTCTAGTCGAACGATGTCATTATCCTGAAGGAAGTCATTCACAAGATGTGCACGATGGCCACGTATTGTCGTCCATGAAGACGAATGCCTCGCCAATATGCTACTGATGGCTTTCACGTATCGTACAGACGTTACGACGCCTTCCATGACCACCAGCGGCGTACGTCGGCCCCACAATACCGTGGAAAAAAACAACACCTTTTGACAGTAATCTTCGGCGCTTGTTCTGTATTGCGCGGCACAGTTTCTTAATGGTCTCGCAGTAACCATGTGCATTGATTGTTTGGCCTTGTGGTAAGAAATCAATCAGCAAAATGCCTTTTCGTTCCCAAGAAACGGTGCACATGACTTTTCGAGGTGTCAAGATTTGCTTAGGCTTAACCTTCGTTGGGGATGAAGTGTGCCTCCATTCCAATGATTGCTGTTTTGTTTCAGGGATGTCGTACGATACCCATGTTTCCTCGCCCGTGACTATCCGAGAAAGAAAACCATCGCCTTTTCATTGTAGCGTGTCAAAAACTGAAGTGCACTGCCCATCCGTTGTTTTTCGTGTTGTTCAGTAAGAATTTTCGGTACCTAACGTGAGCAAAGTTTTCGAAATTTCAGTTTTTCATTAACAATTTCATGAATTAGTGATCGTGAGATTTGCGTAACTTTCATAGCAAAGGCATGAAGTGTAAATTTACGGTTGTGCTTTATCTTCTCGCCGCGCGGTGTAGCCGCGCTGTCTTGGGCGCCTTGTCACGGTCCGTGCGGCTCCCCCCGTCGGAGGTTCGAGTCCTCCCTCGGGCATGGGTGTGTGTGTCGTCCTTAGCGTAAGTTAGTTTAAGTTAGATTAAGTAGTGCGTAAGCTTAGGGACAGATGACCTCAGCAGTTTGGTCCCATAAGACCTCACCACAAATTTCCTTAATCTTCTCTTGAATTGTGTGAACCAGTTCATCAGTAAGCACAGACGGGCGTCCACTTCGTTCTTCATCATGCACTTGATCACGTCCTTCATTGAACAGTCTGACCCATCTTCTAACCATTGAATTACTTACAGCATTTTGTCCGTAAGCCTCGCAGATTTGCCGATGAATTTCCTTTGGTTTAACTTTCTTTGCATTTAGAAAACGAATCACAGATCTGATTTCACACGCGGTGGCATTTTCTATTACGGCTGACATTATAAAGAAGCAGTACAAAGCACACGTCGGCAACAGCGATCTGAAAATGGCGTACATGTCTTCTCCTTGAGTCAGAGTAACTGCCGCGCAGGCTCGGAACTGCAATCGTAGCGCTGCCGCGGATAGAAATAGAAACGGAACTTGCTTTGTGGACGACCGTCGTATAACCACCCGGTATACTCACTACTGAGCGTAGTCTCGTCGAACCATAGGTGGAGGAATAAGCGTCGAAAGACATCGCATAACCACCTATGGCGTGCTAACATACATTCACAAGTGACAAAGTCCGGCCCCGGTAGCTGAGTGGTCAGCGCGACAGAATGTCAATCCTAAGGGCCCGGGTTAGATTCCCGGCTGGGTCGGAAATTTTTCTCCGCTCAGGGACTGGGTGTTGTGTTGTCCTAAACATCATCATTTCATCCCCATCGACGCGCAAATCGCCGAAGTGGCGCCAAATCGAAAGGCTTGCACTCGACGAACGGTCTACTCGACGGGAGGCCCTAGCCACACGACATTTACAAGCGACAACATCGACAAGCCCCTGCACATCAGCAGTACCGACTGGACATGCCAGCTGCTATCACAGCCGACCAACAGGCTACAGCAAGGAAGCCGACAAGCTCGCATACTAACGCACAAATAAACCGTCAGCACTACCCTACACTGTGAATCCGATATACGACCTAACGGACATTAACTGACGATGAACCCAACTGTTAAATGTATGCTGATGCTGGTTGAGAAGTCAACGCCGGTACCCAGGTGCAGCCGCTGAGTAACAACACTTCACAACGTCAAAGGTATCCGCCTGCATGATACCTACTACTAACAAAACCTACTGTTGCATGACGTATCGCAGACAGTTCTTGCAACCTACCCAACTGTCGCAGAAGTTTTTTTCCCTTGGCTCTTGCCTTGGCACTTTTCTCCTTTGCTCTTCAAACCGATACCATTCGATCCACTTTCGACCCAATCTATCACCATATAAGCGCGTGTTAGTGGTTAATCATAACCAGACGTACGCAAACATTGCAGTACCCACATCCTGCGAGACCTCACTTAGTGAAAACTAACCAATATGCAGAGATGGCAGTAGACCTGGCCATCATCCCGGTGTGGTCGTGGAGGGACTCCACCATATCTAGAAAATTTAAATGTAGTCTCGCCATTGCCGCGCTCGTCATTATCACGATCACTCACTTTTGAATACTTTCCATATCATCAAGACCACGTTAATCTGCAAGTCTAAATGTGTAGAAATCTGGATACATGGTCTCATGGAATCAACTGCGTGTTTATAAGATACTTGAGCATTGTGTACTATTTTATGCTATAACTGTAGAATTTTTTTGCAATGGTATTTACGTTAAATGCAACGTTCAGTGTTTCGTAAAGATATTTCCAGAGGTGTCTGTTTGTATATATTACTGCTACTGAAGTATCACATAATTGGTACCGGTGATATCTGATGAGAAAAAGTACCTCATTCAGAAGCATGGGTTCTCGAGCGAAATGATTCCTCACACTATCTTCCCCACTCTGGATTCTAGAGCCTTGCGGCACCATAATCATGACATCGTGTGTAGTAGAAATGACATCCCCTACTTCACAGTTTTCGTTTAACTGTTGGAGGAGTCATTCAGCAGCTAAATTTCAAAGGCCGGGCTGTAGACTAAGCTCTGTGCACAGCATTTTGTAACTTTTAATACATTATCTGTCCCTACTATTTACTCTGACGGTTTCTTCCCTATTAACAGTCGAGGAGGATACAGTAGAGGTATTTGCAACCACGGACTGTACGTTCACTGTAGCGTGCTATATAAAACCGAAGTTACTTGCAATGTTCATCACGCCAGCAATGGCATAGCACTAGTGTGTACTCTGTATCACGAAGGTAGCTTTGTTGTGCTACAGCTTAAATAAATTTGTTCTTACGCATTCCGAAACTTGTCTGTCTGTAGGATCTAGAATCGGCAGGACCATTGTCCTCATTACTGTTACTTATAACTGCTTTGATTGTATGCGAAGGTACGAGGTACGAGCATGTGAAATAGGTTCCCAGATATGTGAGTCGCTCGAATACTTCTTAAGCTGACGGCGAGTGTTCATCAGAGACAAAATATCGTAAGAAGTGTCCCAGGCAAGTGTGATAGGACCGCTGTTGTTTTCTATAGACGTTAATGATGCGACGAACAGGGTGGGCAGCAACCTGCGGTTGTTACTGATGATGATGTGGTGCACGGGAGGGTGTCGTCCTTGAATGACTGCAGGAGGATAGAAGATGACTTAGACAAAATTTGCAGTTCGTGTGATGACAGGCAGCTAGCTCTAAATGTAGATGAGTATGAAAAATTATCCGGTAATGTTCGAATACAACATTACTTATGTACTGCTTGACACAGTTCGTGTGATGACAGGCAGCTGGCTCTAAATGTAGATGAGTATGAAAAATTATCCGGTAATGTTCGAATACAACATTACTTGTGTCCTGCTTGACACAGTCACGTCGTTTAAATATCCGGGGGGAACGCTGCAAAGCGATATGAAGTGGAACGAGCATGTGAGGTATATGGTAGAGAAGGCGAATGGTAGACTTCCGTGTATTGGGAGAATTTTGGGAAAGTGTGGTTCATCTGTAAAGAAGACTGCATATAGGACGCTAGTGCGACCTGTTCTGAAGGACTGTTAGATTGTTTGGGATTCGAACCTAATCGGAATAAAGGATGACATCGAAGTAATTCAGAGGCGGGCTGCTTGAGATGTTAAGGGTAGGTTCAAGCAACACGCAAGTATTACATACTTGCTTCAGGAACTCAAATGAGAACCCTTGTAGGGAAGGCGCCATTTGAAGCTGACAGCAGAACGATTCTACTACTGTAACATACATTTCGCTTAAGGACCACGAAGATGAGATACGAGAACTTAGGGTACCTACGGAGGCATATAGACATAATAATTGGCAACCAATGCTGTACAATCGCAATAAAGTCATGAAATGTTCAAATTACTCTTTTATTAGAACATGTTACACGTTTCAGAATTACACCCATCTTCAGACATCTGTTACAAAAAAAAGTACAAAACAGGTGAACAGCACGCTCAACACGTCTCAACGTTACAGAAAACGAGATCGGGTCATATGAGTTACATACCACAAACTTCAACTCCTTCCTAACCAACTAGGCGTACAGCCTTGACCACTCAAAGAAAGTGTCCAATAATATATGACTATAACTACACCCTGTTAGATGTTATATGCTGAGTATATTATTATTAAATTACATGTGAACACATGGAGCACATGACCATGCAGCGCCCCCTACCGAGGGCGCTTTGCTACTAATTGACTTGTTTAGCGTCAGTATACTCTCTGCTTCAAAACTGCTTGTGTCGCATTTATAGTCATATGTTATGGGACACTTTCTTTGAGTTGTCAAGGCTGTACGCCTAGTTGGTTAGGAAGGAGTTGAAGTTTGTGGTATGTAACTCATATGACCTGATCTCATTTTCTGTAACGTTGAGACGTGTTGAGTGTGCTGTTCACTTATGTTTTGTTCTTTTTTGTAACAGATGTCTGAAGATGGGTGCAATCCCGAAACGCGTAACATATTCTAATAAAAGAGTCAATTGAACATCTCATGACTTTATTGCGATTGTACAGCACTGGTTGCCAATTATTAACATAAAAATGATCGCAGGCCTCAGACGGGATTTTATGTCCCGAATATCAGGCATATAGACAGTCGTTTTTACCTTTCTCTATTTGCGAGTGGAACAGGAAACGAAACGATTAGTAGATGTACAGAGTACCCTCCACCACGCACCGTTCGGTGGCTTGCGGTGTTTCTGTGTAGATTTAGATAAAGAACGACGAAGCGTAGAACTACATTTGGTTAAGACTCTGCACTCGCATTCGGGTGAATGGAGGCTCAAACCAGCGCCCAGTCATTCAGATTTAGATTTTCTGTGACATTATTTTAGGCAAGAGCTGAAGGTTATGGTCAATTTACTGCCCTAGCCTTTACCGAATTGAGCTTTTTCTCCCTCACTGATGATCCCACCGTCATCGTTTGTTCATCAGTCTTCACTGCTATAAAGCGTCATTTTCTTCTTTGTGTCAGAAATTACATCTGTGGTGCCACTTATTGCAGGACGTGGAAGTAAATGTCGATTTTTCTATTTCTAGTTCCTTTTTTTCAGCACAAAGTTATGTCTTGTCCCATGTACACGTCTTCTGACACAACCTTCTAGCGACCGTAGCGGTCGCGCGGTTCCAGACTGTAGCGCCTAGAACCACTCGGCCACTACATTTCTGTCATACGTCTTTTTGCGAGAAAATTGTTGGAGCTATCTGACCTTTGTCTGAGAATTCTTGTTTGCTGAGCATAACTGGTGTTTTTAATTAGGTTTTGATTGAAGTTTACAGTGTGATGAATTTTTAGCGGCTTCTGTACCAAAAATAAGGTAAGTTTAACTAGCCGAGAAATTACAGGGTGTCCAGAAAAGGACTCCCCGATTTCAAAATTAAATATCTCGAAAACAAAGATCGACAGAGGAATGCAGTAAACGGTATGTTTATTGTGAAAGCTGTAAGAAGTTTATAAAGCAGTTTGAAATAATAGTTACAAAAGCTGCTAACATATGGCGCTGTAATCGCCATACGTAATGCCTAGTATAAAAAGTGATCCGAAGCCCAGAGCGATCAGTTCCACTATTGAAACGTGAAAGGAGGTTAGCGTACCGAAGGAAGAGATTAAAACCATGTACTCCATTGAACAACGCGTTTTTCTGGTGCTAGAGTACCACAGGTAGAAGAGAGTCCTACGGCAACAAGGCGAAGTTTTTCAGCACGATTTAATGTTACAAAAGGACCCGAGGCGAAAACCATTCGTACGCTCTTCGCAAAATTTCAACGAACAGGCATCGTAACTGATGATGTAGTGGGGCATGTTGGCCGCAAGCAAACCGCAGTTACGCCTGAAAATATCGCCACAGTTTCTGGAATTATTCAGCGAAATCCAATGTCATCCGTCCGTAGAATTGCACCTGAGACTAGTTTGAAGCGTTCCAGCACGGAGAAAATACTGAGAAAGAGCCTACACATGTTTCCATTCAAAATTCAAACGCACCAGGCCATATCCGTACGAGCTGTGCTAATCAGATGCTCACAATGATTGAGGATTTGATGTTGGCTACATCTGGTTTACAGATGAAGCACACTTCCACCTGAATGGATACGTGAATAAGCAGAACTGGCGATTCTGGGGTTCCGAAAAGCCATATTGGTGTGACGCGAAACCCCTGTATTCTCCTAAAGTTACTGTGTGGGCTGCAGTATGCAGCAGAGGCATATTGGCCCTTTCTTCATTCGAGAAACGGTCACTGGTGCACGTTACGTTGCAATTTTGGAACAATTCGTCGCCACACTGCTAGCGTTAGAGGATCGACCAGGTACTGAATGGTTTATGCAAGATGGAGCCCGACCACATCGGACCGAACAAGTGTATCGCTTTCTTGAGGAATACTTCGGGAATCGAGTCATTGCTTTGGAATATCCCAAATTTACTGGTGCAGGCATGGATTGGCCTCCATATTCGCCGAATTTGACTCCCTGTGACTCTTTTTTGTGAGGCGCAGTGAAAGACATGGTCTACCAGAAGCATCCCGCCACGCTGGACGAGCTTGAACGGCGATCTCTGTGGCATGTGAATCCATTTCGGTTGAGACACTACGAAATGTGATGGCGAATTTCATTCTTCGTTTGCGCCTCCTCTGTAGTGCCAATAGTGAACATTTTGAAAACATTGTGATGTGATTGTTTGCAAAGATTGTTTTCATACGATTATTTCACTTATGTATGCTGATATGAGCTGGACAGGGTACAGCGCCATCTGTTAGCAGCTTTTGTAACTATTATTTCAAACTGCTGTATAAACGTCTTACAGCTTTCACAATAAACATACAGTTTACTGCATTCCTCTATCGATCTTTGTTTTCGAGATATTTAATTTTGAAATCAGGGAGCCCTTTTCTGGACACCCTGTAAATAGACCAGCACATGCATCGACTAGAATCGAAAACTGAAACAGTAAATCACTTGTTTGCGAAATATTACAGTTATTTTTATTTTTATGGGTGGCAGAGGCACACGTATTATATTACAGAATGGAGAATAAGATTTAATTTGAGAAAAGAAGGAATAATAATCGGAGAGGTTAGATGGAGCAGAAAACTTAGCAAATGTTACAAGCAACTGTCCCACTTTAGTTTCCAGAAATCAACTCTTTTTTAACTATTTCCTATGTGTGATTATTCACCCGAGTTTGAAAACAAAATAGGAAGTAGGAACTTTCGAGAAATGAATTCCTACCGCCATTCCTTACATCGCTTACGATGCTAAATTAGGTGGAACTGTTATAGAAGTCATCACACATACTGATTGTGGAATAAAGTTTTTCTGTGTTCTGTAATGCGAACTGGATTTAAACGGCAACTTAGATGTACTTTAATGCTTATTACTGAACACAATCTGATGTCCTGTATTTCTGTGAAATTCAGAAAAAAAATTATGTTTCTTTCGGTGAACCGTAAGATCTTAGCTCTTAGCTGTTGAGTGGTGACTGACAAAAGTGGATTCCTTTTCAGTACTACTGTCATCCACTTCAGACTAGCACTATTGTCTGCTTTGGAATATTGTTCATTATAGTTAGCTGGAAACCCAGCTGTTTTCTGTAATTCCGATTAAGACGAAAAGAAATCTCTTCCGTATCAATGTAGTAATTGACGAGCTCTGTCTGTAAACCTCATATCAGCAGTTTTCTTCCGAGCTTCTTTCTCTGCAGTTACATCATTTCTCTTCTCCTTATGTTTCCTAAGGTAAGCTCGAAAAGCTGAAATTGGTGCTCCAAACGTATTTCCAGCTGCAAACATTCCTGTTTCTGTGTTCTGAACAACACGACGAGCAGAATTAATGATGATATGTTATATTCATAAAATTGAGGAAAAGTAAATGAAAAACTGAAGGCGATATTGCAAAAATGGTCATGGATAATATAATGCACATAATTTAGTTAGTAAACACATGCAAGAAACGGAAGTTTTAAAAAAAAAAACATTTTCGGATTATTTATTATAGATTGCTCATTTAACACCTTTTCAAATACACTCCTGGAAATGGAAAAAAGAACACATTGACACCGGTGTGTCAGACCCACCATACTTGCTCCGGACACTGCGACAGGGCTGTACAAGCAATGATCACACGCACGGCACAGCGGACACACCAGGAACCGCGGTGTTGGCCGTCGAATGGCGCTAGCTGCGCTGCATTTGTGCACCGCCGCCGTCAGTGTCAGCCAGTTTGCCGTGGCGTACGGAGCTCCATCGCAGTCTTTAACACTGGTAGCATGCCGCGACAGCGTGGACGTGAACCGTATGTGCAGTTGACGGACTTTGAGCGAGGGCGTATAGTGGGCATGCGGGAGGCCGGGTGGACGTACCGCCGAATTGCTCAACACGTGGGGCGTGAGGTCTCCACAGTACATCGATGTTGTCGCCAGTGGTCGGCGGAAGGTGCACGTGCCCGTCGACCTGGGACCGGACCGCAGCGACGCACGGATGCACGCCAAGACCGTAGGATCCTACGCAGTGCCGTAGGGGACCGCACCGCCACTTCCCAGCAAATTAGGGACACTGTTGCTCCTGGGGTATCGGCGAGGACCATTCGCAACCGTCTCCATGAAGCTGGGCTACGGTCCCGCACACCGTTAGGCCGTCTTCCGCTCACGCCCCAACATCGTGCAGCCCGCCTCCAGTGGTGTCGCGACAGGCGTGAATGGAGGGACGAATGGAGACGTGTCGTCTTCAGCGATGAGAATCGCTTCTGCCTTGGTGCCAATGATGGTCGTATGCGTGTTTGGCGCTGTGCAGCTGAGCGCCACAATCAGGACTGCATACGACTGAGGCACACAGGGCCAACACCCGGCATCATGGTGTGGGGAGCGATCTCCTACACTGGCCGTACACCACTGGTGATCGTCGAGGGGACACTGAATAGTGCACGGTACATCCAAACCGTCATCGAACCCATCGTTCTAGCATTCCTAGACCGGCAAGGGAACTTGCTGTTCCAACAGGACAATGCACGTCCGCATGTATCCCGTGCCACCCAACGTGCTCTAGAAGGTGTAAGTCAACTAACCTGGCCAGCAAGATCTCCGGATCTGTCCCCCATTGAGCATGTTTGGGACTGGATGAAGCGTCGTCTCACGCGGTCTGCACGTCCAGCACGAACGCTGGTCCAACTGAGGCGCCAGGTGGAAATGGCATGGCAAGCCGTTCCACAGGACTACATCCAGCATCTCTACGATCGTCTCCATGGGAGAATAGCAGCCTGCATTGCTGCGAAAGGTGGATATACACTGTACTAGTGCCGACATTGTGCATGCTCTGTTGCCTGTGTCTATGTGCCTGTGGTTCTGTCACTGTGATCATGTGATGTATCTGACCCCAGGAATGTGTCAATAAAGTTTCCCCTTCCTGGGACAATGAATTCACGGTGTTCTTATTTCAATTTCCAGGAGTGTAGTATCAACAAGGAGCAGATTGGGTCGTAATTAAATTATCATTTGCTAGGAGGAGTGAATGTCAAAAAATGATGACCAAATTTAGAAACTTACTGTTCCATCATTGTCTTGTCTATCACTGATAAGAAAATACTGGATATTGCCGTGTGTACTGACACCACAAAGCTCGAAGTTAGACATATGAAATCAAATTTGGCGTGCATATTGCACACAAAACTGTTGTTGGGAATTTAGGGACATGGGCAATTTTTGGGACGCTCCAGTCCGAATAAAACGACGTACCCTACGTTACTTTCATTATAGGACCTAAATGGATATTTGGTGGAGAAGCAGTTGTGGGTACGTAGTCCCTTTAACTACTTAATGGCTAGATCGTTTTGTGATGCGTCATAGTGGATATCAGCAGTGGTACTTTGCTGGAGTAGACGACATTTCGTCAGAACTACTGATAGCCTGGGAGAGCCAGTACCGACAAAACCCTTCCATCTAGTGTGTAAGATGTATGAGACAGGCGAAATACCTTCAGACATTAAGAAGAAGGTAGTAATTCCAACTCCAAAGAAAGCAATTGTTGACAGGTGTGAAAATTACCGAACTATCAGTTTAATAAGTCATGGTTGCAAAATACTAACACGAATTTCTTACTGAAGTTGGAAAAACAGATAGAAGCCAATTCTGGGGAAGATCAGTTTGGGCTGCGAAGAAATGCAGGAACACGCGAGGCAGTACTGGACCTACGACATATCTTAGAAGACAGGTTAAGGAAAGACAAACCTACATTTATGGCATCCGTAGACTTAGAAAAGCTTTTGACAATGTTGACTGGAATACCCTATTTGAAATTCTGAAGGTAGCACAGCTAAAACACAGGGAGCGAAAGGCCATTTGCAACTTGTACAGAAACCAGCTGGCAGTTATAGTTGAGGGGCATGAAAGGGAAGCAGTGGTTGGGAAGGGAGTGAGACAGGGCTGTGGACTATCCCCGATATTATTCAATCTGTACACTGAACAAGCAGTAAAGGATATCAAAGAAAAATTTCGGGTAGGAATTAAAGTTCAGGGGGAAGAAATAAAAACTTTGAGGTTTACCCATGACAATGTAATTCTGTCAGAAACAGCGAAGTACACTCCTGGAAATTGAAATAAGAACACCATGAATTCATTGTCCCAGGAAGGGGAAACTTCATTGACACATTCCTGGGGTCAGATACATCACATGATCACACTGGCAGAACCACAGGCACATAGACACAGGCAACAGAGCATGCACAATGTCGGCACTAGTACAGTGTATATCCACCTTTCGCAGCAATGCAGGCTGCTATACTCCCATGGAGACGATCGTAGAGATGCTGGATGTAGTCCTGTGGAACGGCTTGCCATGCCATTTCCACCTGGCGCCTCAGTTGGACCAGCGTTCGTGCTGGACGTGCAGACCGCGTGAGACGACGCTTCATCCAGTCCCAAACATGCTCAATGGGGGACAGATCCGGAGATCTTGCTGGCCAGGGTAGTTGACTTACAACTTCTAGAGCACGTTGGGTGGCACGGGATACATGCGGACGTGCATTGTCCTGTTGGAACAGCAAGTTCCCTTGCCGGTCTAGGAATGCTAGAACGATGGGTTCGATGACGGTTTGGATGTACCGTGCACTATTCAGTGTCCCCTCGACGATCACCAGTGGTGTACGGCCAGTGTAGGAGATCGCTCCCCACACCATGATGCCGGGTGTTGGCCCTGTGTGCCTCAGTCGTATGCAGTCCTGATTGTGGCACTCAGCTGCACAGCGCCAAGCACGCATACGACCATCATTGGCACCAAGGCAGAAGCGATTCTCATCGCTGAAGACGACACGTCTCCATTCGTCCCTCCATTCACGCCTGTCGCGACACCACTGGAGGCGGGCTGCACGATGTTGGGGCGTGAGCGGAAGACGGCCTAACGGTGTGCGGGACCGTAGCCCAGCTTCATGGAGACGGTTGCGAATGGTCCTCGCCGATACCCCAGGAGCAACAGTGTCCCTAATTTGCTTGGAAGTGGCGGTGCGGTCCCCTACGGCACTGCGTAGGATCCTACGGTCTTGGCGTGCATCCGTGCGTCGCTGCGGTCCGGTCCCAGGTCGACGGGCACGTGCACCTTCCGCCGACCACTGGCGACAACATCGATGTACTGTGGAGACCTCACGCCCCACGTGTTGAGCAATTCGGCGGTACGTCCACCCGGCCTCCCGCATGCCCACTATACGCCCTCGCTCAAAGTCCGTCAACTGCACATACGGTTCACGTCCACGCTGTCGCGGCATGCTACCAGTGTTAAAGACTGCGATGGAGCTCCGTACGCCACGGCAAACTGGCTGACACTGACGGCGGCGGTGCACAAATGCTGCGCAGCTAGCGCCATTCGACGGCCAACACCGCGGTTCCTGGTGTGTCCGCTGTGCCGTGCGTGTGATCATTGCTTGTACAGCCCTCTCGCAGTGTCCGGAGCCAGTATGGTGGGTCTGACACACCGGTGTCAATGTGTTCTTTTTTCCATTTCCAGGAGTGTATTTGGAACAGCAGTTGAATGGAATGGACAGTGTCTTGAAAGGAGGATTAAGATGAACATCAACAAAAGCAAGACAAGGGAATGGAATGTAATCGAATAAATCAGATGATGCTAAGGGAGTTAGATTAGGAAACGAGACAAAAAAAGTAGTGCATGAATTTTGCAACTTGAGCAGCAACGTAACTAATGATGGCCGAAGTCGAGAAGACATAAAATTTATACTGGCAATGGCAAGGCAAGTATTTCTGAAAAAGAGAAATTTATTAACACTGAATATAGATTTAAGTGTTTGGAAGTGTTTCCTGAAGGTATGTGGTTGGAATGTAGCCATGTATGGAAGTGAAATGTGGACGATGAACAGTTTAGACAAAAAGAGAATTGAAGCTTTTTAAATGTGGTGCTACAGAAGAATGTTGAAGATTAGGTGGGTAGACCACATAACTAATGAGGAGGTACTGAATAGAAATGCGGAGAAAAGAAAACTGTGCTACAACCCGATTAGAAGAAGGAATCGATTGATAGAACACATTCTGAGACATCAAAGGATCACCAGTTTAGTGTTCGAGGGCAGTGTGGGGGGTAAAAATCGTAGAGGGAAACCAAGAGATGAATACAGTAAGCAGATTCAAAATGATGTAGGCTGCAGTAGTTATTCGGAGATGAAGAGTCTCACACTGGATAGAGTAGCATAGAGAGCTGCATCAAACCAGGCTTTGGGATGAAGACCACAACACACACACTTTACTAGCATGACGGGAATGGTACCGGTCCATATTGTGTGGTGGCTCGTTATGTAACGTAACTATACTACCACAGATAGCTAATAAAGCTTCACATCTTTTTAGTTTTCTGATATTCTTTATTGTATTGGTTTTTGTAAGTGAAATGATTTAATGTTTTTCTACGTAAACTGTGTCAGTAGAAATGTGTAATAATTAAATTAGATTACTGGTAACTGTCAAAAAGAGTGTATGATCTCACACTGGTTAGGCAGATGATTTGTATATATTTGAATGTATCCGGGCGCAGTAAGTTGGGATACAGGCGCACAGCAGATTGGAATGCACGCACAAAGCACAGCACATATCAGTACGTAGTGGTGTGTGCTCTTGAAAAGACGAAGCTGTTTTGAGATGCGTACGAGGCAAGAAGAGAGCTTAGAGAAGACAAAATGTGACTGCTTTCTGCTCAAGATAATGATTATTAGCGTCGGAGCGATGTTCTGTAAAAACTCACGTGGACAGCCGAGTCCGTTAAAGTGCCGCTTCCCTGGTCGGGGGGAGGGGGCTTGACCCGGATCGATTCCGCCTCGCAGATTAACTACGAAGCGGGAGCGGCCAGCACGTGTTCTTTCTTCTTTTTGCGGTTTCCTACATCTAGCTAGGTAAATACGAAGCTGATACCCGCATCTCACCTCAGATACACGCTACGCAAACGTTTAGAAAACGTTTATTTTGAACCTAGATTTACTCTAGACGCAGAAAGACGGGGTAAACAAATTCTGCCCAAGGTGGAGCGATGGCGTCACAGGGAGGCATCCGGGCACCAACTACCACTAACAATGCCGAACCCATACAACAGTTGCGATCCTGTAGAAGGAACGAGAAAACGTAAAAGAAAAAGAAGAATAAGACGAAGAATAAAAAGATGGGCGTTTTGTTTGAATACAGCTATAGGAAAAATACGAGGGCATTCTGAAAAGTATTGTCTCCGAATTTTTTGTGTGAAAACTCTTAAAGATTTTTAAATAAAACCAACGTTTATTATTCCACATCTTTTTTCTTTATGTCTACGTATTTATTTTTCAACATAATCACCCTGGTGACGAACATATTTCTCCCAACGAGAGACCAATTTGTTGATACCGTGACTGTAAAATGTCTGACCTCTGCTTGCAGCGCTCCTTCACTATCAAAGTGAAGTCACCGAAGGTATTCTTTAAGTTTTGGAAACAGGTGAAAAACGGCTGGGGCCAAGTCGGGACTGCATGGAGGATGATCCACGACAGTGAACCCAAAGCGTCAGATTGTTGCAGAGATCACAGTGTTTCCGTTTGTTCTGGCATTGTCATGCCGAAGGAGAGGGTGCTCCATGTGTGGACAAACTCTTAGAATTCGAAACTCGTTACAACACGCTGGTCCTTACGCACCGATATAATTACATTATAACACCGCCATGTTACGTGCTACGATTCGGAACCTTGTAGCGACAGCCGAAGAATAAAGTTGTAGTGTTTGCTTTATTTAAAAAGCTCTAAGAGTTGTCGCATAAAAAAACTGGAGGCATTACTGTTTCAGCACGCCATCGTAACTACTTGTAGAGGTACAGGATATAGAAGAAAGAAGAACGTACAAATGGTACATTTGTTACCTAGTAGGACGTAATATGTCTGAGCCTCTGTGAAGTGAACATAAATCTCACCATCATCGACCATAACAGTTACTATTTGTTTAAACTTATTTTTATAATGTGGTACCACTTTTTCTAAAGTTTGAGAATATATCATGTAACAAGAAGAATATGTTTCATTGACTTCAGATTATATTGTTATCCAAGTTATCATCTGTATTGTACTCATACGAACAAATTTCATTAAGCATTTGTTTCGTTGAAAGTGTAGAGAATAGCAAGATTAGTAGTGCTGTTTCACAGCTATGAAGTTTAATGCGTGTTGCTAAAGTAGTTCTATCTTTTATTGTTCTCAGTACATCAGCAAAAATTTAAGGGCCTTTAGCCACGCATTATTCTGATACCTTTCTGAAATTCGTTCAGATCTAAGTCACGAATTCTAATACACGTGATTAAAGAATTGCATTTTATACTGGTAATAAATGAAGTATTTCTACTTCCTCAAATTTCATTCGAAGAGACATAGTTCAGATTCAAAACAGCGTTAATTGTCAATCCAGAGTTTCTATGGCATTTTAAAAAACATAAAACTTTTAGGTGGGTTGTCTAATGGTAAGTATCAGCCTCTGCCTTAGTCTGTGTGTGCTGCGCTGCCGCAAAACTGTGATGCTGTTAAAGAATGCTAAGCACACAGGGAATGATTAAAAATGGAAAATTTAACGGCCATCGTTCAGTGTGTCGTTGGTCTCCAGATATCGATTGTCTTATGAATGATTTACGATTGATTAAAGAGGTCCAGTTTAGAATGGCTGTAACTATTTTATTAGGTAACTTAGGTACTGAAGTGGGGATCTATTGCAAGTATGTTATTCTATAGCTAATGTGAATACATTCTAGATATCTTATTAGGCGACCATATAAATAAAAATGAAACCACTAAACTAAACGAAAATAATTGTTTAGTTCTAACAGCATAGAGAGTTTGAATAGTAATCTCAACTCAATTGACTTAAAACAGGAGCCGTTGAAGTTGCTCTGAAGAGTCATATCATATTGCTGGCAGTAGATGAGCAATGTTGGTTCTAGCATACTCCTCAGCTCTGACTTTTGACCTTGAATTCTGGTAGCAAAAACCAACGAGGGAATTTGTGACGGGTTGACTGTATATCTCGTTGTTAATAATATCTACAGTTGAGTATGTGTGTCTGCAAAAGTGGTGGCAAGTTATTATGTCACAAGGAAGTCTGATGATGCTGACTTAGGATATGTATTAGGGAATTCCAAACAAATAGATTTCTATGCCATATAGGTAAAAATATGTTATACACTATAGGAACTTAAAGCCATGTCTGAATTATATTGTTACTATATAGATGAAATTCTCAGGATATTATTATTAGGTCATGCACAGTGGATTAAAGTATATCTCGACATCAGTGCTGACAAATGTTTGTTGTTCTGGTCTTCAGTCTGAAGACTGCTTTGATACAGGTATCCACACTAGTCTATCCACTGCAAGCCTCTACATTTCTGACCGAGCAAGGTGGCGCAGTGGTTAGCACACTGGTCTCTTATTCGGGAGGATGATGTTTCAAACTCACGACCAGCCATCCTGATTTAGGTTTTCCTACATTTCTCTACATCACTTCAGGTAAATGCCAGGATGGTTCCTTTGAAAGGGCACGGCCGATTTCCTTCACCATCTTTCCCTAATCCGAGCTTCCACTACATCTCTAATGGCCTCAATGTTGACGGGAAGTTAAAAACTAATCTCCTCTTCCTCCTCACTACATTTATGCATAGCTGCTGCTACCAAAATCCACATGTCCAGATTACTGTAGTCAAGCTTCGCTCTCCCATTGCAATTTTTACCTCTCCAGCACCGCTTTCTGACTAACACATTTCCGCCGGCCGAAGTGGCCGTGCGGTTAAAGACGCTGCAGTCTGGAACCGCAAGACCGCTACGGTCGCAGGTTCGAATCCTGCCTCGGGCATGGATGTTTGTGATGTCCTTAGGTTAGTTAGGTTTAACTAGTTCTAAGTTCTAGGGGACTAATGACCTCAGCAGTTGAGTCCCATAGTGCTCAGAGCCATTTGAACCAACTAACACATTTCCCTTCACTAGAAATTAACAAGTCCTTGATGCATCAGGATGTGTCCTAGTTACCAATCCCTTAGTTTAGTCAAGTTGCATCATTTAAGCTCTCTTCTCCCCATTTCGATACAGTAACTCTTTCTAGCTATTCAATCTACATATCTAATCTTCAGTGTTCTTCTATAACAATTATTCTTTTTTCAAAAGTCGAAGCCTGGTTTCTGCACCCACAGCTTCTTCCCTTCAGTGGTCCTCTTCCTCTCCAATGTATGAAGCACTTCCCATCTCAGTGATCGTTATGTTCTCAGTTGTCTGTCCGTTTTCTTCCCTAAAATCTTGCCTTCGAAAATGTTATGTATGAGAATATGGTATGTAATTAAATGTCGAACGAGCTTCTCTTTGTGCTGACCTATAACTTTCGATAGTTCTTTCTTCTCCCCTGTATCCATTAGTTATTTTGTCCGTTAAGCTTCTTATTGTATTTCTCCTCCACAGCTACATTTCCGCGGCTTTGATGCGAGCTTTATCCTGCTTTATTAACGACCAGGTTCAACATCCATGTGCCTGGACAACTCACAGAAAGAAAGACAGGAAGACAATCTTTTCTTAGGGTGGATGCTGGTGTGCTTATTCAGTAGAGAGTTGTTCTTGTTCTGGAAGGCTCTCTTGGCCAGTGTTATTTCTTCTCTTGATTTCCTTGAGACGTCTATTGTTTTCCTCCATAATGCTATCGAGATAGTGAAATTCGGTTACTTCCTCGAGCTGATCGCTCTCTGTTTTTATTTCAATTTTATCTCCACTTCCTTTCTTGTCTATAAATATGACTTTTTCTTCTTTGTATTTGTTTTTAATTATAGTTTTGTTACATCTTGATTTACGAACTTAAATATTTTGTTCACTTTCTTCTTTGAGTCTGCCACTATCGCAATTTTATCGGCAAAACTGATGCAGTGAAAATGAATACCATTAGTATTGTTTCCAGTCGCCTTTTCTTTCACTGTTGTTATTGCCTTCGCGATGAACATATTACGTAAGTAAGGTGGTAGAGGGCACCCCTGTCTTACACCCCTTCTGATTTTTGCTTCTCTCCTACTGCCATTAATATCCAATTAAATACTTCGACTCTTGTGTATACTCGCCTGTCCTACAAGTCAAGTCCTACTCTGCGCATTGATTTGAACAATAACTTATAATAACCACACCAATTGCTTTTTCTTGGTCAATAAATATGTTTTTCTGTTTAGTTCTGATTTTCTTTCCAAAAGTCCGCCTTGTTAGCTGAGTGGAGCAGGCACAGTAGCCAGCCGCGGTGGCCATGCGGTTCTAGGCGCTTATTCCGGAACCGCACGACTGCTACGGTCGCAGGTTCGAATCCTGCCTCGGGTATGGATGTGTGTGATGTTCTTAGGTTAGTTAGGTTTAATTAGTTCTAAGTTCTAGGTGACTGATGACCTCAGAAGTTAAGTCGCATAGTGCTCAGAGGCATTTGAACCACTAAAAACACATACAATGATGCCGTTGTCAGTTCAGTGTGCGTTAGGCAGTTTTAGTGTATAGTCTTAGACATAAAATCTGACAGCCGGCCGGCCGTCACAGAGACTAAGTCCGAGTCGTTCACTTAAGGTGGCCAATAAACCGACCGCCCCTGACAACGCTGAGTCCGGACATCTGTACAATCTGGCATCACTGTAAGATGCGGAAGAGTCATGAGGAAGTGTTGTTGACTTCCGAGATAGTGTCATGCTGTGTGAGTCCGTTGTCTAGTACAGTCCGGCTTTCGCCTACGTGCAGTGCGGACGTGTTGTTGTTTCCGCCTGCGGAGCGCGCCCGCTCGCTGTTGTTTACATTTCAGCGGCCGTCACTTACATGTCGCTTACGTGTACTAGAACCATGGCCAACCGCTTTAGAAAATCAACACTACGATTCAACTTCTGCAACGACTACGCACGACCAAAGCCCTTGGAAGTGGAACGCTTCTTACGCGACGTTGCTAAGATCCCAGCTTCTGACATCTTGGGCATCCATTTGTCCATATTAAGCAGTACGGTGTACGTCAAAGTCGTCAATGACGTGACATGTGAAAGAATACTTTGTGACACCAAACATGGATTACGATTTTGCCACGCGGTCGCTGTCGACCATGCAGGCTTGGGCACGCGCACCATACGAATTTTCGAACTCCCGTTCGAGCTCCCGGCGGAAGACGTTATTGCGGCTTTCCGCCCCTACGGCACTGTACATGGCCGCACTGCCGAACGCTGGGCACAATTCCAAACGTACCCCTTTCTTAACTGTGTATGGCAGATCACCATCGATCTCCATCGCCAAGTGCCATCTTACCTGCAAATTAGCGGGTGTCGCGTGGTTGTCATATACGATGGCCAACCCAAGACCTGTTCAGGGTGCGGCAAAGAAGGCCACCTCAGATCTGAGTGTCTTCAGCGACGAATCACGCAATTGCCAGCCGCTACTGTGGCACCTCCGGCTCCGACAACGGTTTAACCGATCTCCTATGAATCGGCGCTCTCTTCTCTTCCCACCGGCTGCCGCCCGTCGGACCATGTACCGGTGACCCTTTCTGCTGCTACGGATACCGCCAGGGTCGACACGTCGCGCTCACAGCCAGACGCTACTCCTGCGCCACTACCAACGGCGACGACTTCCGATCCCCACCCGCCCGATCATATGGACGCCCCTCCTAGAGCGCCGCGACTCCCTTCCGTCTTCCGACACAGAGGGACGAACCCGCAAACAACGTCCATCTAAGAGGCACAAGAGGAGGCGCCGTACGGTCTCGGAACGAGATGGATCACCTTCCCCTGATGTTCCAGAGGCCGTCCGACCCTACGATGCCTCGGAGAACCTGCACGACGATACGAATGACGACAACATGACGCCGACTGTGGCTGTGTCGATGCCTACTCTACTGGTTCGCCCAGGTGCTCCTGAACCAATGGACTCCACCGTTGCGACTGCCACCGAGACGTGCTCCGCCCCTACGACCGAAGTGGAACGTACGACCATCAGAACGACAGCGCCTTCAATGGCTTGGAGTGAGGACGTCGATGAAGGCCCGGACCACACGCTGGGGACAGAGTTACCCCAGACGGAAACATCGTTACGCCGCTGATAACACTGTCAGGTGGCGTACGGCACGACTCGTCGTTGCCTCGCCCCTCTTCATCCTCCGCCGGTGGAGTTCCCCTCCACGGCGGGGTACGGCTCCAAACCTACCGAGTAGCGACGATCAACACTAACACCATTAGCTCACCCGTGAAACTTCAACTGCTGCGAGAGACGATATGGGCGTCGGACGTCGACATCGCACTACTACAGGAAATCCACTTGACCGCACTTCCAGATGTCGTGGGATATAACACTTATCCTTGTCCTGGTGACCACCTGGGACGCGGAGTAGCCATCTACGCCCGAGAAGGCATTCCAGTGGCCGATATCACATACCTTCTATCCGCCAGAGACATGGCCGTCACCGTCATGGGGACGTGTATTGTCAACATTTACGCTCCGTCAGGCTCCACCCGCAGACGCGACAGGGCATTCTTCTATTCAGAAGAAATCGCCCCTTTGTTTCTTGGACGCTGCGACCATTACTTACTTGGGGGTGATTTTAATTGTGTCTTGCACCCTAAGGATCAAGTGCTCCACTATAACACTTGTCAAGAACTCCGAGATCTGTTGCTCCGCGACACTTGGGAAGTTCGGCACGGCGACGCGCCTGTACATACTTACTAGACGAGTCATTCCGCGAGCCGCCTTAATAGGATTTACGTCTCTCCGGAACTCACCCCTGTAGTCCAAAGTGCAGAACTTTGTCCCTTGGCCTTTTCAGACCACTGTGCCTATATCTGCAACATTATCCTCCCCCAGCAAGTGGTCTGGCGTAGTCGTGCACCGTGGAAGCTAAACACCTCCCACCTTCATGATCCCGAATGTCTTGAACGTGTTACCGAGACATGGGCCACCTGTGAAGATCGCTTACCTAAATACTGCACGACCTTGACCTGGTGGCTGGGATGTGCCAAACCTGCCATTCGACGTACTTTGATTCAGTATAGCAAGGAAGTTGCTACGTGGCGCCGGCACGCTACCGACTATTTCTACGCCGTTGTCCGCGACCTGGACGCCCAGCCGCCCACCCCCGACACTCAGAGGGAACGTAGCAGGATTAAGGCGCAAATTGTAACGTTGACACGCCGTAGACTGCAGGGGGCTATGGTGCGAACCCGATGTCAAGATTCGGCGGAAGAAGAACATTCCACCATGCATCGTATCGCCTCCGATAAGAAACATCGACGACAACGACTCATCACCGAGATTAACACCTGTCGCGCCCAGCACGTCACTTGCCAGGCCGAAATCGTCAGTGCCTTTGTAGACCACCACCGCACAATGTACCAGGAGGAGACTACCAACAACCACGCTGAGGAGTCTGTGTTACCACACGTAACTCGCACCCTCGCCAGCAACGAAGCGGACGAGCTGATGGAGCCAACTACGCGTGACGAAGTCCACGATGCAATCAACAAAGGTGCTCTGAATAAGCCACCTGGTGTCGACGGATTGCCGATAGAATTTTATCGCGCTTTCCTCACACTAATGGCGTCACGGTGGACGACGATGTTTCATGAACTGATGATGATGGGGAACGCCGTACCACCGTCCTTTGTAACGGGAATTATTACACTCATCCACAAACCGACACCGGGTGTGGTGACAGCACATTACCTTCCCCTGACTCTGTTTAACGCAGCCTATAAAATTCTTACGCGCCTACTGGCGACGCGATGCCGCAAGGTCCTGCCTAACATTCTATCCCCGGAACAGACAACTCCGGGTGATTCAGTTAATATGCAAACAGCCACAGGAGAATGTCGCGACTTAATTGCGCTGGCAGCGGCGTGCAGACTCCGCGCCACGGTGGTTGCCATCGGTTTTGACAGCGCATTCGACAAGGTGCGGCATCGTTTTCTGTTCTCAGTGATGAGCCGCATGGGTTTTCCACCAGCCTTTATCGACGTCATCCGGCGCCTGTACGGCACCGCCGAATCGCTGATTCAGGTTAATGGCCGTGTGGCGGGACCAGTGGCGATACGACGTTCCGTAAGGCAAGGTTGCCCACTTTCGACCCTACTCTGTGCCATAAGCCTGGAGCCTCTCATCGGGAGTCTGACGAGCCACCTTTCTGGTCTCACTTTGCGACAGCACAGTTTTCGATGTTGTGCGTATGCGGACGACCTCCTCCTCATGATCTGCTCACGGAGTGAAACACAAACGGTACTTGATTTGATATCAACGCACGGAACTGCAGCGGGCAGTAACATGAATGTGGCAAAATCCGCGGCGATGTCCATTGGACGCGGCCTCCCACACGACGACTTAGCACCTTTCCCGTGTGTACAAAAACTACGATACCTTGGTATCATTTTCACCTCCACCGTGCGCCGTTCCGCTGCCATCAACTTTCGGCGTGCACTCCGAACTATCCGCACGACGGTGCGACAAAATCTCCGCCGACTCCATTCTCTACAACGTGTCCAATACCTCAATCAACATGTGGCGTCCAGAATGGTCCACATCGCACAGATCCTCCCGCTGCCGTCAACTATTGGACGCAGCCTCCAGGCTCCTTTCGGATACTTTCTTACGGTCGGTACGCTCTTCAAGGTCCTCTACGACACGCTCACCCTTCCCCCGCGAGCGGAAGGCCGCGGCCTTGTCAATGTGCAACTCCTAGCGGCGTCCTTGTACATGTCCACCATGCAAAAGCAGTGGCACGGGGGCACCTCCCTTACGCGCAGTTTGCTGGAAATTCTTGTGCCCGCGACCATAACGCCACCAGTAGCAGTCGGACACATCAAGCACCATCTGACGCACATTTCTGTTTTCATCGTCGACTTCAGTTATGCCCACACACACTTACCAACCACGCGTTCTCCTCGACCTAAAGATTTTTACACCCCACTGTTTCGTTCCATATCCAGCAACAATATCGAACTCAGACATCCGTCCAAGCGGTGGCCCACGGTTTGGCGTCATATACACGAGCCTTTTCTTCCCTCCAACGTCCGGGCAACATGGTGCCACGTCGCAAGTGGAAAATTCGCCACAAATCAACGTCTTCACACCATCGGACTTACGGGCTCTCCACTTTGTTCCATTTGCCACCTCACGGATGACGATGTCCACCAACTGACTTGTGCTGCCACCAGTGACGTCTGGAAACTTGGCCGACAGTTCGTTGCCAGTTACCTCCGCGTTCCGCCGGACTCGATTGACCCATGGACTTTTATCCATCCTGAGAATACCTATTTCCCCGCCACCAAAAATCATGCCATTGCATGGGTCAAAGGACGGACGATCGCCTACATGTATAATGATGGCGACAAATCACGCCTTGATTTCTGGCAGTAGTTACAAACCGCTCACAGTGAAGTCGAGTACCGACCTCGCTACCGCGCCTTCTTCGCCAATTACCTACACGCGATCTTTACGTCACCCTCGCTCAGTTGGATGGTGCCACACGACGACAGCACTCCCGCCGCCCCCCCCCCCCCACCCCTTCCTGACATCTGAGACTCTCCTCGCTACTTTCTGTATTGTAAATCGTAAATCACAGTGGAGTACGCGCATGGACACGCGCCTCCTTTCTTTTATGCACTATACCGGAAGACGCTGGTTATTCCCTCACTCCACTGTCTATTGCTTCACACCTCTTACCTTACATCAGTATTATTATTCCTTTTTTCCTACACCTTGTTAATAAAAAAATTGCTCGCCTTCTACGAGTGTCATGTCTCGTGTTATTTCCGCCGGAAGGATGGCATTTCTGTTGTATTTAAGCTTGTACCAATAAAGATATTTTGTTCATTTACCCTGTTCCTGGTAAAAAAAAATAACATAAAAAAGTGGTAATCGTCATGCATTCTAAACTTATAGTCGCGCGTTCGTGTCCAACTGTATCTTTCTTCTTTTTACCACATTTCGGGCCTCATATAAAGTTATGAGTCTGATTGAACATCGAAGATAATTCGCTTCACATTCTAGCCACCGGTAATAAAAAATACTTCCAGAAACAGAATGAGATTTTCGCTTTGCAGCGGAGTGTGCGTTGATATGAAACTTCCTGGCAGATTAAAGCTGTGTGCCGGACGAGACTCGAACTCGGGACCTTTGCCTTTCGTGGGCAAGTACTCTACCAACTGAGCTACCCAAGCACGTCTCACGCCCCGTCCTCATAGCTTTACTTCTGCTAGTACCTCGTCTCCTACCTTCCAAACTTTACAGAAGCTCTCCTGCGAACCTTGCAGAACAGAACTAGCACTCCCGAAAGAAAGGATATTGCGGAGACATGTCTTAGCCACAGCCTGGGGTGTTTACAGAAATAGTTCCGCAGGACAGCTTGTGGCTGCACCGCAATCAGAACAGTTTAAGCTCGAGCGTCTCCTCGTGTTGCAGCGGCGATCGGCCTCCGGTCAGACGCCACCCGCCGCCTGAAATCGCTGTCAGGGTATGTCAGTGTATGTATCAACTGTCATTTGCGAATTTGAAATTCTAGTTATCATCTGGAAGTTAAGCACTGGATTTTTGCATACTTGAAAATCATGAACTGCGGTTAAGCGTTGTAATAGTGGGTCGCAAGTGGAAAAAGGTGTAACATCTGGAACACAATATTTACTTTTGGTATACTTGAGGGGTGAATCCAGAGGAGGCAGCTCGAGAGATCTGAACTGTGTGTGGAGCGAGTGCTATTGGGAAAAATACGCTAGAAAAGATATTCTTGTTTCAACAAAGATCGTTCTGGCAGAAATGATTTTCCACATTAAGGAAGTCTCGCCTACTGATATAAGTGATGGATTACCCTATAACTATCATGCGACATTTGCATTCAACAGGCAAGTTTCGGAAGTCTGATTTAGGAGTACTGTATGCTCTAATTCGAAACAACAAAAATCAGCGGAGTGACTATTATTGCAGTTTTGCTTGAACGTCATCAGGTCGCTCATTAAGCATTCCTATGCAATACTGTTATTGGTGACGAGTTATGATGCCTTTATTGTTAACTTCCTAAGAAGAAATGAAAGACTGAACCCTAACAAAGGACGTAAACTCGAACAAAGAATAGTGTGAACATAATATTTTCGATCAGATAGCTCCAAAACTGTGTTTTGCACTACGAATTCTTCCCCAAAGTTGTGTTCATCACAGCTTGAATTTGTTGCCAACAGCTGAGACATATTTCGGTCGCAGTGTAAGAAAATCGACCGACAAAACTACATCACGTTTGCTACTGCATGATAACGCACCCTGTTGATTTCAGAAACAAAACTATCCAGGTGATTGGTAGGGAACTCATCTCTCAGGCACTAGTATTGATAGGGAAATGATCTCTCACCGTAAAATTTTACCTTTCCCGCTCTTGATCGATCAACCGTAAAGGCAATCCATTTCCTTTCCAGACGAAAATGCGTTTCAAACTACATAAGAGACGAGAGTAGTTGTATTTCTCCTTTAGAACGACTTTCGAGGAATCAAAAGGATTTACTGATATTCTTATATCATATTTCAAGAGAAAATCACTCACATTATTCAACTGAAATGACATGATAATAGCAAATGAATTTAGAAGGATAGTTCTGTGCTATCAAGGAAGTAACTCGTCAATCACAGAGTTGCTAAACATATGCTGCGATGTTGTCAAGTTTCAGTTATACTACCAGGAAGGATAGCAGCTGATGTGTTCTGCGAGTGTCCTCGAAAGTTACTATAGTTTCGTTTCAAAGTTGTGATTGGCAAGGACAGGCAAATCCTCATTATATGTCAATGAGTCGCATTCGCATTTCTGTAACTAGGTTTAGAGGCTAGAGGGTAATTACTTTTAATACATTGATACAATGAGTGCAAACGAAACGTCATAAATTAATAACTGCGACATTTATCTGTGTTTTACTGTCTTAACTGGACCGAAACCTTGAAAGCGTGTTCACCAGACGCGGTTCACTATTTTGGAGCTTCTCCAGTGGTTGAGTTCGCAACATATCTTTGCTATACAATATTCTTATTGACATCATTATCTTTGGCACACCCGTCAGAAGACAGGCATGACTTGGCTTCTTGTTGTCAGCTTTACTGACGGATATTCTGCAGTTGCTCGAAACGTGAAGACGTAAGTTGTATTCGAATGTTCCATATGGCGAAAATCTAATGTTTCTATTCTCCAGCTCTAGAAGAAAAAAAATCAATAAGCGACAGAAAAGCACCTGTGAGCCAACAATTAATAATACAGTCATAATTAGTGGAATCTGATAAACTCCATATGTCATCTGATAATTGTGGTCGACCGGTTTTAGGCGCTTCAGTCCAGAACCGCGCTACTGCTACGGTAGCAGGTTCGAATCCTGCCTTGGGCATGAATGTGTGTGATGTCTTTAGGTTAGTTAGGTTTAAGTAGTTCTAAGTGTAGGGGACTGATGACCTCAGATGTTAAGTCCCATAGTGCTTAGAGCCATTTGAACCATTTGAACCAGCTGATAATTGTGAAAAACTACTTTTTCTCATCTGCACAGCACCGCAGTATGAACACAAGGGTTTTGTAGGATTCCTATACCTAATTTCATTGTGATCGTTTTCAGTGACAGTAGAGGGGGAGCAATACCATCTGACTTGAAATATACTTTTCCAGCGGGATTTGAATCTTTGGCTACAGTTGCAATAGCACATCCCGTGAGGCATCAATAATGTGAGCATTCACGCGTTGCTGTAGTATAGGCTAAGGCAGAAAGAAGCAGGTTTCCCTCAAAGTTAACGGTGAGAGGCACTATAATTAACGCATAAAGTAGCCATCTCGCAAACGTCAATTTTCCGAATCGCTGGCACTTACTAAACATGAATTGTTCAAAAAATTACAACTATATCTAGTAGAATGAGTAGGTCACTGCAGCTCCATCCCGTCACTATCACTGAGTTGACAAATATTTTCCGAATCGCACTGAAGCCAGAAAGGTGTGTGTGTGTGTGTGTGTGTGTGTGTGTGTGTGTGTGTGTGTGGTGTCTGTTCTTGCGGACATGTCCGAAAGAACAGACACTACGAATCGAAGCATACAGCCTTGTTAATCTATTAAGTATCGAAGTACAGATGTCCAGGCTATCACAGGGCATTAAAATACAGCTACGGCGGCAGATGAAAAATTGTGCCTGACCAGGTTCGAACCCGGATTCGTAGTGTTTTTTCTTTCGGACGTGTCAGAAGGAACAGACACCACACATATATGCATATACAGGCTGTTTCTGGAGGAATAGTAGATATTTTAGCAGGTGGTAGTACAGACGAATTGCATAAAAAATTCCGTCTAACTGTACCTACTTTTAATTGAGTACAGAGATACATAACCCTAACAAACTCAAATCAAAGGCAAATGAGGACGTTCAAAGTTGACTTTCAAAAATTCCCCCATTAACTTCAATGTACTTTTGACTTCTCTTGGTAACACCACGTGTAGATCTTCTGAGGTCTTCTTTGGGTTCTTTTACGAGGGCTGCACTATTCATAATCTGAACGATGAAATCGGCTCTTGGGTTTACTTGTTCTTTGTAGATTTCGCCTTTCAATCATACCCACAGGCAAAAAAAGCAAAGCGATAAGGTCCGGGAACCTTGGTGGACAGAAAAAGTGCCAATATACTACTGATCCATTTTCCTGGAAATGTTAGTTTTGGATGATGTGTCACCTGACGACTAGAATGTGCAGCAGCCCCGTCATTCTGGAGGAACATACGCTTTCTCATAGCGAAAGGAAACTCTTCCAGTAATGTTGGCAGCTCATTTTCAAGGAAATGTAGACAATGGGGTCCTGTGAGGACCAACAAACGAAACTAAAATGCATTGAACCCAGCTGTATATACTCAATAAAAATTGGACACATGTTATATGGCATTTTCTGCAATCTGTCTATACTACCACGTCCTACAATATTTACAATTCCCTCTGAAACATTCTGTATAATTATTCAGGTCTCGACGGGCCATAGAAAGTTATCAGTGCTAGCGCACGTCATCGGCCGAACCCTCGCAGGAAAAATTTGTGCTCGACCGGAGTTCGAACCTGGATCTCCTGCTTACAAAGCAGACGCGCTGACCATTGCACTATTGACACACAACCCATCATTCCACTCGCGCGCAGCCACACTGTATTCCAGCTATGATGGACACACCTTTGGGGAGGAATTCGTAGTGCAAAACACAGTTTTGGAGCTATCTAATGGAAAATATTATGTTCACACTACTCTTTGTTCGAGCTTACGTCTTTTGGTAGGGCTCAGCCTTTCATTTATTCTTAGGAAGTTAACGATAAAGGCACCATAACTCGTCAACAGGAATGCTTAATGAGCGACCTGATGACGTACAAGCAAAACTGCAATAATAGCCACTCCACTCATTTTTGTTGTTTCGAATTAGAGCATGCAGTACTCCTACACCAGACTTCCGAACCTTGCCTGATGAATGTAAATGTCGCATCATGGTTGAAGGGTAATCCATCACTTATATCAGTAGTGGAGACTTCCTTAATGTGGAAAATCATTCCTGCCAGAACGATCTTCGTTGAAACAAGAATATCTTTTTCTGGCGTATTTTCCCCAAAAGCGCTCGCTCCACACACAGTTCAAATCACTCGAGCTGTCTCCTTTTGATTCACTCGTCTATTATACCGAAAGTAAAATATTGTGTTGCAGATGTTACACCTTTATCCACTTGCGGCGCACTATTACAACACTTAACCATAGTTCATGATTTTCAATTATGCGAAATCCTGTGCTTAACTTCAAGATGATAAATAGCACTTCAAATTCGAAAATTACGCCGACCAGAGTGGCCGAGCTGTTCTAGGCGCTACAGTCTGGAACCGCGCGACCGCTACGGCCACAGGTTCGAAACCTACCTCGGGCATGGATGTGTGTGATGTCCTTAGGTTAGTTAGGTTTAAGTAGTTCTAAGGGACTGATGACCTTCGAAGTTAAGTCCCATAGTGCTCAGAGCCATTTGAACCATTTTTTGATTATCTACAAGGTGAATTAAATGAGGTAGCTAAAGTGAATGTTCAGTCTCTAATTCGATCGAAGCAGCATATGTTTTCTGCTGTAAACAACGTGAACTGACATTATTGGCAGTTCATCTGAGTTCTTAATCTTGATACAGCTGCCGTTTGTTTCACCAAAGTTTCTTAAATTTTTCCTACGCACAGTTTCTGTGTTTTCAACATTCGTGCATTCTGCTATCGCGTTTCATTTTTCCTCTAGCAATTTGTGATTTGGTATTATACCTTCTATCAATTGCATAATTTAGACGTCTGTATTCTCTTTTGCCTGCTTCATTAGCTGCATTTTTTTTTATTTTATCTTTCGCAGTAAAATTTATCTGCAGTGTCATCCGAGAATTTCTGTTGGGCATTGTCTGATTGCCTAATTGTCTTTCTGCTGCCTTCATTACTTAACTTCTCAAAGGTATCCATTCATCTACTGTTTTATTTTTAAAGCGCATTTCAGTACGTCGTTACCTAAACTTCTAACTTTCGTACGTTACTTTTCGTACTAAATGTTTCATCCGCATTTCATAGCTAAAAATTTAAGGTAAATTACATATCCGCTGCTGGAAATGCTTAACAATTTCAAATCTGGTTTCTACATTTGTCTCAGAAGTATGTAATCTAAGGAATACGTTCCATTGCGTCTTCAACATTTACGACTTTCATTCGTGATTCTTAAATCAAGGGTCCGAAATGATTAATTTGTTATGGTCTAGAATTCCAGTCCCTCATCACAAATAAATCTTTGTCTCCCATAACGAACAGAATAATTTATTTTATCTCATCATACATTTTTCAATCTTTTAATCATCTGCAACAGTGGCACTCATATATGAGGTGCAACAATAAAGTAATGATACTGATGTGAAAAAAATGTTACTTACCGTTTTAGTCAAGTTTAGTGTTGTCTGCTTCAAAGTAGTTCCCTTCTGATTGCACACACTTTTTCCAGCGCTTCTGCATGGATGGTAACATCTGGAACTCATCTTCTGCAATATCCTCCAAGAACTTCGTCACAGTTTTTTGGACATCTTGTGTTGTTTGAAAAAGGTGTCCCTTGACCGTCGTTTTGACTCTTGCAAATAGAAAAAAGTCGCATGGAGCGATATCTGGTGAATAAGGTGGCTGTGATAGTACTGAAATTTGTTTTGAGGTTAAAAATTGCTGTACTGACAAAGCAGTATGGGATGGCGCATTATCGTGATGCAGAATCCAATTATTATTAGACGAACCGTTTCTCGATAGATGTTCAGTTCTTCTGCAATCATTTTCACGGATAATCTTCGATCAGATCGTACGAGTTCACACACCCAGGCGAAGTTGACATCCGTCCACGAGGTTGATGGTCGTCCACTGCGGTCTTCATCTTCAACTTTCGTTCTGCCTTCACTAAACATTTTATGCCAACGAAAAACTTGAGCTCTTGACATAAACTCCTCTCCAAAAGCCTTCTGAAGCTTATCGTAAGTTGTCGTTACGTTTTCACCCAATTTAACGCAAAAAGAAATGGCATACCGTTGCGCAAAATTATGCGGTTCCATTTCCGTGACGAGAGACACAAACACATGTTAACTTATTACAGCACAACTAACGACTGAGCAGTTGCATCGATGTGCCACTTGGACTAGAAACAGCTTATAGACCACATCAGTCCCCTAGAACTTAGAACTACTTAAACCTAACTAACCTAAGGACATCACACACATCCATGCCCAAGGCAGGGTTCGAACCTGCGACCGTAGCGGTCGCGCGGTTCCAGACTTAAGCGCCCAGAACCGCTCAGCCACACCGGCAAGGGTTGCCACATCTTGCAAAGAAAATCAGTCTCATTACTTTATTGTCGCACCGCGTATACGAGGCCCTGCTGAGAAGTAATGCCTCAGAATTTTTGATGTGAATTTTTTAAAGCTTTTTAAATAACGTTGGTGGTCAGTTGCTCAACAGCCACACATCTGTTTGTTCGTACACATCAGCGCAGCCGTCGTGCACCCCTGTCATCTACGGCCCATGGTGCACCATAGTTTGCCGGCCGGTGTGGCTGAGCGGTTCTGGGCGCTTAAGTCTGGAACCGCGCGACCGCTACGGTCGCAGGTTCGAACCCTGCCTTGGGCATGGATGTGTGTGATGTCCTTAGGTTAGTTAGGTTTAAGTAGTTCTAAGTTCTAGGGGACTGATAACCTCAGATGTTAAGTCCCATAGTGCTCAGAGCCAGAGCACCATAGTTGCCTCGGCATCGGTTTTGAATAGCGCCATTTTGCTTTGTACGGAATATTTAAATCACGGTTGCACAAGTATAGTTTACTGTCTTAGCCATTTCGAAAATGATTCCACCTTAGGCCCGAAAGCCAATGATCATGCCCTTTTGGACGCCAGATATATCGCTCGTTTTCCGTATTGCTACGACGACCGCACTGTTATACGCGTTCTCCGACACAGTTTATATACCCTCTGCTGCTAGTGCTGCCACCTGACTTCTGTGAGTGGTTACTGAAATGGTTCAAATGGCTCTGAGCACTATGGGACTTAACATCTATGGTCATCAGTCCCCTAGAACTTAGAACTACTTAAACCTAACTAACCTAAGGACAGCACACAACACCCAGCCATCACGAGGCAGAGAAAATCCCCGACCCCGCCGGGAAAATGAGTGGTGACTGCACGTTGATGTCGAACGTAGGTGGCGGTGACATTAACGTGACTGGACCGTGTAAAAAGGTTTGAGTTTTCACATAAAAATTTCGGAGGCATTACTTTTCAGCATGTCCTCGTACTTATATTACTGGAGAGGGACGTAATTTTATGTCTATCTCGGCTATGCTATTCATACTGATTTATCTGCATTCCTGTTTTCGCATTTATTATTAGAGTTACTGGTACATTACCCCTATTTGATGTCATGTTGATACCCCTGACCAGAAACCCTGTCCTTCCTGCCATAGCACCCCTAATTTCCTTTGCCCCAGACAATGAAGTGCAGCGGTGCTTTACATTACCTACAACCAAAATTCAATCACAAACGAAACAGAGACTCATCGATTATTTAATGGGGTAAACGACTGTAGCCAAGAAAAATTCTATCTAAAGCACGTTACTTGCAACACCGTCAAGAAACCCATCATGTGTATCAGTACAGCATCTACCGGAGACGATCCAAATGATGAACCGTATTACTGATCAACTACTGTCCAGTATAACAGATATTTTCAACCACTCCTTAATCACAGCTGTTTTTCCCTGAACCCTGGAAACAGGGACTAGTTAAGGCATTACCTAAAAATGGCGTTGCTATAGCATCCTCTGATTACCGACCTATTTGCGTTGTTCTTTCACTGTTCAGGGCCTTGGAATATATAGTCTACGATCAGCTAACAAACTAACTACAAACAAACCTACTAGACGAATACCAGTTAGGTTTCCGTAAACATCACAGCACAACATCTGCGTTAATAAAGGTAACATATGACCAGAAGCTTGCTATAGACGCACAAGAGGCACCTATTATGTGCTTTTTAGACTTCCGCAAAACCTTTGACTCTGTAGACTACAACATTTTACTTTTCAAACTTAGCATCCTAAATTTCTCGCCAAGTGCAGAGCAATGGGTTCGCTCATAACTGACATCTCGCCACCAATGGGTCATGTTTGGCACCAATGAAGGCAGGTAGAATCATACGAGGCGTCACCCAGTGTTCGGTATCATGTCCTGTACTCTTTTCAGGGTGCGTAAACGATGTGTCATCAGTATTATCCTACTGCAAATACCACATGTACGCTGATGACCTCCAGCTGCATATAAGTGCAATACCAATAAACTGAAGAGAGCTGAAACTTCCTGGCAGATTAAAACTGTATGCTGGACCGAGATTCGAACTCGGGACATTTGCCTATCGCGGGCAAATGCTCTACCATCTGAGCAACCTAAGCACGACTCACGACCCTTCGTCACAGCTTCAATTCTGCCATAACGTCGTCTCCTACCTTCCAAACTTCACAGAAGCTCTTCTGCGAACTCTCATTCTGAAGAGAGCTATCGAGAATCTCAATACCGATCTACATGCACTGTGAAAATGGGCGCTGGGTATAGGGTTAAAGGTCAACCCATCCAAAACCAAGCTGTACTGGTTGGTCAGTCTAAGCTCATTGACCCGAAAATCGGCAATCGCTACCTTCTTCAACCCTAAATGGGACAAATATGAACTTCTCTCCTTCAGCAAAAATTCTAAAATTAATAATAGACGAAAATCTAAATTGGACTGTGCATGTCAGTGCAGTGTGCAAGACAGCATCGGCATCTCACCATGCACTACAAAACTACAAAAAGTTCTTCCCTCTTGACCACGAAAAGAGAAAAGACCTTTATTAGGAAATCTCTCGGTGCGTGGTACTCGTTATGAATGCCTGAGTTCGTTCTATTTGTGATGTTCGAATATTTTATCACATTCCACCAACATTTGGCCAGCTATCCTGGCTGCATGCAGACAGGCGCAGAGATTTCCACATCCTCTTTCTTCTCTGCTGTCTTATTAATGAACACTGTCTCTCATATCCCTCCTCGATCTTAACGCTCTTGCCTGAACAATATGAAAAAAACCACCCGTTCCCATCAGAGCAAAATCCTTTCCGTCCCACTCCACCCTTCAGGCAATTTCTCGAAGTCCTTTGCAGTAGCAGAAACTTGACCCTAGAATAATGTCTCGCGTTATATCAGAGAACTCAATAACATCTATAGCTTCAGAAGACAATTCATTACTTCTCTACTAAAGTAGCAACAATGACTCCCATTGCGCCTGTACGCATTTGTTACCCTTGTGCATCTCTCTTTACAACCAGATCTTCCTTATTTCACAGTATTCTTAGCCGATGAAATCTCCTTAAATTTTCTTTCCTCAGAACTCGCTATATCAGGAAACATTATTTCGTACACCTATAAACTCTTCTTGTATCTGCAGCTATCATTATTGTTATTAGTGTCATTATTTTTATTATTACTGCGAGCAGCTGCAGTAGTGCAAGTACTGCAAGTATTAACTTTATTAGTTCATAGTCAGTATAATCCACTAACACTGCCACTTCAGGCACTCAAATCATTTTAAAACTAGTTGCGGTGTCACCACCAGACACCACACTTGCTAGGTGGTAGTTTTAAATCGGCCGCGGTCCATTAGTACATGTCGGACCCGCGTGTCGCCACTGTCAGGGATCGCAGACCGAGCGCCACCACAAGGCAGGTCTCGAGATACGGACTAGCACTCGCCCCAGTTGTACGGACGACTTTGCTAGCGACTACATGGACGAAGCCTCGCTCCTTTGCGGAGCAGATAGTTAGAATAGCCTTCAGCTAAGTCAAGCGCTACGACCTAGCAAGGCGCCATTAGTAACATTGCATGTATCTAAAGAGTCTCACTTGTATCGCCACAATCTCCAGATGTACCAAAAGGATGGATTAAAGTTAAGTATTCCAGAAGCTACGTACTTTTCTTTATAGCATTCATAACGTATCCTGTTTCAGACCTCACGCACCCTGCTTTAACTTAGCGCGTGCTTTTCGGCTTCCTCTCATTGTGTCTAGGCTGTCTTGTCTAGACACAACACTAGTTGTCATATTAAAATTGTTATTTATTAGATAAATGTGATGTAAAAGCTACTGCATATGTGAAACCGTGATCCGATGTGAGAGAGGACTTGATGTCCCTAATCAGAGCAGGCTAAATAAATAAATTCTCACTATATTTAACCTATTCATTTTCTGTTTAGAGATGTCTAACCTAAGATCACGGTTAATCACTCCTGATCAGAGAACACCAAATTAGTTTTCATTTTCTGATGACAGAATTCCCTTGCGTAGTTCCCACCCGGAGACCTAAATGGGGAATTATTTTGCTACCGGAATATGAACGTAACAGGTTTCTATCACTATCACCACTAGACCACAGAGTAGAGCTACATATCCTCAGGGAATATGACAACTGTAGATTTCGCTTGCATGTAGGACCTTGTAGGAGACTCCAGGAAATGCTGATTCCTAGCGTGCTTTGCCGCTGCCGTCAGCCAAACAATAATCAAAATGTCGTGTGGCTAGGGCCTCCCGTCGGGTAGCCCGTTCGCCTGGTGAAAGTCTTTCGAGTTAACGCCACTTCGGCGACTTGAATGTCGATGGGGATGAAATGATGATGATAAGGACAACACAATACCCAGTCCCTGAGCGGAGAAAATCTCCAACCCAGCCGGGAATCGAACCTGGGCTGTTAGGTATGACATTCCGTCGCGCTGACTACTCAGCTACCAGGGGTGGAAGCCAAAAATATTTGTGGGCTATTCATGAAGACTAGTAACGAGAAACCGGTAGAGCCACTAAACAATATATGTGCGCACTGACTGGAATAAGCTTTATAGTGGAAAATAACATGCTACTGATGCTCCCCACCAGTAACATGGCAAATACGAACATCATGTTACAAGATCGGATCACTCAGTCATCCATACTGCTGCCTCTGCAACTGCCGGAAAGGCTGCTGCTTCTCATCACGTAAATAAATAAATTCTCACTAGATTTAACCTATTCATTTTCTGTTTAAAGATGTCTAAGCTAAGATCACGGTTAATCAGTCCTGACCAGAGGACACCAAATTAGTTTTCTTTTTCTGATGACAGAATTCTCCTGTGTAGTTCCCAACCGGAGACCCAAATGTTAGTGTAGCCCCTCGACAGATATCCCCCCTACGTGGTTGCATCTACGGTGCAGCTGTACTTTCAACTGAAGACCATATTAGAAATAGTTGCAGTTTGAGATTGGTCTCCGAAAAACAACATGTCATGTATAAGTAGACACAGAAGGATGTCTATAGACTTCGTGAGTAACATCGATTTTTTGGGAAATTTAATGTCTAAAGATCGGAGAAGACAAAATATCACACACTGATGTCGATTATATATACATATATTTTGACGCCTTACTACATTAAGTGGGAGGCACCTCAGGTCCATCAGAATTCCACAGGCAAATTGTGTTCATGAACATAAATCAGGTAAAACACGTTGCAAGTAGAAACTGGTCAACGTGATGTTTCTTTTTAAAGACTTTGCCGAGAATTCCGCCTTCATTTAGCCTTGAAACGTGAGTGTGTTGTGTTCATTGACCGATCTCTTCTTTTGAGTATCATATTCAGTCGATTGTACGTACATGAAAGCGTGGTTATTAAAACGTATATTATGTTTCTGTACAAAATTTATTACATATTGGCAATGCTTCAACTACGATTTGCAGTGTTCACATGTGTTGAACGCTGGGCCACCAGAGGCGCAGCTGCGCATGATTTCAGTGTCTGCTGCGTGCACTCAGCCCTTCCCCTAGCTGTGCTATGACATTGCATAAAGAACACATTCTTTGGCTCTGCACAGATAAAGGTAGCATCAGCTACTGGATCTCTGAAAATTTCATCAAGCCCCTTCACATGTGTCGCATTGCAGAAACCGCTTCCGCACAGCTGCAAATAATTTCCCGGACTTCAAATGGCTCTGAGCACTATGGGACTTAACATCTATGGCCATCAGTCCCCTAGAACTTAGAACTACTTAAACCTAACTAACCTAAGGACATCACACAACACCCAGCCATCACGAGGCAGAGAAAATAGCTGACCCCGCCGGGAATCGAACCCGGGAACCCGGGCGTGGGAAGCGAGAACGCTACCGCACGACCACGAGATGCGGGCAATTTCCCGGACTGACGCGTTGGTACTCACCTGTAACGCTTCCTTCTGTTGCTTGCAATCACAAGAATTTTATGAAGATAATTTAGTTATGTTAAAGGGATACAATGCTCATTATATCGACTGGAAGTGACATCGTCAAGAAACGACGGATATTGGCAAATTTGCCTTCACCACGTCTCAAAACCTGGAACTCAGGTTCTGGGATAGGTTGGAATTAAAACTGCTCTCCTACTGTCGGCCACTTCCTACTCATCCCAAAGATGCGCACGGAGGCTTTCAGGCAGTCGTTCTTCCCGCGAACCATACGCGACTGGAACAGGAAAGGGAGGTAATGACAGTGGCACGTAAAGTGCCCTCCGCCACACACCGTTGGGTGGCTTGCGGAGTGTAAATGTAGATGTAGATGTAGATTTTCTTCCTTCGACTAACCAACCAACTTTTGAATTACTTTATCCAGGAGTGACAAATTTTCAGTCACAACTTTCCTTACCTTCTCTCTTAGAATTCTTTCTGTTGGTCTGCGAATACAGCATCCAGATTTTCTCACCGTCTTATTCTTAGCTGACGATCAGGTAGATTTCCCCGGTGCCAAGTAATCAGTTCCCGCCCCGTCGTGCTTGCGAGATGAGGGAACGTAAACAACTCATTTGTGACGCCAAGAGTTTCCACCGGAGAAAAAGCGCACGCCGCAAGGAAAAAAAAAAAAAAAAAAAAATTGGGCTCCTCCACGTTATGCTGTTTCTGCAGAAGTAATGTACCGTCGTCTCTGTCTTAACAAAATATTTACTACTTCCACGTGTATCCTATATATATCTCTTTCTGACTTAACCGAGAAAAGTACTGTGGTACCTTTGAAGGTAATCACAAGGATGATCCAGCACTCCAAAACATTTTATTATTATATTAAGCGTATTATTGCGTATTTATGTTCTTTTAATTATGGGTGTTCCGTTACAGGTTCTGCCTTCTCAAGAAACTGCTCGACCGGGAAGCCTGTTGCAATTTTCTTGTTTCCCTCAGTTTTACTAGTGGTTCTGCTATTGTATTCGTATTCTGTAATTCTTACATCACCTTGGGCGGAGATTAAGATTTCACTGTGATCTTTGGTTGTAAGAAATTGTCTAAGGTTGCATCTACAGAGTACTGAACACCAACTGTGTTTAGGTAAATGATTTCTTTGTCCTGTGTTCTTATAATACAAGATATTTCCTCTCTTACTTCTAGAAGTAAATCTCTCCTCTGTCCCTTGTTCGGCTATTCTAGAGAGGCAGATTTGAAAGTTGACATTCGTACCCATCGTCAGTGATAAACATGATCTACATCTTTATAGAGTAGTGTTGCGCTCTACCAAAACTACGGTTCGGTCGTTTTGGTACAAAACATAAATGACATAGTGAAAAAAAAGAGATGATCATATAGACGTTGATGGCTGGGCGTCTCCTCCTGGGCAGGTTCGGGCGCCGAGTTGCAAGTGTTTTCAATTTACGCCACATGGGGTAACTTGCGTATCAAATGGCTCTGAGCACTATGGGACTCAACTGCTGAGGTCATTAGTCCCCTAGAACTTAGAACTACTTAAACCTAACCAACCTAAGGACATCACACGCATCCATGCCCGAGGCAGGATTCGAACCTGCGACCGTCGCGGTCTCGCGGTTCCAGACTGCAGCGCCAGAACCGCGCGGCCACTTCGGCCGGCACTTGCGTATCGATGATGATGAAATGTTGAGTACACTACAACGCCCAGTCCCTGAGCGGAGGAAATCTCCAACCCGGCCACGAATCGAGCTCGAGTCCAAGCCCACTGCATGCCAGTCAGACACGCTGACCACTTTTGTAATTATCAGATTGACGTGGTAGATTCATGAACATTCAGACGACCGTAGTCATAATCATCATGTAATATGAGCTGCAAATCGAGAAATCAAATAATTATTAGGAACAAAACAAGACAAAAAAAATTCTGAGTAACCAGGAAACTAACTCGCAACCTACGGTCTGTTTTTCTTTTCTTAAATTTACTTATTCTTTATTTTTAAATTTTTTTTAAATTTAATATTTGCATTTTTGTATAAGGAGTAAAAGTGAACAAATCTAGGATTCACGTGCCTGGCAACAGAAACAGAGAGGAATCAATGACCACAGGGGAACTTAACCAATACCTTGTCGATTAAACATGTGAGAAAAACATATTTGCAAAACGCTCTCGATAACGTGGGAAGCGCTGCTACTTCCAATGCGCGGTCTACAGGTGCTGAAACGTAGTGACTCAGGAGGAAGACGATGGTATTCAGACCGGCCGCTATGGCTGAGCGGTTCGAGGCGCTTCAATCCGGAACCGCACTGCTGCTGCGGTTGCAGGTTCGAATCCTGCCTCGGGCATGGATGTGTGTGATTTCCTTGGGTTAGTTAGGTTTAAGTAGTTCTAAGTCTAGGGGACTGATGTCCTCAGATGTTAAGTTCAAACGGTTCAAATGGCTCTGAGCACTATGGGACTTAACAAACAAAGATGGCTCTAAGCGCTATGGGACTTAACTTCTAAGGTCATCAGTCCCCTAGAACTTAGAACTACTTAAACCTAACTAAGCTAAGGACATAACACACATCCATGCCCCAGGCAGGATTCGAACCTGCGACCGTAGTTGTCGCGCGGTTCCAGGCTGAAGCGCCTAGAACCGCTCGACATTGCGGCCAGCAGATGTTAAGCCCCATAATGCTTAGAGCCATTTGAATTTGATGGTATTCATTTTCGTCCGAGGAAAAAAGGATAGGTCCGTACGAAAAAAAAAGTCATCCGAAAAAGCGAATTCAGGACCTCAGGAAAGAAAAGTCAGCCGTCGACGAATCCAAGCCCAATGATACGGTCCACAACAGACCAGCCTGTGAAGTAAGGTGTCGCTGTGAGGTCATTCGTCACATTGATCAGTCAGGCGAAGGTATACACTAAAAAGACAGTCGCCAGTCGGTATCTAACGATGAATGACCCTATACCACGACGAAACAATCTCCATCGTAATACAGGAAGACTAGTACGAGACTAGATGGTTTTCCAAGGCCATGCGATATTGCAGTGCCTGTGTTATTCTGAATTACGATTTAAAGTTCCTTCGGACATGCATGCATGATTAAAGGTATAGACCTTGCGGCGACTGCAACCGTTATGAAATACAGGGTGAGCACAAAGTCTTGCCCTGATTATAACAATTTATTACAGAATAACCGTTTGACATAATAATTTACACTTGATGCCGTTTCATAGGTTAGTGTTACTAGTTTTTTTTTTAAAGACCACTTATGTTAGTAAGCCTCAACGTGTGCTCCCTTGGTAGCTCGAAGAATGTCGAGGCAGTATTCCAGTTCCCGCCAGGTGTTTCGCAACATGTGTTCTGTCACAGTGCCCACAGTAGCTTGTATCCTAGCCTTCAGTTCGTCGACGGCAGCAATTAGTGTGACGAAGACTCTGTCCTTGATATAGCCCCCCTCCCCAAAAAAAAATAGTCAAGGGGCGTAATGTCTGGAGAGGGGAGTAATGTCCCGATCGGTGATTGGAAGGAATGGTTTAACACCCTGACGACCCCGTTCTCCAGATATTACGCCCCTTGTCTTTTTTTTCTGGGGCTATATCAAGAACAGAGTCTTCGTCACACTGAGGCGTAGCGCCATATACCGATCCTGCCTTGGAGGCGGTTAAGTGGGAGATGTGTCTCAGAGTGACAGATGGTGACGCGAGACTGGATGCGCACATAGTTTATGTATCAGCCGATAGAGGACAGTATTGGATAGGGGACTGCGATTTAGGTTCGATTGTGCCCACTAGAATGCACTAAAGTAATAGAATGTTTTTCATAAACTGTTCTAGTATTTTCATGAAGTGTTATTATGTCTTTTTGCGCATGTAAAATGTTATAAATGTGTTTTAGCAGTATGAATGATGGGTGAGCGTGGTTTAAGGTTAATATGAAGATAATTGTTTAAAGAGTTATATAGTGGGATTTAGTGTGGGAACATTTCGAAGAAGTATGGATGTGAACAAAGGGGATTTCTGTAGAATAGAAGCCGGCCGCAGTGGCCAAGCGTTTCTAGGCGATACAGTCTGGAACCGCGCGACCGCAGCGGTCGCAGGTTCGAATCCTGCCTCGGGCATGGATGTGTGTGATGTCCTTAGGTTGGTTAGGTTTAAGTAGTTCTAAGTTCTAGGGGACTGATGACCTCAGAAGTTAAGTCCCATAGTGCTCAGAGCCATTTGAACCATTTTTTGTAGAATAGATTTGTAAAGTAAGTTTATGGTAAAGGGAAAGTTAATTCAGGTATAAATAACAACAGTAAATAACTTTATGCATAAACAAAACTTCAGCATATTAGATAATTACGTCGGTAAAAATTGCAGTCGTTAAGTTTACTATTTTGCGATTGGTTATTGATGAAAAGCGCGGACTGACGCGGGAGAATGTTCTTGTGCTGTTGGCTGTTGAGTAAACTGACCAATGCTAAAGCAATATTCTTCGCGTGCCTTTCTCTGCTGGTAGAGAAGACAGAGTATTCTAGAGAGGAGTCGGAGCCTAGCCACGAAACAGTTCGGACGTATGTAGTAGTAGTTCCGATGGAAATGATAAGTTGCCGGATCTAGCAGTGTTTCATACATTAAAAGTGTTGTAAAGTGACGGCGTAATTATCCCGATGGATGTGTAGAAATTTCGGAATTTTTAAGTGAATTTTGTGACGAGAAAAGACATAAATTCCGCGTGGCGTATTGAGCAGGTCGGTGGCTAAAAACTGTGACTGCATTAGGTACCGACAGACTCAATATTTGTCATGCATTCTCAATCAAAAACAATCCGAATTTTTGTAGCTATTACGTTTTCGGGAAATGCAACACCATAAACTTGCTAACGTGAGTGAAAGGGATTGTGAGTGACTGTGTTAAGACTAGCATGGGTTTGGCGGTGATACTAGTTCACCTAAGTTTCAAAATATGTTAATTAAGGACAAAATTTCCATCCTTTCATTTAGTGTGAAAACTGTCTCCCGAAACGTAGATTAGTGACTTTAATTGCAGCCTGGTTCACGTCGAAGTACAGTAGGTTTCGCTCGGCTTCCCTACTGATGATCTGCTGAGAAAATGTTCACAGTTAGGTGCAGGTTCATCGTAAAAGGACGGAAGGAAACGCGCCGCCGTAACACCAATTGCTGAAGTCGACGAACTGAAGGGTAGGATACAAGCTGATTTGGGTACTGTGACAGAACACATGTTACGAAACACCTGGCGGGAACTGGGGTACCACCTCGACATTCTCCGAGCTACCAATGGAGCACACATTGAGGTTTACTAACGTAAGTGGTCTTAAGAAAAACTAGTAACACTAACCTATGTAATGGCATCAAATGCAACTTATTATGCCAAACGGTTATTCTGTTACAAATTTTTAAAATCAGGGCTAGACCTTGTGCTCACCCTGTACATTAAATGTATTCGCAACTGCGAATATGAACACTCCTCAGCTGTAGAATGGAATGTCAATGAAAATTTCTGCATGACCAGGACTCAAACCTGGATTTCCCGCTTATCGGGAACGGTCGCCTTACCATTTGGCGATCCGTGCACGGTCAGATCCAAATTTCCGTATTCGTTAACCATGCGTCTACAACCTGTATTCGTACATCCATTATGTGTATCCCCATACAGATGAGACATTTAAAGTCGCTTGCCCGGTATCGACGGTTGAATACGGTACTGCAGTGCCTGTATTATTCTTAGCCGGCCGTCGTGGCCGAGCGCTTATAGGCGCTTCAGCCCGGAACCGCGTTGCTGCTACGGTCGCAGATTCGAATCCTGCCTCGGGCATGGATGTGTGTGATGTCCTTAGGTTAGTTAGGTTTAAGTTGTTCTAAGTTCTAGGGGACTGATGACCTAAGATGTTAAATCCCATAGTGCTCAGAGCCATTTGAACCATTTTTGTTATTCTGAATGACGATGTAAAGTTCCTTTGCACATGCACGCGTGTCTAAAGGAGCAGGCCGAAAACAGCCGTTATGTAACACATTAAATGTATTCGTAACTGCGAATACGGACAACCATCAGCTGTAGAATGGAATGACGACAGCGAAAATTTGTGCCGGACCTGGACTAGAAGCCGGACACACCAGAATCGCGAGGTAATTGCCAGGCGTTTATCCATAGGTTGTGGTGCTACTGCAGTACAGCTATTTCATTAACCTCTCCTGTAACACGTTTGCTTCGTTTCCTTTTGCCGGTCTGCACGCTGCCATCAGACATAAAGGCGTTCAAAGCCCTGTAAAAGAACGAACGAGAGTGAGCTTTCTCTCGAAAACGCTCGGCATACAAGGCAACAACAGCCTCAACATTTCTCCTACATTCTCTGTAAATCAGGATCATTTCAGTTTTTTCTTCTGTGCTTGCAAACATTCATCGTCCACTTGCACGTCCGTTTTCCAGATGAGAGGTAGGTGTGCAGGCAATGTTTAGAGCCGCTATCTGTTCTACATCTGAACAATACTTGAGCTCCGATCGCAGTGTACTGCTTATTCATATGTCGTAGTTCGCTGCACGGCCGCAGTGGCGCGTCGAGTAGTGTCCGTCCGATATGTTGGAGGAATACAACGTTGCGAATGCGATTTCCATTTAAAAGTTATGCAATACTGGCCTGTCCAACTCTTGCAGCCTGGAGATGAGGTGGCATTTAACATTCAAGGGGCACTGCGTAACATGTAGAAAATTACGATTGTATACCCATTTCTATTCCCCCGATTACAGCGCCGCCTGTGGCAAAACGAAGAAAATGCTTCAGCCAAAATGTGTGTAGATTCTGCCGTAGAATCGTAATCTGCAATAAAAAATGGGAGTTCCCATTGAAGATTCCAAATTTGATTCCCGCCACCAACGCAAGGGATGGGGTGGCGAGTCGAGTGTGGTATTGTTGGATATCCGGTGCCGAGACAAACAAATTGGAATTATACCTTTTTTTTGATCCGATATGTAGTTTTCTAGATATTTCAATATCTTCAGTTAAAATGATTACCCTGTATATGTGAATGACCTCGCACTAAACACTGAACACGTAAAGTCGGTACTTTTTGCATACGATATAGTGTTATAATAAGTATCGTTTAAGAGAAAGCAACTCCAAAGAATTATTAAGTGGTTTTCTGGGAACGGACTCTCCCTAAATTTTGAAAAAAAAAAGAACTACATTCAATTCTGTAACACAAATAATGTCATAGCAATAACTGACGTAGCACATGAGGAGAAGTCAGTAAAGGTTCAAATGGCTCTGAGCACTGTGGGACTTAACTTCTGAGGTCATCAGTCCCTTAGAACTTAGAACTACTTAAACCCAACTAACCTAAGAACATCACACACATCCATGCCCGAGGCAGGATTCGAACCTGCGACCGTAGCGTTCGCGCGGTTCCAGACTGTAGCGCCTAGAACCGCACGGCCACCCCGGCCGGCCGAAGTCAGTAAGTAGCGTAGAATGCTCCAGGGTTTTGGATGTACATACTGATGAAAACTTGAACTGGAAGAAGCCTATTCTCCAACAATTAAGTTCAGCCACTTTTGTTCTTAGCATAATCTTGGAAACAATCATATCAACCTCCTGACGTATTTTGCATATTTCCACTCCATAATATCGTACTTAATAATTTTCTGGAGTAACTCATAACTTAGAAAGTATTGATTGCACAAAAGCGAGCAGTAAGAATAATATATGGTTCTCATTCACAGATGTCATGTAGGTACCTCCTCAAGGAGCTAGGCATTTTAACTGTGCCGCCACAATACATATTTTCACTAATGAAATTCGTCATAAATAATCCATCACAATTTGAGAAGAATAGTGCTACCTACAACACCAAACAGAAAAATGATCTTCATTACACATTTTTAAAGCAGGTAGTGGCTGAGAGAGGAGTTCAGTATGCAGCAATAAATATTTTTGATCATTTGCCCAGTAACATAAAATGTCTGACTGGTAGCGAAGTTAAGTTTTGAATCTAATTTAAAATCATTTCTCATGGACAACTTCTTCTATTTCTTTGACGAACTTCTACTTAATAACTTGTAGCCATTTAAAAAATTTGTTTTTAAGTGTAGTTGCATGAGTAGGAATAAAATGTGTTCGTTAACGTTAACAACGATCATGCATACATAACCTGTAAATTGATTCGTTCCACGTGGTTTCGATAAAAGAATCGTTTGGATGATCTATGGAACATATAACTATCACTCTCAAGAGTCGGGCTGCACGTGCCGTGTGAATTTATCAAAATTGAAACAGACAGTTCCTCTACGTGGAAGTGGGAAGTATGTTGGATGCGGCGCGATACAACACTGCCTCAGGAAGGACTGTATAGACACCAGACACTAGACGGCAAACTGGAACGCGTACAGGAACTCACACGACACTGAATGGAAACAAATAGACACCCGGCGCTCGTTACAAGGTGGAACTAGGACAACTACTACCTCGAAGGGCGACGTGGGAATGAAACCACTCAGATAAAAGGGCGGACTACGACGTAGTAAATGGTAGGAGTGCTGGTAGCACTGGTAAGGAAAGAAACACAAGTGAACGTGTGAGAGGAAAGCTGGCAGCCGATGACTTCTCTTTGTTTTTTGTTTGTTTGTTTTGCACATAATTAGAACCGTAAATTGTTCAGTGTTAGTCCATTGTGTATTCTACACTCCTGGAAATTGAAATAAGAACACCGCGAATTCATTGTCCCAGGAAGGGGAAACTTTATTGACACATTCCTGGGGTCAGATACATCACATGATCACACTGACAGAACCACAGGCACATAGACACAGGCAACAGAGCATGCACAATGTCGGCACTAGTACAGTGTATATCCACCTTTCGCAGCAATGCAGGCTGCTATTCTCCCATGGAGACGATCGTAGAGATGCTGGATGTAGTCCTGTGGAACGGCTTGCCATGCCATTTCCACCTGGCGCCTCAGTTGGACCAGCGTTCGTGCTGGACGTGCAGACCGCGTGAGACGACGCTTCATCCAGTCCCAAACATGCTCAATGGGGGACAGATCCGGAGATCTTGCTGGCCAGGGTAGTTGACTTACACCTTCTAGAGCACGTTGGGTGGCACGGGATACATGCGGACGTGCATTGTCCTGTTGGAACAGCAAGTTCCCTTGCCGGTCTAGGAATGGTAGAACGATGGGTTCGATAACGGTTTGGATGTACCGTGCACTATTCAGTGTCCCCTCGACGATCACCAGTGGTGTACGGCCAGTGTAGGAGATCGCTCCCCACACCATGATGCCGGGTGTTGGCCCTGTGTGCCTCGGTCGTATGCAGTCCTGATTGTGGCGCTCACCTGCACGGCGCCAAACACGCATACGACCATCATTGGCACCAAGGCAGAAGCGACTCTCATCGCTGAAGACGACACGTCTCCATTCGTCCCTCCATTCACGCCTGTCGCGACATCACTGGAGGCGGGCTGCACGATGTTGGGGCGTGAGCGGAAGACGGCCTAACGGTGTGCGGGACCGTAGCCCAGCTTCATGGAGACGGTTGCGAATGGTCCTCGCCGATACCCCAGGAGCAACAGTGTCCCTAATTTGCTGGGAAGTGGCGGTGCGGTCCCCTACGGCACTGCGTAGGATCCTACGGTCTTGGCGTGCATCCGTGCGTCGCTGCGGTCCGGTCCCAGGTCGACGGGCACGTGCACCTTCCGCCGACCACTGGCGACAACATCGATGTACTGTGGAGACCTCACGCCCCACGTGTTGAGCAATTCGGCGGTACGTCCACCCGGCCTACCGCATGCCCACTATACGCCCTCGCTCAAAGTCCGTCAACTGCACATACGGTTCACGTCCACGCTGTCGCGGCATGCTACCAGTGTTAAGACTGCGATGGAGCTCCGTATGCCACGGCAAACTGGCTGACACTGACGGCGGCGGTGCACAAATGCTGCGCAGCTAGCGCCATTCGACGGCCAACACCGCGGTTCCTGGTGTGTCCGCTGTGCCGTGCGTGTGATCATTGCTTTTACAGCCCTCTCGCAGTGTCCGGAGCAAGTATGGTGGGTCTGACACACCGGTGTCAATGTGTTCTTTTTTCCATTTCCAGGAGTGTATATCCCTGCAAAATATAAATAAAGTTTTATAAGCAATAAAAAATAGTTGATCGCGTGTCTTATGCGCTTGTGTGTAACGAAAGCAATTATTTTTGAAGGAAGTTCTTTTTACATGCACAAACATAAGAAATCTGTATTATTATTGTTGTTTTTTTGTATTCAATAGAACTTTCTTCATCATGGGATTTCCTGTTATTATTGATAAGTGCGAAAGATGTTTATGAACAACAGAACTATGTATTATGTTTGACACGTTTTTGTTTTGTGGCTTTTTTTTAATTTTACCTTTTTTGGGTAAATAACGTTGTCTAGTGCTGTATGATAAAACTGTACCTTTTTCTTATTTTTACTGCAACACACCTCTGTTTCACGTTACAAATCAACAATTTTAGAATAAACCCGAATTAAATATTGACGATTTCAATTTTGCTGTACATAGTGTTTATTTTTAAGTAACAGACAGGAAGATATCTACGTGAAATAAAAATGTTCCATGGGCTACGCGGCCTTTATATATCTTCACTCAGTTTCGACACATTTCATCGCTTTCGGTTTCTAGGGTAATCTAGGAAGACAGTGATCTCATACGCAAACAAAGCAACTGAAATGAGGAAAACTATAGTTTTACGCTTACTTGTGATAGTCTACTGTAGCCTACGGTAGTTTAACAACACTACTATATAGTAACTGCTTTTCATTTTTGTAAATATGTTTGTATGAGTATGTTATATGAGAACTGTATAGAAAGTGTTGTAATGGTAAGAGTTGATGATGTTTGGTTTTTGCGGCGCTTGACTGCACGATCATCAGCGCCCATAAAAAATTCAAATTTTCACACAGTCCAATCTAGCCACGTAGACAGATGATGATGCAATGATGAGGACAACACAAACACCCAGTCACCGGGCACAGAAAATCCCCAATCTGGCCGGGAATCGAACACAAAATACTCCGTGATCCATAGGCAGCAATTCTAACCGCGTTTTTTTGGGGGGGTGGTTTTGATCGTTATCGTTCGTTGTATTTGTTCGTAGCGAACGTCACATGACATCCATTGAAGGTCATTGTTGATGCATTCACTGAGTATCGTTCCGGCTGTCACTATACCACGAGCTACAGACATAGTAAGAGTTCCTAACAAGGGAAACTTCCCATCGCAACCCCTTCAGATTTAGTGGGAAGATGGGCAGTGGATAGTCCATCAAAAACTGAATACAGATCATGCGTGAAAACAGCAAGAAGGTGTACTGAACTGTGAAAAAAGAAGCAAAATAGAAACAGTGAACATTCCAAGCTCAAGACTTGAAACACTGAGCGAGTTTGGTCGGGCACCGCTTCGTAGCTGTATGCTCACGGTGTTGGCGTATGAAGTGGGACATCCGTATTCAGATCTCCCTCGTGTCCCACTTTTTCCCACAAAATTATGAACTGTCTGTCCGATCATTGACGTGTCTGTCCACTGGATTCAGATTTGTGTCTATGTCTTGGTGTAACGCTCGTTTCCAATAACGACGTGTAACGAAGGGACCTCCAAACGTACGTACCCGCTATTTGTTCTACAAAAGTTCCTGTTTGGAAGTTTTGACTCTTGAATTTCTTTGTTGTAGCATAGTTGATACCCGTTTATTTGATGTTTTCATTTCTTTGAGAGATCTATGCAGTATCTGGCCTTCTTTCACTGTTCATCACATTTACCTACGACGGTAATAAATTCTTACCACATGACTCATATTCTATAACCAATGTATAGTACGACACTGCTAAGACTACAGAATGAGAACAGACAAGTCAATAACAGGACGGAACGTTCATAATTACGTGGAAAACATGGGGTGCGTGGGAGATTTGAACACGGACCCTCCGATTTACAATCCAACAACGGGACCACACAAGCGCGACGTCGCTGTTTTCGGAATGCGCTGGATGTTGCATATCCGGAAATTTGACAATTCACTGTTTCTATTTTGCTCTTTTTCACAGTTCAGTACTCTTTTTACCTGTTTTCATGTTTGATGTGTGTTTAGTTTTTGACGAACTGTCACTAAATAAGAGAGGGGTGGGGGTGAGTTTCCCTTTTAAGAAGATGGTGGACCTATGCGAAGACTCAGAATGACTTACTGACTGTTTTGAAATAACACTGAAAGAGGATTAATAATTTTCCGTTACATCCCTTGTAGTTTTAAGATTTCCGAAAATTTCTACATTTCGCCATGGGTAAAAATTAAAAATATTACAAGAAGCTTAAAATATTTTATCAGGTGGGGAATTTCTTAAAACAAAATTCGTTCTTGTTATTTTATAATAATTTGATTGGAAACAAAATATAATGTAACTGAAATTAATTTGCTACTTCGTCACTTTATCCACTCTTATCGTTTAAAATCAACATAACACCGTGTGAAGGGTCAGAGGGGAAAAATCGGGTAAGTCACTTTTTCCGATACTGAGTCACTGCTACAGCTCCATTCACACATGTGTTGAGAGGCTAAAACTGGAAACCCCCCTTCCCCCAGCGAATACAGAGATATTAGCATTCTAAGTTTTGCTGCAAGGGGAAGGACCCAGGGGAAAGAAAGAAGCAGGCAATTCAATGGTGACTTATCCACCCCCACGAGAGGAGAGAGCAAACATAATCCTTTTGCAATCTCTGCCCCCCTCTCCCCAGTAAATTAGAGACAAGGAAAAACAAAAAGAGATGGCTATCTGCATAGACTTTGCAAAAAAGGTATCCCTGCCAAATATAGCAACTTACGACGTTTACTTCAAACGGAAATTTTCGTTCAAAATCTATGTTCTTGCAATAGGCGAATCTTTTTTTTTTTGTGTTTATCCTGAATACATTGTGAAAAAGAGCGAAAATAAAGTCATTCTTTTCTCACTTCATCACTTGTGCCTTGGATGAGGACACTAAAGAGCTCTATAGACGGTGTCTCAGGAGGTATGATAAATATGCGGGGATATGACAGGAAAGATCATTCTAACCCCAAAAAAAATCTAGTAAACGTGGGCTCTTTAATGCATACCCTCAGAGCTATGAGTCTTTGTTCAGCAGAAGAGATGTGTTTCACATAGCTAAGATGAACAAGTGCTCATTGCTCTTAAGGTATCAATTTTAGAGCATATGTTTACTGGACATTTTTGCTTCGAATAATCGTGCCTGTCATAACCGTCAATATTGACCATTCCTCCTGGGCCATCCTGTATATTTTGTGACACTGCTGGCCGTCAAAATAAAAACTTCAGTGTCTCCCCCTTCATTCATTATGTAACTCTCAGCCAAATCAGTGACTTGAGAAGATAATAATTAACATTCCTTAGGGGTGGCCATTTGTAATTAAAGTGCGATAAAAATATTGGATTATGGAACGTCAAGGAACTGATGGAAACAGCTGAAAATATTGAAGGAAATGACTGTAGCATTCAAATGCAAACCATCTCCTTTGACTGCAGTCAGTGTTAACCAAGAAACAGGGAACACTGTTGGACACAAAGTATGTTGCAAAATGCCATTTAAAAACTCAGTCTTATAAGCCAATGTATCTGAATGCAGCCACTGTCGTATGCTGGAATATCAAACGAACTTCTCACAGGGGAATGCAAACTGGCATCTTAAGGATATCACGAGAATGTCAACCAATGGATGAACTATTCGGAGTGCCCATACCTGCTTATAACGGTGTGTTTAACTTCTAGTGTACAATAGCTTTGCAATTATTCTAGATATCATTCCAGTTTCAAGGCTAAAATATAAATAACTGCAAAACCTGATTAAGTTTTTCCGTCCTGATGCTATGAAGTTCTACAGTCAGCTGCCCAACGGCCAGATGTACGTGATATGAGTACTATCGCTGTGTTATCACAACCAGAAATTAATTTGTTCGTGATTATTATGGAATTACTGTGTCTGTTTCGCTTGACTTATCTGTTTCTTTCTCCTTAAAAAGCGACGTTTCACTGCATCTTGGGAAATTATTTCATTCTGGGAACACTCCAAATGGTAATACGAGGGCTGTCCAGAAAGTAAGTTACGATTGATCGCGAAATGAAAATCACAGTGAAAATCAGAAATGTTTCATTTGTAACAGTTAGCTACACCTTTCAGCTACTTCTCTACGTAGTCGCCGTTCTGACTCAGACATTCGTCGTAACGTTGTACCAACTTTCCAATACCCTCATCATAGAAGGCAGCCGCCAGTGCTTTCCGCCAATTCTCTGCGCTGGCCTAAAGCTCGTTGTCTGTGCCAAAATGTTGTCTTCATAGCCAGCGGTTTGTTTGAGCAGAGATGAAACTCAGTGGGAGACAATTACGGGCTGTATTGTGGGTAACCAAACATTTCCAATTGAAACGATGCAGGAACATCTTCATTGCCCCTGCAGAATGAGGCTGAGAATTGTCTTGAAGAAGAAACCGCACGACAGTTATGTAATGTTGGTTGCATAGCTTCAGGGGAAAATTCTCACCAGGCCCTCGTACTTGGCTGGAGACACTATTTTCTATAACATCTTTACGCGCTCACTAAGAGCTCAGGAATAAAAAGAGCGACATAATTCTACCTAGAGTCATACTAGAGACACTGCCCAACACATCTTTGCAAAGCTTTGTCGGATTTTCATAGTCGTTTCCATTTCGCGACCGATCGTAACTTACTTTCTGGACAGCCCTCGTAACTCTTATTCCACATTCAATGCACCCAAGATGTTTAATTTAGGAAATAAAAAGTGTTGTATGTTCTCATATATTAATGTAATCACAGTTCAAATTTTAAAATAGCTGTTTCTCTAGTTTTATAAAAACTGACCTTCCTGTGTCTTTCCTCTGACCCTCCATGTGTGTCTAAAAAAAGGAAGTAATCAGTATAATGATTATAAATAAAGTTTGACTAATTTTGCTTGAAGTGCGCTGGTTTCTTTTTTCGATATATGTTTGTCCTCTTTTTGAAAGATACTCTCACAGGCCTTCCATGTAGCTGTGATACATAATCTTTTCATCTTGTGGAATGAAAACCACAAACAGTTATATGCAAGATCCTTTATTTGGTACAACAACCGGTTTCGTAGCTCCAAGCCACATCTTCGGGTGGGCATCTGAATACAAACGGGAAATATCAGTTAAAAACAGAATATTCCCCAATCAATAAGAAAGGATAGCAAATAAATTTTCACATTACTTATGTCAAATGAGACGTAGATGTGGGGATGAATAGGAGACCTAACACTCACTGTCCAAATAATAGTAACCCGCCAAGTAAGCGTGCTGTGAGTTTGTAAATAGGCAGGATGGTGTCATCAACATCAACATCCTCCAACAATCGAGCGGGAACCTACAACATAGTCAAACCAAGTGTAAAAATCACGGAATGTATCCTTAAAAACAGCACCCTCCATGTTAACTAAATTTCTCAAAGTCCAGGAACAATATCTCATCGCCCGTGTTAACTAAACGTCTCCAAGTTCAGGAACAATATCTCATCGCACCATATGAGCTCCAGCAATAACAGTACTGAACCTACAGGAACAGACGGAAATCTATCATAGCGTGGCGCATGCGCGCCGACCAGGCACACGCCGCGCCATTGCAGTATATCATAGGACAAGAACCCCGTAAGCTCGTGTCCTGACGGTGAAAGTTGGCTAGCTTCTTTACGAAACCAAATTCCTTATAACTGTAAATGTCCAGTGTTACATACCACTGTACACAGCCCCACACACTATTGACTTACAACAAGGTGTAACTGAACAAACATCTGAACCAATATGGTAAGTTTAACGTCGTGTTCGTAATATAAAAAACACTGACGGAAAAAATAGCAAAACCAAAATATAATTAATGTAGAGTTATGAAATTTCGGGCAAACATTTGTCTAGGTAACGTATTTAAGTGATTCATACTGCAAGATCACAGGTTAATGTAAGCGTGAGATAAGCCATTACAAATGTCAAATGCTGGTACATTAATAACAAGTGTAACTGCAAGAATGTTGAATGTTGAATGCACTCTGTCGTACAGGTAACAGATGTCAGTTTGTGGGATGAAGTTCCATGCCTGTTGTACTTGGTCGATCAATACAGGAACGTGGTTAATACTGGTTGTGGATGACGCTGGAGTTGTCGTCCAATGATGTCCCACATGTGCTAGATTGGAGACAGATCTGGTGATCGAGTAGGCCAAGGCAACATGTCGATGCTCTGTAGAGCATGTTGGGTTACAACAGCACTACGTGGGTGAGCGTTATCCCGTTGGAAAACAACCCTTGGAATACTGTTCATGAATGGCAGCACAACAGGTCGATCACACCCGGCCATCACTGGCACCGAGGCAGAACACGTTTCCAGCAGAAAACACAACAGACCTCCACTCCACCCTCCAATGAGCTCTCGCTTGATGCCATCGAAGTCGCAAACTATTGTGGTTAGGGCTCAGTGGAATACACCCTACGGGGCGTCTGGCTTGAAGTAACAGATTTGTCCTTGAACTAACTGATATGTAACAGTTCGCTGTGCCACAGTGGTACCAACTGCTGCACGAAGCAGGTGCCGAACACGACAGTCTTCTCTCTCGGTAGTGCCAAGTGGCCTCCCGTTTTTCTTGCTAGCGTGGCTTCCCGTGACCACAACTGCTAGCAGTCACGTACAGTGGCTACATTTCTGTCAAGCATTTCCGTAGTACCGTCGAAGGAACATCCAGCTCCTCGCAGCCCTATTACACGACCTCATTCAAACTCAGTGAGGTGATGATAATGGCATTCTTGACCAACGTCAACTCACCGCGTCCAATCTCAAAAGTAACTAATACGCACGACATTTACAGCGCGCATGCAGAGCAAACCTGATTTGCATCTTCGTAGTGGCACTACTAGAGCCACTCTTATGCGACTGACGCGAAATTGGTATAGACATTATCTTTCAGATGTAGAAACGCGCCTGCCAACTTTCGTTTACGTCGAACATTCCTTTTTGGTGTTACGTTTTCTTTACGGCAGGGTAATTTACTGGTATCGATCTAAAAAAAAATTAAAACCCATTCCCACGCCCTAGGAAAAGCCGCTCACTATTGAAGCCAACAAGTTCAAAACCATAAGTGGCAATGGACGGAAATCAGTACATAGGAACAGTGAAACAAATCACTGTAGTAGGAGGATAAGACAAGCCCATCCGGCAAAAACAATCTATATTAAGGCCCTATAGACCTGCAAAAAAAAAATAAATAAATAAATAAAAAAAATTGAAAATATAATGGGGACAAAAAGAACACAGAATAACAGCACAATTAAAAGGTAAAGACAAATGCTAATAACGGGTTGAAGGTGCCGAAAACTATGCCTAGAAACGGTGTATTACTATTATTTGGACAATGAATGGTGGGTTTTCTGCCCGTCCCCACATCTGGGTCTCATATAACGTAATTTATTTGAGTATTTATTCGGTATTGCCGTTATTAGTGATTGAGGGAACATTCCGAATATTTATTTTTTATTTTCAGATGTTTTCCTATTGTATTCGGACATCAACCAGAAGATGTGGCTTTAAGCTACGAAACTGGTTGCGTTTCCATATAAAGTATCTTACATACAATGATTTGTGGTTTTCATTCCACAAAACGTGCCTTCATAGCTGCGGTTACCCTGAACGCAAAGTTGTTTGCAAGTATTTTTTCAGAAACAAGTTATCAATCGTTCGGTACAGCAATGGCTTGGATTCCCAAAAGTTTACGGAACCTCTGCTTCTAGGCGAATATGTCTCAGATGAATATTTATCTAGCTCGACAATCGACGCAGGTTCCAGGTTGGGACTTCAAATGGCTCAAAGGGCTCTGAGCACTATGGGACTCAACTTCTGAGGTTATCAGTCCCCTAGAAATTAAAACTACTTAAACCTAACTAACCTAAGGACATCACACACATCCATGCCCGAGGCAGGAGCCGAACCTGCGACGGTAGCGGTCGCGCGGTTCCAGACTGTAGCGCCTAGAACCGCTCGGTCACCCCGGCCGGCGGTTGGGACTTCCTCGAGCCTGACTGACGGTATCATCGAACTCCTCCCAAATTGAAGATATACTGACCGTTATTAAGGTAATTGGTTGTTTATTCATTTTTTAATTATCTTGTGTTTGAGCAAGTAAGTTGAATGCAAATTGACCCTTTTTTGAAAATACCTAACTGTTCTTGTATCCAGACAGGAAAAATTGTGTAGTTTCTTTGCAAAACAAATTCTTTATAATAGTAAACCACAACAACTCGACGTTACATAGTTCCAGTTCTTATCTAACTTGAAATATTTTCAGCAGATTGTCTTCGTTCAGAATGGAAGCATACTAGAAAGTAAGACTTTAACTGAGTCTTCTTATCTAGAAAATGTGCCGTTAATGCAGAGAAACTAATATTATTTATAGTTGTCCACCCGTCGTTGCCTTTGCACCAACCAAATAATTTCTTGTTTTATCAAATAACTAGGCGTTAGTTTGATAACGTTTTTCGAAATTGTAAATTATAATTTGGGCAAAGCATATTTATGATCGTTTAAAATGTTGTGTATCTAATTTCATAATTTCATTTAATGTGATCGGATTTATAACACTGAAAGATTTATTTATGGATTGCTGTAAACAAAAATCAGTTGCAGGAGATGGCGTCATAAAAGAAAGTAAATCAGGATCTGGTCGGGAACGAAACGACATGACTGCATACACACTGAGACTCACTTTCACTTCCTGGAAGGGGGACTTCATCTGAAGAGAAAGAAGACACTGGTGAAGACTATTTACGAGAAACGATTCCTCGAATTTCTGCAGAAGGATCAATTTAAATTGATTCTTGATCCACATCTTTCCAGAGATTTTACTGAATGCTTGGACTTTAGATGTCCTACCGCTTTGGTTAGGAGCCAGAAGATAAGGAAGTTATCTGCTGGCAGTAATGGCATTTCCCGTTTTTAATCCAGTTTGGCGAAAAGAGACCAGATAAGTTTTCCTGGTTGAAGGCGATGTGGTTGACTTATATCCAGCAGTAATAAAAAATGTGTTATATGGAAAAATTAAAATACATTACTCGTCAAAATGAAGCACCCAGAACACATGGTGGGATGTCGATATAACTTCGTACACGCACAAAACAACGGCGGCTTTTGTAAATGATTCAAGTCGCAGTTCTCTGCGACAGGTAGAACGGCCACCAGAGTGCATTAGTGTTGTTACTAGGTCTGTCAGGGTATTTGACAACCATTAACAAAGTCAAATGTTGAATGATCGCTGCGAAGGACATGGAGGTGCTGAGGACACGTGTGAGACAGCTTTATCATCACCTGACAGAGTTTGAATGGTGCCTCATTGTGGGTCTCCTTTTGGCCGACTCCTCGAACTGTGTAACACATAGATTTGTTGGGTATTCGAATGCCATAATGGCCCATTGTTCGACTGCGTGAGAATGTGAGGGCAAACAAACCCGTCGTTAAGCTTTCGGTCGACCACGTTTTATCACTACGAGGATCGCCATGGTGTACTCCAAGCACAGTGTAAGCCATTCATAGTTGCGTCTGCCTTCCGGGAACGAATAATGAATTCCCTACAACATTTTGTATCATCCTGCACCATTGGTTGGAGACTAGCACCAGCCGGACCACGGAGTTACCGGCCCATACGTAATATCCAATTAACACCACAACACAAATGACAGCGTTTGGAGTGGGGCCGTTACCTAGAACCACTGACCGCTGATGAATAGCGTAACTTTGCGTTCAACGATGAATCGTGACTCTATCTCGGATGACCATTGTCGGCGAGTATGGTGGCGACCTGGGGAAAGGGGCCATTCTTCCAGTGTTTCGGAGAGGCACAACGGTTTTACCTCTAGCGTCACAGTGTGGGGAACTATCGTGTATAACCTCAGGTCACGCTTGGTAGTAACTGAGGGGGCTCTGATGACAGAACAGTACGTCAAGGACATCCTGCGTCTTCATGTGTTAAGTCTCATGCGCCGGCAGATGTGGCCGAGCGGTTCTAGGCGCTTCAGTCCGGAACCGTGCTGCTGCTGCGGTCGCAGGTTCGAATCCTGCCTCGGGCATGGATGCGTGTGATGTCCTTAGGTTAGTTAGGTTTAAGTAGTTCTAAGTCTAGGGGACTGATGAAAATGGTTCAAATGGCTCTGAGCACTATGGGACTCAACTGCTGAGGTCATTAGTCCCCTAGAACTTAGAACTAGTTAAACCTAACTAACCTAAGGACATCACAAACATCCATGCCCGAGGCAGGATTCGAACCTGCGACCGTAGCGGTCTTGCGGTTCCAGACTGCAGCGCCTTTAACCGCACGGCCACTTCGGCCGGCAGGGGACTGAAGACCTCAGATGTTAAGTCCCATAGTGCTTAGAGCCATTTGAACCATCTGAACGTCTTGATGAGGGACTCCCATGGCCAGCAACATCCTCAGATGATTAGCCGATAGAATGTGTGTGGGACCAGTTCGGACGTCAGCTCCGTTCCAGTACCCGCATCCAGTATATCAACGACCACTTACAACAGTTGTGGGCCAGCTTGTCTCAGCAGAGGATACAAACGGCTTTATTACACCCTTCCCAAACGAATGACTTGATGCATTCAAATCAGAGGGGATGCTGAGTCATACTGATAAGTGAGCTCATTCTGCCAAGTTCTCTGTAACTGTCACCCGGTTTTTAATCACTGAAATAACATCATATGCCCTCTCAATTCATGAAGTTTAACTTTGTTTCCTCCTGCCCTTCTAGGTGCTTCACTTCTTCTGTCAAACAAGGTACATATTGTTACACTAATGAATTTGAAAATTTTATAATGTGACATACATACCGTCATTATTATAATCAACAATACAGTATTACGTTGAGTAGATCCTTATTTGACAAGTAAAGAACGCCGCCTTCCCTCCAGGGATTCCCATTTGAGTTCCGAAGCGTCTCCGTTACAGTTAGTTTTGTTCGAACCCGCCGGTAACAAATGCATCAGCCCTCCTCTGAATTACTTCGACATTGTGATCCAAAAACGGACTCCAGTCACAGTAATATAGGCCACGTGGCAACCAGTAAGAAAATACTCGTAAGTCGTTAGAACATTAAACCCATAAGATCGGGATGGGACGCAGCCTTCAAGCTGTGTTCTGTGGTAAACTGTACTTTACATGTGTATCATTCATTTTATTCACAAAATAACAGCAATCGTCCTTTGAATCGTTGTACAGTAAATATATGTCATCAACATATCTGCACCACAGAACAATATTACTAGCAAAGAACGGAAACAGAGTGCCAATTTTGTCACTTTCTTTAATTTATTTTAAAATTATCGGTGTTTGTTAATATATATATACAGTGCGTAATGTTTGTCTTACGGAAAGTTACTGCTTAATGTGTTGTTGAAAAAATGGTGTGCTTAATCAGTTTTACTGTAATCCAAAGAAAAATTAAACAACTTGATCTGGAAAACCAGTATGTAACGCCTATAATTAAATCCGTCCCTCAGAAATGTACTTAGTCTCGTGAACACCGAGGTCTATGGGCCTGTGCAAAATCTGATAAAATTCGCTATGCAAATAAACAGTTAACTACACTTTCCCTTTTAGCTCTTGAATCACAACGGATGTAAACTTGGTATTCTGTTCTCTCCACAGTAGGGATACAAAATATTCAATCTTGGCTCAGGGAAGTGCAATGCCAGCCATAAAACAGCTTCATTCAAATAATGCCACTCGACATGGCAGAGGACGAGGTAATGATAACAGGATATGCTAAGACCGAATTCTTGGTTCGAAAATTGTAATCAAAATAAAGCTTCCCCTTCACAAAATCTAATATGAAACATTTTGCATTAACTTCAAAATCAGTGAACTTCTCAACTGTTCTACAATTCTCATTTACTGACGTAGTTAACAATACTTGTATTGTTACATTACAAAACGTTTAACGTAGTTTAACAAAATAGACTCCAAAATTTAACTTGTCTGTATCAGGTTTACAAAATACACAGAATATTACAAATAGAGTATACCTAATCAATCTAGACATTAAATCTGATGGAAGATACTTGTTTCCTACATTCATGGGTCGGTAATGTTAGAATTATGAAAATCCACATTGCGTTGCTGCATACTTAAAACTAAATATACAAAATGTCATTACTTTACAAAACTGTATTATGCTGCGTCCATAGGCCAACAGCTTAATTCTCACAGCTAGCCACTAGGTTAAAGTCTGTCATCGTACCTTTATCAGAGTGCAACGGCAACTGGTTGTGCGCTCCTCGAGCCCTTACTTACAGTCGATTCTGCCACTCAGGCAACATCTTTGGTTCAGTGGTGACAAAGAGACAATCTCTCCTACATGTGACAACCTTTTCATGTCATTTTTCATGGAATATATTACGAAATCGGGCTTCACGTACAAGTGGACCCCTTACATAACCCACTGGCGGGGATTTGTTAGATTTGTCATACGGTTTGGATGTGCAATGGACACCGAATGTAGGGCAAATTTTTTTTACATTAGACTTTACAGTGTGAATAATAGGTATTACATAATCAATCCTAAAGACAGTACAAATCATCGATCTCTTGAGCAAGCCGGCGCTCTGGTGCAGAAGTTGTAAATTTCAAGTCTGGTAATGTCATATATAAAATGTTCTAACTTCTTGTTGCTAGAAGATGCATAAAATTAATGATACTGAGAGTAAAGTATAACCATAGTTGTCAAGAAAATAATGGGAAAATGGCTGAGGAAAAGTTGGTGCATGGCTGAAGCTTATAACCATGTAGACGTGGCTGCATTATGAAGTTCAACTCTTTGCAGTTTCACATCTGAGCATTAGCCGTAGTAGATTGGTCCAGCGTCCAAGAACGCCTAAACAAGTCACCATAGTCCCACTCCAGTACAAAGGTACAGTTGGTACCTGGCACCATATTTAACGACCCAAAGGTGATTGTTCTCAGTACATCAGTATTGTGATGATGATGATCATCACTACATTTGAAAATGAAGATTCTTCATCGATCCATATCGTGCATAGCCACACTGAAGTACTGATGCTGATATCCAATAGCTCCAATACCATGAGCGGAGGGAGGAAATTTGATGATGGAAGGTGGGAAGCAGTAAGACAGGTAAGGTAGTGGAACATATCCTAATAAATGTAGCAAAATGTCTATATAAGTTCTAAATCATCCTATGCTGAGTGTTTCAACATGACAACTTCTAATGAATGTGGGAACAGTGAACAGTAAAGATGCAATATCCTAATAAAATCATGAACTGGACTAAGCCATAGTGCTGCACATTATGGCATGTCAATTCTATACAGTATAATGAGAACTGTGGGAACATTCTGCCTGTAAGTACAATAATTCTCAATAAATGTGGCATCAGTCTGTGTGAGTATATCGATACTAGCATACATGCTAAATAAACAAGACATAAAGATTTAAGCAAACAAGGCAAGACAATGTTATTGGTAATAGATAATCCTTCACAATGACCTACAGTGGCCTATATACCTGTCATAATGCATATATCACTGGTCAGACATATTAGAAAAGTAGTGAGATGACTACAACCTCATTTTACGTAGTATACATCCTGACAAAATATTTAAGAAGGTAATAAGAAATACTCATGGTGAGGCTGCATGTGGCCATTATATAAAGTATACATATTAATCGAAGATCATAGGTTGGTTACGTGGCCGTTATAGAGTATGCATGAGTACATAGCTGCCTAAAATTGTAGTGTAAATTTAAAGTTCCTGGCTCTCAATGGCCATTTGACATAAATGCATACACAAACTACCCATAAAATGTCATGAATGTTAGAATGGTGGCTCTCAGTGGCTTTGTTTATGCAGTACTGTGACATAATTACCTAAGAAAACCTAACAGTAAAATCAAGAATTGAATGGCTCCAGGTGGCCTTCTACTTAGAATACATGCACATCTTAGTAACTAAAACAACAGTAGAGAAAATATCAATCAGAGGCTCCAAGCAGCCTTCCTACACACATAAATGCCGGTCTTAATAGCTATAAAATGATTGGGGCTCCAAGTGGGCTAATACATGATATACATGCAAATCTTAATAACTAAATCAGTTGAATAGAAAATGTCACCCAGAGGCGCCAAGTTGCTTTCCTACTTACATAAATGCTGATCTTAGTAGCTATAAAATGTTACAGACATCATATTTGTGGCTCGAAGTGGCCAAGTTTTACAAAGAAATAATTGTTGACCTTAATAACTAAAAAGTGACAAAAATGTTCAGTGAGGCTCACAGCAGCCCTGTTCTTACATGAAGTAAATGCTGATATTAATTGCTGATGTGACAGAAAACATCTTTCTGGCTCAAGGTGACCTTGTTTTACATAGCATGAACGTCAAAGCTAAGAAAGTACCATAAAATATCATCTACGTATAACTTTATATGGCACTCAGAAGCCTATTCATGATTAATAACGGAAATGTGTAGCTCAGCATGGCTTTCTACGAAAACAAAGTGCATAAATATCGGTAGTATATGAAAGTATGGCTGTATATGGCCTGTACGAGTACATATTAGACAATTAGACTCTTAGAGAAAAAGCACAATAATTATAGATTGTGTAGCACCCTCAGGGTTTCATAAAACTATCTATTAAATGACCTATATCTCTAACAATACGCATATCTGCAGGGAAGAATATGGGAATGATTGATAAGGGCAGTGTATCTGTAAAGAAAAGGAATAACAGTCAAACGTCATTCGTCTTGAGTCAAGAACTGCTATGGCTAAAGCAAAGGAAAATTGTGATTATGGTATATGCAAACATAAAGGCATGAGTTACAAGTGCAATATAGCTTACTGACTAGATAAATGTAACACATCACAGTCAATAAAGAGATAACTATGCAAGGATCAGAGTGAATTGCAGCAATAGTGAAACCTGTAAATGTGATTAGTAACCAGAAAAAAGAAGCAATCAAGCATGCTAACATAAGAAGGCAGTATCGTAAGCAGTGTCACAAGGAATGGTGAAGAAAAATGTTTTTAGGTGTAAAGCTTCTGCGACGGTCTCCCACAAACACATCCAATTATGTGGCACAACGTAAGACAGATTTTCCTAGAAGGGCGCAGTATACACAAAATATTTATCAACATCATAGAATATCATTAAGACAATAATACTTTATATCTAACACAAAATGCAGACAAAAAATTCTTAATCCTAAATCTTCATACAATCTGCCTAAGTTACCTACCACACTAAGAGAAAAATGTTTATAAAGGCCTGCCAGGAAATAGTGTGAGAAGTGTCAACGGTGTTTAATTTCCTATAAGTTGCTTATGTCGTGCCTCCTGTGTACTGTATTTCCTGCCCTTTCATTTGCATCTGTTTACGAGCATAATGTCTCGTTTCGATGCAATGAGTCTTTGGTACATTGGTTCTGCGAAATATAGGAAATAGAAGAGAACATGTAATGGACATGAGTGACAGGTTACATTGATTTCTTAAATCTACATAGGTGAAAGCAAGTAAACTAGTGATATCACCAAGAATAAAAGATGTCGCTAATTAGAGCAGTCTAACGTTCTTTAATTTATTTTAAAATTATTGGTGTTTGTTAATGGATGTACAATGCGTAATGTTTGTCTTACGGTAAGTTACTGTGTAATGTGTTGTTGAACAAATGGTGTGCTAAATCAGTTTTACAGTAATCCAAAGAAAAATTAAACAGCTTAATCTGGAAAACTAGTAAGTAATGCCTATAATTAAATCAGTCCCTCAGAAATTTACTTAGTCTCGTGAACACCGAGGTCTATGGCCCTGTGCAAAATCTGATAAAATTCCCTATGCAAATAAACAATGAACTACACTTTCCTTTTTAGCTCTTGAGTCACAACTGATGTAATCTTGGTATTCTGTTCTCTCCACGGCAGGCATATGAAATATTCAATCTTGGCTCAGAGAATTGCAATGCCAGCCATAAAATAGATACAAATCATGTCACACGACATGGTAGAGGATGAGGTAATGATAACAGGATATGCTAAGACCGAATTCTTGGTTCGAAAATTGTATTCAAAATGAAGTTCCTCCTTCACAAAAACTAATATGAAACATTTTACATTAACTTCAAAATCAGTGAACTTCTCAACTGTTCTACAATTCTCACTTACTGATGTAGTTAACAATACTTGGATTGTTACATGACAAAGGTATAACATAGTTTAACAAAATAGATTCCAAAATTTAACTTGTCTGTATCAGGTTTACAAAATACACAGAATATTACAAATAGGGTATACCTAATCAGTCTGTACATTAAATCTGATGGAAGATACTTGTTTCCTACATTCAAGGGTCGGTGCTGTTAGAATTATGAAAATCCACATTGCGTTGCTGCATACTTGAAACTAAATATACAAAATTTCATTACTTTACAAAACTGTATTATGCTGCGTCCATAGGCCAACAGCTAAATTCTCACAGCTAGCCACTAAGTCAAAGTCTGACATCGTACCTTTATCAGAGTGCAACGGCAACTGATTGTGCCCTCCGCGAGCCCTTACTTACAATCGATTCGGCCACTCAGGCAACATCTTTGGTTCAACGGCGACAAAGAGACAATCTCTTCCACATGTGACAACCATTTCACATCATTTTTCATGAAATATATTACAAAATCGGGCTTCACGTACAAGTGGACTCCTTATATAACGCTCTAGCGGGGGTTGTTAAAGTTGCCATACGGTTTGGATGTCCAATGGACACCGAATGTAGGGAATAGGGAATTTTTTTTTTACATCAGAATTTACAGTGTGAATAATAGGTATTACATAATCAATCCTAAAGACAGTACAAATCATTGAGCTCTTGAGCAAGCGGCCGGCCGCGGTGGCCGTGCGGTTCTAGGCGCTTCAGTCCGGAACCGCGGGACTGCTACGGTCGCAGGTTCGAATCCTGCCTCGGGCATGGATGTGTGTGATGTCCTTAGGTTAGTTAGGTTTAAGTAGTTCTAAGTTCTAGGGGACTGATGACCTAAGATGTTAAGTCCCATAGTGCTCAGAGCCATTTGAACCATCTTGAGCAAGCCGGTGCTCTGGTGCATATTGTGTTTTGAAGACTGCGAAGTTTAAGCGCTTCTCTCCAAGACTGTTACATGCAATGAAAGAGGACGATCTAGATCGTACAATAGAGGACTGCGATTAGTTAAATGCCATAGTGCGCAACAACGAAGTGCTTGAAGAGATGATTCTGTGGTCTGATGAGGCAAAATTGAAATTTAATGGTACAGTAAACGGCCACAATTGCGTCTACCGGATCGCTGCAATTACGGTCGTCAGTGTTGACAAAGCCGTGGATTTACCGGAAGTGAATGTGTGGTGTGGGTCATTTCATCGGGATTTGATTCGACCGTTCTTCTATGACGGCACCATTACCGATGTGTGTACCTAGAGAAGCTTTTTTTGCAACCCGTGACTTGTATGGGGACAAAAATTTTCTCTTTCAGCAAGATAGTACAGATAGTACCACAGCCCACTACGATAATCGTGTCAGGGAGTAGTTCAACGGAAATTTGTCCACGCGATGGATAGGCCGAAGAGGTGTTATCGAGTATCGATCGCGTTCTCCAGATTTAACGGAACTGAGCTTCTATCAAAGGCGACCACTAAAAGATCATTTATCAACAAAAGCCACGTACATTGTATGAACCTAGAGAATACATCGAACATTCCTGTGTGGATAACCAACTGGACAAGTTGCAGTCGGTAGTTCGTGCAGCAGCTTGGCGACACCGCCTGTGTTAATAGTGACCGCATCGAACAGCTACACTGAATTTTACAACTTGAAACTGAAGCTACACTTTCACCGAAAATGAGAGGTTTCAGTCATTTAATTTACAAATTATGGGCAATTAAACAGCGTATACATTTCTGCGTCACTCTGTCTTTCATGATCTCTTGAATACAGCAACAGCCTATTATTATTAAGCGAGATTGTACATTTACATGCAATTCTCGTAGATTGGAGAGGTAGTAACACACTGCTTCATATAATTTTGACCACAGGCACCTTTCTTTCTTTATTGAAATTTACTCTGTAACAAGTACAAGTTTTTTTCTTTTTTAGAAATTCGAGTCATGTGTTTTCAGAATATGGAAACAGACGACTCAACATAAAACTCAATTTTTTACTTCCGTGAACTGTGTATGCAGTGGTACGATAATCGTGACATTCGAAGCGTGTACACCGTGCACCGCATGCAGCTACCACTGGATCTCTGATGCGGGTTGGAGAGTGGGAAAAAAACTGATTACGGCGAGATTACATTAGCACCGCTGCCTTTCTCCTAGCAGTGTCCTGGAATGACTGCTTTCACGGCAGTGCGACTGCATCGGGTTACATCCACATACAATCCCTTCTTGCTTTAACACGCACAGCGAGCTCGAGCATTAACACCGAGTTATGGGCGTTTAGATTCTGCAACCTTCACTTGACGTTTACTCTCTGCAACCTTCACTTACGAAATTATAGGTAAAGTAGAAGCTATTAACTGAGAGTATCCGGCTTTTAAAAATTGTGAAGTCAGTAACTAATGGATACACTCTCATTTTTGCAATTATTTTGAACACAAATTTTTGACTGAGATGCTAGTATGTTTGAGCAGAATCTACATATCTATATCTGTATCAACACTACGCAAGAAACCTTATAGTGTCCGGCGGTGGGTACTTCTGGCACCACAATCTTCTTTCCACCATTCCTTTTCCATTCGCGAATTGCTTCTTGGACAAATGACTGTCGGTAAACTTCCGTATTGGTTTTAATTTCTCGACGTCGCCATTTCGCGAGACATACGTGGGAGTAAGTTGTGCGTTTCCCAACATTTCCCGGAAGACGCTATCTCGGAATTCCAACAAAAATCTCCTCCGTGATGCACAACAACCCTCTTGTAGCGTTTGCCAATGGAGTTCACCGAGCATCTCCGCAATCCTCGAAGGCGAATTAATCGATAACGTGACGAAACACGCCCTCTTCTATAAGGAAGAAAAGTAAAACTAACACTAAAATATATACTTAACTAATCGTTTGATGATGAAGCCCGCCCGGTTAGCTGTGCGGTCTAACGCACTGCTTTCTGGCCGGGAAGGCGTGCAGGTCCACGGCACGAATCCACCCGGCGGATTACTGTCGAGGTTCGGTGTGGCAGCCAGTCTGTGGATGGTTTTTAAGGCGGTTTTCCATCTGCCTCGGCGAATGCGGGCTGGTTTGATGAGCAAACACTTTCTTCACGTACTCGTACACAATAATTACTGTACACGCAAAAATTGGGGTTCCACTCGTCTGGTGGGAGACGTTCCTGGAGCGTCCACTGGGGGCCGAACCGCACCATAACCCTGGGTTCTGTGCGGTGAGTGGACTACTGTAGTCTGTTGTGTACCACTGAGGGCTATGGCGGGGACGAAGCCTCTCCGTCGTTTCTAGGTCCCCAGTTCCATACAATACAAACGTTTGATGAAGATTTGTTTCAGCACCTGATACACACTTATCTTCACTGTCAGTAAGCGTGAATTCAAATTAAAAATACTTTCAAAATTATCACATGCAGCTTAATGGCATCTTTGCTTTAGACGAATGGCGTGTGTCTACCTTCCAGTTGTATTTAGTTAGATTGTCCTCCTTACCTTTTAGATAAAAAAAAAAAAAACGAAGCACCGTGCTCAAAGGTCCTGGCGGCCCATCGCTCCCGACTGTCCGACGTGCCATCCTCTGCCAATGGCGTCGTTGAATGTGGTATGGAGGGGCGTGGGGTCAGCACACAGCTCCGTGGCCGTTGTCAGTTTTCGTGACTTGGAGCCGCTACTACTCAGCCAAGTAGTTACTCAGCTTCGAGAACGAGGCTGATTGCACCCCATTCCAGTCCTCCCACCAAGGAAAAATCTCTGTCAGTACCGGGAACCGAACCCGTGTTTTCCAGATAGCACTCAGCCGCGTTTACCTCTCAGCTACGGAAGCAGACAACTTCCACGTGCGTTAAATAAATATATGAAAATGATACTGGATACGAGGTCTTTCGACAGAGTGTTCTGGTTCGGATTTCACTACCAAGACAGGTGCCGTGAAGATGGGACACAGGGGCACAGGAATCGTGTACATAAGGCGTGGAGATTATTTCACGGCCGACTGTCCAGATAAAGATTTTCGGCTTAACGCTAAATGGTTGTCTTGTAAAGAACATGGCAGATATCCTTCCTCCGTATGTGTACAAGTTGGCTTGAGTTCCGTCACTGACAACCACAACAGAGACAAGACCTTAAAGTCACTCTTTTCTCCTTCGGACTTTCCGGATGAATCTGACCCTATATGAGTCATTTATCCTAAATTTTGTCATCGGCTACAGAGCCTGTCTGTTAATCATACAGATCAAATGGTGTATGAAGTACTGAAGAATCTCGTTAGTATAAACAAAGTTAGAAAACGAAATAGAAAAATCAGTCCTCCAGATAACGCGAGTTTACTTTAAAAGGGCACTGCCGATTTCCTTCCCCATCCTTGACACAACCCGAGCTTGTGCTCCGTCTCTAATGACCTCGATGTCGACAGAACGACAGACTCAATCTTCCTTCCTTCCTTCTTCATTCACACACTTTCGTTTCTCTTCTTATCACTTACATCAATCTGTGCAGTTAACTCACTTGTATCCTTTTCAATTACATCAACCACTGCAGTTAACTCGTTGATTAACCTCAAAATGATCAGAGAATAAGTATTTAATTCCTTGATACTTTTCCTGAGTGCTTGAGCTCAAGTAGTATGATAGTTAATTCTGTTGTTGAGCACCTGAGTTTTCAGGTCAGTGTACACACGAATTTTCTACCCTCCTCTTTCAGACTGATTGTGGGTGGATGTTCGCACAAACTTTTCCGTGCCGTAAACTATTGTGTTGTTTCACCATATATACAGGGTGATCATAACTAAAGTTAAATTTCAGACCGCTGTAGAAGTAACACCACTGGTCAGAATGACGTCAAATTGCAACGGAACATTATCGGAGAAGGGGGAAAACGCATGGCAGAAGAAAATAAATAGTTACAAAATATAGCAATAAATGGCGCTGTAAGCATCACAATTTAAGAACGATCGACTACAAATGACAAATAAATCACACAACAATATCTAAGGTGTACGTTTGACGTTAAACAAACTGTACTACTCAGTGTGCGTGGGTGTACAGTTAGTTACGTAAGCCCATCCACCACGGCAACGTCATCTTCACATCGTATGGCAAAAATCGATTTTTAATTGTCCTGAGGCCAAAAACCGCATAAAAAGAGGTTTTTAATTGTCCTGAGGACAAAAACCGCATAAAAAGCATAAATCAAAATCAAATCGGATTATTAATTTCCGTGTGACTGGTGCAAAACATGTTCAGTATGCTGTCCACCGTTTACTGTAACAAGTTGAAATCGAGAAACAGCATGTGCCACAACTGATCGAAGTGTTTCCGGGGTAGCGTTGAGAATGTGTTGCGCAATGCGTGCCTCCAATGCAGCTAAGTTTGCAATCGGAAAACTGAACACAACGCCTTTCAGATAGCCCCACAGCCAGAAGTCACACGGATTAAGATCAGGTGATAGGGACGGCCGGGCTGTAGGGAAATGGCGGCTGATGATTCTAGCATTTCCGAAATGACACTTCAGCAGCTGCTTAACTGGATTTGTAATGTGCGGAGGTGGGCCATCTTGCATAAAAAGGAACCCATCCACACATCCACGCTGTTGGAGAGCTGGAATGACGTGGTTGCGCAAAATACACTCATAGCGTTTACCAGTGACGGTAAAGATAACATGACCTGAAGCACCTGTATCTTCGAAAAAAATATGGACTTATGATAAATGACGCCGTAAACCCGCACTAAACAGTGACCTTTTCAGGATGAAGTGGTACTGGTTGATTTGCGTGTGGATTTTCCGTTGTCCGTATTCGATAATTCTGTGTACTGACATCCTGTCAGATGGAAGTGGGCTTTGTCTGTCCTTGAAATCTTCCACGGCCAATCATTGTCCACTTCCATGCGAGCAAGAAATTCTAAAGCAAAGGTCTCTCTTGCTGGCAGGTCAACAGGAAGCAACTCGTGCACATGGGTAATGTTGAATGGATAGCAAATCAGAATGTTTCGCAGGATTTTAAGCACTGTACTGACGGGTATGTCCAATGTTCGGGCAATTCTCCGTGTACTACACGTTTGTACACCACCACTCGTCTCCTCCTGCATTGCTGCGGCCACTGCTCCCACTGACGTTGAATCAGTTCGTTTCCTCCCTCTACCATGTTGCACACCAAAAGAACCCGTCTTTTCGAGTTTCCGAATCATTTTCCACAGACCCACGGCAGTCGTCGGACTAACGCCTTTTTTCAAACCGTTCAGTGTCCGGAACTTCTGCAGAGCGACGTATGCATAGTCATTATTCTTGTAATACAGCTTTACAAGCAGAGAGCGCGGTCCTGCATTGAGACAGTCATGGCAAACGTCGCAGACACCAAGGGAGGAAAAGCTGTGTACCAGAGGTGTTTACACTAACTTCAGTGGCTTGTGCGCATGACAGGTGTTTTCGTTTACGTATTATGACACATACAGCGCCATCTATTGATCAATTTTCACACTATTTTTTTCTTCTGCCATACGTTTTCCCCCTTCTCCGATAATATTCCGTTGCAATTTGATGTCATTCAGACCAGTGGTGTTAATTTCTACAGCGGTTTGAAAATTTAACTTTAATTATAGTCACCCTGTGTATTTCGTGGTCTCTGTCAATGCCTACTAATGAAACATTTTCTCTTGTTGTAACACACGCTGTACGTTCTCTTACTTCAACGAATCTAGAATCTATCCTGAACCCATTCTTCAGTACCACCTGCATCGAATCTGGGGGATGCATTAAACGGCATTTTCTCATTGACTGGAGTAAAATTGCCTTCAGTGATGAGACCCGCTTCGAATTTTGTCCCACTGACCAGTGAGAACGAGTCTGGAGACGCCCCGAACGGCGGTGGGAGCCCAGAGACGCGCGAACGGATTAAGATCAAGTGATCGGGACGGCCAGGCTGTAGGGAAATGTGGGCTGATAATTCTGAAATTTCCGAAATGGCGCTTCAGCAGCTGCTTAACTGGATTTGCAATGTGCGGAGGTGCTCCATCTCGCATAAAAATGATCCCATCCACACATCCACGCTGTTGAAGATATGGAATGACGTGGTTGCCCAAAAGACACTCATAGCGCTTACCAGTGACGGTACAGGTAACATGACCGGAAGCACCTGTCTCTTCGAAAAAATATGGTTCTATGATAAATGACGCCGTAAACCCACTGACAGCCACTCACTCTCGAGTGAAGACAGACCAGTCAGATGTTGCGTATTGGAAGTCGCAGCGACAACCTGATCACCAGGGGATTATAACTGCACCAAAGGTTCGCCATTGATTTGAGCAGTAGTCAGAAGGCTGTTGACCGTGGTTGATGCAACTTCCAGCTGTTTGTGGACAGTGGCCAAATCTCCTTGCGTCTGCACACAACAAGCACAGTTCCTATCAATATCGCACTGTGTAAAAACTGGATGAAATTTCAGAAAATACAAACAAAGCAGTTTGGATTAATTGAAAAACGACAAGCAGACGCCCACAAAACCAGACGGCGCTAGCGCTAATTGTTCTATGAAGCTAAACTAAAATTTCGGATTTCACAAAAGCTACCGCAAGATATAAAAATGCAAGCTCTAAATGTAAATAATCAGACAAAAGTACAGATACTTTTCACTCCTTGTTAGAAGCTCGTTCAATAATAAGGTAATGAACTAAACTTAGTTGATTTTCTAATCCGCGATCACATTTCTCAATATCTGCCATTTCGACATTCATGCGATGGTTGAAATGATCTTCAGCGGTGAAATAATTTAGGAAGACCAAATTCAGTGTTTCAGCCTTTTGTCTGTCATCTTCTGTTTTGATAACAGTATGGAGAAACCTCGCCAGAGCAAGAGGCTCCAACAAATCAGAAGTTATCTGAAAATGCCGAAGAATGAAGAACATGAAATTCCGAACAAAAACAGAAAGAAGCAATGTGGTCAGAAGTTCGGAAATAACAGCACACTGATCGAAAGAAAAGTTTTCGGAAAAACCAGAAGTTAAATCTGAAGTTGCTACTTACGTGGTCAATAGGGGGCGGAAATCAAATAAAAAAAATTCAAATGATGACTATTTCGCGGAAAATGTACATACTGAACAAAACGACCAATATCTTTGAGATACGAAGTAGAGTAATGAAATGCGTACTCACCTTGCTACGCCTTAACCTCTGGGACACCACACCATCTGGATAAGTAATCATAGTAGCTAGAGCTTGAACAACACAGAAAATATCTTCGTCAATTTTCTCAGAAACTACCATGTATTTAGTTACAAACCAAAAGACAAGTTGATTTTTAAAGAATTAAGAACATGTTTTGTGGGAAATTTCATCAACGTCCTTGACCACGACTGAAGTCGTTGTGAGCACAGATATAAGTGCTTAGCAGGTAATCAGTAACAGAGTGTGAACGAGAAAGGCCATCCTGGCTGAATGCGGATGAATATACACTGATGAGCCAGAACATTATGACCACCTGTTTAATTTTTATTTGTCCGTCTTTATAACAAAATACACCACTGACACTGCGTATCATGGGTCCGGCAATTTGTGGAGGTATGTGGCATTAGATGTCTACGCACAGCTCACGTAATCCGTGTAAATAACGGCCCGCGTATTTGTGTATGCGGTGATGGCACCCATCAGCGACCCAGATGGGTGTATTTACATCAGGCGAATTTGATAGCAGAGACATCAATGTGAGTTCACAATAATTCTGCTCAAACCACTGTAGCACGATCCTGGATCCGACACACGGACAATTATACCGCTAAAAGATGACAGGCGTCGGGGAAGAAATCAAGCATGAAGGAATACAGGTCAGCGTGTCTTCGATTACCACCAAAGATCCTACGCAAACGCGGGAGAATGTCTCCCATAGCATAATACTGCTCCCAGCAGTTGTGTCCGTGGCGCGCTGCACGTTTCTAGCTGCCGTTCCCCTCGATGATGACGTTTGTGGAGACGACCATCGATCTAGTGTACTAAAAATGTGATTCACCCGAAGAGCCGACACGTTTGTATTGATTGACTGTCGAATCCCGATGGTCCCATGCCAGCTGCAATCGTAACTGACGATGTCGTTGGGTCAACATGTGGACGCGTACGGATGGTCTGCTGCGGTGCCCAGTGTTCAACAATGTATGTCTGCCATACACTTGTTCGTGCACCAGCATCATGCGCTTTCGGCAGAGGTGCCACAGATCACCATCTATCCAACTTTACAGAACAGACAAGCCTCCGAACCCCACATTCTGTGAAGAGTCGTGGACGTCCAACAATTTAATGCCTAGTGGCAGTTTCATTGTCCTTCTACCTCTTTCCGTACATGCTCGCGACAGTAGCACGTGAACATTCTACCAGCTTTGCGGTTTTTGAGATACTCGTTCGCAGGCTCTGCGTAATAATAATCTGCCCTTTGACAAAGTCTCTTATCTCAATGTATTTCTCCATTTGCAGCCCATATCTTCATTAGAGTGATCCCCGCGTCCGTGTCTGCTCCGCTTACATACTTTGATTACTGCATCACGTGCCCACAACGCATCCAACCTCGCGGTGGACAGTGATCATAATGATTTGGCTTACCAGCGTATGTCGACACATGAGCCAAGGCACGCAGTTCTAAGTAAGGTGATGGCTGCACTTAACGAGAAATAGAACGTCTAACTCCTGAATATCGCTGTCGATTTCACGAACTGTAACTTAAATACTGATCCTTTTCGGAGGAGACAGCTGAGAATAAAAACAAGCGACATACCAAAGTAAATTATTTTTAAATAAAACCTAAGAAGTGACTACTTAGACAGTGTGTTGCAGTAACTTAGAACCTTTTGTACGATCACATGTATAACTTTTAGGGAGGAAACTACGTCCAAAGCTGATCCAAAAGCGAGGATAATAATATCTACGGTCAACAATATTGGCTCAGACAGAGTCTGCACCTATAAAATATAAGCGGCGATCAAAAAACTTATATTTGAAGACGTTGCTGCAGCGTTTATGCAATTGGTAATATTTCCTACAAGAGTAAGATTTTATGTCGTCCATGGCCACAACAATTAGTACTTACTGAAGCCAATCCATATCTTCCCTGAACGAAGTGGCGCACTGGATTTGCATTCGGATGGACGGTGTCGAAAGACCCGTCTGGCCATCCAGATTTCAGTTTTTCGCGTATTTATCAAATCAATTACGCCGGGAATCACAAGTCTTACTTAGAAACACGACACAGCCACTTTTTCTTCTTGTTATTCTCCAATCCGAGTCTGTGCTCCATCTACAATGAACTTCTCGTTTATCAGACATTAAATCCTAATTTTTCCTGAAAGTGAAGTTTCAGATCCTTCAGCCACTTTCACAACATCCCTAGTGTAAGACGTCGTGGTCTCCTGACCTTCATTGCTTACATATTCCGCCCTCACATACATATTCCGCACATCAAGACGCTTCATTCGAACCAAAACTCGATAAGATAAAGTCAATGTAGTATAAATTCATGTAAACGATACGCAAATAACAAGTGCATACCGGGGTTGAGATACTTGAGCCTGGCGTACACACACACATTCAAGACACGACGGTCACAAGAGCTTTTAGTTTGGGAGAGGCGGACCGCACGCCGAGAGTCCGGTCCCTTCAGAGGACGATTCAGCCTATCTACGTCGGATGGCAACCGCCCGTGGAGTGGACAGCGTTTGCCTGAGTGAAAGGGGAGAACGACCCCGTGTTCGGCTTAAAAGCAAATTCCGCTACATTGTGTGGGAGCGCCCAGCCTATGCATTCTTTACAAACATAGCACGCAGTTTCAGAGGTTTTCACAGGGAGACAGCAAACGCCAAACGTCGATGTTACAGATTTCCGGATTGGTCGCCTTAAACGAAACGTCATTCTCCCGTTTTAGAAGAGCAATGCTGATTGGCAGACGATATTCCTGACGCTTGGAGCTGAAGGAGTAATGGAAGAGACCGAAAGATATACCCCTTCACGTCTGGTGTGGAGAGGGGCCGTTGTGTTGCCGCTCTTGGAGCGAGAACACATAACGAGAGCGTGTGTGCTCGTACGTGTACTCAAAGAGCGAGGAACAAGTCTCTCCTCAGTACTTCACTGGGAGAGCACCTCTGTCGAGAGCGAATCGGAGTGCGACTCTATACTGAGTCCTTTGATTAAGCGTTGTTCGCTGTGTTGGCCACCACACTTATTGTGCAGTGTGAACGGACAGAGTTATAGTTAAATGCCTGCGAGCGAATTTTTGAGTGGCATCGTGATGGACTGATTATCTGACCAGTGTACCATGCCAATAGTTAGACTAGGGGCGAATAGGAGTCCTTCACTTCATCAAGGCGTAGGGGGAGTTTCATTGGCAAATGTCAATCCAGATAAAACGAGAGTTATCTTATTTTTCAGCAGCGAGTGGCGCAGACAGCAGTCATCGCAGCTTACGGTATTGTGGCTACAGCTCTTGCGAGCCCCATATTTCCTCCACAACAGTACACTTCACTGCATTTCACACGCGACAGCCTCAACCATACCTAGCAACATTCTAACAGATAATTATTCAAGCTGAGTAGGTGCGGCTCTCAGCCATTCTGGCAAGTCAATAACAATCTTAAACTTTGTATAGAAATTTCATTAGCGAATCCTATCTTTCAGAGGTAACTTCACATTCCTAAAAGAACCCGTAAATAACTTGTGCAGTTCATAACTAAAAGTGCCATTGTGATTTCTCAGAATTTTTGCAAAATAAATAATAATTTTCGTTAGTTTCATGTTTTTCTTACATTAACTAGCACTACTCCAGTACCCAAGTATCCCACTAGTTACGTAAGAAATTTTGTGAATTTTTGTGTCATTTCCCTACAGCGGACAACTCTAGAAGAAATTTATTGCTGAAAGTTTTTCAGGCATTTCTCTTTAGAACGTTAGGAGCGTCTGTCTGACTTCTGTAGTAGTGTGGGGGTGGAAATTGCATCTTGCAGGAGCCACAGAGTAAAGGGTACATCTCAGATTAATCCGTTGCGCAGAATGACAGCATAGCAGCCACACGCTCACACTAGATATATCACAAGCAAAAATATACAGTACAGCAGGAGTTAACGGACAGGTCCCATCACGGAAGTCGGAGGCGATAGGCGCATCAGTTGTGTAAGTGACTGCGAATATTTTATTGGTGAAATACGAAAATTTGTACCAGACGAGGACTTAAACTCGGATTTTCCACTTTACGCGTGCGGTCGCATTAAACACCTCGGCTATCGGAGCGACCCAAACCCCCATGTGTCACTATGCGTTCGCGTCCTGTACCCGCACAGTTGCTGTGATTTCCACACAGGGAGAGACTTATTTGTTATTGCTGCAGCCTGTCCAGGCACGTAATACTGTTCTGCAGTGTCTGTGTTTTATGGTGTACTATGCAGTGTTCTCCAGACATGCATATCTAAAGGACATTGCGTAGTACACTGTAAAACACAGACACTGCAAAATGGTAGTACAGGAATTTAGTTTTGCGACATCTAATTAATAAAATATTGTATTGGAGCGCCTGATCTGTGATCGGAAATGTGGACACGTTACAATACGAACTTATTCTAAAATAAAACGATCTTTAAAGATGATTCAGACTGGAATTAAACATTGATTTTAATGGATGTGATGAGCTCTGGCTAGAAGGGGAAGACGGAAAGCTAGACGGAGCACTATTGATAAGTTTACCTGTGGTTTTCTTTGCACACCAGTTATACTCGTGTTTTTCAACTTAGGTAATTTCTAAGCGATCGTAGGAAAATTATACACTCCTGGAAATTGAAATAAGAACACCGTGAATTCATTGTCCCAGGAAGGGGAAACTTTATTGACACATTCCTGGGGTCAGATACATCACATGATCACACTGACAGAACCACAGGCACATAGACACAGGCAACAGAGCATGCACAATGTCGGCACTAGTACAGTGTATATCCACCTTTCGCAGCAATGCAGGCTGCTATTCTCCCATGGAGACGATCGTAGAGATGCTGGATGTAGTCCTGTGGAACGGCTTGCCATGCCATTTCCACCTGGCGCCTCAGTTGGACCAGCATTCGTGCTGGACGTGCAGACCGCGTGAGACGACGCTTCATCCAGTCCCAAACATGCTCAATGGGGGACAGATCCGGAGATCTTGCTGGCCAGGGTAGTTGACTTACACCTTCTAGAGCACGTTGGGTGGCACGGGATACATGCGGACGTGCATTGTTCTGTTGGAACAGCAAGTTCCCTTGCCGGTCTAGGAATGGTAGAACGATGGGTTCGATGACGGTTTGGATGTACCGTGCACTATTCAGTATCCCCTCGACGATCACCAGTGGTGTACGGCCAGTGTAGGAGATCGCTCCCCACACCATGATGCCGGGTGTTGGCCCTGTGTGCCTCGGTCGTATGCAGTCCTGATTGTGGCGCTCACCTGCACGGCGCCAAACACGCATACGACCATCATTGGCACCAAGGCAGAAGCGACTCTCATCGCTGAAGACGACACGTCTCCATTCGTCCCTCCATTCACACCTGTCGCGACACCACTGGAGGCGGGCTGCACGATGTTGGGGCGTGAGCGGAAGACGGCCTAACGTTGTGCGGGACCGTAGTCCAGCTTCATGGAGACGGTTGCGAATGGTCCTCGCCGATACCCCAGGAGCAACAGTGTCCCTAATTTGCTGGGAAGTGGCGGTGCGGTCCCCTACGGCACTGCGTAGGATCCTACGGTCTTGGCGTGCATCCGTGCGTCGCTGCGGTCAGGTCCCAGGTCGACGGGCACGTGCACCTTCCGCCGACCACTGGCGACAACATCGATGTACTGTGGAGACCTCACGCCCCACGTGTTGAGCAATTCGGCGGTACGTCCACCCGGCCTCCCGCATGCCCGCTATACGCCCTCGCTCAAAGTCCGTCAACTGCACATACGGTTCACGTCCACGCTGTCGCGGCATGCTACCAGTGTTAAAGACTGCGATGGAGCTCCGTATGCCACGGCAAACTGGCTGACACTGACGGCGGCGGTGCACAAATGCTGCGCAGCTAGCGCCATTCGACGGCCAACACCGCGGTTCCTGGTGTGTCCGCCGTGCCGTGCGTGTGATCATTGCTTGTACAGCCCTCTCGCAGTGTCCGGAGCAAGTATGGTGGGTCTGACACACTGGTGTCAATGTGTTCTTTTTTCCATTTCCAGGAGTGTATATACCAATGGCCGCTAGCTGTAACTATAGTTGTTGTCTTCTTGGGTGACACTTGTTATTCATATCATAATGAAAACAGGAAAAGCTCTACATGTCTTACGTGCAATAAGTCGTGCATTTTGGGGAACCCAATATGATATAATTTTTATCAACTGAACTACGGACTGATGCGTTCTGTAATCCACTACGGGATTTTTTGTAACTCCTCACAATATGTGCTGCAGAAACTAACTATTACGGAATGTATAGGACCAATGAAATAATCACCAACTTGTGGTGTCACCGCCAGACACCACACTTGTTTGGTGGTAGCCTTTAAATCGGCCGCGGTCCGTTAGTATACGTCGGACCCGCGTGTCGCCACTATCAGTGACTGCAGACCGAGCGCCGCCACACGGCAGGTCTAGTCTAGAGAGACTCACTAGTATTCGCCCCAGTTATACAGCCGACTTTGCTAGTGATGGTTCACTGCCTACATACGCTCTCATTTGCAGAGACGACAGTTTAGCATAGCCTTCAGCTACGTCATTTCCTACGACCTAGCAAGGCGCCATATTCAGTTACTAACAGATAATATTGTGAATCATGTACCGTCAAGAGCGACGTTCACCATTAATGGATTAAAGTTAAGTATTAAACTATTCCTCGTCATGTTCCAGACTTCACGTCAGTATAGTCCTTCCCTCCTCACGCCAGCCTGCGTGAGCTAAAACGCGTGCATTCCGGCCTCCTCTAGTAACACGGTGTTGGCTCTTCTGCCAACACAACACAACTAATGCCCTTCTAATAGAAGCAAAAGGAAAAAATGCCTTCAAAATTCTCAATGGACCACCGATTTAAACTGTTTTCCATCAAAGATGATATTATCTAACCTGCTCAAAGTTCAACGACCGGCCATTAGCGGAATTTCAGAAGAAAGCATGCGAACGCCTCCTGAAGGGATTCCACAACTTCAGATCCACGTTTCCTTTGGTACGGAAGGATTTAATGTTACTTACTCTTAGCAGAGATTACGAAACAATAATTTGTCAAGTTTAGATCTCTTACCTACCAGTCAGCATGAGTCAGCCGGTAAGCGTTAATAATTGCGTAAGGTACTACGTGAAAAGTGAGTGGTCTGATTTCTTGCATATATGCAAGGTGTATAACAACCACGTGTACAAAAAAGTGGGCCGGCCGATGTGGCCGAGCCGTTCTAGGCGCTGCAGTCTGGAACCGCGCGACCGCCACGGTCGCAGGTTCGAATTCTGCCACAGGCATGGAGGTGTGTGATGTTCTTAGGCTAGTTAGGTTTAAGTAGTTCTAAGTTCTAGGGGACTGATGACCTCCGAAGTTAAGTCCCATAGTTCTCAGAGCCGTTTCAACCATTTTGAACAGTACAAAAAAGTGGAGTGTTTAGAGGAGATAAACACTGTTTTATGAGACAAAATTGTCACAGATGCACCGTTTCCCCCTGGGGATCCATGAAAATTTCGACGCTAGTGATGTTCGGACATGGTGTTCAGACTGCCGTGTCATGAATATTGTGTAAGGCATCATTTCCAAGCCGCCCAGGTGTTGCAGCCCAGTTTCAGCATGTTATTGCCCCAGCCAGTTTCCGGGACCCAGCTGAATTTTCCAGAAACCTTACAACGGTTGTTTCTACAAGGAGAGAAGTTTACCCGAGTCGGCCTTTGCAGGAAGTGTGCTTAATGGCCTGCCTTGGGAGAGCACCTGCAAAGTGCTGTAAACTGGAACAACTGAGTGTCCAATGATTACAACGATGCTACCTTGCAACGACTTTCTCAGGAAAGCGCTCAGAGACTGGAGCTGGTAATGAAGACGATATCGCAGTTATGAATACGATGTTGCCTGTTCGAAGGAACAGGCGCTGCAGCAACTACAGCCGTTATGAAATGCATGAAATGTATTGCCAGCTGCGAATATGGACAACTATCAGTTGTGTAATGAAATGACAACAATAAAGATTTGTGCATGTTCTTCTGAACAACACAGACACTGCACTGTCGTGTTTATCCACGTACAACGGGCAAGCAACTTTCAATTAAAATGCCTGCTCTGAACAGGAATATACGAAATAGATGTACGATTGGAGTTTGTAGATACATGGTTGACGACATATGGAATCCTGGGTCTGTCCGTGGAGTGTGCTAGGACAGCGTAACGGTAAGGCGATCGCTCGCGATAAGCGAGAAATCTGGGTTCGAGTTCCTGTCCGGCACAAATTGTTACTGTCGTCATTCCATTATAGAGCTGATGGTTGTCAATATTCGCAACTGCGAATACATTTCATATACTGGTTATGAACGCATGTGTTTGTTATATTTGTGATGTTCGATTCTTTGATCATATTCCAGCTTCATATGTTCAGCCATCCTCGCTGCATGCAAACACAGAGATTGTGTTAGAGATCTGAATAACATCTCCAGCTTGAGAAGACAGTTCTTGACATATCTGTAAAAACAAAAAATATGATTACCATTATTCCTGCAGACACTTATTACCCCTGTAGATCCTTTTTTCCACCCAGATCTTCCTCGTTTTCCAGTATTCTTAGCTGATGCAGTACCTTAATCTTCCTTTTCCCTGAACTCGCTATATCAGAAAACATCTATTTTGTATACCTATAATTCCTGTTAATATCTGCCACTATCATTACTGTTGTCATTGTGAATATTATTATTATCATTATTAGTGGCAGCAGCAGTAGTAGTAGTACTGCCAGGATTAACATTATTAGTTCATAGCCGTAATTGTCTACTCACACTGACGCTATAGACACTCAAATCATTTTAACACCATTTGTTATATTAAAATAGTTATTTCTTAGGTGAGTTTTAAGTAATTTTTGTTTGTCTGAAACACTGGCGTGATGTGAGGTAGGACCTGAGGGCAGATCAGGTTAATTAAATAAAATAAAACAAGTACCTACTTTTTGCTCCTGCTTTCTAATTGGATGAAAGGACTATTTTTAAACATTTTCGTGAAGCAGTGGAGAGGTCACGAAATCGAGGAAGACTGCTGGGAGCCCTTGTCGAGTTAAGGTGGCAGGCAGTGAACCTCTCGGATGGAGGTGGTGTCATTATTGTATATATCTGGAGTCAGGAATAGAGGTGGTCCTTCGTGATCAACCAAGGGAATGGTCACCACATGAAAGACTGAGTGAATCCAAAGTGCGTTTCCGGACGCAGTCATCGATTTCTGTTTTCTAGGTGAGTCTAGCGTATCAGATAGCATAGAATTCGTTAGAAGAGAAACCTCAGAACATTTCGAGGAGCCAGTAACTAGCTGACAGGCAGGGTGCATTGGACAAAATGGACTACATTAAGTATGAAGGCTTTCACGACCGGATGACATATCTTCTGGTAAACCTTGCGGGATGTAAGGTCGTGGTCCACGAAACTCTTCAGCTCCTAACGTTTCGTCCAGTGCTTCGCTGGACATCTTCAGAGGGGTGTTTCTCCTCCGGTGAGTCTTGCCGACTCAGGCCGAGTCGGCAAGACTCACCGGAGGAGAAACACCCCTCTGAAGATGTCCAGCGAAGCACTGGACGAAACGTTAGGAGCTGAAGAGTTTCGTGGACCACGACCTTACATCCCGCAAGGTTTACCAGAGGACTACATTAAGTTTATTTATAATCAATAAATTTTCCGTGCAAATCTGAGACTGATAGTGTTTGACATTTTCCCTGTTGATATTGAGCTGTCTTCCCATTTGGTTGGTAGGAGAATTACCTACAGCAGTTGCTAATAGCCGGTTGAAGGTTATTTATTGAACTGTTAACGAAAATCTTTCGAATCCAGTGGTAGGTTTTAGGAATCTTACTCGAAAGTAGTTAGGTAGCGACAGAGCTTTTAATTATTTAATGTCGAGCTGAGAAAGGTATGAACGCGTCTGGCGGCTCAAAGCGAGGCTGGTGACCCTTATTTAATCTGACTGGATGTGTGGCTCTATAGACAGTTAATACGGGTCCGCCAAAAAAGTTCCCGATTAAATCCGCGGAGCAGTACTCGCATCATTTGCCTCGCGAGCCTCTCATCAACAATAGAGTGTGGATTCTGTAGGGGGCCGTGACTGTGATTGCGCGAGACGTCACCGAGGCTTCGACGACGGACGAAAAGGAATTTCACAAATAATGGCTGTAGCTTCAGCCAAATGGGCGACCAGCTCTTGTACAGTGTCTATCGGTACCTCGTACATGAAAACTTCATTTATCCGTATAAAAAGGAATCCATAGGAGTGAGGCCGGGAGAACGTGGTGGCCACGGTACTCGCCCACCTCGACCAATCCAGTAGTGTGGGGCGGGGGGAGAGACATTGTCTAAATATTCTCTGACATCAGAGTCAAAGAGTGGTGGAGCCCCGTCAGGCTAAGACCATAATCGTTGCTAGACTTCTAGCGGGACATTCTTCAATATTCCTGGTAGTACTTCACGGAGAAAGCTATGATAATTTCCACACCATATATATATATATATATATATATATATATATATATATATATATATATATATATATATACTGACGGATCTAACACATAAGATGGACCTGGATGCGGATTTTTTTCCGCTGTCAGTAAAGAACCACACGTAACTACGGTCTATACTGCAGAGGCTACTGAAATAGATGAAACTACTGTGTTTGGTACCAAAAAATGCACGCAAGGTACTTATTCTTGTAAATTATCTGTTTTGAAGTCATCTTACAACTGGCTCATGTATCTGTCCTGATAATTACACGCAGCAGTTGTCAAAAGTATGAAAAATTTATTACGACATATTTCAAGATAATGTTATCCCATTATCAAGTGCTAAAAAGCAAGGAAACAAATCAATAATGTTATTACTACTCATACTGACGACTATGTGAATGTGTATATCGTCCTGTATCATAACGTAACTTAAAACTTTTGTGCCGTACTGCAGCAGAACAAAATGGAGCAGAGGTTGAAGCATTGGCACAGCGCAGAAATAGATGGGGAAGGTGGGAGTTTATGAGATGAAGTGACAGGATTGTGAAGCGATGTACGTAGGGCAAACGGGTATAAATTTTAAAGTAAGGTTTAAAGAGCATAATAATAAGGAAAATGGCTCGTCGGCGGTGGCGATGCACCTCAAGAATGAGCAGCATTCATTGGGTAACGGCACAAACAGCATGCGGATATTGCACTTAGAGAACAAAATGTGGTTGCTGTTAAATTTAGAGGAAGTTGACTTTTTGGTGCTTTAAGACAGGAATGCGCCAGCGTGTTAACGAGAAAACCGATGTGTCCAAGGGACATTTTTGGTCCCACTTTAGCTATGTCCTCCTAGAGAAGCAGTAACCAACTGTAACTAACCTGTTACTACGGGTTATTACGTTAAGAGTGGAAATGGAAATGCCTATTGATTGTGAAATTAACGTGTGAAAATTAGGGTCGCCACCACCGACTCTAACCATACAAATAATCGAAGGTTTGGTCGAGTCGGAAAATAAATTAATTTGATCACAGACCAAAAACTCACAAAAATGCATACGTTGTGATGTCGCTCATAGCGGATACTTAATAGTATTGCACGTGCACTGTTCATGACAATCAAACATTTAAAATAAAATAGAAAATGCATGAACACTGCATAAGATCAGCTCCCAGTAACACACCTGATAACAAGACTTAATCTAAAGCATTTGTTATAAAATACAAGGGGAGACTAATCACTGGACCTGTGCGTAAGGAAACGCGTTGGATGTGCTAGTGGGAAAGCTACGGGGTGAGTGGGTTAGGTGCAAAAACGTAATCTCGGAACACAAGAGAAAATTGTAGATAAAATAATTTATTCCTAAGATGAGGATGTGAGGCATGTACACTCGCGTGCCCACGTGGTTTGTGGAGACGCAGTTTCGAGGTATAGTGCCCAAATTGCAACAATATCACATCACACAATCATGTTAACATTATCTAAAACATACATGCGATCGGACAGTTAGTGATGCCGATAGCCCAACAAACTATAATGTTCTACCACGTGGTTGGCTCCCCACGGACGAAAGACACATAAAGCAAGGAAAATTAACGAGAAGGCAAAGCTATAAATATTTAGAAAGATGAAAGCTTATACAGGCACAGCTGAAGGCAAATAGACATTCATACAGAAGCGAGTGCTCACTTCTTATCGACACCTTTGTGTGGCGCTCTTCCGGCGGATCCAAGTCTGCTTCAGAAATTTACTAAAAGAAAAATCTGCCAAAGTTTTGCATTCCTTGCTGCGACAAGGCAAAGCAATCTTTCAGATATGAAAAGCGAGTCCAAAAGCTAACAGGTCTCCTCTCGCCAAGTAACAGCGCGCTACGCGGTCAGTCTAACTCATCCTCCTTCGACTGGAGCACAGCTGTGGACGCTTCCCGTACCGGCGGCAGACTGCCACCCTTTTTCCTCTCCAGCCTCCTCCACGCTCCGCGTGGACCGGAAAACCCAAAGATGCCATTTCCGCCACCAACCTAACGCAGGTGGTTTTCTCACAAGTAGCGCAAACCTCTTTGCCTACTTGACCACTACGAGAGTTGGCTATTCTGTACAACTGCTGCTTAATCTGTATGACTGTCGCAGACTTCCTGCAGCAGACTACGCCACCGTCTAGCAACGTGACACACAACGACATTCATTCAATCACACCTCTATGAGTTATGAGAAAAGATAAACAAGGAAAGAAAGAGAAATACTAGTGAACATGGGCTACCGGACTAATGAAAGGTGGCTACAGGACCCTTTCACAACTTATTACAATTAGTTGGTTATTCTATATGACTCCCCAAATATCAACATAGGTGAAGTATTGGTTTTTAGAATTTGCTAGGCCTTGACACATAAAGTTCAAAGTTTTTACGATGGGCAGTAGTATCGTTGGGGGCTATGATACATACGGACTACAACAGTACCATCTTTGGTAGGTGAAGGTCTTTAGTTTACAACTAAGCCTTGTGAGAGTATGATGTTCAACTTGAGATGTGCTACTTTTGTGTTTGACAATGCATGTTTGTTGTTTACTTTTAACGTACATAATGGCATAAACGTTTTAAGGTATGTTATACTACAGGACGATATACACCTATACATAATCCTCAGTATGTGTAGTAGTATTTCACACGTTCGAAAACTGGTGCGTAAAATTTTCAGTACTTATTAGTACTGACTCTACAAGTGCTTTGGAGGAATTAAAATATCGAAAGTCGAAATGTCATAGAAAGAGTTATAGAGGCACAAATTACGAGCCAGCAGGCATGGTTTACCGGCAACAGTCGCTGCCTAGCGAAGTTTTGGTCACTAGTTCGATTATCGCCTCCTGAAACAATTATTACGAACATTTATAACTTCCAGAAGATTTAGGGACTTATTTATTTATGGAATATTGTAATTTGGTAGAAGATTCTACGTATGTATAAATAGGGGCAAACATTGCTGAGATAGGCAGTCAAGCTTCGTCTGTATTTTCGTGTATAGTCAATAAACGTGCTTTTAGTGTGACGACCCTGCTCACGTAATTGGTTCTTAATTCTGAATTCTACGCGAAACTGTTTGCTGGATAAGCCGATTATCTCGGATATAGATATTGCCATGGCTCCTAGCGTATGCACTGTCAAAGTACCAATAGATATAAAAGCATCGGGAGGTCAGTTGCCCATCAGGCAATTAGTAGTGTTTTTGGGAAATTTTGGCAAACTTACAACTAAGGGGTTGAAGGATTCGTCCGTGTCGCTGAATGCAACAGGTAGGATCACACGATGTGTTTTTCCAGTCTACTTGTACCTGAATGACAGATCGGAGGTGGCTTGAGGACTGTGAGAAAAAAACTGAAGAACTACAATGAACTTCAGGCTGAAACTAAGAAAACATTTAACGACTACCAGCAACAGGTCCGTATAGCCGGAGAATAACTGAAGAGCAGAAGCCATTGCCAGGGGAAGACAAAAAAAGTCGTACAGTAAGGAGTGTTCTGGCGGTGCCACATTGTGAAGTCGAACACGACGGAAGAAGAATTGGCAGAGGAAATCTATCAAAACCTTCTTTTGAGGAATGTCAGCATATTGAGGTAAAGTACCAGAAAAGGGTACATTGAAAGACGTTTGACAAACTTCCGAATGATGCACCGATGACAATCATGAAATACCATTCCTGTAGTGAGGCAAATAGTAAGAGAAAGTTTACGAAGGTTTATGGCACCAATTAATATTAAACTGACACGGCCGTAAGCAGTAAACTGGACTGTCAAATCCAACCAGAAAGCAGCTACGGTAATTCAAAAAGAGGCCACTGAAAAGCTGGGTCATGTTTTTTACTTTAATTAGCATTAACTATTTATACAGTTACTTATAAAACAAGCAAGATGTTTAATAATATCAAAATAAATATTAATTCTCAACTTTTTGTACGAGATTAGTATTATACATTGCATTATGCTTCTTATGATCCATCGATCAGCTCTGTTCAGTTAGTATTTTATTTATTTATTTATTTACACATCAAGTTCCTTAGGACCAAATTGAGGAGCCAACCTCCAACGTCATGGAACGTGTCAATACATAAAATTGCAATATAAAACTAATAACAGATAAAAATAAAATGTTTATGAACCCGAAAAAAGTCAGTCCATAAGTTTAAGTAAACGCAATCAATAATACAACAAGAATCAGCGTAATTTTTCAAGGAACTCCTCGACAGCATAGAAAGAGTGACCCATGAGGAAACTCTTCAGCTACAATTTGAAATTTAAATAAAAAAATATGCCTAGCGTTCGAAACTTTTGTTTAACCCATCCAGTCCCTCACAGAGAACAGGGAATATAGCATTTTCAGTTGTTAAACGACTTCTAAAGCCGAACTGTACATCTGATAGCAAATCGTGTGATATAAAATGATCAATTATCCTTACATACACAGCCTTTTCAATAACTTCAGCAAACACTGATGGCATAGAAATAGGTCTAAAACTGCCTAAATTATCCCTTTCTCCCTTTTTATAAAGCGGCTTTACTACTGAGTACTTAAATCGTTCAGGAAACTGACCATTCTTAAAGGAAAAATTACAAATATGGCTAAATACAGGGCTAACATATGCAGCACAGTACTTTAATATTCTGCTAGGCACTCCAGCATATCCATGAGAGTCCTTAGTCTTCAGTGATTTATTTATCGACCCAATCTCCCCCTTGTCTGTATCGCAGAGGAGTATTTCAGACATCAATCTCGAAAAGACATTTGCCAAGCAAGTTATATGATTCACCAGCAATGATCAGAAAATGATTGTTAAATACTGTACATATATCAGATTTATCAGTAACAGAAATATTTTTACTACGAACTGACTTCATATCGTCGACCTTGTGCTGCTGACCAGACATTTCCTTCACAACTGACCATATGGTTTTAATTTTATCCTGTGAATTAGCTATCTATTTGCATACCACATATTCTTTGCCTTCCTAATAACATTTTTATGCACCTTCCAATACTGTTTGTAATGGGCTACTGCAGCTTGATTGTGACTACTTTTAACATTTTGATATAATTTCCGCTTTGTTATGCATGACATCCTTATCCCATTAGTCAGCCACCCGGACTGCCTATTACAGCTAATACTCAGTTTAGAACATTCTAAGTTATTAATTTTCTTAATTTTCCATAACTTGTACACCTTTATCACTCAGTAGCTGCTAAACTAATTGTGCTCCGAAGTCCAGTGTGGGCTCATCTGTTTCGTCATGACGAGATCTTTAATTTTATATGTTTAATCCTTATGTAGGTGTGGCATATCATTCAATTTCTGTTGTGATTAGGTTTGTAAAGTATCACATGTTTTGCCGCACACTCGAAGGAACTGCAGCATGTGCTTCCAGTGGTACTCAGCTACCTCCCGACCTGCTACTTTGAGAGGCAAGCCTGTTGGCAAGTCACTTGGACAGACGCTCGACGATACACGAGTGACTAAAAATCGAAGGTGCTTCGGGCATTGGGCTGAAATCGGAGAGCGGTCATATGCCTTCCCTCGCTCATGTGGTGCGATATTTGTCTTCACCGATGAATTTACGAAAGCGTTGTTAAGGATCTCGCTTCATTCGCAGTAATTTAAGTTGTGCTTTTAGGTTCCTACGTAACCGCACCCTCGACAATCGCGAGATATTCCAAATAAACAGCAAATCAGTGGTGACATGAAAGACTATAAACGTGATTGCCGTTCGGTTTACTCACAGCAATTTGAGCTGTACTCTTAGGGCCCTGCCTAACCATAACATCATAAATCGTTACGTTTTCGAAAGTAAAGAGTCAAATTTTTATGTCAGGCAATTATGTATGTATCACGCCTGCTTCTTTTACTAGCAACAATTTAAGCTGTTCTCTTAGATTCCTGCTTAACCACATCCTAAGAAATCACAACGTATTTTTTAAAAAAGCCTACATATATATATATTAGTGACAAAAAGGAATATGAATGTCATTGTTGGTTGTTTCACTCACAGCAATTTCATCTTTCCTTTGTTAATAAGCTTGAAGTCACAAACTGGATGGAACTCATTAGTAAGAGAGCTCATTCATGTATAAATAACATCGAGTATTGCAGAAAATACTTCTGTTATAAGAATAAGAAAATCCCAGAATGTGTTATAACCGCGAAGATAAAAAGAAAAATACTACAAAGTACCTAGTTTCGAACCTACTTCTTTCGACTCTAGAACGACACGTCTCTAACCACAGCAAGCGGACACCAGAACTGGCATTAAAACTGTTTACAGTAAATTTTCTTAAGACGTCTACAAACGATGTGTCATGAAGTGGCATTATTATAACAAATAGCATCTAGAGTGATAAATCCTCACTGCGCCTTTGCCTTAAAACAGCGTAGTGACAACACGCGAATACGACCGAATTATGATGAACTCAAAATGGGGTCTCAAGAATAGGGAGCAAGGGACCCCACGTGACCGCTTTCCGATTTCAGCCGAATGCCAGACACACTTCCGAAGTTTAGTCACTCGTGGCGGTGCAGTCTTCTGCAGGCCGCGGCAAAGTGCCACCACATCGCTTCTGCTCTGTGGGCACTGCCAACCGCGCCTCAAGCCACCACGCCCCCTTTCTCTTAGATTGATGAGCGTGTTCACGTGCGTGATTTCGGTCGGTACTCAGTGGGCCACTTTCACAAGCCCCATTTATAGCTGCACAGAACGCAGTGGTACCGGAGACGCAAAACGCACTATCTTATACCACAATAAAATGAAGTAAAAGTTATAACTACTTAAGCAGGCAGTTTGCAAGTAAAATATATCAAGATAAACAGTGATAACATAAAGCAAAATATATTCAATTCCTAACTTAAATATCCTTCCGCAGCATAATACATATCCCAAACTGCATTTCTGTAGTAATATTGTTAGTTATTGTGTATGGGGAAGTACATGTATGTGTATCAAAGGTCAATAAGCAATTAAGCAAAATAGTTTTTCATTGAAAGTTGAATGAGCACGTATTTTTCCATTTTGATGCTCTATACTTGTGTTTGCACTGTGACGCGCTATTGACTTTGACTCGGGTTTTTACGGTTTTTTAACTTGTTTTAATTCACTTCATATGATCACAACACTACATTGTAGTTGTCGCTGTTGTTGCTGGCTTGTTCGTCGTCGCTGACGTCTTCTTTGATGTCTGGCTCTCTCGCTTAGCAACCAGAGCTTCTTGTTGGATCTCTTGCAGCTCCCCTGACAACCTAGCAAAATATAAAAAACAACAGACAGAAAAGTCGCCGAACCTGTGCCTCGGGTCTACCGACCACTTTCTGTGCTAGACAAACTTCTTAAATAAGATATATAACAGATAGAACAACAAATGTCATGTACCATATTCACAACAAACAATGCGCATCTATTCCCATATAAGTATTTCAGGAAAATAAACTTCAAATACAGAACACAAGTATGTTTACAGCTTAGTTGTAACATCTACTTCCTATGAAGTGTCATCACAACAAATGTCCACAGTATAAGTTATTATATAATAATTATTATTAACTCCCATTAAATCTATCACTTGCCAAGTAAATATAGTAAATTAAATTTCCTCCAAACTTTACATAAAAACTATCAAAGACGTAAGAATAAGAATATATCCCATGCATCTGGATTTAATAATTCAAATATGTGCAGTGTATATTAATAGTGAAGAAAGCAAGTAGTGAAGATCAGGTTTTTGCTGAAATGTGGAAATATTCAAGTGACACAGTCAAGACCTCCTTACACGAGACTCTAAGAAAAATTTGGATAACTGAACAATTCCCTGAACATTGGAGCACTGCAGTCATCCATCCACTACACAAGAAGGGGGTAAGACCAACCCAGACAACTACGGAGGAATTTTTCTCCCAGTTGCACATACAAGGTTTTATTCAAGATCCTATATGGAAGTATCAAGGAACAACTGAGACAGGAATTAGGGAAATACCAGGGACGTTTCAGACCATGGAGAAGCTGTGGAGAGCAGATCATTAGTTTAAAATTATGTTATACTACAGAAAACGGAACAAATCACTGGCAACAACATTTGCAGATTTTAAGAAGACATATGATTGTCTCCATAGACCTTCAGTAATAAAATTTTTAAGAAATCTGGGGCTCAATCCAAAATTAATTAAATTAATAGGACTTACTCTAACCAACATCAAATCTAAAGTCAGGTTTACAGGAGAAATTTCTAAACAATACGTTATAAAAACAGGATTAAGACAAGGTGATTCTCTATCACCATTACTGATCAGCTGTGTACTGGAATACATAATGAGAGAATAGTACAAGGATAACCCAAAGAACACAAGAACTGGAAGTGCTAAAAATGATGTAAGTTTGAACTGCTTGGAATTTGCTGATGATCTTTCTCTCCTAGCCAACAATGTTCAAGAAACCAGGCGACAAGTTAAATAACTACAAGAAATAGCACAGAAAATTCGCCTCAGAATATCATTTGAGAAAACAGGGATTATGCTAACTGACCCACCATTTGCAATCAAAATTACAATATGGAAACAAGAAATCAAAATTGTCGATAAATTTAAATATTTAGGGGAAATCGTTACTTACAATCTAAATGAGGAACCGTCATGGCAAAACAGAATAAAAAGAAACTGAACGAAGCAAATTACATTACCAAAAATACATTAAACCAAAAATCCTATTCATAGATGCTAAATTAAAACATTATAAAACAATTAAACAATTAGAAATAATTTGCGCTGCTGAAACCATCTTCAAAATAACTAACACAGCAGAAATTGAGAAAATTCTAAAGACAGAAGGAAGAATAATTACGACATGCTTAAATAAACAATATCAAGTAAGTGGCCATTAGAGAATAGCTTCAAATGAAACAATGTACAAGGAAATAGAACCAGTAATGAGCACGATCAGGAAGAAACATATGTAATTTTTTCGACATCTGATGAGAACATCAGACATGAGAATTAGTAAGGGAATGATAGAAAAACTGTGGAACAGTAAAAGCAACATTAAATGGATCACAGAAATTACAGTAGATGACCTTAGAAACAAAACAGAGAAAACCAAAATACTGCAAGGCACACAAAGCTGACTACAAACGGAGATCAGTAAAACGGCTACAGAAAGGGTGATCTCAGACGAAGAAAGAAATAAAATATCTGAAAGAATGAAGAAGTATTAAGCAGACAGAAAATCAAAACACCCTTCATACAAGTATAATAATAAATTATAATAATCCTTGTATAACCACTGCATAATTGAACTGCGTTATTGAATTATTATTGAACTATATTTTATTACTGGATCACAACAAGTTGTATAACTGACCAAAATGGTCAATGAAGGCCATAAAATAAAAAAAATAAATTAAAAAGGTAAATCAATGAAGAAAGCAAATCATAACACATGCTGTATAATCACCAACTCCCGTTCTGCTGGTGGTTTATCCACCCTCTTGCCGGCCGGAGTGGCCGAGCGGTTCTTGGCGCTACAGTCTGGAACCGTGCGACCACTACGGTCGCAGGTTCGAATCCTGCCTCGGGCATGGATGGGTGTGGTGTCCTTAGGTTAGTTAGGTTTAAGGAGTTATAAGTTCTAGGGGACTGATGACCTCAGAAGTTAAGTACCATAGTGCTCAGAGCCATTTGAACCATTTTTTAATCCACCCTCATGCACCATTTTGTGGTGCTGATCAAACTAATGCATCAAAGCCATATGAAAATAATGCGGCAATTAGCTAAAACTGACATACCAAAGAAAATCTTAGTAATCCAAGCATAAACGTATTCTTTCGTTTCCTCTGTTTTTTTCCGTGAATAGCTGCCCTGATATCTCACACACATACTTCCCATGTCTCCTTATATATACTCATGATTATCATTAGTGTTCTGTCCAAAGGTAGATTTTCACGAGGTAACTCTCCATGCCCCCCTGCTTTCTGCCATCGTCTTCAGGTCCGCGTAATTTCCGTTTGCCTTTATGTTGTCTTTCTGCTTGTATCCTCTCCTTCCTCTTAGTTTCCTCTAACAAATTAGACCAAAGCGTCTCAACGAATGTCTCATCCAGTTCTTCTTCCTTTCTCTTATATACTGCAGCAGTCTTCTCCTCTCACCAACACTTTCCAGCATTCTTTCGTTACTCACTATTTCCCTCCAGCTTATTCTCTCTGTCCTCCTTCACATCCACATCTCAAAAGCTTCTAGGCTTTTTCTATCCTCTCGTCTCACTGTATAGGTTTCTACTCCAGTGAGTGCCGCACCCCAGACAAAACGCCTGATGAGCCTTTTCCTTAGACTTTATATAGTTCGCCACATGCTAATCTAGTCTTTCTAATGTATGCCACATTCGATGTAGAACTGCGAGTTTTCACCTTCTTATATTTGTCCTGAATATCTGTTACATGTCTATATGTGCGTGAATGTTGGCATTGAAAGAGTCCTCTGACTCTTCCATAATTAATGACTAACGATAAGTAGTGGTGGGGTATCCAAGGCGCAATTGTAAATGTAATTTTGTAACAAAAAAAAAATGGTTCAAATGGCTCTGAGCACTATGGGACTTAACATCTGAGGTCATCAGTCCCCTAAACTTAGAACTACTTAAACCTAACTAACCTAAGGACATCACAAACATCAGTGCCCGAGGCAGGATTCGAACCTGCTACCGTAGCGGTTCCAGACTGTAGCGCCTAGAACCGCTCGGCCACCCCGGCCGGCTTTTGTAACTCAGTCAAGAGCGTTATGAAGAACAGCAATCTTTATTAGTTGTTTAACTTATTAGTTTGTTCAGCTGTTATCGAATAAACGTGATAATTTTAACAGAGCATACGCTTACGTATTCCCTCGCCAACTTCCATTTTACGTCCTACTTCTATCCTTTGTGCAACAGATAAATATGGCCAAGTTATTTATTTAATATTTATTCAACTATGATAAATGCGCAGATCTGGCAACTCAGTTCATTTAAACATCAAAGGTTTTCATTCATGTATATCCAGACACCGTCTTCCCACCTTCCATGTCAATAGGTACCTCATTTTCATGGACACTTTCATCACGAGCACCGATCCGCAACCAGATCCTTTACCGACAGATACCCTTCACCAGTTTTGGATGGGCCTGACCGTGCCTCGGATGTCTATTGTCATTTTTGTTTATTTCTGTTATGTGTGGTGTGTTGTGTTTAACTACTGTGTCATCATTCTTTTCTTGGTAGGCAAGACCGTGTCTCGTGTGCCTATGTCTATTGAGTATAGTGCGTTGTTTCCAGCGTGTGCTTTACTGAGGGATTCCTCTTCCAGTTCTTCTACTGTAAGGAAGGTCGCAGTTTGGAGTGTTGCTCGCTGCAAAAGTTCGTGTTTAATATGCCTCGTCACATTGTAGTCTATGGCATCGTAGAAACACACATCATCGATGTAAGATGTTTAGCTAAAATATTTTTCTTGCACAGTGTTGCAACTGTTGAGGGGATTCATGTCCGTTGGAGAGTCTATGACCACCAGCAGCCGAAGTTGTTGCCTTCCGTAGTTGATAATTGTATTCATATCCCTGTCTAAATATCCAAAGAATGTTGTTGTTTCACTGCTGTTGTTTTGATGTGTGCTAGTTGACATTATTGTTGACCTAATACTCCGTTTTTTTTCCATTCGTATTCTGTAGAGTTCTTTTTACGTAGGGAAATAAAGTGCCTCTGCTTTGTTACATGTTCCTTTCCTGTTTTTGCAAGGAATACAGCCAATAATCGTTTCTTCATGACATTCGAATTTTTTTGACCATGTTTCGTACATTTGACGAATATAGCTTCCCTGTCACACCTTTTTGAAGATTGGTCAAAATCCCAACACTTGAGGCACTTTTGCACTGACAAGTAGTCCTTAAAGCGCTAAGATTCAAATTGTGTGTACACCCTATCCCTCTGTGATAACAGTAATCTGACCCTTGGTGTCACCTCTGGGCCGGCCGACGTGGCAGAGCGGTTCTAGGCGCTTCAGTCCGGAACCGCGCTGCTGCTACTGTCGCAGGTTCAAATCCTGCCTCGGGCATGGATGTGTGTGATGTTCTCAGGTTAGTCAGGTTTAAGTAGTTCTAAGTCTAGGGGACTGATGACCTCAGATGTTAAGTTCTATAGTGCTTAGAGCCATTTGATTTTTTTCACCTCTGGAATATTGTTTACCGCTCATTTCCCTTTCGGACCGGTTTTGAATCGTATTTTGACTTCTTGAAATTCCTCTTTGATGATGTGGTTGCTGAGCTTTATTTCAAACAGTTCTTCTAGAAAGTCTTGATTTGTAAGTGTTGTTGGAACATTGTGTACTGCCAGTAGTGGTCCTAGTTTTCAGGGTTCTTCGCGTCGAATGTTCTTTGCGTTTGATGTTTATTCCATAATCTTCCTCTTGTCAGCTTGTGTCTCGGTTTCAAGAATTACTATGTTTTCTTCATTCATTATTGCTTATTTTGTCAAAGCTAGGGTTTATTGCTTTAGTTGACGTTTCCTTTGTGGCTTTAGCACCTTGGTTGTTCTCTAATTGAAAAAAGAGGACAGCTGCCTGTTTATTTTTTGCTAATTTGATTTGTTCTTCAACCCTGGTTTTCGCTTTGGTGATTTGACCAACTGCCGCGACTGCAGAGAAAGTCAGTGGTCTGGACCTAGGTTCAGTGTGTAATTTCTGATTTTCTTCCTTTAGGACTGCTATCTCCATTTCCAAACGTTGAATTCTGTCTATTGCGTCAGGGGCATTTGCCGTTGCTTATTTCCTACACAATCTTTCGTTTTCAGTTTCTAGTTCATCATCTGACTTGTCTGACTTGATCGAATGCTAATGGCAATATTTTGTTCCTAACTGGCGCAGTAATTCTGGTGGACACCTTTTTCTTTTCCAATTATAACTGAAAATCCGTCAAAATTTCATCTACAGCTGCTATCATTTTTGGTTCCGTGTTTGTAGGTCGAGTCTTACATTCCCTGTTGAGTTTTTTCTTCTGATCACTCCTTGTTCCCGTGTTGGCGTGTTGTTGTTCCCGTTTCCTAATCATACTACTCTAGTGTTTAATTTCTGCGTCTGGCCGCCTTCATCGGTGTTTGATGCAGCCGACTCTAGCTTTGTCCACGATGTATGCTCCTGTATCCGCTTGTTTGCGTGGACGTGGAGCTTAACCTTGTGCACGTACTCATAATCTTTCACAAATTAAGGTAGATGGAACCCATACCGGGCAGTAATTGTAGCCTACAGCCAGCTCCCGATATCTGGGTCTAATGTAAGTGAGAAATAGTCTTAGTCCAGATAAACGCTGTTAACTCTGCCTTCGTGTTCAGGAGTGTACCAGTGCGTCAGTGCCAGTGTCAAAGACACCCAGGGGAGTAACAGCCACACGCCGGTTGATAATACCTGCACCCACTGGCAGTAGATGGGGCGTGCCGAGTCGGCCGCTGCTGTCTGGGACGCCTGACGCAACGAACAACTCTAGCTCGCGCAGTTAGCAAGCCACAAGCCACACTGTCAGCACCGTACGCGTCCGACGTTACTTCAGTCCGTTCTGCCACGCGCCGTCAGTAGAAGGCGCCACGTGTCGCTGCAGCCAGAGAGAACAATGGCCTTCCACGAAACTTGCCACTCGGCTCTGCAGAATACGTTCACTAACACGGAAAAACCTCTCACGTCCAACCTACTGTCCCGAACTGGTCTTTACTGACTGACGTGACAGATTACACATTTAACTATCTGTGCAGAAAGTTGTACTGCATTCCGACCGCTTCTTCCCACCAAAGCGATAGCCGAACACGTCCACACGCCTTTCCACGCCACGCCACCACAACCTGTCGGAACTACTTTAGCTCGGCGAAGTGTAGCAGCTCGACGTGGCATGAAGTCAATAAGTCGCTGAAAGTCAGCTGCAGAAATATTGAACCATTCTGCTTCTGTGGCCGTCGATAACTGCGAAAGTGCTGGCGGTGCAGGATTTCGTGCACGGACTGACCTCTCAATTATGTCCGATAAATGGTCGATGATATTCATGTCGGGATGTCTGGGTGGGCAAATCATTCGCTAGAATTGTCCATAATGTTCTTCAAATCAGTCGTGAACAATTGTGGCCTGGTAACATGGCACACTGTCATCCATAATAATTCCATCGTTGTTAGGGAACATGAAAGCCATGAAAGGCTGCAAATGGTCTCCAAGTAACCAGACGTAACCATTTCCAGTCAATGATGGTTAAACTGGAGCAGAAGACACAGAACATCCATGAAAACACAGCCACCACAGCTTGCACAGCGCCTTGCTGACAACTTGGGTCCACTCAGTCCGGAGCCGCGCGACTGCTACGGTCACAGGTTCGAATCCTGCCTCTGGCATGGATGTGTGTGATGTCCTTAGGTTAGTTAGGTTTAACTAGTTCTACGTTCTAGGGGACTGATGACCATAGATGTTGAGTCCCATAGTGCTCAGAGCCATTTGAACCATTTTGAACAACTTGGCTCCATGGCCTCATGGGGTCTGCGCCAAACTCGAACCCAACCATCAGCTTTTACCAACTGAAATCGGGGATCATGTGACCAGGCCATCATGGTTTCCCAATCTTTTAGGGTCCAACCGATATGGTCACTAGCCCAGCAGAAGAGCTGCACGCGATGTCAAGCTGTTAGCAAAGGGACTCGTGTCGGTCATCTGCTGCTAGAGCGCATTAACGCCAAATTCCACTGCAGTGTCATAACGTATACGTTCATCGTACGTTCCACTTTAATTTCCGCTGTTATTTCACGCAGTGTTGCTTGTATGTTAGCACTGACAACTCTTTGCCAACGCCGCTGCTCTCGCTCGTTAAGTGAAGGCCATCGGCCGCAGCCTTGTCTGTGGTGAAAGGTAATGCCTGAAGTTTGGTATTCTCGGCACACTCTTGACACTGTGGATGTCGGAATTCCCTAACGATTTCGGAAAAGGAATGTCCCATGGCTCCAGCTTCAACTACCACCCCGTGTTCAAAGTCTGACAAATCCCGTCCTGCGGTCATAATCACGTCAGAAACCTTATCACATGAATCACCTGAGTACAAATGACAGATCCGCCAATATTCTTGTCTATTATACCTTGTGTACGTGATACTACTGCTATCTGTATGTGTGCATTTCGGTATCCCATGACTTTTGTAAAAAAAAAAAAAAAAAAAAAAATATTCTAAGCACTATGGGACTTAACATCTGAGGTTATCAGTCCCCTAGACTTAGAACTACTTAAACATAACTAAAGTAAGGACATCACACACATCCATTCCCGAGGCAGGGTTCGAACCTGCGACTGTAGCCGCAGCTCGGTTCCAGACTGAAGCGCCTAGAACCGCTCGGCCACAGCGGCCGGCTGACTTTTGACACATCAGTATACCTCATCTATAAAATTTTTATTCTCACCCCTGCACTTTTCTAATGCACTTCTGCAGTTCTATTTTTCTTCTTCCTGTACCTCTGGCATAACCCTGTAATAAAACTTAGTACACTGCTGCCAGCCACTTCCTTCATCCTCTTACAAACCCTTCCTCAGCCAGTCAATAATCAGAGATTTAACGTCTGTGATTAGTTCCTGTCCATCCAGAAATAAATGTACCTTCTGCTTTGTCCCCGCCAATGGACACAGCCGTAGCTGGCGCCCCGAAACAGTTTCAGACTGGCGCCACATGCGGCGCTTTGACGTTCGCCACCAACCAGAAGTGAGGCCTAATCAGCAACATTTTACGCCGCTGCCAAAGAGAGAGACTTTCGCGTTGTGATAAGCGGCGCCCACAGGCAGCAACGGGGGGTTCATGTTCTTCGTTTGCTTACGACAGTTCTAGTCATGTGTTCCAGGATTGTAGTTCGTAGGTACAGTTAGTAGTGGTGATCAGCCTGCGAGACTTAGACTACAAGTGGGTTTACCTATAGCTTTCGTATACTGACATGTGTTTACTAAAGAGAGTGACGACCAGGACGGACACAGTCTTTTTAATACTGTATTCAGTAACGTGGGCCTTGACAGGCCACTGCTTAGTTGTATTTGTCCGCAAGCAAATCCAACAAGATGCTGTATAACTTCATTTAAGCATCGCAGAGCAATCAAGTGCATATTTGTGTGTCACTAACTTTTTTGTACTGTCACAGTTCCACTACCCACCGCGAAGCACCTAAACCTAATACGTGTGCGAGCCGTTCTACGCAGACGACCCGTACACTTCATCTGGCGACGAGAATTCCGAACTCACTGCACTGCTTCATTTCCTGTGTCACTTTGCCATTCCTTGCTTGGTTGTTCGTCAACTTTTCGTGCTTGTGCAAATTTTCTGTTACAGATTGGTGCTCTTAGTTTTTACTATTTACCTGATGGGCTGCCATACTTCGTCAGTTAGCTTTAGGGTTTCTTCTGTGCTTGTATTAGCATTTGTTTACCATAACAAACCCACCGTTCCAAACCCCTCGTTTGCCTGCCTCACAATTAGCGGCGCCACCGCTCGATCTAAATCAGTTTCTTCACTTACAGATGCAGTCACTGAACCAGCTTACGGAACTCATGGAGGGGTTCATTCAAACGCAGATGGTAGCAACTGAGTTACTGAATCAGACTCCATTACCCACTGCACCGCCGCAAGCAGAACAACGTTCGCTGTTGCCTCCGTTTCGACAATCTGAAGAAAAAATGGAGGAATGGTTGGATTATTTGCCACAATTTGAAGCATACCTGGCCGCTCACCAATTTCATGTTACTGTGAAGCAGTTTTTTCTTCTCTCCACTGTTGGCGTCGCCGTTTACTGCGTTTGTGCGAAGTTATTCCCTACTACGAGGCCAGAACTAGTTAGCTATTAGGAGCGTATTCAAGCGCTGAACAAATATCACGATGATAAGATCAATTTGGTGGCTGCTAGATTTAAATTCTTTAGGCTCAAGAAACAATCTGATCAAACGTACAGGCAATGGGTGTCAGGTTTGCAGGGTCTCACAAGACAGTACAAATTTTAGTGTGAATGTTGAAAATACTATAGTTGCTTGATTCGTGAAGCTATTACCCAAAACGTGGCAGGTAGTAGAAACCGTAAACAAATCTTAAAATACCCTGACCCTATGTTGCAACAGGATTTGCAGATTGTACCGTAGCTCCAAGACGTGGGAACGCAAGCAGCCCACTTCGAAGGCAAGCACGCAGAAGCCCAGTCGGGTAAGCCACAGGTCGCCACGTAAACAACCTGGCCGGAAATCTACCGGCATGGTGTCTTATCCGCGCTGCTTCAAATCTCACAAATGTGACCGATGCCCTTCGGGTTATGCGAATTATTTAGCGTGTGGTAAGAAAGGGCACATTCAAGCTGTCTGTCTGCAGCTTACTAAGGCTTCCGCTCAGTACAAACGCCAGCATAATTTGAGCTTTCAAGTGCTTGGCCGGCCGCTGTGGCCGAGCGTTTCTAGGCGCTTCAGTCGGGAACCACGCGGTTGCTACGGTTGCAGGTTCGAATTCTGCCTCTGGCATGTATATGGGTGATGTCCTTAGGTTGGTTAGGTTTACGTAGTTCTAAGTCTAGGGGACTGATGACCTCAGAAGTTAAGTCCCATAGTGCTTAGACCTATTTGAACCATTTGAACCACTTCAATTGCTTGTTGTTCATTCTGACATTCATATCGACTAGCTGTGGTGCCAGTGTAGAATATAACAATGAAACTGTGCAATAAAAAGAATCAGTAGTTTCTTCAGTGCAACGCCACTCCAACAAACTTTTTGAGGACCTTGTTATTGCTGGCCAAATTGTTCAGTTTCAGTTAGACACATGTGCTTCAGTGTCATTGCTGAATCGCAGTACTTACGATCTGCTTGGCAAACACGAGTTACAGACGTTAACAACTACGCTGACAGCGTATAATGGACATGGTATTCCATTACCAGATTCTTGTAGCCTTTCTGCTTTGCGAAACACTGTCATTCCAGGTTTTGCGTTCACGGGGCGGTGCTATATTTTTGGCCTTGATTTGTTTGACTTGTTTGGACTGCATGTTGTACACAGTGAGCTATCAGTTATTTCGTTTGGCTCTAGAGACAGTGTTGCTCAGCTGTGTGACGAATTTAAAGATTTGTTTGCTGAGGGCTCAGATAAAGCTACCAATATGGGTGCGCATTTGTCGCTTTTGTAGAGCTCGTGCGGTACCATACGCGCTCAGTGAGCGTGTTGCAAAGGAACTTACACAGTGGCAGGAAAAAGGCGTCATTTCACCCATTACAGACAGTTTGTGGGCATCCCCGTAAGTTTTAGTGAAGAAAACTTCGGAGAAATAGAGAACCTCTGCAGGATTTAAGGTGACAGTGAGTCCTCAGACAGTAGTTGATTCATTCCCACTGCCACGACTTGATGAGCTTATGGATCGCTTAGGAGCGGATCACTACTTCTCCAAGATCGATTTACGCGATACCTACCCACAGATTCCATTAGAAAAACAGTCACAGGAAGTGATTAATGCACACATGGGATTCTACAAATTTATTCGCTTTTCTTTCGGTAGCGCATCTGATCAGCGATCATTCAACGCTATCTGGAACAGTTAACTGCACCTGTGCCTTCATGAACAAATTACTTGAATGACATTGTGGTATCAGGTTGCATAGCAGAAGTGCATCTCAGTAATTTGTGTACCCCGTACAAAGTGTTGTCATATGCAGGCCTCAAATGTAAAAAAAAGTGTGTGTTCTTCCAGACTGAAATAGAATAGTTAGGTCATGTGATCAATTCCCAAGGTGTTCATCCAATGCAGTCGCCCTCTCAGGCTATTCGTGACCTCATACGTCCAAGAAATCTCTCTGAATTTCAATCAGTACTAGGGTAACTGACCTACTACAGCCACTTCATTTCTCGTCCAGCTCAAATCGCGCCGCCCTTACATCGTCTTCGTCGCAAGAATGTGGTCCCACGAATATGACATCGCATTTCAGAAACTGAAAGACGCTTTGCTCAGTGACCGTTGTCTAATCCATTTCGATCCTGGCAAACCAGTTGTTTTGGGCATAGATGCATCCTATTACGGCTATGGCGTGGTACTTTCGCACAGAACTGGTTTTGTAGACAGAACAATAGCTTCCGCCTCCAAACTTCTCAACCAGGCTCACACCAATTATTTGCAGGGAGAGAAAGAGGCTCTTGCAGTCATTTATGGGGTGATTAAATTTCACCAGTATGGAAGCAAATTCTGCTTAGTCACTGACCACAAACCGTTGCAGTCACTTTTCAACCCAGCGAAGCCGGTTCCAAACTGCACTGCACAAAAATTACGACAGGTTCTTATTCTCTCACATTATCAGTACGAGACAATTCACAGGCCCACATCCAAGCATACCAATGCAGACATGCTCTCGCGTCTTCACATGGGACCGGATGCAGACTTTGACACAGTGGAAGCATCATGTTGTCACAACGATGCACAGGAGTTAGATGCTTTGGACCAATTCCCATCAGATTTCCAGAGGGTCGCCCAGGCAACGGCAGTGGACCTGGACTTGCAGATTTTGTTTCACTACGTCTGCATGGGTTGGCTTCGCTCAGTAGAACAAATCATTAGCCCAGTAATCCGCCGATACTTTACACGTCTTGCAGTGTTTCAAGGTGTTATTTTGCTGGAAACTGAATCAGAACAATCGTATGAGGTGATCCAAAAGGCTATCTAGAGACATGTACTCAACTTGCTCCATCAGGATCACCAGAGTGTGGTCTGTACAAAATAATATTTGCCGACACTGCACTTGGTTCGGCATGGACGCGCAAATATAACAGATGATGGTCTAGTGCCATGCTTGTGTGGAACACCAAGCAGCCCCTCCTCAACGTTTCTTTGATTGGCCAAAACCAGAAGCGCCTTGGCAGTGCGTTCATTTGGACTTTGCTGGACCCTACTGGAACATTTGTTTGCTGATTTTCTTCGACGCATTAGCAAGTTTCCTTTTGTCGTGCTCATGAATTCAACATCAACACGTTGCACACCCCAGTCTTTGCAGTACACATTTTGCATTGAAGATCCGCCAGAGTTGCTAGTGACTGACAACGTATCTCAATTTGCGTCGGCAAAATTTGAGGATTTTGTGCAACCACAGGCATTTGTCTCATCGCCGGTGGCGCCTTTTTACCCTCAATCAAACGGAGAAGCGGAGCGCTTTGTGCGCACTTTCAAACGGGAGACCGACCCGCTACGCACCCACCACACGTGGATGAAGCTCTGCTGCTCTTCCTCTCGTCTTAGCTCTCCCAGCCTTGCAACGGTCTTTCACCAGCGTAGTTGCTCCATGGACGGTGCCAACATACACTGCTTCAGCTGCTACACCCACCACGGCAGCCAGCGCCTACTATGCCTACTCGGGCTAATAAAAAAATTTTTTAGACTGTACGGCATATGGATGACCTGGGAGCGCGGCGGTATTGTAAAATCGTTAGATATATCCATATTTCTTGTATAGGATGCAAGAGGTTTGCAGCATCTGCACTAGAACCAACTTCGCCCTCGTAATTTGCATGATCCTGCTGCAGAGTCTTTGTTTACAGATTCGTTGCCTGCCCAGATGACACAGCCTGCGCTCTATCTGGCGACCTGCGGTCCTACATCACCACCACCAGCTACAGACTCAGCTCCCGTTCCCTCATCACTTGCTGCATCCACATCTCCTCAGCGCCATCGTAGGAGGAATGTACACCACACGACGACAGCGAGTGGTTTGTTAGGGTGGGGGGGGGGGGGGGGGAAGGGGGGGGGGAGAGGAGTGCTGTGTCCTCGCCCTCGCCCTCGCCAATGGACGCAACCAGAGCTGGTCCACTGACACAGTTTCTGACTGGCGCCACAGGCGACACTTCGAAGTTCCAGGGGGTTCATGTTCGGCGTTGGCGTATGACAATTCTAGTACGGAGTTCCAGGGTTGCAGTTAGTAGCTACAGTTCGTAGTGGAGATCAGCCTGTGAGACTTAGTGAACGAGTGGAGTCGCCTATAGCCTTCGCATAGGGACATGGTTTACTAGATTGATTGACAGTGTGGCGCCCAGGACAGATATAGTTTTGTTGAATTTGTCTTCAACAACACACGCTTCGAAATGCCACTGCTTAATTGTGTCTGTCTGCAAGCACATTCTTGAGTTTCTGTAAACTTTAGTTAAGCATTGCAGCACAATAAGGTGTATATATGTGTGTCACTAATATTTTTGTATTGTCACAGCTCCTCTGTCCATCTCAGAGCAGCTAAACCTATTACGTATGCTAGCCGTTTTACCAAGATGACCTGTACACATCACCTTTACGTCACACTCATCCACATTAGCATTACTGAGAGTTGGCAATACTATCTTAGGATTTAAAGGTTGGCTACAGCGCGCATACACAAGCTCTGGAATCTAAGATATTGTTGTCACGCTTCGCAGCGCACGGATTAATTAGTGACAGTTTTGAAGCCAGTGTAGGAGCCTGCCTGCTGTGATGCGCACGTGTGTTGGGCGAGGGGTTGTCGCCGAGCTGCCGTATTGCCGTGTCCGCCAGCAGCGACACAGGATTTGGTACTGAGTTGATATTTTTTATAATTTGCAGCGCGCTTATTAATTTAAAGAAAAGGGTTTGTGTATGTGCATAGCAGCAGACGGTAATTTTGATAATGATAGGAACTGAATTCTTAAGGGAAACCATTGCTAGGCGAATAGATTAAGTATTGATTTTTGTCATTGATTTCTTTTGTAATTTTCAGGGAATTGTTTCACTATGTATTTAATTCAGAAGTATTTCAGTCTGTCTCAAGAGTTTGATTAATTTGTAATATTGCTTTAATGCCACTGAAGGCAGATTTACATACGAAGCGATTGTTCAAAGAGCTTCTAGCGTTTTGTTAATTGAATAAGAAAGAATCGCTTTCAGAATATAGTTTTTGAAAAAAGGGATTATTTGTTTGGGTTATCATTTATCGAGTTTAGACTTGACCAAACCCTTTCTCTTGAATTATATGTAGTTGTAGTAAGCAGCAGCAGCCGCAGCAACAGCAGGAGCCGCCATACAGAACATATATTGCACTCAGCATGAATAATGGTTTTATTTTATGTTTTTGTTAAATAATGGAATGCAGCAGGTCAAGCAGTGGCAGCAGAAAGACCAAGTAAGTTATTTGTTGCGCACAGGACCAATTTAAAAAAATGAAGTTTAGGCGATCTCTGTAATAGTAAAGTTAACAAGCGTACAAGCACGAGCTTTTCAGTAGAAAACACGAGACAAGAAGATAGAGCTAGCGACTTTCATTATTGTTGACTCCCTCTTCATCATTAACCTCATTCAGTGGTTCACCCACTTCATTATGATCATAACCGACCTCACCCACAGCATATGCTTAAAATAAAACGACATTGGCACTGCCTTCATATGTGCAAACCCACTATCATCACTATCACGCTTCTCTAAACCCCTTTCTATCATATCAACATCCCCTTCTTCATTAATTTCTGTTAAACTAGATGTTCCACAATATTCTAAGTTGTTTTTACAACAGCCTCAACACACTCAATCACCCTAGGCACATCAGCAATTCCAATACGTTCATCTGACACCACATATCGAGCATGACTGCCTGGATCGTCAGATCCATATTATCATCTCTCACATTACTTTCATTAAAAAATTCGTTCACTCTAAAAATCTTTTCATTACCAGCGACACTGTCGTCTTCTAAAACCATTGACCCAAAGTTCACAATTTTATTAATCATTTCATCCCTTAAAGAGTTGTTAGTCTTACCAGAATACCCAGAGTTACAACCCCTTCTCTGATCCTAGTTATCTCGATGAAATCTGCTCAATCACACATATCACTGTTTAACACTGCTTTGTATGGCATACACTCACACTGCTTCAGCTACCACTGCTGCTGCCATAGTTTCTATTCTTAGCCCTATGCATTACTTGTTTTCTTATCCTATCTCGAGCCACAGCTGAGACAAACTTCAATTTCCTTGTCTGTGTCTTGGCTGCTCCCTTCTGTAAGTATTATCATTCAGCTGATGCACTGGCGTCGCCTGCGGCTCGCGTCTTCACCTCCGGCTGGCATCGGGTTCGTGTCCGACGCCGACAGAAGACGCGGCTATTCGCTGGCAGGAGTTTCGCTGGCACGCGCGAGGTGGCGCGCGAGGCGTGCAATGAGTAGAGAGACTGTATACAGAGAGAGTGGCCATAGGTGAAGTTGTCCGTTATTGGTTGATTAGCTTTGGCGCCATTTTTCTGCCAAACGTCTATCGCGCTTCCTATGTTCGCCGTGCTTTTGAGTTGAAGTTCAGAGGACTTTTGGAAACGATTAAAAGGTATTTGAATTATTGAGAGACTTGTTATGCGTTGTGCATGCATGTTCGATTTAGTTGTATAACGTTTTTAGTACGTAATTAGCGTTTGCGTGCATACTGGTAGCATCACAAGCTTTTCTGAAGCCAATATCTGACAGTACTCGCTGGAAACGGAAAGGTCCTGTAATTGTAGTGCCGTGCTCATTCGACTTTATAGCGTCAAACTTAATTTCGTTCCGAATCAGAACACTAGGCATTATTTTGGTTTCAGTATTATTGCCTGACTGTTGACGCAGGCAAGTTGTAAGCACGTTTTCCGCAGTTGTCGTGGTTGCTGAAACATTATTCATAGTAAATAATTGTAGGTATTCTTGAAGACAGATTTTGATAGGCCTACTTACTGTGGGGTAGAAGGAATACCGTAGTTTTCTTGTTATGTTTGGTCGTTATTACAGTGGCCTACATTTAACATTACCTGATTTTTGTAATCTTTTTCGTTTGTTATCTACGAGAGTTATTCAGAAAGAAAGTCGTAAACAGTTGCTTACTTGTGACATGCAAAAAGTTTGAAGACGTGACAAGAAGTACTAATACGTCTCACACTTTTTGCATGTCACAAGTAAACAGCTGCTTACGACTTTCATTCATCTGACGTAATACAGGTACGTTAAATCTTTAGCGTTATGCACTTCCGATACAAAACAAATGCTATACACTATATTTTTTTTATTTACGTTACTTTCATTGCAATATGTCTAGTAAACGAACTTTAAAGGAGATAAATGCAAGTAACGAATAATTTTTACAGCCACTGTATCAAATTTTCCTGTGCTGTACATAGTAGGCTACTATGAGTATATTATAGCTGTAAAGAAATGCATTTAACGAATGATTTCGCCATGTTGTCTTGTGCTTTTGATTCGGTGAGTGTGTACTCCACTACTCCACTACTGGCCATTCAAAAGTCCTGCCCGCAGGTTGGCAGAAAAATGGCCGCCGTATCGTCCGGTTGGCCAGTCTCTCCCTATACAGACTTTCTAGCAACGAGGCGAGGAGGGCGGTGAGATGGTGCGCTTCGACCTCAGTTACCGCGGTGCCTTGAACGAACTCGGACTGTTCGTGTTTGTCAGCAACTGGGTTGGAACATGCATTGTGGACTATGTGTCCAAGCTGTGATTATGTCCATAGGGATAGGCAAAGCCGCCGAGGAGGCTAAGTGTTTCTGGTGTCGGAGATTGGCACTGGTCGCGGTGTCATAGTAAACCACTTATAGTGTTTATCGTGGTTCCAACGAAGTGGCCTTGTGGATTACTATGGAACTGAATATCTTTCAACATTATCCCTGCAAGTTATTAGCTCAAGTTTGTTACAGCTGGCACTGAAATGCACTGTGTAGATTTTGTTTATTGCTAGCGCGTAATTGTAGAGAGAATCTCCTTTGTAGTTGCAGTCTTTCATTGCTGTACAGTAAAACAGGTGTGGCACGCATGTAAATTTGCACGAAGTATTTCGCAGCTGCGCTTGCAATTAACTAGATATTATTTTCAATGCTATGTTAATGTGTTTTCTTATTTTGCTCTTCAAATTGTGCTTTTCTGTGTTGTCGTGTGAAATATTGACAATAATGGCGCTTGAAAAACGTAACACTAGGCTCCAAAGTCAACTGAGAAATAATAGTGACGACGAGTGTAGCTTACCAGCACCACTGTGTAATGAATTAACAGACATTCAAAGTAGTAATTTGACAACTGTGCATAGGGAAATGGAGCGGGCGTCAAATAATGGTGTAGACAGTGAAACATGTAGTGAACAGGGAAGCATTATCGATCGATCGGTCGGCAACAGCTCGCCTCAGGAATCCGAAATGACAGGGCACAATCTTGCAAATACTGTAGATTCAGGTTTTGCGTCCTCGCCGTTTTCTCAAATAAGTCAAGACACATTTTCTGCTTGTCAAAATGTGAATGTTGCCGGTGCAAATCCACTGCCGAAAAGCGCTGAGGAACATGTTTCAGACACCAGTGCATTGTTATTACAATTAATGCAACAAATCGGACAAAAGCTTCAAAAGTTAGACACAATGGAACAAAATCTTTAAAAGTTAGACACAATGGAACAAAATCAGAGACAAACACAGCAAAAGCTTCAAAAGTTAGACACAATGCAACAAAATCTTCGGAAGTTAGACACCACGCTTGAACAAACACGTGAATATTTAACTACTGAGTTACATAACATTGAATCGAAATTTCAAAAAGTCTGTAATGACGTTAAAACACAAATTTGTGAGCATTTTCAACCTATTTTTTCGCGGCATGAAAATGCATTACAGAATCACGAAGCAGGCATAAAAGAACTGCAAACTATTGTTCATGAAAATCATGAGACCTTGCAAGCTAAAATCGACTCAGTTGCATCTACCGATTCGGTTTCGCAACTTGCAAAAACTCAGGAAAACTTAAAGGACACAGTAGACACTCTGAAATTTGGATCAGAAAGACACATGGAGGAAATTAGTTCATTATCAGAGAAAGTAGTTGAACTTTCGGATCAGCTAAATAATTTATCTACGAAGGTAGATGATAATCTGAATGACACAAGACCTGTAGCCTTCACTGACACAGAATAGTACGAACAAATTAGGAAATTCAAACAAAATCAGGATCAAATTAATACGCAACACCAAAGAGAAATCCGGGAAGTACAAGATCAGTTGGCACAAGTAATACAAGAATTACATATTTCAGAGGACACTCGCGCTCCAACACGGGAAGAGGGACTTAAAAATACGGAAAAGCCACAAAATAATACCACAAGGCATTTCGGAAATTATGAAAGAAATTGGCAAGGTGCACCGAATTTTGAGATGGAACCGCCGACACGACGTAACAATGACCGATATGCGACTCGCCGACTCGATGATTTTGACTATAAGCTGTTCATTACTACACGTAAATTCAAAACATTTAAGAATTCTGGCAACGACATTCATCCACAAGCGTGGCTTCATCAATTCTCTCATTGTTTTTCTCCCAACTGGTCATTAGAGCCCAGATTAGAATTTATGTGTGGCTATTTAGAGAATGAACCAGCTGTAAGAATACGATCGGTCATTAACGATTGTCACAGTGAAGGAGAATTTTATCATGCCTTCCTCTCAGCATATTGGTCTCAAGCTACACAAAACCGAGTAAAACATAGCATCATAATGATGAAACATTTCGAACAATCGGAATTTTCTAGTCTTGTCAAATATTTCGAAGACATGTTACATAAGAATCAGTATCTTTCAAACCCTTACAGCTCCTCAGAACTCATCCGCATTTGTTTAATCAAAATGCCTGAACATTTACGACATATTATTTTGGCAGGACGTTGCAAAGACGGCATTGAACCTTTTCAGGGACTCTTACAAGAATTAGAAATTGACACTGACAATCGCGGAACGCGGAAACAGGAACACAACATTTACATGTAACATCCGTCACAATTCCACGATGAAAGAAATAATAACTGGACACGACAAGGCTATTCTCACAATACAAATCGTGACCAAAACAGACACCACCCGTATGAAAAATGGCTCTGAGCACTATGGGACTCAACTGCTGAGGTCATTAGTCCCCTAGAACTTAGAACTAGTTAAATCTAACTAACCTAAGGACATCACAAACATCCATGCCCGAGGCAGGATTCGAACCTGCGACCGTAGCGGTCTTACGGTTCCAGACTGCAGCGCCTTTAACCGCATGGCCACTTCGGCCGGCACCACCCGTATGACAACCGTTGGCAGAGTCGTAATAATTACAGGGAAAGATCACCTCTCCGTGGTAGTGACTATCCCAGAGACGATCAGAGAAACAGACAATATGGGAACCAAAATAATTATTATCAAGGGAGACAGAATAACTTTAGACGCAACGGTACAGTGCGCAGTTACGGTTCAGGGAGAAATTCTCCACCACTTGACCGACAAGAAAGAAACTATGGAATCTACCGACTTGATGACAGACGATATAATCGTAACGACAGACCTGAATTGCATCAGAACTGGCGGGATTCAAACAGAACAGGGCACTCTCGACAAGGTGAATTTGTAGAAGTTAGGTCTCCTAATCCCAACAACGACGAGCGCCAACAAAGAGACAGACAATGACTCGTACCGCAGGCAGCCACGTCCGCCAGCTGGCTCAGCGAAAAATAACATAGACGCTAACCTTGAGAAAAAATTTAGCATTCCTTACCGACGTATACAACATGATAATTGCGCTCATGTTGTAACTCTGCGTACTAGGAAGAGTAAAAGTTTACACCACATATCACATGTAAAACCGTTTACTAAGAGGAGAATCTTTTTTTTTTTAACTTAGAATTTGCCATAAAATTTTTCACTTCACGTTACTAGCACAATTTGTCACACTGAGAAACTGTTAACATGCAACAATATTTTGAAGTTAACTATCCAGCCCAGAACCTAGGGAACATATTTAGACAGTAATTACGAATGCATTGTTATAGTGAACAGACGACACAGTGTTATTGTGTGTGTACATTCTTGCTTGTTAGTTGCACGATTACGTAACGACCATAAGGCTCGCATACTTAGAACACGTCCCGTTACTGCTAATGAGATTTTAATGCAACATTTTGGTTTACTTGAAAATACATTCTGGATTTAAAGTACTTTCTGAGAGATATCAGATGACACAGTGGTTAGTTTATGTGACAACTACACGATTATATCACGACGCTACTAATGAGTGACACAATTTATATTATTGCTTTTGCGCTGTATCTGTTTTATATCTGCACAGTTTTTCTGAATTCTTCTGGAAAGTAAAACATGTTTTAGTAGTAACTTTTGTGGTATAACTACAATGAGACAGCCTTTTCCGTAGCACAACAATACGTTACAGCACAGTACTATCTTCATCACGGCAATAAGCGTAATAACTAAGATATCTATACGCAAAGCATTTCACTTTTGTTTATGATGAGGTAAGTACATTGACTTCAGCAGAACTTCGCTTACAGTGGACGATAACTACGACACTTCCACAGAATTATCTTACAGCAAGAAGCACATTTAACGCTAAAGGACACGTATCTGAGTGATTAATTTTGTACTTGAAACATTTATTTTTAAAGATTTTTGAATCACAAAGATACAAAGAAAGTTTTCGTTGATACATTTCATTCCATTGCTGTAATCTGTAACACCTGATGGCATAATTACATTAATCCTCACGGGGGTACACGCTTACTTTGCGTACCATGTGTCTGGCAAGCACAAGGAGCCCTAGCTAATATGGTATTTGCTTATACAGCTTTACACATCGGTACCATATTTCTCTGGCACATAAATTACACAGATATCTGATCATTTAACTGAGAGAGACAAACATTTTTTTACTACTTCAGTGACAGGTGTTTATGCAATTACACAGTTGGATAACTTCACACTTATGAAATTGTATTTTGTCTGTACTTCGTGAACTGTTCATATTTTTTCGGAACCATTGTGATACTAAGAGAGCTTTGAATGATGTATTTGGTATGGGATCATGATTTTTAAAGTACGTTTGAGGTAGATGACACTATTGAAATGAGCAGAGAATATTTTTTAGGGTTTGAAATTATTGCAGAAAGCTACGACGTTTTTGAGATTTGGCTGAGTTTTTATGATGTTATTAGTAAGATGACAATGTGTATTATGCTGTTGAGGTATGTTTATGATCAATAAGCTGATGCTATATGAGGAATTTGATTATGCTATGTATTTATTATGATGAAATATTGAAGAAGTGTCGACGAATATGTATATGTGTAATAAGGTAAGGAATAATGAGTAGTGGCTAGGAACTCTGATTTGCGAAAAAAGGATGTTAGAAACCAAGAATCGTACTTTAAGAGTTATGAAATGAGTGTAAATGCGTGAATGTATCACAATGCCGGCGAAAATTTGTTTGGACACTGTTATATTCATAGGATTTTGTTTCTACACATTTGCACAGCAAATTCTCGACCTGTGAAATTTTTTATATGATAATGTCACTGTAGTGCAAACTGGTGTCGTAAATATTTCGGTAAGAAAGCTAAGTGACCTTGACGTAATGGTTCAAATGGTTCAAATGGCTCTGAGCACTATGGGACTTAACATCTGTGGTCATCAGTCCCCTAGAACGTAGAACTACTTAAACCTAACTAACCTAAGGACATCACACACATCCATGCCCGAGGCAGGATTCGAACCTGCGACCGTAGCAGTCGCGCGGTTCCGGACTGAGCGCCTAGAACCGCGAGACCACCACGGCCGGCTTGACGTAATGCGTTATGGGCGACCAGCTGTGCGAGTCGCCTGGAGAAAAAGCCATTAGGTGGAGAAAAAAAGAGACCATTAACCTCGCTATTGACATTCCTTTGTAGAAAGCATCGCAAATATGACACGCTATTACTTGGAAACATATGATTATACTGTGGAGCACGTGCTTTGTGCTACTTGCTGAAATGCTTATGAATTGATGAGAAACATTTTACATCTATTGTCTTTCTAGTTGAGAGATTGCTCATTTTGTTTAATATCTGGTTTCCAGCTGTGTTGCAGCATTGGTTTTATAAAGTAAAATTAAATGCATTTGCTAATGTGAACACTTTCTGCCAACAGATCTATTAAATAATAATTTTATGATCCACATTCTTCGAAAAACGAGCACTTGGAATGGAAATAACAATAAGAAGGGATTAATAACAGTAACTGCATACATAATTTTCTTTTCAACTACTCGGTAATTTTTTATAGAATAAGTTTTTGTGGTGCACCACTTTAATTACATAGACATTAAGACGTGAATATATATTTCCATTATCTGCATTGTTGTCTTTAGTGTACTATTTTTTCTGCTTGAGCTTTGTCATGTTTAGGTATAAGTTATAGCATTTGCTGCTGCTGTTTGCCAGGCATAGTGCTACTGAATTTCACTTTGTATTACTCTGTTAAGCCAGCTTTACTAATTTATTTTTCTTGCTGCTGCACATTGGCTCATATTAGTTGTAATGTTGCATTTGCTCTGCTAATTTAGATATACTGCTGCTTCCTTTGTCAATTTGCATTTTTTTGTCATTGCTATTTTTATTAATTGTTTTGAGCTGCTGCATTGCCTCGTCCCTTAGTCTGTGCATCTGAGCTCAGTAGATTTAAGTTAGCTTAAGAGGGGGTAGACTATATAAGAGAATGAGTTGCGATGAATTGGAAGAAATGCATTGAGAAGTTATACGAAAAAAGTACAGGAAGCAGGTATAGATAGGACTTTTTGGAAATAATGAAGAACAAAGGGAGATCTCCAAGAAGTAAAGAAAGTTTTGTTTGCAAAATACTACAGTAAAACAAACCCTGTCCTTTCCTTGTGTTATTCCACTATGTGTTTGTGTAACCTTGGGTATTTGTGTTCTTCCTGTCTTTATGTGTTTATCTGATGAGAGTTATGTTGTAGAATTTTTCTAATAATATGTTATTTTCCTTTTAAAGATGTTAATTGACATTATTAATTCTGTTCTGTTTCAATGCTCATATGTGAAATTAATGTTTCGAAACCTATTCTCATTATTTTATATATTTACTTATGTCATAATTCCTGTAACACTGATGTATATGTCTATTTCTATTCTTTTGTAAAGCCTGTATTACTACAAATGTTTTCTGTATTATTATGTTTTCATGATGTTTTCTGCATCTTTGTAATTGTATTCTCATGTTATAAAATTGTAATGGACACCAGTTCATCAAATTAAGTAACTTGTAAGCATACATTTCACTGCACACGTTTCTGTTGGTCATAGTAATGCACAATATGTGTTAAGTTGGGACTGTTAGTGTTTGACCGTGTGTTAATAATTCAGCAAGGGACTGGTTAACAGCATTGCTGGTTCCAATAACTTTGTGAGTGCACAAGTGGTGGTTTATGGACTTGCTATATTCTCCGCAAGACTCTTCGATGGTGATTGTGCACCTGCACAGTCGCAAGAGATGGCTGTTGACCTTCTCTGCAAGGACTACAGTGCGTCTGCACCTTTGATGATCCACCAATACCATTATTTCTACAAGGACTGCAGTGGGTCTGCACCTCTGGTGGCCCACGAATACCATAATCTCTACTAGGACTACAGTGGGTCTACTCTGTGATGACCTACCTACCATTGTTCTTCAAAACTTTGACTGACTCTGTTGTGGCCCATTACCTGTCTGCATGTCAAGAGTCAGCATTGTCTTTCCGTTGGAAACTTCTTCAAGACTGCATGGAAATCCACTACTTCCATGTGCATTCTCTTTTACTGCTCAGACTTTGAGAAAAAACACTGCAATTTTACTGTGATGAACGATTAGGACTATCTTTATGGACTGTGAGAAAATTTTAGCTTTTGACCAACATTGTATCGATAAGTGTGTGCATTTGATTTCTTTGTTATTGTAATTATGAAAATTTTTTTCAAATCTGTATTGGCCAATGCCAAAAACAATTTGTAAAATTTTTTGTGGGGAGCATGGGCGCTATGTAAGGAGTCTGTTTAGGTTCTTATATTGGTAATGCCACCGCCACGTAGCGCTCTGTATGAAAATCGCTGGCTGTGCTGTGTGCAGTCTGTGGCTGGGTGGCATTGTTGGTATTTGCTATTGTGGGCACTTGGCTGTTAATAGCGCGTAGCGTTGCGCAGTTGGAGGTGAGCCACCAGCAGTGGTGGATGTGGGGAAGTGAGATGGCGGATTTTTGAGAGCGGATGATCTGGACGTGTGTCCATCAGAAACAGTACATTTGTAAGAATGGATGTCATGAACTGCTATACATATTATGACTTTTGAACACTATTAAGGTAAATACATTGTTTGTTCTCTATCAAAATCTTTCATTTGCTAACTGTGCCTATTAGTAGTTATTGCCTTCAGTAGTTTAAATCTTTTATTTAGCTGGCAGTAGTGGCGCTCGCTGTATTGCAGTAGTTCGAGTAACGAAGATTTTTGTGAGGTAAGTGATTTGTGAAACGTATAGGTTAATTTAGTCCGGGCCATTCTCTTGTAGGGATTATTGAAAGTCAGATTGCGTTGCGCTAAAAAATATTGTGTGTCAGTTTAAACACAGTCATGCATAATTTTTCTAAGGGGACGTTTCGTATGGTTATTAGCTCACGTTTGTTACAGCTGGCATTTAAATGCACTGTGTTGTTCTGCAAGCAATATGAGAATGTTATTATTGGCACAAGAAGCAAGAACCACGAGGAAAGGTTGACGTAGGGAAGTATCTGGCTCCACAGCAATGCATTGATAGAAGGGAAGACACGTTGCTTTATTTCATTACTAGTTAAAGTATACGGTTTTTCATATATGCCTATTTGCAGGATTTCTTTTGTTCAATGCTAATAATACTGTTTCTCTTGAAGAACTGATTTTAATGCACCATAATTAAAGGTTGTTCTGTCTTTTATGCAGTGCTGTTAATGGCACCACTGAACGGACGTAGAGTGGGTGATTCTAGCATAGGGGTCCACTTCATATCGTCGGCAGCTCGTGATCTAGTCGCTATCTTTGCTGCCTCTGGATCACGGGCCCCGGGTTCGATTCCTAGCTGAGCTGGGACTTTTCTCTGCCTGGGGACTGGGTGTTTGTGTTGTCATCATCATCATCATCATTCGTGATAGTGGCTAGATTGGACTGTGTAAAAATTGGGACTTTGTACGGGCGTGCCGGCCGCTGTGGCCGAGAGTTTCTAGGCGTTTCAATCCGGAACCCCGCTGATGCTACGGTCGCAGGTTCGAATCCTGCCTCGGGCATGGATGTGTGTGATGTCCTTAGGTTAGTTAGGTTTAAGTAGTCCTAAGTCTAGGGGACTGATGACCTCAGATGTTAAGTCCTATAGTGATTAGAGCCATTTGAACCATTCTTTCTTGTACGGGCGCTGATGACCGTGCATTTGAGCGCCCTACAAAACTTAACATCATCATCATCATCATCTAGCATAGGGGAGCTGTTCGTCTGTCACGTTTTGTACTTTTATTACGTTTGATTACACAGAAGTCGCCAAGTCATTACAGGGAGGACTTTGTGTAAATTTTTTTATTTCCAGCTGGCGATCTTTCATGAAATACCTGTTTATACTTCATAGTTGGAACATTTTCGTATTTAACATTTCCGTATGTTGAGGAGCCTGAGGGCTGCAAGTCTGTTGTTTAATAGAGATGTATTTACTGTTGTGTTTTTTTTAAATTATAGGTAACTTTTGTTAATGAATGATTTCAGAAACTATTGCGTGTTGAATTTTATTAATTTTCGGTGTCTTTGTTTTTTAAATAAATATGTATGAAAATTAAAGGTCCTCTAAAGCTCAATGAATCGTTCCGCCTCTTGAATTGCAGCTTCCTGTTACACTATCATTTCTTTCGTAGTCCTGACACTGATAAAATCTTTGCTGTACCTGGCTATTTATCCATGTGCGTCTGTGTATCATTGCCTGATACCACCTCTCTAGAAAATCCAAACATTTTCCCACATATCAGTTGCACTGGTAACCAGTTCCCGCTGCAGTTGTTCTGGAATTAACCTTTTAAGAGCACAAATCTCTGTCAGTGCCCCTAGCATCCTCAAACGGTTTAACTCTCGTCACAAAACAGGCTCGTGGTTTGCCTGCCTGTTCTGTATGCAGAAATTCGTTCTGTAGGTGTAATTGCTTTGCTTGGCTCAAATACTACTGCAAAAACAACTGTTCAGACATCTCGTAACCGGCAAAATCATCTGAGAGTCGATTCACTCATGTTTACACTGAACCCTCCAACAACCTGTTCATAACGTAATTTTAGCCTCATCACTGATTCCAACCACAAAATTATTACACTTGACATTTATATTAGGGATACACGGGACATAAAATTAGCATGAGTGTCACTTAGCTCTAAATTGCGCATTTTCTCATTACAAAATTTAATCTCTATATCTATTTGTCTAGCAGCTCATCGGCTGTGTTACCTATTACGTTACGTAAAGCAAGTTCTGTTTCCTGTACTTCTCGATCTACTTTAGCCAGAGCCTTCCCAGTTGAGATTTCATAATAACTAATCTGCTGTTTACATAGGTCAAGCCGCGCGGGATTAGCCGAGCGGTCAACGGCGCTGCAGTCATGGATTGTGCGGCTGATACCGTCGGAGGTTCGAGTCCTTCCTCGGGCATGGGTGTGTGTGTTTGTCCTTAGGATAATTTAGGTTAAGTAGTGTGTAAACTTAGGGACTGATGACCTTAGCATTTAAGTCCCATAAAATTTCACACACATTTGAACATTTGAACATAGGTCAATCTATCCTTGTAGTTCCACTTGTACACTCCTCATTCTGCCATTAACTTTGCCTTCAATTGATCCTAAATTATCTATGATTTAGTGGATCGTTTCATTGCTCAACTCCACCAGTTCCTTAAACTTTTCAGCAAAACAGTTTTTCAACTTCCCTATCTCGCAACTGAAATTACTCTTCATTTTCCCATTTCGCATCTATGCTCTCTGTCCATAGTCCCCAGTTTATCATTCAAATTTCCCTTTTTACTTTTCTGATTCCTCAGTGAGTCTTTGATTTGCATAATAATGTTACTAAACATCGGTAGGCATGTGACATGATGTACTGCCTAATACGAGGGTTGGAACTTAAATAGTGGCAACTATTTAATCACAACTGATACAAAAGAGTTACATGTTTGCACCTGTTACTGTCCTTCAAAGTAGTCGTAGTCACCAGCGTTGTGTAGAGCCCGTTGCCTGCGATGTGGAAGGCGTAGTATACCGTTTGCAGAAACTGTTCTGTTGATGGTGCAAATAGAGCGGTCTACTGCCTGTCGAATCTCTGGAACAGTTCTGAAGCGAATGCCACGAAGTGGTTCCTTCATCTTCGGAATCAAATCAAAGTCACAAGGGGGGTTGGGTTGTTTGGGGAAGGAGACCAGACAGCGAGGTGATCGGTCTCATCGGATTAGGGAAGGATGGGGAAGGAATTCGGCCGTGCCCTTTCAAAGGAACCATCCCGGCATTTGCCTGGAGCGATTTAGGGAAATCACGGAAAACCTAAATCAGGATGACCGGACGCGGGATTTAAAGTCACAAGGACTTAAGTCGTATTAGTGTTCGTTTTTGGAGAATCACCTGCGACCAGCTTTGCGAAAGAAACGGCGACACTTTCTGCGCAACACACCTACCATTTTGCATGACAATGCGCGGGTGCACACAGCGCAAGCTGTCGCTGCTCTGTTCGGTCGATGGACAGGGAAGTACTGTACGATCCACCATACTCCTCGGACTTAAGTCCTTGTGGCAACTATTTATTCAACCGATACAAAAGAGTTACATGTTTGCACCTATCACTGTCCTTCAAAGTAGTCACCGGTGTTGTGTAGAACCCGCTGTCAGCAATGTGGAAGGCGTAGTATACCGTTAGCAGAGCCTGTTTTGTTGATCGTGCAAATGTCGTTTGTCGAGCGGGATTAGCCAAGCGGTCTGAGGCGCTGACGTCATGGACTGTGCGGCTGGTCCCGGCGGAGGTTAGAGCCCTCCCTCGGGCATGGGTGTGTGTGTTTGTCCTTAGGATAATTTAGGTTAAGTAGTGTGTAAGCTTAGGGACTGATGACCTTGTCAGTTAAGTCCCATAAGATTTCACACACATTTGAACTTTTTATTTTTTTTAATTTTTTGCGTTTGATGAGGTACACGGTGCACCTTAAGGGGCTTATGGAGGCACCATTAGTTCATTATTGGTTTATTATAAAACCTAAAAAGAGTGCTTTTACAATTTTTTCGTACCAAAACCGAGCCGCAAATTTCAAGAAGGTTATGCACGGGAAATGGCTGAAACTTTTACGATATATTCCTAAGATCACGATCTCTAACAACATTGAAAGTTTTCTTGATACCTTTATCCGTTTCCGAGATACAGACCTTCGGAGTTACGCTACTTGTACACGTAAAGTACTCATGTAAAGTCCAGTGTGAGGCGCAAACGTAGTTTGTAAAGTGACATAGCACGGAGAAATATGTTGTAAAATGCCTCCGTCATCATGAGAAGGGCTCTGGGAGCGAAAAGAAAAAGCAATAAATACTGGTCGACGGTGGACAGTGGTTGTGGTATAGATGAGCAAAGGAGACAGTGGTAGTGTGAGGAAAGGACAGGGGAACAGTGGCAGTGGAACACAGTTGACAGTGACCGAACAATTCTAGAAAGGGAGTGAAGTAGACAGTGCCAGTGGGAGAAGCATAAAGAGAGAGATAAGGCGGAAGTGGGTGAGAGCCAGTGAAAATCAGAGACAAAGTCTATGACAATGACTAGGAGGAATAGAGAGACAGCAGCATCGAAAATGAAAGATAGTAGCTGTAAGAGAGAGCACAAGGGAGACAGTGACACTGAGAAGAGACGTTATCCCAAGGATAGAACGAAGGAGACTCTGGCTGTGGGACAGGAGACAGTGATAGTTAGGGAGAACAAAGGGTTAATGACAATGAGGTGGGCTGAATGAGTGAATGAGAATGGGCAAGTGGGAGTGGATGGGTATGAGCGACTTACAGCGGTGGACTAATTACAGTTAGGGGAGCTTGTGGGAGTGAGAGGTCAGTTGCATGTTAAAAAGAGCACGAATATTTTTGCGTGCCAAAATTTTTGGGAAAGCTTTTAAAGGTGACGAGAAAGGTAGAATGATGCAGCTGGTGCCCCAATTTTCAGTCAGGGTCTTTTAAACAGGAGCATATTTACATTTTTTTTGCTCCGATAGGAGCATTTTTCGCTGGTAGTACCTAGAGCAACATCTGTCTCTATCTGCTAGGGATCCCAGGATCATCACTGGCCACAGAATTTGTTACTTGGCGATCTCTTTATTTCTTGCTCCACACTGACGGCCAAGATCTCCACAATTACAAAAATATGCGCCGCTGTCTACTTAGCACTGTTGACCAGCGCCCACTCTCGGCTGCCGTAGCCTCTGATCGGCGGTGTTACCGCTGCAAACCATGCGTTCAGTCCTTTCGCTCTCCAGTGGGCCGTCTCTCTGATGAGCTAAGCGCGTTGGTTGCTGTCTGTAGCTGTCATCGCTCCTCAGCTGTGCACTGCGAAAGCTGAGTTCCTATTGCTCTCTCTACCATCCTTCAGTGCCGGGCTGCTGACTGCTATCCAAGGTCGTTGCTTTGCCGCGTCACCGGCCGATTCCATAACTGTGCGCTACGATGGCTGAGTCGCTACACCGCTCTCCGAGTCGCCTCTGGTGCACATTCTCAAAGCACACCTGACTCCTCCTTCACTGCTTTAGCTATTGATTTCGATCCAGTGGGCCACTCTACCACACTTTTCACATTCAGATTATATTCCTCTTATCTGTTTCAGTACTAAACAGTCCCAGAGAGAGACCACAAATCGTGACCCTACCCCTCAATTTAGACTATAAAACGTAACTGATCACGACTCTAATGTTTAGGGGTGTCTAGGGGCCCTACAGAGTACCCACTTTTACTTTTATGCCCACCGAAGTCTAATAAAGTCATCTAAATACGGAACTGCGACGCTTTTTACTAACAAAATACAGTGACAAGGATGCTCTTTGAATGCAACAGTTTATGAAAAGTCGCTGAATCGGCTGGATCCTCAGACGCAATAACACATTACTAGTGGCAAGTAGTTTGGATGGCGACTAATCAGTACATGAATGTTGAATTTCCTGTCCTATTTGTGATCCACAAAACATATCCACATGAATGCTTGCAATTCTTGAAGTATGAAATTACAATGAAATCCAGACATTTAGCTGCTTACAGGCGTTGATAAGTATCAATGGGGACAGTTGAAAATGTGTGCCCCGACCGGGACTCGACCCTGGGGATTCCTGCTTACATGGCAGAAAGTACATCTGACCTTGTACCACACCAAGTCCAATGACTGTTGGAAATATTTCAAAATTCAACACTAACGAGAATATTTCCAAGTCCCTCAACCTATAAAACTAGCAAAATTTCTCCAAATGCATCATAGGGGCAATTTCGCCACTGATCTCCCAACAGTTACTACTTACACAAATCGTACTGTGATACTAACTACACTCACGTTCATACATTAAGGATAATGCTGATACATGGTGAAACAACGTTCTGCGGGCTGGTGTGACCGAGCGGTTCGAGGCGCTACAGGCTGGAACCGCGCGACCGCTACGGTCGCAGGTTCGAATCCTGCCTCGGGCATGGGTGTGTGCCATGTCCTTAGGTTAGTTAGGTTTAAGTAGTTCTAAGTTCTAGGGGACTGATGACCTCAGAAGTTAAGTCCCATAGTGCTCAGAGCCATTTTTGAACCAGCAGACAGGAAACGTGTCCAGACGCTACAGTACGGGACGTCCACAGTGTACAACACCACAAGAACACCGATATCTCACCATCAGTGCCCGCAGACGGCCACGGAGCACTGCAGGTAGCCTTGCTCGGGATCTAACCGCAGCCACTGGAACAGTTGTCTCCAGACACACAGTCTACAGATGACTGAACAGACATAGTTTATTCGCCCGGAGACCTGCAAGATGCATTCCACTGACCCCTGGTCACAGGAGAGCCCGTAAAGCCTGGTGTCAAGAACACAGTACATGGTCATTGGAACAGTGGTCCCAGGTTATGTTCATGGACGAGTCCAGGTATAGTCGGAACAGTGATTCTCGCCGGGTTTTCATCTGGCTTGAACCAGAAACCAGATACCAACCACTTAATGTCGTTGAAAGGGACCTGTATGGAGGTCGTGGTTTGATGGATTGGTGCATGTACACCCCTGCATGTATTTGGCAGGGGAACTGTAACAAGTCATTTTTCACCAGTATGTCCGCCTTTTCAGGGGTGCAATGGGTCCCACCTTCCCGCCGATGGATGATATCGCACGGCCCCAGCGAGCTGCCATCGTGGAGGAGTACCTTGAAACAGAAGTTATCAGGCGAATGGAGTGCCCTGCCAGTTCTCCAGACCTAAACTCCATTGAGCACTTCTGGAATGCTCTCGGTCGACATATCGCTGCACGTCTTCACACCCCCTAGGACACTTCAGGAGCTCCAGCAGGCACTAGTGCAAAAATAGGACGCTATACCCCAGCAGCTGCTCGACCACCTGATCCAGAGTACGCTAGCCCGTTGTGCGACCTGTGTACGTGTGCATGGTGATCATATCCCATATTGATGTCGGGTTAAATGCGCAGGAAACAGTGGCGTTTTGTAGCGCTTGTGTTTCGGGACGATTTTCTCAACTTATCATCAATAATGTGGACTTCCAGATCTTTGCCGTGTGTGCTCCCTATGTGCCTATGCTATTAGCACTAGTTTTGTGTAGTGCCACGTTGTGTGGCACCACATTCTGAAGCTATCCTTAATTTATGAGCATGAGTGTAGCACGACTGTTTGTGATCATGGCTAGTAAAAGACTGTCCCTATGAGCGCCCTTCCACCCCTTTATATAGTATGGCGACCATTTTTCAGTGTAACTGAAGTTAACCTTTGCTTTGCCAATTAAAACTTTTTCAGTTTATTTAGGTGTATACAAATCAGATGATGCATCTTTCCAGCATGCAACTTGCTGTGTGTTTATAAAATCTCTGCAGTTATTATTTATCCCACAACATTTAAAATATTGAAATAATTCTTTGCACAAGGATTCCTTACAATTGTGTGAAGTTGTTATATTCTCACACGCTATGGAAGGACAAAACATCAGCTCTTTTATGTGGTGTGTGTTGCTGGGAGCAGGTGCTTTACTTAGGCACTATTTTGACGGTCGAAACCCCGAACGTGTTTCTTCATGCCACTCAATGCTGATTTTTTTCGAGTCAGACTGAGGTGCACCATAGCTTTTGGTACCTCAATCGACTTGTCTTTAGATCTACTCTCTTAAACTGAATTGGGTTTCTTACTTTTAATTGGCATCAACGATATTTTTTACTAAAATTAATTGCAAGATATGAAAAACTTCTAATAATATCAAAGTAAATGTTAATTCCGCACTGACTAGTACATGCTGAATGACTACGCCCCCTTTCTCTCAGACCGACAAATGCGCTCACGTGTGTGATTTATCTTTGTGTTTATCGGGTCGTATTATCACAACTGGGTGACGATGTTGTTTTCTGAAAGACATTTGAAGAGTATCGAAGCCGCTTTACAACTATGCCGAAATGTATTCATGGCACAGGTCTTTGCCTGAATCATATAGAGTGCCTCCTCATTGCCCAATAAATTAACATCTTGGGGCATCCAGTTAATGGAAACAGTATCTCTTGATCCAGAAAAAATAAGAACCATAAAAGAGAAGGAGCATGAAAGATCTTTCGTAATGAGGTGCTGACAGCTTCACCAGTATGACATTTTTTGATAAGAATGCCGAGACAACTACACACTGATGCTAATGGGTATGGGATAGACACAGTTCTAGTGCGAATTCATGATGGAACTGAAAGAGATTGCGGGTGCCACTGTACTCATCGGGTCAGAGAAGTCTAGCAGTTGGTAGTAACCAGTAAGTTCTGACACTATTTGTATTCCAGATCATTCACAGTTGTGACTGACCACAAGTCTTTATGCTTACATGAAGCATCCAATAAGTCAGCTAACAGGATGAGCACCAAAGCTCCAAGAATATAACATCACAGCAGTATAGAAATATTGATATAAACGCAAGAATGTAATTGCCTTTCATGGAATCCATTAGAGGAACATTACAGCATTGGTGATATCCCTGACAATGCAGCATTAAGAAACATTGGAGATGAACGAAGGGAAAAATCCATCCTTTAAAAATACCATTGAGGACTTAGAGATGGAAGAATCTGTCAAAGGAAAATTCAGGTTAACGGATAAAATATTGCATAAAACAATTTATGACTCAGCACAGCGGAAATGGTTGCGCATCATGTTAGCTCATTAACAGCAGCTGTATAGTATTTTCTTCAGCTCTGACATCAAGTAATCTGGGATTTATGAAGACTCTTGACAGAATTAGAAACAAGTATCTTTGGCCGGATTTTACATTAACCCCATCAGTACCTTTGGTACTATGTGCTCTATGATAGATTGTCAGAGAAACAGTTGAAATTTTCAGAATAAAGACTATATGAACTGTTTCAAACTGTTTCAAACAATATCAAAAGTAGGATGATCGATGTGAATGTCACATGAGATACTCGAATTTGTATGGAACAATAAAGAGCTTGTCATTTGGAATAATCTACCGAAATGTCAACTATTTGTAATCAGAAATGTAATCCCAGTACTTTTCTGAAAATTTAGATCGTAAATGAAAATACAAGATGATCATGTTTTTCATTACCACCAGGATGTATACTTCCCATGTCAAAAGATTAGAGGAACAAATATATCCAATCCCTCCTTGTACTGGAAAACGAAACGGCGGAAAATATTTTTTTCATGTTGTTACTAGTGATTACTACATTAATTAAGATAACCATACATTAACGCTTTTCAGTCCAAAAAAAAGTGCTAGTGAAAGGGTTAAGTAATCCACAATAGGAAATGCCAATGGTGAAACCATGTGCCTCAGTTACTCATAGAGCATCAGAAACTAATTCTCTCTACATTTGCTCCATTACACTGGATTAGAATTGACCTATTAGGGAGGTTACTTATTTGAAAAGTGGGAATAAGTGGACGAGAGTGTGCCCTGACTACCTCGCCCACTAAGCAATCACTAAAGATGTACCCTGTACCTTATTTCCAGGTACTGCGAGCTTGCTTATTGAAGACACAACTTTGAAAGTGTAGTGCTATGTTAGCTTAGGAATTACTACTGGCCTAACGAAACATTCTAGTTAGGCAATGACTTTTATACTTTCAGTATATGTTGATGTTAAACAGGTAGCCGGCAATACGGGATTGCCTGCCGTGATAGTCACACACAATTCAGTAAAGCAAGATACTTCACATTTTACAGCTGTTTTTCTGATTGAAAGCCGAGAGACTGAAACAACTTAAATTTTTTTTTCTGTACCAATCTGACAACGCTTAGGATGATTGTATCAAACAGCCTGTCACCAGAACCGAAGAAGCGAGACAACTTTAGCGTGTATGGACCTTGGACGCCCAGGATAATGGCCGTGAACGTTATAACGAGAGACACGCATCTGTAAGGTTAACTACCATGGACTTTTACACCTGATCAGAAGGTCGTGTTGTCAGAAAAATTATTTAACCGCTGTTATGACCTGTACCGAAACTCAGGTCGCTTATCAGACCTTACCTGTGAAGTCGCACATGATGATTATTTATCGAGAAGACAAAAGGGCAAGTAAGTCTTTCTGGTACTGTCCTTTCATAGTCCTAACGATCCGTGATGCCTCGACCGATGTAATTTCATTTGAACGTCGAAGCAGTGACCATGTTATGAAAACAAACAGAACCTGCGAGATTCTACCACTGCCACTATACGGAGGACCACTGGCTAGATTGACATCCAGAAAGTCATAGTCAATTTGAGAACAATGAATGAATGTATTGAAAGGTTGGGGGGTGGGGGAGAGGGGAGGGGTGGAGGCTATGACTCGTACTGTACAACATCATACCCCTGAAATCACTGTAGCACGATTCTGGGCTTGTGACACAGAAAGTTATTCTGCTGGAACATGCCATCACTATCGGGGAAGACACTACGCAATATGAAAATGGTTCAAATGGCTCTAAGCACTACGAGACTTAACATCTGAGGTCATCAGTACGCTAGACTTAGAACTACTTAAACCTAACTAACCTAAGGACATCACACACATCCATATCCGAGGCAGGATTCGAATCTGCGGCCGTAACAGCAGCGCGGTTCCGGACTGAAGTGCCAAGAACCGCTCGGCCACAGCGGCCGGCACGTAATATGAGCTGCAGTTGATAAGCAGTAATGTTTACGTGGTCCACAGCTTTCGTAGCGCCTTACATTATTGCCGCAGGTCCTATGGAAGCCCACGTGAATATACCCGGTGTCTTAATAGTACCCCACCGGCTGACGCGGCGCGTTCTTCGAGCAGCCGTGCGCCTGTATGATGTATCCGGACACTGTCATCGAACTGTTGTAACTATAAACGTGGCTCGTCCGTCCAGGCGACACGTTTCCGTTGATCCACGATCTAATGTCTATAATCCTGTGCCCACTGCAATCTTAACTGATCGTGTCGTGGGATCGACTTGGAAACATGTGGGGGTCGATTGCTGCGGAGCCCCACATTCGACACTGTGCACTGAACGGTGTGCTCTGGAACACTTGTGTCTACTGAAATTACATTCTGTCATCAGATCTGCCACAGAGTGTCGCCTAACATGTTTACAGGGCGGGAAAGACTCCGACATCCATATTCTGTGATGAGTTATAGACGTTCAACACCTTGTTGTCTACGCGTGGTTTCACCGTTCTTCAGTCACTTTTCATAGATACTCCCGACAGTAACACACAAACGACTACCAGCTTCACTGTTTCCAAGATGCTCATTTCATGGTAGTTGACTATGACGATCTGCTCTCTGTCAAAGTTGCTTATGTCAGTACTGGACTCGCATTCTGGAGGACGACGGTTCAATCCTCCGTCCGGCCATCCTGATTTAGGTTTTCCGTGATTTCCCTAAATCTCTCCAGGCAAATGCTGGGATGGTTCCTTTGAAAGGGCACGGCCGACTTCCTTCCCCGTCCTTCCCTAATCCGATGAGACCGATGACCTCGTTGTCTGGTCTTCTCCCCCAAACAACCCCACCCAACCCTTATGTCAGTGGGTGATGCTGAGTACGTGTTTAAGGAGACCAAACAGTCTCCTATTCACCCCCAAGACAGAAGTAGTGTACCCAATATGTCATCATATAGAGTAAATTCCGTGCGTAAGTGCGAGAAAGTGTTCTACTCGTAAATGTTTGCGTAGCGTCTGTCTCAGACGGAATATCGGCACCAGCCCGTATAAACCTAGCTGGATGTGAAAACCATCTAAAAACCACATCCAGGGTGGGTGTTACTCTAAATAGTGTGGGGCGAGTTTGACTATCGCCTTGATATTTGTCGTGCTTCCAATGAGGCACAGTGAACATTCGGGAACGAAAAATGAAAACTTTAATCTTAAGCGTAATTCTTAAAAGATCCACCAACGTCCCAAGGTTGTTCGTGTATGCATGTAAGAGGTGTACGCTAGTAAGATCAGATGATTCTTCTCAAAATAGGAGAACGTGCTGAAAAGAAATGCCAGAAATTGTTTTATTCTGTTCTCAATATCTGTTGCGATATTACAAAACATGCATATTAGTTAGTCGACTTTCCCGCTTCACTGACGTAAGTTGCAACCATCTGCCGCTATAGGACTCCGAACTGTAGCGTTAACATGGCGGCGTGTAGTCTAACTACGTCGGTGAATGAGAAATCGCAAAAATCGTGCCCCCAATTGAAATCCATAGAAGAATGATAACTGTTTACGGTGATGATTGTATCGACATTAGTAATATATGACGTTTGATTGTTACTGCTCGAAATGAAGGAAACGGTGATGCTAACCTCTGTGACAGAGCTCAGACTGGACTACGGCGTACGGCAACCGACGATACTCATTAAAACCAAACTGTAAACTCATTAAAGCAAATCGTCGGATAACATAGACACAGCTGTCACGCAATTGTGAAATATCACGATATCAGGTTATCATTGCAGAAGTGCGGTACAGAAGACTGTGTGCACGATGGGTGCACAAGAGAGCTTCAATGGAGTTCCGTCACAAAGGATCACCGACCCCAAAAAAGTTCAAGACAATGCCATCGACAGGCAAAGTCAGGCTCACAGTGTTATGGGGCGTTGAAAGCGTGCTGCATTTGCAATTCGTGGCTAAAGGCACCACCATAACCCCTGCAAGGTACTGCAAGACTCTCAGGAAACTGAAAGCACGAATTCGAAGAGTTCGTCCACACATGGATCATCTTCTCATTCTACATGACAATGCCACACTACACACGAGTGCTGCGACATTTGCAATAATCCGAGGACTTGAGTTCACTGTCACCGATCATCTTCCATACAGTCCCGACTTAGCCCCATCCGATATTCTGAAACGTCCCCTTAGAAAAATTTATGAATTACTCTGCTGGTAAACCCCTTACGTTATTTGATTTTCAAACAGCTGAGCAAAAGTGAACGTACTCAGACATTTCGCTCTTTACCTATTCTGGTCAACACTAAACTGACACACAATATTTTTAGCGCAACGCAATCTGACTTTCAATAATCCCTACAAAAGAATGGCGCTGACTAATATTAACCTATACCTTTCACAAATCACTTACCTCACAAAAATCTTCGTTACTCGAACTACTGCAATACAGCGAGCGCCAATACTGCCAGCTAAATAAAAGATTCTAACTACTGAAGTCACTAACTAGTGATTGGCATAGTTAGCAAATGAAAGATTTTGTTAGAGAACAAACAATGTATTTACCTTAATAGTGTTCAAAAGTCATTATATATATATATATATATATATATATATATATATATATATATATCAGTTCTTGACATACAGTCTTACAAACTTACTCGCTCTAATGGACACACGTCCAGATCATCCACTCTCAAAACTCTGCCATCTCTCTCCCCACATCCACCACTGCTGGCGGCTCACCTCCAACTGCGCAACGCTATGCGCTGTTCACATCCAACTGCCCAACACTACAATGGCGACTATTACAACAATGAAAACCAGCCACAGGCTGCACACAGCACAGTCAGTGATTTTCATATAGAGCGCTACGTGGCGTTACCAACATAAAAACCTAAACAGCCTACTTACATAGCCCCCATGCTCCCCACAAAAAATTTTACAAATTGTTTTGGGCAATGTACAATACAGATTTGAAGAAATTTTTCATAATTACAATAACAAAGAAATCAAATGCACACACTTATTGATACAATGTAGGTCAAAAGCGAAAATTTTCTCACAGTCCATAAAGACAGTCCTGATCATTCATCACAGTATTAATTACAATTTTAAGCAAAAAGTCTGAGCAGTAAAAGAAAATGCACACAGAAGTAGTGGATTTCCATGCAGTCTTGCAGAAGTAGTGTTGTCCTCCCAATGGAAAGACAATGCTGACTCTTGACATGCAGACAGGTAATGGGCCACAGCAGAGCAAACCCACAGCAGAGTCAGTCGAAGTTGAAGAATATTGATAGGCAGGTCATCACAGAGCAGACCACTGTAGTCTTGTTAGAGATTATGGTATTGGTGGGCCACCAGAGGTGCAGACCCACTGCAGTCCTTGTAGAAATAATGGTATTGGTGGGCCATCAAAGATACAGACCCACTGTAGTCCTTGTAGAGACAGCCAGCAGCCATCTATTGCAACTGTGCAGGTGCACAATCACCATCGAAGAGTCTTGCGGATAACATAGAAAGTCCATAAACCACCACTTGTGCACTCACAAAGTTTTTGGAATTGTCCTTAGAACCAGCAATGCTGTTAACCAAAAACTGGTGTCTATACAGTTATAAATTTACAACATAAGAATACAATTACAAAGGTACAAATACATCATTAAAGAACATAATAGTACAGATAACATTTGTAGTAACACAGCCTTTACAAAAGAATAGAAATAAACATATACATCAGTGTTGTAGTAATTATGACGTAAGTAAATAAATAAAATTGTGAGAATAGTTTTCGAAACATTAATTTCACACATAAGCATTGAAACAGCACAGAATTAATAATGTCTAAACATCTTTACAAAGTAAATAACATAGTATTAGAAAAATTCTACAACATATCTCTTATCAGATAAACATATACTCCTGGAAATGGAAAAAAGAACACATTGACACCGGTGTGTCAGACCCACCATACTTGCTCCGGACACTGCGAGAGGGCTGTACAAGCAATGATCACACGCACGGCACAGCGGACACACCAGGAACCGCGGTGTTGGCCGTCGAATGGCGCTAGCTGCGCAGCATTTGTGCACCGCCGCCGTCAGTGTCAGCCAGTTTGCCGTGGCATACGGAGCTCCATCGCAGTCTTTAACACTGGTAGCATGCCGCGACAGCGTGGACGTGAACCGTATGTGCAGTTGACGGACTTTGAGCGAGGGCGTATAGTGGGCATGCGGGAGGCCGGGTGGACGTACCGCCGAATTGCTCAACACGTGGGGCGTGAGGTCTCCACAGTACATCGATGTTGTCGCCAGTGGTCGGCGGAAGGTGCACGTGCCCGTCGACCTGGGACCGGACCGCAGCGACGCACGGATGCACGCCAAGACCGTAGGATCCTACGCAGTGCCGTAGGGGACCGCACCGCCACTTCCCAGCAAATTAGGGACACTGTTGCTCCTGGGGTATCGGCGAGGACCATTCGCAACCGTCTCCATGAAGCTGGGCTACGGTCCCGCACACCGTTAGGCCGTCTTCCGCTCACGCCCCAACATCGTGCAGCCCGCCTCCAGTGGTGTCGCGACAGGCGTGAATGGAGGGACGAATGGAGACGTGTCGTCTTCAGCGATGAGAGTCGCTTCTGCCTTGGTGCCAATGATGGTCGTATGCGTGTTTGGCGCCGTGCAGGTGAGCGCCACAATAAGGACTGCATACGACCGAGGCACACAGGGCCAACACCCGGCATCATGGTGTGGGGAGCGATCTCCTACACTGGCCGTACACCACTGGTGATCGTCGAGGGGACACTGAATAGTGCATGGTACATCCAAACCGTCATCGAACCCATCGTTCTACCATTCCTAGACTGGCAAGGGAACTTGCTGTTCCAACAGGACAATGCACGTCCGCATGTATCCCGTGCCACCCAATGTGCTCTAGAAGGTGTAAGTCAACTACCCTGGCCAGCAACATCTCCGGATCTGTCCCCCATTGAGCATGTTTGGGACTGGATGAAGCGTCGTCTCACGCGGTCTGCACGTCCAGCACGAACGCTGGTCCAACTGAGGCGCCAGGTGGAAATGGCATGGCAAGCCGTTCCACAGGACTACATCCAGCATCTCTACGATCGTCTCCATGGGAGAATAGCAGCCTGCATTGCTGCGAAAGGTGGATATACACTGTACTAGTGCCGACATTGTGCATGCTCTGTTGCCTGTGTCTATGTGCCTGTGGTTCTGTCAGTGTGATCATGTGATGTATCTGACCCCAGGAATGTGTCAATAAAGTTTCCCCTTCCTGGGACAATGAATTCACGGTGTTCTTATTTCAATTTCCAGGAGTGTATAAAGAAAGGAAGAACACAAATACACAAGGTACACAGACACATAGTGGAATAACGCAAAAGGACAGGACAGAGTTTGTTTTCAGTGTGACATTTGGTACTGCAGTCCAACCCAAAACTTCATTTCATAGATGTTTCCTCTTATTTCACTTTTTTCTTATACCTTGTCAATGCATTATTTCCAATTTATCACAACTCATTCTCTTATATACTTATATAACCTACCCCCTCTTAAGCTAACTTAAATCTACTGAGCTCAGATGCTAAACTAAGGGACGAGGCAATGCAGTAGCACAAAACAATTAACAGAAACAGCAATGACAAAAAATGCAAACTGGCAAAGCAAGCAGCAATAAATATAAATTAGCAAAACAAATGCAACATTATCGCTAATATGAGCCAATGTGCAGCCAAAAGGAAAATAAATCAGTAGTAAAACTGGCTTAATACAATGTAAAATTCAGTAGAACTATACCTGGCAAACAACAGCAGCAAATGCTATAACTTATACATAAACATGACAAAGCTCAAACAGAAAAAATATTACAGTAAAAATGGTCATGTTTAATACCTATGTCACATCTTAACACTAGAGTGATGCATCACGATAACTTACTCTAGCAGACAAGTTACCAAATCGTAAAAAAATTATTTATGCAATTCCTGTGAAGGGAAAGGTCTGTTTGTGTTCCATTTTTTAAAGAAAGTAGATCGTAAAATTATTGTTTAATTGATCTGTAGACAGAAAATATTTACATTAGTACATCCATTAAATTTTATATTAATCAATGCTGCAGCGCAGCTAGAAACTAGATATTAAACAAAATAGGCAAATATATATACAAAGGAAGGCATGAAACATCATTCACTAGCCATATGACATTTCATACGGCAGTAAAAAAATCTCTCAACTAGAAAGACAGTAGTCATAATCAGGTGTATAGACATAAAATATTTCTCATCATTTCATTAGGCATTTCAGTAAATATCAGAAAGTATGAGCTCAAAACTATTATCATATGTTTCAAGTATGAGTGTGTCTTATTTGAAATGCTTTCTACAAAGAAATGTCAGTAGCGAGGTTAATGGCCTCTCCTTTTTTTTCTTGTGCCCCTGAAAGGCACGGCCTTTTTTTTTTTCAGGCGACTGTCGCATAGCCTGGCGCCTACAGCACATTATGTCAAGGTCACTTAGCTTTCTTACCGAAATATTTACGACAGGAGTTTCCCCTACAGCGGCAGTCTCATAAAAATTTCACAGGTCGAGAATTTGCATTACAAATGTGTAGAAATAGTGTCCAAAATATTTTCGGCAGCATTGTGATATATTCACGCATGTACATACATTTCATAACTCTTAAAGTACGATTCTTGGTTTCCAGCATCCTTTTTCACATATCAAAGACACTAAGCACTTTTTATTACTCCTTACCTTATTACACATATACATATTCGTCGACACTTCTTCAGTATTTCATCATAATAAATACATAGCATAATCAAATTCCTCATATAGCATCAGCTTATTGATCATAAACATACCTCAACAGCATAATACACATTGTCATCGTAATAATAACATCATAACACCCCAGTCAAATCTCAAAAACTTCATAGCTTTCTGCAATAATTTCAAAACCTAAAAAAAAATTCTCTGCTCATTTCAATAGTGTCATCTACCTCAAACATACTTTAAAAATCATGATCCCATACCAAATACATCATTCAAAGCTCTCATAGTATCACAATGGTTCTGAAAAAATATCAACAGTTCACAAAGTACAGCCAAATACAATTTCATAAAAATGAAGTTATCCAACTGTGTAATTACGTAAACATCTGTTACTGATGTAGTAAAAAAAAATGTTTGTCTCTCTCAGTTAAATGATCAGATAGCTGTGTAATTTATGTGTTAGAGAAATATGGTACCGATGTGTAAAGTTGTATAAGCAAATACCATATTAGCTAGGGCTCCTTGTGCTTGCCAAACACATGGTACACAAAGTAAGCGTGTACCCCCCTGAGGATTAATGTAATTATGCCATCAGGTGTTACAGATTACAGCAATGGAATGAAATGTATCACGGAAACTTCCTTTGTAATTCAAAAATCTTTAAAAACAAATGTTTTAAGTACAAAATTAATAACTCCAATGAGTGTCCTGTAGCACTAAACTGTGCGTCTTGCTGTAAGATAATTATGTGGAAGTGTCGTAGTTACGTCCTCCGTAAGCAAACTTCTGTAGAAGTCAATGTACTTACCTCATCATAAACAACAGTGAAATGCTTTGCCGTGATGAAGAAAGTAATGCATGGTTGTGCTACGGAAGAGGCGGTCTCATTATAGGTATTCCACAAAAGTTACTACTAAAACACGTTTTACTTTACAGAATAATACAGAAAATCTGTGCAGATATAAAACAGATACACCGCGAAAGCAACAATGTAACATGTATCACACATTAGTAGCGTCGTGATATAATCGTGTAGCTGTCAAAAAAACCAAGCGCTAAGTCATCTGTAATCTCACAGAAAGTACTTCAAATAAAGAATGTCTTTTCAAGTAAACCAAAATGTTGCATTAAAATCTCATTAGCAGTATATTAGCAGTATATGTTACATAATCGTGCAACTAACAAGCAAGAATGTACACACACAATAACACTGTGTCGTCTGTTCACTATAACAATGCATTCGTAATTACTGTCTAAATATGTTCCCTAGGTTCTACACTGGATAGTTAACTTCAAAACATTGTTGCATTTTAACAGTTTCTAAGTGTGACAAAGAGTACTAGTAACGTGAAGGGAAAAATTTTATAGCAAAGACTAACTTAAAAAGCAGACTATCTCTCAATAAACGGTTTTACATATGAAATGTGGTGCAATCCTTTACTCTTCCTAGTACGTAGAGTTTCAACTTCAACGCAATTATCATGTGGTATACGTCGGATTCTGTAAGGTCCATTGTAAATCAGAAAGAATTTGTGACTCAAGTGTTTCTTCTTATGTAACAATGAATGAGCTTTAATGAGAACCTTCTGACCAATATATAATTTCTTTGCATTTGCTTTACCGTGTAGTTTTCTCCTTTTGTCTACTGCAGATTTTATATTTTTAATAGCTAAATGAATTATATCTTTGTTTCGGAGTTTACGTGTATTCGGAAGAGGTACAATGTCTCTGATTCTGTTCGGTGGTTCTTCATTCTTCAGTACAAGAATAGGTGGTAAAGCAGTGGAGTCATGAGGCATTTCATTCAGCACGTTTTGAAATAAGTAAATATCTATCCCAATACTGATGCTTTCTGTGACAATAAAGTCTGCAAAGCTTATTGATTTCTTTCATAATCCGTTCAGACGGGTTACAGTGTGGTGAGTACAATGAAATAAAAGCAGGTTTGATTTTATGATTCCGAAGCATGCGTGACCAAACAGCAAACCTGAATTGCGGTCCGTTATCTGAAATGACTTTACTAACGTGTCCAACTTCACGTAAGAAATTTTTAACAAAGCCGTTGGATACAGATCGTCCAGTGGCTTTAAGTAACGGTGTGAACGAAACAAATTTTGAAGTAAGTTGAACAGCGATTAGAACGTACGAAAATCCATTCGATGTTCTGACAAGGGGTCCCAAGAGATCAACAGCAGCAAATTATTTTAATTTAGAAGGAATGATAGGAAACATCGGAGCACGATGTGAGATAGTAGATTGTTTAGCTTTTTGACAAAGTTTACAAATAGACAAGACTCTTCGAATTCTCTTTTCCATATTGTTAAAGTAACAAGTCGTTCGAAGAATATGATAACATTTTCGTGGACCAAAATGTGCGTAGCTGAAATGAATGTACCAAATGAGCTTATTAACAAAATCATCTGGAATGCGAAGTACCCATAGCTCGTCATCAACAGTGTAGCGTTTGAACAGTATGTTGTTTCTAACCAGATAATAATGCCGAATCTGTGTGTGTGTCTCTTCACGCCATTTTCTTTTGATGTTCTCCCAAATCGGGTCTTTATCTTGTTCATGAGCAATGTCCTTTAAAGATGTGGTGATGAAGTTTTCAAAGGCGTCTTTCTGAATGTAAAGAATACTGAAATTTTTCTCGAGGTTGCCTTCTGTGTTACTTTTCTCAAGCCCAGCCGGTGCGCGTGACAGTGCGTCCGCAACAAAGTTCTCCTTGCCGGGAATGTGGACTATTGTGAAGTAGAATTCTTGCAGAAACAATGCCCAACGTTTTAACATGTCATGATTTAATTTTGAAGACATAAGAAATTGTAATGCACGATGATCACTGTATACTTTTACGTGCTTACCTGAAGAAAGAAACGGAATTTGTTAAATGCCCAAACGATAGCTAAAGCTTGTAATTCAGTAACGGAATAATTTTTTTCAGATTTTGTTAGCACTCGGCTAGCAACAGCAATGGTTTTCTGAACAGTAGTGTCATTTTCTATGGCTTCTTGAATTAAATGGGCACCAAGACCGACTTAAGAAGAATCCGTGCTAAGGCAGAAATCTTGTGACAGATCTGGATGAGCTAGTATTGGCGCGTTAAGTAGCGCTTCTTTCAAAGAATTGAATTCCAACTGTGCCTGTTGGCCCCAGTTCAAAATAGTATTTTTTCCAGTGAGAGAAAAAAGTTTTGGTGTAACTAAAATTTGCATATTCAGAAAACGACGGTAAAAATTTACGAGACATAGAAAACTGTGGCCTTGTTTTTTTGTGGATGGAACTGGAATGGCTCTGATTGCTTCTAACTTTTCAGGATCCGGCTGAATGCCTTCAGAAGAAATGATATGTCCCAAAAACTTCACCTTTGTCCTACCGAATTTAGACTTCTCCAAGTTAACTGTAATTCCAGATTCTGCAAAAATATGTAACACGCTGTTGAGGATGCGATTATGTTGTTCCCATGAGGCTTCTGCTATCAGAATATCGTCCACATATAAGGTGATGTGACGTTTTAAGAACTTAGATAATATGGAATTTAGCCCACGAATGAATGCTGCCGAAGAAATGTTCAAACCAAAAGGAAGTTTCCGAAATTGATAACAAACGCCGCAACAAAGAAAAGCTGTGAATTTTCTACATTCTGTACGAAGTTCGATCTGATAAAAGCTGGATCTGAGATCAATAGAAGACAACACTTTTACACCATTAAAATTTTGAAGAAGTTCTTCCAACTTTCGCGGCCTGTCTGTTTCAGGAATGATGATAGTACTGATTTGTCTCGAATCTAAGACAAGCCTGATCGGTCCTATTTTCTTCTCAACAACTTGTAATGGATTGTTGTATGAGCTTACTGCAGGCTCAATAATGCCCTCGTCAAGCATAGATTGTATTTCTGTTCTAACACGGTCCATAATATGCCGGAATTACGTATGGTCTAACACAAAATTTAGTATGCTCACGAACATGAAATTGGTATTGAAGTCCCTTGATTGTTCCTGTTTTGTGAGTAAAACTGTGGAATGTGCTTGTAAAATCTCAAAAAGGTCCTGCCTATAAGTGTCATTACAATTCTCAATTGTTTAAATTTTATTCCGAATTAACTCATTAATGTCAAATACGCCGTCGACGTCATCCCTGTCAATACTTGCAGAATGATTGTTAGTGTCAAGTTCCGTCGAAAATTCCGAACTGTTTTCTAACAGGAGGTAAAGTCGATTAATTTCCTCGTCATGGTTTGAGAGCCAATCTTCAAATTTCAAAGCTATTGACTTACCTTCTTTCTCTAAACTTATTTCAGTATCGTGAAAGTTTAAGATTGCTTTGTATTCATTCAAAAAAGCCTACTCCCAATATAATTTCTGTTGACAATAATGGAACGATAAGGAAGTTCATAGGGAAGCTGTGGCTTTGACAAAAAAATTCTAAGTTGGTTTGTTGGCGTACATATACACTTTTTCGAACGATTGCACCTTGTAATTTAATTTTACGTAACGGAAGTGTGAGGCATTCGTTCGATTTGTTGCATTTGCTAAAGGCTGTTTCTCTAATTACTGAAATGGGACTGCCAGAGTCAAGTACTGCCGTAATTTTACATCATTTACTGTAACGTGAATTACAGGAGATGCAATCTTGTTATGTTTTATATAGTGTTCCCGGAGTAAGATGTCCCTAATGTCTTCCATTTTTACGTAATTACTAGCCACGGCAGCTACGTCCTCAGCTTCATAAGTACTTTTTGTAGCTGCCAACGGTGTGAGTATTTTCTCTTTGTTGGCGTGCGTCGTTATTGGGATTAGGAGACCTAACTTCTACAAATTCACCTTGTCGAGAGGGCCCTGCCCTGTTTGAATCCCGCCAGTTCTGATGAAATTCAGGTCTGTCGTTTTGCTGGTAGTTTACATAGTTTAATTTTTTGTCAGTCATGTGGTGGAGAATTTCTCCCGGAATCATAACTGCGCAGTGGACTGTTGCGTCTGAAATTGTTATGTCTCACTTGATAATAATTATGTTGGTTCCCATATTGTCTGTTTCTCTGATTGTCTCTGTGATAGTCATTACCGCAGAGAGGTGATCTTTCCCTGTAATTATTACTACTCTGCCAACAGTTGTCATACGGGTGGTGTCTGTTTTGGTCACGATTTACCGATTTACGTTGTAAGATTAGCCTTGTTGTGTCCAGTTATTCTTTCTTTCATCACGTAATTGTGACGGATGTGACCTGTAATTGTTGTGTTCCTGTTTTCGCGTCCCGCGATTGTCAGTGTCAATTTCCAATTCTTGTAACAGTCCCTGAAAAGCTTCAATGTCGTCTTTGCAACGTCCTGCCAAAATAATATGTCATAAATGTTCAGGCAATTTGATTAAACAAATGCAGATGAGTTCTGAGGGGCTGTATGGGTTTGACAGGTACTGATTCTTGTGCAACATGTCTTCAAAATATTTCACAAGACTGGAAAATTCAGGTTGTTCGAAATGTTTCATCATTATGATGCTATGTTTTACTCGGTCTTGTGTAGCTTGAGACCAATATGCTGAGAGGAAGGCATGATAAAATTCTCTTTCACTGTGACAATAGTGAATGACCGATCGCATTCTTACAGCTGGTTCATTCTCTAAATTACCACACATAAATTCTAACCTGTGCTCCAATGATTTTGATAGAGAACAAACAATGTATTTACCTTAATAGTGTTCAAAAGTCATATTATATATATATCAGTTCATGACATACAGTCTTACAAATTTACTCTCTCTGGTGGACACACGTCCAGATCATCCGCTCTCAAAACTGCCATCTCTCTCCCCACATCCACCACTGCTGGCGGCTCACCTCCAACTGTGCAACGCTACGCGCTGTTCACATCCAGCTGCCCAATACTACAATGGCGACTATTCCAACAATGCAAACCAGCCATAGGCTGCACACAGCACAGTCAGTGATTTTCATATAGAGCGTTACGTGGTGTTACCAACATAAAAACCTAAACAGCCTACTTACAATTCATCTGGTTCCGAAACTTCAAGAACACCTTCGAGGACTTCACTTTGATAGTGATGAAGCGGTGCAAGTACAGCTGATGTTGTGGATCTATTAACAGGGTCAAACATTCCACAGTGGCGGTATCAACAAACTGGTCTCTCGTTGGGAGAAAAAATAAAAAAACCTTTAGAAATAAAAAACTTACTATAGCCAAATTAAAATAATAGTTCTTTATTGTCGACAACCTGTTTCGACAGACTTTTCTGTCATCTTCTAGTCTGTAACGTAGTGCATGTACATGGAATAAATCTCTTATCAAGATCGATTGACAGAAACATTTAAAATCAAGAAGCACCTTGTGCAATGGCTATGTCTGTACATGTAGCGCTCGTAGATGGTTGTTAAGTCTTAAAAATCACAATATACAGTAGAATGAACATTAGCACATCTGTTTAGATTAGCTTGATATGTTCCATTCGTTGATGATATTCCCCAGACGACGTTTATGTTACATCTGCATGGCAGTGTTGCAAGGATAAGACGTGTGCAACATTGCCATTTGTTTCACGACGGAGATTTGAAAGGATGGTGGTCTTCCCTTCCTTTATGTGTTGGTAAGGAGGAAGGCTGATGACACGTTGGGACATACCTATTACACTGACTTCTATCTGCAGGTTGATAGTTGTCAACATACAGCTCAACGTGAAAGGGTATTTTGTACCTTGGTTCTCAGGACCTATGTCATGTCGGACCCTGCTCATTTGTCAGCCGAGTTAGTCCATCTCGAAGACACTTTTCTTCAGAATGGTTACAGTGAAAGACGAATCAGACGTGCGTGTGTTGTCGACCAGCTGTGCACCGGATGATCGATAGTACCGAGGCGCGCCAAAGACTACAGCCTTTTTGTCTTATACAGGGAACATTTCGAACAGGATTGGTCCTATTTTGGGGAAATATAATGTGAAGTGTGTTCTTCGACCACCATCCAAGATCAGGGTCCTTTTAGGTTCCGTAAAGGATGATCTTGGTTTGCGTAAGAAGGCTGCCTACCGTATTCCTTGCAGCGGTAGCACGTCATATATTGGTCAGACTTTGAGAACTATGGAGGAATGGTGTATTGAGCATAAGCGGCACACACACTTAAGACAGCCGAGCAAATCCGCCATTGCAGAACATTGTCTTGGCACTTGTTATCCTGTGGAATATAACGACACGGAGATTCTGGCATGCACTTCCTGTTATTGGGGTAGTGTTAGTAAGTAAGCTGTCGAAATTAAATTAGCAAGTAACCTTAGAAATAATGGATTTAGTTTAAATTCTGCACTGAATCCTGCTCTCTCCCTTGTTGCAAAACAGAGGGACAAAGTTAATGCTTCCTATCTCGTTGATTATTAACTTCACTATCGATAACTTCTTTTGTTTGTGATGGTGCTAGTGTTTGCAATGTATGTGTTATCTTTCCGGAGTTTCTCTGAAAACTGAGGTTTCAAATTCTCTTGCACAGTCCCTACTTCTGCAGTTATGCCTTGAAAATGGCAGGATGTGCTCCCGTCGAAATATCGGTGGTTGTCGATGCCGTTATGTGGGTGCATTCCCTTAAGTTACTTGAACGTTTTGCATCTTTATTCTACGTGTATATTTACTTATTCCTCAATATACTGAATTTTCTCATGTTGAGAAATGAGAAATAGCGATCCGTTTCACGTGTTAAAAAACTTTTTATAGTCAGGATCGCATAAACACCTCCTCATTATGGACAACGGTTTCGACAGAGTTTGCTGTCATCTTCTGATCTGTAACATGGTGTTTGTACATGGAATAAATCTCTTATTGTGATTTATGTCGCAATATAAGAGAAAAAAGTTTTTGTTTGACACTGTAATAAGCGGAAATGGAATCTGTACATTTACATACCTTCAAAACTTTTGTTATAAACGATGTTTGTTGTGAGCTGGAACCTCCTGCCAAGTTGTTATATTATTGGATAAAATGTAGTTCATCATACAAAGGTTTGTCAGAAGTAAAACATTTACAATCAAAAAGCACATTGTACACGTGGCTATGTCCGGATATGTAGTGCTCACAGATGATTGTTAAGTCTTAAAAATCACAATATACAGTAGAATGCACATTAGCACATCTGTTTATGTTAGCTTGACACATTCCATTCATTGATGATCCACCTTCGACGGAGTTTATGGTACAAATGGATGGAAATGCTGCCCACATGTTATCTTTGCAACACTGCCATGCCCAATAAGTTGGCCAATACTTTTTTAAACAGAACCAAAGACCTTTTTTCTACTAGATTCTTTGTACATTCAAACAATTTGTCTTTCATTAAATTTCTAATCTGCTGACAAAAAAAAATCCCTTTAAGTTGCTCATAAGATTCAAATAAATGTGGGAAACCACAAAACTACATTTACAAGCAACACCACTAAAGTTTCCCATCTAACAGCCAGATGGATGTGACAAGTGTGGCCAACTATCCCATCATGAGGGAATAAAATTTCTCTTAATTGCAGTAAAAGTTCTCTCTATGGAATTAAATGAAAAATGAGTTTACTTGATTTGTGAAAAGACTGTCGCGATAGAAAAAAAACTAATAACGGATCTGAAAGTACTTCAGGAGCAACCAAATTACGCAAACATCAACAATCATTTATCTTTAATGGGTGGTGCCTGTTCTTTCAGACATATCCGTAACAACAGACACCACACATTCGTGATAATTGATTCGCCTCAGCGGGAAACGAATCCACAACCTTCGTTGCGGATGCACATTTAAGTTCGGCCTCTATCTGGAATCTAAAATTAGCGACGATGGAGGACATGGACGGGGCCTTTGGATAGATGGTGCCAGGTGGGAATATGAGTCGGCTGGGGAGCGTGTTGAGATAGTTCGTGCATTTTCGATAAACACTGTGTCCGGGTGACCCATTGGTTAGTGGATCCGCTTAGTAAGCAGGAGATCCCGTGTTCGGATCCCGGTCCGGAACGCTATTTCAGCCCTCGTCGCTGATTTCGCCCAAGTCTCGATGCAGCTGATATCATTAGTTGCTTCTCTTTCCTTTCCTTTCTCCTACCTACCCCTTCAATTTACATACTCGTAATAACTATCACAACTGTGGATCCCGTGTCTGTTCTTTAGGACATGTCCAAAATAACAGGCACCATGCATTTATAATAATTGATTCGACTCGATGGGCAATGAAACCACGACCTTCAGTGCAGTTGCACATTCACGTTCGATCTCCATCGAGAATCTAAATTTAGCGAAATGAATGGAGGACATGGATGGAGACTACGGATAGGTGGTGCTAGCTGGACATGTGAGTCGTTTGGGGAGTGCGCTGAGATAGTCCGTACATTTGCGATGAGCAGTTTGTCTACGTGACGTAGCGGTTAATGAAATTTCCTATGAAGCTGAAGATCCCGGGTTCGGATCCCAGCTCAGCATACATTTTCATTCGTCGCCACTGATTTCTCACTAAGTCCTGACGCAGATGATATCATTGGTATCTTCCCTTTCCTTTCTTTTCCCCCCTCACATCTTCACGTTATGCTGGTGAGAGAGAAGGGAAGTGTTCTGGGAATTTGCGATGGGCACTGTGCGCCAGGGTGCCGGCACAGTCCTTTTCGTCAGCTCAGTAAGGGTTGTATTCAGAGCCGAGTGAGGGTGGGTGTCATAGCCCCCTCTCATGGCCCCTTCCCCTCCCCAAAAGCAAAACCACTGTACTAGTCACTGCTGTCAACAAATTAGTATGATTATTTTAAAATACTTTATTTATTTTATTGTTATTATTATAATTAAAATCCTAGGCGTCTGTGTGACATTAAATGTAAGGCTGACGACAAATTATATTTTGTGTGTGTGGTGGTGAGGTATAAGGGGGAGTGAAATGGTTCAAATGGTTAACATGGCTCTGAGCACTATGGGACTTAACTTCTGAGGTCATCAGTCCCCTAGAACTTAGAACTACTTAAACCTAACTAACCTAAGGATATCACACACATCCATTCCCGAGGCAGGATTCGAACCTACGACCGTAGCAGCAGCGCGGTTCCAGACTGAAGCGCTTAGAACCGCTTGGCCACACCGGCCGGCGGAAGGGAGAGTGACAGTGAAAAACTGTGGCGCCCAGAACCGAAACCTGGTTCCGCGCCTGCCTGTGCGAGGAAGTGACAGAGAAGAGACTTTGGACATTATTGCAGCACTGTTCTGTAAGGGTTCATATCACCCTTGACTGTAGGACAGCGTCGAAGGTGCTGTTGCGCCTAGAAAACGTCCTAATTTCTCATGAACATTGTGACAGATAAACATGCCCTAGTTACACAGTGTGAATCAGCTAAAATTTGCACCGCAAATATTGCGGAAATGGAAAGTGCTCTTGATGTACGGTTTTCACAGAATGGGTTGATAGTCAGGGGCTAGTATTCTTAGCCAATAAATAAATTATAGGAATACTTAGAAAATGTACTTTTTGTGTAAACATATTCTTTTTTAAATGGAATAATGCCATTAACATTAACATACTAAAAGTAGGGTAAATTAGAATGTCAGTAGTGTTTGTTGCAGGATTCTAGTGGGACTCGTTTACGAAATACATTATGTGATCAAAAACATCCGGACACCCCCAAAAACACACGTTTTTCATGTTAGGTGCATTGTGCTGCCATCTACTGCCAGGTACTTCATATCAGCGACAGCAGTAGTCATTAGACATCGTGAGAGAGCAGAATGGGGCGCTCCGCGAATCTCACGAACTTCGAACGTGGTCAGGCGATTGGGTCCACTTGTGTTATACGACTGCACGCGAGATTTCCATACTCGTAAACATCCCTAGATCCACTGTTTCCGATTTGTTAGTGAAGTGGAAACGTAAACGTACACGTACAGCACAAAATCGTACAGGCCAGCCTCGTCTGTTGACTGACAGAGACCGTCAACAGTTTAAGAGGGTCGTAATGTGTAGGCCTAATAGGCAGACATCTATCCAGACCATCACAGCCAGTGGCCGAGCGGTTCTAGGCGCTACAGTCTGGAACTGCGCGACCGCTACGGTCGCAGATTCGAATCCTGCCTCGGGCATGGATGTGTGTGATGTCCTTAGGTTAGTTAGGTTTAAGTAGTTCTAAGTTCTAGGGGACTGATGACCTTAGTAGTTAAGTCCCATAGTGCTCAGAGCCATTTGAACCATCTGAACCAGACCATCACACAGGAATTCCAAACTGCATCAGGATTCACTGCAAGTACTATGACAGTTAGGCGGCAAGTGAGAAAACTTGGATTTCATGGTCGAGCGGCTGCTCATAAGCCACATGTCACGCCGTCAAATGCCAAGCGACGTCTCGCTTCGTATAAGGAGCGTAAACACTGGGCGACTGAACCGTGAAAAAATGTTGTGTGGAGTGACGAATCACGGTACACAATGTGGTGATCCGACGGCAGGGTGTGGGTATGGCGAATGCCCGGTGAACGTCATCTGCCAGTGTGTGTAGTGCCAACAGTAAAATTCGGAGGCTGTGGTGTTATGGTTTGGTCGTGTTTTTCATGGAGGGGGCTTGGACCCCTTGTTGTTTTGCGTGGCACTATCACAGCACAGCCCTACATTGATGTTTTAAGCACCTTCTTGCTTCCCACTGCTGAAGAGCAATTCGGGGATGGTGATTGCATCTTTATAACCTTTTCATCATGCACGGCCTGTGGGGAGTGGTTACACGACAATAACATCTCTGTAATGGACTGCCCAGCACAGAGTCCTGACCTGAATCCTATAGAACAGCTTTGGGATGTTTTGGAACACCGAATTCGTGCCAGGCCTCGCTGACTGACAACGATACCTCTCCTCAGTGCAGCAGTCTGTGAAGAATGGGCTGCCATTCCCCAAGACACCTTCCAGCACCTTACTGAACGTATGCCTGCGAGAGTGGAAGCTGTCATCAAGGCTAAGGGTGGGTCAACACCATATTGAATTCCAGCATTACCGATTGAGGGCGCCACGAACTTGTAAGTCATTTTCAGCCAGGTGTCCGGATACTTTTTATCACATAGTGTATCATATTGTGATAATTTTCCACACCGACACTTGTTTATGCCATTCAACCTACGTAGTTTCTGGGTACGATGTTGTTATGTTTGTTTACAGTGTGCTTGTTTGTTCCTTGAGTACATTGCGATTTGCTGGTCAATGACAGTGAAAAAGTGTGACAGTCCAAGCATTAGGTCATGAGTGGACGATGGGATTTACCAATGCAGAAAAAGCCGGCATGCCCATGGTGTATGGAGAATGTAGGAAGAATGCAGTTCGTTCTTGTACGGTGTACGCGGCGAGATATCGCAACAGACGTCAAGTATTTCGGCAGTTATTTATTAACCTCTTAAACCAGTTACGTGAAAGTGGTTGTGGAACACCTAAACAACGTAAACATAATAAACAATTGACAACAGAAGAGGGGGAAATAAATGTTCTAGCTGCTATTGCTGTTGATCCTCATCTTAGCTCTCGTGCAATCGCACAGGAAGTGGCATGAGTCAGGCAAGTGTCCTACGCATTCTCCATCGACATATGCTCCGTCCCTATCATATCTATCTCCACCAAACGATTTTGAGAACAGTGTTAATTTCTGTACGTTCTCATTAAGACAGGCTATTCCAGACATATCATGTATCTTGTTTAGTGAAGAAGCCACATTTACCAATCATGGCCAGATATACACTGTTGGTTTGTTGATAATCGCCGTTGGCTTCGTCAGATGGAACATCAGCGTCCATGGCATGTAAACGTGCGGTGTGGGATAGTGGACATTTAGCTAATAAGTCCGCTTTTCATAGACGGAACACTGAACGCTTACTGGTATAGCAGGCTTGTAACAGACCATCTTTCACGGTTTCTGTAATATGCTCCTCGAAAGACTAGAAGGAAACTGTGGTACCTACATGACGGCTGTCTGGCCCAGAATGTCTCCACGAAGTGCTTCCAAGTCGTTGGATTGGACGGAGAGGACCTGTACCTCGGCTGGGCGATTACCCGGATTTGACGCCTGTAGATTTTTTCCTGTGGGGAAAGCTGAAAGACGCTGCCTACAAGGACATACAGTTACACCTGGTGATAAGCAATGACGTATTACTGCCTCCGCTGAAATGCTGGTATGTGTGCAGCAGTCGTTTCATACCAGGCCGGAAGCGGGTATTGTCGCTGCCAGTGATCGTTATGAATAAAACCTGTGATGGTCAATTGTCTCGTTAATGGTAAGAATCCACATAACTAGCGTATGTACTTGCGTTGTTCTTTAGTGTGTGCTACCACCGGTATAGTACAAGTGTCGATGTGGGAACTTTTCAAAATACGGTATCTTGTAAACGACTCGAACTAGAATCCTGCAACGAACACCACTGACATTCTAATTTACCGTATCTTTAGTCTGTTAATGTCAATAGGCATTGCTTCATTTAAAAAAGCGTATGTTTGCACAAAAAATTCACTTTGTAAGTATTACTACAATCCATTGACTGGCTAATATACGAGCCCCTGACGACCAACACATTCTGTGAAAACCACACATCAAAATCACTTTCCATTCCCGGAATATTTGTGGTGCAACTTTTAGGTGATTCACTCTGTATAGTGATTGATGAAGCCGCAGTATTTCCCGTTATGTTTGTGAATGCCAAATTTGCAGTTTAGTAGAACCGAAGCGCATTATTTCTAGACATGGGTGAGAATTCTGTAATGAATGAAAAATCCATACCCTAGATTCGAGGAAAGGGCAAGTACCCCCTCTTGTACCCCCACCCCCCTTCTCTCTTTCGCTCCCTCCAGCACTTCCCTTGTGGACGCCCATGTTTCACGCGTCACTAGATTACGATCATTTTAACGGGATTATCAGACAAATGACTGCTTTGTTCGCACCATCATCGTGCATTCGTTCTGGTTAGTAGTCAGTTTTCGGCAACAGCACGCCTCTTTGCAGCGCGTTCCATCACCTTACCACGGACAGTTATTTCATTGGACTTTCAACTTGAGGTGCAGTGAAAGTTCACCGCAGTATCTGACGTTTCGTCTTTCAGAATTGCGTTTGTGTTTAGTAATTACCAAACGTTTGCCTTTGACAACAGCTTCGATGGCCGTTCTGTGAATTTCATTTATGGGTTGGCTTAACATGTAACTACATTCTCTACGTTAGCACGTTCTGGCAGAAAATATGTCTGTTTTGTTGATTTTATGTTCCTGTACCTTACACTCTCGGGTGCATGTCCTGACGTTACAAAGAGCGCGATATCTGAGACTTGGCCATGCGATGAGGCTATAAAGGTGGAGCCGGCCGAAGTGGCCGTGCGGTTAAAGGCGCTGCGGTCTGGAACCGCAAGACCGCTACGGTCGCAGGTTCGAATCCTGCCTCGGGCATGGATGTTTGTGATGTCCTTAGGTTAGTTAGGTTTAACTAGTTCTAAGTTCTAGGGGACTAATGACCTTAGCAGTTGAGTCCCATAGTGCTCAGAGCCATTTGAACCATTTTTTTATAAAGGTGGAGCGTAAAATTTCCGCCATGATTGGAGAAGAGAATTGGTCATACTAATGTCTAAAAAAAAAAAAAGATATCAAATATACCTGTTTTACCATTAGCCGGCCAGAGTGGCCGAGCGATTCTACGCGCTGCAGTCTGGAGCCACGCGACCGCGACGGTCGCAGGTTCGAATCCTGCCTCGGGCATGGATATGTGTGATGTCCTTAGGTTAGTTAGGTTTAAGTAGTTCTAAGTTCTAGGGGACTGATGACCATAGATGTTAAGTCCCATAGTGCTCAGAGCCATTTGAACCATTTTGAATCTAGGGGACTGATGAACTCAGAAGTTAAGTCCCATAGTACGCAGAGCCATTTATCATTAACCTCAACTTGGGTTCAAATACTAATCACCACTGAGCAAAATGTTCTTCGCCATGGAAACCAGCATGGACTCCGCAACATCGATCGTGTGAAACCCAACCCGAGATCTTCACGTGCGATATTTTACATGAAATGGATAGAGGTGATCAAGTCGATTAGTTGTTTCGAGACTTCCGAAAAGTTTTAAATTCAGCATCACACAACTTATAGCAAAGAAAATAAGTTCGTCTGAGATAAATGAGCAGGTGAACGATTGGATGAAAAATTTATTGTCAGTTATTATGGATAATGAGTTATCTGCAGACTGAGAAATAATATCCGATAGGCCTCAAGGATGTGTATTGAGGCACCACAATTTAATGACTTAGCGGATAAGTTTAACTCAAATCTGAGCCTTTTTGCAGATTATGTGACTTTTTGAGAGGAGGTTTTGTTCTATGAACGCTGTGATAATATGCGGTTAGATCTTGGAAAAATATCAGTAGATTCAAAGAATTAATGTACAGAACTGATAAATTGTGAAATTAATGTAAAGTAAAAAGTATCATATTTATTACACATTATTTCACAAAAGATTCTGCCATTTCCTACAAAATATCCAGAAGCAACAATGTCCAAAGATATGAAGTGGAATGATCACAAAATCATTGTTATGGATAAAACAAACGGGTTTGACGCAATACCGATACGAAACAGTTTACTTACAGAAAGCCTCTGCGGCCCGTACTGGAAGTTTATTGATGTGTATGAGTTCTCTACCAGATCACAATCAATTAGGATATCAAACCTATCGAAAGAAGTTTGGGCGTGAACTGGCACAGACTTGTTTGACTCGTGGGAAAGTATAGCAGGCACTCGAAAAACTGCGCTGTAAAAGCGTAATTCCGAACATATACGCAGACTGCACTGACCGGCTGCAGGCGGAACCACTGGTTCCCATTGTTTGCAATGTGAGGCGTGCAGTACGAGGTGACACCGTCGACGCCGCCGTATACCTGCTACGTCGACAGAACTAGTAGTGCCGCTGCCGCCGAACCGTATAGCGACGGTAGACTCCTTTTGCTGGCCGAACAAACCCAATTCAGTGAAAATGAGTTTCTCGGACTCCGACGAAGAAAAGTTAATCAACAGTGTGACAAAATATTCTGTAATTTATGACGCAGGACATGAAGAACAAAGAAATGTTTTTGTAAAAGGTAACGTCTGGAAAGCTGTAGCACAGGAGTTAAAGAAAATAATTAAGTATATTCAACTAATTATTTATTAAAAATAGCTCCATATGTGCATTAACAATTACTCTATCAGCATATTAAAAAGGCAAGAGTATATATGATTTGGCTTCTATAAATCCTTATTTACGATCCGTTGATTATTCGTAACCCATTGTTAACAGATGCCTCTTGTCACACCACAGAACTGTATTCACTGGAGAAAAAATCTTTATGTTCGTCTCTAACTTGAAAACCACTGCTGTTCAGAAATCATCGAAAACGAGGAAAGCTATGCATATCGTTTTGGCTGGTTGCTTCGTTAACATTATAGCTATAAAATGGAATACCATTATCTTCATGGTAGCCATCTCGTAGGAAACTGTGTAAACAAAATGCTGATGAAACTAGGTCGTCAGCCACGTCAGGCCCACAGATTTAGAAAGTACTCTAAATACTTGGCTTAACAGTCCAAAGCCGTTTCACGATACCCGAAGATTATGGGATAAACTGTAATTAGAGATCTGATAGTCTCGATGCGATGTAGCAACTCTTCTGGGAGAAAGTTTCATCATAAAGTCACCGACAGCAAATTTCCTGTCAAGAAATGTGGTAATATTTGTGCCCGGCAAACAGTTTGGGGGAGATATACAAAACTTCTTTGTGGCTATTTTCTTGCCCATAGCCAATTTCTGAACTATCCCGTTATCAGCTCTTTCCGTAAGTGCCGACGTCAACTCCAATGGATTCACAATTTGCGTACACAGTAGCCAACAAAACAACTGCAACAAATTTTTGTAATTTAAAAACAGCGATCCACTCTTTTCTGGTGTTCTTATGCGATCATGTCATCCATCTACAGCGCCTACACAATCAGGAGTATTCCATTTAAGTCAAAATTCATGCTCAACACATCTGAATCTGATTCACTAGACGTTGGCATCAACATGGGCAGTAGCCTTGTTCTTAAAATCTTCCAAACATTTTTCACAATTCTTGATATGTAAGATTGTGACATATATGCAACTGACGAAGACCGGTAACTTTCACCTGTGGCGAAGAACATGAAAGAAACGAAACATGTAGCTAACATAATTTTCGTTTACAGGTGATGACTGTGAGAAATGTAAGTTTTTATTGGACGGTTACTAGAGGTTCAAGAAGAAAAGCAAATTAGAAAAGGCTGTGCTGTCTGCAGAAATTGAAAAACAAAGAGGTACGTATAGCTATCGTACCTTGATAATTTTCCACAACGGAGATGTGGAGGAACAAGTATTACATCGATATTATCACAGCCAACAACACAAAAAAGCCAAGAAGACAATGGAGATCAAACTAGTCAATTGAATTTTTCGCCATCACAGAAAGAAGATATGGCAGAAACACATACAACAGAAAAGAGTGGTGAAACACTTAAGGTAACAAACGATGAACGTTATGTGCCAGCACGAAAAAGAAAACGTAGTAAAGTTTATAGCAATGACGATTCAATATTAAAGTGTGGAAAGAAAGGGACGAAATTAGGAAAAATTTACTAAAAACATTTACAGAACAAAAAAAAAATCATGATACTGACTTATTTTTTCGGCACATCAGCTCAGTTGTACGGAGTTTAACTCCAGTTTATAAGGCAGAAGCCAAAAGAAAAATTAGTAATGTCGTTTCTGATGGCTGCACAGTGCAACACACATCAGCCAAGCCCTTCAGCCCCCACATCTCTCTCACCTGAAGTCCTGGAATTGCAGCACAACATAATAATGTATAAAATTCTGTTGACTTACCTCAGCGTCAAATATGTTTTTCTTCTACACTTATTGCATGTCTTAGGCACTGTGGTTTTATGTCATCTTTAATAAAACTGAGCACGAAATTCAACTGTCTTTTATTTACACGACAATTGCTTTTGAATATATTATCATCACTTAGCAAATGTTTTTTTATCAGTTCTGTGTAACTACCTTCTGCAGTTCTACTTTTATATAAAGATATTACCAGCTTTCGCCTTTTCCTGAAATGTAACAATTCCTCTTCGAATAACACAGCAACAATCACGGTGGAGCTACCAGACATCTCGTCTCGCGAAGTTCGAACAAGCGACAGCATTGCTTATCTGTTCACGCGTTCAACACACCGACTGAAGGCGGCAGCGTTGCCGTCTGCGGTTCAGAATCGCGCCTTAAATCTTACGAAAACCACCTTAGAAAAGTTTAAGAACCTCAGTTGCACAGTGCCTGCTGGATGCTAGCGGATTTATGGTGACAGTGTTTGTAGCGAATAGTGATTAATTCTGTGGGCAATAGCCAATGGGGGAGGGGGGGGGGGGTTGTTTGCGGGAAGAGACTAAACAGCAAGGTCATCGGTCTCATCGAAATAGGGAAGGATGGGGAAGGAAGGCGGCCGTGCCCTTTCGAAGGAGCGATTTAGGGAAATCACGGGAAACCTAAATCAGGATGGCCGGACGCGGAATTGAACCATCGTTCTCCCGAATGCGAGTCCAGTGTGCTAACCACTGCGCCACCTCGCTCGGCCATAGCCAATGAAAATGAAAGCTTCCAGATGGATATTAACGACAAAGCTGCCCACTCTGTCGCAATACAGTACCATGTTACCAAAATAAATATGTGACTTCTGACTATCCCATCTGGAGATGATCCTGAAAAGGCTATAAAACTAACTTACGGAGTAAAAACAAGTACTTCATAGGGGACTGGTGGCAGATATCTGTAGTTATATTCAATTAACACACAGTCACATGTTCCACAATATCCATAACGGAAAAGATAAGCTGAACAATTATTTGTAGTATGAAATAATTTGTATACTGGTTGTTAGTGGTGCGCTAACAGACCCATGTTTACTGGAATGTTTCTACTTTTGCCGGCCGGAATGGCCAAGCGGTTCTAGGCGCTACAGTCGCAGGTTCGAATCCTGCCTCGAGCATGCATGTATGTGATGTCCTTAGGTTAGTTAGGTTTAAGTAGTTCTAAGTTCTAGGGGACTGATGACCTCAGAAGTTAAGTCCCATAGTGCTCAGAGCCATTTGAACCATTTTTGTTTCTACTTTTGTTTCCTTATATTTTGACCCGTGCCAGCTTTACTGTTAAATATGACATAACCCGTATATGATTTACGTTTCTTCCGGAACTGTTAGTTTCACGTTCCATAGACCATTTGAACGTTACTTTATCGAAATGACGTGGAACATGTTAGTTTACAGGTTGATTAGTATTAATATTAGTGATCACATTACTTTTTAGTCCTGGTATTGCAACTACACTTAAATTGAGTACTTCTCCAGGTTACGAGTTTTTAAATAGAAATCCGTTCATGGAACAGGAGTTGTCCCCGAGAAGTGATTTTAGAACAGATTTAAAACTTGCTTTCCTACCTGTCAGACATTTTATGTTATTGGGCAAATGATCAAAAATTTTTGTTGCTGCATATTGAACTGCTTTCTGAGTCACTGACAGCTTTAATAACTTGTAACGGTTGGTTGGTTGGTTGGTTGGTTGGTTTGCGGGATTGAAGGGACCAGACTGCAAAGGTCGTCGGTCCCAATAATTTGTAATAAAGGTAATTTTTTCCTCTATTGTTGTAAGTATGGATATCACTGTTCTTCTCAGACTGTGATAGATTATTTATGACGAAATTCGTTAGTGAATATTCGTATTGTAACGGTGAAGTTAAAATGCCAAACCTATTGAAGAGGTACCTACCGCCGTTGAACACCACGTATTATTTTTACTGCTCGCTTTTGTGCAATCAGTACTTTCTAAATGGTGAGTTACCACGGTAAATTATTCCATAAGACATTATTGAGTGGAAATATGCAAAATGTTTCCAAAACCAGCAATGAAACGAAGAACAAAAGCAACTGAACTTAATTGTTTGAGAAGCTCAATAATATGCTTCGTCCACTACAAGTTTTCATCAGTAAGAGCACCCAAAAATTTGGAGCATTCTACCTTATTTACGGACGCCTATTCACGTGATACATCAATAAAATTGTTGGTATGATTCTGTTGTACAGAACATGTAATAATATGTCATGATCATCTTCAATGTCCATGTAAAAGTGATGCACGTATGAACAAAATCTTCTTCTACTGCTACTACCACTACTACTACTACTACTACTACTGCTACTACTACGAGTACGTGTTGAAAAGTAATGCCTCCGAATTTTTTATGTGAAAACTCTTTAAGCTTTTTAATTAAAACAAATGTTACTAACATTCTACATCTTTATTCTTCATGCCTACGTATTTATTTCTCAGCATAGTCACTCTGGTGACGAACACATTTCTCGCAACGAGAGACCAGTTTGTTGATACCGTCACTGTATAGTGTTTGATTCAGTTGACGGAGCCACAACCTCATCTCTGACTGTACCGCCTCGTCGCTATCAAAATGAAGCCCTCTAAAGTGTTAGGTGTTCTCTAAGTTCTGGAAACAGAGGAAAATCGGGTAGGGACAAGTCGGGGTATGGGGGATGAATCCAAAGAGTCGGATTGTTGCAGATGTCGCTGCGCTTGTGTGTAGTCTGGCATTGTCATGCTGAAGAAGGGTGTGCTCCATTTGTGGTCGAACTCTTCGATCTCTAAATTCAGTTGCAACACGCTGTTTCTCACGAACCTATACAATTAAGTTACACATGGCCATATTAAGCTGCTACAATTCGGAGCCCTCTAGAGGTATAGGGTTACACATGTGTAGACATCAAGAATATATATGTAGAATGTTAATAACGTTTACTTTACGTAAGAGGAGGTTTATTCTCGAAAGCAGTCGTGGGCATCCCTTGGTGACCCACGGGACCTGATTCACGCGCTTACGTAATTTCGCGGCCCGCCTCGTCATGTAACGTGACAACAGTGCTCCTAGCGCATGAAGTAAAAACTATACCATCTGTGACGTTAATGTACCTTGGGTAACGCACCAATATCAATAGCACTCCTTTCTCGAAACACCACGTCAACTAATTATGTGTCAGACGCGCTCTTTGAGAGTATATTCATTTTATGTTCACGCCATCTTCAGATGTTTACATTTATTTACGCATCATGAACGATATTTCTTTACTTACGACGTTTTACATAAGCTGTCTAAAAATTTTCAGTTACAAAATGCTGTAGCGTCTCGCTCTCGTTTCCATGTTCTTGCACGCGCCGGACTGAAACTAAAGCCTAGATTATACGACGACACTAGGTTGCAGGCAACTGCGCTACAGGCCACTGCGCATGCGCGCCGCGCATTTGCGCAACTCGTCGGTGAAACTAAACAGTTGGCGTGTTACAACTTTGCGATACTAGTTGCATGAGTTTTGAGGTTATGTGTGTTCGTAGAGTTTAGAAAAACTGAAATATGAAGTGGGGAAGGGAGAATAATGTTCGCTTTTTGGATATCTGTGCTTTGCATAGGTGTTTGTGGGATTTCAGTGATGCTGATCACAAAAATAAGCAACATACTTCTGCTCCTGAGACTGTCATGTGCGATCAGAACATAGATAGTTTGAAAATATCTGAGCTGCAGGGCAAAATTTATTGAATTAGGAGCACATATACAACTGAATTATGAAAAATACAAGCAAATGTAATTCTAGCTGTAGAAATGCTCTTGTCTACAAGACTAAAATCCCATCGTTCAAGTTGGCCCACTCTTTTTTTTTAAGGAATATTGTTGAGTGGAGGGAAGGCTACACAAATCAAGAACTTACATTCTTGATTCAGTATTCATCTATTTAAAACGTCGCAGCAGTGCTCACCATTCACATATGTTTGAATTTTGAAATATTGTCACTGTACAGATCTATCTTCAAGAGAGTAGTTTGCAAACCATTCTATTCTTAATGCAGCCTGATTCGAATAATTACTGCTGTTAATGTTAATAATTATTACTGTTAATACTTATTGGTGTTAATGAAAAAGCGTCATCACCAACTAAAACCGCATCTTAAAGCATGCCTAGTGTTCTCGATTGTAATGCATGCAATGTGCGACAGTGCTTCATGAATTACAATATCTTTATTCCTTATCCCATAATTAGCTCTATTTAGAAGTAATGTTAACAGTTCTGGTGACATTCTAAGATAATTAAAAGAACTTCTTGGATCTTCCGTTATAAATTATTTCAGCAAGGATGCTGAGCAACCGAGCTGACGTCTTTTCTTCATCCAGTCACGAATCCAAACACGTTTCTTAATTTTTTCTTATGCAGCGATTCCACGCAACAAGCTTTAACTCCATCACAACTCGTGCGACGTGCAGCTGCCAAACTTCCATGTCAGACACGACTCAGGAACCCACAAAACGACGAAACTGAAGTATATACTGGATTCGCCGTGTCTACAGCCAAATGTGAAACCATATGCGTGCAACTCATTCCACGCAACGAGTGGCGCAACCCAATGTTGACGTGTAAACTAGGCTTAATCGCGGGCCGGATACGGCTAGTGGGTCGCGGGTTGCCCACCCGTGTCTAAAATGGTTCAAATGGCTCTGAGCACTATGGGACTTAACTTCTGAGGTCATCAGTCCCCTAGAAGTTAGAACTACTTAAACCTAACTAACCTAAGGACATCACACATCCTTGCCCGAGGCAGGATTCGAACCTGCGACCGTAGAGGTCACTCGGTTCCAGACTGTAGCGCCTAGAACCGCTCGGCCACCCCGGTCGGCTACCCGTCTCTAAAGGGATTACGAAGATCCCATTTCAGAAATTAATGTTGACTATTAGCTTTCTCAAAGTGTTCTTCAGAATAAGAGCCTCTCGAGCATTGCGAAAACAGTGCCGTTCAGTTGGGGGGACAATATGTTAACCGGATGGCGGTCGCCGACAGCTTGTGCAGCCCTCCTCGCTCCGCAGCCGTTACGCAAACTGGCCACGAGCACCTGCAAACAGAACTTTCTTTGCTTTCCTGCCAACACCGAACGGCCAAACGTCGTGAGCCACGAGGCAACACATTACAGCCACGCAAGATTAGCAGCAACGTTTCGCGACTTAACGCTTGCGCAAGATGAATGATTAAGTGGTGTCGTCTTTGCCAGTCTAACAGTAGAAGCTTCGTCGAAGAATGGCAGCGGACTAAGTGGAAGAAACATACATGCTTCAGACTGGTGGGAAATAACAGTTTTCACTTTACTAGAAAGCTAGATAGATATTCAAACCATACTAAATCATTTCTAATATCCTAAAGGGGAGCAAAAGACGTATGACCATGTAACGAATGAAACAAAATCAGTAAAGTCAGAAGGACTTTTACAGTCTATGATGAGATCCATCTGAAGAAGGGAAGCAGATACTCGGAAGTCGATGACTAGTCACTAGCTCGAACTCAAACCTCGTGAGCCCTTTTGGTGGATTGTCTTGGGACAGAATGTAATGGTAAGGAATGACTGACTGACTCCGTCCGAACCGGCCTCGAAGGCACAACGGTACGACCGACCGCCGCGTCATCCTCAGAACATAGGCGTCACCGGCTGCCGATGTGTAGGGGCATGTAATCAGTACACCGCTCTCTCGGCCGCTGTCAGTTTTCGTAATTGGAGCCACGCTTGTCAGACAATTTGATCCAATGACGCACTTGTTTTCTCGCTGTGCAGGTGTATAAATTCACAGAAGCATTTATAGCTAATAATCAAGCCTCCCCGGGCAACAGGGCCCTGTGATAGTCTATGAAATCACTATGAAATATAAAATGTACATGGAAAAACAGAAGACAGATGCAAATATTGCGACAAGCTCTGTCGTTATGTACTGGCATCGAGAGTGCGCCACCATCTCAAGGAATGCCATATATATATATATATATATATATACAGGGTGAGTCACCTCACATTACCGCTGGATATATTTCGTAAACCACATCAAATACTGACGAATCTATTCCACAGACCGAACGTGAGGAGAGGGGCTAGTGTAATTGGTTAATACAAACCATAAAAAAATGCACGGAAGTATGTTTTTTAAAACAAACCTACGTTTTTTTAAATGGAACCCCGTTAGTTTTGTTAGCACATCTGAAAATATAAACAAATACGTAATCAGTGCCGTTTGTTGGATTGTAAAATGTTAATTACATCCGGAGATATTGTAACCTAAAGTTGACGCTTGAGTACCACTCCTCCGCTGTTCGATCGTGTGTATCGGAGAGCACCGAATTACGTAGGGATCCAAAGGGAACGGTGATGGACCTTAGGTACAGAAGAGACTGGAACAGCATATTACGTCCACATGCTAACACCTTTTTATTGGTCTTTTTCACTGACGCACATGTACATTACCATGAGGGGTGAGGTACACGTACACACGTGGTTTCCGTTTTCAATTACGGAGTGGAATAGAGTGTGTCCCGACATGTCAGGCCAATAGATGTGCAATGTGGTGGCCATCATTTCCTGCACACAACTGCAATCTCTGGCGTAATGAATGTCGTACACGCCGCAGTACATCTGGTGTAATGTCGCCGCAGGCTGCCACAATACGTTGTTTCAGATCCTATGGGGTTGTAGGCACATCACGGTAAACATTCTCCTTTAACGTACCCCACAGAAAAAAGTCCATAGGTGTAACATCAGGAGAACGGGCTGGGCAATTTATGCGTCCTCCACGTCCTATGAAACGTCCGTCGAACATCCTGTCAAGGGTCAGCCTAGTGTTAATCGCGGAATGTGCAGGTGCACCATCATGCTAATACCACATACGTCGACGCGTTTCCAGTGGGACATTTTCGAGCAACGTTGGCAGATCATTCAGTAGAAACGCGATGTATGTTGCAGCTAAAATGGTTCAAATGGCTCTGAGCACTATGGGACTTAACTTCTGAGGTCATCAGTCCCCTAGAACTTAGAACTACTTAAACCTAACTAACCTAAGGACATCACACACAACCATGCCCGAGGCAGGATTCGAACCTGCGACCGTAGCGGTCGCGCGGTTCAAGACTGAAGCGCCTAGAACCGCTCGGCCACCCCGGCCGGCTTATGTTGCAACTGTTTGTTACAACACGCAACTGAACGTCGGAGGTTTCAGGCGTCAACTTTAGGTTACAATATCTCCGGATGTAATTAACATTTTACAATGCAACAAACGGCACTGATTACGTATTTGTTTATATGTTCAGATGTGCTAACAAAACAAACGTGGTTCTATTTAAAAAACGTAGGTTTGTGTTAAGAAACATACTTCCGCGCATTTTTGTATGGTTTGTATTAAACAATTACACTAGCCCCTCTCCTCACGTTCGGTCTGTCGAATCGGTTCGTCAATATATATATATATATATATATATATATATATATATATATATATATATATATATATATATATATATATATATTGCTAAACGAATGATTTCGTCACAATCTATCACAAGAAAGAAACCGAGACAGTCGTAAACAGAAGGTGAAAGGAATGGTGCCGAACCTACACCTTCTAAATCAACAAATACAACGTGGTCTGCAGAGGCATCTGAGCTGACTAACACGCCTTTGCTCATATAGTCTTCTCCCACTCTGTCTACAGCTGTCATAGGCGTAAAAGTTCATGAAAGTACTGCCAGAGCGGCGTATGCTGTCAGTGTACCGTTTTCACAGTTAGAATCTGAATACTGGCGAGCTGCCTTCTATAACATACGACCTAATTATGAGCCACCTAAACGTCATGCACTTCGAGAAAGCTTTCTAGAGGCTGAATAGCAGCGTGTGTGTGCTGCTATCATGTAGAAGATCCAGTAGTCACATTCTAATGAACAATTTATTCTACTCCTACACTTTTTACTTATTTGGATTTTGTTTAATACTTACAACAGTGCCATCGCTCACATAAAATACCGTACGTAACGAAAAGAGGTACCACATGAAATTTATTAATACCGTTGCCAGCCAAATTGGGCACTTTCTGTCCAATACCTCATCGATAATGCGGACAGCAATGAATACGTAACCGTTTGGCTGTACATCTGGCAACAGATGGTTGAATCACGTTTCGGACAACTTAATACGTTACAAATAATACTGTACAAAGAAAGCAACGGTTAATACTCAGATATGTTAATTTGGGAAAGATGTTTTTAAATAGTAGTTGAAAAGTCTATGATTTACCGGAGGTAGCTTTTTGTTACGATAGTAATCTACGTAACTTCAGACTAAAATTTACTTTCGTGCATTATTTTCCTGAATACGAGAAGCTACGTACTTTGAGTAGAATGTAATTGCTATGAACATTTACTGCCTCAAATAAGCAACTATTGGCTTTCAACAAGTTGGAAACGCCGAAATTCGAACATTGCCAGTACATCATAACATTATTGCAATAGACGCAGATATGAATTACGTGAAATTATTTTTTTCTGTTCTTGGAGTTGGATCTATCTCGATTATTTTAAGTTACGTTACTTTACTTTGTCCTTAATCAGTTAGCAAGAATGACTTTGCCTCTAAATATTACTGAACGACATTGTTATTTTGTTGGGGCTTTATTATTAGTTACTTTCAGTTATCTTTTAGCAAATGAACAAAACTGGCAATGAGAATCTTTTAATACATTTTTTTAACTATTTAAACAACGGCATTCCTCTGGTATTCATTAACTGGGTAGGAATGGAACTCTAAATAGGTGATAATGACTGAGGACAATGACAAGATCAGGTACCTGCAGTTTTTACGTACAGTACTTACTACTGAAATAAAAATTCACTGAGAACGTTGCTAGGTAATGCCCCACAAAGTTTCTAACGTGAACTAAAATAAAACAACCTTACAGTTTGTTGCAGATGTTGAGTTGTCGTCTTCTTGTATTCTACAATGCCCTCATTGCTCCATATAACATTGTGGGCACACCTTGGTTCGTAATAACCAGTTATTGGGCAGGATCTTGATTTTGTTGGAGCCTCTTACCTCTGCCGACACTCGTCATGCTCTTGGTGCCTCGCTAGTAGCAATCGCGCCTCACATAAGCCCGACAGTGCCGCCACTTGCGTGTGTTCACTTTAATGTCTCACAACCAGTTAAGTCTTCAGTGCGCTCTTCTGACACTTGCGTCCAGAGACAGCACTCCTATACAAGTCTTTGCTCTCTGCCAGCGATATTGCTTTTCCTAACGGCATTAACCCAGTATAAACACATCATAATACAAAATAGTTTATGCAGGTTACAGCACATATCACACTTCTAATTAACACATATTATTTAAAATTCTACAGACCAAAGAAAATACATCATATTTACAGTAAGAATAATGGGCAAACACTTGTATTATAGTGTCGCCAACTGTGGTTGGTAGGACGGATGTTGGGGGGCAGTGTGGTTAATTTAATGATAACCACTCTACATCAAGTATTTTACAAGAGCAGTCGTCTTGGAGAGCAAAAGGAAACCGCTGAAAATTGTGAGATAGGCAATGAAATGTTTGTTTGCTGTTATGACAGGCAATGCTCGAAATATGCTGGCTGCGGGCAACATTTTATACCAACGATAACCACATATCGCCAGCGCACGTTGCGCAGTGCGCAGTATCGACCTACTGATGTTGGGTTGGGTTGGGTTGCCGGCCGGAGTGGCCTTGCGGTTCTAGGCGCCACAGTCTGGAACCAAGCGACCGCTGCTGTCACAGGTTCGAATCCTGCCTCAGGCATGGATGTGTGTGATGTCCTTAGGTTAGTTAGGTTTAATTAGTTCTCAGTTCTAGAGGACTGATGACCTCAGAAGTTAAGTCGCATAATGCTCAGAGCCATTTGAACCATTTTTTGGGTTGGGTTGTTTGGGGAGGAGGCCAAACAGCGAGGTCATCGGTCTCATCGGATTACGGAAGGAAGTCGGCTGTGCCCTTTCAAAGGAACCATCCCGGCATTTGCCTGGAGCGATTTAGGGAACTCACAGAAAACCTAAATCAGGATGGCCGGACGCGGGATTGAACCGTCATCCTCCCGAATGCCTACTGATGTAAGACGTTATAGCTGTAGCAGTACTTCATGAAATTAATCGTGGGACCAAAAAGATAAATAAATCTTTGAAATACAGCCATGTTCCCAATGTAATATTAGAGGATAAGATGAAAGAGAAACACAGTGTATCATGTGTCATACTCAACGTTCGATGTCGAATGCTATGGGCTAATGCAGTAAAATGTTTTTATAGCTTGTTAAAGAACATGGAAGCTATACTTCAAACAACTGTTTGTCGCAATGTGCAATACGCCAAGGCCGCCATCCTAGAGGATGAGACACAGAAAGAAACTGGAAAAGATTTTGCGGTTACTGAAACCTATGCATGACTCTATAAAGCGAGCAGGTGACGGAAATACCATATTTTCGGAAGTACACGAACTTTTTATTGTGAGTTTAGCTAACGTAGAAGCAGTGCTGAAGGAGAGTAAAATAGTTTATGCAAAATACCGATAAATTATGAAAGCTGTCGTGAGAAGTAGGAAAGAGTTTACGCGCAAAACGATCCACGCAGTACTAAACCTTCTGAATCTACGGTATAAGGAAGGAGCTCTTACTGTAAATATGGAAAACCGAGCTGAGAACAATGTAGCAACGCTAATTAATTTGTTTCATCTTGATTCCCAAATTACTTCGGCTAATCCAGCGGGATTTCGAACTGTTGTTGCTAACTTTTCGAAAAATTCTCTTTTGGTTGATGCCTGATCCATTTCTCCACCGAGCTAATGGCGAGGAACGTTCAGTGAACAGCTTTTGTACGCTTTGGTATCGAGAATTTGCAGTGGTTCCGCTCATGCACAAGGAAGTCCGAAACAGGTTGGGTCCAGAATGAACAGAAAAACTGGTGCCAGCGCATTGGAACCTCAGATACAATTTTGATCTACCATATATCCAAGGTTCTCCATAAAATACATTTCTTTCACCTGATGAGGAACCAATGTAATGACCGTCTGTATATTGCCGACTGAGTCAATAATTTTGTGAATTTACTTGATATATCAAGTGAGCTCTTTGTTCAAGCTACGAGGAATTGCTATAATCTTTTGTTTGTAGCAGTTATGTCTTCCAGTACACGAGTAAAACTGCTGTCAGGAATAATGGAGAAAAGCTCAATTTAAATAACACTTTTAGATTGAAAACAATTATTTGTCTGTAAATTCTGCACCTGAAATATGGAAAATAAACTCCATAAATAATTTTCTTATGATATTATACTTCCACAGTCCATACACTGTGTCATTAAAACAAACTACGAGGGCTATCCACAAAGTACATTACACTTTGGAATTAAAAATAAATAAAGTATTGGAATTTTTTTTATTATATGCAGATGAAAGCCACACTTAAATACTACTTTTCTACATAGTTGCCATTTAAATTAAGGCACTTATCGTAGCGATGGACGAGCTTGGAAATTCCTTCGTCGTAAAATTCGGCCACCTGCGCCTTCAACCACGTGGTTACCTCTTTCAGGACAGAAAAGTTGTGATTTTTGTGGATTTCCTGGAAAGAGGCACTACAATAAACTCTCAAAGCTATTGCCAAACTCTGCACAACCTCAGGAGAGCAATACAAAACAAGCGCAGGGGAAAGTTGGGCTCAAAGATCTCGCTGATTCACGACAACGCCCGGGCCCACACGGCAAATGCCACTCGTGAAGTTCTCGAATCTTTTAAGTGGGAGTTGTTTCCTCATCTGCCGTACAGTCCCGACCTGGCACCGAGCGACTTCCACTTATTCCCAGCAATGAAGAAGTGGTTGGCTATGCAGCGTTTTGATGACGACGCACAGCTTCAAGAAGAGGTAACCACGTGGTTGCAGGCGCAGGCGGACGAATTTTACGACGAAGGAATTTCCAAGCTCGTCCATCGCTACGATAAGTGCCTTAATTTAAATGGTAACTATGTAGAAAAGTAGTATTCAAGTGTGGCTTGCATCTGTATATAATAAAAAAAAATTTCCAATACTTTATTTATTTTTAATTCCAAAACGTAATGTACTTTGTGGATAGCCCTCGTATTAAAGGGATTTAAACCAGATTGTTACTAAAACCATTATTTCTGGACCGTTTTAAGCCACCAGCACATCCCTGCTAATGCATGACTGTTAGCAGAATATGGAATCGGTGGGTTCAGGAGGGTAATACGCAACGCCGTGCTGGGTCCCACCGGCCTCGTATCACTAGCAGTCGAGATGACAGGCATCTTATCCGCATGGCTGTAACGGATCGTGCAGCCACGTCTCGATCCCTGAGTCAACAGACGGGGCATTTGCAAGACAACAACCATCTGCACGAACAATTCGACGACGTTTGCAGCAGCATGGACTATCAGCTCGGAGACCATGGCTGCGGTTACCCTTGACGCTGCATCACAGACAGGAGCGCCTGCGATGGTTCACTCAACGACGAATCTGATTGCACGAATGGCAAATCGTCATTTTTTCGGATGAATCCAGGTTCTGTTTACAGCATCATGATGGTCGCATCCGTGTTTGGCGACATCGCGGTGAACGCACATTGGAAGCGTGTATTCGTCATAGCCACACTGGCGTATCACCCGGCGTGATGGTATGGGGTGCCATTGGTTACACGTCTCGGTCACCTTTTGTTCGCATTGACGGCACTTTGAACAGTGGGCGTTACATTTCAGATGTGTTACGACCCGTGGCTCTACCCTTCATTCGATCCCTGCAAAACCCTACATTTCAGCAGGATAATGCACTACCGCGTCTTGCAGGTTCTGTACGGTCTTTTCTGGATACAGAAAATGTTCGAATGCTGCCCTGGCCAGCACATTCTCCAGATCTCTCACCAATTGAAAACGTTTGGTCAGTGTAGGCCGAGCAACTGGCTCGTCACAATATGCTAGTTACTACTCTTGATGAACTGTGGTATCGTGTTGAAGCTGCATGGGCAGCTGTACCTGTACACGCCATCCAAGCTCTGTTTGACTCAATGCCCAGGAGTATGAAGGCCATTATTACGGCCAGAGGTGGTTGTTCTGGGTACTGATTTCTCAGGATCTATACATCCAAATTGCGTGAAAATGTAATCACATGTTAGTTCTAGTATAATATATTTGCCCAATGAGTACCGGTTTATCATCTGCATTTCTTCTTGGTGTAGCAATTTTAGTGTATGAAATTGAAATCGTTAGGAATCTCACTGGTAGCTGCCAACACACTATGAACTTATAATTTAATTTGATGGCCTTGAGTGGGCGTGTCAGACTCACTTCTTGAATGAGATCTGTTTTGAATTCAGTCAAGTCATAAATCCGAGCAGTAATTTTTGCGAAACTGCATTTGTAAAGTTGGATGATTATTTGTGTGCTAGCGTAAGCTGTCGCCAGCACATATGTCGGCAAAGATGTAGCGCGAAGACAATAAGCAGGCGTAGGATCACGCGCGCCTGTCACGAGAGAGGCCAGAGACACTCCGACAAGCAACACGCCACCAATGCCCTCTCAACAGCAAGTGTCAAGGCTGCCGCTGCTGACCCGAGGGCCTCACTGACTCACTCTCTCAGTTTTGTGTCTCTCAGTACATTCACAGAGCGGGTATAGTTCATCACAGGTTACGACAGTACATAGCAACCAGATTAGTGCCTGTAGCGAGAGTTTGTAAAAGCAAGATTACCTATATTCTCTGCACGAGGACTATTACTGATGAGCTTCTACCACGACATATGGACTCTATTCCAGTTAAGTAGAACTTCATGTTCATGTAAATAAATAACCCTATTAATCCACGTGTGTATTTGTGCTGTAGAAAGAGGATACGGGCCATTCATAGCAACATCCCCTCCCTTGCTTCCTACGGTACAAGACTCTACAGTGGCGACGAGAATACTATAATTTGTTCATTACATTTCAGTTTAGTTAATACAAGTTTATTTACTGTAGAAGAGTGAGGAGGCCTCAGCGAGATCGAACTACATGTGATGCTGATTTCCGACAAAGCGGAGATGGATTTCGGCGAAGTAATATCTTCAAGAAAGATAGCGTACCACAAACAATTGACTTAACATTATTTGTAATAGGGACAGACGTTGATGAGACCTACAGCTACATTTTAGGTTTCATTCTTCTATCAACAAACACCTAATTACCTTGTAGATCTCCACGACAACGCTCCAAAATTGGAATGGCAGCGACATGTTGTTCGAACGTTAGCGATATTGACACTGTTTCACGTTCGTGTGTGAACCCAATTATTGTGAGAATATAATGAACAGCTTCACATATACCAAAATCTGCTATAGTTAGTGTAAAGCATGTCTCTTGACCCGCCAGGATAGCCGAGAGCGCTAACGCGCTGCTTCCTGGACTCGGGTAGGCGCGCTGACCCCAGATCGAATCCGCCCTGCGGATTAACGACGACGGCCAGTGTGCCGGCCAGATGGGATGTGGTTTTTAGGCGGTTTTCCACATCCTACTAGGTGAATACCGGGCTAGTCCCCACGTCCCGCCCCAGTTACACGACTCGCAGACATCTGAAACACATTCACACTATTTCACGATTTACACTAGACGCAGACAGCTGGGTACACTAATTCCGTCGAGGGGAGGGGGGGAATAGGGTGGCGGCAGGAAGGGCATCCGGCCACCCCTTAAAATTCACCATGCCAAATCCGTCCTTTACCCTGCCAACCCTGCCCACAATGCGGGATAAAGGCAGTAGCGAAAGAAAGAAAGCGTAAAGGATGTCTCTTGGGTAATCAAGGTCAGTTTATTTGATGATCATGAAAACTCTTGCCGTGATGGCTGTAGATACACTACCCAGTCCAATCAAAAGTATCTGAACATCCCTATGTGATGCGAACGGACAGCTAGACGTCACGAGAGGCTGTCCCGCAAGTATAAAAGGAGGCACGGGTTATTGTATTGTCAGTAGGGGAGCAATAACAGCAGAATGGCTCGGCCGGTAGAGCTCAGTGCCTTAGAGCTTTGATTAATCATTGGAAGTCACGTGGGTAACAAATCCACCAGGAAGATTTGAATCTTTCTAAAGCTGCCGAAGTCGACTTTTGGTGATTTGACTACGAAGAGGAAACGCAAGAGAACAACCGCAGCCAAACCAACAGTAGGCAGACCTCATGTACTTACTGACAGGGAACGTTCTTAAAATAATTTACATTAGAAAACCCAAACTGGATTTTTAAATTTGATTTTAATGAGATGAGTAGGTCTGGTTCTGTTTTTGCATATATACCGTCGAGAATTGTCATCACAGATTCGGTATCACGTCTATTACGGTATTTCTGATTTGTCGACAAATAAACTGAGAACCCTGTTGGCACATATACTTTGTTCCAAATCGGTAAAGTATCAACATAGCCTTTTGCGACAACTGAGGATGTTCATATTTTAATATACACCCGAATGCCATTAACGGCATTAATTTATGTCCTTTTCCAACGACGAATTCCATGCCAGTTAAATAAGAGATCCATATTCTCTTGATGATATAGTCGAAGGTCGTGCATTGACATATGAGGTTTGCAATCCACAACTGATTTTGATGTTTAACCTTCTCTTCACTTGGAAGACACTATATAAAAGCTTCAATCAAACATTTCAGGTTTTCTGAGAGGAATAAGTTTTTATTTATTTTAAATTTAGCTTCCTGGATGTTAATAGAAAAGGCATGGAAGTCGCGCAGAACCCTTACTTGATCTGTGCAGAACCTTAAGGTTCCGCGGTACATAGTTTAAAAAACGTTGCTCCAACACATCGCGAAAATGTCTGATGGTGTTTAGGTACGGGCTTTGAGCAGATCAGTCAGCTTATCCATCCGATTTTCTTCAAACCCGAAGCAGTGCTTGTTGCATCGTGAAGAGAGACAATATCATGATTGTACAGAGAGGATCAGTCCCAAAGCGTTTCTACTATTTGAGAAGTATTATACTGTGTGAAGTGTTTTCGTTAGTTTCGTTTTAAATGGTTAAGACAATGGATTCGTGTTCAGGAGGAAAGTCACTCTAGTTTAGTTTTCCACAGGTTGCCGTGATTTTTTAAAAATTGAGGTTAAGACTGATTCCTTAAACAAGTCTGAGGTCGATTTCTCGCCGCATTACAGTCCAATCAGAGCTAGTGTACCGCCCATTAGGGCAAGGTCGTCGACGGGATTTCCGTTTCTTCTATTTACACTCACTATGTTCATTTCGAACAGAGGCTAACTAACCTAGAATAAAAGTCTTTGTCTTGAACCGAACTTTTATGAGGTCTGTAGAACGAGTCATGCATGCAAAATTTTGACTAAGTTTTATCATACAGGGCGTTTAGGGTTTCGACTGATTATTTTATTGATTTGTGTAAATCAATGTATAAAAATGAGAGAAAGAAATTATTATCTCGCCCGCCTGTAGCACTTAATAAGGAAAGGGGGACATGTGGCTTACAGCTGACAGGTAATAAAGCAGATGACTGTAATTGAAGAAGAGACACATTAACTTGTCACATTTTACTTAATATCGTTGCGAAAAACACATACATCAAAAGGAGACCCAAGATAACGCATTTAAATTTTCGGCTACTTGATCCCCATAAATTTTATACTCAGTCTAAACATTGAGGAATTCTAAAAGATCACTTCTCTCACGTCGCTAAAAGTTGCGGGACTTGTGACCACTGAAAAGTTGTTTGCTGAACTTTGTACCAGATGTACGGGTACCTCCGGAACAGGTTTACTTCGAGAGTCCCTTTTCTAGTTTGGCGTCCTTCGGTTTTTCCCCGGTTTTGCTGTAGCGCAGTTCTGATCAAAGTCCGTTATTTTTAGTATTCCGCTCCAATAGTGACGAGTAGCACATCCATTAATCATTAAAGATGGAAGTTTCGATCGAATAGCAATCGACTCTGTTTATGTTAAAGGCTTCAACAACTGTGGAGCTACTACCAATGGAGGCCGAGTCGCAGCGCCACCATCAGCTCTGGTGGCACATAGAGCTGCTAGTCTCGTCTGTTGGTTCTGACAGGGAAGACCTAATTCGAGACCAATGCATTCGGCTCATATTTGGCAGGTTGCTCGTATACAACCTAAAATGAAAGACTCTGAGATATTTTCTCTCCATACCTCCCCGTTTAAGAGAAAACCACCGCTAAATTTCATGATGCGTCATAGATTCAATGTTGATGAGATCATTTACACTATATGAATGCGTGGTGTCTATTCTGAAAGAAGAGACATTATGCGGGATACGTAGCTGTAAACTGAAGGTGGAGTGGGGGGGGGGGGGGAAGAGAAAAGAGCGAGAGAAAATGAAAGGAACTGATTATATCAGCTGTATCTGGAATTTATGTGGAATCAGCGACGACGTGTGAAAATGTGTACCGGAGCAGGATCCGAACCCGGGATCTTCTGCTTACTGGGCATTTGTGTTAAGCACTGCGCCACGCAGACAAAGTTTTAACCGCAAATGTGTGGACTATCTTCGGACGCTCCTCAGCCGACCCACGTTCCCCTTCGCGCTATCACTTATCCCTAGTCCCCGTCCATGTCCTCCATGCTCACTAATTTTTAAATTCCTGCTGGAGGTCGAACGTAAATGTGCATCTGCACTGATGGTTGTCGAATCATGGCCTATCGAAACGTATCAGTTATATGACTGCGTTGTGTCTGTTCTTTCGGACATGTCCGAAACGCATTCATATAATTGGTGTGCCTCTATGAGCTATGAATCGAAAACCATCAGTGCAGGTGCGCACTTGTATTTGACCTCCAATGTGAATCTAAAAATTAGCGAGCATGGAGCACATGGACGGGGAATACGGATAAGTGATGGCACTAGGTGGGAATGTGGGTTGGCCAAGGAGTGTGCCGATATGTCCGAGCATTTGTGATTAAAACTGTGTCTGGCTGGCGAAGTGTTTGGCGCAAACGCCTTGGAAGCAGGAGATCCCGGGTTCGGCACACATTTTCACTCGTCGCCGTCAATTCCGCATGAAGTACCGATGCAGCTGATATCATCAGTTCCTTCCAATTCCTTTCCTTTTTCCCCCTCCCACCTTCAGTTTACACTGATGCGAACAACAGATGGTCGAAAACTGAGCATTTTTCGTCATTATAGATGGGGTCCACAAACGCACATTTTTCTAGAAATCGAGGACAGGAATTGTTACGATAGCAGCTTCTGTACCTATAGAGGACAAAGTGTCCAACAAAATCGCCTCTGGCGTAGTGATCAAGGCGTCTGGGTAGGGAACAGAGAATCTGTTTTCAGTTTCAAAATGGATTCTGCAGACTTTCTTCATTTTCATTGTTTCGCATCGAAACGAAAGTGGTAAGAATGGATCTTCTCTTCAGTGCTGCGCTGTACACACTTATTATTAGTATGTTTGTTTCTAAACGTCCTGTGTCGTATATTGATATTCATGACAAGGTCTACACATTATTTAAGTAGCGACAAATGTAATGTTGTAGCTTAAACCATTTTAAACCTCATCCGTGAAGATGGTCCATGACTGAAACCGGTTGATATTTGGGTTTAAAATAAAAGGAGGTTCAGGTCAAACATGCATTTTATACATTACTTGACGACCGTTGATGGTTACCTTCTAGAAAGTTTGAAAGAGCTATTGGCGCTAACTCCTGATACTGTTGTGGGATAAGCAAGCATCCAGATTCATCGCCCTTCTAGTAAGAGAAGCAGAACATCACATACATTTTATACAGTAGGTCAATAATGTTATTACTCCAATCAAGCTTTAAATATTAAAATGTGTAAAATTCATAATTCGAGTACACTTTAGCACTGGTTAATTTAAGATTGTTGAATATGCTGAAACCCTTTTCAGATTTACCTCCCTACCCGTTTGCAGAGCCAGTATAATAAATCAAGGCCTTTGTTGTTGAACTGCTGTTTCGATGTCCCAGGTCTCTCTGGATGTCACTGTTAGAAATGGCTATTCAAATAGTTAAAAAAATGGTTCAAATGGCTCTGAGCACTATGGGACTTAACTTCTGAGGTCATCAGTCCCCTAGAACTTAGAACTACTTAAACCTTACTAACCTAAGGACATCACACACATTCATGCCAGAGGAAGGATTCGAACCTGTGACCGTAGCGGTCGCGCGGTTCCAGATTGAAGCGCCTAGAACAGCACGGCCACTCTGGCCGGCTCAAATAGTTCCCATGAATGGAAACTTAATAGCAGCTGAATATCTGAATTCAATACAAGTAAAATTTTCAAATTTTCCTAGTCTATTACGGAAATATATGAGTATGGCGTTTTCCATGGCAGTTTCTGGAACAAAATTTTATTCTCTTCAAAATTACTGGCATACTCTCGTCGAAGGTTCAAGTTGTTATTCATCACACTTTGAACTAGGATTATTTCTTGTTTAATTTTCATGATGACAGATGTCACATAATTAAAAGTGCCCTATAAAAATTTTGGTTGGGGTACATACATTACATTGATCAGTCATCTATCTGTCTATTAACTATCCTGTATTTCGTAAACCGTTAAAATCCAAAGTTAATGTAGAAACATATGTATTGAGGATTGATCTGATTTCGACATTTCCAGTGTGGTGGATCTCCACACTATTCAGTTCGTATCTACTTGACATATAAAGGTGAATCCATTATTTGTAATAGGAGAGAGAGTGTGGCAGATATGATACGCGAGTTGGGATGGAAGTCATTAAAGCAAAGACGTTTTTCGTCGCGGCGAGATATATTTACGAAATTTCAGTCACCAACTTTCTCTTCCGAATGCGAAAATATTTTGCTGAGCCCAACCTACATAGGTAGGAATGACCATCAAAATAAAATAAGAGAAATCAGAGCTCGAACAGAAAGGTTTAGGTGTTCGTTTTTTCCGCGCGCTGTTCGGGAGTGGAATGGTAGAGAGATAATATGATTGTGGTTCGATGAACCCTCTGCCAAGCGCATAAATGTGAATCGCAGAGTAATCATGTAGATGTAGATGTAGATGTAGTGGCTCCGCTGTAGAGCTTCCATCCCTCTCCTGAAATCTTTCTTTCAAGTGTAGGAAATTTATGTTCAGTACTGTTAAATCGCCTTGGTATTGAATGAGAAACCTTATCTCGTCATTATTATCAAACATCACCAAAGAAAAAGGTTTGTGGGAGAAATGGATCTAGTGAAATCATATTAAACTGGTTTTATTATATTGAGTGACGGCACTGTGTGCTTTCAGTCTTATTGATTTAAGGAACTTGCCATTCGCCCACGTTATTATAGCGTGCTTCCGCTGCAAAGTACCGACTGGTGGCTGCATGTGTCGATTTCGTACCTTATACCCATGCTGCTCTACGAAGTGAAGACGTAAGACGATTTCCTCTCCCCAAAAATCCTAGTCCATAATATTCAGCTCGAGATCGTCTCATATCTGAACGGACACTGGAAGACATAGGGGTTTGTTTGGCACCTCAACGAGTTTATATCTTGGCCCCACTCTAGGGAAGAATCTGCACGTTGTATGAATTAATCTGTCACTGAGATACGAATTTGTTGTGATATTACACTTGACACAAATCATGCAAACTGGTAAGGTGTCGACTGGTAGTTCTGATTGGTAATTTTTATCAGGATTATCCTCCAAAACTTGACTCCTTCAGAAACCAAGTAGTGATCCTAATGAAGCTTCCTGGTTGAAGTCCATTGTCTGTTTTGTCGTTTTCATCTCTGTTTTAAATGTGGTAATGACTGCACATAATTCAGACTCTTTACAGATTGTTTGATAAATGCACTTAAATCGTCAATATCATAAAAACCAGAGGGCATTTCCACAACTTTACCACTTCCTAAGTGAAATTCATCGTTCGCTTCTGAAATATTATGAATAAGTTGTATATTTCCAGACTGATCAATGCAAAACTCCATTCCCCTTTGCTTCGATCTATTGACAGAGAGTGATTTTCTCTTAACATTGATGATCGTTCTTTAAAAGTTAGAGTGTACAACATAATACCTATAACTAAACTGATGTACTGACGTGCATGCTACTTTTTTATGTATTTGTCAGGATGAACATTAGTGAGAATATCCTCAGAGATGTGAATCGAAGTCTTGGAAGCGTTGAAAATTGTAGAGCTCGTGACTGTTGCAGAAGTAATGACATAAGACTCGAGACGGCCAGAAATCACTTTACAAGTAAAAAAGTAGTATACTTTATTCTACTATTTTTAACATATTAAACCCAATGGGTGCCAGATACTCTTGCAACATCTCAATTTACAATCCCACATTCTATGGATTTCCAAATCGGCCTTGGCATCGTATTCTGCTCACTCACTGAAATCTTGGGGGTCTGAATTTATTGACGAATTTAAGATGATCTGTATTTGTAAGCATAGTATTATCTGTAGGGTTACAATGTTTTTTAAAATAAACAGTCCAGATTTTTTCTTGGGCAGTTTTAAATACAATCCTCTAACAATAGCGACAGTTTCTATCTTCCAGTTATGCCTTTTCGCCTCCTGGAGTTGCACCTCTGCTCTTTGCGCATTCTCTACTGCTCGAGCTATGGCTGCCGTCCCTTTAGCTAAAGAAGCAACTGCTGATAGGCTCACAAACACTAGAATGAGGAACGGAATAATTCCACAAGATGTATTAGGTATTGGTGGAACCCTGGTTGTTTTAACTCACGTTCTTCATATTCCTTTCTGCTTCACTGAACTTTTAGCTACTGACACCACATACTGGGTGAAATTTTTATCCAACACACAGGTTTTTTCTTCTACTTCTTTAGTGTATGACATGCTGCATTCATAACTTCTCAGAAATTCATTCCAGCACCCAGTTAATGTTTGGCACACATTGCTTTACTAACTGCAAATGCTACAAACATTGTCACATGCCTTCTTATATGTATTTGCTTGACTTTATTAGGTAAAATTCAATCAGCAGCATGACTTACTGTCAAACCTTTGTTTACAGTTGACGATAAATCATGTTTATTGCAGGCATCGTCCAGCAGAGTAATCTCCTTATCCTTGTGAGCTAGAAGCTTTTTCAGCTAAGTTCCAGGTCCACAGTGGTTATATTCAGGGATGCGCGGTTCAACAGATAGCTTGTTGGAAATATTGTCATCATGTCTAATGTGTTTCCTAGCATTCGTGTTGTGCTACTGCACTGTTTGAGGCTTGCAAACTCTGTTATATACCAAATCATGAGCATTTACTAAACTATTTTGCAATGATGGGAAGCCAAGCCATTTAACTTAATATTCATTCTCTCGACAGATTACAATGCGCTCTTTGAGAAACACATTTCGTTTAGAGGTTCTCTGTCATTCTTCTGTATAAAAGCTCCCAGCAATATAAGATATTGCTTCTTCAGTATCCTTTGACATTTAAGTTCTTGGGTATGTTCGTTGCACTTCGGAACCGGAAATACCATCGTTGACCAGGATAATGCACGACCGCATGTTGCCGGTCCTGTACGGGCCTTTCTGGATACAGAAAATTTTCTACTGCTGCCATGACCAGCACATTCTCCAGATCCCTGACCAATTGGAAACGTCTGGTCAATGGTGGCCGAACAACTGGCTCGTCACAGTACGCTAGTCACTACACTTGATGAACTATGGTATCGCGTTGAAGCTGCATGGGCAGCTGTACCTGTACACGCCATTCAAGCTCTGTTTGACTCAATGCCAGGGCGTATCAAGGCCGTTACTACGGCCAGAGGTGGTTTTTCTGGGTACTGATTTCTCAGGATCTATGCACCCAAATTGAGTGAAAATGTAATCACAGGTCAGTTCTAGTCTAATATATTTGTCCAATGAATACCCGTTTATCATCTGCATTTCTTCTTAGTGTAGCAATTTTAATGGCCAGTAGTGTACATAATACTTCAGTATACAATTGTATCTCTTTTGGCAAATATTTGCAGGGTTTAAAGTTGTTAGGAACATTAGATTCACTGGACCAGGTGTTTATTTAAATTACTCATCCTCAACCTGTATTTCAAGCTTCATTAAACAAACTGAATGCTTTCCAAGCATATACGATTGATGACTGCTGACCCTGTATGTTACATTTATTTCACTAACACTGTGATGCTTAATGTAATTGGTACTAGTGTGGTGTCTCCAACCAAAGCAAGGCTGGTATCTTGTAACGCCGGAAATGCATATCCTCCTATTTCCATCTATTGTACTATAAATATTTTCCTTATTTTGTTACCTGAAGATACGACATTCTGTGTCTTTATGTATTGTAATTGTTTTACTATTTGTATATACAGGGTGTTACAAAAAGGTACGGCCAAACTTTCAGGAAACATTCCTCACACACAAAGAAAGAAAATATGTTATGTGGACATGTGTCCGGAAACGCTTACTTTCCATGTTAGAGCTCATTTAATTACTTCTCTTCAAATCACATTAATCATGGAATGGAAACACACAGCAACAGAACGTACCAGCGTGACTTCAAACACTTTGTTACAGGAAATGTTCAAAATGTCCTCCGTTAGCGAGGATACATGCATCCACCCTCCGTCGCATGGAATCCATGATGCGCTGATGCAGCCCTGGAGAATGGCGTACTGTATCACAGCCGTCCACAATACGAGCACGAAGAGTCTCTACATTTGGTACCGGGGTTGCGTAGACAAGAGCTTTCAAATGCTCCCATAAATGAAAGTCAAGAGGGTTGAGGTCAGGAGAGCGTGGAGGCCATGGAATTGGTCCGCCTCTACCAATCCATCGGTCACCGAATCTGTTGTTGAGAAGCGTACGAACACTTCGACTGAAATGTGCAGGAGCTCCATCGTGCATGATCCACATGTCGTGTCGTACTTGTAAAGGCACATATTCTAGCAGCACAGGTAGAGTATCCCGTATGAAATCATGATAACGTACTCCATTGAGCGTAGGTGGAAGAACATGGGGCCCAATCAAGACATCACCAACAATGCCTGCCCAAACGTTCACAGAAACTCTGTGTTGATGACGTCATTGCACAATTGCGTGCGGATTCTCGTCAGCCCACACATGTTGATTGTGAAAATTTACAATTTGATCACGTTGGAATGAAGCCTCATCCGTAAAGAGAGCATTTGCACTGAAATGAGGATTGACACATTGTTGGATGAACCATTCGCAGAAGTGTACCCGTGGAGGCCAATCAGCTGCTGATAGTGCCTGCACACGCTGTACATGGTATGGAAACAACTGGTTCTCCCGTAGCACTCTCCATACAGTGACGTGGGCAACGTTACCTTGTACAGCAGCAACTTCTCTGACGTTGACATTAGGGTTATCGTCAACTACACGAAGAATTGCCTCGTCAATTGCAAGTGTCCTCGTCGTTCTAGGTCTTCCCCAGTCGCGAGTCATAGGCTGGAATGTTCGTTGCTTCCTAAGACGCCGATCAAATGCTTCGAACGTCTTCCTGTCGGGACACCTTCGTTCTGAAAATCTGTCTCGATACAAACGTACCGCGCCACGGCTATTGCCCCTTGCTAATCCATACATCAAATGGGCATCTGCCAACTCCGTATTTGTAAACATTGCACTGACTGCAAAACCACGTTCGTGATGAACACTAACCTGTTGATGCTACGTACTGATGTGGTGGTGCTAGTACTGTAGAGCAATGAGTCGCATGTCAACACAAGCACCGAAGTCAACATTACCTTCCTTCAGTTGGGCCAACTGGCGGTGAATCGAGGAAGTACAGTACATACTGACGAAACTAAAATGAGCTCTAACATGGAAATTAAGCGTTTCCGGACACATGTCCACATAACATCTTTTCTTTATTTGTGTGTGAGGAATGTTTCCTGAAAGTTTGGCCGTATCTTTTTGTAAGACCCTGTATATATTTTTGCATTTATGTCGATGTATAATTGGTTTGTTTTGTAAATACTATTTGTATTTTTACGCTGGGTCTTGCCTAGGGAAAATTATGCTATCGAACGACTACATCGATAGGTCGTGTGGAGAACCAAGTGCTTAGGATCTTTGGTAGTGTTAACTCTGCCGCGTGGAGCGCGGGCAGAGCAGAGTCTGGCTGGAGTAGGGCGGTGGACAGGTGTGTTGTGTGACGCTCCGGCGAGCTGCCGCGCTTTCGGGGTTTGGCAGCATGTAATTGCGCTCGACTTGCTATGACAGTTTCTGACACGGTGTCGCGGACGGGAAGCATTAGCTGGTGCAAATCAAGAGCCCGTTTCGCCTGGTGACAGTGTGGAGAAGAAGGCGCGCCAACATCCAGCTTCTTCAACAGCGACGGCCGACAATGAGTGACTTCGCCACCTCTTCGACCGACGACTTCAAACCTTCAATCAACCAACAAGGAAGACTGGAAGCACGTAAAGTTTTAGAACTGTATGGCAGACCTCAGCTTTTCAAACTATTCCATTAGCAAACTACAGCATCTTAGCATGAACCTTTGTTGCTCATTGTCCCAATCGCATTACCAAGCAGGGTCCCTTCCTTTTCCGGAATGAACCCGAGTGTCGTTGAAATTCAAACGCCAGCATTAAAGTAATATCATTCCATTTCACTGCTTTAATTTCAAAATTCAGTTAAAGTATTCATAGCTGGCTACAATATTTAGATTACACAAGCACAAATTAATAGCACGAGTTTTGTTACCATATTTTAGCTTACCTGTGACTGCAGCTCAGCTTGGTACATGCTAAATTTTACTATTGTTAATTGTTCAGAATCATTTAATTCAAGTTCAAAGTTAAATTTCTGATTTCTAAATTGCGTAGCTTCAAGTAGCTTTTGAAATGATTGTTGAGGTAGCCCAAGACTAACCTTATTTTATTGAGTTTCGTAGTGCTTCAGAAATAAAGTTCACTATTAATTTCAGTCACTAAATTAACTTTCAGTTTTCCGCTTTTATTAATTCTTTTGCTAAATTAAGCCAGAGTGTAGCGAAATTTATTAATTCTGACAAACATTCAGTTTTCACACAACAGGTGTCAACCTTCAGTTGCCACGCTTTTGGTGCTAATTATATGTGCATTAATCTTTCATTTTCAGTTATTATAGTAGTTGTCCATAGGACTGGCGACCGTAATTTTTCCCAAATCTCAAATATCTAATTAACGCCAGTTAATTGTTAACGTAACGACCGCACATTTACTTTCTTTATTAATTTTACTCTTTTCTCAAAATTAATTTCCACCAATTTCATTTGCATTTTTCCTTTCATTTAGATGTAACCCTTTTCTCCCTCTTTACCAACAAATTAACTTCGGTGACGATTGCTTTTCACAAATTTCCATTAGGTGCACGCGGTTTAATTTTTCACTGTCATTAAGGTCGATAAGTGAGGGGGAGGTTACAATCCAACACAACAAAAGAGAAGATAATAGCAATAAGCCGCATCAATGAATGAGTGACACCAGCATAGCCATCTCCACAAACTTTTTGCTACGCCTCTGCAACCACTCTTCTATTTACGACTGAGCACAGGAACACTCAGCCCAGTCTGCCGTCACGAGTAAGATGACAGCATTATCTTCTGGTAGTCTAACTGTGTGATCAATGTATTAGGCAGAACACTACTTTAAAGTTATTGTTAAATGTACTCTGAGTGAGATACCTGTATCAAGTGATATGTTAATGTTCAGTGTTCAGAGCCAGCTGTAAATACTCATGACATTGCTGTGGAAATGAATTTTACAAAGTTGAGTAATTCTCCTTACCTATGTTACAATAAAATGAATTAATACGATTTTTGTCCCATACAATAAAAAATATATCCCTTTTCTACGTCTTCTTCTTTTTCTTCAAATTTGCCTCCCTTCTGTCTCCATCTGCCGTGTGTGAGAGCTGTCTAAACTTTCAGCTACTGGCGTTAACATTTCCAAGGGGGAATGATCTCGCTTCAACTCTCTTAATTTCAGCATTCATGATTTCTAACAAATAGCCACCCACGCCTCTACGACTTTGCATTTTGTCAACATACTACTGCATACTAAACTGACTCCAAGATAGTGCACATCTTGTATAGTCTCTCACAAACTTAAACTGACCTTTTCTTTGTGTGTCTAAAACTCTTTCAGACTCCTCAACCTTGTCTTTACTGTTTTGATTAAGCTCAGGAAAGTTCTGCTGCTTTATCCCCAAGCATTTTTTTCTTTGACATTTACAGGAAGTGCTTCTTAATTTCTTCTAACGATTTTTCAGTTTCATGGAGCTATACAGTTACCATATTCACAGCATCTCCAGCGCTTGCTCTTATGTAGTATGACGTTTATTTAAGAGTGCCATTGATATTTTGAATTTCCATAGTACAGATTTTAAGAGTTCCATTTATTGCTTCGATTCTTCTATCAATGTGGAAATGAATGTTGCCCTGTGCATCATCCCCTTAGACTGAGCGCAATACATGTGTGAGAATTTGTCCATAGCAGACAAGGTAATGACATAGTTATGTGATAGTACACTATCTTTTGCACATAAACTCCTGGAAATTTCGTCTGTATAGCCCATCGTTCTATTTTATCGTTTTATCAATAACCAGAAATCTGTGTTGTGTGCCAGTCCCGCAACATTCACATATTGTAATAAATTCATTGAATATCACGTCAGCTCGTATATATACTTGATAAGTATGTTTAAAATTAATATTGTCCTGTTTGAAAGTCATAATAAAAGCCCGTATTATCCCTTACGAACTGCTTCGGAATCCTGGAATATGTTTGGCTCAAATAATAGACGCACGTCGGAAAAAAAACCACCTTATTTTATCCTCGTTTTTCCATTCCAACATCATCAAAAACGAATTCACTGTTAGTATTTACTTTTTCAGGTGGCATGGTGACGCTGCTTTTGGTGAAAGTCTGGTAGGTTCTTTCATTGATGCTCTCCAAAATCTCTTGTAATATCTGGTATTTGGGCTGAAACAATGTTTTCGAATATATGTACACATGCTAGCAGCAGCTTCCTTCAGGATGTATTAGCAATGACATAACACCGTTAGTCTTGCAACAGTCAGATGGACCAACAATTATAGCATGTTTATTATTGGGAAGGAGTGAGCTATTCTTCTTCTTCCATCTTCAATTTACCCTATCATTAAAGGATTAACAAGTTACTATGAGACCATTTGGGATGAGTGTTTTGCCCACTTAGTCACGGTACTGGCTACGCGTTTATATTAGGATAGTGAGAATTTTGTAGAGGAACAAAAACACAGACATGCACCTCCTATACTTTTTATTTACTTATAAACTCTTACATATTGTTGGGCATAAGAACATACTTAAATAAGAACGTACTTCTGTGCTTACATCTGGCATGGTTGAGTCATACATATTTTCACGTATTGATGCACAACATGAATCATAAAGTTGAGTGATGGTTTCTTCATATGGATGGAATAGATTGCTCCTTGTTTTCTTGTAGAATCGGTACACATATGGTTGACAGTTTAGCCAATTTTCTAGAGCATGCTGGATCGTGTAAACAGGCATGCATTACGTTTCTAAAGGAATTCCCTTGTAGAAGAGTGAATTCTCTCTCGTTAAACAGTTTAACTGTTCGTGGGAAGTATCCTGTGGAGACCATATGATTATCTAGTGTCACTGATGGAGATGAGCCATTCTGTGGAATAACACGAAAATTTTCATTGGGGTATCACATAAGCGAATCCACTCATCCAGGAATAACACGATTTTGGTATCACTGTGTTGAAGGGTTTTGAATGCCACCACTTGGTGAAACTGACAATCTGAGGTGATTACCCATTTATTGCCACTGTACTTTAAGCTATAGGTTGCTGTGATGACTTTGCTTCACCTGCATGGAAAAAAGAAAAAAAATACGAGTTACTCATATTTCGCTTTTTACAACTACATTCTTATTTACCATCATTGTCACTAATACTTACATGATGGCTGTGATGTGAGAAGGAGTGTTGTTGTGTGTTCTGGCATATTTACCCTTTAAGAGTTCTTAAGTGACTGGTCGAAATATTTATTAACGACTGTAAACATATATAAAATATTAGCAGCTGTTTATGCAACTTCTTAAAAAATTAATTTATATCATATTTAATTTCTTAAGTATAAAAGAAAAATAAATACGCTGTGCTCTACAGTTAGTTCATCGCCATCACTCATGTAGACACTGTTGAAAGAAACGAACAAGATTACCATTCTTGACTTTAAACCTGATAAATGCAAAGCATTAGTATTGGTTGATAACTAGTGTGACGGCAGTGAATGTATACTGCAAAGTCTGAATGCTGAAGTACCTACTCGTACTTCAACACTTCTATTAACTCACTCTTAAAGGAGAATGATGAGTACACAGCGTTATTGTATTAAGAAAAATCTGCTTAACCCAGACGTCTTAAATATTCTGTAATTAATTGGTCCCAATTTTGTCATGCTGCTTCAACTGGAGAGCTGTGGATTTCACAAGAAGGAAGCGGAATGTTTTAATACTTATTGTTTGTTTAGGTGGCTGAAACTGCGTGTAAACTGCTTTCAGACATTCATAAGAAACTTACAGAAAAACCAAGCAGTTTGAATCCAACTGACTGTTATTTACCACTGTTTTGAGACATTTCACACTGGTTTCACTGGCCATCTCAAGTGTTTAAAAGTACGAACCTTGCTATAGGGATTACTATCTGCATGCATGATCTAAAATTGATGGCCCCCTCCTATTAAACTGCGCTATGAGGGTTCTAAAAATAAAGAAACTGGAAAATGACATCTCACTATATTATCTTTTCTTTCTTAGAAAGAAGCTTAGCAAGTTTATTGGATTATGGTAATGGAAACAATTTGTGTTTAGGAATCAAACACCATAGCCACTGACTCACGATGACTAAGGGTCTTCATTAATTTTTGATTCATATTTGAATTACGACTGCTGCTACTGTCAGAGCGGGCAGCAGAACGATTATCTCTCTCAGATGCATGATTGTGCCGGCGCTGAGTAGTGTTGGCAGCGCATGATCACTACTGGATGCTATCTATCATATGTTGTTTGGTGTAATAGAGAGCATCCAAGGCCTTCTCGTATAGAGTTATGTATAAAGTAAGTGTCTAGGCGCCAGCTGAACACTGAAACAGTTGGCATGGCTGATATGGAAGGCGGCCACAAGTTCCAGGTGGTAGGCCTGATATCTTCTCTGCCATTAACCAGAGCGACAAAGAACGCTCATTTATTTGTTATGTAGGCTGTTTCTTGCCGTTGGAATGGTCGGCGTCTCGTGTGGACGGCAGTGGCTCGTGATCACGGCAAGGGGACGACTACTGTCTTCTAACCAAGACTGGAGCTTCTGATGTAGGCGCGATTGCTGCAACTATAGCTCTCTCTCTGGCTGCGTGCTGTACGACATACACGATACAGCCATAGTGGTGGTAGGCCCTGGGCCCATTATCAGTTTGAGGTGTGCATGATCAGTAGTTCCTTGTAAACTTGCTTCATAGCAGAAGTTAATTTGTTGCAGTGTGCTAATTGTTTACAATGGGATATCATTGAATTTGTTAAAATATCACTCTGTGATATTTGTTTAATGTCGGATATCGGTGTATTTGTTAAAATATCTCACTCCGGAAGCAGTTTAACATTTAAAGTCTAGTATTTATGTGTATCGTTGGTTGATGATCTTGAAAAGATTGAGAAAGCAGTGATATTGCAACAAAATGGAAATTTCGGTGTCAGTGGTTACACAAACCCTCCTCCCCCCCCCCCCCCCTCTCTCTCTCTCTTCAGCGAGCACAGTGGCGATGTGGCTACACATATTTCTAAAACATTCGAATGACAAGAAGGGATAAGGGGACAATAAAAACAATTTTGTAGGAAATCTTTGTTATTGTTTAAACTTATATGTACATTGTCAATCATCACAAAATTACAGTCACAATGTTCTGCAACATTTTACAAATAATGGTATCCTACACATCTTCAATTCTTCTTGTATCGTATTCAACCGTATAGGAGCAGTAATCATAGGTATTCCATCAGTAAATTTTTTTTTACGGATTTTATACTTATGTAGACAAAAGCTGCAGTCTTTAGTAGTGCATGAACATAGGAATTTATACACTGTTCTAACTCACTCATTTATACATTATGCTGAAGGTTACAGAATACAGCTCTGACATATGGCCACCAACAACTCAACCTGAATGTCGTGATCACTAATGCACTGTATAGGTTGTGTAAGTTCACAACACTTGACTGCTTAATGTAAATGCCAGAGTCGTCAGAAGTTAATTACAGCATTGCTTCTCCATATATATATCAATTATGGATACCTTCCTGCCAAATATATGGATATCAATAAGTGTATGAGATGCATCGTAATTGTTCATGATCGTCCTCTCAATAAACTCTACATATTAAGTGATAATTCCCCTCATACCATGTATACTCTACTTTAGCACCAACAAATTGAAATTCACAACTTCAATTATTATGTCAAAATCATTATCAAGTACTAAGCGTACATTCATGCATTTGGACCTGCTGGCAGTCATATTATAAGTCTTGACAACCAGCAATGTTCTGGAATAACTTAACTGCAGGTCAGTGGGTTGAGGACATTCCGACGGCTCCTGATGCGTCTTTGCGGGTGCAAGATATTCGAATGGCGGATCTGATAAATCATGAAGGCCGACTGTGGCCTGCTACTGCTGTGATGGTGGTGGTGTAGTAGACAGTAGAGTCCCGAACACCTACATGTCCTGGTCCAACATTTCTGCTAGCACTGCATCAGGGGCCCATTGCACTGTTGGAAAAATATTTTAAGTATAAACACTTGGAATACTATTAATAAATTATCAATAACACCACGAACCTGTTACGGTGTCATAAGAGGAGGAGAGGTGTACTCCTACGTGGCGAGACCCACATGGCGGACTGGGGGGACCTCACCAACTTTGCTGGCGGACTTAAGAAAATAAAATATCTCTAGCAGACCAAACACACATTACTCCAATTTCACTTTTCATCCTTCCACACTTCACTCATCACCTTCCAAGATCACTACTGGAATTGTAAACCCTGACCTTGGTCAGGGACTTTATCAATGCTGATTAGATTAGATCAGTACTTGTTCCATAGAACACGAATACGACACTTCGTAATGATGTGAAACGTGTCAAGTTAATAAAAGGTGTCTACACAAGATTTTACATTACACAAAATATTAGATGACACTTAATATTTTTAATTTTTTTAAAATTAAAAAAATTTTTTTTGGGTGGGGAGTGAGGAAATTACCCACTTACTATATCCAAAAATTCATCTAATGAGTAGGAGTTGCCATTCAGAAATTCTTTTAATTTCCTTTTAAATGCTATATGCCTATCTGTCAGACTGAGACAATCAAACAAATATGAGGAGTCTTCTATCGAAAGAATCCACCGGTTTGGACTGTCACAACAAGATTATCCAGGCGAAGACACCATTCGGATGCGGTGGGGTATCACATTGAGGATTATGGCAAGTTGGAGTGCCTAGCGACACACTGAATAAACAAACAAACATGTAACATGTTTTACTTACGAACAGGCTAAAATTTAACAAAGTGGTAAGATTTTCGAATTTTGCAACATTAAATATATCAATTCTTTAAGGAAAGTCGGTAAGTTGAAACATCTGACAGGTATCTGAGATCAACACAAGACAGTTATCACAGTCCTTAAAGAGTTACGTAATACTGATCAGGACCCGATCGAATCTGGAGGATATCGGCTTTGTGCAGGACCACCACGAGAAAGGGCAATACAAAACGTTCCACAATACGGCATGGGTTCCTTAGTACACTGTACATTACTGGATTACATTGACGATTTTTCTTCTAATTCTCCACGAATGGCATTGTTAACAGTTAAGGTGGAAAATAAAATCTACACAATGACAATTGTTCATGCTCCAACTAATGTTAGAAATGGAACTGATATGTATGGCACAGATACATTTTGGGATGAACTTGACCAACTGGTAATGACCACACTGGGAGCTAATGTTAAAATTCTTCTTGGAGACTTTAATGTGAAGACAGGACGAGGAAAGAAATTTCGAGTGTGGGAGGCCGATGGCCAGTGCATAAACTCGTAACAGGAATGGAGAACGGTTATCTGAATTTTGTACTACACATGGGTTGGTTTTGGAGAGAATGAAGTTTTAAGAGAAGACCACATAAATTAATGACTTATAAATACCCCAACGTCAAGCTAGGAGAGTTTCAGATAGATCATGTGGACATAGATTGAAAATTTCATAAAGAAATCTATTATGTTAAAATTCCTTCGTGGTGTTGATATTGATTGAGACCAATACATATCAAGAGTTAAAATCAAACTGACATTTCAAATGAAAAACAAACCTCAAAAGTCAGATAGAAACAGAACTTATAATCCTAGTTATATTCTTAATAATCCGGTATATTTCTAGAGCCCGTGTGGGGTTGCTAGTCCCCCATCGGGCGCCTCCCCAGGTGGCGGATAGGGGAAAGCCTCCCAGATATGGGTGGCACCGGGGAAATGAAATACCCGGGGTGGACCAAAACCAGCAGCGTGGTGGCGTCTGTACTCTAGTGGAGCGGCCTACCAAAGGCGTCTGTACCCCATGTCAGGGGTGGCCTGGAAATTATATCGCCAATCCGTTCTGAAGCAAGCGTGGCGATTATGCTTCTCACCTTCGAGTTATGTTGTGTGACATTAATGTTAAATTTTCCGGAGTAATAGCCCCACAGTCGGATCTCCGGGTGGGAGCAACTTTGATGTCCCAAACACCAAGTGGTGCTGAGAAGAAGATACAGACTCTTCAAGTCTGTACATTTAACTGTCGCTCTCTATTAGGCAACGACAGACCAGAAGAGATCGAGAAAGAGCTTACAAAAATCAACTGGAGTATTGTTGGTTTAAGCGAAGTACGCCGAAAAGGGGAAGACTGTCTCCGTTTGCGCTCTGGCAACTTGTTTTACTTTTGTGGCGACCCAGAAGGAAAACTCAATGGAGTTGGGTTCTTAATCAACAAGAATATTGCTGATAGAGTATCTGTCTTAGAAGGAACTTCCAGCAGGACAGCTCGAATGGTCCTGAAGGTGTCGAATAGGTATAAAATACAGATTGTTCAGGTGTACGCTCCCACCTCAAATCATCCTGACGAAGAAATTGAATCCTTTTATGAAAGTCTGGATAACACCTGTAAAAAAGGTAGCGATTGTCACTTCCAGATGGTCATTGGCGATTTCAGTGCAAAAGTTGGCACCAAGAAACAAGGCGACACAGTGGTAGGCCACTATGGGATTGACGACCGAAACGATAGAGGTGAGAGATTAGTCCAGTTCGCTGAGTACACCAGTATGTCCATCATGAATACGTTCTTTAAGAAGCATCCTGACCGAAAATGGACTTGGAGGAGCCCAAATTTCAGTGTCAAAAATGAGATAGACTTTATTCTGTCAAATATTCCGCAGATTGTAAAAGACGTATCAGTGCTAAATCAGTTCAACACTGGCAGTGATCACCGTCTTGTGAGAGCAAGGGTCGAACTCAATGTAAGAAATGAAAGGAGTAAACTTATGAAAGGGAAGAGAAGGGTAATCAACCTCAAAAACCTTGAAGAACATTCCTCGAAATTCCAAGAAGTCCTCCAAAGCAAGTTCCACGTAACTAAAGATTGTGATTTGGCGGAAATGATTGTTTCAAGTGCACAAGAAGTCAGTGGCCTATGCCAAAAAAATAAACAACCAAAGAAATTCAGTGCCAAAACTGAAACCCTTTTACAACAGAGGAGAGAAATGAAAATCCAAACCGATCGTGACATGGTTGCGTATTCCGAACTATGTAAGGCAGTGCGAAGAGAAGTGAAAACTGACATACAGAAATTCACTGAAGACACCTTACGAGCAAGCTTGGAGAACAAGACAAGTTTAAAGTCAGCCAAACGCAAACTAACAATCGGTAAAAAGCAGATTATCGCACTCGATGGAAATGACAGTCGAATCACTGAAAAGGAGGCGGTTTTGAAGTTCATCAGAGACTTTTATAGCAATTTGTATAGCAATCCAGGGGAAAATTTGAGTGTATCTAATTTAAATGATATACCTAGTGTTCCAGATATACTCCCATCGGAAGTCAAATGTCCTCTAGATAGCATGAAGAAGGGAACAGTGCCGGGTGATGATGAGCTCAGCGTTGACATCCTGAAACTGGCAGGAGAGGTAACAATAAATCACTTGGCAAAAGTATTTACTTCCTGCCCGCACTATGCTTCAATCCCAGTATCGTGGAACAAGGCTAAGATTATTTTGATACACAAGAAAGGAAGTATTCACAATACTAAAAACTACCGGCCTATCAACTTGCTCTCAATTTTGTACAAAAGTTTCACAAAGATTTTGTTAAACCGAATTAGTTCCACCCTAGACTCAGCCCAACCTATAGAACAAGCTGGATTCCGAAGCAATTTTAGCACTATTGACCACATTCTGACAGTTAGTGAAGTGATAAGCAGAGCGAATGAATTCCAACTGCCTCTCTGCATTGCCTTTGTTGACTTTGAAAAGGCATTTGACTCCGTTAGCCATGTAGCTGTCCTCCAAGCTTTGAGTGAGCAAGGACTGGGAGCAGCATACATTGAAGTGCTCAGGAAAATCTACGAGAATCCTTCAGATTATGTTAACATCGGCGAATCAACTCAAGAATTCCGCATCATGAGGGGTGTCAAGCACGGCGATCCCATCTCCCCAAAACTGTTCTCTGCTGTATTGGAAATGGCTATGTCAAAGCTGAGCTGGGAAGGTAAGGGAATCAGAATTAATGGAAGAAGGCTTACCAACTTGAGATTTGCTGATGATATTGCCTTACTGGCCAAAGACTTCGCAGAGCTTCAAAACTTAGTTACAGATCTTGCATCGAAATGTCAGCTGTTTGGCTTGAACATGAACCTTTCCAAAACAAAAGTAATATCCAACAAATGGGTCCCAGCTGGAGATGTGAAAGTCAAGGCCAGTCTACTAGAAGAGGTGAGTGAATATGTCTACCTTGGCCAGATTATAAATATGAAGGGAGACATAGGGCCAGAAATCTATCGACGCATCAAGCTTGGCCGGCAAGCATTTGGGAAGAATTCAAAAGTATTCAGATCAAAAATGCCAGTAAATCTGAAGAAAGCAGTATTTGATCAATGCATTCTTCCTGTGATGGCGTATGGCTGCGAGACATGGACACTGAACTCATTCACAAAAGGGAAACTTAGGACAGCACAGAGAGCCATGGAGAGATCAATGCTGGGCTACACAAGAAAGGACAGGAAAAGGGCAGATGACATCCGGTCTGTGACGAAGGTTAATGACATCTTAGAGAGAATAGGTTCCTTGAAATGGCAGTGGGCTGGCCACGTCGCAAGAAGAAAAGACAACAGATGGACGAAGCTAGTACTGATGTGGAGTCCGAGAGAGCACCGGAGGTCTAGAGGAAGACCACCAGACAGATGGGACAAAGACATCAAGAAGATCGCTGGTAACACCTGGCAGAGAACTGCCCAAGACCGTCCCACTTGGAGAAGACTTCTGAAAACCTACCTAAATCCACGACTCGAAGAGGCCACATCATCTAATGATTGAATTGGCTGATGATGATGATGATGATGATACTGCTAGAGAACTAGAACATATATAAGTGAAAATCTAGGAGCAATTGTCAATGGAATAAAAGATTTGGTTGAAGAAATTGCTCCTTTACACAAAAGGGAGAAATATGCTTGGTGGAATGAGGAATGCGATATGGGAATTCTACCTGGTCATAAAGCTTGATTAAGTGACCAACAGAACAAAACAGGAAATTCCAGGGAGGAATTACTTAACGCTAGACAATCAACGGCTATGATGCAAATAACTACAGAGGTACATCCCTGCCCGATACGAGTTACAAAATTTTCTGTAAGGTTCTGTATTTAGGATTTCATGAACAGCTTGATGTTGAATGAGGTGAGTAACAAGGAGGTTTTCATCCAGGACTAAGCTGTCCTAATCAAACTATTAATTTTAATGGATAGTGAAACACCAAAAGGTCAGAAACAGAAAGCTAGTGATCACCTTCGTCGATTTTTAAAAAAGCCTGTGATAGTATCCTTCGTGAATCTCTACTGCCTATCTTTACAGAATTTGGTTTACACCAGAAACATGTCAGCTCCATTGTGGAGACCCTTCGAAGTACTAAATCCAGAGTAAGGTTCAGAAATGAATTCTCTGAACCTTTTGAGATTCGAACTTGTTTTCGACAAGGTGATGGATTGTCTCCATTACTGTTTCATTGTGTACCGGAGAAAATTGTGATTGAATGGAACAAGATATGTCCACTATCTGTTAAGACTGGAAGAAAGATTCGATTTAACCGTATTGCATCTGCAAATGATTTGGCGTTTTTAGCAAACAGTATCGATCGAGAGAAGTTTCAGACGGAAGAACTAGAACGATTAGTGGCAAAGGTTGTGTTGTAATTTTGTTGTTGTTGAGAAAACAGAAATTCCCAGCTGATACATCCCATATTATACTCCATAACGCTCAAAAAATTAAGCTGGTAAAAGAGTTTTAATATCTTGGAGATATTATTACTTTGGATACCAATGAGATATCATCAAGAGATAGTAGAACATTAAAACTGCAAAGAGCACAGAGAACTACGAGGCCAACTTAAAAGAAACGGTCACTTTCAGTAAATGCTTAACTTCGACATTATTCCTCCGACGTTAAACCGGAGGCAACATATGGAAGTGAAACACTATTTAAATTAAACACTCAAGCAACAACTGATAAATTGGAGAAAGTTGATAGAAGAATACTTGGAACGATTATCAACAAAAAACACCAAGATAATGATCAGTGGAGACTCTTGCACAATTCGGTGGTTTACCAAGGAAGTGAATCCTTTGTTGATACCATGCGAAAACGAAGGGTTGCATTTTTGACCATATTTCTCGCTCATGAAACAACTTTTTGACTACTTTCGGAACTGTAAGATAAAAAACAACTGGTTTACAGAAGTAAAAATGGATCTGTATGAATAGAACATTATCAGACGCCAAGCTGAACATAGAGAAGAGAAGCTGCTTTGAAGAACAAATACATACGACTGACTGAAAACATCACAACAGAAGAAGTGCGTCATATCTGCAGAACAGCGAGCGACCAGATCACTCTGAATATAAAAGTATTGGGAAAGGAAGCAATTGTTGACTATTAAGATCTAAAATTATTCTTTGCAGACTCTGTTGTATAATGTTCGATTTTAGTGCAACAAAGAGGGCGTAAGCTATGTAAAAACACAAATATTAATAATAAAAATAATAATAATAATAATATTAAATGATGGATGGACAAATACTTTCTAATACGACAGTCTTCTTTTTCATTTGATTCTGGCTGGAGGAGAGGGCTGATCTCTGCTGCTGGCACTTCATGAACCTTTCATTACAGCGCACAGATATCGAATGATGAAACTCTCGTAATTGGAATAATAATAATAATAATAATAATAATAAAATGGGGGAATGAGGGACTTGACTGAAGTAATCCTATTGGTCTAGAGAGAAAATGTGGTAGGGGATGGGGTTACTTCCTTTTCCCACAACAATTGCAGCACACAATTTTATTGGCCTAAATCAATGGGGTTGAGGGACAGTGACCTTGATTTTGGTGCCAGAACCCACACAGTGGATGGGTGAACCTGGAGAGCGTTGCCTCTCTCTGTATACGTGCAATATCCCCTTTTAGTCCTGTTTGGTATGGGTTCCAAACACTTGCGTAGTAGTCTAGGATTATTATACGAGTGATTTGTAAGCAGTCTCCTTTGTAGACTGATAGCGTTTCCCCGGTATTCTACATATAAACCGAAGTCTACTGCCTGCTCACGACTGAGACTAAATGCTCACTCCAGTTCATATCCATACAAAGTGTTACACTCAGGTATCAGTATGAATTAACCAGTTCCAACAGCGATTCACTGATATTATAGCATGTTTCTTGAAGTGCACAATTTAACATTTATGAATACTGAAACGGAGTTGCCAAACCGTGCAACATTTGGAAATTTAGAGACCTGGCTAAATATTTGTGCATCTTCTTTCACACAGTACTTCATTATAGAGAGTTGCATCATCTGCAAAAAGACAGAGGTTACTATCAATACAGCCCTCAAGGCCATTAATATACCACATGAACAGCAAGGATCCCCGAATGAGGAGAGCTTCTGTAAAGTTTGGAATGTAGGAGACGAGATACTGGCAGAAGTAAAGCTGTGAGGATGGGGCGTGAGTCGTGCTTGGGTTGTTCAGTTGGTAGAGCACTTGCCCGCGAAAGGCAAAGGTCACGAGTTCGAGTCCCGGTCAGGCACACAGTTTTAATCTGCCAGGAAGTTTCAGCAAGGATCCCAATATACTTCCCTGGGGCACGCCCAAAGTCACTTATACGTGTATTGTTGACTCTCCAGTTAAGATATCTTGTTGTATCCTCCGTACCAAAAATCTTCCATCCATCTCGCTTGATGCCTCATAGGATTGGACTTTTGATAACAAGCGTAGATGTGGTACTAAGTCACACGCTTTTCGAAAAAAAAGAAATACTGCATCTCCCTGACTGTGTTGATCCAAAGCTTTCACTACGTCATTTCAGAAAAGTGTGAGTTGGGTTTCTCACGATCGACTTTTTCGGAATCCATGCTGGTTGGCATGGAGGGGGTCATTCTGTTCGGGGTATCGCATTAAGTTTGATCTGTGAATATGTTCTAAGGTTCTACGACAAATCGATGTCAAGGACACTGGATAATAGTTTTGTGAATTACCTCTACTAACCTTCATGTAAATCGGTGTGACCTGTGCTTTCTTACATCTACTGGACACTGTTTTTGGTCGAGGGACTTACGATAGGTTTTAGTTAACAGAGGGATTAACTCAGCCACAAAATCATTACAGAATCTGATAGGGATTCCTCTGAAACTTTGTTCAGTTTTAATGATATGAGCTATTTCTCAACGACACTAACACCTGTTTCACTCATCTTTTCAGTGGCAGAAGTATGAAACTGAGGCAATTCTCCAGGATGTTCCTGTGTAAAGGAACATTTGAAAATGAAATTAGCCATTTCTGCTTTTACTTTGCTGCTGTAAGGGTCTACGGGTTGCACACAGCTGTGCGGTACGTTAATATGCGCTCGCCAGCCTACCTGCCTGGAATACTGACGATTCGCTTGGTCAGTAGACGCGCGTCCGGCCGCACTGCGACAGAGAGTACGCCACTGGCCACCGTCCACAGCGGGCAGTATTAACTAGCTCGGCCTCGGGCACGAATATGTCTCTTTTCTTAGCTAATCATGGAGCCTTTCGATATGACCGAAACTAGCCGGTGTTAGGATTTTAGACACAGTGATGATGGGTGAGCGTAGCCTGCGTGTTTTATAATCCGCCTTTGTTAATAAAACTGTTTAAACTTACTTGTCGAGTTCGTGTATTGCCGTACCTCAAGGAGCCACCGCTTTCAAAGCCTGACAAAGTATTCGTGTTATCATCATCGGGGGGCAACAAAACAGACTAATCCCGTTATACTGCCATCGAGTTTAATTCTACATATCTATCCAGTGCATGGACAATTACTCTTTTAAACTTGATCCATAGTTCCTCTACATGTCCCTGGTTCAAATGGCTCTGAGCACTATGGGACTTAACATCTGTGGTCATCAGTCCCCTAGAACTTAGAACTACTTAAACCTAACTAACCTAAGGACATCACACACATCCATGCCCGAGGCAGGATTCGAACCTGCGACCGTAGCAGTCGTACGGTTCCGGACTGAGCGCCTAGAACCGCGAGACCACCGCGGCCGGCTACACGTTCCTGTCCTGTGCTTAAAGTTTCGGGTCACTCATTGAGATATGACAGTACTACCGTTTTATCTAGTTTATTGAACATATTTATCTTTCTACTTGTTTTAGTGACCTTTTGTACTTTGTGATCGTTGCTGCCAAAGCCGTCTTGTGATCACTGATACCAGTATGGATGTGGACATCCCCAAAGAGGTCACGTCTCTTTGTTGCTGTTAAATCTAATATATTTCCATCATGAGTAGGATTCCGATTTTTTTTTAAATAGACTTCAGAGAAGGCCTTTAGCAATGTTGGATGTCTTGCCACGCCCACCACTAAGAAAATTGTAATTTTCCCAGTTGACCGTTGGACGATTACGGTCTCCACTGACGCTGAAATATGATTGGGGAAGTTACCTATAAGCGAATTGAGATTTTCTATACACTTTTCGGTTACATTGAGAGGTGAGTCTTGTAGTCGATAGACGGTCACAACTGCAATTTTGTTCCCACCACTGATACCCAGTCTTTCCAAACCGATCTCTCATACAACTTCAATTTCTATCTCGGCGGATTTGAGTTGCTTCCCTACGGCGAGAAAAACACCACCTCCATTTCCTATTAGCCTGTCCATTCGATATACACTTAAATTTTCCCCAACAGTCTTACTGGTGTGAACTTCATGTTTTCGCCAGCTTTGTGTTCCTCGTAATATGTGAGCTTCACAGTTTTTCAGGAGCGCTTCGAAGTCTGGCACTTCGTTGCAAATACTTCGATTGTTAAGTACTGGGATTTTAGTACTCTTGCCACTGGGGTGCATTCTTTTGGATCTTACACTAATACCTCCGGGTCTCCTATAACTGCCGTCATCTGGACTGGATCGAGAGTCGCCTATCTAAAAAACCCTTGTGTGCACCCACACCCAGTCAGCTACATGAGTAGCTGATGTTTGGTCCACACCTGACCCTTTTAGAGGGACTCTACAGTTCTCAACCCTATGGCGCAAGTCCAAGAAGTCGCAGCCTATTTTGTCACAGAACCTTCAAAGCATCTGGTTCAGTCCTTCCATTCAACTTAGAACCAGAGGCCACGATAAATTCTGGAAACAATGCTGCAAAGTGTGAGCTTCGTTGCAACTCCTTGATCAAGGCTCGTATTCTCAACCTTCTGTGCCAGTTGCTGGAATGATCCAAGTATGACTTCTGAGCCCACACGACAGGTATCGATGTTTCAACGTGTGCCACAGACTGCAGTTGGTTGTGCTATGTTCCCAGCATGGCTGCCGGAGTCGCTCTTCAACATTTTGAATGAGGCTCCCGGCATACTCATTGGTGTTACTTTCTGTCTCTTGCTGCAATATCCCTAAGGGGTATGGTTAATAGGTTCCCTACCCATTTGCGTTTGCCTCCTCTTACACGGAACAAAGCAGGTTTCCCAACAGGTGAAAAGAGTCACAATGGCTCAGTTTCAGCTTAGGTGGAAGAGAGCGCCTCGAATCTGAGTCCTCCCTAGTCTCTGTCTAGGTTGTGTAGGACGCCTAGACGTACCACTGCCACACCAGTCAAGTGAACTAGTAGTGACTGATCCTGTACTCCCTACAGAGGAGACAAAATTGACAGGAGAGGACAGTACATGAGATACCTTTGGTAACTCTGGTACACGATTCTCAGGAGCCCTCCCAAAATACCGACTCGTCACAGCTGCCAACAGTTTGACAGTAGTCATGGCGTTTTACAGCTGCTTACGAACGTTAGCTAACTCATCCAGCGATTGAGAATAGCACTGATAACACAATTCGGTTTAAGAACTGAAGGAATTTGTAATCAAAACGAGATTTCTGTTAAGGCAACAGAATAACCTGTGGTAAAAATTACTGGTTCCCTGAAATTTTTTGAGATTATAGTAGCTAAAAACTCGAAAGTAGCGTTAGCTTACGATAAATGTAGGTAATATACACTCGTCTTGAAAGGGGAAACTACATGTGAAACGACATGCTAATTACAATATGTGCTACATTCACTAAATCACAAACGCCTGTTTACTACGAAATAGCGTATTCAGATGACATTTGTAATTTCAAGAAAATTCTAAAAAAATACTTTTATTCACGTTGAAATATAGTGAAATTCGGAGCGAGCTATTTTTTGACGGCAACAGTAAATCACAAACGCGATAAACAGTGAAATCAGTTATCCACAACACGTCAAACCTATGAAAGCCGTGTGAAGCACTGTGTTTTAAAAGTGAAGGATCATGAAACATTCGTAAAGCAGGAATAAAAAGGAATTCATATTTACACCTACAATACAGAAAAAGATTTAATGTTCAGAAAAATAAAACACTATCTCCTGCCTAAAAACAGGTGTGACGACACGCTGTACACGTCGTAAAATGGTATTGGGAAGATTTCATGTGACTTTCTAAGAAACGAGAAGTGTGATACTTTCTTTACCGTCCTAATTTCAGTTGTACTGGCTACAGGATGAGCAGCACGAGCGAGAGATCGGACGGCTAAACCTCAGACATCCTTAGCGGGATGAATGAGCAAACAAGGAAGGAAGTGGAATGTCTTTTGCAGAGAAGTCCGAAACGTTTATTGACACTATCCTCTCGGGATAGAACGGAAGGAATACGTTGGAAAAACGGCACGACTTTTCACGTATAGGTCACTGTTCATTGTCCCGAATGTACTCAGTCAGTAGCAGCTTACATCGTCTACAACATTCTTCGTTATGACAGCGGGCAGTGCACCATCACAAATTACGTTCACGTCTACAGCTCCTTACGCGGATTTGTTCATGACTGAAGTTGAATATTACTTGAATATTTGTTAGAAATGATGCAATTTCAATACACCTCAATAATTACACGAAGAAAGAAAATGTTTTTCATTTATTTTTGCACGCAGGACCAAAATTTAACTTTTCCAAATATATTGTTGAATCTTTGGCTACTCTCGTGAAATTATTCTTTGCTGTAACCAGGTTAGCAACAGTACGCGGCGTGTCGAGATTCTTGCAGTCTAGGAACTAGTCATCAGTCTGCATCAAACCACTCTTGTATGTTGCCCCACACCCGAGGAATTCCAATGTGCTAAGGTTTCACCATCTCTCGATAAACCCGTAATTAGTGTTAAAGTTCTGTCAGCAAAAGAAGATGTTTTACTGTATGCGGCGACCTGAAAAGTAAACGAATACGGATGAACACACTGTCGGTGGTTTAACCATTCCTAAATCATTAAGATTCATATAAATAGTAAGTAATTTTCCCAGTGCTTAAGTTAGTTTTCAGTTCATAGATTCGATCTTAACTTTGACACTAGTTACCTGAAGTACAGAGTTTAACAATATCGTCGACATGGACGTCATTAGAGATGAGATTTTACATGACACAAAGGTGAAGTCTCACAGAAAGTAAAAATGGCAAAGAGCCATTGTTGATAACTCAATTTATTATTTTAATAATTAAAATAATTAGTGAAAAACTTTGTATAACAAATTTTAGAGTGTTTAGAGTAGATAAAAAGAAAAACTTTTTTATGTGACAAAAATGTTGTCCGTTTACATTAATGCACAACTGTCATCTACATGCTATTGATTGTCTAACACAGGGCTTCCCAACGTGTGGTCCGCGGACCCCTTAGGGGCCCGCCGGCTCTTTCTAGAGGGTCCGCGGCCACCCTTCACCAAATCGTGTAAAATAATGAGTAAAATTATTAAATAAAAATGTGAAAATCAAATTCATCACTTTATTTTCGTGTGAAAAACATGTGTACTTTTACTTCAGGTCGTATTCCCAAGCAGCCTTTGCGGTTCCTAAGTGAGAACGCACACACAATGCGGCTTCTCTGATCGACTGTTTCGCAACAATACAGAGGTCGTTCGTGCGCCGGCTCACGGTGGTAGATGTGCTGATACCTTTTACGTATGCGCAGAGAGAGAGCTTTGTCGACCAATCACAGCGCTCACTGGCACGTATGCGGCCCCACCATCATTAAATGTCAAACTTGCTTTGTCAGTGCACTACCTATTTCATAAGTCGATTTTTGGCCTTCAAATTGTTTTCATTCATCGCTAAACCAAAGACTATTGATACTTTGGGGGGGGGGGGAGGGGGGTGTCATTGGGAACATGGGACTTGTATTAAGAAGCTCTGAAATTTATAGCTACTGTACTCTTGACTGACTAGGGGTCCGCCATGGATTTTCGACTGAAGAAGGGGTCCACCAGCTGAAAAGGTTGGGATGCCCTGGTCTAACACATTCAAAAGAACCAGGTGTTTCAGGGATAACGGCTGCAGCTCAGCCAAACGGGCAATCAGTCCTTGTACAGTGTATCCGTGTCTCCTACACAAGACGCTTAACCCCCCCCCCCCTCCCTTTACACACACAAAGAAATCCATAGGAATGAAGGTGGGAGGTCATAGTGGCTACGGTAGTAGCTCACCCCTCCAAATCCAACAGTTGGGTTAAACATTGTCTAAATGTTCCCTGATATCAACGGCAAAGGGTGGTGGGGCTTCGTCATGCTGCAACCATAATCGTTGCCTGACTGTTAGCAGGACATTCTCCAAAATTTGCTGTAGTACTTCATGGAGAAAGATATGGTAGTTTCTTCCACTGACCCTGTTAGGAAAAAAATTGTCGCTCAATCTGATGGTCGTGAACAATACCAGCCCACGTATTTGTTGAAAATCTCTGTTGATGGTGGAACACACGGGTTGCCTTTGGATTTTCAAACTCCCGTACATGGCTTTTGAGACTGTTGGATATTCCTTCCCCTGTGAACACAGCATCGTCAGAAAGTAAAACACATGTTTGGAAGTCAGAAACGTTTAGATGTTTATAATTTGTTGTCGATACAACTGGCACAATTCCATGTGCGGGGGAAAGGCGTCAGCTGATAGGTCTTTTATCCTCTGCTACTTGAATGGATGCATACCCATCCCGTGGAGTACGTGGCACACATTGACGTTGGATGTATTTAGTTCCTTGGTTATGGATCGTATACTGTGGATGGGGACGTCCTCAGTTCGCTGTAACGCAGCACAGCTTCCTCAAACTGAACAGTTCGCACACTTTGAGGTCTACCATTTACCAGTCGGCCTAGTCTAAGGGATTCTGTTTCGCGAAGACAACAATAAGGTCTTTAAAATGTGACATGATTTGGTAACCTTCTCCCTGGAAATCGTTCTGCACACATTCGCCTTGCTGCTCGACTGTTGCATCGTGCCTTCCCATGAATGAGATGCATGTCAGCAAACTCGCTTAGAGTGTAGCCAGCCACCAAGAACTCGTAAAAATCAGTAGAAACTTTCAAGTAAATACAGCATGACAATAATACTGTAATTATTTATCCAGAGACGTGGATACTGTATACTTCTACTTCTGGCGGTGATGAAAACGTAGCATTGCTAGCAGTAAGAAATAACAGTGTTGGAGATAAGATTCCAATGTTAGCGAGTTGCGCACGAAGCACTCACACCAACTGTGAACGTTGGCACCTAGGCATCAACTGTCAAAGTGGATCGTTAGAGGAGTCCAGAGCCAAATCCTTCAAAGGTCTACAGCGCGTTAACGGCTCACCTTTGACGTTTCTGTCACATGACGATAGTGCTTTTCTTATCTCCTATAATAGCTCTACAGATGGATGTAGGTAGTTTCTTGTGTCCAGTATATTTGCTGTAAGAATCCACCGTGTTCTCATACAGCAGTAGGCATTAACTGATATGTATAAGAATTGGTGAATGAATAAGTGGTGACCGTGGGCAACCAACATGGAAGTTTCTTGCTGAGATTTTGGGACACAAAACCTGTATTGGTATCTGGCGGACTGGGCGACGTTCAAAACTGGATCGCGCCTGTTCACGGCCGTAATTATTGCATCACTTCGTTCCACAGCTGGAGTACTATCTCGAGAAATGTTTTCAGAATGTTTTCAGAAGAAGAAAATATTTCTCTCTTCTAATTTTTTTGCGTGTGCCATTGCTGAGAACCTGCATGAAGACTTTGTGTTAGGTAAGCTACCACCATTATTCGTATTAGTTCCACATGTTTTTTTAAATTCTGTTTTTGAAACAGGATGAACTTTGTGGATAGTTTCACTTTCATATTCAAGCAAACATAAATATAAATTATTTTTAGAGCTATTGCACTGTTAATTATTTACACAAATTCCTTGCATGTGAGATTTACATTGTGTGGAATAGGCACGCACCAATTTTATACTTTACACGTATGTACTTGCATTATTTAATGCCAACGCAACTAAGCATTTTGTCTGGGAAACTGAAGATTTTGAGAGTATTTCAAATATATTTTCGTTATAAAAATATTTATAGTCGTCTTTATGACTATAGCTGTGGGTAACTTACTACTACAACCAATCGTTACTTTATATCAGTCTGGTCGAATCGCCAACTGAACTCCATTTCTTGGACATTTCTTCGTAGGATGCAGGTCAGTTCTGCCAGAAACTGGCGGCAACTATTCAACATGCTTAGAGAAGACTGGAAAAACATAATTGTACCAAATGTAATGGGAAATGATACTTAAATATTAAACCGGTAACTCTATCCAAAGGACGTGATCCACGTTATTAATTACAGTGGAACGGAATGAAAGGCCATCGGTGTCTGGCGACTTAGGTCACACAGTGTAAGTAAAAAAGGCCAACAGCGGCAAGTGGAGCAACCTGTCTTACGGATCCCAACAACGGATCAGTAATCTTAGAATACGACGAGGTGTCCTTTCCGTATTAATTTGTAAATATGGTCTCATAAAATAACGCTGTAAATGCTAAGAAGGAAATTTTATCGGTTGTTACAGTATCTTGGAAGGAAATTTTCTGTGTAAAAATGTATTTTCGTAAAAAATTACACTTTGAAACTGATGTTGCTTGGTAGTGTTCTTCATACAATGCTCGTACAGTGTGTAAACACGATATATACGGTCCTGTCACATTAATGAGGCCACCGCCTATGCTCGCGTCAACATACAATAACCAATCACAGATGGCGTGTGGCACCATTAGCAGTGGAGGGTATATAAAGCATGGCAGGGGGAGGGGGGGGGGGACAAGGAAAACAGTGCAGTCGTTGTCGTAATGTGTAAACGGAGCGATCTATCTGACGTGCAAAAGGGCATGATCATGGGATTTCGGGCCAATGGTGGAAGCATTTCCGAAACCGCTAAGTTTTTAAGCTATTTTCATGCTGCCGTGGTTGAAGTATACCGTGTATGGCAAAATGGCGCTATCCAAAACCACCACTTAGGCAACTGTGGTCAACCACGGACCGTAAATGACAGGTGTGCACGGAGGCTGCGGAGGTGTGTTCGAGCGAACAGACGTGCAACTGTTGAGCAACTGACCGCCCAGATGAACCTCAGGGCTACCAACAGTGACTCCTCAACGAACGTTCAGCGAATGTTTCTGCGCATGGGCCTCCGCAGCAGGCGCCTGGCTCATGCACCCATGCTGACTGCTGTTCATCAACGACGAAGATTGGGATTTTCGCACCAGTACCGCAACTGGACGTCAACTGCGTGGCGACAGATGGCCGTTGCAGGTGAATCACGCTTTATGCTCAATCGGACAGATGGCCGTTGGCGTGTACGGCGTGAAACGTCTGAAAGCAAACAAGGAGAGAACGTTAAAGTGTGGGGAATGTTTTCGTGGCATTCCATGGGTGATGTCGTCATTCTGGAAGGCACAATGGATCAACACAATTATGCATCTATCCTCATTGACCATGTTCACCCATATTTGCAGTTCGTTTTTCCTCGACAAGATGGCATCTACCAGTAGGACATTGCAACGTGTCACATGCTCGCAGTGTACGTGTGTGGTTCAAAGAATACCAGGATGAGTTTACCATACTCTACTGTCCAACAAACTCACCGGATTTAAACCTGATCGAGAATCTGTGGGACTACTTCGATCGAGCTGTTCGCGCCATAAACCCTCAACCGAGAAACCTAGTGCAGCTGGGCACGGCTCGGGAGTTTTCATGGTTCCACATCACCGTCAGTACCTTCCAGAACCACACTCACTCTCTGCCTAAACGTCTTACAGCGGTCAGCGCTGCAAAAGGTGGTTATTAAGGCTTTCGACAGGTGGTCCCATTAATGTGACTAGACGGTGCAATACCCTCAGATTGTCACAGTACAAGCCAGCGACTATCATAGCGAAAATTTCATGATCAGTTACTGGCAGTAAGTACATATAGTGTCAATTTACATTATTTCCATAATCTTAATTTGAAACTCAAAGATATTTACGTAAGGCATTTTCCTCTGAATTGTGTACACACACACGTACACACGCACACATGCACATGCACACAAACATGCACATATGCACACACACACGCACACATACTTGTGTCATCAGCTTGTCATTTGATTGATAGGAAGGGTGTGGCTTGTCACATGATAGATAAGGGGAGCATGACTGCTGCCAAGTTCGATCGTGACGTCATGGGTGTTGACATGATGATCACGTGATCACCTGCAAGGTCACTGACGCATCCAAGGCAATTTTTGATCCAGACTCCTTATTGCCACTCTGTCCGCTGCTTAGCTGGCTGGTAACGTGCTCGCCTCACATGCAAGCGGGCCCGGGTTCGATTGCCGGCCGGGTTGAAGATTTTCTCCGTGCGGGGACTGGATGTTGTATTGTCCTCATCAACATTTCATCATCATCACCGGAGCACAAGTCACCCAATGTGGCGTCGAATTAACTAAGACTTGCACTTGGCAGCCGAACTTCCCCGAATGGGGTCTCCCAGCCAACGATGCTACACTCTCATTTCCATTGCCATTCAATTCGTGTCACGTAAATACTGTAAACATGACATACCAAAATACGTGCAGCTTGAAATCGGTTGACTGCTGTGTTATACTGAACTGTATTTATGTCGAATCTTTCTGACAAATTAAAGCTGTATGCCAGACCAGGACTCATAGCTGTGGCCTTTGGCTTTTGCATGCAGGAGCTCGGCCAACTGAGCTATTCAGTCACAACTCATAACTCACCTTCACAGCTTTACCACTGCCAGTCGGTAGAGCACTTTCCCGTGAAAGGCACACTTCCACTGCAGAGTATAAATTCAATCTGTATGCATGTTAATTGCCGTATATTTGACTAGTATCTGTAGTTACATGATGTATGTAATGTAGATGATAACATGCATGCATTGTGTCGCATATGTGCCTGATGCAGAGACAATACTGCCTTGAAATCAATAGTACATGTATGTGATAAACTTCAAGATAAAATACAAAAAATATAGTAGCAAGGAATCTGACTTTCATTGTATAAGTACGACTATCAGGTCCACTGTACTGGGCAGACAATACAACGTCAGATACCTCTGATCTGTGGTGCTGCACGTTAATGTCAGAGCATCATTCAGACAAATATTTTAGAGGCGACCAAGTCATTAGACACAAGTCACCTTTAAAATAGCCCTTATGGTTTATAACATAATATACGTACACATAGAAGAGTTCTAGTAACCAGTGTTTATTTGGCCTGCCTGTCTACCTGTTTGTAGCGGTAGGATAAAATAGCATGAACACTAACTAGATACGGTGTTGAAATAAATCGAGATGCATGGGCCCTTCAGACACATCATTGCTTGGAAGATACCTGATTTTGTTTCTTATCTTGTGCCCCTTATTTCCAGACTCATGTAGGATGCTGGTGAAATTAACTGACATGATGAGTTCCCCCTTGTATTGGTAGGAATGGGGAGGCTTTCTTTGACACATGTCTAGTGGCTGAAAGAGACTTTGATCCCATGCTAGGAATAATCACTAGAAACTGCCACTTGGGTGACTGACAGCACAGCTTGAGACCATCTCCAGTTTTCCATAAATTAGAAGGGAGCTGGTCTCAGAAACTGAAATCTAATCCTATCCACTAGTCATATTGTCAAGGCTATCCTGGCTGTATCCCCACAACTGCGACATATTTGTTGAAATGCCCCGTCCTAGCTGTCCTTACAGGGGTGCCAGATATCAGACGATGATGACAATTTGACATAAGTGCAAGGATTGGGTATTCAAATTAACCAGAAGTAATTCAAAATCCTGGGAAAGCCTCAACATCAGCAAAGGCAACACGCCTGGTCCATCCTACCCTGAGGAGAATCGAAATGTCCTACCTGCCCCTCATTTATCAATATGGTGTAGGCACATCGTGTTTCAACTTTTTCTACCCCATTTCTCTGTTTGTTCTGCAGTATTTAACGTAGTATTCTTATTCAGTCTATTAACAAACACACTTCTATCTGGCTGTTCAGTGCCTGTTTAAGGACACATTGCTATTAACTACAGCGCATATATTGAATTCCAGTGACAATAAATGCGCAGTGGTGAACATGTACTCAAAATACAAGTTAAAACTAGTGTTAATTTTCGAAAATTCGGAATTCGAAGACACAAAAGTGATGTTACATACTTATGGATGATGTGAATTACACAGCAATTCAATGTAAACTGTGGAACTGCGCAGCCGTCAGATTCATTATTGGACAAACATACCTTATATTGTGTAATAAACCCTACAGCAGTTAAACCAACAAAACCACCGATAGCAAGCAATGTACACACCAACTCAGAGATGGCTGGAGAGACAACATCGTTGTTACAGTCTACAGAAACACGTTCATAGGTGTTGGCCACTGATGGAATAGTATATACGACTGAAGTTAAATCCCTCAGTGTCAGTTACGGCCTGAAGATGGTGTACTGAATCACCGAAACTGGTATCCATATAATAAGTAATATCGAAAGGACGGCTGTAGGTGTTCCATTTTATTACATACGTGAACGGCAAGTCGCTCAGACCTTCAATCAGAAGGATGGAGATACAAATACCAGGTACGTTCTTAAAATTTTTTAATAGTGTCTCCAAACTTACCAGCCACCTAACGTGTACTTCAGAAATGAAGATGGAAAATTAGGCTTAAACAACCAAGAAAACATTGAAACAATATCGAGCTATTTTAAGAAGTTATTAAACTGTGAGGAAGCAAGAGCAAAATTTCCAAAACAAAATCCAGGATGCACTTACACAAACTCAGAATCTCCCCAGCATGAATTAAATCAAAATTATCATTAAAAATTTGAAGAATGATAAGCCGGTGAAGATTAATTAACTGAAGAAATGAGGATAATTGCAGGTGCTGTAACAGTCAGGAAGCTACATGGAGTCTTTCAAATAATCTGAGAAACAGGAGCTACATCAGAAGATTGTAAAACTGCATTTATTCATCCGATCCACAAAAAATGAGATAAAATTGATCCCAACAACTAAAGAGAAATTTCTCTCCCCACGGGAAAACAAAGTTCTTTCAAAAAGAACGCAAAACAGGTAGGAAAGTCAATCGTATCAGCCATTAGCAGAATACCAAGGATGGTTTAGAAAAGGACGATCCTGTGTGAAACAAATTCTAAACCTGGAATATAAGTTCAAGTACAGAGGAATGAAAACCAAAAATATATATATTTCATTTGTAGACCCCAAAGAAACATATAGTTCGACTGACAAGGAAACATTACTCAACACATTAAAAGAGTTTGGAGCTGGCAAAAAATTTGTGGCGATCATGAAAGACACACCCACAAGTACAAAATGCAAGATTGAATTTTTAGGTGAAACTTCCAAGACTTTTAAGATCAAAACTGGTGTAAGACAGGGAGATGGACTGTCCCCAGTGCTGTTCAGTTGTCAACTAGAAAAGTGAATGCAGGAAAAGGACAGAGGAAGAAAGAATTTTGAAAATCGCAATTGACAGGAATGTGAATAATGTTAGTATTAATTGTTTGACTTTTACAAACGATCTTACCATCCTAGTTGAATCTGTAGAAGTTGCAACAATGCAGGTAAATCTCCTAGAAGAGACGGCTCCAAAGGCAGGATTCGAAACAGAATATATGGCAGACTTAACAACGTCAAGTCTTCCGGTCCAGGTTGTATACTAGACTTTCTGAGCATGCTGATATCGTAGCTCCGTACCTAACAATCACATATAACTGCTCGCTAAACGAAAGATTCGACCTAAAGACTCGAAAGTTCCACAGGTCACAGCAATACTCAAGAAAGTAAGTAAGAGTGATCCGATGAATTACAGACCGTTCGAACATTATGACTTACTTCGAGAAAACGACCCGTTGCGAGGCAGACAGCACGGATTCAGAAGGTATCGTTCTTGTGAAACGTAAATAGCTCTATATTCACACGAAGTAATGAGTATTATCGAAAGGGGACCACAAATTGATTCCACATTTCTAGGTTTCCAAAAGACTTTTGATACCGTTCCTCAACAGATGACTTCTAATCAAACTGCATGCCTTTGGAGTATCTTCTCAGTTTTGCGTCTTGATTTGTAATTTCTTGTCGGAAAGGTCACAGTTCGTAGTAGCTGACGGAAAGTCATCCAGTAAAATAGAAGTGATATCTGGCGTTCCCCAAGGAAGTGTTATAGGCCCCTTGCTGTGACTAATCTATAAAAACGGTTTAGGAGACAGTTTGAGCAGCCCTCTTAAATATTTTGCAGATGATGCAACTAGATGAAATAGAAAAGAAAGAAAGGAAAACCAGCAGGAAAATTTCGGGACCAAAATATGACAATGATAAATGGAAATTAAGAAGTATTAATGAAGTTTATGATAAAGTAGAACGAATTTATCGTTTGGTCGAGTCATTAGAAGATAAAACAAATTTCAAAATGATTTAAGCACGACATCTATATTGGTCGAAAAGTGGAAGTTGTCTCAGAATAAGGAAAAGTGGGAGGTCATCACATGAGTACGAAAAGAAATCCGTTAATTTTCGGTTACACGATAAATTGCACAAATTTAAAGACTGTCAATTCAACTAAATACATAGGAATTATAATTACGAGCAACTTAAATTGGAATGTTCACGTAGATAATGTTGTGGGGGCGCCAAAGCAAAGAGTGCTCTTTATTGGCAGAACAGTTAGAAGATGCAACATGTCTACTAAGGAGACTTGCTACGCTACACTTGTCCGTCCTCTACTACAGTACTGTTGTGCAACGTGGGATCCTTGCGAGATAGGGTTGACGGATGACATCGAAAGAGTTCAAAGAAGGGCAGCTCGCTTCGCATTATCGTGAAGTAGAGGAGAGAGTGTCACGGATATGATACACGAGTTGGGTAGCAGTTATTAAAACAAAGGAAAGTATTCGTTTTTCCCCGTTCGCTGTTAGATAGTGGAATGGTAGAGAAATAATATTAAATAATATGAAGTGAGGTGTCCAGGACGCACCGAGATACATGGAAACTGCTTTTTGAAAAATAGAAAAGGCTACGAAATTTAAATATTTACGTGAAATAATACAAACTAATGCTTTGGACAAAGAAGCTAACTTACCAAAGGCAAGGAAAATGGAGGTGACTTTTCTACTAACAGAAAACCTGTGTGAGGGGAAGAAATCTATTTCCATAAATTAAAACTCCGCACTAAAACGCTCTCATTAGACCAGAACATCCTTATGCTTCAGAATGGCTTTCGTAAAATAGAGCCAAAAAATTAGGTGAAATAGAAAAGAAAGAGAGGAAAACGAGTAGGAAAATCTTGGGACCAAAATATGACAGCGATAAATGGAAATTAAGCAGTATTAAAGAAGTTTATAATAAAGTAGAACGAATATTAGACATAATGAGGAAGAGAAGAATTACATTCTATGGGCACAGTCCATGACTTGATGAAAAAATAATAACAAACAGAATTTTTAATTTTTTTGAAAGAAATCCAAAAATATCAATGACGTGGATCGAAGGCGTTAAAGCAGATCTGAGGGAAACGGAAATAACAGAGGAAGAAATAGAAGAAAGAGAAAAGTTCAGAGCACAAGTAAAATGTTCCACGGCCTCCCAGGAGAAAACAAAGAAAAGACAGGGACAATGTGAACAGAAGAAAGAAGAGATAAATATAGGGAAAGAATGAAAAACTACTGGAAAGAAAGAAATGAGAAAAGAAAGAAGACATAAGTAATATCATGTGATCCTTAGTAAACCAAAGCAATTAAATAATAATTATTATTATTACTGTTATAACAAAGCTTTTGTGAGTATGGGAATGTATACATATAAGAAAGGTTATTTGTGTCCGTATTTAAGAATCTTTTTTTCTTCTTTCTTAGCCTCATCTCTCACTCCATTTAGTATCCGTCTTGAATGCGCAAAAGAGGATACATGTGAAAGAACAGCATACTCCAGGTCAAAAATGCTCCCTTTTGTACTCATACTAACAAAACGAATTGACAGAAAGGTGACATATCGATTCTGTGATATCAGATATTTTTCGTGAGGGATGGTTCAAATGGCTCTGAGCTCTATGGGACTTAACATCTTTGGTCATCAGTCCCCTAGAACTTAGAACTACTTAAACCTAACCAACCTAAGGACATCACACACATCCATGCCCGAGGCAGGATTCGAACCTGCAACCGTAGGGGTCGCGCGGTTCCGGACTGAGCGCCTAGAACCGCTAGACCACCGCGGCCGGCTTTCGTGAGGGAACCAAGATTTATGTACACTACGTTATCAAAAGTATCCGGACACCTGGCTGAAAATGACTTATAAGTTCGTGGCGCCCACCATCGGTAATGCTGGAATTAAATATGGTGTTCGCCCACCCTTAGCCTTGAAGACAGCTTCTAGTCTGGCAGGCAAACGTTCAATCAGGTGCTGGAAGGTTTCTTGGGGAATGACAGACCATTCTCCACCGAGTGCTCCACTAAGGAGACGTATCGATGTCGGTCGGTGAGACCTGGCACGGAGTCGGCGTTCCAAAACATCCCAAAGGTAGTCTATAGGATTCACGTCAGGACTCTGTGCAGGCCAGTCCATTACAGGGATGTTATTGTCTTGTAACCACTCCGCCACAGGCAGTGGATTATGAACAGGTGCTCGATCGCGTTGAAACATGCAATCGCCATCCCCGAATTGCTCTTCAACAGTGGGAAGCAAGAAGGTGCTTAAAACATCAATGTAGGTCTGTGCTGTGATAGTGCCACGTAAAACAACAAGGGGTGCAAGCCCACTCAGTGAAAAATAGTACCACACCACCGCCTCCGAATTTTCCTATTGGCACTACATACGCTGGCAGATGATGATGATGTTCAGATGTGTGTGAAATCTTATGGGACTTAACAGTTAAGGTCATCAGTCCCTAAGCTTACACACTACTTAACCTAAATTATCCTAAGGACAAACACACACACCCGTGCCGGAGGGAGGACTCGAACCTCCGCCGGGATCAGCCGCACAGTCCATGACTGCAGCGCCTTAGACCGCTCGGCTAATCACGGACGGCGCTGGCAGATGATATTCACCGGGCGTTCGCCGTACCCACGCCCTGCCATCGGATCGCCACATGGTGTACCGTGATTCGTCACTCCACACAACATTTTTCCATTGTTCAATCGTCCAATGTTTACGCTCCTTACACCAAGCGAGGCATCGTTTGGCGTTTACCGGCGTGATGTGTGGCTTATGAGCAGCCGCTCGACCATGATATCCAAGTTTTCTCAGCTCCTGCCTAACTGTCATAGTACTAGCAGTGGATCCTGATGCAGTTTAGAATTCCTGTGTGATGGTCTGGATAGATGTCTGCCTATTACACTTTACGAACCTCTTCATCTGTCGGCGGTCTCTGTCAGTCAACAGACGAGGTCGGCCTGTTAGTTTTTGTGCTGTACGTGTCCTATCACGTTTCCACTTCACTATCACACCGGAAGCAGTGGACCTAGGGATGGTTTGGAGCGTGGAAATCTTGCATACAGATGTATGGCACCAGCAACAACCAATCACCTGACCACGTTCGAAGTCCGTGAGTTCCGCGGAGCGCCCCATTTTGCTCTCTCACGATGTTTAATTACTACTGAGGTCGCAGATATGGAGTACCTGGCAGCAGGTGGCAGCACAATGCACCTAATATGAAAAACGTATGTTTTTGGGGGTGTCCAGATACATTTGATCACATAGTGTGTGTGCCTGATGGTAATAGATATTTATTCAAAATTTTCTTGTTTGATACTTAATACCTGTCAAAAGTACCAAGTACATGAACCCTGTATGTAATATTTTGTGGTCTTCATATCTTCTATTCACAATAACAAAATGCTATACAAAATGAGTCGGACTGTTTCCGTAATGGTCCCAATATAGTTGAGAAATCCTTTCTTGTTTTTGATTTTCATCTGAATTCAACAACTGTGGAACCTATCTTGACCACAGCTCTTTCGTAATTCATCTGTAGTGTCAAATGTACCTTACTATTTTTATGATAAGACTTAAGCGTCTTTCGTTGAATACCATGTTATGCACTTTGTCATGTGTTTGATATGTGGTTGCAGTTTTGGGCTGTCCTTCTCTAGCTGTTCAATTTTAAACTGTAAAAAATGAAGGACCCCCCTTTGGGTCAGTTTTCACCACCTTTGGACGAATTTCCGTTGGTAACAAAGCGTCCAAAACAAAGAATTGTATGACTACACTGTATTCCAATTTATTTATATCAGCGACGTATATCACAACCACATTTCTCTAAAATACGGTTTTACTGAAACCGCAGCGCTCTTTTGTTCCACCGCGCTCAATGGTCCTTTCCTTGCGGGGTATGGGAGCTGTGTGCAATGTGGAGGGGAGTGTGTTGTGTCTTGGTACACTTTTCAGATTCCCGCCTCCAGCCAGTCCTCTAATAGTTTAGTATATGTACTTACTCCATTCTCAAAAGATGGAATTCATTTTTTATGTGCTGCTGTCTTCTTCTGCAATTACAAAAACTGCTTCGGAATATTAGGGCTCTACCAAATGTGAAACCATTTTCCAAGATACAGCATACTAGGAGTAAATATTCGACTGAAATGTTGTTGCAATCTGGGAAATTTTGTCAGTACTTTATGTAATAGTCTATCTGTTACACTAATAGTCTACTGCATACCAACAATCATTAAGTGAAACCAAATTAAGTACAACTGTTACCAAAAACCAGTTACAAGTTAAATACGTTTTGAAATATAAGCTACTGGAAACTAACAGAAATTTCCATTTTCAAGACACGCTAATATTGTCCAGACATTAAAGAATCTCAATTAACTTACAAGTATCACATATTCCACGGTAAAATACCTTCTTGTGTTTCAACGGACAATATTCTGCACGACCGACAAAGTATGGCTCAACTGTCCACGTGTTACATAAATGGTTCTAAAAGTATATAGCGTTTTACTTCCCATAAGATTGTGTACCTGAAGAATTAACAATACATATTCCAAATAGGTTAAATATAATATACAGCACTTAAGTGCTTAGAACTCGAAATATTTACAAATTACATGTGTGTTACGTTGCGTCAGTTTGGGGGCGATCCGAAAAATTATTCTTGAAGAATGAAGTTAGCCAAGTTCGCTAGAATTTTTTTTATTACTATGACTGGTTTCGAAAGATCTATGCTGTCATCATCGGATTTTATAACATCATTAGTTAGTTTATCTGCTTGTTGCAATACTGAAAGTCACATAGTGATGTTTCGTCAGATAAAAAGTGTCAGGGAACATCAGCATGTCACAAATAAAATAACACAGTTAAAAAGGGTTATTATATGCTGGTACATCAGCACAACATGAATGTTTCAATTATCTGTTACTTTATTCGTGACATGCTGATGTTCCCTGTCACGCTTTATTTGACGCAACATCACTAGATGACTTTCAGTATTTTAACAAGCATGTACAACTAATATTGTTATAAGATCCAGCGATGACAGCTTAGGTCTATCGCAATAAAAAGAACTGTTAGCGATCTTGGTTAACTTGATACTTCAATAATATTGTATATTTACAAATGATGCATGAAGGACCATCTCGTGTCTACCAACAACAATAACAGTATAAAATGTACGAAACTGCTCTTCGCGGTCTCTACTTCGAATTCCTTCATGTGATTCTAAAGCCTGTCACTAAACTAACGTACCGACCAAGAAACATCGTGTGTTCCTGGATACACTATCCCACAGGTACAACACTCTCCCCCATAGGTTGGGAATCCGCGACTGTAATGGATTGCGTACCAAGTGGTGACGTGTTCGTGTTGTGTGATGATGAAAGAAGCCAGAGAGTGAAACTTGGTGCCAGCACATAGCATATTCTTCTCGAGTACCACCAAGATGGCCGGCAAGCATCTGACGGATGGACCACTGTCAGATGTATTACACGCCGTTACTCGACGAGATGCTGCAGGAAAGTTTGAAATTTAATACAAATGGGCACAAAGTTTGGGGGTCGGGAACTTTACGCTACCACCTCTGTTCTCAAACAGTGACCGTGAAAATTTTACCTGCCCCCGAATTACCTCCGCGCCGCACCCCACTGTGAAGGCGTATGCTTGCGATTTCTCTCACGGAGGCAGAATATATTCCATTACATTTACCTGTCAGGAAGCTTAAAATTCTAAAAAACTTTTGTTGAGTGCCTTAATTTTAATTCAGAATCAAGAAATGATTTCAGTGAAGTTGAACTTTTTCTAGGAATGTTTCAAATTTAGTTTAATGTACTTTAATTAATTAATTTATTTATTTTTGTCTTCTGACTGGTTTGATGCGACCCACCACGATTTCCTCTCCTGTGCCAACTTTTCCGCATCAGAGTAGCATTTACAACTTACGTCCTCAATTATTTTCTGGATGTATTCCAACCTCTGTCTTCCTGTACAGCTTTTGCCCTCCAGAGCTCCCTCTAGTACCATGGAAGTTATTTCCCGATGTTTTAATAGATGTTCTATCATTCTGTTCCTTCTTCTAGTCAGTGTTTTCCATATATTCCTTTCCTCGCCGATTCTCGGAGAACTTCCTCATTCCCCACCTTATCAGTCCACCTAATTTTCTGTAGTCTTCTGTAGCATCACATCTAAAATGCTTCGATTCTTCTCTGTTCCGGGTTTCCCACAGTCCATGTTTCCCTACCATGCAACGCTATGCTCTAAATGTACATTCTCAGAAATTTCTTCCTCAAATTAAGGCCAATGTTTGATACAGCGAACTTCTCTTGGCCAGGAATACCCTTTTTGCCAATTCTAGTTCTGCCTTTTATGTCCTTCTTAGTCCGTCATCATGTGTTATTTTGCTGCCTAGCTGGCAGAATTCCTTAACTTCGTCTACATCATGATTCCGAGTTCTGATAAGTTTCTCGCTGTTCACATTTCATCTACTTCTCATTGCTTTCGTCTTTCTTCGATTTACTCTCAATCTATATTCTGTATTCATTAGACCGTTCATTCCCTTCAACAGATCCTATGATTCTGCTTCACTTTCACTCAGAACAGCTATGTCAACAGCCCATATTATCAGTGGTATCCTTTCACCTTGAATTTTAATCCCACCCTTGAATCTTTATTTTATTTCCGTCATTGCTTATTCGATGTATGGTTTGAACAGTAGGGGCGAAAGGCTACATCCCTGTCTTACACTTTTCTATCCGAGCACTTCGTTCTTGGTCTTCCTCTCTTATTGTCCCCTCTTCGTTCTCGTACCTGTCTTTCCCTACAGCGTACCCCTATTTTTCCTATAATTTCGGACATCTCGCACCACTTTACACTGTCGAACGCTTTTTGCAGATCGACAAATCTTGTCGACGTGTCTTGATGTTTCTTCAGTCTTGCTTCCATTATCAACTGCAACGTCTGAACTGCCTAACAGTGTATTAATCGGCTATTGCATCTGTTTATCAACAGATAAAAAGCTGTGCTGGAGTTACGAACGAGGTGGGAGGCGTTGTGTGGAGTTAAGTCGTAAGAGGTGAGTGCTTGTGTCACGGCTGAGTGCCACACAGAGGGAAAGCGCGGAAGTGTCCACGCGAAGAACCTGGCGTGTCACTTGCAAACAAGCGTGTTCCTGTAGACATGCACTTTCACCTTAATTTCTTCACTCGTCTCCGGCTACAAACTTCACCGACAGACGGGTTCTTCACTTGGCGTTTGGTATTGCGATCTTTTTCCGTTATTAGATTTGTATGTCTAGTCATTAGTTCGAATTCGATAGTTGCAATGTATTATCTTGGGTGTTAGCTGGACATAACGAAATACTGAAGTAGTAACTCTGTTTTTCCCTCCGTGTAGTAGATAGCGTATTCGCGTCACTACAGTTCTTGATACTGGTCTAGCAATATAATACACTACTGGCCATTAAAATTGCTACACCACGAAGATGATGTGCTACAGACGCGAAATTTAACCGACAGGAAGAAGATGCTGTGGTATGCAAATGATTAGCTTTTCAGAGCATTCACACAAGGTTGGCGCCAGTGGCGACACCTACAACGTGCTGACATGAGGAAAGTTTCCAACCGATTTCTCATACACAAAAAGCAGTTGACCGGCGTTGCCTGGTGAAACGTTGTTGTGATGCCTCTTGTAAGGAGGAGAAATGCGTACCGTCACGTTTCCGACTTAGATAAAGGTCGGATTGCAGCCTATCACGATTGCGGTTTATCGTATTGCGACATTGCTACTCGCGTTGGTCGAGATCCAATGACTGTTAGCAGAATATGGAATCAGTGGGTTCAGGAGGGTAATACGGAACGCCATGCTGAATCCCAACGGCCTCGTATCATTAGCAGTCGAGATGACGTGCATCTTATCCCCATGGCTGTAACGGATCGTGCAGCCACGTCTCGATCCTTGAGTCAACAGATGGGGACGTTTGCAAGACAATAACCTTCTGCACGAACAGTTCGACGACGTTTTCAGCAGAATGGAATATCAGCTCGGAGACCATGGCTGCGGTTACCCTTGACGCTGCATCACAAACAGGAGCGACTGCGATGGTGTACTCAACGACGAACCTGGGTGCACGAATGGCAAAACGTATTTTTTTCGGATGAATCCAGGTTCTGTTTACAGCATCATGATGGACGCATCCGTGTTTGGTGACATCGCGGTGAATGCACATTGGAAGCGTGTATTCGTCATCGCCATACTGGCTTATCACCCGGCGTGATGGTATGGGGTGCCATTGGTTACACGTCTCGGTCACCTCTTGTTCGCATTGACGGCACTTTGAACAGTGGACGTTACATTTCAGATGTGTTACGACCCGTGGCTGTGACCTTCATTCGATCCCTGCGAAACACGACCGCATGTTGCAGGTCCTGTACGGGCCTTTTTGGACACAGAAAATGTTCGACTGCTGTCCTGGCCAGCACATTCTCCAGATCTCTCACCAATTGAAAACGTCTGTTCAGTGTAGGCCGAGCAAGTGGCTCGTCACAATACGCCAGTCACTACTCTTGATGAACTGTGGTATCGTGTTGAAGCTGCATGGGCAGCTGTACCTGTACAGGTCATCCAAGCTCTGTTTGACTCAATGCCCAGGCGTATCAACGCCGTTATTACGGCCAGAGGTGGTTGTTCTGGGTACTGATTTCTCAGGATCTATGCACCAAAATTGCGTGAAAATGTAATCACATGTCAGTTCTAGTATAAAATATTTATCCAATGAATACCCGTTTATCGTCTGCATTTCTTCTTGGTGTAGCAATGTTAATGGGCAGTAGTGTACATTTCAGAATTTAAATGGGCCCTATGGACTCATACTTGTACCAATATGGATCGAATAAACCTAAGTACCAAAAAGTGTTTACGATCGAAAGCGGCTTCTACTCATACTCTGCAAGCCACCTAACAGGGTGTGGCGGAGGGTACGTATGGTACCACTAACTGATCCCTTCTGCCCTGTCCCACTCGCGAATGGCGCGTGGGAATAATGGTGGTCGGTAATCTTCTGTCTTAGCTCCAATTTCTCGAATTTCTCATCGTGGTCATTTAGCGAGATGTATGTGGGAGGAAGCCCGCCCGGCTAGTCGCGTGGTCTAACGCGCTGCTTCGTGTCGAGGTCCGGTGTGCCGGCCAGCCTGTGCATGGTTTTTAAGGTGGTTGTCCATCGGCGAATGCGGGTTGGTTCCCCTTATCTCACCACAGTTACACTATGTCGACGACTGCTGCGCAAACACTGTCACCACGTACGCTTACACCATAATTACTCTACCACGCAAACGTTTGGGGTTACACTCGTCTGGTATGAGATCTGATATGAGACGTTCCCGTGGGGGTTGGGGTCTCCACTGGGGGCCGAACCGCACAATAATCCTGGGTTCGTGTGGGGCGGCGGTTGGGTGGGTGGACTGCTGTAGCCTGTTGTGGGGCTGTGAACCACAGGGCTACGACGGGACGAAGCCTCTCCGTCGTTTCTGGGCCCCCGGGTTCAATGCACACAATGTGGGAGGAGGTAATATGTTGTCCGACTCTTCCTGGAAAGAGCTCTCTCAAAATTTCAATAGCAAATCTCACCGTGATGCACAACGCCTCTCTTGTAGCGTCTGCCACTGGAGTTTGTCGAGTATCTCTGTAAAGATCTCTCGCCATCTAAACGATTCCGTGACTGAAACGCGCTGTTATTCACTGGATCTTCTCTATCTCTTCTGTCAGTCCTGCCTGGTAAGGGTCCCCGATTGATGAAAAATACTCAAGAATCGATGGAACAGGCGCCTTGTAAGCCACTTCCTACGTGGATGAATTAAATTTTCTTAAGATTCTTCCAACGAATCTAAGTCTGGCATCTGCTTTTCCTACTGTTTTCTTTATGTGGTCATTCCACAAAGGTTGCTCTACTCTTAAGACATTTTACGGTAGATACTGTTTCCAACATGTTGTCATTAATAGTGTGGTTGTGCAGTAGCGGAGTTCTTTCCCTATATGTGCACAATCCATTACATTTATTTTCGTTCAAGGTGAGTTGCCAGAACCTGCACCATTCGTCAATCCTCTGCAGGTCATTCTACAAATCGATACTGTCACCTAGTGTTGCTGCTTTCTTATAGATAACTGCATCATTTGCAAATAGTCTTAAACAGCTTCCAACGCTTTCTACTAGGTCGTTTATATACACTGTTAACAGTCAAGATCCTGTCACACTTCCTTGGGATACTCTGGAAATTACCTTTACGTCTGTCGATTTTGTTCTGTTAGGACCGACGTGTTGAGTTCTGTCTGCAAGGAAGTCTCTAATCTAGTCACAAATCTAGTCCAATAATCGGTAAGCTTGTACTCTTTTCTCAATAGAATGCAGTGCGGGACGATGCCAAATGCCTTCCTGAAGTCAAGGAACACGGCGTCAACTTGACAGCCGTTGTTTACAGAGCTATGTCTCTCGTGAAGGAACTGAGCGGGCTGAGTTACTCAAGATCTTCTTGCAGAAACCATATTGATCTTTATAGAGTAGATTTCCGTTCTCCTAAAACGTTACGTAGATGTAGAAGGATGTGTGAGGATGAATTACTGTGAGAACTGTTGGGCATGCTGTCGTGCGCTGATTCACAATATGTATTGTAACTGCTGAGCATTACCGTTAGTTACGAATTTTGACGCCCGTATTGACACGAGAATGTCTTACCCGTTGGTCTAGTGCTAAAGCGCATGGCAAGAAACCAAAACGCCGCCGACTCGAATTCAGGTAAGTCCGCCTCTAACTTAGCCTTCACATCTCAGTGATGTTGATATAAAGATCCGTATGTAGTTTGGACTCCCCGTTAAGCTGTAGGTCCCCTCTACCTGATAACATCACTGGGATCTGTTGTGGACACACAAGTCGGCAAAGTGGCGTTCACTTGTAAGACTTGCACTCGGCCGTTGAGCCACACGAAATTATTATTGTTATGGACACGAGAGTATGTAAAAAATTGAAAATAACTGTGTACACTCACATTTTATACTGTTTTCAGTAACAGCACAATGTATCATATTTTATTTCTAAGATTCATTTGTAAATTTTATTTACTGGTATTAAAAGCTCAGTTCTGTGCGATATTTTAGTACATCTTTATTTCCCTTATGTAGAAAAGTTGTATAATACGTGTATTCGAGTCTAATAGCTGATTTTCTAAATTATTCATAAAAATATCGGACTTTTGTTTCACTGTCTGGAGCCCATTTGGAGAGCTCCTTAACTGTTGTACACTGTCCAGTCACAATAATGTGATCACTTGTCAAGAGCCTGAATAACCATCTTTTGCAATGTGAACCACTGCGAGACGTGAAGGAAGAGTCTGTGAGGTTCTGGAAAGTATTGACCGGGGTGTGGAGCCACGCCTACTCTAGTGCTCTAGTACCATGGCCAGCTGCGCTAGGTTTCTAGGCGGAGGATACATGGGGCGTACAGCCCGATCCAGGTGGCCCCATAGATTCTCGACTGGGCTTAAATCCGTGGAGTTTGGTGGTCAGGGTATAACACTCCCCGTCTGCTAACTACTGTACCATAACCTCAATGCCAGAAGCAGGTTGTAACATAAAACAATTTTGTAACAGTAACTATGGCACAAAGCAACAGAGCAGTGTTACCCTCTGAGAGGAATTTTGTTAAGTTGACCGTATTGTTCCTAATGGAAGTGGCTTATCGGAAATGAAAGTCAGAATTACGTTAATATTGGAATAGTGACAAACAAAATTTTGCCTAGCTATACTGTTTATAGAATAAGGGAAACGGTCGCCAGCCTAATTAGGCAAGAGAAAGATTAACATTCTCGTTTATGAAAGTAGGTATAAGTAACTATAATGGACAACACAACAGACACATCCTAGACTTAGCAACACGCGAGTGCAATGAACTCTAACACACACATATGTTTTAAGATTGAAGCTAACAGTTGGAGCAGCAGGAACTATTTTCAAAATTATAACAGGTACAGAAAAAAAAACACTATCACTTTCAGGGTTTACACAAACTGAGTGGTCTTTATACTGTTAATATGCACACAAGAAAGATAAACACTTGGCATACATGAGAATGTAACGTTTCACAACTGCAGCTTTCTCACTTTTACTACAACGAAACACAATGTTGACAAAATTGCAAGGAACTGACTCTCCTTTTTAGAATTTACTACAGACAACAACGTGATCATTTACTTTATAAGACTCAGCCTAAAGTTTGAAGTTGGTAACAGCACTTTAAATAACAGTTTCAATAGGAAAATTATTATTGGACAAATAACATTTGCTTTAACTCACTCTGTTACCACATTAGCTTTAACTATCTTTCTAATAAGTTCAAGAGGCATTATTTAACAAAGCTCTAGGCTTCAACGTACTTTCAGTAAGGACACTCGGTAATCACTTTTCTTCAAACGGAGAGGACCCTGAGAGGTGTTATGATGAGGAGTAAAAATCAAGGTAGGTAAATAAATTCCGATATGAATTACCTTATATTTCAGCACACTAACACATCCATTAGGCTGATCCTTCACTGTACATCAATATAGTATTACGTTACAGTGATTGCGCAATGTGGTGGCAACTGCATGTTGGTAGGTGGAATTACAGGTAGAATTGCCGGACTTTATCGTATCTTCATGGCGATGATTCATACAAATTCTAGAATAGATCCAGCTATTTATCCACCCATCCGAGGCATTGGAAAGAAGCAGTAAAAGCCTCTCTCTGAATCAGCATGATATGCACCTTTACATTGACAGTGCACAGACTAGTAGCTCCTTTCCGACTGGTGGCTCGTCTCCGACTGACTATCCGTTCCACCTTTTCCACCTAGGCCAACCACAATTTGCGCGCGCTACACAGTTCCGTTCCCGAGGGGAACCACACTACCTTTTACATACAGAATAACTAAGAGCCCTAAGTGAGGATCAGCAGTTTACATAATAGCAACCAAATGTAGTAAATAAAACAGAACATTTCCACATATTGACACTTCTACAAAAAATTATTCACACAAAATTACAATTACATACAATAAGTTCTGTTCCCTCCAAATGGGACAAAGAATACAAATTGCAGATACACAACTTTGCATAGAATCAAATCACGACATCAAAGGTTTGACAAAGAAAAGAATACACAATTTTATGCTATTAATTTGAACACATTCACAGGCGATTAACAATGTAACATTAAATAAAGCAAAATGAATTCATACAGCATAAGAGCTGTGGTGTTACACATGCCCCATGTTTCATTGAAGTTTCCCATCAGGGATACTTCAAGGATACATCCATAACACCTAAGTGGTGCTGGCTGCAAAAAAAAAAATTTATTCCATCCAACTTCAGTTGGGAGAAAAAAAAATACACACACACACATTACCAATATACAGTATATACACTAAGAAATTGCATGTATTTCTTCCAAAATATTTTCAAAGTAAAATATCTAAAGCAATTTTCAATTTCATACTGGTTTAAGGAAACTAATTTTGCACCACATTACACAAGATATCTTTAAGCATGTTCTTTTCATACACACACAGTTCAATTAATAGGCAATCAGTACACAAACTCATCTACATATAAGTAGAATAGGAAAAGCCTTTAAATAATATGAAAAAAAAAATTTAAACACATATACAATAACACAGGACATTCTAAATTAGCAAAACAGAATTTTGTCTCTCAATAATTATAGAGGAATGTAAAATTGCACAGACACACAAGCATATTAATGATCACAGTATATTTTACAAGGTTCAGCAATTAATGAAATATTGAAAATTTCAGTTTGCATCCGGATATGCACAATTATTTATACAAACAACTATGAGAAACCTTTTCCAACTGACTCCTTAAATACCAAAGTAACTTTGCAAGGTTGTTTCAAAATAATTAACTTTAAAGCTGCTCTTCATTAATAGCAGTCCAAAATATTTGTTACACATAAACACACTAACATATTCAGAGCCTATCTTTAATCATCACTGCTGTGTTTCAAAACAAGGCAGTCCAAAACTTTACGTTATTTCAAAAAACCTAGTATCAAAAACATCTACATCCATTTAAATAAGATTCCTTATACATTTTATAATAACTTTTCACTGACTTCAATAAGAATAGTCAGTTTATAACATATTGCTCAAAAAAACCTAACTTAATTCACTGCTTGCCTCAGCACTAGCAGTCCATGTTACACATTCTACCCATTATTGGTTTAGCAGTCTTTTTACATACACATTTAGACACAAAAACACAATTTAGATTAAGAATACACAAAAAAACACATTTTTAAATTGACACACTGCCCCATCCTCTAGGTTTGGCAGTTCATGACCACTTATCAGCTCCTTGCCCCACAATGGCAAGTCCATTGGTTACTGCTCACATCGTATATTTTGTAGTCCTTAGCATCAGGACCACAGTATTTTTATTATTTTGTCTTGTTTTACTGCCCATCAACATATTTTTGAGCAGTTTATTGTCATCATTTCCAGGTTTTTTTTATCATTCTGACACACTTTTGGTAAAATTTGCATTAGTGGTATAAAACATGAAACCTGTAACTTTGAAACAACAATTAGACACTGGTAACAAAACCATTTCTTTTCAAATGACACAATCAGGTAACATATACATTAATCGAGAAAGAATTAAGTGTCATATTCAGGATCAAGTTAGGATAAAGTATTTCTTACTACTCCTTTATCATTGCTTTTGCACACACAGTTAGGTCATTACATACATCAAGATCAGGACAATAATTTCATATCCTATTGCAAGTGATTTCTGCCAACTCTTTTGCTGGCACTAGACACATACCTCACATCTACTTTACACATACCTTAGCCTGGTTCATCTCCTCAGTTTTAAACACATATACAGTTTTTAAACACCATATTTGCTCCTTTCTTTTTCAAAAACATTTACATTTAATTATATTATGGCATTCATTTACCTTTTCTTTTCAATATTCTTACCTTTTCTCATCCATATTTCTCTTTCCAATTACTTTCCCATTTCATTTTTCCTTTACAGTACCCACTATATTTTCATTATTCTTTGCCATTTTCTAGTGTACCCATATTATTTTTCCATTTACTTGTCCACAAACAATACACAATATCTTACATCATTGCCACACTATTCAATACACTCTGATAGAGAAGAAGGAAAGAAGATAGTAAAAGTTCTGAATGATGAAGAGGAAGGTTGGCAGCACGAAAAGAAATGGAAGTAGTGCTAGCAACGACTCGGGTCCCTGGTGCTCGTCAGGCACCTGACAATGCAAAGAGTGCATTGTCCCCTGAGGGTTCAACAACCCTCATCTGAGGACATGTATCTTTAAATAAACCACATACTGGAAACATAAGCCCATTCTGATTTTTAAGTATATTAGGAATAAATTATTATCTTATGGAGTTCCTTGCACTCTCGTTAAGTTACCATAATCATCATTATTCATAAAGTATTCAGGCTTCTCACACTAAATGGCCCTGTCTTCATAATTAGACTGGCAACAGTAAGTATTCAATTGAAATTGAAACAGTTCCTAAGCAAATACAAACAGTGCGCTACAGTAAATAAGCAACACCACCCACAGCCTCAAGATCAACAAAACAATAATTCACTCTCAGGTAACACTCAGATATAATAATAAGAATAAAGTCATGCATTAAATTAACAGTATATATACATACATCCTGCCCCCAGTCTCTTTATTAACAAGGCAGTCTTTTATGGTTCATAAATTAGTCACTTAAGTCTGGTGGCTTTTTAGGCCTCCTATTTTCTACATCTTTCACTAAGCTATTCAGATCTTGCCAACGTTTTGTTTCATCAGGTGGCTTTTTAGGTTTTGGAAATTCAAAATCTTTAGCAAGGTACAACATCTCCTGTTCTGCTACCATTTTATCAGGTGGTTCTTTATGTTCCTGTAATTCACACTCCTTCAAAACTTCTGTTAAGGCTTGCCCCAGTATAGTATCATCTGGAGGTTCCCGCAAATTATGCCCCTGTGTTATACTACTGAATAATTCATCCGGTTTTGGTCCAGTTTCACTTTCTGTATCTTGCTTTGGTAAAATGTCACTAATTTTCTCATACCCTCTTTCAGTAAAAGTGTATTCACCTTCGTTTACACCCGAAAATTCATCTTCACTAGAGTCATCACTACTATCTTCCTCACCATCAGATTCACTTAAGACCTCGACCTTTGCACAATAGGGGAAGTTAGTATATTCATTCTTATCTGTATTCATATACCCTTCATCATCTGAACTATCACTGATTTCATTTTCGTCATCAGATTCTAGCAGGAAAGCAACTTTTAGACAGTGAGGCAGATTATCACTAGATGTCTCAGCCACTTCGTTTTCCGACTCCTTTTCTACATAATGCACATCGTTTGGACAGTCAGGCACTTCTGTTATATCACTTTGAACGATTTCAGCCTTAACTTCATACTTAGTATAATCGTCACATATTTCAATAACTTTCATTTCATTTTCTTCCATGCTGTCATTTTCAGGTAATCGTGCGAAATTCTTACTAGACCCTTCTGCATCAAAACTATTAAACACCTTTCCATCAACAATAATTTCATCTGCACTGCTCATAATGTCATGGTTACTAACGTCCTCCTCTACCTCATTTTTGCCTATTATTAATTGTGCACACGTCTTTTGCGTGGCATATTCTACCTCCCTTTCCTCTTTATTCATCACAACCTCCCCCACATTTACGTCTTTTACTTCATACACATCATTAACAGTACAAATGTTCTCCTTTCCACTCGCCTTTTCTGGCTCCCTTTCATTCTTTAAAAAAGTCTTTTCACACGATTCCGATACCGAGTTATCATTATCATATGACATATTAACTTTATTTTCATTTCTACATGCATCTACTACTGAAACCGGCCATCGGAAGTGTCCGATCCCGCCTCTTCTGTTTCTCTCTATGGCAGCCATCTTGTTCTTACGTCTGCCATTTGTGTCTGCTGCCAAGTGCAATGTACGCTGCTTCGGCAACGGCTGGCCCGAGCACGAACGGTCACGTGACTTCGCACTGGGAACGCCACTATGTATCATTCCGCGCCCGTCTGCTATAGGCGCACCCTTAACCTTCCTGCCCCGTAGTTCACGTCTTTCCTTCTCGAATCTAATATTTGGCATCTTTTCTTTGGGCCCAAAACCGGTTTCCGCGTGAATCCGGCCCGTAACACACGCGGTTTTCTGTTTTCCATTTCTTCTCTATTTTGGAAATTCCGCGTCATGTATCCTCTACCGCGCGTAGTGTAATTTCCCCTGCCTCTCGCCCGACCTCTTTGAATCGTGTTTACACGATATCTTTCGTTTTCAGGTTGTTCATTTTGGTCATTACTTTCTCGCAAATAATTATTGTTATTATGGGGACGGTACTCGCGATTTCTTCGCCAGTGATCTTCATCTTCTACCCTTTCCAAGAACGCAGAAAAACTACTGTGTGTACTCCCAACATATCGTTTCGAATCCTCAGGCAGTTTCTGCCAAAGAACCCAAACGATCTCAGCTTCAGTTCTTCTAGCCTTCAAATGTATCAGTTTTCTGTACCATGATTCGCAGAATTCTTTCATGGTTTGCCTACCTCTGATGTCATACAACCTGGCCATTAGAAATTCACGCCACAACTGGTCTTGTTTTTGTTCTGACCAGTATTCGTCAATAAATTTTTGTTTAAACGTTTCAAAATACATCTGGTTAGTATCCAGATTCAACCCCCATCTTTTTGCTTCTCCCGTTAGTGCACTAATTACAACATTAATTTTTTCCTGGTCAGACAAATATTCAGGAAAATTTCTTTCGCAATTCTTTACAAAATCAAGGGGGTGCCAACCATTATGCCTCTTTGCAGGGTCGAATTTCTCTTCGCCCTCTAATATTTTACTGAGAGGCATTCTTTCAGTAATATGTGTAGGTCCGGTTTGTATTTTTCTTTCCAAGTCATACATTTTGCCTTGGATTTGTGAAGTGTTATGTTCACACTTCTTTTCGCAAGTAAGAATCTGTTTGGTTAGAGCCTTGCTTGTTTCTGTTACAGACTGTTTGATCTGTGCAAATTCCGCGTTACACTCTGTTTGTATTTCGGATTTAATACCGAATACCTTTTCGTCCACTTTAGTACAGACTAAGGGTTCTATTTGATCTTGAATTTTAATTACTTCCGTGTCAAATCTTTCGTTAATGTCATCAACTTGTCCCTGTATGTTGGCAATATTGCCATTGATGACAATAATTTCGCTTTTGAGGTTTTTAATTTCATTACTCACAATGTCTACTTTTACATCAACCTTCTCAATCTGTTTACTAATATCACTACCCTGTGTTGCAATTAACTGCCCCTGTGCTGCAATTTGTGCATTAATATTGTCATTTTGTGCAGCATTTTGTTGTCCCTGTGCTGCAATTTGTGCAGACAACATTTTTAACAAATCAGTCACATCTGGTGTCTTTTCACTTTTGGTTTCAACTGCATTTTCGTGTTCAGATTCTACACCCCTCTCAGTTTCTGGTGATTCGAACATATCCCGCGATTCATTGACATAACCACTGTCTTCGACAACATCGCCCATATTGTCTTGCTTAGTACGCGCGACACACATAGCTTCAATTTGTTTATTGACGTCTGCGTGATAACGTACGTAATTTAACTCGCGCGTCATGCCATCTGTTGGTGTGCTGCTTGAACTGCTCTCGGTTGCATTCTGCTCTCGCGTGTCTAGATTTATTTCTAGTTTCCTGTCCATTTTAGCTATTATTAAGTACTGATACCTTTTATTTTTAATTTAAACTGAACTTTCACTACTAGTTCTGTCAAGTAATGTACAGGTTCGTGCCGCTGGACGTTTTATGTTCACTCAATGTTTGTAAAATGCTAACTACTTATAATTTTTTCCGTCTGTAAGTGCAAACTGAACAACGTCCTGTCACGGTCGCCACGTATAACACTCCCCGTCTGCTAACTACTGTACCATAACCTCAATGCCAGAAGCAGGTTGTAACATAAAACAATTTTGTAACAGTAACTATGGCACAAAGCAACAGAGCAGTGTTACCCTCTGAGAGGAATTTTGTTAAGTTGACCGTATTGTTCCTAATGGAAGTGGCTTATCGGAAATGAAAGTCAGAATTACGTTAATATTGGAATAGTGACAAACAAAATTTTGCCTAGCTATACTGTTTATAGAATAAGGGAAACGGTCGCCAGCCTAATTAGGCAAGAGAAAGATTAACATTCTCGTTTATGAAAGTAGGTATAAGTAACTATAATGGACAACACAACAGACACATCCTAGACTTAGCAACACGCGAGTGCAATGAACTCTAACACACACATATGTTTTAAGATTGAAGCTAACAGTTGGAGCAGCAGGAACTATTTTCAAAATTATAACAGGTACAGAAAAAAAAACACTATCACTTTCAGGGTTTACACAAACTGAGTGGTCTTTATACTGTTAATATGCACACAAGAAAGATAAACACTTGGCATACATGAGAATGTAACGTTTCACAACTGCAGCTTTCTCACTTTTACTACAACGAAACACAATGTTGACAAAATTGCAAGGAACTGACTCTCCTTTTTAGAATTTACTACAGACAACAACGTGATCATTTACTTTATAAGACTCAGCCTAAAGTTTGAAGTTGGTAACAGCACTTTAAATAACAGTTTCAATAGGAAAATTATTATTGGACAAATAACATTTGCTTTAACTCACTCTGTTACCACATTAGCTTTAACTATCTTTCTAATAAGTTCAAGAGGCATTATTTAACAAAGCTCTAGGCTTCAACGTACTTTCAGTAAGGACACTCGGTAATCACTTTTCTTCAAACGGAGAGGACCCTGAGAGGTGTTATGATGAGGAGTAAAAATCAAGGTAGGTAAATAAATTCCGATATGAATTACCTTATATTTCAGCACACTAACACATCCATTAGGCTGATCCTTCACTGTACATCAATATAGTATTACGTTACAGTGATTGCGCAATGTGGTGGCAACTGCATGTTGGTAGGTGGAATTACAGGTAGAATTGCCGGACTTTATCGTATCTTCATGGCGATGATTCATACAAATTCTAGAATAGATCCAGCTATTTATCCACCCATCCGAGGCATTGGAAAGAAGCAGTAAAAGCCTCTCTCTGAATCAGCATGATATGCACCTTTACATTGACAGTGCACAGACTAGTAGCTCCTTTCCGACTGGTGGCTCGTCTCCGACTGACTATCCGTTCCACCTTTTCCACCTAGGCCAACCACAATTTGCGCGCGCTACACAGTTCCGTTCCCGAGGGGAACCACACTACCTTTTACATACAGAATAACTAAGAGCCCTAAGTGAGGATCAGCAGTTTACATAATAGCAACCAAATGTAGTAAATAAAACAGAACATTTCCACATATTGACACTTCTACAAAAAATTATTCACACAAAATTACAATTACATACAATAAGTTCTGTTCCCTCCAAATGGGACAAAGAATACAAATTGCAGATACACAACTTTGCATAGAATCAAATCACGACATCAAAGGTTTGACAAAGAAAAGAATACACAATTTTATGCTATTAATTTGAACACATTCACAGGCGATTAACAATGTAACATTAAATAAAGCAAAATGAATTCATACAGCATAAGAGCTGTGGTGTTACAAGGGAGGTACGGTAAACTCATACTGATTCTTTTCGAACCCAGCAAGTACACTGTTGGCTGCCTTGTCCTGCTGGTAGATGCCATCATGCAGAGGAAAACCAAACTATATGTAGGGGTGGACATGATACTCAAGGATAGGTGCATAATTGTGATGCTACATTGTGCCTTCCAGATTGACGATATCACGCAGGGAACGCCACGGAAACATTCCCCAAGCTATAACACTCCCTCCTCTGGTGTGGACCCTTCCGACGATTGTTGCATGGTGCTTGCAATCAGACGTTTTACGTCGTACACACCAAAGACCGTCTGTTCGATGGAGCATACAACGCGATTCATCTAAAAAGGCCACCTGTCGCCACCCAGTGGAGGACGAACTGCCGTGCTGGCGTGCAAATTCCAGCCCTCGTCGCCTATGAACAGCAGTCAGCATGGGAGCATGAGACAGGCGCCTGCTGCAGTGGCCTATATGCGGAAACCTTTGCTGAACAGTCGTTGAGGAGTCACTGTTGGTAGCCCCTTGGTTCATCTGGACGGTCAGTTGCTCAACAGCTGCTCATCTATTCACCTGTACACATCTCTGTAGCCGTCGTTAACCCTTGCCATAAATGACCCTGATGCACCACAGTTGCCTCCGCGTCGGATTTGTATAGCGCCATTTTGCCGTGTTCGGTATAATTTAACGACGGCAGCCAGTAAACAGTTTACAGACTTAGCTGTTTCGGAATTGCTTCCACCCTTGGACCGAAAGCCAATGATCACTCCCTCTTGGATGTCAGATAAATCCCTTCATTTTCGCATTTAGACGACTACGCCGTTATCCTCGTCGCCTCCTCATCCCCCGCCGCCCGACACCCTTTCTATATCCTCAACTGCTAGTGCTGCTAACTGCCATCTGGGAGTGGTTATTGCACGCTGACGTGCTGATCACATTAATGTGCCTGGACTGTGTAAAATTTTCCTTTAGAAATGAAAGAGTTGTAAGATAGTAAGAACTCAAGCATTTTCCCATTTCATGTAGACTGATTTTATTTACATGCGCGCCCGCATCTCGTGGTCATGCGGTAGCGTTCTCGCTTCCCACGCCCGGGTTCCCGGGTTCGATTCCCGGCGGGGTCAGGGATTTTCTCTGCCTCGTGATGGCTGGGTGTTGTGTGCTGTCCTTAGGTTAGTTAGGTTTAAGTAGTTCTAAGTTCTAGGGGACTTATGACCACAGCAGTTGAGTCCCATAGTTCTCAGAGCCATTTGAACCAACCATTTACATGCGCAAGAAATTTTTACTAGTTGGAATATATTCGTTAGTGAAATGTGTGTCTAACAATTTGTTATGTGTCGTTACGTGAAGTGACACTTCTGGAGTTATTTGTTTCTTACCTTCCAGAAAATTCAAGACTGTTTTTTGATATTGAACTATCTCTGAACGTTTTGCTGCTTTTATTTTTTGTCTGATTATTTGCTAGCATGGAGAATCTGAATGTAGCCTGTGAACGTTGAAGAATATAACGCATTTAGTGTCCGAGGGAAGATAACTAGCATTTAGTTAGGTTTCTTCAGTATAATATATGAGCCGTTGTTTCACAGTCAGCTTCAGTTGATGGGGAATTTTCTCGAAAACGTTGACCCAGAGAGTTTGTTCTTATATGTATGTCCTTATTAGCAGAGTAACTTCCGCAAATGTGTGACCTAATTTACTATTTTCTCCCTTTCAGATATATTGTGATAAGAAATTCGTTCTTAATCTGTATCACGCTTTTCGACTGGGACTAACAACAATCAGAAATATTGCAGGTCGACTTTGTTGGACTACCCTGGATATCTAGAAAAAGTTATGTTTTACAGAACTGACCAAGGACGACAGGCTACAAATAGGCAAAGGTGCATCAGTGTGTTAACAGGCTCCATGTCGGCGAGAACTGATATCACAAAGGCATCGTGGCAACATGAACTACGCTTGGGAAACGTTAAGCACACAAACTTAGTGCTTGGAAGAACTTATAACTCATCTCTTGTGCCGTGTGGTACACCCTGTTTACATGCGGGATTTTTCTGGGTCACTTGTTAAGAAACATTACGCTCCAGCGCATGGCAACCAACTGTTGACGGCGCGGGAGAAGGGGGTGGGCGGAGGGGGGGGGGGGGGGATATGGCGCGCTCGGGAAATCCACGGAGAACTAAAATACGTTCCGCCAACATGAGTGGTTTTACACAAAGGTACTAAATTTCCAAATAAAAACTGAAGAAATGATTCGCTCCCAACGTAGTGGTTGGACATACTGTATTTGTCCTTCCTGTAGAATATCTTCCATGAACTTACACGAAGGCAGTGAGTGTGAGAGAAACGTTGTCATAAGGCCCTGAATCCTTCAAAAGAAGCCTCTTCCGAGGGGCCGCCACCATTTCCGGCCATGGCTCACCGTAAGACTAATCGGCGATAGACTGTCACGTTAGGTGAAAGACTGTGCGCGCGTCGTAGTGGTGTTCCTCGTCGTAACGAGACAAAAATTGCTCACTGTGTGAAAGTAGATGTTGGAGGAAAACACTATTGCTCCCCACTACAACGTCAGTTGGCATATCACAGTGGCAACAGCTCTGAGTAAGTTTCAATGCAGATCGGCCAGTTTATTAAAATATCTATAAAACTGAACTTCGCCCGAACAGGCCATGAAAGCTCAACGGTACCGACCGGCCGCCGTGTCATCCTCACCCACAGGCGTCAGTGGATACGGATATGGAGGGGCATGTGGTCAGCACACCGCTCTCCCACCCGTATGTCAGTTTAGGAGATCGGAGTTAAAAATCTGATTTCTTTGAAATGTATGACTGTTGTTTGATAGTGAATATTCTTTTACAACTTCATTATTTGAGGTAGTTGTCTCTGACAGCCAGTTCGATATTTTATTGTGTTCCATGTTGATAAGTAAATCATTTTATATAACTAATTCTGATAAATGACTTCCTAATGAATCGAAATAATTTATTGCAACAGTGTCTACAGATATGATTATCTTCTTCAAAGAAGTTAGTTTCTTGCATTGACTGTTTTTATTCTACTTTATTTTTATTTTGTGTACTACGAAGTTTCGGTTCCGTAGCCATTTTCAAGCATCATATCAAACAAACTTAATTAGAATAGAAGGTGGAAAAAACCACTGGTTATAAAGACAGGATAAAAAAGAGCACTTACAACGTTTAACCTGTTAAATATGCGTACATGTGTTCTGGGTTACAGTCAAATAATTTCAAGGGCGGTACGTGGTTGACCTGATAAAAATGGTACGTAGGCAGTAGCTGAAAACGCTATATAATAAAATGGTTTACCACATTACCAGACTCGAGAGTTGTAGCCATGATGCCCGGTTCTGTGCAAACAATGCACAGAGCCACGCCGTTTACTAGTGTGAGGGAGCAGTGAACTGCGCGCTGCGACACCTCGTGGCAAACAAGCCTACGGCCGCAACAGCTGAGCGGTCGGGGCGTGGCGAAACTTTGCGGCCGGCGAGATAAGCACTTCCATTTAACATAGCCTGCATCTTTGCACCCGACCAGCCAGCCGAAGCTCTGACCGCGGCCAGACTAGGGTGCCATCGTCACATGTAGGACAAGACTATTGCAATAGGTATAGGAAAACAGGACAGAATTGTTGCAGGCAGAGGCCATAAGGAATCAATAAGGAAAAGTTGCAATTCCGAACTCTTCAAAAATCTTAAGACTTGGCGTTGCCGTTAGAAACGGATGTGTTTTTGTAAAAGACAAACAGACAGAACAGGATACGAAAATGGGTTCTCTACAGTGACACAGCAATTCAGAAACTAATCTCTGGCGGATGAACGATACACAAGTGCTGACTTTAATTCAGATCAACATTTAGTACTGTTGAATAGTAACGTTAAATTTAAAATGAAGACTAAAAGGTTATGTGTGTACTCATGGGATGCTAATAGTATCAATGTAAAGTGCATGAAATTGATATTATTGAAAGTTTTATGTCGCACGATTAGCCAAACCAATGAAAACTGCAATAGACTATAATATGAGGAGAGGGTAATAATTATATATTGAAAGAAAAGAGAAAGACATAAACTAAAATGATGAAATTGGCGAGTTATTAACCCAAAGTAATTAACTCCTCGTAAAATTAAGGACTGCAGCTGGCACGATTTCACGGTTCCCATCAGTCTAGCATTGTCAATATAGGCTGTAAAACAGGTCTTTTGTCCTTTTTTGTATTGACATACCATTGGAGGCCTTACAACTGTAATAAACTAGTTCACAGAACTGTCAATTAAGACATCCAGTAATAAGATTTACGATGGTTTAGTAACAATGTAAGATTTCCCCCCTTTAGTGTTCTAGAGTTAAAGAAAGTGTCAGACGTGAAGACGAAAGAATGTGCTATAACAATACAATGGGTTATGATATAATGTAGGAGTCCAGATATAATGGCTAAATCTTGAAGAGCATCAAACATACAATTTCTTATGGAGACGTGCAACGTATGATGTAACTGAAGATGGCTGAGTAATGAAGAAACAAGTGCGAAAGGGCGAAACACAGAGAAATCAAGAATTAAATGTATTAGTATTTTTACTACGAAACATATAGACTGAAACTACGTAGTTTAAGCATAACTGTAAAAAGCAAGCACTTATGATTGTAGCGAAACACATATAAGTGGAGAAAACTGCAGACTAACTTCCAAACTCAAAGAAACGTACCATTAAATTGAAGATAGAGTTGACCCGACGCATGATTGGTAACTCTTTGCATCTAGCAGCGTGAGTAGAAGTGAGCGAGAACCGATACATCCAGGTTATCTAAGGATAGACGATCTTTTTTTCTAGTTCCTCAGTGAACTAACTGGGTAATGGCACATTACATGATAATCTTGGCTAAAACTTCCAAAATAAGAATTATGTGTCACTATAATACCGTTCACAACCCGCCCGGGAAGCTGTGCGCGTAAGCACAGCGCTTGCTGCATTTCGGAAGACGTGTCGGCCCCAGGTCGAATTCGCCCGGCAGATTACCGACGAGGGCCGGCGTGTCGGCCAGAGTGGATGTGGTGTATAGGTGATTACTCACTTCCGACTAGGTGAACACTGGCCTGGTATCCACTTCCCGCATCAGTTACGCGATTCGCAAACATTTAAAAAACTCACGCTTTCAGACTGGATGACCCTAGACACACATAGATGACGCACACAAATTCCGTCCCGGAGGAGAAAGTGGTGGCGGCAGGAAGGGCTTCCGGCCACCTTCTCCCACTGACATAGCAAAATCTGAAAATTAACCTTCTGATCCCGTGAAGATACGGGATAAAGGCCAGTACACGAATGAAATAGAGCAGAGAATCACTATTATCGGTACTCTCAGACGTACTCTGTGCAGTAGCTAGCGGTGTGTACAACCATCAGCCACAACATTATGATCACCGGCTTAATAGCCGGTGTGTCCACCTTTGGTGTGGATAACAACGGCGACGCGTCGTGGCATGGAAGGAATGAGGTCTTGGTAGGCTGCTGGCACCACATCCGCACTCACTAGTCACCTAACTCAAATGGTTCAAATGGCTCTGAGCACTATGGGACAACATCTTAGGTCATCAGTCCCCTAGAACTTAGAACTACTTAAACCTAACTAACCTAAGGACATCACACACATCCATGCCCGAGGCAGGATTCGAACCTGCGACCGTAGCGGCCGCGCGGTTCCTCACCTAACTCCCGCAAATTCCTGGGATGGGGGCGATGAGCTCTCATGCCACGTTCAATCACATCCCAGATGTCTTCGGTCTGGTTCAGACCTGGCGAGATAGGGTGCCAGAATATCAACTGGACTCGCCGCTGTGTTTCTCGAACCACTCTATCACACTCCTCGTCTTGTGACATGACGCATTATCTTGTTGAAAAATGCCACTGCCGTCGGGAAACTTGATCGTCATGAAGGGGTGTACGTGGTCTACAACCAGTCTACGATACGCCTTGGTCGTCATGGTGCTTTGCGCGAGCTCCACTGGACCCACGGACCCACTGATGCCCACGCGAAAGTTCCCCAGAGCATAATGGAACCGCCGCCAACTTGTCTACGTCCCGCAGTGTAGGTGATAAGGAGCTGTTCCCCTGAAAGACGAGGGATTCGCGCCCTCTCATTGGCATGATGAAGACGGTATCGGGATTCACCAGGCCATGCAACGCTCTGCCACTGCGCCAACGTCGAAAGCCGATGATCAAGTGCCCATTTCAGTCGTAGTTGCCGATGCCGAATGTGATAACATTGGCACATACATCGATCTTCGGCTGCGGGGGACCATCGTTAGGAGTGTTCGATGCGCTGTCTGTTTAGACATACTTGTACTTTGCCCAACATTAAAGTCTGATGTTAATTCCGCCGCAGTTCACCGCCTGTTCTGTTTTACAAATCTGCACAGGCTACGACTTCCGACATCTGTAAACAGGGGTGACCGCCCAACCCCACGACGTCCGGAAGTGGTTTCACCTTGGTTTCGCCATGTGCTGAAGACACTATCGCAGCACCCCGAACACCCGACAAGTCGTGCTGTTTCCGAAATGCTCGTGCCAAGTCTCAGGGCCTCGGTCAAACTGAGATAAACCGTGCGCCTTCCCCGTTGTACACACGGAGTCACGGGTAGCAAGCTCACTGATACTATGTGCACAGTGTGTGTGTGTTGCTAGCAGTCATTCCTCGCCAGGTTAGCTGCTATCACCTGGACGGGTATATATCGATAGTAGGTCTATGTTCATAATGTTGTGGTTGATGTGTGTATATATAGATGTAGATTTAGATATTAATTTAATTATCAGTAGCAAAACGACAACGTTATCTGTAATGAAAGACCAGGTTCAAGAATAAATTACGTAGAAACAGGATTTGCTTTTTGCATTTTATAGCATTACTTTTTCTTAAGTTGTTGGATGCCTATTAATAATTTCGTGTTATTGTATTTGAAATTACGTAGTTTAAATTGTTGGAAACTACTGATTCGAAGTTTGCCCCGTACTTTATTATTAATGAGATGAGAAGTCGGGGATTTCTGGGGTATTAGAGGTGTTTTTAAAGGTTTGACATGTGTGCAATACAACATTAAACACTAGTTTTTTTAAAAAAATTTACTTCAAAATCACAAGATATTTCACAGAAACATTTGGTTTCAGGAGAAGCTGTGCATTTTTGAATTTACAAATGAAAAAAAAGAGTTTTGCTATTTTTAAATACGTAAAATTAAAAGATCATTAATATATTATAAATAATTTACGAGGGCATGCTTAAAAATAAAGCCGCCAAATTTTTACCTAAAAACTGTTATGACTTTTTAAATAAAACAAACGTTATTAACATTCTATATGTTCATTTTTCATATCTACATATTTGCTTCTCAATATAGTCACCCTGGTGACGATCACATTTGTTTCTACGAGACACGAGTTTGTTGATACAGTTACCGTAAAATGTTTGTTGACAGAGCCACATCACCTCCTCTTGCACAGCTTCGTCACCATCAATATGAAGCCCTCGAAGTTGTTCTGTAAGTATTGGAAATGATGAAAGTCAGATGGGTCAAGTCGAGACTGCATCAAGGGTGATCAATCACAGTGAATCCAAGGTGTTGCATTGCTGGAGATGTAGCAGTACTCGTGTGTGGTCTGGTTTTGTCATGCTGAAAAACGCTAATGCAGCAGAGTGTTTCTCACCCACCGACATAGTTAAATTACACACTGCCATACGCTATAATTCGGTACCCTCTAGTGATACAGGACTGCAGATATGTAGACATGAAAATAAAGATATAGACTGTTAATAAGGTTTGTTTTATTTAAAAAGCTTTAAGAGTATTCACCTAAAAATTCATAGACATTATTTTTCGTTACGTCCCCGTACGTATGGTAGGACTGAGCTCATCCTAAGGGTAATTGAAATATTTGTAAAGCAAAGCATAGTATTCTGTACGGGAAATGTGGCAGCCATTAGGCCCGAGGACAAACAACCTGTTCCCTTTGTCGTTCTGTTCCTCTCCTCTTTTCTAAACTGAGATGACAAAAGTCATGGGATTCGTCCTAATATCGTGTCGAACCTCCTTTTGGCCGCCGTAGTACAGTAACTCGACTTATCATGGACTTAACATATCGCTGGAAGTCCCCTACAGAAATAATGAGCCATGCTGCCTCTATAGACGCTCATAATTTCGAAACTGTTGCCGGTGCTGGATTTTCTGCACGGACAGATCTCCCGATTATGTCCCATAAATGTACGATGAGATTCTTGTCGGGCGACCTGGGTGGTCAAATCATGCGCCCGAATTGTGCAGAATGTTCTTCAAATTAATCGGGTACAATTGTGCCCCGATGACATCATTGTTGGGGAACATGGAGTCCATGAATGCAAATGGCCTTCAAGTAGGTGAACATAACCATTTCCAGTCAACGATCGGCTCGGTTGGACTAGAGAACCAAGTCTATTCCATGTAAACACAGCCCACGCCATTATGGAGCACCCAAAAGCTTGCAAGATGCCTTGTTGACAACTTGGGCCCATGACTTTGCGGGGTCTGCGCCATACTCGAACACTATCATCAGCTCTTACGAGCTGAAATCGGGACTCATCTGACCAGGCTAAGGTTTTCCAGTCGTTTAGGGTTCAGCCGATACGTTAACGAGCTCAGGACAGGCGCTGCAGGCGATGTCGTATTCTTAACAAAAGCACTCGCTATGGTCGTCTGTTGTCGTAGCCCATCAACGCCAAATTTCGCCGCGCTGTTCTAACGGATACCTTCATCGTACGTCCTGCATTGACTTCTGCGGTTATTTCAGGCAGTGCTGTTCGTCTATTAGCAGTAACGACTCTGTGCAAATGCCGCTGCTGTCGGTAGTTAAGTGAAGGTCGTCAGCAACTGCGTTGTGAGACGTAATGACTGAGATTTGGTATTCTGAGCACACTCTTAGATTAGATTAGATTAGATTAATACGTGTTCCATAGATCATGAATACGACACTTCGTAATGATGTGGAACGTGTCAGGTTAATAAAAGATGTCTGTACAAGATAGTACATTACACAAAATATTGCATGACACTAATGTTTAAGTTTTTTTTCCCTCCCTTAATTTATATCTTAAAATTCAGCCAATGTGTAGAAGGAGTTGTCATCTAGAAATTCTTTTAATTTATTTTTAAATGTTGGTTGGCTATCTGTCAGGCTTTTGATGCTGTTTGGTAGGTGACCAAAGACTTTTATGGCAGCATAATTTACCCCTTTCTGTGCCAAAGTCAGATTTAACCCTGCATAGTGAAGATCATCCTTTCTCCTGGTGTTATAGCTATGCAAACTGCTATTACTTTTGAACTGTGTTGGATTATTAACAACAAATTTCATAAGTGAATATATATACTGTGAGGTTACTGTGAGGATCCCTAGATCCTTAAATACACTCCTGGAAATTGAAATAAGAACACCGTGAATTCATTGTCCCAGGAAGGGGAAACTTTATTGACACATTCCTGGGGTCAGATACATCACATGATCACACTGACAGAACCACAGGCACATAGACACAGGCAACAGAGCATGCACAATGTCGGCACTAGTACAGTGTATATCCATCTTTCGCAGCAATGCAGGCTGCTATTCTCCCATGGAGACGATCGTAGAGATGCTGGATGTAGTCCTGTGGAACGGCTTGCCATGCCATTTCCACCTGGCGCCTCAGTTGGACCAGCGTTCGCGCTGGACGTGTAGACCGCGTGAGACGACGCTTCATCCAGTCCCAAACATGCTCAATGGGGGACAGATCCGGAGATCTTGCTGGCCAGGGTAGTTGACTTACACCTTCTAGAGCACGTTGGGTGGCACGGGATACATGCGGACGTGCATTGTCCTGTTGGAACAGCAAGTTCCCTTGCCGGTCTAGGAATGGTAGAACGATGGGTTCGATGACGGTTTGGATGTACCGTGCACTATTCAGTGTCCCCTCGACGATCACCAGTGGTGTACGGCCAGTGTAGGAGATCGCTCCCCACACCATGATGCCGGGTGTTGGCCCTGTGTGCCTCGGTCGTATGCAGTCCTGATTGTGGCGCTCACCTGCACGGTGCCAAACACGCATACGACCATCATTGGCACCAAGGCAGAAGCGACTCTCATCGCTGAAGACGACACGTCTCCATACGTCCCTCCATTCACGCCTGTCGCGACACCACTGGAGGCGGGCTGCACGATGTTGGGGCGTGAGCGGAAGACGGCCTAACGGTGTGCGGGACCGTAGCCCAGCTTCATGGAGACGGTTGCGAATGGTCCTCGCCGATACCCCAGGAGCAACAGTGTCCCTAATTTGCTGGGAAGTGGCGGTGCGGTCCCCTACGGCACTGCGTAGGATCCTACGGTCTTGGCGTGCATCCGTGCGTCGCTGCGGTCCGGTCCCAGGTCGACGGGCACGTGCACCTTCCGCCGACCACTGGCGACAACATCGATGTACTGTGGAGACCTCACGCCCCACGTGTTGAGCAATTCGGCGGTACGTCCACCCGGCCTCCCGCATGCCCACTATACGCCCTCGCTCAAAGTCCGTCAACTGCACATACGGTTCACGTCCACGCTGTCGCGGCATGCTACCAGTGTTAAAGACTGCGATGGAGCTCCGTATGCCACGGCAAACTGGCTGACACTGACGGCGGCGGTGCACAAATGCTGCGCAGTTAGCGCCATTCGACGGCCAACACCGCGGTTCCTGGTGTGTCCGCTGTGCCGTGCGTGTGATCATTGCTTGTACAGCCCTCTCGCAGTGTCCGGAGCAAGTATGGTGGGTCTGACACACCGGTGTCAATGTGTTCTTTTTTCCATTTCCAGGAGTGTAGATGTCTGCAGGATGACCGTGGGTGGGCTCCAGCAATTATTCTGATTACACGTTTTTGAACAATGAATACTTTTCTACTCAAGGATGAATTACCCCAGAATATGATGCCATACGAAAGCAATGAATGAAAGTAGGCATAGTAAGCTAATTTACTGAGATTCTTATTACCAAAATTTGCAATAACCCTAATAGCATACGTAGCTGAACTCAGACGTTTCAGCAGACCATCAATGTGTTGCTTCCAGTTTACCCTCTCATCAATGGACACTGTCGATCTCGGAATACTGAATCCCCTACCTATTTCCGAAACGAAATGTCTCATACGTGTAGCTCCAACTACCTTTCCGCTTTCAAAGTCTGTTAATTCACGTCGTGCGACAATAATTAAGTCTGCTCGGAAACCTTTTCACATGAATCTCGTGAGAACAAATGACAGCTCCGCCAGTGCATTGTCCTTTTATACCTTGTGTACACGGTTTTACCGCCATCTGTATACTAGTATGTGCACATCGCTATCCCTTGATTTTTGTTACCTCAGTGTACGAGGGGATTCACGCAGCAGGTTGTCCCGGTGGGCAGCGTAGGGAAAGGGTGGCAGGTCTGCAGTGACGTTTTCCGCTTTGGGAATGCCTTTTCTTCCCTGTAAGAGATATACCGCAGACAGACTGAGCTCTGCAGAGTAGCCTGCTGGCAATGATAGTAAGAAGTCATGGAATATTTGTACTGCCTTCAGAACAATTAATACTAACTAATAAATTTGTAAAATGAAGAAAGCACAAATCTTAAGAAGTCTTCATTCCCATCACCTCTACACAATTAATGAACGCACTGACCTTTATCACAAAAATATTTTAGTTAATTATGATGTTATTCAGGCAGGTTAAGGTGTACATATAACTTATATTTCTCCTTTTTTTTTAACGTACAGATTCTCTTTCCTCCTAATGTTGTGATGGTTCCGTCTCCTTTCTGCTGTTACTTCCCACTGTTTCATACCGCGCTGCACTAAGGGTCGTGTGCGGCCTCAGTATTTAGGGCTAGTATTTACTATTACATAGCAATTCCGAGCAGTATGCGATTTCTCGTTCCCCTTTTATTGTATTTTAAATATTTGAATTTTCTGGTGACTTTTTGTCTCCTGTCATGATGTTAGTTTTTTCGGATTTTTCTAGGTCCCTCTTTTATCCTTTTGACATGGATCTTTTGGTTCCATGACAACACTGGGGTGACGATGACCTCAGACAGTGAAGTGATTTTATTTGTGAGTAACGTGCTGTCCTCTCTTTTAATTTATCTTAATTCATTTTAGAACTTTTAGCCGCATATTTCCTAATCTGACATTTCAGACTTGAGGATGCCGTCTCATTGTCGTTTAACACAACATCTTCTTTATTAAAGTTTACACCAGGTGCTGGAAATTTAAGTGTTCCGATACCGGTCGTGTACACAATAAAAGATTGTTGATTGAGCAAGTGTTGTGTAGTTTCTTCATTTTACAAATTAAACTTATACAGCTGCTGCTGCCCCATAAGAAGAACTCTTTGTAACAAGTAATAACAAGCACTTCTGCAAATAAATGTCGTCTCTATTTTATCGTTGCGGTGGATGCAATAATTTTTCGAAATTGTTGGGTGCCACAAATGTTGCTCCGTATTGTTTCAGGTATGCTGATGAAATATAGCCATCATGGTATTTCGGTCTATCCAAGTTGTTAGAAACGTGTAGAATATGCAGGAGTACTTTAACACTACGTCCTCATCTGCACTGCACCAGCAAAGGCAAGCTATAGACAATTCATTCTTTAGCGTTGTTTAGAAGAGCCAGACTCATAGCCATTTGTCAGGTGTGGGAAGAGTTTTTGTTAAAAATATCAACTGTGAAAATTAATGAGTGTCCACATTTAATTACGGAACCTATTACATTCGCTTTAAATACTTGCTTAAAGTTACTAGTTTCTGATTGGAAAGTTTCACCAGTTAAAGTGATGGCGTTGTTGTGTGTTAATGTAAGAAAGGGAGCGTCACAAATGTGATGGGTTGCATTGTTTCAGTCTTTGCATGACTTTTATTGACATAAATTCATTCACTGAAAGCTCTAGATTAAAGTAACTGTTGAACAAAACCCGCATTAAATTCAGTTTTGCTAACAAATTTCTTAAAGTAATACTTGAATACGAAGTAATTTAAAGTCTATAAGCTTCATTATGGCATAACAAACATTAATATCACTCATGAAATAATAAATCCAATAACTGCTCAAAGTCAAACAAACACGGTGGCTTTTCTATTATTTGTGCATTCAGTACGCGGCGACCGTTTATAGCATACAGTAATTTATTTTTCAGAAGATGTGTCAGTACAGATCTTAACCTAGAAGTGTATGCTGTCACTGCGCTTTAATGGGAAACATTGTTTATCAGAACGATAGTTCAAGGTAAGAAGTGAAATTCATAACTTTGTTTCACAGCAACTCTCTAGTTTGGCCAGTAAATGATTCGAGCGGAATAAGATCGCTTTGCCAATTCTCAAGGACGTACAAACGCCCTTAATTATATTCAGAGTGTGCAATTTAGTTGCGACCCGAAACGTATAGTTTACGAAAGATAGCCAAAGTGTCATGCTGATTTGTAGACGCGCCCGAAAACTCCCAATAAAAAACGATCACAGAAAACTGTATTTTACGAATAGGAATGTGGGTAATATGATCGTTAACAGGTGTAATTGTAAGCTAAAAACTATGTGATCAAGACTATTGGCACACTCCTATGAAATGCGGCATTGACCACTTGATGCCACGAGAGGGCCGGCCGTTGTGTCCGAGTGGTTCTAGGGGCTCCAGTCCGGAACCGCCCTGCTGCTACGGTCGCAGTTTCAAATCCTGCCTCGGGCGTGGATGTGTGTGATGTCCTTAGGTTAGATAGGTTTAAGTAGTTCTAAGTCTATGGGACTGATGACCTCAGATGTTAAGTCCTATAGTGCTCAGAGCCATCTGAATCATTTGAATTTGCCACGAGAGGTGGACCGAATACAAGGAGACGGTGAGTGGTGTTTTGAGGGTAGAGAAACAGTGACTACAGAACTGGTCGGGCAGGAGAGCTCAGTGACTTCCAACGTAGACTAGCCATTGGATGTCACCTGAGTGACAGATCCATCAGGAAGATTTCAATCCTTCTAAAGCTGACTAAGTCGACTTTGGAGGGGTGATTGTGAGTTGGGAACATGAAGGAGCAACCACATCTAGACCAAGAGCAGGCAGACCTCTTGTACTGATGGAGCAGGCCGCTGTGGTCGAGCTGTTCTGGGCGCGACAGTCCGGAACCCCGCTGCTGCTACAGTCGCAGGTTCGAATCTTGCCTGTGTTTGATGTCCTTAGGTTAGTTAGGTTTAAGTAGTTCTAAGTCTAGGGGACTGATGACCTCAGATGCTAAGTCCCATAGTGCTTAGAGCCATGCCATGTACTGATGGACAGAGATATCCTGCATTGCGGAAGGTGGTTGTAAACATTGGCATGAAATCAGTGGAAGGAATCACTAGTGAGTTCCAAAGTGCTACCAGCAGTCCGGCTGGCACAATGACTGTGCGTAGTGGGTTAAAAAGAATGGGGTACAATGGTCGAACGGCTCCTCATAAAGCTCATATTTCTAGTCAGTACTAAGCGACGCTAGAGCTGGTGCAAAGAGCAACGCCGCTGTCCAGTGGATGACTGGAAACGAGTGATTTGGAATAATGAATCACGCCTATATCCTGTGGCAATCCCATGCAAAGGTTTGGGTTTGGCAGATGCTTGGAGAACATTACTTGCCACCGTGTGTAGTGCCAACATTGAATTATGGGGGAGTTGGTGTTACGATAGGGGACTGTTTCTCGTGGTTAGAGTTTGGCCCCTTATCGTGCTTAAGAAAACGGTAAATCCAGGAGGATATGAACACATTTTACAGCATTGTGTAATATATTGATTATTCCTTGCTACTGTAGTGTTATCGTGAAGCTGTGAGAAAGGAGGGCAGGCGCTCCAAGGCGCGGAAACAGAGACGATGCTGAGGACACACGAAACTAGGAGAGATATTGTTGCATGAAGTAAACCGTAAGGGGAGAGCCTTGCGAAAATGCAGACGCCCCCGGACCGCGCGGTCCCAGGGCGCTAGTTTCTCTATAAGGAATTAACATGTAACTTCATATGTCGTCTAGACGCTGTGGTGGGTTGCCACCATAGAACTTTGTAACCAACAGGCACGTATTAGCGTATAAAGGCAGCTTGATACCAGCCCTGAAATAGCAACGTCAGTAGACTCACAAGGGTTAGAAAGAGAGCGAAAACGCCAAAAAACTATTGACCTAGCAGTCCCTACTCAGGGAGCCCGAGGGGCGGGGCTAAATGACGTATAACAATAATGTTGCAAGCCTTATTTGGCAGAGCAGTTACGTTTAGCTTTCAGCTGAACAATGTTGATACCAAATACGGACTTACTTAGTGCAACTGCATTAACATCCCCGCTTTGGGAGCAGTAGAGGGGACCTAACTAAACCGTGACTCGCAGGTGCCTGCAAGAGACCTGCGGGATTGGCTGGGTGGCTTTAAGTGGGAAAAACAGTGCCCTCACGCGACTCTTTAAAACCCCTAGATTCCGCATTTTGGCGGAGTTCTCAGTCAGATGATCAGGGTGCCGAATCCGCGTCCGTCGACTCCAGCCTCGGTCCAGCTCCGCGTAAGTCTGCTCTCTCACTTGGAGTGCCTCAGTGAACAGTGTCACATTCAGTATGTTCTGTTTTGCAACTAAGTTGTATCCTTAAGATGTTGCTAATGTTTGCTACTGTGGTTAGCACCCACTCCTGGGACTTCTCCACTGGCTTCTGTTGTAACAGTGTTATTCATGCTTTTGTACTGATACTAACAAAACGAATTGACAGAAAGGTGGCAAATCGATTACGTGGTATCAGATGTTTATCATGAGGGAACCAAGATCTATGTAGACTACGTGATCAAAAGTATCCGGACACCTGGCTGAAAATGACTATAAGTTCGTGGCACCCACCATCGGTAATGCTGGAATTCAGTATGGTGTTGGCTCATCATTATCCATGATGACAGCTTCCACTCTCGCTGGCATACGTTCAGTCAGGTGCTGGAAGGTTTCTTGAGGAATGTCAGCCCATTCTTCACGGAGTGCCTCACTAAGGAGAGGTATCGATGTCGGTCGGTGAGGCCTGGCACGAATTCGGCGTTCCAAAACATCCCAAAGGTATTCTGTAGGATTCACGTCACGACTCTGTGCAGGCCAGTCCATTACAGGGATGTTATTGTCGTGTAACCACTCAGCCACAGGCCGTGCATTATGAACAGGTGCTCGATGGAGTTGAAAGATGCAGTCGCCATCCCCGAATTGCTCTTCAGCAGTGGGAAGCAAGAAGGTGCTTATGTTGTGTCAAGGCAAGACAGCCTAGACACAATGAGAGGAAGCCGACAGGCACGCGCTAAGCCAAAGAGGGTGCGTGAGGTCTGAAACAGGATACGTAATGATTGCTATAAAGAAAAGTACGTAGCTTCTGTAATACTTAACTTTAATCCATCCTTTTGGTACATCTGGAGATTGTGGCGATACAAGTGAGACTCTTTAGATACATGCAATGTTACTAATGGCGCCTTGCTAGGTCGTAGCCATTGACTTAGCTGAAGGCTATTCTAACTATCTGCTCGGCAAAGGAGCGAGGCTTCGTCAATGTAGTCGCTAGCAAAGTCGTCCGTACAACTGGGGCGAGTCCTAGTCCGTATCTCGAGACCGGCCTTGTGGTGGCGCTCGGTCTGCGATCACACAGTGGCGACACGCGGGTCCGACATGTACTAATGGACCGCGGCCGATTTAAAACTACCACCTAGCAAGTGTGGTGTCTGGCGGTGACACCACAGCTTAAAACATGAATGAAGACCTGTGCTGTGGTAGTGCCACGCAAAACAAGGGGTGGAGGCCTAGTCCATGAAAAACACGACCACACCATAACACCATCGCCTCCGAATTTTACTGTTGGCATTACACACGCTGGTAGATGACTTTCACCGGGCATTCGCAATACATACACCCTGCCATCGGATCGACACATTGTGCACCTCGATTCGTCACTCCATACAACGTTTTTCCGCTGTTCAATCGTCCAATGTTTACGCTCGTTACACCAAGCGAGGCGTCATTTGGCATTTATCGGCGTGATGTGTGGATTATGAGCAGCTGCTCGACCATGAAATCCACGTTTCTCACCTCTTGACTAACTGTCATAGTAGTTGCAGTGGATCATGATGCTGTTTGGAATTCCTGTGTGAAGATCTGGATAGATGTCTGCCGATTATACATTACGAACCTCGTCAACTGTCGGCGGTCTATGTCAGTCAACAGACGAGGTTGGCCTGTACGCTTTTGTGCTGTAGGTGTCCCTTCACCTTTCCACTTCACTATTACATCGGAAACAGTGGACCTAGGGATGTTTAGGAGTGTGGAAACCTCGCGAACAGACGTCTGACACAAATAACAACCAGTCACCTGACTATATTCGAAGTCCGTGAGTTCCGCGGAGCGCCCTATTCTGCTCTGTCATGATGACTAATGATTACTGAGGTCGCTGATATGGAGTGCCTGGCACTAGGTGGCATCACAATGCACCTAATATGAAAAACGCATGTTTTTGGGTGTGTCCGGATACTTTTGATCACATGGTGTAGGTATGTTAATGCATTAATGCAGAACCGAACTACGCTGGGAAAAAAAATAGTTCCAAATTTTGGCCAACAGGAGCAAATTAGTTGTTGTACAGCACTTCGTCGACGTCGAGTGCTCATACTGAACAAATTGTGTAAGCGACAGTTAATAATGAAGTAAACATTATACCTTTCTCACTTGTCTGACATCTTCTGCCCACATCCAGTTCCCAATACATTACACTGGAAACATTTCTGTTTGTCTTTCTTGCATTCACAACGTCAGGTTTCCAGATGGTGGCCAAAATTAGAACTAACTTTTTTACAGCGTAAATCGGTTCCGTATTAGTATATTAGAATATCTACCAAGTTTCGCTGCCGTACGGTAATTACAGCCCACATTAGTCCTCTGTGAGCAACTGCACTTTAATTATAACCAGTCGACATTCTAGTCTTCATCTGAATCTATTTTTAAGCGTTATTTCTTTATGCTATAGATTTTGTATGTTGAGATATAGTGTTAATTTCCGTTGACTGCTAAGTGACTAACGTACCTTTGTTGTAACAGTTCTATTGTATTTGCTCATTTTTTAAAGCAGCTTATGACTTATTTCCTGCTAAGTATTCATTCAGAAATTCTCATATCCACATACAAAGATAGGCGTTCTCCTTTGTATTTTGTTCTACAACTTTCGCCCTTGGAGGTACTTTCTTTGGATTTGGTGATAACAACATGCTGAACGTGGAAAACTGAAAAAGTTTACTAACCGTTTTCACCCCATTCCTTGATAATATCTTGGTCATTTTAATTCGTGAACGATTTTCTCATCTGTTAAAACATAATGAATATGCTGACATCGTGCTGGGGATGAGCTCGTTACATTTTTCATTCACCCTGCGTATGTTGGCTCTGCAAGAGAACTTTAACATTCAAAACTGTAGCCTGTATTTTTTTTAATGTGGGGTGCTTAATGTCAGATAGAGACACAGACTATAATATGTACAGTTTGCACAGAGATATCAGGTGCCACTACGGTAACTAATATTTCAAGCATCCTGTAATCTGTCGTCCCCAGGTACAACTGTATTCCGCACTAGTTTTGAAGTAGTCCAACATATGCAGCGCCTCCATAACGTCTCTGTGTGTCTCGACGACGTTACTCAGATGAAGTGTGCAAACTTCAATGGTTTGAAAGTACCTGCCAGTTCCTCTGATGTATCATATATATATAACAGGTCATCTAGGGAGCAAGTTTATATGACGAATTTTGACAACATTTCATTGTGGCTCCAATTATGTGCATACAAATTACAATCAAAGAAATTTTTCCTACAGGATAGAAGCAGTTGCCGAGAAAAAAACTTTTCCAGTTTATTTTCAAATTTTACTCTGTCAGATATTTTATATCACTGGGTAACTGATAAATTTTTTTGTTGCAGCATTGCGCACTGCTTTTTGTGATAAAGACAACCTTAATTTGGGGCAATGTGTGCTGGCATAAGCGGTCGCCAGCACAACAGTCAGCAAAGACATAGCTCGAAGATCGATAAGTAGGCGCTGGATCAAGTGCTCCTATAACGAGAGAGGCCAGAGACACACTGACAAGCAAGAAGCCGCCAACGCCCTTTCAACAGCATGTATTTAGGCCGCCGCCACTGACTATGGGTATGGTCTGCAAGAGGACTATTACTGATGAGAATGTACCACAACACATGGACTCTATTCCAGTTAAGTCAATGTTAACGTAAATAAAGAAACTTTTTAATCCCCGTGTGCATTTTTGTTGTAGAAAGAGGAATTCGGCCACCCATAACAACATCATCTCCCTTGCTCCCTTGCAGTACAAGACTCTACAGTGGCGACGTGGATACAACACAATTGAAACGTCCCCTTTGAACAATTCTACAAGACTGTGCTTAACCTGACACACAATATTTTGTTAGCGCAACGCAATCTGACTTTCAATAATCCCTACAAAAGAATGGGCCCTGACTAACATTAAACTATACCTTTCACAAATCACTTACCTCACAAAAATCTTCGCTGCTCAAGCTACTGCAATACAGCGAGCGCCACTACTGCCAGCTAAATAAAAGATTCAAACTATGGAAGGCACTAACTACTGATAGGGATAGTTAGCAAATGAAAGATATTAACAGAGAACAAACAATGTATTTACCTTGATATCATCATATATAAATATAGCAGTTCATGACAAATTTCAAAACTCCGCCATCTCTCTCCCCACATCCACCACTGCTGGCGGCTCACCTCCAACTGCGCAATGCTACGCGCTGTTCACATCCAGCTGCCGCTGCCCAACACTACAATGGCAGACAACAATGCAAACTAGCCACAGACTGCACACAGCACAGCCAGTGATTTTCATATTGAGCGCTACGTAACGTTGCCAATAAGAAAACATAAACAGCCTACTTACATAGAGAAAACATAAACAGCCTACTTACATAGCCCCCATGCTCCCCACAAAAAATTTTACAAATTTTCATCATAATAGTAATTACAGGTTTTTTTTTCACAAAGTCTCATTAGTAAAAGAAATTGCACACAGAAGTGGTGTTGTCCTTCCAACAGAAAGACAGTGCTGACTCTTGACATGCATACAGGTAATGTGCCACAACAGAGCAAACCCACAGCAGAGTCAGTTGAAATTTTGAAGAGTATTGGTAGGTAGGTCATCACAGAGCAGACCCACTGTAGTCCTGGTAGAGATTACGGTATTGGTGGGCCACCAGAGGTGCAGACCCACTGCAGTCCTTGTAGAAATAATGGTATTGATGGATCATCAAAGATGTAGACCCACTGTAGTCCTTGTAGAGATAATGGTATTGGTGAGTCAGCAAAGGTGTAGACCCACTGTAGTCCTTGTGGAGATAGCCAGCAGCCATCTGTTGTGACTGTGCAGGTGCACAATCACCATTGAAGAGTCTTGCAGATAATATAGCAAGTCCATAAACCACCACTTGTGCACTCACAAAGTTTTTAGAATTGTCCTTAGAACCAGCAATGCTGTTATCCAGTCCCTTGCTGATTTATTAACACACGTGCAAACACTAACAGTCCCTACTTCTCACATATTGTCCATATACTATGACCAACGGAAATGTGTGCAGTGAAATGAATGCTTACAAGTTACTTAGTTTGATAAACTGGTGTCAATTACAATTTTATAACATAAGAATACAATAACAAAGGTACAAAATACATCATTAAAAACATAACAATACAGATAACATTCGTGGTACAGGCTTTACAAAAGAATCGAACTAACATATACATCAGTGTTACAGGAATTATGACATAAGTAAATACATAAAAGATCAGAATAACTTTCGAAACATCAACTTCACACATGAGCATTAACACAAAACAGAATAAATAATGTCTAAACATCTTTACAAAGTAAATAACACATTATTAATGCCAATTGTATTTGAGGATAACAGTATTCCTCATCATAGTGAATGTAAGTTAGTATTAGAAGAGAAAAAAGTTCTATGAAACAGTACACAGAGACAGGAAGAAAACAAATACACAAGGGTACACAAACACATAGTGGGATAACACCAATAGGAAAGGACAGGGTTCGTTTTCAGTGTAACATGTGGTACTGCAGTCCAACCCAAAACTTCATATATCTTTCCTCTTATTTCATCCTTTGTTTCCACCAAAAAAAATTCTATCTAAGAATGCTTTCTGTATTTATATGTTCACACATTTCTTACCTCAACATTTATTTCCAAGAAAATCCTACCTAAACCTGTTTTCTGTACTTTTTTTCGTATAACTTCTGAATGCATTTCTTCCAATTCATCGCAACTCATTCTCTTAGAGGCTACCCCCTCTTAAGCTAACTTAAATCTACTGAGCTCAGATGCTAAACTAAGGGACGAGGCAATGCAGCAGCACATAAAACATTTAATATAAACAGCAATGAAAAAAAATGGAAAATCGCAAAGCAAGCTACAGTAAATCTAAATTACCAAGCAATTCAACATTACAACTAATATGAGGCAATGCGCAGCAAACAAAAAAATAAATCTGGCTTAGCAGAGTAACACAAATTAAAGTTCAGTAGCACTATGCCTGGCAAACAGCAGCTTATATCTAAACATGACATAGCTCAAACAGAAAAAATATTACAGTAAAAACAACAATGCAGATAAGGGAAATGTATATTCACATCTTAATGTCTATGTAATTAAAGTGGTGCACCACAACAACTTATTGTAAAAGAAATATTACCATGTACTTGAAAAGAATATTATGTATGCAGTTACTGTTACTAGTCCCTTCTTATTGTTCTTTCCTTTCCAAATGCTCCTTTTTTTGAAGAATGTGGATCACAAAATTATTATTTAATAGATCTGTTGACAGAAAGTGTTCACATTAGCAGATGCATTTAAGTTTATTTTATAAAACCAATGCTGCAACACAGCTGGAAACCAGATATTAAACAAAATGAGCAATCTCTTAACTACAAAGACAATAGATGTAAAATGTTTCTAATCATTTCATCAGGCATTTTAGTAAATATCATAAATTACGAGCTCCACAGTATGCTTTCAACAAGGAAATGTCAATAGCGAGGACAATGGCCTCCCCTTTCTTTTTTTCCACCTGTTCCGCTGAAAGGCTAATGGCTTTTTTTCGGGCGGCTGTCGCCCAGGTGGGTGCCCGCGACTCATTACGTGCAGGTGGTCACTTAACTTTCTTACGGAAATATTTACGACAGCAGTTTCCGCTACTGTGACAGTCTCATATACAAAATTTCACGGGTCGAGAATTTGCGTTGCAAATGTGTAGAAACAAAACCCTATAAATATAACAGTGTCCAAAAAATTTTCGCCGGCATTGTGATATATTCACGCATTTACACACATTTCATAACTCTTAAAGTACGAATCTTGGTTTCCAACAACCTTTTTCACAAACTAGAGTCCCTAAACACTACTCATTATTCCTTACCTTATTCGTCGACACTTCTTCAATATTTCATCATAACAGCTACGTGGCTTAATCAAATAACTCATATAGCATCAGCCTATTAATCATAAACATACCTCAGCAGCATAATACACATCGTCGTCGTAATAATAACATCATAACACCTCAGTCAAATCTCAAAAACGTCGTAGCTTTCTGTAATAATTTCAAACCATAAAAAATATTCTCCGCTCATTTCAATAGTGTCATCTGCCTCAAACGTACTTTAAAAATCATGATCTCATACCAAATACATCATTCAAAGCTCTCATAGTATCACAATGGTTCCGAAAAAATATGAAGAGTTCACACAGTACAGACAAAATACAATTTCATAAGTGTGAAGGTATCCAACTGTGTAATTGTGTAAACATGTGTCACTGATGTAGTAAAAAACATGTTTATCTCTCAGTTAAATGATCAGATAGCTGTGTAATTTATGTTTTAGAGAAATATGGTACCGATGTGTAAAGTTGTATAAGCAAATACCATATTAGCTAGGGTTCCTTGTGGTTGCCACACACATGGTACACAAAGAAAGCGTGTACCCCCCTGAGGATTAATGTAATTATACCCTCAGGTGTTACAGATTACAGCAATGGAATGAAATGTATCATGGAAAAACTTCGTATCATTGTACTTCAAATATCTTTAAAAATCAATGTTTTAAGTACAAAATTAATCACTCAAATGCGTGTCCTGTAGCGCTAAATGTGCGTCTTGCTGTAAGATAATTCTGTGGAAGTGTCGTAATTATCGTCCTCCGAAAGCTATGTTCTGCAGAAGTCAATGTACTTACCCCATCATAAACGAAAGTGAAATGCTTTGTGTATAGAAATCGTAATTATTATGTACATTACTGTGATCAAGAAAATACTATACTGTAAAGTATTGTTGTGCTACGAAAAAGGCCCTCACATTGTAGCTTACTACTAACACATGTTTTGCTTTCCAGAAGAATTCAGAAAAACTGTGCGGAAATAAAATAGAAACACTGCAAAAGCAACATTGTAAATTGTCACTCATTAGTAGCGTCGTGATAAAATCGTGTAACTGTCACATAAACTAACACTGTGTCATCTGGTATCTCACAGAAAATACTTTAAATCCAGAATATATTTTCAAGTCAACCAAAATGTTGCATTAAAATCTCATTAGCAGTACTGGGAAATGTTCTAAGTATGTAAGCCTTATAGTCGTTCCATAATCGTGCAACTAACAAGCAAGAATGTACACACACAATAACACTGCGGCGTCTGTTCACTATAACAATGCATTCGTCATTTCTGTTTAAATAAGTTCTCTTGGTTCTTGATTGGATATTTAACTTCAAACATTGTTGTATGTTAACAGTTTCTTAAGTCTGACAAAGCATACTAGAAATGTGAAGTGAAAAGTTATATGGCAAAGACAAAGTTAAAAAGCAGATTATCTTTCAATAAACGGTTTTACATGTGAAATCTGGTGTAAACCTTTACTATTCATAGTACTCAGAGTTTGAACTTGAATGCAATTGTCATGCGGTATACGTCGGTAAAGAATACTGGAATTTTTCTCAAGGTTAGCGTCTATGTTATTTTTCTCTGAGCCAGCCGGCGCACGTGGGTGCCTGCGGCGCGAGTCATTGTCTGTCTCTTTGTTGGCGCGCGTTGTTATTGGGATTAGGAGACCTAACTTCTACATATTCACCTTGTCGAGAGGGCCCTGCCCTGTTTGAAACCCGCCAGTTCTGATGCAATTCAGGTCTGTCGTTACGAATATATCTTCTGTCGTCATGTCGGTAGATTCCGTAGTTTCTTCCTTGTCCGTCACGTGGTGGAGAGTTTCTCCCTGAATCGTAACTGTGCGCCAAACTGTTGCGTCTGAAGTTATTCTGTCTCCCGTAATAATTGTTTTGGTTCCCATATTGTCTGTTTCTCTGATTGTCTCTGTGATAGTCACTACCGCGGAGAGGTGATCTTTCCCTGTAGTTATTATTACTCTGCCAGTGGTTGTCATATGGGTGGTGTCTGTTTTGGTCACGATTTGCGTTGTAAGAATAGGCTTATCGTGTCCAGTTATTGCTTCTGTCATCACGGAATTGTGACGGATGTGACCTGTAGTGATTGTGTTCCTGGTTTCGCGTTCCGCGATTGTCAGTGTCAATTTCTAATTCTTGTAAGAGTCCCTGAAATGCTTCAATGTCGTCTTTGCAACGTCCTGCCAAAATAATATGTCGTAAATGTTCAGGTAATTTGATTAAGCAAATGCGGATGAGTTCTGAGGGGCTGTATGGGTTTGTCAGGTACTGATTCTTGTGCAACATGTCTTCAAAATATTTCACAAGACTGGAAAATTCAGATTGTTCGAAATGTTTCATCATTATGATGCTATGTTTTACTCGGTCTTGTGTGGCTTGAGACCAATATGCTGAGAGGAAGGCATGGTAAAACTCTCCTTCACTGTGGCAATCGTGAATTACCGATCGCATTCTTACAGCTGGTTCATTCTCCAAGTAGCCACACATAAATTCTAATCTGTGTTCTAATGACCAGTTGGGAGGAAAACAATGCAAGAATTGATGGAGCCATGCTTGTGGATGAATGTCGTTGCCAGAATTCTTAAATGTTTTGAATTTACGTGTAGTAATGAACAGCTTATAGTCAAAATCATCATTTCGGCGAGTCGCATATCGGTCGTTGTTAGGTCGTGTCGGCCGTTCCATCTCAAAATTCGGTGCACATTGCCAATTTCTTTCATAACTTCCGAAATGCCCTGTGTTATTATTTTGTGGCTGTTCCGTATTTCTGTGTACCTCTTCCCGTATTGGGGCGCGAGTATCCTCTGAAATACGTAATTCTTGTATTACCTGTGTCAGCTGATCTTGTACTTCCCGGATTTCTCTTTTGTACTGTGTATTGATTTGATTTTGATTCTGTTTGAATTTTCTAATTTGTTCATACTCTTCTGTGTCAGTGAAGGCTACAGGTCTTGTGTCATTCAGATCATCATCTACCTTTGTAGATAAGTTAGTGACCTGATCCGAAAGTTCGGCTACTTTCTCCGATAGTGAACACATTTCCTCAGTGTGTTTTTCTGAACCAAGTTTCAGAGTGTCCATTTGTGTTAAAATCGAATCTACTGTGTCCTTTAAGTTTTCCTGAGTTTTTGCAAGTTGCTTAACCGAATCGGTAGATGCAACTGAGTCAATTTTAGCTTGCAAGGTGTTGTGATTTTCATGAACAATAGTTTGCAGTTCTTTTATGGCTGCTTCATGATTCTGTAATGCATTTTCATGATGCGAAAAAATAGGTTGGAAATGCTCACAAATTTGTGTTTTTACATCATTACAGACTTTTTGACATTTCGATTCGATGTTATGTAACTCAGTAGTTAAATCTTCACATGTTTGTTCAAGCATGGTGTGAAGATTTTGTTCCATTGCGTCTAACTGTTGCTGTGTTTGTCTCTGGTGTTGTTCCATTGTGTCTAACTTCTGAAGCTTTTGCTGTGTTTGTCCCATTTGTTGTATTAATTGTAGTAACAATGCATTGGTGTCTGAAACATGTTCCTCAGTGCTTTTCGGCAGTGAATTTGCACCGACAACATTCACATTTTGACAAGCGGAAAATGTGTCTTGACTCATTTGAGAAAACGGTGAGAACCCAAAACCTGAGTCTACAGTATTTGCAATATTGTGTTCTGTCATTCCCGATTCCCGAGGCGAGCTGTTGCCGACCGATCGATCGATAATGCTTCCCTGTTCACTACCTGTTTCACTGTCTACACCATTATTTGACGCCCGCTCCATTTCCCTATGCACAGTTACCAAATTACTACTTTGAACATTAGTAAATTCATTACTCGGCGGCGCTGATAAGCTACGCTCGTCGTCACTATTATTTCTCAGTTTACTTTGGAGCCTAGTGTTACGTTTTTCACACGCCATTATTGCCACAATATTTCACACGACAACACAGAAAAGCACAATTTGAAGAGCAAAAATAAGAGAACACATTAACATAGCACTGAAAAAATATCTAGTTAATTGCACGCGCTGCTGAGAAATACTTGGTGTAAAACTGCATGCATGCTACAACTGTTTTACTGTACCACAATGAAAGACTGCAACTACAAAGGAGATTCTCTCTACAATTACGCGCCAGCAATAAACAAAAGCTACACTAATTACACAAACTACAGGAAAAAATCAGAAGATTCCAGTGAGGTATCCTCGGCTAAGGGTCGACATATGAAACGTCCCCTTTGAACAATAATACACGACAGTCCTTAACCTGACACACAATATTTTGTTAGCGCAACGCAATCTGACTTTCAATAATCCCTACAAAAGAATGGGCCCTGACTAACATTAAACTATACCTTTCACAAATCACTTACCTCACAAAAATCTTCGCTGCTCAAGCTACTGCAATACAGCGAGCGCCACTACTGCCAGCTAAATAAAAGATTCAAACTATGGAAGGCACTAACTACTGATAGGGATAGTTAGCAAATGAAAGATATTAATAGAGAACAAACAATGTATTTACCTTGATATCATCATATATAAATATAGCAGTTCATGACAAATTTCAAAACTCCGCCATCTCTCTCCCCACATCCACCACTGCTGGCGGCTCACCTCCAACTGCGCAACGCTACGCGCTGTTCACATCCAGCTGCCGCTGCCCAACACTACAATGGCAGACAACAATGCAAACTAGCCACAGACTGCACACAGCACAGCCAGTGATTTTCATATAGAGCGCTACGTAACGTTGCCAATAAGAAAACATAAACAGCCTACTTACATAGAGAAAACGTAAACAGCCTACTTACACAATGAATATCAGTTTCCCTTCTGATATTGTAATTCGGTGCGTCATTGGTCCTTTGGAACTATAGTGGATTATTTACAACAAATTTCATGAGGGAATAAACATACTGTGAGGCAGTACTCAGAATGTCCATCTGCATTAACAGATGTGTACAAAAATGAATATGAACAGCCACAATTGAAATAAACTTCCTTTTCTTATAAGGGTACTGGTTGCTGTCTGTTTTAGACCGTCTTCGGACCTCACACCATGATGGTAGACAGTGGCTGTGAACGGAGCAGGCGCTACGACTCCACGAACGCTAACTCTTAGTAGTCGTAGTGCCTGCTCCGTTCACAGCCACCGTCTACCATCTTGATGTGACGTCTGACGATGGTAACGTTACACGAAAAGAAGTTTATTACGGTTCATGTTCATTTTCAAGTAATAAAAAACCGCTGTAATCCAACAGAAATGTTCTTAAAAGTTACAGATGTCTACAGGATGATCATGGGTTTACGCAACACATTGCTCTTAAAGCCAGTTTTTGAGCAATGAAAACTTTCTTTCTTAAAGATGAGTTAATCCAGAACATTATTCCATATGATACTACTGAATGAAATTATGTAAAATATGTGAACTTACCGATTTATCTCTCCCTTAGATTTGCAGTGATTCTAAGTGCAAAAGCGGCTGAACTAAGTTGTTTTACGAGTTCCCAAATGTGTTTTTTCTAGTTTAAAATCTCATCAATATAGACACCTAAGAATTTTGAAGTTTCCACCATTTTTATTATTTGCTCACACTTATCACTGGTGTAGTACCACTATATGTGCAGAACGGAATATGTTGTGTCTTTTTAAAAGGGTTAGACCATTAGCAGAAAACAGCCAGTGATACTTTTAAGAACATTGTTACCATTTCTTCTATGTCTGTACATATGCTTGGACTGATTACAAAACTAGTGTCAGCTGCAAAAAGAACTAATTCTGCTTGTTGTATATTAGACGGAAGATCGTTCACATCTATGAGGAACAATAGTGGACCTAAGAGTAAGCCTTGGGGAACCCGATACAGTCCTCGGACTGACATATCAAGTACAGCTTCTTGAATTCTTTTGGTTAGACATGACATAATCCATTGGTTGGTTATACCATCAACCCCATAGAATCTCAATTTATCTAGGAGAATACTGTAATTCACGCAGTCAAACGCCTTAGATAGGTCGCAGAAAATTCCAACAGGCGCTATTTTATTGTTTAATGCTTGTAAAATTTGGCGAGTGAACTTGTAAATGGCATTCTCAATACAGAAACTCTTCTAAAATGCAAACTGTGATTTTCTGAGGATTTTATTATTGCTATGATGAGATACTATTCTAGAATACATCACCTCCTGAAAAATTTTGGAAAAATGTGAGCAGTCGGTAGTTACTGAAATCTCTCTTATCACCTTTATTATTAACGGCACATTTCAGCCTCTCTGAAAAAAAAATGCCTTCAGTTAGAGATAAATTACATATTTCAGATACGACTTGGCTTATTACATGGGAACAAATCTTTAGTACCCTATTGGAAACATTATCAAAACCAGACGAGATTTTGTTTTTGAGAGAGTGTATAAGTTTCTTAATTTCAGAGAGAAAGTTGGTAATACATTAATATGGCTGAATTTTGTGGGAGCTAATTTTTCAGAAAAGTGCTATGATTTTTCTCTTGAACTGTTTGTCATTATGATTTCTACTATATTTAAAAAATGATTATTAAATACGTTCGCTACCGGTAACTCAGTGGATCGTAAATGAGTGCGAATTTTCAGGATGAAGGGCAAAGGGAACGATCTTCGGAAGTGACAGGGGAACTGATGGAAAGGAATGACATTATTATTACAGACAACAGAGATTTTTCAAGAATAACGTCTGCTTTACCGTGACGACAACGAAATAAAACAAATTATCACTCGCTGATAATCCTCAGAGCGCTACATTTTTATGATAAAGTTGTACAAAATATAAGCCTTCTCTGTCATTGCTGTCTGAACAACGAAGGTAGTTTAGTAGGAAAGTAACGGAATGTGATCACGAAAAATGCTATTTATTGCGATGTGACATTTGTCACTTCTCTTCGGAACTTGCTGCTACAAGGTTAAAAATACTTCAGATGTTATAATTTTGTTATTGCCTTTTATTATGACAATACAATTATTCACTTCGGAACGCGTTCCGCTGTGTATTCTGTCTGACGACTGAGCTGGACAAATAGACTTCCCGATGTCTCTAATTGAATTTGGTGTTATTACTCACTGATAGTTCTCTCTCATCGCTCGTTGTTTAATTGTGGATTTAAATCTGGTTTCCGGAACAGCAAGGAAAACAAATGATCAGGAAGCATAATGTTTCACATCTGACCAAGCATAACACTTGTAGATGATGCAGAATTTACACACTAGCGTTTGTTTCTCCACAGTATTTATCCACAATTTATGCAGTTCCTACATTGCTAGGCATAAAATTGTTTAACAGACATTTTTGCTTTCAGCAATATCCAGGCAACAAAGCTCATATCAGAACTCTTCCCAACACAGAGTTTCACCATCAATGTCTAAAGTACACTTGATGCAGGTATGTACGTTATCATTCTTGAAAGATGTTTGAAATGTTATACACCACTACTGACTTAGATTTTCCCCGTCCGTTACAGTTTGGTATTTTGTGAGAAAAATATGTTAGATTAGCGACCCGCGCCGCTTTCGCATGGGTAGCTCTAAGTATCTTCGGACAGACGGCTTGTTTAGCTAGCGGTATTAAATTGTATACGCAAACTATCCTCGTAAATCAGTTTATCTCTTAGTGAAAACCGTACGAAAATCCCTACTCTAATTCCTGAGATATAGAAACACAAACATAAAAACGTGGTGGGGCCTTTAATTTATAAAATTTTGATGTAAATCTCTTTAATTGAACCGATAATTCTCCTTCTTACAATGATGGTGCTGTTAACACTTGCACAACTGCAATAAATAGCTGCTCCGCCGACGGAAAGTGACAGCTGTGGCTATAAACATCTGTAACCTGTTTTCTGCGCGTAACAAGATTTATACCCATACTCATTACTTGTAACTATTACAACGTTCCAGTGATTATCTACGTCAGTCTTAAAATCGAAATAAATCTTTGTGGTGAGTATTTTGAGCCAAACTTCCAGAATCAAAGCTCAGTTAGGTAAATGGAAGCTTCACATCACGTGAAACTACGTATACGGTTATCTCACGCCCAATACTCACGTACCTAAAAACTATTGAATCGTATCGTCCTTCCACGTTCTCAAGTCTGTCTTAAATTTCCCGAGGGCCTCGAGGCAGCCATATCCATTGGTTCTTAACAAATTTCACGTGGGCACACGGCAGCTTCTGGATTGTGCTTTCGATGACACAAATCGACATCTGATTGAATCGGACTGAGATAGATCATGGTCAGGAAGGTAAAGAAAGATAAAAGCGTCTATCGAAGGAATGTTAATTATTCACGAAACTTCTGCCCTACACGACATAAGGAGTATTCATCTAGCAAGCACGCATAGGCCGAATAATACATTATGCGACTTGGTTTTGTTGCCTCTCATCAGTCTGTATTTTGCAGCGAAAACAAAAACGTGACCGTCTTAAATCAGTTCATCTACTCCGGTAGTCCTTTCACCTGTAGCCCAAAGCATACGGCGGGAAGCAAATGGCGACACCAGTCACTTTCAGTCACGTCCAGTACACTAAAAGCACTGTTACTCTAACGACCGCGTACGCAACGCAGTCTCCCAGTTAAAAAATATCACCTAAACTTGTACTCTACATGTAGCCTGTAATCATCTAGAGCTAATTTCAGCAAACAGAGGTAATTTTAATAGTCATTGCAGTTACTCTTCAGTTCAGTCCTGATGAGGAACAACAGACAATCGCTTCAGGCAGACGCTGGGATGATTCCTTTGAAAATGCGCGACCGACTTCCTTCCTCTTCCTCTCTAGGCCGATGGGACCCACCAAATCAACCATCTAACCAATCCAACCGACTCTTGGAACTGTTCTTCTGAATGGAACCCATATCAAGTTTGGTATACCGTAACAAACAGCGAAATTTCGAAGAAGAGATTCACAATTCGTCGCGGAGTTAAGTCGTCCGAGAGCGTTACGGATATACTGTACAGTTTCCGATTGGAAGCTTAACAGGAACAACATTGTTCATCACAAACATATTACATCCTCTGGAAGACAGTTCGCTAAAGATCATGAATAAAAAATCAGAGACGTTTTCGTTTTGAAGAAGTCATATAGTAACATCCAACAATGGAACAGCAAGTGGGTAAAGTAACAATAGAAGAGAATTCATCCTTCGTCGCTCTCCGTAAAGTGGCTTTCAGAATTTGGAAATTTGTGGTAAGGTCTTATGTAACCAAACTGCTGAGGTCATCGATCCCTAAGCGTACACGCTACTTAATTTAACTTATGCTAAGGAAAACACACACACCCATGCCCGAGGAAGGACTCGAACCTCCGACGGAGGGAGCCGCGCGGGCCGTGACAAGGCGCCTTAGACCGCGCGGCTACCCCGCACGGCTGAGAATTCGGAAGAAGCAGTACACTGAATAGCCAAATAAACTGGTACACCTGGCTAATATCGTGTAGGACCCCCATGAGCACGCAGAAGTACTGCAACACGACGTGGCATGGACTCAACTAATGTCGGAAGTACAGTTCTGGGTGTATGGGGTGTCTCATTGTCCTGCTGGAAGTGCCCGAGTTCGTCGGAATGCACAGTGGCCATGAATGAATGCAGGTGATCAGACAGGATAATTACGTACGTATCACCTGTCAGAGTCGTATCTATACGTATCAGGGGTACCATATCACTCCAGCTGCACACGCTCCACACAATTACAGAGCCCCCAACAGCTTGAACAGCTCCCTGCTGACATGCAGGGTTCATAGATTCATGAGGTTGTTTCCATACCTGTATACGTCCATCCGTTCGATACAATTTGAAACGAGACTCGTCCGACCAGGCAACATGTTTCCAGTCAGCAACAGTCCAATGTCGGTGTTGATGGTGCCAGGCGAAGCGTAAAGCTTTGTGTCTGCAGTCATCAAGGGTAGACAAGTGGGATTTCGGCTCCGAAAGCCCACAACGATAATGTTTCTCTGAATGGTTCGCACGCTGACATTGTTGATGGCCCAGCATTGAAATCTGCAGCAATTTGTGGAAGGGATGCACTTCCGTCACGTTGAACGATTCTCTTCAGTCGTAGTTGGTCCCGTCCTTGCAGGATCTTTTCACGGCCGCAGCGATGTCAGAGATTTAATGTTTTACCGGATTCCTGATATTCATGGTACACTCGTGAAACGGTCGTACGGGAAAATTCCTACTCCATTGCTACCTAGGAGATGCTGTGTCCCATCGCTCGTGTGCCGAACTATAACACCACGTTCAAACTCACTTAAATCTTGATTATCTGCCTTTGTAGAAGACGTAACCGATCTAACAACTGTGCCTCACAGTTGTCGTCTTATATAGGCGTTGCCGACCGAGCGCCGTATTCTGTATGTTTACATATTTCTGTAGTTGAGTAGTCATACCTATACCATTTACCTTAGCGCTCCAGTGGACATGCAGATACTGATGCGGCATTTGCCAACTACAGAGCTGATATAGATTTATCTTCGGAAATAGTATGTATTATTATTAGCGAAACAAAAGTTTGCCAATTTCAAGTGATATACACTAATGAGACAAAACATTATGACCACCCCACCATGCGCACGAATGGTGACTATTGGCGTTGCAGACACGTGACGAGCCAAGGAAAGTATATAAGAGGAACAGATACGAATCGGTAATGATTCCAGCTATGGTACGGGATGCAAATGGGGAAATAATTGAGGTAAACTACTTTGCCAAGGGCAGACTGTTAAGGCCCGACACGTGGAGACGACTATCTCGCAAACGGCTGTCTGTGTGCTACTGTCGTGTGCATCTATGGAAAGTTGATGAAGAACGGGAAAACCATGAATAGGCGACAAGGTGTTCAACATCCACGCTTTATCGCAGAATATGGACCTCGGAGGCTTGCCAGATTTGTAAAGCAGAATAGGCGGCAACTTGTGGCAGATCTGAGAACAGAATACAATGCAGATGCAGGAGCATATGCTTCGGAGCACATTATTGAACATGGCACCCTGCAGCACATGAACCCAACCTATTCCCATGTGCACCCAAGAAAATCGCCAATTGCTGTAGGTCAATGGAAACGTGTCGTTTGGTTGGGTGACTCACTTTTCTTGTTACACCATGTCGATTGTCGAGTCCGAATACGCCGTCACTTAGGCGAACAGGCCGGTTGTGTGAGAGTTACACTATGGGGGACATTCACTTGGGGTTCCATGGTAGCTGTGGTAGTAATTGAAGGCACAATTACAGCTGTGGTCTCCTTTATTGCGGATCACCTGCATTCATTCATGCCCGATGTCTTCGACGACAGCGATGTCATCTTCCAGAAGGATTAGTGTAGGTGTCACACGATCAAAATAGTGCAACGGTGATTTCAGGAGCATTTTAGGGAACTCACGTTGACGTCTTGCCCACCAAATTCACCTGATCTGAATGCGATAGAACACATCTGGAACGTTGTCGGGCTCCAGATCTGCGTCAATAATTCATTCACCGGTCCATAATTTACGGGATTCGGATGACCTATGCGAAGACGTACTTCCGGAAATGTACCAAGGATTTGTCGAATGCATACCATGCAGAACTGCTACTACATTTCGTTCCAAAGGTGAACCAACACGTTATTAAGCACATGAGCACAATGTTTTATCAGTGTATGAGTGGTAAAGTTATATATTATAAGAAGTTATATGAGGTTTGATGAGCATATTTGCGATGTGTATTGGATTCCCCGTTTATTTCTCTGAAGATTTTGTGGCTGTACTCCTAGGGATGCATGTTAGCATCATCAAAGATTCACCAATATGGAATAAAATCACCGACAGATAAAGAATCATACGGGATTCCATGACGGAAAGAATTCCAATGTTGAATGAACATTTCTACGACAATTAAACGGCCCAGTCATATTAATGTGACTACCTATCAAAAGCCTGAATAGCCACCTTCTGCAGCGCAGAAGTGCAGAAAGAGAGTCAGTGACGTTCTAGAAGGTACGGAAAGGGATTTGAAACCATGTCGACTCCAGTGAAATGGGCAGCTGCGATAGGTTTCTCGGCTGAGGATCCACAGAGTGAACATTCCGATCGATGTGGTTCTACAGACACGATTGGGTTTTAATCCAGGAAGTTAGTGGCCATGAGAGTACGGCAAACTCATTCTGGTGCTCTTCGAACTATGCACCTACAATGCAAGTCGTGTGACAAGTTGCACATTCTTTCTGGTAGATACCACCGTGCCAAAGAAAAGCAATGTACATGTAGAGGTGCACATGGCCCCAAGCGTAGATGTATACTTGTGTTGATACACTGTATCTTCCAGAATGACGAGATCACCCAGGGAATGCCACAAAACCATTTCCCGGACCATAATGCTCCCTCCTTCGCCCGGATCCTTCCAACGATTGTCGCAAAGCCGTACACGCCAATGTGGAGCCTATGGAGCATAAAACGTATTCATCTGAAGTTGTCACCTGTCGTCACTCAGTGGACGCCCAGTTGCCGTCGTTCTCCCTGTCATCTATGGTCCGTGGTGCACCACAGTTGCCTCGACTTCAGCTTTGGATAGCACCATTTTGCCATACACGGCGAACATTACCCACAGCGGCACGCGAACAGTTTACAAACTTGGCCATTTCGGAAATGTTTGATCCAAAAGCCAATGATCACACCCTATTGGACGTCCTATAAAACGTTCCCTTCCTGCATTACAATAACGACTGTACTGTTTCCCGCGTCCCTCCGACACGCTTTATATACCCTCCAGCTGCTGTCTGTGAGCGGTTATTGCACGTCGACATTGAACATAGGAGGTAGTCACATTAATATGACTGCACCCTGTACATATTACTGCATGAGATGAAATGTCACATTATGGAAATCGCATGGGGAGGAATCGGGACTGCACGGAGGACGTGTAAGAGCTTCCCAGAGAAACTTCCGTAGCGTAGTCGAAACTACTTTGGTAATATTTGTCCCCACCCACGTGTTGTCAAGGTTGCTTCGAGTACGCTGCAGAAGTTTCGCTTGGAAGCCCTTACCTCCTACACATCCTCCATACAGTCCCGATCTTTCCTTGTGCTATAAGGGGCTTTCAAAAAGAAACGAGCCGGGGGCTTAATTACAGAAATCAGTACCTGTATGTTAGAAGAATTGGCTCTGGCTGTTGAGACACTTGTCCCACTGTGTTACAAGGTGGTTAATGGCTGTCTCAAAAAATTCCCGGGGCTGCGATGTTAACCAGTTCCGCACGTACAGATGGACGTCGTCGTCCGAGGTGAATCGTTTGCCCCTGGGCCAAAAATGGCGTAATCACAGGGAGAGAGGTCCAGACTGTATGGAGGGTGGCCGAGAACCTCCCATTTGAATTTCTGCAGGAGTGCCGCGATTATATTGGCCGTATGAGGCTTTGCGTTGTCGTGGAGCAGAATGACCCCACGGGTGAGACTACCTCGTCGATTTGATTTGATCGCTCGGCGATGGGTGATCAAGGTTTGCGAGTAACGCTGCGCGTTCACTGTTGTCCCGTGCTGCAGGAAGTGAATCAGAAGGGGATCTTTTTTGGTCCCCTTTAAAAGGCTCTGAGAGGCAAACGATTAATCTCGGAAGTGGTTAACATAGCAGCCCTGGGAATTTTATGAGACAGCCATTCACCGCCTTGTGTCACAGAAGGACAATTTCTGAACAGCCAGGGTCAATACTTCTAACATACAGGTATTGGTTTCTGTAGTAATGGCTCCGGCTCGTTTCTTTTTGGACTCCCTTATATTTCCAAAAATTTGGAGCCCTGAAGAAGGACATTCGCGGCCGTCGATTTGCTTCAGACGAAGATGTCCATGCTTGGGTAATATCATGGTTCTATAGCCAAACGAAAACATTTTTTCGTGAAGACATTAACCGTCTTGGCTCACAGTTGTATTTACAGTCTGAAGATTACTTCTGAAATAGCAGACATTACTCACTTCTCACCATCTGTCTCGTTTACATTTGACTACTCTTTATACGAGGACGCGCTGAAAAGTATGTCTTCGAATTTTTTATGTGAAAGCTCTTCAAATTTTTTAAATAAAGCAAACGTTATTAACATTCTACACTTTATTTTTCATATATCAAACTTACGTCTCAGCATAGTCACCCCAGCGACGAACACAATTCTACACCAAGGAGAGACCAGTTTTGCTGATACCGTCGGCCTAGAATTTTTGGCTTTGTTGACTGAACCACAACCTCAACTCTGCTTGAACCTCTTCGTCACTTTCAAAGTAAAGTCCTCGAAGATGCTCTTTAAGTTTTGGAAACAGATCGAAATCGGATGTTGTCAAGTTGGAACTGTCTGAAAAATGATTGATGATGGTGAACCCAAGGCGTTGGATTGTTACAGATCTCGCAGCACTCGTGTGTAGTCTTGTATTTTCATGCTGAAGGAGTGAGTGCTCCATGTGTGGACGAGCTCTTCGAACTCGAAAATCGATTACAGCAAGCTGTTTCTCACGCACCGACATACACTGGGATGACAAAAGTCATGGTATAGCAATATGCATATATAGGGTGATTTTTTCCACCGTGTACAAACTCTAGGGATTGATCGATGAGAGGATATGGAACAAAAAAGGTCTAATGAATTTATGTCCGGAAATGCATGGTTTCCATGCTAGAGACCATTTATTTAATCATACTTTGTTACAGAGACTGCGGTCTAATATGTGCTGTACCATGCAGCCACAGTTACAGTACGTGTTGAAAATGGTTTACATGTGCCTCAACGCATGCATGTACGCATTGTAACATGTTCTGTTTCACGATTACATCGGTCAGGCTGTATACGAACAGTGTGAAAGGGAGCAGGAATATGCTGTTCCAGTGTCTCCTCATCTGGAATGGGCTCTGCGTACACGATACTTTTGAGATGACCCGATAATCGCACAGGGTGAGATCTGATGAACGAGCGTCCATGCAACTGGACCCCTCACTAGATCCATCTACCAGGGAAGACAGGATTGAAATACGTCTGGACGCTAGCAGCGAAACGGGTTGGAGCACCATCAAATAGCAGCCACATAACCCTTCGTATCATCAATGGTACTTCTTCCAGCAGGGGAGGCAAAGCCACCCGCAAGTAACGCCCATAGTTCCGGCTTGTTATGTGACGTGGAAGGAAGGTTGGTCCGAAAATGCAGTCACCAATTACACCGGCCCACACATTCCAGCTGCACCGATGCTGATGTTTAGCTATCACCATACCATGGGTGTTCTGCATACTATCTCACAGATGCCTGTTATGAAGTTGAAAATACCACTACGCGCTAGGGTGGCCTCGTCTATGACTAGGATGGATGATACAAATCCCTGAATCGTGGTTGCATACGGAAGAAACCTATGACAAAACTTCTCCCGAAGAGGAAAATCTGTCACTAGTAAGCCCTGCACACGCTGTAAGTGATAAGAGTAGTAACAATTATCATGAGGAATGTTCCACTCGGTCGTCTGGCTCACCCTGTACTGGCAGGCCAACTGCCTGGAAATGACATGGCGCTCGCCTTCCACAGTTTTAATCACATTTTCCGCCAAGTCTGGTGTCCGAACATTTCAGGTACGTCTTTCATGATTTCCTGATTCCTGAAACGACCCTGTCTCAGACAAACGGCGAAACACTGTTGCAAATATTGAATGCTGTGGTTGTTGCCGGCTGGGATGGGCCTCATACAACGCTGCTGCCCGCCGCCCGTTGCCATTTGCCTTTCCGTGAGTGAACACCGACAATCTCTCGATTCGAATACGGAATCATTGTGGACAACGCTGTATCACATCCACTACAAAGTGAGTTAGCAAGCCGCGCGGTATTAGACCAACGGTCTAGGGCGCTGCAGTCATGGACCTCGCAGCTAGTCCCGGCGGAGGTTTGAGTCCTCCCTCGGGCATGGATGTGTGTGTTTGTCCTTAGGATAATTTAGGTTAAGTAGTGTGTAAGCTTAGGGACTGATGACCTTAGCGCCGACCGGTGTGGCCTAGCGGTTCTAGGCGCTACGGTCTGGAACCACGCGACCGCTACGGTCGCAGGTTCGAATCCTGCCTCGGGCATGGATGTGTGTGATGTCCTTAAGATAGTTAGGTTTAAGTAGTTCTAAGTTCTAGAGGACCTCAGAAGTTAAGTCCCGTAGTGCTCAGAGCCATTTGAACCATTTGATGACCTTAGCAGTTAAGTCCCATAAGATTTCACACACATTTGAACTTTTTTTGGAGTTAGCAAGAGAAGTGAATCGGACATAACTTTACCAATTACTGTGGTAGGAGAGGGTGCTAGAGCATGACGTATGGGGAACAGTACCACCCTCTAGGAGGAAACCATGCATACTGTAACTGTGGCGGCATGGTACAGCGCGTATTAGACCGCAGTCTCTGTAACAACTGACTGAATAAATGGTCCCTAGTACGGAAACCATGCATTTTCGGACATAAGTTCATTACACCTTTTTTGTTCCGTTTCCTCTCTTCGATCAACACCTAGAGTTTATATACGGTGGAAGAAATCACCCTGTATACACATAGCGGTGATATCGCATACACAAGGTAGAAAAAGGCAGTACTCGTACATTGGCAGAGCTGTCTTTCGTAGTCAGGAGGTTCGTGTGAAAAGCTTTCCGACGTGATTATGGTCGCACGACGGGAATTAACAGACTTTAAAGGCGGAATGGTAGTTAGATCTAGACGGATGGGACATTCCACTTCGAAAATAGTTAGGGACTTCAATGTTCCTAGATCTACAGTCTCAAGAGTATACCGAGAACACCAAATTTCAGACATTACCTCTCACCATGGACAACTCAGTGGCAGATGGTCTTCACTTAACGATCGAGAGTAGCGGCGTGTGCGTAGTGTTGTCAGTGCTAACAAACAAGCAACACTGCCTGGAACAACCTGAGAAATCAATGTGGGAAGTACGACGTACGTACCCGTTAGGACAGTGCGGCGAAATTTGATGTTACTGGGCTATGGCAGCAGATGAACGTACCTAGTGTCTTTCTAACAGCAAGACATCGCCAGCAACGCCTGTCCTGGACTCGTGACGATATTGGCTGGACACCATACGAATGGAAAATCGTGGCCTGGTCGGATGAGTCCCGATTTCAGTTGGTAAGTGCTGATGATAGGGTTCGAGAGTAGCGCAGACCCCACGAAGACATGGACCCACTTTGTCAACAAGGCACTGTGCCAGCTGGTGGTGGCTCGATAATGGTGTGGGCTGTGTTTACATGGAATGGACTTGGTTCTCTCAGGTCCAACTGAACCGATAATTGACTGGAAATGTTTATGTTCGGCTACTTGTAGACAGTTTGCATTCATTGACTTCATGTTCCCAAACAATGATATAATCGGGCCACAATTGTTAGCGATTACTTTGAAGAACATTCTGTACACTTCGAGCGAATGATCTGGCCATCCAGACCGACCGACATGGATCCCATCGAATATTTATGGGACATAATCGAGAGGTCATTTCATGCACAAAATCCTGCACTAGCATCACTTTCGCAATTATGAAGAGCTATAATGCGGCGTGGCTCAGTAGTTTTGCAGGGGACTTCCAACGACTTGTTGAGACCATTACGCGTTGAGCTGCTGAACTACGCCGGGAAAGATTACGTCCGACACAATACTGGGAGGTATCCCATGACTTCTGTCACCTAAGTGTGGTTGCGTTACATAATTCCGCGTTACACGCTACAATTAGGTGCCCTCTAGCGGCAGAGGGTTGCAAATACTGTACGTAAACATGAAGAATAAAAATATAGAATATTAATAGCGTTTGCTTTGTTTAAAAAGTTTTAAGAGTTTTCACATAAAAATTTCGGAGGCGTTTTATTACTGTACATTGATAATTTTTACTTATGGACCACCTGACAGCAACTGAATAAAACCCAGTATTAATTTCATACGCGTTTCGCCTTTATTTTCTGCAAGGCATCATCACTGGCATGGAATATGTACATATGTTTGCAATTTAATTTCCATTTTGGTCACTGTACTTAAAGGATATAAACAGTTCTGGTGGTTGGTATTTGCTATTGAGTAATAATGTTTTGAACTGTACTTACAGGTTGCGTGGATGATTTCCTACATATTACGCTCCTATTGCATTTTTGGTGTTGTTGTTCTTCTTACGAATGCCAATTTGCGTTTGTTTCCCACATTCCACAGGACTACGAACTGAACACTTGTTGCGATGCAATGTTTTGGTTTCTGTTGCCGACTGTCAAATGTTTTTGCCAAAGATCGAATGTTATTTCCAGATTTTCGAGTGTAATTATTGAATTATCTGTGATCTGTTCGTGTATGCATTTGTGTGTGCGTTTGTGTGTGTGTGTGTGTGTGTGTGTTTTGGTGTGATATAATACAGCACAAAAAAATTATATCACACCAAAACACACACACACACACACACACACACACACACACACACACACACACACGCACACACACACACACACACACAAATGCATACACGAATAGATCACAGATACTTCATTAATTACACTCGAAAGTTTGGCAATAACATTCGATCTTTGGCAAAAACATTTGACAGTCGGCAACAGAAACCAAAACATTGCATCGCAACAAGTGTTCAGTTCGTAGTCCTGTGGAATGTGGGGAAACAACCGCAAATTGGCATTCATAAGAATAAGAACACCACCAAAAATGCAACAGGAGCGTAATACGCAGGAAATCATCCACGCAACCTGTAAGTACAGTTCAAAACATTACTACTTAATAGGAAATACGAACCACCAGAACTGTTTATATCCTATAGGTACAGTGACCAAAATGTAAATTAAATAGCAAACATATGTACATGTTCCAGGCCACTGATGATGCCTTGCAGAAAATAAAGGCGAAACGCGTATGGCACTAAAATTGTGTTTTATTCAGTTGCTGTCAGACGGTCCATAAGTAAAAATTATCAGTATACCGTAATATTACACGCAACTGAGGAAGGCAGGACTACAAAAGTTTCGGAGGCGTTGTTTTTCAGCACACCCTCGTAAAATACTGGGGAAATGCAATGTATATATAAAAGGGATTGCTTACAAGGACTCATGTGACCCAGCATAGATTATTGATCCAGTGTGTGTGAGCCATCCAAACGACACCTAACAGGGGATATTGAATGTAAACGAAGAGAAGGTCACAGGTTTATTTGGTCGATGGGTGACGGTTACGGAGATGATAAAAGAACTGAACTGGCAGACGCTTGAAGATAGACGTAAACTATCTAGTGAAAGGCTAATAACAAAGTTTCAAGAACCAGCTTTAAGCGAGGAATCTACGAACACATTACAGCCCTCTACGTATCTGTCCTGTAGAGTTCGCGAAGACAAAATTTGACTAATTACAGCGCGCACAGAGGTGTTTAAGCAATCGTTCTTCCTATGATCTATACGTGAATGGAATGGAAATAAGCCCTAATAACTGGTACAGAAGTATTCTCTCCCATGTACTTCACATCCTTTCGCAGAGTATAGCTATAGAGTTACAGGGAAGACTAATTTACTTGTTCGAGTTAGAAATGCGCACATTTTCTCGAGAAGGAATTAACGACCTCTGTAGCACTACAAATACGTTTAGGTTAATACAGTGATTTACCGCTTAGTTATTCTTCAAGAAGCTAGAAGCTAATAGTGAATTGAAAACCAAAATTAATTTAGTTTTCCGGGAAACTTCTCTTTCATCGCAGTTCTGACGTAAGACAGAGCGCTTGTTTCGCGCGCGCCTCAGCTTACGTCATCCGAGTGTCGTATGAGGGCGATTTTATGGTGTGATCTTCCGCTGTGGAAAGACTTGCTCGACTAGGCCAGCAGCTGGGCTCCTCGTTTGCGGTTCGAACAGGTTCACGACGCTGGCGGAAGTGGGCAACCTGTTGTGTTCCGCGGGCTGCCTCCACGACCCACTTAGCAAAAGTCGTACGAAGCGCTTTGGAAACCACGTGGAAAGAAAACATCGTACGATAAGGTGCACTGACAAAGCACTACGCCCATATTCGGCATAAATCGCTATCTGGACATATAAATTTATGGAGTTCTTTGACATCTCTTCTCGCTACAGACAAATTTCGATTTTTGTTTTTCAGTGAAAATCTGCCCAACTCATTTGCCTGTTTTTTGAGTGAACAAAGGTTGGACGCTCGTATAATATTTTTGCCGTCAAAGACACATTAACGCATAAAACGCAAAACAAATGAAACAGACTCTGAAGAATCATTAAAACTGAAGTGATATAAGGTGTTCTCAGGGAAGCGTCCTGGGACCTCTGCTGTTCCTGATCTATATATATGACCTGGGTGACAATCTGAGCAGTTCTCTTAGGTTGTTCGCAGATGATGCTGTAATTTACCGTCTAGTAAGGTCATTCGAAGACCAGTATCAGTTGCAAAGCGATTTAGAAAATATTGCTGTATGGTGTGGCAGGTGGCAGTTGACGCTAAATAACGAAAAGTGTGAGGTGATCCACATGAGTTCCAAAAGAAATCCGTTGGAATTCGATTACTCGATAAATAGTACAATTCTCAAGGCTGTCAATTCAACTAAGTACCTGGGTGTTACAATTACGAACAACTTCAGTTGGAAAGACCACGTAGATAATATTGTGGGGAAGGTGAGCCAAAGGTTGCGTTTCATTGGCAGGACACTTACAAGATGCAACAAGTCCCCTAAAGAGACAGATTACACTATACTCGTTCGTCCTCTGTTAGAATATTGCTGCGCGGTGTGAGATCCTTACCAGGTGGGATTGACGAAGGACATCGAAAGGGTGCAAAAAAGGGCAGCTCGTTTTGAATTATCACGTAATAGGGGAGAGAGTGTGGCAGATATGATACGCGAGTTGGGATGGAAGTCATTAAAGCAAAGACGTTTTTCGTCGCGTCGTGATCTATTTACGAAATTTCAGTCACCAACTTTCTCTTCCGAATGCGAAAATATTTTGTTGAGCCCAACCTACATAGGTAGGAATGACCATCAAAATAAAATAGGAGAAATCAGAGCTCGAACAGAAAGGTTTAGGTGTTCGTTTTTCCTGCGCGCTGTTCGGGAGTGAAATGGTAGAGAGATAGTATGATTGTGGTTCGATGAAGCCTCTGCCAAGCACTTAAATGTGAATTACAGAGTAATCATGTAGATGTAAATGTAAAGCTCCGGACACGTCCGATGATGCTTTGACCTGTGGCGAAAACTATGTGACTCTCTACTTAATGTCGAACGTCAATATAGAATTTTTTCTAAGTTTGATTCCACCGAGGATAACTATGATCCCTCGCCCACTCCCCTTCCCTCATCACTTAATAAACTGTGTTTAATTTTGTACTTAAAACGCCAAACTAACTAGTATTTGTGGTTAACACGTTACGGATTTAAAGCTGTCGAAATAATCCACTATCTTGTTGCCTTCATACAACCATTGAGTCAGGAGAGAGCTGACCCCGTGGTGTGCCGTCACTACAGTGGAGGGCTGTTAATGGTCGCTTCTTTGGCGTTTTCAATCAGTCCTGAGGCTGAAAACGTACGCAGTGAACTGAAGTAGGCTCTCTTTACTGGTGCTGTGTACTGCGTGCATCAAAACTGATTAAAAGCGACAAAGAAGGTCCATTAACAGCTGTCCACTGCAGTGGACATAGTGCACCAAAAGGTTAATGAATTTCTTGATGACTCGCGCTCATTCTCCTCTACTGGAGGAACTTAGTTGAATATCTCGTCCGCCGCGAGGTTGTTACTAGCGAAACACAACAACAGGGAGAGTAGTGTGGTGCAGGATATCGACGTTTACCTTAAGCAAAAACACTAAACCACAGCTGAACAGTGTTTAAATTCTATGTCTCTCGAATAACAGTCCTGCGTCTTATCCACTGCACAGTCTCACTCCTTAATTACTGTCAATACACACTATATAGCTTTCTCAATAACTTTTAGTCACATCTGAACTATAACCCAATAAACAGCAATCTTAGCTAATAAAGCTGCCAATCATTCATATACAGCATAAATATAACTGCCTGTGATCACACCTGGAGAGCCATTTGTGTCTAATGATGACTCTCTGCCCTCATAACAATCATTGTAACTACCGTAGCTAGTATGGGTGTGAATTATTTGCTAATGGTAGTGAAACTAAGAAATGAAGTCCTCTCTGGAAATTAAGACGCACAAGAAACGAGGACCATCAGCCACTAACGACGAACACTTCAGGAAACGTCTGCACTTTGCTGATAGCATTGTCATACAGCATCTGTTCTCGGTCGATGCTGGAAACGTCAATTACTCTTCTCGTTTTTCCATCACTGTCAATAAATAACCTTGAACTGATGATCACGCAGTACTTATCTGAAGCCGCTCTATTGTCTCCGAGCATAAAACAAAATAGAAAAATTATTGTTACCTTCCATTCGGAAAGTGGGTGCACTCAGCGACTGTTATGTGGATTATAAATTATAGAGTGCAGCAATCAGTCGTCCATTTTTAGATTTTATTACGCAAATCCATTCATCGAGAATGGAAAATAGTGCATTGAGAATGGCTAGCCACTAGCCGAAATCTGGATTTGCGTAATAAAATCTAAAAAAGAACGGCTGATTGCTGCAGTCTATAATTTATAAGAAAAATTATTTTTAACGAGAAATAAATGTATTACTTATTTGTATTTTCTGTTACCAATCACTTTATTTTGTTTAATTTAACATATAGCAAAGCGTTTGAACCATATTCTGCTCATCTTGATTCTTTTGCACATACAAGAAAATTGTTACTTAATGATAAATTGTCTTATACTATTTGAAAATAAACTTGTTGTTTATTGTTCGATTCGGGTGTCGCTGTTGGGGTATTTGGAGGGAGGGGGGGGGGGGATAGTGGTTGGCCAAAGACTGATGTCTACTGTTGTCTTCTGCTTGTGTGAAGCTGTGTCTCGTTGTTTATTATGACTGACACTACAGTCTGCGTGGGATGCACATAGATTTGCATCCGCTCTTAATGGCGAGAAAATTGTGTGTTACACATTTTTATTTAACTGTTGTTCATTTACGATTTTGGCATCCCAAAGTTTCGTTTGCATGACTGGTACAATGACAGAGCTGTTGGAAGAACTTAAACTATTGCACTGTTTATTCTGGCACTGTTTTTATATGTAATTCACTATGGCGGCCTTAGAGCGTGTGAATGAGTATCAACTATCGCATTTTACATCGATATTCGTTATCCTGACTATCTAGTAGTCTTTGGTTTCACATTAGCATAACTTAAATCTTTTGCATTAGAACTAGCTTAAGACCACTGAAGATTTTGAGTTGTTGAAGTCGGTTATCTCATTAAGAATATTATCTCCGTATTTTGCATTATGAATGAAAAATTTATTCCATGATAATTGTCTTCGGTTTTCAAAGGATGGCCTGTGTCTTTAATACGTGTTCCTATTGCTGATTTGTCACATTCATCCAGTCTGTAGCAGGCTAAATGTTTTTTATATCAAATTATGAAACTTATGCTTCTTTGGTCCATGTAATATTTATTGCATAGGTTAGAGGTAAATTTGTAAATGCCAGATGCATCAAAATTTGTATCTGGAAGTTTTATGTAGCGAGTAAGCTACCTACTTAGGTTGTTAGCCAGTATGACCACAAGTAAGAAACAAATCTGTGTTTCGTGCGTACACTGGATGGCGCAGGAAATAGCCTATATGTAGTTTTTTCTTGTTTTGAATCCACCTACTCACCTCTAAAACGAAGTCAAAAATATTTCCTGAAACAACACAGAACAATAGTTACAAGGGACCCATTTTTAATGGGCTTATATATGCGAGTTCTTGTTTGTTTGGTTCGTATAGGGCATCTTTATACTATGCCGATCCATTCTACTTCATTAGGTATCTTTTATAATAATGCAGTTTGAATATGAATCCTAGTAACTTACTTGCTGATTTCCTACCGTTAAATACTATGTCAAATTCATTGCAATCTATTAACAAGGGAGTGTAACGAGAAAAAAACTACTGGTATCACTGAAAAGTGAGTTTTTTTCATTAAATCAACGAAACGTTGGCAACAGTGAAATTTAATGTACGGAGAAGTGTGTCGGAATAACAGCGGCATTTTAACACCTTGGCAAACTTGCGTTTACTAGACCGCAAGAGTGACGTCTGCTGCTGCACAGCGTTACATCTGAATAAAAACGATGCTTGGGAAGCGTGAGAGAAAGTTAGCTGTAAAACACAGCCGTGAGTACGTCTTACGACGAGTGCGCGAAAGGACCGAAGAACGTAACAGACCACGAGCTATGCAACGCACCAATGAACTGGGAAGAAATCGGCCTCGAGTTCTCCTGAGCACTTCACTTTCGATGTAATACTAACTTTATGAAATTCAAATAATATTGCGCTGTATTATTGTTGTCTTCGATTCGAAGACTGGTTTGACGCTGATCTCCACGCTACTGGCTACTTTATCCCGTACAAGCCTCATCACCGAATTACTGCAACCTACACAAATTTGAACTTGCTTACTGTATTCATCTTTTGGTCTCCATCTACTCCACCCCCCCCCCCCCCCCCCAACTTCCCTCCAATAGTAATTTGATTGATCCTTGATGTCTAAGAAAGTGACCTATAAACCGATTCCTTTGTTGGGCAAGTTGTACCACTAATTTAATTTCTCCCTGTTTCTATTTAGTACTTCCTGTTATCTACCCATCTAAGCTTGAGTATTTTTCTGTAGCACCACGTTTAAAAACCTTCTATTATCTTCTTCTCTGAATTTCTTATCGTCCACGTTTCACTTCCGTACGAGGCTAGACTCCAGACAAAGACCTGGGAAAAGAATTTCCGTCGTTTAAATTTATATTCGACATTAAAAAAATGCTCTTCTTCAGAAACACTTTTCTTACCATTGCCAGTCCTCTCTACTTCGGCCATCATAAGTTATTTTACTGCGCAAATAGCAAAACTCATTCACTACTTTTAGTGTCTCGTTTCCTGGTCTAATTACGTCAGCATCACCTGATTTAATTCGATTACGTTGTATGACTCATGTCTTGCATTTGTTGATATTTACCTTATATCTTCCGTTCAGGACATAGTCCACTACTCCTCCAAGTCCTTTGCTGCCTCTGACAGAATTTTTTAAAACAAGTCATGGGCAAACCTTAAAGTTCTTATTTCTTCTGCATGAACTTTAATTCCTTCTCCTTGAACTTTAATTCCTTCTCCAAATATCTCTTTGGTTTCCCTTTCCGCTTGCTAAGTGTGCAGATCGAATAAGATTGTAGATTGCGTACAATCCTATCTCACTCTCTTCTCAACCACTGCTTTCTTTCATGTCCTTCGACTTCTGTACAAGTTGTATTTAAACTTTAGCTCACTGTATTTATCGCTGTTACTTTCAGAATTTCAAAGGGTCTATTCCAGTCAACACTGTCAGAAGACAAGTATACAGATACCATGAACACAGGTTTCCATTCATTTAATCTAACTTCTAAGATATTGTTGCCTCGCGTGTTCCTACATTTCTTCGCAACTCAAACTAATTTTTCCCGAGGCAGGAATCTACCAGTTTTTCCAATCTTCTTTAAATAATTCGTGTCAATATTTTACAACCATGACTTACTAAACTGATAGTTCCATAATATTCACACCTGTCAATACCTGCTTGAAATATTACATGAAACTTCCTGGCGCGTTCGAGTCTCTGTCCGGTACACAGTTTTAACCTGCCAGGAAGTTCCATATCAGCGCACACTCAGCTGCAGAGTGAAAATCTCATTCTGAAATATTACATTCATCCTGAAGTTTGAAGGTATTTCCTCTGTCTCATACTCCTTTCACACCAAGTGACATGGACTTGTCGTGGCTGGCTCTCCCAAGGTACCAATAGTTCTGAGGGAATGTTCTGTATTCCAGGGGGTCTTGTTTCGATGTAGATCTTTCAGCGCGCTGTCAAATTCTTCTCGCAGTATTATATCTCCTATTTCATCTTCATCTACGCCCTTTCCTCTTTCCATAATACTGCCTTCAAGTTCATTTCCTTTGTATAGCCCCTCTACATATTCTTTCCACCTTTCAGTTTTCCCATTTTTGCTTGGTGCTGGTTTTTCGTCTGAGTTCTTGATATTTATACAGCTGCTTCACGTTTCTCCAAAGGCCTCTTGAATTTTCCTGTAGGCGGTGTCTATCTTTCCCCTATAGCCTTCCATTTACCCTCCAGTCATTCCTGCTTAGCCATTTCACACTTGCTGTCAATCCCATTTTTTAGATGATTGTATTCTCTTTAGCCAGTTTCGTTTCCTGTTACCGACAGGTTTATCATTAGACGGATATTCACGTTAAGATACATATTTATTCTTATTTACATTAGTTTTCACTTTTTATTTCGCCATGTGGTGAAAACACGCAAGTTAATGTAAGACCGAAATATTTTAACTTTAATCATTTGTTTACATTGTTTTCAGTCGTTATTAGGTACAATTACATTTAAGTGGGCCGTTGCTCACATCGTGTTTTCGTTGTAGGACATCACCACACCAAGGAGTTTTCATCACAACTGGCAATAAAAATTGAAAATTAATATACATCTATACTGTGCAAACCACCATGAAGCGCATGATAGAGCGTAAAACCTTCTGTAGTCGTTATTAGCGTTTTCTCCCATTCCATTCAAATATGGAGTGCTGAAAGAATGATTGTTCAAATGCTACAGTGCATGTCGCAGTTAATCTAATCTTTTCCTCACGATCGCTATGGAAGCGACAGGTACTGGATTGTAACATATTCCTTGAGTTCTTGAAACTTTGTAACTAGGCTTTCTCGGGACAACTTGAATCTATTTTCAAGGATCTTCAGAATCTTTGTGACACGCACCCACGGGTCAAACAAACCTGTGACAATTCGTGCTGCCCTTCCACGCATGCGTTCAATTTCTCCTGTTAGCCCTACGTGGTACAGCTCCCACTCACTTGAGCAATATACTAGGATGGGTAGCATAAATAAATTGCAAGCAATCTCCTTTGTAGATTGATTGCATTTCCCCAGTATTCTGTCAACAAAAAAGAGGTCTACCACTTGCTTTACCCACAACTGAGCATATGTGCTCATTCCATTTCATATCCCTATAAAGTGCAATACCCAGGTATTTGTATGATTTAACCGATTCCAACTGTGACTCATTATAGTCATAGGCTACTATGCTTTATTTTTCATTTTTAAAAGTGCACAATTTAAAGCAAGTTGCCAATCTCTGCACCACTTTGAAGTCCTATCAAGATCTGAATGAATATTTATGCAGCTTCTTTCAGGCAGTATTTTTTTATAGATAACTGTATCATTTGCAAATGTTTGAGCTTAGTATATATATTGTCCACTAGATCAGTAGTATACTAAATGAACGGCCAGGATCTCAACACACTCGACTCTCCACCCAAGATTACTTGCTGGGTTCTACCTACCAAAAAATCCTCAAGCCAGTAACAAATTTCGCTTGATATCCTATACGATCGTATTTTTGATAATAAGCGTGGATGTGGAACTTAGACAAATGCTTTTCGGAAATCAAGAAATACTGCATCTGCCTGACTACGTTGATCCAAAGCTTACAGTATGTCATGCAAGGAAAGTGCAAGTTGGGTTTGACATGATCAATGTTTCTGGAATCCATGCTGATTGGCACAGAAGAGGTCATTCTGTTCCAGACACCTCATTATGTTTGAGCCGAGAATATGTTCTAAGATTCTACAAAAAATCGATGTCAAGAATATTGGACGGTAGTTTTATGGATCACTTCTATTACCCTTCTTGTAAATGGAAGTGACTTGTCCTTTCTACCATCTAGTGGACACGGTGGTTTGTTCAAGGGATCTACGGTAGATTGTATTTAACAGAAAGACTAACTCATCCATGAAGCCGGCCGAAGTGGCCGTGCGGTTCTAGGCGCTGCAGTCTGGAACCGCGAGACCGCTACGGTCGCAGGTTCGAATCCTGCCTCGGGCATGGATGTGTGTGCTGTCCTTAGGTTAGTTAGCTTTAACTAGCTCTAAGTTCTAGGGGACTAATGACCTCAGAAGTTGAGTCCCATAGTGCTCAGCGCCATTTGAACCATCCATGAATTTCGTTCATTTTTAATGATTTCAGTTATTTCTTAACGTCATTGACACTAACATATACTTCATTTTTTCAGTGATTCAAGGATTAAATTGGGATAGTTCCTCTCGGTATTCCTTTTTAAAGGAATATTTGAAAACGCTTTTGCTTTGCTGTCCTCAATTTCATCTCATCCACAAGTGACTGGACGCTAATGTTGGAGCCACTAACAGCCCTTACATAAGACCAGAAATTCTTTGAGTTCTGTGAAAGATCATTTCTCAATATTCTGCAACGGTAGTCATCGAAGGCTTTAATCGTTGCTCTCTTGACAGACAAGCGCGTTTCATTTATCATCTCTCTATCTATATCCCTATGCTTTCTTTTACACCTATTATGCAATTGTCTCTGTTTCTTTAGACGTTTCTTTACAGATATCGGGTATCAAGGATGGTCCCTTCCGTTATGAACTGTTCTGCAAGGCACATTACTATCCTGCGCATGGGTAACTATTCTTTTACATTTAAGCTATGGTTCCTCTGCATGCTCTCGCCATGTGGTGAAAGTTTCAAGTTCCCCATTGAGATATGACACTACTGCTTTTTTTATCTAGTTTGCTTGATATGTACATCTACTTGTTTTAGTTGCCCTTTGTACTTTGGCAATCATCGTTGCCACAATTTCGTCATTGTCACTGACAGCAGTTTCGATGTAGACATAATCAAAGAGGTCAGTCTTATTTTTTGCTATTAGATGCTAAATATTTCCGTTATGAGTGATACTCTGAACTATATGTTCTAGGTTGTTTGCAGGGAAGGTACACTATGTGATCAAAAGTATCTGTACACCCCCAAAAACATACGTTTTTCATACTAGGTGCATTGTGCTGCCACCTACTGCCAGGTACTCCGTATCAGCGACCTCAGTAGTCATTAGACATCGTGAGAGAGCAGAATGGGGCGCTCCGCAGAACTCACGGGATTCGAACGTGGTCAGGTGATTGGGTGTCACTTGTGTCATACGTCTGTATGCGAGATTTCCACACTCCTAAACATCCCTAGGTCCACTGTTTCCGATGTGATAGTGAAGTGGAAACGTGAAGGGACACGTACAGCACAAAAGCGTACAGGCCGACCTCGTCTGTTGAGTGACAGAGACCGCCGACAATTGAAGAGGGTCATAATGTGTAACAGGCAAACATCTATCCAGACCATCACACAGGAATTCCAAACTGCATCAGGATTCATTGCAAGTACCTATGACAGTTAGGCGGGAGTTGAGAAAACTTGGATTTCGTGGTCGAGCGGCTGCTCATAAAGCCTAGTTTACATGACGACACTAGGTTGCACGCAACTGCGCTACCGGCCACTGCTCATGCGCGCCGCGCGTTTGCGCAACTCGTCGGTGAAACTAAACACTTTCGGCGTGTTCCAACTTTTGCGACACTAGTTGCGTAAGTTTTGAGGTTATGTGTGTTCGTAGAGTGTAAACAAACTGAAATATGCAGTGAGGAACGGAGATAATTGTTCGCTTTTTGAATATCTATGCTTTGCATAGGTGTTTGTGGAATTTCAGTGATGCTGATTACAAAAATAAACAATGTATTGCTGCTCCTGTGACCTTCATGTGCGATCAGAACACAGATAATTTGACAATATCTGAGCTGGAGGGCAAAATTTATTGAATTAGAAGCACATATACAACTGAATTAAGAAAAATACAAGCAAATGTAATTCTAGCTGTGGAAATGCTCTCGTCTACAAGACAAATCCCATCGTTCGAGTTGGCCGACTCTTTTTTTTTTTAAGGAATATTGTTGACAGGAGGGAAGGCTACATAAATCAAGAAGCTGCATTCTTTACTTAATATTCATCTACTTAAAATGTCGCAGCAGTGCTCCCCATTCACATATGCCTGAATTTTGAGATATTGTCACTGTACCGATCTATCTTCAAGAGAGTAGTTTGCAAACCATTCTCTTCTTAATGCGGCTTGTTCGAATAATTACTGCTGTTAATGTTAATAATTATTACTGTTAGTGCTAATAATTATTTGTGTCAATGAAAAAGTGTCATCACCACCTAAATCCGCATCTTATAGCATGTCGAGTGTTCTCGATTGTAATGCACGCAATGTGATATATAATTTCAGTTCTGGCGAAGTGCTTCATGCATTACAGTATCTTTATTCATTATCGCAAAATTAACTCTATTTAGAAGAAACGTGAACAGTTCTGGTGACATTCTAAGATAATTAAAAGAATTTCTTGGGTCTTCCATTACAAATGCGGCCTGTTCGAATAATTACTGCTGTTAATGTTAATAATTATTACTGTTAGTGCTAATAATTATTTGTGTCAATGAAAAAGTGTCATCACCACCTAAATCCGCATCTTATAGCATGTCGAGTGTTCTCGATTGTAATGCACGCAATGTGATATATAATTTCAGTTCTGGCGAAGTGCTTCATGCATTACAGTATCTTTATTCATTATCGCAAAATTAACTCTATTTAGAAGAAACGTGAACAGTTCTGGTGACATTCTAAGATAATTAAAAGAATTTCTTGGGTCTTCCATTACAAATTAGTTCAGCAAGAACGCTGGTCAACCGAGCTGACGTCTTTTCTTCATCCAGTCACGAATCGAAACACGTTTCTTATTTTTTTTCTTACGCAGCGATTCCACGCAACAAGCTTTAACTCCATCACAACTCATGCGACTTGCAGTTGTCAAAACTTTCATTTCAGACACGACTCAGGAATCCACAAAACGACGAAACTAAAGTGTATACTGGTTTCGCCGTGTCGACCGTCAAATATGAAACCATTTGCGTGCAACTCATTCCACGCAACGAGTGGCGCAACCCAGTGTCGTCATGTCAACTAGGCTTAAGCCCCAGATCACGCCGGTAAATGCCAAATGACGCCTGGCTTGGTGTAAGGAGCGTAAACATTGGGCGGTTGAATAGTGGAAAAACGTTGTGTGGAGTGACGAATCACGATACACAATGTGGCGATCCGAGGGTGTGGGTATGGCGAATGACTGGAGAACGTCATCTGCCAGCCAGTGTAGTGCCGAAGGGGGTGATTCTGGTGGCCTATTGAAGGATCCAATTGCAATTTTATGGCCACCGCTGACACTGACTCTTGCCCAAACAATTCTGTATGCAGCTTCAGTGGATTTGAGTTTATTGTCTACTGCGACAAATACGGCACCTACATTTCCAATGAACTCGTCCTTTCGATGTACGCTTAAATTTCCCCCAAAAATCTCACTGCTGTCAGCTTCAGGTTTTTCCCTGATTTCTGCACCTAGTTATATGTGAGCTACACTGCTTTTCAGCAGCGCTTCAAACTCTGGTGTTTCGAATACTTCGATAGTCAACTACTATGATTTTAACACTCTAGCCTGTGGGAGGGATTTCTTTGGGTCTTACACTCGTTATTGTGGCTCTCCAACAGTTGTTAATGTGACGCATGGCTGTTTACTTTTACCCACTGCTTCGTTCATTTCTGAAATAAGATGAGGTGGTCAAGCGTTTCACTCACAGTCAACAATCAGAGCAGAAAACCATTTAGATTCGTTTCAAAACGGTACAGATATTGCTGTTCAGGCACGACTCAGAAACCGCTCCCGTTTTTTTACTTCCGTCAGTACTTCTTTTATACCTTCCAAACTTCACAGAATTTCTCCTGTAGCGTGCCACTACTAGTGCTCCTGGAAGAAAGAATGCTAAAAAGTCACACAACACGATAGGCTTAGTCACAGCCTAGAGGACTTGTATGTGTCTTGCCTGCATAGCTCAATCGATAGGGTATTCCTCCTCGAACTTTCCAAGATTTCGGCTTCTAGTACCTGTCCAGCATACAGTTTTAACCTGCCAAGAAGTTTAAAATTAGGCAACACTCACAAGGGAACCTTCCCATCGCACCCCCCTCAGATTTAGTTATAATTTGGCACAGTGGATAGGCCTTGAAAAACTGAACACAGATCAGTCGAGAAAACAGGAAGAAGTTGTGTGGAACTGTGAAAAAATAAGCAAAATATACAAACTGAGTAGTCCATGGGCAACATAGGCAACATCAAGGATAATCTCGGAGTAGGAGCGCCGTGGTTCCGTGGTTAGCGTGAGCAGCTGCGGAATGAGAGGTCCATGATTGAAGTCTACCCTCGAGCGAAAAGTTTACTTACTTTATTTTTGCAAAGTTATGATCTGTCCGTTCGTTCATTGACGTCTCTGTTCACTGTAATAGGTTTAGTGTCTGTGTATTGCGACTGCACCGCAAAACCGTGCGATTAGTAGACGAAAGGACGTGCCTCTCTAATGGGAACCGAAAACATTTGATCCAGGAAAATACGTCTGATATATTCTATACGACACTGGTGACGGCATGTGCGTCACATTACAGGAATATGTTGTCCCTAAATTGCACACTTGGCGAATGGGTAAAAAGATTCTTCTACCTTGCACGATTTAGATTTTCTTGTGGATGTGATAATCACTGCCAAAAGTGATGAAAACATAAGAGTGTGTCACATAAACTGCAACGAATGAATGCAACAGTTTCACAGACGCACAGTTTTCTCTGTGCTCTGTCAAAACATATGTTTTTAACGTTTTCAATTTTTTCCGTGTGTGGACAGTCAAATCCTGCATATGTCCAAGCAAATCTGAACATGTCCTGGAATTCTGGAGAGCGAAATTAATTATGTGTGAGTGCCTGAACTCTGATAATTGTCCGAAAATAAAAATTTGAACTTCTCACTGGGGGGAAAACTTGAACTTACGACTTCTTGTTCCGCAACTGCTCACGCTAACCAGGGGACCACGGCTCTCCTGTGCCCATATTATCCTTGATGTTACCTATATTGTCCATGGACTACTCAGTTCGTATATTTTGCTTAGTTTTTCACAGTTCCACACAACTTCTTCCTGTTTTCTCGATTGATCTGTGTTCAGTTCTTCAAGGCCTGTCCACTGTGCCAAATTATAACTAAATCTGAGGGGGGTGCGATGAGGAGGTTCCCTTGTCAGTAATAATTAAATCTGGAGGAAGACTACATGATTAAATTTGTAGTTACTGTGGGGTATAGAGGATGCACAAATGGCAGCAACAGTAAATCCAACCCGGGTAGGCGTACAGACAAACTGAGCTTGGATGTCTGACACTGGTATGTCAGTCCATGTTGTTTCAACTGTATGCTTGAGTTCATCAGTCGTAGTGTGTGGCTAGTGGGGGTGTGGCAGTCTCTCAGTCACCAAGTCGGTGGGAAATCTGCATATTGTGCTGGCCTGGCAACAGTCGTCGCCCTCTGTACCGAGATAGTGAGGACGGTACGAACAATACGCGGTCTTGCGTTGTCTTGTTTAAATTTACCTTCACGGAGACCTCGAAGACAGGGCACGGTTACTGGATTGAAGATGTCGTAAATGTAACGGCTGCTGTTCAGATTATAGGCTATGTGAAATAGACGTGATCGTGTTGTGTCTAATGGGCCGTATGAATAAATTGAAGGAAACGTTTTTCCTTCGAATCTCGAAGCATAAGCATAGGAATTTATGAATAAAATGAGAAGCAAGAGATTTAGCTAGTGGAACGAAAGCTGAGAAAAAAATATTTTCCTTCGCCTTGAGCTCTGGCTTCGGCATTAAATAAACTGTAAGAACAAAGAGAAGCTGTGACTTCAAAATTGAAGCAATAGCTCCTAAAATGTGAAGGCTGCTCAGTAGTAGACTCACTTTTGCAGAGTGCAGATATGTCTCAACTAGCAGCACGTGTACAACATGAAAAATGCTGTACACCACGTTGATGTCCACATGGAGAGCATTATAAAACTCTATATCGTTTCAACGAAGAAAATGTTAAATGTACTGCGAATCATTTTCTGCCAACACCGGGCAAAGAAGAATGGAGCACTACTGTCAGAGCTGAGGATGAAGATTTTCCTTCGGCATGCAGCTGACCTCGGATTCCAGTCCGGCGTAGCTGAAGAAATGAGGATTCATCAAACTACAGTGAATAAAGTTTTTAAGAAGATAATGGAAAAAGCTGACTTGTGGATCAAATTTCCCTCGTCACCACATGATATGATTGTGGCAAAAAACAAGTGGCTAGAAAAAATGTAAATTTCCGAGCGCTATGGCTCTAATTGACTGCACGTACGTGCGATTTCCGAAACCTACGCAGTATGACGACGAATATATAATTGAAACAGTTAAGCTAGTGTAAATGTGCCTTTTGAGCCGGTTTTCTGTTTTGCAGTATGTATGTAGAGCTTCCTTATCAAACGTTCCAATAGTATATCTTGCTGCTTTGTACTGCATAATGTTGCGAAACATCTAAAGGATGAATTTTTTGAAGATATTGCACTGGATTTCCTGATGATGGCGATATTGAAGAAGAGCCTCTAACTTAGAGGTTCAAATGGCTCTGAGCACTATGGGACTTAACTGCTGTGGTCATCAGTCCCCTAGAACTTAGAACTACTTAAACCTAACTAACCTAAGGACATCACACACATCCATGCCCGAGGCAGGATTCGAACCTGCGACCGTAGGAGTCGCACGGTTCCGGACTGCGCGCCTAGAACCGCGAGACCACCGCGGCCGGCGCTCTAACTTAGAGGGAAATTCTTTGAGAGGACATGAAAAAAGACAACAAATTGCATCTATAATACAAAACGCTGGAGTTTCAATTATTTTAGTAATGAAAACATGCAAAACCGCTTATCGTCTACAACAAGTTGTTGTTGTTGTGGTCTTCAGTCCTGAGACTGGTTTGATGCAGCTCTCCATGCTACTCTATCCTGTGCAAGCTTCTTCATCTCCCAGTACTTAGTGCAACCTACATCCTTCTGAATCTGCTTAGTGTATTAATCTTTTGGTCTCCCTCTACAATTTTTACCCTCCACCCTGCCCTCCAATGCTAAATTTGTGACCCTTAATGCTTCAGAACATGTCCTACTAACCGGCCCCTTCTCCTTGTCAAGTGGTGCCACAAACTCCTCTTCTCCCCAATTCAATTCAGTACCTCCTCATTAGCTATGTGATCTACCCATCTAATCTTCAGCATTCTTCTGTAGCACCACATTTCGAAATCTTCTATTCTCTTTTTGTCCAAACTATTTATCGTCCATGTTTCACTTCCATACATGGCTACACTCCATACAAATACTTTCAGAAACGACTTCCTGACACTTAAATCTATACTCGATGTTAGTAAATTTCGCTTCTTCGGAAACGCTTTCCTTGCTATTGCCAGTCTATATTTTATATCATCTCTACTTCGACCATCATCAGTTATTTTGCTCCCTAAATAGCAAAACTCCTTTACTACTTTAAGTGTCTCATTTCCTAATCTAATTCCCTCAAGATGGCCCGACTTAATTCGACAACATTACATTATCCTCGTTTTGCTTTTGTTGATGTTCATCTTGTATCCTCCTTACAAGACACCGTCCATTCCTTTCAACTGCTCTTCCAAGTCCTTTGCTGCCTCTGACAGAATTACAATGTCATCGGTGAACCTCAAAGTTTTTATTTCTTCTCCATGGATTTTAATACCTACCCCGAATTTTTCTTTTGTTTTCTTTACTGTTTGCTCAATAGACAGATTGAATAACATCGGGGAGAGGCTACAACCCTGTCTCACTCCCTTCTCAACCACTGCTTCCCTTTCATGCCCCTCGACTCTTATTATAACTGCCATCTGGTTTCTGTACAAATTGTAAATAGCCTTTCGCTCCCTGTATTTTACCCCTGCCACCTTTAGAATTTGAAAGAGAGTATTGCAGTCAACATTGTCTAAAGCTTTCTCTAAGACTACCAATGCTTGAAACGTAGGTTTGCCTTTCCTTAAACTTTCTTCTAAGATAAGTCGTAGGGTCAGTATTGCCTCACGTGTTACAGTATTTCTACGGAATCCAAACTGATCTTCCCCGAGGTCGGCTTCTAACAGTTTTTTCCATTGTTCTGCAAAGAATTCGCGTTAGTATTTTGCAGTTGTGACTTATTAAACTGATAGTTCGGCAGTTTTCACATCTGTCAACACCTGCTTTCTTTGGGATTGGAATTATTATATTCTTCTTGAAGTCTGACGGTATTTCGCCTGTCTCATACATCTTACTCACCAGATAGTAGAGTTTTGTCAGGTCTGGCTCTCCCAAGGCCGTCAGTAGTTCTAATGGAACGTTGTCTACTCCTGGGGCCTTGTTTCGACTCAGGTCTTTCAGTGCTCTGTCAAATTCTTCACACAGTATCATATCTCCCATTCCATCTTTGTCTACATCCTCTTCCATTTACATAATATCGTCCTCAAGTACAAAAAAATGGCTCTGAGCACTATGGGACTTAACATCTATGGTCATCAGTCCCCTAGAACTTAGAACTACTTAAACCTAACTAACCTAAGAACATCACACAACACCCAGTCATCACGAGGCAGAGAAAATTCCTGATCCCGCCGGGAATCGAACCCGGGAACCCGGGCGCGGGAAGCGAGAACGCTACTGCACGACCACGAGCTGCGGACCCTCAAGTACATCGCCCTTGTATAGACCCTCTATATACTCCTTCCTCCTTTCTGCTTTCCCTTCTTTGCTTAGAACTGGGTTTCCATCTGAGCTCTTGATATTCATTCAAGTGGTTCTCTTTTCTCCAAAGGCCTCTTTAATTTTCCTGTAGGCAGTATCTATCTTACTCCTAGTGAGATAAGCCTCTACATCCTTACATTTGTCCTCTATCCATGCCTGCTTAGGCATTTGCACTTCCTGTCGATTTCATTTTTGAGACGTTTGTATTCCTTTTTGCCTGCTTCATTTACTGCATTTTTATATTTTCTCCTTTCATCAATTAAGTTCAATATTTCTTCTGTTATCCAAGGATTTCTACTACCCCTCGTCTTTTTACTTACTTGATCCTATGCTGCCTTCACTACTTCATCCTTCAGAGCTACCCATTCTTCTTCTACTGTATTTCTTTCCCCCATTCCTGTCAATTTTTCCCTCATGCTCTCCCTGAAACTCTGTACAACCTCTGGTTTAGTCAGTTTATCCAGGTCCCATCTCCTTAATTCCCACCTTTTTGCAGTTTCTTCAGTTTTAATCTACAGTTCATAACCAATAGATTGTGGTCAGAGTCCACATCTGCCCCTGGAAATGTCTTACAATTTAAAATTTGGTTCCTATATCTCTGTCTTACCGTTACATAATCTATCTGAAACCTTTTAGTATCGCCAGGGTTCTTCCATGTATACAACCTTCTTTCATGATTCTTGAACCAAGTGTTAGCTACGGTTAAGTTATGCTCTGTGCAAAATTCTACCAGGCGGCTTCCTCTTTCATTTCTTAGCCCCAATCCATATTCACCTACTATGTTTCCTTCTCTACCTTTTCCTACTCTCGAATTCCAGTCACCCATGACTATTAAATTTTCGTCTCCCTTCAGTACCCGAAAATTTCTTTTATCTCATCATACATTTCATCAATTTCTTCATCATCTGCAGAGCTAGTTGGCATATAAACTTTTACTACTGTAGTAGGCATGAGCTTCGTGTCTATCTTGGCCACAATAATGCTTTCACTATGCTGTTTGTGGTAGCTTACCCGCATTCCTATTTTTTATTCATTGATAAACCTACTCCTGCATTACGCCTATTTGATTTTGTATTTATAACCCTGTATTCACCTGACCAAAGGTCTTGTTCTTCCTGCCACAGAACTTCACTAATTCCCACTATATCTAACTTTAACCAATCCATTTCCCTTTTTAAATTTTCTAACTTACCTGCCCGATTAAGGGATCTGAGATTCCACGCTCCGATTCGTAGAACGCCAGTTTTCTTTCTCCTGATAACGACGTCCTCTTGAGTAGTCCCCGCACGGAGATCCGAATGGGGGACTATTTTACCTCCGGAATATTTTACCCAAGAGGACGTCATCATCATTTAACCATACAGTAAAGCAGCATGCTCCCGGGAAAAATTACGGCTGTAGTTTCCCCTTGCTTTCAGCCGTTCGCAGTACCAGCACAGCAAGGCCGTTTTGGTTAGTGTTCCAAGGCCAGATCAGTCAATCATCCAGACTGTTGCCCCTGCAACTACTGAACATACGTAGTCTAACGAACAGAATATACACACATCAAATAAAGTTTTCTATCACCTCGGTTCCGAGAGTTCGGGAACCTGTACAGAAAGCAGGAATAGAGATCAACATAAACATCATTTCCGCTATTTTTATTGCTCATGAAAACCACACATTGCATGTTGTACCACCATACAGCGAGAGCTTAAGAGGTGGAGGCGGTTCTAGGCGCTTCAGTCCGGAACCGCGCTGCTGCTATGGTCGCAGGTTCGAATCCTGCCTCGAGTATGAATGGTTTTGATGTCCTTAGTTTTAAGTAGTTCTACGTCTAGGGGACTGATGACCTAAGACGTTAAGTCCCATGGTGCTTAGAGCTATTTAGAGGTGGTGGTCCAGATTACTGTACGCACCGGTACCTCTATTACCCAGTAGCACGTCCTCTTGCATTGATGCATGCCTGTACTCGTCGTGGCATACTGTCCACAAGTTCATCAAGGCACTGTTGGTCCAGATCGTCCCACTCCTCAATGGCGATTCGGCGTAGATCTCTCAGAGTGGTTGATGGTTCACGTCCTCCTTAAACAGCCCTTTTCAATGTATCCCAGGCATGATCGATAGAGTTTATGTCTGGAGAACACGCTGGCCACTCTAGTCGCACGATGTCGTTAATCTGAAGGAAGTCATTCACAAGATGTGCACGATGGGGGCGCGAACTGTCGTCCATGAAGACGGATGCCTCGCCAATTTATTGCCGATATGGTTACTTTATCGGTCGGAGGACGGCATTCACGTATCGTACAGCCGTTACGGCGCATTCCATGACCACCAGCGGTGTACGTCGGCCCCACATAATGCCACCCCAAAACAGCAGGGAACCTTCAGCTTGCTGCACTGGCTGGACAATGTGTCTAAGGCGTTCAGTCTGACCGGGTTGCCTCCAAACACGTCTCCGACGATTGTCTGGTTGAAGGCATATGCGACACTCATCGGTGAAGAGAACGTGGTGCCAGTCCTGAACGGTCCATTAAAAATGTTGTTGGATCCATCTGTACCGCGCTGCATGGCGTCGTGTATGCAAAGAAATTGAAATTGTGGTAAGGTCTTATGGGGCCCGCCCGGGCGGGAAGGAGCACCGGTCCCCCGCACGAATCCGCCCGGCGGATTTGTGTCGACGTCCGGTGAGCCGGCCAGTCTGTAGATGGTTTTTACATAGTTTTCCATCTGCCTCGGCAAATGCGGGCTGGTTTCCCTTATTCCGCCTCAGCTACACTATGTCGGCGATTGCTGCGCAAACAAGTTCTCCACGTACGCGTACACCACCATTACTCTACTACGCAAACATAGGGGTTATACTCGTCTGGTGTGAGACGTTCCCTGGGGGGTCCACCGGGGGCCAAACAGCACAATAGCCCTGGGTTCGGTGTGGGGCAGCGGAGGGGTGAATTTGACTGCGGTAGTCGTCGTGGGGTTGCGGACCACTGCGGCTGTGGCGGGGACGGAGCCTCTCCGTCGTTTCTAGGTCCCTGGTTAACATAACATAACATAACAAGGTCTTATGGGACCAAACTACTGAGGTCATTGGTCTCTAAGCTTACGCACTACTTAAGCTAACTTAAACTAACTTATGCTAAGGACAACAAACACACCCATGTCTGAGGGAGAACTCGAAACTCCGACGGAGGGAGCCGCGCGGACCGTGATAAGGCGCCATAGACCGCGCGGCTACCCCGCGCGGTGTAACCGGTTGCAAAGGTGGACCTCGCCGTGGACGTCAGGAGTGAGGTTGCGCATCATGCAGCCTATTGCACACAGCTTGAGTCTTAACACGACATCCTGTGGCTGCACGAAAAGCATTATTCAACATTATGGCTTTGCTGTCAGGGTTCCTCCGAGCCATAATCCGTAGGTAGCGGTCATCCATTGCAGTAGTAGCCCTTGGGCGACCTGAGCGAGGCATGTAATCGACTGTTCCTGTCTCTCTGTAGCACTCCATGTCCGAACAACATCGCTTTGGCTCACCCCGAGACGCCTGGACACATCCTTTGTTGAGAGACCTTCCTGACACAAAGTAACAACGCGGATGCGATCGAAAGTCGGTGTTGACCGTCTAGCCATGGTTGAACTACAGTCAACACGAGCCGTGTACCTCCTTCCTGGTGGAATGACTAGAACTGATCGGTTGTCGGACCCTCTCCGTGTAATAGGAGCTGCTCATGCATGGTTGTTTACATCCTTGGGCAGGTTTAGTAGTGACATCTCTGAACAGTCCAAGGGACTGTGTCTGTGATACAATATCCACAGTCAACGTCTGTGTTGAGGAGTTCTGGGAAGCTGGAAGATGTCAAACTTTTTTGGTGTGTGTATATTAAAACTACAGGGTGGGACGAATAAAAGTAGCCTGGAGAAGAGAGTTTCAGGATACAAAGAAGCATAGCATAGGGTAGGAAATACAGTACCAATCTGATTATAGCACATGTTGAAAACGACCATAATCCGTCTAAAAATGGTTCAAATGGCTCTGAGTACTATGGGACTTAACATCTATGGTCATCAATCCCCTAGAACTTAGAACTACTTAAACCTAACTAACCTAAGTACATCACACACATCCATGCCCGAGGCAGGATTCGAACCTGCGACCGTAGCAGTCGCGCGGCTCCGGACTGAGCGCCTAGAACCGCTAGACCACCGCGGCGGGCCATAATCCGTCTCTTGGCACTTTTGGGTCCTGATCAGCGAGTTGTTGAAGGCAGATCGAAGCTGGGCTGCTAGAATTAATGCAGTCTTGAAGACATTGAGCGTTGGTGCGATACACCTTAGACTTGAAGGCTCCCCATTCAAAGTAATCGCACACTGGCAGATCGGGGTGACCTGGGTGGCCAACTAGGGTCTCGACCTGACTGACCTCTGCTAACAACTCTGTCAGGCGTGAAGATTGTGTAAATGTGCTCCAAGGTTCGTCCGGCTGTATGGACAGTTGCTCCATCCTGTTGGAAGTAACCGTAGGTCTTATCCTCCTCCATTAATGTTCCCGCAAGTGGTTTCAAAATGTTGGAAATGTAACGCGCCGAAGTCATTGTCTGATGAAAGAAGATGGGACCAGTAATGCGCCTTGTAGACACTGCACACCAGACCCCAACCTTCTGATCATGCAATGTTGTTTCGTGGAAGTTGCGCGGTTTCTCCCCTGCTCAAAACCTGTGAGTTTGTGAATTTACATAACCACTCAGGTGAAACCATGCTTCATTAGGCATAAAGAACAGATCGATGTCCAAGCCATTCGTTGTTGTCTCTGTACAGTCACTCACAACACTAAAGCCCGTGGTGTGGTTATATGTATATATTCACGTCCAAACGTACCCACTCATCAGGGACACTTTTACTTGCCCCACTCTGTATTTTCATTTCCCTCCTTTCGAACGTTGTTTTCGTAGTTCCTACTTGCATTAACGAACTTCGTTATCATAGTTTATTTTTCCTTTTGTCTTCCTGTCAATTTCCATTGCTCCAGTAGCACCAGCCTCTGTAATTCCGTGGTACTAAGCACCTTTGTCTCATCTGTTTCTGGCAAACATTTTGCTTTCTTCAAAGATGGTGGCCTTTCATGTGAACTTGCTGTAAACGATGAGTTGCTTACTGTTTCTTTTTTTTTTTTTGGGCTTCCGGAAATTACGATTTCTCTAATAATTCAAGATACGTTTCTAAAGCCATGCTTAAGAACAGCAATGTATTTTCTGCATATACCGAGCTTTCATCTGAATCGGATGAATGCACCTGTAATTGAAAAGTCACATTTGCTCAGTTGGAACAAATGTAGCGAAAGGAATTCTTACAGTCAACGAATCAGTGAAATCAGATGCCCACGCGTACTCAAGGAAGGTTGCTGCGCCCGTATGTTGATGACAAATGCTACCTGACAATGTTCATTCTCGTCGGAGCCTCCACACATAGATACATCCATCTTTATTCCTTACGAAAAATCAGGTCTCGTCCGCAAAGACGACGTGGTGCCACTCCTGCGTCCAATGTTGCCGTTGTGTGCACGTCTGTTCGTGCGCGCCTCTGTTGTCACTCAGAGGGAAGCTGCAACAATGGTCGTCGTGCTGACAGGGCTGTAATGGTCCAGAAACTGTCGCACTGTCCGTGTGGATACTTGTATTGCTGCAGACACGCTCATTTTCTGACTCGAGGGACGTGACGTGGCGGTACGATCGTACACTGCTGAGTAAACATGTCTGTTCTCCCAGTCACTAGTCTCGTGGGGGCCTTTGAGATTCTCTATGGC